>NC_068300.1:38752693-41725193 GCF_025860055.1 Xyrauchen texanus | reverse complement strand
AATACGTCGACGCAAAATATGCGCATCGATTCGTCGGACCCAAAACAAAGATGGCGGCGCCGGCGAGTAGTAGCAACACGAGTGGCTCCTCAGACTATCAGAAGTGCAAGGCGGCATGCACTCGTTCCTCTAAAGTATGGGAATTCTTTAATTTAAAAGGAAACAATTCCGTGATATGTCGTCTTTGCAAAATGGAGATGGCCTTCCATTCTAGCACCACAGCAATGCACCAGCAGCTGAAGAGGCACCACCCGGGAGCAGCTGCAGATGACAGAGCACCGTACGTTTTTTTTCAACTCCCCACTTTGCACTCGATGTTGGAGTAGGCTATAATACGTTGTCGAAACCTAAAGTTTTCGCTTATAGCTTTTAATAATGCGCTTATAGCTATGAATGTCGTGAAAAATACATAGAGGACACTGACAACGCGCTGACAGACAGGACCAAGCAGGTAACATTTAATAAAGTCTCAACTTTCAAATTTGGTCATTCAAAGAAAATTAAACCATAAATAGGCCTACTATTTTGTGGCTCTTTAATGTGTCGTGACAGATTGCCTCAGTTAAAGCTGCTCGTGAACCGATCATCTTTTCCTTGGTTCATTTACAGCATCAAATAGGCTAAACATGAATGTAGCCTACATCAGAAGGACTGTAGTTTTAACCGCTGAAAGATGTCAGTACAGTAGCCTACAATCCATTATTCAAATTCAAATCCACTGACGTTAATCTTCTCTCTCCTGACTACTTTGTCGGACAAAAATGGCGTATTGATTGATCAGATCGCCAGTCAATCAAACTCCCGGCAAATGTTTTTTTTTTTTTTTTTTACATTTTATACACCCCCACTCCCATGAAACCGGTATTACCGGCGTTGTCACAAGTCGATTAATCGAAATCAAATCGGACGGAAAAAATTAATCGTTAGATTAATCGTTTAAAAAATAATCGTTTATCCCAGCCCTAATATATATATATATATACATACACACATACATACATACACACACACACACACACACTTATGAGAGATCAAGCTTTTGACACTTGAGGGACCAACTATTACACAAGGTGCAAACATTAATTGATGCACAAGGCAACACTACTATATGCATATTATACTTTATGTAATTATCTGTAATGTAGATTCTGAAGAGCAGTACAAAATAAAAAATATTTAATCTCTTATATTTGTATAAATTATGAAAGGGGTGTGAACATTTATGAGACAAGGGAATGCAAAATTATCTTCTCAACTATATACTGTTTATTAAACCTCTTATTAATGGGTTATCAGCCGTCTTCCTTTACTTCGGCTTTCTACCTTGCTTCTGAACAGCAATCTAAATCAAGCAATTCTGTGATTTGGCGACTAAAAATAGCCAATAACAGAAACATAACATAACAGTTTAGAAGCCAATGGCTTTGTAATTTTTTTTAGTCTGGAGCCCTGTTATTAGTGGGATTTAGCTAAATAAACTGCATCTGGGATTTTATTAATTTTGGACTCTAGTAGCCATCATAGCAAGGAAAGTTTTTATAAATCGATTTAAAAAACTATCAGTTATGATCAATTGATTAACTGGTTATCAGCCTTTTAAACCACCTTTTTTAATGGCATCTAAAAAAAAATCCACTATCAGATGACCTCAAATGTCAGGAGTACCTGGTTTTCCTCCAGCTGCAGATCTTGTCCCTGACTCTGAGCCTCTTCCTCCATCCGCTCCTCAAACTCATGTCTGGCCATCTCCACGGCCCCCTGCTCACGGTCTAACTCATCCATGTCCGCTTTGCGCTTCTTGTAGCATTTCTGGGCATTCTGCAGTGATTTACGGGCAGCCTCCAGTTTCTTGATCTTGTGCGAAGTGTTCTCCTTGGCTTTAATGTACAGCGGCCTCTTCTGATTCAACTCTGCATCTTTCTCCCTGAAAACATAAGCCATAATCAACTCACAGACCACTGACATGTGTCTCGATCATTCTTCAGGATAGATTTACTTATGCTTGTACTTTTATGCTCTTCACATGCATTACTTTTACTTTTATCACAGAAGTTTATATCACTGAAACAGTAACATTTTTCAACAAAATAAATTATGTAAAGCTTGTGGTCAAGTCAATTTTTTGCATAATCCATTAAATACATAAATTAAAAGACACTTCATCTCAATTGATTATTTTCCATTTTTACTTGGAACTTGAAACCAAAAAAATAAATTATTAATAAGAAATTAAATGATAATAATAATAATAATACATTTTATTTATAATGCACTTTACAACTAAATCTCAAAGTGCTACAGTAACAAAGAATTTAAACACAGTTCCAGGAGAAATAACACAAAATCAATAAATAGCAATAAAACACCAGAAAGATAAAAATAAAATCATGAAAGTTAAAAGGCCTTTTGAAATAAAAATGTCTTTAGGCCCTTCTTAAAAACCTCCACAGTTTGTGGAACCCTTAGGGTCTCTGGGAGGGCATTCCAGAGCTGTGGGGCGACTGCCTGAAAGGCCCTGTCTCCCATAGAAAAGAGTTTAGTCCTTGGTTGGTACAGGCAGTAGGTAGAGGTAGAGGACCGGAGGTTTCGTGTGGTGTGAGAAGTTCAGTGAGGTAGGCAGGGGCAGTTCCATGTATGCACTGATGGGTAAGGAGACAGATTTTGTACTGAATTCTGTGTTGGATGGGCAGCCAGTGTAAGAATTTCAGGTAAGTCTGGCATCAATACAAAACAGCTTCATATTACATAACACCCAATTTAAAAACAAAAAGATATATAATGTTAAAACTAATCTTATAAAACAAACAGCTCTGACTGACTGCATGAGCCATGTTGAAAGCCATTGTAAAAACGGCGATATTTGCTTATGCATCAGTGAAATAATATTAATATAACAAAATAGTAATATGTATACATGTAACTAAACTTTCATTTGGATTGTACCAAACACAGCCGCTTAATAACAAGTAGGGGTGGGCGATACATATAGTGGCGATGCTATAAAGTGTCAACCATTAGATATTTTTCTATACAGTCTATATCGCGAAACACAAAATAAACTATAGCTTTCAAAATTAAGGCATTAACACATGCGTGTGGCAAGGGTGTGGTTGAGTGTCCATCCAGGGAGAGGGGAAGCGGTAAGGATTCATCCCTGGGTGACAATTAGGTCTAACAGCTGTTTCTTGTTGTAGTAATCTGAGAAGAGCTATAAGAGAAGCCAAGCCAGAGCCCAGGGAGAGCTACCCAGCTGTACCATGCGTTAGTGTGTTTCAGCCAAGCTACTGAGTGTTTGTTTTGAGTAAATAAAGAATGAGACGCTACCTGAACCCCACTTCCTCATTCATACAAAGACCAGTTCTGTTATAATGCGATTAATTTAAAATGTTTAATGCCTCCAATGTTATTAGGGATGCACCAAAATTTCAGCCACCGAAAATGGCATTTTTTGTTTTGTCCGAAAGAGGGAAAAAAAAAATCACAAAATATGAGCCGATATATATCTCTTCCTGCCCCTCAGTGCTCAGGTTTCACTCTCGATCGATCTAGTCATAATAACGGTGCTGCCAAGCAAAGGACAATGTCAGCGGTGGGGAAATAATACTAATAAGCAGTACCGCCGCAACCTGTACGCATACTACGCAGGGCACCAACTCCCTAGGAGGGCACCATCTTTCCATAGGAGGGCACCAGAAAGTCCATCGGGTGCCCTTCCTCACACATTATTCTAGGACCCAAAAGCAGTTGCGGAACAGTCGATCACTTCACGCTCATATTTCGAATGCGACAATCCTCTTGAATACTGGCGCATGAACAAATATCGCTTTCCATTGCTTGCGCGGATTGCACGCAGGCATTTATCTGCCCCAAGCACCAGCACAGAGAGAGAGTATTCAGTGCAGCATCTCATGTTCTTGAGTTGTCAGAAAGCTGAGCAACTTTTGATCTTGAAGAAAACCTGCCACTTTTACTTAAATAGAAAGCAGTATAATTTGCTATGTGTATACTGCCCTTCAAAAGCAAAAGACCTTAACTCACTAGAGTGTGAAACTGAGAAAAATGACTTTAAAGTTTCTGTTTTGTCCAGACAAAAGTATTATAGGTAGGACTCCCAAAATTTCACAACTAGTTGCTATACTGAAGAAATGTTTGTATGCAAAAAATCTTGAGCTCAAAATTGACCTTTGACCCTTGTTTGGCAGTTACTGTACTCTGCCTTTGTATCATGTGCCAAAAATCAGGAGTCATGCAAAGGCAAAAGGCCGTAATTGACATATAATCAATATTTACTTGCTGTTCACCATACTTACATCCATTATAAGAACACCTAACCAAGGTCTAGTCATCATGGTATTTGTTTTAAATTATATAGAAGACCTTTGGTTGTTCCTATTTAGTGCTATAATTATCAGGATAGTGCGGCAACACTAACACAGTTAAACAGTATAACAGATAAGTTACTTTGCAGTACAGTATGTACAGTATGAATAAATACCAGAGTTTCCGCTAGAAAAAAATGGTGCCGGTCACGGTTTCGTTTTACGGACATTTTGATGATATGCCGGTCAAATATATTGCCTCTTAATTAGTCAAGTTGAGGAAAACTGGAGGCAGTCTATGTAACTTAAAAAATGACATAATCAGGCCGTATAGAATGCAACATATTATTATTAGCTTAACTTTCAAACAGACGAAAAAAAATACATGAACGTCCGATTGGCGTCAATCAACGCCAATTGTTTTTTACTGTGGTTTCACACACATTCACTTTTTGAAACATTGAGGCACGGATGTACCTAATACAAATAAATAAAACATCTCCAGTTAACTAGCAGATCATTCATTTAGTCCGTTATTAAATAAGAGATCTAGCGCTAAAATCTGTTGTTTTTGAAATCAAGCTGAGCGCTCGTGTCCGCTGCTATCAGTTGCATGGACGACGCTGCTGCGCGAGTTGCGCAATCTTCACTAGGACGCTGCGTTTCAATCTATCGCCGTTGCGGAGACTCTATTAATTCGGTGAAATCACAAAATAAAATGCACACAAACGTGTCCCTGCTTGATATAGACTGTAACCATGCACTGATGAACATAGGCTATTCAGTTTTGATGAGAGAAAAAAACTGCACGAATGCGCGGATTAGAAGCACTGATCTATCTATAATGAGATGTTCCTGATTCACCATCGTCTGGCCTCTGAAAAAAGCTTTTAAAGCTAGTCTGCCTGGGCCTGGCCATATTTGAAACGTCTCACTCAATCGTTCGTTGTTTAGGTCTATATTGCAGCCGTTTTAGGCGTGCGCTTTATTTGAAATGCAGCATGCGATGTTGTTTCATAACTTTCAAACGATAGAGCCTGTTCCTTTATAACATAGCAAGAGATCGGTGTAATTTTGCTTTAAACATTTTAGGCTTATTCTCAAATTCAGATTGTGTTAGGGGGACGGGATTATTAGGCAATTTTAATCGGACAATTTGACCGGAGAGATTTAATTTTGTCGGACATTTAATTTTTTTACCGGCCAATGTCCGGTAATTACCGGACAACGGAAACCCTGATAAATACAATAAATATTTTCACAATAAAGATAATTTAATTATAATTGAATACAAAGGTATATGTATTTAAATGCAAGATAGAGTAATAATTAATTAAACATTGGACCAATACATTAGAGATTAGAGACTGCTCATTCCAAGTTTTTTACTGCACCTAAATAAAATCTTACTGAAAGCTAAGTTTTTGAGATATCAACCTAAAATTTGGAACACAACTTGTCCATAGGTATATATGACAAAGCATTCTTGAAATACAACCATTTAAGTTTGGATAGTGATTTTCATGTCTATGCGAAAAAGGGGGAGGGGTGACAGTTAAAGGGTTAAGGGCCACCAAACTGCTCAAGATGCTCAGTCAATGAACTCGACTTGGATTACTACTTTTTAATTCTGAGGTAATATAGACAGAGTATACCGAAAAAAAGTTGGAATTACTTTTACTATTTAGGTTAGCCTACTTTGTACGGACATTAGCGATAACCAGCTGTAAAATCTGACGTGAACACCTGCAAGAAGGAAATATGGCTCAAACACGTATGGATTGTTGTGGATACAGCAGATGACATGCATTGCTATGGATTATATCTTCTATGGATTATATCGGATTGCATGGAAAGGTAGGATGCCTCTGTATTTAATATTTGGTTTTCAGCATCTGA
This sequence comes from Xyrauchen texanus, assembly GCF_025860055.1. Taxonomy (NCBI): domain Eukaryota; kingdom Metazoa; phylum Chordata; class Actinopteri; order Cypriniformes; family Catostomidae; genus Xyrauchen; species Xyrauchen texanus. The sequence goes on along the minus strand of NC_068300.1, from coordinate 41,718,975 downwards.
TGTGAGGCGAGTGTCAGCGTCAACGTTAGCGCTAATTTACGTGAGACAGATTAAATTTAGCAAGCTCCGGGCTGTCACTGACATTTACAGATCTGAACCATCCCCCTATCACATCGCTATCACAGAGTAATAATACAAACAAGCAGTCGGCAGTCTACACTTTATTTCAGAGATGTGTCGTGTGTATGTTACGCGGTTTGGTGACAATAAAAGAGCGGTAATCTTTGACAGTATGACAAAGCCAGAGTACAGTAACATCACAGCGGCACCGTAACATCTCTCTTGATGCCAGGCGAAACAAAGTCAGAACACCTTAACTCAACTTAAGCGCGCCGGAACAAAGGCTAAGAGCCGTAACAACTGTTACGGCGTTCTGCTGTGGTTTCTCGTATGATTTTGGATGTTACGGTTGTCATAGCCCTTTAATTTCTCGTTAAAACAATCAAATTGACTCACGATATTTATTCACATGATAAAGGAGGTCTTGAATACCCCAAAAATGACATTAACTCATTTTTGACCAAACATGATGTTACGGCGTTTTGCCTAGTAGGGCAGTATAGCAATTACATTAAAATTTGTTTAGCCCTGCAAATCTTTGCACTTTACTTTGGGCTACATCTGTCGTTTACAGTTTGAGGTTGGTTTTAGTTCTATTACTGTTGTTTTGCACAATAATTTTATATTCAAGTGGAAATATGTTTACATAAACAGAATAGAGGCCCTCTGCCATTTTTTATTTTATTTTAAATTTTTATATTTGCAAGATGCTAGCCTAGAGCTGCTAAGTTCATTTCTTGACTGCTGTTTTGCTAGAGTTTTCTAGAACATTACATTTATTGGATAATTGCAAAAAAAAAAATAAACATGTTGAATTTGATTGTAAATAACTGAATAAAGAATAATATATTTAATATTGTTATAATATATTTTCTGTCCAATTTTGGTGCATTACTTTCAATAAAAGTGTAATAATAAAGTGTGATAATTTTTCAATTCAGATTAAATTCATGAAATTAATTTAAAAGTATAATATTAATACAATATATATACATAAAATAAAAAACTATTTTAAAAGAGGTATAAAATAAAGAAGTAATTTTCGGTTTTCGGCCAAGTGCATCCTGAATTTTCGGTTTCGGCCCAGAATTTTCATTTCGGTGCATCACTAAATTTTATTAAACACGATTAACACATTTACCAATTTTCTGTCTGACATTTTATTCAGCTGAGTGCTGAATACTGGTTGGAAAATGGAGGCACCTTTCCAATGTGTCCAGGGACATTCCACGCACGCACGCACGCACGCACACACACCACAGCAATTCCGTGTCAATGACAAAGTGATGTAGAAACATCCTATTGTCCTATCGATACATTAAAAACTTGAATGAACATTTGCACGGAAAGTGTCCATTTTTTTCCACTCAGCGATGAAATGTCCTGACCAATAATATATGAGCTTTAGATCAAATGTCAGGAGCTGCTGCAGCTATCAAGACTTGCGCAACTGGTGGCACCATGGTGCCCATCCCTAATATTAAGCATACAATATATAGATGATGCATAGTGGCAAGGTAGTAGCATCTAGCCCTTTTTCAATTATTACAGTGATGCGGCCTGCAACAGCACATTGTTTTCTCCATTTGACCCATAATTGAAAAGATTTTCTAATGGTATATACTATCACACCGGCCAGCCCTACATTCTTTCATTTATTTATTGGTCTGTCTTGACTCACTTGATCTCTTTCTCGATCATCTGTTGATCTCTCATCATTCTCCCCAGCTCCTTCTTCTTATCCTTCAGCTCATCCTCCACACGGTCCATGCGCTTCCTGTCCTTATCGATCTCTTTATTACGGTGGGCCAACTCTCGATTCAGTTTCTCGATCTCCGATTCGTTGTGGTAGAGTTTGAAGAGCTGTAGCTGCACGTGTGCTCGCACCACCTCATCCTTCAGGCGCTGGTAACGCTCCGCCTGCGTAACAGATTAAGAACACAGCTCAGATCAAAACCCAACAAAGGAAAGAGGATGGCTTAATACTTTAAAGCAGTGTTACCCAACCTTTTTTCTGCCACAGCACACTTTTTACAACTAAGAAATTCTACGGCACACCACTACCCCACATAGGATAACCATCGTCAATATTTTTCCTTTTCAAGTCCATGTTTTCTGTCCATCTTAGTAGCGCGTTTACTTGTGATGTTTGAAATTCGGCTATGCAAAAAAACAAACAAGTCACATAGGTAGGCTACGCTGTGTGAGGTCACAGGTGGCAAGAGCGCTAAATGAGTAAAAAAAAAAAAAAAATTTGCTTCTTTTCAAATTCTTTCTGGGCTAAAAGCACCAATTCCAGCTATTTTAGTGATTCAAGTTTATTTAAGTTTACAATTGTGCAGAATTAGCAGGGAAATTCTGAGTATTTTGGTGAGGCTTGCTTCTGTTTCACAAATTTGTTCAATTTTATTTACCGATTAGTTCAGTGACCCCCTTCTGGAAATGTCACTAGGTGGCGACAAATGAGCGATCATTTTCAGTCATTCATGAACGAAATCTACAAAGAGACTTTATAGTGCTTAAGCATTAAAAGAATAAAGCAGATCTATAGTCTTCCTTCAGTCTGCACATTATTTTTCATCCAAATAGACAACAATAATAGTGAGTTTCAATAACGTCCATCTTTATTTAAACTTGCATGGGTAAAAATCTACTGACTTCAGTATAAGAATTAAAAACACAAAGCAGACCTACAGTATAATTTTTCTACATTAGCCTGACCAAAATAATAGAGAAATAATAATTGGGTTTCAATAATGTTCTTTCGGCAACGCTCCATTCAAAACCATAATCAGAAAGCATCACAGAGGAGCGATAAAAAAGGTGTGCACAACAAACACTGAAAACATGTATTTGGAAGAGAGAAAATAGCAGAAAGTAATAAAAGGACTCGTTTATGTTTAGGACTAAGTGTTTTCTTGGTGAATTTAAAGGAGTTCAATAACTGGGGTCTCTGATATTCGTAAACAATAAGGTAATATTTAATTAAAATAAATTAGGAGACATTCAATGTCTCTTCACAAATTTGGACAGTTTAAATATTTCTTGTTGCTTAGAACTCTCAAAGACATTATTGGTGAAGCAAAAAGGTGTGTGTAAAACATTTGGTGCAAAGCGCTTCATAGACTTCAATGTATTCTGCAGCACTGATGCAAGTCATGTGAAAGACCCTTAACATGTATAAATATCAGACACTTTTGCACATTAATCATTGCTCTTCACAATCACAAAAGTGACTGATTATGGTTTCATATCAGCAAATTTCTCCGAAAGGTGAGTAGTTTGGATCCCTGAAATTATATATTTTTTTCATGCATTTATTTATTTTGTGGAATTTGATCATTTTCCAAGGTACACCTGACAATCTTTCATGACACACTAGTGTGCTGCGGCACAGTGGTTGGGAAACAGTGCTTTAAAGAACCAAACATCATGATTATATAGAGAGCAGAGTATGTGAGTGGAGTGGCAACAATTTTCCCTCTGTACTCACAGCATGTTAAGATCACTCCATTCTAGCTCCACTACGCGTCGTCAATTTCCCATTCGCCGCTTACTGATAAGTGAAACCCCGCTCTGTGTTTGCTCCATGGCAAATTTGCGCCTAACCACCGCTCCAATGTAAAGTTATTTCAGTATGCTTTTATATATCACAAACCTCCATGCAGAAAATGTATTAAATTAAAAATAAAAACACAATACTAGGACAAAAGCTTCAATGTGCTTTATTTGAACACTAACATTAAATTGTTTATCTTGCTTTAGAATGCAACATTTTCTTGATTAAATTAATTACCAAATGGAATAAATATATACATACATATACACAGTATCACAAAAGTGAGTACACCCCTCACATTTTTGTAAATATTTGATTATATCTTTTCATGTGACAACACTGAAGAAATTACTCTTTGCTACAATGCAAAGTAGTGAGTGTACAGCTTGCATAACAGTGTAAATTTGCTGTCCCCTCAAAATAACACACAGCCATTAATGTCTAAACCGCTGGCAACAAACGTGAGTACACCCCTAAGTGAAAATGTCCAAATTGGGCCCAAAGTGTCAATATTTTGTGTGGCCAGTTTGAGGATGCCCCACAGATGCTCAATAGGGTTTAGGTCTGGAGACATGCTTGGCCAGTCAATCACCTTCACCTTCAGCTTCTTTAGCAAGGCAGTGGTCGTCTTGGAGGTGTGTTTTGGGTCGTTATCATGCTGGAATACTGCCCTGCGGCCCTGTCTCCGAAGGGAGGGGATCATGCTCTGCTTCAGTATGTCACAGTACATGTTGGCATTCATTGTTCCCTCAATGAACTGTAGCTCCCCAGTGCCGGCAGCACTCATGCAGCCCCAGACAATGACACTCCCACCACCATGCTTGACTGTAGGCAAGACACACTTGTCTTTGTACTCCTCACCTGGTTGCCGCCACACACGCTTGACACCATCTGAACCAAATAAGTTTATCTTGGTCTCATCAGACCACAGGACATGGTTCCAGTAATCCATTTTGCGGGCTTTCTTGTGCATCATCTTTAGAAGAGGCTTCCTTCTGGGACGACAGCCATGCAGACCAATCTTGGCAATCTTCTTATAGCCTAGGCCATCTTTATGTAGAACAAAAATTATTTTTTTCAGATCCTCAGAGAGTTCTTTGCCATGACGTGCAATGTTGAACTTCCAGTGACCAGTTTGAGGGAGTGTGAGAGTGATGACACCAAATTTATCACACCTGCTCCGCATTCACACCTGAGACCTTGTAACACTAACGAGTCACATGACACCAGGGAGGGAAATTTGGACATTTTCACTTAGGGGTGTACTCACTTTTATTGCCAGCAGTTTAGACATTAAAGTTATTTTGAGGGGACAGCAAATTTACACTGTTATACAAGCTGTACATTCAATATTTTACATTGTAGCAAAGTGTCATTTCTTCACTGTTGTCACAAGAAAAGATATAATCAAATATTTACAAAAATGTGAGGGGTGTACTCACTTTTGTGAGATACTGTGTGTGTGTGTGTGTGTGTGTGTATATATCTATCTATATATATCTATCTATATCTATCTATATATATATATGTCAGGTCCATGTATAATTATCATAAATATGGCTCTCTCTTTACTTAATTTATAAATTAACCTTGCCCTATAAATCTGTAAATGAAAAAAGGTTGGTTGACTGATATTCTCAGAATGTTCTACAATTTTGTTATCAAGTTTAGATAAGACTAACAAAACTATACGTCTAATGTGGAGTTCAGTTTCAGAAATACTAGCTTTTAAATATTTGAACTCTATCATATCTATATAATAAATTATGGCACTAAAATAAAGATTGAGATGGCAATCAGTTAACGTCAAACTACGCAATATTAAGTGGAGATTTCGATGCGTTCGATTAGAATGATCATTTGATTATTCAAAATATTTAATAGGGGGGAGAGAGAGATACTCTGTGTATTACTGCCCTTTAGGAGAAGCCATGAAACATTAAATTTTTTTTAATTGGTCAATAAGTTGATGATGCCTTCCTACCTGTGTTCTGCTGCCATCCAAGAGAAGCGATCATACTAAAATTACCTTAGAAATGATAAAACAGCTATTTTAAACATCCAACTAATATAGTCTAATATAACTAAGAGGCTATATACGTGTTTTGATGACCCCACAGATGTCTTCATCAAAGATCCCTCAGTTATGTTTGTGGTTTTTATAGGGATATTGTTTGATTCATCAGTCGGCTAGATCTGATTACATTTTTACCACAAGCTAACCGTTCCAGGGTTCCTTTTCAATCGGTCCGAGACCACCTCATCTAGATGGTCTCGGGGCGATAGTTTTAGTGTGGATCCAAGTGAGATTGCGGTGTTCATATATGCCAAAACGAACTGAACTAAGTGAGAAAATGCACCAAGTTCCGACACAAATGCTCCAAACAAGCTAGCTGTGAATATGCCCTTTGATTTTCTATCACCACACTCGTGTTCTCCTTTGCTGAAATTAATTTAAATAGAAATTTGTATTTCTTCATTACAGTATGATAATATCCGAAATTCCATCTTTCTGGTGAATTTTTGCTGCGCTATGGGCCATTAACATGTTGTGCTCGTGATGGAGCGCGAGAAAACCCTGATGCTCCGACATTCAAAAAACTTGCTCCAGGCAAAATCATGCCACTCCACTCTTCGCTCTGCTTCCTCCACTCAGAACTCACCTCTTCTTTCTCCTGCTTGGCCTCTTTTCGCTCAGCAGCGATGTTCTTTTTTCGATGGTAGTTAAACTGCGTGTCCTCCTCGGCTTTCACCATCTCTTTCTTGCGTCTGTCGTATTCCTGAGCGAGTTCTCCAGAGCGAGAGATCTCTTCAAACAGAGCTGTTCTCTCTTTAGGGTTCTTCATAGCAATTGACTCAACAGCACCCTACAGGACAAACACACCATAAACCTCTCTTACATTTTGTAATACATACTATTTATAGAATTTGCACACCCAAAGGTTTGGATACGTTTGACTTATGTAACCAACATGTTTGAAATTTGTGTTGTAAACAAATATAATTTTTACCTATGTATGAATTTCTTTACAAAACTAAAAAACTAAAATAATTTGTTTGATCGGATAATGAAGGAAAAGCAGTCAACGAGGGTCCAGCAAACAGATGAATTCCTTCAATGTTGGCAAGCTGTGATCTAGACCAGTTGTTCTCAACTGGTGGGTCACGACCTAAAAATGGGTTGCATATCTTTTCTTTTACAACAATTTACAAATCTGTAATTTTTCAAATTCAGTATGTTGTTCATTTTGCATATTGCCTATACAGTTCATTTAAGTGTTTGATTTCAAGGACATTTTTGCTTTTGTATGGTTACTGTAACAATTTTATTACTGTGATGGTCGCACCATTGGTGTCCAATGTCCAGAGTCCCGGAGCAAATCCAGTTAAGAACCACTGATCCAGACTTGGTTGGCTCAGTTTTTGAGAAATAAGCTTTGTTAAACACATTTGTCACAGCACAATTCCTATACTTCCATGTGTGTCATTTAATTGTTTTGTTGACTATTTCTAAATTTGGGGGAAAAAGTTATAAAAAGGAATGAGTTGGTTTGTCAACATATAGTGTCAAATGGTATTGTACATATAAACATGTTCTATGTATTAAAATAAAGATTCTGTAAATCTAAACTCCTTGATGTAAACTTACATGATTTAAAACTTATTTGGGGGGAAATTAAAAGATCAATAATTTAACAAATTTAATTAAAAACAAACCTGAAAGACGAGGAAGTTTCTGGCCTTGATGAGGATTCCCAGTTTTTCCAGTTCCTCGCTGTATTCAGACAGACCCACAACTTTATTATTGATGCGGTACTCTGATGAAGAACCTACAAAACACAAAAAAAATGTTAAGTCTAGACATTCTCATCGGAACTACCAGACTCAGAAACAGTTTTTCCCCCACAGGATGTGGCCCTCATAATTACTGCCTAATTATTTTACCATTAAAAAATTACTTAAATCCAAAGACTCATGCACCTGAACAACATATGGCATATTTTCATAACGCAGTGGTCTTATTATCAACTATTACTGTCGAGTTACTACCACTTGACTCAATCTGTCTTATTTACTCTAGTTACTGTAATTGCAGAGCGCACAGCCAATTTAAACTGCACTTTAATCCAGCACCATCATCAAACTTGTGTACTACTACTACTGTATATTGTGATTTGTTCTGGAATAAGTGTTACTTGGCCAGTACACTTGGGCCTGTATTCACAAAATATCTTAAGGCTAAAAGTAGCTCCTAGAAGCAACTCTTAAATATTAGGGTCATGTCACTCCTGAAATTAGGACTCGTAAAATTTTCATCCGAGAGTAATTCATGAAGCATTAAAATGTGGGTTTAGGAGACAATGCAGTACTTTTTTCCTCTAACATAAAGTCTTAAGAATTTCGAATATTACTATTATTTAAGAAAGGAATTCAAATTTAGTTTTTCTGCCATTTTGACAGACCTAACACCTGGGTACAAACACTGGGGTCCAAAACAAAAATTGAACAGTTTGGCCATAATGACCATTGTTGTGTTTGGAGGAAAAAGGGTGAGGCTGGCAAGCAGAATAACACCATCCCAACCGTGAAGCATGGGGGTGGCAGCATCATGTTGTGGGGGGTTCTTTGCTGTAGGAGGGACTGGTGCACTTCACAAAACAGATGGACATCGGGAGGAAGGAAAATAATGTCAGGGCTTAAAGTGAAAAAAATTGCTGAGCCTGAACTTTTTTTTGGGGGGGGTTGTTTTGCAGAGACGGACTTATCTTCAAATGGAACCATTTATTTTTAAGTATTACGGCTGTATCTTAATGGCATCTTTTTATTAATGAAGGCCAGTATCACTGATATTTTATTTAGTATACTAAATTTTAGGGTTATAAAATAGTCCACTAATGCATAAATTATAAATTAAATTCGATTAATCCTTATTAAAGCTACAAGCGTTCTTTAGTCAAAGAGTAGTTAGTAGTTTTCTCTGTTCCCTTTGTTCTTTGGTAAACTTTACTGACAGACAGAATTAGTGGCTACTGTCACTTTAAGATCTACAGCTGGTGACAGGATCTCACGCGTCTCATTCTCTCACTACTCTTTACTTCCATTTAAGATTTTATTTAACTCATTTAAAGTTAATAATGATTGATTCTTGTGAGGATACTCGACAAAACGGACATTTTGGCATAAATGTGTGTGTTATTGTTCGTTCAAGCGCGAAAGAGAATTCGATACTGGTTCGCAACTTTTTGTGCCTCGTGTGTGTGTGTGTGTGTGTGTGTGTGTGTGAGGAGGACATTTACTGAAGTGCGTTCCCTTTTGTCTTGTCGCACATTAATGGTTTAAAGCATTTGGTGGACAAACTAATAACTAATAAGAGCTAAAGAATGACAAAGAACGGATGCAGCGTTAATTGTGTTAAATATTTTAAAACATTAAAGCTGGACAAAAAAAAAAAAGAAATCGCATACGTTAACGTTGACAGCACTAAACAACACTGCAACGTTACTTGTCATACATTGCTGACAGAAAATAAAGCGGTTTAAAGTGGACTCGTTTTCATGGTAGGCCTACACATAATGTTTTTTTTTAGTAAGCTACACAGAATGTTCTACATTAAATATTTAACTAACAGTCTGAAGTTACCTAGCAGCAGTGTATGTTAATGTTAGCTCAGTCAACGTAAGGCTAACATCAAAAGGTGTAGACAGAAAATATGATTATGCTGACCTGAGCTAATTTACGAAATCAACCAACTCACATCTCCTTTCTTTTCATCCATGATGACATTAAGTCACCTAATGTTGTTTCTGGAGTTCTGCGCTCCATGCTTTCACCGACGACGCTAACGTGAGGTATGGATCTCAATCACACTGTTGCCAGGACCCGCCCTGCTCTGCTTCTGATAGGCTTGTGACGTTAGTTAGAGCTGCGCTCCTCTCATATGATTGGTAGGTGAAATCAATTGACTCGAAAATATTAAACCGCATTCAAGTTCCCAGTTTCAAATGCAGCCGTGCGGTATGCGCGCTCATAATGGAAGCGGCGCACTCGTTTTTTCCAAGCGCGTCCGCGCCAAAAGTGCGTCCGACTGTAATTTGCAGCCTGATTAATAAATTTTGCCTGCGCTGGAGGCCGGACCTGCCCTCAAGCCGGAAATCCGGCCCCCGGCCGGAATACTTTAAGCCCTGTAATGTGTATATATTGAAGCAAAATCTCAAGACATCGGCCAGGAAGTTATAGCTCGGTCGCAAATGGGTCTTCCAAAAGGACAATGACCCCAAGCATCCCTCCAAAGTTGTGGCAAAATGGATTAAGGACAACAAAGTCAAGGTATTGGAGTGGCCATCATAAAGCCCTGACTTCAACTGATAGAAAATGTATGGGCAGAAATGAAAAAGTGTGTGCAAGCAAGGAGGCCTGCAAACCGGATTAAGTTACACCAGTTCTGTCTGGAGTAATGGGCCAAAATTCCAGCAACTTATCATGAGAAGCTTGTGGAAGGCTACTATCTAGCATCTCAGCTATGGCAGCGTGATGTTGATCGTCCTCTATTGGTTTTTTTCTTGGATGGTGATAGGGCTGGGCGATATGGCAAAAAATATTATCACAATATTCTTTTTCATATCATTCAATATTGATATTTATTACGATATTGAATCACATTGCAATTTTTTTTTGAATTTCCAAATAAAGAAGAAAAAACTAAATCCTTAAAAGTCTAAATAGTCTTTACAAAACTGCGTTGGTGCCCACACACCGCCAATGCAGTGGTGTCTGAGGGATCTTCGATGAAAATATTACAATATTTTATGGATATGAATGTTATAAGATGATCTGTTCATTTTTAATCATAATGACAGAATATATATATATATATTTTTTTTACATTAAAATTATTTTAACTCTTTCCCCGCCAAACACGGAATTTTCCGTGTATTATGAAAAAACGCTTCCCCGCCAAACACAGAATTTTCCGGGTTTCCGTGTTTTAGGTGTTATAGGCCTACGGTAAGGTAGACCCCTGCGCATGTTTTGAAAGAGTACGCAACTCTTTGATCAAAGAAACAGACTGCGATCGTCTCAAACATGAAGAAGTGGAGTATGAGAAGCTCAAAATATCAGACATAAACATGCCTTTTTCTCAGCTTTTTGTCTGAAATGTTGTTTTTTGACAAAACCTACCTCTGTTCAAGTCGCAATAAAAAAAGAACAAATGAAGATAAAATAAAATCGTTTTTTTTTGCCTAAAAGCAGAGGCCCAGATCTTTATTTTGATATATAGCATCTTCATATATTCATGGAAGAAAATATTCTGCGGGCCATTAAAGTTTAGTGAAAATCGTCAAAAACCCTGGCGGTGGCTGGCAAATTTTTTTTAAAAACGCTGGCGGGGAAAGAGTTAATATTTCTTTACTTACAGATATCCAAGTATGGGGGCATAGAAGCCCTTTTGACTGAGGAATGATACTGTATGGGGGTTCAGGGGTATCTCCAGAGAGAAACTTTTGAAAATGTAAAAGTCTGAATTGACCATTTTTCTATTTTCATTCAAGTGAGAAAGACTAGGCTACAAACTAGTAATTGTTTTGTCTTTCATCCTTGTCAGAGATGATGAAATCTGAATAATTTCACTAAATTAGAACAGACATGTATTTGTTTATCATTAAAGGCTTGGAACATGCTGATAAATAAAACTAAATTTAGATAGAAAAAACATTATGGTCTGAAGGCGCTCTGGAAACATGCACCTCATGTTTACGCACATGTGGGGAAAAGAGGATGCTGGTGCGCCCCGGGAAAGGGGATCAGTGAAGAGTGTTTCAGTGCTAGAGAAAAATATTCAAGAATACAGCGCAGAAAGGTCAGATATGACGTAACCGGCACTGTTGTTTTGTCACGCTGCTCATTTGAGAAGCCCTTAATCGGGCAAGGAACCATATTTGGTAACTTAATCGAGCATTCAAACTGACGCCCCCTGCCTGTTTGTCATATGAGTGCATATATTTCTCCTAGCCAATCAGTGAAGATCAGGCTACGTCACTGATCGTCACACCATGGCATCTGACCAATCAGAAGTTGCGGAGCATTTCAAACATCAGTGTCGTTACGGATTTTGGAAAGTGAGGATTTCCGCTAGGGTTGGGCGATGTCCCCTAAATTGGCAGTTGACGATGTTGACAGTAAAACATCGCGATGGACGATGATATCGTCGGTGGGGTGGGGCGGGGGGGGGATTATATAATTTCATATAATTTTCAAAAATTATATGAAAAATTATAATTTCGTTATTTTACTAACCCAACTAATGACTCGTCGGCGCTTTATCAGTAGGTTGCACGACACGTGAAGCATTTTTTTTTTTTTTTTAGCTTTCACTTAAGAGTTGTGCACTTTTTATTTTAACATATCTCTTTATATAAATACTATTTTCCACTTAAAAACTATAATTTCGTTATTTTACTCACTGATGAGCAAAAGGTCGAGGCAGAAATGACCATGTAGGCTACCTGCAGGAAATGGCCATTGATGGGGAAGAGGACCCGCTGACTTGGTGGAAAACGAACGACAAAAGGTTTCCGTTCATGGCAAGATTAGCACGGAAATATCTGTGCATATGTGCTACCAGTACTCCATCAGAGCGGGTCTTCAGCACAGCGGGTAGTGTAGTTACTCCAATCCGCAGCTTATTAAAACCAGATAAAGTGAATATGTTGGTATTTCTGGCCAGAAACATCGAAATTTAAACATGGTCTATGGTGAAAGATATTAGACTTCTTTACGCATTTTTCGCCATCCATTGCGGAGCTATTCGATTTTGCATATTTTTTAAACGTTCATTTCTGTAGTTCATATGACCACTTTACAATATTTCAATAACATAATTTATTTTGTAGCCTGTGCTGAAGTTAATTGTGCTGCTAATTATAAGTGAAATGTTAATGCCGAGTTTCGGTCTGAGCGTTGTTCCCGTTTTCTTGTTTTAATAAATGTGTGTTATTCATATTCACCTTGTTTCTTTCATTTGATTTGACATTATGGATTTATGGCCAAGGAAATTTTTCTTTAATAATATTAACCAGACAAAAGTTATTTGACGTTCACTGGTCTGGGTTTATCTTAAACTGCCGCTTCAGTGTATACAAGAGCTATGTGACAATGAGCAAGATTTTCTGAGACACTACAACTACTAATAATTAATTAATAAAGGCTATTTTCTTGTAGCCTACAACATAAAATATTTTAATCTAAATGTACAGTGTAAGACATGTAACAAAAAGACAAGAAGCTAACAATGTCAAGATCAATATTTGTGTAGCCTGCCTGACACGGTATTTTCACAGACTAACACGTCACATCTCTGGCATATACTACAGTATTTAAAATAGCATATATGCATTAGTTATATTCTCAATTTAATTTACAGAGCAATCCCTGCAAAGTTTTTAGGTTAACTATAGAAGAGACTAGGATTAGTGAGTCACACTAGTAAGACTCGCAAAAGGGGGCGTGGCATCACGATGGTGGCTCTACATCGTGATGTTGGTCAGCCATCACGATGGACGATGATATCGTCCATCGGCACAACCCTAATTTGCGCTAATAACTTTCGGGAAAAAAAATGGTAAATTGATGAATCTCACACATTCTATGGTTGCATAGTTGTGCAACATGTTGAGATAGGTGTTGTTTGCATAGATTTCTTGAAAGTAGTGACATTTTTTGCATGAAAAATGGTGAGACCATATTTGATCATACAGGTAAGTTTAGCGCAAGTGACAGCATGTCCATATTTAGACATACGCCCTATGCGTATAGAAAGCCATACTAGGGTATTTTTTCTACAAATAATGCATTATAACTTAGGACAATAGTATTTACTAGTGCATTGGATGTTATCACAGGTTTGAATAACATTATACAGTGATCCAGTGGGAAACGTAACACATTTATAAACATTTTCAAGCCATAGATATTGAAATATGTGTGGTTTTGGTCAGTTTTATGACCTTATAACAGTTTTTAATACTTATAATGCTATTTTGCACTTCTTATTATATAGTTACACTTTATGTGTCAGTTTTATGCCCTTGAAACAGTTATCATAGTTAAATGCCATGTATTGGTGTTTACTTTTACTGTGAGACTTATTACTGCTAAAATAAGTGGTACCACCAGTACGTATAATGGTATTTTTATTCTTATTTATATCTGTTACTTAACAAATAACTCAAACTGGGCTTGATATTGACTCAAAAATGTACTCTTTTCTTAGCAGCTGTCTTATGGCAAGAGGGCGACTGTTGTGCCAGCCCACCCCAGCATCAGTGATGATGAGGGCTCTGAGGAGGATGATGATGATGATGTGGCAGACCCTGACTTCCTCCCACCCACCCAGAACCTAGACACTCCAGGCCCGAGCCCCTCTGCCAAGAGGAAGTGTGTGCAGCCTGCATTGGAGGTGCTTGAAGATGATGACGACGATGAAGAGCCAGCACCACAAGCAAAGAGGCAAACTAAGAAGGGGAGGCCAGCAGCCCGGCTAACCACCTGGAGGAAGGCTGACCTGGACAACCCCGCCCTGCCCGAGTACCAGCACTGTCCCCCAGACTTCATTGATTCTCCATTTCAGTACTTCAGCAGGTACTTCAGCCCCCAAATCATAAAGCTCATAACGTACCAGACCAACTTGTATGCAACCCAGAAGAACATCAACACCACCTTCACCACCACTGAAGACGAGATGATGAACTTTGTGGCTATCCTGATGTACATGGGGATTGCTGAGCTGCCTGCCGTTGAAGACTACTGGGCAATGGGGACCAGGGTCCCTCAAGTCGCAAACCTCATGTCATCGAAGAGGTTCAGGCTGATGAAGAGGCTTGTCCACTTCAACGACAACACCCAGATGCCTGGCACCATCGACAGATTCTTCAAGGTGCGGCCACTGTTCAGTCATCTGAATGCTGTCTTCAGGAGTGAGCCACAGACCCCCAAGCAGTCTGTGGATGAGGTCATGGTTGCCTACAAAGGCAAGACAGCTGGCAACCTGAGGCAGTACATAAAAAACAAGTCGGACAAATGGGGATTCAAGTTGTTTGCTAGGGCTTCTGAGGATGGCTTCATCCATGACATGGTGCTGTATCAAGGGAAGAATACGCTGGAGGCCCACGGTGTTCCACTGACACCTGAACAAACAGCCATGGGTGTCACCAGCCAGATAGTCTCCGTCCTAGCCAGCACCATGTCCTCCTCCACCACCACAGCCATCTTTGCGGACAACTTCTTCACCAGCCTGGAGATAGTGCGGTACCTCAAGAACTGCAGGTACATGGGGACAGCCAGGGACAACAGAATAGGCAGGCCTCCCCTCAAAATAATCAAGGAGATGGAGAATAAGGCTGTCCCTCGTGGTACGTATGACTACGTCACCAGTGACGATGGGATCCTGGCCCTCAGGTGGAAGGACAATAGGATCGTCACTCTGCTGTCAACAGACATGGGGGCAGAGCCCATTTCCTCAGTCTACAGGTACTGCAGTGAAACTAAGAGGAAGGAACAAGTGAGCTGCCCTGCTGTCATCAAAAGTTACAATGCCAACATGGGGGGCATTGACAAGAGTGACATGCTGGTCCATCTCTACCGCACCCCCATGAAATGCAAGAGGTGGTACATGCGCCTGTTTGCCTACTCTGTGGATGTCAGCCTCACGAATGCCTGGGTTTTCTACAGGCGTGATCGCAAGGCTATTGGCCTTGAGGTTGGCCTGTCTTTAAAATCTTTTAGAATCCAGGTGTTCAGGGAAGCCAGCAGCCAGAGGCCAGTCACATCACATCCCCAAAGGAGCTCAGCATCTCCAGGCAGCCTCAGCACTTCTGTTGACATCCCCACACCTGTCCGGGGACACCGCAGCTACAATCCAGAGAGTTCTGTGTGGTTTGACATGTCAAACGTGGTCTACAAGGTCCATCTGTGCCTCAATGCTGGCCGCAACTGCTTCATTAAGTACCACGAAGCCTAATTCGCTGGACTTGACAAAAGAAAAATGTTCTAATAATAATTTAAAATGTTCCTAATAATAATTTAAAATGTTCCTAAATAAATATTTTTATGTTTGTAACAAGTTTGTGTTTTTATTATATTTTTATATATACACTTTTTAGGGGGAAAAAAATTACCCTAGACTGGCGAGGAACCATATATGGTAACTTCATTGCCCTTGATTTCCAACTTAAAGAAATATTTTTTTTTAAAAACTCACAAATGTTTAGAAGTCTTATAATATCCTCCAATAACACTCTATGGTTGAAATTTAGAATTTCCAAGTAGAGGTCGACCGATTAATCGGCCGATTTTTTACATAATCGGCATCGGCCAATATCCACGCATATCAAGCCGATTATTAGGCAGGCGCATCTGTGGGCAGCCTAGTGTTGTTGTGGAACACGTGTTCGACGCACACTGCCCCTAGAGTCATTTTCCAGCAGAGTGAGCAGCCCTCATCCAGTGCCTAAGAAAGGAGCTAAGTTCCTTGGAGAAAACAGTAAGGGTTAAATTTGTATAACTTCTTTAGATTTAATTAAAAACTTTTGATATGTTACTGCCAACTTCAAGAAAAAACGCGACAAACGCGATTGTTGACATGATGCTCGGCTACTTTGGATATTGATAGCGTAGTTGAAGTTGCATTATCACAGCAGAAGGGTTGCTATCATGTCACAATAAGGAAGCAAGAATTTTGCAATTACAGACAGTGAATCTGAGACTTTTATTTGTTCTGTTTGTGTGTCTTATATTTGAGAGGGTTGTCACTCAATGCAGATAAATAAGTAATAAAAATATAACAACGCAGTATAGGCTATTGAAGGACTGGCTTTGGTAAGCTCGGACGTTATCGCTTCTGCTGTCGGTACTGGAGAACTTAAGAAAATAAATTCTTTATTGCTATAAAGAGAAAGTTATTTTATCTCGCCAGCCATTTCTATGTATAATAATATGAAACCATTTGTCTGTGATGCAGTTTTGCTATTCGCAGAGAGAGAGAGAGAGAGAGAGAGAGAGAGAGAACTCGCTCACGCGGTGCCACAGTGAGCACAAAACGAGCCCAGCTTAATGAGTGACAGAACTAAACATTCAGACATAGCCTGGTTTAGATCTGTGATATTAGTCTGATTTTATTTTAGATTTCGCATTCCAAAGATTATAAAAAGAATATTTATACATAAGCCGCATTCTGTCTAGCACAACTTCCTTCCCTTCACAGCGGTGCACTGACATTTCTCCCTAAAACTCAAACTTATCGTCAGAATCAGCACGATCGGTGATTGTTGTAAAATGCTACTGTTGCTAAATTGCGGGACGCGTTTCATAATAAAAAGAGTGCAAGAGATACCGTTCCCAAGGCGGCGCGCGCTCCGAAACACACCGCAAAGAGACAAGCAAACTATAGGCTTCTTTGGGTTTCATATGCGCTTCTAAACGATCAAATATACACAAAAATATGTCAAAACGACCGGCTTGGAGATTCACTTAAACACAGTTTATGTCTTAAATGGACGTAGTTATGGAAATAGTTGGGGAGAAAATATGCTGCATCAGGAGCCTGTTAGATCTGAACTCGGTCTTAAAGGGGAAGCTGTCTATTAAACATGTGACGATTGAGCCATTACTGCGAACCAAACAACAAAAGGCAAATAGAAAATCACTTACAGCTCTTGAATGAATAACTTCTGCATTAATAAGCATTAATCTATGATAAACTATGCAGTGTTATTTTACAATTGATTACTTTATTAGATTTCTTTTTAGACCACACCTGAACAGTAATGTTAGTAGACCTTCCTGAAATTAAATCACTGTGCCTATATAAGGTTTATCTTTGTGTATATATATATATATATATATATATATATATATATATAAAACAAAAAGAACCGTTAAGAATACCGTTAAAGTACCGGATCGATAAACAGTATCGGTAAGATTGTAATACCATTAAAACCTTAACGATACCCATCCCTAGTTATGCCTGTGCTTCTCTTGGATGCTCTGAATATTGGATTATGTGTCTGGATTGCCCCTTAATTAAAGCTGCATTTGGATCTCAACCTTCGTGTCTCGGATCAGTTCGTAACACCTGCTTTGTTTATTTAATATATTTGTTATACATTATTTATACAATATGTTTTTACATTATACATTTTTTTTTTTTTTTTTTTTTGTAATTTAGTGTTTTTATTTATTTTGACAAAGTTTACAAAACATTTTGCAATATAAGAAAGAAAACTTATATGACTAGTTCTCTTCCAATCTCCCCCCTTCCCGCACCCTCCCCCTTGCACTTCGGGACATTGAGCAGTATCAGAATAACAAGGGATAAAATAAAATGCATACAGAGAAAGACAAATAGAATAACATTAATGATAACACCCATAAGTAGCTGCAGATTAAGTAGCTAAATATTTCTTGACTGTAGATATCCAGTTCTTCCACATCGAAAAAGTCCTAGGGTTAGCGTGATTGGTCCGTGCAGATGACAACTCCAGATATAATATCTCCAATAAAGAGTGAAGCCAATGTTTAATAGAAAGGTCATGTGGAGGTTTCCACCGTTGAACAAGTAACTTCTTTGCAGCGGTCATGGCAGCTAACCAGAATTTCCGTACCTTCTCACAAAGAGGAAATTGAGAATTGTCATTTAACAATAAAATAACAGGATCTTTGGGAATACAAATCCTCGAGGCCTTGTACAACACATCAAGCACCGCATCCCAGAATTTTTGCACATCTGGACAGTCCCACAGCATATGCACCAAAGAGTCCACACATCCCGGTCCACAGAAATTACAATACGGGTGGGGTGACAAACCCATTACATGTCGTATGCGTGTGGTTAGATATGCCCTGTAAATAACTTTAAAATGAATGAATTGGTGATTCGGGTTCGTGGATGCATGGAATGTATTGTCCCACACTGTATTCCATTCAATTGTCCTGTTCGAAACGTTCAGATCTAATATCCAAGCTCTAGCTTTAGAAAAGTTATCTGTATTTAGATTTTGAAAGCAGCGATAAAAATATGAAACAATTCCTGTGCTTGGTGCGTCTGAGATCCAATTCACCACTGGATGGGTATGAACATTTATACCCCAAGGTACCTTATGGGCCTTTAACACAGCACGTAATTTGAAATATAAAAATAAAGTGTTATGTGAGATATTAAATCTTTCTATTAAGTCACGAAAATCCAGAATTGAATCTTCCCCTTTTATGTCGTTTAACGTTAGAATACCTTTTGTAGACCAGGAAGGCTGTACGAAAGGTTGACCGCCAGAAAGTAAGTTCAGATTGTGCCAAATCGGAGTACGAGTGTGCCATAAAGTTTTAGATGCAAAACAGGCTTCAATCTTTTTGAATATCTGAAGAGTGTAGGAAATTATAGGACCATAATATAATGAGCATTTCCTGTGAGAAAGGCCTGAAAATAAAAAATCTTGCAAACGAATTGGTAAAATGCGCTCTTTTTCTAATTGTTTCCATGAAGGCTGTGAGCTCGAATCAAACCATTTCAAAACTGAGAGCAGGATAAAAGACCAGTGGTACCATTTAAAATTAGGGCAGCCCATTCCACCTTTTATTTTATTTTTTTGAAGTGTAGACCACTTAATGTGGGGACGCTTTCCATTCCAAATAAATTTTATCAGTAAAGAGTCTAACTTTTTCCAGTAATTCACTGGTGGGGGGAGAGGAAGCATAGAGCTAATATAATTTATGCGGGCAAAATATTCATTTTTATTGTTGACATTCGGGCAGATGGCGATGAAGGAGACACATCCATCTTTGAATATCCGACTCCACTTCCCCATAAATTGACGTATAGTTAACTCTGGAAATGAGGGGTAAAGTAGGTCTCAACTGAATCCCTAAGTATTTGACTTGTGTTGAAATCTGAATATTATTTGGAATAGAAAAATTAAAACCATCTGAATTGAGAGGCATTAAAATAGTTTTATGATGATTCATTTTAAACCCCGATAATGCACCAAATTCGTCTATAGTTTGAAGGGCATTAGGAAGTGAGCGTTGTAGATCAGATAAAAATAGCAGAGTATCGTCGGCATACAAAGAAATAGAATGGGTAGAGGAGCCTAACTGAATCGGGGTAATGAGATTACATTGTCTAACATACTGTGCCAAGGGTTCTAACGATAAGTTGAACATAAGGGGAGAAAGCGGGCACCCCTGTCTTGTGCCTCTACAAATATTAAAAGTATCTGAAATGAGTCCACCAGTAGAAACCCTGGCTATGGGATTAGTGTATAGAGTTTGAACCATTCTAATAAAATGGTCACCGAAATTAAACTTCTTCAATGTATACCATAGGTAGCTCCATTCCAGCCGATCAAAAGCTTTTTCAGCATCAATAAACAGAAGGCCGCTAGGTGTTTCTAATTTCTCGGATTCAGCAATGATATGTAACACTCGACGAACATTGTCAGAAGCCAAACGACCCGTAATAAATCCTGATTGATCTGAGTCAATTAATTTATGTATCACTGACTGTAGACGCCTGGCAATAACTTTAGCATACATTTTAACGTCATCGTTAATCAAGGAGATGGGCCTATAATTAGAACAGTCCGAATGATCTTTGCCGGGTTTAGGCATAACCGTGATTAGAGCTGTGTTGAGATCTCTGTGAAAACGGCCTTTGAATATGGACTCATTTATAGTACGTAACCAGATATGGCCAAGTAGATCCCACAGCACCAGATATAGATCAACTGGTAAGCCATCGATACCCGGGGACTTACCTTTGTTTGAGCTTAATAATGCGCAGTGTAATTCTTCTATGGTGATTGCAGATTCGAGGTTGTCAGCCTCCTCCTTAGAAAGTAAGTTTAAGTTTAACTAATCAAAAAAGGTTTTTAACTGATCAGTACTGGGTTGCATTTCTAAAGAATATAATTTTTCGAAAAATGACATGAACGTTTTGTTAATGTCTGTGGGATGTGAAGTGAGACCTTTTTTTGAACTCTGGATTGCTTGAATGTTAAAACGTCGCTCATGTTTTTTAAGAGTAAGTGCAAGGAGTCTGCTTGGTCTGCTTCCATCCATGTAATATTTATGTTTTGTAATGTGCATTAAATACTCAGCTCTTCTTCGCAACAGATCATTAAGTGCAACCCTCTCTACGTGTAATTTTTGTTGTGTATATCACAGGAAAATGTATTGCTTAATTCCTTTTCTAAATCCCCGCATCTTCTCTCTAACTTTGATATTTGTTCAAGATAATTTTTTTTTTAGCTTAGCTGAAAAGGAAATAGCATTGTTCCTTAAAAACCCTTTGATGGAGGCCCATAGCATTTCCTGATTAGCAACAGAGTCTTGGTTTATATTGATAAATTCGCTCAGTCCTGCTCTCAGTTGAGAAAGAAAGTCTTCATTTTGCAGTAAAAGGTATTAAATCTCCATCGGGATGGTTTACAAGATGTATTAATCTGAAGATGTGCTAGTACAGCATTATGATCGGAAACACTTTGTGTAAAATTTCAATATTAATTAGACCTGAAAGTAACGGAGATGAAAGTAAAATATAATCAATTCTTGAAAATGATTTATGACTTGGGGAGAAATAGGTGTATTCTTTGGCTGTTGGATTATGTAGTCGCCAAGCATCACATACATCTATATCTTTAATGAGCGATCTCAGCTGTAGAAGACTGAGCTTGTGCTACTGAAAATGAAGGATTGGAGCGATCCAAAACTGTGTCGAAGCACGGCATTCATATCAGATCCAACGATAATTGAATAGCCTTGGAGCGATAATATAGTTTTGGAGACATTTGGAAAGAAGGAGGCATCATAAGAGTTCGAGCATAAATATTCACAAATGCCAACCTCTTTCCTTCTATTAACGTACAGCAATATGCTATTCTACCATTCTCATCAGAACCTGTGTGTTCAATAATAAAGTTAGAATTACGTTTAAATAAAATTGTCACTCCCTTCTTCTTAGATTTACAGCTAGATGATACTATGAAGATATAATGTCTATTTTGCAGTCTTTTTGCATCCATGGCGGTCAGGTGGGTTTCCTGAAGAAACGCCACATCAACCTTTTTCCTGTGTAAAAGATCTAACACCCGTGTACGTTTAATAGGAGAGTTTAACCCCCTGACGTTAAAAGACAGTATGTTTATTTTAACCATAGTCTATAGTGACTGGACACACACAAATTAATATGTAATGTTTAGAGCAAGTTATCGAGTGTACCATTAAAGTTCTCATTGTAATATGCAAAAACAAAAAAGGTCCCGAGTGCTTTAAGCGCCTAAGAGTCCCCTCCCTCTCCCACCTTCCCCTTTTAGCAAACGTCTGTGGCGGTCGCGAGGCAATGTCTGAACACTATTAACCTTCTTAGCCCCTATGTATTTAACAGTTGAGGAGATTTAAATTAAAGAACAAATATTCCAAAATCGGAAGAACTGTCAAACTTACATTATTCATATAACTAGATTTTAAGGCAACCAGATTTAACTTAAGTCTAAGAACTGTCACTTAGTCCGTCTATTCTGAGTAACGTTACACCAACGACCAATAGTTAAACCAGACCTTCACAATTAACTGTCTACAACCTGCACCATTTGAAGATCGAATTTTGAAAACTGAAAATTGTTTGACAAAATGCAATTATGAACATAAAAATAATTTACCATTTCACTTTGGTGAACTACAATCCATATATGCTGATAGAGAATTGGTCCATGTATTGTATAGGTTATTCAGCAAAAAACTCAAACGATGTCACCTTAGGCCGTCTAACGTTACTCATCCATTTCCTCCGGTGGCGGGAAGTTTAAGGATCTACGAGCAGATACTGATGCGTTAACATCCAGACCCTCGAGATATTTTTCAGCTCTCCGGAGATTCAAACGAGTATTTCTGACCCTTGTGGGAGACTCTCAGCGATGCTGGGTAGATTAGGAAAGTTTCTGCGCCTTTCTGGTGAAGCTTGAATCTTACGGTCGAAAAAGCCTTCCTCTTTTGTGCTGTCTCGTGACTGTAGTCCGCGTAGAATTCCAGGCGCTCCTCCGGGCAAAGTGGGTTTTGCTTTCCGGGCTCCTTGAAGGATGGCTTGCCTGTCAGGATAGCGGAGGAGCCGGAATATCAACGATCGTGGTTTTGGTGAGTTGGAATTCGAATACACTCGGTGAGCTCTGTCGATCTCGATCAGACTTGAGCGCCCGAAAGGTCGAGGATCCATTTAGGTAGCATTTTCTGTAGAAAACCGACCGGATCATCTCCTTCCATTCCAGTTGGTAGATTAACCAGGCGGACATTGTTGCGGCGTGACCGGTCTTCGAGGTCATTGCATTTCCGTTGCATCTGTTCAAGCTGAGATAGGCAGAGGTTCGCATCTTTTTTAGTGTTGCGTAAACTGCCCTGAAGATTGTCCACTTTGGTTGTAATTGGCGTCACATTTTTACTCAAGGAATCCATTTCCTCTTTCATCGATCGAAGAGCAGCGCTGTTTTCATTTATAAAGTCCTTGAATGGGTTAAGGGCCGATTGTATTGCCTCTGTTAACATCGCGGAAACCATTTCACGCATGGCCTCCTGTTGTGCTTCGATTGCATGGCTAACATTTGAGGCTACGTCAGTCCTCGGCGTTTTGAGTCGTTTGCAGCCCGCTGCCGATTTCTCGCGGTGAACTCGACTTCTTAGTTGCCATATTTGAAATAAAACTTATATAGTTGTGACAAAATATGATATTCTTCCTCAACGTGGAAAAAAAACAACGTTCAATTAGGAGGTTTTAGTCAGGAGCCTAGTGCTGTGCAGCCATCTTGCAGTGCGCGTCACCGGAAGTCTACATTATACATTTTTAATTTTAAGTGTACAAGTGCAGATTGGTCAAGTGTTCAATAAATGTATTTGTTGAGAAATGTTGTCTATCTTAAGTAATTATTTGTGTTACATTTTATCTTTCAAATAAAAGGTTCAAATAAGAGGTTAAAAACAAGCACATATCAGCCAAAATAAATCGGCAGCATTAATCGGCCATCGGCCGACCCGGATTTCAAAAGATCGGCATCGGCCTGAAAAAAACAATATCGGTCAACCTCTATTTCCAAGTATTTCAATGAGTGCCCTATAAAGGGTTAAAGGCTTGGAACATGCTGATTAATAAAACTAAATTTAGAAAGAAAAAACATTATGGTCTGAAGGCGCTCTGAAACATGCACCTCATGTTTACGCACATGTGGGGAAAAGAGGATGCGGGTGCGCCCCGAGAAAGGGGATCAGTGAAGAGTGTTTCAGTGCTAGAGAAATATATTCAAGAATACAGCGCAGAAAGGTCAGATATGACGTAACCGGCACTGTTGTTTTGTCCATCATCATGATGTCTTGCAGTCAAGATGGAATCAATATGGGGTCCGGATACGGATTGCGGTGACCTGCATAGCGGGGGCAATAGCAACTTCATACATTCTGAGGCATGATTCATACATGATTTTTTTTTTTTTAAATCGCACAGCCCTAGATGGTGAGAATGATAACTCCAGTTTGGATGCCATCAGAAATGTCTCCGAGTTTCTATAATAAAAGCTTGACTGTGTACGTTGTAGGGATAACTAAGAATAAAATGTGACATTCTTAGTAGAGAGCGGTAGATATACGCGACCGTCACCATTCGCTGCGCACTCAGAGTCTATGTATTTTAATAATATTATAAATATTATAATACTAACTTGACCTTTAAAAAAGGTAACGGCTGAATCGCGAGGGTGTTTTTATTATTGTAAACTTAAAGATGCGGGTACCTCTCCCACAAACTGAAATAACCCAATTACACCGGAGATAAATGTTTTGACAACTCAGAGCTCACTGACCACATCAAAATGAAACTGTGTAGCATGGACAAACTGGAATTTCTGTCATCAGTCAGCAGAATAATCTATCAAACCAACTTTATGCATGTGTGTGTGTGTGTGTGTGTATGTATGTATATATATATGTATATATATATATATATATATATACATATATATATAGTTGTCAGTCTTGGCTGACAAATAGTGGTTCCCTGTGTACCAATCACTGAGGGTGATTTAAAGGGGTCATGACATGGTTTTTTTTTATTGTATTATTATGTTCCCTTAGGTGCAATTATAGTATTAATATATTTTTTTTTTAAGAAAAACTTTTAAAATCTAGTGATTTATGACCTTTTCCCACCCTGTTTCTCGATCCTCTGATTCAAACAGTCTGTTTTGGGGCGTTTTCCATTTAAGACTTCAGTGTTAACGCCCACTGTTATGATTGGCTAGCGTCAGTGCCTATGTATCAATTATTGGCGCCCCAGCCAGAACAATATGCAAGTAAACTAAGTAAAAACACTGTGATTATTCATAATGAATGAAATTACGCTTTAAAAAGTAGTTTAAAGTTTAAAATAGATTACTTACAGTTTGCGTCGTCGTTGTTCCCAGAATAGTCGACGCGGACTTATCTTTGAGCAACAGTTTTCTGGCAAAGCCAGCATCATATTGAGATTTGTTCTCAAAACAGTCATCCTTAAAATGTACAGAACAAGCGCTTAAGTTAACACTGCCGTGACTGGAGCGTCCGCAAAAAATAAACTGCATCCATTTTTCCCTGGCGTCTGGATCTTTCGGCAGCTTATTCAGAGGTTTTGTTTGACCACAGCCAGGAACAGCACATCTGTGTGGCATCGTAATTTTCCTGTGCACAAGTAGTCTCTGTCAGAGCTACGCTGTCCATCGACTGAACACTTGTGAGGCGACGGCGATACTGAAATGAGCGTAGTTATCTTGTGCTGGAGGCGGTCATATGCAAACGCTGTTACGTCACTTCTAACCGACACGTCACTTCTAACCATGAATCCAGAACGAGCTGTATTTTGAGCTTGATTAAATAAATGATTCGTTTAGAATGGGGAGGACGTCTTAAAATATTAAACTTGCAGGACGTTTTAATGATACAAAGACCTCTTATATACCAAAAGATCAAGGCAAATTTGGTTTCTCATGTCATGACCCCTTTAAAACAGCATGCTAATTAAACGTGACGTCATCCATGGCATCAAGGTCAACTCCACCTTACTCTTATCTTCAGATTTCCTTAGTAAACCTTGCTTAGCATTTTTGTGAATAGGTTTTAGGCAAAAAAAATCCTAGTTAGGAACTCTTTGGAGAATTCCAATGATAAGATAAATATCTTTGTTAATATGGGACCAGATTCTAAATCCCACCATAAACTGACAAAACAACTGTTCAAGTTAAGAGAAGCTCTGAAGCCCATGGCAGTACCTATGATGATTCTGGAGAAGGACAGATCCTGTCCGTTGTCCAGCTGGTACACCATGGTCACAAATGCTCGGTTTGCTGCAGGTTTACCCACTGGAGCTCCATGAATCAAATCCTTCAGTGTTTTCACACGCAAGTTACTGGTTTTCTCTGCCAGAACAAAGCTGATGGCGTCCATGAGATTTGACTTGCCTGAGAATAACAGGATCTTTTGTTAGCTAAATAAAACACGCTGGAAAAGCTTATAGTGTCAAGTAGAGCAACTATAGACAGGTGTAGAATCTAATATATATATATATATATATATATATATATATATATATATATATATATATATATCTAATCTCAGATCTGTAATATAAAAAAAAGTTTTTTTAACATAGAGAAACAATCTAGAACAAAAAACATTGAAATCAAATGTCAGCATTTCAGGCTACATTAACTGCCTATTGATTATATTGGAATGATTACTTATCCAGGACTATTATCATTTAAGTAAATTATCTTCAAGATGCTGGGAATATTATAGCTTTGAATGTAATAGTCAGTGCATGCTTTGGTGCATCTGGTGTTTGGTTCTCCCAGGTGTGTACTGTATGTAGTAAGGGTTACTACTGTAATACGGCAATAAACATATGTGATTCAGTTCAATTAAATGAGATTAATGTAAACCAGTGTATATGATACACATATACAAGATAATCATTCATTAATCATTAGCCTACATTTTAAAGTGTTTATAACAATAAATGCAGACGATTAGTTGATTTTACAAAATAATTGGACAATTATTAAATAAGTAGCTTTTGTTATTATAAATAAATTTGTTGCTATCATAAGCTAACACACACTTACCTGATCCATTCGGCCCAATAATAGCTGTAAACTTGTGGAAAGGCCCAATGATCTGTCTGCCTTTGTACGATTTGAAGTTTTCTATCTCTATTAACTTTAAATATCCCATGATGAATAATTTACTAAATGAATATATATAAACAGCTGTGGAGAGCACGCGCTGACTGGCTGTTAGCACGGGCGCGCTAACATCGATTATCAGCAAGATAAATATCCCAACCAAATAATCTGCATATCACAACACAATAAAACGTCGAATGAAATTATTAATTTGTAGAATAATAATAATAATAATAAGCAATATTACTGCTAAAGCTTATAGATGTAAATATTCAAACGGTAACGTCTGCACCAGCGCGCGCAATGGCTGATCCCAGATCCATAAACATCGAACATCTCGTGAGATTTTACACTCTAGTCAAAAGGTTAACCAATGATCGCGCGAGATTTCACACATGCAGGGGACGCTGTGTGGCACACGAGATTTTAAACGTGCGTGTGTTCCTTTCTTTATCATCTTGAATTTTAGTGCCACTATGAGAAAAAATAGCGCAATATTCCTCACTTAAAATGGTCATAAAATGCATGCATACAGGTACATGCAATGCTTAGAATACAACAGGGCTATAGGCCCCTGGGGGTAAAAGGGCACTTTTAATTAAAATTTCTCCCAAAACACGGAACAGTAACGTAAACTACCAGTAACTGTCAAAACTGCCAAAATATCCTGATCCATGAGGTCATCATGTGTAAAGGTTTATTTTGAGCTAATTTGATCTAACATTTATTAACTTTTGAAATTATCACATTTATTCTGAGACACACACATATATGTCATTATCTGTTTTGTTATAGGTGATTATTATTATTATTATTATTATTATTATTATTATTATTTATTTTTTTTCTTCAATAAATATCCGAGAAGTGAAAGAATAGTATCTGGGGTAAAAGCCCCCTCTTTGTCCTTGCTAAAGGCCCCCATAAAGTGCAATTGCTGAGTTCGGAATTGCATGCAACCCATACTACTATCAACGAGCACAAGAGACAAAGGCTGATATGACGTTCCATTGCAACATCTGAGAGCTACGCCTCCGCCATTTTGGACTGTGAATCCAGGGCTGCGTTATTAAAGTACAGACAAAATTATCAATATTTTATCGCCATATATTTAATGCCTCTTCCAAAATAGCGTTGTGTTAAACAATGATTGACAGACAGACAGACAGACAGACAGACAGACAGACAGACAGACAGACAGACAGATAGATAGATAGATAGATAGATAGATAGATAGATAGATAGATAGATAGATAGATAGATAGATAGATAGATAGATAGATAGATAGATAGATAGATAGATAGATAGATAGATAGATAGATAATATGTTAAAGAACCACTGTCGAACTGATAGTTGTTGCAGTTGAATGATGAACATAACTTTCTGTTGTTTTCCCACTTCGATTTCGCTTTCGAACTCATGCTGCTAAGGTTGTTGTTTTTATTTATTTATTTTTTCTTCCTTTATTTAGTTCAATTACAGACAAGTACAATGCAAAAGGTACATGGCAAATATAAGGCATTGTGGTACAGTTCAGAGTATGTGAAACAGAATAACAACAACTACAACATAAAATGAACATATATGTAAAATAATAATAATTATAATAATAAAAATTACTGGGATAAAAAAAATGCTACATAATATTAGGGCAGTTATATGAATTTGAAAAGCTTTAACATTCTTATTGTTTTTATAATCTTTTTGTTTTGTGATCTCATGTTTGAAAGGTTTTAAAGTATACTGTGAGATCAGTATTACAATGTGTATAATTGCTTGTTTGTGATAATTGGCCAAAGCAAAAGGAAGTTTACCAGTTATATAAGGACACTGCAACAAAATCCGCCATGTTTTTCAAATAAATAATATGGGACGATATTGAATAGGTACTAGGTTGTGCTTTGTAAAACTGTTGTCCAACAGTCCAAAATGGCAGCAGCGCTACCGCTGCGCCATCTAGCGGCGGTTGTCAAAAAGCACCAGAGCTTCGCAGAACTTGTCACAGTAAAACAGGATTAATCAAATCCACGAATGGAAGTGTCCAGTAACAGGGCAGCTGCTGAGATCAAGCAAGTAGGATTCAGCTGGTCATGTGATTCTAACATGGCTGTCCCCATCAGGCACCCCTGCTCCATGTATGATATGACTGAGCTCTTTATCTCACTTGATTGGTCATGATTTTGTACAGATGTTTAAAAATTACAAATTATTTCTTTACAAGTAACCTTTAAGTAGGGTGAATAAGTTTGCTCTGAATGATGTTCAAAGCAGGCTCACATTGACTGATCTAATCACAATAGAAATTAATTTGTTTATAGATACTTGAGATGTTATGAAATGCCAACTGTGATTAAAATTAACAGAAAATAGTTAACCCTTTTCTGAAGTGGTTAAGCATTATCGTAAAATAAACTTTTACCTACAGCCGTTGCCAAAAGTATTTGCAGTTCCATATATTTTGTGTTTTGCAAAGTTTTCTGTTTCAGTTGTTGTGGTGTTGATTCACATTGTTTCTAGATTATTGTGCAGAGTGATCAGATGCATTTTAAATCTACAATACACACATCTACAATACAAACTGCTCTCTCCCATCTGGAAAAAAGTATGTAGACTACAGCTCAGCATTCAACACCATAGTGCCCCCCAAGCTTGATGAGATACTCCGGGCTCTGGGCTTAAACAGCTCGCTGTGCAGCTGGATCCTGGACTTCCTGTCAGGCAGACGTCAGGTGGTTAGAATGGGCAGCAATATCTTCTCATCACTGACCCTCAACACTGGAGTCCCGCAGGGCTGTGTTCTCAGCCCACTCCTGTATTCCCTGTACACACATGACTGTGTGGCAACACATAGCTCCAGTGCCATCATTAAGTTTGCTGATGATACAACGGTGGTAGGTCTGATCACTGACAATGATGAAACAGCCTACAGAGAGCAGGCTCTCCCTCAATGTCAGTAAGACCAAGGACCTTGTAGTGGACTTCAGGAAGAAAGACAGAGAACACAGCCCCATCACCATTAATGGAGCACCGGTGGAGAGAGTCAGCAGTTTCAAGTTCCTCTGTGTCCACATCACTGAGGAACTCGCATGGTCCGTCCACACTGAGGCCGTTGTGAAGAAGGCTCACCAGCGCCTCTTCTTCCTGAGACGGCTGAGGAAGTTTGGAATGAACCACCACATCCTCACACAGTTCTACACCAGTACTGTAGAGAGCATCCTGACCGGCTGCATCACCGCCTGGTACGCAATAGCACCGCCCACAACCGCAAAGACCTGCAAAGGGTGGTGCGAACTGCCAGACACATCATCAGAGGTGAGCTTCCCTCCCTCCAGGACATATATAACAGGAGGTTTGTGAAAAAAGCTCGGAGGATCATCAGAGACTCCAGCCACCCGAGTCATGGGCTGCTCTCACTGCTTCCATCAGGCAGGCGGTATCGCAGCATCAGGACCCGCACCAGCCGACTACATGACAAGCATGACTTCCCCCAAGCAATCAGACTTTTGAACACTTGATCTCTCACGATCAATATACATCAGCACTGTACTTAATTAATCTTATTAATCTTTATCTTATTATCTCACACTGGACTGTCAAATATATTCTCCTCAATACAACTACTGTATATATATTTTTTTATATAGTCTTTATTTTGTATTTTTATTGTATGTGTATTCTATGTTGTGTGTATTGTTTACTGTACATTTTATATAATTATTGTGTTGTGTAATTATGTGTACATTTTATATGTAAATTGTGTTGAGGAAATATGTTGTTTATTGTAAAATTGGTATGTGTCTCGTCACTGTCATGACTGCTATGTTGCTCAGAACTGCACACAAGACTTTCACCTACAGTTGCACTTGTGTGTATGGTCGTGTGACAATAAAGTTATTTAATTTGATTTGATTTGAAGAGTGATAATGAAGTGGCTCGGAGATCATTACATTGAAATTTTGGATCCGTGGCCAGGCAACTGCCCGGATCTTAATCCTATACAGAACCTGTGGTCAATCCTCAAAAGGCGAGTGGACAAGCAGAAGCCCAGAAACTGTGATCAACTCCGAGCACTAATTCAAGATATAAATATGTCAAGAATGTAATATAATAAGTCAAGAATGGATCAGCATCAGTCAGGATTTGATACCCAGCATGCCAGAGCGAATTGCAGAGGTTATGAAGAACAAGGGTCAACACTGTAACTTGACTCTTTGCATTATATTATTTGATTGAATGTTTTTGCCAATAAAAGCCTTTAAAACTCATGAAATGCTTATCATTGTTTTCCAGAATACCCTAGAAACATATGAAAAAATTATCTACAAATACTGAAGCAGTAAACTTTGCAAAACACAAAATTGATGTCACTGCCAATACTTTTGGCCACGGCCGTACACTACAGAATACAGTATCAGTTTGTGAAAAAGGATGGCATGTCAACCTCCAAAAAAAATAAAAAAACAAGAGCACCAACGAAGTATCATAAGAGTGGTCCATTTCATTATCTATATTCCAAGTCTTCTGAAGTCATACTATAACTTATGACCTTTCATTTAAAGGTGCATTCAGTAATTGTTTACTCATTAAAAAAAGTTGAATTCCTAAAGACATGAATTGTAATTTTGCAATATATGTAGGAAATCATGAGCACTCACATTAAAATGAAGTCATATCAGTAACCTTATAAAAGCTGTTTTATTCTACATGGAGAGGGTCAGCACATGTTAGAATCACATGACCAGCTGAATACTACTCAATAATCTCAGTAACCGTCCTGTTATTTGACACTTTCACTCATTGATTAAAGTAACTATGACTGACTATGAATTCTACATTTCTACAATGTCATCTGAAACTGAAAACTATTGATTTTAAATGATGCTGCATCCAAGCCTGTAGGTGTCAGTGTAAGTCCAAGATGACACAAAGACAAAAGTTACTGAATTCACCTTCAAAAGAGACTGCTGCGTCTTTGTTTTCACGGAGACGTGGCTCAGCGACAGAGTTCCGGACGCCGCCATTCAGCTAGACGGGCTCGCCTCGTTTCATGCCGACAGAAATACAGCTCTCTGCGGTAAGACTCGTGGTGGTGGCTTGTGTGTTTACATCAACACGGAATGGTGCAAGAACTCTATGCTAGTCTCTAGTTACTGCTCATCGCTGGTGGAGCTTGTGACTGTTAGATGCAGACCTTTTAATTTATCACGGGAATTCACCACTGTTATTATAACCAGAGTTTACATTCTCCCCAGCGCTAATGCTAAGGAAGCGCTCTGTGAACTGTATGTGGCTATGCGGGAATTGCAGAACACTCACCCCGACGGACTGTTTATTGTCACCGGAAATTTCAACCATGCGAATCTCAAGACAGTGCTCCCTAAATTCCATCAGTATGTGAACTTTGCAACGAGAGGGGCGAACATCCCAGGCGCGTACCGGGCGGAGCCCCACCCACACCTCGGCTACTTAGACCACATCTCCATTATGTTAATTCCAGCATACAGACCGCTCGTCAGACGCACAAAACCGATTCAGAAGCAGGTGAAAACCTGGCCAGCAGGAGCCATCTCTGCTCTTCAGGACTGTTTTGAGTGTACTGACTGGCACATGTTCAGGGAGGCTGCAACATATGGCGATTCCACCAACTTGGAGGAATACACAGCATCAGTGACCAGCTATATCAGCAAGTGCATTGATGATGTAACTTTCTCCAAGACCATCACCACACGCTCCAACCAGAAGCCGTGGATGACTGCGGAGGTGCGCACGCTGCTGAGGACCCGAAACTCTGCCTTCAGAGCAGGCGATAAGGCAGCCCTAAGAACATCTAGGGCCAAACTGTCCCGGGCAATCAGAGAGGCAAAGCGCGCACACGCACAGAGAATCCACAGTCACTTCCAGGATAGCGGTGACACGCGGCACATGTGGCAGGGCATCCAGGCCATCACCAACTACAGGACAACATCAGTTGCCTGTGACAAAGATGCCTCCCTTCCAGATGCGCTGAACGACTTCTACGCTCGGTTTGAAGTGCAGAACGACGTGGTGGCGAGGAAGACCACCCCTCCTCCCAACGACCAGGTGCTCTGTCTTACCACGGCGGATGTGAGGAAAACTCTACGCAGAGTCAACCCACGGAAGGCTGCTGGACCAGACAACATTCCTGGCAGAGTGCTCAGAGGATGTGCAGACCAGCTAGCAGATGTTCTTACCGACATCTTCAACATCTCTCTGAGTAGCACCGTCGTTCCAACGTGCTTCAAGGCCACCACCATCATCCCCATGCCAAAGAAGTCTTCAGTGTCCTGCCTCAAAGAATACTGTCCCGTCGCACTCACACCAATCATCACGAAGTGCTTCGAGAGGCTCGTCATTAAGACCCAGCTGCCCCCCTTACTAGACCCATTGCAGTTGCGTATCGTCCAAACCGTTCAACGGACGACGCCATCGACACAACCCTCCATCTGGCCCTCACCCACCTAGACAAAAAGGACTCATACGTTCGAATGCTTTTCATAGATTTCAGCTCAGCATTTAACACAATAATTCCTCAGCACCCGATTGGAAAGCTGAACCTGCTGGGCTTGGACACCTCCCTCTGCAACTGGATCCTGGACTTCCTGACTGGGAGACCTCAGTCAGTCCGGATCGGGAACAACATCTCCACCACCACCACCACCACACTGAGCACTGGGGCCCCCCAGGGCTGTGTGCTCAGTCCACTGCTGTTCACTCTGCTGACTCACGACTGTGCAGCAATGCACAGCTCGAACCACATCGTCAAGTTCGCCGATGACACGACCATGGTGGGTCTCATCAGCAAGAACGACGAGTCAGCATATAGAGAGGAGGTGCAGCGGCTAACGGACTGGTGTAGAGCCAACAACCTGTCCCTGAATGTCGACAAAACAAAAGAGATGGTTGTTGACTTTAGGAGAGCACAAGGTGAACACTCTCTGCTGAACATCGACGGGTCCTCTGTGGAGATCGTCAAGAGCACCAAATTCCTTGGTGTTCACCTGGTGGAGAACCTCACCTGGTCCCTCAACACCAGCTCTATCACCAAGAAAGCCCAGGAGCATCTCTACTTTCTTGGAAGGCTGAGGAAAGCACATCTCCCATCCTCACTACATTCTATAGAGGGACTATTGAGAGCATCCTGAGCAGCTGCATCACTGCCTGGTTTGGGACTTGCACCATTTCAGACCGCAAAGCCCTGCAGAGGATAGTGAGAACAGTTGAGAAGATCTCTTCCCTCCATCAAAGACATTTACAAAAACACTGTATCCACAAAGCAACCAGCATTGTGGACGACACCACACACCCCTCACACAAACTCTTTACCCTCCTGCCGTCTGACAAGAGGTACCAAAGCATTCAGGCCCTCACAGCCAGACTGTGTAACAGCTTCATAGAACACTATCTCATAGTATGTTATGTTTACGTTTTTAGAAACGGTCATCTTTTTGCACTACTGTGTACTGGTCGGCGCTGCACTGTCTCTCACTATGCCTATTGTCCGGTTCATTGTTAGAAATTTCTTGTACTGTCCCGTACTTTTTGCACATGTTTGCACATGCACTTTATTTAGGTGTATAGGTATTTTATTTAGTTGTGTAGTCTCATGTGGTTCTGTGTTTGTCCTATGTTGTTTTTATGTAACACCATGGTCCTGGAGGAACGTTGTCTCGTTTCGCTGTGTACTGTACTAACTGTATATAGTTGAAATGACAAAAAAAAACACTTGACTTGACTTAAAAGGCAATGTTTGCCAAATGAAATAATTGGCTTTTATATGGCCATTGTATTGGGTACAATGATTAATACAAAAGTAATGAATAAAGTATTCTGTACTTTGTGTTAAGCTGACAGCATACCTTTTTCTATCCACTTAAGTTAGATGTATGAACCGGAAGATAATTTTTTTTGATTCAATTGAAAAAAAGAATTTGTGGTCAAAGTGAAGCAAGGTCAAAAAGCATTACACATTATCTTCTGCGTAATCCATGTCATTTTATTCATTATGTTTAGATACAGCACATGATGCAATAAGCGGATTTACAATACCACTGTGCCAGAGGGCTAATGAACCAAGACTTACAAGCTCCATACTTCACTGCTCATATTCCCAATCATATAACATATCGTGACTGTCATCTCTTGACACACTTCAAATGTTGCCCATTGACGCTGTTACCGTTTTAAAATATCATTCTACGTTTTTATGGTCATTTCAGCATTTATTTTCTTTAAAAAAGAAGGCAAAGGTAAGAAGAAAGTTACATACAATATCAAGATATCCCAAAAACACTGGGAAGGGTGGTGTCATGTGCATACTGCATGGGCTCGCTTTAAGTCTTTACAGCTGTACTAACAAAGCCATGCGAAGAAAACCCACCGGATCTGCTTGATAGGAAAATAGATTTAAATGTGTATACAGGCTACATACTTTTACATTTAGGATAAATATGTGTTTGAATGTTCACAATGAACCTGATTTTAACCAGGCGTTTTCCAGCATGACTTTAATCAGTACAATTCAGCATGGAATATGCAAGAGAGAGGACCATTAAACAATCTGAAAATAATGTATCTAGTTGACCAATTACAATTACTGGAAATGATGGAGCCAGTTTTGCTCCAGAACTTGTCATTAAAGGGCAGCCTCATGTCTTCTCACCGTCGTACAACTTTTTTCTTCCATGAACCAAAAAAAAAAAAAAAAAAAAAGTAGTAAGCATTAGCTTTCATTGCATCTTTCTTTCCATGCCATGAAAGTGAATGGTGACTGAGGCTGTCATTTAGTCAGCCTAACATATATATATATATATATATATATATATATATATATATATATATATATATATATATATATATATATATATATATATATATATATATATATATATATATATATATATATATATATATATATATATATATATATATATATATATATATATATATATATATATATATTTTTTTTTTTTATTAGTTCAATGGAAGAAAGTAATACAGGCCTGAAACATCATGAGGGTGTGTAAATCATTGAATTTTCATTCTTGGCAGAATTATCCCTTAAAATTAAAAGAAATATTAAAATATAATAAAATTAATTGAGCATGTATTGGAACCTCGATTTTCCCACTCTACCCAAACAATTCTCTGATAGGCTGGTTATGATGTAAGGTTACATTTATTACCAATCGACCTGTGAGCTCACCAATCAGTAAGCAAATGATGACATCATCACTGCGCTTCCCAATCCAAAAGAAGACATTGCTTAAAATGCACTTAATTTTTCATACATATTCATAACAATAGCTTCATTCAGAAAAAGTCCAATAAAAAATTGCATTGTACCACTGACCTGTTGTCTAACAGTTTCTAATCTAAAGGTCAGCTCAAGCGTGATCATAAATAAGAGAAGAAAACAAAATAGTTTTGCTCTGAAATCACTAAATCTATCATTTGAGCATGAAAGCAAGGACATGGTATTAATATTGTCGTAATTAAGATATTACAGGTTAAAACTAAGTAAAATACGAAATGATAATGGTAAAAGATTACTTACATTCAGAATATGAGACACTGATTTGTTATTTTGTACATCAAACTGTTAATTTCATTAGATTAGTCTTTCTCGCCCAGTTCTTGTTTTGCTGTTAATAGGATATTAAATTCGTCATTGGGTCAATTCCTAATGATGAACCTCACGAAACCTGTCTGTCAATTTTATATAATAAAAACAATTCAAATGTCCAAACAGAATGATCTGCAGTATTTGTATTAATGAGAGGTTGTTAGTAATACATTTGCATAAATCGCACTGATCGAGTGATACTATTTGCAAGCTGAGAGGCGGATGACACGGGACACTCAAGCGCATCACGATGGGGGTTTCACGATGGGGGTTTCAGCCTCAGCAATACAGCAAACTAACAGACACAACGCACACGACAGCAGCTAGCCTACATTGCATCATTCTGTTAGTGCTGCAGGAAGTTCATTCTAGGAATAAAAACACTTTCAGAATTTGTTAGTGTCTAAATCACGTCATTTGGCTTTCATCGCAGCGGCTGTATGTCCTTAATGGATTCTACGTATCGGGTTGCATCAAATACACCAATATTTTAAAAAAACTTGACACACTTGACATCGGGAGTCCTGATCTTAAGATAATCTTTGATTATTCAGACAGAAAGACACACATGGAACAATCATAACTATTCGTACATATGTACATTATTATTATGTAGTGTATTAAAAAGCAATATATAAAGACAAAAGCATGTCAACTTAAATAAGAAATTCAAAAATAAATGCTGATGATATAAAAAGTAAAAATGATTATAAAACAAAATATAAATTATATAAAACAAAATATATTATATGTACTTTTTATGTAAAAATAACAATATAAAAAACAGTAAAAAACATTGTTTAAAAGCGAATGAGAAGAAAAAAACTTGTGAAAATGAAACATAAACTGATTTCCTCCTTTTAGCCTGCAAGATATTACTGTTTCCTGTGACACCGCAATTACCGAATTGATTCTAAACGGCTTTGTTCAGACATGCAGCAAAATTCACTTTGTTCCACGTATCCAGCACAAATCCAATATTTTTGTTCTAGACTGAAAAGCACAAAATAATTCGGATTTTAACAAACCACATTAATATGTGATTTGAAGTCCAATTAAAATATGATTTTTTATTAATGTGACTCATTCTGAACTGTCTGAATGGATTTAAAGTCTTTGCATTATTTGTGACGCAATGCGTATTAAATGCTGGGTGTAATCTGATTACAATGTAATTTTTTTAGGTAAAAAAAGAAGTAATGTAACATTACAATTAAAATTATTAAAATCGGATTACAGTTACTGACTTTAATTTAAGTTA
This sequence comes from Xyrauchen texanus, assembly GCF_025860055.1. NCBI lineage: Eukaryota > Metazoa > Chordata > Actinopteri > Cypriniformes > Catostomidae > Xyrauchen > Xyrauchen texanus. Next base: position 41,681,207 of record NC_068300.1, on the reverse strand, counting down.
AATACTTGGGTTACACATATTCCCCAAGAACAATATTTTTTTTATTAAACAAAATAAAATTAAAACATGCATAACGTTAATATCTACATCTGTTTGCATTTTGCTGTCATTGTAAGGGAAAAATGTGAGGTGCATAGTGTAGGACTTGAGAACCTCAATGGACGAGGAGGAAATACAGAAATTATTTTGAATTATGTTGAGCGGAATGTGTTATGTAGGCTAATTTCTGTGAAGAGTTTAAGAAAGTAACTTAAAAGTAATGTAATTAGTCATGTGATTACTTTTAAATGTATTATCAAAGTAATATGATTACAATTTTTAGAGAAGTAATAAGTAATTTGTAGTGGATTACTTTTTGAGTAACTAACCTAAAACTGCATATGTAACATTAAAGGAGTATCACAAATTTTCTTACTCTGTCCGCATGTTGTAGACTATGTGGCATTCATTATGAGTGCTTTCAGACACAGTATGCGTGAACACGTAAAATGTTACTTATGTTCTCTTATGTTACGATAGGCATGAGCAGAAGCAAAATTTCCAGTTTTCCGTCCCTCATTCTCACACTGACGTCTAGCAACAATGCTGATGCTATAATGGCTTACTAAATCAAATGATGTAGACATATCGGCTTTTAAAAACAAAATCTGAACAGATGGATCAGATTTCATCCTTTGCAAAATGACACTGCGTACAGCCAAAGACTGGATTTGAAATAAAATCAGATTTGTGTGCAGTGTGAACATAGCCAGCCTACTTATTTCCTTACGGTTTTCCCTGGCAAAGTCTACAGCTTATCGAATGGTATTCTGCAAACTTTCAGCAAAATTATTTGTTGGGATAACTTCCAGTTAGGGAGATGTAACGATTCAAACATCACACGCTGTAAACTCGGAGAAAGTGATGCAATGCGAGCTAGGGTTGTAAACAGTTTTCAAGATCGCACGGGTGGAATGTTAAAAGCATTAGTCCTGCATGTCAGTTGTGTGTGTTAGATAGTGTACAATGTGTGTTTGTTGTTACGTATGTGTGAATGATGTTTGTTGATGTCTTATACCATGAGGGCAGTGTGGTGCAGTGTAATTCAGTTTCTCAGGCAGGTGTGTATGGATGTGTGTGTGTGTGACTGGTTAATTCGGCCCCAGTATTCCCGTCACAGAATTTGGGAAGCTGATGCTGGGAGGGGGCATGTTGGGGTTGATGGGGGACGTGGCACCCGAGCTCTCGTGACCTCCTTGCACATGCGGGTCCCTGTGTCCGCTGTACTGGCCGATGAACGAACCATCCTCATTGAACTGGATGTCGACGCTATCTCCGTAGTCAGCCAGACTGTCGTTGCTGCTGCGTTTGCTCTCGCCACAGATCGACGGCTGACTGGAGCGCTTCTCCTCATTATCACTGAAAGAGAAAGAATGTTTTGTTTACTGTTGATCAGGATAAAGGTGTTAGATGACAATAAAGGCCTGAAACATACTCAAGTACATGAACGCAAACACTTCCAGCTACAGAAGATTTAGTATTGAAAACTTTTTCGTTATACCGTAATTGGAAAAACTGGAACATTACATTTAATTTAATTATTTTAAACATATTTAAAAGATATTGTAATACAACATTAAAACCCCTTAATCTCTATGGAACCGCCAAAATGGGGGTGCTATATAAGGAAAAAAGTTTACGCTTAAAACGTTAAAGTCCCCATATACGTAAGTCATATGAGGTAGCATTTGAAAGCTTAGAATCTGCTCTCACTCTAATTAATTTTGTTGTTCTAATACCACATTTTGAAAGATTTTCAAAAGTATCACAAAGTGAAATATGATTTCTGTATGTAATCAAATACAAACGTCTTTGATAACTGCTGCTGTAAGCCACAAATCGGTCAAAAATGTATATCTGCTCTCTAAATAATGAGAGAGAAAAAAAAAACTAAAAAATCATCAGAAAATATGTTTTAGACTATTGATGATAAAATGTTTAATACCATCGCAAAGGGGAAGATCTCAGCTTTCTAATGAAACATAGACTGAGCTTCTAGATGCTAAGATTTTCAATGAAACAAGGGCGGTGCTTAAACTGAAAATTAGACTGAATGTCTATGGACGAGCACATCTGTGAGGGCTAAAATGCATTAGTACCACCTACATTTCATATCTGTACAGTATATTGTGATGGAATGTGATAGAGAAAAATATTTTGTGGAATACAATTACACTTTTCAAAGTGAAGTAGAGTGAACACCACCTGAATTACATGTTTACAAATTTAGGACAACAACAACAACAAAAAAAAGAAAAAAAAAAGTGTTTCTTCCCTATATTGATGACCGCCCCATTGCCTAAAATACAGAGTCTGGGGCAAAATGAAATTTGAGTGCCCAATACGTCACACATAAAACTCTGAACTTTCAATCAAAATTCTTGGATCTTAACACACCACCAAAAAACATGGGTTGTGTCTGCAACTTCTGATTGGCATCGCCAGCAGGCAGGTGTGTCTTTAAAACCAAGCCTACACAATATAGAGGGGGTCAATACAGAGGTGGGTAGTAACTCGTTATATTTACTCAGTTACATTTACTTGAGTAACATTTTGGGGAACATTTTATTTTTAGAGTAGGTTTAAAAGTAGGTACTTTTTATTCTCACTCAAGTAAATTTCTAATGTATTTTTTTTACTTTTACTACTTTACAATGTGTGGCATTATTGTCGTTACATTACGGGGTTTAATTTGAATTAATGTGTAATTTATTGAGAGATTATTGAATGGGACTTTTACAAGAGCGGAAGTTCACATCTGCGTGCAATGAGAGGCTCCCACTTGAGTGATGAGTCTGTCACTCAAGTCATCAGTGCAGCAGCATCAAACTCTTCAAAGTGAAACAATTTCTTCCCTCCACACAGTGAAAATAAGAATAGTTCTGTCATGCAATGCCATCATTTAACACCAAGACAAGCTGATATTTCAAAATTAAAGTCACAGCTCCAACACTGAGGTCAATTTTGGCTCTAATTCTAATGCGGGCTTTTCTGTGTAATGAGATGGTCATTTTCAGGGTGATTCTGTAACTGGACTCTTATGACATCAGTTTTTAAGTGTACATTTTTAAATCCGTGCAGCAATATATCAGTGTGCTTTGTCCCACATGTCATAAGCAGTATTTATGCATTTACTCTGCGCCCTCGCAGGGGTACTGGAAGTCATACTCATCTGGGATGGCATGAGGGTGAGTAAATGATGAGAGAATTAACATTTTGGGGTAAACTCTCTCTTTAAAGTGATAGCTCAGCCATAATTTAATATTCTGTAATCATTTCTCTACCCTCATGTTGTTCCAAACCAGTGTGAGGCTTTGTATTATGTGGAACACAAAAAATAAAAAAATAACAAAACAAAATATTATATATATATATAAAAACATTCACTGAAAATAAATAGTGACTCAGGCAAACATTCTGTCTAATATCTCCTTATTGTGTTGCATGGAAGAAAGAAAGTCATACAGGTTTGGAACAACATGATGGTGAATGATGACAGAATTTCCATAAATAATAGTCATAATTCTGTAGTACATGTTCAATGTGTATTATGTAATGGAATATAGGGGCGTTAACGTCTATTATGTCATTTGTGAAAGTAACGAGTTACTCACTACTTGAGTACTCTTTTAATTGGATACTTTCTTATTCTTACTCAAGTAATTATTTATGTTAGTAATTTTACTTCTACCTGAGTAATTATGTTTTTAAGTAATTGTACTTTTACTTGCATACAGTTTTTGGCTACTCTACCCACCGCTGGTCCAATAGAATCGATGTAAAATCTTGAATTGCATAAGGTGCACCCTTGCATCTCTAGATGCAGACCTAGCGCACACTCCCTCCTCCAATATCAAGTTTAAATCTTTCTCCAATAATCTCTTGAGAGAAGTTGAAGCTCCGTCCCCCAGACTCTGAATTTACAGGGAGTAACATACTGATGCCTCATAACCTTTTCCAAAAGCAGTAATCACCACTCCCAGAGTATCTGCCGCTTTAGGGGGATGTATGCTACTCCCAAAAATAGTACAGAGCAGGTGGCGCAGCTGTAAATACCTAAAGAACTGAGATTTGGGAATCCCAAAATGTTGAACCAAATTTTCAAAGGATCTCAAAACTCCACTCACATATAGATCACCGAGTGTATTAACCTCCCTCAAAATCCACTCTTACCAGCAGAAAAGGGACTAATTAATACATAATTTTGGGTTCAGCCATATGCTCGAGGCAACATTTAAATAAATGTCAGAATTAAACACTCTGGACACTTTTGCCCATATTGAGTGCAAATGCGAGATAATGCGAGAGTCAGCCTTTATCCCTCTCGGAGGCTTGATTAGTCTGATAAGGGACCAGATGTGTAGAATCACCACCCGGCCCCACCCTCAGCCCTGCCACAATGGGCAAGAACTTCCTGTTCAATACAAAACAAGGGAGGGGCTCTGTCAGGTGGGAGTGACCAATGAGTCAAATGTCTGAGACCGAATGCATAATAATTTTTGTCAATCGGCCTATGCAACTTACTGCAATATGATCTGGGACATTTACCATTCCAAATGAAGGACTTTACTATGCTATCAAATTGCTTGAAATAAGAGAGGGGGACATCAATAGTGAGAGACTGTAGCATTGTGATTCAAAATGAACTCTAACTAAGAAAAGTAGAAAAGTAATTAATAATTCTGTGAAGGCAAGGCATAGAACTGGTTGGGTCTGAGACTAATAATAAAATATAATCTGCTTAAAGCAAAAGCTTATTCGCCATACCTCCCGCCACCACCCCTGGAAAATCATATTCCTTTCTTATCGCAGCTGCTAATGGCTCCAGGGCAAGACAGAACAATAATGGGGAAAGAGGGCAACCCTGCCAGGTGCCCCTATCCGAAGTAAAATAATCTGTAATTAATCCATTTGTTTGTACCACTTAACTTAATCCATCCAATAAAAGTATTGCCGAGCCTGTATATTTCCAAAGTCTTAAAAAGATAATCCCATTCTACCATATCAAATGCCTTTTCGGCATCAAGTGAGATGGCAGCGATTGGCGTCTGAACATCCACCACTGCCCACCCACATGATATTGATGAAATGCCTAATGTTATCAGAAGAGCTGCGGCCCTGAATAATCCCCATCTGATCTACAGTATTTGTATAGGAGATGTCATAACTTTACTTAATCGATTTGATTTTTACATCTAGCTGGATCAGGGAAATTGGATGGTAACTTTTACACTCGCTTGGATCTTTGTCTTTTTTAAGAATCAGACTGATCCAGGCTTGTGTCATGGTTGGGGGAAGCTTTCCATTCTTTAATGATTCCGTATAAACTTCTATCAAAAGTGGAGCCAGTTCTGTAGCATAAGATCTAAAAATTCAGCGGCAAATGTATCTGGCCCCGGAGCCTTGCCTGTAGGCAAGACCTTAGTTACCTCAACAAGCTCCTCCAAGGTTACCTCAGAATCAAGATAATTAATTTGCTCAGTCATCAGTTTAGGGAGTTCTAATTGTTCCACAAAGTTTCTAATATCTTCATCAGTAGACGAAGATGTGGAACTATAGAGATCAAGATATCATCCTTTAAAAGCATTATTAATGCTGGACTGTCAACATATTCTCCTCAATATACTACTTCATATACATATATAAATTTCATATACTCCTTACTTATTGTATTGTATATTCTATATTGTGTGTATTGTATATAATTATTGTGTTGTGTAAGTATGTGTACATTTGATATGTAAATTGTGTTGTGTAAGTATGTTGTTTATTGTAACTGGTATATGTCTCGTCACTGTCATGACTGCTATGTTGCTTGGAACTGCACACAAGAATTTCACCTACTGTTGCACTTGTGTACATGGTAGTGTGACAATAAAGTGATTTGATTGATTTGATTTGATTGATTTGATAATATCAACGGCTGAGGAAAGTATTTTACCACCAGCAGATTTCACTGAGGGAATGGTAGAAAAATACTCTCTCTGTTTTATATATCTAGCCAAAGCTTTCCTGCTTTGTCCCCCGACTTAAAGTATGACTGTCTTGCCCTGAATAGCCAAAACTCCACCTTCCGTGACAAAATAGTATTATATCTGTATTTCAAAGTTCTCATGCTTTGTATTTTTGGGTGAATGAGGCATACTGTATGATCCGAACCCTAAGAATTGCCTTAAGTGCTTCCCAAGCCATGCCCACAGAGGATACTGAGGACCAGTTGGTCTCCATAAAAACATACATTTTTGCCTTTAACATTTGTTGGAATTCAGGATTCAGCAAAAGGGATACATAAAAGCGCAAACTATATGATTTATTTTTCTCTGTATGTGGCAACATCTCTAAACTCACCAGGGTGTGATCTGAGACCAAGATGTTTCTAATTGAGCAATCAACAACAGATGAAAAAAATAAAAACTCTATTTTAGAATAAATCTTATGGACTAATGAAAAAAATTTATAGTCCCTACCAGATGGGTTCAAAAATCTAAAATATCTGTAAGACCAAGATTTTTACACATCCTTTGGAACGTCAATGGTGCTCTAGGGGGCTTACACACTTTTACTTCACTATGATCAAGGACTATTTACATCAAATGATTAAAGTTTCCTCACAATAATATATGTAATATATGTAAAAAATGCACCCCCGCATTTCTTGAAGAATCACAATATCATATTTCTTATGTATATGAAGCGAAATAACCTTCTTTCTTTTTATGGGTTGCCCAAACCCATTCACATTCCACGTGGAGAGAGACAATCCACTCACATTAACATTTGACATTTTGACATATTAGAAAAAATAGATTGTGTGTCAAAAATAAATTATGAAGACCACATTACAACAATAGTGCAACAATCAAACCCCAAAATTCCCCCCGACCCAACAAACAACAAACAATAGAAAAATGTCCACATTAACCCCGCACAAGACAGCACCAACTGTCGTCCATCCAACTGTCGTCCATCCACTCAAACAGTCCATGTATGCCTACGAGAGCCTTCGCAACAACTTTACTGTCGGAAGTCCGGTGTTTCTATACAAATTTTGTGAGACAAAATTATACAACAGAAGATAAAACAAACTCCAGCCAGTAGCTGAAATAAACACAAAGGACGTCTAGATTAATCTACACAACTGTCCCGAAGGTGTGTTTCTATCTATTCTCAATTTGGTCGGGAACATCAGTGCAAAAGCAACCTTCCGTTCGTTGTTGTAAGAGTTTCTTGCATTCCTTTAATCTATCACGTTTCCCTCTTGTCGAATTCGCAAAGTCTGGGGAAAAGAAAATGCTGTGGATCTTCCAAGTGTGCAGAGTTCGCCATTCAGATGTCCGAACCTTGCATGGCATCTCGTGACCAGTGTTAAGCATTTATAATATGTGAGGTAATTTGCTCACTTTTTGGCAGGTATCGAATTAAAGTTACCCTTTTTAAGCATGTTGCTAGAATCGCACATCAATGATATAGAATATATTTGTAAACTAATTATTATTAATGAATAAACCCCTTTATAAACCCTTAATGAAGGGAACAGCTTTGTAAAGTGTTCCCATGATATCAGTTAACAATTTGGCAACCTGAAACTAAAACTAAAATTAAACATACTGAAAAACAAAACTAAAACTAGAAAACACTGGAAAAAACATGCAGTCATAGATTGAAAATCAATGGAAAATAATCTAATTGCAAGGACAAATTGGTGGACAAACAGTATGGAGAGAATATTGCTGTTAAAGTGATTAAAGTTAGTTAAACTGTTGACTGCTATCTGAGTAATAACCAGTGTTATGTAAGTTACTCAAAAAAGTATTCCACTACAAATTAATAATGAAATTGAAATATTACATTAATCATTACGTCTTCAAAAAGTAATATAGTTGCTAATTGCTTTACTTTTAAGTTACTTTCTAAAACACTTACAAAGAAGAATTATTCCATGCAACAAATTAAAAATAATGTCTGTACAATATTTCCTTCTAGTTTATTTTGAACACAAGTTGTACACTCAGCACCGTACAAATCTCCCTTATAATGATTTGTTAGGGCGTACACCCTTCAGCAGTCACAGAAAAAGAAAGTACATATTTACATAATTCTGTTATGTGCAACCTGTGAAATGTATTTAAAAGTTATTAACTTAATTGAAGATCAGTAACTGTAATCTGATTACAGGAATTTTACAAGTAATATTTTACACTACTTTTTGACTACAAAATCGATTCGATTCCAGTAACTAATTAACAAATTAAATTAATGCAATTTGAAGGTAACTTTATTGCCACCCAGAGTACGGAGGTTTGTTACTGTCACAGTAGCATACTGTACGTTAAGTATTTACAACAGGACCTTATGCTTCACATATTTTTTTATTAAGTCATTTATTAAATTGTGTTTCTGGCCAAAGTCAGAAAATAAGTGCAGGTCTTACCTCTCCAGAGATCTGTGTGTGAGCATGGAAGCAGGGAGAATCATGTGACAGGAAAGAGAAATCAGTTATAATGAGTTTGCATGCATGCTTTCAGGGTTGTAAACATATAAAACAAGTTGCACTCAGTTATTTTTTACACACAAAAATGTTTTACCCCTAAACAAATGAATATATTTGTTAAATAAATCTGGTCGAAATGATGTCCACTCACAAGAGATAAAGACTGTTAGTAGCATAACAGAAATGCCAGGAGGTGTTATTCTAAGTCCAAGATGCTATTAGCCGGCACAACATAACCAAAAAAATGAGCGACTTTAATAGATGAAGTCTCAGGGATTTGTGGTAATTTTTTACAATACAGTGTCCTTGTGAATCTCAAAACCTGTCCAAGTCATATTTCATCTCAAAAGAGGAAAAATAAGAAAATCTATTTTGTATAAAGAAAATAAGGGCCCATGCTTAGAACCATTAATATTGTGACATTATATCCATGACAATTAAACACTAAAAATCTATTAACCAAAATGCTAAATAAAAAAAAAGAAAGAATACAAAATAGACAAATAAATAAAATATTTTCATTACTGTTATGCAAAAAATTTATATTATTTAACTGAGAAGCATTTATATATATAATGGTAGTACTTGCTGTTCTGTCCTTAATTTATGTTGATTTACATTTCAAAAAAGCATTGTACTATCATAATTAGCTAAACATACAAAACATGTCATGAAATAATGTCACTATGGAAAAATTTGTATGGTCCTTCATTTCCTTTATGCAAATTAAATAAAAAAATTACTTTCTTTTGGGGTGAAAAAATTATTGACAGGTTTTGTGAAATTTACCACATCCATGATAAACGTCCTGGTTACTGTCGTAACCTCCATTCCCTGAGGGAGGGAACGAGACATTGTGTCGAATGAAGTGACACAAGGGGTCTTCTTGGGATGCCAAACAAACCTCTGAACTTGAGAAAAGGCCAATGTCAAATTGGGAGACAGAATTTGCATGCCCCGCCCTGGACATACAGGTATAAAGGGAAGCGGGGCAGCATCTGTCAGTCAGGTTATTGCACTGAGGGGCTGAGAATAAGGCACGGCCATTTACAGTGGTAGGTGTAGTGCTGTGGCAGGAGGTACACAACATCTCGTTCCCTCCCTCAGGGAACAGAGGTTACGACAGTAACCACTGACGTTCCCCTTCTGTTACACAAGGGGTCCCATCTAAAAACGCCACACACTGACTGTGTTACGTGAACTGTCGAGACAGGTGCAAGCAGGCTACTGCGTGCTAGAGGCAATTGTGTCGGCTGCATGTAGCCCTCCCCAACGCCCCCAAAAGAGAGCTCTAGAGCTCTGCGTGCGGTCCAAATAGATACGCAAAGCACGTACCAGACAAAGCAACGAAAGGGCTGGGTCTGCCTCCTCCCGGGGCAGCTTGCTGGAAGCACTGACCGAACTGCGCATCTCTGCGGGTCTTCGGCTGGGGAAGAACTCCAATTCACGAACGAGCGCCACTTTAGGGTGTAAAGTTACCTGGTGGAGGGAGCTCTGGCTTGGTTGATCGTGTCTACGACTGCAGGTGGTAGATCCACTAGATCTTCCACGTCCCGTCCAGGGGCCAGACGTGGAGGTTTCCAGAGGTCTGGGAGCGGGTGCCAGAGGGTGCCCCGTCCCTGAGAAAGAAGGTCCTTCCTTAGGGGAATTTTCCAGGGAGGTGCTGTCACGAGGAGAGTAAGATCCAAGAACCAGGTCCGGGTGGGCCAGTAAGGAGCCACCAAGGTGACCTATTCTTCATCCTCCCTGATCTTGCACAGCCCCAGTGCAAGGAGGCTCACTGGGGGAAATGCATACTAGTGTAGCCTCCCGGGGTACCAGAGCGGGCAGTGGAAGTTGTCTTGAGAGGCAAAGAGACCTATCTGTGCCATGCCGAATCGGTCCCAAATCAGCTGGACCACCTGGGGGTGGAGCCTCCACTCTCCGCTGGGCGAAACCTGTCGCGACAGCGCATCTGCCATCTTGTTGTGTTTGCCAGGGATGTGAGTGGCGTGCGACGACCTGAGTCGCTGCTGACTCAGATAGTGGACGAGTTGTGACATATGACGAGAGTGCACGCCGCCATGCCGATTTATGTAAGCTACCATTGCGGTGCTGTCTGAACGGATCAAGACGTGCTTGCCTCGAATTAGCGGGAGAGATCTCCACTGGGCAAGAGATACAGTCAGCAGAGATTTTCGCTAAGCCGATTCGGATGGTCCTGGCCAACCAGCATGACGGCGTGGCTATGAGCGCCACCCTGACCCGAGGAACCGATCAAGTAGCCGTAAGGGGGAGGAGGTTTCCAGTCCAGCCTCGCACTCACGGCAGCCCTGGAAAGCATAGTAGACCCGAAGGTGGCAGCCCAGACGAGTCATCAGCATCAGACGCCACTGTGATGCTCTCCGATGCAGCGGCGATGTCGTGATCCAATTCCGGGGGCTCAAGGGAGAATGCCGGCTGGCCTTCTGGCCACAAGGTCCTTTTATGAGTGGGAACTCAAACTCTTATAGAGGAAATAAACTCTTTTTAGGAGGAGAAACACTTTTTCAGGCAATGAAAGCGCTGTCGAAGCGCCCAGGGGCGTGGACTGCACAGCGTGCAGAGAGAGAGAACACCAGCCGGAAACGCGCCGTAGATCCAACAGCAGTGCTTCTTGCCAACAGAGGTGAGTGGAACAGTGGTGAACTCAGCTTTGCTGTTGCACAACCGTTTGGCTCCGAAGAAAAAATTCTGACTGACAGACGCTGCCCCACTTCCCTTTATACCGTATGTCCGGGGTGGGGCATGCAAATTCTGTCTGCCAATTTGACATAGGCCTTTTTTCAAGTTCAGAGATATGTTTGCTGTCCCAAGAAGACCCCTTGTCACTTCATTCGACACAACATCGAGTGAGTGACAGAAGGGGAACATATTTTTTATAATTATTAGTAGATTTGCACATAATCATTATATAATTAATGGCAATTATAAAAATAATAATGCATAATTATAAGCTCCATGACAAAAAAAAAATCAAAAAAGAAATTTAGTACATGCCCTATTCATGAAAATACACTGTAATGTGATGCGATTGGCTAACTGTACGTACTTGTATTCTCCAAATGCGTCATCTTTCATTGTGCGAGCTCCAGATTCTGCCTGACCCTCTTCTTTATCTTTCACTGCAACACAACAAATACAAATAACATTCTCTTTATTTGAAAATTCATGATGGACTAAATAATTATTGAAGATGGTTCTTGGATATGCATCCTTCGTGATATGGATGGAATACTGTAATAAAATCATTTGACTTCCTTCACCACTACTGACTCTACAGTACATACTACAACAAAAGAAATGTTTTATTTTGCACTCTGATTTGAATGTGAAGAGAGACTGGATAAGATAATAAATAGACAACACATCTCTTATGAGCCAGTTATTTTTAAGGAAACACTCAAAACGACTCATAAATGAGTCAAAGATGAATCAGTCTTAAAGGACTCACTGACTAAATGAATTACTCAGAGTGACTGAATCTTTGTCACTCAGTGAACCGCATTACTGTGGTCATGTCTGAATTAAAATAAACCAAGAAATGTTACAGTGTTTTTTGTGTACCTCAGCAGTGTTGGGTAAGTTACTACTACAACATCCACTAGAAATTACTTCTCTAAAAATGTAATTGGATTACTTTACTGTTTCCTCTATCTAAAAAGTAATCACATTACCAATTATTTTTCTATTAAGTTACTTTCAAAATTACTTTTCCTAGTGTCACGATCCCTTGTTGTCTGCCTCGTGTTTTCTGTTTCACTCAGCACGTCACACTCCATGTCACGTTCCTTGTGGTCCGGCCCGTGTTTTCACCAGTCCTTGTCTAAGAAAACTACACTTCCCATCTTTCCTTGCCCTCACCACCTGCCAGCACTCACTCATTGTTTTCACCTGCTTATCGTTTAGTTCCATCACCTCGTGTATTTAAACCCTGTTTGTTTTCCTTTCCCTTGTCGATCGTTTAATGTTCACGTTTCATGTCGTTGCTTCCCTGGCCTTTGTCTGCTGTGTCATTCGTGTTTGTTGCCCTTCGTGGATGTTTCCCAACCCATGTTCACCTGTGTATTAGTTTAGTTTCTCCCATCGTGGACTTTTCTTTGTTCCAGAGTCTGTTTATTTTTGTGCTTAACAATAAAACCGCGTTTGGATCCGCACCTCTCGTCTGTCTTGTCCTGCTTCCACACCAGTCGTAACAGAACGATCGACCCCACAATGGATCCAGCGGTCCAACAGGCCAACTACCAGCTGCTTTGCTTGAAGCAAGGGGACCGACCGGTTGAAGACCACATCCAGGACTTCCTTGAGCTGGCGCACGTCTCAGACTTCCCAGACTCAGCCCTGGTGGTCTTTTTCGTGGGCAATTTGAACACGTTGCTGAGAGAGCGGTTGCCACCGGTGACGCGCGGCTGGACTCTACAGGAAATCCTGGAGGAGACCTTACTGGTGTACGGCTCACCACTCATGGTGGGTGTTGCTGAGGAGGACCCAACCACACCAGCCCCACCTGTCAGCGAGCAAACCCCCGCGTCAGTCGCTTCCCAAGAACCCACACGGTCGACTTCGTCTGCCCGGAGGAGGAAGAGAAGACGGACTTCCGCCTCCCAGTCCACGCCTGCCACGGTCAGCGAGCCTGAACCCAAGCCAGCCACGGCCAGCGAGCCTGAAGCCACGCCGACCACGAGCAGCGTTCCAGCGGCGCCAGTCTTATCCGCCCGGAGGAAGAGGGGAAAGGGAATAGTCTCTGCCCTCCAGCCTCTGCCTCCCGCAGCTCCGTCTCCAGAACCCCCCATGGCTCTACCCTCAGCGTCCAGCGAGCCCAAGCTCGCGCATACCACGGTCAACCAGCCAGAGCCATTAGCCTCTGATGTCAGTGAGCCAGCGCCTGTAGCCACGACCGTCCCTGAGCCAGCACCTGTAGCCTCGACCGTCCCTGAGCCAACGCCTGTAGCCTCGACCGTCCCTGAGCCAGCGCCTGTAGCCTCGACCGTCCCTGAGCCAGCACCAGTAGCCATGACTGTCCAAGAGCCAGCGCCCATCGAGTCACTCGAGCCTTCCAGGGCTCCACCTCTCGAGCCTCCCGAGCCTTCCAGGGCTCCTCCTCTCGAGCCTCCCAGGGCTCCGCCTCTCAAGTCTCTCGAGCCTTCCAGGGCTCCGCCTCTTGAGCCTTCCAGGGCTCCGCCTCTCGAGCCTTCCAGGGCTCCGCCTCTCGAGCCTCCCGAGCCTACCAGGGCTCCGCCTCTCGAGCCTCCCAGGGCTCCGCCTCCCGAGCCTCCCAGGGCTCCTGTACCGGCCCCTGCCCTGAGGCCAGCTCCAAGCCTGCGCCCATCTCCCAGGTCTCCAGAACCGGCCCTTGCCCTGTGGCCAGCTCCCGGGCCACCCAAATCTGTCCCTGTCCCATGGCCAACTCCCAGACCTCCTGACCCGGTGCTTGCCTTGTGGCCAGCTCCCAGTCCACCCAGACCTGTCCCCACACTGTGGCCGCCTCCCGGGCCTCCTGAACCTGTCCCTGCCTGGTTGACGCCCCCCAGGCCACCTGACCCGGTTCCTTTCACACACCCCCAGAGACTGCTTGCCTGCCCTCTCGGCCTCCCTGGTCTGCCTGTCTGCCCTCTCGGCCTCCCCGGTCTGCCAGTCTGCCCTCTCGGCCTCCCTGGTCTGCCTGTCTGCCCCCGTGGGCTGCCTAATTACCCCCGTGGACTGTCTCATTTCCCTTTGTGCCCCCGTGGACTGTCTCTGTGCCCCTTGTGCCCCCCTTTGGACTGTCTGTTGTTGCCCTGTTCCAGCCCCTCACTCCTTGGACATTTTCTGTTGTTTTTATGGGTGTTAGGACCGTCTGGAATCCGGTCCTTTTGAGGGGGGGCCATGTCACGATCCCTTGTTGTCTGCCCCGTGTTTTCTGTTTCACTCAGCACGTCACACTCCATGTCACGTTCCTTGTGGTCCGGCCCGTGTTTTCACCAGTCCTTGTCTAAGAAAACTACACTTCCCATCTTTCCTTGCCCTCACCACCTGCCAGCACTCACTCATTGTTTTCACCTGCTTATCATTTAGTTCCATCACCTCGTGTATTTAAACCCTGTTTGTTTTCCTTTCCCTTGTCGATCGTTTAATGTTCACGTTTCATGTCGTTGCTTCCCTGGCCTTTGTCTGCTGTGTCATTCGTGTTTGTTGCCCTTCGTGGATGTTTCCCAACCCATGTTCACCTGTGTATTAGTTTAGTTTCTCCCATCGTGGACTTTTCTTTGTTCCAGAGTCTGTTTATTTTTGTGCTTAACAATAAAACCGCATTTGGATCCGCACCTCTCGTCTGTCTTGTCCTGCTTCCACACCAGTCGTAACACCTAGAAAAGTTTTTGTTTTCTGCTCAATTTCCTTATTTTCCAATATTCCTTATAACTCAATTCAGATGTCACTAAAACAGACATACATATGAATTCATATTTTAAATGTATTTTACATGACATTACTTTAGCACAAGTAATGAACTTAAAAGTACCTCATTTGGAAGTCAGTAACTGTACACATTACAATAAATTAAAATGTTATGCTTTGTAATACTTTTGCAATACTTATTTGACTAAAAAGTATTAAATTACAGTAACTAATTACATTGTAATCACTGTACTTCAGGCTAGCGAAACTTAAATCAGTGTATTTACTGACTGGTTGTTCTTATGAGAACGTCTAGTTAAAGACACACAACAGCGTTTTGTTTTAATAACTGGTATTTAAAAAAATACATTCCCCAAAATAGTATTGTTTTGGTAATACTTGTTTATACAACATGGAGCCTGAATGATCTAAAACAATAGATCTATTCAAAAAATACGATCTCAGTTCATAACATACAGTAATTCCCATTCTCAATTGCACAGCCAGATTCACATTCACAAAATATAGTTCACAAATCTGAAACATGATTCATAATACACAGGTGTGTTCACAATTGCTCAGGAAACATGACTTTGAAAACTCTGAAAATACTTTGTTTCGATATACTAACCTGCTCTAATGTTCATGCACGTGACCCACCTGTGATCCCATCGGACTTTAAAGTTAGCTGTTTGAGCACATGTTGATCTGGAAATTTCCCACTTATGGATTTGTGCCTTCTGCCTGGGCTCTCTGATTGAATATAGATTGTCTCTAAAAACTGTGTACCACACCTGAATACTTACCTTGCTTGCTTATCTGCTTTTCCAGTGTCCTGTGTAATAAACTCCCGCATCTGGGTTCATCTCAAGTTTTTGTGTCATTACAGAAAGTCTAGACTGAAAGGAAAATGAACCCAGCAGGGGTTACCGCCAGTATGAATGATGTTCTGTTCTCAGAACTGGTGCATCAGCAAGGAGCAGCTCTCCTCCACACTCCCGACCTTGCACAACCACACCTCCCGCACTTGTTGCACCAGAGCCCACTCTGTCTCCTTATGACAGTCCCATGGCCGATCCCACTCCTTACTCTGGATCAATGGGGGATTGTAGTGGCTTCATTTTTCAATAACAGCTTGTTTTTTAAATGCAGCCCCAGCGTTTCCCCACAGAGCGCTCAAGGATTGCCTACGTGATTTCCAACCTGAATGGAAGAGCATTTCAATGGGCACTAACCATCTGGGATCAGGAAGGCTCGGTAACGCACACACTTAAACATTTTCTAAGTCACTTTAAGGAAATGTTTTGTCCTCCCTCAGTTGATTCAGCAGTGGCAGAGCAGCTTCATTGTATTTGCCAGGGAAGATAAATGATCACCTCCAAGGTAACTCCCAGCTCTCTCCCCTTACATATCCCAGCTCTCTCCCCTTACACTGTGGGTTATGGAGGGAACCCCATGTTCACGACCACGGAGGCTGTTCCCCAGACTCTGCCCGTGTTCACGACCACGGATGCCGTTCCCCAGTCTCTGCCCGTGTTCACGACCACGGAGGTCGTTCCAAAGTCCCAGCCAGTGTTCACGACCACAGAGGTCGTTTCCCAATCTCTGCCCATGCTCACAACCACGGAGGTCGTTCCCCAGTCTCTGCCCATGCTCACAACCATGGAGGTTGTTCCCCAGTCACTGCCAGAGCTCACGACCACAGAGGTCATTCCCCAGTCGCTGCCAGTCCTCTCGACCACGGAGGTCGTTCCCTAGTCACTGCCAGTTCTCATGGCTCTTTGCCCCAAGCCTTCCTTGGCTCTTTGCCCCAAGCCTTCCCAGGCTCTTTGCCAGAAGCCTTACCTGGCTACGTCCCTCAAGCCTCCCATGACTCCGCCTTCCATGGCTTCACCCCTCGAGTCCCTCACGGGACTCTAGTATATGCACCAATTTCTCAAAAGTACTAATAGTCGGGGGGCCTGGGTAGCTCAGCGAGTAAAGACGCTGACTACCACCCCTGGAGTCACAAGTTTGAATCCAGGGCGTGCTGAGTGACTCCAGCCAGGTCTCCTAAGCAACCAAATTGGCCAGGTTTCTAGGGAGGGTAGAGTCACATGGGGTAACCACCTTTTGGTCACTATAATGTGGTTCTCGCTCTCGGTGGGGCGATTGGGGAGTTGTGCGTAGATGCCACGGAGAATAGCGTGAAGCCTCCACGCGTGCTATGTTTCCGCAGTAACAAGCCACATGATAAGATGTGCGGATTGACGTCTCAGACGCGGAGGCAACTGAGATTCATCCTCCACCACCCAGATTGAGGCGAGTCACTACGCCACCACGAGGACTTAGAGCACATTGGGATTCGGGCATTCCAAATTGGGGAGAAAAAATTACTAAAAGTTATTAATGGAATTTTTAAGGAACAAGAATTGCTAATTGGAATCACAATCGGAACCGGAGTTGTTAAATGTAATTTCAATTCCGATCCCGAGGCACCTGTGTGTGTGTGTATGTTGTTACCTGAGTATTTCCCTCCTTTACTTCTCTTGATGAAGCACAGAATGAGAAGGACCAGCAGCAGCAGAACTACAGCACTGATGAGGCCGATAAACCAACTCTGAGTGGCAAACCCACTGCGCAGAACCACCGGCTCTGAGACACACACACACACACACACACACACACACACACACACACACACACACACACACACACACAAACAAGAGCACATGAGAGCAAGAAATCAGTGATAACACACACTTATCTCACAGATGGCTGTGACTGTACCTGGTCCTTTAGTCTTGAAGTCCCAGTCATGTGATTTGTTTCCGGTCAGGATCTGCAGATGGTAGAGTGTGCCCGAATACAAACCCTGCAGCTGATAGAATGCCTTTGTGGAGTTTACCTGCTCCGACTCCTCCCATACACCACCAGCTATGATGCATACACAATATCATCATTCATGAGATCAGCAAGGGAAATTGGCTAATTAAAAAATTTGAGATATAGAGCATAACAGTCTGTTTCTGAATGTACAAATCCCATAAATTTTCTCCTTAGGCAAAGTGATTTTTAACGATAAATTATAAACCTTTAAAAATAGAAATTTTAAAGCCATTTGTCTGCATTATTACAGCTTCCTATTGCAATACCTGGTTAGAAAGTACACTACTTTTGATCCTGAAGAGAAAGATCCACCAATCAGTGAGTCGCAGCCAACAAAGTGCGCCAAAAGAGCTCTGCAGCAACCGCCCACTCCAATGACGCTATCGAGTCAGTACCTCTCAAACATTCTCAAACCACTGATATATTTGCATGAAGCTGAATATTTGTATTGTTTCTATACTTATAAAACTATTAATTTAAAGCTTTTTCTATAGTTTTTAATTCAATTACATTATTTGAAATACTTCATGGGACTGTAGTTCCCTGATTAGACTAGCCTGTGGGTTTCCCATGTATAATTAGCAGGAACAAAAATGGTTCAAGCAACAAAATAGCACAACATATCCGAAAACAGGAACAAAGTGACTTTCAGTTGTTCCGGAGTGAAAACATAATTTTTAAATGCTGGTAACTGGTTATAACTGGTTAATTTCATTCAGACAATTTTTTCATGAAATGAAAGGCCAAAGGGTTTATCACAGTATATTTTTGGAACTACAGCACTTAATGTTGCCCACAAAAATGAAACAAGTACTTTGATCCTGAAGGAAACCACTGCATTACATATTTCTTTGCATAATTGTCTGTTGTGGATGTTGCATTCTGTGAATGAAGACCTTTTAAACAACTATGTATAATTACTACCTATACATGAATAGTTAATCCAAATATAAGGTTAAAAAGTACATTTATCAGTACTTTCCAAGTCTTCACTGAATTAATCTTAGATATGATGCATTAATGCAGATTTGATGCAGTCAAGTCTTGATTGAGAAGCAGATCTGTAAATAAAATTATACTTAACTGTTAGTTAACTGTATGCTTGTTATGATTTCTATACTGATAAATCCACCACACTGGGAATAATTTAATAGCATTTGTTTTGCTTATTTTGGTGAGGCAAGAGGCTTATTTTGAACTTGTTTTTCCAGACCAGGTTACTTGTTTCTGTTGTGAGATCTGACATCATGGCAACTGGTATTTCACCCACCCTTAGAGCAGAGTACAGTCATTTTAAAAAGAACCTTATTAGATGTTCTTTTATTTTGTTCTAACCAGTACCGATTCGGAAAGGAGGTTGCAGAACTTCTGAACCGGAACTAAACAAGAAAGCTTTTGCTCAGAATGAACCAAAATGAAAAACATTTCAAAACAAGTAAGAAGAGTAAGAAATAATAAAGGCTCAGATATTGAGTGACACAAATCTGCGTATGTGCATCTCGGATGCAGAATGTACAACATTCAAAAAAGCTCTCTGTTAAGTTGGGTGGAACTGCATATTCCATTAAAAGAACCACCACTATAATATTCTAAAAAATATTCACAAAAGTACAAGATTGATATTATGGTATCTTTTGATATTTTGTCCATAACGGACCAGGCAGTCAAGGCACAAGAACACAGATTTTTCCAACAAAATAAACTTTTAATGAACCAAAAACATTTGATAACAAAGTTACAAATCAAAATAAATTAAGTCTAGGTTTATAAAAGATGTTAACTGAAAAGACTTGAGGAGAACCGAACAGAACAAAATTGACCAACCAAATGGGGGTAGCTACAAACTCCTTTCGTCCCTAACAACATAAATGTGTACCATACTGTCATATTCCCTGTTGTTTTTGTTCTTGTCTTTTATGTTGTTATTCTTGTTTAGTTCCTGTTTCCTGTTAATTTTTGTAGTCCTTTGTAGTTTCATTTTATGATTGGTTTTCCCTTGATTATTTCCTCAGGTGTCCCTCGTTCCCTTGTTTGCCCCTGTGTATTTAAGCCCTGGTTTTCCCTGTTTTCTTGGACAGTCTTTACATGTATTGTTGCCACATTAGCAATCATATTACAAAATGACAAGGCCCAGATTTAGTCTATTTCTCTACCTTATTTCATTTCAAATTACAGTATGTTGTTAACTAGATTACAGTGCACACATTCTAGTTTACATTGTATGTGTGACGAGGCAGGCAAGGAATGAGGATCTAAATGCAGCTTTTATTAACAAAGAATAAACAAACAAACTCAAACTAACAAAAACACAGGGAACCAGGCACAGAGAATCTGCTCTGGTAATGGTAGAGAAATAAACTAAATCTGAGCCTTGTTATTTTGTAATATGATTGCTAATGTGTAGATGCTTAAAATAAACCATAAAGGAACTAAACTAAAATATAAATAAAGATACAGTGTGCACGATGAATGCTCAAGAGAAGACCGGACTGGCGAAAGAGGGTATTTGGGATCTGAATGTGTGTGTCTGTGTGCCATAGGCCATAATGGCATCAGCGTAGGCAGGTTAACTTTTTTAAGCTCTTGCTGAATTTTGTGAAAAATGGATCTTTGTACCCCCATTGTGGGTATGCTGTATTCAATGTTGAGATTACAGCTTTCAGAATTAATGCATTAAAGCATGCGATTAATTAAAAAGGTTTCAGACATAAATTGTTCTACATCGCGGTTAACGCATTTAACGTTAATATGCCAGCATAAACATTGGTTTAAAGGGCGGAACCTTTCTAATGTGTCTGCACGGAGTCAATAAACTGATGCACACACACACACAAGCCCTTCTACCAAGGTGAGCCTACAAGCTTAACGTAAAATAGAATAACATGGCTGTCCCATAGACATTCTATGGTATCACGCTAGTTGACCGTTAGAGCCGTTGACCGTTAGGAAGTCGTTGATCTGCCACTAGACTCTGCAACATCTGAACAACAGATGGTGCGCTGCGCTGCAAATAATGTTTAGCAAACATTCAAATTAAGATCACGTTGTTTGTATTTGTAATTATTTCAGATGTTATTAATAAAACAACAGGAACATTTTGTTGCCCTCTTTTAATAAATCAAATCAAATTTGAATCAAATGTTAAAATTTAGGTGCTTTTTTTGACAATTTCAGTGGCATCTTTGACCCAAATCCCCATAAATTTCCGACCCTGGTTCACTTCAATATGAAAACAGCCAAATCCTGGAGATTTCTGCGAAATTTAGGTTTTATGGTTCAACAAAAGAGGACATAAGACGTATGGTCAACCTAGGTTCTATTGAATTATTTGCAGAGTTGGGTAACGTACCATTGCATTATCTGCATTAAAAAGTGCCTTCTCATGCTGACTGCTGAGAATGTGATCTCTCCCTCTCATTCACAGCATGTTATGAGAAAGGAGTCTCGTAAAGATTTAAATGAAAACTGGTGCACTTGATTTAAATGGTTTTCATCTTTGTTTTGTGTCAAAATGACAGACAGCTTTTGGAATCATAAATGACAGTGAATTAGGTTAATGCAACCTCTGATTAGTACATCTGGTGCAACTACAAATGTTTCAGCATTTTTGTGGGGCACATCTTGATTAAACTTTTACCACTTTTTTTCAGGTAACGGAAGTTGAAGGGAACATTGCGATGTCTAACTCCGGGCACCCAGCTGAGGTTGACCGATGTCTCACCAGTGGTTATGTTGATTACAGATGGAGGTTCTAAAGAGGAAACACATAGATCACATATAATCAAATATGTCATGCCATTCTGCTGTTACACAATATGTTGAAATTAAATGGAAATATCGGCTGTGACATTCACCTCCATCCAGCAGGGTGGCACCCCGTATTTTTATGGGATCTCCATTCCCAGCACCATTGCGTGCACTCAGGCCGAAGAGGTATCGACTCTGAGGGTTCAAACCATTCAGTGTATACTCAGTAATAGGGGCCAGATGAATGGACTCCACCTGCTGTGGGCTCGAACTACCATCCACAACTAAACAACAGAAACCAGGGGGTCAGGAATTAGCTGGTTAGCAGGTGCCCATTCGCTCCTGCTGGTAGAGGCTAGAACAACTTTTTTTTTAAGATTTAAATTGCAGTTATTTAAAAGATAGGAGAAAAAGCTTGGCCTGAAATTTGAAGTTTTAAAAGCTTGAGGTTTGAAGGTTAACAGTAATTTATAGTAAGACAAACAGCCTGCTTGTTAGATTCATAGGCCATCTCCTAACATTTTCCTTTGAAAATGCATTACTTTCGCTACGTTTACATCTCTCATCCACGCAACAGTATTTTCCTCCACCGAAAATTGACCATTTTGAAAGAAATAAAAAAACCCTATATCCTATAGACTTACCAGCAGTTAGTAAAGGGTTAAACTTTCGACTTATGGAGTCATGTGACAAAACAATATGGCGCTTATCACAGCGGAGTTTGTCTTTGTGAGATACGTCAACAAAACTACATCTGGTAAGAAACCTAATTAGGTTTTTACATTGAAACCTGTTTGAGTCAAAAGATTTGAGTCTCTAGTTTCATCTGATGCACCATTTTT
Source organism: Xyrauchen texanus (assembly GCF_025860055.1). NCBI lineage: Eukaryota > Metazoa > Chordata > Actinopteri > Cypriniformes > Catostomidae > Xyrauchen > Xyrauchen texanus. The sequence continues at coordinate 41,658,827 of NC_068300.1, read as the reverse complement.
TAAATGTTAGCTATTTATCGTGAAACGCCACACTGCTAATGTGTAGTAATGTGTACTAATGTGTACATTAGCTAATTTTTTTCCTTAGAAATCCTATAATTACTGTGCATTATCACATTGAGTATCAATGGGTTCATCCAAAAGCTGGAAAATGGTGCTTTAAGAGGCTTTATATGGAGTTTCGAACTGTTCTGAGTGCATACAAACAGCACAATGTAAGTCATTCACAAAATAGGGAGCAAGGAAGCATCCTATAGCTTTCTATGTAGCTAAGTGCATTCAATCCTAAAATCCAACCAAAAGTTCAGTTTCAGGCTGCAGATGATGTTTTGACCACTCAACATGTTTTACAGACATGGGACAATGATCATCAGTACATAGATTCACAATTTATAATGGTCATTTTAACATGGTTGGCAGTGATGGAATGATTCTGGACATTTCTTTGAATCAGAATTAATTATGCAAATTTCTGATATGTCTATAACGTCTCAAAAACATGAATAACCAACACTCCTGGAAACATAAAACCAAGCGATATAAAGTCAGATTGTTTTTATCAAATTGTTTATTATTTAAAATTTTATAACTTAGTCCCACTGTCCACATACTGTATGTGGACATACATTTTTATAAAAACTATTTGCTTTTGAATCTTTTTTTTTTTTTTTTTTCATGTTTATTACTTTGTTACAAATCAAAAAGTGAAATAGAAAATGCACAAATTAGTCATACTTGGGTCTCAGGAGGAGGCTATTTTATTTATATGAAGTTTTCCGCACCTGCAGTCTAATCTACATCTTGATGTAATCCTTCCTCATGATCACGCAGAGTGTTTTCATCAGATCTGTTGAAGTCTCACAAGCCTGAAATGCAGCATTAGGCTACAAAACACAGTCTAAACTGTCTCTGGAACTGTTGCTGTTTATTTAATGATGAGCCGTGCTCTATTAAATCAAGCAGTGCCGTTACTGTCTGGCTGTTCATATAACAATGTGTAATTAAAGATACACAAGTTTTGTTGTAATAAGTACAATTTTATAAAATAATAAATAAATGAATGAAATATGTCATCACATTTTATGTTGGTTTAGATATCTTTTTAAAATATAGTTAGGATCTATTATTGGATTGTATTTGCCTCTAAAAAGCCTTTTACAAGAACTGTATTACATTTATTTCTGATTTTTTATATCTGCTCTGTTCAAATCTGAAATCATCTCATTATTTGGTAACAGACAGCAGAGGGTAGTAAACGCAATAAGAATTGCATTTCTCATTTCTAAATAATTATTTAAAAAAAAAGTACTAAAATAATTACTGGAACCGTTAAGGAACCAGAATCGTTTAGAGGAATCGGAATCGTAACATTCCTTTCGATTCCCAACCCTAGTGAACTATTCCTTTCCTGAGAGGTATTACCATACATAACTTAAAGGACTATGTATATAACAGTTTATCAGTTACTGAAACACTCACATTGGCTGTTCACTAATAACTGCATGTCTAAGGAAGCATCACTCACTCTCTTGATACTGCAGCAGGTAACCTGTGATGATTCCGTTGGGTTCGTGTGGGGGTTGCCAGAGCAGAGTGACCTGTGTCTCTGACAGACTGTCAAAGGTCAAGAGTGCCGGCGCTCCAGGAGCTAAACAGCAGAGGAACATCCGTTCAGTTAATATGAACACAAACTCATAGAGACAGGCTCCAAAATGCACATTTGCCAATTGCCAAATGCAAATAAAAACTGGATTTGGCGAGTAAATAACAGTTACTCACTGGATGGCCTGTTACTTTATTAGGAACTGCAATATGACATGGTTTCAGTCAAACTTTAATAATGATAGTCTGACCCTCACTGATTTAAGTGATGTGCCTGATTCAAATGAAAGACATACATTCAAAAGAGTTTCCTTAAAAAGCCATTTCTACATGAATTAACCCTTAAAATGTATCTAATAAAAGTCATGTTATTTCAGTGAAATTAAACAGTTTTTTTTACAAGTGGTACATTTTCAAAAATCTTAGTACTAATATCATAACAGATCATCAGAAATGCTGTCCCCGAACATTTCAGCATATTTTTAATTGACCAAGTACAATATGCAAAATCACATGGAACATGTATATACATATATACTGTATACCTTTCATTGTAAATAATTGCCTTTCATAATGTTATTAACACCAAACTTTGATTTATATCAGTTCTCACTCATTTTAATCTGACTATCAATGAATCCAACTAATCTTAATGGTTAATCAATTAATCATTTGTTATATCTATGAATTTTCAACTAGTGTGATTATTTTGTGTTTGTAAAGTATAAATATCTACAGTAAATTTTATGTTGAAAACAGGATAACAAAATGAATTGTTAACAATATGTACCATGTGCATTAAAGGGATAGTTCACCCAAAAATGAAAATTCTGTCATCATTTACTCACACTCATGCCATCCCAGATGTGTATGACTTTCTTTCTTCTTCAGAACACAAATGAAGATTTTTTTAGAAGAATATTTCAGCTCTGTATACTCTTGCAATGCAAGTGGCTGGTGTCCAGAACTTTTTAGCTCCAAAAAACACATAAAAGAAACATAAAAGTAATCCATACGACTCCAGTGGTTAAATCCATATCTTCAGAAGTGATATGATAGGTGTGGGTGAGAAATAGATCACAATGCAAGTCCTTTTTTATTATCAATCTTCACTTTCAGATGTGAAAGTGACACTAAACAGTGGTGTCACTGTTCAAAATGTGGCTTACAGATGTAAAAGTCTTTCCTTTATGTGAATTTTGGAGCTGGTCTGGTCACCATTCACTTGCATTGATTGTATGGACCTATAGAGATGAGATACTCTTCTAAAAATCTTTATTTGTGTTCTACAGAAGAAAGAAAGTCATACACATCTGGGATGGCATGAGTAAATTATGAGAGCTAAGTGATGTACACACCCGGCCCCTAGTCAGGCTAATCAAGCCTCAGAGAGGGATAAAGGCCGACTGGAGACTGCAGTGGGACAGAGAGAGAGTGATTTACGGGTAGCTGTCCGACACCTTTGTGTGTTTGTCTTTTAGTTTATTTCTTCATTAAACGAATATTTAACACTGGTGCCGAAACCCGGGAAGGAGGAGGTGTGCGCCGTATTAGAGTCCTCGCCACTACCATCCACCTCAATGGAGCAGCCGTGGCCATCCGTCGGAGGAGCCCGGACGCCTGAGAGGCCACTGAAACTTGGTGTGGTATGAGACCGCTAACCACCAGCGGGGAGGGGCTCCTAGCCGACCGCCTGGAGTGGGAGAACCGCTGCCAAGGGCGGGGGAGACCCCTTCTGTTTCCCGAGAACACGGCAGGGCGTTCCATCCGCAAGGGGCTGGAAGACTGCATCCGATCCGTCCGGGGAGGCAATACTGTTATCCGTTGGAGTTTGGAGGAGTGGCCGAGGACCAAGCTACGGTGTATCAGAGAACCGGCGAGTAAGAGTTTTTTTTTTCTCTCTCTCTCTCTCTCTCGCTCTGCTCTCTCTCTACCACTGCCGCTCCGTGTTGGCCTTTCCCTCTCTTTTTTAAAAAGTTTTGGCACGATCACCATTACGGAGTGTAGCTGGCACATTTTATTTTGTTTCCCTCCTCTCCCTCATCCAGGTAGACAGGGATGACTTGCTGGCAGGTGGGGCGAAACAAGGGAAAGAAGGGGGGGTTACATCATGCCGGAGAGAACGAGGGAGGAATGTGACAGGGCAGAGGGCGGGGCCGGGTCGTGATGTTAATCAAGCCTCAGAGAGGGATAAAGGCCGACTGGAGACTGCAGTTGGACAGAGAGAGAGTGATTTACGGGCAGCTGTCCGACACCTTTGTTTGTTTGTCTTTTAGTTTATTTCTTCATTAATCTATTTATATTGTCAAGCCGGTTCTTGCCTCCTCCTTTCCATTAACCCCTTTACAGTCCATTACTAGTTTATTCCATGGTTTAGTCTCTTTGACTTAATCATCATTTTGAAGCTCAATTAATCATCATCACGCCTGACACATGCGCCAATAAGACTGCAGATACCAAGATTTATTGTGACAATTCTTTTACATTTGGTTCTTTTTCTCACCCGAAACTGATTGTATCTCTTCAGAAGACATTAATTAAACCCAGAGATGGGAACTTGAGTTAGAGACTCTGACTCAAGTCACATTTTAATAGACTTAAGACTTGAATCCAGACTCTACCTAAAATGACTTCAGACTTGACTAGACTTGACACAAAGGACTCGTGAATATTTTAAACCTCTTTTAACCTTAACTATTAATATCTTAAAAGGAAGAACTTGTGTTTATTTGTAAGGTTTAATTACATCTACTTCACATTTCCCCAAGTGTCATGATCGATCGGAACCTTAGAACGAATCTTAGTTGCCTCCGAGTCCGAGACCGTCAATTTGCGCATCTTATCACATTGAGCATATTACCGTGCAGATGTAGCGCGTGTGGAGGCTTCACGCTATTCTACGCCCCATCCACGCACTACTCACCACATGCCCTAATGAGAGCGAACCAAATTATAGCAACCACGAGGAGGTCACCCCATGTGACTCTACCCTCCCTGGCAACCGGGCCAATTTGGTTGTTTACGAGACCTTTTGGAGTCACTTGGCACGCCCTGGATTTGAACTTGCGAATCCAGAGGTGGTAGTCAGCGTCAATACTCACTGAGTTACCGAGTGCTTTTATTCATGTTTTTGAAGTATATAAGCCCCCTCCTTGTGTGTTTGAGAGAGAGAACTGTCCCAAATTTTAGCGTCTTGCACTCAGCACGCATACAGTATTTTTTTTTTTTACAGTTTGTGGACTTAAAACAGCTGGTAAGTTTTTGTAAAAATTACGTCTAATTATATGGCTGGGCGATAAAACGATATCGATATTTATTGGGGAAAAAAGTTTGATATAGATGAGAAACTTGAGAGTAATTTTCGATATTTAGTCTATGTTCTACATCTAGAGTAGCCAATCAAAACAGGTACGTCACTAAAAATGGCAAGCAGTTCGGCAAAATAAGACACAAAACTAGCTAACTCAATCACAGATCAGCCTGTTAGGAAGTATTAGCATGGAGTGGTGGTGGTGTAGTGGGCTAATGCACACAACTGTTAATCAGAAGGTTGTTGGTTCGATCCCCACAGCCACCACCATTGTGTCCTTGAGCAAGGCACTTAACTCCTGGTTGCTCCGGGGGGATTGTCCCTGTAATAAGTGCACTGTAAGTCGCTTTGGATAAAAGCATCTGCCATAAATGTAAATTAGCAGGCAGGCCTGCTGTCATGGAAACCAATCAGGTAGCCGTTAGTCATTTGCTAGCTATCCAGCTAATTTAATATCTTTGTGAACCGAACAAGACAGCACTGACAATGTAATACAACAACTGTCGACAAAACACAACAACAACTCTGACATCAGCATTGCAGTTTATGTACTTGAACTTTTTTCATTATCCATAGCACTGTCACAGGCAAGAAAGTTTTCTTCTGGTGATGTTTATTGCCAGTTGACAATCCAGTTTATGGTGCATTACCGCTACCTACTGAGCTGGACAGTGAAATGTCACAAGAAAGTCTTTCAGTGAAGTCTAACATCAGCTGAAGATAATGCGGTTGGCCAAATTTGATCAAAAAGAGGTCACACACCTTATGTAGGATTAAATCCTAAACTGAGTGTACTTTAAAGATAGCTTACCCTTTTAAATTTACTTGTAAACAAACAAGTTATGTTTAATTCATTCTTGAGATCTAAAAAACATGTGGAGTGCAGTTCTGCCCCCATGAATGACATGAAATGTACAGTGTATATCGTGATAAATATCGATATCGAACGATATGATCTGCTCAATATGCTCCTCCTCTAGCCAGTCACTGGAAGAGGGGAGGTGACGTCACTCCAATGAGACTCAGACAAAAGCAGCTCAATATTATATTATTTGTGGTTGATAAATACGCTGCTTGTGTCTGTTTTGAGTATTTTCTGCCAGCTCTAGGACACAATGTGTTGTCCCAGTTGGCCATTATCATAGTCTATTAACACATGTATCGAGTCAGCTGAATTTAAAATTAGAGTCTTTAGTTTAGGCATCATTTAAGACTTTCTTGTTTGTAGATTATTGGCTGCATATCTAAAAAAAAAGGCTGGGTTGGTGTGGGGTGGATGTTCGATGCACGTTTTTACTAGCTGTACCAATATAGTAATAAAGTTTGATGTTGGTTGTTCTTAATTCACAAATAGTAACAAATTTAGGGGACGTCTCTAAAGATGCAGCAACTTTGGAGCATACATTTCCAAAACACTTAAAAATATTTCCATAATATAGATTATACAACATCAATAACATTTGAAGAAAATGACTTTCATTCTTACAACCAACTCCAAAGTGTGCATGTATAATGCACACCTTTTAGATTTTTGATATAATAATATATATTTTTTTAAACATATATAAGCATTTCTATATTCATCAGTTTTGTAATAGGCCTTGGTGTCGGGATCTGGATTTTATTTCATGGAAAAGCGGATCAAGTTGGGTTCTGAACTCACGTCACCTGCAATTTGTCCTTTGTCACAGAGATTGACAAGCGCATTGGGAAGGCATCTACAGCTATGTTCAGGCTGACCAAAAGAGTATGGGAGAACAAATCCCTAATGCTCGACACAAAAGTTCAGGTGTACCGTGCCTGTGTCCTTAGCACCCTCCTCTATGGGTCTGAGTCTTGGGCAACATACGCCCATCAAGAACACTGTCTAAACACGTTCCACCTCCGCTGTCTCAGGCGCATCCTCAGTATTAGATGGCAAGATCGCATTCCCAACACCTCAGTCCTCAACATGGCTAACATTCCTAGCATGTACTCTCTACTCAGTCAAAGGCGCCTGTGATGGCTTGGACATGTGCGTCGCATGATGGATGGCAGAATACCCAAGGATGTCTTGTACGGCGAGCTGGCGTCAGGCACACGAGCCACTGGTCGCCCAGTCCTTCGGTTCAAATATGTCTGTAAAAGGGATATGAAGAGCTGCGATATCAACCCGGTTGCCTGGGAACAAACTGCCGGCAGCAGACTCAGCTGGCAGCAGGCTGTGAAAATAGGTCTCAGGAGAGGTGAGGAGAAAAGACACACTATCTTGCAGACCAAGAGGGAGCGACGCAAAGAAAAAGCAGCGAATACCTCTGGAGCTGTAGCCGCATTCACTTGCAATTACTGTGGCAATGATTGTCACTCAAGGTTTGGCCTACTAAGTCATTCTAGGTGCTGCAAATCCTACAGTTGACCTCGTAAGGTGCAAAAATAAAATTGTCTAAATAAAATCGCAGAACTTGGAAACAAAAGCAAAGAAAAATACAGCATAAGCATACATTTTTTTTTTTTTTTTTTAATATGAGCAAAATTGTCACCAAAAACAGTAATATAACCAAGAAAACCATTATTTTGTTTGCAATTCTGATGACTTTGCTATCATTTTAATTTGACATTTTTTTGAGGATATTTATAATGCGTTTATATATTTTTGATTCATGCTTGTTATTTTTTTTATCTGCACTTATTATTTTTTGATTCACGCTTATTATTTTGATTCACACTTATTGGGGTCAAGCCCCAAATTGGTGAAAGACCCATATTGTTTCGTTAGTTTACTTCTTATTATTATTCCACTTCTTCTTTCGCTATTGAGTCTATGGCCGCCCATAAAACCACTTGGGGAAAGTTATGAAATTTGGCACACAGATAGAAGATAGTCTGATCTGTTACCAAAGCAAATTTGGTGTCTCTACCTCAAACCCTCTAGCGCCACCAACTGCCCAAATTTGCACTCACGTTTATGTTAATAACTTTTGAACTGTGAGTCCTAGAAACTAAATAATTTTCACTCTGATTCCTTGGCTCATGACGATTCAAAGCTTGGTATGTGTCTTTGGCACCATGCTCTGAAGGGACTCAAACGTTTCGGGACAGCGCCACCTTGTGGTCAAAAATAAAAAATATTAAAATTATAATGAAATGTAAAAAAATGCTAATAGCTTTTGACTCCTTTTGCCTGCTGCCACGAGACTGGTCTTGATAGATTCCATGTTTCATGCTGAAAACAATTATACCAATTAAGTAATTATTGATCAAACTTCCTGTCCACCATTTTGAAACGTTTTGAAAACCTACTTTTTCAAACTCCTCCTAGACTGTTTGTTCAATTTAGGGGATTGGGACAAAACTTGGTACGTGTCATCACCATTAGGCCCTGAGTTTACCTGCAGTGTTTTGGCACACTGCCCCCTACTGGTCAGGAGATAGCAAAAACAGATTTTTTTTTTTGGCTTATGACACTTCCTGTATGATAACTATCATGCCCAGATACTACCTGAGCAGTTTCAGAACAGCGCCACATACTGGACAAAAATTCTAAGAACTAGCTATTTTTATTTATATTTAAAATAAATGGGTTTTTTTATGATTGAAAGTTTACTTTTTCTAACTCCTCATACACTGTTGATTGGACTCACAAAGCTTCTTTTGCTGCCCATGGTGCCAATTATTGTCTTGACCCCGGTATCGCTGTTGCAGCTATATTTATTTTTGGATACATGACTGCAATATTTGGACGGGATTTTGATCCCATAGTATGCGTGTTCTAACCATGAGAAAAACTGCTGCACCTTTATTATTAAAAATCGTACAGAATAAGTTCATAAAGTTCATTAAGTCTGTGAAATCATAAAATAAAATGAAATAAAATACATTTTTACAAATTCAGGTAGAATCCTATTAGTATCCCAGATTTTACAAAGATATTTTTATTTATATATATATATATATATATATATATATATATATATATATAGACTCGTGAACATCTCTGATTAAACCACACCGAGTTATATGGATTATTTTTATGCTGCCATTGTGTGCTTTTCGGAGCTTTCAAGTGTGCAACCAAATTGACTTGCATTGTATGGATATATTCATATCTTCATCAAAATATCTTAATTTGTGTTCTGCAGCAAAAAAAAGAATGACATGTGAGTTTGAGATGGGATAAGGGTGAGTAAATGATGAGAGAATTCTAATATTTGGGTGAACTATCCTTTTAATGTAGATGTTACCACTTGTTTTAGGTTAAAAAAAAATCAGTATATAAACTTTTGACAGCTAGGTGCAGTTTAACTGAGTGTGTTTACATGCACAATCTTACACCGATTAAACTTAAAAAGCCAACAATGCATGAGGTCATGTTAACACCGTAAACGTTTTTCCATAATACGAAACGTTTTCCCTTACAAAAAATCTAAACTAGCCGCAAATTTGCCACAAATTAGCAGCTTGTTATTTTCACATGCAAATGAGTTTGTGATTCGCTGCAAATGTTTGGCAGAAGTATGCAGCTCTTCTAGTGATGAACCTGTAAACACACTCAATTAAGCCAAATTCTGCCATGGCTGGTTAGAAATATTTATGGTGAGTAATTGTATCAATACAGTCACCATTGGCAGGTAAACAGAGGTTATCACACACACACACACACCTCCCTCGGACGTGTTGAAGTGATGTGGCTGTGAATGCGGCCCCTCTCCTTTGCTGTTGAACGCTGCAACCGTCACAACATATTGTGAGTAAAACTTAAGACCGGTCACAATCTCCTCCACCTTCTGACCATAAACCTCGATCACTCTGCTCTCGTCATCTCGCTGTCTCTCCAGCGCTCGCTTGTCCAGCCGTCTTCTTAAGTGACTGACTCTGATTCCCTTCTTTCTGAGATGAATCTCAAGAGACAAACAGCAACAGTGTTTATATACGCAAGAATATTCCAATATTAAACAGAATTTGGTCATATTTGCATTATGTAAGTGTCATGAATCACATTACTCTGATTGTAATAACCAGATTAAGCCAATATTCTGGTTTCTAGAAATCTGTATATAATATACAGTATATGAGTGTTTTTCCAACTTCAGGGACTTCTAGAGAGTAAAGTCTCATTAAAATAGTTTCCGCACTATAAAAATGTTATTTTATTGGTCTATTACCAATATACAACCATGTATGTACATGCATCACAGGAGATTCATGTCATATTTGTCATTTTTTCTGAAAGTCATGAAAATTCCTACCACAGTGTCATTTCCAGCACATCTCAAATTCTGTTTTGAGTTTAATAGATGTCTGTGGTGGAAATGACGCTGATGGAAAAGCCATTTGTAACATTTTTGAAATAAAATGTCAGACTCCTTTGTCTTGCTAAGGCTAATTTCTTAGCTAACATGTCATGTGTCCTAAATACTTACAATTAATTTACATTTTCACACGACTAACTTCTGAAAACACTTTATTAGAGGCTAAATTGTTTGGTGTGGTGGAAATGACGTCACAACTGTGGGACAGTCACAGATCAAATTTAGCTAAAGAAAAGTCAGCCTACTGTTTCAGATTACACTGTGAGATCAGTCTGATGAAACATCATGGATGTGCAATTAAGGATATAAGAGAAAGCGATTTAACACATCTTGGTTTCTGTCTGAGACTGCAGATTATGAAGCCATGTAAACGCATAATCAGCTTACTTACAGGTTTTTAAAGAGGGGAAACCTGGAGGACAATGTAAGGGGTATATCTTTGGTTTTGAAAATGGTATCGAGAACCGTGAAATTTCACTGGTATCAGTACCGACTACTGAAATTTTGGTACTGTGACAACACTACCTGGGACATTAAATGGCCCAAGTTGAAAAAACCCATATTTTAATTTAACCTATTCAGAATATCCAGTTGTAAGTGTATATTTATTTATATCTGCACATGTCCAAGCAGAAATTCTGTGTGAAATTAGATACAGACAGTTTGAAAAGACAAGCTATGGAGAAACAGATTTTTGGAGAGAGGAGGAGACCAATTTTCTTTAACTATGGCCTACATATTGCAATTCATCACACTCTTGTGTGCTACTTTTAAGGACATGGATGAGAAATAATAAGTTAATTCAATTACTGTCTGAAAATGCAATTACCACCTTGACTATAAAGCTGCTTAAAAAATGGAAAGAATTTCACCAGTATTTCCAGAAGAGAATAGCAGGAAAGGATCATATTGTTATTACATGTATATAGCAATATTCCAGTAGTTGTGTAGCATCTAAATGTCTTTTTCAGGATAAAAGCTTAACCAGAATATGGACTTCATCAGAAAATGAAGTGCATCTAAACATGGCCAATGTGAAAAGGAATGATGGTTGTAGGATGTGATCATGTACCTTGTAGCCCAGTAAGTGTCCGCGTACAGAGTCCCTGCTGACTGGACTCCATTCTAAAAAAACAGCGGTTGTATTCTGATCTTTGATTGTCACCCCTGATGGCGCTTCAAGAGGTACTGAGACAGAGAGAAAGAGACATATCACTGTGCATTATTGCTAAACAAAAAATTAAAAGTTTAGCATTCATAATTTGACTGTGAAATCACAGCAGACAAGTATCCAGGAATATTCTTTAAATTCACACACATTTTGTAAACAACAAAGACCGGATCATTCTTCTACAAATGACACAGGTGAAAGTCATTGAAACAAAAATTTATATATAGATCTGCTAAATGTTGTGTTGTGGATGCTGGTCTGTTAGTGTCTCCCTCACTGTTTGACTTTGTTATTAGCTCAATACAAGTTCTATCTACATTATGTGTCACATAATTGTGGCATTACCACAGAAAATAATTTAGACTAGACCCTCAAAAAGTAAAAAGCGTAGGTAAAGAATGCACTCACATGGGAAGTAAATTAAATTTGAAGCTTGTATTTTTGTTAAGGCACACAACACAACAAAAATTGTGTTGCATTTTACTGAGGGACTGCTTTTCTAGGCAAATTAACTACCGGTACTAGTTATATCATGCCATCATTGTAATTCCTGAGTTTGTATCTTTCTCTATATTACATGTCCTGTTCTGGTATCCTCGCAAAAGCAAAAGTGAACATGTTTACCAGCTTTACATGGTCATGCCATGAGTTGAAATACTGGATATAACTTTAAACAGAAAAGGTCAGTAAGTGATTTTATCACACTATGTCTCATGTGTAAAAGTCTTGTTGCTTTTGAAACAGTGTGTATTTTTAACGCTCATTGTGTTGCTCTATTTACTTCCACTGTAATCCTAAAATCGCAGATGCTTGATGGAATCCTGGCCAGATGCGATATTCACATGCAACATTCCTACACTGTGTTTATTTGTAGTCCTGCAGCAACCCTTGCCTAAACAAAACTCATAGAGCTAACCTTGGAGGCACCAAATGTAAATTTCGCAGAACAATGTTTTTTTAAGTTCTAAGGTAAATAAGCCACCAGAGCAACATGGTAAATGGTCTGCACTTATATAGCGCCTTTTTAACCTTAGCAGTATTCAAAGCACTTTACACTGTGTCTCATTCACCCATTCTCACACACACACACACACACACACACACACACACACACACACACACACACACACACACACACACACACACACACACACACACCACTAGCCTGACACTGGGAGCAACTTGGGGTTCAGTGTCTTGCCCGAGCACACTTTGGCATGTGGAGTTGTGTGGGCTGGGAATCGAACCACAAACCCTGCGATTAGTGGACAACCCGCTCTACCACCTGAGCCACAGCCGCCCCATTACATGTTGTTTAATGTAGCACAGAAAAACTTTTCAAATACCTTCACCAAACAAGTATAAACCAGCCTGCCCCAATATATACTATTCTGGTCTTGTCAGCAGGGATTTAAAGGATGGTGCAAAACTAAGGTAGCAGGGTTTTATAAAGTGATCTAGCGAGTTCAACGCACCGTTTTCTCCAGAGAAGCCGATCTTAGCGACTGGTTCTGGTCCTTCACCAAGGTCATTGATGGCTTGTACTTTAATCTCAAATGGGATGAAGGTTCCTGTCTCATTGACAATGAACGGAGGGCTGGAGACGCTGGTTTTCCTCCAGTGCGAATCCTTGCCTGAAGCCTGACGCCAGGAGACGTTGTACTTAAATCCAGGTCCGTTAAAATGCCGTCGCTCCAGTTCCTTCCACATGCAAGACAGGGAGACAAAAGATTCTAGTGAAACATGATGCTTAATTGGTCAATTCATCTTCTCTTTTTCATATATTGCTCTCTCTTGTTTTGAAAAGATTGGATGATGGAAGACGGTTAATCACCTTCCAAGTTATGACCATGCTGTCTGGATCTGTCGAGACAGTCGTCACATTCTCTGGGGTCCTGTCCGGCTCTGAGTATAGGAGACACAATTAAACAACATCATTACACCCGATATCACACATGATTGCTGTTGGGTGTAATCTGATTTATTTACTTTAATCTAATTGCTTTTCAGTCAAATGTAGTGTAAAAAAAAAAACAGATAATAGTTACAGTAATTATGTAGAATCGTGTACATTTCTTTGCATTTCTGTGACAGCTAAAGAACGAACACCCTCTAATAATAGTTGGAAGGGAGAAACATGTGGTGTGAGTGTATGATCCAGTGTGCGACAATGCACAAGGAGGAAATATAAACATTATATTTAATTTGTTAATAATAAAAAAAAAGTCTGTGAACATTTTTTTATTAAATAATCACTAATGTAATCTGATTACAATTTTTATTTAAGAAATGAATCAGTTGTAGAGGATTACTTTTTTGAGAAACTTACCCAGCACATGAAAATACTAAGAAACTGAGAAAAACTGGAGCATGGTAAGGACAGAAACATACAAGTTGTGATCCTATACTATGGTAGTAAAAAACCCTCAGTACTCAAGGGGGCAATAGAGTTACTGTGGAAGTGGGGACGTGGTTGAGTGCTGGTTTGTGAAAGGAGAGCAATATCAGGAGATGAGAACGGTAAGGGCCGTTACATAGTCAACGCGAGCAATGCGAGCGACACGCTCCCTTTCATAGTCTAAACAGTGGACGCAAGCAGACGCACGCGTCACAGGCGATGCGTGAAATGCAATACACTGCTCCCGCAACAGGGGGTAGTAGAGTCTGGTGATATTAGTAGAGTCGGGTCACGTCATATTCAGATCAAAATGGCAACTGAAGAGGAGTGCATATTGCTGATTTTACATAGGCGGCATCTGCAGCGCAGAGATAGACGGTGGTATGTTCGCCCTTTAAACCAAAAAAGAGGATGGTGAGTTTGTGTCTCTGGTGCTTCCCATGCGAAGCATGGACGAGGAGAGACATTTAAATATAAATGCGGATGTATGCGTATAAGCTCGCATAATTTTTCCTCTTCGCCCGCCATTGTATTCAAATCTTCTTCTGTAAACATAATATACTTGAATGAATGTACAATACTTGCAATGTCGCCCCCACCGACAACGCATAGTATTGCGTAGCCTTTCAGACGCGTACGCGTACCGATGTGTTGACTGTAAGGGCCCTAAGGATCATTGTCATTGAGAGAGACAGCGCTGTTCGAATGAACATTGTGAAAATGTTCACAAAAAATCACAAAAAAGTGTACTTTAAGTATCCAGATGAGGCATTTTTTCAACCATCAAAACAAAGTGTTGAATATTGGACACTTCATACACTCGGCTTGCCGTACATTGCGGCAGGGCCGGAGTTACCTGGTTGTGCTGCTGGACTTACAAAACAGTTGTAAATAATAGATCGGATCATTTAACTGACTTGGATCTTTGAGTCTTGTTCAGCAAAATGAACAAATCTTTATTCAAGTCATTTCATTCATTTGAGCAGAATTAAATTAAAAAGTTACATTTTTGATTATGTAAAATTTGTGAATAGAGCAAATTAGATGTGTGGATCACATAATAAACTGAATGTCAATGGATGAGCACATGGTGAGTGATCAGCTGTGTTAAGAGCACCACCTGCATTTCAGATCTGTAGATTGTGATGGTAACAGAGGAGATTTTATTTTTCCTAGTATTTGCTGCCATCTAGTGATATAAACTAACACTTTTTTCAAGGATACAGAGCCTGAATCATAAGCTTTCAAAGATAGTTTAAAAAAGCATTCATCATCAAAATTGTAAGCATATAAAATATTCTTTATCTGCATTTTTTTATTATTATTA
Source organism: Xyrauchen texanus (assembly GCF_025860055.1). NCBI lineage: Eukaryota > Metazoa > Chordata > Actinopteri > Cypriniformes > Catostomidae > Xyrauchen > Xyrauchen texanus. Next base: position 41,643,731 of record NC_068300.1, on the reverse strand, counting down.
TTATGTAGAGGATTCCAATAGTAAGGAAGGAAGTGGGAAACGGGGTGGCAGTCTAGGTAAGTCAAACTTTAGTGGCATTTTAGTTTCACAAAAACAGTCTTTGGACTTTTCAGTCTAACACACGGCACTAACTCTTCAGCTTCACAAATAACATAAACATTTCATTTTTCAGTGGTCACACACACAACGTCACTGGTCTTTCTATCTCTCTGTCTCTCCTGTGTTCTCGGCAGCCTTTTCAAACCCGTCTCCATCGCCACTGTAATGAGACACAGGTGTTTAGTGTTATCAATCACCAGGTGATGGCCCTTGCCGCTTCCTCTCTCCACATAACACCACTGCCTGACTCAGGCCTGGCTGCCCCAACCATTCCTGGAGAGGAAATCAGTCACAAACATCTGCGGCTCCGGCCTGTGGACCACCTTAAATTTTAAGGGCTGAAGTGCCAGGTACCAATGGGTGATCCGCACATTGGTATCCTTCATGCGGTGGAGCCACTGAAGCAGGGCGTGATCCGAGTGGAGGATGGATGCCCACCCCAGCAGGACTTATCAATTTGAAGCCCAGATACCGTACTTCCACCTGACCAATTGTGCACTTTTTGGGGTTTGCCGTGAGTCTCGCCCACCTCAGTGACCTTAGTACGGCTCTTAGATGCTGCATATGCCTCTGCCAATCATTACTGTATATGATAATGCCATCCAAGTAGGCAGTGGCATATGCAGCATGTGGCTGGAGAATCTTATCCATTAGGTGCTGGAACATGGCGGAAGCCCCAAACAAACCAAACAGAAGAGTGACGAATTGGTGTAATTCAAACGGTGTGGAAAAGGCAGTTTTTTTCTCAGGATAATGTAGTTAAGGGGATCTGCCAATCTCCCTTAAATAGAAACCAATTTGATAAGTGGGCTGCCACCAATCTCAACAAAGGCGCAAAGGAAAATCAATTTGCAAGTAATTAGAATAGTATTTGACATGTCAATTAATGATCATATCAATAGTAGTGATGCACCGAAATGAAAATTCTGGGCCGAAACCGAAAATTCAGGATGCACTTGTCCGAAAACCGAAAATGACCTATTTTAAACGTTTTTTGTTTTTTTAAATATAATTGTATTAATATTATACTTTTTAATTTGTTTCATGAATTTAATTAATATGAATTTAAAAACTACAAATCAATACAATTATCACACTATATTATTACACTTTTATTGAAAGTAATGCACCAAAATTGGACAGAAAATATATTATTCTTTATTCAGTTTTTTGCCAATTATCCAAATAATGTAATGTTGTAGAAAACTATAATGATATGCAAAACAGCAGTCAAGAAATGAACTTAGCAGATCTAGGCTAGCATCTTGCAAATACAAAAAGTTTAAATATGCTACACAATAATTTTATTGAAAAGAACAGGCAAAACACAAAAAGGCAGAGGGCCTCTATTCTGTTTATGTAAACATATTTCCACTTTAATATAAAATTATTGTGCAAAACAACAGTAATAGAACTAAAACCAACCTCAAACTGTAAACGACAGATGTAGCCCAAAGTAAAGTGCAAAGATTTGCAGGGCTAAACAAATTTTAATGTAATTTCTATACACATAGCAAATTGGACTGCTTTCTATTTAAGTAAAAGTGGCAGGTTTTCTTCAAGAACAAAAGTTGCTTTGCTTTCTGGCAGGAGAGACAGTTCCTCTTTTAATCAAGAACATGATATGCTGCACTGAATAGTCTCTCTCTCTGTGCTGGTGCTTGGGGCAGATAAATACCTGCGTGCAATCCGCGCAAGCAATGGAAAGCAATCTTTTGTCTATTACCAGTAGTAAAAATTTGTTGCGTTCGTGTGATATGAGCATGAAGTGATTGTCTATGGTCCACAACTGCTTTCGGGTTCTTGAATAACGTATAATGTGCGAGGAAGGGCACCCGGTGGACTTTCTGGTGCCCTCCTAGTCTAAGATGGTGCCCCCCTAGGTAGCTGGTGCCCTACGCAGACTGCATAGTATGCGTATAGGGAGCAGTGGTAATGCTTTGAAATATTTCCACACAGCTGACATCGGCCTTTGCTTGGTAGCGCTGTGATAATGGGCAGATCGATCAAGAGAGAAACCTGAGCACTGAGGGGCGGGGAGGCATATATTTTCGCCTCATATTTTCGGCCTTTTTTTCTTTCGGCCCAAAAAAAAATTCAATTTTCGGCCAGACATTTTCGGTAGCCGAAATGTCGGTGCATCCTTAATAGTTTAACTAACTTTAACCAACTGGCTTTGCAAGATTTTGATCATGTTGCCCCGCCATGACAGTAGTACAACTTACGCCGATGTCCACTATAGAGCCCTTTGTGACATATCTAGGAATGTAACACATTATGAATTGTGTTGTGAAACATTTTGAAATGCACATGAAATTCAGCTTACAGGGTTACTAGTGTCTGCATGAACTCATCAATCTTGTGTAGAGTATGTTTTGAGTATCAGGGTCTCTTACTTGCAGCGGGGGTGATGTAGGACTCTGAGGAAGGACTGGGCTCGCTGGTCCCGATATCATTAATGGCTCGGGCTCTGAAGTGATACGTGCAGTATGGCTGTAGAGGGATCTCTATATGTTTGATGTCATGAGAAACCCTCTTAATCTTCTCCCATCGGCCTGCTTCTCCGAACTGCTCCTCTTTCCTCTCTATTACATACTCTGGTGGACAAAAGAGATTGATGAACTGTGAGACATTCTGGCAATTCAGTGGAGACAATTCACAGGTTGGATATTGAAAGGCAGACATGTGCCTTTTCAACAGATGTTTGATAGTATGCTCAAGTGGCCATGTAATGCAATTAAATAATTATTTGACTAATATTACCAGACACAGGACTGTTATTTTCGTTTCCAGGCGTCCAGGACAGAGTGACGCTACGGTCTGTCTTTTCAGAAAGCTCCAGAGAGTGAGGATAGTCTGGTTTATCTGTAGAGGATCAAACGCATCCTTGTTTTTCAAATACAAAACAACAGTGTTTTCATTTGATAATCTTGCCCTCCATGCAGTTCTCAAATCTCATTTGCACTTCTGCATATTCAAACTTGCCGCATAATATTTGGTCACCTGATATGAGAACCAATGACATAAGCCATCATCAGCATTCATTTCATACCCGGCGTCTTTACGCAACGTGTTTGAAAATTCAAAAACGTGAATGAGATTTGATAGATAATCAGTGAATAACAACTTTTGAGTAAATCATGACAGAATTCGCATTTTTGGGTGAACTATTCCTTTAATTTCCTCCCAGATGTTGTTGATGTTCTCACCCTGTACAGTGATGGATCCAGTGGCCATGGCCGAGTCAAGTTTAGTGCTGATCTCACAGCTGTAGTTTCCAGTGTCCATCATCTGAACGTTTGTGATCTTCAGGGAGCCGTCTGGATAGTCAGTGTACCTGCAGTCATGTGACAAACATAAACTAAACACACCAGCACAATCGGGACAATAAAAAGAAATTAGATTGTATAACTGACACTAGGGGGTGCTAACACTTCTGTTAACCAGCTAAGCAAACACGGTTATTGATCTCAAATAGGCCAACTACATCCCTGAATGATGAAGTTTATTTACTTGTGATAATTAGCAGATGCTGGGATGTTGTGCCCTTCCTTCTTCCACTGAATTGTGTGATCCTTCAACTGGTGGTCCAGTATATATTTGCAATGCAATATTACATCATTTCCACGAACAACACGCAGATCCTGCGGCGGGTCAACAATCTTAGTTCTGTCTGGAAAGACAAACAAGAGAAGATTTAATTCAATTCATAATGCTAATCTACCTTTGTTAAATCTACTAAATTTAAAAGAAGTACCAATAGCATATTTATTTTATATCTGAATATTGTTGCACTTACTCAAGACTTGCAACTCGGCAGTGATGGTCAGGTTGGAGTCTTTCACTGAGCATTTGTAAAAGCCACTATCGTCTTCAGTCACATTACTGATCTCTAGATTTCCATTGGTCGACTGAGACATTCTAGCATTAGACAAAGCAGGGCCATACCCTACAATCTCCCTGAAAACACACAAGCCATTAAAACAACATCAGAGAGTGGTGATGGTATGTGAAGTGATCAGAAGTGATGGTATCAGATGGTAATACCATGGCACTGAATGATTACAATATTTCTGTACCATGATAATTAATCGATACTCCACGGTATCTTATTTCAGTCAGGACCACTTCCCTCAAATGAATACTTTTAATGACTTAGAAAATGTAGAGTTCTGTTCTGGGCAAAGACTCCACCCATGAGAGAGTGGGGAGAGAAGTAAATCAAACCCCACAGGGGTAACAGAACAGTTCCAGTAGATTTAGAGTAAAACATGGTACAATATTTTATCACTTATTTCAGAAAGTGCAACATTTATTTGCATATATACAGTAAATTAAATTAACACTTGATAGAAGTTCAAATATTGTAGACTTAAACTAAACTAAAGTTATGCTTGATATGTTAAATGTCCCAAAAAAAAAACCAAGGTAATATTATACTACTTTTGGTAGTGGTATTTCGATTTCTCTAGTTTTCGATGTTTACATTCATCTCAGCAATTAGCTTCTCTAAACCCTACTTTTTGAAGTGAATTAATAAATATTATGATTTTAAATTTACAGGCAATACATTTTATAAATATAAATTTATTAATATAAAACACTAGAGTCTATACTATTTGTTTCATAACAATTACTGTGCACACTAAGGTATTACTGCCTTTACACCTTACACAAATAGGTATAGTTTTAGTAAAAGTATTCAGAGAATACACAAACCTCAAGTGACCCCGCGAACACATGCATTATATTTTGGCTTCGGTATGCAACACAAAATTTAAATGTATTTAAACAAACTGATCTCAGGTCAGAAAACTCTGGGGTGTGAGTAAAAGTTTAAACTTTTGACATAAGAGTCATGTGACAAAACAACATGGCACTGACCACAGTAGAGTTTGTCTTTTTGAGAAACGTCAACTAAAGTACATCTGGTAAGCAATCTAATTTGGTAAGAAACCTAACCTTTTTACATTGAAACCTATTTAAGTTGAAATATTAGAGTTTCTAGTTTCATCCTATATGCCATTTTGTTTTTTACATTTGAGCAATTTATCACGAAACGTCACGCTGCTCAACACAATGTATACTAATGTGTACTTTAGCACATTTTCCCTTACAAATCTTATATTTACTATGCATTATTACATTACTGCTTTCAGAGGCTTTATATGGAGTTATGATGAAAATAAGGTGCATTTTGAACTGTTCTGAGACCAGTGCAGACAGACACCACACTGGAGATTAAGTCAGTCACAAGTGAGCATCCTACAGATCTCTATGCAGATAAGTGCAATCAATCCAAACATCCTATCAAAAGTTTAGTTTCAGGCTGCAGATGATATTTGGATCACTCAACATGTTTGACAGACATGGGACAATGATAATCAGTACATAGATTCACAATTTATAATGTATCATTTTTAGGGCTGTCAATCGATTAAAAATTGTAATCGAATTAATTACATGGTGTCCCGATTAATTAATCACATTTAATCACATATACAAATATTTGCTGAGAAAGCACCTTATATAACAATAATTCAATATATAATGATTATACATATTTATATCAATATATAATTATACATAGTTATCTTTAAATATTTAAAAAATTATATATATCCATCCATCCATCGTCAACCGCTTATCCTGTGTACAGGGTCGCGGGGGGCTGGAGCCTATCCCAGCTAACATTGGGCGAAAGGCGGGGGACACCCTGGTAAGGGAACTTAGAGGGTTGGTGGAAAAAGTCCCATTGAGATCAACGGCCATTGTATGTTTGATGGATGCGAGGGACGATACCAGCTCCATGTACCGCCCTCCTGTAAACGATCTCAATGGACAGATGGAGCTTACGGGTCTGTGGACGGTCAAATTTCCATGGAGTCTGCGGTCCGGAATACATGACCGAATGGACACACATAGGGGGTGCTGTAAGCTGCTGTGAGACCCCCGGCGTCCCACGGTCCCACTGTCTGCCCGCTGACCACTCACGATGACCAGTGACCACCCTGGGGGGGCGGGGCTTTCCACGGACCCATTATCATCCCCCTGACCCACTATTTTTCCAAAAGTGACCAATGAGACCCCCTGACCACCCGGGGGGGGGCTGTCCACGGACCCATTATCATCCCCCTGACCCACTATTTTTCCAAAAGTGACCAGTGAGACCCCCTGACCACCCGGGGGGGGGCGGGGCTGTCCACGGACCCATTATCATCCCCCTGACCCACTATTTTTCCAAAAGTGACCAATGAGACCCCCAGCCCACCCAGGGGGAGCGGGGCTGTCCACGGACCCATTATCATCCCCCTGACCAACTGTTTTTCCCAAATAGGTTTTTACGCTCTGGGATTTCACGGGCCACGCGTTTGGTGGCCGGGGTGCCCGCCCACACCCTCGAAATGGCATATTTTGAAGGTGAAAAAAAAGAATGGCAGGAGGTGTCTGCCCTCTTAGTATGTGATAGAGGGGCACCAGGTGTGCAACCGAGTGAAATTTCGGCTCCGTCGGAGCTCGGGGAGCAAAGTTAGAGCACATCCCACGTACGATTTGTACATTGTATTTACACAGCGGGTCCGTGTACACGACCCCCGAAAGGTCCGAACGGCTCCAAATTGACAACAGTAGCTTCTCAGGGGCCCCTGAGCCAGGTCCTAAATTTTGGAGGCCCTTGGGGCTTGCTAAGTATTAAAACCTCTGATGAATGTAGCGTTGCACACAGGCCTAAAATGCAGCCTGTCTCATTGATTCCTGTGACAGGCAGAGAGATCTGTTGAAAATAATGAAAAATGCTTGTTTACATCCTAGACCTTAGTCCTCTTAGTATGTCGATAAGGGGCTTTTGACGTGTCACCGTGTGAAATTTGGGGTCCGTTGGAGCTCAGGGTGCAACGTTAGAACACGTCCCACTGACCATTTGTACCATTCATTTTCACAGCGGGACCGTGTACACGACTCCGAAAGCTCCAAACGACTCCAAATTGATATCAGTAGCTTCACAGGGGCCCCCCTAGTCAGTGGGCAAAGTTTCAAGTCCCAATGGCTTCGTTAAGTGCTTAATTGGATGACTAATGTGTGTAATGTGACAAACATTTTCCTCTAAATTTTTCTTGATTTTTTTAAAGTACTTCCTTAACTCTGAGGGACACACCTTTTTAATAGGTTGTTTCTGAGGGCCCAACAATGAAGCATTCGAAGCCCCCGGGTCTGAGCATCAATTTTAACCCCGTACACGAAACCGCTGTAGAATTGCATTGGTTCAATGGGCAAGCGGGACGTCTAGAAAAGGAGGTTCCGAAGGGCGCAGAACCTGGACATTTCAGATATTCGATCGTCAGGGGCCCCCGATTCAGGTCCTACATTTTGGAGGCCCTGGGGGCTTGCTAAGTATTAAAACCTCTGATGAATGTACTGTTGCACACAGGCCTAAAATGCAGCCTGTCTCATTGATTCCTGTGACAGGCAGAGAGATCTGTTGAAAATAATGAAAAATACTTTTTACATCCTAGACCTTAGTCCTCTTAGTATGTCGATAAGGGGCTTTTGACGTGTCACCGTGTGACATTTGGGGTCCGTTGGAGCTCAGGGTGCAACGTTAGAACACGTCCCACTGACCATTTGTACCATTCATTTTCACAGCGGGACCGTGTACACGACTCCGAAAGCTCCAAACGACTCCAAATTGATATCAGTAGCTTCACAGGGACCCCCCTAGTCAGTGGGCAACGTTTCAAGTCCCAATGGCTTCGATAAGTGCTTAATTGGATGACTAATGTGTGTAATGTGACAAACATTTTCCTCTAATATTTTTCTTGATTTTTTTTAAAGTGCTTCCTTAACTCTGAGGGACACACCTTTTTAATAGGTTGTTTCTGAGGGCCCAACAATGAAGCATTCGAAGCCCCCGGGTCTGAGCATCAATTTTAACCCCGTACACGAAACCGCTGTAGAATTGCATTGGTTCAATGGGCAAGTGGGATTTCTTGTAAAAAGAGGTCAAAAGGTCGCAGGACCTCAAAATTTGGGATTCTGGATCCCCAGGGGCCCCCAAATCAGTGCCTAAAATTTGGAAGCTCTAGACATTTTCCGAATGCACTCTTTCAGCTCTCGACCTTAAATGAACACCCAAATGACTTTGCACATGCAAGAGGCTCTTTCTGGCTTTGAGAGCAAAAGGCCTGTGAGGTTGATTCTCGCATTCAAGCCAAAAAAAATGGGAAAAAAATTCTTTCTAGAGAATTGCGCTTTTAATAGGGCAGCTTGGGGCCACGGACTACCAGCACGTGAAGTTTGGGGCCCAGAGGAGCTTTCTAGAAAAAGTCCATCTGCCATTAATTTCATTCATTTTCTACAATGGGTCGATGGACGGGGCACCGAAAGGTCCAAACGACTCAAAAAGCGACATATGCGGCGTCGTCAGGGCGTCCTTAGACAGCGTGGTGAGTTTCGTGACCTTTCGACCTTATTTTCCATTTATTTGGCCCATTTAGGGACGTTGTCCACAAACACGTTGTGAAAAATGCATGGATTCAAAGGGATAGTGGGACGTCTGGAAAAGAGGGGTCAAAAGGTCGCAGGCTCTCGAAACTCCCGAACCATGGCGTCCGGTCCCCACGAATCAGGAACCAAAGTTTGGGGTCTCTAGAACCTTCCTGAGCTTATATTCAAACCCTAACCCTAGTGGCCTCTCATCCTTCAAGAGGCTCTTTCAAGCTTTAAGTGCAAAAGGATTTTGAGGAATCTTGCACAAACGCCCCCAAAAAACCTTTCCTTTTTTCTAGAGCCACGTGCTCTCGGTATGTGTTTCGGGGGGCGTCAGGCTACCGCCGTGTGAAATTTGGGGGCTGGGGGAGCTTTCTAGAAAAAGCCCACGTGCCATTCGTTTCATTAGTTTTCAACGAGGGGTTGGCGGACGGGGCTCCGAAAGGTCCGAACGACTTCGAAATCGACATATGCGCATCGTCGGGTGCCCTTAGACAGCGTGGAGAGTCTCGTGACCTTTCGACCTTATTTTCCATTCATTTGGGCCATTTAGGGACGTTGTCCACAAACACGTTGTGAAAAATGCATGGATTCAAAGGGATAGTGGGATGTCTGGAAAAGAGGGGTCAAAAGGTCGCAGGCTCTCGAAACTCCCGATCCGCGAGCGTCCGGTCCCCACGAATCAGGAACCAAAGTTTGGGGTCTCTAGAACCTTCCTGAGCTTATATTCAAACCCTAACCCTAGTGGCCTCTCATCCTTCAAGAGGCTCTTTCAAGCTTTAAGTGCAAAAGGATTTTGAGGGAATCTTGCACAAACTCCCCCAAAAAACCTTTCCTTTTTTCTAGAGCCACGTGCTCTCGGTATGTGTTTCGGGGGACGTCAGGCTACCGCCGTGTGAAATTTGGGGGCTGGGGGAGCTTTCTAGAAAAAGCCCACGTGCCATTCGTTTCATTCGTTTTCAACGAGGGGTCGATGGACGGGGCACCGAAAGGTCCAAACGACTCAAAAACGACATATGCGCATCGTCGGGGTGCCCTTAGACAGCGTGGAGAGTCTTGTGACCTTTCGACCTTATTTTCCATTCATTTGGGCCATTTAGGGACGTTGTCCACAAACACGTTGTGAAAAATGCATGGATTCAAAGGGATAGTGGGACGTCTAGAAAAGGGGGTTACCGATGTCTCAGGACCTCGAAATTTCAGATATTCGATCGCCAGGGGCCCCCGAGTCAGGTCCTAGAGATTGGAAGCCCTGGGGGATTGCTGAGTATTAAAGGCTCCGATGAACGGACTGTCGCACACAGGCCCAAAATGCAGCCTGTCTCATTGATTCCTGTGACAGGCAGAGAGATCTGTTGAAATTTATGAAAAATACTTTTTTGCACCCTAGGCCTTAGTCCTCTTAGTATGTCAATAAGGGGCCCTTGACGTGTCACCGTGCAAAATCTGGGGCCTTTGGGACATCGGGAAGAGCAATCCCACTTACCATTTGTACCATTCATTTTCACAGCGGGACCGTGGACATGACTTGGAAAGGTCCAAATGGCTCCAAATGGAAATCTGTAGCTTCTCAGGGGCCCCTCAGTCACTGTGAAAAGGTTCAAGTCTGAATGACTTTGTTAAGTGCTTCATTGGCTGACTAATGTGTGTAATGTGACAATCAGTTTTCAGGAATATTTTTCTTGATTTTTTTTAAAGTACTTGCTTAACACCGAGGGACTTGAATTCGTTACATGTTGTATCTGAAGGCCTCAGGAAGGAGTACTCGACGACTGAAGTTGCTGGCATATGATTCAAGGCTTTTTTCACCGAATCATACAGGAAGTGCCCACTTCCAATTTGTTTGAATGGGACCAAATGCATGGCTCGTGGGAATTCATTTTTATGCTCATTGTGCATGTTTATGAGTTGATAGTTGCATCAGCTTGTTATATTAGGCTGAGTTGAGTCCTATTTCATAAAGGAACATAATAAAGCATACTGTTTCCCCACTCCAACCTCAATTGCATGTTTTGGCTTGTATTTGGATCCCTCCCCCATCTCCATTTTCAAGCCAGATTCAATGGTTCTCCAACTATAAGACAATTACAATGGTAATGATTAATCATTGACCTTTGAGTCTCACTCTGAAGCTAATTGTGCATGTTTACGAGTTGATAGTTGCATCAACTTGTTGTATTGTGTATTCTGAGTGCTGCCAAAGGGATTTTGTCAATAAAACTGCATGTAAATGTGAAGTGTTTCAAATGAATAGCCCATAAACCTGCTGTTGAGTCTCCATAGGACAAAATGCTTATGGACACTTTCATTTTTTAGGCAAATGATGCATGTTTATGAGTTGTAAGTTGCACACAACTTCAAAGGGCTTATGTGTTTCAGGGGGCTTCACAGAGTCACCTAAATGTGATTTTAAGTCAAAAATGTGATCCTGGAGTTATAAAAATGAAGTCCACCAAGTGATGATTTTTGACCCATGGAGTTGATTGGAAGTGGGTGTACCCACTTCCCATTTATTTGCATTGGCTGAAATCATCACTTTTTGGACATGGTTTGTTTTAACTCCTGGATCAAATTAATGACTTCAAATCACATTTAGGTGACTGTAGGACTCCCCCTGAATAACATCAACCCTTCAAAACATAAAAATGTCACTGACCACGAAACCTTTATTTCTCCGAATGGGACTAATTGTATGTGGGATGTCCAGATCTCAGCTCTAGATTGACTTAGGAAGCTGAAAATTTTGTTTCTGTCCTAATCTCAGCCTCCTCTATCTATGTTGAGAGTTTCAAGAAGATCGGAGGAAGTCGAAAATTTCGCGCAAAAAAACTCAAAGGCCCTTTGAGACTTCCTCCGATCTTCTTGAAATTTATACCAAAGAAAGAGGAGGCTTGGAGAGGAACATAAACAGAGAATTCAGCTTCCTAAATCTGTCTAGAGCTGAGATCTGGACATCCCACGTACAATTTGTCCCATTCGCAGAAATAAAGGTTTCCTGGTCAGAGGAATTTTGATGTTTTGAAGGGCTTATGTTGTTCAGGGGGAGTCCTACAGTCACCTAAATGTGATTTTAAGTCCAAAATTTGATCCAGGAGTTAAAAAAACCATGTCCAAAAAGTGATGATTTCAGACAATGCAAATAAATTGCATGTGGGATGTCCAGATCTCAGCTCTGGACAGACTTAGGAAGCTGAAACTTGTGTTTCTGTCCTAATCTCAGCCTCCTCTTTCTATCTTGTGAGTTTCAAGAAAATCTGAGGAAGTCGAAATTTGAACTTCCAAATCCTTAAAGGTGTATGCACGAATTTTTCGACATCCTCCGATCTTAATGAAATTGATACCATAGATAGAGGAGGCTTGGAGAAGAACAGAAATACAAGTTTCAGCTTCACAAGTCTCTCCAGAGCTGAGATATGCATATCCCAACTCCAATTTGACCCATTCACAGAAATGAAGGTTTCGTGGTCAGTGGAATTTTGATGTTTTGAAGAGCTTATGATGTTCAGGAGGAGTCCTACAGTCACCTAAATGTGATTTTAAGTCAAAAATTTGATCCAGGAGTTAAAAAAACCATGTCCAAAAAGTGATGATTTCAGACAATGCAAATAAATTGCATGTGGGATGTCCAGATCTCAGCTCTGGACAGACTTAGGAAGCTGAAACTTGTGTTTCTGTCCTAATCTCAGCCTCCTCTTTCTATCTTGTGAGTTTCAAGAAAATCTGAGGACGTCGAAATTTGAACTTCCAAATCCTTAAAGGTGTATGCACGAATTTTTCGACATCCTCCGATCTTAATGAAATTGATACCATAGATAGAGGAGGCTTGGAGAACAACAGAAATACAAGTTTCAGCTTCCCAAGTCTCTCCAGAGCTGAGATATGCATATCCAAACTCCAGTTTGACCCATTCACAGAAATGAAGGTTTCGTTGTCAGTGGAATTTTGATGTTTTGAAGGGCTTATGATGTTCAGGGGGAGTCCTACAGTCACCTAAATGTGATTTTAAGTCAAAAATTTGATCCAGGAGTTAAAAAAACCATGTCCAAAAAGTGATGATTTCAGACAATGCAAATAAATTGCATGTGGGATGTCCAGATCTCAGCTCTGGACAGACTTAGGAAGCTGAAACTTGTGTTTCTGTCCTAATCTCAGCCTCCTCTTTCTATCTTGTGAGTTTCAAGAAAATCTGAGGACGTCGAAATTTGAACTTCCAAATCCTTAAAGGTGTATGCACGAATTTTTCGACATCCTCCGATCTTAATGAAATTGATACCATAGATAGAGGAGGCTTGGAGAAGAACAGAAATACAAGTTTCAGCTTCACAAGTCTCTCCAGAGCTGAGATATGCATATCCCAACTCCAATTTGACCCATTCACAGAAATGAAGGTTTCATGGTCAGTGGAATTTTGATGTTTTGAAGGGCTTATGATGTTCAGGGGGAGTCCTACAGTCACCTAAATGTGATTTTAAGTCAAAAATTTGATCCAGGAGTTAAAAAAAACCATGTCCAAAAAGTGATGATTTCAGACAATGCAAATAAATTGCATGTGGGATGTCCAGATCTCAGCTCTGGACAGACTTAGGAAGCTGAAACTTGTGTTTCTGTCCTAATCTCAGCCTCCTCTTTCTATCTTGTGAGTTTCAAGAAAATCTGAGGACCTCAAAATTTGAACTTCCAAATCCTTAAAGGTGTATGCACGAATTTTTCGACATCCTCCGATCTTAATGAAATTGATACCATAGATAGAGGAGGCTTGGAGAAGAACAGAAATACAAGATTCAGCTTCCCAAGTCTCTCCAGAGCTGAGATATGCATATCCCAACTCCAATTTGACCCATTCACAGAAATGAAGGTTTCGTGGTCAGTGGAATTTTGATGTTTTGAAGGGCTTATGATGTTCAGGGGGAGTCCTAGAGTCACCTAAATGTGATTTTTAAGTCAAAAATTTGATCCAGGAGTTAAAAAAACCATGTCCAAAAAGTGATGATTTCAGACAATGCAAATAAATTGCATGTTGGATGTCCAGATCTCAGCTCTGGACAGACTTAGGAAGCTGAAACTTGTGTTTCTGTCCTAATCTCAGCCTCCTCTTTCTATCTTGTGAGTTTCAAGAAAATCTGAGGAAGTCGAAATTTGAACTCTCAAATCCTTAAAGGGGTACACACTAAATTTTCGACATCCTCCGATCTTAATGAAATTGATACCATAGATAGAGGAGGCTTGGAGAAGAACAGAAATACAAGTTTCAGCTTCACAAGTCTCTCCAGAGCTGAGATATGCATATCCAAACACCAATTTGACCCATTCACAGAAATAAAGGTTTCGTTGTCAGTGGAATTTTTATGTTTTGAAGGGCTTATGATGTTCAGGGGGAGTCCTACAGTCACCTAAATGTGATTTTTAAGTCAAAAATTTGATCCAGGAGTTAAAAAAACCATGTCCAAAAAGTGATGATTTCAGACAATGCAAATAAATTGCATGTTGGATGTCCAGATCTCAGCTCTGGACAGACTTTTTGTGCTCAAACCTCTTTTTCTGTGCTTCTCCAAGCCTCCTCTTTCTATCTTGTGAGTTTCAAGAAAATCTGAGGAAGTCGAAATTTGAACTTCCAAATCCTTAAAGGTGTATGTACGAATTTTTCGACAACCTCCGATCTTAATGAAATTGATACCATAGATAGAGAAGGCTTGGAGAACAACAGAAATACAAGTTTCAGCTTCCCAAGTCTGTCTAGAGCTGAGATACACATCCCAAAAGTTTAATGTGGGTCCCAATTACAATCAGTTTAATGGGACAAATTGTATGTGGGATCTCAGCAATCCCTGTCTGTGATTCTTTGCTAAGAATTCCACTTTTTAGCACTTTTGCACAGTGCAGTTCTCAATATGTCCAATATATGTCTATGTATGTATGTTTCTATAGTCAAATGAATGGGCAGTTAGTCTGTTGGTGGACATACAGCTATACAATCAATTGCTAATGTGCAGATAGCCTGTTGAATAAATTGTACGTGGGTGGTCCCACTTACAGTCAAATGAATGGACAGTTAGTGTGTTGGTGGACATACAGCTATACAATTAATTGCTAATGGATAGTTAGTCTGTTGGTTGACTCAGTTTGTGTGCAAAATAGATGGTTAGTGGGCATATAGCGGGTCCGTGGAAAGCCCCGCCCTCTCAGGGTGGTCAAGGGGTCTCATTGGTCACTTTTGGAAAAATAGTGGGTCAGGGGGATGATAATGGGTCCATGGACAGCCCTGCCCCGGGTGGTCTGGGGGTCTCATTGGTCACTTTTGGAAAAATAGTGGGTCAGGGGATGATAATGGGTCTGTGGACAGCCCGCCCCCGGGTGGTCTGGGGGTCTCATTGGTCACTTTTGGAAAAATAGTGGGTCAGGGGATGATAATGGGTCCGTGGACAGCCCCGCCCCCAGGGTGGTCAGGGGGTCTCACTGGTCACTTTTGGAAAAATAGTGGGTCAGGGGGATGATAATGGGTCCGTGGACAGCCCCCAGGGTGGTCAGGGGGTCTCACTGGTCAGTTTGGGTAAAATCGTGGGTCAGGGGGAGGATAATGGGTCCGTGGACAGCCCCGCCCCCCCCAGGGTGGTCAGGGGTCTCACTGGTCAGTTTGGGTAAAATAGTGGGTCAGGGGGATGTTAATGGGTCCGTGGACAGCCCCGCCCCCCCCAGGGTGGCACAGGGGTCCGTGGGGGTCTTCAGGGGGCATTGCGTCCCACTCCCCCATTAAGAGAACACATTGCAACAAATGGAACGAGGGAGAGCCCTGCCCCGAGAGGCGCCCGATTGCCATCGATATGAATGGAGAAGGCGCCCATTCAACCGAGCCAGAGGTGGGACGTGAGGCCGCCCTCACGTGGGTAAAGGCTGAACTGCACTGGAGAGGCTATATTCGGGGGTCTTCCTTTAAACGCCCGTGGCGGGGGTCCGCTGCGCCCGAGGCGGTCCTCCACGTCACAGAGCTGCCCCGTCGGACCCCCCAAACGAACGGGCGCCCGCCCCGTTGGACCCCCCGAACGAACGGGCGCCCGCCCCGGGGCCCCGAAAAATTTTCTGAGGCTGGCGCGCAGGGTACAGGGACCCTCGGACACGTTCCCATATCGCAATGGGCTATTAACCACCTATTTTATGACATTTTTGGATTTTTCACTTGGTTTGACTTGGCTTCCCTTATGCAGGACAGGTCGCCAGTCCATGTCGCCAGTCCATCGCAGGGACGCACATAGACAGACATAGACAGACATACACTCACACTCACCTCCGCATCCACACCTAGGGCAATTTTTTTTGGAGACACCAATTAACCTAGCCTGCATGTCTTTTTGGATGGTGGGAGGAAGCCGGAGTATCCGGAGAGAACCCACGCAGACACCATGCAAACTCCACACAGAAAGGCCGGGGCAACCAGGTTTTGAACCCACGACCTTCTTGCTGTGAGGCGACAGTGCTAACCGCTGCACCACCGTGCCGCCCAAATTATATATTCAGTTAATTAAAATGCATTACATTCCTGTAGCAGAAGAGTTAATCGTTGATAAGACAATACAAAAAACGGCTTTAGACTACAATGTATTGTTTACTACCATATTATTGAACATAATCCAATCGTTGTCATACAGTTCACAGCAATCCATTACACAAGTGAATTTGTCAATCAGAGATTTATTATGAGGGGTTGTTTAAGGACCTGTCAATTTACGCCTGCGTTAGACATTTTATTTAATTTGTATTAATGCTTACAAAACTTTTACATCTAGAGCCAAGAGGTATATTAAAACAAACAACAACAAAAAGTAAAATAAATAAATAAACAGTTTAAATAAAAATATCAAATTGTTTACATATTTCAATACACTTTACAGCTTTCTTGTTACTCAAATTGGAAATTGTTCTTAGGTATTGCTGAACCTCTGAATTAAAACTTAAAACGAATGTTTTATAACCACCATACTTACATTTATGAATACTAAACTTCAAAAACAAAAGCAGAAAATTAATCAAATAATATTCCTTATGTCATAGCTAAAAAACTAATAAAACATTTTCAAAACAAAGTTGAAAACTGGGAATGATATGATCTCTAACAATCTTGCAGAAATCAGACCAAAAACAACTCCAAAATAAATGAAAAAATGTTTCCGCCTGCAGACCACAAAATGTACAGAAAATACCGACATCACAATTAAATCTCTACAAGAAAATAATTAGTGGGGTAGTACTTATAAATAAGTTTGAAGGAAATTTCTTTGATTTTATTCGTGATTAAATATTTATGGGGTAATTTCCAAATTTTGCACCATCTCAATCCAGCCACACCCTGCGTCAGACATGCTTGTGTAGCGTGTCGGGTGTGTTGCATCATAAACATAAAATGTTTAAGTCACTGTGTCAAGTTAAATATAGTTTAATTCTCAATCTTTAAACACATCTTGAGATCCCTTAGATCGCATTTGCGCTTCTTCGAGTGTTTTGAACGCAAGAACATAACACATGTTTGTGTTGTTCTGCCTACTGAAGTGTTTTCTTCACTGTATAAACTGTGTGTTGCTCATACAGCTGAAGTTTCACTTACTGCCCTCTGGAGTAAACAGGTGGTACTACAAGCTTGCATTTCTCAGGAATCTTCATTATTATGGTTTGGGGGAAGTCCGATTAATTGCTTGAATTTTTTTAACTAGTTATTTTTTGTCAAATTGATCACACCTAATTAACGCGTTAAATCGTCAGCCCTAATCATTTTATTTTAACATGGTTGGCAGTGATTGGATGATGCTGGCCATTACTTTGAATCAGAATTAATTATGCTAATTTCTGATCTCTAATAATCAATTTGATAAAAAACAATACTATTTAACATTTCACGTCTTTTTATTAAATCTTGTAAAAAAAAATATTTTTTTACATGTTTATTAGTTGCTACTAGTTACAAATCTTAAAAAGGAAATGTAAAAAACACAGCAGTCTCACACAGGTCTAAAGAGGCTAAAGCACACATTTCTTTAGAAAACATGAATGAGTGAGTGTTGTTATCTGCACTTTCCAGGAATACGGTACAAATACTGACTTTTAAAACTATAATTTTGTTTTTAAGCAATATGGGTACAAGTTCCATGTTCTTTAGAGGGAGAAGTATTACGCTGACTACAACCCCTGGAGTTGCAAGTTGAAATTCAGGATGTGCTGTGTGACTCCAGCCAGCTCTCCTAAGCAACCAAATTGTCCTGTTTGCTAGGGAGGGGAGAGTCACATGGGGTAACCTCCTCGTGGTCATTATAATGTGGTTCTCGCTCTTGGTGGGGTGCATGGTGAGTTGTGCGCGGATGCTGCGGAGAATAGCGTGAAGCCTCCACACTCGCTATGTCTCTGCGGCAATGTGCTCAATGAGCTAGGTGATAATATGTGCAGATTGACGGCCTCAGATGCGGAGGCAAGTGAGATTCGTCCTCCACCACCCAAATTGAGGCGAGTCACTACACCACCACTTACACTTACGCATTGAGAATTGGACATTCCAAATTGGGGAGAAAAAGTGGAGGAAATCTAAAAAATAAATAAATAAATACATTTAAAAAAAGGAATTAAAAAGAATAAGTGATGCTGTCTTACCAGTCCACACTGGGTCTGGGGGAACCGAACGTTCTGCACTCCAGTACAGTGGTTTGACCAGTCGTTGCTCTGTACACGAGTCCATCTGCCGTCAGTATCTGAGGAGGCAGTTCTGAGAGATGACAGGCAAAATACAACCCTTATTGATATATATAACAGGAGAAAAACAACAGAACGAAAGAAGCAAGCAGCAACCAGAGATTTCAAAATGGACGAACTGAATGTGTCACACATTTCTTTAGAAAACATGAATGAGTGAGTGTTGTTATCTGCACTTTCCAGGAATACGGTACAAATACTGACTTTTAAAACTATAATTTTGTTTTTAAGCAATATGGGTACAAGTTCCATGTTCTTTAGAGGGAGAAGTATTATGTTAGACAAAGTATAGCAATATTCTAGCATAAAATTAACATGATAAGCAGATATTTTAAGCACATCAAATGTTGGAATCATTAGACCCTTTTTATAGTATGTCAGGAAGATTGACATACTATAAAATTTATAATTGAAGACTACGAACAAACATTTAGTCGGCACACTATTTAACCCACATCTACATCCCAGTTACCTATTATGGTGATGTTTTTTTTTTTATATTATTATATTTAATGTTTATATTTCATTTAATTTCATTATAACCCTTTTTCCATTTTGTTTACATTTCATTTTCCAGTTTGTATAGGTATAAAATAACCAAATAACACAAATCTGGATTTTAAACTATTTACCTGTACATTTTGGTTACAGGGTTGCAAAAATTGTGAAATGTATTTTTCATTTATAGCTCAAATAATATTTTGATTACCCTCCGAGGTTGACAATTCATTATTTTTAAGGTTGACTGAAAATGAACAAATATTTGACTGAAGAACGCTCACCGACGACATGGACGTGAGTGTTGATGAGGATGTTGCCATGTTTGTTGGTGGCTTCACATTGATAGACTGCTGTATCACTGTACATAACGTCTCTGAGAATTAGACTGCCAGAGATCACACGCCGTCTCGGGTCCAGATCAGTCCCTAAGACACACACAGACCAGAAGCATGAGCAGAACCACACTACAGAGACACCAACATAACCAAGCTAGGTGTGGTCGCTACCAGTCACAAGTTTAGAGCTCCTTTCTCATTCTTTAATATTTCCCATTTCAAAACAATAGTAAATTCATCAAGCTATAATATAACAGATGGAAGTATTGGAATTATGTCACGACCAAAACATTGTTCAAATCTGTTTTATCTTCTTCAAAGTCACCACTCAGGGCTTCATTCATGAAACACGAGCAGTGCAGACTTTTTGTGTAAATCATTCGTAAAGCCGTCTGATGTAAATTCTCTTATTCATGAAAGTTTTAACATTTTCAAAGTGTTGAAATAAAAGTAAATGATTTGAAGATTTAATAAAAAAATTACTAATAATTTAATGAGTGAAAGTAACCATAATGAATTACATGAATTATTAATAAAAGCGGGTTGTTGTTTTTCTTTCTTTTTTAACATATAGCTACTTAATTGAACGTGTTTCTTTGATGGTTGCATTAATTCCTTAAAATCAGGTTATAAAATCTGCTTCATAAATTTTGTCACATATTTCCAGCAGAAGTGCTTGGCATGGGGTGAAACGGTCATGAGAGTTTATGTGCAGTTTGTGTTGGATTTTCCAGAAATAAAAAAATCATACCCTCTAACGTGACTAAAGTAGTTTGACAAGTTGTTTACTTGATATGAGCTTTAAAATGTAAGTTTTCATGGGGGCATGGTATCTTAGTATTGATACTGACTACCACCCATGGAGTCACAAGTTCGAATCCAGGGTGTGCTGAGTGACTCCAGCCAGGTCTCCTATGCAACAATGATGCACTGAACTGAGCCAGATAAGGTTAATGGTGGTGGACCTCCTCCTGTCAACAATGAAATGGTAAATATTTACACTCAAGCTTCATGTCAAACCATTGTTATGGACTTCTTGAACTGTTCGATTAATCAAAGAACCTCAGATGACCGGACACTGCAGATTTTACCAGTGTGTTTGCTAAATCAAAAGTTCTGATTTGAATGCACTTCATTTCAAAACCCTATTTATCACTGTTATGCATACAGTAGATGTTCATTGTTTCCTATTCGCATTTACAAGAATGACTGATGCCCTCCCTAAATGGCATTTTCATGGGTGTGGATTATGATAATTGTGAATGAGCATGCATGCACAGCCTATTTAATTTAATGCTTGGAATTCACTACCATACACACGGTTAACTAACAAATCTGTGATGTACACAGTGTTCTGGAGGAAAGTTTTCAAGAAGGTCCATTTTGCACATAAATTAATCCCAGTTTACTGAAATGACTGGCTCTTTGTCTAGATTGGGGATTTTCTATTTGGGGTTGGCAGACCCCAAGGGGGCAGCAAGAAGGTGAAAACTTTGAGAGAGAATAAAAAAAGATTGTACAATATGTATTTTTAGTGCTGTCAAAGTTTAAAATAACAAGTAATAACAAATAACAGCCATATCAAATTGCAGCTCTCACCTGGTTACCTACTAATGTTAAGCAGGGTTGAGCCTGACCAGTACCTGGATGGGAGACCTACTGGGGAAACTAATGTTGCTTCTGTAAAGTGGTATTAGGGAGGCCAGCAGGAGGTGCTAACCCTGTGGTCTGTGTGGGTCCTAATACTGTGGTATAGTGACTATACTGTAAAAAAGCACTGTCTTTCATATGAGATGTTAACAGTTTAATATCTCATCTGGAAGACGGTGCTTTTTTTAGGTCCTGACTCTCTGTGGTCATTAAAACATCCCAGGTTACACCTTGTAAAGAGTAGGGGTATAACCCTGGTGTCCTGGCCAAATTCACCCCCATTGGCCCTTACCTACCATGAACCCCTAATAATCTCCATCCCTGAATTGACTACATCACTCTACTCTCTCCTCTCCACCAATACTAGATGATGTGTGGTGGGGATTCTGGCACACTATGGCTGCGTCACATCATTCAGGTTGATGCTGCACACTGGTGGTGCTTGAGGAGATTCCCCCTATACCAGGGGTGACCAACCCTGCTCCTTGAGAGCTACCTTCCTGCAGAGTTTAGCTCCAACACACCTGCCTGTCATTTTCAAGTAATCCTAAAGACCTTGATAAGCTGGTTAAGGTGTGTTTGATCAGCGTTGGATCTAAATTCTGCAGGAAGGTATCTCTCCAGGAGCAGGGTTGGTCACCCCTGCCCTATACTATGTAAAGCGCTTTGAGTGCATAGAAAAGTGCTATATAAATGTAAGGAATTATTCTTAAATAACAAATTTACAGAATTTAAATGAGAAATAGTTTTTTTTAATTAACTGTTTCATTCTGCTCTCGAAAGACTGGTTGGAAATCAATAGATGTATTATTTTGTTCTAATGACAGTCAAATCAGCATTTAATTTTGTGAAGAAAAAAAACTGTTTTGGTTTTAATGCAATAACAATATAAAGACCAATTATATTGTTTGGAAGAAATTAGGAAACAACATGTCTTTGAAATGTAAGCGTGTTTATACACTCACCTAAAGGATTATTAGGAACACCTGTTCAATTTCTCATTAATGCAATTATCTAATCAACCAATCACATGGCAGTTGCTTCAATGCATTTAGGGGTGTGGTCCTGGTCAAGACAATCTCCTGAACTCCAAACTGAATGTCAGAATGGGAAAGAAAGGTGATTTAAGCAATTTTGAGCGTGGCATGGTTGTTGGTGCCAGACGGGCCGGTCTGAGTATTTCACAATCTGCTCAGTTACTGGGATTTTCACGCACAACCATTTCTAGGGTTTACAAAGAATGGTGTGAAAAGGAAAAACATCCAGTATGCGGCAGTCCTGTGGGCGAAAATGCCTTGTTGATGCTAGAGGTCAGAGGAGAATGGGCCGACTGATTCAAGCTGATAGAAGAGCAACTTTGCCTGAAATAACCACTCGTTACAACCGAGGTATGCAGCAAAGCATTTGTGAAGCCACAACACGCACAGCCTTGAGGCGGATGGGCTACAACAGCAGAAGACCCCACCGGGTACCACCCATCTCCACTACAAATAGGAAAAAGAGGCTACAATTTGCAAGAGCTCACCAAAATTGGACAGTTGAAGACTGGAAAAATGTTGCCTGGTCTTATGAGTCTCGATTTCTGTTGAGACATTCAGATGGTAGAGTCAGAATTTGGCGTAAACAGAATGAGAACATGGATCCATCATGCCTTGTTACCACTGTGCAGGCTGGTGGTGGTGGTGTAATGGTGTGGGGGATGTTTTCTTGGCACACTTTAGGCCCCTTAGTGCCAATTGGGCATCGTTTAAATGCCACGGCCTACCTGAGCATTGTTTCTGACCATGTCCATCCCTTTATGGCCACCATGTACCCATCCTCTGATGGCTACTTCCAGCAGGATAATGCACCATGTCACAAAGCTTGAATCATTTCAAATTGGTTTCTTGAACATGACAATGAGTTCACTGTACTAAAATGGCCCCCACAGTCACCAGATCTCAACCCAATAGAGCATTTTTGGGATGTGGTGGAACGGGAGCTTCGTGCCCTGGATGTGCATCCCACAAATCTCCATCAACTGCAAGATGCTATCCTATCAATATGGGCCAACATTTCTAAAGAATGCTTTCAGCACCTTGTTGAATCAATGCCACGTAGAATTAAGGCAGTTCTGAAGACGAAAGGGGGTCAAACACAGTATTAGTATGGTGTTCCTAATAATCCTTTAGGTGAGTGTATATATATACGTATATACAACATTTATACAAAATATATAGCTGCCATTATTTCTAAAGAAGGAGGGTCATCATATTTGGGGGTCTCTGGAATTAAAAAGTAATAAAAACTAAAATGTAGAATAAATGACAGCTCTGCACACTCTGGGCATTCTGTAAACCAAATTGAGGTGCATGAGGTGCATAAAGTGATGTTTTTAAACAGTATTATTTTGCAAAGAAATTAATATGTAAACACAATTAGTCTAATTAATTCTAAAAAACAATTTAAAAAAGAATGGTCAGGAATGGTAAACAAATGTCATAAACAAGATCTGATTATTTGGATCAGTGAGAGTTTGTTCATGATGAGATGGACCTGTATGCACCTGTGATGGGAACACCGTTGATGCTCCAAGTGACATTTGGTGTTGGTATACCCTCGGCCTGACAGTCCAGTCTTACAGTCTCTCCTGGGGCATACAGGTGGTCTTCAGGTCTCTTGGTCCAATATGGAGCAGCTGTAAACATTCAAAATCAGTGTATATCGGTTTTACAGATTAATAGTGCCGATAGTTGCTATTTTTAACTTTTGGTTGTCTACAAAAATCTATGCCATTAGCTGTATTTTTTTCATTCCCTCGTGTTACTCTGGGGAGTTCTCCGCTGGCTAACATCATGAATATAATGTCAATATTAGTTATTTATGTGTAGTACCAGTCATGGATTAAATTAGTAAACTGAGTATGTTGGTGGCCAATGTTTAAACAAAAAGATTTTGTATGAACTGTAAGATTAATGACTAATGACTTTGAAGTCCATCCAGAATTAACTGCTGAAGTGCACAGAGATATATTGTCCTTTATTATTTGACCGATGAAGGCTTTACTTGGCAGTTCATTTATTGTTTATGAATTAAGTGAATTAACCCTCCTATTGCATTCAGGTCATTTTTGACCCAGGAGAGGTAGATAATACATTTTAAATATCACATATATTTTTTAGTTCGGGAACCAAACATTGGGACATTGTCAAGACTATCGAAATACCAAAAATATGTTTTTTTCAGATTTTTTATTACAGTTATTTAAGAGATATAACCATTTAAAAATAATTGTTACATCTTTTGATGATATTTTTGTACATCTATTAATTAGATTTTTTCTTATAACACTTTAACATTTACATTTTGCCTCTTTCCCATACTCTCACACAGACTTTTTTGTCTCTCATTGAGACTGAATCTTGTTTACATACACGCACACACACACACACACACACACACACACACACACACACACACACACACACACACACACACACGTTGTGTTTCCATGTTTTATGGGGACTTTCCATAGACATAATGGTTTTTATACTGTACAAACTTTATATTCTATCCCCTAAACCTAACCCTACCCCTAAACCTAACCCTCACAGAAAACTTTCTGCATTTTTACATTTTCAAAAAACATAATTTAGTATGATTTATAAGCTGTTTTCCTCATGGGGACCGACAAAATGTCCCCACAAGGTCAAAAATTTCGGGTTTTACTATCCTTATGGGGACATTTGGTCCCTACAAAGTGATAAATACACACACACACACACACACACACACACACACACACACACACACACACACACACACACACATACACACACACGCACAAGCATTTCTTTTATTGGTTTGGAGTTGACTCAGTCTCAATGATGGCGCGCCTCACGAGCGTGCCCAGTCGGTGCTGGCCTATCTGAAGGCATTCAGACAGAGGACCGCAGTTCCACTGAAACTATTCCAGAGGCTCCTGGGGCATATGGCATCCTCGGCAGTGGCCACACCGCTCTGGTCGATGTATATGAGACCGCTTCAGCACTGGTTCCGGACTCCCGTCCAGAGATGGGCATGGTGCCATGGCACACATTGCATGCTCTAGGGTTCTCCTAGAACAGGTCTCCAGGCACGTCGTGGTTACAACTGACGCCTCCAAGGCTGGGGCACCACATGCAATGGGCACACGTAGTCCAGGCTGCCAGCCCCTGGACGGGTCCGCGGCTACGTTGGCACCTCAAATGCCTCAAGTTGTGGCAATACTACTCGCTCTGCGGAGATTTCGGCCATTGATCCAGGGCAAGCACGTGTTGGTTCAAACAGACAACACGGCGACAGTCACTTACATCAACCGCCAAGGCGGGTTACGCTCCCCTCGCATGTCAGGTCACCCACAAGGGAGAGTGGATACTCCACCCTTTGGTGGTCCAGCTAATTTGGAGTCGATACGGGCAGACACAGGTAGACCTTTTCGCCTCCCCAGAATCCTCCCATTGCCCACTCTGGTACGCCCTGACCGAGGCCCCCCTCGGCATAGACATGCTGGCACACAGCTGGCCACCTGGACTACGCAATTATGCGTTCCCCCCAGTGAGCCTTTCACAGACCCTTTGCAAGGTAAGGGAGATCACCCTATTGGCCCCCTACTGGCCCACACAGACTTCGTTCTCGGACCTCATGCTCCTCGTGTCAGCCCCTCCCTGGCAAATTCCCCTGAGGAAGGACCTTCTTTCTCAGGGACAGGGCACCGTCTGGCACCCATGACCAGACCTCTGGAACCTCCATGTCTGGCCCCTGGATGGGACGTGGAAGACCTCAGTAGTCTACCACCCACCGTGGTAGACACCATCACTCAGGCCAGGACCCCCACTATGAGGCGCCTGTATGCCTTGAAGTGGCATCTGTTCGCTAAGTGGTGTTCTTCCCGAAACGAAGACCCCCAGAGATGCGCAGTCAGCTCAGTACTTTCCTTTCTACAGGAGAGGATGGATGGAGGGACGGCTGTCCCCCTCCACCTTGAAGGTGTACGTTGTGGCCATAGCTGTGCACCACGACACAGTGGACAGCAAATCCTTAGGAAAGCACGACCTGATTATCAGGTTCTTAAGATGCGCTAGGAGGTTGAACCCTTCAAGACCTCGCCTCGCCCCCCTCTTGGGCTCCCTTCGAGACCCTTGTGTCAGTAGAGCTTAAGGCACTCTCCTTGAAGACTGCCCTCCTGACAGTGCTCACCTCCATCAAGAGGGTTTGGGACCTGCAAGTGTTCTCTGTGAGTGAAACGTGCCTGGAGTTTGGTCCAGGCTACTCTCACGTGATCCTGAGACCACGACTGGGCAATGTGCCAAGGTTCCCACCACCCCTTTCAGGTGGTGTACCTGCAAGCACTGCCCTAGGAGGAGGCAGACCCAGCCTTGGCGGTGGTGTGTCTACTTGGGTCATACGCAGAGCTTTAGGATCTCTGAACAGCTCTTTGTTTGCTTTGATAGACAGTGGAAAGGAAGCCCACTGTATCATCAATGCCATAGCCATCCCCTACCAGGCTCGGCATGTGCCGCCCCCTGCAGGGCTACGAGCCCATTCCACCAGGAGCGTGACGGCCTCCTGGGCTCTGACCTCTCTAGCTGACATTTGCAGAGCAGTGGGCTGGGCTACACCCAACACCTTTGCGAGATTTTACAATCTCCATGTTGAGCCGGTCTCGTCCTGTGTCTTAGCAGGAGCAAATGTCTGGGTATACCACTAGTGCCTAGCACTTTTCACCTCCCTCGAGCTGAAGATGTGCGTTGTTGATTCCCAGCAGTGTTCACAAATGTGTTCCCTGGTTGATTTCCTCCTAGCCCTGTGCCAGATGAGTTTGCGGAGAAACTCACTGGCAGCCCAGTACTCGTGCTATCTATGCCCCGTGCTGGGACAGGTGCTCCGCATGCACTGGTTCCCTATAGGCAACCCCTTGTGATGTATTTTCCACTGAAAAACTTTTCCAGGTTGGCAAACTGTGTCTTCCTTGGGCAGAGACCCCTCAGCCCCAGTCTCCATGCTCGTAGAGCATTGGGTAGGACCTACCATGGGACTTCTCCACATGACATACTTCAGATTAGACTCGGCAAGACCATGTGATGTATTTCCACTTAACCCTGTGGGGTCGACGGATGCGCCGGCGCGTCCTGCTGGATATTTTTGTCATTACAGCAGAAACAACTTAAAATACTCCGTCATTTTGGGTATACAGGTAAGTGTAAGACAACATTAGAGACTATAAAGGGTCTACTTTTATTTGTGTACACTCACTAACAACAAAATCTTGTGCTTTTGTAAAATAAAGATAATAAAATGGGTGAGCTTTCAGCAGTCTCTGTGTTCATGAGCATATTTCAGAAACTCAAACACTCAAACATGAAACATATGTCTAAAGAAAGCTTAAAATGTCTACTTTTAAATAAAACAATTCTAATTTAAAACAAATATTCTACTGCAATGCAATCTGTTTGAAACAAAGCGATGTACAGTTTTTACTAGGCTATCTAATTATCTGTAATGTGATCCCACCCACCAGCAGAGCACGCCATTCATACGGTAATGTGCTGAGACGATCAATGCAAATGTACACGCCCCTGACCATGAGGTCTGATGTAAACACAACACAACTCAACTTTTCTGCGTGTTTGTAACGATACACAGGCGGCTGTGGGTTTGATTTAAACACATTTCATTCATTTTTCTGCACGTTTGCAACGATACACAGATGAGAAAGCTCCAGGATATTATGGAAGAGTTAACATTTTCCTCAGAAGATGTTTAGAATATATTTTAAATAATGTTTATGCTGCCTCATTATCATCAACAAAACTTGTGCTTGCAAATATGTGTTCAGGTTAAATGAGTAAAATGCACTTTAAATATGCCCATATTAGAGAATCATCATATTATAATGATTTCTGAAGGATTTCATGGGACACTGAAGACTGCAGTAATGATGCTGAAAATTCAGCTTTGATCACAAATTGCATTTTACAATATATTTAAATAGAAAACTGTTCTTTTAAATTGTAAAAAGAGTTCAGAATATCAATGTTGTTTCTGTATTTTGGATCAAATAAATCCAGTCTTGGTGAGCAGAAGAGACTTCTTTTAACAGTAGTGTAGGTCTAAAATTAAGTAAAGTCTTTATGTAAAGAAAACATATAGTCAGATTACTTCTTTTAAATTAAAACTTGATTTGGATCATTAAGTCTCCTCACATTCATTCTCTATCCCTCATTGATAGGCCCTCGCATATTACCTTTCAACACTAAAAGTGTCTTACAATAGTTCAATTACTATATTGTTTCGTATGAATGAGTAATCAGGATGGTTTTCACATCATTTTGTAACAAAAAAATCTAGGCTACAAGATCCAGTTCTCAAAAGTCTTGTGGACAAATGTTTATTATGTGTTATATGACCTTATTTCAGTGACTTAAAA
Organism: Xyrauchen texanus; assembly: GCF_025860055.1. NCBI lineage: Eukaryota > Metazoa > Chordata > Actinopteri > Cypriniformes > Catostomidae > Xyrauchen > Xyrauchen texanus. The sequence continues at coordinate 41,615,489 of NC_068300.1, read as the reverse complement.
TTTTAGTTTTTTCAAAAACCATGCATAAACATTATTTTCTCAAAAATACAAACCTGTACATACATGTTGCTCACATATTATTGTTGCCCAGTTTGTGCTGAATACAGTGTTATCAAACATTAGCCATTAATATGTTTTCAACTGAAAAAAGCACAAATGTCAAGGCATGTCAAAACTTCTCCAGGCCCCAAAATACCCTCAGACCCCAGAGAGTTAATCCCCCCATCTCTGAATGTTAATGTGTGATTATGCTATGGTTCACTATCTGATCAGGCTGTTGAGGGTGGCAGAGTAAAATGTGGACTTTCCTTCCTTCAACCCTTATTCAGACTATGTAAGCTTGAACATTTGCTCTTGCCACACCTCCCTTTAGGCAATTTTTCCTTTGATATAGTTTATTTGTTATGTCCAAAGACGGATTAAGAACTGAGAGGCCCATAGGCTGGTACACTAAGGAGGCCCCCCATGACATGTCATGTGACTACGTTTCATTTTATGCGCTGTAGGGCGCTTGCCAGATTTGCTTGGATTTTTCAAATTGACGGAAGTTTGGAGCAATGTCTTACACTGCCAGTTATGTGTACATTTTTAATTATGAACCGATCCAAAAACATGTGTTATTAATAGGGATGTGCATGGTATTCAAATACCAAAATCATTATTCGTTTATTCTGCATGAGTTTAGAGGTCTTCAACCCGATCCGAGTTCGACATTTCCCCACAAACCTACAGGTTTTGGGCAGTTTTTCAAGTAGGCTATAGGGCGAGTTGAAGGCTATTCACATGTGCGTCGAGGCCATGTAAACATGAACTGGACAGACATTTTTTAAGAGTTGTGCCACAGCTCACTGTAAAGTTTAAAATAAATATTTATAAAAACATCTCAAGACACCAGTGTTCTGTTTCCCCATTTGTTGCGCTGCATCAATCTTTTTCAGCGCTGGTGTCACAAATCAACATTCTGATGAAGTTCAGGTTGCAAAGAGGACTTAATGTGACTGCTACACATGATTCCAGATTGTTTTTCACCTGGCAAAATTTCAGCGCTTGATAAATGCCCCCTTTTGCTCTGGTGTGCAAAATTATCTAAAAATCAAAGAATTCCGAATAAGTCCTATAATCTGTAGCGTTCGCAGCCTCATGGAAATTGAACCTGCCCGGACAGAATTATGCATTTTTGCATTGATTAAGAATAGGCCTACTTGGGGCCTGGGTAGCTCTACCACCCCTAGAGTCACAAGTTTGAATCCACAGTGTGCTGAATGACTCCATCCAGGTCTCCTAACAATTTGGTTGCTAGGGAGGGTAGGGTTACATGGGGTAAACTCCTCGTGGTCGCTATAATGTAGTTCTCGCTCTCGGTGGGGCAAATGGTGAGTTGTGCATGGATGACGTGGAGAATAGCCTGAAGACTCCACACACGCTACATCTCTGTGGTAACATGCTCAACAAGCTAAGTGATAAAATGCGTGGATTGATGGTCTCAGATGTGGAGGCAACTGAGATTCGTCCTCCGCTACTCTGACACTACGCCACCACAAGGACTGCATTGGGAATTGAGCATTCCAAATTGGGGAGAAAAAGGGGATAAAATAGAATAAATAAATATTAATAGGCCTACTATGTTGCAGGCAGTGACAGAGATTATTTTTGTTCGACTTGAATGTGATTTTATCATTTGAAGATCTATGTATTAAGCTATTTATACTCATAGCTCACTATGCACTTTATTCCCTGCTATCTGAGATTGGGTTTGACGCATAAACGTTCTTTATTCCAGTCCCGACAAATATTTTTTTTCAAATAATATATTTTTTATATTTTTGTGGTTAAAAAAATATTACAAAAGGTTACTGTGCACATATTTAGGGTATTAAGGCATCTTTCTCTTTATCATTAAACATTAAATGCATGCAGGACTTAAACATTTGAAAGCCCTCTATGCTGTTGCACGAATTCTGTCACTTATATGAATTTAAACCATCAGCTTTGCACACAGCCAGGGTAAATGGCACCTTTTCTTTGTGTTTGGAAGTGTTTTGTGAATTAAAGGCTGTTCACTGTAGTCCTTCAAATAAATGCTCTGCACCTGTAAGACGCAGATTCCCTGAGAGGGCACTCGAGTGCCTGTGCTCACGCTGCTGTCGTCCAGCACACATTCAGTCGAACAAATGTTATTTCACAAAAGGCTGACATTTAAGTGGATTTATTATAGGTATCTCAAAATAAATAAATAACTGATTTAGGGTTCGGGGCCCTTTGGGTTTAGAGGCCCCTGGGCAACGACCCAATCGGCCCAGTGGTTAATCCGTCCTTGGTTATTTTTGTTAAATCTGTTTTGTCCGTTCTGTGTGTGAATATGCGTGTGACTGAAATTGTATGTGTGTGCATGTTTGTAAACAAGATGCAGTCACATTTTAAGACAAAAAAAGTGTGTGTGAGAGTATGGGAAAGAGGTTAAATGTAAGTAAAGTATTTTTAAGAAACATCTAATTCTTAAATGTGTAAATATATCTGCATAATATCATGTGTAAATTGATGCCCGGATGTCACATTTTGTTATAGATGAGGCGAGAGAGCAGGATCTAAGCACAGCAATCCTTTAATCCACAATCAAAAGATGATGAGAATACATGGATGACGATGATAGTAACAAAACAAGACGTCGTTAGTGATAAGATTTACTCATTCAACAACAAACAAGAACTGACAATCTTGGAACAAAACTAGATGGACTTTATAGACAGGGGTAGAGTCAGGAGACCTGGGAGGCGGCCACCGAGTAGGGACAGGGTCGGGAGGCCTGGTAGGTGGCCTCGGGGCAGAAACTGGGTCAGAAGGCCTGGGAGGTGGCTACAGAGCAGGGACAGGATCAGAAGGCCTGGGAGGTGGCCTCAGGGCAGGAACAGGATCAGGAGGTGTAGCTGCTGGAGGATCAAAAACTTGACACTCAGGAGGAGGAACTGGAGTGGGGTTGGGCAGAGCCACAGGAGGATGGAGGATTTGTGTCTCAAGAGGAGGAACCGTAGGTGGAGCAGGCAGAGCCACAGGAGGATCGGGGATTTGAGACTCAGGAGTTGGAGATAGTGGCAGAGCGGGCTGAAATGTTGGAGGTGGAGTTTCAGTGGGTGAGGGCGGAGCCGTGGAAGACTCATAGGGCGGAGCCGAAGGAGGCTCAACGAAGGCAGGCAGAGCCAGGAGAGGCTCAATGGGTTGAGCTAAGGAAGGTGGAGCCAGGAGATGCCCGAGGGGCGGATCCATGGAAGACAGATCCATGGGTGGCTCGAGGGGCAGAGCCGTGGAAGGCTTGAAGGGCAGTGCCATGGAAGGCAGAGCCACGGGAGGTTCGAGGGACAAAGCCATGGAAGTCTCGAGGGGTGGGGCCATGGGAGGCGGAGCAAAGGGAGGTGGAGCCATTGAAGGCTCGAGGGATGTAGGCAGGGAAGGCGGAGCCATGGAAGGCTCGAGGGGAAGAGCCAAGGGAGGCTCCACCATGGAAGGTGGAGCCGTGAGAGGCTTGAGGGGCGGATCTGGGGATCTTAGTGCCCGGAGAGCAGTCGAAGGCTCAAAGGACTGAGGCAGCACCAAAGGCTTGGAGGACTGAGGCGGAGCTGGGGGGGTTGGAGTACTGAGTGGGATCGAGGACCATGGTGGAATGGATGAATGGAGGTCCCTGGTGGAGCTGAAGGCAGAGCCAGGTGACCAATGGATCAAGCCGGAGCTGGAGGGATGAGGAACCTCAGTGATGCCGATAGTCTGGAGGACCATGGTGGAGACGATGGGATGTAGAGCCAAGGTGACACAGAGGGCTCGAAGGGCCAACGCGGAGTTGGAGGGTCGACAGATCCCCTTGTCTGGGAAGTTCCCGGGGGTAATGGTCGAGCCGGTGACTTGGAGGGAACCAGCTGATCAGAAGGAGGAGGAGCTGCTAATGTCCTGGGTGGAGCCAGCGGAGGGGAAAGGGCCAGGGTACAGGACAGAACCAGTGGAGGAGGAAGGGTTAGGGTGCTGGATGGAACCAGCGAGTCCATGATGCTGGACGGAACCAGCGGAGTAGAGGGGCTGGACAGAACCAGTGGAGGAGGAAGGGCTAGGGTGCTGCACGGAACCAGTGAGTCCATGATGCTGGATGGAACCAGCAAAGTAGAGGGGCTGGATGGAACCAGCGGAGGAGTAAGGGTACTCGGGGTGGGCACATGGGCGGGAATCTATTCTAGGGCTATTAGCTCTGCGAGAGGTGACTCTGGGACAAATGGAGCTACAGGCACTGGCTCTAGGATGGGCGAGGCTACGGGCACTGGCTCTGGGACGGTCGAGGATACAGGCACTAGTTCTGAGATTGTTGAGGCTACAGGCACTGGCTCTGGGACGGTCGAGGCTACAGGCATCGGCTCTGGGACGGTCAAGGCTACAGGCATGGGCGCTCGCTCGTTAACCATGGCAGGCATGGGTGCTGGCTCATTAACCATGGCAGGCTTGGAGGGAGGAGCCATGGGAGGCTTGGAGCAAGGTTTTGGCCTGGGGTTCCCGCCATAACCCACAGTGTAAGGGGAACCGCAAAGTTCTAGAGCCTTCTCCACATACTCAGAGTGTCCAGTGAGGATCAGCTGGAGGCATTAGTTCCTTAAGTGTATTATTCAGAACTACCTAGAATAAATCACCAGAGAGTGATCATCATAGTGCACTAAATTCACCAGTTGGAGAAACTCAAGGACATGATCCTCAAATGGATGGTCCCCTTGATCAATGAGGAGAATCCTGACAGCCGCTAGATCCATTTTTGTAGGTAAGTTCTTCTGTCACGTTTTGGTAAAGATGATGAGGCGAGAGAGCAGGACCTATGTGCAGCTTAATTTAATCCACAAACAAAAAAGACAAGTTAACATAAGAGATGATGATGAAGAAGGCTACAAAACATAACAGTCATCTATTGTGACATTCACACATGAAACAACAAACAAGGACTGACGATCTTTTATACAGTAAAGGTGCTGATGAGGGAATGGAGAAAAGGTGAGGGATGGGGAACAGATGGCTGTGATGAGGGCAGTACATCCTGGGAACTGTAGGTTGAAAACAAATGACAAGACAAAACTATTTCAAAATAAGGGTCCTAAGAACAACGGTGACAGGGACACTGGGTCAAAATTGAAAAAGATGTAACAATTTTATTAAAATGATTATATCTCTTAAATAATTGCTTTTAAAAATCTGAAAAAAATAATAATTATAATAATAATAATATTGTTCATAATAGTAGTCTTGACAAAGTCACATATTTGGTTCCCGTACAAATAACAATGTGGTATTTAAAAATTATGGTGTACCTCTACCGGGTTAAAAATGACCCGAATGCAATAGGAGGGTTAAAAACATAGTAAAGAAGTATTAATGTTGTATACTTGAGTTGTACAGTTGTTTTGCCGAAGTTTAGTTGAAAAATAATATGTTGGTTTCATACCTTTTGACCACCAATTTGGATTGAGCAGTTATAAGTAATAGGAAATTAATTCAAATTACAAGTAATTCTCACATTAGATGTTAATCTAAATTGTATATTACGTTATATTTAGATACAATTTCACAGAAATTTGGTTAAAAAAGATTCACATGTATCACACTGGTTTTGCTGTAGTTAGTTTGCTATTTTGCTATATTTTGAAATGTCAAAGTTCTTCTATAATTAATAAACATTTTATTATTTCTAAAGCAAAAGGAAAATTATTTAAGAACTTTTATATGTCAGTTTACCTACAAAAAACATATATATATATATTTTTTACATGTATAAACAGTTAAGAACTTATTAATGACATACAATATAGTTTTAGATGAAAACCATCATGAAATGAATAAGCTTGAATTCTACTGGGTCAAAATTAACCCACGAATGCATAAGGTTTATGTGGATTCTGAACGAAATAGGAGGGTTGAATTAAATTTAAATAAACTACAAAGCAGTTCATTTTGTGATCATATCATGAGCAGTGTACTGTATATGTAGTACCTTCAACAGTGACAGTGTAGTAGTGTGTAACGGAGCCCTGGCTGTTCCTGGCAGTGCACGCGTACTCTCCATCATCCATCTCAGACACATCCTGAATCTGCAGCCAGCGGTCATAGTTTAGCTTCTTCATTCGGGTCGGAGAGTGAGGGCTGTCCTTCCTCTCCCAGTGCACAGCAGGAGTCGGCCTAAAATCAGACAAAACAACGGACAAAGATATGTGTCATAAGTATCACAATAATTATTTTGGGACTGATATTTTTTGTGTGAATTCAAATTACTTGCAAAGCCTCATGATTGTTTAATTCTTCAAATAAATGTAATTGTTAGATTTGATGTGTGGATTCTTTTACATTGTTGATCTGTTCATTCTGAATTGATGCTCTAGATTACAACAAAGAAATCACTTCATATCACCTGGACTGTAAGTGACAACATGAGATGAGTAGTAACATAAAGTTGCAGTCATTCATCTCTCTAACTTGGAACAAAACATTTAATTCATATAATTCAGAGTTTCCAACTTGCATTACAAGTGGCATGAACAAACACTGAGAAGCCAAAACATTATGACCACTCACAGGTGAAACGAATAATGTTGATCATCTCCTAACAAGATCACATGTCTAGGTCTGAATAGATTAGATGATAAGGTAACAATCAGTTCTGGTAGTCAATGTGTTGAATACAGGAGAAATGGGCAGGAGTAAAGACCAGAGCGACTTTGACAAGGGCCAAATTGTTACGACCAGATGACTGGGGACAAACCACAAACAGGCGACAGGATGCTGGGCGCACAAGGGGAACTAAGACTATCCCGTCTGGTCTGAACCTACATAAGGTCTACTGTGGTACAAGTCACAGAAAATTGTAATGATGGTTACGGGAGGAATATGTCACAAAACACAGTGCATCACACCCTGCTGCGTATGGAGCTGCACGTGAGCATCGGAAATGGACCTTGAAAGAAGGTCGCCTGGTCCGATGAGTCCTGTCCTGTTTCACACTAGCACTTTTGGTGCGCACCCCGGTTCGAATGACGTCAGAGTTCGGTTTGTTTGGATGATGTGAACGCTGTCTTCCGAACTCGGGTGCGCACCCGCAAACCGTACTCATTTCATTTCATTTCACTTTATTAGCCATTTGCAGTATAAAACCACATTGGAAAAAGAAAATGTGCAAGAAGCTCAAGGTGCAACATCAACACATAAAAGGACATAACATAAAACAGACAAGCAAATACCAGGGTCCGCTTAAAAAGGTGGTCTGGGGTACGGTTCATGTGAACTCCAGTACGGTTCGCTGCTGATATGAACGCAATCGAACCAAACCGCGGAAGTGAACCGCTATTGATGACGTATAATGTGGTCGTCAGTCTCACACGCGTCACTTTCAAAATGAGCGGAGTTTACTTTCGTGCGTGCGTGTGTGTGTGTGTGTGTGTGTATACACTTACCTTGACGAAAAGTGGGATTGACGCACACGCACTGCAAGCAGAGAGATGATTTCTGCTTGCCTTCGCAAAAATTGTCTTCGGCGGACAGCCCGCTGTCTTTTGAACGATTTCAGTATTTTTGCGGCAGACAGACGCAACTGTGTTTCTGTATCTTGATGTTGAAAACAAAACCAAAGGTTAAAAAAAAGAAGAACAAATGTGAACCGAGCAAGTCTATTCATTGAATTTTGACGCCTTTTCATTTCGCGGTTATCAAGCAACACGATTACGCACCAGCTGCAGCTTGATGACGCAAGCGTACCGCGGTTCGGATACAAATATATAATGCGAACACAGTCCATCGGGGGGAGGGGGGAGCAATCAAACTCGGGTTCGGAACAGGCAATTGAACCAAATGTGAAAGCCCCTTATTTTATATCACGTGGACAGCCATGCATGTGTGCACCATTTACCTGGGGAACTGAAGGAACCAGGATGCACTGTGGGAAGATGACAAGCTGGTGGAGGGAGTGTGATGCTCTGGGAAACCCTGAGTCCAGCCATTCGTGTGGATGTCAATTTGACACGTGCCACCTACCTAAACATCATTGCAGACCAGGTACACCCCTTCATGGCAATGGTATTCCCTGATGGCAGTGGCCTCTTTCAGCAGGATAATGTGCCCTGCCACACTGCACACATTGATCAGGAATGGTTTGAGGAACATGATGAAGATTTCATGGTGTTGCCCTGGCCTCCAAATTCCCCAGTTCTAAATATGATAAAGCATTTGTGGGATGTGCTGGACCAACAAGTCTGATCCATGGTAGCTCCACATCGCAAGGATCTGCTGCTAATGTCTTTGTGCCAGATATCATGATAGAGTCCATGTATTGGTGGGTCAGCAAAGTTTTGGTGGCACGTGGAGGACCAAAATCATATTAGAGGCAGGTGGTCATAATGTTTTGGCTCATTTGTGTATTTATTAGTCAGAAGCTCGTAATTAAACAGACCATTAACAATTTTATGAAAGAGGTAACCATCCAGGAAAAGTAATGCGCTATATATTTTGTATATAATATTTTTTATTTATCTTATTATTATGATCACATTTTGTCTTTTTAAAACGTGCAAATGTACAAAATGTCATGAAATTGCATATATGAGCATAATGTTACCGTTATATAATAACTGACACTGTTTGAAATAATTGACAATTTACAACTTGTACAATTTACAAAATGTTTTAGGTCAGCGCACATTAATGAGAGTCGCCGCAGTTTATTTACCGCATCCATGCTGTTTATGATTAGAATTCATGTTTCTTATTGATTAGAAGTGAGTACTCACAGGCCCTCAGGAATACACTCTAGAGTTAGTGTTTGGCCCCTAAGCACCAGATAAGAGCTGTGAGATCCTGATGGCTGATGTAGCTGGGGGCGCCGGTTCATTGCCACAAAATTTGCTAAAAATAATAGGAGAAAAAAAAGAGAACATCATATTTAAAGCATAGATTACACAACTCCTTCTGACAAGAATAAACAGTATGCATAACTTTATTTAATTTCAGCTACAAATCTTACATTGTGGAAACTCATTGGAACATACCTATTAAAACTTATATAGGCCAAAGTTGATAGATTAAAGATTCAATTGATTGACATGCTTAACCACTTGAGCCATAAGGGACTATATGTACCTCTATGTGTCTCTTTGCACACTCAAAGAAGAGAAAATCATCTAAATGTTTTGTAAATCAGGCCCTATTATCTCTTCTCATTAACTAGACTTGAGAGTGATATATAACATGAAATTAAATCTCATTCACACACTGAAGATCTTCTCTCAAAGCCATTATAGCCAATGGTAATTTTGTATCATGTGGTAACCCCAAGTCTCAGTACTTGGTCCTCTCATGTTTTTAATGATGAGGTCTTTTGGTCTCATTTTCAGCTGCTATACTGAAGATACACAAATCTCCATCAGCTCTCAGGTTAAGTCTCCTTTCCATGGACCCCACTGTCTGATTATATAGATGATTTTAAGCAGTGCATGGGCTCAGATTTTCTTCTTATCTTCTTATTCAGAAAAACAAATGAACAAATCCTTATATTAACACAAATTATAAAAATAAACTATACATTATCAATACATGTTAATCAACAGAGCTCATTGGTTGAGGAATGCATTGTGTACTAATCACTGATCAGAGGTAAGTTGGTACACACAGGGAGTAATGCTGATGCTGAAGGGCTCTTTAGGCAGGATGACGCTGGCATTGATGTAGTGAGCATTGCAGGTGTAGTCGTCTCTGCTGTCACTGACTAGTAGGTTGGCAAAGTACAGATTTCCATCCAGACTGGTGGTAATGCGTTCACTCAGAGGGATATGATGAAACACTGACAAAATAAAAGATGAACATGATTCAATTTGACTCCATTCCATTGATTTCCATGCTGTGCAGTTGTTTGACTAAATATTTTTTTTTTTTTAGAAAACTTACGCCGGTCCATCCAGTGTATTTTGGGTGTGACAGAGCTCTTTGGAGGGTTACAGTAAAGAACTGCACTTGCTCCTTCCTCAAACACTTTTTTTTTCTGACGCTTCTCTTTTGCCAAAGTTGGAATGGCTGTGAACAAAAAAAAACTAACATTAGTCAAAAACTCATTCATGTTTTGTCTGGGGCTTAAAATTGGCCCTGGACTTTCTGGCCCAGAGCAGCCCGCCAAACCCGGCCCACAACACATCACACTATAACACACCGGCTCATTGATTTCCTTTTCCAGCTCAATTTCAAATTTTTGCCTTGAACAAATATGTCTATTGACTGCTAGTCATGACATCAGGCCCCACGGTGGAAAATTAGTCATAACTTTAAAACATATAAAATCACTGTAAATGTAATGAGAGGATGAAAGCACTAAAATAAGCACTTTATAGCTCAGAAAAATAATATGTGCGAAAATGTTTTCCCAATATACAAATGTTAAGTTACAATGTACATGAAAGTACAAGGAAAAGTGTGTATTTTAGGTTTTTAAAGATCTTAATCTTAACCTTCAACTTTTTTCTAGAAGTGAAAACAAACTATTATCTTAGTTAATAACCTACTTAATTATGTGTAAATGTTTATTTAAAAAATGTATAATATCTGCAGTGTTTTAATTCCTTCCCCAGATTATTCTTTTTTTATTTCTCCCCTTTTCTCCCCAATTTGGAATGCCCAATTCCCAATGTGCACTAAGTACTCGTAGTGGCGTAGTGACTCAACTCAGTGACGAGTCTCTGTTGCCTCCGCGTCTGAGATGTCAATCCACACATTTTATCACGTGGCTTTTTGAGCGCATTACCATGGAGACATAGCGCGTGAGGAGGCTTCATGCTATTCTCGCGCTATTCTCCCCACCGAGAGCGAGAACCACATTATAGAGACCACGAGGAGGTTAACCCATGTGACTCTACCATCCCTAGCAACCAGGACAATTTGGTGGCTTAGGAGACCTGGCTGGAGTCACTCAGCACTCGCTGGATTCGAACTTGTGACTCCAGGGGTGGTAGTCAGTGTCTTTACTCGCTGAGCTACCCAGCCCTCTCCCTAAATTATTCTTGAGAAAAAGTGAAAAGCCCAATGCTTTGACAAGCTCCGTTTCTGCTATTCTTTAAACAAAGTAAGCCTCAAAGACTCAAATAGCCACAAAGTAATATTTTTCATGACTTATTTGATTCATTTTTATCAGGAGTGAGCATTATTTAGCAGTCCACACTACAACTCCCACTAATGCTTGGTGTATGAATAAATTATGCAAAGGACTATGTACTGCTCATAGCTTTAATGTTTGCAGATGCTGCTGTTTTTGTATTTTTTGTAACTTGCAGATGTCATTTTGTGATTATTCATCTTAATATGATGTTTTGGTTTTCAGCATTATTGTGTTTTGTATGTCAAATAATGAGGTCCACGTTAAGTACAGAGTTTCACAAACATGGTTATGTGCTCCGATGTATAAGTAATTTCAAACTAAAAGCCATTTTATTGGCTTTACCTTACAGAGTTTATTGAATATTGGGTTTAAAATGGAATCCGTGCGGGCATGTTGGAGCCCAGAGTGGCCGTCTATATCGCATGTAAGTCTGGCCGGAACTTGCGCAGCAGTGGGCCAACCAAAATTACCCTGTAGCCCACTGGGAAAACGCCCGGTGCTCCAGATGGCCAGTCGCTGACCCTGATTGACCCCTAAGCCCGTTCACTCACATCTGTTTTTTCTTTCTTTCTTTTTTTTATTCACTATTGATCTCAGGGGGCCTATCATGTTCATGTCATTACAAAGATAACAGCATGACATCATACTCTCCCTGTTTCTAAGAAATGGTAGACAAGGTAACAGTGTGACCGAAAAAGATACAGCTGCTCTTTGTTTCCGAGTCAAGACTGTACAGTCATTGTCATAACATAACACATAACACAAGAAACACATTTGACATCACTCGTTGTTTCATTACCACACTCAACACAGCCTCAACATAAGTCAGACGCATTCACTCTAATTACACATCAGTATTGGTGACATTTACCATTACAGTCTTGACTAAATTAAATTTAAAGATGGTAACCTGAATGATGAATCATGAAATCTTAATGATTTCAGACCTTCACCTGGGCTTGAATATGTTTGGACTGGAATACCAGCATACTGCCTTCTGTATACACTGAAACATGTGTACTGCCTACTATCTTGTGTTGTATGTGAAACAATAAAGATTATGCAACAATAAACAGTAGTATGCCCCCATGTAACATCAAGTGGCGTTCAGTTGTCATCTCAGAAAAGAAATATGGTTATTTTGTATTTTCAGCCCAATTTTGTGTAAAAATATCTTAAATACTTGGAAATGAAATAATAATAAAAAAAAGTTGAGAGAACTGCATTTTGTGTTACTCTGTGTACAACAACATACAGTACTGTGCAAAAATAGTATGGGTAGTATGCTAGCAGCCCTGTAAGTTATTTTGTGCTCTGCAACTTGTCCATAGAGGGTTGCCTAGTATGCTATTCTAAGGCAGTGAGGGTTTATTAATATAGATTGTGAGTATGTCCTAATACCATTTTTTTGAGTACGAGTACGGATATTGGTTTATTATAAGTAGTAGTAGTGCTACAGTGAATATAACATACTCTTACATTTTTCATTTAAATTTAGCTTTTATAGATAGATAGATAGATAGATAGATAGATAGATAGATAGATAGATACATTTTTTATTGTCCTCGAAGAGGAAATTTGTTTCCACCGTCGGTGCGTAGAAAAACCTAAACACAACAACACCATACATATTAACCATTAAAACAATCACAAACATAGAGGGACGAAAAAAAAAAAAGAAAAAACATGATCATACAACAAATGCCAGAGCATATGATGGTCCGGATCATTTAAAATTTGATGTGCCTTCCGAAACATATATAAAGTAACACAATCTGATAAATTCGGGATAGGAATACCAATAATTTTTCTTGCTAGATTAGTTATCTTTAAGAGTTTTTCTTATTGGTAACTGTTGGCATATGGAAAAAACAAATGGCACCATACATAAGAACTGAGTCAATAATACTTTGATACAGAAGAAGCAGAAGACTAGGCTGAACTGACAGATGTTTAAGTTTACGAATAACTGTCAGTCTCTGTTGACAGCACTTGTAAATACCTAGAGTGTGCTGATTGAAGCTGAGCTGTTTATCTAATGTAATGCCAAGATACCTGAAATGTTCCACCCTTTCCACCATCTCTCCATTAATGATAATACTGGAAGGATGGATCAGTATTTTGGAAGAGCTAAAAACCAGTTCCTTAGTCTTTGAAATATTAAGGTAAAGAAAGTTATCATCACACCATGTACTAAAAAATGCTATGTTGATAGTCCAAAAAATAATAATTTTCCTTATTAAGCAGTGCAAGAATGGCAGTATTATCTGCATATTTAAAGTAATGAGTGGTAGTAACTGGACTATGACAATCATTTGTATAGAGAATATAAAGAAATGGGCTAAGTACACACCCCTGAGGGGTGCCAGTGTTGAAAACAATAGTAAGCGATAATGCATTGTCCACCTTTACCACTTGTGGTCGATTCGAAAGGAAATGATAAATCCAATATACTAGTGGTGATGGAACTTGCAGACACTGTAGTTTCTTGATTAACTGATGAAGTTGAATTAAATTATAGGCAGAACTAAAGTCAATAAAAAGAAGTCTGGCATAATTTCCAGGGGTATCCAGGTGTTGAAGTAGACAGTTCAAGAGACAAGCCACTGCGTCCTCTGTACCTCTCTTCTGCTTATATGCAAATTGGAGACTATCCAAATTATTTAGGCAAAGCTTTTATTTTGAACCAATTTCTGTGTGGTTTCGATGGTAGCTTCTCACAAGCAGCGTTGCTACGTGATAATTAAACCGAATAATTCAGTAAATATGCAGTCTGTATGTGCCTTGCACTACAAAGTGAATTAGCACTGTGCTCGCTGTCATCTGCTACAAACAGAACATGCAATGTTCCTTATGTTTTTCTGTGTATGAGCCACTCTAAAACGTATACGTACCCGGTGTCGGCTCCACACATTCACAAACACAAACATTTAAAGTACGCAGCACATGCAAACTATATATTTATTTCATGAAATCGAAGCTTTTGCGGTTTAATTATCACACTAGGACATAACGTGATTTTAATGTGTTTGTGCTGAATGTTAATGTTACATTTGTATGTCAGATGGAATCAGTTTTTAGTATCAGAGCATTTATACGAGCACAAGTACAAGTACATGATTGCAGTATCGGATCCCACTCCGATACCAGTGTCTGTATCGTGACATCGTTAGTTATGTGGAAACACTCACATTCTGTGGTCAGGTGCACCAGGTCCGAGACAGCTGTTCCCAGCTCATTTGCAGCATAGCAGCGGTAGAAGCCCTGGTAGAACCTGAGATCTTCTGTTTTATCTGCAGTGAGGGTTCCTGACTCCTGCAGAACATCCCCAAACTGAGTCCCATCTTTCACCCAGCGGAAACTATCAGAGTGAGGAGAGAACAGTTTAGATACAGTGAGAGTGAGAGACAGAGACATTAAGGCTGAAAACATAGTAAAAACTTTAGTAATTTAAATGGAAAGAATTCCAAAACTGCTGTGGTAGTAATCTGTTAATTGGTTTAATGAAAGTTACCTTACCATATCCTGTATTTTATGGGGCAATATGCATAATATGTACTGTATGCAAAATACTGTAAAATAAATACAAACGTAACAAATCTGTAAAAAAAAGAAAGCATGTCTTTTAGAAGAAAAAAAACTGTGAATTACCATCGAATTTATTTTATATATAATTAACGTCTAGGTTACGGATGTAACCTCCGTTCCCTGATGGAGGGAACAAGATTTTGTGTCGAAGAAGCGACACTAGGGGTCTCTCTTGAGAGCCTTTCGCATCTCTGATCTATGAGAAAAGGCCAATGAGAAATTGGCAGACAGAATTTGCATGTCCCACCCCCGGACATACGTGTATAAAGGGAGGGAAATCCGTCTGTTTCATTCAGGATTTTTCTGAGGAGCCGACAATGAGGTTCGGCCGCAACAGTGGCTCGGTTCAGCGACGTGGCCAGGAGGACACAACATCTCATTCCATCAGGGAATGGAGGTTACATCCATAACCTAGACGTTCCCCGTCTGTCACGCACTTCGACGTTGTGTCGAAGAAGCGACACTAGGGGTCCAATTTAAATTACGCCATGCGATGAACCGTGTACGTGTGCCGCTGACACAGGTGCGGGCAGGTAGCTTGCATGCCAAAACAATAGGCTGTGCCAGGCTGCACGTACCCTTCCCCAACGCCCCATCAAATCGTCAAAACCTTCTGGTTCTTTACAACCCAATAGGGGGAACAAGGCGACGCGCACAGCTGCGCCTTTTCTTTCTCTCTATGTTTCTCGCATAGAGTAAAAGCGACTGGGGCCATCTTAACGCTATCACACGCATCAGGGAAGGTATTCTTTCCCAGTTTTCCTATTCTTTCAGGAGGAGACCACACCTGCCCAGACTGGGGGAGGTAAAGAGTGGTGAAATACATCACATGGGCTTTTAGGTCACATTTGGAGAATGGCGCGGTGGTAGATCCTACCTCATTTGGAGGGAGGAGTTGCTACAAACACGGTGACCGGGGGTCCGTGAGGACTGCACAAGGGAGACGCTAGCCCTCTGTTTGGGTCCGCTCGCAAGGGGACCGTACCGTGGAAAATACACACAGGGGGAAATGTCCACGGGGAAGCCCGTCCTGTGGAGCACATATTCCAGTACAGGGTAAATTGAGTACCCGCATTGGTCTTGGTCGGTGAATTCCCCTGCTGAATTCGCAGACCAGAGGGCTAGGGAGGAGTCATCCAGTGAGCCGAGTTCGTGGGATCTCCTGGGGTAAAAGCGCATGGTATTACCTCAGTGGAGGGAAAGGGCGATAGGTGCAAGCGGTCCACCCGGTCAGTTTGTCAGCGTGTACCGAGTTCTACTGGCTCGGACCTGAGAAAAAATGGGACGAAACTGACTCAACCCTGAGATTGTAAATCTCGCAAAGGTATTGGGTGTTGCCCAACCCGCTGCTCTGCATATGTCTGCTAGGGAGGTGCCCCTGGCCAGTGCTCATGAGGACGCAACACTTCTTGTTGAGTGTGCTCGGACCCGCGGGGCGGGGGGGGGTCACGGCCTGGGTGTGACAGGCCAAAGTAATGGCGTCCCAGTGGGAAAGCCTCTGTTTGGAGACAGCGTTCCCTTTCCGCTGTCCACCAAAGCAGACAAAGAGCTGCTCAGAACGCCTAAAGCTCTGCGTGTGGTCCAAGTAGATATGGAAAGCACGTACCGGACACAGCAATGAAGGGGCTGGGCCTGCCTCCTCCCGGTGCAGCGCTTGCAGGTTCACTACCTTGTCCCTGAAGAGAGTGGTAGGAACCTTGGGCACGTGGCCTGGTCGCGGTCTTAGGATCACACGAGTGTCTATCGGACTGAACTCCGGGCAGGTGTTGCTGACATGGAACGCTTGCAGGTCCCCGACCCTTTTGATGAAGGTGAGCGTGATCAGGAGGGCCGTCTTCAAGGAGAGGGTCCTGAGTCCGACTGATTCTAGTGGCTCAAAGGTGGGGTCTCAGAAGGCCTGAGAGGACCACTGAGAGATCCTAGGAGGGGAACAGGCTTGGCCGGGAGGGATTTAACCTCTGGGCGCCTCTTAGGAACCTGATAATTAAGTCGTGTTTACCCAAAGACTTGCCGTATACTGTGTCGTGGTGGGCAGCTACATAGCAGCTACACACACCTTCAAGGGGGAGGGGGACAGCCTTGGCGATTTATGTACGCTACCTTGGTGGTGCTGTCTGATCGGATCAAGACGTGTTTGCCTTGAATTAGCTGGATAAACCTCTGCAGGGCAAAAAGTACAGCCAACAACTCTAGGCAGTTGATATGCCAGTGCAGCGGGGCCTCTTTGTGCCAGTTGCACACGGCGCCCCAACCCAATTTGGAGGCATCTTTGGTGACCAGGACGCGTCGGGACACCTGCTGCAAGGCGACTCCTGTCCGTAGAAAGCAGAGGTCTGTCCAGGGTTTGAAAGTTTGGCGCAGGTGGGGATGATGAACACACGGTGCGTGCCGTGGCACCATGCTCATCTGGGGACTCGAGTCTGGAGCCAGTGCTGAAGCGGTCTCATATGCATCAACCCCAGTATGCTGTATGCCCCAGGAGCCTCTGGAAATGTTTTAAGGGGACCGCCTTGCCCGGCCTGAATGCGGTGAGACATACAGCACTGACTGCGCACGCTCGTTGGTGAGGCGCGCTGACATTGAGACTGAGTCTAACTCCATGCCGAGAAAAGAGATGCTCTGAACCTGGGTAAGCTTGCTCTTTTCCCCGTTGACCTGAAGCCCTAAGCGGCTGAGGTGCCTGAGCACATAGTAACTCTCGGGAGAGGGCCAGGATGAGCCAGTTGTCGAGGTAGTTGAGAATGCGGACGCCTGCTTCCCAAAGTGGGGCAAGGGCTGCCTCTGCGACCTTCATGAAGATACGAGGGGACAGGGACATGCCGAAGGGGTGGTTCTTGTACGAATAAGCCTGGCCATCGAAAGTGAACCGTAGAGAGGGTCGATGTCGAGGCAATATTGAGACGTGGAAGAACGCGTCCTTCAGGTCTACCGCTACGAACCAATCTAGATGTCGGACGCAAGTTAGAATGTGTCTTTGCGTGAGCATTTTGAACAGGAGTTTGGGCAAGGCCCGGTTGAAAACTAGCAAGTCCAAGATCAGTCGTAAGCCGCCGCCTTTCTTGGGTATGATGAAGTAAGGGCTGTTGAAACCCTTCTTCATCTCGGTTGGAGGGACAGGCTCTATCGCATCTTTGAGTAAGAGAGTCACGATTTCCGCACGCATCTTCGCAGTTTACTGCCATAAAGTTGAATGGTCCTGGCCAGCCAGCGTGACGGATTGGGAAGTAAGAGCCACGCATCCAAGCTCCGTGCTAGGGGCACTAAGGGGACAATTATTTTTGACGTTCCCGGCAGGGCTTCGCAGCGGGGCGGAGTAGGTAATGGTGCTGAGAGAAGACTCGAAGCACTTTCCTTGCTCCGCACACCCGGCAGGGGGCGGGTTAGTGACTGAGGAGGAGGTCCTGTGGAGGGGTCCTCTAGAGTCGTCAGAACCGGCCGGCCGGGGGACAACAGTCATGGGGCTGGATGCAAGAGGTCTGCATCCAATGTGCCGGGACTATTGAGGTGTGACGGCAGAGTGCCGTGAGAACGTCATTTGCGGGCCACGTGACCCACAGACAAAGGAAATTGCTCTTTTATTGAGAATGTGGGTACCACAGCCCGAAGGGTGTGACACCCGAGACGGGGGGTGTGCGCCTCCTGCGGGGTGCTTGACGCTGGGGCTGACAGCTGGGCCCGGGTTGAGGTGGAGCTGCACGTTTCTTGGGTGCCGCAGGAGGACGCCCTCTGTGTGCAGACCCACCTGGGGGACCGTCGTGTACCCGTGGGTCACTCTGCCGTCGAGGGTAGTGATAGCAGATGAGCGAGAGGCACGATGACGGCGGTGAACTCGTCAGCCCATCATGCACTTCCGGGAAGAAAGGAACCGGGTGGGGGGGTGTGTGGGGGGGTGTGTGGCGTCTGTGAGCGGCGCGCATACCCAAGGAACCAATTATCCAGCTGCAAAGGCTGTGGGGAGGATGGAGGGTTCCCGTCTAGCCCCACGCTGACATCTGGGCATCAGCCTCAGACTGGGCGTGCTGGCCCGAAGGCGGTAGCCCAGTCAAGTCATCCGTGTCAGACGCCGGACCACTCTCCGATGCAGCGACGAGCTCACCCGGCTCGGGGGGCTCAAGAGGATAGGCAGGCTGGCCGTGAGTCACGTGGGGGCGGCTGGAGTGGCGTCCCTTCTTAGGAAGGAAAGCCGCGACCGCAACGTTGCCATGGTAAGATTCTCGCAGTGAGAACACGAACCATCCACAAATGCTGCCTCGGTGTGATCGCTGCCCAGACACACGAGGCAGCGCCTCTGACCGTCAGGAGCGGAGAGCACTCGACCGCATCAGGAACTACACAGGGGCGGAAAGGCATCTTTATAAAGACGCGTCCAGAAAAGGACGTTCAACGCCACTGTGTATTGCTCTTTTACAGAAAATACTCTTTTAGTGAAAATTTCTCTTTTACTAGCGCTATCGAAGCGCCCTGCACTGCTGTGCAGAGAAGGTGAAAACCGCTGATATGCGCCGTAGATCCAACAGCAATCGTTCAGAGATGGGAGGAAACAGACTGTGACTCGCAGCTCGCTGCATACACAACCAATCGGCTCCGAAGAAAATTTCTGAATGAAACAGGCGCATTTCCCTCCCTTTATACCCGTATGTCCGAGGGCGGGACATGCAAATTCTGTCTGCCAATTTCTCATTGGCCTTTTATCATAGATCAGAGATGCGAAAGGCCCTGAAGAGAGACCCCTAGTGTCGTTCTTCAACACAACATCGAAGTGAGCGACAGACGGGGAACTTAAAATCATGTACTTTTACAGTAAAAACTAAATGTTTTTGTAAGACACTGCGTGACATATTATATTTCTTTTTAAAATGATTGTAAAAAATATAGTTTGAAAATGGTAAAATCACTTTTGTTTCCTTATTGAGGCTTTCCATTGATGTGAGCTTCATAGATTAATGTTATTTGAGAATCGAGTGTGATTAAAACTATCATACTGTCCACATTACCGAATTCAGCAAACGACTCCACTCTGAAAGGAAAATGACACAATGGCCCCTTTTACACCTCAAATCCGTATAGCATATTTGCATTTTGCATTCCATGTGTCACCAGTGTGATCGGACGGAGATCCGAAGGCACTTTCCCATCCAAGACCAAAAAGGCCACATATTATATCAGATGATGCATTAATTAAAAAATTTCCATAATCCAAAATATTGATGGACAATGAAAAATATTCATTCATTTGACAAATAAAAAAAATACGATTATTGGTCTAGTTTAGAAATATTCCTACGGTAAAGGAATATGGATTAAGAGTGGAGAAAAGGGTTAAAAAACAAGTTTTACAGCTACCCATGGAAGCAGACCAGTACAGAGAGGATTTGGGGAAACAGGAGATTCCCATGGAATAATTCATGGGATATTGATTTTAAATCTGGTGACTACACAATATCTGTTGTCTTTTTGACACTGTGAGAGCATAATATAAAGAAAAAGCCAAGAACAAGCGACACAGTGCTTTAAAGGTTTAGTTCACCCACAAATTTTAATTCTCACATGATTGACTCACCTTTAATCCATCCCAGATGTGTGTCATTTTTTCTTCAGCAGAACTGAAAAAAATATTTTTATAAGCACATTTCAGCTCTGTTTGACCATACAATGAAAGTGAATGGGTGCCAGCATTTTGATGGTTTAAAATTCATATTTAGCCAGCATAAAAATAATCCACATGACTCCAGTCAATCAATAAATGTCTTCTGAAGCAAACCAATAGGTTTGTGTTAGAAATTATTTGATAATTAAAACATTTTTAACTTTAAATTGTTACTTTCATCCAGCACTGGGACGCTGTTTGAGATTACTTAGCTCTCACGTGGCGTTCATTCCTCTGTTGTATATAAAGCGCATGCTTCCATCTTCTTGTGTGAATGCACCATCATGTGTATGTCACGTGACAACTCGACTCCTAGCAGGAACCGTTTTTTTTTTTTTCATTTTTAAGTTTTAATGATCAATTTATTATTTCCATATTTGCCGTCAAACAGCCAGCAGACTGATGGCACCAATTCACTTGCATTGTATGGATATTCAGAGCTGAAATGTTCATTTTGGTTCTGTTGAAGAAGAACAGACACACCTGGGATGACTAAAAGTAAATCATGAGAGAATGTTCATTTTGTGTGAACTATACCTTTAACGATTAATTCGTAATTAGTAGTAATTAGTGGCAAGAGAAACACATTTCAGTTTACACCTTCGTAGGTTGTGGTCCCTGACCACCTTCGAATATTGGTTCAGTGGGCTGATCACAATGCATCTTGTGGGCATTTACACCAGGCTTTGAAATTAGTAAAGCATTGTGATCTGATCACCAAAAAGGCATGTTGAAGCTAAACTCAGCAAAAAAAGAAATGTCCACTTTCAACTGCTTTTATTTTCAGCAATCTTAACATGTGTAAATATTTGTATGAACATAAAAGATTAAACAACTAAGACATAAACTGAACAAGTTTCACAGACATGTGAGTAACAGAAATGGAATAATGTGTCCCTGAACAAAGGTGGGGGGGGGGGGGGTAACAGTCAGTATCTTGTGTGGCCACCAGCTGCATTAAGTATTGCAGTGCATCTCCTCCTCATGGACTGCACCAGATTTGCCAGTTCTTGCTGTGAGATGTTACCCCACTCTTCCACCAAGGCACTTGCAAGTCCCCGGACATTTGTGGGGAATGGCCATAGCCCTCACCCTCCAATCCAACAGGTCCCAGACGTGCTCAATGGGATTGAGCTGGCCATGGCAGAACACTGACATTCCTGTCTTGCAGGAAATCATGCACAGAACGAGCAATATGGCTGGTGACATTGTCATGCAGGAGAGTCATGTCATGATGAGACTGCAGGAAGGGTACCACATGAAAGAGGAGTATGTCTTCCCTGTAACGCACAGCATTGAGATTGCCTGCAATGACAACAAGCTCCATCTGATGATGCTGTGACACACCACCCCATACCATGACGGACCTTCCACCTCCAAATCGATCCCACTCCAGAGTATAGGCCTCAGTGTAATGCTCATTTCTTCAACGGTAAATGCTTAAACATCTGACAATCACCCAGTCAGTGAAGAGCACTTTTTGCCAGTCCTGTCTGGTCCAGTGAAGGTGGGTTTGTGCCCATAGGCGATGTTGTTGCCAGTGATGTCTGGTAAAGACCTGCCTTACAACAGTCCAGCCTCTCTCAGACAGTCTGAGCACTGATGGAGGGATAGTGCATTCCTGGTGTAACTCGGGCAGTTGTTGTTGTTGCCAACCTTTACCTGTCCCACAAGTGTGATATTCGGATGTACCGATCCTGTGCAAGTGTTGTTGCATGTGGTCTGCCACTGCGAGGACAATCAGCTGTCCTTTCTGTCTCCCTGTAGCACTGTCTTAGGCGTCTCACTGTACAGACATTGCAATTTATTGCCCTGGCCACATCTGCAGTCCTCATGCCTCCATAAAGCATGCCTAAGGCAAGTTCACACAGATGAGCAGGGACCCTGGGCATCTTTCTTTTGGTGTTTTTCAGAGTCAGTAGAAATGTTTCTTTAGTGTTCTAAGTTTTTATAACTGTGAGCTTATTTGCCTGTCGTCTGTAAGCTGTTAGTGTCTTAATGACCATTCCACAGGTGCATGTTAATTAATTGTTTATGGTTCATTGAACAAGCATGGAAAACATTGTTCAAACCCTTTACAATAAAGATCTGTAAAGTTATTTGGATTTTTACAAAATTATCTTTAAAATACAGTGTCCTGAAAAAGGGACGTTTCTTTTGTTGCTGTATGTATGTGTAAAGATGGACAATGTGAATACTGGGGTGGGGCCAGTTCAGTTCAGAAACAGTTCAGAAACATTTTTTGAGGAGCCAGCTCATAAACACACTTACAGGCCAAGCTGCACAGCCTTCACACTGACCTGGGTGTAGGTTTTCCACTTGCTTCACAGCTCAGAAAAACATCATCCACAGAGAAAGCAATGAGAGACATGGGTTGTGTCGTGATCTCTGGAGGTTGTTTGACTGGAGGAAAATAGTGTTATATCGTCATTCATTAAAATATGGCAAAATATTTATTTGCAATTAATTATCATTGCACCAGACAAATGTACAGTGGGCTAACTGTGACATAGCCTGTTGCCTATGTTTGAGCTCTAATAATATGCTTTGGGAACTTAATGTCAATACAGAATACTGTAACTGAACGTCTAAGGACATTTGTTGTTTCTTTGCTTCTAATCCATTTTCAGAAGTTAC
The DNA here is from genome assembly GCF_025860055.1 of Xyrauchen texanus. NCBI lineage: Eukaryota > Metazoa > Chordata > Actinopteri > Cypriniformes > Catostomidae > Xyrauchen > Xyrauchen texanus. The sequence goes on along the minus strand of NC_068300.1, from coordinate 41,592,477 downwards.
AAATAAAGCAGATTTATTGAGTAAATTATTCATCAAACATATCTGTTTCTATCATTTCACTATGTGTCACTATGATTGCACAATATTATATAGGTAACTGGCTCAATCAACAACAACAACAAAAAATGAACAACTGTAATTTAAAAATGACAACATTCACAAAGACTCAGAAATACAGGAGGAGGTTGATGCACTTACGGTCATTATATTTGTCTAATAAAGCAGCAGGAAAAGCAAAGAGAGAAAGGTTAGGGTTAGATGTGATCACAATGCTTAAAGGTGCACTCAGAAATATTCTTCCTCATATAAAAAGTTTTACTTGTAAAGAAATAAATAGTAATTTTGAAACATCTGTATAAAACCATGACCACTCATGTGAGATGAAATTCAGTCATATTAGTAACCTTATAAAAGCTGTTTTATTCTACATGGAGCAGGGGTGCCTGATGGGGGCAGCCATGTTAGAATCACATGACCAGCTGAATCCTATTGCTTGATCTCAGCAGCTGCCCTGTTACTGGACACTTCCATTCATGGATTTAATTAATCCTTCTCATTTCTCATTTCTACAATGGCGTTGATAACTGAAACTATTGTGTTTGAATGATGCATCATACAGGCCACTAGGTGTCAGTGTATGTCAATGTAAGCCATTATGACATACTTAAAAAAATTACTGAATGTACCTTTAAAAGAAAAGTCTGAGAGCTCTTAATGTGTTATTGATTGGAATGTTTTGTCCATCAGTGAAGGGCAGTCTGAGAGAAGCTTTATTCATTTATGAAACAACATGTGAGAGAAATTAGACCGCAGGTAAATATGTATGTATATTTGGGTGAAAGAGTGACAGATTGTGTTTTCAGGCAATGTGTGCTGCTGTTTAAAAAATGCTGTGTAAATAAATACAGTAGGATTATTAGATTTTACCAGGTCATTCCCTTGAGGTTAAAATGTAATCTTTTAAAAAGACCTGGCCAAAATGGCAGCATAAATCTTAATGACAATGAGCAAACAAAACAAGGGTCAAATATAAAATAAATAAAGAAATAAAATAAATAATAATAATTAAGCAACTAAACTGGGCAAATTTAAACTATACATTTGGGCAGTGGATGAAAAGGGCCTTATTTCCAAGCTCAGACCATGGTTTAGGAACTACATTTAATGCATCATTTTAGAAACGAAAATTACCACGTCTGTTGATCCCTAAAAATATAATAATAGGAAAAAAATATATGAATATGAAAAATATCAAATATAATTCATTTAGCATATAAAATAAACACTGCAGCCAGAGTCAAACTCGAAAACCAGATTGATCCAATTCATAATCCAGCCAAGGGTGGGCCTGTTTCCTCCTATTTATATTAACCTTTAATGAGAGTAGAGCAAAGCAAACTGTGCTTTTACCAAAGAATTCGTCTAGTTTACGGATGTAACCTCCGTTCCCTGATGGAGGGAACGAGACGTTGTGTCGAAGAAGCGATACTAGGGGTCTCTATTGATAGCCTTTTCATCTCTGATCTATGAGAAAAGGCCAATGAGAAATTGACAGACAGAATTTGCATGTCCTTCCCTCAGACATACGGGTATAAAGGGAGGGAAATGCATCTGTTTCATTCAGGATTTTTCTGAAGAGCCGACAATGAGGTTCGGCCGCAACAGTGGCTTGGTTCAGCGACATGGCCAGGAGGACACAACGTCTCGTTCCCTCCATCAGGGAACGGAGGTTACATCCTAGAGGTTTCCCTGTCTGTCGCTCACTTCGACGTTGTGTCGAAGAAGCGACACTAGGGGTCCAATTTAAATTACGCCATGCGCTGAGCCGTGTACGTGTACTGCTGACACAGGAGCGTATTTTTCGTGCCAAAGCAACCGGCTGTGCCAGTCTGCACGTACCCTTCCCCAATGCCCCATAAAATCGTCAAAGCCTTCTGGTTCTTTACCCCCGACAAGGCGACGTGCCAAGCATGGAAACAGGCCACGCCAGCCACGCCTTTTCTCTCTCTATGTTTCTCGCATAGAGTTAAAGCGGCTGGGGCCATCTTAATGCTATCATACTCATCAGGGAAGGCGATCTTTCCCAGTTTTCCTATTCCTTCAGGGGAGAAGACCCTGCGGAGACCACACCTTTCCAGACTGGGGGAGGTAAAGAGTGGTGAAATACATCACATGGGCTTTTAGGTCACATGTGAAGAATGGCACGGTGGTAGATCCTACCTCATTGGGAGGGAGGAGATGCTCCAAACACGGCAACCGGGGGTCCCAACCTCTCCTGCGAACCTCTGTGGGTCTTCAGCCTGGGAAGAACACCAATTTGCGAACAAGTGCCACTTCAGGGCATAAAGTTGCCTGGTAGAGAGAGCTCTGGGTTGGTTGATCGTGTCTATGACAGCAGTTGGTAGATCAGCTAGATCTTCCGCGTCCCGTCCAGGGGCCAGACGTGGAGGTTTCAGAGGTCTGGGTGTGGATACCAGAGCGTGCCCCATCACTGAGAAAGAAGGTCCTTCCTCAAGGGGATATGCCAGGGAGGGGCTGTTGCGAGGAGTACGAGATCCAAGAACCAAGTCCGAGTGCGCCAATAGGGAGCCACTTGAATGACTTGTTCCCTGTCCTCCCAGACCTTGCACAGCACCTGTGCAAGCAGGCTCACTGGGGGTAATTCGTACTTGCGCAACCCCATGGACCAGCTGTGTGCCAGGGAGTTGGCCCCGAGGGGAGCCTCTGTTAGGGCGTACCAGAGCGGGCAGTGGGAGGTCCCTCGGGAGGCGATTAGGTCTACCTGGGCCTTGCCGAACTGTTCCCAAATCAGCTGGACCGACTGGGGGTGAAGCCTCCACTCACCACTGGGCAAGCGTTGTCGTGATAGTGCGTCTGCTACCACGTTGAAGTTGCCCGGGATGTGAGTGGCACGCAGTTACTTGAGATGCTGCTGGCTCCAAAGGAGGAGACGACAGGCGAGTTGTGACATGTGACGGGAGTGTATGCCGCCTTGGCGATTTATGTATGCTACCGTGGTTGTGCTGTCTGATCGGATCAAGACGTGTTTGCCCTGGATTACGCCGCGGAGGATGCCATATGCCCGAGGAGCCTCTGGAAATGTTTTAAGGGGACCACCGCGCCCGGCCTGAACACGGTGAGGCATTTCAGCACTGACTGCGCGTGCTCATGGTGAGGCGCGCTAACATTGAGACTGAGTCTAACTCCATGCCAAGAAAAGAGATGCTCTGAACCGGGGTGAGCTTGCTCTTTTCCCTGTTGACCTGAACCCCTAAATGGCTGAGGTCCCCGAGCACCTGGTCCCTGTGGGCATATAGTAACACTCGGGAGTGGGCCAGGATGAGCCATTCGTTGAGGTAGTTGAGAATGTGGATGCCTGCTTCCCGAAGCGGGGCAAGGGCTGCCTCTGCGACCTTCGTGGACCTTGTACTGATACGCCTGGCCGTCAAACGCGAACCGTAGAAAGGGTCGATGTCGAGGCAATATTGAGACGTGGAAGGTCTACCACTGCAAACCAATCTAGATGCCGGACGCAAGTTAGAATGTGTCTTTGCGTGAGCAGTTTGAACGGGAGTTTGTGCAAGGCCCGGTTGAAAACTCACAAATCCAAGATCGGTCGTAAGCCGCCGCCTTTCTTGGGTACGATGAAGTAAGGGCTGTAGAAACCCTACTTCATCTCGGTTGGAGGGACAGGCTCTATCGCGTCTTTGAGTAAGAGAGTCGCGATTTCCACGCACAGGGATTTGGCATCTTCGCATAACCAAGTCGAATGGTCCTGGCCAGCCAGCGCGACGATTGGGAAGGGAAAGCCATGCGACCAAGCTCCGTGCTAGGGGCACTAAGGGGAAGATTATTTTTTATGTACCCGGCGGGGCTTTGGTAATGCGAGTAATGGACCATCGGGAGGCAAAAAAGCGTCCCGAGGCTCTGGTGCTGAGAGAAGAATCGAAGCACTTACCTTGCTCCGCACACCCGGCGGGGGACTGGTTAGTGACTGAGGAGGAGTTCCCACGGAGGCGTCCTCTAGATTCGTCAGAACCGGCCGGCCGGGGGACAACAATTGTGGGGCTGGAGGCGAGAGGTCTGCGTCCAATGTGCCGGGACTGTTGAGGTGTGGCGGCAGAGTTCCATGAGAGCGGCATTTGTGGGCCAGGTGACCCAGAGACAAAGGAAATTGCTCTTTTATTGAGAATGAGGGTACCGCAGCCCGAAGGGTGTAAATAAATGTAACTGAGGATTCTCCTCCCGGCCGTCCATTGGGGGACGGAGTGGTCTGCTTACCAGCTCCGAAGCAAACGTCTTGGTCCCTGGGTTGTCCGTCTCAGGAACGCTTGGGAGACTTCTGGGTCCTCGAAGGGGTTCGTGAGACGGGGGCGTGCGCCTCCTGCGGGATGCGCGACGCTGGGGCTGAGAGCTGGACCCGGGTTGAGGTGGAGCTGTACATTTCTTAGGTGCCGCAGGAGGATGCCCTCGGTGGGCAGACGGGCCACAGCCCGCGCTGGAGGTGCGACGGGGCATGATGTGAGATATAGCCTCCATCTGCTATATCACCGCTAAGAACTGCTGGGCAAAGTCCTCGAAGGTGTCGCCGGAAAGGCTGAACTGGGAGACAGGTGCATCGACGAAGTATGTTTTTTCCACTTCGCGCATCACGAACATGTTCAGCCACAGGTGCCATTTCTGAGTGGCTATCACCTGCCCGAGTGCGCTGTGACCTTTGTGTCCCTGAGGGCACGGTCAGTCGCTGAGCACAGTTCTTGCAGCACGTCGGGGTCAGGACTACCCAAGTGCAGATCTTTAAGAGCCTTGGCCTAGTGGACTTGCAGGATGGCCTTGGCATGCATGGCGGAAGCGGCCTTTCCGGTGGCGCTGTAGGCTTTGGAGGTCAGTGAAGACGTCATCCTACAGGCCTTGGAGGGGAGCACAGGGTGACCCCGCCAGGTGGCGACGTTCTCAGTACACAGGTGGATCGCAATCGCTCTGTCCACCTGGGGGACCGCTGTGTACCCGTGGGCCGCTCCTCCATTGGGTAGTGAGAGCGGATGAGCGAGAGGCACGGTGACGGGAGCGAGAGGCATGGTGACGGGTGGAGAAGGGTATCCTCCACGAACTCGTCAGCTCATCATGCACTTCCGGGAAGAAAGTAACCGGGGCTGTGAGCGGTGCACAGACCCGAGGAACCAATCATCCAGCTGTGAAGGCTGGAGGAGGGTTCCAGTCCAGCCCCACGCTGACGGCGGCCCAGGCAAGCATGTCGGACATCTGGGCATCAGCCTCAGACTGGGCGTGCTGGCCCGAAGGTAGGGGACGTACCCGGAGAAACCAAGCCTGCTTCCATCCCCAAATCGCCTCCATCACCAGCCGGGTGTCCTCAATCCCGTGGGAAGAAGGAGCGATGCGGGGGGTGGCTGGAGGGGCATTCTTTCTTAGGAAGGAAAGCCTCACAACATTGTCATGGTAAGATTCTCGCAGTGAGAACACGAACCATCCACAAACACTGCCTCGGTGTGATCGCTGCCCAGACACACGAGGCAGTGCCTGTGACTGTCAGGAGCGGAGAGCACTCTACCGCATCCAGGAACTACACAGGGGCGGAAAGGCATCTTTATAAAGACGTGTCCTGAAAAGGACTATGTATTTTGCTCTTTTAGAGAAAATAACTCTTTTAGAGAAATAAACTCTTTTAACTGCGCTGTCGAAGTGCCCAGGGGCAAGCTGCACTGCTGTGCAGAGAAGGAGAAAGCCGCTGATATGCGCCATAGATCCAACAGCAAATACTTTACCCAAATACACTTTGATAAACCTATAATAATGATTTATAATTCTAGAGCTGTCGGGAGGATTTCACATGAAATTGCACACATACACCATTCGCCCGTGTGTGTTGATATCATATCTATGCACAGAGAAAATAAGATCCAGCTAATGTAGCGCGTTTATTGTGTGGGAGTAGCTAAAGCTGAAAGTTTTTTGTCACAATGAACGAGAAAAATTGTCCATGTATCAATCAAAATGGCAAACCTGCAGGGAATCACTTTGTAAAAACAACGAAACCCCAAACAGATCAGAGCAATTTCTCATTGGCCTTTTCTCATAGATCAGAGATGCAAACGGCTCTCAAGAGAGACCCCTAGTGTCGCTTCTTCGACACAACGTCGAAGTGAGCAACAGACGGGGAATGTCCATTCTATGATTCAAATATCCATTCTGTTTAAAACATTTTCGAAATTTCTAGGGTAAATTCCCAAAATGCCGATATAATAATAAATATCTGTTCTCAGCCACAAGGCCTCGTAACATTCTATATTTCACACATGTAAAATAAAATAAAATATGTCTGAATATAGGCTACTCAAACACAAATATTGATGATTGATCTTATAATATTCTTTAAGTAGACAAACTTTAGAAGCTACATGTCCTAAATAAGCCCCTGGAAACAATTACTTTACTTTTAATTATTAAAAATGTAAAATAAAATTATACAATTCAATAAAAATAAAAACTTTACAGATCTCATGCAATCAATAATTTCTCTTAGTCCACGCACCCAAAAGTTTCTGCTTACACTACTGTCATGAACAAATCATTCAGTCAACCACAGCTCAAGATAATCACTGAATAATTACTTAAATTTCAGTCTGTTCCTCACACAAAGGAATAAACTACTTTTATGGTGCTTTTTTGGTGTATTTATTTTCAAGACTCAAGTCACAATGAACTGTCACTGTATGAAGAGAGCCGCGTAAAGACTTAAAAATTCTCCTTTTGTATTCCACAGGAAAAAAAAAAAACAGCATACGTGTTTGGAAAGACAGAAGGGTAAGTAAATAATGATGGATTATTTTTCTTTTTTTGTTTGTGTGGGGGAGAATCAATCCTAACAGATCTAACTTTTTCACCAGGAAACTGATCCTAGAGCAGCTCTCACACATGTATAGTCATGTTTAATGAGTGGATGCTGATGGAGAGGGGTATAGCTGCTGGCATTGCTCCAAAAAAGGGCGTGAGCTCCAAATTGCCATTGAAGATATAGGGAGGCCCAAACCTAACCCTTTCCCTAACCTAAACGTGAGTGGAAGTGATGCCACCTTTAGGAGATGGCGCAACACCCTTTTGGAGATTCCGCCACCATTTGGAGGTCTCTGGCCTGCAGCTATACCTACTTGTGCTGATGAAGTACTTACATTCATGAGGGATCTGGATGTATGCGTGTGTTTGTCCTGAACAGAGGACGAGCAGCAGCAGGTGAAGAAGTGTCCTGCTCTGCCATCTACCAGCCACTACCTGACACTGCGCTGCACACATTCTGCATCAAACCAGCGGCATAAACACTGCCTGGAGTGTGTCTGGAGACGAGGGGCGTGGCCGACACACTTCTGCTGTCCTGCAGGAGACACACGAGAGGAGGGAGGCGTGGTGAACCCTATAAGAAGGAGAAAAAATACAAAGAATAAAAACAGAGGAAAAACATCAGGACAACACGAAACAACAGATAATCCTCAAGCCATTAAAGGAATACATTTTTAATCTGTACTTTTTTATGCAATCTCTGTGTGGCTTTATTCAGACGAGCAGCACATTTTAATGTATTATTTCATATGAATAAATCAAACTGACTACATTACGTAAGTCATTTCTAAGGCACAAATCAGGGAGACACATCTTTATGGTAGCAATTGAACATGTTCAGTGTGGCAGGGAAATGGGAAAGGGCAAACAAAGACAAAATCTCATTAAGCATTCATTAATTCACTTATGCACTCGTTAATCCTAACGACATCAATCCAGGAACATGCATTTCCATCAAGATCAATAAACATTCAGATCCTGATTCAGAAACCAGAATGAACACAAGAGGAGACAAAAGAAGCAATGAATAGGATGTTCCATCACACACACACACACACACACACACACACACACACACACACACACACACACACACACACACACACACAGTTGTGTTTCCATGTTTTATGGGGACTTTCCATAGACATAATGGTTTTTATACTGTACAAACTTTATATTCTATCCCCTAAACCTAACCCTACCCCTAAACCTAACCCTCACAGAAAACTTTCTGCATTTTTACATTTTCAAAAAACATAATTTAGTATGATTTATAAGCTGTTTTCCTCATGGGGGCCGACAAAATGTCCCCACAAGGTAAAAAATTTTGGGTTTTACTATCCTTATGGGGACATTTGGTCCCCACAAAGTGATAAATACACGCTCACACATACACACACACACACACACGTGCACACACACACACAGACACACTCACACGCACACACACACACACTCACACACTCACACACACACACACACACACACACACACACACACACACACACTCACAGACACACTCACACACGTGCATACACACTCACTAATACACACACACGCGCACACACACTGACTAATACACACACACATACACACACACACACGCACACACACTCACAGACACACTCACACACGCGCATACACACTCACTAATACACACACAAAATCAGCTCTGGTCTTTTAGAGATAAAGACTGCAGATCTGAAATTAACATCTACGATCAGATACTCAGCAAACAGCAGTAATGCTTCTGTGCTCGACTTCTCTTAACAAACAGTGACAAAATACATTTGAAAAATATGATTTTTACTACACTACAGAAAATAATTTCTTACTATATTTTGACTTGTTTTCCAGTAAAATATCTTTTTTTCTTGTAATCTAATAAAATGTAGAATATTTTTTTTAAAGAAAAACTATTTGTCAAAGCAGGAAGAATAAAACTTCAAAATGAAAGCTTTAGTTTTACTCCACTAAATGTTGTTAGATTTCTCTGAAAATGAGACGTTATACAATATTTTATATTATTCTGCTCTGTTTTCTGTACCTACAATTAAAAGGTATAAATAAATAATAATAATGAATAAAGATTACAATAATATAACACATATTCCTATAATATAATATAACATAATATAATATAATACAATACAATACAATATAAAATAATAACGTGTATACACATTCATTCAGGTAAATTGTGCCTACTGTTGTTGAAAAGTGCCCCAATTTACTTGCATTCACCCTATATAATGCATTATATACACTGGCAAGGGTGTTTAAATGAGGTACATGAACAGCTGTGGTAAACAGTGGTGGACTGAACATGACAGCTGTGTCTCTTGCCCCTCCCCAAATCCCATAATTACCCTCATGTCCCCTGTTCCCATCCCACCCCTCATTCCCATTGTTGTCAATTCCCAATCCACAAATGTGCTTGTGTTGTCAATTAACATTTTTGAGACACACACACACACACACACACACACACACACACACACACACACACACACACACACACACACACACACACACGCACACACACACACACACACATCAGTATGGAGAGGGGTTAAATGGTTAATGAACTGCAGGTTGAGTCATTGTGCCAGATCTCTGCACACACACATGCATTTGTTTTTGTATCTTGGTGGGGACTTCCCATTGACTTCTATTGTTTTTATACTGAGCTAATTATATTTTCTATCCACTAACCCTACACTTAACCCCTAAACCTAACCCTTATAGAAACCTTTTTCACAGAATGTTTTTTAGAAATGAAATGTACACTATGTAAAAAAAATTAAATTGTATTAATGAGAGAGTGCAACAAAAATCCATCTTCCAAACCATGCCTTTACTTTACCCAAATACACTTTGATAAACCTATAATAATCCGGGACAAATCCGGGACGGATTTCACATGCAATTGCACACATACGCCATTCGCCCGTGTGTGTTCACATCATATCTATGCACCGAGAAAATAAGATCCGGCTAATGTAGTGTGTTTATTGTGTGGGAGTAGCTAAAGCTGAACGTTTGTTGACACAACGAACGAGAAAAATTGTCCATTAAAAAAAATGTTATCATTCAAAATGGCAATATCCTGCAGTTATAAAAATTTTACAACGTTTGACCTTATCAGACGAGCTATCTTTATTTGTAATGTTAATGAACGTTGCCTAACTTTTGTAATGTAATTTATTTCAAAACATCAATGTTTACAATAAGTCAAAGTAAGTGAGGATGAGAGCAGGCTTCACTCAGTGTATATAATGAATTTTAAGAGTGCTGGCCTAAAAGATAACATACAAAATGGAAAAAGTGGCCGCATTATGCATATATTGTTTATTTTGCACAGACGCGTTTTGACGTGTGCCTTCTTCAGTGTGCCTTCACACTGAAGAAGGTGTGCACACTGAAGAAGGAACACGCCAAAACGCGTCTGTGCAAAATAAACAATATATGCATAGTGCGGCCACTTTTTCCATTTTATACAATAAGTCAAAACAACAGCATTTAAGATATGGCACTTACCTGATCAGATTACATGTTTTCAGTCTTTTCCTTTCTTTCATTATTTATTTATTTGTGAAGCACGACTTGAGTCATTACCAAAACAATGTCCTTCCACAAGACGCATGCAGATTCATTTTTTTATTGCTAGAGGGACAAAAGTTACATAGTGTATCTTTAATTAAAACATAATTTAGTATGTTAATTAAGGAGTTGTCCTTGTGGGGACCATTGGCTGGCAAATTTCAGTTTTAACTACTATTGTGGGGACATTTGGTTTTAAGGCAAATGTGCAGAATCGTGAATCAGCCAGCAGTGATGTGTGCATGCTTCTGCAGCATGTCTTCATCAGCACATGACTGTGATCAAGAGCATGTGTACAGTGTGTGTATGTGTGTGTCTGTGTTTGTGAAATATTACAGTTTTTCTCAATTGCTTAAACACTATAACCAGGCTTTTGAAATCAAATTTCAAAACCATAATGCCATTTATCAAAAAGCACACCCATTTCTCTAAACTATAAACACTATTCCCCTGTTTTGACACATGAGTCTGATTTGTTGAACTGTCACTGCAAAACTCTACACACAAATCCTTTCATTTCTCATTGCCTAGACCAGGGGTGACCTACCCTGCTCCTGGAGAGCTACCTTCCTGCAGAGTTTAGATCCAACCCTAATCAAACACACCTAAACCAGCTTAACAAGGTCTTTTGGATTACTTGAAAATGACAGGCAGGTGTGTTGGAGCTAAACTCTGCAGGAAGGTAGCTCTCCAGGAGCAGGGTTGGTAACACCTGGCCTACACCATGTGGTCCTTTAGAAAGAACTAGCACTCAATATTGTTCATGCAAGACAGCACAGCTTGAGCTCAATTAGCACACAATTACTCAGGTGGAAACACTAAATTGAATCACCTTCAATAGATAGATAAAAGGGCCTGAGTCAGTTCACATCCATGTTCACCTCCTCCAGCCCATGGAATGAGAATGCCTAGACATTTCAGTTGATATGTACCAGGGGTGGATCAGGCAAGCAAGAGGATTTTACCCCTGCTGCCTGGCTAGGGCCAATATGTGATGTTGACGAGATTCTTTGGCCTGTCCCAGACCAAAGATGGGATGCTGGGGGAGAATAATTTTTTTGTTGTTGTTTGGTGTATTGTACATACAGTATGTTTAAGGAATAAAAAAGTTCTAATGTATACATTTGTTGTGTCTTTTGTTGTGTTCATCATGTGAAAAGGTTTTTGAGGGGGAGAACCACAAGCAATGACTTATTACTGTTTTTTTTTTTTTAGTATTTTTAAATTGATCTCACCAGTGTGTAAGACTATGTTGGAGTGTGTGTGTGTGTTTTGAGGGCTTGTGTGTCATGTCTGTTGACAAAGTTTGGTTTTTCAGCTATTTTAACGGTTTTGAGTGGAGAGCTTCATTTTGACCTGAATGTTGTGCTGTTGAGAAACATTAATGGATGAAACATGGGAGGGGATATTTATCTGACTCCGCCCAGAGCCTCGGCCACAACCGCTAGACTAGAGAACCTCTGAAAACAGATAAAACAAAAGTCACATTAATGGCTTCTGATTCTATGAGCAAACTGATTCACACTGAACTCTTTCTTTTTTGAACACACTCAGAGTTTAGTTATTTACAAGAGTGAGAACTTTATTCTACTACACAATTCACTCCATCATAGACAAACTACAAGATTTTGGCAGTGACTACTGCATTTACTGTAAATGTGAGAGCTGTCATTGTGTATGTGTTTGGAATACAAGTATAAGTGTGCTGATACACATAGCATGACACTAATAATCATATCAACATGATGGTGACTCACTGCTGTAAACAAGAAATATGGATGCCAACAGTTTAAAAAAAAATTGTTTTGGATTTAACTAACATTAGAGACACACTCCTCTAAGGTGCTTTCACACTTGGTTTGATTGCTTGGGACCCAAGTTTGATTTACAATATATAAAATTATAAAATTATATAGTAATATAGTAAAAAAAGGAACTGTAAGAATAATGTTGTATTGATTCCTACATTAAATAAAGAAGTGCAAAACATATATACATGGAATCAGCATTTAAACCCCACAACCAGATTAAAAATCTTGAATCTTGTATTTTCTAGATGCAGACTTGATGTTTTTAGAATCCTAGCCCACTATTCCTCCTCAATACAAAGTTTACATCTTTCTCACATAATCTCTTGAGAGAAGTTGAAGCTCCATCCCCCAGACTTAGCAGGGAGTAATACACTGATACCTAAAGACCTTTTCCAAAAGCAGTAAGATTATCTGCCGCTTTAGGGGACTGTATGATACTCCCAAAAATAGTACAAAGCAGGTGGCGCAACTGTATATATCTAAAGAACGAAGATCTGGTATTCCCGAAATGTTGAACCAAATTTTCAAAGGATCTCAACACTCCGCTCTCATATAGGTCACCGATTGTCACATCACAATCCATTCTGACCAGCAGAAAGGGGATTTATCAATACACAATTTGGGATTAAGCCATAAACTCGAGGCAACATTTAAATAAATGTCAGAATTAAACAGGGTGTAATTTAACTAGTTTGATAGAAAGGCTTTGCAATGGCGAAATAAGGGCAAGGGGAAAAAACTTCCTGTTCAATACAAAATCAGGGAAGGGCTCTCTCAGGTGGAAGACCATTCTAAATGAAGAACTTCGCTATGCTATCAAATTGCTTGAAATAAGAGAGGGGGACATCTATAGGCAGTGACTGTAGCAGGTAGTTGAATTTTGGAATACAAATAATTTTAATATCATTAAACTTCCCAATCATTGATAAATGTAATTAAGCCCACCTGTCCACATTACTCGAAAACCTTTTAATTAAAGGGCCAAATTAACTCATTAAGGCTTGCCTGTAGACAAGGCCTCAATTACCTCGCAAAGCTTCTCCAAGGTTATCTCAGAATCAAGATAATGTTTTTGCTCAGTCGTTAGTTTAGGGAGTTGTAATGGTTCCACAAATTTTCTAATACCTTCATCGGTAGGAACAATAAAGATCAAGATAGAATTATTTAAAAGCATTATTAATATCAATGGTTGAGGTAAATATTTCACCACCAGCAGATTTCACTGAGGGAATGGTAGAAAAAGTCTTTCTGCTTTATATATCTATCCAAAATCTTCCCTGCTTTGTCCCCCGAATCAAAGTATGACTGTCTAGCCCTGAATAGTCAAAACTCCACCTTCCACTAAAAAAATGTAATTATATCTGTATTTCAATCGGATCAATTCTCTTAGGCATTAGACGACATTCTGCGCTGCCTCTGCACTTGTAATATTCCCTCCCAACTCCACAAGTTCTCGTGCTTTGAATATTTTGATAAATGAGGCATACTGTATGATCCGGCCCCTAAGAACCACCTTAAGTGCCTCCCAAGCCACGCCCACAGAGGATACTAAGGACCAGTTGGTCCTCCATATAAACATTAATTTCAACCTTTAACATTTATTGGAATTCAGGATTTTGCAAAAGGGATATATTAAAGTGCCAACTATACAGTATCTCTGTATGTGGCAACACCTCTAAACTCACCAGGGTGTGATCTGAGACTAAGATGCTTCCAACTGAGCAATGATGGACTTAGATACCAAAAAAAAAATCTGTTCTAGAATAAATATTATGGACTGATGAAAAACAATTATATTCCCTACCAGATGAGTTCAAAAGTTTCCAAATATCTGTAAGATCAAGAATTTTACACATCCTGTGAAGCATCAATATTACACTAGAGGGCTTACACACTTTTGCTTCACTATGATTAAGGACTGAGTCCATCAAAAGATGAAAGTCTTTTCCCAATATTATATCATTAGGGGTGCCAGCGGCTTGCAACATCCCTTCAAGATCTATAAAAAAGCCCTGCTCATCAACGTTAGGTGCGTAAATATTAGCCAAAATCAAACCTTGCCCCATAATTTCTGCTAAAACAATAATGACTCTTCCCAATTTATCATGAATCTGTTTGAGACATTTGAATAGTAGATATATAATTATCAGTGTAATGACTCCCCTGCTCTTACTTGAGCCAGTACTAAAGAAAACATGTCCACCCCAAGATGCGTTTTTTGAAGAAACATGATATCATATTTTTTACGTTTAAGAATATAAATAACCTTCCTTCTTTTTATGTGGTACCCCAACCCATTCACATTCCATGTGGAGAGAGACAATCCACTCATTTTACATTTTGACATACAGTATTAGAAAACATTTATTGTGTGTCAAGCAACTAAATTATAAGAACCACATTCCAACATTAGAGCAACAAACAAACCCTGAACATCCCCAGAACAAAAAATCTGAAAAAAGAAAATGAGCGCATTAATCCATGCACGATAGCAACAGCAGTCCATGTCCGCCTACGACAGCGCCTGTGACAACTTTGCCATCGGATTGCTCAAGTCCGGTGCTTCTATCCACATTTTGTGAGACAGAATTACACAACAGAAAATATCTGTGAAACAAAACTCCAGCCAATTGGCAGGATAAACACAAAAAGAAACAAAGAAGGCGCTCAGTTCCTCAGTGAATGTTCAATGAGTCAGGTCTACTCGGCTGCATAGACAATATCACACAATAACTTACTCATTCCATTGACCAGTGCGAATGGAGCCACGCATCTCCCAAATTGTAAGAATGATTAATTTCATAGTAATTATTTTAAATTTCATATACAGCTTATAAATTAGGGGTGTAACCGTTCAATTTCCTCAAGGTTTGGTTCTAATTTTTCAAAGAGCCACTTTATACCACATTCACTAAAATAAATAAAACAGATATGATTAGTTCTGTTGTAACTGTCAAAGACACTGTCAACTTATAAACTCCATAAGTGTTCAACATCACACTCACTTGAGATACGTTCAAAAACAAAAGAGATATATCCAATACTAACTACAAAACTGCTCCAGTGAGACATAAATCATAAATTGTTCCAAAGATGTCCGTAGAGTGGACTGACTTGATTTGAAAAGGGTTTTTAGCCGTGCTTGGCATTTAAAGGCGCCAGTGACAAGGCACCATTACAAATGACCAGTCTGCCTGCAGGCCATTCCCGCATTCCTGAACCAGGGAGGGGACAGGGGGAGGGAAACAACACTAATTAAAAACACAGGGGGTACTCCCTGTAACAGTGCAGTACCCCCTAAAAACCAAAGTAAAATTTTAAAGAGAAAAACAAAACTAATTAAAAACACAGGGGGTACTGTTATGATTTGTCATAAACAAACTCAGGAACAAATGAAAAGTCCATGATGGGAAAAATAAACAAAATGAGGAAAAACATGAAGAGGCTAAACAGGTTGGGGAAACATCCATAAAGGGCAGGGAAACCTCGAATGAACATGCAACGATACATCAACATTCAGGCGCTGGCTCGCTGACCGTGGCAGGCGTAGGCGCTGGCTCGCTGACCAGGGCAGGCGTGGGCCGGGAGGCAGAAGCCCGTCTTCTCTTCCTCCTCTGGGCAGACGAAGTGGACCGCGCTGGCTCGTGGAAAGCGACTGGCATGGGGATGAGCTCGCTGACAGATGGGGCTGGCGTGACAGGAAGCGCCACGGGCGACTGGAGAGTCACCACTGAGGGAGGAGAGGTACACCCTCCTCAGCGACACCCACGGTTAACGGCGAGCCGCAGATCCGCAAAGTCACCTTCATGAAGCCGCAGAGAGTCCACTCGCGCGTTGCCGGTGGCAACCGCTCCCTCAGTGAGGCGTTCAGATTGCATCTGAAGAAGACCACCAGGGCTGAGTCCGGGAAGTCAGAGACGTTTGCCAGCTCGAGGAAGTCTCCAATGTGGTCCTCCACCGGTCTGTCCCCTTGTCTTAAGCAGAGCAGCCTGTAGTTCGCTTGTTGTACCGCTGGATCCATTATGGTCGGTCGTTCTGTTACGACTGGTGTGGAAGCAGGACAAGACAGACGAGAGGTGCGGATCCAAACGCGGTTTTAATGTTCACGTTTCATGTCGTTGCTTCCCTGGCCTTTTTCTGCTGTGTCATACGTATTTGTTGCCCTTCGTGGATATTTCCCAACCCATGTTCACCTGTGTATTAGTTTAGTTTCTCCCATCGTGGACTTTTCTTTGTTCCAGAGTCTGTTTATTTTTGTGCTTAACAATAAAACCACGTTTGGATCTGCACCTCTCGTCTGTCTTGTCCTGCTTCCACACCAGTCGTAACAGGTACTCCATGTAACAGTGCAGTGCCCCATAAAAACCAAAGTAAAATTTAAAAGAGAGGGAAAGGCCAATGTGTAGCAGCGGCAGGAGAGAGAGAAGAAAAAAAACACTTACCAGTTCTCTAATACGTCATAGCTTGGTCCCCGGCCACTCCTCCACGCTCTAGTGGACGACAGCCACACCTCCACAGGTAGATCGGAGGCAGTCCTCCGGCTCCTGGTGGACGAACACCCCGCTGCATTTTTGGTGGACGGTAGGGGTCTCCCCCGCCCCTGGCAGCGGTAACAGGCAGTTGGAGGGAGCCCCTCCTCCCCTCGCGGTTGGCAGCAGTTCCTCCTCTTCCAGACGGCCGGGCTCCTCCGTCCTCCGGTGGATGGCAGCGGCTGCTCCTTTCGGGTGGTAGCAGCGAGAACTCCACTATGGCGCATCCCTCCTCCTTCCCAGGTTTCGGACCAGTGTAAAGGGATTAATGGAAAGGACGAGGTGAGAACCGGCTTGATGATATAAATAATATTTTAATTATAAACTGAACCAAAAAAGACAAACACACACACAGGTGTCGGACAGCTGTTCGTAAATCTTTCTCTCTCTCACTGCTGTCCTCGGTCGGCCTTTATCCTTCTCAGAGGCTTGATTAGCCTGATTAGGGTCGGAGTATGCAGCATCATGACCCGGCTCAGCCCACTGCCCTACCACAAGGTTTTTCTGAGAATGCATTTTTAACATGTGTATTTTGTCTTACTGTACTGGCAGAGTTTTTATAGTCAAAACAAGTGAAAAATTTAGCAGTGCTGAAGAAGTATTTTTAAGTAGACATTTTACAGTGTGTATTCTGTAACTGTAACTGTAGTGGAATACATTTCAAAAGTAACCCTCCCAACTCTGCCTGTAGGTAGGGGGGTCCTATTTAAAAAATCTGCTTAGGGCCGACCATGAAAACAATTAAGCAAAGTTGTACTGTTTGCAAACATTTGGAAACCACTCATCCTGCTGGGGCTGGACTTTACAGGAGCATTTAAATATGTGATGCAAGCGGTCCTGTCAACAGCCTACATGTAAAACCTTAAATAATGTGAGTGTGGCATAAAAATGTGTTCTGAATGCCTACATGCCCCCATATATAGAATTCACACAAGATCAGTAAAAGAAACGTCTAGGTTACTAGTGTAACCCCCGTTCCCTGATGGAGGGAACGAGACGTTTTGTCGATTGTAGTGATACAAGGGGCTCGACAGGCCCCCGCCCCCTTTTGCCGGCATCCACTTTACCTCGGTGCACGGCGAAGATGCCAACACACTGCGTGCGGAGATCACGACTCTTCTATTCAAAAACACGATAGAGCCTGTCCCTCCAGCCGAGATGAAGAAGGGTCAGTGCCACTGGGGTTGATGAATATGAGACCGCTTCAGCACTGGCTCCAGACTCGAGTCCCGAGATGAGCATGGCGCCACGGCACACACGAAACCCTTTCAAACCCTGGACAGACCTCTGTATTCTGCGGACAGGAGTCTCCTTACAGCAGGTGTCCTGACGTGTTCTGGTCACCACAGATGCCTCCAAACAGGGTTGGGGTGCCGTGTGCTACGGGGATGAAGCCGCTGGCTCCTGGAAAGGGCCCCCGCTGCATTGGCACATCAACTGCCTAGAGTTGCTGGCTGTATTTCCCCCTACGAAGGTTCCTCCCGCTAATTCGGGGCAAGCACGTCTTGATCCATTCAGAAAGCACCGCGATGGTTGCGCACATAAATCACCAATGCGGCGTGACCTCCTGTCACATGTCACAACTTGAATGCGACTCAGATCGCTGCATGCCACTCACATCTCGGGCAACCTCTACATGGCAATACACACGCTGTCGTAACAAGGTATGCTCAGCGGAGAGTGGAGGCTTCATCCCCAGTCGGTCTAGCTGGTTTGGGTACGGTTTGGCAAAGAACAGGTAGACCTGTTCGCTTCCCAAGAGACCTCCCATTGCCCAATCTGGTACTCCCTAATGGAAGCTCCCCTCGGGACAGATGCGCTGGCACAAAGCTGGCCCTGGGGGCTGCGCAAGTATCCACTTCCCCCAGTGAGCCTACTTGCATGGGTGCTGGACTTGGTTCTCAGATCTTGTGCTCCTCATGACAGCCCCTCCCTGTTGAATTCCCCTGAGGAAGGACCTTCTTTCTCAGGGACGGGGAACCCTCTGGCATCTGTGCCCAGACCTCTGGAACTTGCACGTCTGGCCCCTGGATGGGATGCGGAAGATCTAAGTGGCCTACCACCTTCCATCATAGACATGATCAACCAAGCCAGAGCTCCCTCTACCAGGCAACTTTACTCCCTGAAGTGGCGCTTGTTCGTAAATTGGTGTTCTTCCCAGTCCGAAGACCCGCAGAGGTGCCCAGTCAGGTCAGTGCTCTCATTTCTGCAGGAGAGTTTGGAGGGGAGGCTGTCCCTCTCGGGCCTCCAGAGACCCCCCTTCGAGCCGCTAGAATCAGTCGAGCTCAAGGCCCTCTCCCTGAAGACGGCCCTCCTGATCACGCTCACTTCCATCATGAGGATTGGGGACCTACAAGCGTTCTCTGTCAGCGACACCTGCCTGGAGTTCGGATCAGCAGGCACTCATGTCGTCCTAAGACCGCAACCAGGCTACATGCCCAAGGTTCCTATGACCCCCTTCAGGGACCAAATGTTGAACCTGTAAGCACTGCCCCGGGAGGAGGCAGACCCAGCACTTTCGTTTCTGTGTCCAGTACGTGCCCTGCGTACTTATGTGGACCGCACGCAGAGATTTAGACGTTCTGACCAGCTTTTTGCCTGCTTTGGTGGACAGTGGAAAGGGAACACTGTCTCCAAACAGAGGCTTTTCCCACTGGGTTGTTGCCACCATAGCATTGTGGCATCCTCATGGGCACTGGCCAATGGCACCTCTCCTAGCAGACATATGCAGAGCAGCTTGTTGGGCAACACCCAATACCTTTATGAGATTTTACAATCTCAGGGTTGAGTCGGTTTCATCCCATGTTCTCTCAGGTCCGAGCCAGTAGAACTCGGTAAAGCAGAAACAACTGACCGGGTGTACCACTTGCATCTAGCGCATTTCCCCTCCACTGAGGTGATCACGTGCGCTCTTATCCCAGGAGACCCCACTAACTTGGCTCCCTGGATGACTCCTCCCTAGCCCTCTGGTCCGTGAATTCAGCTGAGGAATTCCCCGACCAGACCCACTATGGGTACTGAAACTACTCTGTACTGGAATAGGTGCTCCCTGTGTGGATTAATCCCCCTGTGTGTATTTTCCACAGTACGGTTCCCTTACGAGCGGACCCGTGTCTCCCTTGGGCAGTCCTCGCTGCCCCCCGGTTGCTATGTTGTAGCAACTCCTCCCTCTCACCAGTGTTAAAACTGGATTTGGAGAGCATAATTTGCATGATGGTGGCTAAGGATCTCGCGCGTCTGGCAGGTGCTGCGTGTGGTTCAAATAAACCACAAATTTTCTCATTAGAATCGTCAACAAAATTCAATTTCTCAGTAAAACCCTTTTTTTTAAATGGACTGTAATGTTGTATATCCTAACAATATTGGTATTATCATTGCGACATCGATATGTTAAAGAGAGTAGCGATGGCGTTTTCCCCCTGGTTTTTAGGAGTCAACATGTATTGTACTCTAAGATTCAAAAAAATGGGAATGTAAAGTCAGCTTGTACCTCAGTGCCTCGCGAGAAGGTTTTGTCATCTAGCAAAAACTCGCGACTGGGATATCTTCAATTAGCATCAATATTACTTCTGGCTGGAGATATAGAACTCAATCCTGGTCCACAAGCCTCTGGGGAAATTGCCCTTGACTGTGTACAGTCTCCAGCGCGGTCAAATGGCGATGGCTGTGTAAACTATGATGACAGCTGTCTCGTTGGTCCGGCCGCGTCTGCTCCTTCCCTGGTTTTCCATGGGCTCCAGTCTCCCATGTCGTGGTGTGGTCTCTCTGGTGCGGTTGGCTTGAGTGTGGATTCCTTGTCGGGAGTGCTGGCACGGGCGACGTTGTGGCCTGATTCTGCTGGACTTCTGGTGCCGGCTCTCATGGGGTTCCCGAACATTATTACTGCTGGTGTGTCTAGCCGTGGAGGCGTTTGTGAGTGGACTCAGCGGAGTGGATTGGATCCAGCGCTTTTGTTTGATGTGCAAGCTAGCTTGCAAAGTGCCGAACCTGTTGGCGGTGAGTGTTTGACTCGGTTGCCTACGGCATCTACCTGTTTGAATGTAGGCCTACATTTAAACGGATCTTTTAAACCGAGGAATCCGGTAATGAGAAGGCATCGATTAAAAAATGTTTTCCAAACCCTGAATCAGGCTAAAATTGTCTGGGATACACGATGCAAAATGAAAGGATTGTTTGGCGGACATTTAAACATCCGGAGTATGACTCCTAAACGCGAACAACTTGAACATTTACTTTGTAATTCCAATATTGACTTTCTAGGATTATCAGAAACTTGGTTAAATTGTTCATCCGCAGATTCAGTAGTAAATATGCCCGGATATAATGTTTTTAGGAAAGATCGGGAGCAGGGGAGGGGTGGAGGGGTTTTAATTTATATAAAAAGCACTTTAAAATGTAATCAAATTGAATGGCCAAGTGATGTTAGTCTTGAGTGTGTTGGTGTGGATATCACACTTTCTGCAGAAATGTCTTTTATTTTAATTTGTCTGTATCGTAAACCTTCAGCAAATATGGATTTTTATGACCAATTGAAACAACTTCTTAATCACTGTGACTTGAAAAAAGAAATAATTATCATGGGAGATTTTAATATAAATTGGAATGAAAGGAAGGACAGGAAAAATTTTAAACAGAGTTTTGACTATTTTAATTTTACACAACTGATAGAACAGCCTACTAGAATAACCCCTCATTCTAAAACTAAAATAGATCTATTGTTTACAAATAAACCTGAAAGAATTTTAAAGCATTATAATTTGTTGACAGGGCTGTCTGACCATAATGTAATATTTTTTTCAAGAAAACTAACAAAGCAACGCTTTTTAAATTCATTTAAAAATAATGCCCATCGTGATATAGTCCCTAAAAATCAGCAACGCATTCTTGAAATAGCTTTATAAGACACTAATGGGAGTGAAGTCCTGCAAAGTGAAAATTTAGAGAGGCTATGATTATTTTTTGGGACAGGTTAAAGAGGTGTTTGAATTGTTTACTAGAAGGGGACGGTTAACAAAAATAAAAGAAAATACATTACCCTGGGTTAACAATGAATGTAGGAAATTGATGAAGGAGAGAGATCAGCTCCTTAAAAAAATCACTGAATTCTGGTCTCCTAACTGATTGATATAAATACACCTCTATGAGGAATAAAGTAATTCAGACTTTACGAAAGGTTAAAGCAAGTTTTTTTTATGAACATTATTGAGGGGTCAAAAGGGGATGGGAAAAAAATTTGGCAAACCATTAATAAATCAGTTGGTAAACAAAAGAATATTGTAAAAAAATTTGAACTTAAAATTAACACTATATTAGTAAAAGACTCTTTATCTATAGCCAAAAATTTTAATTCACATTTTAGAAATTCAGTGGATAAATTAACCCAGCGTTTTACTGTAAAATACATTTCATATAGACCTATACAAATTGATCAACCGATATTTCAAATAGATGAAATAACTGAGTTAGAAGTAGCAAATATCATTTATGCATTAAAAAGCTCCAAAGCAAAGGATGCGTATGGGCTTGACACAACATTTTTAAAAACAAATAAAGATTCTTTAGTATGCCCAATAACACATATGGTAAATCTGTCATTCAAACAAGCAGTTGTTCCATCTGCTTGGAAGATGGCTACAGTTGTCCCAATCTACAAATCTGGAGATAAATAAAATTTGAAAAATTATAGGCCAATTAGTATTCTTCCTATTATATCTAAGGTAGCAGAAAAATGGGTATCAAATCTTTTGACTAATCATCTAAATAAGGGTTTTAATTCTTTACATCCAATGCAATTTGGTTTCCGTAGAAATTACTCAACAGATTCAGCAAACTGTTGGTTTGCTGAGAGAGTGAAATGCTTATTAGATAAGAATGCGTGTGTGGGTGCTGTCTTTTTAGATTTAAAGAATGCATTCGACACCGTTGACCATCAGGTGCTCTTATCTAAACTAACAAATTTTAATTTCTCAGAGGAAGCAATACTTTGGGTAAAATCTTATCTTTCAAATAGGAAACAATGTGTATGTATTGATGGTGTGAAATCTTCTTATATTGCTTGCTCCAACGGGGGTTCCACAAGGAACCAATTTTATTTTCACTTTACATTAATGATTTACCTGAAGTATGTAAAGATGTAAATATTCAGTTATATGCAGATGATGTAGTTATTTATATCCATGCAAAGAATTTTGAAAAAGCATTGATTACTTTGACCTCTGCTATGACTAATGTACAGGATTGGCTTATTAGGACAGGTTTAATATTGAACACAAAAAAATCTGTGTGTATGATGTTTTCAAAACGGTTAGTAGAGATGACGCATTCAAATGTATTTATGGGAGGAGAGGAAATAGAATTTGTGAAAGAGTTTAAGTATCTTGGAGTTACTTTAGATTCTACTCTCACTTTTAAAAGCCATGTAAAAAAGTTGTCTAATATTGTGAAATTTAATTTAAAGAATTTTAGGTATATTAGGTCCTTTTTGACAGTTGGTGCTGCAAGGTTGTATTTATATTCAATGATTTTTTCACATATGCAGTATTGCTTCAGTAGTTGGTCTTTTACGAGTAACTCAATTCTTAAGTCAATAGAAATATTGTATAAGAAGGCGATAAAAGTGTTTGATAAAAAACCCCTTTCATTTCACCACTTTAATATAAATAAGAAACATAATCTATTGAGTTTTGAAATGTTTTACAATTTTAATTATGCGTGCTTTGTTTATAAGGTCTGGCATGGCCTTGCTCCACCTCCACTGAAGGAGTTTATTAAACAGAGGGGAGATTGTGGTATTGGTACCAGCTCTGTCAGTAGAGGGGACTGGGAAGTACCAAATAGGCGAACATCCTTTGGCCAGAAAGTTTTATCAGTGATAGGGAGCAAATATTTTAATAGTTTGCCACAGTCAATATGACAATGTTCTACTTATCACACTTTTAAAGAACATCTTAAGAAGTGGCTTATGAAAAATCAAGTGTGTAAACATTTTTCTTAGTAATTTTTGTAATGTGCTTTTATGTATTGTGTTTTTTAGTTGAGTCTTGTGTATAGTGAGTATTTGTTATTTGTGTGTACCTGCTATGGACTACGGGACTACGGACGTAAATTAGCAATACTGCTATAATCCGGCTTGTTTACATCTTGTATTCTGTACAAATGTTCATCAACATGCTTTGTCCCTATCAAATAAAAGAAATACCTAAAAAACCCATGTGATATATTTTGCTACTCTTTACCTCCCCTAGCCTGGGCAGGTGTGGTCTCCACGGGGTCTTTTCCCCCTGAAAGAACAGGAGTTGGAAAAGAACACCTTCCCCGATGTATGTGATAGCGTTAAGATGGCCCCTGCCGCTTTAAATCTATGCGAGAAACATACAGAGAGAAAAGGCTCGGCTTGCTCCCATGCTTAGCACGTCACCTTGTTCCCGCCTTCGGGAATATCTAGGTTACTATTGTAACTTCCGTTCGCTGATGGAGGGAACGAGACATTGTGTCCTCCTGGGCATGACGCTGAACCGAGCCACTGTTATGGCCGAACCTCATTCTCTGCTCCTCGGGGCAAAAACCTGTATGTAGTGGTGTTTCCTTGTATTCTTTGTGTTGCTTGGTTCTTGGCTCTTTGTCGAACGTTCATTCCGTCGATGTTTTGGACCTCTGTAAGATCAGAGTTATTGTCTGTATGAATGATGATGTTGGTGGACCATAGAGAGTGAGAGCCTTCCTCGGGACTTTGAGTCCAGAGCTTCTTTGGACCTCACATTGCATGGATCTGGTTCCGATGGGATCCAGAGAAGACCACGAGGGAAGATTCAGAGCAAAGATGAGATGACGACAGAAGAGAAGAGGAGGAAGAGCGTGTTGTTCCTGTTTGGAAACATTTTAAATTGGCAGCATCCCCAAACGTGTCCTGCACCAATAAGAAGTGACTTTTCAGAGTCACATGGTCAACTGGGCTGTCTTTTCCGACAGTTGATTTTATGGTCCTTTGTTTTGGATTCTTACGAATCTCCCGCTCAAAAATAGTGCATATTTAAACATGAACTTTTATAATGGTAAAAGAGACATGATATTCGTTGTCATCAGCTTCCTTTACGTAACCAAGTGAGCGTTTGCATACTAAACTTGACATTCTTTCATTAATATTGTACATGTAGGTAACAAAACATGAAAATCCCTGGTTACAAATCGTACTGGTTAATTCTTTGGTTATACCACATGGATAAAACATTACACACATTTTAAAGAGGTATATCAGGGTATAATCATTAATTTGTCAGTTATACAAGTTATCACAGATCAAAGCAAATGTCAGAATTACCTAGCAAGACTAGGTCTTGTATAAATTGTGGATTTAAATGCATTCTGTACATTTTAGAAGGTTAAATCGGTGAAGTACTGAATGTTCCTGGATTAAGATGAAATGTGTTAGTAATTGGGTCGTGCAAATCTGATGGTCTTTTGTAAACCTTTCAAAGAGAAGTCTGCTTTAACTCTGTGTGGAAGTTCAGAAGGTCATGCTTAGGGGCCTTTCTGAGCAATGTTGATGCCTGGGCTATTTAATTTATGACTGTGAAGAATTCCAAGATTGCAAAGGTTGTTTTTTTTTTTTTTTTATTCAAATCATGTCGTTTCAATTCTTCTGCATGTACAATACTACATAGTAATTTTTCATGTTATTAATGTCCTGACTATATATTGTGAATCAGTTGAAGAGCAAAATCCCCCTATCCGTTGCAATTGACAAGAGATCAGTCATATGACCCCTGATCCCGGAACTGAGCGCCCATGAGCAAAGATTACAGCCTCATGGACTTCCGGGAAACCTTGCGCTATTTGAGCAGATGCCATTGAAATGAATGGGAATGCT
Organism: Xyrauchen texanus; assembly: GCF_025860055.1. Classification (NCBI taxonomy): domain Eukaryota; kingdom Metazoa; phylum Chordata; class Actinopteri; order Cypriniformes; family Catostomidae; genus Xyrauchen; species Xyrauchen texanus. The sequence goes on along the minus strand of NC_068300.1, from coordinate 41,566,816 downwards.
AATAGTTTGTTTTCTCCAGGTATTTCAGATCTCCTTGGACCAAACCAACTGAACTTTGATGTCAAACATACCCAGGTGCACACCAAAAGTGCTAATGTGAAATTACATAACAAAACTCAGTGTGCAGATCAGTTTTAAACACATCGAGGAGGAGTGACAACTGTGTTTAGCTGCAGTATGTTTTAGAGGTCAACCAATAATGGATTTTGCCGATACAGATAACAAAGGTGGTGGGAAAGGTTGATAATGATATATTTTTTAATTGATTTATTGAAAGTCAAAATAATTTTTTGCCTGTCTGTCTATAGTCAGCAGAGTTGTGTTGGCCATGCAGTCATAGGATTACTCATCTCTTTCTCTCTCTCTCCCCGCTCTCTTTGTTTTTTCATCTGTCTGCCACGGCCTTTGTGTTTGTGGTGTGTGTGAGAGAGATTTTAAAGTGTGTTGTACAAATTTCAGTTCATTCATGTGCGTGTGAGTGTATTGGTATCAGTGTTGTTGGACAGCAGACAGTATTATGCAACCCAGTGTAATGCTACGACCGCCAAACATGCTGCCCATGAATAACACGAGTGTTAATATCGCTCACACATGCTCAGACTGGGACATGCTCACTGGTTCCTCACCTTCTCTGTTTCCATGACAACAGAATTCCCTTGGAAACCCCCCACAAAGGAGGAACACATACCATTTCCAAAATGCATACAGACAAATGACGGCCAACATGAACATTGCCAATAGAATTTTAGAAGTTAGTATGTTCATAAACACACTGTTCAAGGCTATATTACACTGAGCCAGCTTTAGGATGAAGATTTCAAGGAAGCCATTCCTCTGAGAAAAAGTTTCGATCATCATTATAGATGATATAGATTATGGAGTGGTGGTGGCGTAGTGGACTAAAGCACATAAATGGCAATCAGAAGGTCACTGGATCGATCCCCACAGCCACCACCATTGTGTCCTTGAGCAAGACACTTAATCCAGGTTGCTCGGGGAGGAATGTCCCTGTAATAAGTGCACTTTAAGTCGCTTTGTATAAAAGCATCTGCCAAATGCATAAATGTAAATGTAAATGTAGATCACACAGCTGTGGCAAAAGATTATTCTCAACGTAATCTAATACAAAATCAGTATTTTCCCTTTTTACAACCCTTCAGTTGCTGTAAATATGGCAAAGACTTGCTTAGTATTATATGCATCATCTTGCGGCGTAATGAACTCTAACCATTGACATTTCAAAGCCATAAATGAATGTAATGCTGATCGTGTCTTGAAGTTCACTGGTATAATTAATTGACACATGTATTAGTTGTAGTATATTATGCTGTCTATATCTGCTTTAGTTACCAGTAAGTTTAGGAAAGATTAGTCTCAGTCTCAAACAGCTAGCCCACAGTCCGTAATTGACTATCTAACGCAAATAGCAGACAAAACTGAAAAAAACTTTCTCTACCTGGCAAGCTCTATCTGATTTACATGCCTCTCATGAATAAGGGCATACAGGCACTTGTTTATCAGTCCATATTCTGGAAACAATGTCAGTTTATAAGATGATACTTTGATAAGTTTACAAGTTACCCTGAAACTTGGACTTAAGATGGACTTCACCAGAAATTAATCTGCAACAAGTTTACAGTCGAACTGCAGTGCACCTCACTGACCTCTGCCTACATCACCCTGATCAAAGGATGGGCTACACTTTTAAAATTAAATACATAGATAATAAATGAATTGCCAACTTCAAACTTCATCAGGCAATTAACAAGGACAATGCATCTGTGTGCACTTCTGCAGTTAATCCAGGATGGACTTCAAAGACATCAATCATTAATGTTACAGTTCTTACAAAATCTTTGTTTAAACATTGACCCTTAACACTTACTTAGTTTAATAATTTTAAAGCATGACTTGCACTTTACATTATTAAGTAATATTGACATTATATTCATGATGTTAGTCAGAGGGGAACTGGCACATAGTGAGTCTGGTTTAATTTCAAAGTAATTTTTCTCCCATTATCCAACATCTTATGGAGTTTTTTGTTCCTTGCCACAGTTGCCTTTAGCTTGCTCGCTGGGGTTATAAATTCAAATATAATTTACTTATTTATCTTATTTTTTATTTTAAGGCACAATTTACAATCATGTTTTTATTAAACTGCACTGTTATGACTCAAATACATTACTATATTACAGCCATTTCTGTTAAAGCATAATTTTCTGTAAAGTTGCTTTGAAATGATGTGTGTTCTGAAAAGCACTATACAAATAATAATTAAAAAAAACTTGATACTGCAAGCTGAAGGATGAAATAATCACTGGATTTGCCAAAGTTTCTTAGTGATAAAATCCTTTAAAGGTAATCTTTGTGTGAGTTATGAATATGAAATAGTCTATATTTATTACTTTTGCACAGGTAGAAATTCTGATCACAGAGTACAAATATTGTTTGAGACAAGTAGTAATATAAAGCAGTAATTCTCAAACTTGCACTACACCTCTATAAAACGTGTAAGTCAAATATACAAATTTTAACCAATCTTTTATTAAATAAACATTTAATGAAACCCTTCTACAAACAGATTTACATTTAGAATCATAAAATAAATTACATATGAAAACTGTGTCGAGAAAACATGAGTTCCTGAAATGATTGCATATAAATATTATAATTAAGTATATATATATTTAATTAAATATGGTTTTATTAATAGTTTTAGGAACAGTTATGAATTTTCTGTGTTCAGCTCAATTCACGCAATTCATAATCATTTATTTTTCTTGTTGTCTTTGTTATCATTGCCAAAATAAAAAAATTACCTTTGTTAACAAGTGTAACACAGAGTATGATGTTTTCAAATAACATACATTTTCAGAGGTGGGGGACACGAGTTACATGACTTGATTGGAGCCACAAATTTAATGACTTGTGACTTCATTTTGCTTGACTAAATGAAGAAAATGTCTTGACTTTGACTTGAGAACCAGCGACTGGAGACTTAACTTGAACTGCATGACTCGACAATGACTTGAATGTTTTTTATTATTATTATTTTCAATAACGTATTATAAACAGTAATGAAACGTGTTTGAAGCCTGCCAGCACCACTGATTTGCATCTGCACAGTTAACGCTGCGCTCACAATGCGCCAAAATAACAGATGATTGTCTAGTTCAGAAAAGAATTTTAGAATTGAACTGTAAATATTTCGAATTGGACTGTGTGAATAAAAAAAGTATGAAAATATGCAACGTAAAAATATCCGATACAACAACTACAACCTCATATTTCATCAGACATTTCAAAAACTACAAGGAAAGTTAAGTAAATCATTTCGTCATCATCTCAGTATCCAGAAAGATTAATATGTAAAATTACTGTTCAAATGTTTGAGGGTTGTCAGTAAATTCAAATGATTCATGATTATCTCATGTTTTGTAGTGTGACAGGTTTGAAATGACCCGACATTGCCTCTAAATGTGTGTGCCTTTTCTAAACTTTCTCAACACTCAACAATATACCATAACCATTTGTTGGTAATATAAAAGCATAACAGGCAGATTTGCAGTCACAACACTTTATTTAAAACATGACAAGTAGTATAAAATATACAGATTGACTCGTGACGAAATCCAAGTGCTCTCATAGTGATTATGACTTCTGAAGACTTTAACTAAAGCCCTTGAATGCAATACCTTTATGATTATTTTATATAAATGTATCTCTGACTGTCTTCAGAAAAGTTTCGATGGCATTTTCTTTTCATCTTACCGCCATATAATGCAGGGGTCAGGAACCTTTTTTCAATTAGGAGCCAATTTAAATAAAAATCAAATCAAGCAAACATTAATAGGTCACATGTTGCAATATGGAATTGAGTACATGTTACAATGTTACAATTATTCATGATAAATGTAACTTCGCCTTTGGGCTGGATGATAGGGAAGACATATATTTTCAAGGAAAACACTTCCTGTTGCTTGACTTCCTGTTGCTGATGGCATGCTGCACAAGTGTTTGTTTGTAGCCTGTTTAGGCTGCTTAGCATTGCTTATTCTCATTCTCAAACGTTCATCGTTATATTCGTCATTCATCGTTATATCCTTTCTCATTTTACCGCATTTCAGGTTTTTCCGCTTTTCTACTGTTTCATCTGCGAGTATTTTACCTGTTGCTGCTAGCACCTAGCTAGAGCCTGTGTTTGTAGCCTGCTAGTTTTTTTAGCATCGCTTATATATCTGTTTATAGCTATTAATCCATAACATCTGGCATTTTTAAGCACGCATCGGGTTTTCCCTCATATTATTCTCTAATCGCGATTCAACTGCACTCATATTCCACCTGCATCCGTGTTCTATTTTTATCGCGATTAAACTGCGTGCATTTTTCAACGCGCACCCGTTTTTCTCCTCAGCGTTACACAGATTATTGCATCGATCTCAAAGCACCACTTATCAAGAAAAACAAACAATTGTGTGAGGGATTCACATCAATCTCAAACCCTCACCGCTCAGGAACAACCAACAACAACAACAAACAATTTGTGGTAAGTCATGTATCCACTCATGTTATTTCTTCCTGCATTGCATGTCACATGTTTACAATAGTGAGGGATTCACATGTGATAAATGTAAGGAATTAGTCAGGCTGACAGAGAAGGTTAATGAATTAGAGACTCGCATCCGAATGCTAGTGGAGGTCAGTGAGAAGGAGAAGCCGGTAGATACTGTTTCGGATTCAGGCATTACAGAGAGCAACACACACACTTTGGTTCCAGCTGTAGAGCCCCTGCAGCAGGGCAATTGGGATGACGTCTCGGCGGCATACTCGCTCAGCAAAGAGACACCACTCTCCCATTCCGGTTAGGGTTTCCAATCGATTCTCCACTCAGTGATGCTCCACTCAGAGAGCCCTTGCTATTGGCGATTCTATTGAAAGGAACATGGAAATAGAGACTCCAGCCACTATTGTTAATGGCATTTTAATGGCAGAGTGTCTGACATCAAATCAAATTTACAAGTGCTGGCTAATGCTAAATGTAGATTTTCTAAAATTGTTATCCACTAACGATGTCCGGCTTCGCCAGTCAGAGATCACTAAAGATAATGTTAAAGAGGTGTGTGAATTTGCAAAAACGATGTCAGACACTGTAATATGCTCTGGTCCCCTCCCTTCTCGTCGTGGTGACAAGGTTTATAGTACATTAGTGTCACTGAATGGCTGGATGATAAATAGGATTTATAGACAATTGGAAGAGTTTTTGGGGTAGACCTGACCTGCTAAAGAGAGATGGACTCCATCCCTCCAGGGAAGGTGCTGCTCTCCTCTCTAGTAATTTGGCTCATAGTCTTAATAATGATAGTATTTGACTAACCGGGGCCCAGGTTAGGAAGCAGACAAACTGGTTAATCCGAACATCTACTAGCTGCATTGAGATGTCACACAGGTCACATAAACTACAACACATAGAGACAGTATCTACTAGATATCTAATAGAGACTGTGTCTGTTCACCGAACTACCAAACACAATACCCTCACTAAATAATTTAGAAAAAATGTGATTAAGGTCAAACTTGAACAAAACAAACAAATTAAAGATACACATCATATACATCATATACTAAACATTAGATATCTTTCTACCAATGCACTAATTGTTAATTAAATTATTACAGATCATAGATTGGATGCGATCTGTTTGACTGAAACCTGGCTTAAACCGAATGAATATATTAGTTTAAATGAATCCACATGTTATAAACATGAGCCTTGTCTGAAGGGTCGAGGAGGAGGGGCTGCTACAATTTACAGTGAAGTTTTTGGTGTTATTCAGAGGACAGGATATAAATGTAAGTCTTTTAAACTAATAATGCTTAATGTGACACCATCCATCTCCATCCATCCATCTTCAACCGCTTATCCGAAGTCGGGTCACGGGGAAAGCTGCTCCAGCAGGGGGCCCCAAATGTCCCTATCCTCAGCCACGTTAACCAGCTCTGATTGGGGGACCCCGAGGTGTTCCAAGGCCAGTGTGGAGATGTAATCTCTCCACCTAATCCTGGGTCTTCCCCGAGACCTCCTCCCAGCTGGACGTGTCTGAAACTCCTCCCTAGGGAGGCGGCCAGGGGGCATCCTTACCAGATGCCCAAACCACCTCAACTGACTCCTTTCGACGCAAAGGAGCAGCGGCTCTACTCCGAGCTCCTCACAGATGACTGAGCTCCTCACCCTATCTCTAAGGGAGAAACCTGCCACCCTTCTGAGGAAGCCCATTTCGGCCACTTGTACTTGCGACCTAGTTCTTTCGGTCATGACCCAGCCTTCATGACGATAGGTGAGGGTAGGAACAAAAATTTACCGGTAGATCGAGAGCTTTGCCTTTCGGCTCAGCTCTCTTTTCGTGACAATGGTGCGATAGAGTGAGTGCAATACCACCTCCGCTGCCCCGATTCTCCAGCCAACCTCCTGCTCCATTGTCCCCTCACTCGTGAACAGGACCCTGAGGTACTTGAACTCCTTCACTTGGGGCAATACCTCCTTCCCTACCTGGAGTACGCACTCCATTGGTTTCCTGCTGAGAACCATAGCCTCAGATTTAGAGGTGCTAATCCTCATCCCAGCCACTTCACACTCGACTGCCAAGCGATCCAGTGAGAGCTGAAGGTCACGGACCGATGATGACATGAAGATAACATCATCTGCAAAAAGCAGCGATGAGATCCCCAGGCCACCGAACCGCACACCTTCCCCACCCCAACTACGCCTCGATATCCTGCCCATGAATATTACAAACAGGATTGGTGACAAAGCGCAGCCTTGGCGGAATGAACTCGACTTCGTGCCGAGGACCCAGACACAGCTCTCGCTTTGGACGTACAGCGATCGGATTGCTCTAAGAAGGGACCCCCCCCACCCCGTACTCCCGCAGCACCTCCCACAGTCTCTCCTGGGGGACCCGGTCATACGCCTTCTTCAGATCAACAAAACACATATAGACCGGATGGGCATACTCCCAGGCCCCCTCCAGGATCCTTGCGAGAGTAAAGATCTGGTCGGTAGTTCCACGGCCAGGACGAAAACCGCATTGTTCCTCTTCAATCCGAGGTTCGACAATCGGCCGACAACCCTCCTCTCAAGCACCTTGGAGTAAACTTTACCAGGGAGGCTGAGAAGTGTGATACCCCTGTAGTTGTCACACACTCTCTGATCCCCCTTTTTGAAGAGGGGAACCACCACCCCGTTCTGCCACTCCTTAGGCACTGTCCCAGATTTCCATGCAATGTTGAAGAGGCGTGTCATCCATGACACCCCCTCCACATCCAAAGCTTTCAGCATTTCTGGTTGGATCTCATCAATCCCTGGGGCTTTGCCACTGCGGAGTTGTTTGACTAACTCAGTGACCTCCCCCAGGGAAATAGAATCTGATCCCCCATCAGCCTCCGGCTCTGCCTCTAGCATAGAGGGTGTGTTGGGATTTAGGAGTTCTTCAAAGTGTTCCTTCCACCGCCCAATAACCTCCTCGGGTGAGGTCAACAGCGTCCCATCTTTGCTGTATACAGCTTGGATGGTTCCCCGTTTCCCCCTCCTAAGGTGGTGGACAGTTTTCCAGAAGCACTTTGGTGCTGACCGAAACTCCTTCTCCATGGCTTCTCCGAACTTTTCCCACACCCACTGCTTTGCCTCCCTCACGGCCGAGGCCGCAGCCCTTCAGGCCTGTCGGTACCTTGCAACTGCCTCCGGAGACCTCCGGGACGACAAATCCTGGAAGGCCTCTTTCTTCAGTCGGACGGCTTCCCTGACCACCACTGTCCACCACGGTGTTCGAGGGTTACCACCCCTTGCGACACCTAAAACCTTGAGGCCGCAGCTCTCCACCGCGGCTTTGGTAATGGAAGCTTTGAACATTGCCCTTAATGTGACACCGTCAGATATAAATAAAAAATCTCTGTCGTCTTTTGTCCTTGCTACAATGGGCCTTATTCTGATTTCCTTGGTAAAATTTGCTAATTTTCTATTAGATCTTGTAGTTACTCTAGATAGAGCTTTAATTGTTGGTGACTTCAGCATTCACAATTAATGAAAATGATACATTGGGATTAGCATTTATTGATATTTTCAACTCTTTTGGAGTCAGAAAAAATGTAACAGGAACAACTCATCACCATAATCATATGCTAGATTTAATTCTGTCATATGGAGTTGATGTTGATAATATAGAAATTCTGCCGCAGAGCGATGGCATCTCAGATCATTACCTCGTCTCTTGTATGCTGCGATCAGATAATGTTACTCAATCTACACCACGCTATCGTTCAGGTAGAACTATTCTTTCGACCACTAAAGATAGCTTCACTAATAATCTTCCAGATCTATCTCATACACTCAATAAACCCCAAAGCCCAGAAGACCTTGATGAAATAACAAAAAATATAAATGTAGTCTTCTCTAGCACTCTTGATATTGTTGCCCCACTTCAATTAAAGAAAATGAAAGAAATAAGCCCTGCAACATGGTACAATGATCACACTCATGCTCTCAAGAGAGTAGCTCGGAAAATGGAGCGCATGTGAAAAAATACAAAATTAGAAGTATTTCGTGTTGCATGGAAGGATAGTGTCTGTAGCTACAGACAGACAATAAAAGATGCCAGGTCAGCATATTTTAGTAAACTCATAGAAAATAACCACAACAATCCTAGATGTTTATTCAGTACTGTGGCTAAATTGGTTAGGAATAAAGCCTCAACGGAACCAGATATTACGTTGCAGCACAAGAGTAATGACTTCATGAATTTCTTTACAGATAAAATTGAAATAATCAGAAATAAAATTTGAATTATTCAATCATCTATCATAGCACCTCAGAAAACAGTGTCTGATAAATTTCCTCACATGCAACTTCAATCCTTCACTGTTATAAATCATGAAGAGCTAACAAAACTTATAGAAACATCAAAAGCCACAACATGTTTGTTAGATCCTATACCAACTAAGCTCTTAAAAGAGGTATCTCCTGTAATTTCAGAACCTCCTCGCTATGCTTAGGACGTGTCCCAAGAAACTTTAAAATGGCAGTTATCAAACCGCTTATTAAGAATCCACAAGTTGATCCTGGAGAACTGGCTAATTATAGACCAATTTCAAATCTTATGTCAAAAATACTAGAAAAGGTAGTATCCTCCCAAATATGTTAATTTCTAAAGAGAAATAGTATATACGAAGAATTTCAGTCACAATTTAGGCCTCATCACAGTACAGAGACTGCACTTATCAGAGTTTCAAATGACTTGCTCTTATCATCTGATAGTGGCTGCATTTCACTTCTAGTGCTTTTAGATCTTAGTGCGGCATTCGACACGATAGATCACAACATTCTCTTGAATTGGATAGAGAATTATGTTGGCATTTGTGGAGTTGCATTAGCATGGTTTTGGTCATATTTAGCAGACCGCTACCACCTTGTCTATGTAAATGAGGAATTGTCAAACCAAACAAAAGTAAAATATGGAGTGCCACAGGGATCAGTTTTAGGGCCTCCGGTTTTCTCCTTGTATATGCTTGTATATCCGGTTTTCTCCTTGTTCTTATCAAATGTGTTTGTATTGCGTTTGTTAATACAGTTAATGCTGCCTAAAGAAAAAAAATTTAAGTTCAAGATGAACGTGTCTTTTCGTGATTTTCGTCTTTGTTTCTTTAATACAAAGATTCCTGTATATATTACTCAACTTGCAGAGATGTGTTCACAATGTGTAAGAGTGAACTGCTCCGTCACAGTTCCTCATGAGATGATCGGAGATAATGTGCAGCATTCTAATAGATTACATTATTCTTCCAAACAGTTTTCCTTTGGGCCCACCACCCATCGGAGAAACCGCAGGAGTCGGGTGCGCTGCCGTATGGGTGGCAGTGAAGGCCGTGGGCCTCGATGGACCAGACCCGGGCAGCAAAGGCTAGCTCTGGGGACGTGGAATGTCACCTCACTGGGGGGGAAGGAGACGGAACTGGTGAGGGAGGTGGAGCGTTACCAGTTGGATCTGGTGGGGCTTACATCGACACACAGTTTTGGCTCTGGATCCGTACTCCTGGATAGGGGATGGACTCTATTCTTCTCTGGAGTTTCCCAGGGTGTGAGGCGACGGGCGGGTGTGGGGATACTCATGAGCCCCCGGCTGAGTGCCACCACATTGGAGTTTACCACGGTGGACGAGAGGGTCCCCTCCCTACGCCTATGGGTTGTGGGGGGGAAAACTCTGACTGTTGTCTGTGCATATGCACCGAACAGCAGTTCAGATTATTCGGCCTTCTTGGAGACCCTGAATGGAGTCCTGAATAGGGCCCCAGTAGGGGACTCCATAGTGATGCTGGGTGACTTCAACGCACACGTGGGAAATGACAGGGACACCTGGAAAGGCGTGATTGGGAGGAACGGCCTCTCCGATCTAAACTCAAGTGGATGTTTGTTATTAGACTTCTGTGCTAATCATGGATTATCTATAACAAACACCATGTTCGAACATAAGGATGCTCATAAGTGTACGTGGTAACAGAGCACCCTAGACCGAAGGTCGATGATCGATTTTGTAATCATGTCATCGGATCTGAGGCCATATGTTTTGGACACTCGGGTGTAGAGAGGGGCAGAGCTGTCAACCGATCACCATCTGGTGGTGAGTTGGGTCAGGGGGAGGGGAAAGACTCTGGACAGACCTGGGAAGCCCAAGCGAGTAGTGCGGGTGAACTGGGAACATTTGGAGGAGGTCCCTGTCCACGAGATCTTCAACTCACACCTCCGGCGGAGCTTTTCAGGCATCCCTGCGGAGGTTGGGGACATTGAACCGGAGTGGGCAATGTTCAAAGCTGCCATTGCCGAAGCCGCGATGGAGAGCTGCGGCCTCAAGGTTTTAGGTGCCGCAAGGGGTGGTAACCCTCGAACACCGTGGTGGACACTGGTGGTCAGGGAAGCCGTCCGACTGAAGAAAGAGGCCTTCCGGGATTTGCTGTCCCGGAGGTCTCTGGAGGCAGTTGCAAGGTACTGACAGGCCCGAAGGGCTGCGGTCTCGGCCGTGAGGGAGGCAAAGCAGTGGGTGTGGCAAAAGTTCGGAGAAGCCATGGAGAAGGAGTTTCAGTCTGCACCAAAGTGCTTCTGGAAAACCATCCGCCACCTTAGGAGGGGGAAACGGGGAACCATCTAAGCTGTATACAACAAAGATGGGATGCTGTTGACCTCAACCGAGGAGGTTATTGGGCGGTGGAAGGAACACTTTGAAGAACTCCTAAATCCCAACAGGCCCTCTATGCTAGAGGCAGAGCCGGAGGCTGATGGGGGATCAGATTCTATTTCCCTGGGGGAGGTCACTGAGGTAGTCAAACAACTCCGCAGTGGCAAAGCCCCGGGAATTGATGAGATCCGACCAGAAATGCTTTGGATGTGGAGGGGGTGTCATAGATGACATGCCTTTTCAACATTGCGTGGAAATCTGGGACAGTGCCTAAGGAGTGGCAGAACGGGGTGGTGGTTCCCCTCTTCAAAAAGGGGGATCAGAGAGTGTGTGCCAACTACAGGGGTATCACACTTCTCAGCCTCCCTGGTAAAGTTTACTCCAAGGTGCTGAAGAGGAGGGTTCGGCCGATTGTCGAACCTCGGATTGAAGAGGAACAATGCGGTTTTCGTCCTGGCCGTGGAACGACGGACCAGATCTTTACTCTCACAAGGATCCTGGAGAGGGCGACTACACCTCGATATCCTGTCCATTAATATCACAAACAGGATTGGTGACAAAGCGCAGCCTTGGCGGAGACCAACCCCCACATGGAATGAACTCGACTTTGTGCCGTGGACCCGGACACAGCTCTCGCCTTGGACGTACAGTGATTGGATCGCCCTAAGAAGGGACCCCCCCACCCCGTACTCCCACAGCACCTCCCACAGTCTCTCCCGGGGGAACCGGTCATACGCCTTCTCCAGATCTACTCTAAATCTGAGGCCATGGTTCTCAGCAGGAAACCAATGGAGTGCGTACTCCAGGTAGGGAAGGAGGTATTGCCCCAAGTGAAGGAGTTCAATACCTCGGGGTCTTGTTCACGAGTGAGGGGACAATGGAGCGGGAGGTTGGCCGGAGAATCGGGGCAGTGGGGGCGGTATTGCACTCGCTCTATTGCACCGTTGTCACGATAAGAGAACTGAGCTGAAAGGCAAAGCTCTCGATCTACCGGTCAATTTTTGTTCCTACCCTCACCTATGGTCATGAAGGCTGGGTCATGACCGTAAGAACTAGGTCACGAGTACAAGCGGCCGAAATGGGCTTCCTCAGAAGGGTGGCAGGCTTCTCCCTTAGAGATAGGGTGAGGAGCTCAGTCATCCATGAGGAGCTCGGAGTAGAGCCGCTGCTCCTTTGCGTCGAAAGGAGTCAGTTGAGTTGGTTTGGGCATCTGGTAAGGATGCCCCCTGGCCGCCTCCCTAGGGAGGTGTTTCAGGCACGTACAGCTGGGAGGAGGCCTCGGGGAAGACCCAGGATTAGGTGGAGAGATTACATCTCCACACTGGCTTGGGAACGCCTCGGGGTCCCCCAGGCAGAGCTGGTTAATGTGGCTCGGGATAGGGAAGTTTGGGGCCCCCTGCTGGAGCAGCTTCCCTCGCGACCCGACTTCGGATAAGCGGTTGAAGATGGATGGATGGATGGATGGACAGTTTTCAGTTGAATGAAACTAAAGAGTTGTCACTCCTTTTTATCATGCGCTTGTTTCACGAGACAGGGTCCCATTGCACGGCAAACAGCAAATCACAAGCATTGACGACTTAAAAATATAATGAAGTGTGTTTCTTCGAGCACGTCTTTTTGACTAACTATTTCTTGTCATGTGTTACTCCGAGACCTCTTACATGTCATCCACCTGTTGCGGGCAGATGAGCAAAATTACTCTTGCATTAAATACATTTGGTGCAGGAGCTTGTGAACTGGATTGAGCCTCGTCGCATACGCAGTGTTATACATTTTCTCATCCCTCAATCTCTAAAATTCTTTAAAAACAATTGTTTGACTTTTTCTGTAATTGTCATAAAATAAGGGAAAATAGTTTCAATGTGTTGTAAAATTCCTTTAATTGTCACCAAAACAAATATTTTTGTAACAAAATCATGATGGGTTTTGATGTCTTTATGACTGGTGACATTTAGATGAGAGGAGATATGGTATGGTGTGATACAATGACCTGCACTGCACTGTTATTAAATATGTAAGAAAAAAATACCTAAATATGGATCTCTTTCTCACCCACACCTATCATATCATGTCTGAAGATGGATTTAATCACTGGAGTCATATGGATCACTTTTATGCTACCTTTAGCATTTTGGACCTTCAAAGTTCTGGCAACCACTCGTGTGCATTGAACAGACCTAGAGAACTGAGATATTCTAAAATCTTTGCTTGTGTTACGGAGAAGAAATTCACACACTTCTGGGATGACATGATGAGTTGAGAGAATTTTCATTCCCCTTCTGTCACTCACTTTTCTGAGAGCCTCGTGTCCCTCTGAACTTGAGAAAAGGCCAATGTCAAATTGGCAGACAAAATGTGCATGTCCCGCCCCTGGACAAATGGGTATAAAGGGGAGTGGGCGAGTAGCTGTCAGACAGATTTTTTCTTAGGAGCAGAGTGGTTGTGCCAACGGAGAGCGTCACAGTGGTGTCTGATGCTGATGACTCGTCTGGGCTGCCACTTTCGGGTCTACTCTCCCAGTCTGAGCCTGACGCACGGATGTCCGCTACGCTTTCCCAGGTCGCCGTGAGCGAGAGGCTGGACTGGAATCCTCCGTCCCCCCTCACAGCTACTTGATCGGTTCCTCGGGCCAGGGCGCCACTCATAGCCACACCCCCCCCCCCCCGGTACCTTTCTTCCCAGAATTGCATGACGAGTCGACGAGTTTGTGGAGGGCACCTTTTACTGCCCGGAACCGACCTCCTCGCTCATCCACTCTCACTACCCTGGACGGTGGGGTGGTACACGGATACACAGAGGTCCCTCAGGTGGATAGGGCGGTTGCAATCTGCTTTTGTCCCGAGAACGCCGCCACCTGGCGAGACCGCCCGGTTTTCCCCTGCAAGGCCTGTAGGACCATGTTGTCACTGACTGCGAAAGCCTACAGCGCCAATGGACAGGCCGCCTCCGCCCTGCATGCCATGGCTCTCCTGCAAATTCACCAAGCCAAGGCACTTAACCTGTTGATACACACCCCCTTTTTGAGCACAAACCATAGTTTATACCTTAACTTAAATGGTTGTATTTACTGGACCCTTTGGATTATGGACAGAGTTGTAGTATCTTAAGAAAGAAGACACTTTGGACTTTATTTCCCAAGTTTCAGAATTAATATGTGTTGTTAATTTTTAAAGTTAGAGAAGCTGAAGTTTATAGTAATGGAAATATTTTGTACTAAACATGTTTTTATAATCTACAAAAACAATAATAAAAGTGCCAAGACAACCCAGAAATTCAATGTTCTCAAAGCCACAAGTCTAAAGAAGTTATATTTCAAAATTGAAGACGATCTAACAAAAAATTTGGTTCCTGCAAGCTTTTTTCTCTTTAAAATCGCAGGCAGCATACAGAGTAAAATTAAGGCTCTGCTTTTCAAGACGACACAAAATCTGACTGTACTGCTTTGTTATTATGAATAAAACAAGGCTGAATTTTTAAAAACAGACTTTGGAGACAGGCTCGTTTTGTTTATGAGACTCTAATATATAAGATCATATACAGTTTTACAACATGAGTGCTGCTCAGATTGCAGTTTATTGAAGATTGACAACAAAGGGTAAATCTTTCAGACGAGATCTCATGTAAACAATGGAGAATATATCAATATTTCTCAGATATATTACTTGGACAAAAAGTGCTATTGGATGTTTTTCAATGAATGCTTGTCATGGACAATTGACCCAAGTGTGGCGAACTGGATTCATCTGGCGATCGCGTTTTCATAAAAAAGGTATGAAGTCCCGTTTTGATATTGCATGTTTTCATTTGTACTCCTGGCACACATAACTAAATTGCGGTTTCTGTAGCATTGCTATCGTGAAACAGAGATCAGATATCAATGTTAACCTTTAGACCTTTGAAAAGATGTAGAATTTGTTAACATTAGTTACATTTATAGACAGTAAATTATAAATTAAATGTAAGCAGATTGACGTCACCACCGCGTGCGGGGGAATTAGTATCAATGGCTGAGGTGCGCACATTTTGCACACAATTGCGTATCAACAGGTTAAAGGTAGTACCTAGATAGTCCCGATCTCGATGTGCTGCTGGAACTGCACCCTGCCTCCAGGGTCACAGCACAAGCACTCGGGCGGGCGATGGGCACCCTCGTGGTCCAGGAACGCTATTTGTGGCTGAATTTGGTTGAGATGCACGACATTGACAAGGCACGCTTTCGAGCACACTCCACGAGAAGTGTGGCATCCTCGTGGGTACTGGCCCATGGCGCCTCCCTAGCAGACATCTGCAGAGCAGCTGGATGAGCAACACCCAACACCTTTGCTAGGTTCTACAACCTCAGGGTTGAGTCAGTCTCGTCCCGTATTTTGTCAGGTCCTAGCTGGTAGAACCCCGGTCGCCGTGTCTGTAGAATCTCCTCCCTTGTCAGGCAGGATCTACCACCGCACCATGTCTTTTACCCCTGAAAGAATAGGAATGGAAAAGGACGCCTTCCCCAATGCATTTATAGCGTTTAGATAGCCCCAGTCACTTTTTAAGTCTATGATGAGAAACATAGAGAGAGAAAAGGCACGGATGGCCAGCTGGCTCCCATACAAGTTATGTCGCCTAAAAGCGACATATGACACCTTTTATTTGGGGGTGTTGGGGAGGGTTACTTGCAGCCGACCCAGCTGCTTCTAGCACACAGCAGCTTGCTTGCACCTGGCTCGGCAGTCACGTAACACGGGTACTGCATGGTGTTTTGAAGTGGGACCCCTTGTGTCACTACAATCGACACAACATGGAGTGAGTCATGGTTACTGTTGTAACATCCGTTCCCCGAAGGAAGGCACGAGACGTTGTGTTCCCCTTGCCACGTCACTATCCCTACCACTGTAATCCACTGTAACCTTATTCTCGGCTCCTCAGTGAAAACCTGTCTGACAGATGCTCACCCGCTCCCATTTATACTCTTATGTCCGGGGGCGGGACATGCAAATTCTGTCTGCCAATTTGACATTTGCCTTTTCTCAAGTTCAGAGGTACATGAGGCTCTCAGAAGAGACCCCTTGTGTCACTACAATCGACACAATATCTCGTTCCTTCCATCAGGGAACGGAGGTTACAACAGTAACCATGACGTTTTTGGGTGAACTATCCCTTTAACACGCTAAACATCACATTATCCACTAAAAACATATGCAGATATGAGTGAAAACACTGGAGACCAAACGGCTTCCGGTATGAATCAGATGACACTTCCACGTTCAGGAAAAAGGTGGATAGAACACAACAGTCTGGTTCCAGAAGTAAATAATTATTTTTAACAATCATTTTATCCGGAAGTTAAACATGTATTTTTAACAATAACTTGTAATCTTTTAAAGATAGATGTGCTAAGAGCCCCAAAGTTGTTAATCAATAGTATATGCTTTAGAATAGCGGAAATCTTGGTGAACTGCACCACCTATAATCCAAAAAGAAACACTCCACCAATCAGACAAAGTGCGCAAAACCAGCTCTGCAGCAACCACCTACTCTTATGATGCACTGTAAATGCTGCAATCGTGTTGGTCTCCCTACACTCTCAAACTATTTAGGATTTAATTATATCCCTATGGGACCTCTCCAGTGCTGGCTCAAATTGAGGGTACCTCGTCACTTATGGCGAAACGGTTGCTTACATTTTGTGGTATCATGCAAATTAACCACTTGGAAAACGGCTACATTCTATCAGACAATTGCGGCACTTGGCCAAGTAGCCAGATGCAAGGTGGTTAGAACAGACATCTCAAACACAATCTGAGGAGCCCTGTGTGATGGATGCCTGGCTTTTGGCACCTGGATAGGTGCACAACTGATCTGGCACATAAACTGTCAAAATTACTTTTAGCCATCCGGTCTGTAGTCCAGGGCTTTCATGTCCTGGTTCGATCTGACAACACAGTGGTTGTGGCATACATAAACCGCCAGGGGAGAGTTAAATTGCATCCAATGTTGAACTTTGTCCTTCTTTGGTGCAAGAAACATCTCCTGTCAATATGTGCGATGCACATCCATGTTCTCCTGAACTGCATCACAGGTTTGCTTTTGATCCAGGGTGTTAAACAGGGGGAATGGAGACTTCATCATCAGATGGTTCTGATGATGTGGGATCTGTTGGGAGAAGCCAAGATAGATCTGTTTGCCTCCCCGGAGATCACACATTGTCACCTGTAGTACTCCACTGACTCAAGCTCCACTGGGCCTGGATGATCTGGCTCACAAATGGCCAGTGGGATGCCAATCGGTGTTAATTTTTTTTTCAGTATTTTATTTTAGTCATAGTTTTATTCTTTTGACAAAAATGTCCTTTAAAATTAAAGTCATTTCATTTTCATTAGTCTTAGTCTGATGAAAATGACATGTAATTTTAGTCAACGAAAATAAAATCTTTTAGCTGATGACGATATACAAAATTGACAAAAAAAGTGTGTCAATCTGTAACAGCCATGCTCTATGTGGTTCAAGCTGATAAGTTCTTTGCCTTGTTATCTGTTAGCCAAACGGCTCACTCACATGTGACATGTTAGCAAATTGATTAACATGGTGTAAGCTGATTGGTCCTGTGACTTGTTATTGGGTAGCCAATCATCTTGCATCTCTCTCTTTGTTTAACATTTAAATTACTTAGTTTAGCAGATAAGCTGGTTTCTCTGCAGTGCGTTGCAAGAGTTGTTTCTCTGAAACCCACCTCCACCCCATCTTCCACATGCCTAGATCTGCTACATGGGGTTTGTTTGTTTGTTATGTCTATTTGTGCAGCAGCATGTAATACATGCTCAATGCAGCATGTTTTGTGTTTTGTCTAATTGTGCAGCAGCATGTCCATCTGCTGTATGTATGTGTATTTTCTAGCACTAGCAAGTTTCTGTACTTGATCTGCAGCTGCAGCAGCAGCGTTCTAGTCTGCCAAGACCAAAATCCTATCAATGTGTCATACCCACATTCAAATGCTAAATCTTTCTGAGAGTTGTCATGACTGAACTGCTGTCAATGACTTTGCTAAAATTAAGCCAAAAAGTGTTGTTTGTGGGTTTGAAACAGTGCATTTCTGAAAGATTATTGGATATTTGGGCTTCTTTAAATTTCCAGCAGGATTGGTGGCTCAGGATAAACTCATGATATTTTGTGGACCACCGTCACTTGTCACATCTACTCTACTCTACCAGCTTGTAGGCTACTGTTTGTGAAGGGATATGCAAATAAAAATGTCATACTGCTAAAATGATGTCTTTGCTTTTATTTTAAATGCTATTAGTAATAATAGTTACATTGAAAAGAATAAATTTTTTACCATATGTGGGTTAATAATTTAAGCAGTAAAGATGCATATTGATGGTAGTTTTCGTTTTCATATGCCACATTTCTCAATATGTTACATGTCTGACATATATGGTGGAATAAGGTGGAGGGATATTCTAGAAAACCTTGATTGGACAAAAATTTGGATACGCTTCTGACTGCAAGATGGTATTGTCAATATTTAAAATCCTTAAAACAAGATCAATTTTATTTATCTGGTTTTAGAAACAACACTGCATAAGATATTACGTTGTTTCAGAGAATGTATTTTTATCATGTGTATTTTGTTTTACTGTACTGACATTTTTATAGTTAAAACAAGTGAAAAATCGTCTCGGGTTATGACTATAACCCTTGTTCCCTGAGAAGGGAACGAGACACTGCGTCATTGAAAACGACTCTTTGGGGAACGCTCCTTAGCGTGCGCCTCTGAATTATGAATGAAACTATTCCAATCTTGATTAGTGTTGCGTCATGACGTAACATGTGACGGCATAACCGGATGCATAAAAGTGACGCCGGTACACACACACATTAGCCTAGCGATGAAGCAAGCCGCTCTCAGGCATTAAGAGGCGTGGCAGGGCGGCGCAGTGTCTCGTTCCCTTCTCAGGGAACAAGGGTTATAGTCATAACCGAGGCGTTCCCTTCGAGGGAACTTCGCACTGCGTCGTTGAAAGCGACTCTTTGGGAACGAATGCCCACTAGGCCACGCGCCGAAAAAGGCCTGCCCTAGAGTGAAACTGAACTCAGGCACTCAACTAGGGCGAGAGCACACGTGCGCCAGGCGTACTAGGGAGGTGCAGACTATAAAACCTGATGAAAGTGTGCGGGGTAGCCCAACCGGCTGCCTCACAGATCTCCTGGAGGGGCACTCCCGATAAGAGAGCCCTAGAGGACGCCATGCCTCTAGTTGAATGAGCCCTTATGGCCAAAGGTGAAGGCAAATTAGCACCTTGTAGGCCGAGATAATAGCCTGAACAATCCAATTACTAATGGTTTGTTTCGAGGCAGGAGCCCCTTCTTAGGTGACCCAAAACACACTAACAGTTGGTCCGACCTCCTTCAAGAAGAGGACCTCTCGAGGTAAATGCCCAAAGCTCTGACAGGGCAGAGCAAATGGAGCCTCTCTTCTTCTGCCGACACATGAGGTGGAGGATGAAAAGCCTGCAGGACCGTAGACCGTGCCGTGTTAGAAGGCACCTTAGGCACATAGCCAGGTCTCGGGTGCAGAATGGCTTTAACTCCGCCAGGGGCAAACACCAAGCAAGCTGGTGTTACTGCCAGGGCTTGAAGATCTCCCACCCTCTTTAGAGAGGTAATAGCTAAGAGAAAAGCCATCTTGAACATCAGGTCCTTGGGGGAAGCCGACTGAAGGGGTCCGAAGGGGGCCAGGAATAACCCTTCGAGAACCACCGCCAGGTCCCAGGCAGGAACCCTGGACCTGGTTGTCGGTCTCATCCTCCATGTACCACGGAGAAAACGAATGACCAGCTGGTGCCTCCCCAGAGGCCCATCACTCAGTGGTGCATGGAAAGCCGAAATGGCAGCCATGTACACCTTAAGTGTGGAAGGGAGAGACCACGCAGAGAAGCGATTTTGAAGAAACTCCAGAACTGAAGCCACCGGGCAGTTAACTGGATCTAATTCATGTTCTCTACACCAAGTGGAGAACACATTCCACTTGAGGCCATATAATCTCCTAGTAGGCGGAGCCCTAGAGCTAAGTATGGTTTCAACCACCCCCGCTGATAGACCAGCATTTAGGTACTGAACCCCCTCAGGGGCCAGACCCACAGTTTCCACAGCTCTGGACGAGGGTGGAAAACTGTGCCCCCTGCCTGAGACAACAGATCCCTCCTCAGAGAAATCTGCCGTGGCGGAGCTATCAAGAGTGAAATTATGTCTGAGAACCATACTCGGGCCGGCCACATCGGGGCAACCAGAAGTAGACTGATGCCCTCTTGGCGGACCCTTTCCAGGACTCCCGGGAGCACAGCGATCGGGGGAAATGCATACAGGTGAGGCCTCGGCCAGGCCTGTACCATGGCATCCAACCCCAGTTGGGCTGGATGTGAGAGGGAGAACCAAAGTGGACAGTGGGACGTCCCTCGAGATGCGGATAGATCCACTTCCGATGGTCCAAATTTGTCCCCTATCGACTTCACCACCTCTGGATGAAGTCTCCATTCCCCGGGCCTCAGACCCTGCCTCGACAGGATGTCTGCTCCCTGATTCTGAACCCCCGGAACATACATTGCTCTGATAGACAGTATTTTTCCTTGGGACCAAAGAATTATCTGATGCGCCAGTCTGCACAGAGGGCGCGATCTGAGTCCCCCTTGTTGGTTCAGATAAGCTACCACTGATGTATTGTCCGAATGTACTAGGACATGGTAACCTTAGATGTCTGGAAGGAAGATCCTCAGAGCCCTGAACACAGCCAACATCTCTAGACAGTTTATGTGCCAAGAATGATGATGGTCCTGCCACAGACCCCTGGCAAAGCGGCCGTCCATGACTGCGCCCCAGCCAGTGAGGGAGGCGTCTGTCGAAACGGTTTTCCGGTGACATGACGCTCCCAACACTGACCCTAGGGACAGGAACCAAGGTTTCTTCCATATTAGCAGAGAACGAAGGCACCTGCGCGTTACTCTGATTATACGAAATGGATTCCCCTTGGGGGAAAACCCCTTGGCTTTCAGCCACCACTGGAGGGGCCTCATGTGTAGAAGGCCCAAAGGTATAATGTTGGATGCCACTATCATGAGGCCCAGCAGTCTTTGAAACTGCTTTACAGTGATGGCCTGGCCTAGCTTTAACCCGGACACCATCGCCAGAACGGACTCGATACGTGCAGGAGACATGCGTGCCTGCATCGTAACCGAGTCCCACACAACACCCAGAAACGATGTGCACTGGGATGGTTGTAACACACTCTTTTTTGTGTTGAGTCTCAACCCCAAACTTCGAATATGGCCAAGGACGACATCTCGATGCCGAAACACCATTTCTCGAGACTGGGCCAGAATGAGCCAGTCATCGATATAATTCAGTATGCGGATGCCCTGAAGTCTCAGAGGAGCAGGAGCTGCATCCATACATTTGGTGAATGTGCGGGGAGAGAGTGCTAGGCCGAACGGAAGAACCCGATATTGGTAAGCTTCAGCCCCGAGCGAACCTCAGGAACCTCCTGTGACATGGAAGGATGGGTACATGAAAATAGGCGTCTTTTAGATCTATCGTGACAAACCAGTCCTCGGATCTGATCTGACTCACGATGACAGGAATGGTAAGCATTTTGAACCTGAACCTCCTCAAGGCCGGTTCAAAACTCTGAGATCTAAAATCGGCCTCAACCCCCATCCTTTTTGGAACTATAAAGTACCGGCTGTAAAGACCGGACTCCTGTCTGAATGAGGAACATGTTCTATGGCCTCCTTCAGCAGCAGAGATTGCACTTCTTGTTCCATCACCTGAGCCTGCTCGGAACCACTGTAGTCTGCACCACCCCAGAGAATTTGGGGGCGGTGCCGAACTGCAGTCTGTACCCTGATTTTATTATATGCAGGACCCATGCAGATATGTTGGGAAGATGATTCCATGCCTCTACAAAATCTACTAAGGGAACCAGCCTCTCGAGGCTGGTCTCGGTGTTTTCAAGCACTGTTCTCGACCTCCTGAAGCGAAAGACCGGCAGGATTAGTCGATACGGTTTCTGTGACCACCATTGATGCTTGTTTTTTATTTTTTGACACGAACGGCACGGTGTGCGTTCGCTGGAAATTGATGTGGCCCGAAGCGTCAGAGATGGCGGGAACCGACACCGATTTCCTGAGGACTCCGCTGTGAGAGCAACCGCGGTTGCTCTGCAGCGGGGGAACAGCCCTCCGAGGCTCTACCACCTCGGTAGGACCTCTTTCCCGAAGCTTCAACTAAGGGAACCAGCCTCTCGAGGCTGGTCTCGGGTGTTTTTCGAGCACTGTTCCCGACTTCCTGAAGCGAGAGACCAGCAGGATTTAGTCGATACGGTTCTTGTGACCACAATTGATGCTTGTTGTTTTTTTATATTTATTTATTTTTTTTGACACGAACGGCACGGTGTGCATTCGCTGGAAATTGATGTGGCCCGACGCGTCAGAGACGGCGGGAAACCAACACCGATTGTGTGCCGCCATGTAAGCCCTACTTATTAAAGCAGATGTATCTCTGCAGGGCTTACTAGGCAGCGCCGGGTTTTAGCCCATATCCCGTGCCCCCAAAACATCGTCTGTAATCAAACACTGGGGCTGGAGATATGGGACGAATGTGGTTTACCCCACGATCTCGTTTTAGATATCTTTGTGGAGATCGGGAAAAGCGGCAAACCCGGCGCTGAGGTTGTGATCTGTGCCGCAGGAAGCGCACGTCTAATTTGCTTTCAACTTGCGTTCCCTGCTCATTTTGTGGCCAGCTGATATTCAGTCTGGCCACGCACGCGTCACAACCTCAATCAGCTCCTCATAAGCTTGGCCAAAAACTGGCGTGCTTGGCTCACGGTCAGATCGCATCGATGCTGAGCATATCCACTTCCTCGGAAGCAGTGAGCTCAAGCATCGGGACCTGATCTTGGGCAGAAGAAGCGCGACGCGGGCTTCTGCACCACTCACAGTAGGCTCGGGATCCTCAAGCGAAGAATGAGAAAGTGCGCAGCAGTCTCATTCTCATCTGCAAAATCCGCTCGCGAACCCCGCGATCTCAATCGCCGCGCTGCCTCAACAGACGCGGGACCAAAACCGTGGGGAACGCGAGCCTGACCGTGCTCATCAAAGCACGCCAACCGGAGCGCAGCACTCTCATGGGTAGTGCTTCACAACTTTCACAGGCAGATCCCTCGAGAGCTGCCTCAGTGCGTCTGCGCTCCCAAACAGTTCACACATAAAGCGTGCGTGTCCCTACCCGTAATGAAACGAGGGCAGGGGTGCACGCACTTCTTGAACTGTTCGGTGGCCATAATGTTTTTAAATCAGACAAACAACACCAAATAAGACAAACAATTTCAACATAGAGCGCTTGCTGAAGAGCGAAAGCTAATGTGTGTGTGTACCGGCGTCACTTTTATGCATCTGGTTATGCCGTCACATGTTACGTCATGACGCAACACCAATCAAGATTGGAATAGTTTCATTCATAATTCAGAGGCGCACGCTAAGGAGCGTTCCCCAAAGAGTCGTTTTCAATGACGCAGTGCGAGTTCCCTCGGAAGGGAACTACCAGTGCTGAAGATGTAATCCAAAGTATTTAGAATATGTTACTGACCTTGAGAAATCTAATAGAATATGTCACAAATGACATTTTACAGCATGTAACAAGCATGCATTCTGTAATCTGTAGTGGAATATGTTAGAAAAGTAACCCTCCCAACCCTGCCTATAGATGACCTCAAAGCTAACAAAGATGAACTAAAAGGTACAAACTAATGTACCTCAAACTCCTTTCATGGGTTCTTTTAAAACTGTACTTCTGTTTGCATTGAAAATCAGCCATTATAAGATGGTCACTGTTTTGTTTATCTGGAAAAACTAAACAAGTCTACCTGATAAAAAAGGGGAGATTTGACAGAGGATGAACTATAAAAAGAGAGTATGAGACAGTGAAAAAAGGTAATTGTAACATAGTGATGATGTCACCTGCTGTGATCTCACTTCCTAAAAAGTGACATGATTTAGTATGCTGTGATGTCGGCAGATGTGATCTGTCTGGTGCAGCAACACTATTATTCCACACATGGCAGGCCCCATATTTAATGAGCCCTATATTCCCAGAGGAGTCCTGCCTCAATAGCTTAATAACCGTGACCCTAATGGGGCCCCTCCAAACAAAAGCACAGAAAAGCACAGAATCTGGCAATCATCCCATGTGTGTTTCCTTTTCAAACACCTCTTCACTAGAGTAAGCTCCACTATTATAGCTAAACATTTACAGGCTGCCATGTCACAACACATTCACTTTTACATTTAAATCAGGATAAGATGCACAGGAAGTCTGTCTTTGCTACAGTTCTGTTCTCTGAGTGACATTAACACAGTCTCTTAATGTCAATGCATGATAGATGTTAATGAGCCAGACTCATGCACTGACTGGTAAATAACAAGTTAATGTGGGCCTCAATTTGCAGGCAATCCTGTTACCACATGAATTCCCCCTTATTACAATTTTTTTTACATTCTTTAAATTTATGACATATAAGAAATAACATTAAAGACAAGTAAATAACCTCAATTGATTTTCTTAACTTTTAACACAAGTTTTTATGTTGACTGTAATCGTCAACCATACAACCCTGTTATCAACGTTATTGTAAGATGATCAAACATATTTCTCTTTACCGTAATTTCCGGACTATAAGCCGCAACTTTTTTCCCACGCTTTGAACCTCGCGGCTTATACAATGACGCGGCTAATATATGGATTTTTCCCGCTTTCAAATTTTATAAAAATAATAATAAAAAAAAAACATTCTGTGACGTGCTCAGTTTTTTGCCGGCGTGAAGCTTTCATTAGACCAATGAAATTGCCGAACGGGTTAAGGTCAAAACAACTTTTTTTGTTTACTGTTTAGATTAAATCGAGCGCGCTCAAACTTCCCATCATTCTGATTACGGTAGTAATTTTGTCACCCTCACCATGGCAAAGACATGGAGAAATGCATATGATGCAGCTTTCAAGTTGAAGGCGATTGATCTGGCTGCTGCACGGGAGCTTGGACTTAATGAGTCGATGAGAAGACGCTGGAAACAGCAGCGTGAGGAATTGACTCAGTGCAAAAAGACAACTAAATCTGAGGCTATTTAACTCCGACACCGAAGCAGATGACTTCAGTGGTTTCAGTGCACAGGACGAGGAAGATAGTGACCAATGACTTTATTGGTAGGCTACTATTTACTGCAAATGTTTTATTACAAGCTGTGTGTGGCAGCGGGGGCGTGGTCAAGCGCCCGTCCGGGAGAGAAAAGCTGTAAGGGCGCTTACACCTGCGCTAAATTATGTCTAACACCGGTGTCTAATTTCAAGTGCCCTGCTTCACGTGTCCTTCTTGGGAAAACTGTCACGCGGGCACCAGTGTGACAGTTTTCAGCAGGGCACTTGACGTTCCAGGTAAGGCTTTTAATGGCCACAGCAATGTTTACAATCAATTTTATAAAGTTTCTCAATTCTTCTATGCGCCAACACTAGACTGACGTGTGTCACTCTCTCAGCTCTGTGGCTGCTGCCTTTTTATGCCGCTCTCCCCATGCTTACTGAAATTAGACACCGGTGTTAGACATAATTTAGCTCAGGTGTAAGCGCCTTACCGCTTTTCTCTCCGGACGGGCGCTTGACCACGCCCCGCTGCCACACCGTGTTTCGTTAAAGCCTATTTATTTTTGTTACAAGCCGTGTTTCGTTAAAGCCTGAGTAAAGTTCATTTGTTTAAATGTACCGGTAGGCACCTGCGGCTTATAGACAGGTGCGGCTTATTTATGTTCAAAATAATATTTTATTTAAAAATCAGTGGGTGCGGCTTATATTCAGGTGCGCTCAATAGTCCGGAAATTACGGTAATTTAATGGAAATATATGTTTATTAATAACTATAATTTTATAAAAATATATGTTTATATATTTCCATGCACACACAGTCATATAGCTTACTTAAAAAAAAAAAAAAAACTTTAACACAGAGTCATTTTTGAGCCGAATTGTTTTTTTATTGTTTTATCTGTGGAAAAGGCTTGGTGACTTTTCCTAAACGCAATTTTTTTGTTGTTGACTAGATTCAGTTAGTCTAGATGTTTTAGGTGGTTGTCGAATAGTCCTCTGTTTGTACTGTTCGGGTCAAATTTGACACGCCATAGTAAATTAATGGTGAGACTGCACAGAGCAATTTTTCATATTTGTCAAATAAAAATCAATATATCAGACAGAATACACATAAATGAAGGGGTGAGACTATGCAGAACACAATGCAGAACACACACATACATGGAACCACACACACAACTAACATGCAAAAACAACTACACACACACATTTACATTTACATTTATGCATTTGGCAGACGCTTTTATCCAAAGCGACTTACAGAGCCCTTCTTACAGGGACAATCCCCCCGGAGCAACCTGGAGTTAAGTGCCTTGCTCAAGGACACAATGGTAGTGGTTGTGGGGATCGAACCAGCGTCCTTCTGATTACCAATTTACCAGTTATGTGGTTTAGACCACTACACCACCACCACTCCACACATAAATTAATGTGTAAGACTATACAGGTGAAACTCAAAAAATTAGAATAGCGTGCAAAAGTTCATTAATTTCAGTAATTCAACTTAAATGGTGTTGAAAACAGCTTATGAAAACCCCAAATTCAGAATCTCAGAAAATTAGAATATTGTGAAAAGGTTCAGTATTGTAGCACTGTCGCCTCACAGCAAGAAGGTCGTGGGTTCAAACCCTGGTTGCCCCGGCCTTTCTGTGTGGAGTTTGCATGTTCTCCCCGTGTCTGCGTGGGTTCTCTCCGGGTACTCCGGCTTCCTCCCACCATCCAAAAGACATGCAGGCTAGGTTAATTGGTGTCTCCAAAAAAAATTGCCCTAGGTGTGGATGTGGATGTGAGTGTGAGTGTATGTCTGTCTATGTGTGGCCCTGCGATGGACTGGCGACCTGTCCAGGGTGTCCCCCGCCTTTCGCCCAATGTTAGCTGGGATAGGCTCCAGCCCCCCGCGACCCTGTACACAGGATAAGTGGTTGACGATGGATGGATGGATGGATGGTTCAGTATTGTAGGCTCAAAGTGTCACACTCTAATCAGCTAATTAATCCAAAACACGTGCAAAGGGTTCCTGAGCCTTTAAATGGTCTCTCAGTCTGGTTCAGTTGAATTCACAATCATGGGGAAGACTGCTGACCTGACAGTTGTGCAGAAAACCATCATTGACACCCTCCACAGGAGGGAAAGCCTCAAAAGGTAATTGCAAAAGAAGTTGGATGTTCTCAAAGTGCTGTATCAAAGCACATTAATAGAAAGTTAAGTGAAAGGGAAAAGTGTGGAAGAAAAAGGTGCACAAGCAGCAGGGATGACCGTAGCCTGGAGAGGATTGTCAGGAAAAGGCCATTCAAATGTGTGGGGGAGCTTCACAAGGAGTGGACTGAGGCTGGAGTTACTGCATCAAGAGCCACCACACACAGACGGGTCCTGGACATGGGCTTTAAATGTCAAACGTCTTACCTGGGCTAAAGAAAAAAAGAACTGGTCTGTTGCTCAGTGGTCCAAAGTCCTCTTTTCTGATGAGAACAAATTTTGCATCTCATTTGGAAACCAAGGTCCCAGAGTCTGGAGGAAGAATGGAGAGCCACACAATCCAAGATGCTTGAAGTCCAGTGTGAAGTTTCCACAGTCTGTGTTGGTTTGGGGAGCCATGTCATCGGCTGGTGTTGGTCCACTGTGCTTTATTAAGTCCAGAGTCAACACAGCCGTCTACCGGGACATTTTAGAGCACTTCATGCTTCCTTCAGCAGACAAGCTTTATGGAGATGCTGACTTCATTTTCCAGCAGGACTTGGCACCTGCCCACACTGCCAAAAGTACCAAAACCTGGTTCAATGACCATGGTATTACTGTGCTTGATTGGCCAGCAATCTCGCCTGACCTGAACCCCATAGAGAATCTATGGGGCATTGCCAAGAGAAAGATGAGAGACATGAGACCAAACAACGCAGAAGAGCTGAAGGCCGCTATTGAAGCATCTTGGTCTTCCATAACACCTCAGCAGTGCCACAGGCTGATAGGATCCATGCCACGCCACATTGAGGCAGTAATTAATGCAAAAGGGGCCCAAACCAAGTACTGAGTACATATGCATGATTATACTTTTCAGAGGGCCGACAATTCTGTATTTAAAATCCTTTTTTTTTTATTGATTTCATGTAATATTCTAATTTTCTGAGATTCTGAATTTGGGGTTTTCATAAGCTGTAAGCCATAATCATCCAAATTATATCAAATAAAGGCTTGAAATATCTTACTTTGCTTGTAATGAGTCTATATAATATATTAGTTTCACCTTTTAAGTTGAATTACTGAAATTAATGAACTTTTGCACGATATTCTAATTTTTCGAGTTTCACCTGTATATAACATCTGAGGTTGTTTCCCCTCCTACCAACAACCAGAGGGAGCCCTCTCCCAAATACTAACTCTGTTCTGTTTCTTCATTGGTTACTTCCTGTTTGAACTATATAAATACCAAGTTGTTTCCACTGTCATGTTGTGAATTATTGCCAGTTCACCCTGTCATGTTGTGAATTATTGCCAGTTCACCCTGCCTTACCAAGCATTATTCCATTGCTGATTGTTTGCATGTTATGACCATTGCCTGTTTTCCTGGATTTACTGCTTTTTGGATACCCATTAGTTTTGTTTGCCTTGTTGGACTGTCTTTTTGGTTTATAGGATTATACCGCCTGCATAAGCGACTACCTCTATTTGCTTGCCTATTTGATTGTTTGCTTGTATTCTAATAAACTTCCAGCACATGGATCCTAACACCGTCTACATGACCAGTTCATTACAGAATACTTCACCTAACATGGATCCAGTGGAAGTTTCACAGCTCCAGGCACCATTCACTCACCAGTGCGAGGTATTAAGGGGTTACCAAGACCAGCTGAACAACCTACGAGCTGCCAATGAATGTTTAACACGATACATTCACTCACTGCCAGCTCCTCATGCTAAACTGGTAAGCTTTACTCTCCCTGATAAGTTTGATGGTTCTACTGAAAAATGCTGGGTTTATGACAGTGCAAGGTATTTTTTCAAAATCAGCCTGAATTTTTTGATGTCAAAGCTCTCGATTGGGCCACTGCTGTTTGGGATAAAGATACTCAAATCCAGGTTGCATTTGATTACTTGGTTCAACAAATCCACTAAGTCTTTGAGTATCCAGCGGGCGGTCAATATATCTCTGTTCAGCTACTTCATCTATGCCTGGGTCATTGATCAGCAGCGGATTATGCTGTTCTGTTCAGGACACTAGCGGCTCAGAGTGGGTGGAATGATGTCGCTCCTCGAGGGGCTTAACCTAAAACTCAGGACAGAACTAACCCGCAAGGATGAAGGTATGAATCTTTCTGAATATATCACTATGGCCATCAAGATTATTCACGGCCTCGGTCATGTTTCAAACCGGATTCTACAGTCTCGGTACAAGCCCAGAAATCCACTGTATCACCCGAACCAATTCATGTTGCTCACACATGTTTCCATTGAGGAACGCCAACAACGATGCAACGAAAACCTTTGCTTTTACTGTGGTTCACCAAGTCATCTCAATGCTGTATGCCCACACAAGAAATCAAGGTTCCCCTTCTGTCACCCCCTCGACATTGTGTCGAATGAAGTGACACAAGGGGTCTTCCTTGGGAGCCTCGTGTACCTCTAAACTTGAGAAAATGCCAATTTTAAATTGGCAGACAGAATTTGCATGTCCCGCCCCAGACATACGAGTATAAATGGAAGCGGGCGTGAGTCTGTAAGTCAGATTTTTTTTTTCTCTATATCCCACATCATGCCGTGGCGACGCCAAACCAGCGCGCCCCAACTGCTCACCGAGGGCATCCCCCTGTGGCTAAATATCCGATAGCTCTGCCTCAACCCGGGCCCAGCTCTCAGCCCCAGCTTCGAGCACCCCACAAAGCGGAACGGTGGTTCCTCACCAAAAAATTCCAGACGCTCCTGGGGCATATTGGCATCCTCCACCGCGGTCGCGCCACTCGAGTTGTTGCATATGAGACCGCTTCAGCACTGGCTACAGACTTGAGTCCCGCGGCACATACTGTGTGAATCACCCCCTCCTGACATCAGACTTTCAAACCTTGGACAGACGTCTGCTTTCTGCGGACCAGAGTCCCCTTGCAGCAGGTGTCCAGACATGTTGAGAGGCATCTGTGGTGACCACGACAGGGTTGGGGCACCGTGTGCAATGGGCACGCTGCTGCTGGCTCCTAGACAGGGCCCCGTTGCATTGGCATATCAACTGCCTAGAGTTGCTGGCTGTATCTCTTGCCCTGCGGAGGTTTGTCCTGCTAATTCAGGGCAAGCGTGTCTTGATCTGTTCAGACAGCACCGCAACGGTAGTGTACATAAATCGCCAAGGCGACATGCACTCTCGTCATGTCACAACTCGCCCGCCATCTCCTCCTTTGGAGTCAGCCATGACTCACATCCCTGGCAACCCCAACACGAAGGCGGACGCGCTGTCACAACAGGTTTCACCCAGCGGAGAGTGGAGGCTCCACTCACAGGCGGTCCAGCTGATTTGGGACTGATTCGGCACGGCACAGATAGATCTCTTTGCCTCCCAGGGCAACTCCCTCTGCCCTCTCTGGTACTCCCTAACAGAAGCCCCTCTCGGGACAGATGCGCTGGCTCACAGCTGGCCCTGGGGGCTATGCAAGTACGCATTTCCCCCAGTGAGCCTCCTTGTAATGGTGCTGTGCAAGATCAGGGAGGACGATGAACGGGTCACCTTGGTGGCTCCTTACTGGCCCACCCAGACCTGGTTATCGTATCTTACGCTCCTCGTGACAGCACATCCCTGGAAAATCCCCCTGAGGAAGGACCTTCTTTCTCAGGGACGGGGACCCTCTGGCACCCGCGCCCAGACCTCTGGAACCTCCATGTCTGGCCCCTGGACGGGATGCAGAAGATCTACCACCTGCAGTCATAGACACGATCAACCAAGCCAGAGCACCCTCCACCAGGCTACTTTACGCCCTAAAGTGGCGCTTGTTCGTGAATTCCCCTTCAACTTTATGTAGCCGCTATCATGGCCTAACACGAAGCAGTAGATGGCAAGTCCCCCCCTTTGAGCCACTTGATTCAGTGTTAGCCTCCATCAAGAGGGTTGGGACCTGCAAGCGTTTGCTGTCAGCGACACCTGCGTGGAGTTCACATACTCAAGTTATCCTGAGGCCGCGACCGGGCTACGTGCCCAAGGTTCCTACGACCCACTTCAGGGAC
The DNA here is from genome assembly GCF_025860055.1 of Xyrauchen texanus. NCBI lineage: Eukaryota > Metazoa > Chordata > Actinopteri > Cypriniformes > Catostomidae > Xyrauchen > Xyrauchen texanus. Next base: position 41,535,228 of record NC_068300.1, on the reverse strand, counting down.
CAGGTTGTGAACCTGCAAGCGCTGCCCCGGGAGGAGGCAGACCCAGCCCTTTCGTTGCTGTGTCTGGTACGTGATTTGCATATCTATTTGGACAGCACGTAGAGCTTTAGATGTTCTGTGCAGCTCTTTGTCTGCTTTGGCGGACGAGGGAAAGGGAAGGCCGTCTCCAAACAGAGGTTAGCTCACTGGGTCACTGACACCATCGCACTGGCCTACCAGACCCAGGCCGTGCCCACCCCCTTGCGGGTTCCGAGCACACTCGACAAGAAGTGTGGCATCCTCGTGGGCACTGGCCAACAGCACCTCCCTAGCAGACATCTGCATAGCAGCGGACTGGGCAACACCCAATACCTTTGCAAGATTTTACAATCTCAGGGTTGAGTCGGTCTCGCCCATGTTTTGTCAGGCCTGAGCCGGTAGAACTTGGTAACGTGACACAACCGACCGGGTGTTCTGCTTGCACACAGCGCCCTTCACTAAGTTGATCCAGTGTGCCTTCTCTCCCAGGTTAGCCACTAAGCATCGCTTCCTGGATGTTCGCCTCCCTAGCCTTCTGGCCTGCGAATTCAGTGGAGCAATTTGCGTCCAGACCCACTACGAACCACATGTGCTCTGTACTGGGGTAGGGCTCCATGGGCTTAGTTCCCTCCTCAGGCAACAACCTGTGATTGTATTTTCCGTAGTACGGTCCCCTGTCAGCAGACCTGCGTCTCCCTATATATTATAGTGCTTGGCTGACTTGTTTGTCTGCCCGCGCGCTTCGGCGTGTGGTGTTTGTGTTCGTTCACCATGTGTGTTTGCATGTGTTGTTTTCCATGCTTTCAACTGTCAGCTGTTGCCCCTCCCTCTTGTTAACTTGTTAGTTCAACATTACACTCATGTGTTACTTCTCATTAACCTCTCTTTATATTCCCCTTGTGTTTTTTGTCCCTTGCCATGTTTTGCATGTTGTTATTCACGTCTTGCTAGTCTTGCTTTTTTCCTTGCTATTCTTGGTAGTCTAGTTATCTAGTCAAATTTTATTTTTATTTTGTTTTGATTTGCTTTGGATTCCAAGGGTTTTTCCTATTTTTTTTTTCATTTCTTTTGCTGTGTCTTGGTCCGAGCTTGTTATCAGCCCTGATTTGATTTATTTTTTTTATCTTTATTGATTATTTGTATTTTTCCTATACTTTAACTTGGCATAGTTAATAGGTTTTTACTTTATTTTTCCCTATCCCCTGTGGCTTGCATTCCGAGCAGTTTAGTCTTTTCTCTTTTTTTTCTCCCGGTCTTCCAGGCTGCTGGACAGAGCTAATTCCCCTGCCACCTCCGGCCTACAAGCAGTCATCTCCCTTCCCTTTTGCCGCCCCTCACCTGCCAACACTACCCGTTGCTTCTCCCGTCTCATACACCACCATCCTTGACTTCTTGTGCAGACTGCTCTTGGCTGGGAGTTACCGGTCCACGGACCTAGTCTACGCTTCAGAGGCTGTTATTGTCTGTGGACCTTATCCTGTCCGGCTCGTGCTTGTTTATTTACCAATAAATCGTGGTTTACCCTGCAATTGAATCCTCTTCTTTCTGAACCCTGACACACTGATTTTAAGATCAGATCAAGGTCTTAGTCTGACCTCACTGTGAGAAATGTATGCTTAGTTGTGGAAGTTGCACCATGGTCAGGTTTGACTGTAAGCATATTGTGGCATTATCTTAATCTCACAAGTGGTTTAAAAAAAATGCTAAAAAATTGTTGACTGTTATTGTGTGTGTGTGTGTGTGTGTGTGTGTGTGTGTGTGTGTGTGTGTATATTATTATACACACTGTATTTCAATGCTCAACTTGTGATACTAGAAATTATGTTTGTTACAACATTGGCTAATAGAGGTCAGCCAATACATTTAATGGCCATTGTTGTCATTTCATGTAATTGTTTTTATTCCAGCAGATTTCATATGAGACCCCAATACATGTCATATTTTAATGTTTTGACAGTCTTTCAATGAACTGAAATTCAGGTTTTTGTTGAAGTTAAGACATTAAATGTGCTTATTTAAATGAACACTGTGTAAATTAGTACTTTTGAGGTAGATATGGTAAAAATACCATAAAATCTCCAAAGAAATGCATAACTTTAGAGTTCAAGGGTTAAATTACACAATTCGGTTAAACATTTTTCCTGTTTCTTTGTATTTTCTTGCCAGCATCTGCCAGGTATGCAACAGCTGTTAATTCATTTGTTTACTGCCAATTTGATGGGGGAATTATTATCTTTTTTTTTTTTTTTAAATAAATGTTTCAAATTCCAGGCCTTATTTTATACATTATTTGTAGAAAATTCCCACTGCATTTATCATAAAGCAAATTACACTTCGGCAGTTGCAGTAGGATTAGGTCCAAGATGGCGGATCCAAATGGTGCTATTTTTGTTAAATAACCCGACTTTTGCAGCACACGGACATCGGAGCAAGCGGTGTTCGTGTTTACCATCGCCAGACAATGCTCAAATATAGGATTCATGCAACAACCAAGATGCATGATGACCTGCAGGAGGCACTACGCCAACTCTGCTTGCTGCAGAGACCAGGCCTCCAGTCCTCGGTGTTGCCTGATGCCGGTGGCCGGGGGAGAGGACGTCGTAAGCGGTGTACGAGGAAGCGGAAGCGCGGCAAGAGGGCGTGGGTCCATGCTAGGCTAAAAACAAACCCTAGCCGGCCGGCTCTCCCGTCTAACCTGCTCTCAAATATTTGCTCCCTGGACAATAAACTGGACTACATCTGACTCCAGCAGGCTACGCAACGTGAGTTTAGAAACTGCTGCGTCTTTGTTTTCACAGAGACGTGGCTCAGCAACAGAGTTCCGGACGCCGCCATTCAGCTAGACGGGCTCGCCTCGTTTCATGCCGACAGAAATGCAGCTCTGTGCGGTAAGACTCGCGGTGGTGGCTTGTGTGTTTACATCAACACGGAATGGTGCAAGAACTCTATGCTAGTCTCTAGCTACTGCTCATCGCTGGTGGAGCTTGTGACTGTTAGATGCAGACCTTTTTATTTACCACGGGAATTCACCACTGTTATCATAACCGAAGTTTACATTCCCCCCAGCGCTAATGCTAAGGAAGTGCTCCATGAACTGTATGGGGCTATGAGCGAACTGCAGAATGCTCACCCTGACGGACTGTTTATTGTCGCCGGAGATTTCAACCATGCGAATCTCAAGACAGTGCTCCCTAAATTCCATCAGTATGTGGACTTTGCAAAGAGAAGGGCGAACACGCTTGAGCTTGTTTACACAAACATCCCAGGCGCGTACCGGGTAGAGCCTCGCCCCCACCTCGGCTACTCCGATCACATCTCTGTTATGCTAATTCCAGCACTCAGACCGCTCGTCAGATGCACAAAACCGCTTCAGAAGCAGGTGAAAACCTGGCCAGCAGGAGCCATCTCTGCTCTTCAAGACTGTTTTGAGTGTACTGACTGGCAAATGTTCAGGGAGGCTGCAACATATGGCGACTCTACCAACTTGGAGGAATACACAGCATCAGTGACCAGCTACATTAGCAAGTGCATTGATGATGTCACTTTCTTCAAGTTGTCCTGTTCATTGTTAGTAATTTATTGTACTGTCCCGTACTTTTTGCATACGTTTGCACGTGCACTTTATATAGGTATGTTATTTAGTCTGTGTAGTCTCATGTGGTTCTGGGTTTGTCCTATGTTGTTTTTATGTAGCACCATGGTCGTGGAGGACCATGGTGCTACATAAAACGCTGTGTACTGTACTAACTGTATATGGTTGAAACGACAATAAAAACCACTTGACACTTGACACTCCATGCACTATCATATATTATTAATGCCTTAACCTAATATACAACCATGATTTTAATTGAAGTATGACTATGATGCTGTTATATCTATGTTACTGCAGTATAAGAGCAGCTCTACATTGTGTTGAGGTTGATGGGTGTCCTGTTTTTCAAGTGAAAGAAATATCTCCCTTCCTGTTTAATGGTTTCTCCTAAATTCAGCAATGACGTAGTGATTTTTGATCATGTGCAACTTACATTGTAGTTATGAGAGTATCAGATGATTCCTCCCCCTTTGCAATACGGGGCACCAGTTAAAAATACTATCTTAACAATTTAAGAACCCTCCCAAAAGAGCTGTTTGATCATTTAGAATTAATGTAAACTTGAGTGAGTTGGTGAGAGTCTGGACAACTAGAGTCTTTGATCATCAACACAATGAAGACACAGCTGTAACAAAATGTTTACATTTATTAACAATAGATATGCAAGAGTAAATACCACAATGATTAAATATGCTTATAATAAATATGCACTGCTAAAGGATAATCAACTAATAACTAAATGGAAAGTAATGAATTAAAAACAAATAAATTATTTGAACACAGAATGGATGAATGCAATGCTGTTGAACAGGATGTAGCAATGGGTGAGAATTGTATGGGAATGCTGCTTACGGGAAACCACCTAATGGCTCTGGCACAATGCTTATTTATTTTTAAACTAATAATAAACCTATTATTTGAAACAAACAGGTAACTGTTATCTAAACAAGTTAGAAAAACATATGCTGCAGGTATAAATAAATGCCAAAATCTCTAGAAAGTTTATATTTACGTTCCACACAGTTGGGTGATCAGTACGGCAGTAGAGACATCTTCCACTGGTGATGTGGGTAGCGTGCAGTGGGAAGGGCGCAGAGTTGGGATCCAGTAGTCATTGCCACGCTGGGCTGGAGGATGCTGAAACTTCTGTTGCACCAAGAGGGTCCTTGAAGAATGGACCGGGCAGCTGGGTCAGTTGAATCTTCACAGGGTCCTTTGTAGGCTGGCTGCGTCACAGAGAAGCTGTGTGGGACAGGCAATGTCTGCCAATGCAGAGGTCCTTTGTGGACTGGGCTGCGCTGGTGGAGGGGCCGTAAGGGTCAGATACGGTCACTCAATGCTGGGGCATCTTAGCACCTTATCTGATGGTGAATGAACAGTTGTTTATGTTCATTCACCAAGGATCCAATCACAGTGTGGCACATCTTCCACACCGGGAGTTGGAGAGGGGCCCTGCCATAAACTGGTCCCTGGAATGCCATCTTAACTGATGTTCACCAAACTGTTTTTAACAGAAATTCTGCTTTGGTCAGATATCAGGGGAGGGGTAATATTGTGAAATTACCTATTCTAAGAACTTGTTTACTCAAAGAATAAAAAACTACATGTTACAGCTTACGTAAGCACATCTAATATAAGCCTGACACATGTGTAAGGGGGTTGGAATACACTGAAGCTTTTTCCCCGGCAGTGAGAATGAATAAAGCTGAGAAAACATCACACTGTGTCCTGTGTGTTTGGAACACTGCTCACTCATGTGAATTCCAGGTGGAGAATTTACATGACGTCCATCCAGTTAAATGGAATAAGTTTTGCTGTTATGCCGACAATACCCAACTTTATATTCTTTGAAACCCGACAAAATCTCACAATTCTCCAAATTAACAGAGTGTATCAATGAAATCAAAGATTGGATGGCCAGAAATTCTACTCTATTCCGACAAATCAGAGGTACTAATTATTGAACCAAAAACCTTTAAAAATAAGCCACTAAATATTAATTTGACTCTCGATGGATGCATTGTTACATCGTCTTCTACAGCGAAGAAATTAGGTGTTATATTTGATACAAATCTATCCTTTGAAAATCGAATTTCCAATGTTTGTAGAATGGCATTCTTATTGCTAATTTATGAAACCTGCTCTCTGTTGCCGAAAAACAAATCCATATGTTCATGACCTCAAGACCAGATTATTGTAATGCATTACTGGGAGGATGTCCTTCAAGTTCAATAAATACACTTCAATTGGTTCAAAATGCAGTGGCCAGGATGTTGACTAGAACCAAATAATATGATCATGTTAGCCCCATTTTATCATCGCTACATTGGCTTCCTGTTGAAGTTTGAATTAATTGAACCATTTTGTTAACTACATACAAAGCTTTGAATAGTATAGCTCTGCAGTACTTAAGTGACCTTCTACCACACTATATTCCATCACATTCATTACGATCTCAAAATTTTGGCCTGTTAATAGTTCTTAGAGTATCCAAATCCACAAAAGGATGTAGATAATTTTCCTGTTTGGCTCCTAAACTATGGAATAGTCTCCCTAACACTATTCGCAGACACACTCAGTTTAAGTCTAGACTAAAAGCTCATCTATTTAGCCAGGCATACACCTAATTTATTCATTAACTCTTATTCAATTATGCTGCTTTAGTTAGGTCTGCCAGAACCAGAAACATTTATCATGCTCTATAACTCTACAAAAAATGTTATGGCATCTACGCTAATATTATTCTATTTGATTCCCTGTCTCAACCTCGGGATTCACATCCCAAGATTACCAGAACCGGCCAGGTCCACCTCTGTTCCTGCTTTGTGTCTTACTCCACTGTTATGTGTCTCTGAGTGATGATGACTAAAAACAGCCAATGCCAGTCAGACATCACTTCAGTCTATTATGATGGACTTCAGGGGATGAACTGATTCCAACTCCAACCATAAGATATGGGATACTTCATATGCCACTGCCTGAAACTTGGACTTATAGACCTCACCGAAATTACCTGCTGGTTGAACTGTGATACACCTCTCTGATCTCTGCCTGCATCACCTTGGTCTAATGATGGACTACACTCTTAAAATGGAATACATAGACTTTCAATTATTTGCCAACAAAATGGCCCACAAAATGGCTTTCATCGGCCAATTAACAAAGGACCAAGTGAACTTTTGCAGTTAATCCAGGCTGAACTTCAAAGACATTTGTCATTAAACTTACAGTTCACACAAAACTGGCCCTTAACACTTACTTAGTTTACTAATTTTAAACCATGACCTGCACTGCACATAAATAATTAATATTGGCATTATATTCATGTTGTTTAGCCAGAGGGGAACTGGCCCCCACAGTGAGCCTGGTTTCTGCACAGGTTATTTTTCTCCATTAACCAAAATTATATGGAGTTTTGTGTTCCTTGCCACAGTCACTTTGGCTTGCTCACTGGGGTTCTAAATATAATTATGATTTAATTATTTATTTTTATGCACAATTTACACTCATTTAATCAAACTACACAATGATGACTTTATAGATATTACAGTTCCCTTTACAAAAAGCTTCACTAGGATGCTGTGCTGAGAAAAGCACTTTGGGAACAATCCTACATTGTGACCAGCTGTGAATATGTGTGTAACACGTCAATGAACATTGACCGGAATTTATAGCCTCGGCTGGTGAGATCATTGGATGCACCTGATGCATAGACGTGTCACCAGCGTGTCGTCAGATCTATTTTTTTCAGAGCCCATTCTGTGTGTTTGTGTCTCACAAGCCTGTCACAAACTTTCTTTCCTCTGCTAGGAGTTAGAATTTTGCTAGGCAGTGCGCAGTGAACCTTTTCTCCTTTCTCCGCTTTCTATAAATATATATTTAAATAGAGAGAGAATGACTGAGAATCAGAGCAAACAATGTGTGTTCCGTCTTTATACTCGACTATCGTGGGTGCTGAGACACGGGGGTATTCAATAATGCCGCCGGTCGAAGAGACGCTTGCGGGCTATCTCTCGCCGGGATCGGCACCACCTTTTAAAAAGCCGTCTCTTCCCACAAAGCCTTGTGGGATGACCTCCACTTTAGTAGGGAGGGCTTATCAAGCAACAAGTCAGGCTGATGCTGCTCTGCACACAATGGCTGTATTACAGGCTTACCAGGCTGACCTGATGGAGGACATGAGTGTGGGCACTGCACTCGACGAGCAAGCTTTTTCTGAGCTTCGTCGAGCCACAGATCTTTCCGCACGACCAAGCAAACAGCCCGTGCTATTGGCCGGTCTATGTCTACCTTGGTCAGCGCGGAGGGGCACCTTTGGCTCAACCTATCAGGCATCAAGGACAAGGATAAAGTTTTCCTCCTTGATGCCCCGGTTTCGGAGTTCCAGGAGGCGAAAAGCCATGAGGAAGCCTTCGGGCAGTCCTTTCCTCGCAGCACTCAGGGGGCGAGTCCGTCGGCCACCCAGACCCGCCTTGGTCCTGTTAGAAGGGAGGCTTAAAAGCAATGCGTGGCGAGTCGTGCTTCCCCTCGCGGTGACTGGGGAGAGTCTCATCGCCCTCAACAGCTCATGCCTTGTCAGTGCATGCAGACTGCTGCAGATTCCTTCTGGATGATGTAGGAGTTATAATTCAACCTAATCCTGCCTTTTTGCCAAAGGCCTTGATCCTTCTCCGTTTGAATCAAGTAATTGAACTGCATTCCTTCTCTGCTTCCCTTGGGGTGAGTCAGAATGAGGGGGCATCACCCATGCTATGCCCTGTGAGAGAACTGTGTACCTACATCAGGCACATAATTAAGATCAGAAGCACAGATCAATTGTTTGTCTGCTTTAAGACCGAGAAGCTGGGGCAACCTCTGTCAAAGGCCAGGCATTCTCATTGGGTGGTTGACACCATACGTCAGGCTTATGAGGATGCTGGTTTGTATGCTTCCACTCACCTTCACGCACACTCTACCCGCAGTGTTTCCACCACATGGACCCACTTCAGGAGGGCACTCTTAAATGATATTTGTGCTGCAGCATCTTGCGGTGTTCCATCTAACTTTACTCGATATTACAGAGTAAATGTAGCAGCTGGCACATCCTTTGCTGAGACTGTGCTGGGACTGCCTCAGGAGTGATGTATTTACCTTTTAGTAGCCAGTGCTACTGGTGGACAAGAGGGGGTTACCATGGCAGTGGGCAACCTGGCAAGAGCTGCACGGTGATATGGCTGCTGGAAGTCCTGATGAATAAATGAGTGTGCCAATGAAATGTGGGATTCATCAGAATACATCGCTACATAACACTCAACACTTCTCCTTATCACAGGAATTTATTTTAGGTACAGTTATGACATTTTACATGGTGCAAGCTGACAGGTCCTTTGACATGTAGGGTTTGTTCCAAAAGTAGTGAGCTGCCTCACTGTCTCCTGCCTACATAGGTAGCTGTCTTCCATGGCAGCAACCTGACTGAAGCCGCAAAAAAAGACAAGCTGAGTGATACAAACAGAGAAGGGTACCAGTGCTGGTATACTAAATATCAGAACTCTTCGGAAAAAATCTGCCATAGGCATGAGGCCACAGGTCAAGGTATTGCATGTGATGCACTTAAACATTTAGAACTTTTCGATGGAAAATCAATTTTGGATTACCCAGGAAACGCTGGATACATCAAAAATATTTTTACATTCCTTTTGGCTCTTTTAGAGGGTCCGGAACCAGAAATCCCATCCCTTTTCGAACACTGCACTTGTTTAGGAAAAGATACAAGTGAGTATATGGTAGCCTATGTTTTATGGCATTGTAAATTACAAATACAAAAGTGCAACATTATTTACACACCATCTGATTGGTCTGATCTCTTTCATGATATTTGTATCAGTCCTCTGTGGTGTGACTGAGGGTCTGACTTATGTCAGGAATGCAGTAACTGTGCTCTTTTAGCCCGGCTCCCAAAGAACAGATATACATGTGAGTTGTAATACACTGCCTGGCCAAACAAAAAGTCGCTGTTTGGATTTAAATAAGTAGATACTTAAGAGCCTATGATTGGATCATTATTTCAGTCATTAATATGTTTCAGCTGGCAACAATCCTTTTAACCCTAACTGGTGCAGTGTGTAACTTCTCATTTCTTAAACAACTATGTCGGAAGACGTATCCCGTGGTCGTGGAAAGTTTTTTACAGTGTTTCAGAAGGGGCAAATTATTGGCCTGCTTCAAGCAAAGAAAACAATTAAGGACATTTCTAAAATTGCTGGAACTGGGCTGAGAACTGTCCAATGCATTAAAACCTGGAAGTATAGTGGTGAACTGTCAAACACGAGAGGTCTCAAACATGAGCATGAAATGTCGACTCAAGGACATAAGAGCTATACATCCAAACTATAAAATGTGATGAATGTGTGCGGAGAGGACCAGCCTGCCGCATCACAAACTTTCTGCAGAGGGACCCCTCTAGCCAAGGCTTTAGAGGAGGCGACCCCTCTGGTGGAGTGAGCCTTGATACCTACTGGCGAATCTTGACTGGGCACCTCGTAGGCCAGGGCAATAACATCCCTCACCCAATGCGACATTGGAGGTGGCCGCCCCCCGTTTGCTAGGAAGCATAAAGATTGGAATGTGGAGCAATGGGAAAAGGTTATGTGGTCTGATGAGTCCAGATTTACCCTATTCTAAAGTGATAGGCACGTAATACATTACATTTACATTTATGCATTTGGCAGACGCTTTTATCCAAAGCGACTTACAGAGCCCTTATTACAGGGACAATCCCCCCGGAGCAACCTGGATTTAGGTGCCTTGCTCAAGGACACAATGGTGGTGGATGTGGGGATCGAACCAGCGACCTTCTGATTACACGTTATGCACTTAGCCCACTACACCACCACCATGTCAGAGTAAGAAGGGAAGTGCATGAAGCGATGCACCCGTTATGCATAGTACCCACTGTATAAGCATCTGGAGGCAGTGTTATGATCTGGGGTTGCTTCAATTGGTCAGGTCTAGGCTGAGCAACATTATGCTGCAATAAAATGAAGTCAGCTGACTTCCTGAATATACTGAATGAACAGCTTATCACATCAATATATTGTTTCTTCTCTAATGCCATGGGCGTAATCCGTGACATTTGGCTCAAATTGTGAAAGAGTGGTTCAGGGAGCATGAGGAATCATTTTCACACATGAATTGGCCACCACAGAGTCCTGAACTTAACCCCATTAAAAGTCTTTAGAATGTGCTGGAGAAGACTTCACAGAGTGGTTCGACTCTCCCGTCATCAATACAAGATCTCGGGCAAAAATGAATTTAACTCTGGATGGAAATAAATGTGACATTGCATAAGGTTGTCAAAACAATGAATTTTTTTTACATTTTGTACCCTTTTACCTAAAGATTTTCTGTCTCTAGGCCCTAAATGTGTGTATGTACGAGTTTTGGTTTATCTATAGCAGAGGTTCTCAACCTTTTGGAACTAAAGCCCCCTAAGCCATCATGCTATCATGTGGAACCCCCCACCTCCCTGTAAACTAATCTATAATCTGTTTTTGATAGATACAGAGAGAGATAGATAGATAGATAGATGGATGGATGGATGGATGGATGGATGGATGGATGGATGGATTCCTAATTTAGCAACTCATTGTGAGACGTAGTATGGCACTTCCAGACACCTGTTAGACACTGATGAGTGTTTGCTGATGTAATGTTTCTGCTGTGCAAGGCAAGATAACTTTAATTAGAAAAATTTGCCTGTTGGATTCGACAGTGCATTACAGCGGCTTTCTCCTTCTCTGCACAGTAGTGCAGTTTGCCCCTGGGCGCTTCGACAGCGCAAGAAACTAAAAGAGTTATAAAGAGTGATTTTCTCTAAAAGAGTTATTTATGCATTTCTCCCAGTGAGCCTTCTTGCACAGGTGCTGTGCAAGGTCAGGGAGGACGAGGAGAAAGTCACCCTAGTGGCTCCTTACTGGCCCACCCGGGCCTGGTTCTCGGACCTCGTACTCCTCGCAACAGCCCCTCCCTGGCAAATTCCCCTGAGGAAGGACCTTCTTTTTCAGGGATGGGGCATGCTCTGGCATCCAGACTTCTGGAACCTCCACGTCTGGCCCCTGGACAGGACGCTGTAGATCTAGCTGGTCTACCACCTGCCGTCATAGACACGATCAGCCAAGCCAGGCACCTGTTCGCAAATTGGTGTTCTTCCCGGGCTGAAGACCCACAGAGGTGCGCAGTTAGGTCAGTGCTCCTATTCCTGCAGGAGAGGTTGGAGGGGAGGCTGTACCCGTCCACCCAGAAGGTGTATGTTGTTGCTATCGTGGCCCACCACAACTCAGTAGATGGCAAATTTGGGTAAGCATGACTTGATCATCATGTTCCTAAGAGGCGCCTGGAAGGTTAAATCCTTCCCCTCCTGGGATCTCTCAGTGGTCCTCACGGACCTTCAGAAACCCCCCTTCGAGCCGCTAGAATCAGTTGGACTCAGGGCCCTTTCTCTAGAAACGGCCCTGCTTATCGTGCTCGCCTGCATCAAGAGGATCAGGGACCTGCAAGCCTTGGTTCTCGGATCTCGTACTCCTCGCTACAGCCCCTCCCTGGCAAATCCCCCTGAGGAAGGACCTTCTTTCTCTATGCGAGAAACATAGAGAGAGAAAAGGCAAGGCTGGCGTGGCCTGCTCCCATGCTTGGCACTTCGCCTTGTTCCCCCCTGTCTGGGGTAAAGATCCAGAAGACTTTGACGACTTTATGGGGCGTTGGGGAAGGGTACGTGCAGTCTGACACAGCCGGTCACTTTGGCACGTAAAATACCTGCCCGCTCCTGTGTCAGCAGTACACGTACACGGCTCAGCCGTGACATAATAACATATTTGGCATAGATCATCAGTTCACTATGTTTGGATAGTTTTTGTAAATATCTGTATGTTACCTATCAGAAGCCTGTAATCCTAAATTGACGTCAACTCACAATTATAGTTGCATTTGCCTATAATTGTTAGCCATTTTACAAGTTAGTTCAAGGTTAGATTCTCTGTCTTTAGCCTTTGGCAATGTGGAGAACTTTGTCTTTAGTAAACTCTCTCTCAACTAACTGAAACTCAGCTTTGACTCCTGGTCTACATTGTTCATACTGGTTTCTCTAATGGGTATAACTGTATTGCCTTACAGATATCTCCTGCAAGTGTGTGATGGAAGAGAAATGCCAGACTCAATGTTCAAACTAGCAGATGTAAGGAGATATTCATTACAGCTGCTGGTCTGAAAATTGACTCTGTCATTTCTATTCCTCATAGAGGCCAGCTGAAAACAATTAAGTACTTCCTAATGCCTGTAATCAAATAATCTTCCTCCATTGATGTGTTTGTTTATTTATTTATGAAAATACTCATTTAATGACCTCATCACACACTTGAGCACAGCATAGTTAGCAAATGACCACAACATAACAACAGATCTATGTGCTATAATTGATGCACTAGCAAACATTTGCACACTCCCAAATATCCATATTTATATGTGTTTAACTTAACTGTTTAATGGAGCTCTGTATTTCCTGTATATGAAAGAGTTTAAGTTCATGTTGAATGTTTCTCCATCATTTACTGATAAATTAGATTATCTCTATGGGGTTGTGTTGTAATGGGGTTGTCCACTTAAAAGGTTCTAGCAATTTCTAGGAGTTTTTAATAGTTTTCAGAGGGTTCATAAAATGTATAAGTATACATGTACATACGTGACCAGGTTTTCATGTTAGATACTGTCAATACGTTGATGTATGTTTTGAGTGTCTGTCTAAATGTACAAAAATGTATGTACACTTTACAAATGAAAACCTATGAATGCAAATGAGCCTTGTTCATTAAAAGGATAGTTCACCCACCATTTACTCACCCTCATGCCATAAAAGATGTGTATAACTTTCTTTCTTCTCTGGAACACAAACAAAGGTTTTTAGAAGAATGTCTCAGCTTTGTAGGTCCATACAATACAAGTGAATAGTGACCGGAATTTAAAGGTCCAAAAAGCACACAAAAGCAGTATAAAAGTAATCCATAATACTCATATAGTTTTGATCTGTTGCTGACCCACACCTATCATATAGTTTCTGAAGATATGGATTTAACCACTGGAGTCATATGCAGTACTTTCATGCTGCCTTGATTTGATTTTGGACCTTTGCGGTACGTGTCCACTGCTGTGATTTGACCGAAGCTAAGAGAGCTTTTTCAATTCATCCCTATGGAAGCCGAGCACTGTGTTTGTGAGGTGGATTGTGGGATTGAAAGCAGCACAGAGCAAGCTGTTCCCCAGCATTGTAAACTGCAATAAGTGAATTTCTATCACGCCAGTGGAAAAGCAGTATTAAAATTCGGCCACCATTCACTTGCATTGCATAGAGATATTCTTCTAAAAGTCTTTGTTTGTGTTCTGCAGAAGAAAAAACTCATACACATCTGGGATGGCATGAGGGTGAGTAAATTATTATTTTAATTTTTTTGGTGAACAATCCCTTTAATTGCTCCAGCATATGAATTCAGTAAATCAGTAATGCAGAAATCTTGGTTTGAAACTCTTGAAGTTCTTTTGAATTTAATCTGTTCTAGATTTTAAATATACAATCTATTCTATGAACTGTTCCACTCCTTTCTCCTCATATTTTTGTATCTATTGTCCAGCATTACATTTAGCCAGAAAATATCCAGTATTTCAAATGTCTACATGCAAGCTTGCTTTTAAATCTTACAAATACAAATAGACATTAACAGACAAGACTCTGTCTGACACACAAACACACACAAACGCTACTGTCGAAGATTTAATTTGTCTAAAAAGTTTGCTGGCTGGTTTTTGCCTGTGTCTTGCAGCTCAGTAAATGTGATGAAGTGCAGTTTTGGTTATGTTAATGCACTCTGTTTATACAGCACTGCAGTGACCAGGAAAGTTGCTTATATAGCTGTCAATCACCAGTTATCTTAGATATTTTTCAGATTCCAACATTTCCAACAAAACTTTATCTTAAATAGCATTAATATATATGAAACTGTAGTGCTTCCTGGATTAAAGGCGCACTCAATACATTTTTCCTCATTAAAAACATTTTGCTCCTAAAGAAATCAATGGTAGTTTTGAAACATAAGTATAAAAACATGAGCAATTACATAAGATGAAGACGCCAGTCATATCAGTAACCTTATAATAGCTGTTGTATTCTACATGGAGAGGGTCCGCACATGGGGCCTGCCATGTTAGAATCATATGACCAGCCAAATACTACTGGCTTAATCTCTGTAACCACCTTGATATTGGACACATTCATGGCTGACTGTGAATGTTGAATTTCTAAAATGGCATCTGAAACTAAAAACTAGTGATTTTAAATGATGCTGCATCCAAGCCGCTAGGTGTCACTGTAAGTTCAAGATGACACAAACGCAAAAGTTACTGAGTGAACCTTTAATATCTACTCAAGAGTTTGTGTTTACATCAGACTACTTGTAACTTGTTTTTTAATAGCAGAGAACACACACACACACACACACGCACATGCGCACACACAAAATAATTATATGGTATTTTATAATTCACTAATTAGAATAATTATAGAATATGTGGTTGGTGTGCTCCTGATGCATTCATCTCAGCATCAGATTCCTCCTTTCAGCATCAGATCACTGCTCACCACATTAGATTCCTCCCATCACATCATATCACTCCTCTTTGCATCAGATTATTCCTGTCAGCATCAGATTACACTTCTAAGCATACGATCACTCCTCACAACATCAGATCACTCCTTTTAGCATCAGATTATTCCTCTCAGCATTGGTTTACACTCAGTAATAGATCACTCCTCACATCACTCACAACATTAAATCACTCCCCTCTGCATCAGAGTGAGCAAGACGCACACATACAGTAGATAGGCGGAGACAGCTAGAAAGTGGAGAGCATTGCTCAAACATAGAACCGGGGTGAGTCTGGGTCAGAGATAGTTTTGTTGTTTAATATATATATGTTCTGAAGTCTACAGTCTATACCATATACTCTCTAAGTCAACAAATGTTTTGGCTTTTCTGAATCTGTCTAGATATCTCTGAAGGAGAGGACACAAATGACAATGAGTGCCATATAGTTCTGTTTGTTTCTGCTATGTTTGCCTTAACAGACCCATCTCTTTCCCTAAGAAATAGTTTTGATATTTAATCATATATATGTTCTGAAATCAGTACGTTTTCAACATAACACACTGCATCTGTTTAAAAGAACGAATAAACTAGGCTTTTCACAAATTATCCACTGCTTAAGTATCTTTAATTTTTTAAATTGTGCTATCCAAACACAATAATAGTCATGGACCCTGCAATGATGTGAATTAAAATAAAAATGTATGCTCTTGAAATTTTCACAATATGTCCAATAATAATTCTTAATCTATGGAGCCCCATCACATGTGAATACACACAAGGCCAAGGTGTGTTCAAGCTGTTTTTGGTACCTGATAAATAAGATATCTCCATCACACACATTCACATGCGCACACACCCAAACACATTCTTCTGTTGTCTTACAATCTGTGACATGATTAAGGGTGCTCAGCAGATCTTACCTTTGCAGGTAGTGTGAATGTCTAGGGTAGAACACAGTCTCCAATCTTTAGGTACGGTGACACGCCTTACTCTGTCTTTCCTCTCTGTCTTTTTCTCTGTTCATCCCACCCAATGGGTGAACCCTTGACGGATGCTGCAGTGAAGGAAAAACACACCCTTTCTGCCTTTCTCCAGCAATCTGCCCCTCCTCCTGCTCTCTCTTTCTCCATTTGCCTTCCCTCTCGCCTCTGATTGGCAGCTAAGCACAGGTGACATCATCTCTTTCTCTGTTATTTCTGTACCACCCAGCCCATCCCTTTCTCAAAATGGAAAGGTTTTTGCTTTTCTTTTTACAGTATATTTCTGTACCCCTCATAGCACTCATACAGAAATAGATTTAACCCTCCAAGGTACAATTTGTTTTTCTAGAGCTAATTTCTCTATGGCTAAATCTTACAAAACATGTCAAAAACATATGCAAGTCATAAATTTACCCCAAAATCAAATAAAAGAGAGGGGGGGGGTAATAGTGATAGAATAGCTTTAAATGGTATGGCATTTATACATAAGAGTAAGATTTGCTGTGGTGCCTTTAATATATGCTGTTTAATACAGTATACACTGTTTCTATTTGCATAGCTGAATATATGAAAAATTACTAAAGTGAGAAAATGGGAAATTCCTATAGTAATGGGAATTTCAACAATAACAAAAAAGAAATGTAAAAAGTCTGGATGCATTCTGGTAATGAGAATTTGGAGGCAATTGGCTTAATTGTCATCAAAATAATGTCACAAGGCATAGGCTTCATTTTCCTTATGCACTAAACATTTTCTTTCTATTTTATTTCTTCTGATTTTAGGGTGAAATGTGCCCTAGACATGTTTTTGTGAGACTATGTATATTCCACATTATAATTATGATTACCACCTTTAAGCTAAAATTCCACCTATCTTGATCTATTTAGATCTTTTCACAAGTGATTTCACTGCCTAATGCTTTCTGCAAAAGCAAAACCACATATATATGCTGAATAGGAAGAAACCAGCCCAGCACCCCCACCTTCAGCTGGTGGTCCCAGCCCAGTCTGTCAAATGAGCAGATGGAGTGGGTGAGGGGGGTTCAGCCTTTGTCATGACAAACATGAGCTGACCACTAGCCCTGCTCAGGGTTTAAAGATCTGCCAACTGAAAATGTGTACTTTTGAAAATTAATTTTTCAGGCTGCAGGACATTTTAAGATGAACTAATGAAGACAAAAATTGTGAGATATTTAAAGGCATAGATAAATGCATTTTTGTAATGATACAGCTAATTTTTGCCTGCGCCCTCAAAATGTTGCCCTTGGTCAGTATTTTAAATGTCACCCTGATTTTTTCAAGGAATTTTCAAGGAAATTAAAGGAATTGTTTTTGTCTTCATTCACTCAGTGATTCATCAATTCATTTTCAATTGGATTGCCATGGGACACCTTTTTTGAACAGCCAAACTGCACCCAACACTCCATAAAATTATTATAAAAGTAATCCTCTACTTGTGCATTGTATTCCAGATCTTCCGAGGCAGTGTAATGGCTTTGTGTGAGGATCAGATCCAAATTGAAGTCTTTACCAGTTTTCCCGCGTTAACATTCAGATCACAACCTGACTTTTATAGTGTTTTTTTTGTCATTTTTGGGGGGTAATTATTTTTAAATGAACTTTTACTGTATCTGTTTCTTACGTTATTTATATTGTTGAGATTTTGTTTGGTTTAGGCATAGGGGTAGGGTAAGATATTCAAAAATATCTATATTATAGTGTAATGTAAATCAAATTATTGTGACCTATATTTACCTGACTGATACGTGTTTTATATTATTTACAAGTGGTTAAGTTTAGGGATGTGGTTGGGGTAGGAGCTCTATAATATATGATGGTATAATGTAGCTAAACAAATATATTTATAAGTATAATAAAATATATTGTGTTTAAAACCTCTTCAACTGAGCTGCCACCTGCATTTTTTCACACTCAAATGTAAAAGTTCACCATTTACACATACTGTGGACTAATTGACAAATATTGGTCAAATTATTCAGAAATCCCCCATATAAAAAAAGACTCCAATTATTCATAAATAATATTGTATATGTTTACAATATTATGATGAATTTTTTTTTGGTTTGTTTGTCCTATCTTTGTAAGCATTTAATTCTGGTTCTGTTTACTCATCTTCCTCCAAAAATAATTTTTCTTCTATCCCTTTCCTTCACAAAATGCAAATCTGAGATATAGGTGGTGCTATAACACATTTTAGCCCTCACAGATGTGTTCGTACATAGACATTTAGTCTAATTTTCAGTTTATCTACCCTAATTGTTTCATCGAATATATCGGCCTCTGTGTGGACTAGAAGCTCAATCTAGGTGTCATTAGTAAGCTGAGATCTTCCCCTTTGCGATGATATAAAATGTTATCATCAGTAGTTGACACAACATATTTCCGATGTGGCGGAGTGAGCAAGAGACAGACTCAGTGGGTGTGGCATTAAGCCTCAGAGAGGCATTTATTTGAAATAATAATAAACAAAAAATGTCCTAGCATGCGTTCCCCTTCTAGGTCTGTGGCGCTTGGGGTGGCGGTGTCCCTGGCACAACAGGTGAGAGGGGAAGGTGGCCCGGCCTCTAGCTCGTCAGCCGCGACATGTGCTGTTCTCCCCCAGAGACACATCTAACTCCTGCCAGGGGACCAAGGAGCGGGTTCCGCGATGGATCTAATTCGGCCGAACACTCCTCGCTCTGGTCCTGGGTGTATGAGGATACCAGTGTGTGCACACATGGAGAATAGAAGCCAGCTCCCCTAGAAGAGGTGCGCTCTGCATTTTAAAGACAGTGGTGATGAGAGCCATGTGGCGTCATGCGAAGGTCGGACATGTAAACAACGAGCTCTGGGCACTTTTCTAGTTTGAATACTTTTTGTCAAAAACAGGTGAGATTCGATACACTCTGATTCTTGACTCTTCTAGGAATATCTGTTCTAATTCAAAATCCTTGGTCTCTGGAGACATTAAAAGACATTTACATACTAAGGCCGGAGATCAGGGACTCAGTTTGGACAGTGCGGTGAAAGAGATTCATCGTCAACTGTTGAACATGTTGAATGCTGGTGAAGGTCATTGCTAACTTAGATCTTGCTGTAATACGTCGATTGATCACTGCTATGGAGACGAAATTCACTGAGATGGTTTCAAGCGTGTTGGATGTTGAGAACCATATAGATTATCTGAAGTCATTGGAGAGGGAATTAGCTGCTAATCCACTATCGACCAAGATAGACTTGGAGCATGTTTGGGAGAAGTTGTAAGACCTTAAGAATCATAACCGGCAAAACAACGTCTGAATTGTTGGAATTCCTGAGGACGATATATTGCAATGAACTCTTACATCAAGGGAAGGTCGCTTTTGCACTGATGTTCCCAGCCAAATTGAGAATAGATGCTAAGGATGGCCGCAAAATATTTACATGCCCACAGCAAGCAATGTCCTTCATAAACTCAATGGAATGAGTAACTCATTGTGCAATGCTCTCAATGCAGCTGAGTGGGCCTGATTCACTGAACATTCATTTGACTGTCCGAGGAAACAAAATGCCTTATTTGTTTCATTTTTTGCTGGTTCTGCCTAGAGTTTGTTTTGTGGAATAACACTCCTTCGGGACAGTTTGTGGATGAATCTGCACATTGTTTGTGTTTATGCCTCCTATTGGTTGGAATTTGTTCTGTGGACTATTTCTTGAAAATATAGGCGTTATCAGGGCATCTGTTCCACTCATGTAACAGCCAAGTGAGCCTGACTCACTGAACATTCACCTGTCTGTCCAAGGAAACTGGGCGCCTTTTTTTTTTCTTTTTGTGCTGGTTCCACCTAGCAGCTGGAATTAGTTTTATGGAAGAATCTTCGCAACAGTTATGTGGATGAATCTACATGTTCTTTGTGCTTATGCCTCCCTTATGAATTTGCTGGAGTTTGTTTTATAGATTATTTCCTGTTGTCTCACAAAATTTGTATAGAAGCACTGGACTTTGACGTTGTCAGAAGGGCTCAAGTACATGGACTGTTTGAGTTTGCGCTGTTGTGCACGGGGTTAATGCACACATTTTTTATTTTTTCTGTTTGTTTGGTTCAGGGTGTGACTGTTGTACTAACGTTGGAATGTGGTCATTATAATTTTATTTTTTACACAATCTATTTTTTCTAATATGTCAAAATATCAAATGTTAATATGAGTGGATTGTCTCTCTCCACGTGGAATGTGAAGGGGTTTGGGCACCCCATAAAAAGAAGGAAGTTTATTTCTTTTCTTAAACGTAAGAAATATGATATAGTGTTTCTTCAAGAAATGCATCTTTCCCCGCAGGAAGCTGAACATTTCGGGAAGATATGGGGTGGACATGTTTTGCTAGTGCTGGCTCAAGTAAGAGCAGGGGAGTCATTACATTGACAAGTAAGCATATACAATTCAAATGTCTCAAACAGATTAAAGATAAATTTGGAAGAGTCATTATTGTTTTAGCAGAAATACAGGGGTATACATGGGTTTCAGTCACGTGACTTTTTTGTTGTGGCCGCCATCTTTAGGACCGTAGCGCCCGCGCCACCGACCGTCGATTCCAGGGGAAATGGCAAACGTTAATGTCAAAGAAACGGGCTCTAAAAGTACAAGTATCTGGTTCCTACACAGCCTGTTTTTGCACACCCTAATTACAATATCTGTATTATATTTTTGACTCTTATTTATATTGTATAATGCGGTCTGCTATACTTGCACTATCTGTATATTGACTTTTTTCTACATTAAACATTCTTATAGACAGTTATCTCTGGTTTATTGTGTTATCTCTGATCTACATCAGTAACTACACTGTATATTTGGCTCTACACTACGTTTTAGCTTCTTACAGACCGTCTATGTATGCTTATTGTTATAATTGTAATTGCCTTGTAATGGCTACTTATTCTGCACTTTATGTAGCTAGTAAGTAAAAAGTTAAAGTTGTAAGTTAAAGTTTCCTTTTAGAATATTACTTAAAGTAAGTCTTAAAGTGTCTGTTATTTACTGTACTTAAGTATCAAAGTAATTTTCTGATATTAAATGTACTTAAATATTAGAAGTGTGTATGTGTGTGTGTATATATATATATATATATATATATATATATATATATATATATATATATACATGCATACACACACTTCTAATATTTAAGTACATTTAATATCAGAAAATTACTTTGGATACTTAAAGTGTCTGTTATTTACTGTACTTAAGTAATAAATTGTTAATTTGTGTGTGAAAATTCTACTTAAGTACAGTAGTGAAGTATTTGTATTTTGTTACATTACAACACTGCCTAATGGAATGTGATGGAAAATGTATAAATTACACATGTATTGTTACTGCAATGTGACCATGTACAATAAACATCACTAAAGTGTTGTAATTGAATGAATAACAATTTATTTCAAAAGTAATTTCAGTCAATATCAATATACACACACATTTGTGAGTCTTGTTTTAGAAACAAGTAAACAAGACAAACACAAAACAATTTTACATGAAACTCATAAGTAACAGCCTTGTATAAAAAAAACTAAGATCCAAATATATAATACATTTGTACACAATTGTTTAACATTGTGACACTAAGGAAAACAATGTTACTGACACCCACGCTATTGCGAGGGCACAACAGATTGGCAAATGTTGCACAGAGCACAGCACACTCTGACCATCTTGTCAAGAGATGTAAGCTCTCCTGGAGTTGCAGTCTGGCAGAGAGAAATGGGTATTGTGCTTTGTAAAATTGTGTACTTATTCCTCACAAGACCAATCACTCGTTCAACATGAATTCGAACAGCTGCTAGCCCCCTTGAATACTCAAGTTCAATTGGATGCAGTTGCTTTTTCCCTCTAGTAAAGGCAGGTATTTTGAGATGAGCACTGTACAATCCCACAGCATCTCCTACTGTGAACCCTCGATCTGCTAGGGCCAAATCACCAGGTAACAGATTTTCCAGGTAGCCACAGTTCTCTGTAATGTGCCTGCCACTTGCTCGCCCTCCCCAGCCACGAGACACAAACGATATGACTCCCTGTGGAGTTATTGATATAAAGTACTTGGCAGTATTGTGGTGCTTATATTGTGAGTATGTTTGTGCTCGGGCTCTCAAGTTTTTTGGTCTCTCAATGAAAATTTCAAAGCAGTCTATTATGGATGTACAATTTCTATAACTACTATTTTTGAAACACATGGGTAAACTAATTTGAATCTGTTCCTTACTGGGCCACAGTATGAATCTAAACAACCTATCATGCAAGACATTTAACGTACTGTTAAAAATTCGGCCTACAGTAGGCTTTGACACATGAAATATATATGAAAAGAAGTGCAGTGGTAAATTCAGTCTCATTCGCATTACGGTCATTAAAAAGCTTTGAAAGGGATTCAATCCAGGTCCCACCTTGAGGAACGCTGACACTAAAGTGAAGACAACCATCAGCTTGGCAAAAGAATGGAAGGCCAGTTAAGTCCTGCACCATGTCATCATTGTCCTTGAAGGTTTCCTGGCAGAAGGATAACTTGCTAACCTTTTCCCTGAGCTGATAAACCTCTGACCTTAGTGCAGTGCACTCTTCTGTCAATCTCCTCACAGTTTCATGGCAGGCTTCATTGGAGCATGGTACACTGCTCAGCATAGACTGCAGAATTACAGTAGCTGTGATCAGCTGTCTGACCTCTACCCTCCTGAGCTGTGGTGTAATCACAGTCATCAATCTGGCTGCTGTTGTCACAGGGTGCCACCGGTCCAACATCATACGTCCTTCTCTTTCTTTTGACAGCTTGCATTTGCTCAAATTTGCTGTAACTATTTATTTTTCTTTTGCGTTGCTCAGGTGTGAGATAAGCAAACAAACTTGGCACATAGTCGGGGTTTAATGGATTCTCGCTCTTCTGACCTACAGGGGTAGAATGAGATATAGTGACACATTAATGAACAGTGTGTGACACTAACAGGAAGGCTACACCGGGTAAGTGAAACGCTTCATTCGCGAGGCGCAAAAAATAGTTTTAGAAAACTAGTAGTAGTAGTCAGTTCACTAATCATAGCAGAAGGTTACAGCAGACGCAACGCGAACGAACACTTCAGTTACGTGCCTGGTGTAGCCTCCCTGTAACTTTAGCTCGACCAGAAATAATATAGATGAGCAGAGATGAAATAATTGTGACTGATTTTACTTTGTGAATCACTGTCATCATCAACATTGTTATGTGGCATGTCATCTTATCTTATCGTAGGGTTGCTAACATAGCTAGCTAGCTAACGTCAGTTAAGGAGTTAACTTACCCGAAATAAAGTGTTCATTGCACAGTCTGGAGTGTTCTGTGGGAGTCCACTGATCCCTTTTAATGGCAGCTAACCATTTATGTCTCCTTTCAGTGTTTTTAGGAATATTATAAAACGTATGTCCCGTTTTTTTTTACTTGCTGTTATCACAGCCCACGGCACAGCAGATAGAAGGCATATTTACTGTTTACTTCCGGTCCCTTGGCGGTCTTAAAGATGGCGCCGTCTTCAATGTGTGACGTCACATGATATCCATGTATAGGTTGATTTTGGCTAACATTTACGCACCTAACACTGATGATCAGGGCTTTTTTTTATTGATCTTGAAGGGAAGTTGCAAGAAGCTGCACGCCTCATGACATAATATTGGAAGGAGACTCTTTTGATGGACTCAGTTCTTGATAATAGTGAAGTAAAAGTGTGTAAGCCCCCTAGAGCAACAGTGACACTTCACAGGATGTGTAAAAATCTTGGTCTTACATATATCTGAGACATTTGAACACATCTGGTAGGGACTATATATATTTTTTTCATAAGTCCATAAGATTTATTCTAGAATAGATTTTTTTTTATATATCTAAGTCCCTCCTTCCATCTGTTGTTGATTGTTCAATTAGAAACATTTTAGTCTCAGATCACACCCTGGTGAGTTTAGAGGTGTTGCCACATACGGAGAAAAATAAATCATTTAGTTGGTGCTTTAATGTATACATTTTGAAAAATCCTGAATTCCAACAAATGCTTAAGGCTGAAATCAGTGTCTATATGGAGACCAACTGGTCCTCGGTATCCTCTGTGGGCATGGATTGAGAGGCACTTAAGGTGGTTCTTAGGGGTCGGATCATACAGTATGCCTCATTCACCAAAAAATCCAAAGCAAGAGAACTTGTGGAATATTAAAAGTGCAGAGGCAGAGCTGAAGCTCTAAATGTCGTCTGATGGCCTCAGAGAATTGAACCAATTGAAATACAGATATAATCTATTTTGTCACGGAAGGTAGGGTTTTGGCTATTCAGGGCAAGACAGTTATATTTTGAGTCGGGGGACAAAAATATTTACCTCAGCCATTGATATTAATAATGCTTTTAAAGAGTTCTATCTTGATCTCTATAGTTCCACATCTTCGTCTACTGATGAAGACATTAGAAACTTTGTGGAAACATTAGAACTCCTAAACTGATGACTGAGCAAATTAATTATCTTGATTCTGAGATAACCTTGGAGGAGCAATTAAGGCCTTGCCTACAGGCAAGGCTCCGGGGCCATATGGCTTTGCTGCTGAGTTTTTTTGATTTTATGCCACAGAACTGGCTCCACTGTTGTTAGAAATGTATACGGAATTATTAAAGAATGGAAAGCTTCTGCCAACCATGACTCAATCCCAGATCAGTCTGAGATCCAAGTGAGTGTAAGATTTACCGTCCAATTTCTCTGATCCAACTAGACGTAAATATTTTGTCAAAAACCAATGAAGTAAAGTTATGACATCTCTCATGCATATAGATCAGGTGGGGTTTATTCGGGGCTGCAGCTCTTCTGATAACATTAGGTGTTTCATCAGTATTATGTGGTCAGTGGTGAATGATCAGACTCCGGTCCCTGCCATCTCACTTGATGCCGAAAAGGTGTTTGATATGGAAGAATGGAATTATCTGTTTAAGATTTTGGAAATATATGGGTTCGGGTAAACTTTTATTGAATGGATTAAGTTACTTTATAGATACCCGGTAGTGGCAGTACAAACAAATTGATTAATTTTAGATGATTTTACTCTGGATAGAGGCACCCGGCAGGGTTGCCCTCTTTCCCCATTATTGTTCTGTCTTGTACTGGAACCATTAGCAGCTACGATAAGAAGGGAAGATGATTATCCAGGGGTGGTGGCGGGAGGTGTGCCACATAAGCTTTTGCTTTACGCAGATGATATTTTATTATTTGTCTCCGACCCCATTAGATCTAAGCCATGCCTCCATAGAATTATTAATTCCTTTTCTAAGTTCTCAGGATACAGAGACATTTGGTCTAATTCCAAAGCTTTGGCTCTGACAGCATACAGCCCATTAACGGCTTTGCAGCAGGTGCCTTCCAGTGGCCCAAACAGGGCATTAAGTATTTGGGCGTTTTATTCCCGTCAAATTTGTTTGATTTATTTAGAGATAATTTTGACCCTTTAACACTTTGGGGTCGACGGATGCGCCGGCGCGTCCTGCTCGATATTTTTGTCATTACAGTGGAATCAACTTAAAATACTCCGTCATTTTTGGGTATACAGATAAGTGTAAGACATCATTAGAAACTATAAAGGGTCTACTTTTATTTGTGTACACTCACAATAACAACAAAACCTTGTGCTTTTGTAAAATAAAGAAAATAAAAAGGGTATTTTTATGAAACACGTCACAAAAATGATCTGAAACTCCGTAAATACTTATCACACAAACATGAAACATATGTCTAAAGAAAGCTTAAAATGTCTACTTTTAAATAAAACAATTCAAATGTAAAACAAATATTCTCCTGCAATGTAATATGTATGAAACAAAGCAATGTACAGTTTCTTCTGGCTCAACTCATTAAAGCTAATGTGATCACACCCACCAGCAGAGCGTGCCATTCATACGCTAATGTGCTGAGGCGATCAATGCAAATGAAAATGCCCCCGACGGTGAGGTTTAATGTAAACACAATTCAACTCAACTTTTCAGCATGTTTGTAACGATACACAGGCGATGAAACTCCTGGATAGTAAGGAAGAGTTAACATTTTCCTCAGAAGAAGAGCGGGACTCCGGTGAACATTTGTATTTTGAAAAGAGACTTGATCCAGCCGAGGATACAATTTCATTAGTTGACATGCTATTTTATATAAACATGTACATATTTACTAGTGGGACTGTTTCCAGACTTGCTAGCCAGGATTCAGAGTATTGACATTTGAAATATCAAATCAAAATCAAAATCAAATCACTTTATTGTCACACTACCATGTACACAAGTGCAACAGTAGGTGAAATTCTTGTGTGCAGTTCCGAGAAACATAGCAGTCATGACAGTGACGAGACATATACCAATTACAGTAAACAACATACTTACACAACACAATTTACATATCAAATGTACACATACTTACACAACACAATAATTATATACAATGTACAGTAGACAATACACACAATATAGAATACACAATATACAATAAGTAAGAGTATATGAAATATATATATATATATATATATAAGTAGTTGTTTTGAGGAGAATATGTTGACAGTCCAGTGTGAGATTATAGATGAATAAAGTGCAGTTCTAATTATTGATCCTGATAGATCAGGTGTTCAACAGTCTGATTGCTTGGGGGAAGAAGCTATCATGTAGTCGGCTGGTGTGGGTCCTGATGCTGCGATTCCGCCTGCCTGATGGTAGCAGTGAGAACAGATCATGACTCGGGTGGCTGGAGTCTCTGATGATCCTCTGAGCTTTTTTCACACACCGCCTTGTATATATGTCCTGGAGGGAGGGAAGCTCACCTCCGATGATGTTTCTGGCAGTTCGCACCCCCCTTTTGCAGGGCTTTGCAGATGTGGCCGTTGCTATTGCCATACCAGGCGGTGATGCAGCCAGTCAGGATGCTCTCCACAGAACTAGTGTGAGGATGTGTTGGTTCATTTCAAACTTCCTCAGCCGTCTCAGGAAGAAGAGGCGCTGGTGAGCCTTCTTCACAACGGCCTCAGTGTGGACGGACCATGTGAGTTCCTCAGTAATGTGGACACAGAGGAACTTGAAACTGCTGACTCTCTCTACCGGTGCTCCGTTAATGGTGATGGGGCTGTGTTCTCCGTCTTTCTTCCTGAAGTCCACCACAAGCTCCTTGGTCTTACTGACGTTGAGGGAGAGGTTGTGCTCCTGACACCAGCGTGTCAGAGTGTGCACCTCCTCTCTGTAGGCTCTTTCATCATTGTCAATGATCAGACCTACCACCGTCGTATTGTCAGCAAACTTAATGATGGTATTGGAGCTATGTGTTGCCACACAGTCATGTGTGTATAGGGAATACAGGAGTGGGCTGAGAACACAGCCCTGATAAAACATACACCACCACCTCAAATATATCATAATAAGCAAGTTTTAGTTACATTTATATGCTGTTTTGGCTAAAGCAGGTATTTAAATTGTATGCTGTATGATATATATATGATATAAAAATAATATGAATGTTTAGATTATATTTTAACTAGTGTTTATGCTGCCTCATTATCATCAACAAAGCTTGTGCTTGCAAATATGTGTTCAGGTTAAATGAGTAAAATGCACTTTAAATATGCCCATATTAGAAAATCAGCATATTATAATGATTTCTGAAGGATCATGTGACACTGAAGACTGCAGTAATGATGCTGAAAATTCAGCTTTGATCACAAATTGCATTTTACAACATATTCAAATAGAAAACTGTTCTTTTAAATTGTAAAAAGATTTCACACAATGTTTTTACTGTATTCTGGATCAAATAAATTCATTTTTGGTGAGCAGAAGAGATTTATTTAAAACAGTAGTGTAGGTATAAAATTAAGTAAAGTCTTTATGTAAAGAAAATGTATATTCAGATTAATTATTTTAACTTAAAACTCCTCACATTCATTCTCTTTCTGTCACATTCCTCATTGATAGGCCCAGGGGAGGCGTCTTTTGTCTCTTCAGGTGTGAATCACAATCCACATTCATGATCGTTCACGCCTCTTCGCATATTACCTATTAACACTAAAATTGTCTTACAAAAGTTAAATTACTATATTGTTTTGTATGAATGAGTGATCAGTATGGTTTTCACATCATTTTGTAAAAACTCTAGGCTACAAGATCCAGTTCTCAAAAGTCTTGTGGACAAATATTTATTGTGTGTTATATGGCCTTATTTCAATGACTTCAAATTTTAGTTTTTTCAAAAACCATACATAAAAGTTATTTTCTAAAAAATACAAACATGTACACACATGTTGTTCACATATTATTTTAGCCCAGTTTGTGCTGAACACAATGTTATCAGACTTTAGCCTTTAATATGTTTTAAGCAACTGAAAAAAGCACAAATGTCAAGGCATGTCAAAACTTCTCCAGGGCTCAAAACACCCTCAGACCCCAGAGGGTTAATAAAAAGGTTTTTGAGCGATGTGAGCAGGTGGGCTTCAAATTTAACTACCTGTTATAATCTCTCCCTGTAGATGTCCCCCTCTCTTATTTCAAGCAATTTAATAGAATAGCGAAGTCCTTCATTTGGAATGGTAAGCATCCTTGATTACATTTTAATAAGTTACATAGGCCGATTGACAAATGTGGGCTTGGGCTACCCAAGATTTTGTTTTATTATTATATATTCGGTCTCAGAAATGTGGCTCATTGGTCGCTTCCACTTGAAAGAGACCCTCCCTGGTTTTGTATTGAAAAGGAAGTTCTTGCCCATATTTTGCCATCGCAAATCCTTTCTATCAAACTAACCAGAGAAGTTAAGTTACACCCCGTTATCTTGCATTTGCAGTCGATATGGGCAATTGTCTCCAGAGTGTTTAATTCAGATTTGAATTGCCTCAAGCATATGGCTGAACCCTAAATTATGTATTAATAAGTCCCCTTTCTGCTGGTCAGAGTGGATTGTGAGGGGGGTTCCTACACTCGGTGACCTATATGAGAGTGGAGTGTTGAGATCTTTTGAAAATTTGGGTCAACATTTTGGGACTCCCTGATCTCAGTTCTATAAGTATTTACAGCTGTGCCACCTGCTCTGTATTGGTTTTGGGAGTTGCACCCCCCCCCCCCCCACCTCCCCTCCCCACCCCTAAATTGGCAGATACTCTGGGAGTGATGATTACTGCTTTTGAAAAAGGTGTGTTAAGATCCAAGTATTTTGGTTGAAGGTTTAGAGTTGTATGTGTGACATTTTGGCCATTTTACTTTGCCCCAGACTCTGTATTTTGGGTGATGGGGGGGTCATAAATTTGCAGCATAAACACATAAAAACTGTGTTTTGACCAGTATCATGACTGGCAGACAAATTATTTTAAGGGGATGGAAGTCGGTGAAACACCCTCGTTTCTGGAGTGGTGTGCCGAGATGGGGAGGGTGGCAGATTTCGAGGAGGTAGCAAGTAGAAGGCTGGCGTTTGAGGACTTGTTTGTTAGGAAGTAGGGCAGTTATTTGGGGTTTTTGGGGGACTCTCGTGGAGGGGATGTGGAGAGTGAAGTTTAGTTTAATTATATATGTTTGTTATGTTATGTAAATTATTATTTTTATTTTTTTAGCGTGTGTATTATGATAGGTGACCACAGAGGTGTTCGTTGGGGGTCAAGTTGGGGTTGATGATTGGAGAAGGATATTAGTGGGGGTTAAATGTTGATTCGATATGTATTTGTTGTTTTTTTCTCTGTTGTGTATTTTTTAATCAATAAAAAAATATTCTTTGGAAAAAAGACAGTGGGGATGAAGCATTATTCACATCAGGTGTGCTTCATCCACCACTGTCTGAATGAGGCTTATTAACTATGCACCTCTTCTCGCTCTTCAGCCCAATCCCATTTATGATCCTGGATGAAGGATGGCCCTAAGAGGCGGGGCGACGATGACTCCTGAGAGGGAGGGGCAGGTCGTACTGCCATACCGATAATTTGTTTAGCATGCTTTTCCTGCTGGACGGCATATTTTGTTCTGGACATCTAAGATATAATATTTGATTATTCAGACAAGCAAGCTCACAGACAAGTAAAAATGTTTATTGTTTTTAGAAAACTGCCTAAGTTAAAAGCAAATACAAACTTTTTTTTTTTTTTATCTATTTGGGGTTTACAGCGGCAATTGAATTTAATGTCTTAATGATATCATATTTCACTTTGTCATTTTTTTTAAAAGCTTTCAAACAGTGGTATTAGGGCAACAAAATAAAATGTACAGTCACGTTGAAAATGAGAGCTTTCATTTGATATATGATTTGTCTATTAAAATGCTATTTGAAAAACGTTTATATTCACATTAATATTTCTACCACATGACTTCTAGGTGGTGCTGATTTGTGACGCAAATGATTTCCGGCCTTATTTTGTTATTTTATGTAACATAAAATCAGAAGTAATGGTTATCTATGAAAAGTTCAGATTCTAAGCTTTCAGACAATACCACATATGCCTGACTTTTACTTTGCGACATTGCGCCGCCTTTTCGACCCACCAGCGGATCTGCAGAGTTTACAAAAGTTGTTGTAGTGGCATCTTGGTCCTAAGATTGTCCTGCTCAGTCACCATTCTTTTGAAACAGTTAAAGGTGCTGTAAGTGATTTATTTCATGGAAATGTGTGCACAAATGTTCCTACTCCTTGAAAGATATTAATGAAATAAGTGTTGTGAGATATCTCACCTGTCTCTGTCACAGCACTAGATATTGTAAACAGCAAACAAAAATGTGCGTCTTATGCCATTTGTATGCCATGTTGCTCATAAGAGTTGTCAGTTGAGGGTTGCTGTTTTGGTGCTGTTGTTTTTGACAACTGTTTCTGGTTGGTCTTGTTCTCAATAAAGCTAATTTGGTATCTTTGGAGTGTGGGGTTTTGGAAAGAGGAGGCGTGGCTAATCCAACAGCTCTGCTTAAAGACTGTCATTCTGCTTAAAGTCTCCTTTTGTATTCCACATAAAAATGAATGTGTGTTTGTAATACATTAATTTACAGTAAATTAATACTTAGATTTCAAACCTAAAATCTTGATGTTGATAAGAAAAGATGTATGCATACAGTATGATGCTCACATTTGTTTGTAGGAGGTTTGTATTGATTCACAATATCATTTTGGAATCTGATAATCTGATTAGAGTCCCTTCTAAGGGTTCGGCCCACTCATCTTATTCCCCCTTCTCTCTTAATGTATGTCATTGAACTTTAGAATTGAATTAACATGTGCAGAGTCTAAGCTAGATGGACAAGACACGATCCGTCTCTCTTACATATGGCATCCCCCCCACCCCATTTACCAGCACAATTCTTCTATGACAACAAGATGAGAAGGACAAAGCAATCAATAACACTGTAAAGGACAATGACTTGTTTTCACTGCAAAACAAATATACATTTACTTAAGAGGCAAAATTGCTAAATGTATTAATATTTGTTTTCAGAGAATATTTCATGAAGTATGTTTATTTTTGTTACCCCCTTAAAAAAATACCTTTTTACATTTATTAAAATTTAGTAATGGGAAAATCACTAATGATGATAAAAATGAATAAAATTCAAGATATTTAAAAAAATAAAAAAAAATCTATTCATGTGTCTGTAAATGTGTCTTGTTTTAAGAATGCTAAGATATTTTTAACTGGAAAACAATACTTATAAGCAAATTATTTTTTTCAGTGTTAGCTTCCATATTCTTGTCATTGTGTACCTATTTATTACTTTTACACACATATCGTGTACTTCATGTTTTGATTTTGTGCACACATTCTCTTCTGTTCCTTTACCCTCCCATTTCTGTTTTCCACTGGTTTACAGTAAGAGTGACTCAGCACATGCACATGAGACATAGTCATATAAATTATTCTTATGTGCATGTGCTGAGTCACTCTTATTTACACAATTAATTTTCAGTATATCAGTATGTGGTTCAAAATTAAAGAACCACATACTGATATACTGAAAATTAATTGATAAGATTATATTAATCTATAAATCTATTTTGTGAAGTTGATGTAAAATGTCAATAACTCCCACCTGAAGGTTTAAATTTGAGAAAAATGTCTTCAAAGGGTCATATATTAAATAAACAAAATTTGTATTACACATTACATAGCTACAGTATTACAGGTATAATGGATTTTTATGCTGATTTGATTAAGTCGCTGTTTTGTCTTTTGTGGTAACTGTACTGTGACATCGCAGAAGTGTCATATTTTCAATTCAATTGAATTGAAAGAGGACCATTGTGTTTCAGTGATTAATCCAAATGTTCTCATTACAAGTCGTGTGGTGAAATGTCCTGTACACTGAATTGCACAACATAATTTATATTTGTATATCACTAGTTTGGGATATGTCTGAGAAATCCTGAGATGCTCATCAGCTTACAGAGGCCCTTATTTAGCAGATGCTTCCCCAAATCTTTTGTATTTTAACCAGGCCTCCTGAACCTGTCCTTGCCCTGCGGCCAGCTCCCAGGCCTCCTGAACCTCTCCTTGCCCTATGGCCAGCTCCCAGGCCTCCTGAACATGTCCCTGTCCTGTGGCCGCCTCCCAGGCCACCTGACCCAGTCCCTCTCTTGTGGCCGCCTTGGACTGCCTGTCTGCCCCTTGTGCCCCCGTGGACTGCCTGCCTACCCTCTGTGCCTCCTTGGACTGCTTGTCTGCCCCTTGTGCCCCCGTGGACTGCCTGCCTGCCCTCTGTGCCTCCTTGGACTGCCTGTCTGCCCCTTGTGTCCCCTGTGGGCTGCCTGTCTGCCCCTTGTGCCCCCGTGGACTGCCTACCTGCCCCCTGTGCCTCCTTGGACTGCCTGTCTGCCCCTTGTGCCCCCGTGGACTGCCTGTCTGCCCCTTGTGCCCCCGTGGACTGTCTGGTTGCCCCTTGTGCCCCCTTGGACTGTCTGGTTGCCCCTTGTGCTCTCCTTGGTCTGCCTGCCATAGCGTCTAGTATACGCTCCTTAGAGGGGGGTTATGTTACGATTCCTGGTTGTCTGGAATCGTAACATGTCACCTCTCATGAACTACAATTCCCACACTTACCGGCCCTCATCACTGCCAGCTTTCAATCATTGTTCTCACCTGTTTGTCATTTGATCTTCATTACCTCTCTGTATTTAAGCCCGGTTGTTTGTTCAGTCTCTGTCGATTGTTGTTTGTAGATGTCTGGAAGTCGATGTTTTGCCCTGTTTTACCCAGTTCATGTACCCTTTGAATGTTTTCATGTTTTTGTTTCATTTTTCCCATCATGGATGTTTCCTTGGTTCCTGTCTGGTTGTTTTTCACTTTGATTAATAAAGACCCGCATTTAGATCCGCACTCCTCGTCTGCCTCCTCCTACTAACGTTACAATGGTAGTGACTAAAATATACCACACTGCAGTAACTATAGTATATGTCCAGAAACTACAGTTGTCACGATTCACTATTGTCTGCCCTGTGTGTTGCCTCTGTCATCTGTTCTATGGGACTACACTTCCCATAATTCCCTGCTCTCATCCCTGCCAGCTGTCTTTCATTGTCTTCACCTGTGTTTCATTAAGTTATTACCACCGTGTATATTATGCTCTGTTGTTTGCTTGTTCTTGGTCAGTTGTTGTATGTATTTGAATGTATCTAAACCTACCGTGTTTTGCCCGTGCCCTTCGTGGATGTTTTTTTCCCCCATCGTGGATGTTTTCTTTGTTCCTGGGTTTACCCGTTATTTTGTACTTGTTTCTTTTTTCATTAAACTCTGTTGCCGCATCTAGATCCAGCTCCTGAACTCTCTTCCCAGCTTACAACAGTAGTATGGTTACATGGTACAAGGGAAAAGCATGTCACTCATTGTAAATGGAATTTATTATTAATTCCTAAAATAATTTTGGTGATCACTTTTCTTTAATAGATTCCACATCTCCAGATGGAGTTGGAATAAAATCTATTTAGTTTGCTTGTCACAGATTTATGAATGGACTTTTTCTGAAAAGAGACTTTTGTTTCTCTTAAACACTCCAACCTTCTGAAGATATAGTGGTTATCATAGTTGCCTATTAATACAATAACAGTAACAAGAAGGAAAGAAAGTAAAGTTTTTTTAATTGAAACTTAGGCTGTTTTGCTGCTAATGACTGTTGTGCTGCTAATGACTGTTGTGCTTTGCCTGCATGTCGAATTCAGTCAAATGGCTCCATCTGCTGGTTCATCTTTTGTAGAATGATTTCAGTCTGTCCCATGAATGCTAAAATGAAAAAAAGACATACAAACTTTTTTATTGAAAAGTATAAAAACTCACATATTTACATTTATTAACTTTTAATAGTCAACAAAAAATAAAGTAAAGAGTGTAGCTGCAGTGATCTTTGAAAGTCAGGGATGTAAAACCTATTCCAAGAATTGTTTGAGAAATGAAGGAGATGAGGTTTTAGTTTATAAAACTTGAATTGCTTTGTTTTATGAACAAACTTTTGAACAATCTGACTCATGACAGATAATTTGATATTAAGAGCTCACAAAATATTCAAATCTCACAAAAGCATGCCCAGGACACATATTACAACAACATTAATAGGAAAAAAGTAATTATTAATGAAAATAGGTTTCATGATAATTGTGGCACAGTGTAAAATCTTACTGTAAAAATATCTCAATGGAAGATCATTTTAGGAAAAGCAAATATAAAATGGCGTTGTTTGTGTTAAAATGTTTTTATTTTGGAATTACTGCAGAAAATCAATTGTAATTACACTTTTTTTATGCCAAGACAAAGCACTTACGCTATAACAAATGTGCATGAAACAAGAAATCACATACAGAAATAATTATTAACCCCAAAAGTTTAAAGGTTAGGGGTGGAATTTAAAACTGGACATTTGTCGCATAACGGTGACAACAGTTTACACTTTGAACAATGAAACCTGTGAAGCACTTTAAACTGAATAAGACAATGTCTTGCATTAATGGAACATCTGTGGACAAGTTCTAGACTGTATTTCCATAGGAATTTCCACAGCAAGGTCCTCTTCCTAGGCAGATTTAAATTTCTCCATAGACACCTTTTCCACCTGTTCCAAAGCCTTATATAGAAAGGAGATTGTTCCGTCGCCCCTTTGGCATCTATCCAAAAATGTATCTAAATATGGAGGTGTAGTCGTGACATAATTTGGAATAGTAATCTGGAAAAGTCTCTAATCTGAAGGTATCTGAAGAAATTATTAGAAGGAATACTATATTTCTCATGCAATTGCTGAAAAGAAGCTAATTTACCCTCCACATATTGATCCCCAATGTTATGTAACCCTACATTTTTCCAAATATCAAATGCGCCATCTATCATGGATGGGCAAAAGGCAGGGTTAGCTGAAATATAGAGCAAAAAAGACATTTGGGTACATTTAAAATGTGACTTTAATTGTTTCCAAAGTGGTTATGAAAAACCGGATAATAATTATAAAGTGAAATACAATCCAACTGCTCCAGTTTCAGCCAACACAGGTCTCCCTTACCTGTGGCAAATCAATCCATGGATTCATAGCTCTCAGATTTGCAGCCCAATAGTAATAAAGAAAATTAGGTAAAACGAGCCCTCCTTGCGTTTTGAGTTTACAAAGGTGCAGTTTGGAAATCCTATAAGTTTTATAGTCCTGGATAAAGGGACCAAGATATAATCCAATTTTTAAAAAAAAGATTTAGGCAGAAATACAGGAATGTTCTACACCAAGTACAGAAACATCTAGGTTACGGATGTAACCTCCGTTCCCTGATGGAGGGAATGAGACGTTGTGTTGGAGAAGCGACACTAGGGGTCTCTCTTGAGTGTCGAATATGCCTCTGATCTATGAAAAAAGGCCAATGAGAAGTTGGCAGACAGAGGTAAGAGTGGTGAATACGTCACATGGGTTTTTAGGCGACATGTGGAAAGTGGCGCAGTGGTAGATCCAGCCTCAAGGAGGGGGGAGTTGCTACAACACGGCGACCGGAGGGCAGCCGGGGACTGCCTAATGAAAACGCGGGTCAACTTTTGTAAGGGGACCGTACCGCAGATAATACACACAGGGGGAGTCCGCGTAGGAGTCCTTGACCTGTGGAGCACCTATTCCAGTTCAGGGAAGATTAAGTACCCGTAGTGGACTGGGTAAGTTCCTTCGCTGAACTGCAGACCCAAAAAGGGCTAGGGAGGAATCGTCCAGGGATCCTAGTGAGTGGGATCTCCTGGGAGAGAAAGAACACAGTTTTATCTCTGCCAAGGGAAAGAGCGCTGGGAGCAAGCGATCCACCTGACGAAACTGACTCCACCCGGAGATTATAAAATCTTGCAAAGGTATTAGGTGTTGCCCAACTAGCAGCTCTGCATATGTCCGCCAGGGAGGTACCCCTGGCCAGTGCCCACGAGGACGCAACACTTCTTGTTGAGTGTGCTCGGACCCGCAATGGGGGGGGCACGGCCTGGGTGTGATAGGCCAATGAAATGGCATCCACGACGCAGTGGGAAAGCCTCTGTTTGGAGACATCGTTCCCATTCCGCTGTCCACCAAAGCAGACAAAGAACTGCTCAGAGCATCTAAAGCTCCACGTGTAGTCCAAATAGGTGTGCAAGGCATGTACCGGACACAGCACCTTGAGCACGTAGCCCGGTCGCGGTCTTAGGATCACATATGTGTCTGCCGGACCGAACTCCAGCCAAGTGACGCTGACAGAGAACGCTTGCAGGTCCCCGACCCTCTTGATGGAGGCGTGCGCGATCAACAGGGCCGTCTTGAGGGAAACAGGCTTGGCCGGGAGGGATTTAACCTCCGGGCGCCTCTTAGGAACCTGAGGACTAAGTCGTGCTTACCCAGAGATTTGCCATCTACAGGGTCGTGGTGAGCTGCGATAGCGGCAACATACACCTTCAAGGTGGAAGGGGACAGCCTCCCTTCCAACTTCTCCTGTAGGAATAAGAGCACTGACCTAACTGCGCACCTCTGTGGGTCTTCAGCCCGGGAAGAACACCAATTCTGCCAAGTCTGCCAACAGTCTGCCAACTTCTCATTGGCCTTTTTTCATAGATCAGAGGTATATTCGGTGCTAAAGAGAGACCCCAAATGTCGCTTCTCCGACACAACGTTGAGAGAGCAACAGATGGGGAACTGTGGGAGAAATATAATCTTAATTACATTCACCCTTCCCAGAAGAGAGAAGATTTCTCCAAAACCTGATCATGGATTCCAGCTTAGGAAGCAGAGGTCGAAAATGTACTTTGATTAAGTTAGAAAACTTAATTCCTAAATATGTAAATTGTTGATGGCAAGTGAAAAAGCCACGAAGAATCCTTGATAGCAACAGGCATTAACACACTCTTGTCCCATTTAATTTTATACCCAGCAAATGTACTGTAGAAACTTGAGGATATTTGGAATACTGATATGGGGCTCTGTAATGAACTTAGACCGGAGGTTGGGTTAGAATCCATTTTGCGGAAGAGTTTAATTAACACATCCAAATCAGTAATCACAAACGTAGTAGGTAATACTGGCAGAGGTTGGTAACAAGTAATCAATCAAATAAGGCAAACAATACAAAAGGGGTAATCCAAGAATGTAAATCCAATGAACAGGCAGAAGATCATAACAAGAAGCAGAACGAGATAACAACAGGTAAACGCTTGGCAGTGTTTGAGTGAGTTTGCATGGCTTGTATACATGACAGACAGGAAGTGACATGGCAGGAACTGATGTGGCAGGAAACAGGAAGTGACAGAGTTCAGTATTCAGGTGAGGGCTCCCTCTGGTGGATGGGAGACCGTTCAGATATTACAGATTTCTGGAGAGTGCATCTGCTTTACTGTTTTTACTGCCAGGTCGGTACGTGGCTATGAACTGAAATCTGGTAAAAAAAAAATAGGGACCAGCATGCCTGTCCAGGATTCAGATGTTTAGCACTCTTGATGTATTCTAGATTCTTGTGGTCTGTGATTTACCTGGAATGGGTGGACAACCCCCTCTAGTTAGTCCATTGCAACTTCTTGGGTTTACCTTTCAGGAGAGAAGTCAACGGAGCTGCGGTGGTGTGAAACTCACATTTCTCAGCTTTCACATTAAGTTGGTTCTTCTGTAGACAAGTTAGTACAGTCTTAACCTGTTGAGCGTGCTGTGCTTTGTGAGTAGATCAGGATATCGTCAATGTAGGTGATGACACACTGGTTTAAGAAATCACAGAAAATGTCATTGATGAACGACTGGAATACTGCTGGTGAGTTGGCAAGGCCGTAGGGCATGACTTGATACTCATAGTGCCCTATTGTGGTGAGAAAGGCGTCTTCCATTTGTCTCCTTCCCTGATGCAGATGAGGTTATATGCACTTCGGAAGTATATTTTGTGAAGATTCGAGCCTCACATAGTTGTTCTAGGGCTGAAGGAACTAATGAAAGAGGATATCTATATTTGAATGTCACTGAGTTGAGGCCACGGTAATCAATGCAAGGTCTGAGGCCACCATCATTCTTCTCCACAAAGAAGAATCCTGCTGCCGCTGGGGATGTGGAATGGTGTATGAAGCCTGAAGTTAATGCTCTTCAACTTAATTTTCCATAGCCTGTGTTTCTGGAGGTGACAGTGGGTATACCTTACTTCTAGGAAGAGCTGCTTTAGGTAGGAGTTTAATGGTGCAGTCCCAGGGACGATAAGGGGGTAGTTGGGCTGCTTTATCCTTATTGAATACCTCCAAAAATTCTGCATACTCCACAGGAATCTTGGTTTTCATGTGAACATCGGGGCTTTCTATGCTGGTAGAAAGACATGGTCTAGTGATTTCAGACAGGAAACAGTTCTGCTGACAATATTTTGACCTCTTGATGAGCTCACCTTGTGTCCAAGAGATATTGGGGTTATGTGCTGCAACCATGGGTATCCTAGGATAATCTGGATCTTAGGGGAGGATATCACATATAATGAAACATTTTCAACATGAAATAGACCAATGCGTATAGTTAATGTTACAGTTTGTTGTGTGATACCTGTTCCTATGGGTTCATGTTGTTGGCTATTATATTGAAGGTAGGCATGCATGGAAGGGTAGGTATGTTTAGTTCAGTGATGAGTTTGTGATGAATCAGGTTTGCAGCTGCCCCAGAATCTACTAATGCTGTAACAGTGTTTGCCACCATCAAAATCTATGGTCAGAGGTAGTTTAAAAGATTTGTTTGTGATGAAATTATGTAATTTCTTTACTCACTTCTTTGTTGGAGAACTTGGGTTTGGGTTTGGTCAGATTGATGACCTGAATGTCCACAGTATAGAAACACAGCCTTTCATTGTGACATCGGTAGCGTTCTTCTGCAGACAATCTTGTATATCCAACTTGCATAGGCTCTGGTGGTACAGGGATAGAATGACTGACAGACATGGTTGGCAGTGAAATGGCTCGAGAGTTTTTTGGTCGGGATTATTACAAATTAAATTGTCCATTTTAACAAAAAAAGCTTTGTGGTTTCTCCATATTACCGATTTTAATCAAAAAGGTCACAGGTCCATGATCAGAGATAATTATGTTATGATATTTAGCCGCGCAGACCTGGGACATAAGCTTACCATCCAGAATAAAATAGTCTATTCAGGTATAGACATTATGGATTTGAGAATGAAATGAATAATCCCTAGCAATCGTATGTAACAGTCTCCACACATCAAACAAATTAGAGTTATTTATATACGTATTCAAAAATGAACTGGAATTGGATCTAACTATTTTTGTGGAGGAGGATTTGTCCAAATACTGATCTAGGACACAATTAAAATCCCCCCAATTATGAGATTTGTGTCTGAACTATCAGGGATTGAATTAAACAGTTTAAAAAAAATTCAGGGTTGTCATAATTTGGCCCATAAACGTTGACTAATTTCAAAGACACAGAAATTACTTCTCCAACAACTATTACTTATCTACCTTCTTTGTCTGGAATAGTCAAATTATGTTTAAAAGGAACTCCTTTACAGATAAGGATAGCTGTACCTCTAGATTTTGCAGAGACATTTGAGTGATATGTTTGTCCAACCCATTTCGTCCTCAGTCTAGTATGTGCAGAACGTTTCAGATGAGTCTCTTGCAGCAAGACAGCAATTTTAAACGCAATAGTATTTTCCCTCTCTTAACTGGTTCATTCAGACCTTTAACATTCCAAGATGAAAAATTTAGAGAAACCCCCTTCGTATTTAGATTCGTCTCATTGTACATTGACAGTGATTATAAGACACATCTTCCTCTGCTTCAAGTTGTTACAATGAATATTGTTAGCACTTACCCACCCTCCCAGCTGAACACTAAATAACAAAACATGACCAGCTGTTACAAGAACAACTGTACAGCACAACTTACCATGAAGTAGATGGCAACATAAACATAGAGTCAAAAAGAACAAATGAACAGCCAACCTTCGCATATTTCTTCTCGAAGACTTCAAAAACGTCCAAAATTGAGTCTGCTAAATAAGAGGCATTTATGCAAAACAACATGCGTTCCTTTCAGCGCTATTAAACATCATTTAGCTCTTTGCGCCAAACTGTTCATGCAAATTTCCATGCTTCATTAGAATCAGTGAAGATCTTCTCAGCTTCGCTGGATATAGGATGCCAAATTTCACACCAGGTTTGTCATGAAGAATCTGCCTTACTTTATCAAACGCTGCCCTAAGTTTGACCACAGCCAAAGGGTAATCTCTGAAGATCTGAATGGAACGTCTGTTAAAGGTTAGCTTTTTTGTGATGACATCTTATGCATGATGGACCCGAACAATGAGCTGTTGCGGCAGGACAATGTCCTTCGGATGGGAGCGGAGCACTCGATGAGCACAGTCCAGAATAGGGAGCTCATCTAGTTCAAGCACCCCCATCAGCAACTTCACTATAAAATCTCTAGTACCTTGACCATGTTCCAGTCCCTCCCACAATTCTGATATTTTGCCTCTTAGAACGGCACTCCAGATCTATGCATTTCTCAGTTAATACTGAGAACTCCGCGGACAGGTTTTTCACTTAAGCTTGCAGTGTCGCATCTGCATCCGATGAGGCCGTAGCGGCATGTTCAAGATGTTCGAGAGTTGTACAGTGCTCATTCACAATTAACTGCAATGCATCAAACTTTGCGTGGATTTTCTTCTCCAGAGATGCCAACTCACCTCTCAGGATTTCTTTCATTTCCGTTTTAACTTTGCACAGATCAACTCGGAGAGACTGGGGCACTGGGTCATTAATCGCCATGGGGAGGACCTCTTCAGGTGTGCCCGCGGTCTCAACCGGGCCTTCCGCGCATCTATTTTTCCTTGTTTCTTCAGAGGCATTAAAACGAGCAAAGTGAAATTAAAGTTGAACGTGTACAACCTTGTATAAGATTCAAATCACCAACAAGCTTTACGTATTCTTGTTTTAATGAAATTTAGGTGAAAATCAGCGGTGCTGCATGAAACGTCTTACTCCATCGCCCACCCGTAAGTCCATCCTAAATGGCGTTCTTTAATAATAATAATTGCTATATCACTTCTGAGAATACATTATGATTTAGAGAAATGTAAAGTACATTTTTATTTGTATAGCGCCTTTCACAACACACATCGTTTCAAAGCAGCTTTACAGAAAATCATGCATTAACAGAAAATGAAACTATAATATCTATAAAAATATTTATAATGCCTTAGAGTCATCATTGTGTAGTTTGATAAAATGTGATTGTGAATTGTGTTTAAAAATAAGTAATTAAATAATAATTATTATTTAGAACCCCAGTGAGCAAGCTGAAGGTGACTGTGGCAAGGAACACAAAACTCCCTAAGATGTTGGTTAATGGAGAAAAATAACCCTGGGAGAAACCAGACTCACTGTCGGAGCCAGTTCCCCTCTGGCTAACATCATGAATATAATGCAAATATTACTTAATTACGTATAGTGCAAGTCATGATTTAAAATGATTAAACTAAGTAAGTGTTAAGGGTCATTGTTTAAACAAAGCTTTTGTAAGAACTGTAAGATTAATGACTAATGTCTTTGAAGTTCATCCTGGATTAACTGCAGAAGTTTATATATATGCATTGTCCCTTGTTAGTTGGTTGATGAAGTGTTTTGTTAGCAATTAATTGATAGTCTATTTATTCCATTATAAGAGGTGATTTAGGCAGAGATCAGTGAGATGCATCGCAGTTCAACCGGCCGGTAATTTCGGTGAGGTCTCTCCTAAATCCAAGGTTCAGGCAATGGCATATGATGCATCCCATGTCTTATGGTTGGAGTTGGTATCAGTTCATCATCTGAAGTTCATAGTAATAGACTGAAGTGATGTTTGGCTAGCACTGGCTGCATTTAAGTCATCATCACTCAGAGACACGTAGCAGTGGAGTCCAACACAAAGCAGGAATGGAGCTGGATCCAGCCGGTTCTGGTGACTTCAGGATAGGAGTCCCGAGGTTGAGACAGGGATACAAATTGAATAATGTTAGCATAGATGCCGTTCAA
This sequence comes from Xyrauchen texanus, assembly GCF_025860055.1. NCBI lineage: Eukaryota > Metazoa > Chordata > Actinopteri > Cypriniformes > Catostomidae > Xyrauchen > Xyrauchen texanus. The sequence goes on along the minus strand of NC_068300.1, from coordinate 41,492,505 downwards.
TTTATTGCAGAGTTATATTTCATGATAAGTGTTTCTGGTTCCAGAAGACCTAACTAAAGCAGCCTAATTGTGAGTTGAAGGATAAATTAGGTGTATGCCTGTCTAAATAGATCAGTGTAACATCAATAAAATGGGGCTAATATGATCATATTTCTTGGTTCTACTCAGCACTCTGGCTGCTGCTTTTTGAACCAATTGAAGTTTATTTATTGTTCTTGCTGGACATCCTCCAAGTAATTAATAACAATAATCTAGTCTAGTCTTAATCTTTTTTCTTGGTTGGAAGAATCCCATTCTACAAACATTGGTAATTTGATTATCAAAGGACAGATTGGAATCAAATATAACACGCAAGTTCTTTGCTGTTGAAGACGATGTAAGAGTACATTCATAAAGAGTCAAATAATATTTTAGCAGCTTGTTTTTAGAGGTTTTTGGTCCAATAATTTGTACCTCTGTTTTGTCGGAATTCAGTAGAAGGAAATTTCTGGCCATCCAATCTTTGATTTCATTGATACACTCTACTAATTTGTAAAGTTTTCAAGAAATATAAAGTTGGGTATTGTTGGCATAACAGTGGAAATTTTATTCCACGATTCCTGATAATATCTCCAAGGGGAAGCATATAAAAGGAGAAAAGCAGATTTACCTGTTCATTGCTGCTAAGACACAGGACAAAGCCGGCTCAACCCGGAGATTGTAGAACCTCGCAAAGGTGTTGGGTTTTGCCCAGCCCGCTGCTTTGCAAATGTCTATTAGAGAGGCGCCACACTCCTGGTAGAATGGGCTCGAGGTGGTATGTGATGAGCGTGGTATGCAATAGCTATGATGAACCTGTGTGCGATTTTCTGCTTGGTGACAGCGCTTCCTCCAAAGCAGACAAAGAGCTGCTCAGAGGCTCTGAAGCTCTGCGTGCAGTCCAAATAGATGTGTATAGCACACACCGGACACAGCAACATAAGGGCTAAATCTGCCTCCTCCTGGGGCAAGCTCTTGCAGGTTCATCACCTGATCCCTGAATGGTGTCGTGGGAACCTTGGGCACATAGCCCGGTTGGGTCTCAGGATCACGTGAGAGTAACCCGGACCGAACTCCAGGCATGTTTTGCTGACAGAGAACGCTTGCAGGTCACCTACCCTCTTGATGGAGGTGAGCGCTGTCAGGAGGGCTTTCTTCAGAGAGAGTGCCTTAAGCTCAGCTGACTCTAAGGGCTCAAAGGGGGCCGCTCGGTAAACTTTTCAGGACTACAGAGAGGTCCCATGAGGGAATGCGGCCACCTTCAAGGTGGAGGGGGACAGCCATCCCTCCAACCTCTCCCGCAGGAAGGAAAGCACCGACCCGACTGTGCATCTCTGGGGGTCTTTGCTTCAAGGTATACAGGCACCTCGTAGAGGGGGCCCTAGCCTGAGTGATCGTGTCTACCATGGTAAAGATGGTCCTTCTTCAGGGGAATTTTCCAGGGAGGTGAGAACCAAGTCTGGGTGGGCCAGTAGGGTGCAACTAGGATGACCTTTTCCTCATCCTCCCTGACCTTGCACAGGGTCTGTGGATACCGCAGCTACTTGAGCATGCTACTTGAGCAAACCAAAGATTCTCCTCCTAGCCCTTCACCAGTCCAGCTCATATGTATAACCAGGATATGTTGAATGGCCTCGATCTGCTGCTTCACCACCGAAAACCTGTACTTGCAGGAGAGCCATGGCGAGCAGGGCTGAGGCGGCTTGTCCAGTGGCACCATAGGCCTTGGCCGTCAGGGTCGACGTAAACCTAAAGGCCCTGGATGGGAGCTTTGGGCGCCCAAGCCTAGAAACTTATCATCGAGCCCACGAGGGTTCAGGGGAGAGCAGAGGGTTCCACTCTAGCCCGACACTCATGGCTACCCGGGAAAGCATGTCAGTCATCTCCACGTCCGCCTGTGACTGGGCAACCACGCCCGAAGGTGGAAGCCTAGCAGAGGTTTCTGCATCTGACTGGAAGAGGCCGCTCTCTGACGCTGTGCTCGAAAGCTCATCACCTTCGCAGGAAAAGAACAAGAGGTTGAACTCGCCCTGAGATGAGCCAGCACACTCATCCGGAAGCCTAACCGGAGCAAACGAACGTGCTGGGGAATGGGTGGTCCGGAGGTGGTCCCATTGAGGTCCCCAAATTGCCCCCAGTGCTAGCCTCGCTGGCCTCATACCCGTAGGTAGAAGGGCCGAGGCGGGCAGCCGCTGGGGTGGTGTGCTTTCTTACGAAAGCAAGCCGCGACCGCAAAGTTGCCATGGTCATGTCCTCGCACTGCAGACATGATGCATCCGAGAAGGATGTCTCGGCGTGGGCAGCACCCAGGCTCGAAAGACAGCGATCGTGGACTTCTGAAGGTGAGAGATAACGACCACACCCAGGAATAACACACAACGGAAGGGCATCTTTCAAAAAAAACTCTTTTAGAATATACTCTGTTAGGTTTGGAAAACACTCTTTTAGAATATACTCTAGTTCTGCCGAAGCGCCAAGGGGTGATCTCTGCAGCGCACCAGTGCAGATATGGGAGAACGCCATTGTAATGCACCATAAGGATCAAGCAGAGGTGAAATGGAATGGAAGCCGTGGGAAATTCAGCTGTGTGAACATTGACCGCTCGGCTCCAAAGAGAAAATCTGAATGAGAAGTATGCACGCTAGCTCCTTTTTTGGGGAGTGGCATGCAAATACCACTCGCCAATTCCCATTGGGAATTATGAGATGTCTCGGGCTCCCAAGATTGGCCCCTAGTGTCACTTAATTGACACAACGTAGAGTGAGTGACAGATAGGGAACTTCTAAAAATAGATCTAACAATATTTTTTAAATCACAGAATCAACCCGTGTAAAAGCACTGAAGATCAGAAGACTGTGATGATGTCAGGTGGTCAGAAGTGCCTGAATGATTTTGATGAACAGAAATGGGAACTGATCTGAGAATAGAAACTCTTCAAAAGTTGACATGTGGCCTACTTTACACCACAAAATGAAATGTTTCACTCATCCTTTTTATCCAGAGAGTAGTTTCAAATCTGTTCTACACATTTATTTACTATCAATAAAATTCAATAAAAACAAACATAAAAAATCCACATACTTTGCTTACCAAGAGCCTAATGAAACTGAATTTAAAGTGTTCAGATTTGTCGATATGAGGTTGCAGTCCAGCTTTATATCTCACAATTTATAGGCTATAATTTAAAAGTGCTGGCTACTGCTTGACATTTTTCTAAGATGGTATTTCACATCAGCACTAATGATGTCTGGCTTTGCCAGTCAGAGATCACTATACAGTAGATAATATTAAAGAAGTCAGAAACTGTAATATGCTTTGGCCCCCTCCCTGCTTATTTGAGTGACAAGGTTTATTGTAGATTATTGTCACTGAATGGCTGAGTGGTGTCCGGAGAATATCATAGGATTTGTTGACAATTGTACGAGCTTTTGGGGTAGACCTGACCTGCTTAAGGGAAGATGCTGCTTTACTCTCTAGTTATTTGGCTCATTCGTGTGGATTAATTTTATGCTGCCTAAATGTGACTTTTGGACCGTCAAAGTGCTGGCATCCATGTACTTCCGTTATAAGGACCTGACAGTTATATCTTCTACTAAAAATCCTAATTTGTGTTCTGCTGAAGAAAGACAGTCATACACATCTGGGATGACATCAGGGTAAGTGAATAATGAGAGAATTTTCATTTTTGGGTGAACTATTCCTTTAATAGTGCTAGTATTTGGTTAACTTGGGCCCAGGTCAGCAAGCAGACAGACTGTCTAAACCGATCATCTGCTAGCTACCTTGAGAAGTCACACAATAAGCTACAACACATATAGACTGTGGGCCCATTTTAAGAGTGCTAGCACTAAGAGCAGCACAATGCCATAAGTTGTGCATGCAAAGTCAATGGGCATGGCCAGGAAATGTTGGTAGTTTATGGGAACCGTGCGTTAAGGTCAAGTGCAATTTAATACGGAGGTTCTCCATCAGCATTTGCATCCACTACATATTCTGTTCCCTGTCAAGCGCCAGTGATATAAACAAAGAGAACACATTCATAAGAATTTGGTAGTGTAAATGGACTCTATGCAAATAAATAGATAACTGCATCCCTGTTGAATGTCAGGCACTACTATGACAGTGACATCTCCTTTTATATGGATGGAAAATGTGATTCTAATCAGGATTTTGATTTATGTATTATTTAATAATATTATGTAAGTATTATAACTAATTTTCATCTACTGGCACACAAATCATGGCTAGTTTTAACAGTGTTTGTATCAGAATGCACTTCAATTCTACCCGTCAAATTTGATTTGGGGAGGGGAACTGGTTACCCACGCTGCCCATGATTTCTCCCAAGGTTATTTTTCTCCAGTAACTAGCATCTTATGGAGTTTTGTGTGCCTTGCCACAGTTGCCTTTGGCTTGCTCACTGGAGGCCTAAAGACAATAATTGTTTTTACAGGCATTATTTTCAATCACTTTATTCATTTAAACCACAAGAGTTCTTAAACCCATTTCAACATTTTCTGTTACAGCATAATTTTCTGTAAAGCTGCTTTGAAATTATGTGTGTTTTGAAAAGCACTTTACAAGTTATATTGACTTGACACAATTCTATATAGTGGTTCTGAAACTGGGCAGATGCAAAGTGGCTTCTGACTAGATACGCACAGGAATATAAAGACGAAATGATTCCTTAGCAAATGTAAATATCAATGCTTGAAAACATAATTTCACATTACACGCATGTGTATTGATGACGGGAGAGTCAAACCACTCTGTAAAGTCTTCTCCAGCACATCCCGTATACTTTCAAAAGGGTTAAGCTCAGAACTTTGTGGTGGGTAATTCATGGGTAAAAAATATTCCTCATGCTCCCTGAACCACTCTTTCACAATTTTAGCCTAATGAATCATGGCATTGTCATTCTGGAATATGCCCGTGCTGTCAGGGAAGAAAATATCCATTGATCGGATAACCTGGTCATTTAGTAGTTTGTACATTCAAAGTTGTTTTCTTTGCTTGATGCAGGCCAATAATTTGCCACTTCTAAAACACAGTAACATATTTTCCATGACCACAGTTGCTAGCTGATTAATCACTGCAATCAGTGGCGGAAAGGGTACTGATTTTTTTTTTTTTTTTTTACTTAAGTAAACATACTGCTACTGAAGAAATAATTAACTTGAGTACAAGTAGAAGTACTGAGAAATATTATGACTCAAATAAGTGTAAATAAGTAGTTTGATGAAAAACAATTAAATAATTACATTACAAGTTACTATTATATAGTATACGTATATGCTTCTATTTTTAGAACACAAAGACTGTTCTTGAAAGAAATTGATGCTTCCTTTCACCAAGGAGGCATTAAATTGTTAAAAAAAAAATACTGCCAAAATCATTAATTGCAAATTATTATTATGGTTAAAAATAATTGTTTTAAGTGATATTTATTCCAATATTTCTTTCCCCATAATGGAAAACATACACTATCAAATCAAATCACTTTGTCACACGACCATATACACAAGTGCAACAGTAGGTGAAAGTCTTGTGTGCAGTTCCGAGCAACATAGCAGTCATGACAGTGACGAGACACCTATTCCTTACAAAAATCATTCTAATCATTCTACAGTGCTAATTTGGTACTCAAGAAAATGTTCTTGTTATTAGAACAATTGAAAAAGGTTGGACTACCATGAGGAAATCACAATACAGTGGGGTTTCCCCCCCCCCATTTGCTGAGGTATTGAGTTCTTCCAAGTTGCTTTACACTTGCAAGTCAAATTTTGTTCTTAAAAATAGGCAAAAAAAAAAAATATATATTGTTAGGAATGAAACTTGGATCTCGTTGCACACAACACTTCTACCATCAAAAATTCCTCGGTCCCTTTCTGTGCATGCCCAGGTAAGTGCAGTCGGGAGTCTGCGGATCTGGAGACTTCATGAAGGGAGAAGAAAGAACGACAACACACGGTTGTTTCTATTCAATCTACTCAAAGTTTATTACAGCAAGCATAATATTTATACCTTTCATATTACAAAGAACAACCAACAGCCAATAGCATAGTGATAGCAAGACTTGCGAGACAGCCAAGGACAATAAATGTTGACCGGAATAGCATGGGAACGGTAATCATATGAGGTCAAGCAGTCCTACATATTTGTTATGTCCGACTGAGATATTTAGCTAAGGAAAAGAGTATGTGCTGGTTGGAGCACAAAACATTCTGAAAGAGGATAAGACAAGAGAAACTAACAACATCTATGAAGGTCATGGACTCTTTGTGTGTGTGTCGTGTGATTCTGTGATTCGCACACATACATTCATAGTTAGATGTCAAACTAAAGACAGCATGTACAATTTATATTTCTCACATATATATATTTTCATTTAAAGTCTATTGTTTTAGAGAGATGAAGGCTATTCCAAAAAGAATCTCTAACCAGGATAGAGAGGGCAGTGGACGGCCCAGACACTCCTCACAGGTCTTAAACTAGCAGCTTCTAAATGACAAAGAGCTGCATTGCTGCAAAAGGATTCATGGACAAACAAAAATTAAGAATACAACATTTATTTAAATAGAAATAGCCATTTGTAACTGTAGAGCGATACGTGGTCATGTGTCTGTCACTGGGGAGAGAGGAAGTGGTAAGCGTCATCACCTGGTGATTTAATGATACATAACACCTGTGTCTCGTTACAGTGATGGCGGAGACGGGCTTTAAGCTGCCGAGAACACCAGTGAGAGAGAGAGAGAGAGAGAGAGAGAGAGAGAGAGAGAGAGAGAGAGAGAGAGAGAGAGCGAGAGCGCTCTCTCGAACGAACGAACGAACGACACAAGAAAGCAGTGATTGCCATGTGCCAGTGAACCTCTTATCTGGCTGAAAAGCCTGAGATTGATTAATGTGGCTGGAAAGCCCAAATTTTGTTTGTGAAGCTGGACTTTCATTAAAAAGCTATAGTACCTGAACTGCTCCCGCTCCTTCTTGCCCATATCTGTTACAGTAACATTTTATAACGTGCATTGTGAAATTACTATTTCTGGTTTATTCTCATTCACATATGTCCAAGTATTTTGGCTATTAAGTTAACATACTGTACAAAAATAATATAATGCAATATCATAGGAGAAATATATCCTCTATGATTATTGCGGTAAAAATCCAGATATGGAATGAGATTAGATTATTAAGAAAATTGTTATCATCTTCTACATGCCAACTGAACAAAATAAGGCAAAAATAAACTGTTTAGTGAGTGTGTTTTAGATTGATTCAAACACTAAAAGTGGTTGTTCTGTATATGTATTATTATATTACAGTTCTAATAATGATGTTGTAATTAACATTATGGTTATTTAACATATTGAGATATTATTATTACGTAAATTGTTGCATTTTATATATTATGTTTTGTGATTTCTCATACCTTCTTTATATACAGTAACATCCATCCCTTGCTGCAGAACAGGGCAGGAAAGTACAGTAGAGCACCATGAGTGAGTGTGTTACCCGCTGGGGTGGTTTATTTTGGACAAGAGGGGTGAAAAGTTACGGAATTTAATGCTGGAGTATAATACCAAACTGATGCGGATTGATAGAAACGGACCTGTCTGTGCAGGCAATGGTACGAGGAACTGGACAAAAAGAAAGAAAATGTTCAGGGAAAAGTCAAAAGATTGCAATGCATGTAATTGTATCTATAGCAGATATTATTAATAAAACATGGGAACTCATTGCGTGGCCATTTATTTCAGTGGCATTGTGTTTCAAGTGATGTTTGATCAGAGGTTAAACCTATTCTGATGGTTCCCTCATATCTGAATGAACAGATCCTTTCCTAAAATGAAATATGCAGAAAATCACAGTATTACAGTTCTTGTATAGTGATAGGGCAGGAAGTCTTGGAGAAGAGAGGACATCTCTTATGAGAACTGCTGTGCTCACGATGCTGTGCCCTGCGGACTTCTTTCGTGCCACGCACAGCGTGTTTTATTTTGTGGCGAAGCGAGCGGATAAAGGGAGTAAAAAAAAAGTTCTCAGATGATACACCTCTCAGGAGGCTTACCTCTACAGAAAATAGCGGCTATGCCACCCTGGTCTAATTACCCAGGGAAATACCCAAAAAGGGCACACAGGTTTGGTTTCTCTCACATAGACAATGAGACGTGGATATGTTTATACCAAAAATATATTTATTCAATCACAATAAAATTAAAAACACAGAAGAAAATTGCATTCAATACAATGTAACTGTAACGGTTACCCTGTCTTGTCTCACTGTTGCCCTTTGTTTGTAATTTTGTCACTTTTGTTATTCCTTAGTTTTCACTTTTGTCACCCTTGTACCTCCATAGTCTTGTTTTCCCTGGCGTTCGCTGTTCATTGTTTTCACCTGCCCTTGTTAATTTGCCTTTGGTTTCTGTTAATCACCTTGTCACCTAGTTTGTGTTCTGTTTGTTCATTGGCCCCTTTTTCCCATGTTTTTGTATTTATATCCTGGTTTTTGGTTTAGTCCTGGTCTGTCGTTGAATGTTGTTGCACGTGAATGTTATGGTTGTTTCTCCTGCCTGTGGATGTTTTTCATGTTCATGTTGTTTTCCCCTTGTGGATATTTCTTTGTTCCTGTTTGTTTGCCCTCACTTTGATTTATAATAAAGAACCTGCTTTTGGATCCGCACCTCCTCGTCTGCCTTCACTCCTGCATTCGTTACAGTAACAGGAGTAAAGTGCCAATATAAAAAGGCAAACAGCACAAAGCTGGTGTTATAAAACATCACTAATTTTTTTTACAAAATAACTCTTGAGCTGGGGCTTACCAGTAACAAGGCAGGCTAGATACAGGGCTTTAATAATGCCCGCAATAATAAATACCCACACGTGCACCAGATCTCACACACACTCCAGCGAGATTCACTGCAAAGATATGCACACAGCAATCAGTGAAAGGAGAAACACCACCACATGGGGACGACTAGCCTGCCCACTCCAGACCCCCAGCTCCTGAAAAGACAAAAATAAAACACAAATTAAGCTCAAAAGCCAACAGAAACAAACAAACAAAAAAAACATTTAAAGCAACCACAACACCAAAACAAAACACTGAAACCCAAAACAGCAAAACAAAGCACTGAAACAAAAACAAAGCAAAGCAAAGCAGAGCAGTTAAACAAAACCCCTGAAACAAAACAGCAGCGTTGAAGCTTCAAGCCATGCAGTGACAGAGCAGGAAGAGATGTGCTAATGGGCTGATTTATTGACCTAAAATGTAAGGCAATGTTGAAAAATTATCCACATACCTTTAAAGGTGGCCATAGAGACATAAGTGGGTTTTACATACCAACATGCGAAGACCATACCATCTATCCAGCAACAGATACTCCAATGTTCACTGAACGGGAAATTAATACACAGACCTGCGCAACATACTGAACATGCCCATAATAATAAACTGAGGATACGCTTACCGAGCAGGAGAAAAGCAGTCACCAAACGACACACAACATAAGAGCATTCATTATTGCGGAACGATCCGACTCCAAGGAGCAGCGATCAGCTGCACTATACGGCACAGCGAGCACACCCAAGCAGGCACCAGCTTTCCCGGCTTTTAAAAACTTTACAACTAGCGATATACAATAAACAAGAGAACAAACACGCAAAAAAGACACATACCTCTGACGCAGAGCAGCCGAAGCAGCGATCAGCCGCACTATGCGGCACAGCAAACACTTCCGAGCGGACACCAGCTCTAATGAGGAGCAGCAGAAACGTCTCGGGTTACTTAAATGTAATCCTTGTTCCCTGATAAAAGCGGAACGAGATGCTGCGCTGGAAGCGCTTTGGGAACACCTTCACGTGTGTGACCAGCATGTGTGTAACATGTCAATGAACATTGACCGTAATTTATAGCCTCTGCCGGTGTAATCATTGGATGCACCTGGGGCTGGGCTATAAATAGATGCGTCACAGGAGCATTGTCAGGTATTTTGTCTGAAGAGCAGTCCTGGGGCATCCCAGTGCGGCAGGGAAGCGCAGCATCTCGTTCTGCTTTTATCAGGGAACAAGGGTTACATTTAAGTGACCCGAGACGTCCCTTTACAAAAAGCTACATTTCTGATGTTGAGCTGGAAGGTCCTCTTCTGCCCTGTAAAATCTCACCCAGATTTGTTCCACTACCTCGGGGTGGAGTTTCCACTCCCCCGTCGGTATTTTCTGTCTGGACAGTAAATCTGCTCCCACATATGGGCATCCAGGGATATAAACTGCCCTGGGCCCCAAGGAGAATCCGACGTGTGTGAAATTCAGCTGTCGTGAACGTGGACCTCCTTGATGGTTTATGTAAGAGACTACCACTGTATTACCCACCCGCACCAAGACATGGCACCCTCTGGAGGAAGTATTTCAGGGCCAGAAATACAGCCATCAACTCGAGACAGTTACTGTGACAACCAAGCTGACGACCCTCCCATTCCCCTTGAGCTAGATGACCACTTAAGACCGCTACCTTGCACTTAAGTAGCAGTGCAACCTTGACCTAGCCTAACCTTGCTTAAATTTGTTCTGAATGGAAATGATTCTTGAGGGAGACAATTGTGCCTGCATTCCATATAACCCCCAGATAAGTGATTCCCTGGGTGGGAGAGAGAACGCTCTTTTGACTTTGAGTCTCAGACCCGGAGAAACCAGATGAGCTAAGACAATATCCCTGTGATGAACTGCCAGTTCTTGGAACTGCACTAGGATCAGCCAGTCGTCTATGTAATTCAGAACGCGGATGCCCCGGAGTCGTAAAGGAGCCAGTGCTGCATCCATGCATTTCATGAATGTGCGGGTTAATAGGGCTAGGCCGAATGGAAGAACCCGATATTGGGAGGCTTCGCCCTCGAAAGCGAACCTCAGGAACTTTCTGTGCTGTGGTGGAATTTCTATATGAAGATATGCTTCCATGAGATCGAGGGTGACCAGCAAAACGTGATGTTGGGCTTGCGACACGATCGTCTTGATAGTTAGCAACTGACTGGGCAGTTCAAGCCTTGAAGATCTAAGGTCGGACGCAAACCCCCCACCCTTCTTGGGAACCAGGAAGTATTCGCTGTAATAACGTGACTCTTTCTCTGGAAGGGGAACATGTTCTATGGCCCCTTAGACCGAGAGATTTTGCAGTTCTTTAGAAAGTAGAAATGCCTGCTCCGGTTTACGGTAGTGGGGACCACGCTATTGAAACATGGAGGGAGGCGAGCAAATTGAATTCTGTAGCCCTTTTTTACTGTTCTTAGGACCCACATAAAAATATCTGGCAGAAGTTTCCACACTGCCAGGTACTCTGAGATGTGAATTAATTTAAGACTTCCTGTTGAGGGGGTGTTGAGTGTTCCGTGTCCTGGATAAATGCAGGAAGCAGCAAAACACCCAACTTTTTGATGGAAGCCTCTACCTCCCGAAACACCAGAAGCGGCGGGAATGGAGAGGTTTCGTGGGGGTACCAGGAGGGGTGAAGAGTGCACGTCCCATTCCGAGGGGAGCAAACCCCACCAGATTAAGTGCAAGACCGTCAGGGTTTCTTTCTCTTAGAAATTAGTGTCCTGAGGTCTTGCTTTGGGAGCTGCTGAGGGCGAAGAGACTGTCCCCAATGTTTGCGAGGGGGAGCACGACTCGCCATGCTTTGCTTCTGAGCCTCCCTTCTAGAAGGACTGAGTCGGGTCTGGGTGGTACCTGCACTGAGGTCCTTCAGCAGGTCAGCCTGGTATGCCTGTAACACTCTGTTGTTAGCCGCTTTATTATTGTGCGTGGAACGTACAGAGATTCAGCGTCCCCCTCATGAACCGAAGAGGCGCCGAGGCGCACTTCAGGCTTACGAGAAGGATCAGCTGGATCTGGGGAGAGAGCGTGGGAAAGGGACGAATCCGTCTCTTGCTCTTCAGCCAGATCCATGAGAGAGCCCCACGAATTAAGTGTGGGCGCTGACTCCCAGAAGTAAGCGAGGCGAGCGCGAAGTATTTTGCTAGAAAGCAGATCACAATGCTCGCACCCGCCCTGCTCCAACACGAGAGCAGCATGCTCTTCCCCCAAACAAACAAAGCAAAACTGATGTGTGTCCCTCTCGGCCATAGAGCATAAACAAGGGAACATGCATTTCTATTTTTTTTTCTTTTTTTTTAAGAAAGAAGTGAAAGGAGAAAAGGTTCACTGTGCACTGCCTAACCAATTCTAACTCCTAACAGAGGAAAGAAAGTTTGACAGACTCGTATAAACACACACACAGAGTGATCTCTGAAGACAAAGAATCTGACGATGCTCCGGTGACGCATCGATTTATAGCCCAGCCCCAGGTGCATCCAATGATTACCCCAGCAGAGGCTATAAATTCCAGTCAATGTTCATTGACGTGTTACACACATATTCACAGCTGGTCACACACATGAAGGTGTTCCTAAAGCGCTTCCAGCACAGCATCAGAAGTGTAGCTTTTTGTAAAGGGAACAGCGATCAGCCGCACCATGCGGCACAGCAAACACACCTGAGCAGACACCAGCTCTAACACAGAGCAGCAGAAACAGCTATCAGCTGAACAAGTGATGCACCGTCTAGCTGACCTGGTGACGCCATTTTTATACCCCCCCCCCAAATATGGCTCAATAATAGGTCAAGTCAATTTTTTTTGTATAGCGCCTTTCACAACACACATCGTTTCAAAGCAGCTTTGCAGAAGATCAGCATTAACAGACGATAAAACTGTAATGTCTATAAAGTCAATGAATCATCATTGTGTAATTAGATAAAATACGATTCTTAATAGTGTTTAAAAAGTAATTAAATAATAGTTGTTTTAATAACTCCAGTGAGCAAGCTGTAGGCGACTGTGGCAAGGAACACAAAACTCCATAAGATGTAGATTAATGGAGAAAAATTGGGAGAAACCAGACTCACTGTGGGGGCCAGTTCCCCTCTGGCTAACATCATGAATATAATGTAAATATTGCTTAGGTATAGTTAAAGTCATGGTTTAAAATTATTAAACTAAGTAAGTGTTAAACATCGATTGTGTTTGAACTGTAAGATAAATGACCAATGTCTTTGAAGTCCATCTAGATTAATCGCAGAAGTTCACATAGATGCAATTGTCCTTGTTAATTGGCTGATGAAGGCTTTTGTTGGCAATAGTTAGTCTATGCATTCCATTTCAAGATCGTAGTCATCAATAAACCGAGGTGATTCAGGTTGGAGTTGGCACCAGTTCATCCTCTGAAGTCCATCATAATAGACTGAAGTGATGTTAGGCTGGCCCTGGCTGCATTTAGTCATCATCATTCAGCGACACGTAGCAGTGGAGTCCAACACGAAGCAGGAATGGAGCTGGATCCAGCCGGTTCTGGTGACCTCAGGATAGGAGTCCCGAGGTTGAGACATGGAAACAAATTAAATAATATTAGCGTAGATGCCATAAAATTTATTGCAGAGTTAGAGATCATGCTCAATGTTTCTGGTTTCTGGTTCCGGCAGACCCAACTAAAGCAGCCTAATTGTGGGTTGGAGGATAAATTTGGTGTATGCATGGCTAAATAGATGAGTGTGAACTGGTTTGATTGGAGCAATGGAGGAGTCAGGAGACAACGAGGGAGGTTCAAGGTCAGTCCTTTTATTATTTCTGTTTTTATTCACAGAATCGACGGTCACCATCGATAACAATTCACTACTCCTTTTTAGTAAGATATATATATATATATATATATATATATATATATATATATATATATATATATATATATATATATGTGAGTACTCTTGGGACATACTCTCTCGTCTGTCGTGCTTTCTGGACACTCTCTCTCTCACTCTCGACACTTGGCGTTCCTTAAATGTCTCTCTCTGTATCACTATAATAAGACATAGGTGTTAGAGGTAATTACAAACCAGGTGACAAGCCTTACCACTCTCTCTCTCCCGCGGACCGACACACGACCACGCCCCCCATGCCACATGCCCCCACCACTGACTCAGGCCGCCCCAGCAGGTAGTAGCGGAGCATCAGAACCGCCCACTTAATCGCAAGGCACTCCTTTTCGATGGTGCTATATTTTGTCTCCCTGAAGGAGAGCTTGCGACTAATAAAAAGCACTGGCCGTTCCTCCCCTCTGACCACCTGTGAGAGCACTGCGCCCAGCCACCTGTCAGATGCATCAGTCTGCAAAATAAAGGGGAGAGAGAAATCAGGTGCATGAAAAAGCGGCCCCCCACACAGTGCAGATTTTACCTTAAGGAAGGCCTGTTGGCACGACTCTGTCCACTGAACTGGATCGGGAGCCCCCTTTTTAGTTAGGTCAGTCAGCAGGCTGGTGACATCAGAATAACTAGGCACAAACCTTCGGTAGTAGCCAGCAAGCCCCAAAAACTGGCTTACCCCCTTTTTGGTCTTGGGTGCCGGGCAGGCTGCGATCGCTGTGGTTTTGTCAACCTGTGGACGCACCTGCCTTTGACCCAAGTGGAACCCCAGATACCTAACTTCCACCCGCCCAATTGCACACTTCTTCGGGTTTGCCGTGAGTCCCACCCACCTCAGCGCTCTCAGGACAGCCCTCAGATGTTGCATATGCCGTCGCCAGTCATTACTGTAAATTATAATATCATCCAGATATGCCGTGTGCGGTCTGAGGATCTTGTCCATAAGGCACTGAAACGTGGCCGGGGCTCCAAACAAACCGAATGAAAGTGTCACAAATTGGTGTAATCTGAACGGTGTGGAAAAAGCGTTTTTTTCTCGGGACATTGGAGTTAAAGGGATCTGCCAATACCCCTTTGTTAAGTGCAGCGTCGAGTAAAATTGAGCCGCTCCTAACCGATTGAGTAACTCATCAATTCGCGGCATTGGATAAGCATCAAATTTGGACACCGCGTTCACTTTCCGATAGTCAACACAGAAAGGACCGAGCCGTCGCTCTTAGGTACCAGAACTACCGGGCTGGCCCAATCACTGTGCGACTCCTGTATTACGCCCATTTCGAGCATTGCCTCTAATTCCTCCCTAACAACCTTTTTCTTGTGCTCAGGGAGACAATAGGGCCGGCTACGAACCACCACACCCGGGGTGGTCTCGATATGGTGTTCTATGAGGTTAGTGCGACCGGGCAGGTGAGAAAACGCATCTGCAAACTCCGCTTGCAGCCTCGTAACCTCTGTCAGCTGCGACAGCGAGAGGTGGTCTCCACAAGGGACCGAGGTAAATGAATTTGCTTTGAGCGATACCTCAGGTCCGAGCTCCGCCTTCTCCGGAACCGCCGTCGCCAAGGCTACAGGCACTTCCTCCCTCCATGGTTTGAGGAGGTTGAGGTGGTAGGTTGGACGTGCCCCTCTCCTATCCGTTCGCTTAACCTCATAATCGAGATCTCCAACTCGTCGCGTGACCTCAAACGGTCCTTGCCACTTGCACACTGGCGAGTAATTTGGAGTTCGAGGTGGGCAGTAAGACAAGTACTTTATCTCCCTGTGAAAATTCCCGTAGCTGAGTGCCCCTGTCGTACAGTCGGCGTTGGCGTTCTTGTGCTTGGAGCAATTCTACTGTGTTACCCATCCCAAATTGTGGAGTTTTGCTCGAAGGTCAAGAACGTATTGAATTAGATTTTTACCTTCCTCCCAAGCTTCCCATATGACGTCAAGCACACCCCGTGGCCGGCGCCCGTACAATAGTTCAAATGGGGAAAAGCCGGTGGAGGCTTGCGGGACCTCTCGTACTGCAAACAGCAGGGGTTCCAGCCACTTATCCCAGTTTTTAGCATCTTCATGTACGAACTTACGAATCATGATTTTCAAGGTTTTATTAAATCGTTCCACCAGTCCATCGGTCTCCGGGTGGTAGACGCTGGTACGAATCCACTTAATGCCTAATAATTCATAAAGTTCACAAAGTGTACGTGACATGAACGTTGTGCCTTGATCCGTGAGGATTTCCTTTGGAATCCCCACTCGGGAGATAATTTTGAAGAGTGCCTACGCAACACTGCGTGCTGAGATGTTGTGTAGAGGCACTGCTTCCGGATATCGCGTTGCATAGTCCACCAGGATTAACACAAAGCGATGCCAGCGTGCAGTCTTTTCTAATGGCCCGACGAGATCCATTACAATTCTGTAAAAGGGGGTCTTGATCAACGGCAGCGGGCGCAATGGCGCTTTTGTGGTGGCCGGTGGGTTCACCAACTGACATTCCCGGCACGCCGCACACCACTTGCGAACGCCCCCGTGAATGCCCCGTGTACACAAGTGCAACAGTAGGTGAAAGTCTTGTGTGCAGTTCCGAATAACATAGCAGTACCAATTACAATAAACAACATGAATCGTATCTCAACGGTATCCACTGGATACTTGTGAATGTCCCCATGCCCAAACCTCACCCTCACCAGCTTATTTTTATCCAATGCCCTGCCTTGCACCAGGCGTTGGTGGATCGAGGTTTGAGAACAACCTGTATCCACCAAAGCTTGATGTGTATCCCCTTCACCCTTATCGGTGAGCCCAATCGGGGGCGGCCCGTGGAGCGTCGGGGATCTGAACCAGTGTCCCCACCTCCATCACTGGACACCGCTCCTGGCTATGTCTGGCTTCCCCGCAGCTCCAGCAGACCGGCCCAGGTCTTCCTTCTGCACTCGTGGGGGCGGGCTTGCCAACCTGCGGGGAATAGTGGAGAGAGACAGGGGGGTTTGAAGGGGCAGAAAAGGGAAAGGGTCCTCTGGACCGAGGACGGGGTCTGGGCGGGCCTCCCCACCGGAATTGGGCGGGAGTGAGGGGAACGGGGGGAAGGGGAGGGAACACAAGACACAGGGGGTGGAGAGAGAAGATACTGCCTCGCCGCCTCCTGGGAAAGCCGCCATGTAGTCCTCTGCCAACTGGACGGCCCCATCCAACGACGCCGGGCGGTGGCACTGGACCCACTCCGACATACCTCGGGGAAGTTGGGAGACGAACTGCTCCAGTACCACCTTGTCGACCACTTCCACGACGTCGCGGGTTCCCCTCACCAACCATCAGGTTTTGAAGAAATATAAAGTTGTGTATCATCAGCATAGCAGTGGAAACTTATTTCATGATTCCTGATAATATCTCCCAGGGGAAGCATATACAAAGAGAAAAGAAGAGGCCCTAAAACGGATCCCTGTGACACTCCATATTTTACTTTTGTTTGGTTTGACAATTCCTCATAATTCCAATTTTATTTCTGATTATTTCTTTAAGTCATTACTGTTGAGCTGTGACGTAATATCTGGTTCTGTTGAAGCTTTATTCCTAACCAATTTAGCCAGAGTACTGAATAAACATCTAGGATTGTTGTGGTTATTTTCTATGAGTTTACTAAAATATGCTGACCTGGCAGCTTTTAGTGCGTGTTTGTAGCTACAGACACTATCCTTCCATGCCCTCGAAATAATTCTAATTTTGTATTTTTCCAAATGCGCTCCATTTTCCGAGCTGCTCTCTTGAGAGCATGAGTGTGATCATTGTACCATGGTGCAGGGCTTATTTCTTTAATTTTCTTTAATCGAAGTGGGGCGACAATATCAAGGGTGCTAGAGAAGACTGCATTTATATTTTTTGTTATTTCATCAAGTTCTTCTGGGCTTTGGGGTTTATTGAGTGTATGAGATAGATCTGGAAGATTATTAGTGAAGCTATCTTTAGTGGTCGAAAGAATAGTTCTACCTGAATGATAGCGTGGTGTAAATTGAGTAACATTAGTTGATTGCTTGTATGCTGTCTGCTACGAGTTACACACACCCGTGTATTCCTCTGCCGATCTGCATGCTGTTGGATTTGACGGCGCATAACAGCGGCTTTCTCCTATCCTGTGCATGGCTGTGCATTGTTGCCCCTGGGCGCTTCGACAGCGCAGTTAAAAACTCGAAAGAGTTTCTTAAAAGAGTGATTTTATTTAAAAGAGTAATTTCCTCTAAAAGAGCAAACACAGCGAGCGTGAACGTCCTTTTCAGGACGCGTCTTTATAAAGATGCCGTTCCACCGCTGTGTAGTTCCTGGATGCGGTAGAGTGCTCTCCGTTTCAGACGGCCACAAGCGTTGTCTCGTGTGTCTGGGTAGCGATCACACCGAGGCTGCGTCTGTGGATGGTTCATGTTCTCACTGTGAGAGCATGACCATGACAACGTTGCGGTCGCGACTTGTTTTCAATCGAGAACAAGCCACTCCATCCGCACCTCGCATTGCTCCTTCTTCCCACGGGATTGAGGACGGTGACTGTACCACCTGGCGGGGTCGCCCTGTACTCCCCTCCAAGGCCTGTAGGACAACATCCTCGCTGACAGCGAAGGCCTACAGCGCCGTTGGACAGGCTGCTTCAGAGCTATTTCCTTTGCCTCTGGGTCATCTGGCCCGCAAATGCCGTTCTCACGGCACTCTGCCCCCCAGATCTCAACAGTCCCGGCACGCTGGACGCGGCCACAGGTCCGCCTTCAGCCCCACAACTGACCCCCGGCCGGCCGGTTCTGACGAGTCCAGAGGACGCCACCATAAGACTTCCTCCTCAGTCACTAACCCGCCCCCTGCCGGGTGCGCCGAGCAAGGTAAGTGCTTTGAGTCTTTTCTCAGCACCGAAGCCTCGGGATGCACCCTTGCCTCCCGACGGCACTTTACCTGCTCCGCCCCGCTGCGAAGCTCCGCCGGGTACGTCAAAAATACTCGTCCCCTTGGTGCCCCTAGCACGGAGATTGGATGCGTGGCTTTCACTTCCCAACCCGTCACGCTGGCTGGCCCGGACCATCCGACTCGGTTACGCAATTCAGTTTGCCAGGCCCCCGCCCCCCATCACGGGCGTCCGCTTTACCGCAGTGCACGGTGAACATGCCCAATCCCTGCGCGCGGAGATCGCTACTCTTCTACTCAAGGACGCGATCGAGCCTGTCCCTCCAATCGAAATGAAGAAGGGTTTCTACAGCCCTTCGTTGCACCCAAGAAAGGCGGCGGCTTACGACCAATCTTGGACCTGCGAGTTTTAAACCGAGCACTGCTCAAACTCCCGTTCAAAATGCTCACGCTAAAGTCTATCTTAACAAGCGTCCAGCACCTAGATTGGTTCGCAGCGGTAGACCTGAAGGACGCGTACTTCAACGTCTTCAGTTGGACTCAGGGCCCTCTCTCTTAAGACCGCCCTGCTGATTGGGCTCACCTCCATCAAGAGGGTCTGGGACCTGCAAGCGTTCTCTGTCAGCGACACTTGCCTGGAGTTCGGTCCGGCAGACACTCATGTGATCCTAAGACCGCGACCGGGCTACGTGCCCAAGGTTCCTACCATGCCTTTCAGAGACCAGGTAGTGAACCTGCAAGCACTGCCCCGGGAGGAGGCAGACCCAGCCCCGTCGTTGCTGTGTCCGGTACGTGCTTTGCGTACCTATCTGGACCGCATGCAGGGCTTTAGACACTCTGAGCAGCTCTTTGTATGCTTTGGGGGACAGCGGAAAGGAAACGCTGATGGGCTGACCGGGTGAATCGCTTGCATATACGCCCTTTCCCTCGCTTGAGGTAAAACTGTGCGTCTTTTTTCCCAGGAGATTCCACTCAGCTCGAATCCCTGGTCGATTCCTCCCTAGACCTCATGGGTCCGCAGTTCGGTGGAGGAACTTGCTGACCCAATCCACTGCGGGTACTCAAATCTACCCTGTACTGGAATAGGTGCTCCACAGGGTGAGGACTCCTACGCGGACTCCCCCTGTGTGTATTTTCCGCGATACGGTCCCCTTACGAGCAGACCCACGTTTTCCTTGGGTAAGTTTCGGCTGCCCTCCGGTCACCGTGTGTAGCAACTCCCCCCTCGCTGAGGCTGGATCTACCACCGCGCCACTTCCACGTGTCGCCTAAAAACACATGTGATGTATTCACCACCTTACCTCCCCAGCTGGGTAGGGGTGGTCTCCGCAGGGTCTGTTCCCCCTGAAAGAATAGGAAATTGGGTAAGACCCCCTTCCCTCAGTGCGTGTAAGGGCCCCGGCTGTCTATTGCTCTATGCGAGAAACATAGAGAGAAAAGAGGCCCAGCCAGGCTTGGCCCGTTTCCAGGTTGGCAAGCGTCGCCTTGTTCCCCTGTCAGGGTAACCAAAAGGATTCCGACGACTTTGGTGGGGCATTGGGGAAGGGTACGTGTAGTCTGATACAGCTGGTCATCTGGCACGTAAAAAACACCTGCCCGCTCCTGTGTCAGACCACCTACACGGCTCAGCGCATGGCGTGATTTAAATTGGACCCCTAGTGTCGCTTCTCCGACACAACGTGGAGAGAGCGACAGAAGGGGAACGTCTAGGTTACGAATGTAACCTCCGTTCCCCGATGGAGGGAACGAGACGTTGTGTCCTTCCCGGCCACGTCGCTGAGCCGAGCCGCTGTAGTGGCTGGACCATTTCCAGCTCCTCAGAAAAATCCTGAATGAACTCTAGTATTTGCCTCGCCTTTATACCCGTATGTCCGGGGGCAGGGTATGCAAATATTGACTGCCAACTTCTCATTGGCCTTTTTTCATAGATCAGAGGTATATTCGGTGGCTCAAGAGAGACCCCTAGTGTCGCTTCTCCGACACAATGTCTCGTTCCCTCCATCGGGGAACGGAGGTTACATTCGTAACCTAGACGTTTTTATGAACTTTGAGCAAGCATTTTGTTCTAACCATCACATTAAAATTGTCACTCGTATTTATAATCGAAACATCAATGTATTCTGATACCGAAAGTGAAACTGTTCATGCGCAAATTACATTTGGTTATTATAGTTAATCATTGAGATTCTTTCTTTGGGAAATCCATATTCATAATGACAGGGTTCTTGACATTTGTCTACATTGCTACAGAAGTTAACATGTCATGAAGAGAATTAACTTATGAGCATTAAACAGGAAACCAAAAGTGTTTCACTTCATACTTTTACTTTCACTTTTAAAGCTCATTGTCTTCTCTCATGTCTGAGTACATGACATTATTCCACTGTGAGTTCATTTTATTTATTTATTTATTTCTTAGTACACCTCATATAGAGTAAGTAGAACTCTTTCAATGTTTTGGAGTGGGCTGCTGTATAGATATTCGACTGCAGCTGTACACATAATTTGATGGTGTTGTGTTGAAGGAAGACAGGTCGAGACACATGCGCCGGAGAGAATGGCTCATAGCGCAAATAGACAGTGGCAAATACGCTGGACTGAGCTGGGAAAACCAGGTTCAGGATTCCCTGGAAACATGCAGCCAATCTGGACTACAGATAGAACCAGGGCACTGCGCTCTTTAAGGTAAGATAACTTTTTTCAGCTGGGGTTTGAAAGTTAAACATAAAAATAACCACTTCAGTAAAGTGCTAACTATTTCCTGTTCATTTCAATCACATTTGGCATTTCATATCTTCTCAAGCAGTGGTGTCTCAGGGTCCTTATTTTGTGTGGGGCACAAACAATCACTTAATCAATTATTTTACCAATCTTTGCAAACATTGACAAATAATTCCAGATTCTGTAACAGATGTGTTTCTCATGTTACACTTTATGTTCACATGAGAGACTATGAAGTTCTGTGAACTTCATGCATGTGTGTATGTGCTTTAACCGGCAAATTTTAAAAACATGTAGAAGTTTCACACTAGAACTCATTGGTTTCACCAGACTCAAACATGGGTAGTCAAAAATCCTATCTACTCTCATTTGTGTGCCAATATAATGGATGCTACATCCCTCAGTACCTTAGTATGTATACCTTTTTCTAGCGCAACCTCTGAACATGATGCCACACAAACATCCCTAATGATTTAATGTCAGCAAAAAACAAGACTAAGACAGGCACATCCATGTCAAGAAGCTCAAGTGACTGTGAAAGTAAACCACAAATAGGCAAATCGACAAAGGGTGTGTATATTATCTCACTAACTCGAATGAACAGCATAACAATACTAATCAAAATGATGAAAACTTCCAATATTTATCAGTCATTATAAACTAATAAAAACCAATGCATCAACAACACAACACCTCAACACAAAGGCATTCAATAAATTGAAATGATGAATGGTTTTACTTTAACTAATCCAACCAGCAGCATATTAGAATAAAATTAGCTTTTAAAACTTACCTTTTAATTCACTACGTAGGTCACTTAGCACCCAGTTACTTCCGATACTCGTGTCAACAGCTTGACACAAATATTATCGAAGCTTTTGATTCACTCAGGGGCAAAGGCAAACTAGCCCTTCAGGCCATCGTTGAATGCTTGTTGCACATGCACATAATGTTCTCCAGATCTCCATTAATTAACATTGAGGATGAAGGGCTAGGTCCACGCATAGGAAATGAGAACGATTAAATGGCTTTTACACAACATAGCTTAATAATAATAGAATTTCAGGTCGCCTAGGTAGTGGGTAGACTCACATAGGGTAACCTCCTCATGGTCGCGATTAGTGGTTCTTTCAAATTGGGAGAAAAGGGATAAATAAAAATAAATAAATAATACGTGTCGTGTGGCACCATGTAAGGTTCAGACATATGAACGGCGAGCTCTGCACACTTTGCTAGATTTAATACTTTTTCTGTCATAAACTGGTGAGACTCCAGGGCTCAACACTAAGATTTTTTTCCACTTGCCTAGGTGGGCTAGTGCTTCAGATTTTTACTGACCCTGTCAACATTTTAACTGGCCCCATCACAAAAATTACAAATAGCTGTTTTTACCATCATGGCTTTAAAAAAATCAGATGTCAGAAGATAAATATTTTTTACATATCTTATGTTTTTAATACAATGTCTCACAGGGGCCTGGATAGCTCAGCGAATAAAGACGCTACCACCCATGGAGTCACAAGTTTGAATCCAGGGCATGCTGAGTGACTCCAGCCAGGTCTACTAAGCAACCAAATTGGCCTGGTTGCTAGGGAGGGGAGAGAGTAACATGGGGTAACCTCCTTGTGGTCACTTTAATGTGTGGGTCTTGCTCTCGGTGGAGCTTGTGGCGAGCTGTGCGTGGATGCCGTGGAGAATAGCGTGAGGCTCCACATGCACTACGTCTCCCCAGTAACGCGCTCAACAAGCCACGTGATAAAATACGCGGATTGATGATCTCAGACCCGGATGCAACTGAGATTTGTTCTCCACCACCACTGACGCAGAGCGTTTGCTGTGCCGCATAGTGTTTGCTGTGCCACATAGTGCGGCTGATAGCTGCTTCGGCTGCTCTGCGTCAGATTGAGGCAAGTCACTATGCCACCACGAGGACTTAAAACGCATTGGGAATTGGGCATTCCAAATTGGGGAGAAAAAGGGGAGAATGTCCCCCATTTTCAAGATATGATTTATGCCTAATGTAATCCCATATATGCGCTTTACAGATATAAATTCATAAATACATAATTTGAACCTCAGCCGTCCTGCCATTTACACGTGTTTTTAAGCCAAGAGTCCTGTGGAGGAGATGATGGGTTTTTGGTCACCCGTTTAGTCATGCTGTCATGCAACTTTTGCCCATTTGTAGTGATTTCACAAGAAGGACCAAAGATTATTCACTGAGCTAAAGATTTGATTATCAGAGAACAGACTTGCTACCAAATTGATTGTGATGTGTAATATACAGTAGGTAGATATTAGGCCTAATCTGTGTATAAACAATGTGTATATAACATGAAATCAGACAGCCCAAACAAGACCAACACTGACTGATATACAAAGAACAAAAACAAACATACCTGTATGGTCCAGAAATTAGACATGTAACAAGTGTTTTATGAGGATGATATGAAGTAGATTGCATCAAATATTCATCTTACCCTGCAGCTGAATAGCTCTGATAATAATAGCCTAATAGCCATATGTGGTATGGGGGCGTGGTCGTGTGTCTGTCTGCGGGAGAGAGAGAGAGAGCGGTAAGGCTTGGCACCTGGTTTATAATCAACCCTAACACCTGTGTCTTGTTACAGTGATGTGGAGAGAGACATAAAAGGAACGGCAAGAGTCCAGAGAGGGAGAGAGAAACCTGAAGGCGGACATTGCTAACGCCGATGTTAACGATTACGTTTATTGCTTGTGTGTCCCTGTGTTGAGAGAATTAAAAAACTGACCTCAAACCTGCTTCGCTGTCTCCTGACTCCTCCATTGCCAAACCAAAGAGCATTACACCATAGTTCCCTATCTGTCACTCACTCGACGTTGTGTTGATGAGTTGACACTAGGGGTCGCTTCTTGGGAGCCCAGACATCTCTGATCTTGAGAAAAGGCTAATGAAAATTGGCGTGGGGAATTTGCATGCCACTCCCCTGGACATACGGGTATAAAATGAGTTTGGGCACATCAGATATCTTCTTCAAAGCCGAGCAGTCAAGTTCACTGTGCTGAATTCCTCCTGCCATCTCCATTCATCTCTCTCTAAGCTGTTGGCTCTACGACGCATTCCATTCCATTTTCTCTAAAAGTGTGGCGCAAATGAAAAATGTATTTTTCAAGATGCCTTTTCGTTTGTGTATGTTTCCTGGTTGCGATCGTTACCTCTCCGCTTCCCACGGCCACTGGATGGATCATGCTCTCACTGCGAGGACATGATTCTGGCAACGTTTGCCCCAGCGAGTTCGCAATGTGTCGAGTTCTCAGGCCGGGTTCACGGTCGCGTTCGTGGCTCGCGAAGTGGATGAGCTTTCAATTAGAGGTTGGTTCAGTCTGTCGCCATACGCAGCTGACGGCCGTGCCCCGCCCCCGTACCTTTCTTCCCGGAAGTGTATGATGAGCTCACGCGATCGCGGCGGGCACCTTTTACTGCCCGGACCCGGTTCACGGGCTCGTCCTCTCTCACAGCCCTCGATGGTGGGACAGCCAGGGGGTGCTCGGCGACTCCCCAGGTCGGTAAGGCGATGGTAAGGTGGGGGAAAATCTTCCTTCCTGTCCCAGGCTGTTCCGGGAGTGGTCACAAGGAGCCAGGTAAGTGCTTTGATGTCTCTAGACTCAGCACCTCAGTATCCGCCCCATCGCGAGGCCCCGTCCGCTGGTACGTCCGACGCTATAATTCCCTTGGTCCCTCTCGCCCGGAACTTGGGGGCATGGCTCACGCTCCCCAACCCGTCTCGTTGGTTGATCAGGACCGTCCGACTCGGCTACATGATTAAGTTCGCCAGGCTCCCGCCCAGGTTCAACAGCGTCCGATCCACTGCGATGAGAGGCGAGAACGCCGCTACCTTGCATGCAGAGATTGCCTCCCTTCCACAAAAGGTTTCGATAGATCCTGTCCCTCCAGCCGAGGTGAAGAAGGGGTTTTACATCCCTTACTTCTTCGTACCCAAAAAAGGCGGCGGGTTGTGGCTAATCCTAGACCTGCAAGTTCTGAACCGAGCTCTGCACAGACTCCCATTGAGATGCTCATGCAGAAACGCATTTTAGCGAGCGTCCGGCATCAGGATTTGTTCGTGGTGGTAGACCTGAAGGACACGTAATTCCATGTCTTGATTCTTCCTCGACAGACCCTTTCTCCAGTTTGTCTTCGAGGGTCAGGCATATCAGTACAAAGTCCTCCCCTTCAGCCTGTCCTTGTCCCCTCATGCCTTTACGAAAGTCACAGAGGCAGCACTTGCCCCGCTAAGGGAAGTGGGCGTCCGCATCCTCAACTATCTCGATAACTGGCTAATCCTACCTCACTCGCGGGACATGTTGTGTGTGCACAGGGACCTGGTGCTCAGGCACCTAAGCCGATTGGGGCTTCGGGTCAACTGGGAAAAGAGCAAGCTCGTCCCAGTTCAGAGCATCTCTTTTCTCGGTATGGAGTTAGACTCGGTCTCAATGACAGCGCGCCTCACCAACGAGCGCGCGCTGTCAGTACTGGACTGTCTGCATGCGTTCAGACAGAACACGTTGGTCCCACTGAAATCCTTTCAGAGGCACCTTGGCATATGGCATCCTCAGCGATGGTCACGCCGCTTGGGTTGATGCATATGAGAACACTTCAGCACTGGCTACAGGCCCGAGTCCAGAAACGAGCATGGGGCCACGGCACATACTGCGTCCTCGTCACCAGTCCCTGATCAAACCTAGCTTTCCTACGGGCAGGAGCTCCCCTAGGCCAGGTCCCCTGGCACGTCGTGTTTACGACAGATGCCTCCCAGCGTGCCTGGGGTGCCATGTGCCTGCGACTGCGTTGGCATATCAACTGCCTCGAGTGCTGGCAGTATTACTTGCCCTGAGGAGGCTATTGCCGTTGATCCGGGGCAAGCATGTGTTGGTCCGGAACAACCCAGTGACAATTGTGTACATCAGCCGCCAAGGTGACCTACATTCTTGTTGAATGTCACAACTCGCCCGTCGTCTCCTCCTTTGGAGTCCGCAGCAGCTCGAGTCGCTGCGAACCACCCACATCCCGGGCAACCTCAACAGCACAGCAGATGCGCTGTCACATCAGGTTACGCTCAGGAGAGAGTGGAGACTCCACCCTCAGCTGGTCCAGCTGATCTGGAATCAATTGGGCTAACCACAGATAGACCTGTTCACTTCCCCAGAATCCTCCCACTGCCCACTTTGGTACTCCCCTGGCACACAGCTGGCCCCTGGGGCTAAGCAAGTAGGTGTTCCCTCCAGTGAGCCTACTTGCACAGATGTTGTGCAAGGTCAGGGAGGACGAGGAGCAGATCCTCTTAGTGGCCCCTTATTGGCCCTCCTAGATTTGGATCTCGGACCAAAAAAAGCCTGAGATGCGCAGTAGGGTCAGTGCAGTGCATTCTGCAGGAAAAGTTGGAAGGACTTTGAAAGTGTATGTAGCCACTATATCGTCCCATCACGATGCAATGGATGGTAAGTATTAGGGAAGCACGATTTGATCATCAGGTTCCTGAGAGGCACGAAGAGGTTAACCCCCCCAGGTCGTGCCTCGTTCCATCGTGGGACCTCTCCGTGGTCATTCGGGGAGCTCCCTTCAAGCCTCTTGAGTCAGCAGAGCTAAATGCGCTCTCTCTGAAGACGGCGCTCACCTCCATCAAGAGGGTAGGGGACCTGCAGGCGTTCTCTGTCTGCGAACTGTGCCTAGAGTTCAGTCTGGCTTACTCTCATGTCATCCTGAGACCCCGACCGGGTTACATGTCCAAGGTTCCCACGACCCCTTTCAGGGATCAGGTGGTGAACCTGTAAGCGCTGCCCCAGGAGGAGGCAGACCCAGCCTTGGCGTTGCTGTGTCCGGTGCGCGCTCCTCGCGTCTACTTGGATCACACACAGAGCTTTAGAAGCTCCGAGCAGCTCTTTGTCTGCTTCGGTGGACAGCTGTCTCCAAACTCACTGGGTCATCGATGCCATCACTATGGCATACCATATATATGGCCCCCAGCTGAACGATTTTGTTCCTTTTTTTGGGGAGAACAATAGAGAGAAGGCCACGGCTTGGCCAGCCAGTCCTTATACTTCTGAGCAGTTAGCCGTTCCCCAAGGTGTAGGGGACCTCTACACCTTGCGTAACTCGGTTCAGCTCTTATGGCGTTTTCCATTGGGACCCCAAGTGTCAACTCATCAACACAACGTCTCGTTCCCTCCATCAGGGAACGGAGGTTACATCAGTAACTGAGACATTCTTCTAGTAGTAGCTTCTTTTCATATTAAATGACATTATCTTGTCGACTTAATGTTTACATTTTGAAACATTACCTAAATAAATGTATACTTACATTTAATGAGAGAAAATGTGTTTGTTTTTTTATAGTACAATAAAAGTAGCGCTCTGTCCCTTTACAAAAGCACATGCGCGTTAAACAGTCTATGCTGCACAGAGAGAGATATGGATTTTCAGTCCAATAGAAAGAAACTGTTGATTTCTTGTGTTCCAATGTGTGGATTACTAATTTTTACCAACATGTAAAAATAAATATTTGGGAATTTTGTGCACTGTGCACACGGAATGTGTGGGGATACTTAAAATATTGCACAAGACATTAAATCCCACTACGAAATTCATTTAGTAGGGTTTTTTCCTGCTATTTTCTACACATTGGTAAAAGCGGCTGCTAAGTCACTTGGAAAAAAGAGCAAGGACAGTGCTAGGAGAGTGCGTTTGGTGTCTGCACAATCTTGTGCGTGCACACGACTGTGCCTTGGCGCATCCAGTATATTATGCATTTGCGCGTGTTTGCGAGATAAATATACTAACACTCGCTCCTCGATTAGAAGACTTTAGTTTGCTCCGTGTAATTTTTGTGCTCTCTCGCTTGTTTGCTTGAACTAATGTTATTAATGCAGCACTGGCCATAATGGGCAAGTGACAGTTTTAGCAACTGGCCCGAATCTTTCTCACACTGGCCATCGGGCAGTCCTTATTGTCAAGCCCTGGAATCGATACACCCTGATTCTTAACTACTCCTAAGAAGACAATATGTGAAAGAATTCAAAATCCTTGGACTCTGGAGACATTAAAAGACACTTACGTGCTCAAGCTGAAGCCCCCAAGCAGCAGGCTGAAAGCCCGGGAGTCAATCTGGCCAGTGAGGTGAAGGAAATTCTGCAATAATTGATGAACGTGTCCCAATGCTTGCTGCAATACGTCGATCGATCACTGCCATGGAGACAAAATTAACTGAGATGGTTATAAAAGTGGCAGATGTGGAGAAACATATCGATTATCTGGAGTTATCGGAGAAGGAATTAAGCTGCTAAACCACTAGCGACCAAGGTGGACTTGGAACGCATTTGTGAAATGTGTGTAGATATGTAGAATCGTAACCGACAGAATAATGTCAGAATTGTTGGAATTCCTGAGTGAGCAGAGGGTCACAATATGGTGGAATTTCTGGGCAAGCTCTTTCTGCGTCTGTTTGACATTACAGGCCATAAGCTGGAAATCAAGTGAGCTCATAGAGTTCCGGCTCAGTGATCCACTGAGGGAGACAGGCCCCGATCAATTCTGGCCACATTTGTGAGATCATCCGATAAAAATCTCATGTTACATGAGGAGTAAAGGAAGGCTTTCTTGGAAGAACCACAATATTTTAGATACGAGAGAAATGTGATCAATTCAAGGAATGCAAGAAACTCTTTTGCACTGATATTCCCGGCCAAATTGAGAATAGATGCTAAGGATGGCCGCAAAGTATTTACATGTTCCCAACAAGCATTGTCCTTTATAAAGTCATTGAAGCGTGTAAGTCATTGCGTGTTTCTTTGCAGCCGAGTGGGCATAACTCACTGAATATTCACTTGACCGTCCGAGGAATCTGGCCACCTTTTTGTTTCTTTTGGTGCTGGTTTTGTCTAATGGCTGGAGTTTGTTTTGTGTAGTAACACTCCTTCGGGACAATGTTGTGGATGAATCTGCATGTTCTTTGTGCTTATGCCTCCTATTGGTTGGAGTTTGTTTTGTAGAGTATTTCTTGCAGGGCACTGGAGTGATTAGATCATTTGTTGCACTCATGTAACAGCCAGCTCACTGAACATTCGTTTGACTGCCTGAAGAAAACTGAATGGCTTTTATTTTTTTTTTTGTGCTGGTTCCGCTAGCGGAAACACACCTTCAGGACAGGTATGTGGATGAATCTACATGTTCTTTTGTTTATCCCACCTATTGGCTGGAGTTTAGATTATAGATAGATTTTCTACTTTTATGTAATTCTGTCTCACAAAATTTGTATAGAAACACCAGACTTGAGCAATCCAATGGGAAAGTTGGCACGGGGGCTCTCGTAGGCATAAATGGACTGTTTGAGTTTTGAGAGATGGACACCGGTTAGTGCTGTCATGCGTGGGGTTAATGCACATGTTTTCTTTTTTCTGTGTGTTTGGTTCTGGGGGAAATTTGGGGTTTGACTGTTGACTAATATTGGAATTTGTTCTTTATAATTTTGCTTTTGACACACAATCTATTTTTTCTAATATGTCAAAATGGCAAATGTTAGTATGATTGGATTGTCTCTCTCCACGTGGAATGTGAATTGGTTGGGGCACCCCATAAAAAGAAGGAAGGTTTTTTATTTTCTTAAACGTAAGAAATATTATATAGTGTTTCTTCAAGAAAGGCATCTTTCGCCGCAGGAATTTGGGAAGACATGGGGGTGGGCAGGTTTTCTTTAGTGCTGGCTCAAGTAAGAGCAGGGGAGTCATTACATTGATAAGTAAAAATCTACACTTCAAATGTCTCAAACAGATTAAAGATAAATAAGGAAGAGTCATTATTGTTTTATTATAAATTCAGGTGCAAAGACTGATTTTAGCTAATATTTATGCACCTTACTCTGATGATCAGGTATTTTTTATAGAGTTTAAGGGAGGTTGCAAGCTCCTAGCACCCCTGATGATTGGGAGGAGACTTTAATCTATTGATGGACTCAGTCCTTGATTATAGTAAAGCAAAAGTGTGTAAGCCCCCTAGAGCAACATTGAGGCTTCACAGGATGTGTAAAAATCTTGGTCTTACAGATATTTGGAAGCCCCATCTGGTAGGGACTTTACAGTCTTTTCGTCAGTCCATATGATTTATTGTAGAATAGATTGTTTTATATCTAAGTCCCTCATTTCATCTGTTGTTGACTGCTCAATTAGAAACCCTGGTGAGTTTAGAGATGTTGCCACATACAGAGAAAAATAAATCATATAATTGGCGCTTTAATGTACCCTTTTGCAAAATCCTAAATTCCAACAAATGTTAAAGGCTGAAATTAATGTTTATATGGAGTCCAACTAGTCCTCAGTATTGGTCCTCAGTACTGGTCCTCAGCTTGGGAGGCACTTAAGGCAGTTCTTAGGGGTCAGATCATACAGTATGCCACATTCATCAAAAAATCCAAAGCACAAGAACTCGTGGAGTTGGAAGGGAATATTAAAAGTGCAGAGGCAGAGCTGAAGCGCTGAATGTCGTCTGATGGTCAGATGGCTTTGCCGCTGAGTTTTTTTTTATCTTATGCTACAGAACTGGCTCCAAGTATATATGCTATAAGTATATATGGAATCATTAAAGAATGTAAACCTTACGCCAACCATGACGCAAGCCCAGATCAGTCTGATTCTTAAAAAGGACAAATATCCAAGCGAGTGTAAGAGTTCCCATCCAATTTCCCTGATCCAGCTAGTCGTTCAAATATTGTCAAAAATTTCTGTTGTTGTTCGGTTCTTTGGGTCCTAGAAAAATATATTGGTAAAATGCAAGATTATTTTGTTGCGTGATGGTCATTTGGGTATGAGCATGCGCAGTTGCGCTGTAAGCTTCATAAAAAATTAATTAAAAGTAGCGTCTATTGTTGATTCACAACCCATCGTCAGGAGCACACAGCCCGTTGGTATGTAGCGAATTTAGAACTTTTTGAAATGTTTACTATGAGCTACGGTCTGCTGTACTTTAATTTAGGAATGTTTAAAGTTTCGTGCTTGTGTAATTGTCGACAGTGGCCGCGCTTAGTCCGTGCTGAGAGGCACGTAATTTGTAGTTAAGTTAGCGCGTGTACTGTTCAGTTCTCTCGGTTTGCGATATATGTTCGAACACTGGATAATTAACAAATTACCAAGTAAACTAAAGTAGCAGATGGTTGTGTGGTAGGCGACGAAGTCGCATCCATTTAGTGTTCTGACGCAGCTATGTAAGACTGTATAGGAGATTATATGATAGTGTATTCTTATTTACAACAGAAATAGATCTAGTTATTTTATTGTAACCATTTCATGTTTGTTTATTTTGCATTATATGGATATATTTGTAACACTGGTTTATTTCTTATTTCAGGTTTATGACCTGTGGTCAATTGTATAAATAAAACAAAAATACATGACTAATGACAAACACGAGTCGTGCCATGTGTGCTGCCTGTCACTAGCCCATTCAGATGGCTGAAAATCTAAAAAGATCCGAACAGTTGTACTTATAGATCAGGTAGGGTTTATTTGGGTCATAGCTCTTCTGATAACATTAGGCATTTCATCAAAAGCATTTGGTCATTGGCAGATGATCAGACTTCAGTTGTGCCATCTCACTTGATGCTGAAAAGTTGTTTGATATGGTAGAATGGGATTATCTTTTTAAGATTTTGGAAATGTATGGGTTTGGGAGTACATTTATTGGATGGATTAAGTTACTTTATAGACACCCGGTAGCGTCTGTACAAACAAATGGATTCATTTCAGATTACTTTACTCTGGATAGGGGCACCCGGCAGGATTGCCCTCTTTCCCATTATTATTCTGTCTTGCCCTGGAATCATTAGCAGCCACGATAAGAAAGGAGGATCATTTTCAGTGGTGATGGCGGGAGGTGTGGCGCAAAAGCTTCTGCTTTACACAGATCATATTTTATTTTTCGTCTCTGACCCTTCTACAATTGTGCCTTGCCTGCACCGATTTATTCGTTCCTTTTCAAAATTCTCGGGATACAGAGTTATTTGGTCTAAATCCGAAGCTTTGTCTCTGACAGTGTAATGCCAAATAAAGTTTTTTCAGCCGGGCGCCTTTCAATAGCCCAAACAGGGCATTAAGTATTTGGATTTTTATTCCCAGCAAATTTGTGTAATTTAGTTAGTTACCTTTGACTAATCAATGTGGGTATTCAATTTATCAATTAAATTAAAGGTTAATGTTCTTAAAATTAATTGTATTCCAAAATTTGACAACATTCAACAGACTATAGAAGACCCCTATGGCAACCCATAGAACCGCTTGTGGGAAAGTTATAAAATTTGGCACACAGATAGAGGATAGTCTGATTTGTTACAATAGCAAATTTGTCATCTCTACTTCAAACCCTCTGGCACCAGCAACTGCCCAAATTTACACTCACGTTTATGTTAATAACTTTTGAATCGTGAGTCCTAGAAAAAAAAAATTTTTCCCTCTGATTACTTGCAAAATGATTTGCACAAATTAGCCTGCTTCATCTAGAGGCACTCACGACAAAAAGGTATTCACAGAATTTTGATAAACCATACTGTTTTCGAATGGCACTTCAGCAAATTCGCAGAAGAACACGCAAAATTTAACTTGAAGCTGTATCTCCGCAATGGTTTGAGGGATTTGATGAAACTTGGTATGTGTCATCATACCATCATATCAGGCCCTGTGGTTACCTGCAGCATTTTGGCACACTGCCCCTACTGATCACGAGATATGAAAAAAAATGTTTTGCTTCTAACTTCTGAACAGTTTGTCATAAAATCATCAAATTGGTCTCATTAGATTCAGTGGGGTATAGTGAGTCCAACAATATAATTTCTATGTTGTCCATTTTGGACTTCGGACATTTTGAATTTTATGAAAAACCTACTTTTTCTAACTCATCCTAGGCTGTTTGTCCGATTTGCACGAAAATTGTCCTGCATTATCTAGAGGCACTCGCGACAAATTTATTCACAGAATTTTTATAAATTCTAACGTTTTCGAATGGCGCTTCAACTAAATCGAATAAGGGTATATCGCTGTAGCGTATTCATACCAAACTTATTATTTGTCAAAGGCACCATAACTTGAGGGTGTCTGCTCTGTTTCAGAACAGTGCCACCTAGTGGTCATGAGATATGCTAATTTTTGCTTATAACTTCTAAACAGTTTGTCATAAAATCATCAATTGATCTCATTAGATTCAGTGAGGTATAGCGAGTCCAGCGATATGAAAAATTCCTATGTCGGCCATTTTGACATTGGCCAGTTTGAATTTAGTCATAAAATGCTGTATTTTATGAACGACTTGGTGTATTGTTACGAAACCATCATGCCCAGATACTACAGAGTAGTTTCAGAACAGTGCCACATACTGGACAAAAATTCTAAGAAGCAGCTATTTTTAGTTTTTTTTTTTTTAAATACATTTTTTTTAAGATTGAAAAGTTTACTTTTTCTAACTCCTCGTTCACTGTTCATCGGACTCTAACCAAAAACATGTCACAAAGCGATAATTGACTTGACCCCATAATCGCTGATTGCAGCTATATTTATTATTATTATTATCATTGTCATTAATAGTATTTGTTTACATTTTATAACAATATTTAAGTTGAATCTGTTCCAAAAAATAACTGTATGATTGAAAAGTGGACTGATGTCTTACAACTAAATTGTACAAAAAAGAGATCTGAATCCTTTAATGTCCAGATGCTATTTGAAAAAATTTTGGGGAAAAAAGGCAAAAATAAAACCCTGGTTTATTTTCACTGAAGACTTGAAGACTGGAATTACTGTTAATTTTGCTGCTACATTATCCAGTATACTTGTTAACAATAAAGTTTTTCATAATAAGCTATACATTTATTTTGAAGGATTGTGTAGTTAGAGGTTGTGTTTTTTTACATTATTGTGTGGAAGTAATTTGGTGTACTCTTTAATATGTAAAGATATTCTAAACTGATTATGCAAAAAACAACACTGGTATCGGCATGGGATCAGTATAGGCTGATACTGAGACATACTGAGATACAGGGTTTTTCTTGCATTGAATCATTTTCGCTGGCTGCATAAGTAAAATTAAACAGAATCAAGCAGTATGATGTTTATCTCATGTACAGCGCTGTCAAATTTCAGATCTGAAACCTGTCTCTGCAGGATTGAAGCCTGGTTTTATGTTAATGTCTTGCACTAATGATCTGCTCCTGGAGACTCCTGTGAACCTGGCTTCCCCTGATATGCATGTTCCAGAGACACTTTAGCACAGAGCACAATCAGGCTTCCCTCGTTATTGCGGCACAAAGCACAAAACTTACGTGACCTATTTGAATTCTCCTGCGAATGTTCATCTATTAAGTACTATGGAGTTAGTCAAACATTTTATAGAACCCTAAGATTCTGAATAGCACTAAGTAAAAGAGAAATAAACACTTCAATGCACCAGCATTAATCACAAGTATTTATAAACTATACATCATCACCCTTACTAAAATATATAATAGAAAATGTTTGTGTATCTTATTAAAGAGTCTCAAATAGACAATTTAGTACACTTCATTTTAATTTATCTTATTTTACTCGTACATTTTGTTGCACCATACATTCTCAATTGGAGACAGGTCAGGACTTCTGGCAGGCCAATTTAACATCCACACTCTCTGCTTACACAGCCATGCACTTGAAATCCGGGCAGTATGTGGTTTGAAGTTGTCCTGCTGGAAAATGCAGGGACGCTGCTTGGAAAAGACGGTGCTGGATTTAAGCATAAGTTGCTCCAAAATGTTTACATATCTGTCTGCATTCATGGTGTTCTCTCGGATGTGAGATTTTTGTAAAAAACTATTAAATTCACAAGGAAAAACAACATAATTTGTAGTTGTAGTGCTTTCAATATAGCAAAGGGTGAATACTTTGGACTCAAGATGGCGCCGAGTATGGCTGCTGCGTAGCAAGCTCTGACACAACACTGCAGTTTATTGTTTGTTTTGTTTACAGTTTTTTGTTTTTTTGTCTTGGATGTTGTCTGGCTTATTGTATACGACAGACAAACGCTTTTGGACATTGGTTCTACACTTACACACCATAAACCAGACTTCAAATTCTTCAATGCCGATCCGCTGTTTACAAACATATCAGCGGAGCACTTTGTCTGGGCTGCCCGGCCGCGGAAACGCATAAGGAAAAGGGGAAAAAGAGCCGGCTTTCTCATCAGAGTAAGATGTCACGCAAATTGACCCCCGCTACTCAGTATACTACTGGCAAATGTTCAGTCTGTGGACAACAAGCTCTGCGAGCTGAGAGCGCGGATCTCTTTCCAACGAGAGACGAGGGACTGCTGCGTTATTTGCCTTACAGAAACCTGGCTGGATGCGGAGATTCCAGACTCGGCCATCGAACCTGCGGGGTTCTCCGTGCAGGCACAAAATTGAAGGACAGTTCAACACCACCGACTCTAGAAGTATGTGGCAGGGAATTCACATCATCACGGACTACAAAGGGAATAAAAACTCTGCCGTGAACACAGCTGCCTCTCTCCCGGATGAGCATTTGACACGATCGATCACTCCATTCTCTTACATCATCTTGAGAAGGTGGTTGGCATCAAGGGAGTTGCATTAAACTGGTTTTCATCATATCTTAAGGAAATCACTTTTTCTATCAATATTGATAATCACTTCTCTTCCCCAACACTGCTCACATGTGGCATTCCACAAGGCTCCATATTGGGTCCTCTGCTTTTTCTCTTTATATGCTTCCTTTAGGCTCCATCTTTCAGAAGTACAGTATAGCTTATCATTGTTATGCTGATGACACACAATTTTACCTTCCTGTCAGGTCTAACGATTGTTGTTCTATCAGTAATCTCATCTCCTGTCTTGAGGAATTTAAATTATGGATATCGGAAAACTTCCTCATGCTTAATGAGGATAAAACTGAGGTCATTGCTTTTGGCTCTTCGCTACATATCGCTGATATTGAAAATCAGTTGGGTACTTTATCTTTAATTATGCACAATAGAGTTAAGAACTTGGGTGTCATCTTTGATTCTGAATTATTTTTGATAAGCAGATAAATGCTGTTGTTAAAGGAAGTTTTTTTCATCTAAGGTCCATTGCTAAATTGTTTCTCTCACAGAAGGACTTGGAAATAGTAATTCATCCCAGCTGGACTACTGCAATGCCTTATATGTGGGTCTGTCTCAATCTTCTTTTTCACGTCTGCAAATAGTCCAAAATGCAGCAGCTAGACTCCTAACGGGTACCAAGAAACGAGAGCATATTACCCCAGTTCTCGCTTCCTTACATTGGCTTCCAGTTCGATACAGAGTACATTTCAAGGTTGTGATGTATGTTTGCAAGGCCTTGCATGGTTTAGCCCCTCAGTACATTGCTGATTTACTCGATCTACATTCTGCACCTATGTCTCTTAGTTCATCAAATCAGTTACTCCTTTCTGTTCCTCGTTCCCGTTTGAAGACTAAAGGTGATCGGGCATTTGTAGTTGCGGCCCCCAGATTGTGGAATGCACTCCCATTTGCTGTTAGGTCTTCCTCCTCACTGCCAATATTTACATCTAAACTGAAGACACATTTTTTCTCTTTAGCCTATAATGTTGGTTGAGAATTGTATTAGTTTTCTGTGTTTTATAATGTTTTATTAATTTGTTATTTTTAACATTTTATAAGTTCTATTCATTTCTGTTATTAATGTTTGTAAAAAAATTGTACAGCACTTTGGTTACAACATTTGTTGTTTTTAAGTGTGCTTTATAAATAAACTTGACTTGACTTGACTAATACATTTTATGCTCGTTTCGAGGACAATAACACCGCCCTCGCAGAGAGAGCACTCACGGCTGAAGCTATAGATGATGGTTCACTCTCCGTCTCTGTTGCGGATGTAACCCGATCCTTCCGACGGGTAAACATCCGTAAAGCCGCGGGTCCAGATGGCATTCCGGGCCACGTCATCACAGTGTGCGCGAACCAACTGGCTCATGTTTTTACTGACATTTTCAACCTGTCGCTCTCCCTGTCTGTAGTCCCCACATGCTTCAAATCGTCAACCATTGTGCCTGTACCGAAGCAAGCCAAAATCACTTGCTTAAATGACTGGCGCCCTGTTGCTCTGACCCCTATCATCAGCAAATGCTTTGAGAGGCTATTCAGAGATCACATCTGCTCTGTGCTGCCCATGTCTTTGGACCCATTGCAGTTTGCCTACCGCAACAACCGCTCCACTGATGATGCCATTGCATCTACAATAAACACTGCTCTCTCCCAAAAAACACATATGTGAGAATGCGGTTTGTAGACAGCTCAGCATTCAACACCATAGTGCCCCCCAAGCTTGATGAGATACTCCGGGCTCTGGGCTTAAACAGCTCGCTGTGCAGCTGGATCCAGGACTTCCTGTCAGGCAGACGCCAGGTGGTTAAAATGGGCAGCAACATCTCCTCATCACTGACCCTCAACACTGGAGCCCCACAGTACTGTGTTCTCAGCCCACTCCTGTATTCCCTGTACACACATGACTGTGTGGCAACACATAGCTACAATGCCATCATTAAGTTTGCTGATGATACAATGGTGGTAGGTCTGATCACTGACAATGATGAAACAGCCTACAGACAGGAAGTGCACACTCTGACATGCTGGTGTCAGGAGCACAACCTCTCCCTCAACGTCAGTAAAACCAAGGAGCCTGTGATGGACTTCAGGAATAAAGACAGAGAACACCATTAATCATCACCATTAATGGAGCACCGGTGGAGAGAGTCAGCAGTTTCAAGTTCCTCAGTGTCCACATCACATGGTCCGTCCACACTGAGGCCATTGTGAAGAAGGCTCAGCAGCGCCTCTTCTTCCTGAGACGGCTGAGGAAGTTTGTAATGAACCACCACATCCTTACACGGTTCTACACCAGCACTGTAGAGAGCATCCTGACTGGCTGCATTACCGCCTGATATGGCAATAGCACCGCCCACAACCACATAGCCCTGCAAAGGGTGGTGCGAACTGCCAGACACATCATCGGATGTGAGCTTCTCTCCCTCCAGGACATATATAACAGGCGTGTGTGAAAAAAGCTCGGAGGATCATCAGAGACTCCAGCCACCCGAGTCATGGGCTGCTCTCACTGCTACCATCAGGCAGGCGGTATCGCAGCATCAGGACCCACACCAGCCGACTACATGACAGCTTCTTCCCCCAAGCAGTCAGGCTTTTGAACATTTGATCTCTCACGATCAATAATCAGCACTGCACTTTATTAATCTTCATCTTATTATCTCACACTGGACTGTCAAATATATTCTTCTCAATACAACTACTGTATATATATATTTTTAAATATTCTTTATTTTTTATTTTTATTGTATGTGTATTCTATATTGTGTGTATTGTTTACTGTACATTGTATATCATTATTGTGTTGTGTAAGTATGTGTACATTTGATATGTAAATTGTGTTGTGTAAATATGTTGTATATTGGTATATGACTGATATGTTGCTCGGAACTGCACACAAGACTTTCACCTACTTTTGCACTTGTGTACATAGTAGTGTGACAATAAAGTGATTTGATTTGATATAATTTACAAATCACTCAATTTTGTTTTTATTAGCATTTTTCATAC
The DNA here is from genome assembly GCF_025860055.1 of Xyrauchen texanus. Lineage (NCBI taxonomy): Eukaryota > Metazoa > Chordata > Actinopteri > Cypriniformes > Catostomidae > Xyrauchen > Xyrauchen texanus. Next base: position 41,453,534 of record NC_068300.1, on the reverse strand, counting down.
TGTTCCAACCTTTTCAGAATTGGGGTTTAAAATAAAATGCTTTAATGTGTGGACCTCCAACAATTATGGACAGTCTTCCTACTCTTTAATATCTTCTGTTGTAATCAGGTTTGATATTAGGAACCTATGTGGGAAATGGCTATTTGCCTTCAGATGTTTAAAATTATTTCTCATTTTAGTTTAGTTTAAGTTTGATTTCCCACAGTACCTTGAGGTAAAAAAAAAAAAACTTCAAATTCAAAATATTGAAGATGCTTAGATGATCAAAAATAACTTGTATATCCAATGTAAACATCATATGCAGCTACATAATTATGTTAAAGAGCAACATGCAGGTTGAATTTATAACTGAATTAATACTTTATATTGTCTGCAGAGGTCTTTTAAAAACACATATGTAGAAATTACTAATGAAATCTCATTTGATGTAGAGATTTTGATGAAAATGTGCTAGGCTCTGGAATACGCCTTTCCCGCTATAGCAACGCGTCATATGACGTAGGGCGAGGCAAACAAAAGAGCTCGCGGTCAGCTCTCTCATTGTTGGGTGTTGATGTAGTTAGAGCAGTAGTGAGAGACAAAGTTTTAGATCGAGTTTTAGAGAAGCCATAATGTTAAATTATTATGTTTGTGCTGGTTGCACGAATTCCAGCCTGTCAGGACATCGTGTCCATCATTTTCCTTCTAGGAAAAACAAGGCTTTTCGGTCTTGGGTGCGTTTTGTGCAGGTGAAGAGAGCAGACTTCACTGCCGCGTCTGTTACCACACACTCGGTCGTTTGTGGCGCACATTTCACACCGGAGAATTATCGACCTGGAGATTTGTTGGAGACTCGGATGGGATTTCGGAGTAAGGACCATGTGAGGCTGATTACTGATGCTGTTTCCTCGGTGCACTTGATGGAATCAAGTCCACCGTCAAAGTTTACACCGGATTTTGGCGCGGGCTGGACTCTAGGACCAAGTGCTAATGTTAGCAGACATTCTGTGCAACGAAAAGAGGACTTAGCAGAGTAAGTCTTACTTTTAATTATTTTAACTCTTAATTTGTGTAATTTCGTAATAATAGTATAATATTTTTATATAATATATTTTTTATAATATTAAATATTTAATATTTATTTAGTATAATAATACAGAGAGAGGGAGAGACTGGGCTTTAGGACAGGTTGTCGTAACGTAATTGTCTGCCTTCTGAAATGAATTTAGTAGTTTGCACAATGCTATTGGCAGGAAGCTAGCCCAACTTTCCCGTTTCCCCCGCATTTCAATTCAAACTGTTCTCCCGCCGCCCTCCCGTCTGATTTTGTATCCCCGTTGGCTAACGTTATACTCTTCAATAAATTGCAAAACCACACTGGAGAACTCGGTTTCTTCATTCGCATCCATTGTAACCTGAGCTTGAACTTGACCAGACTCCCTCGCCCATCGTCACTTCCGGTTAGTGCTTTATAGACGCGGTTATTTTAAGTTATTTAAGTTTAAGTTAAGTTATTTTATCACAATTTATCTCAAAATATCGTTAATGGCTAAATATATATTACTCCAGTTCAGAAAATGTAGTTGTTTTATCATCAACATACACTATGCTATATAGGGGTGTCCAACCTGCATGTTGCTCTTTAAATATGTATAAACCAACTTTGTGTGTGTGGGTGACAGTGTATATCAGTCACCACCAAAGACCCTTTTTTAACCAGTAAAAACCCTGTCCAAGAAGATAAATCTACCATCAGTTTAACTCTAACCAACACCCCTGACCCTAATGCCAGTCTGAACCCCAAAAATCGACAGATGCTCGATGACAGATGCAGACCCAGGGGCGTCGCACCCGTGGGGAAACAATTTTCCCGATGAGAGGGTTCAACACCCACACTTTTTCTGCAGTTTTGCCGCAGTTTTGCACAAACGCCTTACTACAGCCGCTCCTCCGTGTCTCTGGCCGCTCTGTGTCTGCGCTCGCTGCGGCTGCCTCCTCTCCCCCTCCCTCTCAAACATGACACCGGCTTTGAGTGTGACCGGCTGATGATTGGCTGTTCTACCTTAAGTCCCGCCTCTCTTGGTGTGTTAGATTTATCGGTTAGCTCGTGCTGAAGAGGCTGGAACTTATGGTTATGGTTATTTGCATCTCCCTTTTCCAGGTACTTTGAGTGTTTATGCTTTCGAGGTTTTTAAATAAGCTTGATATGTGTTTGGGAAGATGTTCTGTTTATGTTTTGTTGACATGTCGAGTGTTTTCAGTATTATATTTAGTTTTTTAGACTAATGCTAATTGGGATATTGTTCAGCAGCTAGCTAAATTCGGTTATGTATGTGGCATGCAATGTATAAAGTAACTGTGATGAAGGCAGGGAATTGACGAGGAGGAGGGACAAATTGCCATTGTTAAGCAGTGTATAAGCAGTGGGTTTATTGCCAGTGTAATTGATTTTGAAATTTTGAGCATTGTTTGTTGATTAGCTGAATACTTTTGTGGATACTTACCTGTTGTGTTTGATTGTACCTGTTGAGGAGAAAAAAAGTGAGAAATGATGACATTGTTTGCATACCTTTTGAAGAACTATGAAAGAAAAGTGTATATTATTTTATGTTTAAAAACAGTAAATTGTTACATTATTTATACCACCAGAGAAAAAGCTTTGTGTGGGCGTTTTAATTTTTTTTTTTTATATCTCCCCTTTTCAGGGCGCAAGTAAGCAAAATTTAGCAGTCTCAGACACAGTCCTGTCAGACCCATGTCACTATCAAGCTTACCAGTCTTTTTGTCACGCAGAATCATTAAGATGCAGAAAAGAAAGAGGCAGGAGAAGACTGACACCTTTTTCAAGAGAAATCTTGTAAGTGAAAGTTAAAAAATGTTGACATTAAACAACAGTAACCTATTACCATTAGATATTGTTTGCATTTATTTCATGATATTACTTTTCAATATTCACTGAGGTTTGCTAGTGCCACAGCTGTAACTGTTTGACCCTATTCCTTTACCACTGCACCCTTGTTTAGGAGAGGAAGTTGCTGGAGGCATCAGTTTCAGAGAGAGCTCAGGAAAATTCACAGGTGAAATGAATGTTACCGTTTGTGAAAGAGGTCTATGAAGGAAGAGAGGCCATGTGTGTTTGTTTTAGGCATGTGCCGGTATCACATTTTCATGCTGCGGTTAATTGATTGAGCTTTTATCACGGGGTACGGTATTATCACAATAATAACGGATGGATTGGGGGGGATGTAAAAAACAACAACTTGCATCACAATAGGTGTAATTGTAATTGTCAAAACATTTGGTAACTAAACAGAATTTTATTAAGTTTAGTGACAACATGTTACAATGTTTACATGGTACAATGACTGGTAGGCTACTGTTTGTATTATTGCTTAGCACAATTTTCATGATTTCAGTTCAATTCTTGATTTGATTTCAATCTTGATTCAATATTGACTTATTTGGATAAATATTAGGTAGGCTACAGTAGCTAGCCTACATTTTAATTTTTCTCAAGAAAAAATATATCTCACATAATGCTGTAATCATACAGAGAGCCCTATCAGCTGGTATTATTAAAGGTTGAAAATAACAAATTAAATATAATGTGGTTTTCATTATAATAAAAATTATGTAATGACACAAGTAAAAATATAATAAATATGTAATATAGTGCACATAGCCTATTTAGCAAAATACTCCTCTCTATAGCTATTTTTTCTAGTCAAATAACGTGCTGGTAATTAAATGGCTTTCCTGAGGTAAATGTAACGTTCTGTGACAATATTGTTCTCCTGCAGTTTTACTGACCTCTTTCCATGGTTGAAAAACACTGATTAATCGATATTATGTATGAGGCATATATATACCTTTCAGCAAGTTGTACTGTATCTTTAAATAAAAAGTAACAGATGATCGGTTTACTTGAAATGATGGCACTACAGCGATCTGTCACGTCACATTTACAAGCACCAAACCGGTATTTATTGTCTGAATTTCTTACTAAAATTGACAGAATCTGAAAGCTGAGAATTTGTTCCTACCAAAAGTATCCTAGTCTGTCGGTGTCAGTGTCCTCTTTGCTCCGTGATTTTTCTCTGCATGAAAAAATGTATGTGTGGCGTGAGAGCGTGTGAAAATTGTCGATTGCGTGAGTCTTGGCAGCCCTGACTTTTAGAAGGGGGATAAATCGTCGGCAGCGTTCCTCCTTCCGCCATGCTTCTTCCTGTAAGCACTGTATGCATGCTGCATGCATACAGTGCTTACACATGCGGGGATTGTTTTCATCAGAGTGCGCAAGTGTTTTGCGCATCATATACACAGTGTTTTCTAAGCGATTAATGGAAAATTAGGTAATGCACGTTCTAAAAATCTAAATTCGGATCTATTATTTTTCACAGTATTTTGAAGTGCCCGCAATAACAATATCGTGCATATTCATTACCGCGATTTATCGCATTACCGAATACCGGCACGTGTCTAGTGTGTTTGTGTCATGGGTGGTGCTTATTTCCATCCCAGGTGCACACGTGTGTCTGGTGTGTTTATATCAAATTCACAATTTAATTTCAAACGTTTTGATTAGGGTATATGTGAGGATGTGGCCAGGGGTGAGGAAGACGGAGATGAAGAGGGAGGAAAAGGCAGACACGAAGCAGGCAGACACGAAGCAGGCAGACACGAAGCAGGCAGACACGAAGCAGGCAGACACGAAGCAGGCAGACAAGAAGCAGGCAGACAAGAAGAACAGAGTGAGGGAGAGGTCAGAGAGGATAAGGATGAAGATGAAATGGTAGAGAGAGGAGCAGATAACTCAGATGTGGCTGTTACTCACCACCAGTTCAGTAAGCCCAATCAACCAGATCCAAAATTAATTGCTAACTACTGAGTTTTCAAACTCAAATGTGAGTCCTGGTGTTGAGGGTGTATTGTGCTTTTACTGCTCCAAAACCTTTAACTCTGAGACAACACCTCTTGCCAAAAATGCTGATTCAGCATTCATTTCATCTGGGTTTAAAAATTGGAAAAAAGCCCTTGAGCGATTTACTGTGCATGAGAGATCTGATAGTCATAAGACAGCCATGACAACGCACATCTATGAAGATCGATCAGTACAGGTTCAACTCTCTAGTGTGAGTGTGAAACAGCAAGAGGAAGCAAGGGGGTGTCTTTTCAAAATCATTGGTGCTGTGCAGTTGTTGGCTAGGCAGGGGCTTACCTTTTAGGGGCCATGAATGTGGTGAGGGAAATTTTGAACAGGTTCTGAAGTACAAATCAGAGGATGACCTCTCTCTAACCAAGTGGTTGACAGGTGGTAGAAAGGATGTATATACTTCAGCTATGGTTCAAAATGAAATCCTGACTTTGTTCAGCAGCATGATCATACGCAAAATAGTTGAAAACATCAGATCACTTACACACCTGCAGTACTCTGCGATGATGGATGGGACACGAGACGTGTCTGGAAAAGAGCAAGAGGCAGTGTGTTTGAGATATGTTGACAAAGATTTAGTCCCTCGTGAAGAATTTATTGGTCTTTATGAGGTTTCTTTGACAACAGGAGAAAATCTAGCAAAAGTAGACATGGATGTTTTGCAGCGCCTAAACTTGCCTGTCACTGGGTTGCGTGGCCAAGCATACGATGGGGCTGCAAATATGGCTGGCAAATACAATGGAGCACAGGCCATTGTAAGAAAAATACAACCTCTGGCTCCCTATGTTCATTGTGCTGCCCACTGTGTTAACCTAATTACACAGAGGTCCTGTACTGCCTCAATATTTATCCGGAATTCTCTGGATTGGGTCAATGAGTTGGGAGTGTTGTTTGGGCAGTCAGGGAAACTGAAGGACATATTTAAGGGAATTGCAAGGTCTGAGGAGGGTGAGGGTCCATGTCACACTATAAGACCTCTGTGTCCAACAAGGTGGACGGTCCGCACTAGTGCCATCCGCACTGTGCTAAACCAGTACGAGCGCATAATCAAGGCTTTGGCTGAGATGGCAGTGAGTGAGTCTGATGCGGCTAGTAAGGCACAGGGGCTGTATGAGACATTTCAGCAGGGAAATGTTGTCCTTGGTCTTGTGTGTGCTTTGGAGATCACAGGGGAGTTGGAGGTTTTGAATATGTTACTCCAGAGCAGAACACAGACCCTAGATGGTGTGCTTTCAGCTGTTGCCTGTGTTAAGGAAAGTTTCAGCAAAAAGAGAAACACAGAGAGTTTTCAGGCTCTTTACATGAAAGCAACAAGGATGTGTGAGACACTCCATCTCACTCCTATTGCATCTCCTCGTGTCCGTATCCCACCTCAGCACTTTACAGGTAGTGCTCCTGCACATGTACATGTGTCCCCTTCTGACTACTACAAGACTGAGTTCTAAAAAGTTCTGGATGTTGCTGACATGCAGTTTAGAGAAAGATTTGAGCAGGAGGGAATGCAAATGTTAAGGCACCTGGAACAAGTTCTCTTAACTGGAAATATACATGGTGTTGTCCAACAGTACCCAGAAATCAACCCAGACATCCTCAAAGTTCAGCTTGCATTGTTCAGAATGAAGTACAGCTTCCAGTCTAGTACTGAAATTGTTGCTGTTCTGGGGTCATCCACTGAAGAGGTCCGTGGTCTCTTTGACCAAGTTGAAACAGTTGCCCGACTCCTCCTAGTTGTGCCTGTGTCATCAGCAGAGTCAGAAAGGAATTTCAGCAGCCTCCGGAGGCTGAAAACATGGCTACGCAGCACCATGACCCAAACCCGCCTCAACAGTGTTGTTGTGTGCCATGTACGTAAAGACAAGCTGGACAGGGTAAACAGAAAAAAGATTGCAGAACAGTTTGTCTCCTGTAAGGAGGGCAGAATGAGCACTTTTGGTTCTTTTAAATGAGAGGTAGTTGCACTCAAAAAAATTACATGTTGGCTTTAATTAACTTTTTTATGTCGACAGGTCCCACATAACTGGGTTACGTTAAACAAACATAATTTGGTCATGTAACTTCAACATCATGGAATTAAGTCATTTTAAGCGACCCAATTGAAAAATGAACACTGAAGCAGTGTTAAAGTTAATGAGATAATTAAGTGATTTATTGAGTGATGATTGAGCATTATTGAAGACTCCTGAGGGTAACAAGCAGAATCACTGAAGGAGAAAACCGGAGTGTTTGTTTTTGTTGGGCTCTTGACCCTCACATCATTAACTTTACATTTTGTCTGGCTGCTGTACATGAGTTTTAACAGCCAGAAGAACAAATAGAAAAGGTGATCTGATGGTGTTGGTTGTGTTTTAACATAATCATTATTTGACCTGAATTACTGAACTCATTGAGAGCATAATTTCTGAGTTAAGATTACCTTATTGATTATAGCAGCACTGTCATTGTAGAGCATACCATTTTTAGCCTTTTCCATGAGCTCCAAATGATCAAATCAATAAAAAAAAAAAGTATGAAAAAAATTGTATGGATTACTCAATTATTCACTTAATTATCTCACTTTACAAACTTTACTAACTTTAACACTGCTTCAGTGTTCATTTAACACTCTGCTCAGAGTTTAATTGGGTCGCTTAAAATGACTTAATTCCATGATGTTGAAGTTGCATGACCAAATTATGTTTGTTTAACATAACACAGTTATGGTGGGACCTGTTGACATAAAAAAAGTTAATTAAAGTCAACGTATCATTTTTTTGAGTGGGTCATATGTTCATTGGTCAGTTGGTTGTTGTTGTTGGCTGCATTTATATATACACTCACCTAAAGGATTATTAGGAACACCTGTTCAATTTCTCATTAATGCAATTATCTAATCAACCAATCACTGAGATTCATACGCTAATTCTTGATGTCTGTGTGTGCCTACATAAAACCTTTTTTTTTTTTTTTTTTTAGAAATTTCTTTTTTTTTATTGATTTGATCATTTGGATTTCATCGAAAAGGCTATAAATGGTATGCTCTACAATGACAGTGCTGCTATAATCCATAAGGTAAACTTAATTGGGTTCTATATGAGTTCAGTGATTCAGGTCAAATGATTGTGAAATAATGATTATGTTATAACACAACCAACAGATCACCTTTTTTATTTGTTCATCTGGCTGTTGTAACTCATATACAGCAGCCAAACAAATTCTTAAGTTAATGATGTGAGGGTCAAGAGCTCAACTAAAAAAAACACTGATCACCGCAATGGTGACTTAAACATTCTGGTTTTCTCCTTCAGTGATTCTGCTTGTTAACATCAGGTGTCTTCAATAATGCCCAATCATCACTCAATTATTCACTTAATTATCTCACTTTACAAACTTTACTAACTTTAACACTGCTTCAGTGTTCATTTAACACTCTGCTCAGAGTTTAATTGGGTCGCTTAAAATGACTTAATTCCATGATGTTGAAGTTGCATGACCAAATTATGTTTGTTTAACATAACACAGTTATGGTGGGACCTGTTGACATAAAAAAAGTTAATTAAAGTCAACGTATCATTTTTTTGAGTGGGTCATATGTTCATTGGTCAGTTGGTTGTTGTTGTTGGCTGCATTTATATATACACTCACCTAAAGGATTATTAGGAACACCTGTTCAATTTCTCATTAATGCAATTATCTAATCAACCAATCACATGGCAGTTGCTTCAATGCATTTAGGGGTGTGGTCCTGGTCAAGACAATCTCCTGAACTCCAAACTGAATGTCAGAATGGGAAAGAAAGGTGATTTAAGCAATTTTGAGTGTGGCATGGTTGTTGGTGCCAGACGGGCCGGTCTGAATATTTCACAATCTGCTCAGTTACTGGGATTTTCACGCACAACCATTTCTAGGGTTTACAAAGAATGGTGTGAAAAGGGAAAAACATCCAGTATGCGGCAGTCCTGTGGGCGAAAATGCCTTGTTGATACTAGAGGTCAGAGGAGAATGGGCCGACTGATTCAAGCTGATAGAAGAGCAACTTTGCCTGAAATAACCACTTGTTACAACCGAGATATGCAGCAAAGCATTTGTGAAGCCACAACACGCACAACCTTGAGGCGGATGGGCTACAACAGCAGAAGACCCCACCGGGTACCACTCATCTCCACTACAAATAGGAAAAAAGAGGCTACAATTTGCAAGAGCTCACCAAAATTGGACAGTTGAAGACTGGAAAAATGTTGAGACATTCAGATGGTAGAGTCAGAATTTGGCGTAAACAGAATGAGAACATGGATCCATCATGCCTTGTTACCACTGTGCAGGCTGGTGGTGGTGGTGTAATGGTGTGGGGGATGTTTTCTTGGCACACTTTAGGCCCTCGTTTAAATGCCACGGCCTACCTGAGCATTGTTTCTGACCATGTCCATCCCTTTATGGCCACCATGTACCCATCCTCTGATGGCTACTTCCAGCAGGATAATGCACCATGTCACAAAGCTCGAATAATTTCAAATTGGTTTCTTGAACATGACAATGAGTTCACTGTACTAAAATGGCCCCCACAGTCACCAGATCTCAACCCAATAGAGCATCTTTGGGATGTGGTGGAATGGGAGCTTCGTGCCCTGGATGTGCATCCCACAAATCTCCATCAACTGCAAGACGCTATCCTATCAATATGGGCCAACATTTCTAAAGAATGCTTTCAGCACCTTGTTGAATCAATGCCACGTAGAATTAAGGCAGATCTGAAGGCGAAAGGGGGTCAAACACAGTATTAGTATGGTGTTCCTAATAATCCTTTAGGTGAGTGTGTGATATATATTTTGTTCTTAATATATGTTGTTTGTATAATATATGTTGTTTGTATATCTGGAGTTTGTAAAAAAATAAATAAATCCCTCCTGGGATTATTAAAGTATTTCTGATTCTTTAGCAAGTCTACTGTTGTGTATTGAGTTTTGACTTATTTTCCATGTGTTCTGAGTGTGTTTTTATACTTTTCTAGTATCACTCATCTAAATGGGAAGCTTTTTATATCTTGTATGTTATACCTTTTGTACCCTTCTGTCATTGTATTCATCATTTTTATTGTTAATAAACAAACCACATCCATCCCCCGCACTTTTGAAAAGCTTGCTACGCCCCTGGCAGACCCTCAGTGCCAGGGCCAATTCTAATGATGAATTGAAAGTTCTAATGGATGAATTTAATGACCTGACCCTACATTTAAAATCAAAGGGCAATGATTGTTTGATTGATAGAAAGGCTGTTCCAAGACCACCAAAAGCTTTTGGTCCTTATTTTGTAAATCAAATTGTGCATATTGGAGAAAGATTAAAAAAAAAAAAAAAAAAAGTAGATCTTTGATTTACCAGTAGAGGGCATCATTGACATAATCTATCTCCATCTCTGTGTGTAGGTGATTCCTCTGTTTGCTGTAGAGTGTCTCTGAAGGCCTAATACATCTAATAATATGGAGAAGCATTCACCTCCACAGAGAAGTGTGCAAACGTATGCATAAACTTGCACTTATCTCAACAGCATTTAAAAATTCTTATGTGTAAATTCACCAAAAATAAAAGTGCATACATCTGCATCAAACTTAACTAGATAGAAAAGAACTATATATATATATATATATATATATATATGAGTAAATCTTTATTCTAACCATAATGGTCTTCTTAATAATGATGATACTGACAGAATTCAATTTAGATTTGTTTTTATGTTTTCAAAATGTAATGAACTCAAATAGAGAGTTTGGTTTGTCCTGTGTATCACTCGGTTAAGTTATTTCAGAAGGGAATTATGACTCTTAGCTTGTTATGAAATATTGCTCATTGTAAAATTGCTTATAAATGTCAACTTCTGAAAATTTTTACTTTCTGTGCTAAGAGAGCTATAAATCAGAATTTCAGTAATCCCTATTTTGTTCGGTTTGTAGATTCTAAAATGCTAAAAATGGATTTAGACTCTTTCTGTATAAATTTAGAAAGCTTTTGTTTTATTTATAGCAAACATTGTATTACCGTCTCACAACTTTAAAAATATACAATTTTAGAGCTATAACATTTATAATGAAAAAAATAACAGCAAAAGTTATTTGAAAAACCACCACAACAAAAATAAATCAGTAAAATAAAGTGATAGAGTATGCTTGATCAAGAGTAGATATACCCGTATCAGAGATCAAAACACTAGATTTCCATAGTTTTCCCTGCTCTCAATCACACGGAAACATTAAAGGGGAAACCACCAATCACCAGAGGACCTTTCTGATGTGTCATTAGCACCATAGCTCTTTAAAAAACACCAGCCCCTGTACGGTGTGTGCGTGGGGATCAGACTCCAGCCGGGGTGGTTAATTCCATTATTAGTGTCTTTTCCCTTGGTAAGAACAGACTGGAGTATAATACTAAAGTGAACTAGCATATTGACCCCACACTGAAAGCTTGGCTGAAGGCAGCTAATACATTCAGCTAGCCTGCTAGACTGAAGGTACAAATGCAGTTCATAAGCATGAAACAAGACTTCTATTGTTTTTTTTGTTTTTTAGCATATTCACTAAACACTTGTAATATATTTATATAATTCTGTATTTTATCCAATATTATTTGGATGTTTTAATACTAATTGAAAAGACATACCCTGCAGAAAAAGGCTTGAGATTAGCATAACTAAAAGGTGCATGGCATTACAGATACTTGATTTTTGATTGTCTTATTGTGCATGTAGGGCTTTCCCATCTGAACTTGCATTTAACAGTAAAGCACAGAAGGAAAAGGATTGACAGGCTATTCCATGAGGTTACTTATAATCAAATGCTAAACCTTTCCAGGTGACTTCCCCACTCCTGGTCTTCTCATGGTGAAGATAAGTAAGATTGTTACTGCAGTCTCTCATGCTTGGAGCCTTGAGGTAAATGGGAGCTAGTCTCATTTCCCGACTGGAGCTCGGGGGCGGACCAGTGTCTTTTGCGGGTGTGGGGGCATTCAGGGGGAGAAGGCTGGGCCACGGGGAGAGGAGGAGGAGCAGGTGGAGGGGGCATTCTCTCTGCTGTGTCTGTGCAAGATTCCAGCCCTGCTCCTGAGTGCAGTGACTGGCTGCTGGAGTGTGCAAGGGTTGCCGTTGAGTGGAGTGAAGTGGGTGTGGGAGTCAGTACCAGACACACATCGCCTGTGCTGAGTTGACGGCAGTGCAGGCCATACAGCTGTGCGCTCTGCTGAGGACTGCACGAAGACCAGCCTCGGTCCCGTACGAAAAATGGATACTCTGCTAAGACTGTGAGTAGCTCCTGCCAGCATGAAGATTAGCATCTTAGTACAATTGTAATACCATATAACACATCATAGTCCAAAAAAAAAACCTTGCCAAGAAAATGAACAGAGAAATTAATGAAGTAAATAATTTATGGTTCTTTTTAATCATTTTTATGAACAATTCCTTACAAAATCTATTTGAGGTGGTTGAGTCTCTTATTATAGAGACCCCTAGAGCAACCTGATGTTAAGACTGTATAAATTAGTTTGTTCAAACATGAGTTTGATTCTACCATGTTTTGAGTACTTAGATATCAGACATCAGAAATAATGTTCTACGTGACTTGCTCAAAGAGAAAATGTAGAACGTTTATGATCTTTTAGATTACAAGCCCAAATCTTTAACAAAGTAATATCAAAATTTAAGTTGGGATATTGGGAGTTGTTAAATTATTGTGGGCAAATTAACTTCTCAATAAACAAAGCAAATGTAAAGTCAAGCTTAAGTCAAAACCACCCAAAAAAATGTAATATACACTAATCATTGCGTGTTTGTTCTGCTGTACTCACCTGAGTGTTGTGATCTGTGAGCAGGATCTGCAAGTTGTTGAAGCCATTGGTGGGTCCTGGTGAAATTACCAGAATAGTGCAGGTGCTCAGATGAAACTCAGGCAAAGTGTCAGCACTGCGTAAGAAATCCTCTGTCTTTATCTCCTCCACCTTCTTCAGACGGCCTCCGGCCAGCTCAATCAGGGAACCTTTGGAAAAATGAGGTAGGACTGTAGAAGGGGGCGGGTCAGGGCCAGTGAGCACAGCGACTGCAGGGCGGTAGGACCCTGGAGAGGGATCACATTCTATCTCGGTTCCATGACTTTTGCGGAGGCTGTGCAGGGAGTTCCTTAGGGGGCAAGAAGGGGGGTCTGAGGGTAGATGTTGTGGGTAAGCCTGAGGGTTCTGGTGAGCAGTAGGGCAGAGGGACCCTAGGGCATAGTAGATCTGAGCTCCACCCTTGGAGGCACTTCCACCAAAATGGTCCTGAGAAGCCTTTCCAGCCTTTGCATCTGATACTGGGGACATTGGAGCTTTAAGAGTTTCCTGGGTGTCCCTGTCCCATGGTGAGGAATGTGCACTTGTGCTTTCTTGTAGCAGAAGGCCCCTCCCAGTGCTCTCTTTGGCTGCATCATTCTGCCTCCGGCCATTGGCATGGGAACTGTCCAACCTGGTCATGCTATCGTTCCCATAGTCATCACAAGAGGGCACTCTTCTGCTAGAGCTAAACCTGCTGTCTAGGTCATCAACACCATTGGGCCGTCTTGCTTGGTAGCTGTGGTGGCTGTCAGGGATGGTGTCATGGGGATAGACTGTAGACTGGGGAAGGAGATGGGAAGAGAACAGAGTTGAGCTGTAATCTCGTTGGCTGAGGCTGTAAGGCCATATTTCTCTTGACTCGCCTACGTAAAAACTCTTGAACATGGGCATGGATATCAGTGGCTGCAGACTCATTGGGGGGGTGTCGCCACGCCACCATCGGGAGTGGTGGGCAACCTGGTGCTCCAGTCCCCCTTCTGTACCCCGTCCACACACTGTCTCTCTCCATGATGCAGAGGCCAATCCTTGCCTCTCACCAACCTGGACCGGCACATATGTGTGATGCATAGACGGGGCGTAGGATGCACGCCAGGGCAGTGACAGAGGAAGGGGTAGGAGTGTGGGTGGAGGGGGTGGGAGTAGATTGCCACTCTCTCTGTGACCATCGGTGGAGTGGTAGTGCCTTTGGCTTCGGAGAGGGGCAGGGGGTTTAAAGTCATCATCCGAGGCCAGCTGTTCTGAAGAGCCCTGTCGGGACTCCCGCTTCTTGGGGGGGAGACACTCTTTGCTGCGGTCTGGGCTTGGATTCATGGGGCAATCCCCAGGGCTTGCCGAGCCACACTAGGTTACATGGGCTGCTGAGGAGAATGAGGGGCCAGGAGAGAGACACTTTCTTCTGCTGATCAGCATCACGCACACCACGTGTCACACACGGCCAGGCTCAGAACTCCAACTCACCTGAGAGAGACAACAAGAGAGGGCAAAAATCAACATATTACTGTTTTACCCCTTCTCAGATATATACAGTGGTCCCAAAAAATATTTGAACAATTAGGCCACTCTTTAAAGGATTTAGTTGCATAGATGAAACATCCAAGTATGTAGCTTTTGTTTTTTATAAAACATTTTATAAAAGTATGTTTGTGCTTTTTTTATTTATTATTAAATATTGATATTTGAAATATCAATGACATTCAGGCACTTTTAATGGTGGCTTAAAGGTACACTCACTAATATTCTGAATATGTCATATTGGACTTGCACTGGCACCTAGGAGCATGAATGCACATCATTCAAACACGATTGTTTTCATTTAGCGATTTGCTATATGCAGTTAGCCACGGTTAATTTAATCTATGAGTGAAAGTGTCCAGTAACAGGGTGGTTACTGAGACTAAGGAAGTAGTATTTGGCTAGTCATGGGTTGCAAACATGGCTGCCCCCATGAGGGAACCCTTTCATGTAGAATAAAAAAGCTTGTATAATACTACTGATATGACAGGAGTCTTCATAATCATGTCATGTGAGTGTTCATGATTTTTTGCATAAGTTTCAAAATTACTATTCATTTACACTGGAGTAAATCTTTTTAAATGAGAAAAAAAATACTAATTTCACCTTTAAGTATCCAAATATTTAGAAAGGCCAAAATGAAAAGTGTTTAAGGACTATTGTTCTGTGGTTGTGAGTTTGTAGATTTAAACAATCCAACAGCTTTCAGCAGGAAGCATAAATTGGCCAATTGTACTCTAAACTGATCTAAATATAACTTTCAAAAGAGTATCACCATGGTGCTGCTGTGCTACCAGCCAACACACAAAAACATATTGATTCTCTCTCCCACACATAAATATGGCAAGACACTATATTCCAGTTCTTAGGAGATGGGTTGCCAGTGTTCATTAAGGTGCAGGGCTGGACTGGGAAGACAAATCGGCCTGGGATTTAACATAGTAACTGGCCCAAAAGTTGTTGTGGGGGGTGTTCACTGTCCTTTTCTTCATATCGCGGTGCCGTTTTGTGGTCTGTTCTGCATAACGCGGTGGGTAATTTTAGCTTATCACGGCCCATTCGGTCCGTTTCGTGGCTGACCCACTGGACCGCTCAGTTCTTCCGATGGCCATTCCGCCCCTGATCGGCCCCATAGTGCGTCAGCCCACCGTGAAAATGCCTGGTATGCCAGATTACCAGTCCAGCCCTGTTAAGGTGTGATTGGAATCTCCACACCTATTCCAGAACCTCTCAGTTACTGTTACTGTAGCGATATGACAATTCTCCTCATGGTATTTATATTTTAATTTGCAGACCCTTTTAGCAGTGGCATGTAGTGAACCTTTGAAATTAGGAGGCAATGTGCCATCTCAGGATTCAGTTTGAATGATGAATGAATTACAGGGTAATGATGACCAGTCCAATCAAAGTGAAAACACTGCCTTCTCTCACAATCCCATTCATGCCATGCTTTAGAAGCTCAATGAGATAACAATGAGCTGAAGGGATTCGAGAGAGGCAATGCCTCCCTCTCAAACTTCATCCACGGGTGTGGTTGTTAGACAGTGTAGTTTTAGAAATATGACTTCTTTATTGAATTATTTTAGCTTACATTTCATAATATTTTAATTATTTAAATTATGTACAGTCAGTTGTATTTCTCATCCAAATGTTTTGAGGAGGCACTGCCTCCCTTGCCTCATAGAAAACGTCATTGCCTTTTAGTAAAATGTTTTTGGGCTCTCTGTGAATCAAACCCATAACCTTCAGTTGATCTACAGTTTGCCCATAAGTTCATTATGGGTATGTAAATGCAAAAAAAGATTTAAGCATTTAAGCGTGCTTGTTTCATTCACAGCAACATGTGGCAGAGTTTTTCTAATGTCACTCTGAACGCTCAATATTAGACACTGCCAGAACATCTGGTCTCCTCCTTAACGTATCTGTCTACCACGCTGTCTGTGCGGACAGAACCCAATACCCTTCTGCTGTCTCCATGGAAACTAAGTCCATACATTTACAGTGACCAAAGAAGGTTAAGAGGGTTATATCGGGATTCTCTCAAGAAATGTACGCAGAAAAACACTTTAATACACCCCAAAATAGGAGCAAGCTAAAACAACAAAAGTGAATAAAATAACAGTTGGGTTAGGTTATCCACTCTTGTGCTCACAAGTTGATTGAGTATTCATTTGAAGAGATGGATGAGATAAAAAGACTTGGAGAACTCAAGTTCTAGGGAAAATTATTGGACAGTATGTTTACATGAGTAAATAATGGTAACCATTATCAAGGTTGGTAAGACAAGCATTATTTTTACAAAGATATGAATGTGGAGTAGCCACATGATTACATACCAATGTAAATTTTTTGTATTTGTGTTTATTTTTTAAAGTAAAAATGTTTTTAGTTTGTTTTATCTTGCATACTATGTATGAGCACATTTTCATGATGTAATCTGATCCAAATTCAGATTTTTAGCCATATTTAATGCAGTTAAACAAAAATTTACTCCAGCATACAATTAAATACAAATTCATGTTATTTTTCTCACCTACTGATCTGCCTTGAAAGGATTTTTGTTTTTTTACAGTGTTTTTTGTTTTATTTTTATTATTTTACCACTTAAAAGAAATGTAGAGATTACAAAATATAAGAACTAGAGTGTAGAAAACTGTGTGCAATGATTTTTTTGCACATGAAACAAAGTCATTTATGTGAACTGATATTGTGCTTTTTAAGTGGATATTGTCTATTGAAGGACTTGTACAAATACGTTCAACATAGACTTTTTCATGTTTAAATGGGGTTTTGTTAATGTTTTGTGTTTTTTTTTTTTTTTGTTGTATAGTCATGTTTTCATGTCAAGTGATTTCCTGTTCCCTCATGTGATCTTATCGTGTGTTTCCCCTGTTCATGTGTCTTGTTTTCATTGGTTCATTGTTTGAGTATCTTGTTTATTAGTCTTGTCTTTTCATTGGTTCATGTTTTAGTAGTCTTGTTATCTTGTTATTAGTTTAGTCTTGTTATTGGTTGTCATTGTCATGTGTTTGCCCATGTCCTTGTATTTAAGCCCTCACGTTGTCTTCTGTCATGTGTTATTTGGTGTAACGTCGTCTATATTTGTTTTGTTTTCATGTTGGATTTACGATATTTGGATAGCACTTTGTAAATAAAATGCACTTGGGTTCTCACTAAGTCTTTGTCTTTCTGTCACTGCCTTGCCAGCCAACGTTATAGTCTTGAAAAAGCCTTTATCAACCAATGTGTTCACTGCAAAGTATTTTCAAAGAACAGCTGGTTGTGATGAATTTGATCTCTTTATGATATTTTTAGGTCAAGTACAAGCAAACTTGGAAGGCATCTTTAAAAAACATTGAAACTAAAAGAGTAGAAAACAGGAAAAACACTGATTGATGGGATAGACACATAGAAAAGACAATCCACATCTTTACTGTGTCCTTCACGAAGCACAGGAAGTCAAACTTAATTACAGTAAAACTCAATAGATATTCAAAAATATTTAAGGGGAGCTATTCAGGACTTATTAATATGGTGAAAACACAGGCACTGTTCTTAACTCTCCTAATAGACAACACAGTAAATCAGTAGGCAGTGTTGGGAGGGTTACTTTTGAAATGTATTCCACTACAGATTACAGAATACATGCTGTAAAATGTCATTTGTTATGTATTCTAAATACTTTGGATTACTTCTTCAGCACTGGTAGATTTTTTTTTCACTTGTTTTGACTATAAAAATGCCAGTACAGTAAAACAAAATACATGTTAAAAATACATTCTCTGAAAAAACTAAATGTCTTATGCAGTGTTGTTTCTAAAACAAGATTAATCAAATTGATCTTGTTTTAAGGATTTTTAGAAATCTTTACAGGAAATCAATACAAAAATCATTATCAAGAATATGTTTTTTTACCCTAATATCAAAGGTCTTACTAGAAAAAAACAAAAACATTATGATCCAACATGAATTTTCTTGATAAAAAAATTGGATCATTCTGTAACAATAAAGACTATTAGTATGCAGGGTACCTTTAAGATGCTGACCATTTCATTTGCATATGTGTGTGCTGTGTGATTAGAGAGCTACTCAGTCTGTGTGCAGGTGCAGGAGGATGATGACGGATATGCTCTTCCTGTATTATACTTTTATGTTTTGTGACACTAATGGTTTGTTAATTTTCTCATGTATGAGAAGAGCGTGCAGCCTGTGTATCTACCATTAAATGTATGGAATTCAGACTTTTGCTGTTTGGCTCCATGATATGTCAGAGTAAACCATTATATTCGGGTAAAAGCTTTACAGAGCCTGGTAACGTGCATGTAAAATGGCTAGAAATAGCATTTTAGCTTAGCGTAAAGCTGACAATTTACACAAGGTTTATTTCTATTTCCTCTGATCCAGACTTACATCAAACTTACTTCTCTGTCTGCTCGTATGAATGTAACACATCATAAGAAAGTGAAATATAAGTTACTTATATTTTGTATTTTAAATACGTATTCCCGTTACATGTATTCTGTTACTCCCCAACACTATCAGTAGGTCTACTAGGCAGTTGTAGCCAAAGATGCTGCCAAGCTGATTTTCTTATTGATGAAGCTGGATTGATGGTGATCAATGTGTCTGCAAATCTTGGGAAGCAGAGCTACAAATTTCCCTGCCTACAGCTTCTACATGGCAGAAAATCACTCACCCCACTGAGAGCTTCACCTAATGGAGACACTTTTATTCAAACTGAATCATTGTGAGGTGAAAAACATAACATATGAAACATAAAAGAATGTATATGTAAACTACAGAATTGAAAAATTGTAAACCACTGGAATAACTCTTACCAAAACTTAAAAATGCTTAAACCAGAATAAGCCACACTTTCAGACATTAGTGCAGCGTAGAGGACATGTACCAATTTCACAAAAATAAGAACGTTTCCTAACCTCTAAGAATGCATGCATGCATTTAACGCATCAGATCATGATCCACATGAAAATCTGTGCAGACCCTTACTGTCATTCTAACTACAGAAAACCTGTTATCCACTGGAATGACTCTTACTAAATCAAACTTAATACAGAGTAAACCACACTGTCACAGAGTGAAAAGCACATACACCGACTGTATAAAATTACATTTACCTAACCTACGAGCATGCCTCGAGCATACAAACGCAGTTTTAATGCATCAGATCATGAAAAGCGGTGCTGACCTGATGGGACTGACCTTGATAGGGTGTGATGAGCAGATATCCGTTTTACACCACTCCTTTCTGCAGTTATACACACACACACACTCTCATGTAGATGTACCACTAAGGCAATGGTGTACGCAAATCTACAGACAAACTGTGGAGTCACAACACGTCGAAATGCTTTGAGGCTGACTGTGAAACAGTGTGAGAGTTTGTGTGTGTGCGTGTACACAAGGCTAAGGAAATGAGTAATATTGTGCAGTGTCTGCTA
The DNA here is from genome assembly GCF_025860055.1 of Xyrauchen texanus. Classification (NCBI taxonomy): domain Eukaryota; kingdom Metazoa; phylum Chordata; class Actinopteri; order Cypriniformes; family Catostomidae; genus Xyrauchen; species Xyrauchen texanus. The sequence goes on along the minus strand of NC_068300.1, from coordinate 41,433,819 downwards.
TGCAACAGCACACAGGCAGACCAGTTGCTGCTTTCGCCCACTCGCCTTACTTACTGTGAAAGGGATAAACACACATATGCATGCAATAACAGACAGGTAATCACACACAAACACACACAGACACACACACACGCACGCAATAACATACAGGTTCTCGCATAACAGACACACACACAAACCCTCTTCTCTGAACATATGCATTTTCATACGTGATAAGAATGTAAAGAGATAATGATATATGCCCAGATCAAACAAGCTTTCAAACACATCATATGTACATGAGTAGGAGAAACCGAGAAATGAAACTATTGAAAAGGGAAAGAGTGGTATAGTAGAAAAAAAATTTGAAAGAATAAAGTAATGTTGAAAGGTTAGAGGGCAGATAGTTTGCTTGAGTAGGAGAGAAACTAGTTACGAAGACCCAACCTACACAACCCCCCCCCCCCCACACACACACATATTTTGGTCCTTTTGCGTATGAGGACTCTCCATAGACATAATGATTTTTATACTGTATGAACTATAGATTCTATCCCCTAACCCTAACAAAAAACTTTCTGCATTTTTACATAAAAAAAAAATAAACTAATTGTTTAGTATGTTTTTTAAGCTATTTAAATTAAATTAATTAAATTATGGGGACACTAGAAATGTCCTCATAAACCACATTTTTAGCATAATACCCTTGTAATTACCAGTTTGTAACCTAACAGAATGTGCTTGTAAACCACCTTAACCTGCCCCCCTACCCCCCACCCCCCCCCCCCCACACACACACACATTGGTCTACCTATCATTATGAGGACTTTCCGTAGACATAATGATTTTTATACTGTAAAAACTATAGATTCTATCCCCTAAACCTAACACAACCCCTAAACCTCCCAAAAAACTTTCTGCATTTTTACATTTTCAATAAAACATAATTTAATAGTTTTTTTAAGCTATGAAATTTAAATTATTGGGGACACTAGAAATGTCCTCATAAAAAACATTTAAAATATAATACCCTTGTAATAACCAGTTTGAAACCTATGGGCTTTGTAAAAAGTTTCTAACTTCACTCCTTAATATAAGCATTTTTGCCATTTTCTGGACAGATACATTGAAGTCTTAAAAGTCTTGTTCTGGAATATTTCTGTTATTGACAGAAATTTATTGAACAAATATTGCCCCATTAGTTATTAAAAAATACCCTTAAAGAATCAGGTAAACCTCACAGTCTACCTTTATTATACTGTACAATATGTATGCCAGTGTGTTTTTTTTATGTTCTCACACACACACACACACACACACACACACACACACACACAGTTGTGTTTCCATGTTTTATGGGGACTTTCCATAGACATAATGGTTTTTATACTGTACAAACTTTATATTCTATCCCCTAAACCTAACCCTACCCCTAAACTTAACCCTCACAGAAAACTTTCAGCATTTTTACATTTTCAAAAAACATGATTTAGTATGATTTATAAGCTGTTTTCCTCATGGGGACCGACAAAATGTCCCCACAAGGTCAAAAATTTCGGGTTTTACTATCCTTATGGGGATAAATACACTCTCACACACACACACACACACACACACACACACACACACACACACACACACACACACACACACACAAAACTTAGTCACTGAGAAATTTTACAACTTCCCCATGTGACAACTAGCCCTGGTGGCCCTTACAGTTAAGGAGAATTGTGGGGCCTGGGGGCTCAGCAAGAAAAGGCGCTAACTACCCCCCCTGGAGTCATGAGTTTGAATCCAGAATGTGCTAAGTGACTCCAGCCAGCCCTGTGCACACAGTGGAGCATTTTGGATATAATCAGAACTTTGTGCATAACTTACTGTGCTGATGTTTTGCCCCTGTGACTATCATGTGTTTACTTTTGTGCATTCTTTTGTGTGCCTTTTGAGTCATCTAGGCTTGACAGACACTTCTATGGAGAGTAGCCACAGAAATAAATAAACTCCATTTAAAGACAATTTGTCTATCTGTGGAAAAATGAATATCTAAGCTCTTTGAGATAATTTTGTAACCTTTACATCTTTATGCAAAGAAAAACTTCTGTATGGAATCAATTCCACGCCACATATATTTGCAAAAATATAACGTATTGCAAAATTAAACAAAGTTTTGCAAAAGAAAAAAGTATTAAGCAAAAAAAATTATAAAAATGTAACCAAAAATTAAGTATCACAAAAGTAAAATAAAGTATCGCGAGAAAAAAGAAAGTTTTGCAAACAAAAATAAAGAATTGCAAAATATAAATAAAATATAGCAAAAACCAAGATATAATTAATTGCAAAAATCACTGACTGTTGTAAAAGAAACTAAAGAACTTTTATCCTTTTTATCTCTGCAACAGATTTTTAGTGTGGCAAAATCATTGCTGCCATCTTTTTCTTTGCAATGCCTACGAATTATTTTGCAACGCTCCTTTTAATCTGCATTTCCATCACGTGTGAGCTCATGATACCATTTTGCCTTTGTGCTTCACTTTTCTGTGCGTTTCACTTTATGGCACTGTTTTGATGTGGGGGTGGAGTCAGAGGATTGGGCGAACTTGAGTTCTCTTTAAGAAACACATTTTTAAATGATTATTGTCATCATTATTATTATAATATACTTAAGCAATATCACACGAGCAAGAGTACGATATGGCCCTACATCAGCACTGCTGTGATTCGGCCGCATGCACAAGTGCCGTAGGTAATCACAGCAGTGATGATTTAGGGCCATATAGCATGGTTGCGAGTGTGATATTGCTTGTATACAACAGTTCAATGAACAAGTATATTTTAAAAAATTAGGAAAAGCTGAGTACGGTCATAAAAACTCATTTGTGCATGGAATTACTTATGCGACCGATCAGAATCTGCCGTTGCTGGTTCAAAACAAATGATGCGTCCAAGCCTCCGAGACGGAGCGTTTGCAATCACCTGTTGCCACACCCAAGCAGAGATGCTGTCAGCTTTCTGAAGATTAGCTTTTTCAGTGGTAAAATAGCCATCCAAGTGGGGGTATTCCTCTCTATTTTGCGGTAGCGGTGCGCAAGAAAAATCAAATCAAATCACTTTTATTATCACACGACCATATACACAAGTGCAACAGTAGGTGAAAGTCTTGTGTGCAATTCCGAGCAACATAGCAGTCATGACAGTGACGAGTCATATTCCAATTTACAATAAACAACATAATTACACAACACAATATAATATACAATGTCCTCTGCCAATTTAAACAGTATGTATCCAATGTGGAAACTCCGGTAAGAGGAGTAATCAATCAGTCTGTGTTCCTGGATGCGGTAGAGTACTCTCCGCTTCCGACGGCCACAGGCGTTGTCTCGTGTGTCTGGGTAGCGATCACACCGAGGCTGCGTTTGTGGATGGTTCATGTTCTCATTGTGAGAACATGACCATGACAACGTTGTGATCGCGGCTTGCTTACAACCGTAAGCAAGCCACTCCAGCCGACCCCCGCTTCACTCCTTCTTCCCACGGGATTGAGGACGATGCGGCTGGCAATGGTGGCGATTCGGGGATGGTAGCGGGTGCAGCTCCGCCGGGTACGCCCCCTCAGACCACCCGCGCCCCGACACGCTCGTTGACTCCCGTCCCCGCTCGAGGTGGCGGCGACTCGCCTCACAGCCAGTCTGCATACCCTCTTGCGATGGAAGCAGACGAGTTCGCCGTGACATCGGAGGTCGTGGGATCTGATGCTGAGGACTCCTCTGGGCTGCCGCCTTCGGGCTTGCACGCCCAGGAAGAGGCCGATGCACAGATGTCCGATATGCTTTCCCGGGCAGCCAACAGCGTGGGCTTGGACTGGAACCCTCCATCCTCCCCACAGCCATCACGGCTGGACGACTGGTTCTTGGGTGTGGCGCCGCTCACAGCCTCGCCCCCCCGGTTCCATTCTTCCCAGAGGTGCATGATGAGCTGACGTCTTCGTGGAGAGCACCCCTCTCCACTCATCGCACCGCCACTTGCTCGTCCGCCCTCACCACACTCGATGGCGGAACGCGCCACAGATACACGCCGATTGCCCAGGTGGATAGGGCTGTTGCGCTCCACCTATGCCCCGGAAGCACTACCACCTGGCGGGGTCGCCCTGTACTCCCTTCCCAGTCCTGTAGAGCAACATCCTCGCTCACCGCGAAGGCCTACAGCGCTACCGGACGCGCCACTTCCGCCCGGCATGCCGTGGCTCTCCTGCAGGTCCACCAAGCCAAGGCACTGCGAAACATGCATGGGGGTGGCCCTGATCCCGACACGCTGCAGGAACTGCGCTCAGCGACCGACCTTGCCCTAAGAGCAACAAAGGTCACAGCGCAGGTGCTCGGGCAGGCGATGGCCACACTGGTGGTCCAGGAACGTCAGCAATGGCTGGACTTGGTTGAGATGCGTGAAGCCGACAAGACTCGCTTTCTCAATGCTCCTGACTCCCAGTTTGGCCTCTTCGGCGACACCGTTGAGGATTTCGCCCAGCAGTTCTCCCTGGTGAAGAAGCAGACAGAGGCCATTTCTCACATCATGCCTCGCCGCAAGCCTGCCGCCACGGCCCAGGCCCCATCTGCTCGCCGAGTGCGTCCTCCCGTGGCCAGAAGACCTTTTGCTCCGCCTCAACCCGGGCCCAGCTCTCAGCCCCACCGTCGAGCAAACTGCGGGAAGCATACGCCCCCTGTCTCACTGTCTTTCACTGCCCAACCTGTCGCGATGGCTGCACCGGACCATTCGACTCGGTTACGCAATTCAGTTTGCCAGGTCTCCGCTCCCCTTCGTGGGCGTTCATTTCTCCGCAGTGCACGACAGACACGCTCAGTCCCTGCGCGAAGAAATCGCCTCCCTTTTAATCAAGGACACGATAGAGCCTGTCCCTCCAACCAAAACGAAGAAGGGTTTCTACAGCCCTTACTTCGTCGTACCCAAGAAAGGCGGCGGCGTACGACCGATCTTGTATTTGTGAGTTCTCAATCGGACCATGTCCAAACTCCCGTTCAAAATGCTCACCCAGAAACAAATTCTATCTGCCGTCCGGCATCTAGATTGGTTCGCAGCGATGGACCTGAAGGACGCGTACTTCCACGTCTCGATTCTCCCTCGACGTCGACCCTATCTGCGGTTTGCGTTCGATGGCAAGGCGTATCAGTACAAAGTCCTCCCCTTCGGCCTGTCTCTGTCCCCTCGCGTCTTCACGAAGAAGGCTCTTGCCCCACTCCAAGGAGCTGGCATACGCATACTCAATTACCTCGATGATTGGCTCATTCTGGCCTCCTCGCGGGAATTACTATGCGCACACAGAGACCAGGTGCTCAAGCACCTCGGCCGTTTAGGGTTTCAGGTCAACTGGGAGAAGAGCAAGCTCACCCCGGTCCAGAGCATCTCTTTTCTTGGTTTGGAGTTAGACTCAGTCTCAATGACAGCACGTCTCTCCAACGAGCGTGCTCAGTCAGTAATGGAATGCCTTGCTTCCTTCAAGCCAGGCACCGTGGTCCCTTTAAAATGTTTCCAACAACTCCTGGGGCATATGGCATCCTCCGCGGCGGCCGCGCCGCTGGGGTTGATGCATATGAGACCACTTCAGCACTGGCTCCAGACTCGAGTTCCGAGAGGAGCATGGCGCCGCGGCACGCACAATGTGAAAGTTACCACTACCTGCCGCCAAGCCTTCAAACCCTGGACAGACCTCTGCTTTCTAAGGGCAGGAGTACCCTTGCAGCAGGTGTCCCGACGTGTTCTGGTTACGACCGACACTTCCAAACTGGGTTGGAGTGCCGTGTGCAACGGCGCGCAGCCGCAGGCTGGTGGAACCGAGGGCCGCTGCACTGGCACATCAACTGCCTAGAGCTGCTGGCTGTTTTCTTGCCCTAAAGAGGTTTCTTCCGCTAATTCGGGGCAAGCACGTCCTAGTCAGGACAGACAGCACCACGGTGGTGGCCTACATAAACCGCCAAGGCGGAGTACGCTCCCTCCACATTTCACAGCTCACCTGTAGTCTCCTCCTTTGGAGCCAGCAGCGACTCAAGTCACTGCGCGCCACTCACATTCCCGGCAACCTCAATGTGATAGCGGACGCGCTATCAAGACAAAGCTTGCCCAGTGGAGAGTGGAGGCTCCACCCCCAGTCGGTCCAGCTAATTTGGGACAGGTTCGTCAAGGCCCAGGTAGACCTCTTTGCCTCCCAGGAAAAATCCCACTGCCCGCTCTGGTATGCCCTCACAGAGGCTCCCCTTGGGACAGATGCTCTGGCACACAGCTGGCCCGCGGGGCTGCGCAAGTACGCTTTTCCCCCAGTGAGCCTTCTTGCACAGGTGCTATGCAAGGTCAGGGAGGACGAGGAGCAAGTCACTCTGGTGGCCCCCTACTAGCCCACCCGGACGTGGTTCTCGGATCTCACGCTCCTCACGACAGCCCCTCCCTGGCGAATTCCCCTGAGGAAGGATCTTCTTTCTCAGGGACGGGGCACGCTCTGGCATCCGCACCCAGACCTCTGGAACCTCCACGTCTGGGCCCTGGACGGGATGCGGAAGAGCTAGCCGGCCTACCACCGGCCGTTATAGACACTATCAACCAAGCCAGAGCCCCTTCGACCAGGCATCTTTACGCCCTAAATTGGCATCTGTTCGCAGACTGGTGTTCTTCCCGAGCCGAAGACCCACTCAAAGCTGCCAGGTCAGCATATTTTAGTAAACTCATAGAAAATAACCACAACATTCCTAGATGTTTATTCAGTACTGTGGATAAATTGGTTAGGAATAAAGCCTCAACCGAACCAGATATTACGTCACAGCTCAAGAGTAATGACTTCATGAATTTCTTTACAGATAAAATTGAAATAATCAGAAATAAAATTGGAATTATGCAATCATCTGTCATAGCACCTCAGAAAACAGTGTCGAATAATTTCCCTCATGTGCAACTTCAATCCTTCACTATCATAGGTCATGAAGAGCTAACAAAACTTATCGAAACATCAAAAGCCACAACTTGTTTGTTAGATCCTATACCAACTAAGCTCTTAAAAGAGGTATCTCCTGTAATATCAGAACCTCTTCTTAATATCACTAACTCCTCGCTATGCTTAGGACATGTCCCAAGAAACTTTAAAATGGCAATTATCAAACCGCTAATTAAGAAGCCACAACTTGATCCTGGAGAACTTGCTAATTATAGACCGATTTCAAATCTCCCGTTTATGTCAAAAATACTAGAAAAGGTAGTATCCTCCCAAATATGTTCATTTCTACAGAGAAATAGTATATATGAAGAATTTCAATCAGGATTTAGGCCTCATCACAGTACAGAGACTGGACTTATCAGAGTTACAAATGACTTGCTCTTATCATCTGATCGTGCTGCATTTCTCTTCTAGTGCTTTAAGATCTTAGTGCTGCATTCGACACAATAGATCACAACATTCTCTTGAATAGGCTGGAGAATTATGTTAAATTTGTGGAGTGGCATTAGCATAGGTTAGGTCATATTTAGCAGACCGCTACCACTTTGTCTATGTAAATGAGGAATTGTCAAACCAAACAAAAGTAAAATATGGAGTGCCACAGGGATCAGTTTTAGGGCCTCTGCTTTTCTCCATGTATATGCTTCCCCTGGGAGATATTATCAGGAATCGTGGAATAAGTTTCCACTGCTATGCTGACGATACACAACTTTATATTTCTTCAAAACCTGATGAGATTTCACAATTCTCAAAATTAACAGAGTGTATCAATGAAATAAAAGATTGGATGGCCAGAAATTTCCTTCTACTCAATTCTGACAAAACAGAGGTTCTAATTATTGGACCAAAAACTCTAAAAATAAGCCACTAAAATATAATTTGACTCTAGATGGATGTACTGTTACATCATCTTCAACAGCGAAGAACTTAGGTGTTATATTTGATACCAATCTGTCCTTTGAAAATCAAATTACAAATGTTTGTAGAACAGCATTCTTCCACCTCAGAAATATTGCTAAATTAAGGCATATGCTCTCGGTTGCTGATGCCGAAAAACTAATTCATGCGTTCATGACCGCAAGACTAGATTATTGTAATGCATTACTGGGAGGATGTTCAGCAAGATCAATAAATAAACTTCAACTGGTTCAAAATGCAGCAGCCAGAGTGCTGACGAGAACCAAGAAATATGATCATATTAGCCCCATTTTATCATCGTTACATTGGCTACCTGTTAAATTCAGTATTGATTTTAAAATTCTGTTAACTACGTACAAAGCTTTGAATGGTCTAGCTCCGCAGTACTTAAGTGATCTACCACGCTATATTCCAACACGTTCATTAAGATCGCAAAATTCTGGCCTATTAATAGTTCCTAGAATATCAAAATCCACCAAAGGAGGAAGATCCTTTTCATATTTGGCTCCTAAACTATGGAATAGTCTCCCAAACAATGTTCGAGATGCAGACACACTCTCTCAGTTTAAGTCTAGACTAAAGACTCATCTATTTAGCCAGGCATACACCTAATTTATCCTCCAACCCACAATTAGGCTGCTTTATTTGGGTCTGCCGGAACCAGAAACATTGAACATGAGCTCTAACTCTGCAATAAATTAAATGGCATCTACGCTTACATCTTTTTATTTGTTTCCCTGTCTCAACCTCGGGACTCCTATCCTGAGGTCACCAGAACCGGCTGGATCCAGCACCATTCCTGCTTCATGTTGGACTCCACTCCTACATGCATATTTTAGTAAACTCATAGAAAATAACCACAACATTCCTAGATGTTTATTCAGTACTGTGGATAAATTGGTTAGGAATAAAGCCTCAACCGAACCAGATATTACGTCACAGCTCAAGAGTAATGACTTCATGAATTTCTTTACAGATAAAATTGAAATAATCAGAAGTAAAATTGGAATTATGCAATCATCTGTCATAGCACCTCAGAAAACAGTGTCGAATAATTTCCCTCATGTGCAACTTCAATCCTTCACTATCATAGGTCATGAAGAGCTAACAAAACTTATCGAAACATCAAAAGCCACAACTTGTTTGTTAGATCCTATACCAACTAAGCTCTTAAAAGAGGTATCTCCTGTAATATCAGAACCTCTTCTTAATATCATTAACTCCTCGCTATGCTTAGGACATGTCCCAAGAAACTTTAAAATGGCAATTATCAAACCGCTAATTAAGAAGCCACAACTTGATCCTGGAGAACTTGCTAATTATAGACCGATTTCAAATCTCCCGTTTATGTCAAAAATACTAGAAAAGGTAGTATCCTCCCAAATATGTTCATTTCTACAGAGAAATAGTATATATGAAGAATTTCAATCAGGATTTAGGCCTCATCACAGTACAGAGACTGGACTTATCAGAGTTACAAATGACTTGCTCTTATCATCTGATCGCGGCTGCATTTCTCTTCTAGTGCTTTAAGATCTTAGTGCTGCATTCGACACAATAGATCACAACATTCTCTTGAATAGGCTGGAGAATTATGTTAAATTTGTGGAGTGGCATTAGCATAGGTTAGGTCATATTTAGCAGACCGCTACCACTTTGTCTATGTAAATGAGGAATTGTCAAACCAAACAAAAGTAAAATATGGAGTGCCACAGGGATCAGTTTTAGGGCCTCTGCTTTTCTCCATGTATATGCTTCCCCTGGGAGATATTATCGGGAATCGTGGAATAAGTTTCCACTGCTATGCTGACGATACACAACTTTATATTTCTTCAAAACCTGATGAGATTTCACAATTCTCAAAATTAACAGAGTGTATCAATGAAATAAAAGATTGGATGGCCAGAAATTTCCTTCTACTCAATTCTGACAAAACAGAGGTTCTAATTATTGGACCAAAAAACTCTAAAAATAAGCCACTAAAATATAATTTGACTCTAGATGGATGTACTGTTACATCATCTTCAACAGCGTAAGAACTTAGGTGTTATATTTGATACCAATCTGTCCTTTGAAAATCAAATTACAAATGTTTGTAGAACAGCATTCTTCCACCTCAGAAATATTGCTAAATTAAGGCATATGCTCTCGGTTGCTGATGCCGAAAAACTAATTCATGCGTTCATGACCGCAAGACTAGATTATTGTAATGCATTACTGGGAGGATGTTCAGCAAGATCAATAAATAAACTTCAACTGGTTCAAAATGCAGCAGCCAGAGTGCTGACGAGAACCAAGAAATATGATCATATTAGCCCCATTTTATCATCGTTACATTGGCTACCTGTTAAATTCCGTATTGATTTTAAAATTCTGTTAACTACGTACAAAGCTTTGAATGGTCTAGCTCCGCAGTACTTAAGTGATCTACCACGCTATATTCCAACACGTTCATTAAGATCGCAAAATTCTGGCCTATTAATAGTTCCTAGAATATCAAAATCCACCAAAGGAGGAAGATCCTTTTCATATTTGGCTCCTAAACTATGGAATAGTCTCCCAAACACTGTTCGAGATGCAGACACACTCTCTCAGTTTAAGTCTAGACTAAAGACTCATCTATTTAGCCAGGCATACACCTAATTTATCCTCCAACCCACAATTAGGCTGCTTTATTTGGGTCTGCCGGAACCAGAAACATTGAGCATGATCTCTAACTCTGCAATAAATTAAATGGCATCTACGCTTACATCTTTTTATTTGTTTCCCTGTCTCAACCTCGGGACTCCTATCCTGAGGTCACCAGAACCGGCTGGATCCAGCACCATTCCTGCTTCATGTTGGACTCCACTGCTACATGTCGCAGAATGATGATGACTAAATGCAGCCGGTGCCAGCCAAACATCACTTCAATCTATTATGACGGACTTCAGAGGATGAAATGATGCCAACTCCAACCTGCATCACCTCGGTCTATTTATGGACTACGATCTTGAAATGAAATGCATAGACTAACTATTGCCAACAAAAGCCTTCATCAGCCAATTAACAAGGACAATTGCATCTTACAGTTCAAACACAAACGATGTTTAATCACTGACACTTAACACTTAGTTTAATAATTTTAAACCATGATTTTACCTATACATAATTAATATTTACATTACATTCATAATGTTAGCCAGAGGGGAACTGGCCCCCACAGTGAGTCTGGTTTCTCCCAAGGTTATTTTTCTCCATTAATCTACATCTTATGGATTTTTGTGTTCCTTGCCACAGTCGCCTACAGCTGTGGTTATTAATACAATTATCATTTATTTATTTTTAAACACTATTTAAAATCGTATTTTATCTAAATTACACAATGATGATTAATAGAATTTATAGACATTACAGTTTTATCGTCTGTTAATGCTGATATTCTGTAAAGCTGCTTTGAAATGATGTGTGTTGTGAAAGGCGCTATACAAATAAAATTGACTTGACTTTACAGAAGTGCGCGGTTAGCTCAGTGCTCGTGTTTCTACAGGAGAGGCTGGAGAGGAGGCTGTCCCCCTCCACCTTCAAGGTGTATGTCGCCGCTATCGCGGCCCACCACGACACGGTAGATGGCAAGTCTCTTGGTAAGCACGACTTAATTGTCAGGTTCCTAAAAGGTGCCCGGAGGTTGACTCCCTCCCGGCCTAACCTGTTCCCCTCCTGGGATCTCTCGGTTGTCCTCACGGGACTCCGGAGACCCCCCTTTGAGCCGCTAGACTCAGTTGGACTCAGGGCCCTCTCTCTCAAGACCGTCCTGCTGATCGCGCTTGCCTCCATCAAGAGGGTCAGGGACCTGCAAGCGTTCTCTGTTAGCGACTCTTGTCTGGAGTTCGGTCCAGCAGACACTTTCGTGATCTTAAGACCGCGACCGGGCTATGTGCCCAAGGTTCCTACCACACCCTTCAGGATCAGGTAGGGAACCTGCAAGCGCTGCCCCGGGAGGAGGCAGACCCAGCCCTTTCACTGCTGTGTCCAGTACGTGCTTTACGTATCCATCTGGACCCCATACAGAGCACTAGACGCTCTGAGCAGCTCTTCGTCTGCTTTGGGGGACAGCAGAAAGGGAACGCTGTCTCCAAGCAGAGACTCGCCCACTGGGTTGTCGACGCCATTTCCTTGGCTTATCACACCCCCCTTGCGGGTCCGAGCTCACTCCACCAGGAGTGTTGCATCCTCGTGGGCACTGGCTAGGGGCACCGCCCTAGCAGACATCTGTAGAGCAGCGGGCTGGGCAACATCTAACACTTTTGCGAGATTCTATAATCTCCGAGTTGAGTCAGTATCGTCCCGTGTTTTCTCAGGTCTGAGCCCGTAGAACTCGGTAGCACACTGACGATCTGACCAGGTGAACCGCTTGCGCCTAGCGCCCTTTCCCCCTAACCAAGGGAAAACAGTGCGCCTCTGTTCCCAGGAGATCCCATTTTTGGGTCGCTGGTTGACTCCTCCCTAGCCCTCGCGGGTCCGCAGTTTGGCGGAGGAACTCGCCGACCTAAACCACTGCGGGTACCGCAAGCTACCCTGTACTGGTATAGGTGCTTCGCAGGTAAGGCCTCCTGTTCAGATTCCCCCTGTGTGTAATGCCACGGTACTGTCCCCTCACAAGTGGACCCCCGTGTCTCCCTTAGGCAGTTACAGCTGCCTCGGTCGCTGTGCTGTATGCTTCCCCCTCTACGAGGCTGGATCTACCACCGCACCAACTTTTCCACATAGGTCCTAAGTTAGGCCATCTGATGTATTTTCCACTAAATTTTGCCTCCCCTCCCGGGTAGGTGTGGCCTCCGCAGGGTCTTCTCCGCCCAGAATGAGGGCTAAGACCCTCTTCCCTCAATGCGTGTAAGGGCCCCGGCCGTAGTTGCTCTATGCAAGAAACATAGATAGAAAAGAGGCCCAGCCAGGCTGGCCCGTTCCCAGGTTGGTGGCCATCACCTTGTTCCCCCCTCCAGGGTAACGATAAGGAGTCTGATGGCTTAAATGGGGCATTGGGGAAGGGTACGTGCAGCCTGATACAGTTGGTCGTTCTGCACGTAAGAATACCTGCTCGCTCCTGTATCAGCAGTTCACGTACACGGCTCAGCGCATAGCACTTTTTAAGTGGACCCCTAATGTCGCTTCTCTGACACAACGTGGAGAGAGCGACAGAAGGGGAACGTCTAGGTTACGTATGTAACCTCCGTTCCCTGATGGAGGGAACGAGACGTTGTGTCTCCCCTGCCACGTCGCTGAGCCGAGCCACTGTTGTGGCCGGACCATTTCCGGCTCCTCAGAAAAATCCTGAATGAACTCCCGTATTTGTGCCGCTTAAATACCCGTATGTCCAGGGGCGGGACATGCAAATACTGGTTGCCAACTCTCATTGGCCTTTTTTCATAGTTCAGAGGTGAATATCAGCGCTCAAGAGAGACCCCTAGTGTCGCTTCTCTGACACAACGTCTCGTTCCCTCCATCAGGGAATGGAGGTTACATATGTAACCTAGACAATACCCACAATTGATACCACGCTGACTGAGCAAATTGATGCCCCGGTAACATTAGAGGAGATCATATGTTCTATCAAGGAAACAGTCAGGGAAAGCCCCTGGCCCTGATGGCTTTCCCCCTGAATTTTACAAAAAATTCCATGACAAACTGGCCCCACTGCTATTGTCTGTTTTTGAGGAGTCACTGAAGTTGGGCTCTCTTCCCCCCACAATGAGACAAGCCTCAATATCTCTTCTCCTAAAAGAGGGGAAGGACCCCACTACATGTGGTTCATACAGGCCCCTTAGCCTTCACAATGCTGATGTTAAGGTGTTGGCAAAGTTACTGTCATCTCGCATAGAAGGTGTGGCAACAGAACAGATTGGCTTCATAAAAGGTCGTCATTCATTTTTCAATATTCAAACCCTGTTTATTATAATTTATTCCAAAGATATAAATAATCACCCTGAATTAGTAAAAGTATCTTTTTGCCACATTGAGTAAGTTTGGCTTTGGTGATGCATTCATATCTTGGATACGCCTCTTGTATAAATCGCCTCTAGCGTCTATCAACACTAATAATTTCAATTCAGATCATATTACCCTGTCTCTAGAACTCGCCAGGGTTGTCCACTTTCCCCACTGCTTTTTGCTATAGCTATTGAGTCTCTCTCAATTGCACTCAGAACCTCGCCCTCATTTGTAGGGATAACCCGCAGAGGGTCAGAACATAGACTTGCCCTATACGCCGATGACTTGCTTTTGTTTGTAACTGACCCTGTCTCCCACTGTGCTGCCCCCTTGTGAGAAGAGTTATTTGTGTTTTGAGTTTCTTGTGTTTTGTCCTCGCAGAGTTGCCGTAGGGCAGTTTTTCGCTTTACAGTCCCACAGCAAGTCAAACTCCAGAGTGTTAAAGTCTGTAAATTACTATTTTGGTCCCTGAAAAATATCTGTCTGTAAGTATTTGTTTGATAGTAATCTTAGCTTCCTTTTAGATACCAAATTTAGTCATTTTAGCATGTTTTCAATTCGTAATTTGTAAGAAAATATGTGCGCTAGTATTGTAAGCGTCCCTATGGCATTTTTCATGTATATTAACATTGTGCTATTCGCTCGCTATGCAGTCGTTTTTGAGGGTTTTGGTTAATTCTAAGCTACTTATTTTATATTTGTATTGTATATTCACCATATCAAGATTGTAATATGCTTCTCTTTGTTTCTGTATGTTACAGTTTTACAGTACTTCCAGTAAAACACACTAAAAGAGCAAGATGCTTTCTGGTTCTTTATTGGAGACTGTTAGCTATCTGTAAAACTAGTTTACTCACACTAAAGGCAGAATAGTAAAAAGACAGATGGAAGGTCAGCCAAAATTAGACACAGAAGACAACACTGCTGTCCCGGATCACCAAAGTACAGTCAGAAACGTTGGTGACCTGTGGGAAACAAGATCGAACTGTTCCAACATATCACGTGCCAGTGAGCGGTCACGTGCCAGTGAGCGGTCACGTGTCAGCCAACGGTCCAATGCAAGCGTTTTGGCAGCAAAAGCACGTGCTAAAGCAGCTGCCGCTCAAGCACAGGCATCATATGCTGAAAGAGAAGCAGAGGTGATGAAAAGGCCCACATCGAGGCTGAGGCTACAAAGATGAAAGCAGAGCTCAGCACTGACCTCCTCAAACTGCGTCTACAGAGTGCAGCTGCAGCCGCCAACGCCGAAGCAGAGGTGCTAGAGGCAGCAGCCGGGGAGGAAGGTGGAGATACCTGGTTTCCAAAACACAGCGAGAACATCATCGAGTCCATACCAGTTCTACCTCCGCCAGCTAATACTCGCTTTGACTCCGCACAAGCAACCACACTAGGGCTTCCAACAGCTCAGCGAGTAAAAAACAGTGGTGATTTTGTGCAAAATAAAGTCAAAGAGCATAGCGTACAAAACAGTGAGATTAGTGAATATGGGTTTCAAGAGCTGCCAGTGGCGCATTCTCCACAGCATGGCATCATCAGTGGAGCAGATCGTTCTGCCCAAAGCTCCTTCAAAAATGCCTTTTTCACATCCCACTCACAGTATCCAACCCCAGTTACTACTGACCACAGATTTCAGCCACACTCTATGAATAAGTCTGCCCCTTTCCAGCCCAGGCTATCGTCCCCACGCCCTGTTGTCAGTGCAAATGAGTCCAATTCCCCGGCCACATCAGATTTAGCCAAATATTTGGTTCGCAGAGAGTTGGTTAGCTCAGGTCTCCTGACATTTGATGATAAGCCTGAAAATTATTGGGCTTGGAAGGCATCCTTTTTGAAAGCTATAGTAGGACTCTATTTATCCCCAAGAGAGGAGTTGGATCTCCTCTGCAAGTGGTTAGGCCCCAAATCATCAGAGCAAGCGAAACGATTAAGGGCTGTACACACCTATGATGCCACTGTTGGTGTCAAAATGGTGTGGCAAAGACTGGAGGACAGCTATGGGTCCCCTGAAGCGATAGAGAACGCTCTCCTGAAAAAGTTGGAAGATTTTCCCAAAATCGCAAACAGAGAAAATCACAAGTTAAGGGAGCTAGGTGATCTCATCTCAGAGCTTGATGCTGCCCGTGTAGACGGTCTCCAACCTGGCCTGAGTTACCTAGATACGTCCCGGGGCATCACTCCTATTGTTCAGAAACTCCCATTCCACCTCCAAGAGAAATGGATCACTTCAGCATCCTACTACAAAGAGCAACACCATGCTTCATACCCGCCATTTCCTGTTTTCGTGAAGTTTGTGTGCGACAAAGCCAAAACTCTTAATGACCCAAGCTTTGCCCCCTTGCTTTCTACTGGTTGCCCAAGTGTTTATAGGCCTGAAAAACTGAACAAGCCCAACTTCAAAACTGCGGTATCTGTTCGAAAAACTGAAATAACTCCTCCAAAAGGTTATCGCGACTCCTCTGACCAAAAGGTGGTTGACCCAGATAAACAGTGCCCGCTCCACAACAAACCACACTCCCTTCGCAAGTGTCGTGGTTTCAGAGCAAAGACCTTGGATGAGAGAAAAGCCATACTGAAAGAAAAGAACATTTGTTACAAGTGCTGTTCCTCCCTCAACCACATGGCAAAGGACTGCGACACAAGTGTGCATTGCAATGAGTGTAAAAGCGACCACCACACCACCGAGCTGCACCCTGGACCAGCACCCTGGAAAACGGAAGCTCCAGGCTCTGCAGCCCCTAACGGGCATGGCGGGGAGCAACCAGAAAGTCCTACCCGAGCCATTGTGTCCAAATGTACAGAGATCTGTGGCAAAGGCAACAGCTCACGCTCATGCTCCAAAATCTGTCTAGTAAACATTTATCCTGCTGGACACAGGGAAAAGGCAGTGAAAGCCTATGCTGTGTTAGACGAGCAAAGCAATAGGTCTTTAGCAAAGACAGAATTCTTTGAGATCTTTAACGTGAACACAGGCACCAAAGTTTACACTTTGAAAACCTGCTCAGGTGTAGGAGAGACAAGGGCACGCCAAGCTGATGGGTTCATAGTGGAGTCTCTCGACGGAAACACTAGCGTCCGGCTTCCCACATTAATCGAGTGCAACATGCTCCCATCTGAGATCGATCTGAGATCCCGAAGAGTCCAGAAGAGATGTACGTCCGTTATCTGATGATCGATCTGAGATCCCGACACCGGAGGTCGCAATACACCACACTCACCTCAAGCATTTGGCAGCCAAGATTCCAGATTTGGACCCAAATGCTTCAATACTGGTCCTCCTCGGTCGGGACATACCAAGAGTACACAAGGCCAGAGAACACTACAACGGCCCCCACGATGCTCCGTACGCTCAGCGCCTCGACCTGGGCTGGGTCATAATAGATGAGGTCTGCCTTGGGGGTGCTCACGTGCCAAGCAAAGTCAGTGTTTACCGCACAACAGTGTTGAACAACGGACGTACATCTCTTCTGGACTCTTGCCCCAACTCATTCCATGTTAAAGAAAAGGTCCTGAGCTCTGACTCCCCATTTAACTCTTTGAACATGTCCAGCCGAATGGACATAGATGAAAACGACTGTCTCACCAACAAATTGTTCATGAGAACCCCACATGATGACAAACCCGCCATGTCAGTGGATGATGAACTCTTCCTGGAGATCATGGATGAGCAAATGTTCATGGACGATTCCAACAGCTGGGTGGCGCCACTACCCTTCAAAACAAACAGGCACAGATTACCCAACAACCAAGACCAAGCGGTCAAACGTCTCAATTCGCTGCGTCGCGTGCTTGACAAAAAGCCCCAGATGAAAGAACATTTCTTGAAGTTTATGCAGAAAATGTTTGAGTCAGGACATGCAGAACCCGTCCTGCCACCCGACAAAGACCAAGAGTGTTGGTACCTTCCGTTTTTTTGGTGTATACCATCCTCGCAAACCTAACCAGATACGAGTAGTGTTTGACTCTAGTGCCACTCACGAAGACACGTCTCTGAACAATGTTTTGTTGAGTGGTCAGACTTATTGGGGTCCTCTTGCGTTTCCGCAAAGAACCTGTAACAATCACTGCGGACATAGAGCAAATGTTCTATTGTTTTGTCATTCGTGAGGACCACCGCGACTTTGTGCGTTTCCTGTGGTACGAAGGTAACGATCCCACAAAGGTCATCAGAGAGTACAGGATGACTGTACACGTGTTTGGAAATAGCCCGTCTCCCGCCATAGCAATATATGGCCTCCGGAGGGCGGCGCTAGCTACACAAGAGGAGTACAGTGACGAGGCAAAACAGTTTGTTCTTAAAAACTTTTACGTTGACGACGGACTGGCTTCCTTTCCTTCAGACGCCAGCGCCATCCAAACTCTGAAAAGCACCAAAGGAATGCTTGCAGACTCTAACATTCACTTGCACAAAATAGCCTCCAACAGCCCAGGTGTAATGGAATCATTTCCCTCTGAAGAACGTGCAAAGGAACTGAAAAATCTTGACCTTGGTGCAGATCCCCTGCCCTTTTAGTTTAGGGCTTAACTGGGATTTGCAGAATGACTGTTTCACCTTCCTCGTGTCAAGAGAAGACAAGCCATTCACAAGAAGGGGCATTCTTTCTGCTCTTAACAGCTTGTATGATCCCCTTGGTTTTGCAGCCCCCATCATCATGCAAGGCAAGGGTCTCATCAGAGAATTGTGCTCAGAGAACTGTGAATGGGACACTCCATTGCCAGCAGAAAAAGAGGCACAATGGAAATCTTGGAAAAACTCACTTGTTGACCTTGAGAAACTACAAATACCTAGACAGTATGTGAACACGTCACTGCAATCTACCTGTCAAAGAGAGCTGTGTGTCTTTGCAGACCCTTCTACAGTAGCCATTTCAGCAGTTGCGTACCTTCGAGTCATAGGCACCGAAGGTCACGTCCACGTAGGCTTCTGCATGGGCAAGTCCAAATTAGCTCTTAGACAAGTCCACACAGTACCTCGCTTGGAGTTATGCGCTTCAGTTCTGGCGGTGGAGCTGGCAGACATGTTGCTAAATGAACTTGACATCGAAATTCACAAAGTGAAATACTACACTGACAGCCGAGTAGTCTTAGGCTATATCAACAATACAAGCCGAAGGTTCTATGTCTACGTAGCCAACTGTGTTGCTCGCATCAGTAAGTCATCTGAACCCAGTCAGAGGCACTTTGTGAGCACGGAAATCAATCCTGCCAATCATGGAACACGGTATGTGCCAGCTTCACTACTGAGTTCTACCAATTGGTTTACTGGTCCTGACTTCTTGAGGAAAAGTGATGGAGAGTGTCCTGTGCAACCAAATAGCTTTCAACTTGTTGAACCTGCCACAGACAATGAAGTCCGCCCTCAAGTCTCGACATTTGCAACTACAACTGTGGAAAAATCGCTCGGTTCACACAGGTTTGAACGCTTCTCCAGTTGGAAACGTCTTACTCAAGCTATCGCCAAATTCATTGAAAAGGTCAGATCTATCTCAAAAGCTCCTGAATCAAAAATGGACGCTCTAACACAAGCAAAGTTAGTCATTGTACGAACTGTTCAAGGTGAGACGTTTGCAAAGGAATTAAAAACTTTGAACAAAGGAGAGGACATACTAAAACACAGTCCACTGAAGAATCTTAATGTGTTTTTGGACAAAGAAGGACTGGTGCGAGTAGGAGGACGTGTGACTTCTGCTGAAATAACTCAAGAACAAAGGCAGCCTATCGTAATTCCAAAGAAGCATCACATTGCTGCTTTGCTGGTTCAGTTCTACCACGAACAGGTTGTGCACCAAGGTAGACACATCACAGAAGGAGCCATCAGGTCTGCAGGTCTGTGGATCCTTGGAGAAAAAAGGTTGGTGACAAATCTTCTCAACAAATGCACAACCTGCCGCAGGTTAAGAGGAAATGTACAACAACAAAAGATGGCAGACATTCCAGCTGATCGTCTCTTCCAAACTCCTCCTTTCACACATGTTGGTGTGGATGTGTTTGGACCATGGAACATCATGGACAAGAGGTGGAGTGTTAGAGAACAAACTCTGGGCAGTAATGTTTACCTGTTTAGTTACACGAGCAGTTCACATCGAGGTAGTTGAGTCCCTCTCAACTTCAAGTTTCATAAATGCTCTCAGAAGGTTCCTGGCCATAAGAGACCCCACCAAGCTCTTTCGATCAGATTGTGGAACGAACTTCGTTGGAGCGTGCAAAGAGCTTCAGATAAGTTCAGAAGATCCAGAGCTTCAATCCTACCTCAAAAATGAGGCATGCACTTGGAAGTTCAACACACCTCACTCATCTCACATGGGAGGGGTGTGGGAAAGAATGATCGGAGTGGCCCGACGTATTTTGGACGCTATGATGCTGAAAGTTCACTCTCCAAATCTGACTCATGAAGTACTTGTGACGCTCATGGCAGAGGTAACAGCCATAATGAATGGTCGTCCATTAGTACCTGTGTCATCCGATCCTGATCAACCCGACTTGCTGACACCAAGGGCCCTTCTCACTCAAAAAATCTGTCCCGTCTCTATTCCACCTGGAGACTTTGATCCAAAGGACTTGTACCGGAAGCAATGGAAACAGGTGCAAAGTCTTGCCATCACATTCTGGAAACGATGACGAGAAGAGTATCTTGTAACCCTTCAACCAAGAAGAAAATGGCAAGCAGATCAACCAAACTTAGCCATTGGTGACGTTGTTCTCCTAAAGGACACTCAGGTCAAAAGAAACGAATGGCCTACTGGACTTATTGTGGACACTTATCCTGGTCGAGATAAAAGAGTACGTAAAGTAGATGTACGCATAATTAAAGAAGGTACTGCTAAGGTGTACACAAGACCTATTTCAGAAATTGTGTTATTAGTTAAAGGTTAATAGTGTTATAGCAGTATACCAGGCGGGGAGTGTGCTGCCCCCTTGTGAGAAGAGTTATTTGTGTTTTGAGTTTCTTGTGTTTTGTCCTCGCAGAGTTGCCGTAGGGCAGGTGTTCTCTTTACAGTCCCACAGCAAGTCAAACTCCAGAGTGTTAAAGTCTGTAAATTACTATTTTGGTCCCTGAAAAATATCTGTCTGTAAGTATTTGTTTGATAGTAATCTTAGCTTCCTTTAGATACCAAATTTAGTCATTTTAGCATGTTTTCAATTCGTAATTTGTAAGAAAATATGTGCGCTAGTATTGTAAGCTTCCCTATGGCATTTTTCATGTATATTAACATTGTGCTATTCGCTCGCTATGCGATCGTTTTTTGAGGGTTTTGGTTAATTCTAAGCTACTTATTTTATATTTGTATTGTATATTCACCATATTGAGATTGTAATATGCTTCTCTTTGTTTCTGTATGTTACAGTTTTACAGTACTTCCAGTAAAACACACTAAAAGAGCAAGATGCTTTCTGGTTCTTTATTGGAGACTGTTAGCTATCTGTAAAACTAGTTTACTCACACTAGTAAAGGCAGAATACACACATACCTAAGATTTTGTCTCTATTGGAAACTTTTGGTTCTTTTTCTGGTTACAAGCGCTTCTACTTCAACAGTCTGATTTGACATTCCAATTGAATCATCTTGGTTTCAAATATTTAGGAGTTAATGCTACTAGCTCACTATCTTCCCTGTTAGATGCTAACTTCACTCCTCTCCTTTCTCATATGAGGACTACTTTTCAGAAATGGCTTAACACTCCCATGTCTATGCTTGGGAGAGTTAATGCAGTTAAAATGAACATACTGCCAAAATTTCTTTACCTATTTCAATCCATTCCCCTATTTTTACCCAAATCGTACTTTAAATCTATAGATCAGGCTCTCATCTCTTTTATATGGGGAGGGAGGACTCCCAGAGTTAGGAAATCCCTACTGCAGCAATGCACTCTCAGCAGAGGGCTATCTCTGCCTAATTTTAAGTATTAATACTGGGCAGCCAACATCCAGAAGTGCTTGTTTTGGATGGATGCTCCACAGACATTGTGGTGTCAACTTGAGGCTGGGTCATGTGTGTCATCTTCCTTACCTGCTCTTTTGTTCTCTTCCATCCCCTTATCTCCTTCTCGCTACACAGACAACCCAGTTGTCTGTACCTCCCTTAAAATATGGTATCAATTCAGGCGTCACTTTCAGTCATGTTCTGCCTCTACTCTAATGCCCATCTGCAGCAACCATCTCTTTCCACCCTCTCAGTTAGATCCCGTCTTTGTCTCTGGGAGAGAAATGGCATAGTGAGCTTCAGTGACCTATACATTGGCAATGTTTTTGCCAAATTCTCAGATTTATCCACCTTTCACAACTTACCCCCTACTCACTTATTCAGATATTTCCAGGCTAGGCATTGTGTCTCCAACACCTTTCCCGACTTTCCCTCCCCACCCCCAAAGCAACCATGGGAAGAGTTATTTAATCATAAACCACATCAAAAATCTCTCATTTCAAAAATATATCAAACTATTTTGTCTTTTGACAAGCAGACTAGCTCTAAAGCCTCTGCTGCATGGGAGACTGAACTGGGAGTTGATTTTGGAGATGATCTTTGGGAGAGAGCCATCGAGAGAATACGTACCTCTTCGAAATGTGCTCGCCTAGGTCTTATCCAGTTTAAAGTGGTACAGAGATTGCATTTTTCACAATCAAGATTATCTGAAATTTATCCAGATGTTGATGATGCCTGTGTCAAGTGTGGATCAACTCCCTGCCATCTTAGCCATATGTTTCCCCTATGTCCAAAACTTGAACATTTTTGTCCACTTCAATATCCTTTCAGACGTTGTTCGAGTCCACTTAGACCCAAGCCCCCTACTAGCTATTTTTGGTGTTACACCAGTTCCACAGCTCCTTAATGGAGAACAGGCACATGTGGTTGCCTTTGCTACTTTGCTGGCAAGGCATAGGATCCTATGCTCCTGGAAATCCCTTCTCTGTCCCTGTGGCTGAAGGACCTAATTTTCTTTTTAAAATTAGAGAAGGTGAAATACACTCTCAGAGGGAACACTGATAACTTTTTTAAACACTGGAACTCTTTTATTACCTATTTCAATGAGCTACAAACACTTCCTTGATTAGGGTGCGCATTCACTCACAACCACTTTTTACTCCATTGTTTTTATTATATTTATTTATTGACTTTTTTATTTATTTATTTTATACACTCACTTAATTTGGTTTCTCAGTAAATGTTTGTTTGTGTGTTTATGTGTGTGTGTGACAAGTAAGACCTACCCTGGGAGGTGGCTGATATGGGATTGGGGACGATAGGGGCTCAGGTAAATGAAAGCTCTATTTTATACTCATTTATGTTGTATTATTATTGTACAATGTTTGTAACTTTTGTCATGACTTTATATAATAATAAAATAAACCTTGAACCAAAAAAAAAAACAAAACAATTATCTTTTGCCACCACCTGCTGGCTAACATATGTAATGTAAAAAAAATAAACTAGATGTAAAAAGAGACACATAGCCTACATTAGCGCTTAACACATATGCACTACTCTTACAATTTATTTTAGGACAACGAACACAAGTGGAGTGATACACACAGTGAAGCATCTGAGTGCTGATGGTGTCAGTCCAATCAGATTCGAGGACCAGAACTAACTGTTGTATATAATAGTAATATATTTCTGAAACAATTTAGCACATGGCATTGATATACAGACTCAAGCCTTCCCTTTAGTGGAATACTGAAGTAAGACATTGTGTTGTTGTTTCTGTTGACAAAATTCCTTCCATACTATACACAGTGAAATTCTCTAATCTCCTCCTCGCTCCATAAAACCATGGTGCCATGGGGTAAATAAAATTTTTTCTAAAATCTTTAAACGGCCAAACATATTTGTAATTACACGATGTGCAACTGAAGAAAATCTGGAGCGCACGCTAGCGACGAACCGAACAGAGCACAGCTGTTTTGTACAAAATGCACATAATCAGAGCATGAGATGCAATAATAAAAAAAAGGCTAGAGCCTTCTGAACCATTACTGAAAGGTTGACATCAACTGCCATCCCGAAAATGTCCAGAAGTGGATTTGTCCACATATGAATGAGATCATCTCGGTTAACTTAACTGTAACCCTTGTTCCCTGAAAAAGTGGAACAAGATGCTGCGCTTGATTTAGCGCTTTAGGAACATCTTTTTGGAGTGACCAGCTGTGAATATGTGTGCAACACGTCAATGAAATTGACTGGAATTTATAGCTTCTGCTGGTGACATCATCAGGATGCGCCGGTACCAGGGGCTATAAATAGATGCGCCACAGGTGCATTGTCAGGTATTTTTGTCTGAAGAGCAGTCCTGGGGCATCCTCAGTGCAGCAATGAA
Source organism: Xyrauchen texanus (assembly GCF_025860055.1). NCBI lineage: Eukaryota > Metazoa > Chordata > Actinopteri > Cypriniformes > Catostomidae > Xyrauchen > Xyrauchen texanus. Next base: position 41,409,648 of record NC_068300.1, on the reverse strand, counting down.
GCGCAGCAGGGAACAAGGTTAAGTAACCCGAGACGTTCCCTATCAAAAGCTACACTTTGATTTAGCGCTTGATTTAGCGCTTCGGGAACGAGAATACCCACGCCGCCACACTGCGGATGTCTGGACCCCTTACGGTTGTGTAGTTTATAAACCCAGAGAAACCAGATGAGTTAAGAGTTAAGCCAGGACATATCTTAACTGAGTGAGATACTACTAAATTTAAACTAATGTTAGCAGGTAATGGCATTTGATAGCATATAACCGAATGCAGAGAGAGGCTCATCGAGGACTGTTCCAGATAGGCCCAGGAAGGGAATTCAGAATTCAGATTGTTCCTCCAGTGTAAAATTTTCCAAAATGGTCTATTTCCCCATAAAAAGGAAATTATTTGTTTGTCCAAATCCATAAAAAACTTTTTCTTAAGGTAAATTGGAATATGTTGAAATAAGTAAAAAAATCTGGGAAGAACAGTCAGCTTATATGGCCAGCAAGAGAAAGAGAGAGGTTAGCCCAGCGTTCCATGTCAGATTCACAATGTTTAAGTAAGGGGACAAAATTAGAAACATACGTTCCAGTTAAAGATTTGCTCACAAAAACACCCAAATATATAAATCCTTCAGCCACCCATCTAAAAGGGTAAAAGTGGAATTTGCAAGGTTATCTGCTGAATAATTTACAGGGAACAACTCACTTTTATGAAAGTTAATCAAATAGCCTGAAATTTTAACAAATTGGTTTAGAATGTTCAAAATAATAGGAACAGAAGTGTTGGGATCAGAAATAATAGTAGAAGATCATCTGCATATAGGGATAATTTATACTCACTACCTAGCCGATTGATACCTTTAAAATGTACAACCTAATGAAGCCAGATAGCTAAGGGCTCAATGGCAATGGCAAAAAGCAAAGGCGACAGAGGGCAGCCTTGCCTAGAGTCCCTCTGAAGTAAAAATGGAGGTGAACCCACACCATTAGTTAACACAGATGCCTGTGGAGAGACGTACAATAGTTTGATCCAGGAAATAATTCAGGTTTTGTGCTGAGGAGCCGAGAGAGAAAGTCCCGGCTATTTCAGCAGGTAGTCTAGCATTGTGGCAGGAGGGACACAACGTCTCGTTCCCTCCATCAGGGAACAGAGGTTACGGAAGTAACCAGGATGTTCCCTAACTCATCACTCACTCGATGTTGTGTCGATGAAGTGACACTAGGGGTCCTCTACAAAAATACCACAACTAGCTGCCACAACTGTGTTACGTGAACTGGCGGTTCGAGACGGGCAGACTACTGTGTGCCTTGTAACCAGTGCACCAGGACAACACGCAACCTCCCCCAACGCAGTTATGAGCATCAAACGGCCCTTTGGGGGCAAGTCGACCACCCCAAAAATAGGGAGAGGCTAGCCCAGTCCTGCCTTATTCCCTCTTTTTCCTTTTTCTCCACAAAATGAGTAAACATTTGTCAACCGACTGGGACCACCAGTGTTCACATGTTGACTGGGGCAGAGGGGCCAAAGAAGACACAGTTTACCAACAGGGAAACGTTTTAGCGGAAGATATACGTCGCAAGGGGTTACCTACGGGGAACCAGAACATGCAGAGCACCTACAGGATAGCACATGAGCCAGCAGCGAGTTTCACCACAAACTCCAATCTTGATGCCGGATGCTTGCTAGAATACGTTTTTGCATCAGCATCTTGAATTGGAGTCTGTGTATAGCCTGTGACCTTGTCAGCTCTGTGTGCACTTCCGGGAAGAAAGGAACTGGGGTGGGGCGTGGCTGTGAGTGAGTGCCTGAGACTGGGTGACTGAACCCAAGGGGGACACGCAGCAGATGCGCCGGATCCACAATGGTGCTATTTTTGTTTCTTAGCCCAACTTTTATGACACATGGACATCAGAGCAAACGGTGTTAGTGTTTACCATCACCAGACACTACTCAAATACAAGAATCATGCAACAACCAAGCTGCACGATGATCTGCAGGAGAAGCTATGCGACCTCAGCTTGCTGCGAAGACCAGGCTTCCTGACCTCGGCGTCGCCTGATGCCGGTGGCCGGGGGAGGGGACGTCGTAAGCTGTGTGTGAGTAAGCAGAAGCGTGGCAAGAGGGCGGGGATCCATGCTAGGCTAAAAATAAAACCTAGCTGGCCGGCTCTCCTGTATATCCTGCTCTCAAATGTTTGCTCCCTGGACAATAAACTGGACTACATCCAACTCCAGCAGACTAGAAGGTGTGAGTTTAGAGACTGCTGCGTCTTTGTTTTCACGGAGACGTGGCTCAGCGACAGAGTTACGGACGCCGCCATTCAGCTAGACGGGCTCGCCTCGTTTCCTGCTGACAGAAATGCAACTGTGTGGTAAGACTCGCGGTGGTGGCTTGTGTGTTTACATCAACACGGAATGGTAAAGAACTCTATGCTAGTTTCTAGCTACTGCTCATCGCTGGTGGAGTTTGTGACTTTTAGATGCAGACCATTTTATTTACCACTTGAATTCAACACTGTCATTATAACCAGAATTTACATTCCCCCCAGTGCTAATGCTAAGGAAGTGCTTTGTGAACTGTATGGGGCTATTAACGAACTGCAGAATGCTCACCCTGATGGGCTGTTTATTGTCGCCGGAGATTTCAACCATGCAAATCTCAAGACAGTGTTCCCTAAATTCCATCATTATGTGGACTTTGCAACAAGAGGGGTGAACATGCTAGATCTTGTTTACACAAACATCCCAGGCGCATACCGGGCGGAACCCCGCGCCACATCGGCTACTCAGACCACATCTCTGTTATGCTAATCCCAGTATACAGACCACTCGTTTGGCACACAAAACCGAGTCAGAAGCAGGTGAAATCCTGGCCAGCAGGAGCCATCTCTGCTCTTCAAGACTGTTTTGAGTATGCTGACTTGCACATATTTAGGAAGGCTGCAACATATGGCGACTCTACCAACTTGGAGGAATACACAGCATCAGTGATCAGCTACATCAGCAAGTGCATTGATGATGTCACTTTCTCCAAGACCATTATCAAACACTCCAACTAGAAGCCATGGATTAGACTCTGCCTTCAGAGCAGGCGACAAGGTGGCCCTAAGAACAGCGAGCGCCAAACTGTCCCAGGCCATCAGAAAGGCAAAGCGTCACACGCCCAGAGAAACAACAGTCACTTCCAGGACAGCGTGTGGCAGGGCATCCAGGCCATCACCAACTACAGGACAACATCAGTTGCCTGTGACAATGATGCCTCCTTTCTAGATGTGCTGAACGACTTCTACGCTCGGTTTGAGGTGCAGAACGACGTGGCGGCAAGGAAGACCACCCCTCCTCCCAACGACCAGGTGCTACAGGTGAAACTCGAAAAATTAGAATATCGTGCAAAAGTTCATTAATTTCGGTAATTCAACTTAAAAGGTGAAACTAATATATTATATAGACTCATTACAAGCAAAGTAAGATATTTCAAGCCTTTATTTGATATAATTTTGATGATTATGGCTTACAGCTTATGAAAACCCCAAATTCAGAATCTCAGAAAATTTGAATATTACATGAAATCAATAAAAAAAAGGATTTTAAATACAGAAATGTCAGCCCTCTGAAAAGTATAATCATGCATATGTACTCAGTACTTGGTTTGGGCCCCTTTTGCATTAATTACTGCCTCAGTGCGGCGTGGCATGGATGCTATCAGCCTGTGGCACTGCTGAGGTGTTATGGAAGACCAAGATGCTTCAATAGTGGCCTTCAGCTCTTCTGCATTGTTTGGTCTCATGTCTCTCATCTTTCTCTTGGCAATGCCCCATAGATTCTCTATGGGGTTCAGGTCAGGCGAGTTTGCTGGCCAATCAAGCACAGTAATACCATGGTCATTGAACCAGGTTTTGGTACTTTTGGCAGTGTGGGCAGGTGCCAAGTCCTGCTGGAAAATGAAGTCAGCATCTCCATAAAGCTTGTCTGCTGAAGGAAGCATGAAGTGCTCTAAAATGTCCCGGTAGACGGCTGCGTTGACTTTGGACTTAATAAAGCACAGTGGACCAACACCAGCCGATGACATGGCTCCCCAAACCAACACAGACTGTGGAAACTTCACACTGGACTTCAAGCATCTTGGATTGTGTGCCTCTCCATTCTTCCTCCAGACTCTGGGACCTTGGTTTCCAAATGAGATGCAAAATTTGCTCTCATCAGAAAAGAGGACTTTGGACCACTGAGCAACAGACCAGTTCTTTTTTTCTTTAGCCCAGGTAAGACATTTGACATTTGAAGCCCATGTCCAGGACCCGTCTGTGTGTGGTGGCTCTTGATGCAGTAACTCCAGCCTCAGTCCACTCCTTGTGAAGCTCCCCACACATTTGAATGGCCTTTTCCTGACAATCCTCTCCAGGCTACGGTCATCCCTGCTGCTTGTGCACCTTTTTCTTCCACACTTTTCCCTTCCACTTAACTTTCTATTAATGTGCTTTGATACAGCACTTTGAGAACATCCAACTTCTTTTGCAATTACCTTTTGAGGCTTTCCCTCCTTGTGGAGGGTGTCAATGATGGTTTTCTGCACAACTGTCAGGTCAGCAGTCTTCCCCATGATTGTGAATTCAACTGAACCAGACTGAGAGACCATTTAAAGGCTCAGGAACCCTTTGCAGGTGTTTTGGATTAATTAGCTGATTAGAGTGTGACACTTTGAGCCTACAATACTGAACCTTTTCACAATATTCTAATTTTCTGAGATTCTGAATTTGGGGTTTTCATAAGCTGTAAGCCATAATCATCAAAATTATATCAAATAAAGGCTTGAAATATCTTACTTTGCTTGTAATGAGTCTATATAATATATTAGTTTCACCTTTTAAGTTGAATTACTGAAATTAATGAACTTTTGCACGATATTCTAATTTTTCGAGTTTCACCTGTATGTCTTACCACAGCTGATGTGAGGAAAACTCTACGTAGAGTCAACCCTCGGAATGCTGCTGGACCAGACAACATTCCTGGCAGAGTGCTCAGAGGATGTGCAGACCAGCTGGTGGATGTTCTTACCAACATCTTCAACATCTCTCTAAGCAGCGCAGTCATTCCAACATGCTTCAAGGCCCCCACCATTGTCCCCATGACGAAGAAGTCTTCAGTGTCCTGCCTCAGCAACTACCATCCCGTCGCACTCACACCCATCATCATGAAGCTTCGAGAGGCTCGTCATGAGGCACATTAAGACCCAGCCGCCCCCCTCACTAGACCCACTGCATTTTGTGTATCTTCCCAAGCGTTCAACAGAAGACGTCATCGACACCACCCTCCATCTGGCCCTCACCCACCTGGATAAAAGGACTCATATGTTCGAATGCTGTTCATAGACTTCTGCGCAGCATTCAACACAATCATTCCACAGCACCTGATTGAAAAGCTGAACCAGCTGGGCTTGGACACCTCCCTCTGCAACTGGATATTGGACTTCCTGACTGGGAGACCTCAGTTAGTCAGGATTGGGAACAGCATCTCCACCGCCAACACACTGAGCACTGGGGCCCCCTAGGGCTGTGTGCTCAGTCCACTGCTGTTCACTCTGCTGACTCACAACTGTGCAGCAATGCACAGCTCGAACCACATCATCAAGTTCGCAGATGACATGACCATGGTGGTTCTCATCAGGAAGAACGACAAGTCAGTATACAGAGAGGAGGTTCAGCGGCTAACAGACTGGTGTAGAGCCAACAACCTGTCTCTGAATGTGGACAAAACAAAAGAGATGGTTGTGTACTTCAGGAGAGCACATAGTGACCACTCTCCGCTGAACATTGACGGCTCCTCTGTGGAGATCATCAAGAGCACCAAATTCCTTAGTGTTCACCTGGCGGAGAACCGCACCTGGACCCTCAACACCAGCTCCATTACCAAGAAAGCCAAGCAGCGTCTCTACTTTCTTTGAAGGCTGAGAAAAGCACATCTCCCACCCCCCATTCTCCCCACATTTTATAGAGGGACTATTGAGAGCATCCTGAGCAGCTGCATCACTGCCTGGTTTGGGACTTGCACCGTTTCGGACCGCAAAGCCCTGCAGAGGATAATGAGCACAGCTGTGAAAATCATCAGTGTCTCTCTTCCCTCCATCAAAGACATTTACACCAAACGCTGCACCCGCAAAGCAACTGGAGTGGTGGTGGTGGTGTAGTGGTCTAAAGCACATAACTGGTAAACTGGTAATCAGAAGGTCGCTGGTTCGATCCCCACAGCCACCACCATTGTGTCCTTGAGCAAGGCACTTAACTCCAGGTTGCTCTGGGGGGATTGTCCCTGTAATAATGGCTCTGTAAGTCGCTTTGGATAAAAGCGTCTGCCAAATGCATAAATGTAAATGTAAAAATGTAACCAGCATTGTGGATGACCCCACTCACCCCTCACACAAACTATTCAGCCTCCTGCCGTCTGACAACAGATACCAAAGCATTTGGGCCCTTACGGCCAGACTGTGTTACAGCTTCTTCCCCCAAGCCATCAGACTCCTCAATACTTAGAGATTGGACTGACACATACACACACACAATCCAACTTTTGTACAGATGTCCAGAGTTGCACTTAATTCATTATCACTTTATACCTGGCTGTTACCTCAATAACTACTATGTCCATAGAACACTATTTCATAGTATGTAATGTTTACATTCTGCATTTTTTTAAAGTATCATCTTTTTGCACTACTCAGATTAGAAATGTGTACTGGGCGGCGCTGGACAGTCTCTCACTGTGCCCATTGTCCTGTTTCCTTTTTAGTAATTATTGTACTGTCCTGTACTTTAGCACACATTTGCATGTGCACTTTATGTAGGAATGTGTAGGCCTTATTTAGTCTGTGTAGACTCATGTGGTTCTGTGTTTGTCCTATGTGGTTTTATGTAGCACCATGGTCCTGGAGGAATTTTGTCTTGACTTGACTTGAATATAATTTGTATTATTAGATTCTTTAAAGTCTTTAAACCGATTCCCCCACCCCCCACCGGTGCTACTAAATGAGGTGCCATTGTCACCTCTCTAATAGTCTGGACCTCTGGACTGGGATAGAGTGAAGAGGTGCTGCTTTCTCTGCGAATCGAAGTAGGTTTGACAAATTAAAATGAACCATCACAATAGACCAATTCGATCCTGCATTGTTTTAGAAGAATAGTACTCTGTATTTTAATTTAAAGTTATTAAGTACTTAGTACTATGAACTGTCACCTGCATTTTGCATTAAATGGGAAAAAGTAATTTATCTTTCCTGAATTTTATAAGACTATTCTGTTTCCTTATTATTTTAGGGAGAACCGTCAAATTGGATCAAAATACAATGCAAATTTAAATTAATAGTTTATTGTTGTTTACTAAATAAAAATAAAATCCATGATTAAAGTAAAACCTTATGTACTTTTTTAGATAAGTTTAAATAAATAAACAAGACAATCCCAAGAAATAATCAGTTTAAATATTTTTTTTAAACTGAACTAGCCTTGTAGATTAAGAACTATTGCCAAAAAATAAAAAGATTATGTCATGAGACTTTACCTGGACTCTACCTCAGAGACTTGTGAATATAACTGCCTTTAAACAACATTCAGCAATAATTAGAAACATATTTGAGAGGCAGATTATTGCCTTGTATTAAACAATAATACCAGGGTATTAAACAAGTTTTAACAAATTGACTTGAGTCACAACTGCACTGAAACTATCAATGATCCATTGAAGTAAAGAGATCTAATGTGAAAGAGAGAGAGAGATATTTCAATATTATAGATATTGAAAAACAATCCCTCAAATTTTGGACACACCTAAATTCAAGTTCCCCTAACACACAGCAGCATGAAGCCCTTAAAACCAAAGAGCTGAAGCCTAAAACCAGTCCCCTTTGTCAGCTGGCTCTGAAACTCACAAACAACTAACAAGCACCAGTTTCAGATCAGCACTGCTGAACTAAACCAAATCAGAATAAAACAAATCATAAAAGAAAGCAAAAATTAATATTTGGACCTTTGGGAAAATGAAAGTAAAAACCAAAGCAAATTGGAATGTTATCGGGCCCTAAACAGAACATATAATCTGGCAGAATATTTCCACACTGTAAGCGATCCAAAACAGAAACGGATCCTCACCAAATACAGACTCAGTGATCACAGTCTGGTCATAGAAAAAGGCTGACACAGACAAACATGGCTTCCAAAGACAGAACGACTCTGTGCTCACTGTGACATGGGTGAGGTCGAGACAGAGACACACTTTCTCCTTCACTGTGAGAAATTACAGAGGTGAGAGAGAAATACCTCCACAAACTCTCAAACCTCATGCCACAGTTTTCCAGTTCAGCAGAAACAGATCAGATGCTGGTGTTACTGGGGGAGGACCATCATGCATCAGTTACAGCCTCAGAAACCAATTACTGCCTTAAATGTACTTCAGTCACAGTACTTTTATTTTCTTATGTTCATAATGTCCTGTTAAATGCTTATTTTATTTTATATTGTATAGTCTATATTTTTATTATAGTTTTTATTTTATTTGATTCATTACCTGGCACCTTATTTTAATTCTATCTTTATTGTTATTTGTTACTATTTTATTATTAATATTTGTCTTGTCATTATCTGTTTTATGTATTAATACTTTGGTAATATTGTATGTAAACACAATCATGCCAATAAAGTACTTTTAAATTGAAATTTTAAATTGAGAGAGAGAGAGAGAGATTTAGATTTTAAACAAAACTTTATTTACAATTCGCCAAATCACACATTATTCTATAAATTCACATCATAATTAGTAAAGAGGAAAAAAACATTAATTTAAAAACAAAAAAATAACGCATCATCATCATCAATTTTACACAGACCTTCCCAACTACACCATTTCAATTTAAAAGTACAAAGATTACACATAGCTTTGTAAAATCTGAAATCAATCAAAATTCTTGCTTTAAGTAACGATTTAAAAACAAAAATAACATCATCATTGCTTTTTTGCTCAATTTTGTTTTTCCTACTCATGTATATTGCCAACTTCGCTTGTCCCAAAATAAAATTCAACAATTCAACAATTGAAAAACAACTTGCTTTTTTTTTTTTTATCATATTTAAAACCAAAAATACAAATCTCAGGAAAAAAACACTCTTTACACTTATTACACAGTCTTTCTACCATTTCAAACAAAGGTTCAAGTCTGATACATTGCATGAAAGCATGAAACACAGTCTCTTTTTTTTTAAACAAAAAGGACAACCTGAGTTATTCTTCGAATCTAAAATGGAAATAAAAGAATTCACTGCAACAGCTCCATGCAAGATTCTCCACTGTAAATCTCCTGTTCTTTTTGATAATGGTGGCTTGTACAACACTCTCCATTCAGGTCTTACCTCATCACCCAACTTTAACACAGCACGCCAAGGGGTATCAACTCTATTATTCAAATTTTTGTTTAAAACGAGCACACACATTTTATACAGTTCTTTCCCAACACATGAAAAGAAATCAACAGATGAAAACTTCCTTTGTTGAATAAACCATCCCGCACACTCTTACATTTTTGGTTGAATTAACAAAAAGGAAACAAATCTTCACTGTCAGGGATATTAGTCCCTAAAGAGAAATCCAACATCAATTTTTCTTCATCTGTAAATACTTCTTTTAATTTATTCAGATAACGAGAAACTGAACGAACAGATCGAATTCCAATCTTTTCAGTAAAAGTTTCTACATTCTGAAAACCAGGCCCAGTTAAACACAATAAATGATTTAAAACATAAATTCCTGAGTCTTTTAAACTCCTACTAAATCCTGGTAGGAAACTGGGTGCAGATACATCTAGTCTTGCATTAAGTATCAAGGGCTTTCAAGAGTGAAATTTTCAGTCCTTTTGAATGTGAAAAAGATTCCAGATCTTAAAAAGGTGTTGATAAAAAAACGGCAATTTCGAGAGGTCCAAACACTGAGGGTCCATTAGGAAAAGAGATTTGTCCATTCCGAAATTTCCAACAGTCTTAAGTAGGGCACAACTGATTGCCCTCCAACTCACATTCATCGGTCCGTCACGAAATCTTTGTAAAAAATGCTGTCAGAAAGCTGCAATCCTGCTCTGTAAGTGAATCAACCCCTGGCCTCCTTCTTCCTTAGGTAGAAATAAAATACTCTGTGGAATCCAGTGAAGTTTGTCCCAAAAAAATCAACAAAAGCCGCTTGAATTTCGGCTATTAGTTTCACAGGAGGATCAATACAAACCAGTCTGTGCCATAAAAAAGAGGCAACCAAATTATTTACAATAAGCGCTCTACCCCTATAGGACATGTTGGGTAGAAGCCACTTCCATTTATCTAAACGTCCTTTAACTTTTTGTAAAACACCATCCCAATTCTTTTGTAACAAATTATCTCCCCAAAAAAAACCTAAATATTTCAAACCCCCCTATTCCAACACAAACCTTCAGGAAGACTTGGTTTCCCTTCCTTCCAATCTCCTAATAAAAACGCTTCAATTTCTTTCCAATTGACTTTTGCTGATGACCATTTTCCAAAGTCCTCTATCAGTCTAGATAAAACACGTATATCACTTTGTTTATTAATTACTATTATGAGATCATCAGCATAAGCTGATAAACAAAAATCAAATTCACATAAAGGTATCTTGAAACCATCTAAATTCTTCCTGAGTTTTTGTAAAAGGGGTTCAATGACAAGAGAATACAACATTCCAGATAACAAACAACCTTGTCTAATACTTCTTTTGACCTTGAACGGAGCACATAAGCCACCATTAATCTTAATTATACTCTCTATGTCACTATAAAGAATTTTAATCATGTTTAGAAAATTCTCATTAAAACCAAAAGCTTCTAAAATATTCCATAAAAACTCATGCTCAACCCGATCAAAAGCTTTTTCTTGGTCAAGAGACAACAAACCACAGTTGATATTAAATAATTTGGAAACTTGTATAGCATCTCTAATCAAAGAAATATTGTCAAATATTGACCTACCAGGTATACAGTATGATTGATCTGAATGGATCACCTGTCCCATTACCTTAGTCATTCTCTTAGCCAAAGTTTTAGAAAGTAATTTAAAATCACTGCACAAAATTGATACTGGCCTCCAGTTCTTGATCTCAGAAAGATCCCCCTTTTTCGGAAGGAGAGTAACTACTGCCCTTCGGCAACTCAAACTGTCGTTGAATACCTCTAGCAGGTCAACTCCTAACTCCGACCAGAAAGCCTTCAGAAAATCCACTGGAAGCCCATCTATACCTGGAGATTTCCCAGACTCCATATCATGGAGTGCCTTATACAGCTCTCCCAGGGTTAGGCTACATTCCAGTTCTTCACTGGACTCCTCTGAGGTCTTTGGTAAATCCTCTAGAAAAGGAGATTTTCCTTTATTTTCCGGCTTGAGTTCACTTTTGTACAGGGATTGATAAAAAAAATTGCTACATCACGAATCTGTCTGGGATTATATAACAAATTGCCATCCTCAGAACGTAGGGCATGAATTAAACGTTTCTGCCCATTTTTCTTCTCATGACCAAAGAAATACCTGGAAGGTGCATCCATTTGATCGTCTAGGTTACGGATGTAACCTCCGTTCCCTGATGGAGGGAACGAGACGTTGTGTCGGAGAAGCAACACTAGGGGTCTCTCTTGAGCGTCGAATATGCCTCTGATCCATTGAAAATAGGCCAATGAGAAGTTGGCAGTCAGTATTTGCATACCCCGCCCCCGGACATACGGGTATAAAGGCGAGGCAAATACTAGAGTTCATTCAGGATTTTTCTGAGGAGCCGGAAATGGTTCTGGCCACTACAGCGGTTCGGCTCAGCGACGTGGCCGGGAAGACACAATGTCTCGTTCCCTCCATCAGGGAACGGAGGTTATATCCGTAACCTAGACGTTCCCCGTCTGTCGCTCTCTCCACGTTGTGTCGGAGAAGCGACACTAGGGGTCCAATTTAAATCCGCCATGCGCTGAGCCGTGTAATGGTTCTGCTGACACAGGAGTGGGCAGGTATTTGTTACGTGCCAAACGACCAGCTGTGCCAGGGCACGTACCCTTCCCCAATGCCCCAGAAAAGTCGTCGGGATCCTTCTGGTTACCCTAGGCAAGGGAACAAGGTGACGCTTGCCAACCTGGGAACGGGCCAAGCCTGGCTGGGCCTCTTTTCTCTCTATGTTTCTTGCATAGAGCAATAGACAGCCGGGGCCCTTACACACACTGAGGGAAGGGGGTCTTACCCAATTTCCCATACTTTCGGGGGGGGGGAGACCCGCGGAGACCACCCCTGCCCAACTGGGGAGGTATGGAGGTGAATACGTCACATGTGTTTTTAGGCGACACGTGGAAGTGGCGCGGTGGCAGATCCAGCCTCAGCGAGGGTGGAGTTGCTACACACGGCGACCAGGGGGCAGCCGAAACTTTACCCAAGGAAAACGCGGGTCTGCTCATAAGGGGACCGTATCGTGGAAAATACACACAGGGGGAGTCCGCGTAGGAGTCCCTACTCTGTGGAGCACCTATTCCAGTACAGGGTAGATCTGAGTACCCGCAGTGGATTGGGTCGGCAAGTTCCTCCGCCGAACTGCGGTCCCATGAGGTCTAGGGAGGAATCGATCAGGGATTCGCGTTGAGTGGAGTCTCCTGGGAAAAACGACACACTGTTTTACCTCAAGCGAGGGAAAGGGCATATATGCAAGCGATTCACCCGGCCAGCCCATCAGCGTGTTACCGAGTTCTACTGGCTCGGACCTGAGAAAACACGAGATGAAACTGACTCAACCCTGAGATTGTAGTATCTCGCAAAGGTGTTGGGTGTCGCCCAACCCGCTGCTCTACAAATGTCTGCCAGGGAGGTACCCTTGGCCAGTGCCCACGAGGACGCAACGCTCCTTGTCGAGTGAGCTCGGACCCGCAAGGGGGGGGCACGGCCTGGGTGTGATAAGCCAATGAAATGGCATCTACAACCCAGTGGGAAAGCCTCTGTTTGGAGACAGCGTTTCCTTTCCGCTGTCCCCCAAAGCATACAAAGAGCTGCTCAGAGCGTCTAAAGCTCTGCGTGCGGTCCAGGTAGGTACGCAAAGCATGTACCGCAACGAAGGGGCTGGGTCTGCCTCCTCCCGGGGCAGCACTTGCAGGTTCACTACCTGGTCTCTGAAGGGCATGGTAGGAACCTTGGGCACATAGCCCGGTCGCGGTCTTAGGATCACATTAGTGTCTGCCGGACCAAACTCCAGGCAAGTGTCGCTGACAGAGAACGCTTGCAGGTCCCCGACCCTCTTGATGGAGGCGAGCGCGATCAGCAGGGCGGTCTTAAGAGAGAGGGCCCTGAGTCCAACTGATTCTAGCGGCTCGAAGGGAGGTCTCTGGAGGCCCGCGAGGACTACCGAGAGGTCCCAGGAGGGGAACAGGCTTGGCCGGGAGGGATTTAACCTCCGGGCGTAAGTCGTGCTTACCAAGGGACTTGCCGTCTACTGCATTGTGGTGAACCGCGATAGCAGCAACATACACCTTTAGGGTGGAAGGGGACAGCCTCCCCTCCAGCCTCTCTTGCAGGAATAAGAGCACCGACCTAACTGCGCACCTCTGTGGGTTTTCCGCCCTGGAAGAACACCAACCTGCAAACAAGCGCCACTTCTGGGCGTAAAGCTGCCTGGTAGAAGGGGCTCTGGCTTGGTTGATCGTGTCTACGACGGTAGGTGGTAGACCAGCTAGATCTTCCGCGTCCCGTCCAGGGACCAGACGTGGAGTTTCCAAAGGTCTGGATGCGGATGCCAGAGCGTGCCCTGCCCCTGAGAAAGAATGTCCTTCCTCAGGGGGATTTGCCAGGGAGGGGCTGTCGCGAGGAGCAAGCGGTCCAAGATCCAGGCCTGGTTGGGCCAGTAGGGAGCCACTAATGTGACTTGTTCCTCATCCTCCCTGACCTGCACAGCATCTGTGCAAGAAGGCTCACTGGGGGAAATGCATACTTGCGTAGCCCCGCGGGCCAGCTGTGTGCCAGCGCATCTGTCCCAAGGGGAGCCTCTGTTCGGCCGTACCAGAGCGGGCAGTGGGAGGTCTCTCGGGAGGCAAGCAGGTCTACCTGGGCTCTGCCGAACCGTTCCCAAATCAGCTGGACCGACTGGGGGTGGAGCCTCCACTCTCCGCTGGGTAAGCTTTGTCGTGACAGTAGTCCGCTACCACATTGAGCTTGCCGGGAATGTGAGTGGCACGCAGTGACCTGAGTCGCTGCTGGCTCCAAAGGAGGAGACGACGGGCGAGTCGTGACATGTGGCGAGAGCGTACGGTGCCTTGGCGATTTATGTACGCTACCGCAGTGGTGCTGTCTGACCTGATTAGGACGTGTTTGTCTTGAATTAACGGGAGAAACTGCCGCAGGGCAAAGAAAACAGTCAACAACTCTAGGCAATTGATATACCAGCGCAGCGGGGCCCCTCTCCAACGGCCCGCGGCTGCGTGCCCTTTGCACACAGCACCCCAACCCATTCTGGAGGCGTCGGTAGTGACCAGGACGCGTCGGGACACCTGCTGCAGGGGCACTCTTGCCCGTAGAAAGCAGAGGTCTGTCCAGGGTTTTAGTGTTTTTCAGCAGGCAGGGGTGATTGTCACATGGTGCGTGCCGTGGCGCCATGCTCATCTCGGGACTCGAGTCTGAAGCCAGTGCTGAATCGGTCTCATATGCATCAACCCCAGTGGCGTGGTTGCAGCGGAGGCTGCTATATGGCCCAGGAGCCTCTGGAAGAATTTTAGAGGGACCGTAGTGCCTGGCCTGAATTTGGCGAGGCATTTCAGCACCGACTGCGCACGCTCGTTGGTGAGACGTGCGGACATTGAGACTGAGTCTAACTCCATGCCGAGAAAGGAGATGCTCTGGACCGGGGTGAGCTTGCTCTTTTCTCGGTTGACCTGAAGCCCCAAGCGGCTGAGGTGCCTGAGCACCTGGTCTCTGTGAGCACATAGTAACTCTCGGGAGTGGGCTAGTATGAGCCAGTCGTCGAGGTAATTGAGTATGCGAATGCCGGCTTCTCGGAGTGGGGCAAGAGCTGCCTCTGCGACCTTCGTGAAGACGCGAGGGGACAGAGACATGCCGAAGGGGAGGACTTTGTACTGAAACGCCTGGCCATCGAACGCGAACCGTAGAAAGGGTCGATGTCACGGCAAAAATTGAGACGTGGAAGTACGCGTCCTTCAGGTCTACCGCTGCGAACCAATCTAGGTGCTGGACACTTGTCAAGATACACTTGTGCGTGAGCATTTTCAATGGGAGTTTGAGCAGCGCTCGATTGACAACTCGCAGGTCCAAGATTGGTAGTAAGCCGCCGCCTTTCTTGGGTACAATGAAGTAAGGGCTGTAGAAACCCTTCTTCATTTCGGTTGGAGGGACAGGCTCTATCGCATCTTTGAGTAAGAGAGTAGCGATCTCCGCGTGCAGGAATTTGGCATGTTGGCCGTGCACTGCGGTAATGCGGACGCCCGTGACGGGGGGCAGGGGCCTGGCAAACTGAATTACATAACCGAGTCCGATGGTCCGGGCCAGCCAGCGAGACGGGTTGGGAAGTGAAAGCCACGCATCCAATCTCCGTGCTAGGGGCACCAAAGGGACGGTTATTTTTGACGTACCCGGCGGGGCTTCGCAGCGGTGTGGAGCAGGTAGTACGTCGTCGGGAGAAAAGACTCAAAGCACTTACCTTGCTCCGGACATCCGGCAGGGAGACTGAGGAGGAGGAGGTCCTGTAGTGGCATCCTCTGGACTCGTCAGAACCGGTCGGCCGGGGAACAGTCGTGGGGCTGAAGGCTGGCCTGGGGCCGCGTCCAGTGTGCCGGGACTGTTGAGATCTGGGGGCAGAGTGTCGTGAGAATGGCATTTGCGGGCCAGATGACCCAGAGGCAAAGGAAATAGCTCTTTTATTGAGAATTTGGGTACCGCTGCCCCGGTTAAGGGGAGCGGCAAAAGAAAAGTTAAAGGAAAATTCTCCTCCCGGCCCTCCACCAGGGGACGGAGTGGTCTTACGCATCTCGACCAGGTTCAGCCATAGGTGTTGTTCCTGGACCACGAGGGTGGCCATCGCCTGCCCGAGTGACTGCGCTGTGACCTTCGTGGCTCTGAGGGCGAGGTCGGTCGCTGAGCGCAGTTCCTGCAGCACGTCGGGATCAGGGCTACCCACGTGCAGTTCTTTGAGCGCCTTGGCCTGGTGGACTTGCAGGAGGGCCATGGCGAGCAGGGCGGAAGCGGCAGTTCCGGCGGCGCTGTAGGCCTTTGCTGTCAGCGAGGATGTTGTCCTACAGGAACAACAGGGCGACCGCGCCAGGTGGTAGGGTTTCTGGGGCATAGATGGAGCGCAACAGCCCTATCCACCGGGGGGATCATTGTGTACCCGTGGGCCGCTCCGCTGTCGAGGGTAGCGAGAGCGGATGAGCATGTGGCTTTGTGATGTCGTGTGGTGAACGGTGCCCTCCACAGCGACGTCAGCTCATCGTGCACTTCCGGGAAAAACGGGACCGGGGGGGGCACGGCTGTGAGCGGCGTCGGGACCCCAGGAACCAGTCATCCAACCGCGATGGCTGTGGGGAGGACGGGGGATTCCAGTCCAAACCCACGCTGGAAACGGCCCGGGAAAGTATGTCGGACATCTGAGCATCAGCCTCGGCTTGGGCGTGCTGGCCCGAAGGCGGCAGCCCAAGGGAGTCATCTGCGTCAGACACCGCGCTTTCCGATGTAGCAGCAAGCTCATCCACCTCTAGCTCTAGAGGATAGGCAATCTGGCTGTGAGGCGAGCTGCTGTTGCCTCGAGCACAGACGGGAGTCAACGAGCGTGCCGGGGGACGGGTGGTCCGAGGGGGGGTACCCGACGGAGCTGCACCCACTGCCATCCCTGAATCGCTTCCAGTGTCACTCGCTCCGTCCTCAATCCCGTGGGAAAAAGGAGCAATGCGAGGTGCGGCTGGAGTGGCTTGCTTCCGGTTGAAAGCAAGCCGCGACCGCAACGTTGTCATGGTCATGTTCTCGCAGTGAGAACATGAACCATCCACAAATGCAGCCTCGGTGTGATCACAGCTTTCGCTGTGAGCCGAGCTGAAATAATGTGTGGAACACGTCAATGAACATTGACCGGAATTTATAGCCTCGGTTGATGTAATCATTAGATGCACCTGAGGCCAGGCTATAAATGTATACGTCACCAGGTGTCGTCAGATACTTCTTTTTGAAGAGCAGTCCTGGGACATCCCAGTGTGGCAAAGCAGCGCAACATCTCGTTCCGCCTTTTTCAGGGAACAAGGGTTACACATGTAACCCGAGACGTTCCCTTTACAAAAGGCTTCACTTTGATGTTGCGCTGCTAAGCGCTACGGGGAACGCAATACCCACGCCGCCGCACTTGGGGCTGTCCGGACCCCTACGGTTGTGCAGTGTACTCACAAAAACGCGAGAGGTCTCAGACATGAGCTTGAGATATCGACTCAAGGGCATAAGAGCCCGGAGTAGCATAAACATCTAAACCATTCAATTTTGATGAATGTGTGTGGAGAGGACCAGCCTGCCGCATCACAAACTTGTTCAGGCATGAGCTGAGATGTCGACTCAAGGGCATGAGAGCCCGGAGTGCAGAACATCCAAACTAAAAAAGTCCAATGAATGTGTGCGGCGAGGACAACCTGCCACATCACAAACTTGTTTAGGCATGGGCTGAGATGTCGACTCAAGGACATAAGAGCCCGGAGTAGCAAAGCATCTAGCCCATAAAGTTCGATGAATGTGTGCGAAGAGAACCCTATCGCAACACAAACTTGCCATAAAACTGATGAATGTGAGCAGAGAGGACCAGCCTGCCGCATCACAAACTTGCTCAGGCATGAGCTGAGATGTCGACTCAAGGGCATAAGAGCCCGGAGTAGCAAAGCATCTAACCCATAAAGTTCGATGAATGTGTGCGAAGAGAACCCTATCGCAACACAAACTTGTCATAAAGACTGATGAATGTGAGCGGAGAGGACCAGCCTGCCGCATCACAAACTTGTCCAGACAAGAGCTTGAGATGTCGACTCAAGGGCATAAGAGTCCGGAGTGGCAAAACATCCAAACTATAAAAATCTAATGAATGTGTGCGGAGAGGACAACCTGCCGCATCACAAACTTGCTGCAGAGGGAGACCTCTAGCCAAGATTTTAGAGGAGGAGTGCCCTCTGGTAGAGTGCGCCCTGAAACCTACTGGCGAAGCTTGACCGCGCGCCTCGTAGGCCCGGGCAATAATGAGGATGCCTCTTTGAGGGCACCCCGCCCACCAAGCCGTGGCAAACCGCAGTGGCCAAATACAGCCTGGCAGTGGCGAGGCAAGTGCCCGCTGACAGTTCTTTCTACAGAAAATCCAGAACTGAAGCAAACTGGCAGTTAGCTGGTTCTGTAATAAGAACTTTAGCAGAAGGAAACGCATGCAGGCGCATTTGCGTTTCTACGTTCAGCCCCTCCCGAGGGGGAGGGGGGGGCTGGGCGACTCGGGGAGAAGTAGAGGAGACATTGCGCTATCAACAGAGGCGAAGAGGTCCTCTTCTGCCCTGTAAAATCTACCCAGATCAGTTCCAAGTGGAGAGAGCCATAGCACTTGAAATGCTCTCGATGACCTCAAGGATGAGAAGGTCCTCCCTGTTCGGAATCACCCAAGGCGAGCCGTCGAGGAGAGGAATTAACTCCGAGAAACATATCCTGTTCGGCCAGCGCAGCGCCATTATTAGGAGGCAAGACCCTTGCTGGTGAACATTGCCAAGACTCCCGGGAGCAGAGAAACCGGGGAGAGAAACACATACAGACGCATTCTGGGTCATGTATGTGTCTTAACGTCCAGACCCAAGGGGGCTGGGTGATTTCAGGGAGAAGTAGAGGAGACATTGCGCTATTCATAGAGGCGAAGAGGTCCTCTTCTGCCCTAAGATCTCACCCAAACTTGTTCCAAGTGGAAAAAGCCCGGCGTTTAAAAAGGTCTCGATAACCTCAGGAGAGAGCCCTGTGTCCCTCAGTTGGTACCCTTAGGGGCCAAACATGAAAGATTCCACAATTTGGGGCAGGGATGAAATATTGCCCTGTGCCTGAGATAGAAGATCCTTCCTGTTCGGAATCGCCCAAGGCGAGCCGTCGAGGGAAGAGATTAGCTCCGAGAACCAAGCCCTGTTTGGCCAGTGCGGTGCTATCAGTAAGAGGCAAAAACCCTTGCTGGCGTACTCTGGGCAACTACTACCTTAGGGTGGAGTTCTTAACTCCCCCGTTGGTATTTCCTGTCTGGACCGTAAATCTGCTCCCGTATCACGGGCATCCAGGGATATAACTGACCTGAGTGACAGGAGCTTACCCTGGGCCCTAAGGAGAATCCGACGTGTCAGAAATACAGCTGACAAGAACGTGGGTCTCCTTGAAGATTTATGTAAGAGGCTACCGCTGTATTGTCCACCCGCACCAAGACATGGCAGCCTCAGGAGGAGGTATTTCAGGGCCAGAAATACAGCCATCAACCCGAGACAGAGACTGTGACAACCGAGCTGATGACCCTCCTATCCCCTTAAGCTGGACGACCACTTAAGGCCACTACCCCGCCCATCAGGGAGGCGTCTGTCGTTAGCAGTCTGCGACAACAAGACGCACCTAGAGTGGGACCCAAGGCAGAAAACCGGGGTCTGAACCACATAAGAAGGGAACGAAGCCTGAGGCGCGTAACCCTATTTAGCCCAGGGGTTTTGGCCCTTGGAAGAAATCCCCTGGCTTTTGGCCACAACAAAAACGGTCTCATGAGCAGAAGGTCCAGAGGGATCACCGTGGATGCGTTCGCCCTGAGACCTGGAAATCGTTGGTACTGATAACAGTGCAACCTTGACCTAGCCTGACTTTGCTCAGGGTGATCTGAATGGACTCAATCCTAGCGGGAGACAGTTGTGCCCGCATTGATATTGAACTCCATACGATGCCCCGATAGACAGTGACCAAGAGGTGGTGGGAATGGAGGGGCTTCGAGGGGGTACCGGGAGGGGTGTAGTGAAGCACGCGCCCCGTCCCGAGGGGAGCTACCCCCTAATCTAGGCGCAAGACTGTCAGGGTTTTCTCTTACTAGAATTTATAGTCCTGAGGTCTTGCTTCGGGGGCTGGCGAGGGCGGCGAGACTGTCCCCAATCCCTGGGAGGAGGAGCACGACTTGCCACGCTTTGCTTTTGAGCCTCCCTTCAGTCAGGACCGAGGTGGGTCTGAGGCTTGCTTGTCAAGCGCAGAACCCACACTCAGGTCGTCCAGGAGGTCAGCCTGGTACGCCTGAAAAACAGCATAGTGTGCAGAGCAGCACCAGCCTGACCTGCTGCTTGATAAGCCCTTCCCACTAAAGTGGAGGTTGTCCTACAAGGCTTTGAGGGGAGAGAGGGCTTCTTAAGTGACGATGTCGAGCCCGGCGAGAGATAGCCCTCAAGCGTCTCTTCGACCGGCGGCATCACTGAATACCCCCGTGCCTCAGCACCCACGATAGTCGAATATAATGACGTCGAGGGTATGTGAACACGGGAAGAAAATATATATATATATATATTTATTTATTTATTTATTTATTTATTTTTTTAGGGGTTCTCCATGAGAGAAAAGCTCTTCATGGAGGTTATCAAAGAAAGGGAAGGGACCCATGAGGCGTTCCCTTTCTTAGACTGGAAGATAAAATCTATCCCCTAATTTGGAGCGTATGGAGCGTTTGGGGGTCTCTTTTTCGCGTGGCCAGTCCAATCTGGCAACCGCACGAGTAACAACATCGAGCAATTCCTCCGTATATTTTTTTATCGCGGACGGAAAGCTCGGAGGCGGGAAGAGAATTGCGATCCACCTCATGATCCGAAGAAGCGTCGGAACACGCTTCGAGATCATGTGAAGGACCAGCTGGGTTTGGGGAGAGAGTGAGAGAAAGGGATCAACCCGTCTCTTGCTCCTCAGCCAAATCCATGCACGAGCCCCACGAACGATCTATTCGTGAGTGCTGACTCCCGGAAGCAAGCGAGGCGAGCACGACGCACTCTGCCTGTTAAAGCAAATCGCAGTGTTCGCACCCGCCCTGCTGCAACGCGAGAGCAGCGTGCTCTTACCCCCAAACAAACAGCAAAAACTGATGTGTGCCGTCTTCAGCTATAGAGCGAGAAGAGAGGAACACGCACCGTTTGCTTTCAGTCATTCTCTCTTTTTTTTTTTTTTAAATATATATATAATATTTTCTAAACAGAAGAGAAAAATAGAACAACATTTACTGCACACTGCCTAACTGATTCTATCTCCTAACAGAGGAAAGAAAGTTTTGACAGGGTGTGTGAAACACACAGAAACAGAATCGCTCTGAAAAAAGAGTTTCTGACGACACCTGGTGACGTATACATTTATAGCCTGGCCTCAGGTGCATCTAATGATTACATCAACCGAGGCTATAAATTCCGGTCAATGTTCATTGACGTGTTCCACACATTATTTCAGCTCGGCTCACAGCGAAAGCTGTTCCCCGTAGCGCTTAGCAGCGCAACATCAAAGTGAAGCCTTTTGTAAAGGGAACATTTGTTAAATAAATTTAAATGATGTTTAAATACATAAAATCTATCTAATCTCGCCAGTGATATATAATTATCACACATGTGTGCCCATGTGTACTGTTTTTCATTACCATTTATCATTCTCCAAATGTCACATAAATTATATTTCTCAATCAGATGAATTAACCTCTTACGTGAAGCCATATGAGGTTCAACATGATTCCTGTCCATATCCAACTCAGTACAATTAAAATCACCGCCCAAAAAAAGAAAATCTTCAGAACCGCAATCTTTTAGTGTTGCACAAAGAGTATCCAAAAAAAGTAATCTTTCTATAGGTGCCGTTGGAATATAAACACAAATAAAAACACACACAACATTTTCATAAGAAGCTCTAACTTTTAACAGTCTGGCTTTCACAACTTCAACTACATCATATAAACTTGGTTTAAACTTTTTATTAAATAAAACAGCCACCCCACCACTTATATTTGAGTAATGACTTAGAACGGATAATCCACTAAATTCCTTCATCCAGTCAACCTCATTCTCCACACTACTATGAGTTTCCTGTAAAAAAGTTATGTCTATATTTTTCTGCTCAATTTCCTCAAAAATATGTGCTCTTTTCTTTAAATTGTTCACCCCATTAACATTCATAGATGCAATATGAATGTCATTCATAAAGAAGGCAAAGAAAGAGAAAGAACACAATACGCCATACCAACAGGAAAAATTATTCCTTTTCTTCCACTTATACAACATCATTGTTGTGAGTGATATTTATGTTCCTCACTATTTTCTTCAACCTATACGCTACTTTATTGGTAAATGAATTACTAGCCATCAAACTCTTTGCCCGATCCACAAATTGTTTCAAATCAGGAAAATATTCTTGCACTTTTACACCTCTTTTATTTTTTGTTGACCTGAGAAACAATTTAATGTCCTCAAGATCATAACTATGTACATTAATTTCACCTTGCGAAAAACTCTCACTGCATACAGACGAATCACTGTCACTTTCCGTCTCTTGAGTATCCTCATCTCGTAGTTCAGTTGTCTTACTGATTTTAGCATCTAGCACTTTATTTTTCATCTTTCTTTTTTGCGGTGTCTTAAAAGAAAACTGCTCTTGTTCTAATGTCAACCGTGCTTCTTCAGCCATTACGCTGATTTGAAACTCTTCACCCTTTGCACCTTTTTTGATTAACCACCCTATCAGAAACACTTAAAACACTACTTGTAGGTAAATTCTTAGGAATTGGATTTGCTTGTTCAATCTGAGATGAAGCTACTTCAGCCTCAATTTCTACCGAACGATCTACCACATCTTCTTCTTGAACGTCCACATTACCTTCTTTTCCATCATTTTCCTTACCCTGTACAACTACTTCATTACTTTTTTCTCCCTCAACATTTTTGGTTGGGCAATTCTGAATTAAATGCCCTTTATTGCCACATCCAAAGCATTTGACTTTACCAGTCATGACAAATATTGAATAACTAAAATCCTCAATACGAAAATTCAAAGTTAAATCTAAATCGGTGTCATCCGGAATTATCATGTATACGAAGCGCCTAAAAGAAACGATATGCTTCAATAACGGCGATTCGCTACTGATTGGGATCTTTTTTATCGGTGACACCAATTTACCATAGCGCGACAGCGCTTGAGTTAGAATTGCATCACTAACAAAAGGTGGTACATTAGAAATGATTACCTTTTTCGCTGGCATAGAAAGTGGTAGAACTGAAATAAATTCCTCATCGATGACAATTCCCTGCTCAACCAACTCATTTGCCTTGTCTACACTATCTAGAAAAACTACTGTCACATTGTTCATTCTAGACGCGGACAAGACGCTAGAATGTCCAACTAAAACTCCAACGGCCAAACAACATGCCTCAATGCGTCTCGTGAGTGTATTCAACCCCTGTGTTTGTTGGGCCGCCATGCCTCCGACTGACGGACAGCACGTACCCGACCCTCCAAATAACTAAACAAATAACAAAACAGACAACAACAAAAAAAAAGAAACCAGATAAGCTAAAAAAAAACTCACACCGCTCTGCACCATGCTCACACACCCTCGCTCAACAGTGTTATGGTTACCCTGTCTTGTTTCACTGTTGCCCTCTTGTTTTCCATCTTGTCACTTTTGCACTTCTTAGTTTTCACTTTAGTCCCTTATGTAACTCCATAGTCCTCTGTTAGCGTTCGTGTTCCCTGTTATTGTTTTCACCTGCCCTCATTAGTTTGCCATTTGCTTCTGTTAATCACCTTATTATCTTGTTTGATGTCAACCCGGTGTGTGTTTCCTCCTCGAGTCCCCTGTTTTGCTCACGTCGTGTGTAGTTTACTATTTTATGTTTAATTTCCCCATCGTGGGTTGTTCCTTTGTGTTTTCCTGTTTTGGTTCATCTAATAAAGTTCAAGCTGCGTTTGGATCCGCATTTCCTCGTCTGCCTCGTTACTCAAGCATAACAGAACGATCGACCACCCATGGATCCAGCAGTCCAACTTGCGAACTACCATCTGCTCTGCTTAAAGCAAGAGGACCGCCCCATTGAAGACCACATCCACGATTTCCTGAACCTGGCGAGTGTCTCAGACTTCCCGGACTCAGCCTTGGTGGCCTTCTTTCGGGGCAATCTGAACGCGGCGCTGAGGGAGCGGTTGCCACAGGCAACGCACGGCTGGACGCTCTGCGACTTCCTGGAGGCGACCCTACTAGTTTGCGGCTCACAGCTCACCGTGGGCATCGTGGAGGAGGACCCTACCCCTCCACCCACTGTGGAGACCCTTCAGCTGTCCGGGGCCCCCCCTGTCACACCTACCCCGGTCTGCAAGCCAGAGCCCACGCCTGCCCCGGTCTGCGAGCCAGAAGCCACGCCTGCCCCGGTCTGCAAGCCAGGGCCCACGCCTGTCACAGTGAGCAAGCCAGCGGCCACGCATGTCACAGTGAGCGAGCCAGAAGCCACGCATGTCACAGTGAGCGAGCCAGCGGCCACGCATGTCACAGTGAGCGAGCCAGCGGCCACGTATGTCACAGTGAGCGAGCCAGCGGCCACGTATGTCACAGTGAGCGAACCAGCGCCTACGGCCTCTACCATCAGCAAGCCTGAGTCGTCGTCAACCACGGCCAGCGAGCCTGAACCCACGCTGACCAGGAACAGCATCCCAGCCACGCCAGTCGCATCAGCCCGGAGGAAGAGGAGAAAGGGAGTGGTCTCTGTGCTCCAGCCTCCGCCTGCCGCAGCCCCATGCCCTAGACCCCCCTTGACTCTGCCCTCAGCGCCCGGCGAACCTAAGCCGGCACATACCACGGTAACCCAGCCAGAGCCTGTAGCCTCAGACGTCAGTGAGCCAGTGCCGTTAGCCTCAAACGTCAATGAGCCAGTGCCGATAGCCTCAAACGTCAATGAGCCAGTGCCTGTAGCCTCGACCGTCCCTGAGCCAGCGCCTGTAGCCTCGACCGTCCCTGAGCCAGCGCCTGTAGCCTCGACCGTCCCTGAGCCAGCGCCTGTAGCCTCGACCGTCCCTGAGCCAGCGCTTGTAGCCTCGACCGTCCCTGAGCCAGTGCCTAAAGCCATGACCGTCCAAGAGCCAGTGCCTAAAGCCATGACCGTCCAAGAGCCAGTGCCAGTAGCCGTGACCGTCCAAGAGCCAGTGCCAGTAGCCATGACCGTCCAAGAGCCAGTGCCAGTAGCCGTGACCGTCCAAGAGCCAGTACCAGAAGCCTCGATCGTCCAAGAGCCAGAGCCTGAAGCCATGACCGTCCAAGAGCCAGTGCCAGTAGTCATGACCGTCAAAGAGCCAGCGCCAGTAACCATGACCGTCCAAGAGCCAGCACCAGTGGTCGTGCCCATCCTAGAGCCAGCACCTCCCGAGCCTTCCAGGGCTCCTCCTCTCGAGCCTACCAGGGCTCCGCCTCCCAAGTCTCTCAAGTCTCTCGAGTCTTCCAGGGCTCCTCCTCCCGAGCTTTCCAGAGCTCCGCCATCCGAGTTTCCGAGCTTTCCAGAGCTCCGCCATCCGAAGTTTCCGAGCTTTCCAGAGCTCCGCCATCCGAGTTTCCCGAGCTTTCCAGAGCTCCGCCATCCGAGTTTCCCGAGCTTTCCAGAGCTCCGCCATCCGAGTTTCCCGAGCTTTCCAGAGCTCCGCCTTCCGAGTTTCCCGAGCTTACCAGAGCTCCGCCATCCGAGTTTTCCGAGCTTCCCAGAGCTCCACCTCTCAAGCCTCTCGAGCCTTCTAGGGCTCCGCCCCTCAAGCCCCTCGAGCCTTCCAGGGCTCCGCCCCTCAAGTCTCTCGAGTCTTCCAGGGCTCCGCCTCTCAAGCCTCCCAAGCTTTCCAGAGCTCCGCCCTCTGATCTTACCAGGGCTCCGCCCCTCAAGCCTCTCGAGCCTTCCAGGGCTCCGCCTCTCAAGTCTCTCGAGTCTTCCAGGGCTCCGTCTCTCAAGCCTCCCAAGCTTTCCAGAGCTCCGCCCTCTGAGCTTCCCAGAGCTCCGCCTCTCGAGCCTGCCAGGGCTCCGCCTCTCGAGCCTGCCAGGGCTCCGCCCCTCAAGCCTCTCGAGCCTGCCAGGGCTCCACCCCTCAAGCCTCTCGAGCCTCCCAGGACTCCGCCTCTCAAGTCTCTCGAGTCTTCCAGGGCTCCGTCTCTCAAGCCTCTCGAGCCTCCCAGGGCTCCGCCTCTCGAACCTCTCAAGCCTTCCAGGGCTCCGCCTTCCAGGCTTCTCGAGCCACCCAGGGCTCCGCCTCTCGAGCCTTCCAGGGCTCCGTCCCCAGAGCCTCTTGAGTCTCCTACGGCTCCGCCCCCAGAGCCTCCTACGGCTCCGCCTCCCGATCCACTCAAGCCTTCGACGGCTCCGCCCTCAGAGCCTCCCGAGCCTCCTACGGCTCCGCCACTCGAGCCACTCAAGCCTTCGACGGCTCCGCCCTCAGAGCCTCCCGAGCCTCCTGCAGCTCCGCCTCTCGAGCCTCCTGCAGCTCCGCCCCCGGGGCCTCCTGCGGCTCCGCCTCCAGAGCCTCCTATGGCTTCGCCTCTCGATCCACTCAAGCCTTCGACGGCACCGCCTGCCGAGCCTCCCGAGCCTCCTACGGCTCCGCCGCTCGAGCCACTCAGGCCCTTGATCTCTCCGCCCTCAGAGCCTCCCGAGCCTCCTATGGCTCCGCCTCCCGAGCCTCCTCCGGCACCGCCTCTCAAGCCACTCAAGCCTTCGACGGCTCCACCCTCAGAGCCTCCTACGTCTCTGCCCCCAGAGACTCCAGAGTCTTCCTGGTCTCCGCTCCTAGAGCCTCCCACGGCGCCGCCTACCCCGGCTCCGCCTCCTGAGCCTCCTTCGGTTCCACCTCCTGAGCCTCCCTCAGCTCCGCCTTCTAGGCCTTCTGAGCCATCACCTCCCTCGGCTCCGCCTCAGAGGTCCTCCTTGGCTCCGCCTCACACGGCTCCGCCGGCCTCCCCTGTGGCCACTCCATCTCCTAGGCCACCAAAACCGGCCTCTGTCCTGTGGTCATCTCCCAGGTCCCCTGAACCTGCCCTTGGCCCACGACCACCTCCCAGGCCACCAAAGCCGGCCTCTATCCTGTGGCCTCCTCCCAGGCCTCCTGACCCGGTCCCTGTCTTGTGGCCTCCTCCCGGGGCTTCTGACCCTGTTCCCGTCCTGTGGCCTCCTCCCAGGCCCCCTGACCCAGTCCCTGTCCTGTGGCTTCTCCCCAGACCTCCTGACCCAGCCCCAGTCCCGTGGCCTCTCCCCAGGCCCCCTGATCCAGTCCCTGTCCCGTGGCCTCCACCCAGGCCTCCTGACCCTGTTCCCGTCCTGAGTCCTCCCTCCTGGCCTCCTGACCCAGTCCCTGTCCAGTGGCCTCCTCCCAGGTTCCCCAAACCTGTCCTTGCCCGGTGGCCAGCTCCCAGACCATCAAAACCTGTCCCTGTCCGGTCGATACCTCCCTGGCCCCCTTAACTCTCATCTCCACTTGTGCCCCCGTGGACTGTCTCACCTTCATTCGTGCCCTCGTGGACTGTCTCATTTCCCCCCCAGACTTCCTGTCTGCCCCTGGCACCTCCCGGACCTGCCTGTCTTGCCCTCTGTGCCCCCCGGACTTCCTGCCTGCCCAGTGTGCCCCCCTGGTCTGCCTGTCTGCCCATGTGCCCACTTGTACTGTCTGTTTGCCCCTGGTGCCCTCATGTTGTTCTTGTGGGTTTTTGTCTTTTGTTATTTGTTGTTAAGGATCGTCTGGAAGCCGATCCTTTAGGGGGGGGGCTCTGTTATGGTTACCCTGTCTTGTTTCAC
Source organism: Xyrauchen texanus (assembly GCF_025860055.1). Classification (NCBI taxonomy): domain Eukaryota; kingdom Metazoa; phylum Chordata; class Actinopteri; order Cypriniformes; family Catostomidae; genus Xyrauchen; species Xyrauchen texanus. The sequence goes on along the minus strand of NC_068300.1, from coordinate 41,381,834 downwards.
TGTTGCCCTCTTGTTTTCCATCTTGTCACTTTTGCACTTCTTAGTTTTCACTTTAGTCCCTTATGTAACTCCATAGTCCTCTGTTAGCGTTCGTGTTCCCTGTTATTGTTTTCACCTGCCCTCATTAGTTTGCCATTTGCTTCTGTTAATCACCTTATTATCTTGTTTGATGTCAACCCGGTGTGTGTTTCCTCCTCGAGTCCCCTGTTTTGCTCACGTCGTGTGTAGTTTACTATTTTATGTTTAATTTCCCCATCGTGGGTTGTTCCTTTGTGTTTTCCTGTTTTGGTTCGTCTAATAAAGTTCACGCTGCGTTTGGATCCGCATTTCCTCGTCTGCCTCGTTACTCAAGCATAACAAACAGTCACACCGGAAAACGAGAGAGAGAGAGAGAGAGAGAGAGAGAGAGAGAGAGTATAGCATTGCTAATCTTCTGATGGTCTAGGCTAAAACAAGATTAGTGGACTTGTTGGTGAAAAGCTCAGAGTGAATGCTGGTGAGCCTCACTGGTATAAATAGGACTGCAGCATTTAAGCCAGCTTTCATGCAGTGGAAGTTAAAAATATGACTTGTCTAATTTCATCCTGGATTACAAATGCTTAATAGGAATCAGATAGAAGGCTGCTGTTCAATGTTTGATGAAAACTTTAGAGCTTTTCAAACTGCGCTTATAACCCCAGGTAAAGAAGCCCCGGCTTAGCACCGCTTTTTACCCAGAGTTATAAAACCCTGCTCCAGAGGTGGACATTAACAGTGTACATTTTCAAGTCAAGTCAAGTGGTTTTTATTGTCATTCAACCATATACAGTACAGTACACAGTGAAACGAGACAACGTTCCTCCAGGACCATGGTGCTACATAAAACAAAATAGGACAAACACAGAACCACATGAGACTACACAGACTAAATAACATACCTATATAAAGTGCATGTGCAAACATATGCAAAAAGTATGGGACAGAACAATAAATTAATAAAAATTAACAGGACAATAGACACAGTAAGAGAGAGTGCAGTGCCGACCAGTACACAGTAGTGCAAAAAGATGACAGTTTCTAAAAATGCCAAATGTAAACATAACATACTATGAGATAGTGTTCTATGCACATAGCAGTTATTGAGGTAGCAGCCAGATATAAAGTGACAATAATTAAAGTTCAACTCAGGACACGTGTGTGTGTGTCAGTCCAGTCTCTGAGTATTGAGGAGTCTGATGGCTTGGGGGAAGAAGCTGTTACACAGTCTGGCCGTGAGGGCCCGAATGCTTCAGTACCTCTTGCCAGATGGCAGGAGGGTGAAGAGTTTGTGTGTTGGGTCATCCACAATCCTGGTTGCTTTGCAGATGAAGTGTTTTTTGTAAATGTTTTTGATGGAGGGAAGAGATCTTTTCAGCTGTCCTCACTATCCTCAGCAGGGTTTTGCAGTCCAAAAAGGTGCAAGTCCCAAACCAGGCAGTGATGCAGCTGAGGGGAATAAAGCGCATATATGTATGCACAGTCTTCCACTAACTAGGATTTATAAAGAGAGCTTTTGCCATCTGCCGGGGGGTGGAGGAACCACTGCCGTCCGCCAGGGGACGGAGGAGTGGATGTCGTCCACCAGGGGGTGGAGGAGCGGCTGAGGACCAGGTGGGCAACATGCCCCCGGGAGCCAAGAAAGAGCGTTTCTTTTCTTTCTTTCTTCTCTCTCTTTCTCTCTCTCTGTCTCTCCCACTTGCTCTTTCTCTCTCCCCCTCCCTCTCCTCATCTCTCTCAGATTCTCAGGAGGCGGGGAGGAACATTGGGTGGTGGAACGGCCTGAATCAGGTGGTGGAGTAGAGTGACAAGAAGGAGGCCTAATAAGTGGGAGGGAGAAAAGGGAAGAGCCAGGGATGCGACAGAGAGAGAGAGTGTATATATGTGTATGTTTATGTTGCTGTGTTTTCAGTTTGATATTCTGTTTAATTTGTTAATCTGGTTCCCACATCCTCCTTTCCCGAACTGTTACACATATAAACTTACAAAATGTATTTCAGGGTAAAACATGCAGCTTCTTGCTGACATGGTGTACATTACACTACTAAAACCATGGTATAGTTACTTGATTTGAAATATCTATTTAAATTAATAGGTTTGATTAACTTTTTGATTTAACATAAGATTTAATGGTTATTTGTTTTATTTGTGTACAATAATGTGTTGTATATATATAATTTATTTATATAATTATGGGAAAACTCAGTTAAATTGTCTAGCATCTGCAAAGAGCATAAAACTAGCACTGGTGCAGTGACACTCAGTATTTCATAGCTAAATAGCATAAGTTGCATTTAAATGCATAAATATTTTCACATTTAGAGGCAAAGTGAATTTTCAGCACAATTTATGGCGATTCCAACGCTGCTGACACGTCAGCATTTCACTGGTGACGTTAGAAATGTCCTGCCCCTTACTGAAATGAAAAAGATGTTTGGCTGGCAGGCCAGGTTGAACTGCCATGCACCTCACTGATCTTTGCCTGCATCACCTAATAAACAATATTAGTCTATTGATGGACTACACTCTTGAAATGGAATACATATACTATCAATTGCCAACAAAACTTCATCAGCCAATTAACAAGGACAATTGCATCTATTTGAACTTCTGCAGTTAATACAGTATGGACTTAAAAGACATTAGTCATTAATCGTACAGTTCATAGAAAATCTTAGTTTAAACACTGTCCCTTAACACTTGCTTAGTTTAATCATTTTAAACCATGACTTGTACTATACATAATTAAGTAATACTGGCATTATATTCATGATGTTAGCCAGAGTGAGTCTGGTTTCTCCCAAGGTTATTTACTCCCATTAACCAACATCTTATGGAGTTTTGTGTTCCTTGCCACAATCATCTTTGGCTTGCTCACTGGGGTTATAAATACAATTATTATTTAATTTCTTATTTTTAAACACAAATCACAATCGTATTTTATCTAATTACACTGATGACTCATAGACATTATATATATATTACAATTTTATCTTCTGTTAATATCTGATCTTCTGTAAAGCTGCTTTGAAAGGATATGTGTTGTGAAAGGCTCTATACAAATAAAAATGACTTGACTAGCAAATAATCGAATTGGTTGCTCAGCTGAGTCAGACTGTCTATCTTGCACATGCCTTCAGTCAAAGCGTGCTTCCATTTTTTAAATTGTGCATCAAAGTTTCCTTGCTCCTCTGTTGTCAAGCCTGAATTTAAGTCATGAATTTAAGATTCTGCATCGTTTTTATTGGACTCCTTTTAGATTGTATAGGCTTTGCCTTAAAGACACACCTACTTGTTGGCGATGCCAGTTGGAGGATGGTGACATAGCCCACGGATTTGAGCTTTGGTCGAGGTTTCAGAATTATGTCTGTGAGTTCTTGAGGACTCAGATTTTATTCTGCACCAGACTTTGTATTTTGGATGATTGGGCATGTATTAACGTAGAGGACAAACAACGTAAAAAACTGGGTCCTTACCAGCGTAATGCTCGCCAGGAAGGTGATTCTTGGGAGATGGAAGTCGGCTGGTGCGCCGTCATTTCATGAGTGGTGCACAGAGTTGGGCAAAGTGGGGGCTTTCGAAAAGATGTCGCATAGATGGCTGGGCAGCTTCGATGCTTATGGCAGGAAGTGGGGCACTTATTTGGCCTTACTAGAGTGTTGCCAGGGAGGAGTAGTGGAGAGGGACAGTTTAGATTTTATAAATATAATTAATTAATATGTGGTTTTAGTACTTTTTTGTACTTTGTTGGTTAATTTCATGTCATTCTTTGAACTGTCTGTTTATATGAGTGTCTGTTGTTATTATGTTGTTATTGGGTGGGGGAGCATAAATTGATAAAAGTTGATTCCATGTTTCTATGTGCTGTTTGTGTTAATTTGAGTTTGGAATCAATAAAAAATTGTTAATGACAAAATGTGACGTAATGAAGCTAGGAAGCAAGTTGCAAGTTGACAATTAGTTTATTGACAGTCAAATTGAGAAGATAGGGGAAAAGTCCGGGGTGATGGTCTAGTGGCGCAGAGTCTCCAATGGTCAGATGATCGTGGTGAGAAGAGTGAAGAGAAGTGTTGAACAGACACGGCGAATCCGGGTAACAGCAAACAGGACACGAAACAGGGACAACGAGAGAACTGGACTGGAACTCTGAAGAGCGAACAACACCGGACATCACAAACAACGATCTGACAAGGAGATGAGAGAGTGGTGAGAATTTAAAGGGAATGGGAATGAGTAACAGCTGGTGAGAGGAGTGATTGCGGCAGAGCGCTAATCATGGTACAAACAACACGCCCACACATTCACGCACCCACACAACACACACTAAGAACAAGGCACGAGACAAGGAAGAGACATAGGATTAAATACCGTGACACAAAATCCAAAATCATGAAGGATGTTTCAATTCTCTAAATGCACCACGAGGAGGCTAGGATCGAGGAAGCTTCCCAAGGATGCTTGAGCGAGGAAGCACAGGAGCATCTGATGCATAAGATTTTTTGGTCGAAGCACCTGACGCACACATCAATTCTCCTCCCCCTTCACATCTGACATAACGAATTAGGGGTGGACTGAGAAGAGAAATCGGCCTGGGATTTTACATAGAAACTGGCCCAAAAGTTGGTGGTGTTGCTGTCCTTTTTGGCAGATCGATGCCCCATTCAGAATATTGCGCACACGTGCCCTCCTCCGCTCTACACTCCTCTTGGTGTTGCCCAGTGACTCCGTCCCACGGCGGACGGCAGCGGCACTCCCCTGGGTGGACGTCAGAGTAGAGGACTCCGCGATGGGCATCCCTCCTCCTTCCCAGGCTTCGGCACCAATTTAAAGTGGTTAATGGGCAAGGAGGAGGCGAGAACCGGCTTGGCAATATAAATAATAGTTTTAATAATAAACTGAACAAAAAACACACAAACATAAACACAGAGCAGCTCCATGTCATTCTCTCTCTCTCTCTTGAACCGTTGTCACTGGCCAACATTATCCCTTGTGCCCACCCTCCTTCACTCTACAATTAGACAATGAACTGTGCCTTCTATTGGTGGGAATGAGAACTTCAAATGGTGGCATTCACTATGATTGGGCTTTGACACTTTAGAATGGAGAAGATCCAGTACGTAAGTATAACTGTTTATATATGTAAGTGGACATATGGAAATAAAAAAATAAACATTTAACATGAATACTTGTCTTGTTCATTTCCTTAACATAATACACAATGAAATACATGAATCAACCATAAGGAAATGTATAAATAATTTAAACATTAAACCGATGAACACATATTGACACAATAGGTACAGGAACAAAATTAAACAATAGACAAGAGCAGTTGTCCAAACATATCTACGTTAACTGGTGTTATTTTGTGCAAAACAGATGATGTATGTTTGGTGTTACAACAGGGAGTGTATTTATGTTTATGTACGTTCACAGTCTGGTGTCATAATAAGAGTCCTTTCACAATAAAAATATCTAGTCACAGGATCTCACTGTGACAGTGTACTTATAGCATATTCTTGCACATGTGCTAGACCAGTGTTTTCCAACCACTGTGCCGTGAAAGATTGTCAGGTGTGTCGTGGAAAATTTAAAAATTCCACAAAATAAATAAATGCATGAAAAAAAGGGAACCAAACTCCTCACCTTTCGGAGAAGTCTCCTTTTTTTGAAACCATAATCAGTCACTTTTGTGTCTATGTTGTCTATGGTGTATGCCACTTTACACCTAAGTGTTTTTCACACACACACATTTTTGCTTCATCAATAATGTCTTTGAGAGTATTAATCAACAAGAAATATTTAAAAACTGTCTAGATTTGTGAAGAGACATTGAATGTCTCATAATTTCTTTTAATTAAATATTACCTTATCGTTTAGGAATATCAGAGACCCCAGTTATTGAACTCAATTAAATTCACCAAGAAAATGCTTAGTCCTAAACATAAACGAGTCATTTTATTACTTTCTGAATCAAAGCAACTGCAAGTTTTTTTCTCTCTTCCAAATTTCAATGTTTATTGTGCACACCTCCCGCTTTTTTACATGGCAAATTCGTAAAATTGCCCCTCTGTGATGCTTTCTGCAACTCTTGTGGAGTTCAATGTGGCGCTTGATTATGGCGTTGACTTGAGCGTTGACGCATCGACTGAATTCATGTGAAATGTGCTTTACAACGCATTTTTTGATGCAAGAACATTATTGAAACTCAAAATTATTATTTGTCTCTTATTGTGGTCAGGCTAATGTAGAAATATTATACCATAGATCTGCTTTGTGTTTAGAATTCTTATACAGAATTCAGTAGATTTGTAGACATAATTTTATGTTTTAATAAAGGAGAATGTAAGGACGTTATTGAAACTCACTATTATGAGACTAATATTGTTGTCTTTTTGGATGAAAGATAATGTGCAGGCTGAAGGAAGACTATAGATCTGCTTTGTTCTTTTAATGCTTCAACACTATAAAGTCTCTTGGTAGATTTCGGTCATGAACGACTCAAAATGATTCACTGACTCACTCATAGCACATAAGATGCTCATTTGTCGCCACCTAGTGACATTTCCAAAAGGGGTTACTGAAATGTAAATGTATGTCTATAAAGCCCCTATTTTCTTTTCTATAAAGCCCCTATCCTTTTTTGTAAAGACTTGAAATATTATTTAAATACTCTTTGTACATCCAACAACTCCAAAGCATTGAAAACGTCTAGGCTACGGATGTAACCTCCGTTCCCTGATGGAGGGAGCGAGACGTTGAGTCGAAGAAGCATCTCTCTTGAGTGCGGAATATGCTTCTGATCTATGAAAAAAGGCCAATGAGAAGTTAGCAGACAGTATTTGCATACCCCACCCCCGGACATACGGGTATAAAGGCAAGGAAATGCATCAAGTTCATTCAGGATTTTTCGGAGGAGCCACACTACAGTGGCTCGGCTCAGCGACGTGGCCGGGAGGACACAAAGTCTCGTTCCCTCCATCAGGGAAAGGAGATTACATCCGTAACCTAGACGTTCCCCGTCTGTCGCTCTCTCGACGTTGTGTCGAAGAAGCGACACTAGGGGTCCAAATTAAATCACGCCATGCGCTGAGCCGTGTACGTGTTCTGCTGACACAGGAGCGGGTAGGTATTTTACGTGCACAGGTGACCAGCTGTGTCAGACTGCACGTACCCTTCCCCAATGCCCCGTCAGAATCCTTCTGGTTACCCTAGACAGGGGAACAAGGTGACGCTTGCCAACCTGGGAATGGACCGAGCCTGGCTGGGCCTCTTTTCTCTATGTTTCTCCGCATAGAGCAAGAAACGGCTGGGGCCCTTTCATGCATCAAGGGAAGAGAGGTCGTACCCAGTTTCCTATTCTTTCAGGGGGAAAAGACCCTGCGGAGACCACACCTGCCTGGCAGGGGAGTTAAGAGTGGTAAATACATCACATGGGTTTTTAGGCGACATGTGGAAAGTGGCGCAGCGGTAGATCTAGTTTCAAGGAGGGGGGAGTTGCTACAACACGGCGACCGGAGGGCAGCTGGGACTGCCTAAGGGAGACGCGGGGCTACTTTTGTAAGGGGACCGTACCACGGATAACACAGGGGGAGTCCGCGTAGGAGTCCTTGAAAAGGGGGCACGGCCTGGGTGTGGTAGGCCAATGAAATGTCATCCACAACCCAGTGGGAAAGCCTCTGTTTGGAGACAGCGTTTCCTTACCACTGTCCACCAAAGTGGTAATGTTTTCACATTATTTCTTTAGTAAGTGACCTTGCACAACCTCCAGAGGACTTCAATGGAGAGGTTGATATGGAACATTTTTGGGAGGCACTTTCAAATGGAAAGGATTGGTCGAGGATTTGTAACAAGTAATGCAAGCCAATATTAATTTATCAACATGTAACACCTTTTTCAATGACTGCAGAGTTATGTGACAAACTATTTAACAAATTAAAACACGGAGATAGATCATAACATGTTTACATTTATCTATATGTCAAGATCAAGATATTTTGACGTATTTCTTGTGTTTTGATATTTCCAAAGGTCACCAACACAATCCATTTGCAGTTCCACCAACTTTCCACTTTTGGGCGCCATGGATAGGCAGAAATACACGTAGCTCAAACCATGTCCTTAACACGGAATTTGAAAAAGTCAGCCAAAACCAGTTAAGATCTGTGAAATTTGCAGTTCTACCAACTTTCTACTTTTGGGTGCCATAGATCAAACCATGTCCTCCAAAGACCGTCTGAGAGAGGAACTGTACAAGCAGTCTTTTTAAGAGTGATTTACGCGCCATTATTTGACCTGAAAACATGCAGCTCCACACGCATTTAATTTTATTTAATAGGTTCAAGTGGTTAGGACATTATCGTGACAAGGCGGAGGGCAGGGCCGGGTCGTGATTTTACACACCCTGTCTCTCTTATCAGGCTAATTAAGCCTCTGAGAGGAATAAAGGCCGAATGCAGATGGTGGTGTGATAGAGAGAGAGATCGTTTACTGCAAGAAACTGGACCCAGACTGTGATGGCCATCCAATAACTGGTTCAGCAGAGCATTACGCTTTGTTTGACCAATTCCATGAGGATAATACAAAGGATGCCGTGATGCCCTGTGGAAGCTTGGCCTGGTTCCGCAACTTGCCGGGAAAATTCAACAGTCAAGTAGCAGAACAGCTGTTCTGTTGCTAACTATTACTTCTTAAACGTGGCTTTACCATCAACCCATCTGATTCTCATGAGGAATATCATTCACCATTACAACATTCACAAAAACAAACAACGATTTGCTTTAAACTATAAGACAGATGTCTGTCTGGTGGCAAAAAAAAAAAAAAAAAAAAGTAAGGGAACGCTATATTAGTCCCTTCCTTTCTTTGATGACCTTCAATAATGCCGCCGGTCGAAGAGACGCTTGCGGGCTATCTCTCGCCGGGCTCGGCATCGTCATTTAAAAAGCCCTCTCTCCCCACAAAGCCTTGCAGGATGACCTCCACTTTAGTGGGGAGGGCTTATCAAGCAACAGGTCAGGCTGGTGCTGCTCTGCACACAATGGCTGTATTACAGACTTACCAGGCTGACCTGCTGGACGACCTGAGTGTGGGTGCTGCACTCAACGAGCAAGTTTTTTTTGAGCTTCGTCGAGCCACAGATCTTTCTCTCCGTGCGACCAAGCAAACAGCCCGTGCTATTGGCCAGTCTATGTTTGCCTTGGTCAGCATGGAGAGGCACCTTTGGCTCAAACTTTTGGGTATCAAGGACAAGGATAAAGTTCTCCTGTAGGCATGTCTACTGGGGAACAAACTGCAAAATCTCTTGGTTAAAGGGGCCATGGAAGTATTCCCCTTCCAGAGAGAGAGTCAGGTTATTACAGCAAATACTTCCTGGTTCCCAAGGAGGGTGGGGGGTTTGCGTCTGACCTTAGATCTTAAGGCTTGAACTGCCCAGTCTGGGTGTTCAAGCCCAAGATGCTGCCTATCGAGACGATCGTGTCACAAGCCCAACATCACGTTTGGCTGGTCACCATCGATCTCATGACACAACACAGGAAGTTCCTGAGGTTCGCTTTCGGGGTGAAGCCTTCCAGTATCGGGTTCTTCCATTCAGCCTAGCCGTTTTTACCCGCACATTCACAAATGCAAGATGCAGCGCCGGCTCCATTGCGACTCCGGGGCATCCGCATTCTGAATTACGTAGACGACTGGCTGATCTAGCGCAGTTCCAGGAACTGGCAGTTCAGCACAGGGATATCATCTTAGCTCATCTAGTTTCTCTGGGGTTGAGGCTCAACGCCAAGAAAAGTGTCCTCTCTCCCACTCTGAACACTGTCTTTAGGGGGACCATATGGAGTTTGATCACAATGCGGGCACAACTGTCTCCCGCTAGAATCGAGTCCACTAAGAATACCCTGAGCGAAGTCAGGCTAGGTCAAGGTTGTACTAGGTCTCAGGCCGACTGCATCCTCGGTGATCCCTCTGGACCTTCTGCTCATGAGACCGTTTTTGTTGTGGCTTAAAGCCAGCGGGGTTTCTTCCAAGGGCCAAATCCCCATGGCTAATAAGGGTTACGTGCCGTGAGCTTCGTTCCCTTTCTATATGGTTCAGACCCCGGTTTCTTACCTTGGGTCCCACTCTAGGTGCATCTCATTGTCGCAGGCTGCTAACGACAGACGCCTCCCTGATGGGCTGGGTAGCAGCTTTAAGTGGTCGTCCAGCTTAAAGGGAATAGGAGGGGCATCAGCTCGGTTGTCACAGTAACTGTCTCGAGTTGATGGCAGTATTTCTGGCCCTGAAATACTTCCTCCTGAGGCTGCCATGTCTTGGTGCAGGTAGGCATTACAGCGGTAGTCTCTTACATAAACCATCAGGGAGATCCACGTTCATGTCAGCTGAATTTCTGGCACGTCGGATTCTCCTTGGGGCCCAGGAAAGCTCCTGTCACTCAGGGAAGTTTATATCCCTGGATACCCGTATATGTGAGCAGATTTACTGTCCAGACAGAAAATACAGACAGGGAAGTGGAAACTCCACTTTTTTTCCTGGGCAGAAGAGGACATGTCTTCAGCACAATGTCTCCTCTACTTCTCCCCGTGTCACCCAGCCCCCTTGGGTCTGGACATAAAGGCACATACATGAGCCGGAATGCGTCTGTATGCATTTCTTTCCCCGGTTTTTCTGCTCCCGGGAGTCTTGGACAAGGTTCGCCAGCTAAATTCTCCCCTCGATGGCTCGCCTCGGGCGATTCGGGCGATTTCTCAGGCACAGGGGACTGTATTTCATCCCTGGACTGAATTGTGGAACCTTCTCATGCTTGGCCCCTGTTGGGTACCAACTGAGGTACACAGGGCTTTCTCCTGAGGTTATCGTGACCATTTTAAGTGCTAGGGCTCCCTCCACTTGGAACAAATCTGGGTAGATTTTTCAGGACGGAAGAGGACCTCTTCACCTCTATGAACAGCGCAATGTCTCCTCTACTTCTCCCCGAGTCACCCAGTCCCCCCCTCTGGGGCTGAACACGGTGGTGCATACATGGCCCAAAATGTGCCTGTATGCATTTCCCTTTATTAAAAGTTCATATTGCAGAACCAGTTAACTGCCAGATCGCTTCAGTTTTGGACTCTCTGCAGGAAGAACTGTCAGCAGGCTTATGCCCCGCCACTCTCAGGGTCTATGTGGCCGCCACTTCGGCTTACCACGCCTTGATGGACGGAGTGCCGTTTGCAACACCGGAGCAGCAAGGACTTCACAGACTGTGTCCTTTAGACTTATGTCCACCGCACTATCCAGTGGCATAAGTCAGGACAACTATTCGTTTGCCATGGGAGCCGCAACCGGGGGGCGGCCACCTCCAAGCAGACTATGTCGCATTGGGTGAGGGATGTTATTGCCCTGGCCTACGAGCTTCGCCATTAGGTATTGTAGAATATTTTTATCACGTTAAGTATACATTAATCAAGTATAATCGATGCCATTTTATTCTACAATTATTTCTGATGGTCAAGTATGTATTTTACTGTGTGTGCGTGTGTGTGAGAGAGTAAAGAGGCCTGTGAAGGGGCCTAATGGCCCCTCAGAATGCAATGTGTGACCACATATGGTACTCATATATGGTAAGCTTGAGTCTCATGGTTTGACACTAGAGAAGATTTAGTGGTGGGGCCTCAAAGATGTTTTTCTGCTCAAAACACTACAGACAGAAGACACAGAACAAAAATGTATGGAAAGTTGAGCCACGCCTTGTGAGACCTATGTAAGCGGGTGCAAACTCAAGACATGTTAGTTGTTCTGGAGGCAACTCGGCTTTATGGTCTGACAATAAAGTCTATTCTTCTGAAATCAAAAACTAAGAATTTAAGAGTGATTCCTGATGGAACGAGAGAAACCACAACAAATGGCACCCCAGATGGGACGGAACAGGGCAGAGTGACCACAGCAGCATGCTGACTGGCCAAGCAACACAATAAACGGTGGCCATCGAAAAGTTTGTGTTGCTTGCCAGTTTACTTGTGGTGGTGGAACACTCTAAAAGCTCTTCCAAATTTAAATAAGGAAAATTAAAAATAAATAAAGGGTTTTGATTCCAGAAGAAATAATTGCATGCAATGATCAATTTTCGAAATGTTAAGTGGGCCTTGACGGATAACATTAAAAATATTCTTCATTGGTTGAGGAAGTAAAAATATTCTTCATTGGTTGAGGAAGTAAAAATATTACTCATTGGTTGAGAACTTAAATATATTCCTCATAAGTTAAGGAACTAAAATATTCCTCATTGGCTGAAGAAAAATATCCCTCAATGGTTGAGGACGTAAAAATATTACTCATTGGTTGAGGAATTGAAAAGTGTGCATAAATCCTGTAGATGCAGGTCACTCAAGAGGAGTGGTAGAATAGTTGCGTTCTAGAATTATTTTGTGTTATTGTGAGCTCTGTGTTTATAAAGGCCTTGTGTGTGTACTAAGTGTGACATTTCTGTGGTTGTGAGTGTATTTGAGTCTGTGTTTGAAAGTGTGGGTATGGAAGTGTATGACTGAGTACAAATATAAACCCAGTACAGGGATTGAGATGTCTGATGAATCCTTAAACAATAAAAGGAACACAGAGTGGATGTTATATGAGCCCTAAAAAATAAAAGGGACAGGACAAATGGAGTACATGTTGTCTAATAAAGAAGATTTGTCTTTTATATTTTGAATGGATGTTGGGAATGAAAGCCTGTCTTGTGACACTTTGGAAAGGAATTTCCTTGGTTAACAGAAATCTTGGCTTTGTTGGTTGTTTGACAAATTTACAAAGTTGCAACATTTGTAATCCAGATAGAAAAACTCAGTCTTTAATACAAAACTAACGAAGAAGAATATATACAAATTATAGCAAAGAAAATCTATTTAGATCTATTTTCAATCTTCCATCAAGAATTTTGAACCTAGAAGCAAAAGAGTAATACAGTGTAAATTAACAATAGTGAAATTATAAAAACTGTAAGACAACATGGCTGTAAAAATGTGCATGGAAGAGAAAAATTAACTGTTGGCTGGCAGAACAAGATTTAGTCATGGGCTGTTCTATTCAGGCAACACAGGAAGCCTGGTGTAACTGAGAAAAAGCAGCTGTTGACTGGTCAAAACATCTCGGGTTACATGTGTAACCCTTGTTCCCTGAAAAAGGCGGAACGAGATGTTGCGCTGCTAAGCGCTACGGGGAACAGCTTTCACTGTGAGCCGAACTGAAATAATGTGTGGAACACGTCAATGAACATTGACCGGAATTTATAGCCTCAGTTGATGTAATCATTAGATGCACCTGAGGCCAGGCTATAAATGTATACGTCACCAGGTGTCGTCAGATACTTCTTTTTGAAGAGCAGTCCTGGGACGTCCCAGTGCGGCAAAGCAGCGCAACATCTCATTCCGCCTTTTTCAGGGAACAAGGGTTACACATGTAAACCGAGATGTTCCCTTTACAAAAGGCTTCACTTTGATGTTGCGCTGCTAAGCGCTACGGGGAACGCAATACCCATGCCGCCGCACTTGGGGCTGTCCGGACCCCTACGGTTGTGCAGTGTACTCACAAAAACACGAGAGGTCTCAGACATGAGCTTGAGATGTCGACTCAAGGGCATAAAGGCCCGGAGTAGCATAAACATCTAAACCATTCAATTTTGATGAATGTGTGTGGAGAGGACCAGCCTGCCGCATCACAAACTTGTTCAGGCATGAGCTGAGATGTCGAATCAAGGGCATGAGAGCCCGGCGTGCAGAACATCCAAACTAAAAAAGTCCAATGAATGTGTGCGGCGAGGACAACCTGCCGCATCACAAACTTGTTTAGGCATGGGCTGAGATGTCGACTCAAGGACATAAGAGTCCGGAGTAGCAAAGCATCTAGCCCATAAAGTTCGATGAATGTGTGCGAAGAGAACCCTATCGCAACACAAACTTGCCATAAAACTGATGAATGTGAGCGGAGAGGACCAGCCTGCCGCATCACAAACTTGCTCAGGCATGAGCTGAGATGTCGACTCAAGGGCATAAGAGCCCGGAGTAGCAAAGCATCTAACCCATAAAGTTCGATGAATGTGTGCGAAGAGAACCCTATCGCAACACAAACTTGTCATAAAACTGATGAATGTGAGCGGAGAGGACCAGCCTGCCGCATCACAAACTTGCTCAGGCATGAGCTGAGATGTCGAATCAAGGGCATAAGAGCCCGGAGTAGCAAAGCATCTAACCCATAAAGTTCGATGAATGTGTGCGAAGAGAACCCTATCACAACACAAACTTGTCATGAAAACTGATGAATGTGAGCGGAGAGGATCAGCCTGCCGCATCACAATCTTGTTCAGGTATGAGCTGAGATGTCGACTCAAGGGCATAAGAGCCCGGAGTGGCAAAACATCCAAACTAAAAAAGTCCAACGAATGTGTGCGGAGGGGACAACCTGCCGCATCACAAACTTGTTTAGGCATGGGCTGAGATGTCGACTCAAGGGCATAAGAGCCCGGAGTAGCAAAGCATCTAGCCCACAAAGTTCGATGAATGTGTGTGAAGAGAACCCTATCGCAACACAAACTTGTCATAAAGACTGATGAATGTGAGCGGAGAGGACCAGCCTGCCGCATCACAAACTTGTCCAGACAAGAGCTTGAGATGTCGACTCAAGGGCATAAGAGCCCGGAGTTGCAAAACATCCAAACTATAAAAATCGAATGAATGTGTGCGGAGAGGACAACCTGCCGCATCACAAACTTGCTGCAGAGGGAGACCTCTAGCCAAGGTTTTAGAGGAGGAGTGCCCTCTGGTAGAGTGCGCCCTGAAACCTACTGGCGAAGCTTGACCGCGCGCCTCGTAGGCCCGGGCAATAATGAGGATGCCTCTTTGAGGGCACCCCGCCCACCAAGCCGTGGCAAACCGCAGTGGCCAAATACAGCCTGGCAGTGGTGAGGCAAGTGCCCGCTGACAGTTCTTTCTACAGAAAATCCAGAACTGAAGCAAACTGGCAGTTAGCTGGTTCTGTAATAAGAACTTTAGCAGAAGGAAACGCATGCAGGCGATTTGCGTTTCTACGTTCAGCCCCTCCCGAGGGGAGGGGGACTGGGCGACTCGGGAGAAGTAGAGGAGACATTGCGCTATCAACAGAGGCGAAGAGGTCCTCTTCTGCCCTGTAAAATCTACCCAGATCACTTCCAAGTGGAGGGAGCCCTAGCACTTGAAATGCTCTCGATGACCTCAAGGATGAGAAGGTCCTCCCTGTTCGGAATCGCCCAAGGCGAGCCGTCGAGGAGAGGAATTAACTCCGAGAAACATATCCTGTTCGGCCAGCTTAGCCCATTATTAGGAGGCAAGACCCTTGCTGGTGAACATTGCCAAGACTCCCGGGAGCAGAGAAACCGGGGAGAGAAACACATACAGACGCATTCTGGGTCATGTATGTGTCTTAACGTCCAGACCCAATCAACCGCTGGGTGATTTCAGGGAGAAGTAGAGGAGACATTGCGCTATTCATAGAGGCGAAGAGGTCCTCTTCTGCCCTAAGATCTCACCCAAACTTGTTCCAAGTGGAAAAAGCCCGGCATTTAAAAAGGTCTCGATAACTTCAGGAGAGAGCCCTGTGTCCCTCAGTTGGTACCCTTATGGGCCAAACATGAAAGATTCCACAATTTGGGGCAGGGATGAAATATTGCCCTGTGCCTGAGATAGAAGATCCTTCCTGTTCGGAATTGCTCAAGGCGAGCCGTCGAGGGAAGAGATTAGCTCCGAGAACCAAGCCCTGTTTGGCCAGCGCGGTGCTATCAGTAAGAGGCAAAAACCCTTGCTGGCGAACTCTGGGCAACTACTACCTTAGGGTGGAGTTCTTAACTCCCCCGTTGGTATTTCCTGTCTGGACCGTAAATCTGCTCCCTTATATGGGCATCCAGGGATATAACTGACCTGAGTGACAGGAGCTTACCCTGGGCCCTAAGGAGAATCCGACGTGTCAAAAATACAGCTGACAAGAACGTGGGTCTCCTTGAAGATTTATGTAAGAGGCTACCGCTGTATTGTCCACCCGCACCAAGACATGGCAGCCTCAGGAGGAGGTATTTCAGGGCCAGAAATACAGCCATCAACCCGAGACAGAGACTGTGACAACCGAGCTGATGACCCTCCTATCCCCTTAAGCTGGACGACCACTTAAGGCCACTACCCCGCCCATCAGGGAGGCGTCTGTCGTTAGCAGTCTGCGACAACAAGACGCACCTAGAGTGGGACCCAAGGCAGAAAACCGGGGTCTGAACCACATAGGAAGGGAACGAAGCCTGAGGCGCGTAACCCTATTTAGCCCAGGGGTTTTGGCCCTTGGAAGAAATCCCCTGGCTTTTGGCCACAACAAAAATGGTCTCATGAGCAGAAGGTCCAGAGGGATCACCATGGACGCGTTCGCCCTGAGACCTGGAAATCGTTGGTACTGATAACAGTGCAACCTTGACCTAGCCTGACTTTGCTCAGGGTGATCTGAATGGACTCAATCCTAGCGGGAGACAGTTGTGCCCGCATTGAGATTGAACTCCATACGATGCCCCGATAGACAGTGTTCTGAGTGTGAGAGAGGACGCTTTTCTTGGCGTTGAGCCTCAACCCCAGAGAAACAGATGAGCTAAGACGATGTCCCTGTGCTGAACTGCCAGTTCCTGGAACTGCGCTATGATCAGCCAGCCGTCTACGTAATTCAGAATGCAGATGCCCCGAGTCGCAAGGAGCCAGCTACATCATGCATTGTGAATGTGCGGGTAAAAGGGCTAGGCTGAGTGAAAGAACCTGACCCTGGAAGACTTCGCCCCGGATGTGAACCTCAGGAACTTTCCATGTTGTGGCAGAACTTCTAAATGAAGTATAGAAGTGCGTCATAAGATCGATGGTGACCAGCCAAACGAGTTGTAGGGCTTGAGACACGACCGTCTTGACAGGCATCATCTTGGACTTGAACACCCACGGGTAGTTCAAGCTTTAAGATCTAAGCCAGACGCCACCCCTCACCCTCCATGGGAAGCGGGAAGTATTTAGTGTAATAACCTAACTCTCTCTCTGGAAGGGGAACACATACCATGGCCCCTTTAACCAGGAGATTGAGTTTTTTTGTTTTAACAAAAAAGAAATCCGGTTACTGGTAGTGAGAACACGCCATTGAAACACGGAAAAGCGGCGAGAGAATTAAATCCTGACGCCCTTATAAGACCCACAGAAAAGAATATATCCGGCAGAAGTTTCCACGCTGCCAGGATCTCTGAGATGGGTATTATATTTTAACACTTCCTGTTGAGGGGTTGTCGGGTGTTTCGCGTCCTGAATAAAATGCGGGAACAGCGAAAACACCCGATTTTGACGGAAGTCTCTGCAACCCGAAACACCAAGAGGTGGAGGGAATGGAGGGGCTTCGAGGGGGTACCGGGAGGGGTGAAGTGAAGCACGTGCCCCGTCCCGAGGGGAGCTACCCCCTAATCTAGGCGCAAGACCGTCAGGGTTTTCTCTTACTAGAATTTATAGTCCTGAGGTCTTGCTTCGGGGGCTGGCGAGGGCGGCGAGACTGTCCCCAATCCCTGGGAGGATTTTTTTTTTTTTTTTTTTTTTTTTTTTTTAGGGGTTCTCCATGAGAGAAAAAGCTCTTCATGGAGGTTATCAAAGAAAGGGAAGGGACCCATGAGGCGTTCCCTTTCTTAGACTGGAAGATAAAATCTATCCCCTATTTGGAGCGTTTGGGGGTCTCTTTTTCGCGTGGCCAGTCCAATCTGGCAACCGCACGAGTAACAACATCGAGCAATTCCTCCGTATATTTTTTTATCGCGGACGGAAAGCTTCGGAGGCGGGAAGAGAATTGCGATCCACCTCATGATCCGAAGAAGCGTCGGAAGCAGCTTTGAGATCATGTGAAGGACCAGCTGGGTTTGGGGAGAGAGTGAGAGAAAGGGATCAACCCGTCTCTTGCTCCTCAGCCAAATCCATGCACGAGCCCCACGAACGATCTTTTACGTGAGTGCTGACTCCGGAAGCAAGCGAGGCGAGCACGACGCACTCTGCCTGTTAAAGCAAATCGCAGTGCTCGCACCCGCCCTGCTGCAACGCGAGAGCAGCGTGCTCTTACCCCCAAACAAACAGCAAAAACTGATGTGTGCCGTCTTCAGCTATAGAGCGAGAACAGAGGAACATGCACCGTTTGCTTTCAGTCATTCTCTCTTTTTTTTTTTTAAATATATATATAATATTTTCTAAACAGAAGAGAAAAATAGAACAACATTCACTGCACACTGCCTAACTGATTCTATCTCCTAAAAGAGGAAAGAAAGTTTTGACAGGGTGTGTGAAACACACAGAAACAGAATCGCTCTGAAAAAAGAGTTTCTGACGACACCTGGTGACGTATACATTTATAGCCTGGCCTCAGGTGCATCTAATGATTACATCAACCGAGGCTATAAATTCCGGTCAATGTTCATTGACGTGTTCCACACATTATTTCAGCTCGGCTCACAGCGAAAGCTGTTCCCCGTAGCGCTTAGCAGCGCAACATCAAAGTGAAGCCTTTTGTAAAGGAAACTCCTAATTAGACTGAAGCCAAGACAAGTATTTAACTTCATACAAAATAATTTATACGGCTAAGTGATATAACTGTGCTTACAAGGTCATGTCATAGAGACAAGTAAGAATATTAAAATAATATAGTACTTTAATTTCATTTGGGAAATTACATTATCTGAGAAAAAACTTTGACTCCAGTGTTTTGCAATAAACTAAAATTCAACTAAGCAATTGGATTTTAAACAAAGGTTGTATTAAAGATAAGTATTGTCATAATACATAAGGTATAATTATGGCAGCCACTCCTGTGGACATATTAGGATTAAAATATCCATTGTGTAAAGAACTTATAGATAAACTCTCAAACAAATGGCAAAAAAGAACCAAAGATTTGATGACAAAATGGCCAAAGGAAGGGACATTTGATGTATCCTTGTGTGAGGAAATAGAAACATTGATAAAAAACTACAAAAGTAAAGATAAGAGTAAAAAAAATAAAAAGAGAGAGGAAAAAAGAAAAAGGGAGAGAGAAGTGCTAGCATTGTTCAAAACAGAAGGAGAAAATTATCTGAAAAATATAATACAGGCTAGAAAAATATTGAAGGATGCTGAAAAAGTGATAAGTAAAAAAGGAGATGAGGTACTTGTCAAACCACCACCATATGTGCCCTCAGAAGGTCAGTTCCCAATGCTCAAGGGAACTGTAGAGATTCTAGGAGAAATGCAGATGGAGGGACATGTGGAGTTAGAAAAAGAAAGCCAAACAAGACTGGGAGTCAGACCGAAGGAAAAAAAGAGAGTTCAGAAAAAGTGAGAAAAGCTTGCCATTAGATTGTTATGAACAAGCACGGGCAGCTTTAGAGAAGATAAAATTGAAATATGATAAAGATACTGTATGTGAAAAAGAACCATTAGGGCAAGTGAGAACAGAAGAAGAGAGGGCAGTGGTGGCTCAGTGGTTGAGGCTCAGGGTTACTGACCAGAAGGTCTGGGGTTCAAGCCCCAGCACCACCAAGATGCCACTGTTGGGCCCTTGAGCAAGGCACTTAACTCCAGGTTGCTTCGGGGGGATTGTCCCTGTAATAAGTGCACTGTAAGTCACTTTGGATAAAAGCATCTGCCAAATGCATAAATGTAAATGTAAGAGGAGGTTGAAGCAGAAGTGCAATAAATAGAAGCACAAATACATAAAAGAATGAAAGAAACAGAAAAATTAATACAAGACACAGATAAATTGGTGAGAAATAGAAGTAGACTATTAGATAGTAGGGATATAGAAAGTGACGAGGAGACATCATTTGATGAAGGAAGGTGGGCACAGGGGAGAGAACAAGGAATGCTTAGGCTGTTAGCACAGCAACTCCCCATTTTAATTAAAGGTACACAGGGACATTATGTGCCTTGGGCTACACAGGACCTTGAGGGGCTGGTCACTCGACTCCCTAACATCCACGAGGGGTCTGGGAAATTGATTTTTTTGTTTGTGTTTGAAGAACAAACAATGGGCAAACTGTTATCTGTGGGGGACATTAAAGCACTCCTGGCAAAAATTGTAGGAGGAGCAGATATGGGGAAAATCCTTCAAGCATCTGGTTTGGCAAGAGCTGTGGACTCTTATTACATGGATGGAACTGTTTTTGATGCATACCGTCCAGCAGTGTGGCAGGCAGAGTATCCAACCAGAGTGGACCCTAAAGCATTAAAAGGGGAACAGCTGGGGGAAACAGAAAACCCAATCACATATGTTCAGAAACAACTAAATAAATGGAAGCAAGAGACTGAAGGGAATCCAGAAGGAGACTCATTACTGGCTACATTGTTTAGAAATGCTGTGATAAATGCTATGCCAGAAGCTGTAAAGAGCAAGCTGGAAGACGTGGTCAGCTTAACCTCCAAAACACACAGGGAATTTTGTGATCATGTGACTCATGCAGTAGAGCAATATAGAAAAAATTAACAAAAGTTAAAAACCCAAGAGAAAGAGCTGCAGAAAAAACTAACTCAGTTACAGCTTGAAGAATTGACACATAAGCATAAGAAAAAGATTCAAGCTACAGTAAAAAAAGAAGAATCAGAGCAAATGACAATAATGGCTCCTGTAAATGCTCCAACACCAAACATGCAGCTGAATCCACTTACAGCAACCCCTACAAGTACACACCAGGTCCCTGTGCCCATCATCAATGTTTATGCTCAACAACCAGATATGATGGGATGGAAAAGAAAACCATCACAAGGGGAACAGAGAGGAAGAGGCAAACTTAAAAGATTTCCTCCAAGAGTGTGCTGGGGATGTGGACAGAGTGGACATAAAAAAGATGAATGCCCCATAACTCCATGGCAACCACCACCTGGTGTTGGGGGGGCAGCAGCCCTTTCGAGGTCAATCTCAAGGTCCAGTAAACCCTTGGGGAGTTCCAAATCAAGGCTATTAGGGATGCCCAGAGAATCCTACAGGGGAGAATCAGCTTCCAATTTTAACAACCAATGCTGATCAAGAACCTATGCTACAGGTTAAAATAGAGGGAAAAATCATACCCATGCTAGTAGACACAGGAGCAGTTTACACGTGTGTACATTCAAATTATGCCTCACATCTCCCCTTGTCTGGAAAATTTGCAAAGACAATAGGATTCTCAGGACAAATGCAACTAATTCCAATGACTGCTCCAGTTTGTCTACAAACTAAAAACAAAACTGCAACCATACCTATCCTGGTATCAAATCAGACACCAGTTAATTTGTTAGGAAGAGATGCATTGTGTAAATTGGAACTTCAAATTTGGTGTTCTCCAGAGGGAGTGTATATAGATTTACAGGGAATAAAAACTCAAATGATGATTTCTGAACCAAGAGAAAATGTGTACTGGATAGGACAAATAGAAAATGACGTGACACAAATAATAAATAAATGGGGGAAATTTATTGAAGCACAGATTTCTGAAGCACAGTTGCCAAAATCAGAATTTCACTGTACAATGATATATGATCCTGAAAGAGATGCAGAAGTAGAAAAGAAATGGCAGGAAGGAACTAAAAGACAAAAAAATCAAACTTACCTCACAATACATCATAATAGGTAAACAGGGAGCAGCTTTAAGTATAACTGAGAGTGAATTTGTTAACAATTGGTTCAATGTAGTAGATTCGGCTCCACATGTATTCTTATATGTAGGGGAAAATTGGGATGCAAAAGATTTGGGGCCAATGATGAAAAAAGCTAAACAGAGCCAATGGGAAACAACAGTAAATCCATTGATTTTCCATTCTGCTGACAAAAAATACATAAAAATTTTGTGTGGGACTGCATTGATGGGTACTCCTCAGGAAGTAGTCATCAATAAAAAAATACAAATGCAGATGACACCAACAAACAAATTGATAGAGACCATTGATGCTGAAATACTTAAAGAAGTGGAGCATCAGGTACCAAATGAGTTATGGTCTCAGCATGACACAGATGTAGGACTGGTAAATTCAGCCAGTCCAGTAAGAATACAACTTAAACCAGGGGCACGTCTGCAAAGAAAATCGCAGTACCCTTTGCGGCCTGAGGCTGAAACAGGCATAAAAGACACTATAGATGGTCTAGTAAAAGCAGGAGTATTAATGGAAACAAACAGTTACTGTAATACTCCAATTTTTCCAGTGATCAAAGCAAACAAATCTAAGTGGCGCCCGGTCCATGACTTACGAGCAATAAATGATATAGTAGAGGATTGGCCAGCTGATGTTCCAAACCCTCACACACTGCTGACGAATGTCCCTCCTGATGCCAAATACTTTACCGTGATTGATTTATGTTCTGCCTTTTTCAGCGTTCTGGTGGCAAGGGAAAGTAGGTATTTGTTTGCATTCACATATGCTGATAAACAGTATACCTACACCAAAATGCCACAAGGATTTAAACACTCACCACATATATTCAATCAAGTTCTCAAAGCTGATTTAGAAGACTTAATGATAGACAGTACGCTGCTGCAGTATGTTGATAATTTAATGATCTGCTCCACATCATTGGAACAGTGTCATAGAGATTCTATTAAAGTACTTACTAGGTTAGCTCAAGGAGGACACAAGGCATCCAAAACAAAACTACAGTATTGCCAGCCACAAGTGGAATACTTAGGACGATTAATCTCATATGGCACGAAAGCTATAGCTCCAAATCATTTAGAAGGCATGAGTAAAATACAATTGCCGCAAACAGTAGGGCAGATGATGACTTTCCTAGGAATGACAGGCTTCAGTTCTGATTGGATAGAGGGAAATGCAGTAAAAACAGCTCCATTAAGAGAAATCATGAAACAAGCAGGATTGCAAAATTTCAATACTCCATTGAAATGGAATTCAGATGCTATGATATCGTTTGAATCTATAAAGAAAGAACTACAACAGGCACCGGCCCTCTGTAATCCTGACTACACTATACCATTTCACCTGTATGTGGCAAACAGAACTGATGGCTATGCATCAGCTGTATTGATGCAAGAGACATGTAGTGGCAGGAAAAAACAACCCATAGCTTACTATAGCACCAAATTGGACAATGTAGCACAAGGTTCCCCACAATGTTACCAACAAGGCCTTGCAGCAGTATATTACACATATGAAAAAGTATCTACATTAACCATGGGATACCCAGTAACCATTCATACACATCACAAAATTGTGGAGCTAATAGAACAAGGAAAATTTGTTCTGACTCAAGCCCGCATTCTAGCATATTCATCACTATTTACATATCCAGATGTTACAATAAAGCGATGCAATACAGTCAATCCAGCTGAATTGATTCCATTGGCTTATGAAGGTGAGCCACATGACTGTGTGGCTAATTCATTGGCATTTACTAGACTGCGACCAGATCTTGAATCTGCACCAATCTATGATGCAGAAGTCACTTACTTTGTGGATGGTTCTAATTTTAGAGACTATATGGGAACTCATACAGGATATTCAGTAATAAAGAAAAACATGGATGAATTTGTACCTGTAATCTCCCAGCAGTGTGTACAACCTTGCTCTGCTCAATTAGCAGAATTGAAAGCTCTCACAACTGCATGTCAATTAGCAAAGGGACAAACAGCAAATATTTTCACTGATTCCGCATATGCTCATGGTGTATGTAATCTATTTGGAGCAGTATGGAAACAGAGAGGTTTCAAAAAGAGTGATGGAACTCCCATCCAACATACTGAACAAATAGGTCAATTAATTTCTGCTATGATGCTACCAAAACGATTGGCTTTTATCAAATGTCAAGCTCATAAAAAAGGAAATGACTTTGTCATTAAAGGTAACAACATAGCAGATTTTGAAGCTAAGAAAGCATCAGGTTGACAAGTAGCAATATTAGCTCCAGTAGTTTTGATAGAACCACAACCTCAATTGGATGATGTTATTTGAATTCAACAACAAGCAGATCCATAAGAACAGTCCATGTGGAAACAAAGAGGAGCTAAGATAGACACAAAAAATATTTGGCGTTCACATGAAGGACAGATCGTCGCACCAACCACACTTTTAAATGTCCTTATTCCAGATTCGCATGGTTTTGACCATTGCGCCAGGGGAGAAGTGATAAGCAAAATTAAACAGCAAGGATATTGGTCTCCATACTTACATGCAATGGTAGTTGAATTTCTGTCCACATGTGAAGTCTGTGCCAAAAACAATGTTAGGAAAGGAACAGCAACACCAATAGGCCACATACCAGTACCAGAAGGACCATTCAAGCACCTGGTGATGGATTATGTGGACATGATAAAGCGAGTACAAGGAAAAAGGTATATGCTTGTGGTAATAGACAGATTTAGCAGATGGGTAGAAGCAATACCATCAGCAGATGAGGGAGAAGGAACAGTAATAAAATTTCTAACAAGAGAAGTAATTCCTAGATTTGGAATACCATCAGAAATAAGCTCAGATAATGGATCAGCATTCATTCAAAAAACTGTAAAACAAGTATTGCAACAATTGAGAATAAAACAGAGGCTAGGGTGTGTTTACCACCCACAATCTCAGGGGCTGGTTGAAAGGGTAAATGGTACCCTCAAGGCCAAACTTAACAAAATATGTGAAAGTACTAATCTTAACTGGATTGATGCTTTACCTCTTGCGTTAATGAGCTATCGCATGCAAACTAACAGAAGCACATACTTAACACCGCATGAGATGCTTACGGGTCGACCCATGCCTGTGCCATAATGTAGAGGTCCCTACAAAGGACCCCCTCTGGAGCAATTGCAAATGGAACTCAGATCTTATATGAAGAAACTAACCTCAATACATAAAGCTATCTATTTACAGGAAAAGAGAAAAGAGCCTGAAGAAGAGACAGAGATATCTTGTCCAGTTGTTCCAGGTGACCAAGTCTATTTGAGAGTATTCAGAAGAAAGTGGAATGAGCCCAGGAGAGAGCGACATTACAAAGTGGTGACAGCTACTCCAACAGCAGTCCAAGTGGAAGGAAGCCACCTGGATACCACCTGGTATCATCTGAACCACTGTGCAAGGGTACCCAGAGTAAGTAAGGAAGGAGAAGAAGAGAAACTTAAACCAGACGATAAGAAAGAAAGTGTGGTGAGACCAGAGACGCAGAATGAAGAAGTACAGAATGTCAAAAGCTCAGAAGGAGATGCACAGGGAGTGGAGCAAAGCAGAGAATATCAAGAAAGTGGTAGGAATGAGTCCAAAAGCATGTGTGATGATCATCACATACCTATTGCATCTGGCAATGCAAACTCAATCTATAGCCAACACCACTCAATAATAACTCAAACAGATCAAGAATCAAATAAAAAACAAAAAATATCAAAACAACGTAGAAACATTGAAAATAATTTCAATAGTATTGGAAAAATTAGGAAATTAGAAACAGCACAAAATAATGAATGGTATGAATGGGCAACTTTTACAGCAAAACAGATAGGTATGGAAAATTGCCTACTGTGCTCCAAATCACCTCTAAATAAGGTAACGGTAATTCCAAATCAACATGACTATCAAAAATGTGCCAACTTATTAAAAACTTTTGTCATTTAAAAAAGCATCTTAGACCATACTGCCCGGCTGAATGTTTGGCGTTTTTGGGAAATTCCATTCTTAAGGACCATTTCAATAAACCACATTGGGGAGATTGGTGTAGATATGGGGATATAAAAGAGAACATTAAAATAAAAAAAGGAAAGGTAGAAATCCCAAAATGGTATGACATAGGTTATAGCCAAGAGTATGAGTGTTATAGTAAACTTGAAGTAATTCATTATTTGGGAGAATATACGGGAAGATGTGCTACTACTTGGAATTTAGACAAAACAAATGCTTGGCAATCAGATGTACCTGTAAGATCCCCAGTACTTCAAGCACAAGGATTGAGAAAGGGAATAAAAATATATCGAGTGTGAAAATCAAACCATAGCATTACCGTCAATAGAGTTATATGAAGATCAAACAATGGTGGTGGCAGATTTTTTTTGGGTATGTGGAAAAGAACAACTTATGGCCTCCTTACCACTAGGATGGAAAGGGATATGTGTTAGAGTACGATTGATTCAGGAAATAACAATGGCACAGTGGGAAGCAGGACAATTCATAAAAGGAAGATAGGAATAGAACGCAAAGAGCATATAAAACAGTCCCTAATATGTTTTTAGACTCAATCGGTCAACCTAGAGGTATACCTAATGAATTTAAGGCTAGAGATGAAGTCAAAGCAGGGCTAGAATCAATATTCATTTGGATTACACAAAATAAAAACACCGAATGGATCAATTATATTTACTATAATCAACAGAGATTTATTCATTACACTGATGATGCTTTATCTGCTTTAGGAGAACAAGTACATGAAACAAGTAGAATGACATGGCAAAACAGACAGGCTCTTAATTGGTTACTGGCAAAACAAGGGGGTGTTTGTGTTATGTTTGGAGATCAATGTTGTACTTTTATACCAAATAATACCGCTTCGGGAGGAACATTTAGTGAAGTCATGGTTAAATTAAAAACCTTAAGAACCGAAGTTAAATAAAATGCTGGAAGAGATAATCAAATGTGGGATTGGTTTGATTTAAAGTTAGGAGCATGGGGAGCATGGTTTGTTAAAGTGGGAATGTTTTTGGGAATTGCAATAGTGATAGGAGTGTTAGTATTCTGTTGTATGCTTCCTTTATTAAGGTCACTAGTCATCAAAGCAATGGTTAAACAAATGGAAATGCTAAGATATCAAGAAAATGGGAAAGTGAATTTGGAGGGTAACTAAAGTATATATTACCAGGATTGGCTTCATGAACTAAATGAGGATTCACAAACATTGGATGAGGATTCAAGTATCTCAAATGATGATGAAGATGATGAATAAAGATTAACCACACCCTGGGTGTAAGTGCTAGCCTAACCTCTCCCCAAAGGGTGACCCTCTACGATGCGCAAAGTATCTGGGTTGAAGATGTCTACACTCAAGCAAGAGCTCTTGACATTATAATGAATATTAGTTTTATATTTGCAAGGCTGAACCAATTGCACGCTCATGCTTAAAACAATTTTGCATGTTTTATTTCTTGGATGAAAATGGGGACAGAATCTTTTACTCTATTCTTAATCAAAGTTGAATAGAGATGTTTGGTTCTGTGATCTCCAACGGAGTGCGGTGGCATAATCTGGTCATTGGTAGCGAAGCTGTGTGAGTTAATTTAGTCATTAGATAGCATAACAAAGGCGACTGAATTGTGAAACTGCACTCTGAGGAAACAAAGTGGAAATTTGACTTCTAAGTCACAAAGGGGGATATGTAGAATATTTTTATCATGTTAAGTATACATTAATCAAGTATAATCGATGCCATTTTATTCTACAATTATTTCTGATGGCCAAGTATGTATTTTACTGTGTGTGTGTGTGTGTGTGTGTGTGTGTGTGTGTGTGTGTGTGTGTGTGTGTGTGTGAGAGTAAAGAGGCCTGTGAAGATTAGGCCCCTCAGAATGCAATGTGTGACCACATATGGTACTCATATATGGTTAAGCTTGAGTCTCATGGTTTGACACTAGAGAAGATTTAGTGGTGGGGCCTCAAAGATGTTTTTCTGCTCAAAACACTACAGACTGAAGACACAGAACAAAAATGTATGGAAGGTTTAGCCACGCCTTGTGAGACCTATGTAAGCGGGTGCAAACTCAAGACATGTTAGTTGTTCTGGAGGCAACTCGGCTTTATGTTCTGACAATAAAGTCTATTCTTCTGAAATCAAAAACTAAGAATTTGAGAGTGATTCTTGACGGAACGAGAGAAACCACAACAGAATCAGGGCTCACTCCACCAGATGGGTCACCTCCTCTAAAGCCTTGGCTAGAGGGGTCCCTCTGCAGAAAATTTGTGATGCGGTAGGCTGGTCCTCTCCGCACACATTCATCATTGTTCATGCTACTCCCGGCTCTTATGTCCTTGAGTCGACTTCTCAAGCTCATGTCTGAGACCTCTCACATTCTTGTGAGCAGACTTCACAACCGTAGGGGTCCAGACAACCTCAGTGCGGCGGCGTGGGTATTCTCGTTCCCAAAGCACTTTTCTCAGTGCAGCATCCTAGTGAAGCTTTTTGTAAAGGAAACGTCTCGGGTTAAGTAGTGTAACCCTTGTTCCCTGAAAAAAGTAGACCATCAGTAACAAGAGATGTAATACTCTGGATGGCAGTGTCTCTTTTGAGTATTTATTTATGGCATTTGTGCACCAATACTTTAGCTTTTTCCTATGCAATATTTTAGATTAATCTTGTTGTTAATGTTTGAAAGGCATGGCCAGAGGTTTGCCTTCTTGACTTGAGGCGAGAAGCTTGCTACAGGGAACCCTTCAGCCAGTATTCAGAATGCCCTAGACAGAGTGCCATCACTGAGGATGTTCCAGTCCACATGCAGGCTGTCATTGACCGCACTGCAGAGGAAAAGAGACTCACAGGGAGCTGAACAGCATTTGGTGGTACTTTGACAATGTTCACATTTTTCATCATTACAGACTGAAGCATAGTAAAGATTCAACAAGGGCTTTTGTTAGAAATATCGTCAACTATGCGGCCCATTTATCTTTATTTTAAATGTACTTTATGTATGCATTTAATGTAACATTTAAAGTATTTAATGTGACATTTAAAGCTAGGATATTCAATGTATTAAAGAAGAATTTTTGTTACATTTGTGTAGTCTCTTTACATTCCAACAGCAATCAATAAATTAAGTGCTCTGATAATGAAAAGAAAAATTCCGTAATCTATGGCAGTCACAGGTCAATAAAAACCCTGTCCGTGATTGGTAGCCCACCTTCCTCTCTAAATACATACCTGCCTACCTGCACACACACTGCCCATGCACTCATTGATCTTTACCGGAGTCTTCCTCCAGCAGTACTCGGGCAGTGCATTTGTTTTGGAGGTTTGGCTTTGAAAGAAGCCCTAAAGGTAGGGGGTGGAATATTTTTGGTTGTTTGCTTTCAAAATCTAGCTTAGACTTGCTCGTTTCTCCAATTCTGCATATTCTAGCTTTAATGTCAGTTGTTCTTTGACTAACAGCTACCAAACAATACACTTAAAAATCCTATATCTCAATATATTTCACTCACTCACTCATGCACTCACTATATCTTTCACTCACTCACTCACTCACTCACTCACTCACTCACTCACTCACTCACTCACTAACAATCTCTTTCAGTCATTCATCACTTACTCACTCACTCACTCACTCACTCACTCACTATCTCTTTCAGTCACCCATAATTTATTGTATTTTATATTTATTGTCATTTATGTTTATATTTTGTATTTACTGTGCAACTTCCTTTATACAGTTTGTTCTGGACTCAATTGTGGTTTTTTTGTCTGAATGCTGACACCTACTGGTTATTATAAGAACTGTAGTGCATTAAGTATGTAGCAATCATCTTGTTTTAGTCCGAGCACATGGTGGAGATCTCAAGACTGCATACATGTTCTTCTTTCTTATATATTTGCTCCCGAGAAAGGCATAATCTGTAAGTTTTATACTCTAAATCATTTGTATGTGATCTTATTATGTGGATGTCATAAGATTGTGGATTTATTTGAGCATAATCTATATTCTGAATATATAGTGTGAGTGAATATAGACTTCACGTAAGTTTAGATATGCTGAAGATATCATAGTTTTCTGAATTCACATATATTGCATATATATATTGCATATATATATATATATATATATATATATATATATACGTAAAGGCATTTGATTAGATTTAAATGGTTTCAGTCTATGTATGTGTGTTTTTCTTCATATTGTCACGTATGTACATAATCAAAGAGACTTTGTAAGAGACAATATTCTGAGAATATCTTTATTGTTTGTTGCAGTTTCACACAAAAGACAAAAGAAAAGACAAAAGATAAAGGAAAATGGATTTCAGTAAAGAAGTTTGAATTCCAATCCTGTGTATGCCTTTTCCTGGGTCTCGTGTTTAGCTCGCTGCTAAAGCTTGTATCGTAAACGCAGGCTGAGAGCAGAAGAGTGAAAAGATTGACTTTTCGTCAAGAGCATTAATGAAAACCATATGCACTGCTTCTGAGGATACCCATAATGACAAGCCCGCAAAAAAGCAGCCAGCCCTCTGAGCTAAAGATTAGATCGGCGACCAGATCTCTGTCTTGCAAGTCGTCAATCTCACGCCGCTCCAGCAAGTCTAAAAGCGATTCTCAAGATGGAATCCTTTGTTAAAGGCCTTAGCTCGGTTACAACACATCACCAAGTCCTTCAGTCATAATCCAGAACATAACTTTGGTTCTAAAGTTTGCATCCCCATTTCTGAATGTTATAGCAATGTTTTCTAATAATATCTTTGTATCTTTTTCCATTAAATGTTCATCCAACCTCTTTGAGTACTCTTTGAGCAGATTTTTTTTTAGAGGAATGTGTGGATGTGACTCTCCCATTCACTGTTACGATGCTCTTTTCAGGTATTCAGAGCATGACCAAAGTTTTCCATTACATCTCCAGTTTTAATGTTTCCCCTCCCCCAGTTTTATAAAGGTTAAAACCAGCAGATCATATAGAGAAACACTTTGTTTATTTTTCTTACTCAATTGGCAAACAGTTTTTTCTTGTTTTCAGCATAAATCTCACTAAATTAGATTTCTGTCAAAACAAGACATAAAATCTGCTCGTCAAGTAAATAAATCATGTTTTAAGAATGTTTAATATTTTTACTGGAAAACAAGACAAAAATACTTGTTTTGAAAAAAAAACATTTGCAGTGTAAAATGGTCCCACAAATGTTTTTTTTTTTTAGAAGTTGCAAGCGTTCTGGGGTGTATTCCAGAAAGCAAGGTTAACTTACCGTCAGATAAACCTTAAACTCTTGGTTGATTAACCCCAAACTTGCTTACTCTAGGTATGTCGGTTCCAAAACACCTGTGAGGAGTTAGTTTAATCAACCTACTGCTAATAACCTCGAAGTTAATACGTAGCACGGCGTAACATATAAAGGCATTTTCAATGGAACGCCGAATTCAGGAGTCACCATGGAAACTAAGGGTGAAAAGTTACGTGTCGCAGTACTTCTCGAGCGGAGTTAGAAGTTTTAATGTTGGCTTATGAGGAGTTCAAGCCCATTATAATGAAAAAAGCAATACAGCTGCATATGCGAGGGAAAGACAATTGGCTTGGCAAAAAATAACTGACAGAGTAAATGCGTACCTTTTTTTTTTTATTACATTTTAAATATGCTTGCCTTTCTTTTGTTAATTTGCAAAGTTGAACAATTGTCTTTTTGAGCATGTGGCATGACTCGACAAGCATTTACTTTTCTCTACATCAGTTTCTTTCAGAATACAGTGCAATGTATATTGACAAGAAATATTTAGGCCTCTTGTTTTATAAGGTGTAATCCTTCTGGAGCCAAAAGAACTCTTTCCCAAGTCAAAATGAAACACAAAAACATTCTCCAAAAAGGTAACATTTTATTTTAACTGTTGTAAGATCAATGTCTTAAGTTACTTTTACAGTATTCTTCCTATATAGCTAATAGAAAGAAGGCTGAGGCCCGTCTAACTGGCAGGGGTCCACCTCCACCTTCTCTCACCCCATCTGAGGAGTTGGCTCTTTCACTTAATAAAGGTCGCCCTGTGTTCGATGGTATTCCAGAGGGTACTTCGTCAGACTTTGCTACCTCCCACAACAACGCAAGTGACTTGGTACAATGTAGGTATACCACATTAGTACTTATGATTATTTAGTCAGACGTTTGGACAAAACGATCATTAACTCTTGTCATTAGGAAGAAGGCTAAATGCTTCCCAAATGCAGTCATTGTTTCACTTGTGCATTATGCATACATATTTTGTTTTACAGCATATGCTGTATACAGTAATCAGTTTTTTTTTATTCTTGCATGTTCCTAATGCCTTTATTCAGTGTCTGTCATACTTTAGTAATTTACACATTGAGTATCTTTTTTTTCTTGCAGTTGCTGATGGACTCATTGTATTATTGGATCCTCCTGAAACCACACAGTCTGTCACAATTGTTAGAGGTGCATTTTAAGAACCAGTTGCTTTAAGATCTTTCACTTTGTCTGCCAGACAAAGTAACCTTGCATATTTCCACTCTAGAATGATGATGAAGAGACCACATCTGCTGTGACTGAACAAGAAAGTGCTGGGAGACCCACAGAGGTATGATGCATATATTGGACAATGCATAGCTTTTTAGATGGAGTGAAAAATGTGTCATTTGTCCTGTGACAGAATCTTGCTGGGGATGTACATGCAGATGAGGGTCCATCTACCTCTACACATAATCTTAGCAGTGTAAGAACTTGTCCCTGGTTGTCCTTATTTACATAATGTTACTATGTGGCAGATTTTCTTCTTTAACCATCTTATTTACTTTGCCTTCCTAGTTGTCTGCAAAGGAGGTGTATAAGGTCCATCTATTAAGGCAAAGTAAAAAAACTGACATGGACCTTATACAGCTTCAGCTAGAGGAGAAAAGGCTGGCCATTAAAAAGGCCAAACTTGAAATAGAACTACTGGAGCGTCGCCTTAAGGTGAGAAGAATCATATGTGAACATGAATCTGTTATTTAAAAATGTTGTGTGTGTGTGTATAAAGCAATAAATACAAATCTGTCATGTCTGTTTTATTTCAGGATATGAAGAAATAGAACAGATTAAATAAAGTGATTTTGACAAATCATGTCTCTAAGCATTCTGCCATCTCGGTGGTCTGCTAGATTCAATGGGTGTTGTTCTAGGTCATCTTCATCAGGACAGGGGGGATGCCTCTCCTCTTATTGTGGCAATGTTGTGAAGTACCACACAAGCAACTGTGATGTCACATGCCCTATTTGGAGTGACCCTGAGCCCACGCAGACACTGAAACCTCACCTTCAGAATGCCTATTGTCATCTCCACCTTGGCCCGTGTTCTGCTGTGAGACAGGTTGAAGCGTGTCTTCGGAGGGAGGAGTTGCTACAGACACAGCGACCAGGGGGTAGTGGGAACTGCCCAAGGGAGACATGGGTCCGCTCGTAAGGGGACAGTACCGCGGAAAATGCACACAGGAGAGAAGTCCACGTAGGAGCCCTGACCTGTGGAGCACCTATTCCAGTTCAGGGTAGATCTGAGTACCCGTAGTGTATTGGGTCAGCGAATTCCTCCACTGAATTGCGGACCCAGAGGGCTAGGGAGGAGTCATCCAGGGAGCCGAGTGAGTGGGATCACCTGGGAGAAAAAGCGAGGGAAAGGGCACTAGGTGCAAGCGATCCACCCGGTCAGTCCATCAGTGTGTTACTGAGTTCTATTGGCTCGGACCTGAGAAAACACAGGACGAAACTGACTCTACCCTGAGATTGTAAAATCTCACAAAGGTATTAGGTGTTGCCCAAACCGCTGCTCTGCATATGTCTGCCAGGGAGGTGCCTCTGGACAGTGCCCATGAGGAGAGGACGCAACACTCCTTGTTGAGTGTACCCTGACCAGCAAGGGGGGGGCACGGCCTGGGTGCGATAGGCCAATAAAATGGCGTCCCACCACCCAGTGGGAGAGCCTCTGTTTGGAGAGAGCTATCCCTTTCCACTGTCCACCAAAGCAGACAAAGAGCTGTTCAGAACGTCTAAAGCTCTGCGCGCTGTCCAAGTAGGTACGCAAAGCATGTACCGGACACAGCAACAAACCTTGGGCACGTAGCCCGGTCCTCGGCCCTCTTGATGGAGGTGAGCGTGATCAGCAGGGCCGCCTTTAGGGATATGGTCCTGAGTCCAACTGATTCTAGCGGCTCGATGGGGGGGTCTCTGAAGGCCCGAGAGAACCACTGAGAGATCCCAGGAGGGGAACAGGCTTGGCAGGGAGGGATTTAACCTCCGGGCGCCTCTTAGGAACCTGATAATCAAGTCGTGCTTACCCAAAGACTTGCTGTCTACTGCGTCATGGTGGGGGCGTGCTAACATTGAGATGGAGTCTATCTCCATGCCGAGAAAAGAGATGCTCTGAACTGTGCTTGCTCTTTTCCCAGTTGACATGGAGCCCTAAGTGACTGAGGTGCCTGAGCACCTTTATTGAGAATGTGGGTACCGCAGCCCAGAGGGGGTGCGGCAAATGAAATAAATTCAAACAAGGATTCTCCTCCCAGCCCTCCCCCGGGGGGACGGAGTGGTCTGCTTACCAGCTCCGGAGCGAACATCTTGGTCTCTGGATCGTCTCAGGAGCGCCTGGGAACCTTCTGGGTCCTCGATGGGGTCCATGAGACAGGGGCGTGCGCTTCCTGCAGGGTGCTCGACGCAGGGGCTGAGAGCTGGGCACAGGTTGAGGCAGAGCTGCGCATTTCTTAGCCACAGGAGGATGCCCTCGGTGAGCAGACGGGGCTTGGCCCTTGGCGGCAGTTTTGCGGTGGGGCAGAATGTGTGAAATAGCCTCCGTCTGCTTTTTCACCGCAGAGAACTGTTGGGCGCCACTACCCTCCATCTGGCCCTCACCCACCTAGATAAAAAGGACTCATACGGTCGAATGCTGTTCATAGACTTCAGCTCAGCATTCAACACAATCATTCCTTAGCACCTGATTGGAAAGCTGAACCTATTGGGCCTGGACACCTCCCTCTGCAACTGGATCCCGGACTTCCTTTGTGGGAGACGTCAGTCCGGATCGGGAACAGCATCTCCACCACCACCACACTGAGCACTGGGGCCCCCCAGGGCTGTGTGCTCAGTCCACTGCTATTCACTCTACTGACTCACGACTGTGCAGCAACGCACAGCTCAAACCACATCATCAAGTTGATGACACAACCTTGGTGGGACTCATCAACAAGAACGATGAGTCAGCATACAGAGTAGGTGAGTGGCTAATGGACTAGTGTAGAGCCAACAACCTGTCTCTGAATGTGGACAAAACAAAAGAGTTGGTTGTTGACATTAGGAGAGCACACAGTGACCACTCTCTGCTGAACATCGACAGCTCCTCTGTGGAGATCGTCAAGAGCACCAAATTCCTTGGTGTTCACCTGGCGGAGAACCTCACCTGGTCCCTCAACACCAGCTCTATCACCAAGAAAGCCCAGCAGTGTCTCTATTTTCTTCAAAGGCTGAGAAAAGCACATCTCCCACCCCCCATCCTCACCGCATTCTATAGAGGGACTATTGAGAGCATCCTGAGCAGCTGCATCACTGCCTGGTTTGGGACTTGCACCGTTTCGGACCGCAAAGCCCTGCAGAGGATAGTGAGGACAGCTGAGAAGATAATCGGGGTCTCTCTTCCCTCCATCAAAGACATTTACACAAAATCATCCACAAAGCAACCAGGATTGTGGATGACCCAACACACAAACTCTTCACCCTCCTGCCATCTGGCAAGAGGTACCGAAGCATTCAGGCCCTCACGGCCAGACTGTGTAACAGCTTCTTCCCCCAAGCCATCAGACTCCTAAATACTCAGGGACTGGACTGACACACACACACCTGTACACCATCCAACTTTTGCACATATCCAGAGTTGCACTTTATTCCATTGTCACTTTTTACCTGGCTGCTACCTCAATAACTGCTATGTCCATAGAATGCTATTTCATAGTATGTTATGTTTACATTTATCCATCCATTCATCCATCTTCAACCACTTATCCGAAGTCGGGTCGTGGGGGCAGCTGCTCCAGCAGGGGGCCCCAAACTTCCCCATCCCGAGCCACATTAACCAGCTCTCCCCGAGGCGTTCCCAGGCCAGTGTGGAGATGTAATCTCTCCACCTAATCCTGGGTCTTCCCCGAGGCCTCCTCCCAGCTGGACGTGCCTGAAACACCTCCCTAGGGCGGCGGCCAGAGGGCATCCTTACCAGATGCCCAAGCCACCTCAACTGACTCCTTTCGACGCAAAGGAGCAGCGGCTCTACTCCGAGCTCCTCACGGATGACTGACCTCCTCACCCTATCTCTAAGGGAGAACCCCGCCACCCTTCTGAGGAAGACTATTTCTTGTACTCGTGACCTAGTTCTTTCGGTCATGACCCAGCCTTCATGACCATAGGTGAGTGTAGGAACAAAAATTGACCGGTAGATCGAGAGCTTTGCCTTTCGGCTCAGCTCTCTTTTCGTGACAACGGTGCGATATACTGTATACTTTATACTGTATGAACTATAGATTCTATCCCCTAAACCTATCCCTACCCCTAAGCCTAACCCTCACAAAAACTTTCAGGATTTTTACATAACATAAAAAACATAATTTAATATGTTTTTTAAAGTGATTTGAATTATGGGGACACTAGAAATGTCCTCATAAACCACATTTCTAGAATAATACCATTGTAATTACCAGTTTATAACCAAAAAAAAACTTGGAAGTAGCAGGGCGTGGAGCATGGGATGGGGGGGGGGGGTGTTGGGGGACATGAGAGGCTCATTGTAGGGATGCCCAAATGAGTTGTAGGGATGGAGGCCCCCTGTGGAGCAGAGGCGAGCCTGGACTGGCTTGCTTATGACATGGCATGGAGCAGTCTGGGGATTGGCTGTGACATGGCATGGAGCAGAATGAGGTTCGTCTGTGACATGGCATGGAGCAGACTGGGGATTTGCTGTGACATGGCATGGAGCAGAATGAGGTTCGTCTGTGACATGGCCTGGAGCTGACTCTGGCGTGGCTGTGACACGGCCTGGAGCTGACTCTGGCGTGGCTGTGACATGGCCTGGAGCTGACTCTGGCGTGGCTGTGACATGGCCTGGAGTGACCTCCGTGGTCATTAACATGGGCAGAGACTTAGAAATTATCTCTGTGGTCGTGGGCATGAACAGAGTCTCGGGAATGACCACTGTGGTCAAGGGCGAGGACCGAAACTCGGGAACGACTTCTGTGGTAGTGGGTGTGAACAGAGTCTCGGGAGTGACCTCTGTGGTCGTGGGCATGGACAGAGTCTCGGGAATGACCTCTGTGGTCATGAACACAGACTGAGACTCAGAGACGAAATCCCTTTTCTTCCTCCTCCGTGAGGCCGAAGTTGGCGGTGCAGGCTCTGGGACAAAAAAGGCTGGGAACGCTGGCTCTGGGATGGACGAGGCTTCCAGGTTGTTGGCCGTGGTAGGCGTGGGCATTGGCTCATTGGTCGTGGCATGGGATGCTGGCTTGACGTGAAACTCTGGCTTGGTGGCAATGATGTGAAACTCTGGCTTGGCGGCCATGATATGAAACTCTGGCTTGGCGGCCATGTTGTTGAACTCTGGTTTGGTCGGCGGCCGTGTCGTGGAACTCTGGTTTGGCGGCGGTCGTGTCGTGGAACTCTGGTTTGGCTGCGGCCGTGTCGTGGAACTCTGGTTTGGCGGCGGCCATATCATGGAACTTTGGTTTGGTCGGCGGCCATGTCGTGGAACTCGGCGGCGGCCATATCATGGAACTTTGGCTCGGTATCCGCCTCCCCCACAGTGAACATGGAACCAGTGATCTGCTGGGCAAGGTCAATATATTGGGCCAGATTGAGGGGACTGCGACCGCCAGGCATCAAGGAGGAGATGGGCTCATTAAGTCTGACCCTAAAAATGTCCTTCAGCGCAAGCTCATTAAAAGCCACCTGACAGGCTAGGGCACAAAAGTCCTCAACATAATCCTCTAGGGGACAACTCCCTTGACAGAGGCTCAGAAGCTGAACTGCTGGGTCCATTGTGAAGGTCTAGTTTTCTATCACATATTGTAGCTTGCAATGGCAAGGACGAAGAAGATGACGAAGGAGTGAAGAAACCAAGTGCAGTTTATTTAAATAAACATGGAAGCAAAAACCCTAACTATAAACATGAATTAAACTTAACATAAACTTGAAACTTGAACATGAACTAGACTAGACTAGATGAAACAATAAACCAATGAAAACAAGACACGTGAACATGGAGGGAAAACAGGGCATAACATGACTAGACAAGGAAGTGAACAAATTTCTAAATAAAAGACATGAAATCAAAACATGAACAAAACCACATCTAAACATGACAGTCAGTAACGTGTTCTAAATACTTTGGATTACTTCTTCAGCACTGGTAGATTTTTTCACTTGTTTTCAATATAAAAACTCCAGTACAGTAAGACAAAATACACATGTTAAAAATTCATTCTCTGAAAAAAGTTTCAGATATTTTTACAGGAAATCAATACAAAAATCATTATCAAGAAGATAAATTTTACCCTAATATCAAAGGTCTTACTAGAAAAAAAATAATTATGATCCAAAGTGAATTTTCTTTATAAATACATGATCCTGCCTGGTAACGTGCATGCAAAATGGCTAGAAATAGCATAAAAAAAATTCCACTTAAAAGGACTAAATATTAAATGAAACTAATTATATTAAAATGCAAAGTAATCTCTTCAAGTAATAAAAATACTTTTTTAAAGTAACTATTCTAAATATCAATGATTTTTATCAGATTTTTTTATTTTTATCATTTTATAGTAAATCCTCATTTTTTAAATTGACTTGTTCATTGAACTGTTGTACAAGCAATATCAAATCAAATCAAATCACTTTATTGTCACACGACCATATGAACAAGTGCAACAGTGGGTGAAAGTCTTGTATGCAGTTCCGAGCAACATAGCAGTCACGATAGTGACAAGACAAATACCAATTTACAATAAACAACATATTTACACAACACAATTTACATATCAAATGTATACCTCATTACACAACACAATCAAATGTACACCTCATTACACAGCACAGTAATAATATACAATGTACAGTAAACAATACACACAATATAGAATACACATACAATAAAAATAAAAAGTATATAAAAATATATACAAAGTAGTTATATTGTGAAAAGAATATAATTATGACAGTCCAGTGTGAGATAATAAGATTAATAAAGTGCAGTGCTGATGTATACTGATCATGATAGATCAAGTGTTCAAAAGTCTGATTGCTTGGGGGAAGTCATGCTTGTCATGTAGTCGGCTGGTGCGGGTCCTGATGCTGCGATACCGCCTGCCTGATGGAAGCAGTGAGAGCAGCCCATGACCCGGTTGGCTGGAGTCTCTGATGATCCTCCAAGCTTTTTTCACACACCGCCTGTTATATATGTCCTGGAGGGAGGGAAGCTCACCTCTGATGATGTGTCTGGCAGTTCGCACCACCCTTTGCAGGTCTTTGCGCTTGTGGGCGGTGCTATTGCCGTACCAGGCAGTGATGTAGCCAGTCAGGATGCTCTCTACAGTACTGGTGTAGAACCGTGTGAGGATGTGGTGGTTCATTCCAAACTTCCTCAGCCATCTCAGAAAGAAGAGGCGCTGGTGAGCCTTTTTCACGGCCTCAGTGTGGAAGGACCATGTGAGTTCCTCAGTGATGTGGACACCGAGGAACTTGAAACTGCTGACTCTCTCCACCGGTGCTCCATTAATTAATTCTAACCACCTGACGTCTGCCTGACAGGAAGTCCAGGATCCAGCTGCACAGCGAGCTGGTTAAGCCCAGAGCCCGGAGTTTCACATCAAGCTTGGAGGGCACTATGGTGTTGAATGCTGAGCTGTAGTCTACAAACAGCATTCTCACATATGTGTTCCTTTTTTCCAGATGGGAGAGAGCAGTGTGTATTGTAGATGCAATGGCATCATCAGTGGATCGGTTGTTGCAGTAGGCAAACTGCAATGGGTCCAGAGAGGTGGGCAGCACAGAGCAGATGTGATCTCTGATTAGCATCTCAAAGCATTTGCTGATGATGGGGGTCAGAGCAACAGGATGCCATTCATTTAAACAAGTAATTTTTGATTGCTTTGGTACAGGCACAATGGTGGACATTTTGAAGCATGTGGGGACTACAGACAAGGAGAGGGACAGGTTGAAAATGAAAATGTTAAATCACCAACCAGTTGGTTCGCGCACGCTCTGATGACGCGGCAGGGAATGCTGTCTGGACTTGCGCTTTACGGATGTTCACCCGTCGGAAGGATCTTGTTACATCCACAACAGAGACGGAGAGTGAACCAACCTCTGTAGCTTCGGCCGCGAGTGCTCTCTCCGCGAGGGCGGTGTTATTTTCCTTGAAACGAGCATAAAATATATTTATCTCATCCAGGAGAGAGGCAGTAGTGTTCACGTGTAGTTTCTATTCCCTTTGTAGTCTATGATGATGTTAATTCCCTGCCACATACTTCTAGAGTTGGTGGTGTTGAACTGTCCTTAAATTTTGTGCCTGTACTGGCGTTTGGCTGCTCTGATAGCTTTACGGAGGGCATAACTGGCTTGTTTATGCTCCTCCATGTTCCCGGAATTAAAAGCGGAGGTCAAGGCATTAAGTGCCATGTGAATATCACCGTTAACCCATTGTTTCTGGTTGGGGTAGATCTGTATATTTTTGGTCGGAACAATGTCCTCTATGCACTTCCTGATGAAACACGTTACGCTATCAGCATTAACCTCGATGTCGTCATCAGAGGCAGACCGGAACATCTCCCAGTCCGAGTGATCAAAACAGTCTTGTAGCATATAGTCTGATTGGTCCGACCAGCACTGGATCATTCTGAGGGTGGGTGCTTCTCCTTTCAGTTTCTGCCTGTAAGCGGGCAGAAGCAGAACGGAAGAGTGGTCTGATTTGCCAAATGGTGTGCGGGGGAGGGATTTGTAGCCATCCCAGAAAGGAGAACAGCAATTGTCCAAAACCCGGTCCCCTCATGTGTTGAAGCTGATGTGTTGGTGGTATTTTGGTGCAATTGTTTTAAAAATTATTTTTGTTAAAGTCCCCGGTAACAATGAACGTGGTCTCAGGGTGCGCGGATTCCTGCTCACTTATACTCCCATACAGGTCCTTGAGTGCCCGGTCTGTGTAGGCTTGTGGGGGGATATACACAGCTGTGATAATGACCGCTGTGAATTCCCTCGGTATCCAGAATATCAGATATGCAATCATGATATATGGCCCTAAATCAGCACTGCTGATGCACTCCTGCTGGTATTCCCTATCTGTCACTCACTCGATGTTGTGTTGATGTAGTGACACTAGGGTTTCCTATACAGAATACCACAACTAGCTGAACTGTGTTACGTGGACTGGCTGTGTGACCCTTGTGTGCCTCGTGGCCAGCACACCTGGCCGTAACATAATCTCCCCTAATGCACTTACAAGCATCGTACGGTCCCCAGCAGCTCGGGGACAAGTCGACTGCCCAAAAACAGGGACCAGCTCTTCTCCTTTTTTCTCCCCAAATGGAACAAAATCATTCAGCTGGAGGCCATATTGAGTCCGTATCGGGAGGGTGTCGTGGATATTCCAGAGGTCAGGTCGCGGGTGCCAGATGGTGCCCCGTCCCTGAGAAAGAAGTTCCTTCCTCAGGGGAATTCGCCAGGGGGGGCTGTCACGAGGAGCATGAGGTCCGAGAACTAGGTCTGGATGGGCCAGTAGGGTACTAGGATGACCTGCTCCATCTGTGCAAGTAGGCTCACTGGGGGAACCACATACTTGCGTAGCCCCAGGGCCCAGCTGTGTGCCAGCACATCTGTGCCGAAGGGAGCCTCGGTCAGGGAATAACAGAGCGGGCAGTGGGGGGATTCCTGCAAAAACCTTGACTCCAAATCAGCTGGACCACCTGGGGGTGAAGTCTCCACTCTCCCCTGGCGTCTGCTTCCTGCGGGTGGATCCACACCATGGGGGGGCTGTAGCAGAGCCGGTGTTGCTGCCGCAGGGGGACGCCTTTGGCGACGAGCAGACCAGGTGCGGGATCTTAAGGATGTGTTGGATGGCCTCTGTCTGCTTCTTATCCGTCGAGAACTTCTGTGCAAAATCCTCGATGGTGTCACCGAATAGGCCAACCTGGGAGATGGGGGCATCAAGGAATCTAACCTTGTCAGCCTCCTTTGTCTTGACCAGATTGACGCCTGCTTGCAGCTCGCAGCTGCCTGGGCAAGCATGGCCACCAGCTCTGTGCAAACCTACGACTGGGCGACCGCACCCGAGGGTGGGAGCCCAGCCAGGTCCTCGCCGTCAGACCGGTCAAGCCCGCTCTCTGATGATGAGATCAAGAGCTCATCCTCTTTGCGAATTCCGAATGAGATTGTGAACTCGCCTTGAGACGAGAAGGCGGTCTCATCCCAGAACTTGACCAGAGCACATGAGCATGCTGGGGAATGGGAGGTCCATGGGGGTTTCCTGACAGAGAAGCTCCCATTAAGTTCCCCAAATCACCCCGGTGCAAACTGCCTCAGCCTCATACCTGTAGGTAGAAGGACCGAGGTGGTGAGCCGCTGGTGTGGCTTTCCCTCTGACGAAATAAAGCCGCAACCACAATGTTGCCATGCTCATGAACCATCCACGAAAGATGTCTCTGTTTGGGCAGCACCCAAACATGTGAGACAGCGATCGTGGCAATCAGAAGCGGAGAGTTAAAGAACGCAACCAGGACGGAAAGGCATCTTGACAAAGACGCTCCATCAGTGCCACTCTTTATTAGGAAAATATAGGAAATATACTCTTTTTTTGGTGGAAAGAATATACCCTTTTAGCTGCTGAAGCTGAATTCTCTGCACAGCAACGATGCAAGAGGGGGAGAAACCGCTGTAATTTGCAGTAAATCCAACAGCTTCACTAACTTCAGAGGTGAATGGACCTGCAGAGGAATTCAGCTCTCTGATCACAACCACTCGGCTCCGAAGACAAAATCTGAAGGAGTGGTTGCAAGCCAGCTCCTTTTAAACCCGTATGTCTGGGGGAGTGGCATGCAAATTGGCCTTTAAAAATAAACCTTGTGTAAATTGATGCTAAGCTAAAATGCTATTTCTAGGCATTTTACATGAACCTTGGATCATAATTTCTCCTTTCTAGTAAGACCTTTGATATTAGGGCAAAAATTTTATTCTTGATAATAATTTTTCCTGTAAAAATATCTAAAAATCCTTAAAACAAGATCAATTTGATTGATCTTGTTTTAGAAACAACACTGCATAAGATATTATCTTAGTATAACCGAGAATGAGGCTTGATGTCCAAACTCCAATGAAGAGAAAACTTTACTAAAAAAAATTAAATATACATAGTGGTATAACAAAAAAAATTCACAAATGTGCACAAAAAAAACATGAATATGTGCACAAAAAAGCAACTGTTTCAGACCATTGCAGATTATATTTAGTGCAGTCAAGACAGCGTATATAAACACATGTTTGATGGCAGCATTGATTACAAATAATGATTAGACACACTAGATCATTATAAAGGATAACAAGATGAAAATCATTCAATTAACCAATGAGTAAATGATGCAAAGGCACCACCTACATCCGTAGTGCACTCTACAGCCACATTGTCAACAACAACAACAACAACAACAACAACAACAACAACAACAACAACAACAACAGGAGGAGGACAGGAATGATACCTACAAGAAACAAGAAAGGTTTAGAGTTTCATTAGCTTCTTTAAAATATCTGCCAACTTTTTTATTCACCTCTGCAGGTGGAACTACTTTGTTAAAAGGCAAACCAATAGACAACTCTGTACTCCGATTAATGAACATTGAAGTTTCATCTGCAGTGGTGACTTAAAATCTCAGGTTGCTGGACATTTTAAAGAAGCCAATAATGAAGTCCATACCCTTTCTGCTTTTGGCATTAATAAAATTACCCTCTCCTGTAGATATTCAAATCTTGAACTAAGGCTACTGCAGTGTGAGCAGATGGATTTTTTCAGTTAAAACAGAACAACATTTTGGCCTTTAATGAAACTCTAAACCATTCTTATTTCTTGTATTTGTCATTCCTGTCCTCCTGTTATTGTTGTTCAATGTCAACATCGTCAGCATCTCCACAATTGATAAAGTGCTGAAGAGAAATCATATTGCAATGAAGCAACTCTACAAGGTGCCTTTTGATAGGAATGGTGAGAGAGTGAAGGAGCTGAGGTACTAGTATGTACAGGTAAGAAGTCATCATTGTACACTACACAGTGCTGTAATCTCCTTGTCTTTCAGTA
Source organism: Xyrauchen texanus (assembly GCF_025860055.1). Taxonomy (NCBI): domain Eukaryota; kingdom Metazoa; phylum Chordata; class Actinopteri; order Cypriniformes; family Catostomidae; genus Xyrauchen; species Xyrauchen texanus. The sequence continues at coordinate 41,337,825 of NC_068300.1, read as the reverse complement.
TTGACAAGTAAACCTTTATATGCAGAATATGTTACACAATGTGGGATATTTGTAACTGTATGATTTACAATATCTACTGTAAGTTATTTCCTAAATTGCTAAACTATTTTTTATAGAGAGCGATTGAGCTGGAGGCTGATGAATACCCACACATTTTTGTGTATGTTGATGAGGCAGGAATAAACTTGACCAAAGTCAGGAGACATGGCCATAATATTATTGGTCACTGAGCCACTGTTGATGTACCAGGCCAGCGTGGACGGAACATTGCAATGTGTGCTGCCATATGTGGAAATGTTTTACTCAGCCACATTCCCATCACTGGGCCCTATAACACACAACGTCTCCTCAATTTCCTGGTTTTCTGCCCACCCATGTTTTTTGATGGAGTTTCTCCAACCATACTCCCCATTCCTAAATCCTAGGAGTTATTTTCTGCATGGAGATGGAAGGTCTATGATCACCGTCCTCATGACCAGTTGTCCTTACTGGGTGCAATGGATGCTGGTTGAGAGGATATCACAGCAGATTGTTGTAGGGGGTGGCTGCATCATGGCAAAATATTTTTCCCTCGTTGCATTGCAAGTGAAGTTTTCAGGTGTGATGTAGATGAAATGTTGTGGCCAGACAGAGAGGAGAGATTGGAAGACCCATGATGTTGATGAAATTGCAGCATATTTCCTTTTTTCTTGCACATATTATAGTTCCTGATTTTTTTTTGTACAAGCTTTCTTTACGTATTTTCGGTTGGATGTAAATGTGTACATACAATGATAAGAAATGTTTGAATAAATGTTTTGTGGAAAGTATAGTGTGTGTGCCATGACTTTTTGACATCAATACTATTCAGCTGCCTACATACAGTATACAATGTTAGCAATTGGACAATATTACATGGTGGGTAACTATCACACTTTCAGAGTACACTGTCATTTGACAAGATGTCTTTGCATTTTGACTTCGATTGAGAAAAACTGATATAACATAATTTTATACATTTTGTAATATTGATATTGGCCCTTTAAAAGTGTTTCTCCTCAATCGTGAGGGTGTTTTCATTATTGTAAACTGCAGTAACCTCTCCCACGAAACAACCCAATCATACTGGAAATAAAGGTTTGAGATTTGAACCCAGGATATCAGAAGTTACAGAAATATTCAAACCAGCCCATCTAGCATCAACAATCATGCCACAGTCCAAATCACTGAGAACAAAATTGTCCCCATTCTGATGGCTGATGTGAACATTAACAGAAGCTCCTGACCCATATCTGAATTGATTTTATACATTACACTGCTGCCACACAATTGGCTGATTAGATAATCGGAATAAGTAGATGTACGGGTGTACCTAATAAAGTGTCTGGTGAGTCTACAGTATTAATTTTAGGTCTTAAATGGGTCGTAAAAAGGCTTACATTTGATTTGATAAAATGTCCAGCAATCCTGGGAAAGCTAGGGCACATGTCATGATTTATAGTGAATAAGGTCTTATTTTTTTGTCTGTTTCTCACCCAAAGCTATTGTATCACTTCAGAAGAAATTGATTAAACAACTCAAGTCGTATGGATTACCTTTATGCTGCCATTATGTCCTTCTTAGAGCCTGAAAGTTTTGATCCCCTTTGACAGGCATTGAATTAAGAAAACAAAAATAGACGACAAAAAGAAAGAAATGACTAAATAAAGTCATACCATTTTGGAACAGGTTTCGAACAACATGAGGGTTAGTAAATGATGAGAGAATTATCATTTTTGGATGAGCTATTCCTTAAACCAACCCACAGACTGAACTGTTAATTAACCAGCAGTCTGAGCTTTTAATTAAACCATAGTCTTAAGTAACCTGCAGACACTTCACAGCTTCATCTGTCATAAACCAGCACAAACTAGCAGAAATATTCCAATTACGCTCCCACTGACTTGCTCCTATTCTCTACTTCCTCCTCCTCATGCATGTGTGTCACAGTGTTTGTGTGTGTGTGTTTGAACACTCCTTTAAAAATAGACATCTTAAAGAGACAGCAGCCACCCGAGAATCACAGACCAGCAAAGGAACATTACAGTTTAATGGAGGAAAGCCAATATCCTAATCCCTACCCTATATCCATACTCTTCAAACTTCAGCTTTTTCATATTAAGCCAAAAAACTAATGTATTCCAACATAAAATATGTATACCCTTAATATAAACATAATGGGGCTCATTCATGGAACTTTAGTAAATATATGAGTAAATTCAGATTAATTTGCGAATAAATGGGCCTTCCCGAAAACTTTTCACCAGATTTACGCTTTGTTCTTCTCAGATTTGTTAGTAAAATGTGTGTATGTTAGTATATTTCAAACACTGGTAAATAGGGACCATGTGCATGTTAATTCACAATTATCATAAACCAAGCCCATGAAAATGCCATATAAGGAAGGCACCGAAGGCTGTTAACATCTATGCGGAACAGTAATGAAATTTATAAAGTGCATTAAAATCGAAAAATTATCATGAAGCAAGTACAATAATGTCTCAAAGAAATATTTTTTTTGCTGTCAACTCTTTTGTAAATCAAACACTTTAAGTCTATAAAAATGGTTTGACAGGAGTGTAAAACATGTTTGGTTCACAACGGGAGGAGGATGTCCACCACCAATAATCTTCATTTGTGAAACTTCATGATTGTAACAGTGATATACTTGTAACTGGAAGAATCTGAAGAAGATCTTTGACCATGGGAAAAATCTACTTAAAAATACTTTGAGAAATGTATGCTAGCAGCAAAGAAACTTTTCTAAATAAGTCTAGGTTATGGTTTAAAAAGAAAACAATTTTTTTTTTCATTACTTATTTAATTTAATTTCCATCATAATGTAGTAATAGCAGTTTTTCTGACACAACAACACAACACATTCAGATGTCTTGGATCTGGATTGTTCATATCAACTAATGTTGTAAAAATACAAAAACTTTCATGAATCAGAGTTTAAATCAAAACGGCTTTGCAAAATTGTATCTGCACATGTTTCATGAACGAGGCCCTATATTAAAAGTTTACTTTTACAGACTTCACTCAACTAACACGGTATTAAAAAAAATGTAATCTACAGTTTTGGTCTAAGTCACTTGTGACATATGAAAAACATTGATGAATTGAAACATGGGATCTCAAAGTGATTTCACATACTTGACAGTACTGCATTACATACACAATAATGTAAAACAAGACACTGTGTGAGTTGCTGATAAAAGTTCAGAAAATTCAGATAAAATGGCACAGTGCTCTGGTTTATATGCCCGCGGAGACATGCATCAGAACATTATGTGGCATCTGCCAATACATTGCCATGATATTTAAGGGCTTTAGAGATCTTCACTTCTGGAAGGAGTTTCACATAGCGTAAGCAAATTATGCTATGTTCTGACAACTTGAAAGGGAACATGTATCGGTATAGGTGAGTACAGAAAAGGAAGTATCTGTATCGGGACAACCATAAAGATATACTCGTTCAGGCTTTCAAGATGCAGGACAATTTCCTAATCTCTAAATAAATAAACAATTACATGCTCAGGAAGATTTTACAAGGCAGATTTTAAATAAACCAGTGGTGGTTGAATGACTAATGTTTACTTTTTGAAATAAGTTGTTTTACTATTAAGTCAATTAACCTTGTAAACCAGCAAAACAAGTGCGCAAGCATCTTAAAAATTTTTTATTTGAACTTCCATTCTAGCGTTTTCTAAATAAATATCTATAGTGTTAATGTCAACGTATATTTGCTAGCAAAGTGTATTTAGTGGTTGTAGAATTGCCTAAAGTTATCATGAGTTTAAAGTGTTTAGGAGGTGTCATAACAACTGGAAGCAGAGCGGGGAGATTTTAAAACCAGAATACTTCAGTGAGAGCCAACCTAAAATCATGAATAAACTGATTCTTAGATTAAACTCAGACAAAAAGAGCTAAAAATGGCACCACATGGTTCCAATGCCAGTGCGTTCCAGAAACTGTAAGATTAAAACACTATATGATATCAAACGTCACTGCTGATTCAGCATACTTGCATAAAGTATCATTCAATTCACAGTTTGAACTTTTTCTGTTTGTCTCTTTACATTCGTCAAATAAGCAGTTTAGCATCATTAAAAAATAAACTTTAATGCACACTTTTTTGAAGGAATTGAAAACAACTCTAAGTCAGATCAAGTCCATGACTTTTGAATGGCTGGCTGAGAGTGGTGTGACTAGCTTTAAAACATTACACACAGAAAACATACAGGCGTCAATGCAAAGGTCAAAACAATATTTACATGGAAATGTACATACAGTATATACGTTATACTACAAAAACAGCATGTTCCTGTAATGCCATGTGTTTTGATAATATCCATATATTCTAAATGAAAAAAAAATTTAATTAATAAATGTACACTGTAAAAAATCTATTTGCCAGGAAGCTAGTAATGAATGAATGAATAAATGAATGAATGTTACATTTATATAGCGTTTTTCTAACACTACACTCAAAGCGCTTTACACAGTGAACAGGGGACTCTCCTCAACCACCATCAGTGTACAGCATCCACCTGGATGATGCGACAGCAGCCATAATGCACCAGTATTCTCACCACACACCAGCTATTGGTGGAGAGAAGAGAGTAGATTTATAGAGCCAATTAGTGGATGGGGATTATTAGGAGGCCATGATTGAGAAGGGCCAGTGGGGGTAATTTTTTACACCCCTACTCTTTACAAGATGTGCTCTAGGATTTTAATGACCACACAGAGTCAGGACCTCGGTTTAACATTATCCGAAGGACGGTGCCTTTTTTACAATATAGTGTTCCTGTCACTATACTGGGGCATTAGGACCCACACAGACTGCAGTGAGCACCCCCTGCTGGCCTCCCTAATTTCAGCAGCAACCTTAGTTTTTCCCAAGAAGTCGCCCATCCAGATAATGACCAGGCTCAACTCAGCTCAACTTAGCTTCAGTGGGCAAACATGTCTGGGTGTCTCAACATGTCTGCTTTATATGGTAACATCAAGATTAATGGGTTTAATTTATATAATTTCATATGACTGAATTCAATAATTTACAATAATAAAAGTACTGTGAAGGGTTGAATCATGTAAAAACAATTGCGTTTACATTGTGTGAACTGTAAGTGACAAACACAATCACTATTCATGACACATTTGATAGTAGCTGAGGCCTAATTGTATGTGTAATGTACCATGTTGGTAACACTTTAGACAAATATTAACAATACGTTCCTATACATTAACATTATTTAATGCATTAGGTATCATTAACTAAAAATGTACTTTTTTTTTTATTTTATTTAAAATAATTTTTACAGCATTAATTTATCTTGGTTAATCTTAATGGTATGGTAATACGTTACATTTTAAAATTGTCTCTTCCAATCCAGTCCTATGCAAAGCATGCAGGGAACTAGAAATCCGCTGCCCAGTTTCAGCAAAACATTGATGCAAGAAATATTGTTCACACGGTCCCATAAAAATTGGTTTAAGTGAACATAGATGATTGTACACACTGAAAGTAAGGTTATTTTATTAACATTAATTAACGCATTAAGTTTAATGAGCTAACAATAAACAATAATTAAATACAGCATTTTATAATTTCAGCTAATGTTAATTAATAAACATACAACTGGTCATTGCATATTCTTGTTAGATCATAATGCATAAACTAATGTTAACATATGAAACTTTCCATCTTAAAATCGTCTTATATGTTAAAATTAATATGAACTATGATTAACGAGTGCTGTACAAGTAGTTTAAAGTTAGTTCTCGATTTACTAATGTAGTTAATGAATAAAACCTTATTGAATGGTGTTACCATTTTAATTTAGAAATGTACTATTGTTCATTGTTAGTTCATTATGCATTACCTAACACAAACATATTTTAATGTAAACAAACATATTAGTATTTGTAGAAATTAACAATAAATACAGATTAATAAATGCTGTAAGTGAATTGTTCATTGTTAATTCATGTTAACTATTGTGTCAGCCATGTTACCCTATAGAGTCTAATTGTAACATGTTACCACCATTGCTATATGTTCTCATTTCTGTATTTAGTTTCAGCCGTATCCTCTAATTTTAGTACACTAAAAGAATGTCTTTGCTTCACATATAAAGCTGGTGAGAGACTTTGAGCACACACTCTCTCTCTCTCTCACACACACACACACACACACTGAAAATCACACATTTCTAGTCATATCATTGCTGAAATACTCACTAGAATACCCACACAGTGTCTAATACACCTCAAACACACATGTATCCCTACAGCACTCATTCTGTCACACTTGTCGTCATGAACACACACACACACACATATGCACTCAGAAGTGTCCTACCTCTCTGGTTGTCTTTTTATGGTGACACATGCAGTAATGAGTGATCATTGAAAAGTAGCAGTCTCGCAGCAGATGGGAACATCCAGCGTGATGCTGTAGAGTCACGCTCTCTCTCTCTCTCTCTCTCTCTCTCTTGTCTTATCTTGTCTCACCTCCTCTGTCTTTTACAATATCTGCTGTCTTTTCCCTGTCTCACCCACTGTGAGCTCTTTCTCTCGCGCTCTCTCTGTAGGTCTAAAGCTCACTGCTCACACACACACACACACACACACACACACACACACACACACACACACACACTTGCCTTCTCACACCTCAGCTCACTCGCCCTTTGTGACCCCCACCTATTTCTTCCTTCTCTCTCTCTCTCTCTCTCTGTGGGTGTATAATTAGACTCACTCCTGTCATGATACAGCTCTTGCTCATTGTGGGAGCATCTCTGAGCTGGCAGGAAGCCGAGCAGCTTTGCTCATTAACCTCTTAGGAGCTGGGGAATGTACAGGCACTGCCCACACCCCATTGGTCACTTTCTTCTCTCATTGCAGCCACAGGCTGCTCTGATTGGCTGCTGCAGCACATGCTGCCAGGCTGCAGCTCACGCCATTAGCTGCAGGGCCACAAGTGCCAGACTGCAGCTTGTGCACATTTAAACACCAGCTACAGTACTATCTGACTATGTACAATTTAAACAGAGTATCACAAAAAAGTATTGTAGTTTTGTTGTGGTCCACCTCAATTAGTGCTCGGTATGTTCATATGGAGAAGTGTTGTCATGATGGTCGCTAGTTTAGTTTAGTCATGTAAATAGTAAGCTACACACTATTATGTAAGGAGGCAATCAGCTTTAAATAAGTAATTTTACTCCTCATTATTAACATATGAATGATGCTGTTGTAATGCTTGCCCTAACATTTTAGAGATTTTACTGTTTAATAATTTTGACATATGCTGTATTTGTTATGCAACTCTAATTGTATTTAAAATATTTATCTCAATTAAATAAAGAAAAAGATTTGAGTGAAAATGGCATGGGTAATGCATAGTCTCTTGTTGCCAGATCAATGATTACAGCAAAGGTCTGGGCTCTGCCTTTGGTCACCTTATGCGCCAGAGAAACTAGCATGCAGACATTTTGAAAATGTTGTCTTGGAACTAGCGGTGCTATATGGATATATATGGTGTTAATGTCTATGCCTCTATGTTAATGAAATTCCACGAGACAATACAAATTCAATCAAAATATCTCTGTACAAAACCTCTATCCATCTATTTGTGTCATTCACTCATCGTGTTATCGTTAAGATTAGATTGTTTAAATGTGTTAAACCGGAATAGGGAAGGGGTGCCACTACGCACAAACACACACACACACACACACACACACTATAATTATTGTTAACTAAATAAAACAAACACTTTCACATATTAAATCACATTTTTAATCACACTCTTTAATCATACTAATTAATAAAAAAAGTACAAATGTAATATCCTTTAATGTTGTGAATTTGCATGTGAAAAAATATTAGCTGTCAGTGTCACTGTTTGAAATGTCATGGCAGCAACACATTTTAACACAAATTATTAACAAGTTAAAACATAAAACTTTAAGTAGGATGACACACATAACATTTAAACACTTGTATCATTAAAAAGTGTTGTGCTGTGTGTCATAGCTGTCAGAATGTGATCAGCCAGCTCCAATATATTTCTGTGGTTCTCGAAAAATGAACATTTACAGTGACAGCAAAACACCTCACTATAATGTTCATGTAGTAAATGGGTGGTGTATACTCACACCATCAACTCTTGGTGAAAAGTACTTTGTGCTCCCACACTTAATCCATTTTGATCAAATCATCTCAGTTGCTTCTATGAAAACAGGAAGTTAGATGACAAAATCCAGAAAAGCCGAGCACTGAAAAGGGGTGGGGCAGCATAAGGTCAATTGGCCAAGAACCACCCATTTAGACAGGATAAGCAATTTTACTGACATGTTAAGTGACCAATCACAGTTGGTTTTATTATTATGGTTTGTTTAGGGGTAGGGTTATCAGAGATGTATCATTCCATAATAAATGACCAACATGGGGAACTAAAAAATGTGGAGCTTATTTCAAATCATTTGTCAAACCAGTCATGTTACAGGGTATTGATTTTGTTTTAGAAAATCAAACCCAAACTGTTTTTCCCATGAGCTTTTTACCCTATGACAAGCACTTCTGCTGAATTATTATAATTATTTACATGTATGAAGCAGAAAACAACTAATTTTTTAGAAGTAATTTTTACTAATTTATGTTATTTATTAAGGTTAATTTAATCAATTCAATAACAAATATTTTTTGTATTAATTATTTAATGTCACTTCTATCAAAATATATTCATTGCAGTTTGCCTGAAAGAACACAACATTTTTGGATGACTTATGCACGATTTACCAGGTAGGGCAGGGGCAGGGGTGGGAGTGTTCAACATCTGCCTTAGCACATACAGTAGGTTTAGTGATTTGAACAAGCCCTATCCCCAAACTTTTGTACTACGGACATCAGTGAGGAATAACTCAAATCATGTGGCTTATTGAGGAGAAGTGGGCTATTAATTTTATAAGAGATTATATTTGCAAGTAAAACTAGCAAAAATATCCAATAGACTTACACTGAAGAAGAAACTCTATTGAAGGAGTTGCATTTACAAGGTTCCACACTGATGCAATGAGCGCTTTGAGGATGAAATTATCACAGAATTTGCCCAAGTTTGCCAGGTTAGTGACATCAAATCTTTTAAAGATATTCAGAATTTTGTTTAGGTCAAGTAGCAGAAAGTAAAGCAGATCGCCATGAGTAGAGCTGCATTTTCTGCTGTATTTACTTTGTGTATTTCTCTATAACGAGGTTTCCTGTGCTGTACCTATAGTCTCTACATATTTTCAGCTATTTTCCCATGTGTTTTCTGTGCAATCGCTCGCAGAGACTCGCACGCCATTCTATAATTTAGGTTTCGTTCACTCAGATAGGCATCGATATACCGTGTTCAGTTGATAAAGCATTGTCTATGTTAATGCTGTTAAACCTATAAATAAACACATGTCGTGGGATAATAGAAGAGAAAAAATGTAAAAAGCAACTCACACTGTTTGTAAAAAGAGCGGCTTACAAATCTTCTTAGCTTACAGCGTTTTGGTCAAAGACCTTCTTCACGCATTCTATTAATTTCTCTGAAGATTCTTCCAGTTGGAAGGGAACTATATCACTGTAACCATGATAATTTACCAGAGAAGCTTCACCAATGATGCAGGCAATGCACTCAGCTGAGCCAAATATTGGACTCCTGCATTCTTGAGGGAACCTCTGATGACAGCAAGAACATATGGTGACGATAAATTCCTTTCTTTCTTTAAGAGCGGACACACCAGTGTATCAAAATAAAATTACAATTTTAATGCACTCACTTAAAAATCTCTTATATTACTGTTCCACATATAAGTTAATAGCATTCTATTCTCATTTATTAGCGAGCCTAATGCCTTCCTTATATGTCCATTTATAGGTGAAGATTATGATAACTGCGAATGCGCATGCTTGCATGCCCTATTTACAAATGTTTTTAATTCATAAATACACACGTCTAACAAACAAATCTGTGGTGCACGCAGCTTTTGTGAATCCAGATGAAAGTTTTCAGGATGATCCATTTTATATACAAATGACTCCCAATTTACAAATTTACTGTATTTCTAAAAGTTTAATGAATGAGGCCCATTGTTTTACATTCTTTAAGATAAACAAAAACATTTCTTCGAAAATATTAGAAAAGTAACTTAAAGGTAAAGTAATCAGTAATGTGATTACTTTTTTATTAATAGATAACCCAAGTAATCTAAGTAATTCGTTTCTTCTGAGTAACTTTCCCAACACTGTACGTAACAACTATATTTTTCACAAATGTTCATCTGAGAAGGCTCATTTGCTCAAATCCTGTGTTTTAGGAACTCTGAGATATGAGATTCAGAAATGGGTCCCATCTTATATGTAGGGTCTTTAACTACTACAGTTTACATTATAAAAAAATTTAACCATTTGATACAAAGTACATTTCAGTTAAAGACACCTAATGTAATGTGGGACACAATTACATTTTGAAGTTGAGTTCAAAATGTATTTTATTAAACAATAAAATTATTTGATATGTATTTTCTTTCTATTTTTAAATTAAACAATGTTTTTAAAGGGGTCATGACATGAGAAACCAAATTTGCCTTGATCTTTTGGTATATAAGAGGTCTTTGTATCATTAAAACGTCCTGTAAGTTTAATATTTTAAGACGTCCTCCCCATTCTAAACGAATCATTTATTTAATCAAGCTCAAAATACAGCTCGTTCTGGATTCATGGTTAGAAGTGACGTGACGGTTAGAAGTGACGTACCAGCGTTTGCATATGACCGCCTCCAGCACAAGATAACTACGCTTTAAGCGCAAGACAACTACGCTCATTTCAGTATCGCCGTCGCCTCACAAGTGTTCAGTCGATGGACAGCGAGCTCTGACAGAGACTACTTGTGCACAGGAAAATTACGATGCCACACAGATGTGCTGTTCCTGGCTGTGGTCAAACAAAACCTCTGAATAAGCTGCCGAAAGATCCAGACGTCAGGGAAAAATGGATGCAGTTTATTTTTTGCGGACGTCCCAGTCACGGCAGTGTTAACTTAAGCGTTTGTTCTGTACATTTTAAGGATGACTGTTTTGAGAACAAATCTCAATATGATGCAGGCTTTGCCAGAAAACTGTTGCTCAAAGATAAGTCCGTGCCGACTATTCTGGGAACAACGACGACGCAAACTGTAAGTAATCTATTTTAAACTTTAAACTACTTTTTAAAGTGCAATTTCATTCATTATGAATAATCACAGTGTTTTTACTTAGTTTACTTGCATATTGTTCTGGCTGGGGGCGTCAATATTTGATACATAGGCACTGACGTTAGCCAATCATAACAGTGGGCGTTAACACTGAAGTCTTAAATGGAAAACGCCCCCAAAACAGACTGTTTGAATCAGAGGATGAGAAACAGGGTGGGAAAAGGTCATAAATCACAAGATTTTAAAAGTTTTTCTTAAAAAAAAATATATTAATACTATAATTGCACCTAAGGGAACATAATAATACAATAAAAAAACCCATGTCATGACCCCTTTAAGGATGCTTACAATAACATGTTTGATTCCCCTTCACGTAGTTTATCTTTGTCACCCCAACACTCATGCCAGAAAACAAAAATAAAATAAAAGTACATCAATGAGAAAATAAAAAAACAAGAAAGTTTTAAAAACAAATTAAATTAAACAACAAATATCTGAGTGAACAATGTGAATATGTATCAGCACAGAGATAAAAAGTGCAGTATTCACATTAGAGCCTTGGATAGTATTATATATTCTTCATAAAATCCGGAAAATGACCCCAGGTTTTCACAACAATATTATTGCATCCTGAGACTCTGAATATTACTTCATAACTGTCATTATTTTTCAGATTTCTCTAGTTTTCAATGATTCATGGAACTTCACTGCAGAGAAAACACACACACAAACACAGTGTGACTAGCACATGGGCATCCAGTCACATGCTGCGTGCGTGCGTGTGCGTGTGCGTGTGCGTGTGCTTTCATTAGTGCTGCAGTGAACAGCAGAAGACAGAGGTCTCACTCTCATTTCCTCTCTGCATCAGACACTCTCACTTCTGTCACACTGTGACTTTATGTGACTACTATCACACACACACACACAAGCAAAACATATGACGTTGTCTCTCTGACCATTAATAGATGTTGCTGGAGTATGTTATCTGGTTAACCCATGGACCCATTTAATTCTGTCACATGGAGTTGATGTTGATAATATAGAAATTCTGCAGCAGAGCGATGACATCTCGGATCATTACCTCGTCACTTGTATGCTGCAATCAGCTAATGTTACTCAATCTACACCATGCTATCTTTCAGGTAGAACTTTTCTTTTGACCACTAAAGATAGCTTCACAAATAATCTCTGTCTTACCACGGCAGATGTGAGGAAAACTCTACGTAGAGTCAACCCAAGGAAGGCTGCTGGACCAGACAACATTCCTGGCAGAGTGCTCAGAGGATGTGCAGACCAGCTAGCAGATGTTCTTACCGACATCTTCAACATCTCTCTGAGCAGCGCCGTCGTTCCAACGTGCTTCAAGGCCACCACCATCATCCCCATGCCAAAGAAGTCTTCAGTGTCCTGCCTCAACGACTACCGTCCCGTCGCACTTACACCCATCATCATGAAGTGCTTCGAGAGGCTCGTCATGAGGCAGATTAAGACCCAGCTGCCCCCCTCACTAGACCCACTTCAGTTTGCGTATCGTTCAAACCGTTCAACGGACGGTGCCATCACCACAACCCTCCATCTGGCCCTCACCCACCTAGACAATAAGGACTCATACGTTCGAATGCTGTTCATAGATTTCAGCTCAGCATTCAACACAATCATTCCCCAGCACCTGATTGGAAAGCTGAACCTGCTGGGCCTGGACACCTCCCTCTGCAACTGGATCCTGGACTTCCTGACTGGGAGACCTCAGTCAGTCCGGATCAGGAACAGCATCTCCACCACCACCACACTGAGCACTGGGGCCCCCAGGGCTGTATGCTCAGTCCACTGCTGTTCACTCTGCTTACTCACGACTGTGCAGCAATGCACAGCTTGAACCACATCGTCAAAAAAAAAAAGGAAATTTCATCAAGTTCGCTGATGACACGACCGTGGTGGGTCTCATCAGCAAGAACAACGAGTCAGCATACAGAGAGGAGGTACAGCGGCTGACGAACTGGTGTAGAGCCAACAACCTGTCCCTGAATGTCGACAAAACAAAAGAGATGGTTGTTGACTTTAGGAGAGCACAAGGTGAACACACTCCGCTGAACATCGACGGCTCCTCTGTGGAGATCGTCAAAAGCACCAAATTCCTTGGTGTTCACTTGGCGGAGAACCTCACCTGGTCCCTCAACACCAGCTCTATCACCAAGAAAGCCCAGCAGCGTCTCTACTTTCTTCGAAGGCTGAGGAAAGCACATCTCCCAACCCCCATCCTCACTACATTCTATAGAGGGACTATTGAGAGCATCCTGAGCAGCTGCATCACTGCCTGGTTTGGGACTTGCACCGCTTCGGACCACAAAGCCCTGCAGAGGATAGTGAGGACAGCTGAGAAGATCATTGGGGTCTCTCTTCCCTCCATCAAAGACATTTACAAAAAACACTGTATCCATAAAGCAACCAGCATTGTGGACGAACCCACACACCCCTCACACAAACTCTTTACCCTCCTCCCGTCTGGCAAGTGGTACCGAAGCATTCGGGCCCTCACGGCCAGACTGTGTAACAGCTTCTTCCCCAAGCCATCAGACTCCTCAATACTCAGAGACTGGTTTGACACACACGTGTCCTGAGTTGCACTTTAATTACTGTCACTTTATAACTGTCTGCTACCTCAATAACTGCTATGTGCATAGAACATTATCTCATAGTATGTTATGTTTACATTTTTAGAAACTGTCATCTTTTTTCACTACTGAGTACTGGTCGGCGCTGCACTGTCTATTGTCCTGTTCATTGTCAGTAATTTGTTGTACTGTCCTGTACTTTTTGCACATGTTTGCACGTGCACTTTATATAGGTATATGTAGGTTTTTTTATATAGGTATTTTATTTCGTTGTGTTGTCTCATGTGGTCCTGTGTTGGTCCTTTGTTGTTTTTATGTAGCACCATGGTCCTGGAGGAACGTTGTCTCGTTTTGCTGTGTACTGTACTAACTGTATATGGTTGAAACGACAATAAAAACCACTTGACTTGACTCATACACTCAGTAAACCCCAAAGCCCAGAAGAACTTGATGAAATAACAAAAAATATAAATACAGTTCCCCGTCTGTCGCTCTCTCAATGTTGTGTCAGAGAAGTGACATTAGGAGTGCCGAGAGCGTGGGGTTGGATTGGAACCCTTCATCCTCCCCACAGCCATCGCGGTTGGATGACTGGTTCCTGGGGTCCGGGCGTCACTCACAGCCTCGCGCCCCCCCCCACCATTTTTCCTGGAGTTGCATGATGAGCTGACGTCATCGTGGAGAGCACCTCTCTCCACTCGTCACAACGCCGCTCGGTCATCCGCTCTCGCTACCCTCGATGGCGGAGCGGCCCACAGGTACACGGCGATTCCCCAGGTGGATAGGGTGGTTGCACTCCACTTATGTCCTGGAAGCCCTACCACCTGGTGGGGTCGCCCTGTGCTCCCCTCCTGTTCCTGTAGGACAACATCCTCGCTCACTGCGAAAGCCTACAGTGCCGCCGGACATGCCACTTCCGCCCTGCACGTCATGGCCCTCCTGAAAGTCCACCAGGCCAAGGCGCACAGAAATCTGCATGGGGGTAGCCCTGATCCCGATGTACTGCAGGAACTTGCGCTCAGCGACCGACCTCGCCCTTAGAGCCATGAAGGTCACAGCGCAGTCACTCGGGCAGGCAATCGTCACGTTTGTGGTCCAGGAACGTCATCTGTGGTTGAACCTGGTCGAGATGCGTGAAACTGACAAAGCTCGCTTCCTCAACGCCCCTGTCTCACAGTTCGGCCAGTTCGCCCAGCAGTTCTCCACGGTGAAGAAGCAGACAGAGGCCATATCTCACATCATGCCCCGCCACAATGCCGTTTTCACAGCACTTTGCTTCCAGATATCAACAGTCCTGGTTCCCTGGTACCTCCACCCTCAGCCCCATGACTGTTCACCGGCCGGCTGGTTCAGACGAGTCCAGAGGCAACGGACATCGGACCTCCTCCTCAGTCACAAACCCGCCCCCTGCCGGGTGTGCGGAGCAAGGTAAGTGCTTTGAGTCTTTTCTCAGCACCAAAGCCTCAGGACGCACCCTTGCCTCCCGACGCCACATTACCTGCTCCGCCCCGCTGCGAAGTCCCACCGGGTACGTAAAAATACGGCACGTACCGTGTGATGATCACCCCTGCCTGCCGCCAGACATTGAAACCCTGGACAGACCTCTCTGCTTTTTACGGGCAAGAGTACCCTTGCAGAAGGTGTCCCGACGTGTCCTGGTCACGACCAATGTCTCCAGATTGGGTTGAGTCACCGTGTGCAACAGGCACGCAGCTGCGGGCCGTTGGAGAGGGGCCCCGCTGCGCTAGCATATCAATTGCCAAGAGTTGCTGACTGTTTTCTTTGCCCTGCGGAAGTTCCTCACGCTGGTTCGGGGCAAACATGTCCTAGTCAGGTCAGACAGCACCACTGTGGTAGCGTACATAAATCGCCAAGGTGGCGTACGCTCCCGCCACATGTCACAACTCACCCGTCGTCTCCTCCTTTGGAGCCAGCAGCAACTCAGGTCGCTGCGTGCCACTCAAATCCCCGGCAACCTCAATGTGATAGCGGATGCGCTATCACGACAACGCTTGTCCAGCGGAGAGTGGAGGCTTCACCCCCAGTCGGTCCAGCTGATTTGGGAATGATTTGGCAAGGCCCAGGTAGACCTGTTTGCCTCCCAAGAAACCTCCCACTGCCCGCTCTGGTATGCCCGAACAGAGGCTTCCCTCGGGGCAGACGCATTGGCACACAGCTGGCCCACGGGGCTGTGCAAGTATGCATTTCCCCCAGTGAGCCTTCGCACCCAGATCTTTGGAACCTCCATGTCTGGCCCCTGGACGGGACGCGGAAGATTTAGCTGGTCTACCACTTGCTGTTGTAGACACGATCAACCAAGCCAGAGCCCCTTCCACCAGGCACCTTTACGCCCTAAAGTGGCGCCTGTTCGCGAATTGGTGTTCTTCCCGGGCTGAAGACCCACAGAGGTGCGCAGTTAGGTTAGTGCTTTTATTTCTGCAGGAGAGGTTGGAGGGGAGGCTGTCCCCTTCCACCCTAAAGGTGTATGTCACCGCCATTGCGGCCCACCACGATGCAGTAGACGGCAAGTCTCTGGGTAAGCACGACTTAATTATCAGGTTCCTAAAGGCACCCGGAGGTTAAATCCCTCCCGGCCAAGCCTGTTCCCCTCCTGGGATCTCTCAGTGGTCCTCACGGGCCTCCAGAGATCTCCCTTCGAGCCACTAGAATCAGCTGGACTCCGGGCCCTCTCTCTTAAAATGGCCCTGCTGATCGCGCTCGCCTCCATCAAGAGGGTCGGGGACCTGCAAGCGTTCTCTGTCAGCGACAATTGCCTGGAGTTCGGTCCGGCAGACACATATGTGATCCTAAGACCGCAGCCAGGCTACGTGCCCAAGGTTACTACCACACCCTTTAGAGACCAGGTAGTGAACCTGCAAGCGCTGCCCCGGGAGGAGGCATACCCAGCCCTTTTGTTGCTGTGTCCAGTACGTGCTTTGCGGACCTATTTGGACTGCACGTGGAGGTCTAGACGTTCTGAGCAGCTCTTTGTCTGCTTCGGGGGACAGCAGAAAGGGAACGCTGTCTCCAAACAGAGGCTCACACACTGGGTCGTTGATGCCATTTCATTGGCTTATTATGTCCAGGCTGTCCCCCCCTTGCAGGTCTGAGCGCACTCAACCAGAAGCGTTGCGTCCTCGTGGGCACTGGCCAGGGGCACCTCCCTTGCAGACATTTGTTGAGCAGTGGGTTGGGCAACACCTAATACCTTCGCGAGATTTTACAATCTCTGGGTTGAGACAGTATCGTCCCGTGTTCACTCAGGTCCGAGCCTGTAGAACTCGGTAACACGCTGACGAACTGGCCGGTTGAATCGCTTGCGCCTAGCGCCCTTTCCCTCAGCTCAAGTAAACCGTGCGCCTGTTTCTCCCAGCAGATCCCATCTCTCGTATCCATGGATGATTCCTACCTAGCCCTTGTGGGTCTGCAGTTCAGCGGAGGAACTTGCTGACCCAATCCACTGCGGGTACTTAATCTACCCTGTACTGGAATAGGTGCTCCACAGGTCAAGGACTCCTACGAGGACTCCCCCTGTGTGTATTATCTATGGTACCGTCCCCTTACAAAAGTGTTGCCGTGTTGTAGCAACTCCCCCCTCCTTGAGGCTGGATCTATCACCGCGCCACTTTCCACATGCCGCCTAAAAACCCATGTGACGTATTCACCACTCTTACCTCCCCTTCCGGGCAGGTGTGGTCTCCACAGGGTCTTTTCCCCCTGAAAGAATAGGAAACTGGGTAAGACGCCCTTCCCTTGATGCATGTAAGGGCCCCGGCCATTTATTGCTCTATGAGAGATTCAGAGAGAAAAGAGGCCCAGCCAGGCTCGGCCCATTTCCAGGTTGGCAAGCGTCGCCTTGTTCCCATGTCTAGGGTAACCAGAAGGATTACGACAACTTTTTTGGGGCATTGGGGAAGCGTACGTGCAGTCTGACACAGCTGGTCGCCTGTGCACGTAAAATGTACACGGCTCAGCGCATGGCGTGATTTAAATTGGACCCCTAGTGTCGCTTCTCCGACACAATGTCGGGGAATGCCTAGGTTACGGATGTAACCTCCGTCCCCTGATGGAGGGAACGAGACGTTGTGTCTGAGAAGCGACACTAGGGGTCTCTCTTGAGCTCCGAATATGTCTCTGATCTATGAAAAAAGGCCAATGAGAAGTTGGCAGATTTTTCCACTACAGTGGCTCGGCTCAATGACGTGGCCGGGAGGACAACGCCGAGCCACTGTAGTGGAAAAATCCTGAATGAACTCATAGTATTTCCTCGCCTTTATACCCGTATCTCTGGGGGCGGGGTATGCAATATACTATCTGCCAACTTCTCACTGGCCTTTTTTCATAGATCAGAGACATATTCGGAGCTCAAGAGAGACCCCTAGTGTCGCTTCGCAAACACAACGTCTCGTTCCCTCCATCAGGGAACGGAGGTTACGTCCGTAACCTAGACGTCATCTCTTGATAGCACTCTTGATGGTGTCGCCCCCCTTCGATTAAAGAAAATTAAAGAAATATGCCCTGCACCATGGTACAATGATCACACTGATGCTCTCAAGAGAGCAGCTCGGAAAATGGAGCCCAAGTGGAAGAATACAAATTTAGAAGTATTTTGTGTTGCATGGAAGGACAGTGTCTGCAGCTACAGACAGGCACTAAAAGCTGCCAGGTCAGCATATTTTAGTAAACTCATAGAAAATAATCACAGAAATCCTAGGTGTTTATTCAGTACTGTGGCTAAATTGTGACGTAATATCTGGCCTCAACAGAACCAGATATTACGTCGCAGCACAAGAGTAATGACTTTATGAATTTCTTTACAGATAAAATTGAAATAATCAGAAATAAAATTGGAATTATGCAATCATCTGTCATAGCACCTCAGAAAACAGTGTCTCATAATTTACTTCACGTTCTACTTCAATCCTTCACTGTCATAGGTCATGAAGAGCTAACAAAACTTATCGAAACATCAAAAGCCACAACATGTTTGTTAGATCCAATACCAACTAAGCGCTCAAAATAAATATTTCCTGTAATTTCAGAACCTCTTATTAATATTATTAACTCCTTGCTCTGCTTAGGAAATGTCCCAAGAAACTTTAAAATGGCAGTTATCAAACTGCTTATTAAGAAGCCACAACTTGATCCTGGAGAACTGGCTAATTATAGACTGATTTCAAATCTCTCATTTATGTTGAAAATACCAGAAAAGGAAGTATCCTCCCAAGTATGTTCATTTCTGCAGAGAAATAGTATATATATGCACAATTTTAATCAGGATTTAGGCCTCATCACAGTACAGAGACTGCACTTATCAGAGTGATTTCAAATGACTTATCATTTCATCTGATCATCTGATCACGGCTAAATTTCAGTTCTAGCGCTTTTAGATCTTAGTGCTGCATTTGACACGATAGACAAATTCTCTTGAATAGGCTAGAGAATTATGTTATTTGTGGAGTTGCATTAGCATGGTTTAGGTCCTATTTAGCAGACCCTGACCACTTTGTCTATGTTAATGAGGAATTGTCAAACCAAACAAAAGTAATGTATGGAGTGTCACAGGGATCAGTTTTAGGGCCTCTGCTTTTCTCCTTGTATATGCTTCCCTTGGGAGATATTATCAGGAATTGTGGAATAAGTTTCCACTGTTATGCCGACGATACCAATTTTATATTTCTTCAAAACCTGATGAGATTTCACAATTCTCCAAATTAACAGAGTGTATCAGTGAAATAAAAGATTGGAAGGCCAGAAATTTCCTTCTACTCAATTCCAATAAAACAGAGGATTTTAATAAAAACCTATAATTTGACTCTTGATAGATGTACATTATCTTCAACAGCGAAGAACTTAAGTGACATATTTGATACCAATCTGTCCTGTAGCTGTCATTGTTACATTGGCTACCTGTTAAATTTCATATTAATTAAAAAATTCTGTTAATTACACACAAAGCTTTGAATTGTTTAGCTCCGCAGTACTTAAGTGAACTTCTACCATGTTATATTCCATCACGTTCATTACGATCACAAAATTCTGGCCTGTTAATAGTTCCTAGAATATCAAAATCCACAAAAGGAGGTAGATACTTTTGATATTCGGCTCCTAAACTATGGAATAGTATTCCTAATTCTGTTTGAGATTCAGACACACTCCCTCAGTTTAAGTGTAGACTAAAGATTCATCTGTTTAGCCAGACATACACCTAAATTATCCTTCAATTCACAATTAGGCTGCTTTAGTTAGGTTTAGTTTAGTTTGGTCTGTGTGAACCAGAAACAATGATCATGATCTATAACTCAGCAATAAATTTAATGGCATCTATGCTAATATTATTTTATTTGTTTCCCTGTCTCAACTTCAGGACTCCTATCCTGAGGTCACCAGAACCGGCTGGATCCAGCTCCATTCTTGCTTTGTGTTTGACTCCACTGCTAAGTGTTGCTGTGTGATAATTACTAATAGCAGTCAGTGACAGCCAAGCATTACTTCAGTCTATTACGATGGACTTCAGAGGATGAACTGTTGCCAACTCCAACCACGGACTTAGGATAGACCTCACTGAAATTACTGGACAAGTTGAACTGCGATGCACCTCACTGATCTCTTCCTGCATCACCTCGGTCTAATGATGGACCACACTCTTGAAATGGAATACATCAACTATCAATTAATTGCCAACAAAACCTTTCATCAGCCAATTAACAAGGACAATTGCATCTATGTGAACTTTTGCAGTTAAGGGCTCTTGTCAGATCTGGATGAATTTGTCAATAAGAGAGTTTGGAAACATTTCTAATAACAGTGAAAACATAAACATTATATATAATGCTGAAATATAAACCAAAGCAAGATCATTCTTTATTAATGTCTTCTTTCACTATGTCATAGCTTTTAAAGTCCTACACAGATTCTTATTTTAGTGTAGTTACAGTTTTCAGTGTCGAAAGAATTTAGATCATTAGTTCTGTACAGCAGTACCTCTGCTCTCAAAATGCAGAATATGCAGTCTAGTGCAAACGGCACCAACCCCAGTCCTGGAACACTCATTTATGCATTTGGCAGACATTTACATTTATGCATTTGGCAGACGCTTTTATCCAAAGCGACTTACAGTGCAATTATTACAGGGACAATCCCTGTGGAGCAACCTGGAGTTAAGTGCCTTAATCAAGGGCCCAACAGTGGCATCTTGGTGGTGCTGGGGCTTGAACCCCCAACCTTCTGGTCAGTAACCCTGAGCCTCAACCACTGAGCCACCACTGCTCAACACTCGCTGTGACTGAAACCACCCCCTATCCACTATATAGTGCACTTTTTCAAGTGTCTGCCATTTTGTAGGATTGTCTGAATTCTGAGTGAGCCACTCATTCCTTTACTTTGGTTCACTCGTTATTACCCACAATGCACTCTAATTTCGAGTGTACATTTGATGTACACTCGACGATAGTTAATTGCCCACAATCCACCATGGGGAAGACATACGAGTTGGGAGTTTACTGCATCCTTCACTCCTGCAATGTTTTCTTTCATGCTGAATGTATTAAATTACTTTGACAAATCATTACTTGATTAATATAACATAATATCACATAGAGGCAAAAAGTCTAGGTTACGTATGTAACCTCCGTTCCCCGATGGAGGGAACGACATGTTGTGTCAGAGAACCGACACTACGGGTCTCTCTTGAGCGCCGATATTCACCTCTGAACTATGAAAAAAGGCCAATGAGAGTTGGCAACCAGTATTTGCATGTCCCGCCCCCGGACATACGGGTATTTAAGCGGCGCAAATACGGGAGTTCATTCAGGATATTTCTGAGGAGCCGGAAATGGTCCGGCTACAACAGTGGCTCGGCTCAGCGACATGGCAGGGGAGACACATCGTCTCGTTCCCTCCATCGGGGAACGGAGGTTACATACGTAACCTAGACGTTCCCCTTCTATCGCTCTCTCCACATTGTGTCAGAGAAGCGACACTAGGGGTCCACTTATAAAGTGCCATGCGCTGAGCCGTGTACGTGAACTGCTGATGCAGGAGCGAGGAGTACGTGCAAAACGACCAGCTGCATCAGGCTGCACGTACCCTTCCCCAATGCCCCATTTAAGCCATCAGACTCCTTATCGTTACCCTGGAGGGGGGAACAAGGTGATGGCCACCAACATGGGAATGGGCCACGCCTACCCGGGAGGGGAGCCAAATTTTAGTGGCAAACACATCATAGGCCTGGCTTAGGGCCTATGTGGAAAAGTTGGTGCGGTGGTAGATCCAGCCTCGTAGAGGGGTGAAGCATACAACACAGAAACCGAGGCAGCTGTGACTGCCTAAGGGAAACACGGGGGTCCACTCGAGAGGGGACAGTACCGTGGCATTACACACAGGGGGAGTCCGAACAGGAGGCCTTACCTGTGGAGCACCTATACCAGTACAGGGTAGCTTGCGGTACCCGCAGTGGCTTGGGTCGGCGAGTTCCTCCACTGAACTGTGACCCACGAGGGCTAGTGAGGAGTCAACCAGTGTCCCAAACCTGGGAACTCCTGGGAACGAAGGCGCACTGTTTTCCCTTGGTTAGGGGGAAAGGGCGCTAGGTGCAAGCAGTTCACCCAGTCAGATCGTCAGCGTGCTACCGAGTTCTACGGGCTCAGACCTGAGAAAACACGGGACGATACTGACTCAACTCGGAGATTATAGAATCTCGCAAAAGTGTTAGGTGTTGCCCAGCCTGCTGCTCTACAGATGTCTGCTAGGCTTGGACCCGCAAGGGGGGGGGCACGGCCTGGGTGTGATAAGCCAGGGAAATGGCGTCGACAACCCAGTGGGCGAGTATCTACTTGGAGACAGCGTTCCCTTTCTGCTGTCCCCCAAAGCAGACAAAGAGCTGCTCAGAGTGTCTGGTGCTCTGTGTGCGGTCCAGATAAATACGTAAAGCACTTACTGGACACAGCAGTGAAAGGGCTGGGTCTGCCTCCTCCCGGGGCAGCGCTTGCAGGTTCACCACCTGATCCCTGAAGGGTGTGGTAGGAACCTTGGGCACATAGCCCGGTCGCGGTCTTAGGATCACGAAAGTGTCTGCCGGACCGAACTCCAGGCAAGTGTCGCTAACAGAGAACGCATGCAGGTCCCCGACCCTCATGATTTAAGCGAGCACGATCAGCAGGGCGGTCTTGAGAGAGAGGGCCCTGAGTCCAACTGAGTCCGAGTCTAGCAGCTCGAAGGGGGGTCTCTGGAGTCCCGTGAGAACGACCGAGAGATCCCAGGAGGGGAACAGGTTAGGCCGGGAGGGAGTCATCCTCTGGGCACCTTTTAGGAACCTGACAATTAAGTTAATAATTAAGATAGCGGCGACATACACTTTGAGGGTGGAGGGGGACAGCCTCCTCTCCAGCCTCTCCTGTAAAAACATGAGCACTGACCTAACTGCACACTTCTGTGGGTCTTCGGCTCGGGAAGAACACCAGTCTGCGAACAGATGCCATTTTAGGGCGTAAAGATGCCTGGTCGAAGGGGCTCTGGCTTGGTTGATAGTGTCTATGACGGCCGAAGGTAGGCCGGCTAGATCTTCCGTGTCCCGTCCAGGGGCCAGACATGGAGGTTCCAGAGGTCTGGGTGCGGATGCCAGAGCGTGCCCCTTCCCTGAGAAAGAAGATCCTTCCTCAGGGGAATTCGCCAGGGAGGGGCTGTCGTGAAGAGCGCGAGATCCAAGAAGCACGTCCGTTTGGGCCAGTAGGGGGCCACCAAAGTGACATGCTCCTCGTCCTCCCTGACCTTGCATAGCACCTGTGCAAGAAGGCTCACTGGGGGAAAAGCGTACTTGCGCAGCCCCGCGGGCCAGCTGTGCGCCAGAGCATCTGTCCCAAGGGGAGCCTCTGTGAGGGCATACCAGAGCGGGCAGTGTCAGGTTTCCTGGGAGGCAAACAGGTCTACCTGGGCCTTGCCGAACCGGTCCCAAATCAGCTGAACCGACTGGGGGTGGAGCCTCCACTCTCCGCCGGGCAAGCTTTGTCTTGACAGCACGTCCGCTATCATATTGAGGTTGCCGGGGATGTGAGTGTTGCGCAGCGACTTGAGTCGAGATGGCCTCCGTCTGCTCAACGCCAGGGCTGAGAGCTGGGCCCGGGTTGAGGCGGAGCAGAAGGTCTTGTGGCCGCGGGAGGACGCCCTTGGCGAGCAGATGGAGCCTGGGCCGTAGCGGCAGGCTTGCGGCGAGGCATGATGTGCGAGATGGCCTCCGTCTGCTTCTTCACCAGGGAGAACTGCTGGGCAAAGTCCTCAACGGTGTCGCCGAAGAGGCCGAACTGGGAGACAGGGGCATTGAGAAAGCGAGTCTTGTCGGTTTCACGCATCTCAACCAAATTCAGCCATTGCTGACGTTCCTGGACCACCAGTGTGGCCATCGCCTGCCCGAGCGCCTGCGCTGTGACCTTCATTGGTCTTAGGGCGAGGTCGGTCGCTGAGCGCAGTTCCTGCAGCGTGTCGGGATCAGGGCCACCCCCGTGCATGTTTCAGAGTGCCTTGGCTTGGTGGACCTGCAGGAGAGCCATGGCATGCAGGGCGGTAGCGGCGCGTCCGGTAGTGCTGTAGGCTTTCGCGGTGAGCGAGGATGTTGCTCTACAGGACCGGGAAGGGAGTACAGGGCGACCCCGCCAGGTGGTGCTTCCGGGGCATAGATGGAGCGCAACAGCTCTATCCACCTGGGGGATCGCTGTGTATCCTTGGCGCGTTCCGCTGTCGAGGGTGGCGAGGGCGGATGAGCAGGTGGCGGTGCGACGAGTGGAGAGGGGTGCTCTCCACGAAGACGTCAGCTCATCATGCACCTCCGGGAAGAATGGAACCGGGGGGGCGAGGCTGTGAGCGGCACCCAGCACCCAAGAACCAGTCGTCTAGCCGTGATGGCTGTGGGGAGGATGGAGGGTTCCAGTCCAAGCCCACGCTGTTGGCTGCCCGGGAAAGCATATCATACATCTGTGCGTCGGCCTCTTCCTGGGCGTGCAAGCCCGAAGGCGGCAGCCCAGAGGAGTCCTCGGCGTCAGATCCCACGCCCTCCGATGTCGCGGCGAACTCGTCTGCTTCCATCGCAAGCGGGTAGGCAGACTGGCTGTGAGGCGAGTCGCCGTCACCTCGAGTGGGGACGGGAGTCAACGAGCATGTCGGGGCGCGGGTGGTCCGAGGGGGCATACCCGGCGGAGCTGCACCCGCTGCCATCCCCGAATCACCTCCATCGCCAGCCGCATCGTCCTCAATCCCGTGGGAAGGAGCGACGCGGGGGGCGGCTGGAGTGGCTTGTTTACGGTTGTAAGCAAGCCGCGACCGCAACGTTGTCATGGTCATGTTCTCGTAATGAGAATATAGGCGCTCAAGAGAGACCCCTAGAGTCGCTTCTCTGACACAACGTGGAGAGAGCGAAAGAAGGGGAACATACAGATACATTTTAAAATGTACTCTTTATTTGATCAAATGTGTTTACTCTTTATATTAACATATAGTATTAAAAATGACAAACAGAATAAAGATTTATTGTATTAATATATGATTTAATAAGAAAATCAAGTAAGGCCCAAGTATTTTAAAAGTTCATATGTGATGTTGTTTCTGTGACAGCCCTAGAGCTCCGATGATCAGTGTATATAGATCAGCATCACCCACTACTGAGATATAGTGCACTAACTGCCATTCACTATATAGGAAATAGTGAACGAATGAATGACTTACAGTAGTTCGGACACATTCACTCTGTTCACCATCTGATCACCTCGTGCCCGCACATCTCTCACGGGTGTGCCTCGTGCACCTCAATGTGCACGCGCAGAAATACTGTCTGTTCGCTCTACAGTTGTCAATCACGCGAACAGCAGAGCCAATGCATTTATTTACACTTAACTTGGATGTTTACATGGATTTATTGTTAAACCGCCTGAAGTAGCTGCGATAGTTTCCAGTACCCCCGCGAGGGCATGGGGTAAATGCGTAAATACTGCTCATGATGTGTGGGACGTGGGACAAAGCGCACTGATATATTGCTGCACTGATTTAAAAACTTACACTTAAAAACTCATGAATGTCATAAGAGTCCAGTTAAAGAATCACCCTGGAACTTACCATCACATTCACACAGAAAAGCCTGTGTTAGCATTAGAGCCAAAACTTACCTCAGCATGCTGCCTTAAATTGAAGCTGTGATTTTAATCTTGAAATATCCGCTTGTCTGGGTGTTAAATGGAGGCATTGTATGACGAAACTATTCTTTTTTTCACTGTTGCGGATCGAAGAAATTTTTCAATTTGAAGAGCAATTTGAGTGACAGTTTGTGACAGCAGCTTGCGCCACTGTGTGAACTTCTGCTCTCTTAATAGTCAGATTTAATAATCTCTCAATAAATTACACATTAATTAAAATTAAACCCAGTAATGTAACGACAGGATTGCTGCCTAATGTAAAGAAGTAAAAGTAAAAAATTTCATTAGAAATTTACTTAAGTGAGAGTAAGAAGTACCCACTTTTAAACCTACTCTAAAATATTTTTTCCCCAAAAAGTTACTCAAGTAAATGTAGTGCATTACTGCCGACCTCTGTGTGGGCAAATTCCATTCGAAAGTGATCATCCCTATGCCCTACTCACTATGAAAGACAGAGATCTTGATGTGGGCACACTGAAGAGAGTATGGCATCACAGTTTAAATGTAGCCTTCACTAAAATTCTTATGAAAGGGCCTAATTAAATAATTAACTTTCTTACTTTTGTTTGGAACAACCTTTCAAGTGGCGTTCCTTTCCTGAAGTGCCCTTCAAAGCGCATAAATGCCATTTGGAAAATGCTCTCTGTCCCGGAGACACTCATCTCTCGAGCACAGATGTTAAATGCAGCTAGATTATAACACGATGTCTCGTGACTTTTTGAAATCATAATATTTGTATCGGTGCATTTCTTGTTGTAAAGTAAATTGGCAATACGCAACTTTATTAATAAGAGAGAGTTTGTTCTTTTGTGACTTAAAGATGGATTGAATTGAACTGAAAGGTGAGAGAGTTAGTCTTCACCCCATTAAAAAAAGTGCATTTTCTTTAGCAGCTATACTGCAGAATAAAACAATTTTTTCTGAGAATGTTGAATTTAATATTTAAACAACAAATATTTTTAAATATCTAAAAATACTTTTAAAAAGATGCATTCACCCGAGAAGTAGCATATAAGATATTTAGACTTGCTTTTAGTGAATATATCTTGAATAAGTATGTTTGTCTTTACAGCACTCGCAGAAGTATAAGTGAACAAATACACTTATATATCTTACATGTTGATTCAAGTAAATTCATCTTGTTTTAGACAATTTTAAATGGAAAACAATACAAAAAGACTTTATAACAATAGGAATGTTTTTGCAGTTAATAAAAACAGTTTTTCCTTTAATCCTGTGAATGTCATTTAGAAGCATTTTAAAAGATGATTTTGTCCTCTTTATTGTTAGTAAGCACTTTTAATACAACCTTTTATGTCGGGGCACAAGCTGAATAATCGGTTAAGAGCTAATGATTATTCATTGTAGCAGAATAGTCGAATAATCATTCGATTATCCGATCTCGTTAGATTAGCTGATGATCAAAATAAGCATTAGTTGCAGCCCTAATACCAACTAAGCTCTTAAAAGAGATATTACCTATTTTCAGAACCTCTTTTTAATATTATTAACTCCTCATTATTCTTAGGGCATGTCCCAAGAAACTTTAAGGCAGTTATCAAACAGCTTATCAAGAAACCACAGCTTGATCCTGGAGAGTTGGCTAATTATAGACCAATCTCAAATCTCCCATTTATGTAAAGATGACTAGAAAAATAGTGTCCTCCAAACTATGTAAACATTCTTACAGATAAATTGTTTAAATGAAGAATTTCAGTCAGTATTTATGCCTCATCATAGTACAGAGACTGCACTTAGAGTTACAAATGACTTGCTTTGATCGTGGCTACATGATCGGTGCTTTTCGGATCTTAGTGCCACCTTCGACACCATATATCACAACATTCTCTTGGATTGGCTTGAGAATTATGTTGGCATTTGTGGACAAGAACTAGCTTGGTTTAGGTCCAATTTAACAGACCGCAACCACTTTGTCTGTGTAAATGAGGAATTGTCAGATCAAACTAAAGTTAAGTATGGAGTACCACAAGGATCAATTTTAGGAACTCTCCTTTTCTCCTTATATATGCTCCCCTGGGAGATATTATCATGGAATTAGTTCACTGTTATGCTGATGAGACCCAACTCTATATTTCTTCGAACCTTGATGAAATTTTACAATTCTCCCAGTTAGCAGAGTGTATCAATGACATCAAAAATCGGATGACTATTAATTTTCTTCTACTCAATTCCGACAAAACAGAGATACTAATTATTGGACAAGAAACCTCTAAAAATAAGCAGCTAAAATATAATTTGACTCTTGATGAATGTACGGTTATGTTGTCTTATGCAGCGAAGAACTAAGGTGTTATATTTTATAGCAATCTGTCCTTTGAAAAAAAAAATTCAAATGTTTGTAGAAAAGGATTCTTCCACCTTAGAAATATTGCTAAGTTAGGACACATGCTCGCCGTTTCTGATGCCTAAAAACTAATGAATGCATTCATGACCTCAATACCCACAGGTAAGGGTTTAATGTAACTTAGGTTTCTTTCCACAAAACTTATACACATAACATGTTCAGCACTTTTCTGGAACACTGAGTTCTCTTGCACCAGTCTCTTATCCGAGGCTCTGTGGCTGCTACCTTTTTATGCCGCTCTCCCCATGCTTACTGAAATTAGACACAGGTGTTAGACATAATTTAGCTCAGGTGTAAGCGCCCTTACCACTTTCCTCTCCCGGACGGGCGCTTGACCACGCCCCCGCTGCCACATCATTAATCTCACAGTTCATACAAAATCTCTTTGTTTAAACATTGGCCCTTAACACTTATTTAGTTTACTAATTTTAAACCATGACTTGTACTACACATAAATAACTAATATTAGCATTATATTCCTGCTGTTTAGCCAGAGGGGAACTGGCCCCCACTGTGAGCCTGGTTTCTAGTGAGAGAAAGAGATGAAATATGGGACTGAAGTTGTGTCAGTTTATATTTCTTCAAAATAATTAGGGATTTCCCAATACCAATACGGGTGTCACGATCCCCTGTTGTCTGCCCTGTGTCTCACTTGTCATTTGTCATGCACTACACTTCCCATGATTCCTGGTCCTCATCACTGCCAGCCCTGTGTCATTGTGCTCACCTGATTGTCGTTTGTCATCATCATGTCTCCTGTGTATTTAAACCCTGCTGTTTCTCCATTCCCCTGTCGATTGTTGATGTTTGTGGACGCCTGTTTCCGTGGTCTTTGTATGTTTATCCTGCCTGTTAACTCTTCGAATGTCTTCTGTGTTTTTGGTTTATTTCCCCATTGTGGGTATTTCCTTTGTTCTGGTTTTGTCTGTCTAGTTTTCACTAGAGATGGGCAGATCGAGGCTTCGTGAAGCAATGAAACAGTCGAAGCAAATGTGCCATTTTGTTTCGAGGCTTCGAATCAATCCGAAACCCGTCTCCACGGTGACACCTAGTGGTCACTTGCAGGTGTTGATCTGAAACAACCTTTACAAAGAGCTAATAAAAAAATGTGTTGGTTTTTTTTTTTTTTATTGTATTTTTGTAATATATGAAGCTTGTAACCTGTAGTCTCTTCACATTGCATAATGTGATTTTGGTCATGAAAAATGAATATTAATAAAAATAAATCAAGCCACAATGTCTCCCTTTCTTATAGATTTTTATTCAAAAATATTAATTTCTCTGCTGTTGAAGGACTCAGCCTACTTCTTTTTTACAGATAATTTCTCCAGCCTTTGAAAAAATTCTCTCACAAGGGACACTTGTTGCTGGCATACAAAGATATTTTTTAGCTAGGACATACAAATGAGGAAAGATTACTGCTCTCTCTTTCCAGTAAGTTAGAGGATCATGAGTTCTGGGCAAAAACGCATCGCTGAGGTATTTTTTCACTTCCACTGTGGCATCAGCTGTAGGATTGTGTATCATCTGGGTCTCACGGATACGATTGTCAAAATGTTCCCATAAACTGTCTTGTGTTTCAACTGGTGTTGATGATGGGCCTGATGTTGACATTTGTGGTTCTGAATTAAAAGAAAACGGCAATTAGTAACAAATCATAAACTGACAACACATATGAAGTATAAATTTCATGAATCACATTACATAAGATAACATAGACTGAAACTCACCAGGAGTTGTGTTTGAACGCATCAGTGAAGCACACTCCAGTGTGATGTGCTTTTCAGCATCCAGGGCTTTGGCAGGATTTCCAAAAGCCACATTTTTAAACCTTGGGTCCAGCAGTGTAGCCAGTGCCAAGGCTCTAAAAGTCTCGTACCCTCCACATCTGGAGTGCAGACCTTCTTGTAGATGTGAGCCTATGAGCCAACACAAGAGAAAACCATATTAATTAAAATAATGACAACAATATGAGAGTTATGGCCAATTACACGTATGGTCATAGTGTCCTACCTAATTGTACAGTTGATTCCTGCGTTGCATTTCCTTTTTCTGTGCAAGCTTGTGCTGCAACATCCTGTACAATGGTATGAGCTTTGAAGCAGACACTCTCTGTTCCTCTGACATCTCTGTTGTTGCTAGTTTGAATGGTTGAAGAAGTGTCAATGACTGTTGAATAATGTCATACTCAAGACTTGTCAGGGGAGCAGTATCACTGTTTAAATTGGCAAGTGCAGCAGCCACTGGCTCACGTTGCTCATACAAGCGTTGTAGCATGTCGAATGTGCTGTTCCATCTCGTTTCAACCTCCTGTATCATTTTCAGACTTGGTCTGCCCATCAAGCTCTGCATCTCCACAAGCTTGTCCTTTGCTTTGCAGCTGGATCTGAACAACCCCACTATCTTTCTGGCTTTCTGGCGAATTTCATTGATGACTGGGGTTTGATCCAGGGCCTTTTTCACTATCAAATTCAAATTATGAGCAAAACATGGGACATGGCGAAGGTTGAGTAGCTGGGCACTTAGGATCATGTTGGATGCATTGTCAGTCACCATGCAGTGAACTTTGGAGGTTATTCCCCACTCAGCCATTAGCAAGGCTTTAGCCTCCATGAGATGCTGGGCTGTGTGGGTTTGGTAAAACCTCCTTACACCCAGTAAAACAGTTGCCATTGTTGCCTCTGGTGTTATGTAATGGCATGTTACACCAAGATATCCATCCATATTAATGGAAGACCACATGTCAGCCGTAAGGCTAACAAATTCCGCCTTTTGTAGGTCCTCCATTGTCTTCTCCTTGGTTGTGTTGTACCTTTCGCTGACCATTGTTTTAAGCACCTTCCGGGATGGGAGGACATAGCTTGGATCAAGCTTGTTCACAAAGGCCCTGAAACCCTCATCCTCCACGATGGTGAAGGGCTGCAGATCCTTCACCACCATGTTCAGAAGAGCCTCATCCAATTCCCTCTGTCTGCCTTTTTAAAAGAGAAGATAAAACATACTTTCAGACAAATATATTGGAAAAATAGTAGCCTACCGTGAAAGTAGTCTACTGGTTCATTTGGAAACCTTCCTAAACAAAGTTATGTTATGAATATTTATGCTCAGTGTGCAGAGAAAGATAAAGTGCATTATAGAAATACAACAATTACAAAAAAACAAAATGATGTCTTGGCTGTAGATTGGGTACTCATATGTAGACATATAAAATGTATATTCACAAAGTATAATATTATATTGACAACATTTGTTTTTAAAGTGATTGGCAGTTGTGATTGGGATGTTAGGCATGTCTTAGTCCATGGCCTTTCTAAACAATGGCCCAACACTTAGTTATTATATTTCACTTATAATTAGCCTATATTTCAAACAATGCATACCTTGCTTAGATGGCCCAGCAGTGTCAGTAGCAGGCCTTGGTACAGGGGAACACTACCATCCTCTGCACCCTGCAGAATGGCAGGATGAATGCTCCTCAAATGGCGCATCATGGATGATGTATTGTTGCAGTAGGCGAGCTGCCGATCACAATACACACATCTCACTTTATTTGGGGTTTCCAAATGGAAATGCTCCCACACCACAGATGTACGGCATCTCTTCTGTGGAGCCTCCATTTCTTTCTTTCTTTCTTTCTTTCTTTCTTTCTTTCTTTCTTTCTTTCTTTCTATCTATCTATCTATCTATCTATCTATCTATCTATCTATTTTATATGTAGCCTATCTATCTAATAATCTATATGTATCTGTAATATATGTATCTATCTATTAATCTATATATATATATATATATATATATATATATATATATATATATATATATTTCTATCAATGCATCTATTCATGTGTCACTATATGTACTCTGTGTGTCTCTAAGTCAATGTGTAAATGTAAATTAAATCCTAAATATAACTAAACAAATCGCACTATAAATGTCACTATATCACCAAAAATCCACTATCTCAAAACCAAACTCCTCTCACAAAAACCCACGATATGAAAATGCGTTGACAAAACTTTTATACTGTGTGATTGTGTGATTTGTTCCCGAACCGACCAATCAATGAAACCCTGATTCGGCGGAGCACTCCACCTGATGAAACACTTAGACGCTTCATTTAGCCGTTGTCACGTGACGTGGGTGTTTTGAATCACGCTTCGGATCAGTGTTTCGAATCATCTTTGCTTCGGGATCTCGCAAAGCTTCGGAACGTCTGTTTCGCGCCAGCCATCCTTAGTTTTCACCCTGTCAAATAAAGATACACTGCAAGTAGATCCTCGGCCCTCGTCTGCCTTCATCTACACTCGTAACAACGGGTATAGGAATCGGGTCAGATTCCACACTCATGTACTCATCGTGCTCATAAAAATGCTCTGATACCACAAAACGATACCATCTGATGTACGAATGTCAATACGTAAAACATCAGCACACAAATTCTTATCATGTTACATCCTAGTGAGATTATTTAACTGCAAAAGCTGCAATTTAATGAGATAATTTTATATTTTGTATCTGCAGTGCAATTCAAATGTGAGCAGAGCACTAGTGAATGTATGGAGACAGTGTTGAGGCGACGGCGACTGCACCGCATGTACCTTTAAAGCTCCAACTTGTCTTATACAAGAAAAACACCATTATGAGCATTAAGTGCTCCTTTCTTGCAGATGATTGTGAACAGAGTGCAAATACTTTGTATAGTATATACTTATTTAATTCAGTAGCAGGCTTTTGACATTTAAATGTGTCTTTGTCCATTTATAAATTGGTTTAATTATCCACATTTTATTTTCAAATTAATAGATTGATCATTTAATTCTGCATTCTTTTTTTTACTGGCATTCTGCGGCTTCCATAAAAACAAAGCACAAACTACACTGTTTGCAGACTGGATGTATTAACCACACAACCATTCATCTCCTAACGAAATGTATTCACAAACTCAAGTACATACAGTAGCAACAGGAAAGTTTGTTTGTGTTTCAATGTCAACAAACAACATGAAAGATGAGCTTGCGCTATTTATTGCACTGATTTGAGTGTTTTGATAGAGAACCAATATTTTTTTCTGTTATTTATTTTCTTTTGCTTTAAAGAGGTTTCTACCAGAAAGACCCAGAATAATAAGAATTATCATAATATGGGTTTATAATAATTTCCCACATCCTTTGGTTCAGCGCTCAGATTCTCGTTCGAACCGGTAGATCCTGCTGGAAGATGAATGGCAGGGGAGAGTAACTGAAAACAACACTCACGATGTGATAACAGACAGTTGCAAATTTAAAATCTTTGAAAAATATGCTGGATTATTGTTGTATTAATGATCTATATGCTACTACAAATTTTCTTGACAGAACTACCACTACATTTTGATAAAATGAGAAAGAAACTGAAAAAGTTTGATATCCTATTCTACTAAACTGAGTGCTTTGATAGAGAACCAATTATTTAATTTTATAGATATCCCATGCTTTGTTTATAGCTCGATAATACTGAATATAAAGGTAACTTTGTTAATAAAATAAACATAGTCTGTGTTTTATATTATTTTTGAAGACAATTCTACTATACAAAGACTGGAACTACAGAGTACACCAACAGTTACTTGATTTTAGTGTGGATTTTGTAGTTAGTGCAATTTTCTCAAAAGCTGGGTGAGTCACTTAACGACATGCAAGGATTGGACATGTGAACGGTGAGCTCTGTGCACTTTGCTAGTTTTAATACTTTTTATGACATATACCATAACATTCGATACACTCTATTCCATAAATGTTCTAGGAGGACAATATGTCAAAGAATTAAAAATTCTCAGGCTCTGGAGACATTAAAAGACTCATACGTGCTCGGGCCTTGGAGTCGATTTGGCCGAAGAGGTGCAGGAAATGCGGTGAGAGATGCTGAACATGTCGGCAGTGCTCACAAAGGTCATTGCTGACTTGTAGGAGCTTGCAGTGATCCGCCATGGAGGCAAAGTTTACTGATGTGGTTACAAGAGTGGGGGATGTCGAGAAATTGATTGATTACCTGGAGACATCAGAGAGGGAATTATCTGCTAAAAAGCTGAAAGCTTTCTTTGAAGAACCACAGTATTTTCTTGTTCCCAGACTTTGAGAACTCGACAAGTGAGAAACGTGATTGAATGCAAGAAACTTTTATATCAACGGAAGGTCGCTTTTGCACTGATATTCCTGGCCAAATTGAGAATAGATGCTAAGGATGGCCGTAAAACATTCACATGCCCACAACAAGCAATGTCCTTTTTAAAGTTAGTTGAGTAAGTCATCTGGTTTTACTCATGTTGCAGCGAAGTGGACCGGCTCACTGAACATTAGCTTGACTGTTTGAAGAATCTGCATGCTCTTTTTGTGCTGTTCCTAACGGCTGGAGTTTATTTTGTAGA
The DNA here is from genome assembly GCF_025860055.1 of Xyrauchen texanus. Taxonomy (NCBI): domain Eukaryota; kingdom Metazoa; phylum Chordata; class Actinopteri; order Cypriniformes; family Catostomidae; genus Xyrauchen; species Xyrauchen texanus. The sequence goes on along the minus strand of NC_068300.1, from coordinate 41,303,018 downwards.
GCAACACACCTTCGGGATGGTTTTGAGGATGAATCTACAATGCCCTTTGTACTTAGTCCACCTATCGGCTGGAGTTTCTACAATTGCAAAAGCATTGTAGTAAGTAATTTGCTTGCTCTCATGTTGCAGCTGAGTGGACCGGCTCACTGAACATTCACTTGACAGTTTGAGGAACCTGCACCGTTTTTTGTGCTGGTTGGCTGAGGTTTATTTTGTGGAGTATTTTTTGCAAAGTCATTGGAGTAAGTAATTTGCTTGCACTCATGTTGCATCTGAGTGGACCGGCTCACTGAACATTCACTTAACAGTTTGAGGAACCTGCAAATTGTTTTGTGCTCACTGAACATTCGCTTGACAGTTTGAGGAACCTGTGCCGTTTTTTGTGCTGGTTGGCTGAGGTTTATTTTGTGGAGTATTTTTTGCAAAGACATTGGAGTAAGTAATTTGCTTGCTCTCATGTTGCAGCTGTGTGGACCAGCTCACTGAACATTAGCTTGACTGTTTGAAGAATCTGCGGGCTTATTTGTGCTGGTACCGCCTATTGGCTGGAGTTTATTTGATAGAATAACACACCTTCAGGACAGTTTTGTAGATGAATCTACATGCTCATTGTGTTTTGGCAGAGTTTGTTTTATAGATTATATTTTGCTGTGTAATTCTGTCTCACAAAATTTGTATTGAAACTTGAGCAATCCAAAGGTAAGGTTGTCGCGGGGGCTCTCATAGGCGTGCATGGACTTTTTTGAGTTTGGAGGGATGGATGCCAGTTGGCACTGTCGTGTGTGGGGTTAATGCACACCTTTTTCTTTTTTCAGTTTTTTTTTTTAAAAAGGGGATGTTTGATTTTTTGAGTTTGATTGTTCCACTAATGTTGGAATGTGATCTTTAAAATCTTGTCTTTGATACACAATCTATTTTCTCTCATATGTCAAATGTTAATGCGAGTGGATTGTCTCTCTCCACGTGGAATGTGAATCGATTGGTGCACCCCATAAAAAGAAGGAAGGCTACTTCCTAAGCATAAGAAATATGATAGTGTTTCTTCATGAAACGCACCTTCTCCACAGGAAGCTGAAGAACTTGGAAAGATGTGGATTGGTGGTGGTGTAGTGGGCTAAAGCACATAAATGTTAATCAGAAGGTCGCTGGTTTGATCCCCACATCCACCAACATTGTGTCCTTGAGCAAGGCACTTAACTCCAGGTTGCTCCAGGGGGATTGTCCCTGTAATAAGTGCACTGTAAGTCGCTTTGGATAAAAGCGTCTGCCAAATGCATAAATGTAAATATGGGGTGAACATTTTTTCATAGTGCTGGCTCGAGTAAGCGCAGAGGAGTCATTAAACTGATAAGTAATCATCTACAATTCAAATGTCTTAAACAGAGTAAAGATAAAATAGAAAGAGTCATTATTGTTTTAGCTGAAATTCAGGGACAAAGTCTTATTTTGATTAATATTTATGCTCTAATTAATAATCATGATCTAATATTGGGAGGAGACTTTAATCTTTTGATGGACTAAGTCCTTGATCATAGTGAAGCATAAGTGTGCAAGCCCCCTATAGCAACAGTGGCTTCACAGGATGTGTAAAGATCTTGGTCTTACAGATATTTGGAGAATTTTGGACCCATCTGGTAGGGACTATACATTTTTTTCATCAGTCCATAAGATTTACTCTAGAATAGATTTTTTTATATCTAAGTCCCTCATTTCATCTGTTGTCGATTGCTTAATTGGGAACATTTTAGTAATGCACTGGTGTGTTTAGAGGTGTTGCCACAAACTAAGAAAAATAAATCTATATAGTTGGCACTTTAATGTATTCCTTATGCAAAATCCTGAATCCCAACAAATGCTGAAGGCTGAAATCAATGTCTATATGGAGTCCAAATGGTCCTCAGCATCCTCTGTGGACATGGCTTGGGAGGCACTTAAGTAGGTTATACATATATACAGTATGCCGCATTCATAAAGAAATCCAAAGCACGATTGGAAGGGAATATTAAAAGGCAGAGCTGAAGCACCGAATGTTGTCTAATAGACTCAAAGAACTGACCCGATTGAAATACAGATATAATACTATCTTGTCACAGAAAATTGAGTTTTGGCTATTCAGTGCAAGGCAGTCATACTTTGAGTCGGGGACAAGGCAGAAAAACTTCTGGCTAGATATATAAAACAGAGAGAGTCTTTTTCTACCATTCCCTCAGTGAAATCTGCTGGTGGTGAAATATTTACCCCAGCCATTGATATTAATAATGCTTTTAAAGTATTCTATCTTGATCTCTATAGTTCCACATCTTCCCGATGAAGATATTAGAAACTTTGTGTAACCATTAGAACTTCCTAAACTGACGACTGAGCAAATAAACTCTCTTGATTCTGAGATAACATTGGAGGAGCTTAGAGAGGTAATTAAGGCCTTGTCAAGTCAACTCAAGTCAATTTTATTTGTATAGCGCTTTTCACAACACACATCGTTTCAAAGCAGCTTTACAGAATATCAGCATTAACAGACGATAAGATTGTAATGTCTATAATGTCGATGAATTATCATTGTGTAATTTAGATCAAATACGATTTTTATAGTGTTTAAGAATAATTAAATGATAATTGTATTAATAACCCCAGTGAGCAAGCTGTAGGCAACTGTGGCAAGGAACACAAAACTCCATAAGATGTAGATTAATGGAGAAAAATAACCTTGGGGGAAACCAGACTCACTGTGGCGGCCAGTTCCCCTCTGGCTAACATTATGAATGTAATGTAAATATTAATTATGTATATGTAAAATCATGGTTTAAAATTATTAAACTAAGTAAGGGTTAAGGGTCAGTGTTTAAATATCGATTGTGTTTGAACTGTAAGATTAATGACCACAGTCTTTGAAGTCCATCTTGATTAATTGCAGAAGTTCACATAGATGCAATTGTCCTTGTTAATTGGCTGATGAAGCTTTTGTTGGCAATGGTTAGTCTAAGCATTTCATTTCAAGATCGTAGTCCATCAATAGACCGAGGTGATGCAGGTTGGAGTTGGCATTATTTCATCCTTTGAAGTCCATCATAATAGACTGAAGTGCTGTTTGGCTGACACCGGCTGCATTTAGTCATCATCATTCCACATGTAGCAGTGGAGTCCAACATGAAGCAGGAATGGTGCTGGATCCAGCCAGTTCTGGTGACCTCAAGATAGGAGTCCCGAGGTTGAGACAGGGAAACAAATAAAAAGATGTAAGCATAGATGCCATTCAATTTATTGCAGAGTTAGAGATCATGATCAATGTTTCTGGTTCCGGCAGACCCAAATAAAGCAGCCTAATTGTGGATTGGAGGATAAATTAGGTGTATGCTTGGCTAAATAGATGAGTCTTTAGTCTAGACTTAAACTGAGAGAGTGTGTCTGCATCTCGAACAGTGCTTGGGAGACTATTCCATAGTTTAGGTGCCAAATATGAAAAGGATCTTCCTCCTTTAGTGGATTTTGATATTCTAGGAACTATTAACAGGCCAGAATTTTGCGATCTTAATGAACGTGTTGGAATATAGCGGGGTAAAAGATCACTTAAGTACTGCGGAGCTAGACCATTCAAAGCTTTGTACGTAGTTAACAGAATTTAAAAATTAATACGGAACTTAACAGGTAGCCAATGTATCGATGATAAAATGGGGCTAATATGATCATATTTCTTGGTTCTCGTTAGCACTCTGGCTGCTGCATTTTGAACCAATTGAAGTTTATTTATTGATCTTGCTGGATATCCTCCCAGTAATGCATTACAATAATCTAGTCGTGAGGTCATGAACGCATGAATTAGTTTTTCGGCATCAGCAACCGAGAGCATATGCCTTAATTTAACAATATTTCTTAGGTGGAAGAATGCTGTTCTACAAACATTTGTAATTTGATTTTCAAAGGACAGATTGGTATCAAATATAACACCTAAGTTCTTCGCTGTTGAAGATGATGTAACAGTACATCCATCTAGAGTCAAATTATATTTTAGTGGCTTATTTTTAGAGTTTTTTGTCCAATAATTAGAACCTCTGTTTTGTCAGAATTGAGTAGAAGGAAATTTCTGGCCATCCAATCTTTTATTTCATTGATACACTCTGCTAATTTTGAGACTTGTGAAATCTCATCAGGTTTTGAAGAAATATAAAGTTGTGTATCGTCAGCATAGCAGTGGAAACTTATTCCACGATTCCTGATAATATCTCCCAGGGGAAGCATATACATGGAGAAAAGCAGAGGCCCTAAAACTGATCCCTGTGGCACTACATACTTTACTTTTGTTTGGTTTGACAATTCCTCATTTACATAGACAAAGTGGTAGCGGTCTGCTAACTATGACCTAAACCATGCTAATGCAACTCCACAAATTCCAACATAATTCTCCAGCCTATTCAAGAGAATGTCGTGATCTATCGCGTCGAATGCAGCACTAAGATCTAAAAGCACTAGAAGAGAAATGCAGCCGCGATCAGATGATAAGAGCAAGTCATTTGTAACTCTGATAAGTGCAGTCTCTTTACTGTGATGAGGCCTAAATCCTGATTGAAATTCTTCATATATACTATTTCTCTGTAGAAATGCACATATTTGGGAGGATATTTGGGAGATTTGAAATCGGTCTATAATTAGCAAGTTCTCCAGGATCAAGTTGTGGCTTCTTAATAAGCGGTTTGATTATTACCATTTTAAAGTTTCTTGGGACATGTCCTAAGCATAGCGATGAGTTAATGATATTAAGAAGAGGTTCTGATATTACAGGAGATACCTCTTTTAAGAGCTTAGTTGGTATAGGATCTAACAAACAAGTTGTGGCTTTTGATGTTTCAATAAGTTTTGTTAGCTCTTCATGACCTATGATAGCGAAGGATTGAATTGCACATGAGGAAAATTATTAGACACTGTTTTCTGAGGTGCTATGACAGATGATTGCATAATTCCAATTTTATTTCTGATTATTTCAATTTTATCTGTAAAGTAATTCATGTCCATGGACAAGTCTCCTGGGCCAGACGGCTATGCCGCTGAAATTTTTAGATCTATTGCTACAGAACTGGCTCCACTTTTGCTTGAACTTTATATTGAATCATTAAAGAATGGAAAGATTCTGCCATTCATGACGCAAGCCCGGATCAGACTGATTCTTAAAAAGAACAAAGATCCAAGCGAGTGTAAGAGTTACCATCCAATTTCCCTGATCCAGCTAAACGTTAAAATATTGTCAACAATTCTGGCTAACCGATTAAGAAAAGTTGTGACATCTCTTAACATATAGATCATGTGGGGTTTATTCAGGAGCGTAACTCTTCTGATAAGAATTTGTGTTTCATTAATGTCATGTGGCCAGTGGTGAACGATCATACTTGGGTGTCTGCCATCTCACTTGATGCAAAAAAGGCTAATGATGCATTAGAATGGGATTATCATTTTAAGATTTTGTAAATGTACAGTTCGGGAATACTTTTATTGGGTGGATTAAGTTACTTAATAGACACCTAGTAGTGGTGGTTCAAACAAATGGATTCAGTTGAGATTATTTTACTCTGGATAGGGGCACCCGGCAGGGTTGCACTCTTTCCCCCTTGTTGTTCTGTCTTGCCCTGGAACCATTAGCAGCCCACGATATGAAAGGAGGATGATTTTCCAGGGGTGGTGGCGGGAGGTCTGGCGAGTAAGCTTTTGCTTCAAGCAGATGACATTTTATTATTTGTATCCCACCCTAATAGATCTATGCCTTGCCTCCACATAGTTATTCATTCCTTTTCTAAATTCTCAGGATACAGATTGAATTGGTCTAAATCCAAAGCTTTGGCTCTGACAGCGTACTGCGTGTTGACGGCTTTTCAGCCAGGCATCTTCCAGTGGCCCAAACAGGGCATTGAGTATTTGGGTATTTTATTCCCAGCTAATTTTTGTGATTTAGTTAGAGTTCATTTTGACCTGAGTGTTGAGATCCTTTGAAAATATGGTTCAACATTTTAGGATTCCCAGGTCACAGTTCTTTAGTTCTTTAGGTATTTAGAGCTACTATTTTGGGAGTAGCATACACCCCCTAAAGTGGCAGATACTCTGGGAGTGGTGATTACTGCTTTTGGAAAATATTGTCGGGCATCAGTGTACTGCGTCAGTGTATACTCCCTGCTAATTCAGAGTCTGGGGGATGGAGCTTCAACTTCTCTCAAGAGATTATGGGAGAAAGATTTAAACTTTGTATTGGAGGAGGGAGTGTGGACTAGGATTCTAAAAAAGTCAAGTCTACATCTAGAGATGCAAAGGGGCTCCTTATGCAATTAAATATTTTACATCGATTCTGTTGGACCCCCTCTAGATTGTATTGGCTTAGTCTTAAAAACACACCCACCTGCCGGCGATGCCAATCAGAAGATGGGGACACAACCCATGTTTTCTGGTGGTGTGTTAAGATCCAAGAATTTTGGTTGAGGGTTCAGAGTTTTATGTGTGACATATTGGGCACTCAAATTTAATTTCGCCCCAGACTCATGATCCAAGATGGTGGCGCGGTAGCACGCAGCGGCCACTCCGGATCCAAAATGGTGCTATTTTTGTTAAAAAAGCCTGACTTTTGCTGCACATGGACATCGGAGCAACCGGTGTTCATGTCTACCATCGCCAGACACTACTGAAATATAAGACTCATGCAAAAACCAAACTGCATGATGATCTGCAGGAGGCGCTACGCGTACTCCAGTCCTCATCGTCTCCTGATGCCGGTGGCCGGGGGAGAGGACGTCGTAAGCGGTGTGCGAGTGGGCTCTCCCGTCTATCCTGCTCTCAATTGTTTGCTTCCTGGACAATAAACTGGATTATATCCGACTCCAGCAGGCTACACAGCGTGAGTTTAGAGGCTGCTGCATCTTTGTTTTAATGGAGACAGAGTTCCGGACGGCGCCATTCAGCTAGACAGGCTCACCTCGTTTCGTGCCTACAGAAATACAGCTCTCTGCGGTAAGACTCGCGGTGGTGGCTTGTGTGTTTACATCAACAGGGAATGGTGCAAGAACTCTATGCTAGTCTCTAGCTACTGTTCATCGCTGTTGGAGCTTGTGTCTGTTAGATGTAGACCTTTTTATTTACCACAGGATTTCACCACTGTTTGCATAACCAGTTTACATTCCCCCCAGCGCTAACGCTAAGGAAGCACTCTGTGAACTGTATGGGGCTATGAGCGAACTGCAGAACGCTCACTCCGACGGACTGTTTATTGTCACCGGAGATTTCAACCATGTGAATCTCAAGACAGTGCTCCCTAAATTCCATCAGTATGTGGACTTTGCAACGAGAGGCGCAAACGCGCTTGATCTTGTTTACACAAACATCCCAGGCGCGTACCGGGCGGAGCCCGCCCCCACCTCGGCTACTCAGACCACATCTCTGTTATGTTAATTACAGCATACAGACCGCTCATCAGATGCACAAAACCGCTTCAGAAGCAGGTGAAAATCTGGCCAGCAGGAGCCATCTCTGCTCTTCAGGACTGTTTTGAGTGTACTGACTGGCACATGTTCAGGGAGGCTGCAACATATGGCGATTCTACCAACTTGGAGGAATACACAGCATCAGTGACCAGCTACATCAGCAAGTGCATTGATGATGTCACTTTCTCCAAAACCATCACCACACGCTCCAACCAAAAGCCGTGGATGACTGCGGAGATGCGCACGCTGCTGAGGACCCGAGACTCCACCTTCAGAGCAGGCGATAAGGCAGATCTAAGAACAGCTAGGGCCAAACTGTCCCGGGCAATCATAGAGGCAAAGCACGCACACACCCAAAGAATCCACAGTCACTTCCAGGACATTTCAAACCATCTACAGGACAACATCAGTTGCCTGTGACAAAGATGCCTCCCTTCCAGATGCGCTGAACGACTTCTATGCTCGGTTTGAAGTGCAGAACGATGTGGTGGCGAGGAAGACCACCCCTCCTCCCAACGACCAGGTGCTCTGTCTTACCACGGCTGATGTGAGGAAAAGTCTACATAGAGTCAACCCACGGAAGGCTGCTGGACCAGACAACATTCCTGGCAGAGTGCTCAGAGGATGTGCAGACCAGCTAGCAGTTGTTCTTACGGACATCTTCAACATCTCTCTGAGCAGCACCGTCGATCCAACGTGCTTCAAGGCCACCACCATCATCCCCATGCCAAAGAAGTTTTCAGTGTCCTGCCTCAATGTTTACCGTCCCGTCGCACTCACACCAATCATCATGAAGTGCATCAAGAGGCTAGTCATGAGGCACATTAAGACCCAGCTGCCCCCCTCACTAGACCCACTGCAGTTTGCGTATTGTCCAAACCATTCAACAGATGACGCCATCACCACAACCCTCCATCTGGCCCTCACCCACTTAGACAAAAAGGACTCATACGTTCGAATGCTGTTCATAGATTTCAGCTCAGCATTCAACACAATAATTCCTCAGCACCTGATTGGAAAGCTGAAGCTGCTGGGCCTGGACACCTCACTCTGCAACTGGATCCTGAACTTCCTGACTGGGAGACCTCAGTCAGTCTGGATCGGGAACAGCATCTCTACCACCACCACACTGAGCACTGGGGCACCCCAGGGCTGTGTGCTCAGTCCACTGCTGTACACTCTGCCGAATCACGACTGTGCAGCAATGCACAGCTTGAACCACATCGTCAAAAAAAAAAAGGAAAGCACATCTCCCACCCACCATCCTCTCTACATTCTATAGAGGGACTATTGGGACATCCTTAGCAGCTGCATCACTGCCTGGTTTGGGACTTGCACCATTTCGGACCGCAAAGCCCTGCAGAGGATAGTGAGGACAGCTGAGAAATCATCGGGGTCTCTCTTCCCAACCATCTTAGACATTTACAAAAAAACCCTGTATCCGCAAAGCAACCAGCATTGTGGACGACCCCACACACCCCTCACACAAACTCTTTACCCTCCTGCCATCTGGCAAGAGGTACCGAAGCATTCGGGCCCTCACGGTCAGACTGTGTAACAGCTTCTTCCCCCAAGCCATCAGACTCCTAAAATACTCAGAGACTGGTTTGACACACACACAAATGTGTCCTGAGCACTTTAATTACTGTCACTTTATAACTGTCTGCTACCTCAATAACTGCTATGTGCATAGAACACTATCTCATAGTATGTTATGTTTACGTTTTTAGAAACGGTCATCTTTTTGCACTACTGTGTACTGGTCGGCGCTGCACTGTCTCTCAATGTACCTATTGTCATGTTCATTGTTAAAAATTTCTTGTACTGTCTCGTACTTTTTGCACATGTTTGCACGTGTATTTTATATAGGTATATATAGGTATTTTATTTAGTTGTGTAGTCTCATGTGGTTCTGTGTTTGTCCTATGTTGTTGTGGCAGGGCGGAGGGTGGGGCTGGGTCGTGATCCTACGCACCCGGTCCCGTATTAGGCTAATCAAGCCTCCGAGGTATAAAGGTCGACTGCAGGGTGTCGTGCGGGAGAGAGAGATCGTTTATGGACATGTCCGTCGTGTGTTTATGTTGTCTTTTAAGTTTACCATTAAACGATTATTTATATCGTCAAGCCGGTTCTCGCCTCCTCCTTTCCATTGATCCCTTTACACTGGTGCCGAAGCCCGGGAAGGAGGAGGGATACACCATAGTAGGGTTCTCGCCACTACCGTCCACCCCAACGGAGCAGCCGTGGCCATCTGCCGGGGGATGAGGAGCCCAGCCGCCTGAACGAGGACGAGCCGCGAGCGGGGAGGGGGTCTTAAACCCTGCCGCGTTTCAGCAGCCGGTAGGCGACTCCTCCGCCCCTGGCAGCGGCCCTGACCGCTCCAGGCGGCTGGCTAGGAGCCCCTTCTCCCCTCGCGGTCGGTGGCCATCGTCCTCGTTCAGTCGGCTGGGCTCCTCATCCGTTGGGGTGGACGGTAGTGGCGAGAATTATTTTAATGTGATAAAAATCACTTACAAACATACAAAAATAATGCATATGTTTTATTAATGCAAGTGCTTTTATAAAATGATAAGCTTCGCATTTCTGTGTTTAAACCCTCGAAAGATTTGCCACTTTCATTGTCCCCATTCACTTCCATTGTACGTGTCTCACTGTAGCCTAGATTTTTGCTTTTATTTATTAAAGAAAAGGACCAATGAGTCTAAAAAAATTTTTTGGGTAATCAACATTATGCCACAAATACTGTCAAATTAGCTAAACTTATATTGAACCCGGAGCATTACTTTAAGGCTTAAAGTAGAGTTGAATGTTATTCAAAATAACTAACATGTTTTTTCTACTTTTGAGGAAATGCGGTATGTTTCCAGATGCACGAAACATGAACGGATTTTATAATGCGGCATATCAAACGAAACTGGAGACTCTCCTCTTTACAACCACAACAGATTTTAATGAAAAAACCTAAATAGATTTCTTACAAGAGGCTTTCTATGGTTGGCCCTGCGTCCGTAGGAGCGCTTCAAGGAAACCGATGTCATGTTGTTGTGTCACGTGACTTGGTGCGACAGAAGTTTAAAATGACAGTCTATAGTCTTGTGAAACGTATTCAGTCAGTTTTTATTAATTTAAATTATGCGTGTTCCAAATTACTGTGGGCGATTTAAAAGAGACATAATACTATTTGTCAGCTATAGCAACAAGGTAAACTCCGACTTACACTTATCTTACGATTTCCTTAGTAAAACTTGCTTTTAGTAGTTTTGTGAATCGGTTTTAAGCCAAAACTCCTACCTAGGAACTCTGGAGAACTCCTTGTGGTAAGATAATATTCTTTGTGAATATGATCCCTGGTTATAGTTGAGCCAAACCTGTCTGCCACAGGACAACTTACAGCCTATGAACCCCAATTTTGGTCAAAATGTGAAGTCATTGTTTGCCTTTGCACAGCAGAGTGATCAATAAGAAACAATTTAGGTGTATCAGGAATTGCTTTGGAATAGGACTGTGACGCCCAGAATTCCCCAAGATTCCCACCCCTACAGAGACTACACTGCTGCTGGTGCATCAGCATTTCATGCTAGAAATGTCCCACCCTTTACTGAAACTAAAAAATATGACTGTTAGCAAATATCACATCTGAAACGAACATTCAGATTGGTGGCTCAGCTAAGTCTTGTGTTTGCCTTTAGTTAAACTCTCCTTTCTCCCGCTGCTCTGTGTATGTTTATTAAAATAAAAAAAGTCAGTTCACTCAACGGTACTGCACCGACACCTAAGTATTGTAGATTGAAAAGTTATGGGTCTGGGGCCTGGGTAGCTCAGCGAGTAAAGACGCTGACTACCACCCCTGGAGTAACGCTCTCAACAAGCCATGTGAAAAGATGACAGGTTGAATGTCTCAGATGTGGCGGAAACTGAGATTCGTCCTCTGCCACCCAGATTGAGGCAACTCACTACAACACAAGGACTTAGAGCGCATTGGGAACTGGGCAATCCATATTGGGAAGAAATGGGGAGAGAAAATTTGTCAAAAGCTACAAAAGCTATCGGGACCTGTGCTCCATCTTGGAGAATCCACTTAGCAGGAGGGAAGAGGCAAAGCTCAACATGTTTAGTGACACTGTTTATGAAGAATGCACAGATTGATTTAGTAAGTAGTAGAGAGGAAGAGTGGTCCCAGTGTGATAGGTAGGAGAAAGGAGATAGTTCCAGCTGGTAAAAGAGTAGAGACAGCATTGCAAAGAATGAAGGAGGGCAGAGGAGCATGAGAAGGAGGGTTTGAAGGTGTTGTGGGATGGAATAATGGCTAGTTTAGCAGTATTGAGGATGGCAGAGAGAATTCTACAGAGGAGAAGGAAGGAGCAAGAGAGATCAAAGTTCATCAAGGACCCTTTCAAGTTTTGCCAGAAAACTGCTGGAGGAAAAGAAGAGAGGGAAGCTGGTAATTGCAAAGGAACCACATGAAAAAGCAACTTGGTGATCTTCATAAACACAGCCAACTCAGCTCCCCTGGATATGTCCCATGGCCAGTGGAGCAAGTAGTGGAATATGTAGATGTAGCTCTGCCGAAGTTGAGTGAGATCAGGCATGTTGAAGAAAGAGCCAGGGCAACTAATGGTGTACCATATAGGCTGTATAAGAATTGCCCCACAGATCATAAACTGTTCTGAAAATTTCTGAAAGTGGTGAGGAAAAAGAAATGCAAACCCTTGGAGTGGGGAAGGGCAGTGGCCTTAGTTTTATACCCAAGGAACAAGAACCAACATTAGTCTGTTTAAGAGAATTGCTCAACTGAATGTTAAGGGAAGGGTTTTCCTTTCAGTGGTAGCAAGGAGGATATCTGACTACCTCTTAAACCAGAGCTACTCAACAATAACTCTTTTTATTGACTCCAACAAGCAAAAAAAAACAAAACATATATGTACAGAATCAACTTTTAACCCCCATTATTCCATTTCACCATCCCAATCACCATCCCAACCTAAATATATATATATATTACAAATAATAATAATAATCACACACATTTAAAACTATAAATCCCTCTCCAATGCCCCTCCCTGACAGCCTTCCAAAAAACTGCCCCACTTCCTATTAAGTACCCCCACAGCTAGCCTTCTATCTGACATTTCTTCAGATGCTGCCATCCTGCCCATCTCCGTGCACCACTCCCAAAATGAGGGTGCTCCAGCCGACCTCCATCCCGTGAAGATAATCTGTCTGCCTACCATAACACTGAGTAGAACCCAATTTCTTATGTATATATCCCCTATATTAATGACTGCCCCATCACCTAAAATACAGTGTCTGGGTCAAAATTATATTTGATTGCCCAATACGTCACATATAAAACTCTGAACCCTCAACCAGCATTCTTGGATCTTAACACACCACCAAAAACATGGGCTGTGTCCCCATGTTCTGATTGGCATCGCCAGCATATGTGTGTGTGTCTTTAAGACCAAGCCTATACAATCTAGAGGGGGTCTAATAAAATCTATGTAAAAGCTTAAATTGCACACCCTTGCATCTCTAGATGCAGACTTGATGTTTTTTAGAATCCTAGCCCACACTCCCTCCTCCAATACCAAGTTTAAATCTTTCTCTCATAATCTCTTGAGAGAAGTTGAATGTCCTTTCCCCAGACACTGAATTAGCAGGGAGTAATACACTGGTGCCTCATGACCTTTTCCAAAGGCAGTAATCACCACTCCCAGAGTCTCTGCCGCTTTAGGGGGGTGTATACTACTCCCAAAAAAAGTACAGAGCAGGTGGTGCAGTTGTATATATCTAATCGAATTGAGACCTGGGAATACCAAAATGTTGAACCATATTTTCAAAGGATCTCAACACTCTCATATAGGTCACCGAGTGTCCAATACAAAACTAGGGAGGGGCTCCCTCAGGTAGGAGCATCCAATCAGCCAAATGTCTAATAATAAAAAAAAACTTGGGTAGGCCTAGCCATATGTAATTTACTGAAGTGTAATCTGGGAGAGGAGGACATCTGTAGGGAGAGACTGTAGCAGGTAGTTGAATTTTAGAATACAATTAATTTAAATAACATTTACCTTCCCAGTCATAGATAAATGTAATGAAGCCCACCTGCCCAAATCACTCCAAAACCTTTTACTTAACGGTCAAAATGAACTCTAACTAAATCACACAAATTTGCAGGAAATAAAATACCCAAATACTTAATGCCCTGTTTGGGCCTGTGACGATTGAGGACTGAGGCTGACAAAGGTTGAGGATCCAAGTGCAGTTAACTTTATTTAAACGAATGGAAACAAATAGAGATGAACAAACAAAACTACCACGATGGGCAAAAATGAAAACAAAACACGAAAACACTGGAACTGGGAACACAGGCAACAAAACACGAAAACACTGGAACTGGGAACACAGGCATGGGAACGAACATCACCTACATACAACCATGTTCACAAACAATCAACGAAAGACAGGGACTAAACCAAAAACCAGGATATATATACACATGAACATAGAACTAAGGGGCCAAAGAACAAACAGAACACCAAACAAGATAATGAGGGAAGCAAATGGCAAACTTAACGAGGGCAGGTGAAATTCAATGAACAGTGAACACGAGGGCTGACAGGAAGACTATGGAGGTACAAGGGTGACAAAAGTGAAAACTAAGGAATAACAAAAGTGACAAAATTACAAACAAAGGGCAACAGTGAGACAAGACAGGGTAACCGTTACATAGCCCCCCCTCAAGGATCGGATACCAGACGATCAACAAAAACAAAAACGGGAAGAACAAATGACCAATGACTGGGGGCTCAAAGGGCAGACAGACAGTCCGGGGGGCAACGAGGGGCAGACAGGCAGTCCAGGGGCAACGAGTGGCAGACAGGCAGTCCAGGGGCAACGAGTGGCAGACAGGCAGTCCATGGGGCAACGAGTGGCAGACAGGCAGTCCACAGGGCAACGAGTGGCAGACAGGCAGTCCACGGGGTGCACGAGGGACACGGAGACAGACCAAGGAGGGCGAGAGGGCAGATAAGCAGTCTCAGAGGGTGTGTGCTGGGAACCAGGTCGGGTGGCCTGGGGAGCTTCCACCGGGTAGGGGTGGGTTGAGGTGGACTGAGAGATGGCCGCAGAGCAGGGGCCAGTTCAGGGCACCTGGGAGGTGGCCACAGGACAGAGGCCGGTTTAGATGGCCCGGGAGCTGGCCACTTGGCAAGGACAGGGACCGGGTCAGGGGGCCTGGGAGGAGGCCACTGGACAGGGACTGGGTCAGGGGGCCTGGGAGGAGGCCACAGTACTGGGACCGGGTCAGGGGCCCTGGGAGAAGGCCACACTAAGGGGACAGGTTTGAGTGGCCCGGGAGCTGGCCACAAGGCAATGGCCGGTTCAGGGAACCTGGGAGGTGGCCACGGGACAGGGACAGGTCTAGGAGGCCTGGGAGGCAGCCTCAGGACAGGGACAGGTCCCGGAGGCGGAGCTGAGAGGGGCTCTGGAGACGGAGCTGAGGGGGGCTCTGGAGGCTCAGGAGGCGGAGCTGAGGGGGGCTCTGGAGGCTCAGCCGTAGGAGGCTCAGGAGACGGAGCTGAGGAAGGCTCAGGAGACGGAGCAGAGGAAGGCCTAGGAGGTGGAGCCGAGGATGGCTCAGGAGGTGGAGCCGAGGGCGGTGGCGCCGTAGGCAGTTCTAGAGGCGGAGGCCTGGAAGGCTCCGGGGAGGAGGCTCTAGAGGCGGAGCCGTAGGAGGCTCTGAAGGCGGAGCCGTAGGAGGCTCTGGAGGCTCTGGGGGAGGCTCGGAAGGCAGAGCCGTAGGAGGCTCTGGAGGAGGCTCGGAAGGCAGAGCCGTGGATGGTTCGAGAGACTTGAGGGGTGGAGCCCTGGGAGGCTCGAGAGGCTTGAGGGGCAGAGCCCTGGAAGACTCGAGAGGCTTGAGGGGCGGAGCCCTGGAAGGCTCGAGAGGCTTGAGGGGCGGAGCCCTGGAAGGCTCGAGAGGCGAAGCCCTGGAAGGCTCGAGAGGCTTGAGGGGCGGAGCCCTGGAAGGCTCGAGAGGCTTGAGAGGCGGAGCTCTGGGAAGCTCGGAGGGAGGAGCTCTGGAAAGCTCGGGAGGCGGAGCTCTGGAAGGCTCAGGAAGCTTGGAAGGCGGGGCTCTGGAAAGCCCGGAAGGCGGAGCTCTGGAAAGCTCGGGAGGCAGAGCTCTGGAAAGCTCGGGAGGCAGAGCTCTGGAAAGCTCGGGAGGCAGAGCTCTGGAAAGCTCGGGAGGCAGAGCTCGGGAGGCAGAGCTCTGGAAAGCTCGGGAGGCAGAGCTCTGGAAAGCTCGGGAGGCAGAGCTCTGGAAAGCTCGGGAGGCAGAGCTCTGGAAAGCTCAAGGAGCTCGGAAGGCGGGGCTCTGGAAAGCCCGGAAGGTGGAGCTCTGGAAAGCTCGGAAGGCGGAGCTCTGGAAAGCTCAGGAAGCTTGGAAGGCAGGGCTCTGGAAAGCCCGGAAGGCGGAGCTCTGGAAAGCTCGGAAGGCGGAGCTCTGGAAAGCTCGAGAAACTCGGAAGGCGGAGCTCTGGAAAGCTCGGGAAACTCGGAAGGCGGAGCTCTGGAAAGCTCGGGAAACTCGGAAGGCGGAGCTCTGGAAAGCTCGGGAAACTCGGAAGGCGGAGCTCTGGAAAGCTCGGGAAACTCGGAAGGCGGAGCTCTGGAAAGCTCGGGAGGAGGAGCCCTGGAAGACTCGAGAGACTTGAGAGACTTGAGAGACTTGAGAGACTTGGGAGGCGCTGGCTCTAGGACGGGCTCGACCACTGGCGCTGGCTCTGGGACGGTCCTGACTACTGGCGCTGGCTCTTGGACGGTCGAGGCTACAGGCGCTGGCTCAGGGACGGTCGAGGCTACAGGCGCTGGCTCAGGGACGGTCGAGGCTACAGGCGCTGGCTCAGGGACGGTCGAGGCTACAGGCGCTGGCTCAGGGACGGTCGAGGCTACAGGCGCTGGCTCAGGGACGGTCGAGGCTACAGGCGCTGGCTCACTGACGTCTGAGGCTACCGGCTCTGGCTCACTGACGTCTGAGGCTACCGGCTCTGGCTCACTGACGTCTGAGGCTACTGGCACTGGCTCGGGGACGGTCGAGGGCTCAGGTTCGCTCACTGTGGCTGACGAGGACTCAGGCTCGCTCACAGTGACATGCGTGGGCTCTAGCTCGCTCACCGTGACATGCGTGAGCTCTAGCTCGCAGACCGGGGCAGGAGCGGGCCGGGAGGTGGAAGCCCGTCTTCTCTCCCTCCTCCGGGCAGACGACGCGGGCCGCGCTGGCTCATGGAAGGCGACTGGCGATGCTGGAACGCTGTTCCTGGTCGGCGTGACTTCAGGCTCGCTGGCCGGGGCAGGCGTAGGCTCTGGCTCTGGCTTGCAGACCGGGGCAGGCGTGAACGGGGAGCCGCACAACAGCAAGGTTAACTGCAGGAAGTTGCGGAGAGTCCAGCTGCATGATGCCGGCGGCAGCCGCTCCTTCAGCCAGCCACTCATGTTTTCCCTGAAGAAGACCACCAGGGAGGAGTCTGAGAAGTCCGCAACAGCCGCCAGTTTAAGGAAGTCGCGGACGTGGGCCTCAATAGGACGGTCCTCTTGCCTCAGGCAGAGCAGGTGGTATCTGGCGCGTAATACTGCTGGATCCATGGTGTGGTCTTTCGTTCTGTAACGATTGAGGACTGAGGCTGACAAAGGTTGAGGATCCAAGTGCAGTTAACTTTATTTAAACGAATGGAAACAAATAGAGATGAACAAACAAAACTACCACGATGGGCAAAAATGAAAACAAAACACGAAAACACTGCAACTGGGAACACAGGCAACAAAACACGAAAACACTGGAACTGGGAACACAGGCATGGGAACGAACATCACCTACATACAACCACGTTCACAAACAATCAACGAAAGACAGGGACTAAACCAAAAACCAGGATATATATACACATGAACATAGAACTAAGGGGCCAATGAACAAACAGAACACCAAACAAGATAACGAGGGAAGCAAATGGCAAACTTAACGAGGGCAGGTGAAAACAATGAACAGTGAACACGAGGGCTGACAGGAAGACTATGGAGGTACAAGGGTGACAAAACTGAAAACTAAGGAATAACAAAAGTGACAAAATTACAAACAAAGGGCAACAGTGAGACAAGACAGGGTAACCGATACAGGGCCACTGGAAGGCACCCGGCTGTAAAGCTGTTACTGGGCAGTATGCTGTCAGAGCCAAAGCTTCAGATTTAGACCAATTAACTCTGTATCCTGAGAATTTAGAAAATAAATTAGTAATTCTGTGGAGGCAAGGCATAGATTTAGTTGGGTCAGAGACGAATAATAAAACATCATCTGTGTAAAGCAAAAGCTTATTCACCAGACCTTCTGCAACCACTCCTTTCTTATTGCGGCTGGTTCCAGGGCAAGACAGAACAATAAGGGGGAAAGAGGGCAACCTGTTTTGCACCCTTATCCAGAGTGAAATAATCCATTCGTTTGAACCGACGCTACCGGGTGTCTCTAAAGTAACTTAATCCACCCAAATAAAGTATTCCTGAATCCGTACATTTCTAAAATCTTAAAAAGATAATCCCATTCTACCATATCAACTGCTTTTTCAGCATCAAGCGTGATGTTTTATTTATCTAGCCAGAAGCTTCCCTGCTTTGTCCCTCAACTGACTGTCTTGCCCTGAATAGCTAAAACTTCACCTTCCGTGAAAAATAGTATTATATCTGTATTTCAATCGGGTCAATTCTCTGAGGTCATCAGACAACATTTTTGTTTCAGTTCTGCCTCGGCACTTTTAATATTCCCTTCCAATTCCAAGAGTTCTTGTGCTTTGGATTTTTTGGTGAATGCGGCATACTGTATGATCCGGCCCCTAAGAACCGCCTTTAGTGCCTCCCAAGCCTCACTCACAGAGTATACTGAGGACCAGTTGGTCTCCATATAGACATTGATTTCAACCTTTGTTGGGATTGAGGATATTGCAAAAGGGCCAACTATATGATTTCCTTTTCTTAATATGTGGCAACACCTCTAAACACACCAGGGCATGATCTGAGACTAAAATGTTTCCAATTGAGCAATCAACAACAGATGAAGCTTAGATATTAAAAACATCTATTCTAGAGTAAATCTTATGGACTGATGAAAAACATTTGTAGTCCCTCCCAGATGGGTTCAAGAGTCTCCATATATGTATATGTAAGACCATTTTTACACATCCTGTGAAGCGTCAATGTTGCTCTAGGGGGCTTGCATACTTTTGCTTCACTATGATCAAGGACTGAATCCATCAAAATAATAAAGTCTCCTCCCAATATTATATC
This sequence comes from Xyrauchen texanus, assembly GCF_025860055.1. Lineage (NCBI taxonomy): Eukaryota > Metazoa > Chordata > Actinopteri > Cypriniformes > Catostomidae > Xyrauchen > Xyrauchen texanus. Next base: position 41,284,236 of record NC_068300.1, on the reverse strand, counting down.
ATAAGGGGAGCCAGCAGTTTGTAGCATTGTGTCCTTGAGCAAGGCACTTAACTCCAGGTTGCTCTGGGGGGATTGTCCCTGTAATAAGGGCTCTGTAAGTCGCTTTGGATAAAAGCGTCTGCCAAATGCATAAATGTAAATGTAAGTGCTTTTTTATATGTTTTTCATCCTAGTTGTTTAAGCCAATGAGCTGTGTCGTTAGCAAGTAGTTTCCCATCATGCTTGCAGTTTGCACAGCTGCAAAAATCCAACTGCACTGCTTGGCTCTTACAACTGTGCACGTGTCACTCTCACAACACTTTTTTGGCATACGTCACCATGACATCACAGCATGTCGGACAGATTACTACCCGGCATGCACCGGTCACTGATCACCAGTGAATCGGTTCTGCACAGAACTTGCTCATCTCAAACGAGTCTTGAATCAATGTCTTTTGTTTCTCTTCAGTCATCTGAGTCTGCCTTTGATTGTACCTAACAAGGTGTGACCTGAAGCTCCATCTAATAGTTTACATTTTTCAGTCAGTATTAAACTTGAACACACTGGTGTGGAAGACCATGTCATATGATACAAATTTAAAAGAAATTGTGTAAAATCTACAAAAAGGAATAAAATGTACTCAAATACTCTCTAGTGCTCATTCACTCATGTGCCATCTACAGCGAAAGACATTCACACATCTGCCCAAAGATATCCCTCTGTCACCATTCTTTTGTCTTAATTCTGAACATTTACACCTATTATAAACCTATATTTGCAGTAGTATCAGAGACATATTATGGCTGTGACAGACAAGAGGTCAGTGTGTGCAGTTCCAACCATTTGCAGAGGTGGAATTTCAAATCTTATTTGAGCTTCAGATACGTTGAAACATTAGTGCAACTAGACCATGTGAGACAGCCCTGCGTAAATGTGATGTATCCATTCAAAACTATGAGCATGATGTTGGAAACACAGACTTTTTTGTCATAATCTTTATTTTAAATGTCTGCTACTTCTACAGATTGGACAGTTATGAAGTAAAACATTATCAGTCACTTTGCAAATATATAAAAAAAAAAACAAAAGTAATTTATTTCTGCACTTGTGTAACCAGTCCTAATCGCCCCGCTCCGAACGGGACTCGAACCGGGGTCTCCACTGTGGGAGGCGGGTGAACTAACAAGGAGGCTAAAAACTACAGCCTCTAGCGTCAGTCGCTAGTGCACCTCTTGAGGTCAGGAGAGTGAGGTTTACACACTGCACAGCTATCTACCAGCTTGCCTTCATGTTTAAATCATATCTATGAATTTCAAATATTGATTACGATAATAATTATAAAATCAACAATGATAATGGTAATAATAATGATAATAAAATAATGGAATCAGGGTTAATATTAATTATGAATTTTATTGAATTCATCCATCTGCTCAACAGCAAGGTTTGGTAGCAAAAAAATTCACAAAAGCCTGAGAGAACAAGGGAGTAATATGGCAGGGTGGAGAGCTAATTAGGCTGATTAAGCCTGAGAGGGATAAAGGCGACCGGAGATGGCGGTGCAACAGAGAGAGAGAGTTACGGCCAGCTGCCCGACCCCTTTTTGAGTGTGTTTGTGTTTGTGTGTTGTTGGTTCAGTTCTTGATTCAAATATTGATTTATTTATACTGTCAAGCCAGTTCTCACCACATCCTTTCCATTGAACATTTTTACACTAACTTCCTTCAAAGCTCATTTGATTTTTTTTATCTTTCTCTATGTTTCAAGGGTTAGGGTGCTCTGACATTGCAATTTGTGTGTGCCTTCTCCCATTCAATGAATACTGAGTGACTGTAGAAACATTTTTGCTAAATAAAATGATGTGGTTCATTACACATCTCAGGGTTCAGAGTGAAATGTCCACTGTGTGGTGCTAGATGCGAGTTAACCCTCTGGGGTCGACGGACGTGCCAGCGCGTCCTGCTGGATATTTTCATCATTACAGCAGAAACAACTTAAAATACTCTAAAATACATTTTTGGGTACACAGATAAGTGTAAGACATAATACTATAAAGGGTCTACTTTTATTTGTGTACACTCACAATAAAAATAAAGTCTTGTGATTTTGTAAAATAAAGAAAATAAAAAGGATGAGCTTTCAGCAGTCTCTGTGTTCATGAGCATATTTCAGAAACACGTCACAAAAATGAACTGAAACTCCGCGAATACTTTTCACACAAACATGAAACATATGTCTAAAGAAAGCTTAAAATGTCTACTTTTAAATAAAACAATTCAAATTTAAAACAAATATTCTCCTGCAATGCAATCTGTTTGAAACAAAGCGATGTGCAGTTTTTACTAGGCTATCTAATTATCTGTAATGTGATCCCACCCACCAGCAGAGCACGCCATTCATACGCTAATGTGCTGAGACGATCAATGCCAATGTACTCGACTCTGAGGTTTAATGTAAACACAACACAACTCAACTTTTCTGCGTATTTGTAACGATACACAGGCGACTGTGAGGTTTAATTTAAATACATTTCATTCATTTTTCTGTGTGTTTGCAACGATACACGGACCAGAAAGCTCCAGGATAGTATGGAAGAGTTAACATTTTCCTCAGAAGAAGAGCGGGACTCCGATGAACTTTTGTATTTTGGAGAGAGACTTGATCCAGCTGAGGATACAATTTCAGACGAGTAAGTCATTGAGTTTTCATTAGTTGACATGCTATTTTATATAAACATGTACATATTTTACTAGTGGGACTGTTTCCAGACTTGCCAGCCAGGATTCAGAGTACTGACATTTGAAATATGACTCCTAATAAGCAAGTTTTAGTTACATTTAAATGCTTTTTCTGCTAAAGCAGGTATTTAAATTGTATGCTGTATAATATAAATATGATATGTAATATGATAAAAAATTATATGAATGTTTAGAAAATATTTTAAATAGTGTTATGCATTATCATCAACAAAGCTTGTGCTTGCAAATATCTGTTCAGGTGTAAATGAGTAAAATGCACTTTAACTATCCCCATATTAGAAAAGCAGCATATTATAAAGATTTCTGAAGGATCATGTGACACTGAAGACTGCAGTAATGATGCTGAAAATTAAGCTTTGATCACAACTTACATTTTACAATATATTCAAATAGAAAACTGTTCTTTTAAATTGTAAAAAGAGTTCAGAATATCAATGTTGTTTCTGTATTTTGGATCAAATAAATCCAGTCTTGGTGAGCAGAAGAGACTTCTTTTAATAGTAGTGTAGGTCTAAAATTAAGTAAAGTCTTTATGTAAAGAAAATATATAGTCAGATTACTTCTTTTAACTTAAAACATGATTTGGATCATTAAGTCTCCTCATATTCATTCTCTATCCCTCATTGATAGGTCCAGGGGAGGGTCTTTGTCTCTCATGTGTGAATTACAATGAATATTCATGATCATTCACGCCTCCTTGCATATTACCTTTCAACACTAATATTGTCTTACAAAAGTTAAATTACTATATTGTTTTGTATAAATGAGTGATCAGGATGGTTTTCACATCATTTTGTAGCAAAAACTCTAGGCTACAAGATTCAGTTCTCAAAAGTCTTGTGGACATTTTTTTTGTATCTGTTATATGACCTTATTTCAGTGACTTCAAATTAAATTTTTTCAAAAACCATGAATAAACATTATTTTCTCAAAAATACAAACCTGTACATACATGTTGCTCAAATATTATTGTAGCCCAGTTTGTGCTGAATACAGTGTTATCAGACTAAATTAAGCAACTGAAAAAAGCCCAAATGTCAAGGCATGTCAAAACTTCTCCAGGGCCGAAACTACCCTCAGACCCCAGAGGGTTAAATGTCCTCTCGATCAGATGGCTTTTAAGGTTAATGTTCTAATGAGATTTAATTCAACAAAACCACCTCCCTACCCTTTCCTGTAAACTTAACTGATAGTGTCATAAAAAGCAAATGTGAGATGAAAAATACAATTTCTAAAGCAACCACATAATTTTGTGGTGCTTCTATGACACTTTCGGCTCATGTGTTGACTCACATATGCCTCAGGACGCATACCCTCGTGCTATATATCACATGCACCACTCGATCAGTTGAGCGACTGTGCAATTTGATCACATTTATACAAGCTTTTCAATGTACTTGGTTATGAAATGCAAATGTTAAAATGAGTCATGCACTATAGTAAATGTGTTGATATGTCATAAGATAGCAGTGAGGGACAGAGCGAAAAGTATTTTTTATGAATTGATAAACTGCCTTTTTACTCATGACTTGAGTGAAAAGTGATAAAAGTAATTGTTTTTTTTTTAGCTCCTTTAGTGTTAATTTTACCAGGAAATGTACGTATTACATACAACAGGCCACATAAAAATCATTTTGCAAAAATGTAGTTATTGTAACATGATTCTATGACCTGGTTTCAAATGCCACTGGGAGAGAAATATGGCAGTCATCAGAGACAGTAAAAAGGCAACTTAATAAACCAATCGAATTTAACAACATCCTCTTTCACAGAATCTCCTCTCTGATGTGAAGTTTAACCCAATTTCAGTTTATTTCCAAATGATATATCTCTAAAATCCTGACTACAAATGTGAGACATGACCTGACAAGACATAGTATGGGGATTGGCCTGGCAAGACAGGCCATAGCCAATTTGGCTGAGGACCAAGGCGGAGCCGTAGGGAGGGAGGTCCCCAGTGGAGCAGAGGCGGCCCTGGACCGTGGAGTAGAGGCGGTCCTGGACCATGGAGCCGAGGCGGTCCTGGAATGTGGAGCAGAGGAGGGCTTGACAGACATGGCATGGAGCAGATTGAGGTTCAGCTGAGACATGGTATGGAGCAGTCTGGGGCTTGACAGACATGGCATGGAGCAGATTGAGGTTCGGCTGTGACATGTCAATTTGTTGTCCGAGTAGGCCATTATCATAGTCTATTAACACATGTATCGAGTAAGTATTTAGTTAGCAGAATCTTTAGCTTAGGCATTATTTAAGACTTCCTCGTGTCATGGAAAATCTTTGAAGAATCTCTCTAAGATGCAAAAAAACTCACAGAGTCCAGGGTTCCAGATGCCAAAGTTGAAGTTTATTGAGCCACCAACAAACTCGAGAAGGCCAGCTGTCCGTTCTGAATACACAGTTCCAAGTTCTCAGTTATATACCTTTTAGTTACCTTTCTTGGACCCATTAAACTCTTAAGTCCACTATCTCTGAACAATGGGCCCACACTTTACATTTTACCACTTGCCACCATTATCTCCCAGGCCTTCTATTTTTTTATCTAATGGTGGAAAGTCCTTCACTTACCTATTTTTAAAAAAGATTATATGTTTTCCATAGAATATATTGTTATCTACTTTCCATAGAATATACTACTTCACACCTAGTCAAAATGTAATGGGCATGGAGCAGATTGAGGTTCGGCTGTGTCATGGCATGGAGCAGACTGAAGCATTGTTGTGACATGGCATGAAGCAGGCTGAGGCATGACATGGCATGGAGCAAATAGGCATGGCGTGACATGGCATGAAGCAGACTCTGGTGTGGGTGTGACATGGCCTGAAGTTGACTTTGGCATGACTGCCATGACTTGGGGCAAAGTTGTTGAAGGCGGAGCCGTGGAAACGATCACAATAGCAAGAGCCCCACTGGTTGGTAGATCTAGATGAAATATAAAAGATTGACTTTTTATTTCCTGACGTCTGTAGCAGTGTGCTGTTTGATTGACAGGCGGCTAATGTTTGTACGCTTTACATGTGCAGGTGCTCCAAGAGCGCTAATGCGGGTTCATGCCTAAATGGTCAAATACATTTCATAATTCCGCCAGAGCCCATCTTGGTGAGACATTAATGTAAATGCAGTTGTTTATGTCTAAAGTGAACTTAAACAGAGGGACAAAAAGTGTATTTGCATAAAAATGTTGGACTTGACGTGTACATGTAACCAAATTGAGCACTGTCTAGCAGGCTATGACATATAAAGGATATCAATCAAACAACAATAACAAGGGAATGAGAAAACCACTCACTACTTTTGGCTGAATAACTTGAGAATATTTTTTATATAATAATACCAACCCCTGATGTAGAGACTGTGTTAATTGGTATAATAAATTACCAGGAAATTATGCTTAGCCTTTATAAAGATCAACATTTGTAGAGCAATACTTCAGTTGAACATTCCACAAGTCAAAAACTTTAGAAAATTGTGCATCATGCATTAGAATGAGCAAGAACTATTTCTGGGCTTAAAAGATACATGAAAAAATTTCCACACCTGATCTTAATGGTGATCCAGATACACATCTGTTTCTCTATTCTCCTTTTACCTTATAATAACATTACATTGGTTACCTTCATTTGTTTACACATAATATTGAGTATCTAAAGTCCCCCTTTGAGACTTCTCACAGTCTCATCCTATCACCCTCACCCAGAGTGCAATCTCACAAGGCAGTTTCTTCTTTTTCCACTATTTGACCAATTTAGGCCATTCATTCCTTTACCCACAACTGCTTTTATGGAACTGCACTTCGGAGGGAAAAGGACCAAACCTCTCCTTCCACATTTAGCTAGGAAGAAGTAAAAGATCCCAATCCTCTAGCTAACTCCTTTGACTCTTTTGAAAACAAATCAACATCTGTACGAAGCATGTGCATGCAGTCTTAGCCTTGCATGGTGTAGAATACAAATGATTACACTTCTTTCAGTAGTTATACATACATAGTAAATTATTAGTAGGTTTAACATTCGAATATGCATCCTTTGGTGCCAGAGGAGCTCTCAGACTTTTCCGGTAGTCTGGAGCGCTATCTGGTGGTGTGTTGGAGCAGACAGCAGGTTTTTAAACCACCAGTTGAGTCTCTTGCTCTTGTAGCCAAGCACTGATCCTTTCTTCATATCTTTCCCACACAGTTCTTCTATGGACAGTTCTTTTTCACAACACTTTCCCATGCATATTTTACTTAAACACAATCATCAACATCTCTATTTCTACTTGATTAAGTACGTCACAGTGTTACTGTAGATATATATATATATATATAGTGATATCTAAAGTGATATCTAAATTTTAATATGAATAAGTAGTATTTTTCAGGAAGGGGAATATGTCAAAACAACAACCAAACATCCTCTAACTCCTTTCTTCTTTGAGTTAACTGATTAATCTGATTTAACGCATAAAAGAAAATACAATAATCATGCTATCTCCCTTACAATCAAACCAGGAGAAAGGTTTTCAATTAAAAACAACAGAAATAAAAGGTTCCCCTTCCTTTATGTTTGGTATGGTTTCTTAATCAATTTCTAGAATTCATCCAACCCAGGCCCCATGGTATATACTGTGGTCTCTACATTTGTTCCAGATGGTCTCATTGATACAGTCACCATCTGTCTAGCCACCGTATTAGCCATCATTGATCTGAGGAAGTGTATAACGCAACAGAACAACAACATAAACAAGGTCACACCTATAGCTATGTCTTCCATGACCCAAAAAGAGTATCAAACCAATTGCCAAAAGTTTGATCTCTTCCTGCATTGGAAGTCACTTCTCTTAACTCATTTAATTTCTTCATTGCTTTTGTTAAAGAGCCATCTGGGGCTGTATTATTTGGAATATACATACAGCAATGACACTTACACTGACACCCCCCTTATTCGCCAATAGCCAATTCAGTCTGATTTGAATTGGCTATTTAACAACAGCGGCCATTTTACTAGTGGCCACAAATTGATCTCCTAATGCCTTCATTGCCTCATCTGTGTAGTTAATGAATCTTTGCTGGTTGTAGTAGAGTTGATCCACTCTACGTTTTTGTTAGCCATTATCCATACAAATGTGATACAATAAGGTAGCTGGACTACGCCACCCAATTGAAGAGCTGGGACTCTATTAAATTAAATAACTTTAGCTTGCAAGTTCTTTTAGTTTGGCGGGAGCAACACAACAGAATTACCCAAACAACTGTTTAAATATAAAAATTTATTTATTACGGTTTCTTATTTCAAGGATAAAAGGAAAGGGCACGCTTGCGCCCTCTCGATTAAACTTAAAAAAAACTGAACAGCAGAAAAATACATTCGCAAATTCACTGGAAGTCCGTAGTTAGGCACCCACAATCCGTAAGCGGTTCCTCGAACCAAGTCCGTCTCGCACCGAACAGTGGCGTCTACACAGCAGCCCACCTGTCACTCACTCGTGCACATCAACACAACACTCACACAAAGAGAAAAAAGAGCCGCCAGTATCTCCACAGTAGATAAACACAGCATAAACACAACAGACAACACCACGATAGAATAAATATTAATCGTGCAACACTCAGTTAGATCACTGCAGTTCGTGAATATGCATATAGATAACGGTGACGGTAGACAGACTGGAACTCTCCAATTTAGGTGAGACGAGGATCTTAATTCCGGACAAGGCAAGGCACACAATTTAACAGGGCGTCACTCACCGATAAACTGGGAGTAGACGAATCTAGCTCCCAGTCTTGTTGGACAATGCTCCACAATACCAGGACAGACGAAGCAGGGCTCCGGGCAGCACAGCAGAGAACAGTAGCGATCCATAACGCAGCAGAGGCGGCAGCAATCCAGCGCAGCAGAGAACAGCAGCAATTCCAGCACAGCAGAGGACGGCAGCAATTCCAGCACAGCAGAGGACGGCAGCAATTCCAGCACAGCAGAGGATGGCAGCAATTCCAGCACAGCAAAGAACGGCAGAAATCCAGCACAGCAGAGAACAGCAGCAATTCCAGCACAGCAGAGCACGGCAGAAATCCAGCACAGCAAAGAACGGCAGAAATCCCAGCCTAGCAGAGAACAGACGAAAATACCAGCAGCCACCGGATTAACAGCAGGACCGTCACTTCAACACTTCAGCTTCAACGCGGGCAGACAATGGTCCATGCAACGGTCGGGCAATGAAATAAAAAAACCAATCGCGACTACCATCCAGCAATAAAATGTGGAGAACAGAGCTGCACAACAGGGTTCACGGGTCACTACTCACCCTGTTGTCAGTTCCTTTGCCTTTTTAAACCGTCTGTGATTTGTATGGCAATTACCAACAGCTGTCCATCTACTAATCAGCTGTAATCCGGGCTTCCGAAAAGTACAGGTGCATTACCCCACACTCTAGATCATAATCAAGTGTCACAAAAATAAACGTGCATCATAAACAAAATCACAAAAGAACACCCAATCAAAAGAAAAAAAAGAAAAACAAACAGTGCCAAGTACACACGCAAAAACACACATAAAATAAAATAGACCAAAGTCTCTCCATATGACATCCCCCCATTCTTTAACGTTGGCAGTCCCTGACAACCATAGGTATCCACATATCTAAGTGTCTCTATATCTGACAGGGGGCTGTCCCATATTGGAACGGACAGACCTCCTAGGGGCCACCTCATTACCTGGGTCATCTAGACCAAAAGGGTCCACCCATGGTATATACATCAGAGGTTGCAATGCACAAACAGGAGGTACTGGCAGCTCAGGATGCAATGCGAGGGCACTTTGGGGCGAATTGATGCAAGGTTTAAGAGAATTTCTATGCAGAACCCTCTCTTTCCCTGTACGCTCAGATTTAACACGATAGGTCAAACCCTCTTCATTCAACTGTTCCACTACTACATAAGGCTCTGAATCCCATTTACCGCAAAGCTTACCCCTTGTCCCATCTCGCCTATTCCTCCGCCACACACGTTCCCCAGGAGCTAAAGGAAGTGACTTGGCTTTGCGATCATATTGCTTCTTATACTGCTCTGCAGCCTGACCCATAGACTTGGATGCTAGTGAGTAGGCATATAACAGGTGTTGGTGGTGTTCACCCACCCAACTATCCCAGCTATATCGAGCGTTCTGATTCTCTACACCCAGGGCTATATCCACCGGCAATCTGACATGGCGCCCAAACATCAAATATGAAGGTGCATACCCTGTTGAGCTGTGTAAGGTTGCATTGTAAGCTTGAACAAGGGCAGGGAGATGTTCAGGCCAGCGACTTTTCTTTTCATCCTCTAAAGTCTGCAACATGCTCAGGAGGGTCTGGTTAAGGCGTTCACACATGCCGTTTCCCTGAGGGTGGTACGGAGTTGTTCTACTCTTCGAGATCCCATAAAGGCTACATAATTCAGCCACCAGCTGGGATTCGAAATTTGGGCCTTGGTCCGAATGAAACCTCATCGGACACCCAAAGGTCTGTATAACCGATTGCCACAGGACCCTAGCGGTAGTCCTCGCTGTCTGATCTCTTGTGGGGACAGCCCAGGCATAACGGCTAAACATATCCGTCATCACTAAAATGTTTTGATATGGGTCCTGGGGCCTTTCTAAAGAAAGGAAATCTAGCTCAATGACCTCAAGGGGAAGGACACAGTAAAGGGCTTCAAGGGTGCTCTAGGCACAGCATCAATTTTTTTCATCTGACAACGGGGACGCAGGGAGTGATATTGTTGGACCTGAGTCTGCATACCTGGCCAGAAGAAGTGTCGACGTAGACAACTGATGGTTCTCTCCACTCCCAAGTGTCCAACAGCATCATGATGTTTCTCCCACACCTCTTTGCGCTGTTGAATAGGGCAGACAATCTGGAGGCGAGCTTCATGAGTATTATAGTCAGTAATCCGACGACACAGAACCCCATCCCACATCACCAGCCTTGGCCTCTGTGGCAACAGCTGTTTCACCCCGAGCGAAGCAGCTCGCCACTCTTGTCCTACTGGAAACTTCCCACTTTCCACATATCTCCGCACTTGGTCCAAGTCCTTGTCCTCAAGCTGCTTGGCTCGCCAGCCGTCCATCGACTGGCCTTCTGTCGATTGTGCATCCGCCACAGCCACCACGTTAATCACATCAGTGCCTAAAGGGGTTTCAACAGGTACTCTGGAAAGGGCATCCGCATTAGCATTTTCCTTACCCGGACGATACTACACCTGGTAGTCAAAGGCAGCCAGTTGGGCTACCCACCTTTGTTCCGTGGCCCCCAGGCGAGCGGTCTGCAAATAAGCTACAGGATTATTGTCAGTAAAAACAATCACCTTAGTCCCCATCAGGTAGTCTTTAAATTTTTCTATGATGGCCCACTTTAACGCTAGCAATTCCAATTTGAAGGAGCTATAGTTGGCATCATTTTTCTCACTAGGATGCAGGCTCCTACTAGCATAGGCCACAACGCACTCACGCCCATCCTGTAGCTGGGCTAAGACAGTTCCCAAACCAGCATGGCTCGCATCAGTGTATAACACAAAAGGTTCTGCATAATTGGCATAGGCTAAGATAGGGGCCTCGGTCAAAGCCATCTTCAGGTGATCAAAAGCTAGTTGACACTCGTCAGACCAAGAGATCTGCCGAGATCCTGTTCTTTTATCTGCAGGGGTTCCACTTAAGAGGGCATTCAAGGGGCGTGCTATCTTAGCAAAATTAACAATAAAGCGACGATAGTAACCTGCTAAGCCCAGGAAAGCACGTACCTCCTTAATTGTGGTCGGAGCCAGCCATTCAGTCACAGCAGTTACCTTCGTAGGGTCTGGTTTCACTCCCTCTCCAGTGACCACATGGCCCAGGAACCTTACTTCCCTCCGTAGCAGCTGGCACTTATCCACCCTCAGCTTGAGTCCATGATGTTGCAGTCACTCAAAGACAGCCTCCAAGTGGCATAAATGGGAGGAAAAGTCTGGAGAATAGACAATGATATCATCCAAATAAACGAGTACAGAATCAACAATTTGGCCACTCAAGCACTGCTGCATAAGCCGCTGGAACGTCGCTGGCGCATTGCAGAGGCCAAATGGCATCCTCTGAAACTCGTATAGGCCTAGTGGGGTGGTGAAGGCGGTCTTGGGTTGGTCTCGAGGGTCGACTCCAACCTGCCAATAACCACTGGCTAAGTCAAGCGTGGTAAACCAGGAAGCTTGGGTCAGGGAGGTCAGGGTCTCTTCTATACGGGGGAGCGGAAAGGCATCTTTATAAGTCAGGGAGTTCAACTTGCGATAGTCAACGCAAAAGCGCCAACTGCCATCTTTTTTGCGAACCATCACATTAGGTGCAGTCCAAGGGCTGGAACTTGGCTGAATAACCTTTTACAACATATCGGCTAGTAGGGTGCGCATTTCTTGGTACATCATAGGTGGTAGGGGGCTGTATTTTTCTCTTACTGGGGGTGCATCATTCATGTGGATTTGGTGTTGCACCACATCAGTATACCCGAAATCCTCCTCATGGAGGGCAAACACCCTGACCCACCTTTGTAGGAGAGCTTTAAAATCTTGCTTCTGTCGTTCAGTCAAGTCGTCTCTGTTTTGTAAATCTCTCAGCATCTCGACGGGTGGTTCCACCTGTTCTCCCTTTCCAGCCTCCACAATATCTACTGCGATGGTTCCATCGTCCTGCACAGTCAGGCTTAGATCTGTCTGGCCATGGACGTCAGCACGGTCAACACGAAACACCTTCGCCAGCTTCTGGTAGCGGCCTATAAAGACAGGACAAGAGGTCATATTTGTGATACAAATAGGGAGTTGGCCATGTTTGACAAATGCAACCGTCTTCGCCACAGAGAAAGCCCCCAGCTCAGGCAGTGCTTCAACCAGGCCACAGTAGTCCTGTCCCTTCGGACCCATCCGCGCACGGCCCCAAACCACCACCTCGCTTCTGGCTGGAACGGTTAGGCCCCTGCGACTTGCTGGACGCACAAACCCCATGTATCCATCTTCTCCCCCAACTACAGCTGTTCGCTGACACACAGCAACGCACCCATCCAGGCTTTCCTTGTCCCTTGATCCTGGAAAACGGACTTCAGACCCTCTGGTCGAGTAAGCAGGTCATGCCAACAGGTTGTAATAACATGCATGCCAATCAGTAATGGGGCAGTTAGACAATGATCGGCTACAATAACAACCCCCCTCCCTGAAATATTAGCACCTCCTATCTCAAAATCCATCACCACATAGCCTTGATAAGGGATGGATAACCCATTAGCCATTCTAAGTGTCAATTTGTTGGGGGCCGCACCATGTGATAGGGCATCTGCTGGATAGTGTTGGTCGAATACACTCTGCCGCATCAATGTCACTTGTGGACCGGTGTCAATTAGTCCAATGAGGGGCACACCATTTACTTTAACCTCAACCTTAGGGCAGTCACCTACAAATACGGCCCTTTGTCCTGCCTCCCCCAAATTCCCTGCTACTTGGACCTCAGTAGCAGGGCAAACTAGTTTAAATCAGCATTGGACTCGGATGGGGGTTGTTACGGAAAAATTCAGTATTATTATCTTTATTTGTTTCCAAACTGTTAATTTCATTTAATCATGTGTTTCTGTGAGGGCGTCCAGCAGCTGAAGCAGGACAGGAAAGAACAAACATAATAAAACCAGATGGGCCAGGAAGATAGACACCTAGAGCCCGAGAAGTGACCTTTTCAGGAGAATACAGGGGGTCGTTTAATAATAAAATGAAGTCCCATGCCCCCCTCCTGAGAGAAGCAGGAGGTAATTTAGGTCGTAAATGAAGGCCTTTTTGGCTTCTCAGGGACAAAGAACAGTTTGACCTGCCCTGGGGGGTAGAAACCATCCCAAACCAGTTTAAAGATATGGGATATCTACAAACTGGGTGGGAGGGGTTACAATGTCGGAGAATTGTATAAAATATCCATGTTTTGTTGAGTCTAACAGGCATTCTGTTTCGAAACTGGGTAGCTGCGGTTTGTGAAAAGAATCCTCAGAAGAATAAACCTTTTCTCTTTATTACAATTTGCCTCCTGAAAGTTTTCTTACACTTTTGATGCTGTTTTTATTAACCTCTGAAAATGGCAGTTACAATTGGTGTCAGAAGTGTCGGATCCCATGCGGAATCTTCTTCTCCTGGTCCTGAGAACGGATTTGACGGAAGTGCACAACCCCGGCAGCACCAGGCGGCCGGTCTCATACCTCGACGGTTTGAGATAGAACTCAGCAGGTTAAGGGAGAGAGAGCCAATACCCGCATTCAGGACCAAGGGAAGAACTCCCACCAGGATCAAAAAGAATCCGCGGCAATTACAGAAAAGCATCTCTGGGTAAGAAACGGCAAATTGTTTCATTGATGTTAAGTGTAATTTGATAATTGTGAGTGAACGTGAACCATATTGGCTGAATTTGTCTTTTTGGTACGAGCAGAGAAAGTTTTGAATAAAACTAGCTCTTAGGTGGATGGAAGTACCACAGTTGCTCGTTAAAATGGACGGAAGAGCCGCATTGGATGGAAGCGCCACACAGTGAACGGAAGAGTCACACAGTGAACGGAAGAGTCACGACTGATTAATTGGTTTACTCAAAATCTTTAACTGTAACCTGAAAAAGTCTCGTTAAAATGGGCGGAAGAACCTTTAACCTGATTAATTAGGTGAACCAGAATCAAATGAAAAAAATTAAAAGTTGAACAAATATCAATCGAGCACTGGAAAGCACTCACGGAAAATCTTTTGAGTAAACCATAATTAACAGAGCATATTTGCTAAAACCTGGCTGATTTTGGGTAAGAAAGTCGGATCTGTCGAAGACGTTTGACAGATTAGTAGGACGCGCGTCAAAAGGAAAAATCCAAGAAAGGAGATTCAGCCAAAATGGGGTCACCTAACAGTAAATTAGACCATTTTTACACACCTATTTTCTGTCAAATGAGAAATAATTATGGGGGTAAATGTATGGTTGACATACAAAAACTGATCAAATATCACGATTTCCCGGTAGGGAACCTTGAGTAAGATAAGACTTAATGTCGTAAAAGAATCAATAGAAAAGAACGAGGAAATACAGAATGGTTGCTGCGTGTATGATAAACATGTATGCAAGGGATGTGAACAAACTATAATGTTTTGGGTAGAAGAGGCTGACAGGCGAGAACGAAAACAGATACAAAAAGAACTAGTGGGTAACAGCGAGAAAGATGTGAAGAATGTTGTATGTGTGAAAACAGTTCCACTGGAACAGAATGCAACTAATGAACCGAATGTATGTGTTTCCCCACATGTGACCGAGATGGCAACGGCTCCGCTGCCTGCCTACAACACAAATCATTATCCTGTAGCAGAGATAACGGCCCTCAAGCTGGACCTCGATCTGGACCGCTCTCCACCACCCCTGAGAACCGTACAAGAACTGGAGCAGGACAGACAACAAATGGCACAACGAATGGCAGCCCAAGAACAACAACTCGCAGAAGCAAAAGCACAAATTGAATTAACATTGACAGCCCAAAGAGCAGCGCGAGCGAAGGCAGAACCCGCAGAACGAGTGGCAAAAAGACTAACAGAACAGCTTCGAGCACAACTACCAACACCGCCAGTACGGCAGGGGGAGACAGACTCCTCAGCACGGGCCGCGACAAGCAGCGAAGAAGACGAGGGAAGAACCAAGCGGGCAGCAAATGTTGACAAGCAGACTTTTTGAGACATTTGCACAGTAAGAACGGCCGTTTGACTTCAGCGCTGCAGCACGCTATTCACGCTGAAGAGGAGCTCGAGGAAAAGAAAGAAAAGAAAAAGCCCCTCACAATGGTAGTTGTACAACAACAACAACAACCTAACAAACCTGCGTTTTTCCATTCAAACCATGCTAATCGAAAAGGACAGAGAGGAAAAGCTGCTGGAGGACAATGGAACTGTTATGTTTGCTCGACAAATGCACACGCGCACCGAGACTGTACAAGATGCAGAGTGTGCAGGAAGGACGGACACTGGAGCTGCGCGTGTCCGAACATAAAGTCTGATTGAACCGAGAGGGGAGGAGAGCGGGACGGAGAGGGTTCAGCTCTGGGAAGTCAATCTCTGGCTACAGCAAAGGGAAGTGAAAATATTTTTACTAACACACACAAACACGACGCACACAAAAACACATACACTGATTTACTTTCTGCTACCTGCAATGAAGAATCTGCTTGCAAATCTTTGTGTGTTTTAAGAAATGTTGTGAATGATGAAATTTTTAGCAGTGTTTCCGTTGAATGTTTGAAAATGTACAAAAGCACAGGGTTTTCTGAAATGCCAATTTATCCGATATTAGTCAATGGGGTAGTAATCGATTTTCTTATGGATTCAGGAGCCTGTCAGTCCACGTTACGACCATGTGATTTACCATGTGTTCCGAAGTTAACCAGAAAAGTGTAAGCACGTCAGCCTCGGGACATTTGATCTCTGACCGGTTAACAGAACCATTAGAGTGCGAGACAGAAAGCGGTCGCTTTTTCAACCACAAGTTCGTGTGGTCCCCTAACTGTCCAGCACCTCTGATGGCTCGTGATTTAATGTGCAAATTAAATTTGTCCCTCTGTGCTGATCCCTATGGGATCAACATTCAGGAAACACCACAAATCACTTGTTCTAAATTTGAGCCGAAATGGGCATATGAGTGGCAGGTAACAGATGTTGATTGGGCAGAGAAGATTTTGAAATTGGCAAAAAGTCGAACAAACCCAGTCAACACAGAGTTTATGACAAAGGATAAAATGCATTGTACATCACATGTCGTGACAGAGCGAGATTCAGACTTTGAAAAGATGTGGTTTAATTCTGTGGAGAATGAAAGTGTGAAATTTGACAAGATTTTCTGGAAAGAAAATGTGTGTGCGCTGTCTGCAGTGTTGAATGAGAGTCAGAAAGATTGTTATCTCATGACAGAGAACACGGTATGCCATTTATCTGTGTCAAAGACCATAAGCCAGCAGTGGAGAGATGTGGGCCTTTTTGTGAAAGAATGTTTATCAGCCACAGACTGGGTGAAAGTTGATTCACAGACAGCAGAAAGTGAGAGTGTGGGGGCATTTAAATCAAACTGTGACTTTGAGGTTGGGGTCCTGAGAAATGTGACTGCTATTGGGAGAAACGTGACAGCACAGGGGGATATTTCTGCTTCAGAAATTGATATTTCTCTGGCACAAATATCACCGAAATTGTGGGCAAAAAACAAATATGATGTGGGGCTTATAAAAGGATGTGAGCCAGTGGTAATCATACCAAAATCTGATTTCAGACCATGTAAAGCGCAATATCCCCTGAAACGTGAAGCATTAGAGGGCATAAAACCAGTGTTCGATGCTTTATTGAAGGAAGGAATAATTATACCATGCAATAATTCACCAGTACGCACACCAATTTTCCCTGTAAAAAAGATCAGACATAAGGGTCAGCCAACAGAGTGGCAATTTGTGCAGGATTTACAGGCTGTAAATTCAGCTGTCATTGCCAGGGCAGCACGAGTGTCAAACCCTTATACTATTTTGTCACAAATTCCACAAGATGCAACATATTTCACTGTGGTGGATTTGGCTAATGCATTCTTTAGCGTCCCAGTAGAAGAGAAAAGCCAATTTTGGTTTGCGTTTGATTTCAATAATAGAGGCTATACATTTACGAGATTGTGTCAGGGATACTGTGAATCCCCAACTATTTATAACGAGGCCCTTCGGAGAAGTATTGAGCCTCTGACTTTGACGGCTGGAACGGCTTTATTACAATACGTTGATGATTTATTAATTTGTGCCAAAGATAAAACTACCTGCATTTCTGACACTGTGACTCTCCTGAAGCATTTGGAGCAGGAGGGGCACAAAGTCAGTCTTTCAAAGCTGCAGTTTGTGAAACAGGAAGTGACATTCCTGGGGCATGTTATCAAACCTAATAGCAAAGCACTGTCTGAGAAACGGGTGCGGGCCATAAAAGAGGTGCCTAAACCAGTTACAAAGAAACAAATGCTGTCATTCTTGGGGATGTGCGCTTACTGCCGTACGTTCATTCCTAATTATGCCATTTTTGAACAGCCCTTGCGAGCCCTAACGACAGGGAAAGGGCTGAGGTCATGTGACAGACTTGTTTGGACAAGTGAGGCTGAGAAAGCATTTGATAACATGAAAGTGCAATTGGCTATGGCTCCAACGTTAGGCCTTCCTGTCATAAACCACCCGTTTGTACAGATGGTCGATGAAAAGAATAATTTTATGACTTCTGTTCTCTTGCAGACTCATGGTGACAGACTGCGACCTGTGGGTTATTTCTCAACAAAACTTGATCCGGTAGCTGCAGGACTTCCGCATTGCCTCAGGGCAGTGGCAGCAGCTGAGCTGGCTGTGATAGCCTCCAGAGAATTTGTAGGATATTCTGATTTAACTTTAATGGTACCACACGCAGTCTCCATGATTCTGCAAGAGCAGAGAACATCACATTTGTCTTTTGTTGGACATGCCAAACATAACTGTGAAAAGATGCACAACTTTGAACCCTGCCACCCTCCTGCTCACACAGGAGGACGGCGAGGAACATCATTGTTGTCTATCAGCGCTCGAACAGGTATGCACACCACGTCCAGACCTTCTAGACGTACCATTAGATAATTGTGACAATGTCTTGTTTGTTGATGGATCTGCGTCAAAAGATCAACAAACGGGACAGAATAACGTAGGCTATGCTGTAATGACTGAATTTGAAACTATGAAATCTGGCAAATTACCATGTCATTACTCTGCACAGGCAGCTGAATTAGTCGCTTTGACTGAAGCATGTAAACTGATGACTGATAAGTGTGTGATGATTTACACAGACTCGTGTTATGCTTTTGGAGTCACACATGACTTTGGTGCTTTGTGGAAGCACAGACAATTTTTAAAGTCAGACGGACAGCCAATACTGAACGCTTCATTGGTATCTGACCTTTTAGAGGCCATTTTGTTACCAGGCAAGATTGCAATTTGTAAATGCGCAGCGCATACTATTGATAAAAGTTCCATATCAACAGGCAACGCCAGAGCTGATATGGCTACGAAAGCAGCGGCAGCAAAGCAGACTGAAGCTCATAACAGTGGCGCCACTTGCGCACAAGTTGACATTAACCTTAACAATGACATTTCTCCTTGTTTACAGAGCATGCAGTCTTTTTCCACAGGAACTGAGAAAAACAAATGGAAGGTGTCAGGCTGCAGCCTTGTTGATGGTGTATGGAGATCTGTCGATGGAAAGCCATGTTTGCCTAGCCATTTTTTCCCGCATTATGCTAAATTACTGCACGGGTTGGACCATGCATCAAAAGGAGGAATGATTATGCACATGAGAGTATTGTGGTTTACCAAAGGTTTCACAATATACGCTGAGAATTTTTGCAAAAGATGTGTGATTTGCACCACATATAACATTGCACGAGGCATTAAAACACCACTGGCAAGTCAGCCAGCCCCAGAGGGGCCACTTGAATATTTAATGATCGATTTCATTGAATTAATCCCGTGCGGGAAGCAAAAATATTGTTTGGTAATGGTAGACATGTGGTCGAAATGGGTCGAGGCCTTCCCAACCTAGAAACAAGACGCGGCAGCAGTAGCCAAAGCTCTGCTAACCGAGATTGTTCCGAGATGGGGAATTCCAAGAAAAATCAGTTCTGACAACGGAACACACTTTGTCAATGAGACAATCAAACAGGTGGGTCAGTTCTTAGGAATTGATATGAGAACACATTGTGCATACCACGCTGCCAGCGGGGGCGCTATTGAGCGTGAAAACCAGACAGTAAAGAACAAATTGGCAAAATGCTGTGAGGAAACTGGACTTTCGTGGGTAAAAGCACTCCCCACCATGTTGATGTTCATGAGAATTTTAGCCCATTTGAAATTCTCTTTGGTAGACCACCATTTATGGGTATACAAGGAAAAAAAAGGAGGCTTCCATCGACAGATGTGTGTGAAAATGAAATGTTGAATTATTGCAAAGAAATGTCGTGTCTGTTATCCAACATTTCGGTGCAGGTCAAAGCTGCACAGGGGAAGGTTGCTGAGACATTCCTGCATAAGATCAGGCCTGGTGATTACGTGGTGATCCGTGACATCAGGAGAAAGAACTGGAGGGCGAAACGGTGGCTAGGACCGTTCCAAGTCTTGTTGATCACGCATACGGCGGTGAAGGTCGGAGAACGAGCCACGTGGGTGCATGCCAATCACTGCAGGAGAGTTCCACCCATATCGGAAGAGCAACAGGAGGAGGAGCCCCAAGGACGACGACAAGCTCAACAATAAGCCTGAAAAGCCAGAACACCAAGTGCAGGTGCAAAGTCACTCAGGGGGAGTGGTGAGACCAGTGTGCAGACAGCAGCGACGAGCGGAGTAAAAATACGAGCTGCAGAGAGGAAGCTGGGAAAAGAAGACAGTTCCGATTGCACGATCAGTGTCAGGCTATATACACTGTATATCAACAAAGACTGACAAGACTCTGAGCGTTTCAAAAAGGTATTATCTGGCACAACACAGTTGCAGTACTGTACAAGATGGATCATTCAAAGCCATGGCATCTATCCAGACTGTCAGGAATGTGTGAACTTTGTAAGACTACATCCATTTTAACCTTGATATCAGTGACTATTTGTTTGATAAATTTGTGCTCCACTGAGGGCTTGAAAGCGTGGCCCGCAAAAAACCACACCAACCGGACTGAAACATCTGTGCTGAACACCACCATCAGACAACGTGATAAAAGAGACACATTCACGGAAGTGGAGCCGGTGAGAGGACTGCACGGAAGCATCATCATGATAGCGGAAGGATCAAGTGTGACTTTTAAGTGCAACCCATTCCAAAAGAACTGTCTCGGGTGCAATGGACATACTGAAGAACACGCACATTTCTATTTCTGCGAAAGCCCATGTAAGTGGACCGACGTAAAAGCATACGCTTATCACCACAAGACGGAATACGATGAAAGATTTCAGGTGCAGGCTGAAGATTAAATGAGTAACAACAGATACGGGATGAGAGTAAAACTGAAACATGCGACACGTGCAGACCAAGGCAGGTATTACTGTGCCCTGGACTTGACTGAAACTGACTGGTATGAGACAATAGATATTATGGTAATCGAGGCAACCAGACCACGAACAGCAACGACGACAACACCTTTCTTGTCACCTGTGCCACCTGAGGTCGAACAGGCTACTGAGGAGGAACTGGCCTGGATGGGAAATGGAGACATAAGCAAAGGTCAAATAAATCCTGAAGTGCGGAAAGCCATGATGAAATGCCAAGGGAACAAAGCCTGCGCACTGGCAATGCTACAGAAAGAGGAACTGGAGATCAAAACGAGTTGCTGGATGTGTCTGCAAATATCTCATGCCTGGAAAGCTGTCCCTCTGACAACAACAACAACAGTCAACGAAACTAAGTGTCTTATTCCTCCACAAATGACTGATGTGCTAAAAACTGTTGTGGACCTGGAAGAAGGAAGAACACCAACGAAACAGCCTGATGACAACTGTGAACATATACAGCAGTACAACAACACTGACATAGCAATTCCACCTTTAAGAGTAACACATGTCCAGGGTGACGTTTGCGTCTGTTTCAACAGACCAAGACTGTTAAGGACTGGATGGTCTGACTGCAGGATCAAAATCAACGTACATGACAGAACAATGGACAATTGTACAGCGGTCATCAACAACAAAGAAATCAACTTCACATGCCCATTCAACAAACCGAACGAAAGTTCACCAGCTGCGGTGTGGGTGTGTGGCGACAGAGCTTATCACCGTTTGCCTAAAAAAGACTGGTCAGGTTGCTGTTATCCAGCTTTAATGAATGTGGGAACTTCTGTGTATTTGCCAAACAAAGTAGGTAAAAGGGAGAAACGAGATGTTAAGGTCTTGCCTGAGGCCTTGCCAAATCATTATGCGGGGTGTACATTAACTGATCCATGGACAACACCGGGAGCAAATATAGGTTGGTCAATTTTCTTAGGGGTGGGTACAGCGGTAACGATTAACAAAATTAATGGGTTAGCATGGACAGTATTAGCGATAGCCAATAGCACAGAAAAGGCTTTGACATTAATAAGCGAGGAAATGCGTCAATTGAGAGAATCAGTTATTCAAAACCGCTTAGTCTTAGATACTCTTATGGCAGAAAGGGGCGGAGTCTGTAAAATGCTGGGGGTATCATGTTGTTTTAACATTCCTGATTACAGTGATAACATAACCAATATCATTGATCACATGAGAGAAGCCGTAAAGGAGCCCTCCCCAGCTACTGGTAGTCAGTGGGAGGGGTGGCTGATATCTATGTGGTCAGGCTGGTTCTACCAGATAATTCAAACTGTCTTGCCAATTGCTGGTATGGGGTTATTAATTCTGTTCTGTTTACCATGTATAATGAAGTGCATTTCCAGCTCAGTACAGAGACTGATCAGGGCGGGGACAGTTAGCAGAATAACGTCAGTTCAAGCAGTGAAACTGACCAGGTACCCAGCAACTGATGAAGAGCAGTGTGATGATTATGACAGCGATGACATATACACAGAGATGTGATAAACTCTCTCTTTGCCTTTCTGAGGAACATGAAAGGTATTTTCTAAACTTTGTTTGATTGTTTACATTTTGATAGTATTGATTTACTGGTTTTATTTACTGTTTCTTTTTATTTATTTATTTTTATTTATTTTATTTTTATTTTTTTATTTTTATTTTTTTAGGTTGTTGAATCAACCGTGGGGTGATGAATTGATATGTTTTTTTCCTACTAATGTGATCTATAAAAATGTATTTGCTTGCTAAGATATGGGATATCTAGAAACTGGGTGGGAGGGGTTACAATGTCGGAGAATTGTATAAAATATCCATGTTTTGTTGAGTCTAACAGGCATTCTGTTTCGGAACTGGGTAGCTGCGGTTTGTGAAAAGAATCCTCAGAAGAATAAACCTTTTCTCTTTATTACAATTTGCCTCCTGAAAGTTTTTTACACTTTTGATGCTGTTTTTATTAACCTCTGAAAATTGCTACAGAACCTGGCAATATGTCCAGTGTGGCCACACTGGCGGCAGATAGGCTTACCGTCTGCAGCCCAGGTATTAGGTGTGTAAGACTGGAACCTCCTCCTGAGTGGCGGCTGATTAGGTAATTGTGAGGATCGTGTAGGCTCACCTGCAGCGGGTTGTAGCTGCCGGGTTATTTCTTGTCTTAATGCATTCATCTGCCCCCTCACCTCCTGGAGGAGCTCCCGCCGAAATGTCTCAGACCTGTCATCCTTCCCTGTTACTGATTTAAGAACAGAGGACTCACCTACAGCTTGCACTACAGTTTCATGCCCAGCCCCAGGCCGCTGTTCACATTCCAGCAACAAGATCTCCTCCAATACAGTGTTGAAAGTGGCATCTGGATTACGGCGTGCATAGGTTCTGATGGATTCTGATTCCAGCAATCCAGCGCAGCAGAGAACAGCAGCAATTCCAGCACAGCAGAGGACGGCAGCAATTCCAGCACAGCAGAGGACGGCAGCAATTCCAGCACAGCAGAGGACGGCAGAAATCCAGCACAGCAAAGAACGGTAGAAATCCAGCACAGCAGAGAACAGCAGCAATTCCAGCACAGCAGAGAACGGCAGAAATCCAGCACAGCAAAGAACGGCAGAAATCCCAGCCCAGCAGAGAACAGACGAAAATACCAGCAGCCACCGGATTAACAGCAGGACCGTCACTTCAACACTTCAGCTTCAACGCGGGCAGACAATGGTCCGTGCAACGGTCGGGCAATGATATAAAATTAAAAAACAAATCGCGACTACCATCCAGCAATAAAATGTGGAGAACAGAGCTGCACAACAGGGTTCACGGGTCACTACTCACCCTGTTGTCAGTTCCTTCGCCTTTTTAAACCGTCTGTGATTTGACATGGCAATTACCAACAGCTGTCCATCTACTAATCAGCTGTAATCCGGGCTTCCGAAAAGTACAGGTGCGTTACCCCACACTCTAGATCATAATCAAGTCTCACAAAAATAAACCTGCATCATAAAATCACAAAAGAACACCCAATCAAAAGAAAAAAAAGAAAAACAAACAGTGCCAAGTACACACGCAAAAACACACATAAAATAAAATAGACCATAGTCTCTCCATATGACACATACATCGACTCAAAGCCTGACTTTATCTCATTTCTAGCCTTAAATTCTTGAGGTATCGCTCTGGGTTGTCTAATTGTATCTAAATAAGCATTGGGGTCTGGAGCATACGCTCTCTTCACTCCGTGTCTGTCTTGGACAATTTTCCTTGGTGCAGTTTGGGGTCCCATATTACCATGGTTACTTCTTGTATCAACCTAACTCTAGTGCATATTGCCTTCCACTTTCTCGGTAGGATAGTTTTTTTTTTTTTTTTTTACTTTATTGCCCATAGTAACATTGCAGGCAATTTTAGCAATACAATACCAACATATATCCATACACACACAAACACTCTCTCAAGGAGAAGTCAAAGCAAAAAAAACTAAAAAATAAATAAAATAATATTAAAAGGGTCACCTTGTGGTTGAACTTCATTCAACACATATATTGACTGCATAGAAGCAGGGTAACTAGATCATTGCACATCACAGTATGTTTCAATTATTATTCTAATTCAAGGCCTAGAATGACAGGGTCCATCTTCTCACGAACAAAGGTACTTTCAACTGTAGAATAGCAGTCATATTTTCCATTGTACGGACCTGTTTGATTTTTTGTATCCACTGAGCAATTGTAGGGGGGCTAGGCTTCATCCAATTAATAGTGATAATTTTTCTTGCAATCATTAACAAAATATGTAACATGTAGCTTTGGTCCTTAAAAAGCAAGTTTTCAGGAATTTTCTCTAATATGAAAAATAAAGGGTCCAAAGGGAAATCCATCCTGAAAATTTTGTCCACTTCTCCTTTAATGTATTTCCAGTATGTCTGTATTACGGAGCAGTCCCAAAATATGTGAATATGGTCTCCCACCAAGCCACAGTTCCTCCAGCAAATGTTGGGGGCATTGTTTTTAAACATTGATACATTAAAAGGAGTTCTAAAGAATCTCATCTTCACCTTCCAGTCAAATTCTTTCCACATTTGACTTGTATTCCTTTATGACTCGCCAGACATATATCTTCCCATGTATCATCATCTATAATTGTATTGAGTTCCATTTCCCATTCACTTTTAATATGAAAGGTATTGTCTGATGTGTCTTTCATAAGACTCTTATAGATATGTGATACTTGATGCTTTGTTGATACCACTTGTTGAGAAATATGTATAAAATACCACTATAAAATGCCACTATTGCTCTAAGTTGCGCTGCCCAGTAATACATTTTAATATTAGGTAGACCCAGGCCTCCTTTTTCATTACTTGCCATCAATATTTTTAGACGTATTATGGGTCTCCTATTTTGCCAAATAAATTTTGATATACGTTTTTCAAGAAGCTTAAGTGTTGATTGTGGTACATAAATAGGCAGAGATTGAAATAAAAAAGGAGTCTGTGTAGAATATTCATCCTCACTGACTCTATTCAGCCAAAAATTGAGAAAGGCAACATATCCCACCTACTTATATCTTGGTTAATGTCTTTGACTATTTTTTTTATAATTGGAGGGATAAAGCTGTGCTGGTTTTGGTGTCAGAATAGCACCTAGATATCTAAATCCTGTTTGGATTTCCTGAAGGCTACCATTTCATCTAGTTTCTGGGGTCATTCACCACTTATCATCATTGCTTCCGATTTGTTGGTATTTATCTTATATCCTGAGACTGCACTGTATTTATTTAGACTATTTAGAAGTGCAGGAATAGAAACTATGTGACATTCTAAGAATAACAAAATGTCATCAGCAAATAGAGCTAGTTTGTGTTGGATCATTCCCTCATCAGGAATGCTCATTATGAGGGGGTTTGTCCTTAATAATTCCACCAATGACTCTATGCTTAAAGCAAATAAAAAAGGAGATAATGAATCTCCCTGTCGGGTGCCACGTCCCAATGGAAAGAAATTGGAGCAATGCCCATTTACTCTGACTCTAGATTTAGGGTTTTTATAAAATATGCATATCCAGTTAATAAACGTGTCATTGAAGCCCATATATCTAAGAGTCTGCTGGAGGAAAGTCCAGTGAACCCTATCAAATCCCTTCTCTTCATCTAAGCTGAGAAGCATTGAGGGGGAATTCCTCTTGGCTGTGATAGATTGCAAGTTTAAAGCTCTCCTGACGTTGTCCACTCCTTGTCGATTATTAATAAAACCGGTTTGATCCGGTTTTACCAATTTGTGTATGAATTTTTTTTATCTTTTTGCTATAATTGAGGTAAGAATTTTAAGATCAATGCACAGGAGGCTGATTGGACGGTATGAGGTACACTGGATTGGGTCCTTGTTTTCTTTGTGGATAGCACTTATTATTGCTTCTGACCACGATCCAGAGGGATCTCCCTTCTTTAGTGCATAGTTATAAACCTTACACAAGATTGGGGTCAGATCTTCTAAAAATGCTTTGTAATATTCTCCTGGGAAACCATCTGTTCCTGGGGATTTGTTATTTTTATGTTTTAAGATATTGTCCCTGATTTCTTTTTCTGAAATGGGCAGAGACAACATGTCAGCCTCTTCTGATGTTAATTTTGTCAATTTGATGGATCCAAAAAAAGACCCCATCATATCTTTTTTGTGTGGATCCAACTGCTCTTCATATAACTTTCTATAGTATGAGGCAAATGCCTCTGCAATATCAGTAGGTTGTGTTAAGATTTTGTCACTATCTGGGCTTTTTATTTTATCCTGCTATTTTGCACCTTCCGCAATTGGAAAGCCAATCTCACTTTGTTACCCATTTCATAATATTTTCTATTTATGAATCTTAATGCCCGCTCTGCTTTGTATGTTAGTAGGTCATCCAGTTTTTTTCCCTTTTCTCTTTAAGTGCATGCAATACTTGTTGTTTCTTAGATTGTTGATGTTCTGTTTCTAGTTGCTTAATTTTTTTCTCTAGCTCCTCCTGTTGACTTAACCTTTGCTTTTTCAATCTAGATGAAATGGCAATAATACAGCCTCTCATCACAACCCTATAGAGATCTGGTCCAGATATTAGAAACATGTCCAACCTGGAGTAACTGCCATGTACCTGTGACATAAAAGTAAAGTCCTTCTCTTTGGGATGTAAGCGCCGCCATACATCCACTAATCCCAGTTCGCTCATCATTGCCTGAATTGTATTGGACTTTCTAGATACTGCACCCAATTCTGCAGGTAGCCTATCCATATTTTGTCTCAGAAAACAGTTGAAATCGCCTCCTATTAACACAACCCCTACTCCTGTGCCTGCTAATAAAGTTGCTATGTCTTTAAAAAAGTCTGGACAGTCTTCGTTTGGGGCATATAGATTGAGCAGTGTTACTCTTGTCCCCCTTTACCATGACATATCTACCATCTTTATCTTTAACTGTTTCTTTATGATTGAAGTATACTGATTTATTAACTAGGATGGCCACTCCACTTTTTCTCCCCTTTTCAAAAGAGGAGCTGAATACCTGGTCCACCCATTCGCTTTTAAGCTTTAAATGCTCTTTTTCTGACAGATGGGTTTCGTGGATCATTGCTATAGACCAATGTAATTTTTTAAGTTGGCTAAATATTTTTTTTCTGTTGATTGGATTGCCTAAGCCCTTAACATTATAGCTGATGCAGTTTAGAATATTCATACCAGTTATATGGACATGTTTGGAGCCTAGTTAGTAATCCTAAAATTATTGCCGTTGATGCCGCTCTTATTCAAAGAGGGCCCTAAGATTCGCTGGAGGCAACACTCTTGCTGCATCGCCCCCCGTCTCACACCTACTACATTCCACCTGTAGCGGGACATCTCGCCCTCCATCTGCGCTCTTTCGTTGACTTTTGGATGTATGTTATACTCCGCCAGGACTGGAAGAGCCTCTGTGAATGTGGGGTAGGTCTGTTCAGTTTCAGTTGCGCTGGATGCTTTAATGCTCTTCTCCTTTAGTTGTTTGATGACCTCTCTCACTTGCGTTCTCTTCCTCTGCAATTCCGTAGAATAATCGTGGTCGAAGTATATTTGCTCATCTTTGTATATTAGTTTTTGGCTCCATGCTTGTCGAAGGATACAGTAGTCCACAAATCTGACTACTAAAGATCGGGTGTAGCCTTGGGATCTTTAGGTTTGGTCGCTGTTGAGCGGTGTGCTCTCTCTATTTGCATATTCACGTCAGGCATTGGTGTAAGAACAGATTGAATCAGCTCCTTGACAAATGTCTGTACATTTTTCCCCTCACTACCCTCAGGCACCTGATAGATCCTCAGATTGTTACGTTTTGTTCTGTTATGTAAATCTTCACATCTAGCTGTTAGATCCATCTCTCGGCGTAGCAGATAATGTATAGCTCTCTCGTACATTCTCCCATTGTCTTCAGCAGCACTTATGTGATCTTCCGCCTCCATAGTTCTTTTCTCTAACTTTGTCATTTCACCTTTCAGTTCTTCCATTGAAGTTTCCAGCTTCTCGAGGGACAATTTGGTATGATTATGTCCTTCCCGGTTTTCTGACCTTAGCTTTTCCAACTCAGCTAGTATTTTGGATCCTGGGCTAGCGCTATCATTGCTAGCATGTTGATTTGAGTTCAAATTATTGTTCTCTTTCGACACATCCTGTTTAGTCGCAGGTCTGTTTCTAGAAGATGTTGCCATTGTCAATTCGGGCTGTAGAGCAGAGTTTTAAGTAGTTTGTTAGGTTATTTACTATTTGGTTGGACAGAGCTCAACTTCTAGGTTGCTTCTTACTGCATGGCATCACCAGAAGTCCCGGTAGGGTAGTTTTAAACTGATTTCTTCCACATTGCCAAAATAATCTGCAACAGTTTCCATTTGTTCCTCATACATTCTTATCACAGGAGAGACCAAAGTCTGGTTTTCACAGTTTGTAAGACACTTTCCTGTGAGCACACCCAGACACCTTGGGGTTATAATTGTTGTGAAATTTTTTCTACTGTTGCTGTCGCATATTGTGTTCTGCTAAATCTGATCACATCTTCTTTATATTTTTTTCGTCTAATTGCCATGTCACTTTACAGTTTCCCTTAAATTTTCCATATTTACTTCCCCTTTAGATTTGTTAAAGCATTCATATTCCAGTTGTTGATTTATTGCTAGGGAACTTTCCCTTTTTCTATTATCTACACAAATATACAGCATTTTGCATTCATCCCCCCCACCCTTCCTTATCATAATATCTGTAGTATCCTGGATTTTCCAGAAACGGTAGGCATTCTGCTGGGCAAAACAATTTTTCTCTTTCTCAACACAGTTCTCTGCATAGTACCGAGCACAATGCCTGTAGTCATATTGATTTGGAACTACCACTAGTTTTTTCGAGGGGGAGGGCGAACACATTACACAATTTGTCATCTTTGCTTGTTTTACCGTATATTCAGCCCATTTGTACCAAATGTTTTTATGTGCATGTTCTAATAACCGTTCTTCTACTAAATCTATAGAATCTGCTTCATATTCTGTATCTACTGGTGTCATCGTAGTTTGAGGGGGCAATTTCTCAGGCAGCTGTATGGAGAAGATGTTTGGCCCACCAAATATTTGCTCGTAATCATCACGGGTCCATATTCATAGTCATATGTATATGACTGGTCGAATGCTCTTTTCTTTCTGGATTCTTTCTCTGCAGTAGCTTGTTTCTGCTCAGCTTCATTGGAGAGACCATTCAAGGTCCTTGAGGTTGATTGTAGGGAACTCATCCTGTGGTGGGCTTTCTGAGGGTTGCTCAGCTGGGGATCCTGGACCTCCTTGTGACGTTTCTCCGGTAGGCCCTGGGTCCCAGCCCAGTAACTGTCCCAGCAACTGTCCCAAGTACGTCAGCAATAATATCATCCATATCAACATTTCTTTCAGTTTCCACTCTTTCTTCTGCCTCCTGTAACAATTCTTCCACAATCTGTTCTTGTTGTCTTCATCATTTTCAGCTGTTTCTGAATCTGATGTAGCAGAACGAGCACTTTCTTCTTGGTCTTCTCTCTCTTCTTCTTTCTGTTCTTGCTCCTCTGGGACATGTACTTCAGTTTCTCTTTCTGTCTCAGGGGACTCTTCTCTTACATTCTCTTTTCCTTCCTCTGCTTCTCTTTCTTCCTCCGAGGGTTCTCTGTTCAGTTCTTGTGGGTCTTGTCCTGTCTCAGGTTGCTGATCTTGTGGCAGATTTCTCATTCGTGCCCTGGTGCAGTGATTCAAGTGATGCCACGTGTTACTGCCTCTTACCTTTACCGCTGTCGGAGTTGCCTGTACTACTTCATAGGGCCCTTCCCTTCTGGGTTTGTTCCACCTTTGTCTGAATACCAAATGCACAAAGTCTCCAGGAACTATTGGGTAATGCATTTCTTCCTCTTGTCTGGGTCCTCTGCTTTGTTCCTGTGAACAGAATTTTTATGTATAGTGGTCAGCTGTCTCATATAGGCTTTTAGTTCCATCTCTAACTGTTTCAAGGACGGACCTTCATATGGCCCTCTTAGATAAGGCACCGGCATATGTCTTCCTGTCAGCATTTCATGCGGGGTCAAATGAGTGATTCTGTTTGTCTGCATGCAATATTTCATCAATGCCAGTGGAAGTGCGTCAACCCAATTGAGTTTAGTCTCTTGGCAAATTTTTAAAATTTATGCCTTAAGGTTCCATTCACCCTTTCTACCATTCCTTGTGATTGTGGATGGTAGACGCATCCTAGTCTATGTTTTATCCTCTGTTGTTGTATTACTGCTTTTACTGTTCTTTGGATAAATGCTGAACTATTGTCTGACTAATTTGAGATGGTATCTCAAATCTTGGAATTACTTCTCTTGTCAGGAATTTGATTACTATTTGTACTCCCTAATCTGCTGATGGTACAGCTTTTACCCATCTGCTTAACCTGTCTATTATTAACAGCATGTATCTTTTCCCTCGAACTGGCTTTATCATGTCTACATAGTCCATTACCAGATGTTTAAATGGTCCCTCTGGAACAGGTATGTTTTCTTTTGGAGCAGATGTACCTTCCCAGACATTACGTTTTTCACATATTTCACAGTTAGCTAAAAATTAATCTACTGACACTTGCAAATATGGGGACCAGTAGCCTTGTTGTTTTATTTTTCTCATTACCTCCCCACTTGCGCAATGATCAAATCCATGCACATCCGAAATTAGCATATTCAGGAGTGCTACTGGACCCTTCATGTGATCTCCATATTCCATTCACATCCCTGGTCTCCCCCCTCTGTTGCCATTTTGATAATTCAGGTTGGCCAGCTTGATGTTGAATTCATGCAATATCATATAAATTGGGTTGAATTTGCAGTATAACCTCTACTGTGGCCATTATTGCCACCTGGCATCCTGAGGCCTTTCGTGCATGGTGTCAGCTGCATTATTTTCTTGGATGACAAAGTCTTTGACTTTTTTGTGAGCCTGACATTTAATTATGTCCAATTTCTTTGGATACATCATTGTTGAAATTAGTTTAATTATCTAATCATTGTGCTGAATTGGAGTTCTGTCACTCTTTTTAAACCCTTTTTGTTTCCAAACTGCCCCAAACAAATGACGCACTCTGTGTGCATATGCAGAGTCTGTGTAAATATTTACATTTAGTTTTTTGCTATCAGGCAGGCTTTGGTCAATGCTTTTAATGGTTGTTCACAATGCTGGACCACAACTGGCAGGAAGGTTTCTCCTTTTTCACTATGGCATACCCAGCATGATTCCCTATGATCTCTAAAGCACGATCCATCTACAAAATAATCTGTTTCTGCTCTAGCCATTGGTGTTGATCCCAGAGCAGGTCTTAGGCATGTGAAAAGCCAATGAGTTTGCCATGCAGTCATGTCAAGTCAACAATCATGTGTTGTTCCTTTACCCTCTAAGGGAATATAATTTGCTGGATTTACTGTTGTGCACCTTTTTATGGTTACATCTGGATATGTCAACAATGTTGAGTATGTTAGGCTTCTCGCCTGTGTCAATACAAACTTTCCTTGTTCTAGCAGTTCTATTATTTTGTTATGAGTATAAATCACAACTGGGTACCCCATAGTCACTGCAGAGGCTTTTTCATAGGCAGAGTTGGCTGCTGCTAATCCTTGATAACAGGGTGGATATCCTTGTGCTATCCTTGGGTTTTATTCTAATTTTTAGGTGCATTTTGTCCAGCGATTCAAAGATCAGGGGATTTTCTGTCTTTTCCCACTCCATTTTTTATTCTTTTTCATCATTGGTCCTAAGTCTTTTGGTTCACTTCCCTTGCTCACGTATAGAGTTACGTGTGGGGTTGAGCCTGGCACTTGTAACCATTCTTCTATGAAATTACTTTTCTCAAATAGACGTGCGGCTCCCTCTTGTCATATAACTATATATGATATTAATGAGATTTTCTGTTGCTTTGTTTTACTCAGCCATTCTTTCTCCAGGTCTGGATCTCTGTCTGTGTCATTTATTAGTGTACAATGATATTCAGTCCCAGGCACATTTGGTTCGTACAGCTGTGCTTCAATGTATTTTTCCCATTTGCCTACTGTATCTTCTATTTCCCTCCCTAATTCTCCTAACCAATATACATTTGCCTGTGGGCCTTGAGGTTCTTGCGGCTGTGTAACCTTCATTTGTCTAACTCCTCTATCGTCTATGTATATCCCTTCTGGAGAGCACCATTTATAAGTGAATTTGCATATAGCATCTCTTCCCAATAGATTCACTGGTGTGTTTTCTGATATTAGAATTGGGATTTTCACTGCTGTTCCTTTTACTTCTATGTTTACTGGAGCCATCATTGGAATTAGCTGCGTTTGTCCCGAGAATCCTACGGTCTTTACATGTTTTCCAGACTGGGGGAGGTGAGAGGCATAGTTTGGACTTATACTGTACATGTGAATGTGGCTCCAGTGTCTAAATGGTGTTATCTTGCCCTCTATTTTAACCTGCAGCATAGGTGCTTGATCAGCATCAGTTGATATCATTGGAAGCCGTTTCTCTCTTTTATACTTAGGCTTGTGATTCTTTATCAGTGCCTCCATTTCTCTACACACACTCACACTCAAATGTTCCCTCCACTGGCCATTTTGTGTTCAGCCATTTTGTTCTCCTCTCCCATTTTCTAGAGACCTCTCTTATGACGTCCCTGTACACCGGAAGTTTGATGCACATTTGGTCTATTGGTGTTAATGCCATTTTTCTTTTACCACTGTGTTGTGCCTTACGATGATTATTATACCTCTTTAACCCCAGAACGTTCTTTCTATTATGCTAATCTTCCCCAGGCTGGTCAGATGAGGACCACTAAAAGCATCTGACAGCTGACTTCCCGCGTGTTCCAACGCCTCTTCGGTTCATGAGGGGGACCGCGATTCTCTTCCCGCCTCCCAGCTTTCCGTCCACGATACAAAATCAGTGGAGGAATTGCTCGATGTGGTTACTCGTGCGGTTGCCAGACTCCAGTTGGACTGGCCACACCAAAAAGAGACTCCCAAACCCTCCAAATTAGGGGATAGATATTTATGTAGCAATCTGGGGAAGGGAACGCCTCATCAGTCCCTTCCCTTATTTGATAACCTCCATGAAGATCTTTCTCGCTCATGGAGGAACCCCTATTCTTCCCATGTTCATGTACCCTCGACATCATTATATTCGACTATCGTGGGTGCTGAGGCACGGGGATATTCAGTGATGCCGCCGGTTGAAGAGACGCTTGTGGGCTATCTCTCGCGGGCTTGGCACCGTCACTCAAAAAGCCCTCTATCCCCTCAAAGCCTTGTAGGACAACCTCCACTTTAGTGGGAAGGGCTTATCAAGGAGCAGGCTGGCCTGCTGGACGACCTGAGTGTGGGTGCTGCGCTCGACGAACAATCCTTCTCTGAGCTACGCCGAGCCACAGATCTTTCTCTCCGCACGACCAAGCAAACAGCCCGTGCTATTGGCCGGTCTATGTCTGCCTTGGTCACCTTTGGCTCAACCTTTCAGGCATCAAGGACAAGGACAAAGATTTCCTTCTTGATGCCCCGGTTTCGGCCACTGGCCTATTCAGAGACGCCATGACCACAGTTATCTCCAGGTTCCAGGAGGCGAAAAGCCATGAAGAAGCCTTCGGGCAGTTCCTCCCTCGCTACACTCAGGGGGCGGGTCCTTCAGCCCCCCTGACCCACCTCTGTCCTGTTAGAAGGAAGGCTCAAAAGCAAAGCGTGGTGAGTCGTGCTCCTCCTCCCAGGGATTGGGGACAGTCTCGTCGCCCTCGGCAGCCCCTGAAGCAAGACCTCAGGACCGTAATTTCCAAAAAGAGAAAACCCTCATGGTCTTGTGCCTAGATTTAGGGGTTAGCTTCCCTCGGGAAGGGGTGCATGCTTCTCTTCACCCCTTCCGGTACCCCCTCGAAGCCTCTCCATTCCTGCCACCTCTTGGTGTTTCAGGTGGCAGAGGCTCCCATCAAAAGTTGGGTGTTTTCGCTGTTCTCTGCATTTATTCAGGACGCGAAACACTCGACAACCCCTCAACAGGAAGTGTTAAAATCTAATACCCATCTCAGAGATCCTGGCAGCGTAGAAACTTCTGCCTGATATATACTTTTCTGTGGGTCTTAAAAACAGTAGGAAAGGGCGTCAGGATTTAATTCACCGCTGCTTTCCATGTTTCAATGGCGTGGTTCTCACTACCGTAAACCGGATTTCTTTTTATGTCTACTGTGAAAAGCAAATCTCCTGGTTAAAGGGGCCATGGAATGTGTTCCCCTTCCAGAAAGAGAGTTAGGTTATTACACTAAGTACTTCCTGGTTCCCATGGAGGGTGAGGGGTGGCGTCTGGCTTAGATCTTAAAGCTTGAACTGCCCAGTCTGGGTGTTCAATCCTAGATGCTGCCTATCAAGACGATCGTGTCTCAAGCCCTACGTCTCGTTTAGCTGGTCACCATCAATCTTATGACGCACTTCTTTACTTCATTTAGAAGTTCTGATACAACACAGGAAGTTCCTGAGGTTCACTTTCGAGGGCTAAGTCTTCCAGTGTCAGGTTCTTCCATTCAGCCTAGCTCTTTTTACCCGCACATTCACAAATGCATGATGTAGCTCTGGCTCCTTTGCGACTCCGGGGCATCTGCATTCTGAATTATATGGACAACTGGCTGATCCTAGCGCAGTTCCAGGAACTGGCAGTTCAGCAAAGGGATATTGTCTTAGTTCATCTGGTTTCTCTGAGGTTGAGGCTCAACGCCAAGAAAAACGTCCTCTCTCCCACTCAGAACACTGTCTATCGGAGCATCGTATGGAGTTCAGTCACAATGCGGGCACAACTGTCTCCCGCTAGAATTTAGTCCATTCAGATCACCCTGAGCAAAGTCAGGCTAGGTCAAGGATGCTCTGTTATCAGTATAAACGATTTCCAGGTCTCAGGGCAACCGTGTCCTCTGTGTTCCCTCTGGACCTTCTGCTTATGAGACCATTTTTGTTGTGGCTCAAAGCCAGGGGATTTCTTCTAAGGGCTAAAACCCCTAGGCTAATAAGGGTTACGCACCTCGGGCTTCGTTCCCTTTCGATGTGGCTCAGACCCCGTTTTTTTGCCTTGGGTCCCACTTTAAGTGCGTCTTGTTGTCGCAGGCTGCTAACGACAGACGCCTCCCTGACAGGCTGGGTAGTGGCCTTAAGTGGTCATCTAGCTTAAGGGGATAGGAGGGTCGTCAGCTCGGTTGTCACAGACACTGTCTCGAGTTGATGGCTGTATTTCTGGCCCTGAAATACTTCCTCCAGAGGCTGCCATGTCTTGGTGCGGGTGGGCAATACAGCAGTAGCCTCTCACCTAAATCATCAGGGAGATCCACGTTCTTGTCAGCTGTAGGGCCTAGGATAAGCTCCTGTCACTCAGTGCAGTTATATCCCTGGATGCCCGTATGTGGGAGCAGATTTACTGTCCAGACAGAAAATACCAACGGGGGAGTGAGAACTCCACCCTAAGGTAGTAGTTGGCCAGAGTTCGCCAGCAAGGGTCTTGCTTCTTACTGATAGCACCACACTGGCCGAACAGGGTTTGGTTCTCGGAGCTAATTTCTTTCCCCGACGGCTCACCTTGGGCGATTCCGAACAGGAAGGCTCTTTTATCTCAGGCTCAGGGGACATATTCATCCCTGGCCAGAATTGTGAAACCTTTCATGCTTAGCCCCTGTAGGGTACCAACTGAGGTTCACAGGGCCTTCTCCTGAGGTTATCGAGACCATTTCAAGTGCTAGGGCTCCCTCCACTTGGAACTGATCTGGGTAGATTTTACAGGGCAGAAGAGGACCTCTTCGCCTCTGTTGATAGCGCAATGTCTCCTCTACTTCTCCCCGAGTCACCCAGTCCCCCTCCTTGGTGGGCGGGGTGCCCTCTAAGAGGCATCCTTACTAGGACCTCTTCATAGGGTAAGACCCCCCTTTTAAACCTCTAGAGTCAGCGTCTGGTAGACTTCTGACTCTCAAGACTTGGGTACCTACAGGCTCTGTCTCTTTTGCCGGCCTGTTTTGAGTTGGCCCAGGTAGGGCCAAAAGCATTCTTTGCACCCTCACCCTGACTATCTGCCCAAGGTGCCTTTCGCGACCCATGGCCGGTTATTCTCTAAGCCTTCTGCTCCCTGCCGTTTGTAATGCCGGAGCAGCTAAGACTTCTCAGACTTTGTCCAGTCTGTACCCTTCAGACTTATGTCCACCGCATTTGCTAGTGGCATAAAGTCAGGGCAGCAATTCTTCACTTGGAAGCCGTGACCGGGTGGCGGTCATGTCCTGTCAGACTATGTCACTTTGGGTGAGGGACATTACTGCCCGGGCCTATGAGGCACACAATCAAGCTTCGCCAGTAGGTTTTAGGGCGCACTACCAGAGGGCTCTCCTCCTGTAAAGCCTTGGCTAGAGGTCTCCCACTGCAGCAAGTTTGGAGTGTGGCAGGTTGGTCCTCTCCGCACACATTCATTAGACTTTTATAGTTTGGATGTTCTTGCCACTCCGGGCTCTTATGCCCTTGAGTTGACATCTCAAGCTCATGTCTGAACAAGTTTGTGATGCGGCAGTCTGGTCCTCTCCACACACATTCATTAGACTTTTATAGTTTGGATGTTCTTGCCACTCCGGGCTCTTATGCCCTTGAGTCGACATCTCAAGCTCATGTCTGAACAAGTTTGTGATGCGGCAGTCTGGTCCTCTCCACACACATTCATTAGACTTTTATAGTTTGGATGTTCTTGCCACTCCGGGCTCTTATGCCCTTGAGTCGACATCTCAAGCTCATGTCTGAACAAGTTTGTGATGCGGCAGCCTGGTCCTCTCCGCACACATTCATCAAATGTTATAGTTCAGATGTTTATGCTACTCTGGGCTCTTACGCCCTTGAGTCGACATCTCAAGCTCATGTCTGAGATCTCTCGCATTCTTGTGAGCACACTTCACAACCGTAGGGGTCCGGACAGCCCCAGTGTGGCGGCGTGGGTATTGCCGTCCCAAAAGCGCTTACAAAAGCGCAGCATCATAGTGAAGCTTTTTGTAAAGGGAATGTCTCGGGTTAAGTATGTATCCCTTGTTCCCTGACAAAAGCGGAATGAGATGCTGCGCTGTTTTGCCGCACTTGGATGCCCCAGGACTGCTCTTCAAAAAGAAGTATCTGACGACACCTGCTGACACATCCATTTATAGCCTGGCCACTGGTGCATCTAATGATTACATCAGCCGAAGCTATAAATTCCGGTCAATGTTCATTGACATGTTACACACATAACACAGCTCAGTCACAACTAGGATTGTTCCCGAAAGCGCTTAGCAAAAGCGCAGCATCTCGTTCCGCTTTTTTCAGGGAACAAGGGTTACATACGTAACCCGAGATGTTTCATCTCTTTCACAGTGCTCCAGATAAAAAGGTTCAAGGCATCTGGTCAGGTCTTCTCTTTCATTTTTATGCAATATACCCCTTCCTCTTTTTCTCTTTCTTTTATTTTTACATACGTTATCCATTATTTATAGGGCTTGATCACTTTTTTAGTCTTTATTATAATTGAATGCTAAATATTTATCATATTATCTTCATGTTTGTTGTTTATTATTTTAATTCTTTCATTCACTTATTTTCATTTATTTTCTGACTTTGATTAGTCTATATCTTTTTATTCTTTTCTGAGTACAAATCTTTATTTATTTTGAATCTTGATTGTTTGTTCATGTTTTCTTTTACTGTTTACATAATACATTTTTTATTGATTTTTCAAAGATAACTGTTCACTTATACATGCTTTATACTAAATATTTTATGAAGTTCATTTTGTGGGTTACAATATTTCATCTTTAAACACAGTTACACATCACTTGTTTCTTGTACATACAATGTGGTCGTCAACACTAAGCTAATACATCCATTGTTCTACCAGCTATTGTGTTACACATTTTCAGTTGATTACACAGCAATCTAATGTTTGTAGGATTAACATATTCATAAATATTTCATGCATATTTATTTTCTGTCAAACTCCTACTTTGAACTGTCCCTTGAGTTTTGCTCAGTTTTTCCCTTCTCATGTACTTCCACCCACAGATGACTCATCTTCTCTGGAGGATCCATGCAAATTTTTACATCTAATATCCCTATTGTCCCCTCAGTTGTAGTGGCTGGTACCATTTCCTCATTACATCTTAGTAAAATATCACCTTGCTTTTCCTCTGTACCTCTCTTATCTTAGTGGATATTTCTAAGACAACGTTCTTCAAGATTGTTACTCACTTTGTAACAGGTATTGATTATAACATGTGTTTTATTTTTCCTTAACACAAAATCCTCATATTTGTCTACTAGTAATTAATATAAATGTGTGAGAAAAGGAAAGAAAAAATATGTATTTTTATTTCTTTATAGGTTCTGCGTTTGTCGCAGTTGTGATGTTATTAGGGCATTTCGCGCTCCTCGGGAGGCCTGAGCGGAGTGAGGTACGCATTTTGTTCACTCCTGTTCTAATATGTGTTAAAGGAAATAAAATCGAATTAATTGTTTTGTTTCGTTAAGATGTGTAAATGAGTATGTATGAGTATGTTACCTTAACTTTAAATTAATTTTATCTGCAAAAGGGGAATTTTAACCGAGTGAATGCAGTGTGACGTTGTATGTTAGCGTGAAAGTTGGCCTGTGAAGTGGGACTGCTAATTTCTCTTCTGTGTTTGAATGTTTGGCAGGAGCAGGCTTGAATTATATAACTTGGATTATATACAATGATTAATAGCTGCATTTTCCAACTCATGCAGGTATGGTTATGCAATTTGAAGAGCTTTTGTGATTTCTTGATTTTCATGTGTGTTCTAAATCTAATTGCATATATGTATATATCATATGCTGGAAATGTGGGTGATTGAAAAGGTGCATTATATGAGTTTAATTTGAATGATAAGTGTGAGATGTATTACATACTCATATATTTCTTTCATTTTCACTGACTGTTGACTACATCAAGTGAAGTCTTCTATGTATGTATAAGACATTTTCTGCATATATGGTAATATTGCATCTTATGTGATATTAGTTATATTATTACTATTTTCTTTATATTCTTTATTATTGTAATGAGATTGTCTGTATATTGTGAACTCGCTTCATTCCGCGGGAGGTCTGAGCGGAGCGAGGAGCAGGCTTGAATTATATAACTTGGATTATATACAACGATTAATAGCTGCATTTTCCAACTCATGCAGATTACGCCTCATAAAAGAACCATTGAACCAGCAGATTGATTCCAGTCTTTATTCAACATCTCACAACACAACGCAGAGGGGTAGCCAAGTAGTAGCGACAGACACATGCATGCCAAGACCGGCTACACCTTTTCATCTGATTTTTCTTGAGTTTCCCAATAGTATGCTACATCACAGCTAAGGTAAGAGATATGCACTGGTTTGACTGGTACCCTCAATTTTCCCCTGAACATGGCCAATTGGTTCCCATAGCCTGACTTACAAAGTTTCTTTATATTTTCTGCAAATGGTTCGAGCCATATGTTTCATAAAGCTATTTTCTTCCAGCTGATCCAAGGCCAGTCGTGTTCAATTTCTTCCAAATTGGTTATTCTAGTTAGGTTTCTTAATAACTCCTTTTGCTTGTCTAGAGTTAACTCTCTCCTCTGCCCTGTGTAGTCTATTTACTCTGACTGTCTCCAAAAAATATCACTGATTCCCTTTGTTTCTATTAATGCTTTTTCTAATTCTTCTTCCAAATCTTTGGGTCTGCAGGAAGCTTCCATTTTTCAAAACCGTTTGCTTCTGCATTTTCTTTAGCCGTAATCACTGTAAAGGAAAACATTTCTTTGTCTATGTCTCTATGGCCGTAGGTTGGTCCTCGGCCACTCCTCCATCCTCTAACGGACAACAGCCGTGCCTCCCTGGGCGGATCGGAGGCAGTCCTCCAGCCCCTGGCGGACGGAACGACCCGCCGCATTCTCGGGGAACAGAAGGGTTCTCCCCGCCCCTGGCAGCAGTTCTCCTGCTCCAGGCGATCTGCAGCGAGCCCCTCCCCACTCACGGTCGGCAGTCTCAGCCCCCGCTGCGTTTCAGCGGCTGGTAGGGGACTCCTCTGCCCCTGGCATTGGCCTTGACTGCTCCAGGCTGTCGGTTAGGAGCCCCTTCTCCTCTCGCGGTCGGCTGCTCCGTTGGGGTGGATGGTAGTGGTGAGAACTCCACTAAGGCGTATCCATTCTCCTTTCCGGGTTTCGGCACCAGTGTAAAGGGAATATAAGGGAAAGGATGAGGCGAGAACCAGCTTGAAAATATAAATAATAGATTTAATGATAAACTTAAACAAAAGACATAAACACACATGATGGTCAGCTGACCATAAATTATCTCTATCTCGTCGTACCACCTTCCGCAGTCAGCCTTTATCCCTCTCGGTGGCCTAATTAGCCTGATAAGGGACCGGGTGTGTATAATCAGGACCTGGCCCCGTCCTCCGCCCTGTCACAGTCTCTAAAGATACATGCAGACTGATGTATATAAAAATGCTTACATATAATTGGACTTTTTGTTTTTTAATTATCTAAACAATCTAAAAGGTGTGCATTATTGCTGACACCTACATGCCCACTTTGGATTTGGTTGTATGACTGTAAGTCATTTGCTTCAAATGTTATTGAAGTTGTATAATCTATGCTATGGAAATGTTGGTAAATGTTTTGGAAATGTATGCTCCAATGTTGCCTGTATCTTTAGAGATGGTCCCTAAATTTGCGACTATTTGTGAATAAAGAATGTCCAACATTAAGCCAACTTTATTGCATTATTTATTGATGTGGGGACGCTTGGTCACTTGTTTCTGATTTCTCTTCAGTACTGTGGACAAATAAACTACATGTACCAATCTCCCAATGATACTTGTAAAATGGAGGAAGATGTAAGCCAGGTGGATTCAATACTGAAACTTCAAGAGAGATTGTTTGAAGAACCAAGTCAGAATGTTCAGGTCTTGAAAGCGGGTGGCTCCCTAAC
This sequence comes from Xyrauchen texanus, assembly GCF_025860055.1. Classification (NCBI taxonomy): domain Eukaryota; kingdom Metazoa; phylum Chordata; class Actinopteri; order Cypriniformes; family Catostomidae; genus Xyrauchen; species Xyrauchen texanus. Next base: position 41,242,934 of record NC_068300.1, on the reverse strand, counting down.
TGTGGTCCGCAGCCTACAGAAAGCTGAGGAAAGCAATGGTAGTTACAGAAGTATCTAGGATGAAAGATGAAGTGTATATGATTAGAGCAGTCAGCCAGCAGCAGAGGGTGCTGGACAGTATGGGAGGCTATGTCTGATAGAAATTTAGGGTGAGCTGACCTGATGAAGGTACCCCAAGCCAGGCTTAGCTTTCTAATACAATAAATTATGAAATCCTTCCAAGCCCTGGAAATTTGTAAATGATCTGCACTTATATAGCATTTTTTTAACCTTAGCGGTTTTCAAAGCGCTTTACACTGTGACTCATTCACCCATTCACACACACGCTCACACACCAATGACGGAAGAGGTGCAATGCAAGGTGTAAGCCTGCCATTGGGAGCAACTTGGGGTTCAGTCTCTTACCCAAGGTCACTTCGACATGTGGAGTCGTGTGGGCCAGGAATCGAATCTCCAACCCTGCGATAAGTGGCCAACCTGCTCTACCACCTGAGCCATAGCCGCCCTGTGCTAGTGTGTTAGAGGTATGGCACAGAGGAGATTCGTCCCCTCTGTGAGGCCCCAAAAGTTAATCTAATGTTGGCTGGTTGCAAGAACGCTTTGGCGTCAGGTCCTGCGCAAGCTGGCAGAGATCCTAGAGATATGTAGAGTAAAGGCAAACAAAGGCCACCAATCAGAGGCATTTAATAGTTTTTTTAAAGGTAAGGGAACTTGGAGGGTTCGTGGAAATTTGCCTATTCATTTCACCTGCCATTGTATGCTTCATGGGTGCGAGGGACGAGACCAAGTACCTCGAGACTGCTCAGTGGACATTTTTGTTTTTGATGGGAAAATCCGGGCAAGGATTGGGGGGTCTGATTTAATGGGCAAATGGATAGGGGGTGACTTTAAGCTGCAGGGTGCCTGCCCACGGACCACTGAGACCCCAGACCCTGGGGGAGCGGGGGTGTCCACAGACTCACTATCTGTCCCCAAACCAACAATTTCTCCAAAATTGACCAATGAGACCCCCTGACTGCTTGTGCCATGCCCCCAGGGTCCCACAGACACGCTATCTGCCCCTTAACCAACTATTTTTCCCATATAGGTATTTACACTCTGAATTCACAGGCCACATTTTGTTCCGTGTATTTTCACAGCGGGCCTGTGGACACAACTCCGAAAGGTCCAAATGACTCCAAATTGACAACTATAGCTTCTCAGGAGCCTCCGAGTCAGGTCCTAGATTTTGGAGGCCCTGGGGGCTTGCTAAGTATTAAAGCCTCTGATGAATACACTGTTGCACATGGGCCTACATTTGAGCCTGTCTCATTGATTCATATGACAGGCAGAGAGATTTTTGAAAATAATGAAAAATACTTTTTTGCATCCTAGGCCTTAGTGCTCTTAGTATGTCGATAAGGAGCACTTGACTTTGGCTGACTCATGAGTGAAAAGTGACATTTATTTTAATGTCATATAATAATGTTTTAGATTTTTTTTTATAGTACTTCCTAAACTCTGAGGGACACACCTTTTTAATATGTTGTTTCTGAAGGCCCAACAATGAAGCATTCAAAGCCCGCAGGTCTTAGCACCAAATTTAACCCTGTCCACGAAACTGCTGTAGAATTGCATTGGTTCAATGGGCAAGTGGGATTTCTTGTAAAAAGGGGTCAAAAGGTCACAGGACCTCGAAATGTGGGATTCTGGAGCCCCAGGGGCCCCCAAAACAGGGCCTAAAATTTGGAGGCACTAGACTTTTTCTGAATGCACTCTTTCAGCTCTAGACCTTAAATTAACACCCAAATGACTTTGCACATGCAAGAGACTTGTGCTTTTATTATGACACACTATGGTCCCTGGACTACCAGCACGTGAAGTTTGGGTCCCAGAGGAGCTTCCTAGAAAGAAGTCCATCTACAATTTATTTCATTCATTTTCTACAACGGGTTGATAGACGGGGCTCTGAAAGGTCAGAACGACTCAAAAATGATATATGCATGTCGTCAGGTGTCCTTTGTCACCCTTTGTGACCTTTTGAACTTTTTTCCATTAATTTGGCCCATTTAGGGACTTTGTCCACGAACCTGTTGTGAAAAATTGATTGGTTCATTGGGCAAGTGGGACGTCTGGATAACAGGGGTCAAAAGGTTGCAGGATCTTGAAACTCCAGAAACTCAAGCAAAAGGGCCCCCCGAATCAGGAACCAAAATTTGCGGTCTCTTGAACCTTCCTGAGTATATATTCAGACCCTAAACCTAGTTTTCTCAAATCATTCATGAGGCTCTTTCAAGCTATCAGTGCATTGTGAGAGAATCTTACACAAAATTAAAAAAAAATGTTTCCTTTTTTCTAGAGCCTCGGGCTCTCAGTCTTTCGAGCGATGTCAGGCTACCACCATGTGAAATTTGGGGGCTGTGGGAGTTTTTTAGAAAAAGTCCATCTGCAATTTGTTTCATTCATTTTCTACAACGGGTTGGTGAACGGGGCACCGAAAGGTCCAAACGACTCAAAAATGGCATATGTGTGTCATCAGGGTGTCCTTAGACAGCGTAGAGAGTTTTGTGACCTTTTGACCTTTTTTTCCATTCATTTGGCTCATTTAGGGACATTGTCCACGAACCTTTTGTGAAAAATGCATTGGTTCAAAGGGATAGTGGGACATCTGGAAAAGAGGGGTCAAAAGGTTGCAGGATCTTGAAACTCCTGGTCTGCGAGCGTCAGGTTCCCCCGAATCAGGAACCAAAGATTGGGGTCTCTATAACCTTCCTGAGCATATATCCAAACTCTAACCATAGTTGTCTCTCATCATTCGTATACAGAGGAACATGGTCTTTTAATAGGTCATTTCTGAGGGCCATACGATGAAGCGTTCAAAGCCCCCATGTCTTAGCACCAAATTTAACCCAGTCCAAAAAAACTTTGTTGAATTGCACTGCAAATTGAATGACTTCATTATGTGCTTAATTGGCTGACCTGTGAGTGTAATGTGACAATAATTTTTCAAGAATAATTTTCTTGATTTTTTTACAGTACTTGCTGAGGGACTTGAATTTATTATATGTTGTATCTGAAGGCCCCAGGAAGGAGTACTTGACGGCTGAAGTTGCTGGCACATGATTGGCACATGATTAAAGGCTTTTTTCACTGAATCATACAGGAAGTGCCCACTTCCAATTTGTTTGAATGGTGCCAAATGCATGGTTCATGGGAAGTAATTATTTAAGCTAATTATGCATATTTATGAGTTGTAAGTTGCATAAACTTGTTTTGCACAAAAAGTACCATTTTAAGTCATAAATTTGAACCTGGAGTTATAAAAATGATGTCTACCAATCAAAAATGTTTAGCCCATTAAATTGATTGGATGTGGGACTGCCAACATGCAATTTATTTGCATTGCATGATATAGTTACATGGTGGACATCTATTTTTTAAGATATTTGATATAGGAATTCACTGAATTTCATATATAGGTGAGTGTAGGACTCACCTAAAAAAAGTGCACCATTCAAAACTTAAAAATTAAACTGTCCACGTGTTGGTGGACACAAGGGAAATACACCAATACAATAAATTTGAAATGCACGGGTAATCTGTTGCTGGACACATACTCCTATACAATCAATGGCTAATGGGCAGTTAGTTTGTTGGTGGACACATACAGCTATACAATCAATTGTTAATGGGCAGTTAGGCTGTTGGTGGACACATGCAACTATAAAATCAATTGGAAATGGGCAGTTTGTCTGTTGTTGGACAAATACAGCTATACCATCAATTGGAAATGGGCAGTTAGTCTGTTGGTGGAAACATACACCTATAAAATCAATTGGAAATGGGCAGTTAGTCTATTGCTGGACACATACAGCTATACTTTAAATACATTAAATTGCCAATGGGCAGTAAGGCTGTTGTTGGACACATTCAGCTATACAATCAATTGGAAATGGGCAGTTAGTGTTGTGGTTTCTGCCTCCTTTGTGACAAACTCACTCTCAAAGAAAGTTGTTCTGCTCAAAACACTACAGACTGAAGACACGGAACAAAAATGTATGGAAGGTTTAGCCACGCCTTGTGAGACCTATGTAAGCTGGTGCAAACTCAAGACTTATCAGTTTTTCTGCAGGCAACTCAGCTTTATGGTCTGATAATAAAGTCTATTCTTCTGAAATCAAAAACTTTCTTTGAGAGTGAGTTTTTCACAAAGTGGGCAGAAACCACAACATTAGTCTGTTGATGGCCAAATACACCTATACTTTAAATACATTAAATTGCAAATGGACAGCAAGGCTGTTGTTGGACACATACAGCTATACAATCAATGGCTAATGGGAAATTAGTCTGTTGGTGGACACATACAGCTATACAATCAATGACTAATGGACAGTTAGTCTGTTGGTGGACACATACTCCTATACAATCAATGGCTAATGGGCAGTTTGTCTGTTGGTGGACATATAGAAATATATCATCAATTGGAAATGGGCAGTTAGTCTGTTGGTGGACACACACCTATACTATCAATGGCTAATGGGCAGATAGTCTGTTGGTGGACACATACACCTATACAATCACTTGGAAATGGGCAGTTAGTCTGTTGGTGGACACATAGAGCTATACTATAAAATTCTTATGGGCAGTTAGTCTGTTGGTGGACACACACACCTATATCTATCAATGGCTAATGGGCAGATAGTCTGTTGGTGGACATATACACCTATACAATCACTTGGAAATGGGCAGTTAGTCTGTTGGTGGACACATAGAGCTATACTATACAATTCTTATGGGCATTTAGTCTGTTAGCTGACACATCCATCTATAAAATCAGTTGCTAATGGGCAGTTAGTCTGTTGCTGGAACCATACAACTATACAATCAATTGGAAATGGGCAGTTAGTCTGTTGGCGGACACATAGAGCAATACAATCAATTGGAAATGGGCAGTTAGACTGTTGATGGACAAATACAGCTACACCATCAATTGGAAATGGACAGTTAGTCTGTTGATTGACACATACAGCTATACAACCAATGGCTAATGGGAAATTAGTCTATTGGTGGACACATACTCCTATACAATCAATGGCTAATGGGCAGTTTGTCTGTTGGTGGACATATAGAAATATACCATCAATTGGATATGGGCAGTTAGTCTGTTAGCTTACACATCCAGCTATACAATCAGTTGCTAATGGGCAGTTTGTCTGTTGGTGGACATATATTGCACATAGCACAAAAAATAAAATGCACCAAAAATAATGTTGCTGCTAATCTTTGACATATTCATGACTGTGATTATCCAAAGCTAAAGTTTTCACTTTGCATTTAGTATATGGAAAATAATTACATTTTTGTGTTTTTTCCTCTAATACACCAAAACTGGTATTTAAAGGGTTAAAATCCTGAAATTAAATAAATATTTGGTAGTTATGATGAGGACTGATGCTGGTTAAAAGATTTAACTCAGTATTTGTGGAAAATAATAATAATATATAATATTTTAGGCAATGTTTAATATGTGGACATTTTTGTCCCTTAACACACTCAACTGTGTTAAATATATTACAAGGCACAAGGGTTAAATACATTAAATTGCCAATGGGCAGTTAGGCTGTTGGTGGACACATAATGTTATAAAATCAGTTGCTAATGGGCAGTTAGTCTGTTGCTGGACACATACATCTATAAAATCTATGGCTAATCGACAGTTAGTCTGTTGGTGGACACAAACTCATATACAATCAGTGGCTAATGGTCAGTTAGTCTGTTGGTGGACACATACATCTATACAATCAATTGGAAATGGGCAGTTTGTCTGTTGTTGACACATACAGCTACGTATATAATCAATTGGAAATGGGCAGTTAGTCTAATGATGGACACATACATCTATACTATAAATTGGAAATGGGCAGTTAGTCGGTTGGTGGACACATACAGCTATACTTTAAATACATTAAATTGCCAATGGGCAGTTAGGCTGTTGGTGGACACATAAAGCTATACAATTAATTGGAAATGGGCAGTTAGTCTGTTGGTGGACACATAGAGCTATACTATAAAATGTTTATGGACATTTAGTCTGTTGGTGGACACATACAGCTATACAATCAATTGGATAGGGGCAGTTATTCTGTTGGTGGACACATACAGCTATAAAATATATGGCTAATCGACAGTTAGTCTGTTGGTGGACACATACTCTTATACAATCAATTGGAAATGGGAAGTTAGTCTAATGATGGACAAATACATCTATACCATAAATTGGAAATGGGCAGTTAGTCTGTTGGTGGGCACATACAGCTATACTTTAAATACATTAAATTGCCAATGGGCAGTTAGGCTGTTGGTGGACACATAAAGCTATACAATTAATTGGAAATGGGCAGTTAGTCTGTTGGTGGACACATAGAGCTATACTATAAAATGTTTATGGACATTTAGTCTGTTGGTGGACACATACAGCTATACAATCAATTGGATAGGGGCAGTTATTCTGTTGGTGGACACATACAGCTATAAAATATATGGCTAATCGACAGTTAGTCTGTTGGTGGACACATACTCTTATACAATCAACTGGAAATGGGAAGTTAGTCTAATGATGGACAAATACATCTATACCATAAATTGGAAATGGGCAGTTAGTCTGTTGGTGGACACATACAGCTATACTTTAAATACATTAAATTACCAAAGGTCATTTAGGCTGTTGGTGGACACATAAAGCTATACAATCAATTGGAAATGGACAGTTAGTCTGTTGGTGGACACATACAATTATATCATCAATTGGAAATGGGCAGTTTGTCTGTTGTTGGACACATAGAGTTGTACTATAAAATTTTTATGGGCATTTAGTCTGTTGGTGGACACATACAGTTATAAAATTAATTGGAAATGGGCAGTTTGTCTGTTGGGGGACACATACAGCCATACAATCAATTGGAAATGGGAAGTTAGTCTAATGATGGACACATACATCTATACCATAAATTGGAAATGGGCAGTTTGTCTGTTGGGGGACACATACAGCTATACCATCAATTGGATAGGGGCAGTTAGTCTGTTGTTGGACACATACAGCTATAAAATCTATGGCTAATCGACAGTTAGTCTGTTGGTGGACACATACTCCTATACAATCAATTGGAAATGGGCAGTAAGTCTGTTGGTGGACACATACAATTATATCATCAATTGGAAATGGGCAGTTTGTCTTTTGTTGGACATATACAGCTATACAATCAATTGGAAATGAGAAGTTAGTCTAATGATGGATACATACATCTATACCATAAATTGAAAATGGGCAGTTAGTCTGTTGGTGGACACATACAGCTATACAATCAATTGGAAATGGGCAGTTAGTCTGTTGCTGGACACATACAACTATACTTTAAATACATTAAATTACCAATGGGCAGTTAGGCTGTTGGTGGAGACATAAAGCTATACAATCAATTGGAAATGGGAAGATAGTCTGTTGGTGGACACGTACATCTATACCATCAATTGGAATTGGGCAGTTTGTCTGATGTTGAACACATACAGCTATATAATCAATTGGAAATGAGCAGTTAGTCTAATGATGGGCACATACAGCTATACTTTAAATACATTAAATTTTCAATGGGCAGTTAGGCTGTTGATGGAGACATACAGGTATACAATCAATTGGAAATGGGCAGTTGTTCTGTTGGTGAATACATACACCTATACAATCAATTTTAAATGGGCAGTTAGTCTGTTGATGGACACAAACACCTATAATTTAAATACAATAAATTGCCAATGGGCATTTAGTCTGTTGGTGGACACATACAGTTATACAATTAATTGGAAATGGGCAGTTTGTCTTTTGGGGGACACATACAGCTATACCATCAATTGGAAATGGGCAGTTTGTCTGTTGGGGGACACATACAGCCATACAATCAATTGGAAATGGGAAGTTAGTCTAATGATGGACACATACATCTATACCATAAATTGGAAATGGGCAGTTAGTCGGTTGGTGGACACATAAAGCTATACTTTAAATACATGAAATTGCCAATGGGCAGTTAGGCTGTTGGTGGACACATAGAGCTATACTATAAAATGTTTATGGGCATTTAGTCTGTTGGTGGACACATACAGTTATACAATTAATTGGAAATGGGCAGTTTGTCTGTTGGGGGACACATACAGCTATACCATCAATTGGATAGGGGCAGTTAGTCTGTTGTTGGCCACATACAGCTATAAAATCTATGGCTAATCGACAGTTAGTCTGTTGGTGGACACATACTCCTATACAATCAATTGGAAATGGGCAGTAAGTCTGTTGGTGGACACATACAATTATATCATCAATTGGAAATGGGCAGTTTGTCTGTTGTTGGACATATACAGCTATACAATCAATTGGAAATGAGAAGTTAGTCTAATGATGGACACATACATCTATACCATAAATTGGAAATGGGCAGTTAGTCTGTTGGTGGACACATAAAGCTATACAATCAATTGGAAATGGGCAGTTAGTCTGTTGGAGGACACATACAGCTAGCTATACAATCAATTGGAAATGGGCAGTTAGTCTGTTGGTGGACATATACAACTATACTATCAGTTGTATATGGGCATTTAGTCTGTTGGTGGACACATACAGTTATACAATAAATTGGAAATGGGCAGTTAGTCTGTTGCTGGACACATACAACTATACTTTAAATACATTAAATTACCAATGGGCAGTTAGGCTGTTGGTGGACACATAAAGCTATACAATCAATTGGAAATGGGCAGTTAGTCTGTTGGTGGACACATACAATTATATCATCAATTGGAAATGGGCAGTTTGTCTGTTGGTGGACACATACAGCTATACAATCAATTGGATATGGGCAGTTAGTCTGTTGGTGGACACATACAGCTTGTCACGATTCCCTTGTTGTCTGCCCTGTGTTTCACTAGTCTTTGTCTCAAACTCCTATTCCCTTTGTAAAACTACACTTCCCATGATTCCCGGCCCTCATCACTGCCAGCCCTGTGTCATTGTGCTGACCTGATCGTCGTTTGTCATCATCATGTCTCCTGTGTATTTAAACCCTGCTGTTTCTCCATTTCCCTGTCGATTGTCGATGTTTATGGATGCTTGTTTCCGTGCCCTTTGATGTTTATCCTGTCTGTTAAACCTTTGTATGTTTTCCGTGTTTTTGTTGTATTTCCCCATTGTGGGTGTTTCCTTTGTTTTGGTTTTGTCTATTTAGTTTTTCACCCTGTCAAATAAATCTAACTCTGCAATTAGATCCTCGCCCTCGTCTGCCTTCCAGCTCATCGTAACAGAACAATCGACCAACAATGGATCTAGCAGGGTTCCTTACGGAGCTGACACAGGCGGACTTGTCTGTCCGGGAGTTCTCCCACTTCTTCACCAGCGTGGCCAGTTACACCGGCTGGGATGACCACACTTTGAAGGTGGCGTACCGGTACGTTGTACCCAAACACCGATGGTGGGAACTCCCGGAGACCGGAGACTACACTTGGCAAGGGTATGTGGGTCTCATCGTAGAGGAATTCAGCTGCCGGGAGCCACCTCTCCTGATCCCGTCTCCCGCCTCTGGGCTTTCCTCTCCAGCCACGGTGAGTGAGCCAACCCCCACACCTGCCGTGGTCAACGAACCCGTGCTGCCGACTTCATCCGCCCGGAGGAGGAGGAGAAGAGGAAAGGCCTCTGCTCTCCAGCCTCCACCAATCACGGTCAACCAGCCAGTGCCTGCAGCCCCGAAAGTCAGTGAGCCTGTGCCTGTAGCCTCGAACGCCAGTGAGCCAGTGCCTGTAGCCTCGAGCGTCAGTGAGCCAGTGCCTGTAGCCTCGAACGCCAGTGAGCCAGCCTGTAGCCTCGAACCTCAGTGAGCCAGTGCCTGTAGCCTCGACTGTCACAGAGCCAGCACCTGTAGCCATGACCGTCCAAGAGCCAGCGCATCTCGAGCCTCCCAGGGCTCTGCCTCTCAAGTCTCTCGAGCCTCCCAGGGCTCCGCCTCCCGAGTCTTCCAGGGCTCCGCCTCACAAGTCTCTCGAGCCTCCCAGGGCTCCGCCTCTCAAGTCTCTTGAGCCTCCCAGGTCTCCGCCTCTCGAGCCTCCCAGGGCTCCGCCTCTCAAGTCTCTCGAGCCTCTCAGGGCTCCGCCTCACGAGCCTCCTACGGCTCCGCCTCCCAAGTCTCTCGAGCCTTCCAGGGCTCTGCCTCCCGAGTCTCTCGAGCCTCTCAGGGCTCCACCTCTCGAGCCTCCTACGGCTCCGCCTCCCGAGTCTCCTAGGGCTCCGCCTCCCGAGCACCCTGAGCCTCCTACGGCGCCATCCCCCTTGGCTCCGCCTCCAGAGCCTCCTACAGCTCCGCCTCCAATGCCTTCCAGGGCTCTGCCTCTAAAGCCTCCTATGGCGCCGCCTTCCTCGGCTCTGCCTCCTGAGCCTTCCAGGGCTCCGCCTCTAAAGCCTTCTACGGTGCCGCCTCCCTCGGCTCTGTCTCCTGAGCCTCCCACGGCTCCGCCTCCTGAGCCCCCAGGGCTTTCCATGGTTCCGCCTCCCTTGGTTCTGCCTCCTGAGTCTCCCTCGGCTCCGTCTCCTAGGCCTTACTCGGCTCCGCCTCCTGAGCCTCCAGGGCCTCCCTCAGCTCCGCCTCCTGAGCCTCCAGAACCTCCCTCAGCTCCGCCTCCTGAGCCTCCAGAGCCTCCCTCAGCTCAGCCTCCGGAGCCTTCTACGATGTGGTCTCCTGAGCAGTCCACGGCTCCGCCTACCTCGGCTCCGCCCTCGGAGTCCCCCATGGCTGTGGTCCTGAGGCCGCCTCCCAGGCCTCCTGAACATGTCTTTGCTCTGTGGCCAGCTCCCAGACCACCTGATCCTGTCCTCTTGTGGTCACCTTGGACTGCCTGTCTGCCCCCTGTGCCTCCTTGGACTGCCTGTCTGCCCCTTGTGCCCCCTTGGACCGCCTTCTTGCCCCCTGTGCCTCCTTGGACCGCCTTCTTGCCCCCTGTGCCTCCTTGGACTGCCTGTCTGCCCCCCGTGCCTCCTTGGACTGCCTGTCTGAACCCTGTGCCTCCTTGTACTGCCTGTCTTGTGCCCCTTTGGTCTGTCTGTTTGCCCCCTGTGCTTCCTTGGTCTGTCTGTTTGCCCCTTGTACTCCCTTGGTCTGTCTGTTTGCCCCTTGTGCTCCCTTGGTCTGTCTGTTTGCTCCCCCCCCCTCACTCCTTGGACAAGTATTTTTGAGTATTCCCTTTTTCTTTTTGTTTCTGAGGAGCGTTTGGAAGCCGCTCCATTGAGGGGGGTTATGTCACGATTCCCTTGTTGTCTGCCCTGTGTTTCACTAGTCTTTGTCTCAAACTAATATTCCCTTTGTAAAACTAGACTTCCCATGATTCCTGGCCCTCATCACTGCCAGCCCTGTGTCATTGTGCTCACCTGATCGTCGTTTGTCATCATCATGTCTCCTGTGTATTTAAACCCTGCTATTTCTCCATTTCCCTGTCGATTGTCGATGTTTATGGATGCTTGTTTCCGTGCCCTTTGATGTTTATCCTGTCTGTTAAACCTTTGTATGTTTTCCATGTTTTTGTTGTATTTCCCCATTGTGGGCGTTTCCTTTGTTTTGGTTTTGTCTATTTAGTTTTTCACCCTGTCAAATAAATCTAACTCTGCAATTAGATCCTCGCCCTCGTCTGCCTTCCAGCTCATCGTAACACAACTATACAATCAATTGGAAATGGGCAGTAAGTCTGTTGGTGGACACATACAATTATATCATCAATTGGAAATGGGCAGTTTGTCTGTTGTTGGACACATACAGCTATACAATCAATTGGAAATGGGCAGTTAGTCTAATGATGGACACATACATCTATACAATCAATTGTTAATGGGCAGTTAGACTGTTGGTGGACAGTCACATACAGCTACCATGGGCAGTTTGTCTGTTGTTGGACACATAGAGCTATACTATAAAATGTTTATGGGCATTTAGTCTGTTGGTGGACACAAACAGTTATACTATTAATAGGAAATGGGCAGTTTGTCTTTTGGGGACACATACAGCTATACCATCAATTGGAAATGGGCAGTTAGTCTGTTGGTGGCCATATACAACTATACCATCAATTGGAAATGGGCAGTTAGTCAGTTGGTGGACACATACAGCTATACAATCAATTGGAAATGGGCAGTTAGTCTGTTGGTGGACATATACAACTATACCATCAATTGGAAATGGGCAGTTAGTCAGTTGGTGGACACATACAGCTATACAATCAGTTGGAAATGGGCAGTTAGTCTGTTGGTGGACATATACAACTATACTATCAATTTTATATGGGCATTTAGTCTGTTGGTGGACACATACAGCTATACAATCAATGACTTATGGACAGTTAGTCTGTTGATGGAGACATACAGGTATACAATCAATTGGAAATGGGCAGTTTGTCTGTTGGTGAATACATACAGCTATACCATCAATTGGAAATGGGCAGTTAGTCTGTTGGTGGACATATACAACTATACAATCAATTGTATATGTGCATTTAGTCTGTTGGTGGACACATACAGCTATACAATCAATAACTTATGGACAGTTAGTCTGTTGATGGAGACATACAGGTATACAATCAATTGGAAATGGGCAGTTTGTCTGTTGGTGAATACATACAGCTATACCATCAATTGGAAATGGGCAGTTAGTCTGTTGGTGGACATATACAACTATACAATCAATTGTATATGTGCATTTAGTCTGTTGGTGGACACATACAGCTATACAATCAATAACTTATGGACAGTTAGTCTGTTGATGGAGACATACAGGTATACAATCAATTGGAAATGGGCAGTAAGTCTGTTGGTGGACACATACAATTATATCATCAATTGGAAATGGGCAGTTTGTCTTTTGTTGGACATATACAGCTATACAATCAATTGGAAATGAGAAGTTAGTCTGATGATGGATACATACATCTATACCATAAATTGAAAATGGGCAGTTAGTCTGTTGGTGGACACATACAGCTATACAATCAATTGGAAATGGGCAGTTAGTCTGTTGGTGGACATATACAACTATACTATCAATTGTATATGGGCATTTAGTCTGTTGGTGGACACATACAGTTATACAATAAATTGGAAATGGGCAGTTAGTCTGTTGCTGGACACATACAACTATACTTTAAATACATTAAATTACCAATGGGCAGTTAGGCTGTTGGTGGACACATAAAGCTATACAATCAATTGGAAATGGGAAGTTAGTCTGTTGGTGGACACGTACATCTATACCATCAATTGGAATTGGGCAGTTTGTCTGATGTTGAACACATACAGCTATATAATCAATTGGAAATGAGCAGTTAGTCTAATGATGGGCACATACAGCTATACTTTAAATACATTAAATTTTCAATGGGCAGTTAGGCTGTTGATGGAGACATACAGGTATACAATCAATTGGAAATGGGCAGTTGTTCTGTTGGTGAATACATACACCTATACAATCAATTTTAAATGGGCAGTTAGTCTGTTGATGGACACAAACACCTATAATTTAAATACAATAAATTGCCAATGGGCATTTAGTCTGTTGGTGGACACATACAGTTATACAATCAATTGGAAATGGGCAGTTAGTCTGTTGGTGGACACATACAATTATATCATCAATTGGAAATGGGCAGTTTGTCTGTTGGTGGACACATACAGCTATACAATCAATTGGATATGGGCAGTTAGTCTGTTGGTGGACACATACAGCTTGTCACGATTCCCTTGTTGTCTGCCCTGTGTTTCACTAGTCTTTGTCTCAAACTCCTATTCCCTTTGTAAAACTACACTTCCCATGATTCCCGACCCTCATCACTGCCAGCCCTGTGTCATTGTGCTGACCTGATCGCCGCTTGTCATCATCATGTCTCCTGTGTATTTAAACCCTGCTGTTTCTCCATTTCCTGTCGATTGTCGATGTTTATGGATGCTTGTTTCCGTGCTCTTTGATGTTTATCCTGTCTGTTAAACCTTTGTATGTTTTCCGTGTTTTTGTTGTATTTCCCCATTGTGGGTGTTTCCTTTGTTTTGGTTTTGTCTATTTAGTTTTTCACCCTGTCAAATAAATCTAACTCTGCAATTAGATCCTCGCCCTCGTCTGCCTTCCAGCTCATCGTAACAGAACAATCGACCAACAATGGATCTAGCAGGGTTCCTTACGGAGCTGACACAGGCGGACTTGTCTGTCCGGGAGTTCTCCCACTTCTTCACCAGCGTGGCCAGTTACACCGGCTGGGATGACCACACTTTGAAGGTGGCGTACCGGTACGTTGTACCCAAACACCGATGGTGGGAACTCCCGGAGACCGGAGACTACACTTGGCAAGGGTATGTGGGTCTCATCGTAGAGGAATTCGCTGCCGGGGAGCCACCTCTCCTGATCCCGTCTCCCGCCTCTGGGCTTTCCTCTCCAGCCACGGTGAGTGAGCCAACCCCACACCTGCCGTGGTCAACTGAACCCGTGCTGCCGACTTCATCCGCCCGGAGGAGGAGGAGAAGAGGAAAGGCCTCTGCTCTCCAGCCTCCACCAATCACGGTCAACCAGCCAGTGCCTGCAGCCCCGAAAGTCAGTGAGCCTGTGCCTGTAGCCTCGAACGTCAGTGAGCCAGTGCCTGTAGCCTCGAACGTCAGTGAGCCAGTGCCTGTAGCCTCGAACGCCAGTGAGCCAGCCTGTAGCCTCGAACCTCAGTGAGCCAGTGCCTGTAGCCTCGACTGTCACAGAGCCAGCACCTGTAGCCATGACCGCCCAAGAGCCAGCGCATCTCGAGCCTCCCAGGGCTCTGCCTCTCAAGTCTCTCGAGCCTCCCAGGGCTCCGCCTCCCGAGTCTTCCAGGGCTCCGCCTCACAAGTCTCTCGAGCCTCCCAGGGCTCCGCCTCTCAAGTCTCTTGAGCCTCCCAGGTCTCCGCCTCTCGAGCCTCCCAGGGCTCCGCCTCTCAAGTCTCTCGAGCCTCTCAGGGCTCCGCCTCACGAGCCTCCTACGGCTCCGCCTCCCAAGTCTCTCGAGCCTTCCAGGGCTCTGCCTCCCGAGTCTCTCGAGCCTCTCAGGGCTCCACCTCTCGAGCCTCCTACGGCTCCGCCTCCCGAGTCTCCTAGGGCTCCGCCTCCCGAGCACCCTGAGCCTCCTACGGTGCCATCCCCCTTGGCTCCGCCTCCAGAGCCTCCTACAGCTCCGCCTCCAATGCCTTCCAGGGCTCTGCCTCTAAAGCCTCCTATGGCGCCGCCTTCCTCGGCTCTGCCTCCTGAGCCTTCCAGGGCTCCGCCTCTAAAGCCTTCTACGGTGCCGCCTCCCTCGGCTCTGTCTCCTGAGCCTCCCACGGCTCCGCCTCCTGAGCCCCCAGGGCTTTCCATGGTTCCGCCTCCCTTGGCTCTGCCTCCTGAGTCTCCCTGGCTCCGCCTCCTAGGGCCTTACTGGCTCCGCCTCCTGAGCCTCCAGGGCCTCCCTCAGCTCCGCCTCCTGAGCCTCCAGAACCTCCCTCAGCTCCGCCTCCTGAGCCTCCAGAGCCTCCCTCAGCTCAGCCTCCGGAGCCTTCTACGATGTGGTCTCCTGAGCAGTCCACGGCTCCGCCTACCTCGGCTCACCTCGAGTCCCCCATGGCTGTGGTCCTGAGGCCGCCTCCCAGGCCTCCTGAACATGTCTTTGCTCTGTGGCCAGCTCCCAGACCACCTGATCCTGTCCTCTTGTGGTCACCTTGGACTGCCTGTCTGCCCCCTGTGCCTCCTTGGACTGCCTGTCTGCCCCTTGTGCCCCCTTGGACCGCCTTCTTGCCCCCTGTGCCTCCTTGGACCGCCTTCTTGCCCCCTGTGCCTCCTTGGACTGCCTGTCTGCCCCCGTGCCTCCTTGGACTGCCTGTCTGAACCCTGTGCCTCCTTGTACTGCCTGTCTTGTGCCCCTTTGGTCTGTCTGTTTGCCCCTGTGCTTCCTTGGTCTGTCTGTTTGCCCCTTGTACTCCCTTGGTCTGTCTGTTTGCCCCTTGTGCTCCCTTTGGTCTGTCTGTTTGCTCCCCCTCACTCCTTGGACAAGTATTTTTGAGTATTCCCTTTTTCTTTTTGTTTCTGAGGAGCGCTTGGAAGCCGCCCATTGAGGGGGTTATGTCACGATTCCCTTGTTGTCTGCCCTGTGTTTCACTAGTCTTTGTCTCAAACTAATATTCCCTTTGTAAAACTAGACTTCCCATGATTCCTGGCCCTCATCACTGCCAGCCCTGTGTCATTGTGCTCACCTGATCGTCGCTTGTCATCATCATGTCTCCTGTGTATTTAAACCCTGCTATTTCTCCATTTCCCTGTCGATTGTCGATGTTTATGGATGCTTGTTTCCGTGCTCTTTGATGTTTATCCTGTCTGTTAAACCTTTGTATGTTTTCCATGTTTTTGTTGTATTTCCCCATTGTGGGCGTTTCCTTTGTTTTGGTTTTGTCTATTTAGTTTTTCACCCTGTCAAATAAATCTAACTCTGCAATTAGATCCTCGCCTCGCCTGCCTTCCAGCTCATCGTAACACAACTATACAATCAATTGGAAATGGGCAGTAAGTCTGTTGGTGGACACATACAATTATATCATCAATTGGAAATGGGCAGTTTGTCTGTTGTTGGACACATACAGCTATACAATCAATTGGAAATGGGCAGTTAGTCTAATGATGGACACATACATCTATACAATCAATTGTTAATGGGCAGTTAGACTGTTGGTGGACAGTCACATACAGCTACCATGGGCAGTTTGTCTGTTGTAAAACACATAGAGCTATACTATAAAATGTTTATGGGCATTTAGTCTGTTGGTGGACACAAACAGTTATACTATTAATAGGAAATGGGCAGTTTGTCTTTTGGGGGACACATACAGCTATACCATCAATTGGAAATGGGCAGTTAGTCTGTTGGTGGCCATATACAACTATACCATCAATTGGAAATGGGCAGTTAGTCAGTTGGTGGACACATACAGCTATACAATCAATTGGAAATGGGCAGTTAGTCTGTTGGTGGACATATACAACTATACCATCAATTGGAAATGGGCAGTTAGTCTGTTGGTGGACATATACAACTATACTATCAATTTTATATGGGCATTTAGTCTGTTGGTGGACACATACAGCTATACAATCAATGACTTATGGACAGTTAGTCTGTTGATGGAGACATACAGGTATACAATCAATTGGAAATGGGCAGTTTGTCTGTTGGTGAATACATACAGCTATACCATCAATTGGAAATGGGCAGTTAGTCTGTTGGTGGACATATACAACTATACAATCAATTGTATATGTGCATTTAGTCTGTTGGTGGACACATACAGCTATACAATCAATAACTTATGGACAGTTAGTCTGTTGATGGAGACATACAGGTATACAATCAATTGGAAATGGGCAGTTTGTCTGTTGGTGAATACATACAGCTATACCATCAATTGGAAATGGGCAGTTAGTCTGTTGGTGGACATATACAACTATACAATCAATTGTATATGTGCATTTAGTCTGTTGGTGGACACATACAGCTATACAATCAATAACTTATGGACAGTTAGTCTGTTGATGGAGACATACAGGTATACAATCAATTGGAAATGGGCAGTAAGTCTGTTGGTGGACACATACAATTATATCATCAATTGGAAATGGGCAGTTTGTCTTTTGTTGGACATATACAGCTATACAATCAATTGGAAATGAGAAGTTAGTCTGATGATGGATACATACATCTATACCATAAATTGAAAATGGGCAGTTAGTCTGTTGGTGGACACATACAGCTATACAATCAATTGGAAATGGGCAGTTAGTCTGTTGGCGGACATATACAACTATACTATCAATTGTATATGGGCATTTAGTCAGTTGGTGGACACATACAGTTATACAATAAATTGGAAATGGGCAGTTAGTCTGTTGCTGGACACATACAACTATACTTTAAATACATTAAATTACCAATGGGCAGTTAGGCTGTTGGTGGACACATAAAGCTATACAATCAATTGGAAATGGGAAGTTAGTCTGTTGGTGGACACGTACATCTATACCATCAATTGGAATTGGGCAGTTTGTCTGATGTTGAACACATACAGCTATATAATCAATTGGAAATGAGCAGTTAGTCTAATGATGGGCACATACAGCTATACTTTAAATACATTAAATTTTCAATGGGCAGTTAGGCTGTTGATGGAGACATACAGGTATACAATCAATTGGAAATGGGCAGTTGTTCTGTTGGTGAATACATACACCTATACAATCAATTTTAAATGGGCAGTTAGTCTGTTGATGGACACAAACACCTATAATTTAAATACAATAAATTGCCAATGGGCATTTAGTCTGTTGGTGGACACATACAGTTATACAATTAATTGGAAATGGGCAGTTTGTCTTTTGGGGACACATACAGCTATACCATCAATTGGAAATGGGCAGTTTGTCTGTTGGGGACACATACAGCCATACAATCAATTGGAAATGGGAAGTTAGTCTAATGATGGACACATACATCTATACCATAAATTGGAAATGGGCAGTTAGTCGGTTGGTGGACACATAAAGCTATACTTTAAATACATGAAATTGCCAATGGGCAGTTAGGCTGTTGGTGGACACATAGAGCTATACTATAAAATGTTTATGGGCATTTAGTCTGTTGGTGGACACATACAGTTATACAATTAATTGGAAATGGGCAGTTTGTCTGTTGGGGACACATACAGCTATACCATCAATTGGATAGGGGCAGTTAGTCTGTTGTTGGCCACATACAGCTATAAAATCTATGGCTAATCGACAGTTAGTCTGTTGGTGGACACATACTCCTATACAATCAATTGGAAATGGGCAGTAAGTCTGTTGGTGGACACATACAATTATATCATCAATTGGAAATGGGCAGTTTGTCTGTTGTTGGACATATACAGCTATACAATCAATTGGAAATGAGAAGTTAGTCTAATGATGGACACATACATCTATACCATAAATTGGAAATGGGCAGTTAGTCTGTTGGTGGACACATAAAGCTATACAATCAATTGGAAATGGGCAGTTAGTCTGTTGGAGGACACATACAGCTAGCTATACAATCAATTGGAAATGGGCAGTTAGTCTGTTGGTGGACATATACAACTATACTATCAGTTGTATATGGGCATTTAGTCTGTTGGTGGACACATACAGTTATACAATAAATTGGAAATGGGCAGTTAGTCTGTTGCTGGACACATACAACTATACTTTAAATACATTAAATTACCAATGGGCAGTTAGGCTGTTGGTGGACACATAAAGCTATACAATCAATTGGAAATGGGCAGTTAGTCTGTTGGTGGACACATACAATTATATCATCAATTGGAAATGGGCAGTTTGTCTGTTGGTGGACACATACAGCTATACAATCAATTGGATATGGGCAGTTAGTCTGTTGGTGGACACATACAGCTTGTCACGATTCCCTTGTTGTCTGCCCTGTGTTTCACTAGTCTTTGTCTCAAACTCCTATTCCCTTTGTAAAACTACACTTCCCATGATTCCCGGCCCTCATCACTGCCAGCCCTGTGTCATTGTGCTGACCTGATCGTCGTTTGTCATCATCATGTCTCCTGTGTATTTAAACCCTGCTGTTTCTCCATTTCCCTGTCGATTGTCGATGTTTATGGATGCTTGTTTCCGTGCCCTTTGATGTTTATCCTGTCTGTTAAACCTTTGTATGTTTTCCGTGTTTTTGTTGTATTTCCCCATTGTGGGTGTTTCCTTTGTTTTGGTTTTGTCTATTTAGTTTTTCACCCTGTCAAATAAATCTAACTCTGCAATTAGATCCTCGCCCCTCGTCTGCCTTCCAGCTCATCGTAACAGAACAATCGACCAACAATGGATCTAGCAGGGTTCCTTACGGAGCTGACACAGGCGGACTTGTCTGTCCGGGAGTTCTCCCACTTCTTCACCAGCGTGGCCAGTTACACCGGCTGGGATGACCACACTTTGAAGGTGGCGTACCGGTACGTTGTACCCAAACACCGATGGTGGGAACTCCCGGAGACCGGAGACTACACTTGGCAAGGGTATGTGGGTCTCATCGTAGAGGAATTCGCTGCCGGGGAGCCACCTCTCCTGATCCCGTCTCCCGCCTCTGGGCTTTCCTCTCCAGCCACGGTGAGTGAGCCAACCCCCACACCTGCCGTGGTCAACGAACCCGTGCTGCCGACTTCATCCGCCCGGAGGAGGAGGAGAAGAGGAAAGGCCTCTGCTCTCCAGCCTCCACCAATCACGGTCAACCAGCCAGTGCCTGCAGCCCCGAAAGTCAGTGAGCCTGTGCCTGTAGCCTCGAACGTCAGTGAGCCAGTGCCTGTAGCCTCGAACGTCAGTGAGCCAGTGCCTGTAGCCTCGAACGTCAGTGAGCCAGCGCCTGTAGCCTCGAACCTCAGTGAGCCAGTGCCTGTAGCCTCGACTGTCACAGAGCCAGCACCTGTAGCCATGACCGTCCAAGAGCCAGCGCATCTCGAGCCTCCCAGGGCTCTGCCTCTCAAGTCTCTCGAGCCTCCCAGGGCTCCGCCTCCCGAGTCTTCCAGGGCTCCGCCTCACAAGTCTCTCGAGCCTCCCAGGGCTCCGCCTCTCAAGTCTCTTGAGCCTCCCAGGTCTCCGCCTCTCGAGCCTCCCAGGGCTCCGCCTCTCAAGTCTCTCGAGCCTCTCAGGGCTCCGCCTCACGAGCCTCCTACGGCTCCGCCTCCCAAGTCTCTCGAGCCTTCCAGGGCTCTGCCTCCCGAGTCTCTCGAGCCTCTCAGGGCTCCACCTCTCGAGCCTCCTACTGGCTCCGCCTCCCGAGTCTCCTAGGGCTCCGCCTCCCGAGCACCCTGAGCCTCCTACGGCGCCATCCCCCTTGGCTCCGCCTCCAGAGCCTCCTACAGCTCCGCCTCCAATGCCTTCCAGGGCTCTGCCTCTAAAGCCTCCTATGGCGCCGCCTTCCTCGGCTCTGCCTCCTGAGCCTTCCAGGGCTCCGCCTCTAAAGCCTTCTCACGGTGCAGCCTCCCTCGGCTCTGTCTCCTGAGCCTCCCACGGCTCCGCCTCCTGAGCCCCCAGGGCTTTCCATGGTTCCGCCTCCCTTGGCTCTGCCTCCTGAGTCTCCCTCGGCTCCGTCTCCTAGGCCTTACTCGGCTCCGCCTCCTGAGCCTCCAGGGCCTCCCTCAGCTCCGCCTCCTGAGCCTCCAGAACCTCCCTCAGCTCCGCCTCCTGAGCCTCCAGAGCCTCCCTCAGCTCAGCCTCCGGAGCCTTCTACGATGTGGTCTCCTGAGCAGTCCACGGCTCCGCCTACCTCGGCTCCGCCCTCGGAGTCCCCCGTGGCTGTGGTCCTGAGGCCGCCTCCCAGGCCTCCTGAACATGTCTTTGCTCTGTGGCCAGCTCCCAGACCACCTGATCCTGTCCTCTTGTGGTCACCTTGGACTGCCTGTCTGCCCCCTGTGCCTCCTTGGACTGCCTGTCTGCCCCTTGTGCCCCCTTGGACCGCCTTCTTGCCCCCTGTGCCTCCTTGGACCGCCTTCTTGCCCCCTGTGCCTCCTTGGACTGCCTGTCTGCCCCCCGTGCCTCCTTGGACTGCCTGTCTGAACCCTGTGCCTCCTTGTACTGCCTGTCTTGTGCCCCTTTGGTCTGTCTGTTTGCCCCCTGTGCTTCCTTGGTCTGTCTGTTTGCCCCTTGTACTCCCTTGGTCTGTCTGTTTGCCCCTTGTGCTCCCTTGGTCTGTCTGTTTGCTCCCCCCCCCCTCACTCCTTGGACAAGTATTTTTGAGTATTCCCTTTTTCTTTTTGTTTCTGAGGAGCGTTTGGAAGCCGCTCCATTGAGGGGGGTTATGTCACGATTCCCTTGTTGTCTGCCCTGTGTTTCACTAGTCTTTGTCTCAAACTAATATTCCCTTTGTAAAACTAGACTTCCCATGATTCCCGGCCCTCATCACTGCCAGCCCTGTGTCATTGTGCTCACCTGATCGTCGTTTGTCATCATCATGTCTCCTGTGTATTTAAACCCTGCTATTTCTCCATTTCCCTGTCGATTGTCGATGTTTATGGATGCTTGTTTCCGTGCCCTTTGATGTTTATCCTGTCTGTTAAACCTTTGTATGTTTTCCATGTTTTTGTTGTATTTCCCCATTGTGGGCGTTTCCTTTGTTTTGGTTTTGTCTATTTAGTTTTTCACCCTGTCAAATAAATCTAACTCTGCAATTAGATCCTCGCCCCTCGTCTGCCTTCCAGCTCATCGTAACACAACTATACAATCAATTGGAAATGGGCAGTAAGTCTGTTGGTGGACACATACAATTATATCATCAATTGGAAATGGGCAGTTTGTCTGTTGTTGGACACATACAGCTATACAATCAATTGGAAATGGGCAGTTAGTCTAATGATGGACACATACATCTATACAATCAATTGTTAATGGGCAGTTAGACTGTTGGTGGACAGTCACATACAGCTACCATGGGCAGTTTGTCTGTTGTTGGACACATAGAGCTATACTATAAAATGTTTATGGGCATTTAGTCTGTTGGTGGACACAAACAGTTATACTATTAATAGGAAATGGGCAGTTTGTCTTTTGGGGGACACATACAGCTATACCATCAATTGGAAATGGGCAGTTAGTCTGTTGGTGGCCATATACAACTATACCATCAATTGGAAATGGGCAGTTAGTCAGTTGGTGGACACATACAGCTATACAATCAATTGGAAATGGGCAGTTAGTCTGTTGGTGGACATATACAACTATACCATCAATTGGAAATGGGCAGTTAGTCAGTTGGTGGACACATACAGCTATCAATCAGTTGGAAATGGGCAGTTAGTCTGTTGGTGGACATATACAACTATACTATCAATTTTATATGGGCATTTAGTCTGTTGGTGGACACATACAGCTATACAATCAATGACTTATGGACAGTTAGTCTGTTGATGGAGACATACAGGTATACAATCAATTGGAAATGGGCAGTTTGTCTGTTGGTGAATACATACAGCTATACCATCAATTGGAAATGGGCAGTTAGTCTTTTGGTGGACATATACAACTATACAATCAATTGTATATGTGCATTTAGTCTGTTGGTGGACACATACAGCTATACAATCAATAACTTATGGACAGTTAGTCTGTTGATGGAGACATACAGGTATACAATCAATTGGAAATGGGCAGTTAGTCTTTTGGTGTACACATACAGACATACCATCAATTGGAAATGGGCAGTTAGTCTGTTGGTGGACACATACAAATATACTTTAAAAACATTAAATTGCCAATGGGAAGTTAGACTGTTGGTGGACACATACAGCTATACAATCAATTGGAAATGGGCAGTTAGTTTGTTGGTGGACACATACAGATATACAATCAATTGTTAATGGGCAGTTAGACAGTTGGTGGACACATACAGCTATACCATAAATTGCATATGGGCAGTTAGTCTGTTGGTGGACACATCCAGCTATACAATCAATGGCTAATGGGCAGTTAGTCTGTTGTTGGACACATACAGCTATAACATCTATGGCAAATCGACAGTTAGTCTGTTGGTGGACATATACTCCTATACAATCAATGGTTAATGGGCAGTTAGTCTGTTGGTGGACACATACAGCTATACAATCAATAGCTAATGGGCATTTAGGCTGTTGGTGGACACATAGAGCTATACAATCAATTTGAAATAGGCAGTTAGTCTGTTTGTGGACAAGTACATCTATACCATCAATTGGAAATGGGCAGTCAGTCTGTTGATGGACACATACAGCTATACCATAAATTGGATATGGGCAGTTAGTCTGTTGGTGGACACATACAGCTATACAATCAACTGCTAATGGGCATTTAGGCTGTTGGTGGACACATAGAGCTATACAATCAATTTGAAATAGGCAGTTAGTCTTTTTGTGGACAAGTACATCTATACCATAAATTGGAAATGGGCAGTTAGTCTGTTGTTGAAAATAAATTGTAAATGGGCAGTTAGTCGGTTGGTGGACACATACAACTATACTATAAATACATTATATTGCCAATGGGCAGTTAGACTGTTGGTGGACACATACAGCTATAAAATCAATTGAAAATGGGCAATTAGGCTGTTGGTGGACACATACAGTTATAAAATAAATTGTAAATTGGCAGTTAGTCGGTTGGTGGACACATACAGCTATACTTTAAATGCATTAAATTGCCAATGGAAAGTTAGGCTGTTGGTGGACACATAAAGCTATACAATCAATTGGAAATGGACAGTTAGTCTGTTGGTGGACACATACAATTATATCATCAATTGGAAATGGGCAGTTTGTCTGTTGTTGGAAACATAGAGCTATACTATAAAATGTTTATGGGCATTTAGTCTGTTGGTGGACACATTCAGTTATACAATTAATTGGAAATGGTCAGTTTGTCTTTTGGGGACACATAAAGCTATACCATCAATTGGAAATGTGCAGTTAGTCGGTTGGTGGACACATATAGCTATATAATATATGGCTAATCGACAGTTAGTCTGTTGGTGGACACATACAGCTATACAATCAATTGGAAATGGGCAGTTAGTCAGTTGGTGGACACATACAACTATACTATCAATTGTATATGGGCATTTAGACTTTTGGTGGACACATAAAGCTATACAATCAATGACTTATGGACAGTTAGTCTGTTGATGGAGACATACAGGTATACAATCAATTGTAAATGGGCAGTTAGTCTGTTGGTGAATACATATACCTATACAATCAATTGGAAATGGGCAGTTTGTCTGTTGTTGGACACATACAGCTATACAATCAATTGGAAATGGACAGTTAGTCTAATGATGGACACATATATCTATACCATAAATTGGAAATGGGCAGTTAGTCTGTTGGTGGACACATACAACTATACTATCAATTGTATATGGGCATTTAGACTTTTGGTGGACACATAAAGCTATACAATCAATGACTTATGGACAGTTAGTCTGTTGATGGAGACATACAGGTATACAATCAATTGGAAATGGGCAGTTAGTCTTTTGGTGTACACATACAGCTATACAATCAATTGCTAATGGGCATTAGGCTGTTTGTGGACAAGTACATCTATACCATCAATTGGAAATGGGTAGTCAGTCTGTTGATGGACACATACAATTATACCATCAATTGGAAATGGGCAGTTTGTCTGTTGTTGAACACATACAGCTATATAATCAATTGGATATGAGCATTTAGTCTACTGATGGACACATACAGCTATACTTTAAATACATTAAATTGCCAATGGGCAGTCAGGCTGTTGTTGGACACATACAGCTATACAATCAATTTGAAATGGCGAGTTAGTCTGTTGTTGAACACATACAGCTATACAATCAATTGGAAATGGGCAAACAGGCTGTTGGTGGACACATACAGCTATACAATCAATTGAAAATGGGCAGTTAGGCTGTTGGTGGACACATACAACTATACTTTAAATGCATTAAATTGCCAATGGGCAGTTAGACTGTTGGTGCACACATACAGCTATACAATCAATTGAAAATGGGCAATTAGGCTGTTGGTGCACACATACAGTTATAAAATAAATTGTAAATGGGCAGTTAGTTGGTTGGTGGACACATACAGCTATACTTTAAATACATTAAATTGCCAATGGGCAGTTAGGCTGTTGGTGGACACATAAAGCTATACAATCAATTGGAAATGGGCAGTTGTTCTGTTGGTGAATACATACACCTACAAGATCAATTGGAAATGGGCATTTAGTCTGTTGATGGACACATACAGCTATTAAATCTATGCCTAATCGACAGTTAGTCTGTTGGTGGACACAATTTCCTATACAATCAATTGCTAATGGGCAGTTAGTCTGTTGGTGGACACATACAACTATACAATTAATAGGAAATGGGAAGTTTGTCTGTTGTTGGACACATACAGCTATATAATCAATTGGAAATGTGCAGTTAGTCGGTTGGTGGACACATACAGCTATACTTTAAATACATTAAATTGCCAATGGGCAGTTAGGCTGTTGGTGGATACATTAAGCTATACAATCAAATGGAAATGGGCAGTAAGTCTGTTTGTGGACACAAAGAGCTATACTATAAAATGTTTATGGGCATTTAGTCTGTTGGTGGACACATAAAGTTATACAATTAATTGGAAATGGGCAGTTTGTCTTTTGGGGGACACATACAGCTATACCATCAATTGGAAATGGGCAGTTAGTCTGTTGGTGGCCATATACAACTATACCATCAATTGGAAATGGGCAGTTAGACAGTTGGTGGAACATGCAGCTATACAATCAATTGGAAATGGGCAGTTAGTATGTTGGTGGACATATACAACTATACCATTAATTGGAAATGGGCAGTTAGTCAGTTGGTGGACACATACAGCTATACAATCAATAGGAAATGGGCATTTGGTCTGTTGGTGGACATATACAACTATACAATCAATGACTTATGGACAGTTAGTCTGTTGATGGAGACATACAGGTATATAATCACTTGGAAATGGGCAGTTTGTCTGTTGGTGAATACATACAGCTATACCATCAATTGGAAATGGGCAGTTAGTCTGTTGGTGGAAATATACAACTATACTATCAATTGTATATGGGCAGTTAGTCTGTTGGTGGACACATACAGCTATACAATCAATGACTTATGGACAGTTAGTCTGTTGATGGAGACATACAGGTATACAATCAATTAGAAATGGACTGTTAGTCTGTTGATGGACACATACAGCTATACCATCAATTGGAAATGGGCAATTAGTCTGTTGGTGGACACATACAAATATACTTTAAAAACATTAAATTGCCAATAGGAAGTTAGACTTTTGGTGGACACATACAGCTATACAATCAATTGGAAATGGGCAGTTAGTTTGTTGGTGGACACATACAGATATACAATCAATTGTTAATGGGCAGTTAGACAGTTGGTGGACACATACAGCTATACCATCAATTGGATATGGGCAGTTAGTCTGTTGGTGGACACATCCAGCTATACAATCAATGGCTAATGGGCAGTTAGTCTGTTGTTGGATATATACAACTATAAAATCTATGGCAAATCGACAGTTAGTCTGTTGGTGGACATATACTCCTATACAATCAACGGTTAATGGGCAGTTAGTCTGTTGGTGGACACATACAGCTATACAATCAATTGCTAATGGGCATTAGGCTCTTTGTGGACAAGTACATCTATACCATCAATTGGAAATGGGTAGTCAGTCTGTTGATGGACACATACAATTATACCATCAATTGGAAATGGGCAGTTTGTCTGTTGTTGAACACATACAGCTATATAATCAATTGGATATGAGCATTTAGTCTACTGATGGACACATACAGCTATACTTTAAATACATTAAATTGCCAATGGGCAGTCAGGCTGTTGTTGGACACATACAGCTATACAATCAATTTGAAATGGCGAGTTAGTCTGTTGTTGAACACATACAGCTATACAATCAATTGGAAATGGGCAAACAGGCTGTTGGTCGACACATACAGATATACAATCAATTTGAAATGGGCATTTAGTCTGTTGGTGGACACATACAGCTATACAATCAATTGAAAATGGGCAGTTAGGCTGTTGGTGGACACATACAGTTATAAAATAAATTGTAAATGGGCAGTTAGTCGGTTGGTGGACACATACAACTATACTTTAAATGCATTAAATTGCCAATGGGCAGTTAGACTGTTGGTGCACACATACAGTTATAAAATAAATTGTAAATGGGCAGTTAGTTGGTTGGTGGACACATACAGCTATACTTTAAATACATTAAATTGCCAATGGGCAGTTAGGCTGTTGGTGGACACATAAAGCTATACAATCAATTGGGAATGGGCAGTTAGTCTGTTGGTGAACATAGAATTATATCATCAATTGGAAATGGGCAGTTTGTCTGTTGTTGGACACATAGAGCTATACTATAAAATTTTTATGGGCATTTAGACAGTTGGTGGACACATACAGTTATACAATTAATTGGATATGGACAGTTAGTCTGTTGATGGACACATACAGGTATACAATCAATTAGAAATGGACAGTTAGTCTGTTGATGGACACATACAGCTATACAATCAATTGGAAATGGGCAGTTAGTTTGTTGTTGGACACATACAGATATACAATCAATTGTTAATGGGCAGTTAGTCTGTTAGTGGACACATCCAGCTATACAATCAATGGCTAATGGGCAGTTAGTCTGTTGTTGGACACATACAGCTATTAAATCTATTTCGAATCGACAGTTAGTCTGTTGGTGGACACAATTTCCTATACAATCAATTGCTAATGGGCAGTTAGTCTGTTGGTGGACACATACAGCTATACTTTAAATACATTAAATTGCCAATGGGCAGTTAGGCTGTTGGTGGACACATACAATTATATCATTAATTGGAAATGGGCAGTTTGTCTGTTGTTGGACACATAGAGCTATACTATAAAATGTTTATGGGCATTTAGTCTGTTGGTGGACACATACAGTTATACAATTAATTGGAAATGGGCAGTTTGTCTTTTTGGGGACACATACAGCTATACCATCAATTGGAAATGGGCAGTTAGTCTGTTGGTGGACACATACAGCTATAAAATCTATTGCTAATCGACAATTAGTCTGTTGGTGGACATATAATCCTATACAATCAATTGCTAATGGGCATTTAGGCTGTTGGTGGACACATAGAGCTATACAATCAATATGAAACAGGCAGTTAGTCTGTTTGTGGACACGTACATCTATACCATCAATTGGAAATGGGCAGTTAGTCTGTTGATGGACACATACAATTATACCATCAATTGGAAATGGGCAGTTAGGCTGTTAGTGGACACATACAGCTATACAATCAATTGGAAATGGGCAGTTAGTCTGTTGGTGGACACATACAGCTATTAAATCTATGGCTAATCGACAGTTAGTCTGTTGGTGGACACATACAACTATACAATCAATTGGAAATGGGAAGTTTGTCTGTTGTTGGACACATATAGTTAAATAATCAATTGGAAATGTGCAGTTAGTCAGTTGGTGGACACATACAGCTATACTTTAAATACATTAAATTGCCAATGGGCAGTTAGGCTGTTGGTGGACACATTAAGCTATACAATCAAATGGAAATGGGCAGTAAGTCTGTTTGTGGACACACAATTATATCATCAATTGGAAATGGGCAGTTTGTCTGTTGTTGGACACATAGAGCTATATAATCAATTGGATATGAGCGTTTAGTCTACTGATGGACACATACAGCTATACTTTAAATACATTAAATTGCCAATGAGCAGTCAGGCTGTTGTTGGACACATACAGCTATACAATCAATTGGAAATGGGCAATCAGGCTGTTGGTGGACACATACAGATATACAATCAATTTGAAATGGGTATTTAGTCTGTTGGTGGACACATACAGTTATACAATAATTTGGAAATGGGCAGTTAGTCTGTTGCTTGACACATACAGCTATACAATCAATTGAAAATGGGCAATTAGGCTGTTGGTGGACACATACAGTTATAAAATAAATTGTAAATGGGCAGTTAGTTGGTTGGTGGACACATACAGCTATACTTTAAATACATTAAATTGCCAATGGGCAGTTAGGCTGTTGGTGGACACATAAAGCTATACAATCAATTGGGAATGGGCAGTTAGTCTGTTGGTGAACACATACAATTATATCATCAATTGGAAATGGGCAGTTTGTCTGTTGTTGGACACATAGAGCTATACTATAAAATTTTTATGGGCATTTAGACAGTTGGTGGACACATACAGCTATTCCATCAATTGGATATGGACAGTTAGTCTGTTGATGGAGACATACAGGTATACAATCAATTGGACATGGGCAGTTAATCTTTTGGTGTACACATACAGGTATACAATCAATTAGAAATGGACAGTTAGTCTGTTGATGGACACATACAGGTATACAATCAATTACAAATGGACAGTTAGTCTGTTGATGGACACATACAGATATACAATCAATTGTTAATGGGCAGTTAGTCTGTTAGTGGACACATCCAGCTATACAATCAATGGCTAATGGGCAGTTAGTCTGTTGTTGGACACATACAGCTATTAAATCTATGGCTAATCGACAGTTAGTCTGTTGGTGGACACAATTTCCTATACAATCAATTGCTAATGGGCAGTTAGTCTGTTGGTGGACACATACAACTATACAATCAATTGGAAATGGGAAGTTTGTCTGTTGTTGGACACATACAGCTATATAATCATTTGGAAATGTGCAGTTAGTCGGTTGGTGGACACATACAGCTATACTTTAAATACATTAAATTGCCAATGGGCAGTTAGGCTGTTGGTGGACACATTAAGCTATACAATCAAATGGAAATGGGCAGTAAGTCTGTTTGTGGACACATACAATTATATCATCAATTGGAAATGGGCAGTTTGTCTGTTGTTGGACACATAGAGCTATACTATAAAATGTTTATGGGCATTTAGTCTGTTGGTGGACACATACAGTTATACAATTAATTGGAAATGGGCAGTTTGTCTTTTGGGGGACACATACAGCTATACCATCAATTGGAAATGGGCAGTTAGTCTGTTGGTGGACACATACAGCTATACAACCAATTGGATATGGGCAGTTAGTCTGTTGGTGGACACATACAGCTATAAAATCTATTGCTAATCGACAATTAGTCTGTTGGTGGACATATAATCCTGTACAATCAATTGCTAATTGGCATTTAGGCTGTTGGTGGACACATAGAGCTATACAATCAATTTGAAACAGGCAGTTAGTCTGTTTGTGGACACGTACATCTATACCATCAATTGGAAATGGGCAGTTAGTCTGCTGATGGACACATACAATTATACCATCAATTGGAAATGGGCAGTTAGGCTGTTAGTGGACACATACAGCTATACAATCAATTGGAAATGGGCATTTAGTCTGTTGGTGGACACATACAGCTATTAAATCTATGGCTAATCGACAGTTAGTCTGTTGGTGGACACATACAACTATACAATCAATTGGAAATGGGAAGTTTGTCTGTTGTTGGACACATACAGTTAAATAATCAATTGGAAATGTGCAGTTAGTCAGTTGGTGGACACATACAGCTATACTTTAAATACATTAATTTGCCAATGGGCAGTTAGGCTGTTGGTGGACACATTAAGCTATACAATCAAATGGAAATGGGCAGTAAGTCTGTTTGTGGACACACAATTATATCATCAATTGGAAATGGGCAGTTTGTCTGTTGTTGGACACATAGAGCTATACTATAAAATGTTTATGGGCATTTAGTTTGTTGGTGGACACGTACAGTCATACAATTAATTGGAAATGGGCAGTTTGTCTTTTGGGGGACACATACAGCTATACAATCAATTTGAAACGGGCAGTTAGTCTGTTTGTGGACACGTACATTGTTGTAGGTTTTTACCTTAATCTATGAAGAATCACTCTCAAATTCTAAGGTTTTGATTTCAGAATATTAGACTTTATTGCAACCAATAAAGCCGAGTTGACCTGCAGAGCAACTATCTAACTCTGGCTTTCATTCACTTAAATACATTTTCACAACAAGGTTGGGCTTATCCTTTTTTTTAAACATGCATTATCTATCATCCTCAGACTCTGGTCTGACCATATTAGGAAGTAACAGAACCACCTTTGGAAGGGATATATTCTCCCAGCAGTCATGGGAGCCCCCTACATAATGCTTACTCTGCACACCTTCAAATGTCACACATATATGGAACACACATTCCTAAGGCCTTCATGTGCATACAGTAAACTATATGTTTGCCTGTCAGATATAACTGTGGTACAAATTAACAATGTTTACATTGATTATACCTAATAAAATCTCCTACATATTCCCCCCTTTGTGACTTTTTTAGAGTCACATCCCTGAGTGCAGTTTCATAATTCAGCCGCTTAAGCTATGCTATCTAGTTACTCAATTAAGTCTCAACATTGCACTACCAATGACCCCATTATGCAACCGCACTCCGGTGGAGATTACAGAACCAAACATCTCTACTCTAATTGTTTCGAGAGCAGAGTAAAAGATCCTGTCTCCATTTTCTTTTAATATACAAGCATGTTATAATCTTAAATGTCCAATTGGTTCGGCTTGATTGTGATGGTTCAGCTTTAATTGTGTTTGCCATAGTCTTGTGGAGTACATAATCAAACCATTCATCATATCATTAAAGTGTAATGCAGATGTCTTCAACCCAGATACTTTATGTATCATAGAGGGCCACCCGTTGGGGAGAGGTTAGGCTAGCACTTTCACCCAGGGTATGGCTCATCTTTTATTCATCTTCTTCGTCTTCATTGGAAGTGCTTGACTCCTCATCCAATGTTTGTGAATCCCAATTTGGTTTTTTAATCCAACCCTGATGCTCTACTATAACTCTACCATTATCTTGACATCTTAATAATTCCATTTGCTTAACTGTGGCTTTAATAACTAATGACCTTAATAAATGCAGCATACAACAAAATACTAACACTCCTATTACTATTGCAATTCCTAAAAACATTCCTAATTTAGCAAACCATGCTCCCCATGCTCCTAACTTTAAATCAAACCAATACCACATTTGATTATCCCTTCCAGCATTTGATTTAACTTCGGTTCTTAAGCTTTTTAACTTAATCATGACTTCACTAAATGTTCCTCCTGGTGCAGTATTGTTTGGTATGAAAGTACAACACTGATCTCCAAACATAACACAAACACCCCCTTGTTTTGCCAATAACCAATTAAGAGCCTGTCTGTTTTGCCATGTCATTCTACATGTTTCATGTACTTGCTCTCCTAAAGCAGATAAAGCATCATCAGTGTAATTAATAAATCTTTGTTGATTATAGTAAATATAATTGATCCACTCTGTATTCTTATTTTGTGTAATCCAAATGAATATTGATTCTGTCCCTGCTTTGACCTCATCTCTAGCCTTAAATTCATTAGGTATACCCCTAGGTTGACCAATTGAGTCTAAAAACACATTAGGGTCTGTTTTATATGCTCTTTTCGTTCTGTTTCTATCTTCCTTTATGAATTGTCCTGCTTCCCACTGTGCCATTGTAATTTCCTGAATCAGTCGTACTCTAACACATATCCCTTTCCATCCTAGTGGTAACGATGCCATAAGTTGTTCTTTCCCACAGACCCAGAAAAAATCTGCCACCACTAGTGTTTGATCTTCATATAATTCTATCGACGTTAATGCTATAGTTTGATTCTCACACTTTTCTTGATTTATTTGTATTCCCTTTCTTAATCCTTGTGCTTGAAGTTCTGGGGCTCTTACAGGTACATCTGAGTTCCAAGCATTTTTTTTTATCTAGGTTCCATGTAGTAGCACATTTTCCCATGAATTCTCCCAAATCATGAACTCCTTTAGGTTTACTATAACACTCATACTCTTGGCTATAATTTATGTCATACCATTTTGGGATTTCTACCTTTCCTTTTTTTATTTTAATGTTTTCTTTTATATCCCCATATCTACACCAATCTCCCCAATGCGGTTTTTTGAAGTGATCCTTAAGAATGGAATTTCCCAGAAATGCCAAACATTCTGCTGGGCAGTATAGTCTAACATGTTTTCTTAAATGACAAAAGTTTCTATTAAAGTTGGCACACTTTTGATAGTCTTGCTGATTTGAAATTATCGTTACCTTATTTAGGGGTGATTTAGAGCATAGTAGGCAGTTTTCCATACCTATTTCTTTTGCTGTAAAAGTTGCCCATTCATACCATTCATTATTTTGTGCTGTTTCCCATAACCTATCTAATTTCCTAATATTTCCATTACTCTCGATCTTATCTTCAATGTTTCTACGTTGTTTTGATATCTTTTGTGTTTTACCTAATTCTTGATTTGTTTGCGTTATTTCTGAATTGCTACTAGGTTTGACTGAGGGCTGAAAAATCAACGATAGGGAAGTCTGGTTGTCTTCCTGAGTAACAATGTTGGCTGTGGCTTGAGCTTGCGTTGCCAGATGCAATAGGTATATGATGATTATCACAAATGTTATTGGATTCATTTCTATTGCTTTCTTGATCTTCTCTGCTTTGCTCCACTCCCTGTGTAACTTTTTCTGAACTTTTGACATTCTGTACCTTTTCCTCTTGTGTCTCTGGTCTTACCACACTTTCTTTTGTACTGTCGGGATCAAGTTTTTCTCCTTCTCCTGCCTTACTTACTTTGGGTACCCTTGTACAGTGGTTCAAATGATACCAGGTGGTACTTCCTTCGACTTGGACCGCTGTTGGAGTAGCTGTCACCACTTTGTAAGGTCCCTCTCTCCTGGGCTCATTCCATTTTCTTCTGAATACTCTCAAATAGACTTGATCTGGAACGACTGGACAAGATGTCTCTGTCTCTTTTTCAGGCTCTTTTCTCTTTTCCTGTAAATAGATAGCTTTATGTATTGCAGTTAGTTTTTTCATATACGACCTCAGTTCCATTTGCAATTGCTCGAGAGGGGTCCTTTGTACGGTCCTCTGCAATATGGCACAGGCATGGGTCGACCCGTAAGCATTACATGCGGTGTTAAATGCGTGCTTCTGTTAGTTTGCATGCGATAACTCATTAGCACAAGAGGTAGAGCATCAATCCAGTTGAGTTTAGTACTTTCACATATTTTGTTAAGTTTGGCCTTGAGGGTACCATTTACCCTTTCCACCAGCCCTTGAGATTGTGGGTGGTAAACACAGCCTAACCTCTGTTTTATTCTTAGTTGCTGTAATACTTGCTTTACAGTTTTTTGAATAAACGCTGACCCATTATCTGAACTTATTTCTGATGGTATTCCAAATCTAGGGATTACTTCCCTTGTTAGAAACTTAATAACTGTTCCTGCCCCCTCATCTGCTGATGATATTGCTTCTACCCATCTGCTAAATCTGTCTATTACCACAAGCATGTATCTTTTGCCTTGTACTCGCTTTATCATGTCCACATAATCCATTACTAAGTGCTTGAATGGTCCTTCTGGTATTGGTATGTGGCCTATCGGTGTGGTTGTTCCTTTCCTAACATTGTTTTTGGCACAAATTTCACATGTGGACAGAAATTCGTCTATCATTGCATGTATGTATTGTGACCAATATCCTTGCTGCTTAATTTTCCTTACTACTTCCCCCCTTGCGCAATGGTCAAATCCATGCGCATCTGTAATAAGTATGTTTAATAGTGTAGTTGGTGCTACTATCTGTCCTTCATGTGAACGCCAAATATCTTGTGTCTTTTTTTGCTCCTCTTTGATGCCACATTGTCTGTTAATATGGACTTGCTTGTTGTTGAATTCTAATTATATCCTCTATCTGAGGTTGTGGTTCTATTAAAATTGTTGGAGCTAATACTGCCACCTTACATCCTGATGCTTTTTTAGCTTCTAAATCAGCTGTGTTGTTACCCTTAATGATATAATTGTTTCCTTTTTTATGAGCCTGACATTTGATAACAGCTAATCGCTTTGGTAACATCATAGCAGACATTAACTGACCTATCTGTTGAGTGTGTTGGATGGGAGTCCCATCACTCTTTTTGAAACCTCTTTGTTTCCACACAGCCCCAAATAGATGACATAAACCATGAGCATAAGCTGAATCAGTAAAAATATTTGCTATTTGTCCTTTTGCTAATTGGCATGGAATTGTGAGAGCTTTTAATTCTGCTAATTGAGCAGAACATGGCTGTGCACAATGTTGGGATATTACTGGTATAAATTCATCCTTGTCTTTCTTTATTTCTGAATATCCTGTATGAGTTCCTATATAATCTCTAAAACTGGAACCATCAACAAAGTAAATTACTTCTGCTTCAGCGATCGGTGTTGACTCAAGATGCGGTCGTAGCCTAGTGAATGCCAATGAATTAGCCACACAATCATGTGGCGCACCTTCAAAATCCAGAGGAATCAATTCAGCTGGATTGATTGTATTACATCGTTTAATGGTAACATCTGGATACGTCAGTAGTGACGAGTATGCTAAAATACGGGCTTGCGTTAAAACAAATTTTCCTTGTTCTAGCAACTCTACAATTTTATGATGCTTGTAAATGATTACTGGGTACCCCATAGTCAATGTGGATGATGTGGATCATACACAAAATATAATGCTGCAAGGCCTTGTTGGTAACATGGTGGGTAACCTTGTGCTACATTGTCCAACTTAGTGCTATAGTATGCTATGGGTTGTTTTTTCCTGCCACTACATGTCTCTTGCATAAATACAGCTGATGCATAGCCATCAGTTCTGTTTGCCACATACAGGTGAAATGGTATAGTGTAATTACAGAGGGCAGGTGACTTTACCAGTCCTACATCTGTGTCATGCTGAGACCATATCTCATTTGGTACCTGACACTCCAATTCTTTAAATAGTTCAGCATCAATAGTCTCTACCAATTTGTGTGTTGTCATCATTTGCATTTGTAGTTTGTCATTGATGACTACTTCCTGTGGATTACCCAATAATGCTGGGGCAGTGGTGGCTCAGTGGTTGAGGCTCAGGGTTACTGACCAGAAGGTTGGGGGTTCAAGCCCCAGCACCACCAAGATGCCACTGTTGGGCCCTTGAGCAAGGCACTTAACTCCAGGTTGCTCCGGGGGGTCTGTCCCTGTAATAAGTGCACTGTAAGTCGCTTTGGATAAAAGCGTCTGCCAAATGCATAAATGTAAATGTAATGTAAATGTACCACGCTCATAGGACCAATTGTCAAGTGAATGGGAGCTACCTGTTCAAACCGGACATCATTTTGGCTGTATGACTGTACATTTAGCACGCAATTCTGAGATTTTAGAGTTCGATTTTGTCTCTTAGCTTCAAATTTGAGTCTTTCAAAAAGTTCAGCTGATATCAAAGTGAGGTCTGCTCCAGTGTCTACCAGGGCTTCGAGTCTCACCTCATTTTCCACAGTGATGGCTAGGTAGAGCTTCCATGCCATTCCCTTCTCGATCAGATTCCCCAGGAGTCTTGGGGTCGGGTCTTGGGTGGTGATCGATAGGCAGTTAGGCTCGGTCTCTTGTGGTTCGTTGTGGAGACCCACAACCAAAACAGCACTTTCTGGCATCTGCGGGGTTTGGTCACTGGTGTGACGAATTGTGTGGTCCGTTTCAGGGTGTGCGGTCATCGACTGCAGTGGGTGTGGGACGCTGTCACTTAGTGCTGTGATAGCTGGTTCTGTAGTCTGGGTTTGGAGAGCGGTTCTCTGGGTGCTTGGTTCCGTAGGAGGGTAGTCAGGAAGGGTGTTGGGCTCATGCCTTACGCTTAGTCATGAGGAGTCTGGCCTGTCCTCTTTGCCGGAGGCATGCCGAGAGGTTTTCCGCTGCGGGCTGTCTGGGCTTGATGTTCTCGTTGACGGGGTTCGGTTCTGTCTGGGCCGTCAGTTGGCTTCCCACGTGGCTCCACCCTTTTGGTCGTGGGATGGCCGTGGGCTGTCGTAGAATCTTTCAGAGCGCCCGCTCTGGTGCTTAGGACGAGCACCATCATGGTTGTGCTGCCCTCTTCTGTCATGGAACGGTCTTGACTCGTGGTAAAAAGGTCTGTTTCTGTGGCGCTGGTGGGCGCCCTCTAGTGCCAGCTCTGAGCGCTGATCAGTGACAGGGCAAATGGTGGGATTTTTCACAGTCTTTTCAGAAGCAATCTTCTGCTTGGTGAAAGCTTTATGGGCTAAGTCTCGCAGCTGTTGGGTAGTCATGCTACGAGGGCAGGCCAGGACCCCTAAGTGATGGCTCACCGTGGGATGCAGGTTTTGGAGAAAAAGAGTTTTGAAGTTGAAGTCTTCTTCCATACCAGGTTCGTTCCGTGCTCCGAAGTAGGCTCGTCGGATGCGGTTGTAGTAGGCCTGTGGAGTTTCCAGTCGGGCCTGTTTGAGGTCCATAGCGGTGATGAGTCCTTGTTCTGACTCTGGTTCAGAGAATTCTCTGATGAAGGCCTGCCGTAGCTGAAGGTAGTCTGATTTGACAGTCTCTGGTTGCCGATCCAGGAAGCTGCGCACGTCGCGACTAGACGTAATTCTTAGCAGGTACACTCTGTCCCGCATGGTCACGTTGGGAACAGTGTGCAAGTGAAAGTCTATGTCTTGCAGGTAGGCGTGCACGTCGTGGCCTCCTGCAGGATTTGGGGTGAAAGTAGGGATGTTTCTGGCCAGCTTGTCAAGTTCTTTGGGAGCCATGCCGTGGTTAGTGACCAGGTTTTTGTGGGCGGGCTCCCACCCTGTTGTTGCTGACGGGGGTTCTTGGAGGCTGGCTGGTGACATGTTGAACAGTGGGCTTTCACCCCCCTTTTCAGCTCTGAGCTCTTGGCTGAAAAGCTTGGGCCCACTGGTCAGGGGAAACTGTGGTGTGCGTTTCCCCTTTCTGTTCATTTTTCAGTCTATAAGAATGTTTCAGTTCTCTTTGAACAGTGTCAAGTTCGTATTTGAGATGGTCTCTGTGCTGAATAAGTTAATGGATTTCAGCTCGGGCCGTGTTCAGGTGCTTTTCACAGGCTTTGGCTTTAGCATCTCTGTCTTTTAGTTCAACCTCTGCTCTTGCAAGGAGAGACTCGGCTTGTTGCAAATTTTCGTTGAGTTCCTCTCTGGCTTTTCTCTCCGACTGTTCTCTTTGGTCTGTATCTAGGAGAAGACTTTCCAGGGCATTTCGAAGTCTCTATACTTCCTTTTGTAGCTCTGGGTCCGTTTCATCCTCTTCCTTTCGCTGTTCCTCAGTCTCGAGGCGTAGCTGATCTAGGCGACTCTGAGTTTTGGCTTGGTTCCTACGGGCCTCCTCAGCTTGGAGTTTTAGCGCTGCGGCCTCCTGCTCCAGGTCGAGGTTGCTTTTCTCACTTATCTGTGCCTGGGCGACGAGATTGTGGGCAAGACTTCTGATCTTGGTTCATTCTTTGTGGTTGTAGCTCTGTGTTGGATCGTGGGCCATCAGGCTGTCCAATTCGGGGTCCAGTTGCTCTCGACCTAGGGGCTGTAGGTCCCTGGCGTCCTTGGGTAGGACGGTGTTTGTCATTGCGCTCAGCCAGGTCTCGAGGTGATCCCAGTGGGCTTCGGGACTGAACGAACGGGACATACTGGCTTACTGTAGGTGAGAGAAAAGAACAGCACACACAATGAGGCCAATGCAAGTACGCGTAGGGTTAGCGAGCTACAATGAGGTGGCTATTATAAGCCGTCATTTTGACTAACTGGGGTAGACAGTTAGACAGTTAGGTGGGCCGAATTTCACGGGTCAGTGCAGGTCTAAATAAAGGATTTGACAAGGCGGCAGCCCACAAGGGTCATCTGATGATGCGGGCTGCCTGTTTGTCTCTTTATTCAGTTTTCCTTGATGGCTCTTGGAGGCTCTGTCTTAATGTGAACTGGAAGTACACACTACGACAGAACAGAACAGCAGAATAAAGTAGAACACAATTAATGTTAGGAATAGATAGGCAGGAGAAAAAGGGCCTAAGTCTACCACCACTGCTAGGGTTTATGATAGGACCAACAGGGTGGGGCGCTATCGAGGTATAAACCCTAGGAAGATGGTGTGGCTTAGGGGAGAGAAAGAAAAGAAATGGGCCACACGCTTAAATGACCGGGGGAATGTCTACTATTATGTGGCCTATACTGGTGGATGGATTTATCTTCTTTTAGTTTGCCTGGGGTGAATCGATGTCACTCTGCTGGGGACCAGCGCGTGGTCAATCTTTCCAACGGTCCCGAACACTTGACCGCAGTGTCCCCGGGCCCTCTGCTACTATCACGGTGCGCCCTCTCAAACAACTTGACTTTAAACACAACCGGCAACACCAAGGTGTCAACTGTCAGACGGCACAACAAGATTGGATTTTCCCTAGAACCCTCGTAAGAGTGGCCCCTCTTCAGGCCCTGGTTTAGGTAATTATTCCAAACTTGCCCTGTGTGTCGACTGACGGGGTTGACTTTCCTTTGGAGTGCCAAATTGCTGATGTCGTTGCGTGCCGCACCAATGAAAAGAGACAGAAGAGTCCAAGACTCACATACGGCCAGCGTCGGTAACGCCGGTTGGATAAACCAGCTTGCTGGGAACCAACCAGAGATGACTGTCGAATCACCACAGCACACTAGGGAATTCTACATACAAATACAGAACAGGATTTAGCAAGTGAAAGTCTTAAAGTGAATTAAGGCTTTCTTGTTTAAACCAAATTGAGTAATTATGTGTGTAGAAATAACAGGCAAAGCCTTACCAAATAATGATAACTAAAGAAGTTTGATAATGATGTTAATTATCAAAACAATCTAACCACAAGAAAAGACAGAAGTAAACAAGGCAGGATGAACAGACAAACTTAAATTAAATTTAAACTTGTTAAACTCAATTTAAATAAGCGTGAAAAGAGATGTCAAGTAACATCTAAGATAGCAAGGCAAGGCAAGGCAAGGCAAGTTTATTTATATAGCACATTTCATACACAATGGTAATTCAAAGTGCTTTACATAGAAGAGATTAAAATAAGAATAAAAAAAAAGAATAATTGAAACAGTTTAGAATAAAATAAAATAAAATACAGTACAAACAGTCGGACACACAGTGGCACAGTGCTCATTCAGTAAATGCACAGCTAAACAGATGTGTTTTGAGTCTGGATTTGAATGTGACTACTGTAGGAGCACATCTGATCTCTTCTGGAAGCTGGTTCCAGCTGCGGCTGGCATAATAGCTAAAAGCAGACTCTCCTTGCTTAGAGTGAACCCTTGGTATTTCTAGCTGATGTGATCCTAATGATCTGAGTGATCTGTTGGGTTTATATTCAGTGAGCATATCTGCAATATATTGAGGTCCTAGCCCATTGAGTGATTTATATACCAGTAATAATACTTTAAAATCAATCCTAAATGTAACTGGGAGCCAGTGTAAAGACCTGAGGACTGGTGTGATATGTTCATATTTTCTGGTTCTGCTCAGAATCCTGGCAGCAGCGTTCTGTATGAGCTGCAACTGTCTTATGGTCTTTTGGGAAGGCCAGTGAGGAGTCCATTACAATAATCCACCCTGCTGGTGATGAAAGCATGCACAAGTTTCTCTAGGTCTTGACTGGAAACAAAGCATCTAATTCTTGCAATATTTTTCAGATGATAGTATGCTGATTTAGTTATTGCTTTGACATGAATACTGAAACTAAGATCTGACTCTAGAGACACACCAAGATTCCTGACTTGATTTTTAGTTGTATGACCCCTAGCGTCAAGGTATGCATTCACCTTGAGAACTTCATTTTTGTTTCCAAACACAATGACTTCAGTTTTGTCTTTGTTTAACTGAAGAAAGTTTTGGCACATCCAACTGTTTACTTCATCAATGCATTGGCACAGGGAGTCAATGGGGCTGTAATCGTTAGGTGATAGGGCTAAGTAGACCTGTGTGTCGTCTGCATAGCTGTGGTAAGCAATTTGGTTCTTTTTCATTATTTGGCTCATTGGGAGCATATACAGGTTGAACAGGAGTGGCGCAAGAATTGAGCCTTGAGGGACTCCGCATGTCATGGACGTCCACTCAGACTTATGGTCTCCTATACTCACATAATAACCTCTCCCTTCTAAGTATGACCTGAACCATTTTAGGACCATCCCAGAAAGCCCCACCCAGTTTTCCAGCCTGTCAAGAAGTATGTTGTGATCAACAGTGTCAAATGCAGCACTGAGGTCGAGTAGTACCAGTACTGATAATTTGCCTGTATCAGTATTTAAGCTGAATATCGTTTATTATCTTTATGAGCGCTGTCTCTGTGCTGTGATGCGATCGGAAACCAGATTGAAAATTGTCAAAGTATCCATTTGAGTTCAAGAATTTGTTCAGCTGATTGAAGACAACTTTTTCAATGATCTTGCCTATGAAAGGAAGATTTGAGATCGGCCTATAGTTGCTTAATATGGTCTTATCCAGATTGCTCTTTTTCAAGAGGGGCTTGACAACTGCAGTTTTCAGGGAGTTTGGAAAACTCCCAGAGAGAAGTGAGGAGTTTATCACTTCTAGGAGATCTGCTTCTAAACAGTTGAACACACTTTTGAAAAAAGATGTGGGAAGTGCATCAAGGGCGCAGGTTGATGTTTTAAGGTGCTGTACGGTTTCTTCCAAAATTTTGCCATCAATTTCTTTGAAATCAGACATAGTAACTACTTTCTCAGGTTGTGGTTTGATTTGAATGACCGCAGCACAACTCAAGGATGTGCTGATCACCTTTCTGATATTATTGATTTTTTCAGAGAAGAAAGAAGCAAACTCACTGCACTTGCTGTCTGACAGCATTTCACTGGGAATCTGGCTTGGGGGGGTTGTCAGTCTCTCTACAGTCGCAAAAAGAGTGCGTGTGTTGTTTAAGTTGCTGTTTATAATATTCGAGAAGAAAATCTGTCTAGCATTGCCTAGTTCCATATTAAAAGCATGGATGCTGTCTTTGTAGATGTTATAATGGACTACAAGTTTTGTCTTCCGCCACATGCGCTCTGCTTTTCTGCATTGTCTTTTCATATTTTGCACTGCTGTTGAGTTTCTCCAAGGTGCTTTTTGTCTTCCACTCTTCTTCCTGACTTTCACAGGAGCAATATCATCAATTACACTTTTAACTTTTGAGTTAAAAGAATCAAGGAGAAAATCAACAGAGTCAGCAGATATACTTGGTGTTAAAGATATAGCCTTCATAAATAGTACACTGGTGTTCTCATTTAAGCATCTCTTCTTGACAGACACAGATCTAGCTTCAATGGCAGGAGAGATCAATATATCAAAGAAAACACAGAAATGATCAGATAGTGCTACATCCTTAATAACAATCGATGAAATGATTAGACCCTTACTGATAAGTAAATCTAGCGTGTGTCCATGATTGTGTGTGGGTCCATGTACATGCTGAGTCAGATCAAAAGTTTTTAAAACAGTTATGAGTTCTTTTGTCATATTGGTTTCTGCATTATCTATGTGAATGTTAAAGTCTCCAGCAATGGCAAAACAGTCAAACTCTGAGGTAATTGTTGATAACAGTTCTGTAAAGTCCTCAGCGAAGGCTGGAGAGTATTTTGGAGGCCTGTAAATAATGATAAGTAAAATGCGTGGAGCACCTTTTAACACACTACCCAGATATTCGAAAGACGGGTAATTCCCAAATGATATTTGCTTACATTGATAGACATCTTTAAAGAGAGCAGCTAAACCCCCACCTCTCCTACCTTCTCTGCAGACACTCAAATAAGTAAAGTTAGGAGGGATGTTTCATTAAGGACTGTTGCACTACAGCTGTCTTCTAGCCAAGTTTCATTTAGAAACATATAATCCAGGTTGTATGTGCTTATTAAGTCATTGACTAGAAGTGATTTATTTTTAAGTGAGCGGATGTTTAAAAGTGCTAACTTAACAGTTTTTGTCCCCATTGCAATCTTAGTTTGGCGTGTAATAGGCACCAGATTAGATGGGTTTGCTGTACTGGCTTTTGAAGGCCTTAGACATTCTATGATGTAATCGAACAGCAATAGAGATTGATACAGGCACACTGGCTTCCCGCTTGTTTTGTAAACATTTGAGAAAGTTACTGTTATCATAGCGGGGACCCAACACATATCACTGAGAGCTGGTATCAGTTGTTTTTGGTTCACCTCGAGCAGATGGAGGAGGGTGTGAGCCCTGGCGTTGTGGCAGAGGTCGAAGAGCTCTCACAGGAGGAGGGGGAGGGCGAGCTGGGCCCGCAGGTGCTTGAGGGGCCTGACGTTTTTTGCTTGATATCTGGGGGCTTGCAGCAAAAGAGTGGGATAGTTTGGTTCCAGCATACACCAGTTCTTCCATTTTCTCTGAGAAACACAGATGTGGAGATGCTGGAGAGAGGGATAACGTGTCTGGTGAGAGGGGCTGTAATATGCTGTCCTGGTTTCCCTGGATGTTTTCCAGAAAGTCGTCCTTGGGTGCTGAATCTTGGAGCAGTTCTAATATGTCACAGTCTGTCTGTGGTGAACTTTGTGGGCAGGGCTCAGATGAAATTGTGTCCATGAGCAGAAATTGTTGTGGCTGAGTGGTGTTATCATTGTCCTTGTGTGATTTGTCAACTGCATGTCCATTCAGGTGCTGAAGTGAAGTCCTGTGGTCATTCATACTGTGTCCAGGTGTGTGTGTGCCATTCAGATTGAGTGGATTGGCACACACTGCAGAAAGATGATTGAGGGAGAAGTAGATATTGTCCTTTAGCACTCTTGAACCAAGTTTGTTTGGGTGGTGGCCATTCTGTCGAAACAGTTGCCTCTGACTCCAGAAAAGATTGAAGTTGTCAATGAAGTTCACTCCTTTTATATTGCAGGTTTTTGCAGCCATGTATTAAGCCCAAGCAACCGTGAAAACCTGTTTGTTCCTCTTGCTGGAAGTGGTCCACTGATGAATGTTTGAACTTTCAGTCTTTTAAGTGTTTCAAAAAGTTCATTGAAATCCTTTTTAAGGAGTTCTGACTGCTCTTTATGAATATCATTCTTCCCCACATGAATGATGAGTCGATTTGCAGTCTTATGTTTCATCAGAATGTTCTGAAGTTCCCTGTTTACATCCGAGGTTGTTGCTTGTGGAAGGCAGCATGTAGTTGTATCCCTGCTGCTAATGTTTCTGATTATGGAGTCACCCACTATCAGAGTCCTGGGCCCGGCTGTGCTCTGAGCTGAA
Organism: Xyrauchen texanus; assembly: GCF_025860055.1. Lineage (NCBI taxonomy): Eukaryota > Metazoa > Chordata > Actinopteri > Cypriniformes > Catostomidae > Xyrauchen > Xyrauchen texanus. Next base: position 41,198,112 of record NC_068300.1, on the reverse strand, counting down.
TGCCGCTGTCTGCTCGACCTTGAGCGCCAGTTCACATCAGTGTTAGCTACTGGCTGATTCAGTCTGTGTTCGATCACATTCATCACATTTGGGGATTCCTCATTCATTAATACTTCAAATCTGTTCTCAAGATGTATAGGCGGTGGTAGGAAACCAGTGTTTGCAATCCTTGTCAGAGCCGTATCTGGGGTAGAGGATGCTACTGCGGCAATATGAGATGCTCGTGACAATCTGATGTCTCGAGTACCTTTTGGTCTCGCTCCCTGTTTTTGCCATTGATTTTTAAGTCGATCGGCTTGTTTCTCTACACTCAGTATGGCCTGTCGAGGAGCACTAGATTCATTGGACTCACCGGCTGTATGCTGAGGGCGTCCATGACGAAGCTCTGTTGTGTGTTCCGTCTGGTTTGGTGGTCCTGTAAATAACTTTGTTTCAAGGACTGCAATCCTTTGTAAAGGTCTATGGCAGTTAGTGCAGCAAGTAGATTCCAGAAGAGGCATTTTCTCTTATCCTTTTGAATGTAGGAAGTTGTGTTTTCCCTTCCCTGGAATGAAAACTTTCAGTGGGAGGCTGGTCGGATAAAAGAATTCTGGTTTGTTTTTGTTTTTTGTAGTAGTCCAAGCTTTTGAGCACTGTGCTGATTTGTTTAAGTTAAAATTAGTTAAAATTAGTTGATAAAAGGAGATAAAATATGAAAATATAAAAGCGATAGAGCAAAGCGCGGAGCAGTAAGCAAGAGCGTCCGAACAGAAGCTGAGCAGGAAGTGATGTTCCCTCACTGGAAGTGCTAGGTGGTGTGATAGTAAGATAGTAAGGATACAGTCGTAATAAAGTATCAAAGAGGGAAAATAATATTAATAATAATTAATAACATTAATAATAATTAATAACATTAATTAATAATAATTGAAATGAGAAACTTAATTCAAATTTACATTCGAAATTTGTTTGTTTCAAACCAAATTTGAATAAGTGTAAGAAAAGTTAGAGATCAGAATTATATCCGATGATAATCACGATTGCTGTAAGACATCAGTGATAGCATCTGAAATAAAACAAACTGGAAATTAACCACTTCAAAACAGAACGCAAGGAGGAAGGAAGTGATAAACCGACTTAGCAGGGGAGGCCCCAAAGGGGGCGCATTTCCTCTAAGTGGGCATTAGTCACTGGACTGAGACTTAAATTTAAATTTCCAATATTAATGATCGTAATCAATGATTAATCATACGGTTTTGACTAGATAACAATACATACAAAAACGCCCCAAAAAGGGCTTATATAGTCCAAGAGTCTGCTTCAAATATATATAGATAATTAAACACAACGAATTATAATTAATTAGGAATATACATCATATGCAGACAGGCTATATTAATTTTAATAACACCTTAATGGAATTGACCCGTAGGCTACCGCAACCAGTCAGTTCGTCCAGCGAACCGCTTTGCTAAATACTCCTGATCAATCCTCCAGAAGGTTTATTTTTAGTATAAGCTTATTCATCAAAAGCACGTTAACTTACTTTGATAATATCAGCTCATAGCATAAAATCGCACATTAAAGAGGCTTTGTTTTATGACCAACAAACACAGACAATCAAGCGTATAATTGGGTTTAATACAAGGAACTAGGATATATCACTACACTTAACAAACAGACATTTAACATATAACATAAAATAAACAAAGTAAACACAATAAGGAAAATAAAGAGATTATTATAGAGATAGTAAACTTATTTCAACAGTTAACCTTTGAGAGCCAGCATGGAAATTACACACTGTAATGCATTTGAATTTCAATGAAATAATTTTTGCACAATGGACCTTTGTGTGTCGCTGAGCAAGACTGCGTGTATGTCGTGTCCTCGTGGCGTCCGTGAGATGGGCTTTCAGTCGGTGCTTCCAGAGCGTGGGTTGCTCGCGGGAAGTTTGAAGCGTCTTAGAGGGTAGCTGTTGAAGAGTCGACGGGTGTTCCGGAGAGTTGCAGGGGAGTCCAAAAGTACGGGGGAAGAGTGCAGAAGAGAAGAGATGTAAGAGATGCAAGAGAGATGCAAGAGATGCAAGAGAGAGTACGAGAGAGTAAGAGACCGATTCAATGCTGGGGCCGGACTTTTATGGTAGGGAGGTCACCCCTCCTTTGGGAGAAGTGACCCAATGAGACTCCTCCGTTTTGGGTGTGAGTTTGCTCCCTTTGTCCTGTCAAGGCTCATTTGCATATCATTTGCCTAATTTATGACTCGGTCAGGACTTTGGTTGAATTACCCAAAAGGCAGTAAAAACCTAGCAGAATACAATTTTAAAGTAATCTTATATTTATATTCAGCTAGGACAAGTCGTAAGGTTCAATTTGATACCAAGAACGTGTATTTAGTACACTTAAAAGTGGATATACATAGTCAGGCTTTTATTTAAAGCTTCAGAGTTTAACTAACACAACTAGACAAATTTTAACTAGTTTGAAGTCAATCAGAAATACACAAACATACGGGGATTAAACATATTTCCTTAAAAATAAGCCCTTCTAGGTTTTAAATGAAAGACACACTTTGTTGCCAACTTTTCACGTGCCTTTCTCACATGGTAAAGCACGAGGATTTGGAGTGTCCCTCTGTCAATAGCACATTGTACTTCACTGACTAGCTGGCGCCATTTCAGTGATCTTACAGGGGTTCTTTGTATTCAGAATCGATGAGTCCACTGATTCTCTGCCATACTTTACAACACATACTCCTGTTAGGCTGTTGGTGGACACATACACCTATACAATCAAATGGAAATTGACAGTTAGTCTGTTGGTGGACACATACTCCTGTTAGGCTGTTGGTGGACACATACACATATACAATCAAATGGAAATTGACAGTTAGTCTGTTGGTGGACACATACTCCTATACAATCAATTGCTAATGGGTTGTTAGGCTGTTGATGGACACAGGCTACAGAGACCTATGTAATAAATTGGAAATGGGCAGTTAGGCTGTTGGTGAACATATACACCTATACAATAAATGTATAATGGGCAGTTAGTGTCACGATTGAGCAGCAAGGCAGACGAGGAGATGCGGATCTAAATGCAGTTACACTTTATTAAATAAACAAGCAAGAAAAAACACAAAGGAAAACCTTCAATGGGGAAATAAACATAAAACTAGAAAACACAGGCAGGGAACACACACCAGGCTAACAACATTCAACGAACGACAAGGAGTGAACAAAAAGCAGGGCTTAAATACACAGTGAGTGATGACAGAATGAGACACAGGTGAAAGCAATGAACAAAATGGCAGTGATGATGGCAGGTGGATTCTGGGAAGTGTAGTTCTAAACAATGACAAGTGAGACAGTGGAGCTAAACAAGGGACAAAATTGAAAACTATGGAATGCAAGGTGACAAAAATGGCAGACAGAGGGCAACAGTGAAACAAGACAAGGAATTCCTAACAGTTAGTCTGTTTTTGGATACATTTACCTATAATATCAATGGCTAATGGGCAGGTAGTCTGTTGGTGGATACATTTACCTATAATATCAATGGCTAATGGGCAGGTAGTCTGTTGGTGGACACATACAGTTATACAATAAATTGGATATAGGCAGTTAGTCTGTTGGTGGACACATACAACTATACCATCAATTAGAAATGGGCAGTTAGTCTGTTGGTGGACACATGCAGCTATACCATCAATTCGAAATGGGCAGTTAGTCTGTTGGTGGACACATAGTCCTATACAATCGACGGCAAATGGGCAGTTAGTTGGTTGGTGGACACATAAACCTACACAATCAATTGGAAATGTGCAGTTAGTCTGTTGGTGGACACATAAACCTACACAATCAGTTGAAATGGGCAGTTAGCCTGTTGGTGGACACAAGCTAGAGAGACCTATGTAATAAATTGTAAATGGTCAGTTAGTCTGTTGGTGGACACTATAATAGCTATAATATAAAATGCTTATGGACATTTAGTCTGTTGGTGGAAACATACAGCTAAACAATCAATTGAAAATGGGCAGTTAGCCTGTTGGTGGACACAGGCTAGCGAGACCTATGTAATAAATTGTAAATGGTCAGTTAGTCTGTTGGTGGACACTATAATAGCTATAATATAAAATGCTTATGGGCATTTAGTCTGTTGGTGGAAACATACAGCTAAACAATACATTGGAAATGGGCAGTTAGTCTGTTGGTGGACACATTCAGTTATACAATCAATGGCTAATGGGCAGTTAGTCTGTTGGTTTTACACCTACAACTATAAAATCAATTGGAAATGGGCAGTTAGTCTGTTGTTGGACACAGGCAACAGAGACCTATGTAATAACTTTGAAATGGGCAGTTAGGCTGTTGTTGTGGAGTGGTGGTGGCGTAGTGGCTAAAGCACAGGGCTGTTAATCAGAAGGTCACAGGTTCTGACCCCACAACCACCACCATTGTGTCCTTGAGCAAGGCACTTAACTCCAGGTTGTTCCGGGGGGATTGTCCCTGTAATAATTGTACTGTAAGTCGCTTTGGATAAAAGCGTCTGCATAAAGGTAAATGTTGTTGGACACATACACCTATACAATCAATTTATAATGGCCAGTTAGTCTGTTTTTGGATACATTTACCTATAAAATCAATGGCTAATGGGCAGGTAGTCAGTCTGTTGGTGGACACAGTTACCTATAATATCAATGGCTAATGGGCAGGTAGTCTGTTGGTGGACACATACACCTATACAATCACTTGGAAATGGGCAGTTAGTCTGTTGGTGGACACATAGAGCTATAATATAAACTGCCTATTGGCATTTAGTATGTTGGTGGACACATACAGCTATACAATAAATTAGAAATTGGCAGTTAGACTGTTGGTGGACAAATACAGCTATACCATCAATTAGAAATGGGCAGTTAGTATATTGGTGGACACATACAGCTAAACAATAAATTGGAAATGGGCAGTTAGTCTGTTGGTGGACATATACAGCTATACAATCAATGGCTAATGGGCTGTTAGTCTGTTGGTGGACACAGGCAACAGAGACCTATGTAATAATTTGGAAATTGACAGTTAGGCTGTTGGTGGACACATACAGCTATACAATCAAGTGCTAATGGGTTGTTAGGCTGTTGATGGACATATACAGCTATACAATCAAGTGCTAATGGGTGGTTAGGCTGTTGGTGGACACATACACCTATACAATCAATTTATAATGGGCAGTTAGTCTGTTTTTGGATACATTTACCTATAAAATCAATGGCTAATGGGCAGAGAGTCTGTTGGTGGACACATTTACCTATAATATCAATGGCTAATGGACAGGTAGTCTGTTGTTGGACACATACACCTATATAATCACTTGGAAATGGGCAGTTAGTCTGTTGGTGGACACATAGAGCTATAATATAAAATGCCTATGGGCATTTAGTATGTTGGTGGACACATACAGCTATATAATCAATTGGATAGGGGCAGTTATTCTGTTGGTGGACACATACAGCTATACAATAAATTGGATATAGGCAGTTAGTCTGTTGGTGGACACATGCAGCTATAAAATAAATTAGAAATGGGCAGTTAGTCTGTTGGTGGACACATAGTCCTATACAATCGATGGCTAATGGGCAGTTAGTCTGTTGTTGGACACATACAGATATTCAATAAATTGCTAATGGGCAGTTAGGCTGTTGGTGGACATATACAGTACATCTATACAATCAATGCCTAATGGGCAGTTAGTCTGTTGGTGGACACCTACAACTATACAATCAATTGCTAATGGGCAGTTAGTCTGTTGTTGGACACCTACAACTATACAATCAATTGAAAGTGGCAGTTAGTCTGTTGGGGGACACATACTCCTATACAATCAATGGCTAATGGGCAGTTAGTCTGTTGTTGGACACATACAGCTATACAATCAATTGCTAATGGGCAGTTAGCCTGTTGGTGGACACAGGCTAGAGAGACCTATGTAATAATTTGTAAATGGTCAGTTAGTCTGTTGGTGGACACTATCATAGCTATAATATAAAATGCTTATGGGCATTTAGTCTGTTGGTGGAAATATACAGCTAAACAATAAATTGGAAATGGGCAGTTAGTTTGTTGGTGGACACATACAGTTATACAATCAATAGCTAATGGGCAGTTAGTCTGTTGGTGGACACCTACAACTATATAATCAATTGCTAATGGGCAGTTAGTCTGTTGGTTTTACACTTACAACTATACAATCAATGGCTAATGGGCAGTTAGTCTGTTGGTGGACACAGGCAACAGAGACCTATGTAATAACTTTGAAATGGGCAGTTAGGCTGTTGTTGGACACATACACCTATACAATCAATTTATAATGGGCAGTTAGTCTGTTTTTGGATACATTTACCTATAAAATCAATGGCTAATGGGCAGGTAGTCAGTCTGATGGTGGACACATTTACCTATAATATCAATGGCTAATGGGCAGGTAGTCTGTTGTTGGACACATACACCTATATAATCACTTGGAAATGGGCAGTTAGTCTGTTGGTGGACACATAGAGCTATAATATAAAATGCCTATGGGCATTTAGTATGTTGGTAGACACATACAGCTATACCATCAATTAGAAATGGGCAGTTAGTATATTGGTGGACACATACAGCTATACAATAAATTGGATATAGGCAGTTAGTCTGTTGGTGGACACATGCAGCTATAAAATAAATTAGAAATGGGCAGTTAGTCTATTGGTGGACACATAGTCCTATACAATCGATGGCTAATGGGCAGTTAGTCTGTTGTTGGACACATACAGATATTCAATAAATTGCTAATGGGCAGTTAGGCTGTTGGTGGACATATACAGTACATCTATACAATCAATGCCTAATGGGCAGTTAGTCTGTTGGTGGACACCTACAACTATACAATCAATTGCTAATGGGCAGTTATTCTGTTGGGGGACACCTACAACTATACAATCAATTGAAAGTGGCAGTTAGTCTGTTGGGGGACACATACTCCTATACAATCAATGGCTAATGGGCAGTTAGTCTGTTGTTGGACACATACAGCTATACAATCAATTGCTAATGGGCAGTTAGCCTGTTGGTGGACACAGGCTAGAGAGACCTATGTAATAATTTGTAAATGGTCAGTTAGTCTGTTGGTGGACACTATCATAGCTATAATATAAAATGCTTATGGGCATTTAGTCTGTTGGTGGAAATATACAGCTAAACAATAAATTGGAAATGGGCAGTTAGTCTGTTGGTGGACACATACAGTTATACAATCAATGGCTAATGGGCAGTTAGTCTGTTGGTGGACACCTAAAACTATATAATCAATTGCTAATGGGCAGTTAGTCTGTTGGTTTTACACTTACAACTATACAATCAATTGGAAATGGGCAGTTAGTCTGTTGGTGGACACCTACAACTATACAATCAATTGAAAATGGCAGTTAGTCTGTTGGGGGACACACACAGCTATACAATCAATGGCTAATGGGCAGTTAGTCTGTTGGTGGACACCTACAACTATACAATCAATTGGAAATGGGCAGTTAGTCTGTTGGTTTTACACTTACAACTATACAATCAATGGCTAATGGGCAGTTAGTCTGTTGGTGGACACAGGCAACAGAGACCTATGTAATAACTTTGAAATGGGCAGTTAAGCTGTTGTTGGACACATACACCTATACAATCAATTTATAATGGGCATTTAGTCTGTTTTTGATACATTTACCTATATAATCAATGGCTAATGGGCAGGTAGTCAGTCTGTTGGTGGACACATTTACCTATAATATCAATGGCTAATGGGCAGGTAGTCTGTTGGTGGACACATACACATATACAATCACTTGGAAATGGGCAGTTAGTCTGTTGGTGGACACATAGGGCCCTATCTTGCACCCGGCGCAAATGACTTTGTACACTGACGCATGTATCATTCCTATTTTGCACCCGCGCAAAGCGGGCTTTTCCCTCCACAGACGCACGTCGGTAAACTAGGAAATTAACTTGCGCTCCCTGGGCGGGTCGGCGCAAAAAGGAGGCGTGTTTCGGCGCAAACATTCCCTAGTGCTATTTTGCAGTTCCAGAAAACAGTTCTGCCACTGACCAGAAAAAACCTAGTCTAAAGTCAGTGGGGCGTTGCACGTTGTTCATAATGCTATTTTAAGCACGCATGCTTGGGAATTATGTAGCGGGTGCACAACGCACATACACTTTGATTCTCTCAACACAGATGCAGCAGTTTTTATTTTTGCAAATCATACATTACAGCAAGGAAAAATATTAACACATGAGGGAAATCATTGTGATATCCATGAAGATGTAAAAAAATGTAGGCCTAAATCTAGCTTACACATTTACCCACATTTTTCAGGCTAATTGTAGTAATGTGTTATGTTCCCTGTTGTCTTTTGTTTTTTGTACTGTTATTTTGAAATTTAGTTTAGTTCCTGTTTTGGTTTTTGTAGTCCTTTGTAGTTTCTTTTATGCTGTCATGTTCACTGTTGTCTTTTGTTTCTGTGCTTTTATGTTGAAGTTTAGTTTAGTTCCTGTTTCCTGTTTGGTTTTTGTAGTCCTTTGTAGTATCTTTTCATGATTGGTTTTCCCCTGATTGTTGCCCCAGGTGTCCCTCATTCCCTCGTTTGTTCCTTTGTGTATTTAAACCCTGGTTCTTTGTTTAGTCATTGTCGGTCGTTGTTTGATGTGTGTGCAGGAATGTTTGCTGCCCTAGTTCTCCGTTTATGTTTGCCCTGGTTCTCCATTTAAGTTTATTTCCCCCTTGTGGGTTTTTCCTTTGTTTATTCGTTTGTTCATTTAATAAAAGTCTAAACTGCATTTGGATCCGCATCTCCTCGTCTGCTTCGCTGCTCAAACGTAACAGATGGGTTTTTCCTTTGTTTATTCGTTTGTTCATTTAATAAAAGTCTAAACTGCATTTGGATCCGCATCTCCTCGTCTGCTTCGCTGCTCAAACGTAACAGAACGACCGACCACACATGGATCCAGCAGCTATTCGGGCCAAATGTCGGCTGCTCAATCTGCAGCAAGAACACAGAAGTCAGTGAACCAGTGCCTGTCGCCTCAGAGGTCAGTGAGCCAGCGCCTGTCGCCTCAGAGGTCAGTGAGCCAGCGCCTGTCGCCTCAGAGGTCAGTGAGCCAGCGCCTGTCGCCTCGACTGTCCCTGAGCCAGCGCCTGTAGCCTCGACTGTCCCTGAGCCAGTGCCTGTAGCCTCGACCGTCCCTGAGCCAGCGCCTGTAGCCTCGACCGTCCCTGAGCCAGCGCCTGTAGCCTCGACCGTCCCTGAGCCAGCGCCTGTAGCCTCGACCGTCCCTGAGCCAGCGCCTGTAGCCTCGACCGTCCCTGAGCCAGCGCCTGTAGCCTCGACCGTCCCTGAGCCAGCGCCTGTAGCCTCGACCGTCCCTGAGCCAGCGCCTGTAGCCTCGACCGTCCCTGAGCCAGCGCTGTAGCCTCGACCGTCCCTGAGCCAGCGCCTGTAGCCTCGACCGTCCCTGAGCCAGCGCCTGTAGCCTCGACCGTCCCTGAGCCAGCGCCTGTAGCCTCGACCGTCCAAGAGCCAGCGCCTGTAGCCTCGACCGTCCAAGAGCCAGCGCAAGTAGCCATGACCGTCCAAGAGTCCGAGCCTCCCGAGCTTTCCAGAGCTCCGCCTCCCGAGCTTTCCAGAGCTCCGCCTCCCGAGCTTTCCAGAGCTCCGCCTCCCGAGCTTTCCAGAGCTCCGCCTTCCGAGCCTCCCGAGCTTTCCAGAGCTCCGCCTTCCGAGCCTCCCGAACTTTCCAGAGCTCCGCCTTCCGAGCCTCCCGAGCTTTCCAGAGCTCCGCCTTCCGAGCCTCCCGAGCTTTCCAGAGCTCCGCCTTCCGAGCTTTCCAGAGCTCCGCCTTCCGAGCTTTCCAGAGCTCCGCCTTCCGAGCTTTCCAGAGCTCCGCCTTCCGAGCTTTCCAGAGCTCCGCCTTCCGAGCTTTCCAGAGCTCCACCTCCCGAGCTTCCTAGAGCTCCACCTTCCAAGCCTCCCAAGCTTTCCAGAGCTCCGCCTTCCGAGCTTTCCAGAGCTCCGCCTCCCGAGCTTGTTAGAGCTCCGCCTCCCGAGCTTTCCAGAGCTCCGCCTCCCGAGCTTTCCAGAGCTCCGCCTCCCGAGCTTTCCAGAGCTCCGCCTCCCGAGCTTTCCAGAGCTCCGTCATCTGAGCTTCCTAGGGCTCCCCCTCTCATGTCTCTCGAGCCTTCCAGGGCTCCGCCTCTCGAGCCTCCCAGGGCTCCGCCTCTCGAGCCTCCCAGGGCTCCGCCTCTCGATCCTCCCAGGGCTCCGCCTCCAAAGTCTCTCGAGCCTCCCAGGGCTCCACCTCCAAAGTCTCTCGAGCCTCCCAGGGCTCCGCCTCTCGAGCCTCCCAGGGCTCCGCCTCTCGAGCCTCCCAGGGCTCCGCCTCTCGAGCCTCCCAGGGCTCCGCCTCTCGAGCCTTCCAGGGCTCCGCCTCTCGAGCCTCCCAGGGCTCCGCCCCTCAAGCCTCTCGAGCCTCCCAGGGCTCCGCCCCTCAAGCCTCTCGAGCCTCCCAGGGCTCTGCCCCTCAAGCCTCTCGAGCCTCCCAGGGCTCCGCCCCTCAAGCCTCTCGAGCCTCCCAGGGCTCCGCCCCTCAAGTCTCTCGAGCCTTCCTGGGCTCCGCCTCCCGAGCCTCCTGCAGCTCTTCTCCCAGAGACTCCAGAACCTTCTAGGGCTCCGCCTCTAGAGCATCCTACGGCGCACCCTCCCTCGGCTCCACCTCCAGAGCCTTCCAGGCCTCCGCCTCTAGAGCTGCCTACGGCGCCACCTCCCTCGGCTCCGCCTCCTGAGCCTTCCAGGTCTCCGCCTCCTGAGCCTTCCTCGGCTCCGCCTCCTGAGCCTTCCTCGGCTTTGCCTCCTGAGCCTCCCACGGCTCCGCCCCTTGAGCCTCCAGAGCTTTCCATGGTTCCGCCTCCCTCGGCTCCGCCTCCTGAGCCTCCCGAGCCTTCCTTGGCCCTACCTTACTCGGCTCCGCCTCCCTCAGCTCTGCCTCCTGAGCCTCCCTCAGCTCTGCCTCTTGAGTCTCCCACGGCTCTGCCCCCTGAGCTTCCAGAGCTTTCCATGGTTCTGCCTCCCACAGCTCCGCCTCCTGAGTCTTCTACGGCTCCGCCTCCAAAGTAATTCTTGGCCCCGCCCACCACGGTTCCGTCCTACTGGTCCACCCAAGGCCTCACCACCTGAGTCTGCCACGGCTCAACCTGCCTCTACTCCGCCCACAGTGTCTCCCACGGCTCTGCCTGCCTCTGCTCCGCCCCCAGGGTCTCCTGCGGCCTTGCCTACGCCTCCTTCGGCGCCGCCATCCAAGTCTGCGACTGCTCCGCCTCAGAAGTCCTCCTTGGCTCCGCCAGCTCCCCTAGTGTCCAATCTTCCTCCCAGGCCCCCTGAACCAGCCCTTGCCCTGCGGCCACCTCCAAGGCCACCTGAACCTGTCCCTGTCCTGTGGCCACCTCCCAGACCTCCTGAACCGGTCCTTGTCTTGTGGCCACCTCCCTGGCCTCCTAAACCTGTTCCTACCCGGTGGAGGCTCCCCAGGCCACCTGACCCTGGCCCCGTCTCACACCCCCATAGACTGCCTGCCTGCCCTCTCGGCCTCCCTGGCCTACCTGTCAGCCCCTTGTGCCTTCGTGGACTGCCTGTCTGCCCTCTTGGCCTCCCTGGTCTGCCTAATTGCCCCTCGTGCCCCCGTGGACTGCCTAATTGCCCCTCGTACCCCCGTGGACTGCCTAATTGCCCCTCGTGCCCCCATGGACTGCCTAATTGCCCCTTGTGCCTCCTTGGACTGTCCCTGTACCCCTTGTGCCCCCTTTTATCTGTCTGTTTTCCCCCTGTTCCAGTCCCTCACCCTTTGGACATTTATTTGTGTTTGTTGTTCTTGTCGTTTTCTTTAGGACCGTCTGGAATCCGGTCCTTTTGAGGGGGGTTATGTTATGTTCCCTGTTGTCTTTTGTTATTTTGAAGTTTAGTTTAGTTCCTGTTTTGGTTTTTGTAGTTTCTTTTATGCGGTCATGTTCACTGTTGTCTTTTGTTTCTGTGCTTTTATGTTGAAGTTTAGTTTAGTTCTTGTTTCCTGTTTGGTTTTTGTAGTCCTTTGTAGTTTCTTTTCATGATTGGTTTTCCCCTGATTGTTGCCCCAGGTGTCCCTCATTCCCTCGTTTGTTCCTTTGTGTATTTAAACCCTGGTTCTTTGTTTAGTCATTGTCGGTCGTTGTTTGATGTGTGTGCAGGAATGTTTGCTGCCCTAGTTCTCTGTTTATGTTTGCCCTGGTTCTCCGTTTAAGTTTATTTCCCCCTTGTGGGTTTTTCCTTTGTTTATTCATTTGTTCATTTAATAAAAGTCTAAACTGCATTTGGATCCGCATCTCCTCGTCTGCTTCGCTGCTCAAACGTAACATAATGATGGATCAGACCTGTTTGCCCAATAGTGGCAAGACACATATGTATATAAGGACATCTGACAAATTAGTTTGTCCGTCAAGAACCAGGAAAAAAAAAATCTGAAAACTGCGAAATCACCTTTACCATAATGTAAGTACATTAAAAACCTTACTCTTTAACTTACCAGTTAAGTTGAGCTTTCTCATATTTTTTTCTATTGCACAGTGAGATGGAGTATGTCTTGGGACAGATAATTAGACACCGGAGGGAGAGGGTCTACCGGCCCAGACAGACCTATCTCTCCCTCAGTGAGGAGGAATGTATGCGTAAGTTACGCCTGACCCGCCAGGCTGTGACCGACATCTGCCATCTCCTTGCAGATGAGCTGGGGACTGATGCACCCTGTCCCTATGCCTGCCCCGTTGCAGTGAGAGTTACAGCGGCATTGCATTTCTATGCATCTGGGTCGTTCCAGCACCCCCTTAGCTCCATTGGAGGCATTTCACAATCTGCCATAAGTTCGGCTATACATGCAGTTACATCAGGTCTAGGCCGACATGCTGGGGAATACATCCAATTCCCCTTCACACCTGACAGCCAGGAAAGAGCGAAGCATGTGTTTTCTGCAAAGTATGGGTTCCCTGATGTCCTTGGTGTTATAGACTGCATCCATGTGCAGCTACGTGCCCCATCAGAAAACGCACTTGTATACGTCAACCGCAAGGGAACCTATTCAATCAACATACAAGTCATTTGCGATGCTAATAGTAAAATCACCCATGTCTTTGCGAATTATCCAGGCTCGAGCCACGACTCATTTATACTAGCAAACTCTGCCATTCCTGCCATCTTCGAGGGGAATCCCCCGTTGGATGGGTGGCTATTAGGGGACAACGGGTATACGTTAAAGACATGGCTGATGACACCATTTTTGATGCCAGCAACAATGAGTGAAATACGGTTTAATCGAAAACACACACAAACACGCTGTGTAATTGAACGAACGTTCGGCATACTGAAAATGCGCTTCATGTGTTTGGATCAGGAGGCACTTTACAGTACAGTCCTCAAAAAGTTGCAGCATTCTTTGTGGCATGTTGTGTTTTACACAACATTTCCATAAATCAAGGTTGTGTTGTTGACATAGATGAGGAAACATTAGAGGTGTCACGATCCCTGGTGTTTTCCGTGTCACCGTCACCATGTTCCGATACCTGGTTGTCTTCCCCGCGTTTTCCGTGTCCATGTTCCACTCTGTCATTGTACACACCTGACTCTTGTTTGTATCCTCATGTGTCTGTGTATTTAAACCCTGCCTGTTCCTCCATTACCTTGTCGAATGTTGATGTTCGCTCCCATGCCTGTATTCCCGTGTTCCCAGTTCCTGTGTTTTCGTGTTTTGTTTTCATTTTGCCCATCGTGGTAGTTTATTTTGTTATGTCTGTTTATTTCCTTTTTCATTAAACCTGCTTATAGATCCAAACTCCCTCGTCTGCCTCCGTCTGCATTCGTAACAGAACAATCGACCTCCATGGATCTAACGGTTCTACGAGCCAACTGCCAGCTGCTCAGCCTCATTCAGGGGGACCGTCCTGTGGAAGACCACATCCGTGATTTCCTCGAGCTGGCTAGCGTCACGGACTTCCCAGACTCCTCCCTGGTGGGCTTCTTCCGGGCCAACCTAAACAGTGCGCTCAAGGAGCGGTTGCCTCCAGCCGCGCGTACATTGAGGAGACTCTGCTGGCCTGCGCCTCGCCGTTCACTGTGGGCATCGTCGAGGAGAACCCTGCCTCTCCTCCCACAGTGGTAACCCTCCATTCGCCCATGGTTCGTCCCTTCACGCCTGCCAGCGAGCCAACCTCCATGCCTGCCTTGGTCAAAGAGCCAGTGCTGCCAGCTTCGCCCGCCCGGAGGAGGAGGAGGAGAAGAAAGGCTTCCGCTCCCCAGTGCACACCTGCTACGGTCAGCGAGCCTGCACCTGCCCCCTCAGCCGTCCCTGAGCCAGCGCCTGTAGTCTCCGTCGTCAGCGAGCCAGTGCCTGTAGCCTCCGTCGTCAGCGAGCCAGTGCCTGTAGCCTCGACCGACCCAGAGCCAGCATCTGTAGCATCGACCATCCCAGAGCCAGCGCATCTCGAGCCTCCCAGGGCTCCGCCCCTCAAGTCTCTCGAGCCTCCCAGGGCTCCGCCTCTCAAGCCTCTCGAGCCTTCCAGGGCTCCACCTCTCAAGCCTCTCGAGCCTTCCAGGGCTCCGCCCCTCAAGTCTTGTGAGCCTAACTCGGCTCCGCCTCTCGAGTCTCCCAGGACTCCGCCTCTCAACCTGACTCTTGTTTGTATCCTCATGTGTCTGTGTATTTAAACCCTGCCTTTTCCTCCATTACCTTGTCGATTGTTGAATGTTGATGTTCGCTCCCATGCCTGTATTCCCGTGTTCCCAGTTCCTGTGTTTTCGTGTTTTGTTTTCATTTTGCCCATCGTGGTAGTTTCTTTTGTTATGTCTGTTTATTTCCTTTTTCATTAAACCTGCTTATAGATCCGAACTCCTCGTCTGCCTCCGTCTGCATTCGTAACAAGAGGACTTAAGGAGACGCGATGGTGAACTGCATGTGCCGATGCCACTTAACCTAAATGCCCCAGCAGCAGCACGGGACAGGAGAGCTTATTTGGCAGAAGAGCTGCTGCATCATCTATAGTGAGGTAAAGCAAATTAATCTCGGTCTAATGTTCGACTACATTTAAAAAATATAACCATGCATATATTCGTAATTCAGAGAGAACGAGTCCAAAACATCTGAAAGTATTTATTTGTGACATTTCTTTATTTACATTTGTCAAAATGAAAAATCAATATCAAACAGTAATTGATTAAAAAAAAAAAAAATACAAACGGAAAATTAGGTTGAAAAGATTTTAAACGGAATAAATGTAATTATTTTTCCCTCCTCTGCCACGTTAATCCGCCATAATAATAACAATCCGCCATGCAACATGCGCACCTGCTCTTAAAGGGTATGTTGGATGACGCTCTGATTGGTTTATTTCACGTTATGCCCAAACCACACCTATGAATAATGAAGCTATTTCAGACCAACCCCTTTTAAACTTGCGTTGGGCGCAAGAGTCATTTATCCCGCCGGTAAAATAGCAACAGCGCCCAAGACCCACCCACAAAGTTACTTGCGCTTCGCGCTTGATACTTGCGTTTCAGATCGTTAAAATAGGGCCCATAGAGCTATAATATAAAATGCCTATTGGCATTTAGTATGTGTCAGGAGGCAATCAGGCTCACTCACATCCACAACACAAAGATCACACTCACCCGAATACTAATCACCTGCACCTGTCATCAATCCAGCAATCCAGCAATCACCAGCACTATTTAAGAGCACAACTCGCCTCCAGTCTCTGTCAAACCTTGAACGAGGAAATATCCACTAACCTGCTCTCTGTGCTTTTCAGACGATTGTTCCTGAGACTATTCCAGTCTGTTTCCTCAGTACACCCTTGTGTTACTTACCTGTTTTCCCTCGTCCAGAGACTCCTCCATCTCCCTGGTGTTCATACTCCGCGTCCTTTGGATTGTGATACTTACCACACTCAAGCCTGCCGTTATCTGCAAGAGAAAAGACGGTCATTCATCAGTATTATACTCACAGCGCCTGTTGATGCATCTGAACTTCCCTACTGTCCTACGAAAGCTTCATTAAAAGTTATTCTGAATCCTTCTAACCTTGTTGTCCTAGTGTGTATCCTGACAGAAGGTTTGACCAAAATTTCGGAACAACCTACCGTCAAGGATTAAATCCAGCCCTCAGATTACAACTCGCAATTTATGATGATGTCATGGGCCTTGAAGTTTATTCAACAATCTATCCGAGTCTCTCGCCGAGTTCAAAATTGTTACCCAGATCTTCACCAATCATCATATGCTTCCTCGTCTAGGCCTGCTGATATCCCAGATCTCCGCGGGGTTGAGCCTATGCAAATTGACCATACCCGTCTTTCTCCATCAGAAAGAACCAGACGCATGTCCCATAATCTCTGTCTGTATTGTGGGGACAACTCTCATTACATCGGTGGTTGTCCTGTCCGTCCACCTCGTCTCTTGGTGAGTTCGTTGGTAGTCAGTCCCCTCAATATTGCTCCTTTATCCACCACCGTTTCATTGATTTCTACTGATGTTACCATCTCAGTTACAGCCCTCATTGATTCAGGATCAGCGGGTAATTTCATCTCGGGCGACCTCTGCCGGCAACTTCAACTCCGAAAATCCTCTGCTCAACCCCGTTCACAGCCAAATCAGTGACTGGAAAGACCTTGAATCCTGGGTATGTAAAACACAGAATAAAACCAATCACTTTAAGAGTCGGTTGTCTACACGAAGAACCATTCACTCCTTTGGTGTTAGAAAATTCCACTTCTGCGATCATTCTTGGCAGACCCTGGCTCATCCAGCACAATCCTGATGTCTCATGGAACAACGGAGAAATTCTGCGCTGGGGTTCTACTTGTTTCTCTACCTGCTTCCCTAAGCTTCCAAGACCTGCCTCTACTTCGTCTCAAACTATCTCCATTGCTGTGACCTCTATCGAGAGCCCTCAAGCAAAACGGACCATGGAAATTCCACCCTGTTATGCCTCCTTTGCAGACGTATTTAGTCCTGAAAAGGCCTCTCATCTTCCCCCACACAGACCTTGGGATTGCGCCATTGACTTGGAACCTGATACATCGGTGCCCCGCGGCCACATTTATTCTCTCTCCATCCCAGAACAACGAGCCATGGAAGAGTATATACAAGAAGCCCTAAATCAGGGGTACATTCGTCCATCAACTTTGCCAGCAGCATCTAGTTTCTTCTTCGTGGCAAAGAAAGATGGTGGTCTAAGACCTTGCATCGACTATCGGGCTTTGAATAAGATCACCATCAAGTTTCGGTACCCACTCCCTCTCGTACCCACATCACTCGAACAGCTACGAGGCGCTAGTATCTTCACCAAGCTTGACCTCAGAAGTGCGTATAATCTAATCCGGATACGAGAGGGGATGAGTGGAAGACCGCATTCATTACCCCTCTGGCCACTACTGAATATCTTGTTATGCCGTATGGTCTGGTCAACGCCCCTTCGGTGTTTCAAGATTTCATGAACGAAATACTCCGTGATTTCCTCAACAAATTTGTGATAGTATATATTGATGACATTCTTATCTTCTCCCAAGAGGAATCTTCACATCAACGACATGTCTCCAGTGTTCTCCAACGATTACGAGATCACTCCCTCTTCCTAAAAGCAGAGAAATGCATCTTCCATCAAGATTCGGTTACTTTCCTTGGGCACATTGTGGGTAAGCAGGGGGTGAAGATGGATGAAGGAAAGGTCGCGGCAGTCACCTCATGGCCCACTCCGCAAACAGTAAAAGAACTCCAACGATTCCTTGGCTTCGTGAATTTCTATCGCAGGTTCATTAACAATTACAGTACCATAACCTCTGCTCTTACCTCTCTCCTGAAAGGGAAACCAAAATCCCTGTCCTGGAACCTTGAAGCTGACCATGCCTTCCAGACGTTGAAAAACGAGTTCATCTCTGCTCCTCTTCTACGCCACCCTAACCCAGACCTCGCCTTCATCGTTGAAGTCGATGCCTCCACAACTGGAGTAGGTGCCATACTTTCTCAGCACCAGGGGGATTCCCATAAACCTCTTCCCTGTGCCTTCTTTTCAAAAAAATTATCCCCAGCTGAACAGAATTATGATGTGGGTAACCGGGAACTCCTCGCCATCAAATTGGCTTTGGAAGAGTGGAGACATTGGCTCGAAGGGGCACAACATCCTTTCACGGTACTTACCGATCATAAGAACCTTCAGTATCTCAAAGAAGCCAAGAGACTAAACCCACGTCAAGCCCGTTGGGCTTTATTCTTCACTCGGTTCCACTTCTATATCACCTATCGTCCAGGATCCAAGAATACCCGTGCGGATGCTTTATCCAGACTCCATGCCCTTCCAGACACCATTGATGAACCTGAACCAGTTCTGCCCACTACAGTTTTCGTCAATCCCATTCAATGGGACATTAATGATCAAATCCAGGAAGCCACAAGACTAGAACCTACTCCACCAGAATGCCCAGACACCCTCACGTATGTCCCAGACGAATATCGCCTACCTCTCATCGAATCTGCTCATTCGTCAGTTGGTACGGGTCATCCTGGAGCGACACAGACTTACACTCTCCTACAGCAACGATATTGGTGGCCAGGCATGAGAAAGGAAGTACAACGCTTCGTCCAGGGGTGTCAAATTTGCGCTATATCTAAAACTCCACGTCACTTACCTTCTGGGAAACTATTACCTCTACCTATTCCTCAACGGCCGTGGTCCCATCTGGGTATTGATTTCATTGCAGGTGTTGCCTCCTGATGGAGGTAAATCAGTATTCTCATTATAGTTGACAGATTCTCCAAAGCCTGTAAACTGATCCCCTTATCAGGCCTTCCTACAGCTCTTGAGACAGCCGAGAGCCTCTTCAACCAGGATTTTCATCATTTTGGCCTCCCTGAGGACATTGTGTCCGATCGAGGACCTCAATTCATCTCTCGGGTTTGGAAAGCTTTCTTTTCTCTTCTCGGAGTGACGATAAGCTTGACATCGGGATATCATCCCCAGGCTAATGGGCAGACTGAGAGGAAGGTTCAAGAAATTAATCGTTTCCTCCGCACGTTCTGTCAAGATCATCAAGACACGTGGAATCAATTCCTTGCCTGGGCAGAATACGCCCAAAACTCCTTGCATCAGACCACCACAGGGCTAACACCTTTCCAATGTTTCCTAGGTTTCCAGCCACCACTGTTTCCATGGTCCGGTGAGCCTTCCGAGGTCCCTTCAGTTGATTTCTGGTTTCGAGAAAGTGAAAGAGTGTGGAATGATGCCCATCATCATCTCCAATGGGCCATACACAGACACAAAAGATTTGCAGATGTACGTCGAAATGACACCCCTGTGTTTGAACCTGGTCAACTTGTCTGGCTCTCGACTTGAGACATCCGTCTACGCCAAACATGTCGTAAATTGAGCCCACGATATATCGGACCTTTTAAAATTCTCCATCAAGTCAATCCAGTCACATATATAAGCTTCACCTACCTCCTCGATTCAAGATTCACCCAGTTTTCCATGTATATCTCCTGAAACCTCATTATCCTTCTGTTTTTCCTCCCACTACAGAGCCTGATTCTGACCAGACCCCTCCCTTACCTACCATTGAAGAGGACCCCATCTACTCAGTCCACGAAATCCTGGACTCCCGACGTCGGGGTGGTCGTATAGAATACCTTGTTGACTGGGAAGATTACGTGCCAGAAGAAAGATCTTGGGTTTCTCGAGACGATATCCTGGACCCGACTCTTCTCACTGAATTCCACCAACAACATCCACATCGACCAGCCCCACGACCTCGAGGCAGACCACCACGACGTCGGGGTCCTTGGATCAGCTGGCGCGGACCCTGGAGGGGGGGTTAATGTCAGGAGGCAATCAGGCTCACTCACATCCACAACACAAAGATCACACTCACCCGAATACTAATCACCTGCACCTGTCATCAATCCAGCAATCCAGCAATCACCAGCACTATTTAAGAGCACAACTCACCTCCAGTCTCTGTCAAACCTTGAACGAGGAAATATCCACTAACCTGCTCTCTGTGCTTTTCAGACGATTGTTCCTGAGACTATTCCAGTCTGTTTCCTCAGTACACCCTTGTGTTACTTACCTGTTTTCCCTCATCCAGAGACTCCTCCATCTCCCTGGTGTTCATACTCCGCGTCCTTTGGATTGTGATACTTACCACACTCAAGCCTGCCGTTATCTGCAAGAGAAAAGATGGTCATTCATCAGTATTATACTCACAGCGCCCGTTGATGCATCTGAACTTCCCTACTGTCCTATGAAAGCTTCATTAAAAGTTATTCTGAATCCTTCTAACCTTGTTGTCCTAGTGTGTATCCTGACAGTATGTTGGTGGACACATACAGCTATACAATAAATTGGATATAGGCAGTTAATCTGTTTTTGGACACATACAGCTATACCATCAATTAGAAATGGGCAGTTAGTCTGTTGGTGGACACATACAGCTATACCATCAATTAGAAATGGGCAGTTAATATATTAGTGGACACATACAGCTAAACAATAAATTGGAAATGGTCAGTTAGTCTGTTAGTGGACATATACAGCTATACAATCAATGGCTAATGGGCAGTTAGTCTGTTGGTGGACACCTACAACTATACAATCAATCAGAAATGGGCTGTTAGTCTGTTGGTGGACAAATACACCCATACAATCAATTGGAAAAGGGCAGTTAGTCTATTGGTGGACACAGGCTACAGAGAGCTATGTAGTAAATTGGAAATGGGCAGTTAGGCTGTTGGTGGACACATACACCTATACAATCAATTTATAATGGGCAGTTAGTCTGTTTTTGGATACATTTACCTATAAAATCAATGGCTAATGGGCAGGTAGTCTGTTGGTGGACACATTTACCTATAATATCAATGGCTAATGGGCAGGTAGTCTGTTGGTGGACACATACACCTATACAATCACTTGGAAATGGGCAGTTAGTCTGCTGGTGGACACATAGAGCTATAATATAAAATGCCTATGGGCATTTAGTATGTTGGTGGACACATACAGCTATACAATAAATTGGATATAGGCAGTTAGTCTGTTTTTGGACACATACAGCTATACCATCAATTAGAAATGGGCAGTTAGTCTGTTGGTGGACACATACAACTATACCATCAATTAGAAATGGGCAGTTATTATATTGGTGGACACATACAGCTATACAATAAATTGGATATAGGCAGTTAGTCTGTTGGTGGACACCTACAACTATACAATCAATTCGAAATGGGCAGTTAGTCAGTCGGTGGACACATACAGCTACCATCAATTGTAAATGGGCAGTTAGTCTGTTGGTGGACACATACTCCTATACAATCAATTGCTAATGGGTTGTTAGGCTGTTGATGGACACAGGCTACAGAGACCTATGTAATAAATTGGAAATGGGCAGTTAGTATGTTGGTGGACACATAGTCCTATACAATCGATGGATAATGGGCAGTTAGTCTGTTGGTGTACACATACAGATATTCAATAAATTGCTAATGAGAAGTTAGTATGTTGGTGGACACATACAGCTATACAATCAATTGGAAATGGGCAGTTTGTCTGTTGGTGGACACAGGCTACAGAGACCTATGTAATAAAATGGAAATGGGCAGTTAGGCTGTTGGTGGAAACATTTACCTATAAAATCAATGGCTAATAGGCAGGTAGCCTGTTGGTGGACACATTTACCTATAATATCAATGGCTAATGGGCAGGTAGTCTGTTGGTGGACACATAGAGCTATAATATACAATGCCTATGGGCATTTAGTATGTTGGTGGACACATACAGCTATACTTATTCTGATTTTGGACACATACAGATATACCATCAATTAGAAATGGGCAGTTAGTCTGTTGGTGGACACATTTATTTATACCATCAATTAGAAATGGGCAGTTAGTCTGTTGTTGGACACATACAGCTATACAATAAATTGCTAATGGGCAGTTAGTCTGTTGGTAGAAACATAAACCTACACAATCAATTTGAAATGGGCAGTTAGTCTGTTGGTGGACACATACACCTATACAATAAATTTATAATGGGCAGTTAGTCTGTTTTTGTATACATTTACCTATAAAATCAATGGCTAATGGGCAGGTAGTTAATATCAATAGCTAATGGGCAGGTATTCTGTTGGTGGACACATACACCTATACAATCACTTGGAAATGGGCAGTTAGTCTTTTGGTGGACACATAGAGCTATAATATAAAATGCCTATGGGCATTTAGTATGTTGGTGGACACATACAGCTATACAATAAATTGGATATAGGCAGTTAGTCTGTTTTTGGACACATACAGCTATACCATCAATTAGAAATGGGCAGTTTGTCTGTTGGTGGACACATAGTCCTATAAAATCGATGGCTAATGGGCAGTTAGTCTGTTGGTGGACACATACAGATATACAATAAATTGGATATAGGCAGTTAGTCTGTTTGTGGACAAATACAACTATACCATCAATTAGAAATGGGCAGTTAGTCTGTTGGTGGACACATACAGCTATACCATCAATTAGAAATGGGCAGTTAGTATATTGGTGGACACATACAGATATACAATAAATTGGATATAGGCAGTTAGTCTGTTGGTGGACACATAGTCCTATACAATCGATGGCAAATGGGCAGTTAGGCTGTTGGTGGACACATACACCTATAAAATCAATTTATAATGGGCAGTTAGTCTGTTTTTGGATACATTTACCTATAAAATCAATGGCTAATGGGCAGGTAGTCTGTTGGTGGACACATTTACCTATAATATCAATGGCTAATGGGTAGGTAGTCTGTTGGTGGACACATACACCTAT
The DNA here is from genome assembly GCF_025860055.1 of Xyrauchen texanus. Lineage (NCBI taxonomy): Eukaryota > Metazoa > Chordata > Actinopteri > Cypriniformes > Catostomidae > Xyrauchen > Xyrauchen texanus. The sequence continues at coordinate 41,175,185 of NC_068300.1, read as the reverse complement.
ACAATCACTTGGAAATGGGCATTTAGTCTGTTGGTGGACACATAGAGCTATAATATAAAATGCCTATGGGCATTTAGTATGTTGGTGGACACATACAGCTATACAATAAATTGTATATAGCCAGTTAGTCTGATTTTGGACATACAGCTATACCATCAATTAGAAATGGGCAGTTTGTCTGTTGGTGGACACATAGTCCTATAAAATCGATGGCAAATGGGCAGTTAGTCTGTTGGTGGACACATACAGATATACAATAAATTGGATATAGGCAGTTAGTCTGTTGGTGGACACATACAACTATACCATCAATTAGAAATGGGCAGTTAGTCTGTTGGTGTAGCCCGCACACACACACAAGACGAGACAGTCACAATGTCAGAGTAAACTGCTTTATTGAAAAATGCGGTCAACAGTGCAAAACAGGGCAAATCCAGTGTAGAGTCGTCAAAGGGGAGTGTGAGGTCAAAAGCCGGGGTATCAAGATAACAATAACAAGGGGGCAGATCTAATGAGGGAGGTGAACGAGAGCGGGGAGAACAGTTAACAACTAGGGCGAGGAACAAGACGAGACTAGCGGGAACGAAGACAGGGGGACGAGAGGAATGGGGAGTTGGCAAGCTAAGACGAAGAATAGTGGGGAGGTCAAAACTAGACGAGACTAGCAGGGGCAAAACTAGACGAGACTAGCAGGGGCAGAACTAGACGAGACTAGCAGGGGCAAAGATACGGGGAACTAAATACAATAACCAACGGGAACCAAACGGAAGGATAGTGTATTTATAGGGGCGAGAACAGGTGTAAACAATGACAGGTGATAGGGACGAGTGCAGGTGTATCTAATGTGTGGGGACGAGAAGCGCGTGAGTGCAAGTGGTCATAATGTTCAGGCTGATTTGAGGCGAGTGCGCTAGAGGGAGGAGATAGTTTACGAGCGTGAGCTCGTAATAGCAAAACCGGGCGTGGAAGCCCGAGGGAGGAAACAGAGCGTACGAGCTCAAGGGGGCGGAGCGAGGAAGCGGGAAGCGAGCACGCTCGTGGAGTGCAGAGGCGTGCTCGTGGACGCGGAGATGGGGCGGAGGAGCGGGGTTTGTGACAGTACTCCCCCCTCTGAATAGGACGGCTCCTGACGGCCGCGCTCGGCTGCGAGGAGCGCGAGGGGACAGAACGAGTGTGTGAGCTCGAGGGGACAGAACGAGCGCCTGAGCTCGTGGGGACAGAACGAGCGTGTGAGCTCAAGGGGACAGAACGAGCGTGTGAGCTCGCGGGGTGCAGAACGAGCGTGTGAGCTTGCGGGGTGCAGAACGAGCGCAAAAAGGGAAATGAAACAGTCCATGGGGGTCAATGGGCAGTTCAAGGCAAGGTCAGGGGGAACATAGTGGACAGGCGGGTGGTCGGGAGGTCTAGGGGGCAGCCATAGGGCAGAGACTGGGTCAGGAGGTCTGGAAGGCGACTGGAGGACAGGGACTGGGTCCGGGGGTCTGGAAGGTGACCACCCGGACAGGAATAGGGTCCGGAGGCCAGGGAAGAGGCCACAGGACAGGTAGAGGGTCAGGAAGTCCGGGCTGAGCCGTGAAAGGCGGAGCCATCAGAGGTGGCACCGTAGGTGGCTCTGGAGGTGGGGTCCTGGAAGGCTCCGGAGGTGGAGCCGACAGAGGCTTTAGGGGCGAAGGCCTGGAAGGCTATGGAAGTGGAGCCAAAGGAGGCTTTAGGGGCGAAGGCCTGGAAGGCTCTGAAGGTGGAGCCGAAGGAGGCTTTAGGGGCGAAGGCCTGGAAGGCTCTGGAGGTGGAGCCAAGGGGGGCTTTAGGGGCGAAGGCTGGAAGGCTCAGGAAGTGGAGCCCATGGAAGTGGCGCCGTAGGAGGCTCCAGAGGTGAAGCCCTGGAAGGCTCTGGAGGCAGAGCCGAGGGAGGTGACGCCGTGGGAGGTGGCGCCGTAGAAGGCTCCATGAGTGAAGCCCTGGTAGGCTCTGGAGGCAGAGCCGAGGGAGGTGACGCCGTGGGAGGTGGCACCATAGAAGGCTCCAGGAGTGAAGCCCTGGTAGGCTCTGGAGGCAGAGCCGGGGGAGGTAACGCCGTGGGAGGTGGCGCCGTAGAAGGCTCCAGGAGTGAAGCCCTGGTAGGCTCTTGAGGCAGAGCCGGGGGAGATGGCGCCGTAGGAGGCTCCAGAGGTGAAGCCCTGGAAGGCTCTGGAGGCAGAGCCGAGGGAGGTGACGGCGTGGGAGGTGGCGCCGTAGAAGGCTCCAGGAGTGAAGCCCTGGTAGGCTCTGGAGTCTTAGGGAGCAGAGCCATGGGAGGCTCGGGAGGTGGAGCCGTGGAAGGCTCGAGAGGCGGAGCCCTAGGAAGCTCTGGAGTCTTTGGGAGCAGAGCCATGAGAGGCTCAGGAGGTGGAGCCGTAGGAGGCTCTGGAGGGGGAGCCGTAGGAGGCTCGGGAGGCAGAGCCATAGGAGCCTCTAGTGGCCGAGCCCTGGAAGGCTCGAGAGGCTTGAGGGGGGGAGCCATGAAAGACTCGAGAGGGGGAGCCCTGAGAGGCTTGAGAGGAGGAGGAGCCCTGAAAGACTCGAGAGGGGAGCCCTGAGAGGCTTGAGAGGGGAGGAGCCCTGAGAGACTCGAGAGGCGAGCCGTGAGAGGCTTGAGGGAGGAGCCATGAAAGACTCGAGGGGCGGAGCCCTGAGAGGCGGAGGAGCCCTGAGAGACTCGAGAGGCGAGCCGTGAGAGGCTTGAGGGGTGGAGCCATGAAAGACTCAAGAGGCGAAGCCGTGAGAGGCTTGAGGGGTGGAGCCATGAAAGACTCGAGAGGTGAAGCCGTGAGAGGCTTGAGGGGTGGAGCCATGAAAGACTCGAGGGGTGGAGCCATGAAAGACTCGAGAGGCGAAGCCGTGAGAGGCTTGAGGGGTGGAGCCATGAAAGACTCGAGAGGCGAAGCCGTGAGAGGCTTGAGGGGTGGAGCCATGAAAGACTCGAGGGATGGAGCCCTGAGAGACTCGAGAGGAAAAGCCGTGAGAGGCTTGAGGGGTGGAGCCATGAAAGACTCGAGGGATGGAGCCCTGAAAGACTCGAGGGGTAGAGCTCTGGGAGGCTCGTGAGGAGAAGCTCTAGGAGGCTCGAGAGGAGGAGCCCTGGGAGGCTAGAGAGGCGGAGCCCGGGAGGGCTCTGAGGGGCGAGCAGAGGCCGGCAGAGTCGTGGATGACTCTGAGGGCGGAGCAGAGCCCGGCAGAGCCGTGGAAGACTCTGAGGGCGGAGCAGAGCTCTGCAGAGCCGTGGAAGACTCTGGGGGCGGAGCAGAACCCGGCAGAGCCGTGGAAGACTCTGGGGGCGGAGCAGAACCCGGCAGAGCCGTGGAAGACTCTGGGGGCGGAGCAGAACCCGGCAGAGCCGTGGAAGACTCTGGGGGAACCTCTGCGGTCTTGAGCACAAGACGAGACTGGGGAGAAGGGGCCCTCTTCCTTCTCTGACGTCTTCGGCCAACAGGGGATGTGGCCATGGGGACGGTCGAGGCTACAGGCGCTGGCTCTGGGGCGGTCGAGGCTACAGGCGCTGGCTCGCTGACCGTGGCAGACATGGGCGCTGGCTCGTTGGCCGTGGCGGGCATGGGCACTGGCTCGTTGGCCGTGGCGGGCATGGGCGCTGGCTAGTTGGCCGTGGCGGGCATGGGCGCTGGCTCGTTGGCCGTGGCGGGCATGGGCGCTGGCTCGTTGGCCGTGGCGGGCATGGGCGCTGGCTCTCTGGCCGTGGCGGGCATGGCCGTTGACTCGCTGGCCGTGCCAGGCTTCGAGGCTGGGGCCGTGACAGGCCTCAGGATTGGGGCCGTGTCAGGCTTCGGGACTAGGGCCGTGTAAGGCTTAAAAACGGGGGCCGTGTAAGGCTTCGAGACGGGGGCCGTGGTAGGCTTCGAGACGGGGGCTGTGGTAGGCTTTGAGACGGGGGCCGTGGTAGGCTTCCGAGACGGGGGCCGTGGTAGGCTTCGAGATGGGGGCCGTGGTAGGCTTCGAGACGGGGGCCGTGGTGTAGAGCGCTGGTTCAGTATCTGCCTCCCCCACAGTAAACGAGGAACCAACGCACAGCAGGGCAAGGTCAATAAACTGAGCCAGGTTGAGAGAGCATCAACCACCAGGCATGTATGATGAGGCTGGCTCATTCAGTCCATCTTGAAAAATGTCTTTCAGAACCACCTCATCAAAATTCACCTGGTTGGCCAGGGCACAAAAATCAGTGACATAAGCCTCCAAGGTCTGGCTCCCCTGACGCAAAACCATGAGTTGGGCCGCTGGGTCCATGATGTCGAGGGCGGGGTTAAGAGTGACACAACCGCTGCCTCGCATAAATAACCCTAGGTTAGCGCCCGAAGAGTGCACAGCGCTCAGAAATGCACTGGATGCATAAACGGGCTCGGGGGCAGACACAGGTGAAACAGGGTGACATAAATCAGACATTGTGCATACCTGCTGCCCCCGGGCCGTGAGCGCGTGGTCCTCTCTCCACACTTTAGCTCCTCGCGCCGAATGTGACGTGCTTCTCCGCTCGAGTGAGCTGCGCGAATCCTTAGCGCGGGGCATACTGTCAACGGTGAGGTTGGTTATTCTGTAGCCCGCACACACACACAAGACGAGTAAACTGCTTTATTGAAAAAAGCGGTCAACAGTGCAAAACAGGGCAAATCCAGTGTAGAGTCGTCAAAGGGGAGCGTGAGGTCAAAAGCCGGGGTATCAAGATAACAATAACAAGGGGGCAGATCTAATGAGGGAGGTGAACGAGAGCGGGGAGAACAGTTAACAACTAGGGCGAGGAACAAGACGAGACTAGCGGGAACGAAGACAGGGGGACGAGAGGAATGGGGAGTTGGCAAGCTAAGACGAAGAATATTGGGGAGGTCAAAACTAGACGAGACTAGCAGGGGCAAAAATAGACGAGACTAGCAGGGGCAGAACTAGACGAGACTAGCAGGGGCAAAGATACGGGGAACTAAATACAATAACCAACGGGAACCAAACGGAAGGATAGTGTATTTATAGGGGCGAGAACAGGTGTAAACAATGACAGGTGATAGGGACGAGTGCAGGTGTATCTAACGTGTGGGGACGAGAAGCGCGTGAGTGCAAGTGGTCATAATGTTCAGGCTGATTTGAGGCGAGTGCGCTAGAGGGAGGAGATAGTTACTGGCGTAAGCTCAGTAATATAAACCGGGCGTGGAAGCCCGAGGGAGGAAACAGAGCGTACGAGCTCAAGGGGGCGGAGCGAGGAAGCGGGAAGCGAGCACGCTCGCGGAGTGCATGTGTGCGTGCTCGTGGACGCGGAGATGGGGCAGAGGAGCGGGGTTCGTGACAGTTGGTGGACACTTACAGCTATACCATCAATTAGAAATGGGCAGTTAGTCTGTTGGTGGACACATAAACCTACACAATCAATTGGAAATGTGCAGTTAGTCTGTTGGTGGACACATAAACCTACACAATCAGTTGAAAATGGGCAGATAGTCTGTTGGTGGACACATACAGCTATACAATCAATGGCTAATGGGCAGTTAGTCTGATGGTTGACACCTACAACTATACAATCAATTGCTAATGGGCAGTTAGTCTGTTGGTGGACACATACAGCTATACCATCAATTGTAAATGAGCAGTTAGTCTGTTGGTGGACACATACTCCTGTTAGGCTGTTGGTGGACACATAAACCTACACAATCAATGGCTAATGGGCAGTTAGTCTGTTGGTGGACACATACCGCTATACAATCAATTGGAAATGGGCAGTTAGTCTGTTGGTGGAAACATACAGCTATACAATCAATGGCTAATGGGCAGTTAGTCTGTTGGTTGACACCTACAACTATACAATCAATTGCTAATGGGCAGTTAGTATATTGGTGAGGGATACAATAAATTGGATATAGGCAGTTAGTCTGTTGGTGGACACACACTGCAAAAAATGATTTTCTAGACAAGTATTTTTGTCTTGTTTTCCTGTCAAATTATCTAAATTTTCTTAAAACATGATTTATTTACTTGGCAAGCAAAATTGAAAAAGATATTAATTCTTGTTTTAAGATAAATCTGACTAAATTTTGTGAACTTTAGACTCAAAACAAGAAAAAAAATCTGCCAATGGGGTAAGCAAAATAGACTTGTTTTCTCTTTAAATTAAGTTTATTTTGCTTACCCCATTGGCAGATTTTGTTTTTCTTGTTTTGAGAAAAACTTCCCATTTCCAGTTGATAGTATAGGTGTAGGCGTCCACCAACAGACTAACTGCCCATTTCCAATTGATTGTATAGCTGTATGTGTCCACCAACAGCCTAACTACCCATTAGCAATTTAATGCATAGCTTTATGTGTCCACCAACAGACTAACTGCCCGTTTCCAATTGATAGTATAGGTGTAGGTCTCCACCAACAGACTAACTTCCCATTTCCAGTTGATAGTATAGGTGTAGGTGTCCACCAACAGACTAACTGCCCATTTCCAATTGATTGTATAGCTGTATGTGTCCACCATCAGCCTAACTACCCATTAGCAATTTATTTTAAAGCTGTATGTGTCCACCAACAGTCTAAGTGCCCATTTCCAATTTATTACATAGGTCTCTGTAGCGTGTGTCCACCAGCAGACTAAATGCACAAGTGTCTGAAAAAATGGCAGAAAAAGCTGAGAAAGGGAGCTTCTAGTTATGGTTAAGACTGAATAACAAAAAGTGGGGTGTGCAGAGGAAAAGGATAAAGGCAGTATGGAGAAATTAGAGATAGGGAGCATTTGCAATGTTTGAGATTATGTGTGGTTTGTCGAGGGAAGGAATAACAAGAGCTGGTGTCCGTCCACTATGCTAGCTAGGTTTGTTGGAGAGGTTGTTGTGCATAGTGTTGCATTGTGAGGTAGTATGCCTTATGGAACCATGGGCACCGAGCATGCACTAACGGTGCCAGTGAGGCTATTACAGTCTTAGCCACCAGGATGGTACACATGGTCTTATTGGATGTTATGCGGGTGGATATGGTATATTATGTGCCGCAGATGTCAGCATGATAGAGGCCTTGGGACATAGGCTAGGATTTCTTCGTAATTGTAGTCATTGAACCATGTCTGTATGTTAGAACTTCTAAAGCAGGAATGTCTTCATGGGTATACAAGAATGAGAGGCAAAGGAAAGGGTCTGGTATCCAAGATGTCGGCAGACAATAACGACCAGCAGGTTTTGACAGCTACTTGTGAACCCAATTACAAATTCAATGTATTTCATCAATATATTTACATTTAGTCGTTTAGTAGACACTTTTACCCAAATCGACTCACAAATGAGACACATATCAAGCAATTTGCCATACAAAGTTTAACAACATCTGCAGTAAAGGACTGCCAAGTTCTCACAGTGGCTGGAGTAGTAAAATTGTTTGAACAGAAGAAAGAGACAGACAATTTTTTGGGTACATTAAGTGCAAGTTAAGTGCAGTAGTAAGTGCAATTAGTGTGGGTTGGTTAAGTGCTCTCGGAACAGGTGTATTTTCAGCTGGTTCTTAAATGTTGAGAAGGTTGTGCAGCAGATTGTGTGAAGGTTGGAAGTTCATTCCAACACAGAGGAGCAGAAAAAGTGAACGACCATGTAATAGGCTTTGAGCCTCTTTGTGATGGGACCACCAGGCATTCATAGACAGCAGAGAGTGAGTTGGAGCATAGACATGAAGAAGTGAATTGAAGTAAGAGGGTGCGGTTCTATTGGCTGGATCTAGCGGTTCTTCAAGCAAACTGTCGTTTGCTGAATTTGAGGCAAGAAAGCCGTCCGGTGGAGGGCCATGTCCATGATTTTCTTGAGCAAGCGAGTGCCACGGACTTCCCAGACTCCTCCCTGGTGGTTTTCTTCCAGGAAAACCTGACCAGTTGGCTCAAGGAGCGGTTGCCACTGGCGACGCGCGGCTGGACGCTCCGCAAATTCGTGGAGGAGACTCTGCTCGTCGTTCACTGTGGACGTTGTTGAGGAGGACCCTGCCTGTCCTCCCACAGTGGTGACCCTCCAGTCGTCCATGGCTCTGCCACCTGGGTCTTCCACGGCTCCGTCCTCCATGGCTCCGCTACCAGAAACTTCCATGGCTCCGCCTACCTCGGCTCCGCCCTCGGAGTTCCCCATGGCTGTCCTGTGGCCGCCTCCCAGGCCTCCTGAACCTGTCCCTGTCCTTTGGCCACCTCCCAGGCCCCCTGAACCTGTCCCTGTCCTGTGGCCACCTCCCAGGCCTCCTGAACCTGTCATTGCCCTGTGGCCAGCTCCCAGGCCACCTGACCCAGTCCCCGTCTTGTGCTCCCCGTGGACTGCCTGTCTGCTCCCTGTGCCCCCTTGGACTGCCTTCTTGCCCTATGTGCCCCCTTGGACTTCCTGTCTGCCCCCTGTGGCCCCTTGGACTGCCTTCTGGCCCTCTGTGCCCCCTTGGACTTCCTGTCTGCCCCTGTGGCCCCTTGGACTGTCTGCCCCTTGTGCCCACTTGGACTGTCTGTTTGCCCCTTGTGCCCCCTTGGAATGTCTGTTTGCCCCTTGTGCTCCCTTGGACTGTCTGTTTGCCCCTTGTGCCCTCTTTGGTCTGCCTGCCCCCTCTCACTCCTTGGACGATTTTTTTTTTTGGGGTATTCTTTTTTTCTTTTTTTCTTAGGAGCATCTGGAAGCTGCTCCTTTTGAGGGGGGTTTATGTCACAATCCCCTGTTGTCTGCCCCGTGTTGCACTACAATTCCCATGATTCCCGGCCCTCATCACTCTGTCATTGTTCGCACCTGATTGTCGTTTGTGATCATCCTTTGTCTGTGTATTTAAACCCTGTTTGTTTCTCCATTCCTTTGTCGATCGTTGAATGTTTCAGATGTGTTTATGTTCTGATTTTTGCGCTGTTGCCTGTTTTGCCGTTGTCATCCTGTCCTGTTCATCTAGTTCTGTGTACCTCCGATGTTTTCATGTTTTAGTTATAGTTTTCCCCCCGTGGAAGTTTCATTTGTTCCTGTTTGTTTTGTTTTCACTTTGATTAATAAAGAACCCGCAGTTAGATCCCCACTCCTCGTCTGCCCTTGTCTGCATTCTTAACACTTTAATCCCTATTTTTTTTTCTTTTAAGCCATACATTTTCTTATATAGATTCAACAAAACAAAATCCAATTCTTTTCACATACCCCCCGGTTGGGAATCACAATGCTAGAACATGTGTAATTTGAGAGGAACTGAATTAATACATCCACTAGTTTAGCAATAATAATGGCTCAGAAATGTAAAGTTGGTTGACATTTACTTTGATATTTTGTTATTTAATACAAACATATTTGTAAGTATGACTTAGGTGCCCAAGTACTTTTGGGGGCCACTGTAATCTGCATGCAGATAATGCACAAATGTATGTTTATTTGGTTTTTTGTGCATTTGTGTGTCTTTGACCATGTATGTATTTGGTATTTTGCAGATCTTTAACCAAAGTGATGTTTAGTACACTTACCACAATCCTGCTACTTAAGGAAATGTAGTGAGACCACTCAGTTCAACACTCAGTCATGCTAGATGATCAGTGTGTGAATGATTATTGGTGTCATATACTGGCATTTACATATACTGTACATCTTCCTGTGCTAGTATTTCATATTAAGCATTATGTATGCAGGCGTTTGTGTGTCCAACAACTTGTTTTTCAGTCTCTTTCAGCTTGTTATCAGAGTGACATTTGTGTACTGCAGGAGGAGCCATCTGGAAGCTGCCCACACACATGTGAGAGCCATGCTGACTCACATAAGCGCACACACAGACACACTACCCACACACTTGCACACACTGCAAATATTTCAGCCTTATTGGCTTCGAGAAAAAGCTAATATCTGACATTTAATGTGTGTGTGTGAGTGTGGGCAGGTTTAAGTGGTTTACGAGGACTTGTTGTTAGGTTACAAACTGGTAATAACAAGGGTATTATGCTATACATGTGGTTTATAAGGATATGGCTAGAGTTCCCATAATTCAAATCGCTTAAAAAACATACAAAATTATGTTTTATTGAAAATGAAAAAATGCAGAAAGTTTTTTTGTGAGGGTTTGGTTTAGGGGTAGGGGATATAATCTATAGTTCGTACAGTATAAAAATAATTATGTCTATGGAGAGTCCTCATTATGATAGCCGCACCAACATTTATTGTTTGTGTGTGTGTGTGTGTGCATGCTTGCATGTGTGTGTGAGAGTGCGTGTGTGCATGTGTGTGTGTGTGAAGAGAGTAATAATTTCTCTGACACATGAGACTGTCTGTTAAAAGCACAAGCTAACCTTACACTGATACTGGCACCTGTCAACTGAACTTACACACTATTAGACAGTCTACTGCATCAATCTGACTGAGAATAGAAGCAGACAGATAGACAGGCAGGCAAAGAAAGACATACACCAATCAGCCACAACATTAAAACCACCTGCCAAATATTGTTTAGGTCCCCCCTTGCTGCCAAATCAGCACCAACCCGCATATCAGAAACACCTTCTGAGATGATATTCTTTTCACCACAATTGTACAAAGTGTTTATCTGAGTTACCGTAGTCTTTGTCAGTTTGAACCAGTCTGGCCATTCTCTGTTGACATCTCTCATCAACAAGGTATATCCGTCCACAGAACTGAAGCTCACTGGATGTTTTTGGCACTATTCTGAGTAAATTCTAGTGACTGTTGTGTGTGAAAATCCCAGGAGATCAGCAGTTACACAAGTACTCAAACCAGACCGTCTGGCACCAACAATCATCAATGCGATTATCTACCAATCATGTGGCAGCAGTGCAGTGCATAAAGTCAATCAGATACAGGTTAGGAGCTTCAGTTAATGTACACATCAACCATCAGAATAGGGAAAAATGTGATCTCAGTGATTTTGACTGTTGTATGATTGTTGGTGCCAGACAGGCTGATTTATGTATTTCTGTAACTGCTGATCCCCTGGGATTTTCTTGCACAACAGTCTCTAGAATTTACTCAGAATGGTGCTGTGACAGGGCGGAGGACAGGGCCGGGTCGTGTGGGACAAAGGCCAACTGCGGATGGTGGTGCGACAGAGAGAGTGTGTTTACGGGCAGCTGTCCGTCCTATGTGTGTGTTGGTTTATTTCTTCATTAAACTATTATTTATATTGTCAAGCCAGTTCTCCCCTCCTCTTTTCCCTAAATCCCTTTACACTGGTGCCGAAGACCCGAGAAGGAGGAGTGATACGCTGTAGTGGAGTTTTTGCTGCTACCATCCATACTAATGGAGCATCTGCTGGGGGACGGAGGAGCCTTTGGCCTTTTCCCTCTCTTTTAAATATTACTGATTTTTGTTGGGGGGTACTGCACTGTTACAGGGAGTACCCCCCTATTTTTCATTATTGTTTTCATTATCCCCTGTCCCCTCCCAGTTTCAGGAAGTTGGGGATTACCTGCCAGCAGACAGGGCATAAAGGGATGCCTTCCCCCAGGGAAAGAGGGGGGGGGGGGGGTGTACATCAGGCCGGGGGCTCCCTGGCCTGAGAGAACGAGGGACAACTGGTGAGGAACAAGGCACAACTTTGGAGGTATGCTTGGGGTCTTTGTCCATTTGGAAGACGCATTTGCGACCAAGCTTTAACTTCCTGGCTGTAGTCTTGAGACATTGCTTCAATATATCAACATAATTTCCTTCCTCATGATGCTATGTTCTATGATCTATTTTGTGAAGTGCACCAGTCCCTCCTGCAGCAAATTACCCCAACAAAATGATGCTGCCACCCCCAAGCGTCACGGTTGGGATGATGTTCTTTGGCTTGTAAGGCTCACCCTTTGTCCTCCAAATATAACGATGGTCGTTATGACCAAATAGTTACATTTATGTTTCATTAGACCAGAGGACATTTCTCAGAAAAGTAAAATCTTTGTGCCCATGTGCATTTGCAAACTGTATTCTGGCTTTTTTATGGCAGTTTTGGAGCAGTGGCTTCTTTCCTGAGGTATTGGCTGATTTCTTTTGATTTTCTCATGACGTCAAGCAAAGAAGCACTGAGTTTGAAGGTAGGCTTTAAAATACATCCACAGGTACATCTTCAATTGATTTCAATTAGCCTATCAGAAGCTAAATGGCTATTTGCCTAAATGCTTGACATCATTTTCTGGAATTTTACAAGCTGCTTAAAGGCACAGTTAACTTAGTGTATGTAAACTTCTGACCCACTGGAATTGTGATATAGTCAGTTAAAAGTGAAACAATCTGTCTGTAAACACTTGCTGTAAAAATGACTTGTGTCATGCAAAATGTAGATATCCTAAACAGCTTGATGAAACTATAGTTTGCTAATATAAATTCTGTGGAGTTGTTAAAAAAATGAGTTTTAATGACCTAAGTGTATGTAAACTTCAACTATGACTTCAACTGTGTGTTCTGTTGTGGCAATGAAAAAAAAATCATATGGTGCACTAGAGTTGCGTAAATAATTATGTTAATTCTGGAATGTGCGTTTCTGTGTTAATAAAAATTAGATTTTGTTTACATATCTAAATGGAAAGGAATATAAAGGAGTGGAGGAGGTGAGAACCGGCTTGACAATATAAATAATATTTTAATGGAAAACTTAAACAAAAGACACAAACACACACAATGATGGTCAGCTTCCCATAAACAGTCTCTCTCTCTTCGCAGCACCATCCGCAGTCAGACTTTATCCCTCTCGGAGGCTTTAATTAGCCTGATAAGGGACCGGGTGTGTATAATCACGACCCGGCCCCGCCCTCCGCCCAGCCACAACATTATAAACTTTTTAGGATCCTGGCATCCCCGAAGGGGGGAACAAGCGACGTGCCAAGCATGTGAGCAGGCCATGCCTTTTCTCTCTCTATGTTTCTCACACAGAGTTAAAGTGACTGGGGCCATTTAACGCTACAGCATGCAGCGGAGAAGGCGTTCTTTTCCAACTCCTATTGTTTCAGGGGGAAAAGACCCATTGGAGAACACATCCTGCCCAGGCTGGAGGGAGGTTAAAAGTGGCGAATACGTCACATGGGTTTTCAGACCACAAGTGGAAGTGGCATGGTGGTAGATCCTACCTAGCGAGGGAGGAGTTTCTACAAACACATCGACTGGGGGGCAGAGTGGACTGCCCAAGGGAGATGCTGGTCTGCCGGCAGGGGGACCGTACTGCGGAAAATACACACAGGGGTATTCATCCGTGATGGCCAAACCCTGTGGAGCACCTATTCTAGTACAGAGTAGTTAGTACCCGTAGTGGGTCTGGTCGGGAATTTCTCCGCTGAATTCACGGACCAGAGGGCTAGGGAGGAAAGACATCCAGGGAGTGTGAGCCTATTGGACTCTCCTTGGAGAAAGAGTGCACTCGATCGACTCAGTGGAGGGGAAGGGCGCTATGTGCAAACGGAAGTAAGCTGACTTGGAGGATTGGAGCTGAAGAGATAATGTCTGAATTTACCCAAGGGTGTAGAATCATCTAATCTTGGATCATAACATTTCAGTGTCACTGCCAGTGTGGTTTCCTTCACTGGCAGATGATAGATTGGAGATAATGAGAGCCCACCGCATTGGTCTGCCAAACAACACAGGCAGGCCTCAAAGTCATCATGAAGATGCTTCGCTACACCATCCAAAATCGGATGGTCAAGGCTGCTAAGCTTTACATGAGGTTATAACCGACATTTTTAGGTAAATAATTTATTTGGGAATTTGGGGGGTTACTGGCGATCAGGGTGGGTGTGTATTCCTCCCTTTACCATTAATATTGAAGATGTCCAATTCAGGGCTGAGCTCAGAAAATGGGGGCAGTGGGAACAGGTTAAAGGGATATTTCACCCACAAATGAAAATTCTCTGATCATTTATCATCGTCTCATGCCACCCCAGAAGAAAGAATTGACTTTACTCCCTTTACTTGTGTATTGGATTTTATTTTTTGTATTTTTCTGATGTCACTGGCCAGTTGATGTTATTTTCTTTTGGAACATCAGAACTTACTTCACAGGGTGTAGTGATGCAGCTACTGAGTACTAGAGGCATGTTATAGTATTGTTTCATGTCACTGGAAAACATTTGGGGATTGTCTTTGGTGAGAATGCCTGCAAAAAGCACTAACAAAACTAAAGAGAAAAAAGATGGTGCGGCTCCTCGCGATAAAAGAGCGCAGATCAAGTTAGCACTGAGTTACAATTCAACTTGTGGAATCTTTGATGGCTATCATCGCTAGAATGATTGACTCTAAATTAGAGCTGATCTTAAAGAAAATACATGATGTTTAAAAAAAGAAAAGTGCAACGTACTAATAGCTGCATGGAAGAAGCTGTTCTACTCCGCCTGGAGATGAAGAATGGGCGAGTAAAGCTGGAACGAGCACACAGGATTGGCGCCCTTAGGGCCGAGAGGTATACCTGCCCTATGATTGTGCGATTTCACAACTTCTCGGATAGACAGCGAGTGATGGACACAGCGAGGCATCTAAATGATGTGCATTTTGGGGGTAAGAGAATACATTTTTTTCAGGACTTCTCTGCGGAGACACAAAGGAGATGCCGTGGATTTCACGAGGCTAGGAAAAAGCTTCAGGACATGGGAATTTGTTACTCTCTGACCTACCCTGCTACTTTGGGGATAACAGTGATAACTCTGTCAAGGTATTTAACAGCCCAGAGAAAGCAATGGCATTTATTGACTCTTTGCCTGGTCCAATAAATGGTATGAGCCATTTATTCAAATGCTGGAGGCTTGATCACTGGACCCAATGGATTTGTCTTTTTCCTGGAAGCTGTCTGTCTGAATATCTATATTGCATCCTGAAAGACGCTGTAGTTATGGGTTGTTTTGATTCATTTAAACGCTGGAGCGGGAACAACGGACCTGCATACAGAGACAGGTTTAGGGTCTTTTGACACCTCTGATGGTTAACCCCCCTTTTCTCTTTATTTTTGATTTAATCTACTTATGCATGGGTTGTTTTGTGTGCTTGTTTTTGAATGTTTACAGTTTTGTATATAGTTATGTTCAGATGGAGACCACAGGAGTTTATACTAAGGTGTTACTACTTGAGTACTTGAAATATCAGCGAGAACTGTTTCTACAGCAATCTATCGACTTTATCATTTTGCTTGTGGAATGCATCAACCAATCAAGAGGGAAAAGTAATTTCCTTTTTGAAAAAAAGAAAAAGTTGACATAGCTCTGCTCCGGGAGACTCATATGAAGAATGCAGAGCATTTGAAGCTCCAGAGAGACTGGGTGGACAAGGTATTTTTGCATCCTTCACTTCAAATAGTAGGGGTGTTTTTATTCTTATTAACAAGAAATTGCCATTCACACTAAACACTTGTATCAAGGACAAGGCGGGGAGATACTATTTGATAAAAGGTTTGCTTTTTGGGGACTATATTTCATTCATCAATGTGTATGTGCCTCCGAACCATCCTCCCGACTTTATGTCTAAAGCATTTGTGCAATTGGCTGAGCTTGCTTGCACACAACCTGTAGTGTACACAAAACTGCTTAATGGACCCGCTTTAGGACAAATTCCATGCAAGCGGTTCTTCCCCATCCAGGCAAGCTAGGTTGGTAGCATATTTTTCAGGGGTCCTTAAGAGTAGTTCAAGGTTTTTTTTTTTTTTTTCACTCCTTCGATAGATAGTAAATGTTGTGGATCACTTTTTGTATTGAAGTGGACATTTTCTATTCTAATTTTAGAAAAGTTTGGTTTAGAGGATGGCAGAATTTAATATATTAAGGCAGATATGGCGGGCAGTAACCTTTTTCTTTATCAATGCCTGTAGAGCTGAGGAGGGCGGGGCCGGGCTGGAACAACGCAGGGTGTGCAAGGGATAAAGGCATCTGGGATGACGGTTCGAGAGTGAGAGAGAATGACAGGCAGCTGCTCTGTGTTTATGTTTGTGTGTTTTTTGGTTCGGTTTATTATTAAAACTATATATATTTATATCATCAAGCCGGTCATTCTCTCTCACTTGAATAGTCATCCCGGCCGCCATTATCCCTTGCGCGCCCCCATCAGGCTGATTGGGGATCGGGCATGCGTTTGTCCAGCCTGGCACGCCCTCTCCGCTCTACAATGACCAATACGCCCAAATTTCTTTCTCTAGACTTACTTCCAATCTCTTGCATGTTCAGGATTGCTTCCTCATAAGCGCTGAAATTAACACTATTGTGGATACATCACTCGAACGCTCTGGTTTGGGTACTCTGCTGAGCTTTGCAGGTTCATTTCAGATTTGAGTTTAACAGATTTATTTAGCCCTTTTCACCCTTAAACTATAGACAAATCTACTAGCTACTTAAGGATAGATAGCATTCTTTCTTTTCTGTTTTATTTTCAGAAATATACGTGGCAATTCAGTCTTGTACCCTGTCAGATCATGGAACTGTATCAGCTAAATTTATGCTTGTCACTTCATCTCTCAGAGCAACATGGTTGCATTTTAACAACAAGTTTTTAAACAATGAGGCATTTTGTACAGTACTGAGAAAGGAATTACATTGGTTTATAGAGATGTATTCTGTGGGATGGTATAAAGGGTTGTATTTGTGATTTATCTATTTCTTTTTTGCAACACTTTCAAATTCGCGACTCTGTAGATTGCCTTAAAATAAATCAACAAACTTGTATTCGGAAGATGTACAACGGGAGACAAACATGGCACGCACAGAACTCAATGCCTTGTTCAGGCACAGAGTGGAATGTTTGATGCACAAAGCAAGAAGAACCTACTACTTTGCTTGAGCAAAGCCAGTCATCTTCTGGCACTTAGGTTAAAAAATTATGATAAATTCTCAAATATTGCAAATATTTCAAACACCGAATGGTTTGATAAGTGAACCCAAGAATATTAATCCTGAATTTAAAGCTTTCTATAAAAAATTATATACATCTGATATCTCCTTTAATGAGACTACAGTATATGTATGTAAATACTTTTTTCAAGATATTACCCTCCCTAGTCTTTCTGCAGAAGAGGCTAAAAATCGTAATGCTCCAATAGCACTAGAAGAATTGAAGAAGGCACTTATTAGTATGAAGAAAGACATGTTTCCCTTGAACACTGAAAAAAACTTTGATAGGCTAGAGCGGGACTACCTCTAGACAGTCTTGGAAAATTGTGTTTTGGGTACAGATTATATTAATATGATTCAAATTATATATGCAAACCCTTCTGTCACATCTGGCAATGTAAGTTGCTCTCCCTACTTTTATTTGCTCTTTTTCTCTAGCCACATGCAAAAAACTATTCGGCAACAACCCATATTGAACCCCATTATTTTTGCAACACCTTACATCAAATTTCTCTTCATGCAGATGATATAAAGAATTACTATACATTGGAAATACAGTTGACTCAATTCATACTTGAGGCCTCCTATAAACAACTGCCAATAATAGATACCTTGTATAGACATGCACCGAGTACTGAGAAGGGTGATGAGGAGAATAATATTTGCTGGGATGCAGTTTAGGCTAAACTTAAACTCACTTCGAGGAATCCTGATCTGCAATTGATTCATTATAAACTTATTCACAGGATGTATCTTACGCCTAGGAAACGGCATCTAATAAACTTTTCACCATCTCCTGTGATCTTTGCTCCATGGGCTTCATTGGATCTTTTATGCATATGTTTTGGGATATATTATGTGTTGACAGCTGCCTCATACCCTTGCTTGATCACACTGGATGTACTCTTTCCTCGACATTGTACGTATGGAACTATCAGTGTCCAGAAGGCACGGGGCTACCCAGAAAACATTGTCAGCATGGTTAATGGCTGCTTTCAGAATCATAGAGTTAATATGACCAGTAATTTCTATTTCTATTTAATATGTTGATAGTTATCTTAAAATGTTCACAACTTTCTGAAGCAATAGGAGTACATGTGTGTTACCATTTAAGTGTTATCTAAAGTAAAAATGAATTTCACGTACAACTTGTGAAGTTGTTGGCTGTCATAACAATGCAAAGTAGTCAATGATATCAATGTAACCAGGGTTGGGAGGGTTACGTTTGAAATGTATTCCACTACAGATTACAGAATACATGCTGTAAAATGTCATTTGTAATGTATTCTGTTAGATTACTGTTGGGACTCATGTATTCAGATACAAGTCAAAGGCAGGCCTAACACAGTCATTGTCACGATTCACTGTTGTCTGCCCTGTGTTTTGCCTCAGTCATCTGTTCCCCATGGACTATACTTCCCATAATTCCCTGCTCTCATCAGTGCCAGCTGTCTTTCATTGTCTTCACCTGTGTTTCATTAAGTCATCACCCACTGTGTATATAATGCTCTGTTGTTTGCTTGTTCTTGGTCAGTTGTTGTATGAATTTAAATGTGTATGTATCCAGATCTATCGTGTTTTGCCTGTGCCCTTTGTGGATGTTTTTCCTGTTTATGTTCTTGTTTCCCATCGTGGATGTTTTCTTTGATCCTGTGTTTCCCAGTCTTTGTTTTTGTTAATTTTCATTAAAATCCTTCGCTGCACCTAGATCCAGCTTTCTTGACTTCTTCCCTGCATTACAGAAACAGTGAATCGTGACAGTCATAAAGCCTGACTGAGGCCTACAAAAAGTCATAAATCTTACTGATAAAAACCACGCCAAACTCAAACAAAGGGAGTTCAAAACGGACTACAAATCCCAAGAAGCCTGGCTCACTTTACAACTATGTGAGAAATTCCAAAGGATCGAACTCTCAACTCCTATTGGATGAGGTGCTCAACAGAACGCCTCTCAACCATGATGTCATCGGGAGTAGAAATACCTCTGAGATCCTTCTGGGCATTGCTTCCAGTGACTTTGCTTGCCGTGTGTAGCTGCAGCTCATCGCTGCTCTCAGGTGTAGCCTCGTTGCACAAGGAAGTATGACTTGAAACTGCGGCCATACAATGGATGAGTTGAGATTACTCTGTGTTCCACTATAACGGATCTGAAGAAGACCGCTGAGCAACCCGCATCTTCATCCGTTTGCCTGCAGAAGTGAAGAAAGAAGAATCCTCTTCACTCTTCAACCAAGTCAACGTCTCTGATTTCTCCGCCAGCCTGCCGAGATTCAGCAGCCATACCGCCTGCTGACAGAGCAAGGAAACGGCCTCCCGTCATCACCCGAGCCTTGAAACCGAGTCGGAGTTAAAGGATGGATGAACACACATTCTACCCATGTCCTCACGTGATCCAAGTAAGAGGTTAACGTCTGGGATAGAATATTATAGTGTGTTATTCTTGTGTATCAAGGTTATTGCTTGTACAGTTTACTGACCGCAGAGTCCGCTCATTATTGCTAATGATACTCAAGGTATAAATGTAATGTACTGTTATCATGAATGAGATTTTGCTGTGTTGTAATCCAACCACGTTGGACTGTTGTGTATTTACGCCATCGCGGATGAGATTGGCACACTTAGTTTGTCCATTAAAGAACCAAAGACCAAAGAGGACAGGTTATGAGCCGTTCACAGCATCTCTGAGTGATAACCTAACAGCTGCCTTCTCTCCCACAATCGCAAAACCGGCTTCTGCGCCGCCACTTTATACTCTCTCTCTGTAGTACTTAACGCACGCGCGCGCCCCCTCACAAACATTTGGCTAGTAGATAACATCCTGGTTACTTCAGTAACCTCCGTTCTGGCATCAGTTCATCCTCTGAAGTCCATCATAATAGACTGAAGTGATGTTTTGCACCGGATGCATTTATCATTCGGTGACACGTAGCAGTGGAGTCCAACACGAAGCAGGAATGGTGCTGGATCCAGCCGGTTCTGGTGACCTCAGGATAGGTGTCCCAAGGTTGAGACAGGGAAACAAAAAAAATAATATAAGCATAGATGCCATTAAATTTATTGCAGAGTTGCAATGTTTCTGGTTCCGGCAGCCTAATTGTGGGTTGAAGGATAAATTAGGTGTATGCCTGGCTAAATAGATGAGTCTTTAGTCTAGACTTAAACTGAGTGAGTGTGTCTGCATCTCGAACAGTGTTAGGGAGACTATTCCATAGTTTAGGAGCCAAATATGAAAAGGATCTACCTCCTTTTGTGGATTTTGATATTCTAGGAACTATTAACAGGCCAGAATTTTGCAATCGTAATGAACGTGATGGAATATAGCGTGGTAGAAGTTCACTGAAGTACTGTGGAGCTAGACCATTCAAAGCTTTGTACGTTGTTAACAGAATTTTAAAATTAATATGGAATTTAACAGGTAGCCAATGTAACGATGATAAAGTGGGGCTAATATAATCACATTTCTTGGTTCTCGTTAGCACTCTGGCTGCTGCATTTTGAACCAATTGAAGTAAATTTATTGATCTTGCTGAACATCCTCCCAGTAATGCATTACAATAATCGAGGTCATTAACGCATGAATTATTTTTTCGGCATCAGCAACAGAGAGCATGTGCCTTAATTTAGCAATATTTTTTAGGTGGAAGAATGCTGTTCTATCAACATTGGTAATTTGATTTTCAAAGGACAGATTGGTATCAAATATAACACTCCACAAATGCCAACATAATTCTCTAGCCTATTCAAGAGAATGTCGAGATCTATCGTGTCGAATGCAGCACTAAGATCTAAAAGCAGAGAAGAGAAATGCAGATGATGAGAGAAAGTCATTTGTAACTCTGATAAGTGCAGTCTCTGTACTGTGATGAGGCCTAAATCCTGACTGAAATTCTTTGTATATACTATTTCTCTCTAGAACTTAACATATTTGGGAGGATGCTACCTTATCTAGTATTTTTGACAAACGGGAGATTTGAAATCGGTCTATAATTAGCCAGTTCTTCAGGATCAAGTTATGGCTTCTTAATAAGCGGTTTGATAACTGCCATTTTAAAGTTTCTTGGGACATGTCGTAAGAATAGCGAGGAGTTCATAATATTAAGAAGAGGTTCTGAAATTGCAGGAGATACCTCTTTTAAGAGCTTAGTTGGTATAGGATCTAACAAAAATGTTGATGCTTTTGATGTTTTGATTAGCTGTTCATGACCTATGACAGAGAAGGATTGAAGCTGCACGTGAGGAAAATGATTAGACACCATTTTCTGACGTGCTATGACAGATGATTGCAAAATTCAATTTTATCTGTAATGAAATTCATGAAGTCATTACTCTTGTTCTGCGATGTAATATCTTGTTCTGTTGAGGCTTTATTCCTAACCAATTAAGCCACAGTACTGAATAAACATCAGGATTGTTGTGGTTATTTTCTATGAGTTTACTAAAATATGCTGACCTGGCAGCTTTTAGTACCTTTCTGTAGCTACAGACACTATTCTTCCATGCACCACAAAATACTTCTAATTCATTTTCCGAGCTGCTCTCTTGAGAGCATGAGTGTGATCATTGTACCATGGTGCAGGGCTTATTTCTTTAATTTTATTTAATCGAAGTGGGGCGACAGTATAAAGAGTGCTAGAGAAGACTGCATTTATATTTTATGTTATTTCATCAAGTTCTTCTGGGCTTTGGGGTTTATTGAGTGTATGAGATGAATCTGGAAGATTATTAGTGAAGCTTTCTTTTAGTGGTATAAAGAATAGTTGTACCTGAATGATAGCGTGGTGTAGATTGAGTAACATTAGCTGATCGCAGCATACAAGAGACGAGGTAATTTACATTTATGCATTTGGCAGACGCTTTTATCCAAAGCGACTTACAGTGCACTTATTACAGGGACAATCCCCCCGGAGCAACCTGGAGTTAAGTGCCTTGCTCAAGGGCACAACAGTGGCATCTTGGTGGTGCTGGGGCTTGAACCCCTGACCTTCTGGTCAGTAATCCTGAGCCTCAACCACTGAGCCACCACTGCCCAGGTAATGATCCGAGATGTCATCGCTCTGCTGCAGAATTTCTATATTATCAACTCCATATGACAGAATTAAATCTAGCGTATGATTATGTCTATGAGTTGGTCCTGTTACATTTTGTCTGACTCCAAGAGTTGAGAATATCGATTAATGCTAATCTCAATGTATCATTTTCATTATCTATGTGAATGTTGAAGTCACCAAAGCTCTATCTACAGTAACTACAAGATCTGATAAAAAAAACTGCAAATTCACCAAGGAAATCGGAATAAGGCCAGGAGATCTATACATTGTAGTAAGGACAAAAGATGACAGAGATTATTTATTTATATCTGACGGTGTCACATTAAGCATTATTAGTTCAAAAGACTTACATTTTTATCCTGTCCTCCTGAGTAACACCAAAAACTTCACTGTAAATTGTAGCAACACTTTCTCCTCGACCCTTCAGATGAGGCAAATTTTTATAACAATAACCTGGGGAGTAAATTCATTTAAACTAATATATTAATCCGGTTTAAGCCAGGTTTCAGTCAGACAGAGCGCATCCAATCTATGATCTGTAATAATTTTATTTACCATTAGTGCTTTGTTAGAAAGAGATCTAATGTTTAGTAGCCCTATATGATGTGTATTTTTAATTTGTTTGTTTTGTTCAAGTTTAACCTTAATCAAATTTTTTCTAAATGATTTAGTGAGTGTATTGTGTTTGGTAGTTCGGGGAACCGACACAGTCTCTATGAGATATCTAGGTGATACTACAGAGATACTTAGCATAAAGCTGACAATTTACATAGGGTTTATTTCTATTTCTTCTGCTCCAAACTTACTTCTCTCTGCTTGTACGAATGTAACACGTCATAAGAAAGTGTTTCACCGCTGCTCAAAAACTCTTTGGATCGCATCATTTATATTTATAAATGTTTTACATCTGAAAGCACTAAATATTAAATTAAACAAATGACAATAAAATGCAAAGTAATCTCTTTCAAAATCAAAATAAATTTTTGATTTGAATTTGACTATTCTGTATACCAATGATTTAAACTGTAAATGTAGTGGAATACAGTTACTTATATTTTGTATTTTAAATACATAATCCTAATACATGTATTCCGTTACTCCCCCAGCCCTGAACACAACTAGTCCCGGACCATCGCTTCAGATGAGACACTGTCAAAAATAATTCATGTTGACTGTAGATGTTGTGAAATATATATATATATATATATATATTATATATATATGCTGTATCATAACGCTGATACAAATGTAATACTTCACCCACTTTACCCTAAAAATAAATACAGATGTGGGTGAAAACACTGGAGACCAGAAATTGAAAACAGTCGAACCGTGGAACACTTCCACGTTCAGGAAAAAGGTGGATAGGCCATTTCAGGAACGTAAACTATAACAAAGGAATTAGAACACTATTGCGCTTGTCTGGCCCAGAAGCATTTCGGGTTGCTCCCCAGAACTATCAAAATAAAATCATTAGCACATCCTTTTAGAGTCTAGTTAAAACAGAACAAATTATATATTTGCAAAAACTTAAATATTACCGGGATCCTTTAAATAAGACTTAGAATTAGTTGGCATAAATTTTGTTCACCTACCAGAGATAAGATGTATGCTACAATTGTTATTATTACACATATCCATGCAGCTGGCTCGCTTCACTGAAACAGTCAGTCATGTGGCTGTTTGTCCTTGCTTTTTCTGAGATCTAAACACTTCAGTTTTCATTAATTCCAGGCATTCAGGGAGCACCAGCCACCAAACAACATGGTCCATATTTTAATAATGGTATTTTATGACAATCGTGTTAACGTTGGAAATGTTAGTCGTGTTAAACTTATGAATGAAGGCCTCCTGCTGTTGTATTGAATGGTGTGTTTCATTTTCTTTTCTTCCCTAGATCTATTTAACTAAAAATTTATTTACAAAATGCAATTCACCCTAAACATTTACTTGAATTCACCACTTGAGCATATTTTCAGTTTTTGAATTCAAAGTCATATTTATATTTTTCTGGGGCAAAAGTAAAATATGCCATGTGTTGAGATGTCATGTGTCAGAAACGCTCATTAAAAGCTGAAATCCTTGAAATAGTAAATGTTAACGACTACTGCAAAATAATCTTGAATTGTTTTCTTGTTTTTTAAATAAGCAGTGAAACAATTGTTTTAAAATATGACGCATTTTTAAAAATGCTTTTGTCAACAAAATCAAAGTCATGTGGTGTAACCAAAATGTATTTGCTGTTTATGTTGACCACAAAACCATAAAACAGAGTGGACACCTTGAGACCATCAAGATGGCGTGAATATTATAAAAAAACATTTATTTTTATGAAAGGCATATTTTGCTCTGGTCATGTGATGTAAAATGTAGTGATATTTTTTGACGTGATATTTTTATTAATTAAGTTGTTTATCCTCATGTATTCAAGGTGCAAATAAAGTATTACATTACGTTTTACTTTATGGTTAAACCACATGACATTTTTCAAATGATAAATGTTTTTGTAGAAAATGCTAATAAAATCCTTTTTAAAATTCTGTTAACTACATACAAAGCTTTGAATGGTCTAGCTCCGCGGTACTTAAGTGACGTTCTACCACGCTAAATTCCATCACGTTCATTATGATCGCAAAATTCCTAGAATATCAAAATCCACAAAAGGAGGTAGATCCTTTTCATATTTGGCTCCTAAACTATGGAATAGTCTCCCTAACACTGTTCGAGATGCAGACACCCTCACTCAGTTTAAGTCTAGACTAAAGACTCCTCTATTTAGCCAGACATACACCTAAATTATCCTTCAATTCACAATTAGGCTGCTTTAGTTAGGTCTGCCGGAACCAGAAATATTAATCATGACCTATAACTCTGCAATAAAATAAATGGCATTTATGTTAATATTATTTATTTGTTTCCCTGTTCAACCTCAGGACTCCTATCCTGAGGTCACCAGAACTGGCTGGATCCAGCTCCATTCATGCTTCGTGTTGGACTCCACTGGTACGTGTTGCTGTGTGATGATGACTAAATGCAGCCGGTGCCAGCTAAACATCACTTCATTCTATTATGATGGACTTCAGAGAATGAACTGATGCAAACTCCAGCAATAAGACATGGGGTAATTCATATATCATTGCCTGAACCTTGGATTTAGGATAGTCCTCACCGAAATTACCGGTCAGGTTGAACTGCGGTGCACCTAACTGACCTGATCGGTCAAATGATGGACTACACTCTTGAAATGGAATACACAGACTATCAATTAAATGCCAAAAAAAATCTTCATCAGCCAACTGTCAAAGACAACAGGATGGACTTCAAAGACATTAGTCTTTAATCTTACAGTTTATACTAAATCTTTGTTTAAACACTGACCCTTAACAATTAGTTTAATAATTTTAAACCATGACTTACACTATGCACAAGTAATATTGGCATTGTATTCATGATATATTTACATACATTATATTCAGAGGGGAACTGGCCCCCACAGTGAGTCTGGTTTCTCCCATGGTTATTTTTCTCCATTAACCAACATCTTATGGAGTTTTGTGGTCCTTGCCACTGTTCATAATGAACTGAAAAAATTTCTGAGAATCCATTTGCGGACAGCTTTGATAGGAAGACCATTGTGTATGTGAATGCTTGTTGATACTTTTCGGTGTGCACCGGTTTGTCTGTGTATGCATGTCTGTGTGCATGTATGTCTGTTTGTGTGTGTACATAACTTTACAGTGAGTGGATTATCTCCCTGCATGTGCTCAGACAAATTGTACTCTGAATAATTGAGTAACCTTTATCACTTGCACATCTGTAACACATTGTGTCTGTGTTTCATTTTGTACAGTACATAAAGAACATAAAATAGCTATCTGCTTTGCGACGTCTTATTCAAGACAACATTACGCAAAGTTTTCCACCTTGTGATGATGTATCCCTCTGTCAGATAGGAACGTGCGCTGTTTTCCATATACACCAAAAGCCTTTACCCTCTCCTCCCGCAGCAGCTACAGAGAGACAGACAAGGGAGGCGTGTGAAGATAGAGTTGAGCACGGAGATTTGAGGAGGAATTGCCAGTTGCCCAACATCGCATGCCTCTTTCCTCCAGCCAGGGCTGATAGCATGCTGACAGAATTCACTGAGTTTGATTGTGAGCGCATGAAAACGTCTGAAAAAGCAGAACGAGATGCTGCGCTGATTTAGTGCTTTGGATGCGCCGGTACCAGGGGCTATAAATTGATGCGCCATAGGAGCATCTATTCTCAGACATTAGCTTGTGATGTTGACTCAAGGACGTAAGAGCCCGGAGTGGCATGAGCATCCAAACTATTATATCTTATGAATGTATGAGGAGTGGACCAGCAAGCCGCATTACAAACATGCTGTAGAGGGACACCTCCAGTCAAAGCTTTAGAGGAAGTGATACCTACTGGCGAAGCTTGACCGCGTGCCTCATAGGCCAGGGCAATATCATCCCTCACCCAATCGAATAGTTGCCTGACTTATGCCACTGGCTAGTGCGGTAGACATAAGTCTGAAGGGCACGGACTGGACACAGTCTTGTGAAATTTCTCCTGATCCGGCATTGTAAGCGGCGGGGAACAGAAGGCTTCAAGAGTGAATGGATGTACAGCCGAGAAAGGAACCTTAGGCAGGGAGTCAGGATGAGGATGCAATATTGCTTTAGCCATTCCTGGGGCAAAATCTAAGCAGGATGGCAAGACAGACAGAGCCTGCAAATTCCCAATTCTTTTTAAAAAAGTGATCGCCATAAGAAAAACCATCTTGAAAGTCAGAAGCTTATCAG
Source organism: Xyrauchen texanus (assembly GCF_025860055.1). Classification (NCBI taxonomy): domain Eukaryota; kingdom Metazoa; phylum Chordata; class Actinopteri; order Cypriniformes; family Catostomidae; genus Xyrauchen; species Xyrauchen texanus. Next base: position 41,148,561 of record NC_068300.1, on the reverse strand, counting down.
ACGCTGACTCTAGTGGTTCAAAGGGGGTCTCAACCAGACCCTCAAGGACTATTGCTAAGTCCCATCAAGGGATCCTGGTCCTAACAGGAGGTCTTAACCGCATGGCCCTAGGAATGAAGCGAGCAGAGGATGTTTCCCCAATGGCATCCCATCAATCAGGGCGTGGCAAGCTGAAAGAGCGGCCACATAAACCCTGAGAGTGGCGGGGCATGTGCCTGCTTATAATTTTTCTTGCAGAATGTCCAGAACTCAAGCAATCTGGCAGTTAACTGGATCTGCATTATGTGCAGTGCACCATCTTTCGAAGACACCCCATTTATTGGAATTACTTCTTGTAGAGGGAGACCTAGCACTTAGAATGGTCTCGATATCTTCAGGTGAAAGCCCAGTGTCCCTCAGTTGGTACCCTTCAGGGGTTCCACAGAGATTCCACAGCTCGGGCCGGGGATGAAATATCATCCCCTGTGCCTGAGACAGAAGGTCCCTCCTCTCCTGAATCGCCCAAGGCAAGCCGTCAAGGAGAGGCATTATCTCCGAGAACCATACCCTGTTCGGCCAATGTGGAGCTATCAGTAAGAGACAGGACCCTTGCTGGCGAACTCTGGCCAGAACTCCCGGGAGCAGAGAAACTGGAGGAAATGCATACAGGTGCATTTTGGGCCATGTATGCGCCATCGCGTCCAGACCCAGGGGGGCTTGGAGGCGAAGAGGTCCACTTCTGCTCTGTAAAATCTCAACCAGATTTCTCTCACTACCTTGGGGTGGAGTTTCCACTCCCCCGTCGATATTTTCTGTCTGTACAGTAAATCCGCTCCCACATTCAGGCATCCAGGGATATAAATTGCTCTGATTGACAGGAGCTTGCCCTGGGCCCAAAGGATAATCTGCCGTGCCAGTCTGTTTAGCTGACGTGACCATAGACCTCCTTGATGGTTTATGTAAGAGACTGCCGCTGTGTTGTCCACCCGCACCAGGACATGGCAGCCTCTCAGATACTGCAGGAAGTACTTCAGGGCCAGAAATACAGCCATCAACTCGAGACTGATGACCCTCCCATTCCCTTTGAGCTGGACGACCACTTAAGACCACTCCCCAGCCCAACAGGGAGGCGTCTATTGTTAGCAACTTGCGACGGCAATACGCACCTAGAATGGGACCCAAGGTGAGGGACCGGAGTCTGAACCACATAGAAAGGGTACGTAGCCCGTGGTGCATAACCCTTAATCTGCCTTGGGGGACTTGCCCTTGGATTAAATCCCCTGGCTTTGAGCCACAACTGAAATGGTCTCATGTGCAGAAGGCCTAAAGGAATCATGAGGACGCAGATGCCATTAGACCTAGTATAAGTTGATGCTGACGAACAGTGCAACCTTGGCCTAGCCTGATTTTGCTCAGGTATTCTGAATGGTCTCGATTCGAGTGGGCGACAATTGTGCCGGCATCATGATCGAATCCCATATGATCCCCAGATATGTAGTTCTCTGAGTGGGATGGAGAATGCTTTTCTTGTCATTGAGTCTCAAACCCAGAGAAACCATGCCATTGAAATGCAGAGGATGGCGAACGAATTGAATTCTGTAGCCTTTTTCTACTGTCCTTAGGACCCACATAGAAACACCTGGCAGTAGCTTCCATGCTGCCAGGTTCTCTGAGATGGGTATACATTTTGACACTTCCTGTTGAGGGAATGTCGAGTGTTCAGTGTCCTGAACTATGGCAGGAAGCAACGGAACACCCAACATTTTGCTGGAAACCGCTAACTCCCTATACACCAGAGGCGGCGGGAATGGAGAGGTTTCGTGGGGGTATCAGGAAGGTGCAGGTGGATTTTTCACGTGTTCTGTCCCGATGGGGGCTACCCCCACAAGTCTGGGTGCAAGACCATCAGGACTTTATCTTTCTGGAGATAATGGTCCTGAGGTCTTGCTTTGGAGGCTGCTGAGGGCGATGAGCCAGTCCCCAGTCCTTACGAGAGGGAGCGTGATCCGCCACACTTTGTTTCTGAGCCTCCCTTCTGGAAGTACAGGGGTGGGGCTGGGTGACCAGCGGCCCCTCCCCCTGAATGCGGCGAGGAAGGAATTTCCCGAAGGCTTCCTTATGGCTCTTCACCTTCCCGAAACCTGGTGATTACTTTGTTCATCAAGTCACCGAACAGGCCAGAAGGTGAAACCCAGGGAATCAAGTAGGAACACTTTGTCCTTATCTCTGATGCCCAAAAGGTTCAACCATAAATGTCTCTCTGTGCTAACCAAAGCAGCCAATGGCATGAACCGTCTGTTTGGTCGCACGGAGAGACACATCGTGGCTCGACATAGCTCTGAAAAAGCCTCTTCATCGACCGTACTACCCGCACTCAGGTCCTTCAACAGGTCAGCCTGGTACACCTGTAACACTGCCATGGTGTGTAGGGCAGCACCATCCTGACCTGCTGCCTGATAAGCTTTCCCCATAAGCGTAGATGTGGTCCTGCATGGTTTTTTGGGGAGAGCAGGTCTTTTTAATGACTATACTAAGCCAGGCGAGAGAGAACTCGCGAGTGTCTCTTCTACCTGCAGCATCATCGAATACCCCCGTGCCTCCACACCCACGATGGTCGAATATGTCGACATCGAAGGCACAAAGATATGGGAAGTGTAAGGTTTCCTCCATGAATGAGAAAGCTCATCATGGAGGTCTTCAAAGGGAAGGGACTGATTTTGCATTCCCTTTCCCTGGCCACCTGACAGAAATCTGTCCTCTAGTTTAGAGCATTTGGGGGTCTCTTGTTTGTGTGTAACTGTAGTCTGGCCACTGCACGAGTAACCACCTCGAGTAATTCCTCAAATGCTTTATTATCATGTGAGGAATGCTCAGAGGTAGGTAGCTCAAAGTCCACAGACTCAAGAGATTCAAAGTCCCCCTTATGAACCGAAGAGGCGCCGGGGCACGCTTCGAGATTATGAGAAGGACCGGCTGGATCTGGAGAGAGAGCGAGCGATAGGGACGGACCCATCTCTCGCTCCTCCGCCAGATCCATAAAAGAGCCCCACGATGGAAGGTTGGGCGCTGGCTCTTGGAAGTAAGCGAGACGAGTGCGAAGCATTTTCACTGTAAACAGATTGCAATGCTCTCACTTGCCCGTCCCAACGCAAGAGCAGCCTGCTCTTCCCCCAAACACACAAAATAAAACTGGTGTGTGTCCGCTTCAGCCATATGGCATAAACACAGAAACACCGTTTGCCTTGCTTATTGCTCATGTTAGAAAGAAAGAAAGGTTTTCTGCATACTGCCTAACAAATCTAAGTCCTATCAGAGCAAAGTAGAAAGTTTTGACAGGCTTGAGAAGCACAACACACACAGAATGGTCTGAAGACAAAAGACCTGACAATGCACCTGTGGCTCATCTATTTATAGCCCCTGGTACCGGCGCATCCTGATGATGTCACCAACAGAGGCTATAAATTCCAGTAAATTTCATTGACGTATTGCACACATATTCACAGCTGGTCACTCCTAAAAATGTTCCTAAATCAGCACAGCATCAAAGTGTAGATTTTGATAGGGAACTTGAAATGCTTCACGTTGGTTTTCAGTTTAAATAAACAACTACACTCCGCTGCGTCCATAGTAATGTAGCTCACACATCTGCATCACCTAAATACGTGTCCTCAATGCTATGGTGGTTTGTTAGAGCGCATCCTCATTAGCTGATACAGCAACACACATTAAAGTACCAAAATAGGAATGTAATGCATTTAAAAATGCATTTTACTTAATATTATTGTCTTAGTAATAAATGTGTAATCCAATTAACTTAATTTTACTCATGTCTGTAACTATAATCAAGATTACATAATTTTAAGTAATGAGTTATATTACTGTGTTAACATGTTACTTTGTAATGCATTACACCCAACACTGGTGATTTATTGGAACTTAGTCCAAGTTCGTGTCTGAGACATTTTTGTTCCTTGAACATTTGCTGTTAGTTCAGGAGACTCTGTCATGTCACAAAACATTTACATTTACATTTATTCATTTGGCAGACGCTTTTATCCAAAGCGACTTACAAAAGAGGAAGAACATCAGCGAATCATCTTAGGGAGACAGTGGTACAAAAAGTGCCATATTACAAAGTTTCACTATCATCAGAATAGTATACAAAACAGATTTAAGTGCAACAAGAAATTAATTTTTTTATTTTTTTTTTTAGTGACCGGTTAAGTGCTTTTGGAAAAGATGTGTTTTTAGCCGTTTTTTGAAGATAGAGAGTGAGTTAGCTTCCCGGATTGAGTTGGGAAGGTCATTCCACCACCGTGGTATGATGAAACTGAAAGTCTGGGAAAGTGTTTTGGTGCCTCTTTGTTTTGGTACGACAATTCGACGTTCCTTAGCCGACCGCAGGCTTCTGGTGGGAACGTAGCTCTGCATAAATGTTTTTAGTTATGCTGGAGCAGACCCAGTGAGCCATTCCGGACCGCGCTATACATCTGCCGGGCTTCCAGCTGTTCAGAGTGCATCACATTTAGGAGTTATCGGGGAAAAAAGAAGAGTTGGTGGAACATGCTTTTACGTCAGTGAAAGTTGGTGTACAGATGTAACAACATTAAAGAAGATGTGCTGTCCAAATTTGGAAGCGCTCTTTATCAACTGTAAGCCTTTCTACTCGCTGCAGTAGTTTTCCTCATTTATTCTGGTGAGTGGGTACCTCCCGCCACAAGCGTGCATGAATGCAGCGTTGCAACACCTGGTTGATCAGATCACAGACATGGAGCAACAAAACACACTTATTATTATTCTCTGTGATTTTAACAAATCCAACCTCACCCGTGAACTGCCAAAATACCGACAGCACATTACATGCCCCACAAAAGACTGAAATATTCTGGATCACTGCTGCACAACATTAAAGGATGCAAATCGCTCTGTCCCTAGAGCAGCTTAGGGAATCTCTTATCACTTTCTGGTTCATCTTCTTCCAACCTACAGGCAGAACATTAAATCTGTAGTAAAGACTATAAAAAGATGGAGAACAGGTCTGCACGTTGCAGAAATGAGGAAGCTGGGTTTAGGTATTGTCACACTTCTTTATTAACTCATAATGTAGTCTGTATAGTTTTTAAACACACTCGTGCTGTTTCAGCAGTGTAGCACTCTCTCTCTCTCTCACTCTGGGCTCTGGCGTATGCTCCTCTTATCACTCTTCCCGAATTACTGCAACAAGAAACAGCTGTTAGACTTAATTATAATCCAGGGATGAATCCTTACCACTTCCGCTCTCCCTGGACAGATGCTCAACCACGACTTCGCTATACACCCCCACCACCCGACTCAAGCCAGGGAGCCATCTCAAATCAAATCAAATCAAATCACTTTATTGTCACACTACCATGTACACAAGTGCAACAGTAGGTGAAATTCTTGTGTGCAGTTCCGAGCAACAGTGACGAGACATATACCAATTACAGTAAACAACATACTTACACAACACAATTTACATATCATATGTCACTCAAATCACTTTATTGTCACACTACCATGTACACAAGTGCAACAGTAGGTGAAATTCTTGTACACATACTTACACAACACAGTAATTATATACAATGTACAGTAGACAATACACACAATATAGAATACACAATATACAATAAGTAAGAGTATATGAAATATATATAGTAGTTGTATTGAGGAGAATATGTTGACAGTCCAGTGTGAGATTATAGATGAATAAAGTGCAGTGCTAATTATTGATCCTGATAGATCAAGTGTTCAACAGTCTGATTGCTTGGGGGAAGAAGCTGTCATGTAGTCGGCTGGTGCGGGTCCTGATGCTGCGATACTGCCTGCCTGATGGTAGCAGTGAGAACAGACCATGACTCGGGTGGCTGGAGTCTCTGATCCTCCGAGCTTTTTTCACACACCGCCTTGTATATATGTCCTGGAGGGAGGGAAGCTCACCTCCGATGATGTTTCTGGCAGTTCGCACCACCCTTTGCAGGGCTTTGCAGTTGTGGGCGGTGCTATTGCCATACCAGGCGGTGATGCAGCCAGTCAGGATGTTCTCTACAGTACTAGTGTAGAACCGTGTGAGGATGTGTTGGTTCATTCCAAACTTCCTCAGCCATCTCAGAAAGAAGAGGCGCTGGTGAGCCTTTTTCACGGCCTCAGTGTGGACGGACAATGTGAGTTCCTCAGTGATGTGGACACCAAGGAACTTGAAACTGCTGACACTCTCCACTGGTGCTCCATTAATTAATTCTAACCACCTGACATCTGCCTGACAGAAAGTCCAGGATCCAGCTGCACAGCGAGCTGTTTGCCCGGAGTTTCTCATCAAGCTTGGAGGGCACTATGGTGTTGAATGCTGAGCTGTAGTCTACAAACAGCATTCTCACATATGTGTTCCTTTTTTCCAGATGGGAGAGAGCAGTGTGTATTGTAGATGCAATGGCATCATCAGTGGAGCGGTTGTTGCAGTAGGCAAACTGCAATGGGTCCAAAGAGGTGGGCAGAACAGAGCAGATGATAGTGTTACAGAGGGCATAACTGGCTTGTTTATGCTCCAGTGAGTGTCTCGCGAACATCGCTGTTAACCCATGGTTTCTGGTTGGGGTACATCCGTATTGTTTTGGTCGGAACAACGTCCTCTACGCACTTCCTGATGAAACACGTTATGCTGTCAGCGTAAACCTCGATGTAGTCAACAGAGGCGGACCGGAACATCTCCCAGTCTGGGTGATCAAAACAGTCTTGTAGCACAGAGTCTGATTGGTCCGACCAGCACTGGATCGTTCTGAGGGTGGGTGCTTCCCGTTTCAGTTTCTGCCTGTAAGCGGGCAAAAGCAGAACGGAAGCGTGGTCCGATTTGCCAAATGGGGGGCGGGGGAGGGATTTGTAGCCATCCCGGAAAGGAGAGTAACAATGGTCTAAATCTTAATCAAAGCACATTAACTTACTTTGATAATATCAGCTCGTAGCTTTAGATCGCACATTAAAGAGGCTTTGCTTTATGACCAACAAACACAGACAATCAAGCATATAATTGGGTTTAATACAAGGAACTAGGATATATCACAAACTTAACAAACGTAGAACACATTTAACAACAAACATTTAACATAGAACAAACAAAGTAAAACAGTAAGGAAAATAAAGGGATTACAGGGATAGCAAACTTGTTACAACAGTTAAACCTTAAGAGCCAGCAAGGGAATTACACACTTTAATGCATTTGAATTTAGATGGAATAATACTTGCAAAATGGACCTTTGTGTCGCTGAACAAGACTGCGTGTGTGCGTGAATGTCCTCGTTGCGAACGTGAGCTGGAGGATTTCTGTTGGTGCTTCCGGAGCGTGGATCGCTCGCGGGAAGTTCAAAGCATCTTAGGAGTAACGGTTGAAACTGAGAGAGAGTCCTTTCACCCGGAGGATATCGGACTGCTCCAAAAACATAGTGTTGAGCTTTGTCCGAAGACAAGGAAAAGACTGAGATAAACGCCAAATAAAACAAAAGACATGTCTGACGAGAGTTTGAAGAGAAGTTGAAGAAAACTTGAGGTTCAGAAGAGAAAGCAAGAGAGAAGTGTAAGAGAGAGATGTAAGGACAAGAGACAAGAGAGCAAGAGGACAAGAGAGCAAGAGGACAAGAGAGAGCGATTCAACACCAGATCCTGACTTTTAAGGTAGGGAGGTCACACCTCCTTTGGGAGGAATGACCCAATGAGGCTCCCCAGTTTTGGCGCGAGATGGTTCCCTTTGTCTTGTCAAGGCTCGTCATTTGCCTAATTTACAACAGGGTCCGGATGTGGTTTGAATCACTCAAAAGATGGTAAAACAAAGCAGAATACATTTTAATGTAACCTTATATATATATATTCAGCAAGGGCGAGTCGTAAGGTTTAATTTGATACCAAGAAACATGTATTTGGTACACTTAAAAGTGAATATATACTCTTAGACTCTTGATATAAGCCCTCAGAGTTTAACTACACAACTAAACAATCTTAACTAGTTTGATATAACAGCAGAAATACCCAAGCATATGGGAATAAAACATATTTCCTTAAAAATAAACCATTTCTGGGTTTTAAATGGTAGGAACGTGTGTCTTTCAACCTCTCACATTCCTTTCTCATCTAAGGAGGGGGGTGTGGGGAGAGTAATAGTGTGTGGGGGTTTTAGGACCCTTCGCAAGAATGTGTGCATTGCATTCAGAATTAATGAGTTCATGATTTTCCGTTCATACTCTACAGTCCCCCTTTTCGTCGGATGAAGTCCCTGTGGAGACATCATCGGACGACAATCATCACAATGACAGATGGCAGGTGAATCATGAGAGGTTTTGTAGCAGGTGGTTATTAGGGCTGTGACCAGCTGCATTTGAGCAAAGTCGTTCTGGAAGACAGTAAACAGCTGTTTCATGGAGTTCACTGTCTGGTTCAGTAGAACGCTGTGAGTGTTGAGAATTACCACCGTTCCTCTCAAGGTCTTGCCGATGGTCTGCAGGGATGCACTCTGTGTGGTGAGTTGCTCTTTTAGCTGTTCTTGGGCGAAAGCAAATGTTGCTTTCAGGTGCCGGTGTAACTCATCGAGGTACTGGTGAGTGGTGCAGGCTGTGACGAGGCTGGAGTCTCCTGGCTGATACAGCAGATGCAGTGGCAGTGTCATCTGCTGCCCAGTCATTAGTTCGAAGGGAGACACGTGAGTTGAGTCCTGCGGGGTAGCTCTGAGGGCCATTAGCACCAGCGGGAGTTTTACATCCCAGTCTTTCTGATTGGCATACACATACTTTTTCAACATACTGACCACGGTACGATTCGATCGTTCCAATTGGCCAGATGAGATTGGATGATGACTGATGTGTAGTTGAACTTGGACCCCCAGGAGTTTCCAGATCTGCTGCATAATCTCGGCTGTAAAGTGAGTGCCTCTGTCTGAGTTGACTCTCTGGGGCAGTCTGAGCCTGGAGAAGATGTGGTTCATCAGGAGGTATGCCGTGATCTGGGCAGTGTCGTTGGGTGCTGGAAGACACTATACCCACTTTGTGAACTGGCACACGACTGTGAGGAAGTATTTGTTGCCCCTCGTTGACCTGGGCAGAGGTCCTACCCAGTCGATTTGGAGGTCTGACCATGGGAATGTGACTCTTCTGCGTTGCAGTGGAGCTATGTGGTTTGGGTTTGCCGGTTGAAACCGGCAGCAAACCAGGCATTCTCTGACATATTCTGCCACATGTTTCTGCATGCGGGGCCAGTATGCCACTTGCTTTAGTGTCTCATAAGTGGCTCTGGCGTCATGGTGTCCGGCACATGGGCATAAATTATCATACATAAAAAACATAAGTCATGGGCATAAATTAGCATGACCCCCTTTAGGCACTGTGGCACCACAAGCCTTGGTGCTGTGATGTCATCAGGTGCCTACCACAAAATGTTGCCTATCACATGCAGCATGTGCTTTATGTCATGCAGTCGTTTGAGGCACGGGTTGTCAGTGAGGTCAGACAGTGCCAGAGGGTGGTTGGTGGGGTCTGAGAGGTGGGTCAGGAAAGTCTGTATGGATGTGTCAGAGGCTTGGATGTCTGCTATTTCGTTGTTTGAAATCTGCGGAGCCAGCGTTAGAGGCTGTGAGGGTGGCACTGTTGCAGGGAAAGTTTGTTTGCTACGGGTTATGACTGCAACGTTAAAGGTGGGTGGGTGGGTTGGAGGTGACCATAGAGTACCATGTAGTGCGCCAGTCTTGGCAAGGGCATCGGTTTGGTCATTCAAGTCTTTGTCAAGGCCTGGTTGCCTTGAGTGTCCTTTCACCTTCTTCCAGTAGACAATCATGTTGTGATTTCTTGTGATGTCATTACATTCTTGGAACAGGTGTTGGTGTATGATAGGCTTGCTGTTCGAAGTTTTAAAGCCATTTTGTTTCCAGTCGGGCCTGTTTGAGGTCCATAGCGGTGATGAGTCCTTGTTCGTGACTCTAGATCAGAGAATTCTCTGATGAAGGCCTGCCGTAGCTGTAGGTAGTCTGATTTGACAGCCTCTGATTGCCGATCCAGGAAGCTGCGCGCGTCGCGACCAGACGTAACTCTTAGCAGGTTGGGAACAGTGTGCAAGTGAAAGTCTATGTCTTGCAGGTAGGCGTGCACATCGTGGCCTCCTGCAGGATTTGGGGTGAAAGTAGGGATGTTTCTGGCCAGCTTGTCAAGTTCTTTGGGAGCCATGCCGTGGTTGGTGACCAGGATTTGGTGGGCGGGCTCCCACCCTTTTGTTGCTGACGGGGGTTCTTGGAGGCTGGCTGGTGACATTTTGAACAGTGGGCTTTCACCCCCCTTTTCAGCTCTGAGCTCTTGGCTGAAAAACTTGGGCTTACTGGTCAGGGGAAACTCTGTGGTGTGCGTTTCCCCTTTCTGTTCACGTTGCGGTCTATAAGAATGTTTCAGTTCTCTGTGAACAGTGTCAAGTTCGTATTTGAGATGGTCTCTGTGCTGAATAAGTTCATGGATTTCAGCTCGGGCTGTGTTCAGGTGCTTGTCGCAGGCTTTTGCTTTACCATCTCTTTCTTTTAGTTCAATCTCTGCTCTTGCAAGGAGAGACTCGCCTTGTTGCAGCTTTTCGTCAAGTTCCTCTCTGGCTTTTCTCTCCAACTGTTCTCTTTGGTCTGTGTCTAGGAGAAGATTTTCCAGGGCATTTTGAAGTCTCTCTACTTCCTTTTGTAGCTCTGGGTCCGTTTCATCCCGTTCCTCGTGCTGTTCCTCGGTCTCGAGGCGTAGCTGATTTAGGCGACTCTGGGTTTTGGCTTGGTTCCTACGGGCCTCCTCAGCTTGGAGTTTTAGCGCTGCGGCCTCCTGCTCCAGGTCGAGGTTGCTTTTCTCACTTATCCATGTCTGGGCGACGAGATTGTGGGCAAGACTTCCGATGATCTTGGTCCATTCTTTGTGGTTGTAGCTCTGTGTTGGATAGTGGGCCATCAGGCTGTCCAAGTCGGCGTCCAGCTGCTGTAGGTCCCTGGCGTCCTTGGGTAGGTAGGTGTACATTGCGCTCAGCCAGGTCTTGAGGTGATCCCAGTGAACTGCGGGACTGGACGAACGGGACATACTGGCTCACTGTAGGCGAGAGAAAGACAGCACACACAAAGAGGCCAATGCATGTACGTGTAGGGTTAGCGAGCTACAATGATGTGGCTTATTATAAGCCGTAATTTTGACTAACTGGTGCAGACAGTTAGACGGGCCGAATTTCGCGGGTCAGTGCAGGTCTAAATAAAGAATTTGACAAGGCGGCAGCCCAAAAGGGTCATTGATGATGCGGACTGCTTGTTTGTCCCTTTATTCAGTTTTCCTTGATGGTTCTTGTAGGCTCTGTCTTAATGTGAACTAGAAGTACACAACACGACAGAACAGAACAGCAGAATAGAGCAGAAAACAATTAAACCGCGAGAAGAGGCGGCATGGAATAAAATTGAACAAAATAATGTTAGGAATGGATAGGCAGGAGAAAAAGGGCCTAAGTCTACTACCACTGCTAGGGCTTATGATAGGACCAACAGGGTGGGGCGCTATCAAGGTATAAACCCTAGGAAGATGGTGTGGCTTAGGGGAGAGAAAGAAAAGAAATGGGCCAAACACTTAAATGACCGGGGGAATATTTAATAATATGTGGCCTATACTGGTGGATGGATTTTACCTTATTTTAGTTTGCCTGGGGTGAATTGAGGTCACTCTGCTGGGGACCAGCGCGCAGTCAATCTTTCCAACGGTCCCAAATACTTGACCGCAGTGTCCCCGGGCCCTCTGCTACTATCACTGTGCGCCCTCTCAAACAACTTGACTTTAAACACAACCGGCAACACCAAGGTGTCAACTGCCAGACGGCACAACAAGATTGGATTTTCCCTAGAACCCTCAAAAGAGTGGCCCCTCTTCAGGCCTTGGTTTTGGTAATTATTCCAAACTTGCTTGTGTGTCGACTGACGGGGTTGACTTTCCTTTGGAGTGCCCAATTGCTGATGTTGTTGCGTGCCGCACCAATGAAAAGAGACAGAAGGGTCCGAGACTTACATACGGCCAGCGTCGGTAACGCCGGTCGGATAAACCAGCTCGCTGGGAACCAACCAGATATGACATTCAAATCACCACAGCGCACTAGGGAATTCTACATACAAATACAGAACAGGATTTAGCAAGTGAAACTTAAAGTGAATTAAGGCTTTCTTGTTTAAACCAAATTGAGTAATTATGTGTGTAGAGATAACAGGCAAAAGGCTTTACCAAATAATGATAAACAAAAAGGAATTTCGACAAAGATGTTAATTATCAAAACAATCTAACCACAAGAAAAGACAGAATTAAACAAGGCAGGATGAACAGACACTCTTAATTGAAATAAAAATTTAAACTTGTTAAACTCGATTTAAATAAGCGTGTAAAGGGACGTTGAGTAACAGAATAATAACTGATAGTAGTAAGAGCAAAGGAGTAATAACCACCAAAAAGGGAAGATAATTAAAAAGGAAAGAACAAATAGGAATACATTTACATTTATGCATTTGGCAGACGCTTTTATCCAAAGCGACTTACAGTGCACTTATTACAGGGACAATCCCCCTGGAGCAACCTGGAGTCAAGGATCAAGGTTTCAAAGACTCCCGTATACGATTCCCAATCGGATACTGGCTTGCCGCGTTTTCTGATTAGGTCTGCAAAAAGTTTGCATCAGTTAGCTAGGCTGACTTTAACTTTTAGGGAGTGGTCGTTGTAGTCGATTATTAGGCTACCGAAATAACCACTTTCAATCTTAACGACACAAATAAGGCCTTTACCTGTTTGGGGAAACTCGCCCATAACAGTTTTATATCACGCTGAAAGAAGAGACTCGTTCTAGACAGGTGATTTCGATAATACTAAAATAAAATGTCCCACAGCAAAGAGATTTCTTCGTCTTTACCGGAACAATTTAGTATTATGGACTGCAGTTTGTGGCAATCAACAGTGGCAAAAATAAATGTTAGACATATATTTAGCCGCTGTTAAATGCTGAACTGAGAATCGGCTTTGTGCCTTTCAGTTCGGCGCGCTCGCGTACAGTATTAACAACAAAAATACACAAAATTGACAATGCATTAGTTCACAAAACAAAGCTTAAAATGTTCCCGCATTCTCCACCATTATGTAGGGTTTCTTGGTTCAGGTTTGGGGAATGTACAATTAATATTAATGATTGTAATCAATGATTAATCATACGGTTTGAACTAGATAACAATACATTCTAAATTGCCCCAAAACAGGGTTTATATAGCCCAAAAGTCTGCTTCAGATATATATAGATAATTAAACACAATGAATTATAATTAATTAGGAATATACATCATATGCAGACAGGCTGTATTAATTTTCAGAACACCTTAATGGAATTGAACCGTACCGCAACCAACCAGTTCGTCCAGCAAACCACTTTGCTCAATACTCTTGATCAATTCTCCAGAAGGTTTATTCTTAGTATAAGCCTACTTAATCAAAGCACGTTAACTTACTTTGATAATATCAGCTCATAGCTTTAGATCGCACATTAAAGAGGCTTTGTTCTATGACCAACAAACACAGTAATCAAGCGTATAATTGGGTTTAATACAAGGAACTAGGATATATCACTACACTTAACAAACATAGAACACATTTAACAACAAACATTTAACATAGAACAAACAAAGTAAACAGGAAGGAAAATAAAGAGATTACAGGGATAGCAAACTTGTTACAACAGTTAAACCTTAAGAGCCAGCAAGGGACTTACACACTTTAACGCATTTGAATTTAGATGGGATAATACTTGCAAAATGGACCTTTGTGTCGCTGAACATGACTGCGTGAATGTCCTCGGTGTGTCCGTGAGATGGAGGAGTTCTCTTGGTGCTTCTCGAGCGTGGATCGCTCGCGGGAAGTTCAAAGCATCTTAGGAGTAACGGTTGAAACTGAGAGAGAGTCCTTTCACCCGGAGGATATCGGACTGCTCCAAAAATGTAGAGTGTTGAGCTTAGTCTGAAGACAAGAAACAGACTGAGATAAACGCCAAATAAAACAAAAGACATGTCTGACGAGAGTTTGAAGAGAAGTTGAAGAAAACTTGAAGAGGTTCAGAAGAGAAAAAGGAGTAAGAAAGCAAGAGAGCAAATGGATAAGAGAGACAAGAGAGCGATTCAACACCAGATCCTTACTTTTAAGGTAGGGAGGTCACGCCTCCTTTGGGAGGAATGACCCAATGAGGCTCCTCAGTTTTGGCGCGAGATGGTTCCCTTTGTCTTGTCAAGGCTCGTCATTTGCCTAATTTACAACAGGGTCCGGATGTGGTTTGAATCACTCAAAAGATTGTAAAACATAGCAGAATACATTTTAATGTAACCATATATATATATTCAGCAAGGGCGAGTCGAGAGGTTTAATTTGATACCAAGAAACTTGTATTTGGCTCACTTAAAAGTGAATATATACTCTTAGACTCTTTATATAAGCCCTCAGAGTTTAACTACACACTAACAATCTTAACTAGTTTGATACCACAGCAGACATACCCAAGCATACAGGAATAAGTCTTTATTTATTCCTAATATCAACCATTTCTGGGTTTAAATGGTAGGAATGTGTTGGTGTATAGATTTCATCATCTGGCATTCCTTTCTCATCTAAGGGGGGGGGGGGGGGTTGGAGGTGTAACAGCCCCCTTTGATGTTGTAAAGCAAGACTGGATAGCGATGTCACGAGGATCTCTGGAGAGGCTCTTTGTGTCGTAAAAGTGTCAAGAAAGCACTCTATTCCCCGACTCGCTGGCACTACCCGGTGATTTAGATGGGGAGGATCAGAGTGTGGGTTTTAGGACCCTTAGTAAAAATGTGTGCATTGCATTCAGAATTAATGAGTTCATGATTTTCCGTTCATTCTCTACAGCGGTTTCCTGCTCACTTATACACCCATACAGTTCCCTGAGTGCCCGGTCTGTGTCGGCTTGTGGGGGGATGTACACAGCTGCGATGATGACCGCTGTGAATTCCCTCGGTAGCCAGAATGGTCGACACAGAAGCATGAGATATTCCAGATCAGGAGAGCAGAAAGACTTGATGAAATGTACGTTCCTCTGATCACACCATGATTTGTTGATCATAAAACATACACCACCACCTCTGCTTTTACCTGAGAGGTCTTTCGCTCTGTCCGCTCGGTGCACGGAAAAGCCCGTGATTTCGATGGCCGAGTCTGGAATCTCCGCAGCCAGCCAGGTTTCTGTAAGGCAGATAACACAGCAATCTCTCGTCTCTCGTTGGAAAGAGATCCGCGCTCTCAGCTCGCAGAGTTTGTTGTCCACAGACTGAACATTTGCCAGTAGTGTACTGGGTAGCGGGGGTCGATTTGCACAACGTCTTACTCTGATGAGAACGCCGGCTCGTTTTCCCCTTTTCCTTCTGTGTTTCCGCGGCCGAGCAGCCCAGACAAAGGGCTCCGCCGGTGTGTTTGTAAACAGCGGGTCGGCATTAAGGAATTTGAAGTCCGGTTTTCGATGTGTAATTGTAGAACCAATGTCCAAAAGCATTTGTCTGTCGTAAACAATAAGGCAGACAGCATCCAAGACAAAAAACAAAGAACTGTAAACAAAACAAACAATAAACCGCAGTGTTGTAACGGAGCTCGCAACGCAGCAGCCATACTCGGCGCCATCTTGAGTTGTTTTCTGGTCTGTCAACAATCCCCCCTCCCTTTCTGGAGAGGATATTGTTGTAGAAATTGTAATGCTAGTAGCCTAGTCCCTGTATCTAAGGAATGTAGAGGGGGAATATCTGCTTCTGTTGGAGACCTTGGGGAAAAGAGGTATAAAAGAGTAATTCCTGTGTAATGACTGATTCTTGCAAGAATAAATTCTTTTAAAAGACTGTTTGATTCAGAGTGTCTCTTACACAGTGATAATGGTTGGTTAATAATTTTTTGCCACAACAATTTGGTGTCAGAAGTGGGATTCCTTGGAAGTGCCTTCTGGACTTGAGAGCAGACGATGTTTGGCCACCTGGACTGAGAAGTTCCAGCTCTACCTCGTAAGCTTCAGAGAGAGGGACCGACCGCATCAGGGCCAGGAGAAATTCCACTGGAATCAAATGAAAACGAACCCGTGGCAACCCAAATATCTCTGATAAGAGACAACAAAATTATTTTCTTTTGGTATAAGAGTGGGTGAACCATAGTGGCTGAGACTGTTTTCTGTGGTGCGAGTACAAGAGGTTCTCGAGCAGAAACTGAGACCTACGAACAGGTTAAGAGGTTTTCTAAACAGAGACTGAGTTCTCGCAAAAATGGTTTAATTAGGTTTGCTAAAATACTGAGCGCTGGAACGTACTCCGGAGAAAGATTTTGAGTAAACCGTAATTAACAAAGCACTATGGAGAGCACCCTTATCTGATCTTGGGTTAAGAAACCAGATCTGTTGGAGACGTCCGACAGATTATTAGATGTGCTTAGAACGGTAAATCCACAGAGAAGCAGAAACCGCCAGTATGAGGAAGTCTCAAAGCAAGCTTGCCAAATTTGATACACCGGTTTTCTGTCAAATGAGAAAAAACTATAGGAGAAAATGTATGCAGGACATAGAGAAACCGATCAAATACCATGATTTCACCAGGAGAGGGAACACTGAGCACGACTAGACTGAGTGGTGCGAGAATAAGTGGAACAGGGCAGCGAGGCACAAAAAGGTTGTTGTGGCTGCGTTCAACATGTGTGTAAAAATGTGAACAGACAGTGGGCTGTTGGCTTAATGTAGCAGATAGAAGAGAACGAAAGCAAATGCAGAAAGAATTAGCATGTAGGATTGAAAAGTGTAGGAAAAAACTAAAATAAAATGTGTGAAAGATCTGTTTGTGTGTCAGCACCACCAGAACCGATTAATAAAAAGTATGTTTGTGTTTCCCCACATGCAATAGTGATTGTGCCGGCGCCGCCGAACAGAAGTGGAATTGCGACTTGTGTGGGACTGACGACCATGAGTTCAGAGAATGCACGAAATGCAAACTGTGCAAACAAGAGGGACACTGGGCTACAGACTATCCAGGGAAGGAAAAGGCGGACTGAAGCAAGCAGCACAGAGAGCAGCGAGGAGGGGGTCGAGCTGAGGGTGATCAGCTGCTGGCTACCGAAAAGGGAAGTGAAATTTTGTTTAACCACACACACATACAACACGCACACATACACTGATTTACATACTGCTCTCTGCAATGAAGACAATGCTTGCTAATCTTTGAGTGTGACTGATGAAGCTTTATGTGATAATATTTGAGAATGTATAAAGGTTCAGGGTTTTTACAAATGCCGAGATATCAAATGTTAGTTGATGGGACATTAGTAGATTTTTTTGGTAGATTCTGGGGCTGGCTATTCTATGATACGACCATGTGACTTGCCATGTGTCCCAAAATTGACAGGTTCAGTGCATGAGAGCACTTCGGCCTCGGGCCATTTGATTTCTGAAAAATTCACAGTGCCCTTGGAGTGTGAGACGGAGAAGGGGAGAACATTTAAACATGCGTTTCTGTGTTCACCAGCTTGTCCAGTACCTCTAATGGCCAGAGATTTAATGTGTGAATTGAATTTGACCCTTATGGGGGGGTTCCTTTGGGATTAGCATTGAGGAAGAACCACAAATATGTTGTTCTAAATTTGAACCAAATTAAAATGAATGGTGTGTGAAAAATGATGATTGGGCAAAAATGATCTTGAAATTGGCAAAGGATCGAACAATGTCATTTAACACAGAAAATATGACGCCTGACCAATTGCATTGCATGTCACATGTCGTAATTGAACGTGAACCACAATATGAGGAGGGGTGGTTTAACAGGGTAGAAAATGAGACTGTGAAATTTGATAAGATTTTCTGGACAGAAAATGTGTGTGTGCTCTCAGCTTGCCTGACAGAAAAACAAATGCAGTTCTATTTGATAGCAGGGTTACACCGCCACACTTATCAGCGACCAAGGCCAAAGAGCAGCTGTGGGCAGATCTGGGCCCTTTTGTGAGAGAATGCATGAAAGCAACAGATTGGGCTGTGAATTAAGTGCAGAAGTGAAACACAGCAAAAGTGTAGGAGCATTTATGTCAAAATGTGATTTTGAGATTGAAGTACATAGAACTGTAACTACTATTGTGAAGAGTGCGGTGGAGAAACATGAGGTGGGGGCTGCTTCTGTCTCGGACATTCACCCTGCTCTGACAAAAGTACCTCCTAGGTTGTGGGCAAAACACAAATATGGTGTGGCTTTAATCAAAGGCTGTGAACCGGTTGTAATCACCCCAAAATCTGATTACAGACCGTGTCAAGTGCAATACCCCCTCAAACGGGAGGCATTGCACGGTATTATGCCAGTTTTTGACTCCTTATTGAAAGAGAGCAGAATTATACCATGTCATGATTCTCCAGTGCGCACTCAAATCTTCCCTGTGAAGAAAATAAGAGACAAAAATTCACCGACTGAGTGGTGATTTGTGCAAGATCTTCAGGCCGTAAATTCAGCTGTCATTGCTAGGGCGGCACGTGTACCAAACCCTTACACAATTTTGTCACAAATTACGCAAAATGCAATGTATTTTACTGTGGTGGGTTTGGCTAATGCTTGCTTTAGTGTCCCAGTGGACCAGAAAAGTCCTTTTGGTTTGCGTTTGATTTTGACAATAAGGGTTATACGTTCACACGATTGTGCCAGGGGTACGCTGAATTATCGTACATTTATTCCTAATTATGCCATTCTTGAACAGCCTTTACAAGCCCTGATGGAAAGGGCTGAGGTCATGTGACAAGCTTGTTTGGACAAGCGAAGCTGAGGAGGCATTTGCTAACATGAAAGTACAAATGGCTCTGGCTCCCACTTTGGGTCTGCCAGATGTAAACAAACCGTTTGTTCAGATGGTTGATGAGAAAAATGGGTTTATGACTTCTGTTCTTTTGCAGACTCATGGAGACAGACTGCGACCTGTGGCATATTTTTCAACCAAACTTGATGCAGTAGCAGGTACATCTACCACACTGTTTGAGGTCTGAGGCATCCAGGGAATTTGTGGGGTATTCTGATTTAACTTTGATGGTTCCACACGCAGTCTCCATGATTTTGCAAGAACAGAGAATGTCACATTTATCTACAGCCCGATGGCTGTGAGCAGGATGGAGGAACATCACTGTTGTCTGTCAGCACTTGAACAGGTGTGCACACCATGTCCAGATCTATTAGACATGCCATTAGACAATTGTGACAATATCCTCTTTGTGGATGGGTCGGCTTCCAAAGATCCACAAACAGGAAAGAATAAGGTTGGTTACACGACAGCCACTGAATTTGAAGTCGTGATATCTGGCAAACTGCCATCAAATTATTCAGCTCAGGCAGCTGAACTGGTTGCTTTAACAGAAGCATGTAAACTTATGGAAGACAAATGTGTGACAATTTACACAGATTCGCGTTATGCCTTTGGGGTAACACACGATTTTGGTGCTTTATGGAAGCACAGAAAATTTCTGTAGTCAGATGGTCGTCCAATATTAAACGCATCTCTTGTGTCTGAGCTTTTGGAGGCCATTCTTTTACCAGACAAGGCCACGATTTGCAAATGCGCAGCGCACACTAACGATAACAGTTCAGTCTCAACAGGAAACGCACAAGCAGACGTGGCAGCGAAGGCAGAGGCAGCGATGGAGACAAAAGAAACTACGTGTGCTTTGATATCTGACAATAACCTCAACATTTCTTCTTGTTTACAGAGCATGCAAACTTTTTCCACAGGCGAGGAGAAAAACAAGTGGAAGGTGGCTGGCTGTAGTTTTAAGGAGAATGTGTGGATGAGCTGTGATGGCATGCCTTGTTTACCCAAACACTTCTTTCCTCATTATGGAAAGGTGATACACATGTTAGACCATGTATCAAAAGCGGGGATGGTTGCGAAAATGAAAGAATTGTGGTTTACAAAGGGTTTCACAATATTTTCTGAAAATTTTTGCAAAAGATGTGTCATTTGTAACACACATAATGTGGCAAGAGGGATAAAAACACCTATAGTATCTCAACCACCATCAGGGGGGCCTTTGAGTATCTGATGATGGATTTCATCGAGTTAACCCCTTGTGGGAAAGAGAAATACTGCCTGGTGATGGTTGACATGCGGTCCAAATGGGTTGAGGCCTTCCCAACCTCGAAACAAAACTCGGCAGCTGTAGCGAAAGCTCTTTTAACCGAGATTGTTCCGAGATGGGGAATTCCAAGAAAAATCAGCTCGGACAATGGGACACACTTTGTCAATGAAGCAATAAAGCAGGTGGGTCATTTTTTGGGAATTGACATGAGAACACACTGCAGTTACCACACTGCCAGTGGAGGCGCTATTGAGAGGGAGAATCAAACGATCAAGAACAAATTGGCTAAGTGCTGTGAGGAAACTGGGCTCACATGGGTTAAAGCACTCCCAATTGTTTGATGTACACCAGAATGAGAGAAGAGTAAAAGAGTAAAAACAATATTTGTGTTCAGGTGAAAGCTGTTCAGGGAAAGGTTGCTGAAACCTTCCTGCACAAAATCAGGCCTGGCGATTTCGTTGTGATTCGTGACCTGAGGAGAAAGAGCTAGAAGGAGAAAAGGTGGCTGGGACCATTCCAAGTGCTACTGACGACTCACACGGCGGTGAAGGTTGCAGAGAGAGCTATGTGGGTTCATGCCAACCACTGCAGGAAAGTTCCGCCCACATCGCAGGAGAATCAGCAACAGGAGGAGATTGTTCCGAGTGAATGTCAATAAACGCCAAGGGCAAGTTTGAAAACCAAGTACCACTATCAATGGAAGACCAAGGCCAACCACAGAGAATAACACGCCCTGTGTGCAAAGTGAACCCCATCGTGTGGTCACAAGCAGTAATCATCGTGAAAAGGTACGAACTGAAAATAATTCAAGAATTATTAGCAACAGACCCCTGCATTCTAGCTGTGTGTATAAGCGGAGCCAGAGACAAGAAGCAGGGAGGAGACTGGAAGAGGCAGGCAGCCCTAGTTGTGAAAACAGCATACGGCTGGGCACCGTTAATCAGCAAAGCAGATAAGACTCTGAGTGCTTCAAAGACTGAACTCCTTCACACATTCTGGTCACTCAGCTGCAGTACTGATCTAGCAAACGGAATAAATGGAGCGTCCGAGACCGTGGCACCCATTCAGAGGTCCGAGACCGTGGCACCCATTCAGAGTGCCAGGAATGTGTGGTCTGTGTAAGAGTATGTGCATAATGCCTTTGCTTGCAATGACAA
Source organism: Xyrauchen texanus (assembly GCF_025860055.1). Taxonomy (NCBI): domain Eukaryota; kingdom Metazoa; phylum Chordata; class Actinopteri; order Cypriniformes; family Catostomidae; genus Xyrauchen; species Xyrauchen texanus. Next base: position 41,127,280 of record NC_068300.1, on the reverse strand, counting down.
TTTGTATGATAATACTGTATTTTACCGAGGGCCTGAGAGTGTTATCAACAGAAAACCACACCAACTGGACTGAGACAACTGTGCCAAACGATACCATCCGACGTGTCAAGAGAAGCGCATTTATGTTCGTGGAGCCAACGCGTGGTCTGGAAGGAGACATCATCACGATTCAGGAAGGAACAAATGTGACTTTCAACTGCAACCCGTTTAAAAAGAACTGCCCGAACTGTGAGGGACGCAGCGAAGAGTATGCACCTTTCTATGTCTGCAGAGATCCATGCAAGTGGGGCGACATGAAAGCGTACTACTACGACTACAAGAAGGGGAACGATGAAAGATTCAGAGTACAAACGAACCGCAGACTCAGCAACAACAGGTATGGAATGCAAGTGGAGCTGAAACAAGTAAGACTTTCTGATCAAGGCAGGTACTACTGCGGACTGTATAAAGAAGGAACTGAGTGGTATGAGACAATTGACATTATTGTATTTGAAGCAACAAAACCTTTTGAGGCACCTGAGCTTGACAAAGGAAGAGATGGCTTGGATGGGAAACGGATACACGAGAAAAGGTCAAGCAAATCCTGAAGTGCAGAAGGCCATGATAAGTTGTCAAGGGAACAAGGCCTGTGCTCTGGCGATGCTGCAAAATGAGGAACTGGAGATATCAACAAGCTGCTGGCTTTGTCTGAAAATGTCTCATGCTTGGAAAGCTGTCCCACTGACTGTAGCGACAGCAAAAGAAACAAAGTGTCTGATTCCACAGCAAATGATTGATGTGCTTAAAGCTGTGATTGATCTGGAGAAAGGAAAGTCACCAACAAAGCGGCCTGTGGACGACTGTGACCATGTGCAACAATATAACCACACTGATATAGCGATTCCACCTCTGAGAGTGATGGCAACACAGGGTGACGTGTGCATTTGTCTGAACAATGCAAGACTGTTTAAAGCAGGATGGTCTGACTGCAGGGTCAGAATCAACGTGAAGGACAGAACAGCGGACAACTGTACAGCCATCATCAACGACAAAGTCAACTTCACATGCCCATTCAGCAAGCCACATGAAACTTCACCTACAGCAGTGTGGGTGTATGGCAACAGGGCATTTCATCGGATGCCAAAGAAATGGTCAGGGTGTTATTCAGCTTTGATGAATGTGGGTACATCTGTGTATTTGCCAAACAAGGCACCTTGGGTGGGAAGACAAAAAAGAAATGTTGAAATTTTGCCTGGAGTTTTACCAAAGCACTATGCAGGGTACACATTATCTGATCCGTGGACGACGCCTGGAACAAATGTGGGGTACTCATTGTTCTTATGAGTGGGTACAACGGTAACAATTAATAAGATAAATGGGCTAGCATGGACAGTATTAGCAATAGCTAATAGCACAGAAAATGCTTTGACAATGATAAATGATGAAATTAAACAGTTAAGAGATGCAGTCATTCAAAACAGGTTGGTTCTTGATATGTTAACTGCAGAGAAAGGGGGAGTTTGCAAAATGTTGGGAATGTCTTGTTGTTTCAATATTCCAGATTACAGCGACAACATCACGAATGTAATTGAACACATGAGAAAGCCATACAGGAGCCAGAACATGTTGAGAGTACATGGTTTACTTGGTTTATGAATCTCTGGGGAGGATGGGGGTATTGGCTGATTCAAACTGTGTTACCAATTGCGGTGATAGGACTGTTAATATTGTTATGTTTACCATGCATCATAACGTGTGTTTCCAGCTCAGTACAGAGACTGGTTAAAGCAGGGATGTCTGTTCAGTTGGTAAAGATGACAGTCTATCCAGAGGATGATGAACACAAATATGATGATACAAGTAGCGAGAGCTACTGTGAAATGTGTTAAAATGAGGTATGTCTTTTCTTTCTGAGAATGTTTTGATATGTAAAGATGGTTATAAGCAGCGGTCATCCATGTTACGAGATGACATACAAGGAGAGGGTTTGAAATGAGGGATTTTATTCTAATTTTATTCTTTGTATTTTTATAGCCTGCTGACATAACCAAAATGTTGAACTGATGTGTTTTTCCTACTTAATCTGTACACTATTTCTTGTTTATACTGAGGTGACTGAGGGTCTGATTTTATTTCGGAAGTGCAGTAAATGGAAGTGGAGCGTAGTTCTAGCGGGAAGACCAGCAGGTGTACATCATTAGCTGGGTAACTCCTAGCCAATCGCACGTAAGCCAATGCTTTATAAGTCCGCTCACAATCTATCACATTGCTGTTTTGGTGTGCTAATACTGCAACCTCCACCTCCCCACCACCACCAGTTGAGCCCTGTCCCGCAGGGGGGTAGGCTCCTCGCCCCTGCCTCCTGTCTCCAGCAGGACATGACGGTTCCGGGTACAACTCCCTCGGACTGCCGGATTCGGCCTACGCCAGAGAGAGAGACATCACCTCCCGTTTTACATCTATCAAATAATGGCATCTCAAACTTCACTCAAGCCTGCGTGTCTTCCCGATAGAACAGTGTTTACTCATTTAGCCCGGCTTCAGATAAAGTCTTTACTTGCTTGCTAATATTTAAGGGACTATCCCCACAAAACAAAAAAAAACAGCCTAAGCTTTTTTACTTTTTCCAAATGTTATTTCACAAATGTTTAAGAGAGTGACCATTTATGCAAAAATCAGAGATGAAGAGTGTAAGTGTGATGATATGACGTAAAATTTTTCTTATTGCTTATTATTGTAATTGAGTAATCTGAATGATAAAAAGCGGGGAATTGTTGTAGAAATTTTAATGCTAGTAGCCTAGTCCCTGTATCTAAGGAATTTAGAGGGGGAAGATCTGCTTCTGTTGGAGACCTTGGGGAAAAGAGGTATAAAAACAGCCCAGCCCTTCCTGACTCGTCTCACTCATGTCACAGAGTAATTCCTGTGTAATGACTGGGTCCTTCTTGCAAGAATAAATTCTTTTAAAAGACTGTTTGATTCAGAGTGTCTCTTACACAGTAATAATGGTTGGTTAATAATGTTTTGCCACAACAATATCCATGACAGCCATCTGCGCCCCTGCTCTGTGGACCACCTCAAACTTAAAATTCAAGTCAAGTCAAGTCAAGTGGTTTTTATTGTCGTTTCAACCATATACAGTTAGTACAGTACACAGCAAAACGAGACAACATTCCTCCAGGACCATGGTGCTACATAAAAACAACAAAGGACCAACATAGGACCACATGAGACTACACAACGAAATAAAATACCTATATAAACTACCTATATAAAGTGCACGTGCAAACATGTGCAAAAAGTACGGGACAGTACAACAAATTACTGACAATGAACAGGACAATAGACAGTGCAGCGCCGACCAGTACTCAGTAGTGCAAAAAGATGACAGTTTCTAAAAATGTAAACATAACATACTATGAGATAATGTTCTATGCACATAGCAGTTATTGAGGTAGCAGACGGTTATAAAGTGACAGTTATTAAAGTGCAACTCAGGACACGTGTGTGTCAAACCAGTCTCTGAGTATTGAGAAGTCTGATGGCTTGGGGAAGAAGCTGTTACACAGTCTGGCCGTGAGGGCCCGAATGCTTCGGTACCTCTTGCCAGACGGGAGGAGGGTAAAGAGTTTGTGTGAGGGGTGTGTGGGGTCGTCCACAATGCTGGTTGCTTTGTGGATACAGTGTTTTTGTAAATGTCTTTGATGGAGGGAAGAGAGACCCCAATGATCTTCTCAGCTGTCCTCACTATCCTCTGCAGGGCTTTGCGGTCCGAAACGGTGCAAGTCCCAAACCAGGCAGTGATGCAGCTGCTCAGGATGCTCTCAATAGTCCCTCTATAGAATGTAGTGAGGATGGGGGTTGGGAGATGTGCTTTCCTCAGCCTTCGAAGAAAGTAAAGACGCTGCTGGGCTTTCTTGGTGATAGAGCTGGTGTTGAGGGACCAGGTGAGGTTCTCCGCCAGGTGAACACCAAGAAATTTGGTGCTCTTGACAATCTCCACAGAGGAGCCGTCGATGTTCAGCGGAGTATGTTCACCTTGTGCTCTCCTAAAGTCAACAACCATCTCTTTTGTTTTGTCGACATTCAGGGACAGGTTGTTGGCTCTACACCAGTTCGTCAGCCGCTGCACCTCCTCTCTGTATGCTGACTCGTTGTTCTTGCTGATGAGACCCACCACGGTCGTGTCATCGGCGAACTTGATGATGTGATTCGAGCTGTGCATTGCTGCACAGTCGTGAGTCAGCAGAGTGAACAGCAGTGGACTGAGCACACAGCCCTGGGGGCCCCAGTGCTCAGTGTGGTGGTGGTGGAGATGCTGTTCCCGATCCGGACTGACTGAGGTCTCCCAGTCAGGAAGTCCAGGATCCAGTTGCAGAGGGAGGTGTCCAGGCCCAGCAGGTTCAGCTTTCCAATCAGGTGCTGGGGAATGATTGTGTTGAATGCTGAGCTGAAATCTATGAACAGCATTCGAACGTATGAGTCCTTATTGTCTAGGTGGGTGAGGGCCAGATGGAGGGTTGTGGTGATGGCATCGTCCGTTGAACGGTTTGAACGATCACGCAAACTGCAGTGGGTCTAGTGAGGGGGGCAGCTGGGTCTTAATCTGCCTCATGACGAGCCTCTCGAAGCACTTCATGATGATGGGTGTAAGTGCGACGGGACGGTAGTCGTTGAGGCAGGACACTGAAGACTTCTTTGGCATGGGGATGATGGTGGTGGCCTTGAAGCACGTTGGAACAACGGCGCTGCTCAGAGAGATGTTGAAGATGTCGGTAAGAACATCTGCTAGCTGGTCTGCACATCCTCTGAGCACTCTGCCAGGAATGTTGTCTGGTCCAGCAGCCTTCCGTGGGTTGACTCTACGTAGAGTTTTCCTCACATCTGCCGTGGTAAGACAGAGCACCTGGTCGTTGGGAGGAGGGGTGGACTTCCTCGCCATCACGTCGTTCTGCACTTCAAACCGAGCGTAGAAGTCGTTCAGCGCATCTGGAAGGGAGGCATCTTTGTCACAGGCAACTGATGTTGTCCTGTAGTTGGTGATGGCCTGGATGCCCTGCCACATGCGCCGCGTGTCACCGCTGTCCTGGAAGTGACTGTGGATTCTCTGGGCGTGTGCGCGCTTTGCCTCTCTGATTGCCCGTGACAGTTTGGCCCTAGCTGTTCTTAGGGCTGCCTTATCGCCTGCTCTGAAGGCGGAGTCTCGGGACCTCAGCAGCGTGCGCACCTCCGCAGTCATCCACGGCTTCTGGTTGGAGCGTGTGGTGATGGTCTTGGAGAAAGTGACATCATCAATGCACTGGCTGATGTAGCTGGTCACTGATGCTGTGTATTCCTCCAAGTTGGTAGAATCGCCATATGTTGCAGCCTCCCTGAACATGTGCCAGTGAGTACACTCAAAACAGTCCTGAAGAGCAGAGATGGCTCCTGCTGGCCAGGTTTTCACCTGCTTCTGAAGCGGTTTTGTGCGTCTGACGAGCGGTCTGTATGCTGGAATTAACATAACAGAGATGTGGTCTGAGTAGCCGAGGTGGGGGCGGGGCTCCGCCCGTGCAGCGCCTGGGATGTTTGTGTAAACAAGATCAAGCGCGTTACGCCCCTCTCGTTGCAAAGTCCACATACTGATGGAATTTAGGGAGCACTGTCTTGAGATTTGCATGGTTGAAATCTCCGGCGACAATAAACAGTCCGTCGGGGTGAGCGTTCTGCAGTTCGCTCTATAAACAGTCTGCATCTAACAGTCACAAGCTCCAACAGCGATGAACAGTAACTAGAGACTAACATAGAGTTCTTGCACCATTCCGTGTTGATGTAAACACACAAGCCACCACCGCGAGTCTTACCGCAGAGAGCTGTATTTCTGTCGGCACGAAACGAGGCGAGCCCGTCTAGCTGAATGGCGGCATCCGGAACTCTGTCGCTGAGCCACGTCTCCGTGAAAACAAAGACGCAGCAGTCTCTAAACTCACGCTGCGTAGCCTGCTGGAGTCGGATATAGTCCAGTTTATTGTCCAGGGAGCAAACATTTGAGAGCAGGATAGACGGGAGAGCCGGCCGGCTAGGGTTTGTTTTTAGCCTAGCATGGACCCCGCCCTCTTTCCGTGCTTCCGCTTTCTCGCACACCGCTTACGACGTCCTCTCCCCCGGCCACTGGCATCAGGCGACGCCGAGGGCTGGAGGCCTGGTCTCCGCAGCAAGCCGAGTACGCGTAGCGCCTCCTGCAGATCATCATGCAGCTTGGTTTTTGCATGATTCTTATATTTGAGTAGTGTCTGGCGATGGTAGACACGAACACTGGTTGCTCCGATGTCCATGTTTTGCAAAAGTCGGGCTTTTTTAACAAAAATAGCACCATTGTGGATCCGGAGTGGCCGCTGCGTGCTACCGCGCCGCCATCTTGGATCTAAAAAAAAAATAAATAATTTAAATTAAATAAAAAAAAAAATAACAAATTCTGGAACGCCAGACACCAATTGTGATCCGTGTGTTAGTATCCTTCATGCAGTGGAGCCACTGGAGAGGGGCGTGGTCTGAACAGAAGGTGAAGGCCCACCCCAACAGTTAGTAGCGAGGAGTGAATACTGCCCACTTAATGGCATTCCTTCTGTACAGTGCTGTACTTAGTCTCTCTCAAAGAGAGCTTCCGACTAATGTACAGCATTGGCCGTTCCTCCCCCTCCACCACCTGTGAGAGCACCACCCTAACCCCCTGTCTGAAGTGCCGATCTGTATAACAAAAGGGAGAAAGAAGTCAGATGTAGTATGTAAAAGTGGCCTGTCACAAAGTACTGCTTTCATCTGCATAAATGCCTGTTGACACTGCTCCGTCCACTGGACTGGATCTGGTGCTGCCTTTTTAGTAAGATCAGTCAGCGTACTGGTGATAGCCAAATAGTTAGGTACAAACCTACGATAATAGCTAGCTAGCTCCAAGAACTGTCTTACCTCCTTTTTGGTATTAGGTCTCGGGGAGGCTAAAATCGCTGGGGTTTTATCAATTTGGGGCACACCTGCCCATGACCCAAGTGGAAGCCCAGATACCGTACCTCCACCTGCCCAATTGAGGACTTCTTCGGGTTTGCCACGAGCCCCGCCTACCTCAACGATCTCAGGACGGCCCGCAGATGTTGCAGGTGCTGCTGCCAATTATTATTGCACATAATGATATCATTTTGATAAGCAGTGGTACAATTTCTTCCTTTTCTGATTTTCTAGTATGGTCAAGTTACTTTTCCTGCTACTACCTCTTTCCCTGCCACAACATTTATCCTCCATTTCCAGCTCACTTCCGGATTCTACATCACGTCCCTTCAGACTCGCGTTTATCATCAAAGGAATGAAAATGACACTGAGGCCTGTACTCTGGAGCTGGAGCAGTTTGGAGGCGGAGGGTCTGGTCATGGTCAACTGTGTCTCACAGCATCATCATACTGAACTTGTTGTCATTGCATGCAATCTCAATGCTGTGTGTTACAGGGAAGACATCCTCCTCTCTCATGTGGTACCCCTCCTGCAGCCTCATCCTGACATGACCCTCCAGCATGGCAATGCCACCAGCCATACTGCTCTTTCTGTGCATGATTTCCTGCAAGATAGGAATGCCAGTGATCTGCCATGGCCAGCGAAGAGCCCGGATCTCAATCTGAGATTGCCTTCAGCCCCACAACTCTTCCCTGGCCGGCCGGTTCCGACGAGTTCAGAGAACGCCTACACCGGACCTCCTCCTCAGTCGCTAACCTGCTCCCTGCCAGGTGTGCGGAGCAAAGTAAGTGCTTTGAGTCTTTTCTCAGCACTAGAGCCTCGAGAAAAACCCTTGCCTCCCGGCGCCATACTACCTGCTCCGCCCCGCTGCGAAGCCCTGCCGGGTACATAAAAAATACTAGCACGGAGATTGGATGCATGGCTTTCACTTCCCCACCCGTCACGCTGGCTGGCCCGGACCATCCGACTCGGTTACACAATTCAGTTTGCCAGGCCCCCGCCCCCCTTCGCGGGCGTCCCCTTACTGCAGTACATGGCGAACAGGCCAAATCCCTGCGTGCGGAAATTGCTACTCTTTTACTCAAAGACGAGATAGAGCCTGTCCCTCCATCCGAAATGAAGAAGGGTTTCTACAGCCCTTACTTCATTGTACCCAAGAAAGGCGGCGGCTTACGACCGATATTGGACATGCGAGTTTTCAACCGGGCTTTGCTCAAACTCCCATTCAAAATGCTCACGCAAAACACATCTTAACTTGCGTCCGGCATCTAGATTGGTTCGCAGCAGTAGACCTGAAGGACGCGTACTTCCACGTCTCGATTCTGCCTCCACATCGACTCTTTCTACATTTCGCGTTCGACAGCCAGGCGTACCAGTACAAAGTCCTCCCCTTAAGCATGTCTCTGTCCCCTCGCATCTTCACGAATGTCGCAGAGGCAGCCCTTAAACCGCTCCGAGAAGCCGGCATCCGCATACTCAATTACCTCGAAGACTGGCTCATACTGGCCCACTCCCGAGAGTTACTATGCACTCACAGAGACCAGGTGCTCAGGCACCTCAGCCACCTGGGGCTTCAGGTCAACCGAGAAAAGAGCAATCTGTGCAAGTACGCATTTCCCCCAGTGAGCCTTCTTGCACAGATGTTGTGCAAGGACAGGGAGGACGAGGAACAAGTCACACTAGTGGCTCCCTATTGGCCCACCCGGGTCTGGTTCTCGGACCTCATATTCCTTGCAACAGCCCCTCCCTGGCAAATTCCCCTGAGGAAGGACCTTCTTTCTCTAGGGCAGGGCACGCTCTGGCATCCGCACCCAGACCTTTGGAACCTCCATGTCTGGCCCCTGGACGGGACACAGAAGATCTAGCTGGTCTACCACCTACCATCGTAGACATGATCAACCAAGCCAGGGCCCCTTCTACCAGGTATCTCTACGCCCTGAAGTGGCGCTTGTTCGCAAATTGGTGTTCTTCCCGGGCCGAAGACCTGCAGAGTTGGGCAGTTAGGTCAGTGCTCTTATTCCTGCAAGAGAGGCTGGAGGGGAGGCTGTCCCCTTCCACCCTAAAGATGTATGTTGCTGCTATCGCGGCACAACACGATGCAGTAGACGGCAAGTCCTTGGGTAAGCACAACTTAATCATCAGGTTCCTAAGAGGTGCCCGAAGGTTAAATCCCTCCCGGCCAAGCCTGTTCCCCTCCTGGGACCTCTCGGTAGTCCTCGCGGGCCTCCAGAGACCTCCCTTCGAGCCGCTAGAATCAGTTGGACTCAGGGCCCTGTCTCTTAAGACTGCCCTGCTGATCGCGCTCGCCTCCATCAAGAGGTTTGGGGACTTGCAAACGTTCTCTATCAGCGACACTTACCTGGAGTTCTGTCCGGCAGACACATACGTGATCCTAAGACCGCGACCGGGCTACGTGCCCAAGGTTCCTACCATGCCCTTTAGAGACCAGGTAGTGAACCTGCAAGGGCTGCCCCGGGAGGAGGCAGACCAGCCCCTTCGTTGCTGTGTCCGGTACGTGCTTTACATACCTACCTGGACCGCATGGTGTTTTAGATGTTCTGAGCAGCTCTTTGTCTGCTTTGGGGGACAGCGGAAAGGGGACACCATTGCATTGGCCTATCACACCCAGTGCCCGTGCCCCCCCCTTGCAGGTCCGAGCTCACTCAACAAGGAGTGTTGCATCCTCATGGGCACTGGCCAGGGGGACCTCCCTGGCAGGCATATGTAGAGCAGCAGGTTGGGCAACACCCAATACCTTTGCGAGATTTTACTGTCTCAGGGTTGAGTCAGTATCATCCCGTGTTTTCTCAGGACCGAGCCAGTAGAACTCGGTAACACGCTGATGGGCTGGCCGGTTGAATCGCTTGCATATAGCGCCCTTTCCCTCCGTTGAGGTAAAATTGTGCACTTTTTCTCCCAGGAGATCCCACTCCTCGGATCCTCGGAGGAACTCGCCGACCCAATCCACTGCGGGTACTTAATCTATCCTGTACTGGAATAGGTGCTCCACAGGTTAAGGACTCCTATGTGGACTACCCCTGTGTGTATTATCCGCAGTACGGTCCCCTTACAAAAGTGGACCTGCGTTTTCCTCTCCAGTTGCCATGTTGTAACAACTCTGGATCTACCACCGTGCCACTTTCCACATGTCGCCTAAAAACCCATGTGACGTATTCACCACTCTTACCTCCCCTTCCGGGCAGGTGTGGTCTCCGCAGGGTCTTTTCTCCCTGAAAGAATAGGAAACTGGGTAAGACCCCCTTCCCTTGATGTATGTAAGGGCCCCGGCCATTTATTGCTCTATGAGAGAAACATAGAGAGAAAAGAGGCCCAGCCAGGCTCGGCCCATTCCCAGGTTGGCAAGCGTCACCTTGTTCCCCTGTCTAGGGTAACCAGAAGGATTCCGACGACTTGTTTGGGGCATTGGGGAAATGTACGTGCAGTCTGACACAGCTAGTCGCCTGTGCACGTAAAATACCTGCCGTTCCTGTGTCAGCAGAACACGTACAAGGCTCAGCGCATGGCGTGATTTAAATTGGACCCCTAATCTTGCTTCTCCGACACAACATCGAGAGAGCGACAGATGGGGAACGTCTAGGTTACGGATGTAACCTCCGTTCCCTGATGGAGGGAACAAGACGTTGTGTCCTCCCGGCCACGTCGCTGAGCCGAGCCACTGTAGTGGCCGGACCATTTCCGGCTCCTCAGAAAAATCCTGAATGAACTCGACGTATTTCCTTGCCTTTTATAACCATATGTCCGGGGGCGGGGTATGCAAATACTATCTGCCAACTTCTCATTGGCCTTTTTTCATAGATCAGAGGCATATTCGGTGCTCAAGCTCCCCTAGTGTAGCTTCTCTCACACAAAGTCTCGTTCCCTCCATCAAGGTACGGAGGTTACATCCGTAACCTAGACGTTATTAATCACTGTATAAATCAGTATAAGGAGGCTGACAACATAATAAATCCTCACATTAGTAAATTGACCTATCAAAATAGATAATCAAATAATGCCACATCATCTGCTTCTGTCCAAAATATGGCCAAAAATAGGAAAAATGGAGGCAAGGTGACATTTTCCTCCTTTTGCATTAATAACCAATCATTTTTAGCCAAGGCGACATTTCAAGACAATGACTTGATATCAAACAATGTCAGTTAAATAAGTTATTTGAGGATCTTAAAACAAGTGAAAGTCTGAATGACAGAATCATATGTGACCTGCTCCATCATTTTAAGTTGCATTGACCCAGAATCACATTTAAAAATGTACACAATAAAGTAAAAAAATGGAAAATCACATCTTTCTAAATATATATATATATATATATATATATATATATATCACAAACCGTTGAATTGATAAAATAATTTAAAAGGTCATAAAACATTGTTTTTGAGAAAACAGCCTCTAAAGTTTCCAAACAATTTACAGACATTATTTAACATATTTGGAGCATTTACTCAAGCATACATTTAATATTTAAGACATAAATAACAGTTTAAATTAAAACGTATATAATTCAGGGACACTGCTCTTGCATGTCAATGTGCACATGTGCAGATTAATTCAATGTCTATATAACATTAATGCAGGTTCACAAAGCATATTTAAAACATATCTATGCATATACACTTGGGCATACACACACACACACGCACACACACCCTCTCACATCATGCATCAGTGCTCTGTTCCTCAGAGGCACACGTGATGTGCGCTCTGAGTATCAGCACCTCTGCCTCCTCTTTGGGCTCTCAAACTGTGCCACACACACACACACACACACACACACACACACACACACACACACACACTTTAAATAGCTTGTTTCAGTTCCACAATGGTGCTGAGAAGTGCCAAGAGCAGCAGTTTAGGCAGAATGGGGTGCGCTGGGCTAAAGATGACGTTACTCTAAAAGAGGTATGGTTGTGAAAGTGAGCAGCTCAAAACAGCTCCTTCCAGGAAGAACGGATTTGTGATGTAATTTGAGGAAGGAACATGAGCTGAAAGTGAACTTTGCTGCCTTATAAGCACAATAAGCACTCAACGCTCTGACACACAAACCAAACTGTGAGGTAGAAGCAGGTGCGTAGCAGTCACACAGACCCAACACTTACAGCGCAGTATTAATATATTACAATATGTTAATATACAGTACTGTGCAAAAGTTTTAGGCACTTAAGATGTTTCACAAAAACATTTGTCTTAAGATGGTTATTTATATCTTCAGTTTTAGTGCGTCAATCGGAAAAATACATTTTAGACTCACAAACATTTCTTTTGAAAATAAAAAAGATTAGAATAGAAGGGCGCTCTGCAAGAGATGGCATTGCACCCACAGAGCCCCCTACTGAACATCGAGTCAATCTGGGATTAAATGAAGAGACTAAAACGATTGAGACTGTTGTGAATTCTCCAAGAAGCTTGGTACATCCTATCTGTCAACAACCAAGAAAAACTGTGTCCTGGGGGGCTGTTTTAAAGGCAAAGGTGGCCACACTAAATATTGATTTAGCTTTTTTTATGTTTTCTGGACTTTGTAATTAAAATATTATTTGATTACTTATTTTTAAACACAAATCACAATCTAATTAGACAAAGATGACTAATCAACATTACAGGCATTACAATTTTATCTTCTGTTAATGCCTGATCTTCTGTAAAACTGCTTTGAAACTATGTGTGTTGTGAAAGATGCTATACAAATCAAATTTACTTGACTTGTATGATGTTAATTGATAAATGTAAACTATTTATGGCATTATTTTTTGAAGACATCCTCACTATGAAACATTTTTCATAAGTGCCTAAAACTTTTAAACAGTACTGTATAAGTATGATATAAGTATAATATATACATATTATATACTTTTTATCCCCTTATCTCCCCAATTTGGAAAGCCCAAATCCCACTACTTAGTAGGTCCTCGTGGTGGAACGGTTACTCACCTCAATCCGGGTGGTGGAGGACAAATCTCAGTTGTCTCCACATCTGAGACTGTCAGTCTGTGCATCTTATCATGTGGCTTGTTTAGGGCATTACCGTGGAGACATGGCTTATGTGGAGGCATCCACACACAACTCACCACGCACCCCACCGAGAGCGAACCACATTATGGTGACTACGAGGAGGATAATCCATGTGATTCTACCCTCCCTAGCAACCTGGTAATAATTTTAAAGGGTAACTAAACCCTAAACCAACTTTTTTTAGTTAATGATCTGTAAGAATGGGGCTTTATTAGTACTGGTCATTGATTCAAGTAATTTTTTTGACATTTGTGTATAAAGTGTTTTAATTCTACAATATATGGTGTAAAAACGTCTGAGTGCTGCCCTCTTCAGGTTGAACGGTGGCTACTGCAGTTGAATTTTCCTATTGGCTGTTTGCGGTAGTTCGTGACGTAAGCGGTGAGAGCTGACGTAAGCAGGTTCCAGCTCACCACGCCCTTGGTACGAGCTACCACGCCCATGGCAGTATAAAAACCATCTCGTTTCGTCAAAACCACTGTAGCGAGTCAGAAGTTGGAATTGCGAGTATTGAAAACGATCAGGATAGAGTATTTTAGCATCTATTTAGCATAGCATTTATATAGTTATTTAGATTATTTTGTGTAGCCTAGGTAGTTAATTAGCATATTTGTTAGTGTAGTATTGTTAGAAGCATAGTTCGTTAGTAGCATAGTATTGCGTCAGTTAGGATAGCTTCAAGTTAGCGTAGATTATCTTTATTTAGTACAGTGGTCAGGATGGTACGTAGGTGTAGTGTTGCTGGTTGCAACAGCACTGCTGGACTGTATAGCTTTCCAGCAGACTTGGAAATTAGGCGCCAGTGGTTGCATGTCCTTGGCCTGGAAGACCGCGAGTTCCCGCCTAGAGCTGGAGGAGTGTGCAAACTGCATTTTACGGGATTCTGGAAATGGGCTTCTCCAAACAGCTCGTGCTGAAAAGCGACGCAGTGCCAAACACTGCTCCTCCTGCATCGACTCCACCACCGCAGCGGCGTCTTGAGGTGAGTGATAATATATATTAGAATCACAATTTATGGTTAGGCTAAAGTTAATCCTCTGGGGTCGACAAACGCACCGGCGCATTTTGCTGGATTTTTTCACATAGCGGCAAAATATGAATATGCCTACAGAGCGCGCACTATTGACATCAACTCGATAAAACTCATCAGATTCATGTACATGTCGTCTTGCGACCGTGTGAGGAATAATAATAACATAATAGTAATACAATTCACCCTCCTCCACTTCAGGTGAAGGTGGGGGAGAAAAGTCCTCGACTTCAAAAGACCGCTCCGTGGCAAAGCTAATTGCGTCACTCCAGTCACTCTCCATTTTAGAGTCTGACAGCAGCTGTCAATTAATCAGTCACTACGGGTCTCAGGTGCACACCCCCCGCTCAGCCCCACCTTTGGTTCGTCCCCTCTATCCCTGCTGGGGTCTGCCCACTTTTCCAGCATTTTTCAAATATTGCTAGTGGGTGGAGTAAGACTCTGAGCAGGGGTTTAGTTACCCTTTAATATTTTAGTTTATTTAAACTATTAAAGTATTACAAATTAATTGCAAATTTGTGCAAAATTAGCTGCAAACGTAAAGGGCATCTTGTGGAGCAATTGCTTGACACTTGACAATTAAAGACTGAGCACAAGCTGGTCTCGAATACATTATTTGTGTGTGCACAATTGTATTATTTTTTCTCTGTGCTTGAGCTTTGTGGGATTTAAATGTTTCCAAGTGGCTTGAGTGTTTTGACTATGTTCACCAAAATTCACTCACATCCATTTAATGATTCAGTGACCATTTCTGGTGATGCCATGCGTGTGTATACAGGTGAAACTCGAAAAATTAGAATATCGTGCAAAAGTTCATTAATTTCAGTAATTCAACTTAAAAGGTGAAACTAATATATTATATAGACTCATTACAAGCAAAGTAAGATATTTCAAGCCTTTATTTGATATAATTTTGATGATTATGGCTTACAGCTTATGAAAACCCCAAATTCAGAATCTCAGAAAATTAGAATATTGTGAAAAGGTTCAGTATTGTAGGCTCAAAGTGTCACACTCTAATCAGCTAAACACCTGCAAAGGGTTCCTGAGCCTTTAAATGTTCTCTCAGTCTAGTTCAGTTGAATTCACAATCATGGGGAAGACTGCTGACCTGACAGTTGTGCAGAAAACCATCATTGACACCCTCCACAAGGAGGGAAAGCCTCAAAAGGTAATTGCAAAAGAAGTTGGATGTTCTCAAAGTGCTGTATCAAAGCACATTAATAGAAAGTTAAGTGGAAGGGAAAAGTGTGGAAGAAAAAGGTGCACAAGCAGCAGGGATGACCGTAGCCTGGAGAGGATTGTCAGGAAAAGGCCATTCAAATGTGTGGGGGAGCTTCACAAGAAGTGGACTGAGGCTGGAGTTACTGCATCAAGAGCCACCACACACAGACGGGTCCTGGACATGGGCTTCAAATGTCAAACGTCTTACCTGGGCTAAAGAAAAAAAGAACTGGTCTGTTGCTCAGTGGTCCAAAGTCCTCTTTTCTGATGAGAGCAAATTTTGCATCTCATTTGGAAACCAAGGTCCCAGAGTCTGGAGGAAGAATGGAGAGGCACACAATCCAAGATGCTTGAAGTCCAGTGTGAAGTTTCCACAGTCTGTGTTGGTTTGGGGAGCCATGTCATCGGCTGGTGTTGGTCCACTGTGCTTTATTAAGTCCAGAGTCAACGCAGCCGTCTACCGGGACATTTTAGAACACTTCATGCTTCCTTCAGCAGACAAGCTTTATGGAGATGCTGACTTCATTTTCCAGCAGGACTTGGCACCTGCCCACACTGCCAAAAGTACCAAAACCTGGTTCAATGACCATGGTATTACTGTGCTTGATTGGCCAGCAAACTCTCCTGACCTGAACCCCATAGAGAATCTATGGAGCATTGCCAAGAGAAAGATGAGAGACATGAGACCAAACAATGCAGAAGAGCTGAAGGCCGCTATTGAAGCATCTTGGTCTTCCATAACACCTCAACAGTGCCACAGGCTGATAGCATCCATGCCACGCCGCATTGAGGCAGTAATTAATGCAAAAGGGGCCCAAACCAAGTACTGAGTACATATGCATGATTATACTTTTCAGAGGGCTGACATTTCTGTATTTAAAATCCTTTTTTTTTATTGATTTCATGTAATATTCTAATTTTCTGAGATTCTAAATTTGGGGTTTTCATAAGCTGTAATCCATAATCATAAAAATTATATCAAATAAAGGCTTGAAATATCTTACTTTGCTTGTAATGAGTCTATATAATATATTAGTTTCACCTTTTAAGTTGAATTACTGAAATTAATGAACTTTTGCATGATATTCTAATTTTTCGAGTTTCACCTGTACAGTGTCAAACATTTGTGTGTGAAATGAGTTAGTCACTGAATCAACAATTAAAACAAAATTATAATCCTTTCAAATTTATGTCTACATATCTACAAAGAGAATTTAGTAAAGATTTTAAGCATTATAAGAACAAAGCAAATCTATAATTTCCCTACAGTTTGTGAGGTGCTGAGTATGACTGATCAAAAGACAATAATAGTCTTAAAATAATTATGAGTTTCAATAACATCCGTACATTTTCATGTATAAAAAAATGTCTACATATTTATTCACTTCAGTAAAATGCACAAGTGTTCTAAGAACACATCAGATCTATCCTTTTTCCTACAGTTTGTCAACTGCATACCAAAAGTGAAGTGAGCTGATCTTAAAAATAGCTTTACAAATTTAACTCAGATCGAGTAATCTGCTTAAATTGGCAAAAACAACTGATCAAACTATTACAACTCCACTTACAATTTGTACTTAAAAGAAGTTCCCTTTACAAAAAGCTTCACTATGATGCTGCGCTTTGCTAAGCGCTTTTGGGAACAATCCTGCATTGTGACCAGCTGTGAATATGTGTGTAACACTTCAATGAACATTGACTGGAATTTATAGCCTCGGCTGGTGAGATCATTAGATGCACCTGTGGCCAGGCTATAAATAGACGCGTCACCAGCGTGTCGCCAGATCCGTTTTCTTCAGAGCATACTGTGCTGTGTGTTTCACAAGCCTGTCAGAAACTTTCTTTCCTCTGCTAGGATTTAGAATCTGTTAGGCTGTGCGCAGTGAACCTTTTCTCCTTTCCTTCTTTCAATATATATAACCCCCCCAAACGCTCCAAACTATAAGACAGATTTCTGTCTGGTGGCCAAAAAAATAAATAATAATATAATAATAATTTTTTTTAAAAAAGGGAACGCTATATTAATCACTTCCTTTCTTTGATGACCTCCATGACGATCTTTCTCACTCATGGAGGAACCCATATACTTCCCGTGTTCACGTACCCTCGACGTCTTTATACCGGACTATCGTGGGTGCTGAGACATGGGGGTATTCAATGATGCCGCCGGTCAAAGAGATGCTTGCAGGCTATCTCTCACCGGGTTCGGCATCATCATTCAAGAAACCCGCTCTCCCCACTAAGCCATGCAGGACTACATACATGCTAGTGGGCTTATCAAGTGGCAGGTCAGGCTGGTGATGCGCTGCACACCATGGCCGTGTTACAGGCGTACCAGGCTGACCTACTGATAGACCTGAGTGTCGGTGCAATGCTCGATGAAGAAGCCTTTTCTGAACTTCGTCGGGCTACAGATTTATCTCTCCGTGCGACCAAGCAGACAGCCCGTGCCATTGGTTGGACTATGTCCGCTTTAGTCAGCATGGAGAGGCATTTATGGCTTAACTTTTCGGGCATCAAGGATAAGGACAGAGTTTTCCCACTCGATGCCCCGGTTTCGCCTTCCAGTCTCTTAGGAGATGCCATGAATACGGTTATCTCCAGATTCCAGGAGGCGAAAAGCCATGAGGAAGCCTTCGGGCACATTTTTCGTCGCCGCATTCAGGGGGGCGGGGCCGTCGGCCACCCAGTCCCGCACCGACTCTGCTAGGCAGAGCGTGGCGAGTCATGCTCCCCCTCGTAAAAACTGGGGACAGGCTCGTTGCCCTCAGCAGCCCTGAAAAGAAACCCTGGCGGTCTTGTACCCAGCCTTGTGGGGGTGGTTCCTCTCTGGACGGAGCGCGTGTACCATCCACTTCGGCCCTCCCGATACCCTCAAGAAACCTCTTTACTCCCGCCGCCTTTGGTGTTTTGGGTGACAGAGGCTTCCAACAAAGAGTTGGGTGTACCGTTGCTTCCTGCCTTTATCCAGGACGCGGAACACTCGACATCCCCTCAACAGGAAGTGTTGAAATTGATACCCATCCCAGGGAACCTGGCAGCGTGGAAACTTCTGCCAGGCATTTCTATGTGGGTTCTGAACACAGTAGAAAGAGGCTACAGAATTAAATTCAACGCCCTCCACGTTTCAACGGCGTGGTTCCCACTACCGTGAAACAGGAGCAGACATGTCTACTGTGGAAAGAGCTGCAAAATCTCTTGGTCAAAGGGGCCATGAACGTGTTCCCCTTCCAGAGAAAGAGTCAGGCTATTACAGCAGATACTTCCTGGTCCCCAAGAAGAGGAGGGGGGGTTATGTCCGATTTTAGATCATTGAGGCTTGAACCGCTCAGGTCAAGGTGTTCAATTCAAGATGCTAACTGTCAAGCTGGTCGTGTCTCAGATCCAGCATTACGATTGGCTGATCACGATCGATATCATGGACACATATTTCCATATTGGAATTCTGCCACAGCACAGGAAGTTCCTGAGGTTCGCTTTTGGGGATGAAGCCTTCCAGTATCGGGTTCTTCCATTCAGCCTAGCCCCATCACCCCGCACATTCAGGAAATGCATGGATGAAGCACTGGCTCCTTCGCGACTCCGGAGCATCCGCATTCTGAATTACATAGAAGAACTGGCAGTTCACAGGGATATTGTCTTAGCTAATCTGGTTTCTCCGGGTCTGAGACTCAACTGAGCGTTCTCTCTCACCTATTTGGGGGTTATATGGAATTCGATCACGATGCGGGCACAGTTGTCTCCCGCTCGTATCACGTCCATTCAGAACACCCTGAGCAAACTCAGGCTAGGTCAAGGTTGCACTGTTCACCAGTATCAACAAATACTAGGTCTTATGGCGTCTGCGTCCACGGTGATCCCTTTGGGCCTGCTCCATATGAGACTGTGGCTAAAAGCCAGGGGATTTCATCCAAGGGCCAGTCCCCTAGGGCCAATAAGGGTTATCTGCGTGCTTCGTTCCCTTGCTATGTGGTTCAGACCCCGGTTTCTTACCTTGGGTCCCACTCTAGGTGCATCTCGTCGTCGCAGGCTGTTAACGACAGACGCCTCCCTGACGGGCTGGGTAGCGGTCTTAAGTGGTCGTCCAGCTCAAGGGGATGGGAGGGTCGTCAGCTCGGTTGTCACAGTAACTGTCTCGAGTTGATGCCGGTATTTCTGGCCCTGAAATACTTCCTCCAGAGGCTACCATGTCTTGGTGCGGGTGGGCAATACAGCGGTAGTCTCTTACATAAACCATCAAGGAGGTCCATGTTCATGTCAGCTACATTTCTGGCATGTCGGATTCTCCTTGGGGACCAGGGCAAGCCCCTGTCACTCAGGGCAGTTTATATCCCTCGATGCCCATATGTGGGAGCAGATTTACTGTCAGACAGAAAATACCGACGGGTGAGTGGAAACGCCACCCCTAGGTAGTGGAACAAATCTGGGTGAGATTTTACAGGGTAGAAGAGGACCTCCTCGCCTCTGTGAACAGCGCAATGTCTCCTCTACTTCTCCCTGAGTCAACCAGCCCCCCCTGGGTCCGGACGTGATGGCGCATACCAACCCAGTCTCATATAAAAACGTACCCTGACTACATTGGTCCAAAGTGCAAAATGTAGAGGGGTTACAATAATGGCCCTTGAATTGTATGACTGTTACATTTTTTTTGCCTATTCGTTTGCGTCCAAGTCACGTGACTTTCAAGATTCCGGCCGTGAGAACAAAAAACATGGCGGACATTTCTCTCATTTTTAGTGAAAAAATCAATATTTTTAGTTAGTTTTTGCGTAAAAATAAGTTTTGATTACATTTCTAGCGAGAAATATATATTATATTTTAATAATATTCACTCAGTGAATGTACATAAGCACTCGCTTGCTCGTTGTAGCGAAGAATTTTCAGATCTCGCCAGAATAATGTGAAACTGAAACGTTTTGGTTGCTATGGACTAGGGTGCTATGGACTCGCTAAAATTCGATTATTAAAAGAGTTGGCAATGAATTCATTATCGATTCGTTGTGTCGCGCAATTATTACGCCAGTCAATAATTCGAAAAGACGTTTGAGTATAAATAAAAAAAAGTTGAGTTGAGTGGGGAGCGGAGCATCTATGAGGCGCCGGACCCGAGTGTGTCAGAGATTGCGCGAAAGAGACCAAGTGTGTCCGAGTTTGCGCGAGAGAGAGAGAGAGACTGACGTGTCATTCCCCCACGAAGAAGAAGAAGAAGAAGAAGAAGAAGAAGAAGAAGAAGAAACGAGGGGAAAGAAGCAGGAAAAGGTACACAAGGAGGAAAAGGAAGCGTGGAAATATAACTCGACCAAGCTGAACAAATGAATCACCTTGACCCCGAAGATGCCATATTCCTGGTTGATGCGTTCCTGGATGAGTGCAAGGTAAATAACATTATCTCAGTGGTGGAAAAAGCATACTAATTACATGCTAATTACCAGGTCTAAGACCATAATAGACTGTATAGCAGGGAAGAAATATCAAGGTGCAAACCTGAAAACAAACAAAGTGCACCTATACAGTAGGCCTACCTGGTTCAATGTCTTTATTTAAATGCAAACTATAGTGCTGAGCTGAGTTCACACGTTAGAGCCAGTGAGAGTTTAATTTAATATTCTGTCAAAACGCATCACTTTCACTTTTTTTTAATGTAGAAAGGGTTTTCTAAATCTGTCAGTACAGTACAGGACCACAACCATTAGACTGAATTTTTACAATGTAATATTATAACATTGGTTTTATAATGAGATGTTTGTAGGTGGCGATAACCTTGGTATGTGGTGGTTTATTCTGTGGCTCAATTGTTTATTTAGGTGGATCAGCATGGACACACTAAAGGAGAGTCAAAACAATCCACAAAGCTGTGTGTTTGGCTTGATGAGGACAAAGATGGTCGATCTCTGCCAAAAAGATGTAGAGCTGGGGAGAAACGAAAGCGAGATTCAGTTACTGGTTGGTTTTTTGTTTGTTTTTTCATCAGTAGTTGCATTCATTATTCATTGAACAAGTTCTAAATGGATATTCATATTTTAGCAGTTGCTTCAGCAAGCGTTACACCTTCCTGTGCTCCGTCTACCAGCACAACTGAAGACACTGTGACCATCGAAAATTTAGGTTTTTTCCCTTAATACTTCTTTCCTCATTTGTTATGTGGTAATTGCCCAGATTTACCATTGCCTTCTTCCCTTTTCATTTTCAGACTCCCTCATTCAAGATGTCCGAGACCTCTTGGGAAGTGGTGCTGAACAATATGTTGTCATCTGAGAAGCCCAAGGAGGGGGTTTGCCATCATTGTGGACACAAGGCTGCAGTAGTGATGTGTAGGGCTGTTTACCACGATCACTCTACTGCACAGCCTGTGACCTTTCCACACATAAGGCCCTGGTGCTTCATAACGGAGCATCCATGGTGGAGGGTTTCTTCAGACACCTGCCACCATCCACTTTTGTTCAGCAGCATGAGGGAGGGAAATTCTCCTATCATGAAAAAGGTAGTTTTTAAGTCTCAGGTTATATAGGCTGTTTTACATTTTACACAAACCCTGGTTTACTCCAACAAACATGCTGGATGAAGTTTTGTTTGATAGAAACAACACCCTCACTGTTGAGTTTTTGGTTTCATTTACTCTATGTAAACTAATTCTGCATTTTAGATTGCATGTTACCAATCGTTCCTCCCTGCTGCGACTGCTCCACTGGGCAAACAAGCTTTTCCAAGGGAAAGCCAGTTATTTTAATTGGAATGAATGGTAAAGGTTTTTTTTTATTTCTTCATATTGTGTTTTTTGTTTCTTGTGAACAAGAGATAATTGTTTTTCTCTGAAATTTCAGGAAGATACAACCTCTTCCTTCCATCAGTAAACTGCTCCTGTGGAAAAACCTTGCCAGTGACCATAAGTGATCTGGTTGAAAGTGGTTACTGACCAGCCACTGTCAATTTTGAGACCTTGTACATGGTGGACTTGTTCACCACGTATGAGGATCTAAAAATCACTGCCCCATGGATGTCAAGATAAGCTTTTGTCAGCATGCTCGAGTATCGTACAAAACTCTTCGGGCGAGTGAGTGGACTCATCATTTAAGTTATCTTGTTTGGATCACCTTTTAAATAACTGATTCATTGTTAGGACTTGTTCTTACAATCCCCAAAGTTTCAGCACATATTTCTTGACAGAGCCCTTTCTTCGTCATGACCACGGTCTGAAGCCAACCTTCGAAACAGTTACTTACTGTTTTGTTTTGTTTTTTCACTTTTGCTCTCAGGGAGGTAAGATATGTGGGGACACAATGCAGAGGGCCTTCCTCGAATGGACCTATGCCAAATTTGAGGTTGACAAGCTGTCTCAGATCCAGCATTTTCAGTGCCCTGCATGCACACCCTCCATGTTGGCAGTTGCAGTGGATGGGAACCGCAAATTATATCATTTCAAAAGTCAACCAGGGTGTGTAACATTCATGTACAATGAAATGCTAGTGAGCCACAAATTACTTTTATACAGTAAATTTAACCCACATCTATATATTTCTTTCAAGACCTGATGGGTTTTTTGATGGAGTCTTTTTGGCCAATGATGCTGAGGTTGATTTACATCCATGGAACAACTGGACATGTAAGCTAAATTTATATTTCTTCATGTGTAACACCACAATTTCACATTTTTATGAATGCTTGCCATTTTTTTTTCAAAATGTAAAACTTATTTGGTTTAAGTAATAGTGGCATTACTGCATCAAATGCCATAATACCATGATTTACAGCTTATTTTGTAAAATGTAACTGTAAATGTTTAAGAATCCAGGGAAAGGGAGATGTGGTGCGGGTCAGTGGACCGCAGCACGAGAGTCCACCAACAAGTCTGCAAGCAAACTAGCCGAGGAAGGTGTTGAAGTTGCTGTCTGCCGTCATGGGGTTTTGCTGAAGGGACTGAATATGTTCCGTGGAGAAATATTTGCATACCCATTATATCTCCAGAAACAGCTAGCTTCACAGACCGTCCAGTTTTTTTGCTCTGATGTGGTCTGCAAATATTGGCCATATCTGCACAAAGTTGTGGACCACTGTCCAGAGTTGGAGGACTTGCTGAACATGCGCGCATTTCTCTCCATCATGCATGCAAAAGCGCATTCATGGATGTGTGAGGTAATAATGACATTTAGATGTATTTCTTACCATTTGTACCACACAATATGATTGTCTGTCCTCTGCCCCTACTTGTTGTTTTCCAAATGATAACGTTCATGTAAATGTGTTACAGTTAAAATGGGGGGGACGCAATCAAGAAGGAGCAGGAACAACAATCGGGGAGGAGGTTGAACAGGTTAACAGCTTCCTCTCCCGAGTAGCCATATGTTCCAAGTACATGTCAAAATCTGGTAAGCATTTTTCATGTATAGTTGTGTCCAAATTGAGACCAAGGGGTTTGAACACTGATGCTCGGCCTTTGCATTTTAGAGTTCCATGCATAGGTGCTTCCTTAGAAAACAACTGTCTAGTCAGCACTTTTACACCGATCAGGATTCTCTTTATAATAATTTAACTTCTGACATATTAATTTCCTGTAGCTCAAACAGTAGAGTGTTGGCGCTTGCAACGCCAAGGTCATGGGTTCGATTCCCAAGGAAAGCAAGAACTGATAAGAGTGTAAATGTGTACCTTGAAATGCAATGTAAGTCGCTTTGGATAAAAGCGTCTGCCAAATGCATAAATGTAAATGTAAATTAAGTGTATGATTATTTCCAGGTTTATGTGACAATACTAGAGAATGATCAATGTAGTATCTGAAATTTGGTCCTCACTGTGCACCTAAATTACTGCACATACACTCACCTAAAGGATTATTAGGAACACCATACTAATACTGTGTTTGACCCCCTTTCGCCTTCAGAACTGCCTTAATTCTACGTGGCATTGATTCAACAAGGTGCTGAAAGCATTCTTTAGAAATGTTGGCCCATATTGATAGGATAGCATATTGCAGTTGATGGAGATTTGTGGGATGCACATCCAGGGCACGAAGCTCCCGTTCCACCACATCCCAAAGATGCTCTATTGGGTTGAGATCTGGTGACTGTGGGGGCCATTTTAGTACAGTGAACTCATTGTCATGTTCAAGAAACCAATTTGAAATGATTCAAGCTTTGTGACATGGTGCATTATCCTGCTGGAAGTACTGTAGCCATCAGAGGATTGATACATAGTGGCCATAAAGGGATGGACATGGTCAGAAACAATGTTCAGGTAGGCCGTGGCATTTAAACGATGCCCAATTGGCACTAAGGGGCCTAAAGTGTGCCAAGAAAACATCCCCCACACCATTACACCACCACCACCAGCCTGCACAGTGGTAACAAGGCATGATGGATCCATGTTCTCATTCTGTTTATGCCAAATTCTGACTCTACCATCTGAATGTCTCAACAGAAATCGAGACTCATCAGACCAGGCAACATTTTTCCAGTCTTCAACTGTCCAGCTTTGGTGAGCTCTTGCAAATTGTAGCCTCTTTTTCCTATTTGTAGTGGAGATGAGTGGTACCCGGTGGGGTCTTCTGCTGTTGTAGCCCATCCGCCTCAAGGTTGTGCGTGTTGTGGCTTCACAAATGCTTTGCTGCATACCTCGGTTGTAACGAGTGGTTATTTCAGGCAAAGTTGCTCTTCTATCAGCTTGAATCAGTCGGCCCATTCTCCTCTGACCTCTAGCATCAACAAGGCATTTTCGCCCACAGGACTGCCGCATACTGGATGTTTTTCCCTTTTCAAACCTTTCTTTGTAAACCCTAGAAATGGTTGTGCATGAAATTCCCAGTAACTGAGCAGATTGTGAAATACTCAGACCGCCCGTCTGGCACCAACAACCATGCCACGCTCAAAATTGCTTAAATCACCTTTCTTTCCCATTCTGACATTCAGTTTGGAGTTCAGGAGATTGTCTTGACCAGGACCACACCCCTAAATGCATTGAAGCAACTGCCATGTGATTGGTTGATTAGATAATTGCATTAATGAGAAATTGAACAGGTGTTCCTAATAATCCTTTAGGTGAGTGTACATTGTGTGTCAAGTTCGCACAGACATGCTAACAATCCAGGCAAGTGGTTGGAACAAGTGAAAGGCAGAAAACCTTGACCGGACACTGGCCAAAAGATACATCAAGGTACTAACTAGGCAAATATGTATAATAACATTTTTGTTTTTAAATTTTGTCTCAGCATTTGTTAACACGGATATTTATTTCAGACAGACTGTACAAAGGATTGCAGAGGCAACAAAGGACCTGGAGAAACTCACTGCTGAGTTATCTCTACAGCAAGACACAGTCCAGCAGTGGGTGTCTGATGTTCGCAGTGGACCTCAGGTACTTTGAAAAAATTATTTGATGGCATATTTTAAAGAATCATTGGCTCTGCTCTTGTACAGGGGATCTGAAAAGAGGCTGATTGTAAACTGAAATGGGCATTCATTAATTTGTTTGTTGTCGTCCAAAGGAGCAACAATCCAAAATGACCTGCAGAGAACCACCGAGGGGCTATATTTGGGCATCAAACAGCGAAAATTTCAGCTGTATCGTCAGTCTGGTGAGAGCAGAAAAGGCCATTAGTAATGCAGATTTGTGAAAAAATGAATTCACTACTGATTTATACATAGTAAAAATAGCAAAGCCATTTATTAAAAAAAAAAAAAAAAACATCTTTTGAAGTAGGTTTACTACAAGTCAGGGCAGCATACTGAAAAACTGTCAAAATCATAATAAGTTTGAGTGCAATATCCAAATATTTCCATAGATGTCCTGACCTACCAATTTTGTCCTCTATTTCCAAAAAAATGATTGTTTAAAATAGATTCCTAAAAAAAAATTCCCAAGTTTTTTCCCAATTTTTCAAATGATAATGAAACTTGTGATGCAAAAATGATCACACAACATCTGTCACAATAATCATAACACATACATGCATATTGTGAAGTCTTATTTTGTATGGTGCTTTTGTGTAGTCATTGTGTGAATGCACACTCATTTTGTGTTTCTCATTGTAGGTGGGAATAAGCGAAGGCATCAACTGAGAAGAAAGATTGCTGTTGAGAAGAAAGCCTTGGAAGTTGCCATCAATGACCACAATGCTACTGTGGGGGAAGTTGAAAAACTGCCTCCTCCCAATGAACTCCTGGCTGTGGACAACTACTCCTGGCCATGGGAATGTAAGTACTTCCTCTGAAATGCACTGAATACAAATTGTTTGATGCACACATCTTGATGTAAATATGGAATCTGATGTAAAAAAAAAAAAATTGAGACACTGGGCAATATGCAAAAAAAAAAGAATGCAGTAATTTGTAATGGATGTGATTGAACCCCTTCACGAAGCTGGGGTTCTATCTCATCCTGTCAGGGTTTATTTCTCTATTGTAGTAGTACAGCATGCAAAATATCTTCTGTCCCAATATTTTTATAGGAGGTTGTGAGATAACACTTTGATGCAATATATTGCAGGTCATGGTGATATGGAGCAGAAAAAAATGTGTTTGACTGTCTAGACTGAAAGAAGTTATTGTGGTTCGCGAAGTCAAGCAGCACAATGGAGTATGTGAGGAGTGTTGCTGGACTGATTGAAGAGTTTACCTTTCAGCTCACTGAAGACACCAATGAGAAATCTAAGGACAATAAATAGTTCGTCTTTTTCTTAAATTTGCTTCTCTGGTAACCATTGGCTCATTTCTTTATATTTTAATGTCACATTCTCAGGCAGTACAGAGGGCTTAATGGAGAAAGGACGTGAGGGACTACTCTGTGTGCTGAAGGGAAGATTGTGTGAAGTTGAAGCACAACTGGCTACAGCACGCACAATATACAAAAGTATTCTTGGACTGCAAACATTGTCCTTAGATGACTTCTCTGAAGAGGAAGACTTAGAGAATACTTCCTCAACTGATGAGGAACTGGGAGAGTAGTTATTATGGAGATGATGTGTATGACTCTAAGATGTCTTCACAGTGTGTTGAACCCAAACGTCAGTGCTGTAATAAATTGTATGTGAAACTGAGGCTATTTTACTGCTGTTGCAAGATTTCTATGTTTAGAGCATGTACTGCAAATTCCAGTGAAACAATAAAAACCCATTATTTTAGCCCATTAGTCCCCACCCTCTGGCCCAACCCAATCACTGGTGATTCACAACTGTCAAACATGACAAATTACCTTTTTTTTTTTAGGATTGCATTTTTGGTTGAAATGTATTGCGCATCCCTACATAGCTTCACTGTAGTTGTGTATAGTTTGTATATACTGTACCTACTGTAGTTTACATAGCCTATTGTATTGTTACTCTCTCCAACAGTGTGCTATTCCAGCTTATGTTTGTACATGTTAGTATATTAACTCTCTCTCACTCTCTCTCTCTCTCACTCACTCACTCTCTTGCTCTCTCACTCTCTCTCTCTCTCACACACACACTCTAGCTCTCTCTCTCTCTCTCTCTCTCTCTCTCTCTCTCACTCTCTCACTCTCTCTCACACACACACACACACACACACGCTCACACACGCTCTTACACGCACACATACACCTATCTGATATATAGTCTTTATTTTGAACAGGGCATAGTCTCTTAGCTGTAGAAAGCCTACTTTATGATTGTGATAAGTGATATACAAATACATTTAAATTGAATTATGATATTATCCCTAAGACAGTAATATATTACTACACAACTGCACTGTAAAATAAATGTAAAGGAATAAATATTAGTATAAAAAAATGTAAACAGTAAAATGACAATACTTAGGCTACGTCTTAATTTCCTAAGTAGTTACACAATTATTTTCATCTTTGTTTTGGGCTGTGTATAATGTTTAATATTAAAAATATACTGTGTGTTGCTGTGGCTTTTGAGTAATTGAGTATACTAATTATTTTGGGGTGCTGGTGATTAGATAGATAGATAGATAGATAGATAGATAGATAGATAGATAGATATATATATATATATATATATATATATATATATATATATATATATAAAGGTAACCTCACTCTCGAGGTTCCTGTCGGGAAAACAAAAACGGCGGACATTAAGTGGAAAATTAATTATCTCTTGTCTTAAAGATATTTGTGTTTTATAACGCAGCACTACAGTAAATTGACGTGAAATATGACTATTTTAATAATTACGCCTTCAGTTATGAAAAATAAATGTGTTTTTTTTTTTAAACATTTTTGATAGCGGAAGTAGCAACAGTGGCCGTTACTATGGAGATGAGGACAGTCAGCTTTGCGTCACGTGAGCAGAGCAGTTGTCGCGCTGTGTGTGTGTGTGTGTGTGTGTGTGTGTGTGTGCGCGCATAGGCGCCGATTTATGTTTTCCACATGGGCGCACGCCCTTTAAAAAAAAAAAAAAAGGTAGTCAAAAAATGTTTGCATTTAAGAACCTTAGGAAATGGACAGCGGCCGACACGAACATACACACCTATTTACTTGAGAATAAAGCCATAAGGTAGGCTATCTTTCAACTCAGGACAGCACCACTTCTCACAAATACAGACAGGATTGGAGAAATTGTGTGTAAATAATGATCAAAATGAGGATTGTTTGAGAATTTTTTTATCTTTATGATTTTGGATGGTTTTTATGCCAGAATGACCTAACACAGTCATTCAAATATGCCAGTCATTTATATATGCCACAGCAAATAGGCTACACAATGCATCTAATGTTATATAGTTAGATTTGAGTTGACAAAAAAAAGTGTGTGCAGTGCTTTATTGGATGGCATGATGGTTAACTAGTATTTAAGGAGCTTGAAACCTTTTTGGATGTCATAACCTCAGCTGCAGCCAGGCACCCTGCTGGAAATATAGCCTACAATGAAATAAACGTATTATTTTAATAATCGCAGATTATAATATGCCTAAAAACAGAGACAGTGGTCTTTGGGTTCAGGTTATATACAGGGACAATCCCCCCAGAGCAACCTGGAGTTAAGTGCTTGCTCAAGGACACAATGGTGGTGGCCGTGGGGTTCGAACAAAGGACCTTCTGATTTACAGCCCTGTGCTTTAGCCACTACGCCACCACCAATGGAATGAAGCCCGCGGCAGGCAGTTTACAGTGGAGCGCGCCACTATTTAAATGTAACAGTGTCACAAAAGTGGCATCACGTTTTTACGTGTGGGCAACGTACTAGCTGCGAGAGGTAGCTGATTGACACGTGGTTTTCCCTATCACAGAGGCACAGAGGTCAGCAGATTGACAAGTTTGTGAGGGGGGTGTCCGCTCTCTCCGCCACCACCATTCATACTGTACATCCTCAAAGGTAGGTAATGAATACACAAAATTAAATTAAATTAATTAATTATTTATCACCATGAATTTATAGGGATGTGTCCAATGACATAGGGGTTATCCAGCATTATATTAGCCACCACATTTAACGTTAGCTGCAGTTGGCGGCAATGTGCTAACCGAGGTCAGAATGATATGATAAGTTGAAAACTTTATTGATTCCATTCACATGTCACTGCAGCAGAATCAAAATGAGATAGGAGCTATAAGACAAGTGGTAAAATACACACAAAAAAATACAATACAATACCTAGATGAAAACAGAAATCAACTTGGAGCTATATGAAACTATGGAGTATGGGTTATTGTTGCATAGAATCTGTAGTAGGGCTGCGCGATATGGACTAAAAGTCATATCGATATTTTTTCCGTGGCCGGATAATTTCATACGTCTATTATTAATCGCACTCCCACCACTCACTCATACTACAAATCCCACAATGCACTGCAACAGCTGGCACACGGCTCAAGGGCAGAAATGTAGTCATTTAAATGCAAAATAAACTATATCGATATTAACGATATCTCGTGCTGTATCGCGTTTGAAAATATGAAACACACATTGAGTGTTGATGTCTGACACTACTGATAATGCTGAAGAAGGCCAAATTACAAACATTTGTAATGTAACACTTAAATAATGCAGTTCCTTTGTCACTTTGGTTATTAAATGTTGATTGTTTTATATTCTAATTTTAAGATGCCACGAGGGTCAACAACAACTACCTGCGTGAGCTGCAAATCAGCTATTGGTGTGGCCACCAAGACCTGCAAATATTGCCAGTCAGTACAGCCAAGAAAGCAAAGACTGGCAAAAAAAACTTCAGAAATTTGAGGCCAGAAAGGAGACATGGTTGAAAAACAAAAACAAAAACCAAACCACCTCTCATGTTATTGATGAGGCATCTGTCTTGGTATGTGTTTAACGTCTGTAGTTATTATTTACATAAATACAGCCCACAATGTTTCAGACATTTATAATTGTTTATATTTCTGTATATATTATATAATATATATCTTTATTTTCAGGTGGAAAAGCTAAACACATTGGGGTAAAAGCCATAGTCTTCATTGGAAAGAAAATGAAGAAGCAGAAAACCTGGTCCGCACAAGTCCTCCAGCCAAAATGGCAGCTGTCAGACCATTCTGAAAAATGCCTTGACAGGATGAAGGCTCTCTATGAACTGTTAATTAATGGTAAGTGTGTGCGATTATTTAAAATCTTACTCCACAAAAATAAATGTGGCACAGACACAGCAATTACAGTTGGGAATTTTCTTGGTACCACTGTCATAGTATCATTGCACTAGAGTACAAAATCAGCCTCGCCTCAGTTCTACAGAGAGTATAGAGTCCATAGGGCAGCATTTATAGACAGAAGAATACAAAAGACAAATGTACTGGATGTTTCCTTATCGAGCACAGTCACTGCTAGAAAAAAGGAGACATTTGTTCTTATTACAGGAGGTGAATAATTTCCTTTTTTTGTACCATTGAGGTTGTACTAACCAGGAGCCCGCCAGGCCTCCTCCCATCCAGTCCACCCCCAGTCCTCCTCTCATCCAGTCCACCATCCAGTCCACCACCAGGCCTCCTCCTATCCAGTCCACCACCAGGCCTCCTCCCATCCAGTCCACCATCCAGTCCACCCCCAGTCCTCCTCTCATCCAGTCCACCACCAGGCCTCCTCCCATCCAGTCCACCATCCAGTCCACCACCAGGCATCCTCCCATCCAGTCCACCCCCAGTCCTCCTCTCATCCAGTCCACCATCCAGTCCACCACCAGTCCTCCTCCCATCCAGTCCACCATCCAGCCCACCACCAGGCCTCCTCCCATCCTTCCCATCACTGAACCACCTCAGCAGAAACACGGAAGTTCTGCTGATATTTTCAAATAGCATATAAATCATGATTCAATTGCTAGTCGTGTTTCTTTTTCATATGTTGTTTAATCATGGTATACATGATAACCATGTTAAACATTTAATCTGTATTAATGAAAATAATACTCTAAATGAATAAATGTATTTAAATAAAAAGAAATAAAAAAAATACAAGTGACTGATTAGTGTGAGGTGACTTCTGAGGTTTTATACCAGTAACTACTAATATGTAGGTCTGGATAACTTGCCTTTCAAATATTACTAAAGGGAAATATAACGTTTCAAAATTCTGACAGGATGATTGACAGATGCTGAAGCAAAAACAAACTTTTGGCTAGTGAATTACTGAGGTGGTATCTGGTAGCCACAATGTGCCACCAGAACAGCTTCAATCTATGTACTGTAGGAACTGATGATGATGGAGGGCACTGTTGCACATCCAAAGTCTGCTGTAGGTGTTTGGTGCCTCATTTTTAGCTGTATAGAATTCACTTCAGTCTACTGTGTATATGGACAAGCTCAGTATGTGCACACACACACACACACACACACACACACACACACACACACACACACACACATCAAAATACATGGCTGTAACAATTCACGTCCTATGCTGGTTTCTGTTAAAAAATAATAATCAACTCAAAATATGGTGTAACTTTCATATTCTGTGGGGAGCGTGGATTTCTGTCATCATAATCAGTTTCTTATTTCTCAGTTTGTTTATATGTGTTTATACTTTTATAAATTAGGACCCAGATGATCATACAAACCCCTATTCCAGTGAAGTTCCTATATTCAATTAATATACAACGAAGACAACATATTTAATGTTCAAACTGAAAAGCTTTATTGTTTGTTTGCAAAGATTCACTCATTTTGAATGTCATGGGGCATGGGTATGCCATGGACACTAACACACCGCCATGGATTTTGAACATAGCGCTGATAACAATCTGGGAGGTCTTTTTCCTCTTTATCCCAAGGAACATGATGTCTGTGATTTCCAAAATCTATTTTAAATGTGGACAGCACTCGTAGCACTTGTAGTAGCGACAAACTGTGTTAACTGACAATAGTTTTCCAAAGTGTTCCTGAGCCCACGTTAATATCCTTTACAGTAGTGATTCCCACCGTCACATAGCATCCCCAGAAGGCTCAGTCATTCACAAGCAAGTCATCCTTCTTCCATTCTCCATTCCGGGGATGCCCCTTTTATGCACAATCATGACACTCACGTGTTTCCAATGAACCTGTTCACCTGAATGTTCCAAACATTCCCAGTCTTGATCCTGTCCCAGGTTTTGAGGAGTATGTTGCAGGCCTCAAATTCAAAATGAGTTAATATTAGCTAAAAAACAATAAAGTTTTTCAGTTTGAAGATTAAATGTCTTGTCTTTGTAGAGTATTCAATTTAATATAGGTTGAAAGTGATTTGAAAATCATTGTATTACATTTTTATTTTAGTTTTACAGTTGACCCAGCTTCATTGGAATTAGGGTTTGTAAAACCCATTGAATCAGATTGACAGAATCTTCATACTTAGTAAATCATTCTGTGAGACCCTGTGCCCTGTGAATTGAAGCATTATGAGTCTGGAAGACACATCTCCAATCAATATTGAGATTATAGGATAAAGGTAATATGTGTAGGAGGAACTACATTCATTGTTTTTCCCCTCATCTTCCAGGCTTTTCCTTCAATTGGTCACCTGTTTGTACATCTTGTAGTCTATAACCCTTGGTAGAGCGAAGAAGTGACCATACAGCATATGGTTAAACAATTTCCATGTATTTCAATGAGTGCCCTGCAAAAGATTACAATCTATATCTTTCCAATTGTAATGTGACATTATATATTTGTTATTGGAATAAAGGTATTTAGACCAGTATTCATTGTAATAACAGCTCTTCACAGATACATTTCCTTAATCTCAACAGATATGTCTGCAAAAAATAAAAAGAAGCAGAAGAATTCTGCAGCCTCAGACATGTCTACAAGGAAGAAACTGAGGGGGAAAAAATCATCCAAAGGTTATTAAGCTTTCCTAGATTTACATTTCACCATTTCAAATCAGACTTCAAATACAGTGATTATTTAGCCTTAGCCAGATATACTTAAGTCATAAATATATCATGTATTGCCTGTCAAAATCATTTTTAATACATTGATGAAGATGTATGAGGTCAAACTCATACTTTTTTTGTTCTTACAGAATGTAACCATGGGATCCTAGAAGAGGAACCTTACTACCCAGTGAAGAGGGTGATCCGCTGCAAAATACAGAAGGTTAGCTTTACAATAATTAAAAGTCTTAGATGTACTAGTGTAGTGGAATTGCAGCACCCCAACTGGAAACCCCTTAACCCCCCAACTTTGATGTTTTTTCAGGGGATCCAAATGAAGTTGGTGGAATGGGAGCCCTGTTCACTCTCATATGTACAATTTGTAATAGTTTTGATTGGAATAGCCTAATTCTTAGTACTTCAAAACTTAAAGTAATAGCCTTGGCTTGTATTTGTGAGCGGCTGTGGCTCAGTGTCGAAGTGTCCTTGGGCAAGACACTGAACCCACACTTTCCCCCCAGTGTGTCATTGGGTGTGTGAATACGTGGGAATCCAATCTCCAAAGCCTGTCTGCAAACAGTGCTGTATGAATGTGTGTGTATAAGGGTGGTAGTGATGAACATTGTAAACGTGCTTTGAGTGGTCCCAGAAAGTATAAAAGCATTATATAAGTGCAAGTCCATTTAACATCCATAATTGCTTCAGCCACTTAACTGAACGGGTTGTATTTGGGATAGCCATCTATATGTAGCTTGCCTTTAATTTATTGCTCAACTCTTGCTCAAATCTAAATGAATTAAAATTTGGTGCATGTGGGTACCATGAGATTAACTGGATGGATTAATTGTTTAGAATCAAAACTAAATTATGATGTTGCATGCTGTCTAAAGTTTAAACATACATGCTAAGCAGCGCAAGGGAACAGAGATCTACTACGCAAAGCAAATAACTGAGACTGAGTTTCATTTATCAAAATGTGCTATCACATCAGGCCCGTAAGAGGGCGGACAATTTTTGGCACTGAGCTTTTAGTTCAAGTTTTACAGTGTTTGTGTATTTTATCAGTTATGTTGTGCTTACGGCAGATAAACCTGACTGCCATAATGGAGAGACATATGTTGGACATAATCACCAATTTATTCTGAGCAAGGATTTCCTTTTTCTTTACATTGAATTTTGATTAGATGTTGACATTGTGATGCTAAAGTAACACATTGGTTAAAGGCATTTACAAAAGTCCAAAGACTTGGGAGGTCTTTCATAATTTTCAAGACTATTATTGTGCAGCAAATTGCAGAGGTCTTTTACAATGGATACCTTCAGAGCAGAGGTATATGATTTCAAATAAATGGCTACACCGTAGGTAATGCATATTCAAACCTTAACCAAAATATTACCATAGGTAGGTAATTTACTGTTATCAGGTTACTGTAAGTTTACAAACCTACTGAATGAAGGGGTGGCTTGCTGTTCATCACTTACCCTTAACCTTGTCATGTTTGTTTTGAATGTTGTTTTTAATTCATGGCTGATGTCAAGACCTAAATTAATAACATTCGCTTTTTATTACAGTGGGAAAACTTGGCCGCCACAGTGGGTGACAGAGGAGAACACCACGAATTAAGGAAATGTTCAATCCCATTGTTTTGTTCCATAAGCTATGTGTATGTTGTTATACAGTATATTAAAACAAATTCAAAAGCCTGAAAGACTCCCACTTTGTAGCAAACCAGAGAACACATGCTATGCTTGTAAAAGCTTGACAGCTCATCTCTCTTTCACACATAGATAGATAGATAGATAGATAGATAGATAGATAGATAGATAGATAGATAGATAGATAGATAGATAGATAGATAGATAGATAGATAGATAGATAGATAGATAGATAGATCGTGATCGAGGAGTAATACCAACAAGCAAGCTAAAAGGACTTCTTCTTCTTCTTCTTCGTGGGGCCATGATGCGTCAAAACCCATCAATGAGATCGCACCACACAGGAAGTTAAATGCACAGAAGATCCGGTAGATTTCAAAATTAAACACAGCAGACCGATCGTAAATCATCACTTCGTCAACATTAGTTTCTCCCGCTGCCACGGAATAATGTGTTGATCAGCAAATCAACCTCAGACGCAACGCATGTAGTGGGCAGGGGTTTGATCCATCAGACTGAACGAAATCGCAAGGGAGATTCTTATGTGGAATCTGGGGCCACAGCTATGCTAGGCGATAGCAGCGTCGTAGGGCTGCAACTAACGATTATTTTAATCATCGATTAATCTGTCGATTATTAATCGATGAATCGGATTATAAAAACAACAAAAAACAAAAAAGCATTAATTTGTATGCGCAATGGATAAGACACATGCCTTTGGTGTGAGAGACCCGGGTTCGAATCCACTGACACTTAACCCCTAGTTGCTGCAGAGGCGTGCGACCTCTGACATATATAACAATTGTAAGTCGCTTTGGATAAAAGCGTCAGCTAAATGAATAAATGTGTAACTATATAGGCTTTTTAAAAATAAAGTGCACAAAAAGATGTATATTTTTGTTTAAAGGGACCTGAGCTGTCAGAACAATAAATAATTTATAAAAAATAAAGAAAATTACAAATCAGAAAACTTAACAGAATTTGTTTGAACTTGTTCTCTACACTACACTCGCACACACTCACACTCACAGATGCACTCACTCACAAACTTGTGTTTTATTTAGTTTTTTGTCAAAGATGTTATAATCTTTAGCTAAATGTTTGACATTATTTGACAAGCAAATGCACAAAAATGACAAGTCTCACGCATGGATAATAGGTAATAATAATAATAATAATAGCAATAATAATAATTATAACAGAAGATAATATCTCTAGTCTATCGTAATATTAATTATAAATACAATGTATATAAACTATAAATACAATATAAAATAAAATAATATAAAAAAACAAATACAATGGATTGACCACCTCCTATGGTGTGTAAGGTATTTAGTAATATATAGCCTACTATGTGTAGCTATGTAGCAATTTACCGCAGACACACTCGGTCTCTCTCGCGCGATCTCGGACACACTCGGTCTCTCTCGCGCTCACAGAGTTCGCTTCGCTTTTGTCCAGTCCGGCGCCTCATAGATGCTCCGCTCCCCACTCAACTCAACTTTTTTTTTATTTATACTCAAACGTCTCTGCAAATTATTGACTGGCGTAATAATTGCGCGACACAACGAATCGATAATGAAATTCGTTGCCAACTCTTTTAATAATCGAATTTTATCGATTCGTTGTTGCAGCCCTAGTCCATAGCAACCAAAACGTTTCAGTTTCACATTATTCTGGCGCGAAAATCTTCGCTACAACGAGCAAGCGAGTGCTTATGTACATTCACTGAGTGAATATTATTAAAATATAATATATATTTCTCACTAGAAATGTAATCAAAACTTATTTTTATGCAGAAACTAACTCTGCATAAAATAAGAGAAATGTCCGCCATGTTTTTTGTTCTCACGGCCGGAATCTTGAAAGTCACGTGACTTGGACGCAAACAAATAGGCAAAAAAAATTTAACAGTCATACAATTCAAGGGCCATTATTGTAACCCCTCGATGTTTTGCACTTTGGACCAATGTAGTCAGGGTACGTTTTTATATGAGACTGGGTTGCGCATACATGGCCCTGAATGCGTCTGTATGCGTTTCTCCACGGTTTCTCTGCTCCCGGGAGTCTTGGCCAGAGTTCGCCAGCAAGGGTCTTGCCTCGTACTGATAGTGCCGCGTTGGCCGAACAGGGTATGGTTCTCGGAGCTAATATCTCTCCTCGACAGCTCGCCTTGGGCGATTCCGGACAGGAGGGACCTTCTGTCTCAGGCGCAGGGGACGATATTTCATCCCTGGCCCGAATTGTGAAAACTTCATGCTTGGCCCCTGAAGGGTACCAACTGAGGGACACAGGGCTGTCACCTGAGGTTATCGAGACCATTCTTAGTGCTAGGGCTCTCTCTACCAGAAGAATCTCACCAATAAATGGGTTGTCTTCGAAAAGTGGTGCAGTTCACATGGTGCAGATCCAGTTAACTGCCAAATTGTTTCAGTTCTGGACTTTCTGCAGGAAAAACTGTCAGCAGGCATATGCCCCGCTACTCTCAGGGTTTATGTGGCCGCCATTTCGGCTTGCCACGCCTTGATGGACGGGGTGCCTTTGGGGAGGCATCCTCTACTCGCTCGCTTCATTCGTGGAGCCATGCGACTGAGGCCTCCTGTTAGGACCAGAACTCGTTCATGGGACTTAGCAATAGTCCTGGAGGGTCTGATTGAGACCCCCTTTGAACCTCTAGAGTCAGCTTCTGACAGACTTCTGACTCTCAAGATGGTCTTTCTTATGGCGATTACCTCTCTTAAGAGCATTGGGGATCTACAGGCTCTGTCTGTTTTGCCAGCCTGTTTAGGATTTGCCCCAGGTATGGCCAAAGCTATTCTGCATCCTCATCCTGACTACCTTCCTAAGGTGCCACTACATCATGTCACTCTGGAAGCCTTCTGCTCCCCGCCGTTTTTAACGCCGGAGCAAGAAAGACTTCACAGACTTTTATGGCAGGCTCATGCCTGAACAAGTTCGTGATGCGTCAGGCTGGTCCTCTCCGCACACATTCATCGAACTTTATGGGTTAGATGTTTTTGCTACTCCGGACCCTTACGTCCTTGAGTCAAAATCTCAAGCTCACATCTGAACAAGTTTGTGATGTGGCTGGCTGGTCCTCTCTGCACACATTCATCAAATTTTATGGTTTAGATGTTTATGCTACTCTGGGCACTTACGTCCTCGAATTGACATCTCAAGCTCATGTCTGAGACCTCTCGCGTTCTTGTGAGCATACTTCACAACCGTAGGGGTCCGGACAGCCCCAGTGTGGCGGCGTGGGTATTGCGTTCCCAAAAGCGCCTAGCAAAGTGCAGCATCATAGTGAAGCTTTTTGTAAAGGGAACATCTTGGGTTACATCTGTAACCCTTGTTCCCTGAAAAAAGCGGAACGAGATGCTGCACTTCTTTGCCGCATTGGGACGTCCCAGGACTGCTCTGCAGAAAAACATATCTGAAGACACGCTGGTGACGCGTCTATTTATAGCCTGGCCACAGGTGCATCTAATGATCTCACCAGCCGAGGCTATAAATTCCGGTCAATGTTCATTGAAGTGTGTTACGTCCCAGGGCGTATCTTTCTTTTATTTCCTTGTTACATCTGTGGATGTAGAAGTTGTATGTATATTGACTATACATTGTTTGTATGTTTTCTGTTGTCTCCCTTGTGTTCCCTGTCATCCCAACCAAGTTAATTTACATCAGCTGTGAGTAATTAAGATCGAGTGCTGAGCAGCTCTGACTGGTGCACTATCAAGAACATGGGAATAAAGCTCAGGTGAAAAGTCTGCTAGGAGAGACTCTTTCCTCCTGCCCCAGTGTTGATAACCTTTGTGTTTTAATGCTGTTGTTAATTGGAAACTACAAGTTGTTCTTTATGTTAAACTTACCCTAATTTAAACATTGTTCCTTTGTTGGGTGTGCGATCTTTTCCACCCGTTGGTATACACGGAAGCGGTAGAGAGGTGGGTGCCATTTTCTTTCTTAAACCGGTTTTCTCTTGTTTATTGCTAGGTAGGGAGTGAGGCAAGATTTTTGATGTTAATTTCTATTTCTTTGTCTGTAAGGGTAAGTAGTTTGTGCCTCCCTTTTCAGCTAGACTCATTTTGTTTTGTTATTTTGGCCTGTCCCCTCTTGAAGACTTTATGCTTACCTTTTGTTTTGTATTTAATAGAGGACAATAAAACTTGTAAACTGTTTTCGTAACCTGTTGTGGTTATTGTTGGCTGGGACAGGAGTGAAGACCTCCAAACACTTTTTTTTCCCTATCTTTAAGTTCCTTATAAATTGTTAGTTTTCTTCCCGACCCCTAGACGGGGAGGAAACGTAACACATGTTACACACATATTCACAGCTGGTCACAATGCAGGATTGTTCCCAAAAGCGCTTAGCAAAGTGCAGCATCGCGTTCCGCTTTTTTCAGGGAACAAGGGTTACGCATGTAACCTGAGACGTTTCACGGAATGCTGCCAATCAAGAATGATATGCAGATAAATATCTCTCGTTAGTGTTCCTCGTCTCTATACAGTATTATTAATTTAGATCAACATCAATGCTGATAAAAAACATGGTTTAATGAGCATTATTGAAAGCAATTTTGTAGAAATTAATGGAGCCAATGTTTTAGCTCATGAAATTCATCTGTGGTTGGCTGGATGGTAGCTCAATCAGCCCAAAGTAACAAAACACAAAGAATATTGTATACAAATTCACCAATGTGACTTGATAAGGGTTTAGCTTGAAAAAATGCGGGAGACCAATTCACCTTTTTAAAGAGTGCGGGGGACACGTGGCCGCTACGCCCTTGGGTGGAAGCACACAGTTGATTATTTTGAATTAATAGAAACAACAGATCAGTTGTATCTGCATCATCAAGAAGGTCGCTGAGCCCGCCCTTGCCCCGCTAAGGGAAATGGGCATCCACATACTCAAGTACCTCGACGACTGGCTGATCTTAGCTCACTCTCAAGAGGCACTATGCGCTCACAGGGACCAGGTGCTCAGGCACCTCAGCCGTTTAGGGCTTCATGTCAACTGGGAAAAGAGCAAGCTCTCCCCGGTCGCAACAAGCTTCGCTCAGCGGAGAGTGGGGGCTCCACCCCCAGGTGGTTCAGCTGATTTAGGACCATTATGGCAAAGCACAGGTAGACCTGTTCGCTTCCCAAGAGACCTCCCATTGCCCGCTCTAGTACTCCCTCAAGTTGGAGGCTCCTTTCGGGACAGATGTGCTGGGACACAGCTGGCCCTGGGGGCTGTGCAAGTACGAATTTCCCCCAGTTAGCATACTTGCACAGGTGCTGTGCAAGGTGAGGGAGGACGAGGAACATGTCACTCTAGTGGCCCCATACTGGCCCACTCGGACTTCGCTCTCGGACCTCATGCTCCTCGTGACAGATGGGGCACCCTCTGGTATCTGCACCCAGACCTCTGGAACCTCCACGATGCAGAAGATCTAAGTGGTCAACTACCAGCTGTCATTGACACGATCAACCAAACCAGAGCTATTTCTACCAGGCAGTTTTATGCCCTAAAGTGGCATCATAAACTGGTTTTCTTTCCAATGTGAAGACCCGCAGAGTTGCGCAGTCTCTCATGTGCTCTCAGGTGCTCTCATGCCTGCAAGAAAGAGGGAGGGGCGGCTGTTCCCTTCCACCTTGAAGGTGTATGTAGCCGCTATAGCGGCCCACCATGATGCAGTGGATGGTAAGTCCCTAGGGAAGCACGACTTGGTTAGCAGATTTCTAAGAGGCACCCGGAGGTTGAATCCTCCCAGGCCATGCCTGTTCCCCCTCATGGGATCTCTCCGTTGTCCTTACGGGCCTTCAGAGAACCCCATTTTAGCCGCTAGAGTCAGTCGAGCTAAGTGCCCTCTCCCAGAAGACGGCCCTCCTGATTGCGCTCTCTTGCATCAAGAGGGTTGGAGACCTGCAAGCTTTCTCTGTCAGCGACACTTGAGTTTGGTCTGGTAGATGCTCATGTCATCCTAAGATCTCGACCAGGCTATGTCCCCAAGGTTCCTACGACCCCTTTCAGGGACCAGGTAGTGAACCTGCAAGTGCTGCCCTGCAAGGAGGTAGTCCCAGCCTTATCATTGCTGCGTCCGGTACGTGCTTTGCATACCTATTTGGACCACACAGCTCTTTGTTTGCTTTGGCTGACGGCGGAAAGGGAACGCTATCTCCAAACAGTGGCTTACCCACTGGGTAGTTGACGCCATCGTATTGGCCAAACAAACCCAGGTCGTGCCCGTCCCCTTGCGGATTCGAGCACACTCTACAAGGAGTGTGGCATCCTTGTGGGCACTGGCCAACAGCACCTCCGTAGCAGACATCTGCAGAGCACCGGGCTGGGCAACACCCGATACATTTGCGAAATTCTACAATCTCCGGGTTGAGTCAGACAACACAGCTTGTGCTAGTGCCTCTCCCCTCCACTGTGGTGAACACGTGCGCTTTTACTCCCAGGTGAGCCCACAAACTTGCACAACCTGGATGTTCTTCCTCCTAGACTACTGTCTCACGAATTCAGCGGGGGAATTCCCGACCAGACCCACTATGGGTACTAATTACTCTGTACTGGAATAGGTGCTCCATAGGTACTGTTATCATTGTAAATCCCTGTGATGTATTTTCCGTGGTATGGTCCCCTTGTTAGATGGACTCGCG
This sequence comes from Xyrauchen texanus, assembly GCF_025860055.1. Lineage (NCBI taxonomy): Eukaryota > Metazoa > Chordata > Actinopteri > Cypriniformes > Catostomidae > Xyrauchen > Xyrauchen texanus. Next base: position 41,085,452 of record NC_068300.1, on the reverse strand, counting down.
TCTCCCTTGGGCAGTTCCTGCTGCCCGGTCACTGTGTTTGTAGAGCTCCTCCCTCATTAGGCAGGACCTAGTTCCGCGCCACTTCCATGTGTGGCTTCGCAAGCCCATGTGACATATTTGTCACATATTCACCTCCCCAGCCTGGGCAGGATGTGTACTCCACTGAGTCTTTTCCCCCTGAAAGAATTGGACTGGAAAAGAACACCTTCCCCAATGCGTGTTATTGCTAGATGTCCCCAGCCGCATCTAACACTCTGTGAGGAGAAACATAGAGAGAGAAAAGGCCGTGGCTGGGTCACATCGCTTGTTCCCACCCCTCAAAGAAAATCTTTGATCAGATGCCAGGAACCTAATAAAAACAATATGATGTCTTGGGGGAAGGTTATGTGCAGTCTGATGCCCATGCTCCTTTGGCACGCAACAGCTTGCTTGCACCAGCATCAGCAGATCACGTAACACGGATCAGTGTAAGTGGCGTTATTTAATGGGACCCTATTGTCACTACAATCGACACAACGTCGAGTGAGTGACAGAAGGGGAATGTCTAGGTTACTAGTGTATCTCCCGTTCCCTGATGGGGACACTGTACCAAGCCACCGTAATGGCCGAACCTTATTCTTGGCTCCTCAGTGCAGAACCTGACTGAATAGATGCACAATCCCCGCCTTTTATACCCGTATGTCTGGGGGCGGGACATGCAAATTCTGTTCGCCAATTTTTAATTGGCCTTTTCTCATATTCAGAGGTATCCGAGGCTCTCGAAAGAAGCCCCTTGTGTCACTACAATCAAAACAACGTCTCATTCCCTCCATCATGGAATGGGGGTTACGCTAGTAACCTAGACGTCCCACTTGTAAAAGTTTAGGGGCATAGCTCATAAATATATACCCATCGCAAACTGCAATTCGGTAAGGTTCTTTACGCCACCGCCATTCAAATGCAGTGTGGGCCCTCTCGTTTGAACGCTATGCAGGCTTTCCCATTGAATTACAGCGTGGTCTCTCCTGTTCTAATGCAGTGTAAGTCTCAGTGCATTGGTCACTGTCTCTCACATTTGAATTGCAGTGTGGGCCCTCCTGTTCAATCGCAATGCAGGCTCTCCCATTAGAATGCAGTGTGAGTTACACATCATTCACTCAGTGTGTGGGAAGGAGAAGACAGACGGGAGGTGCAGATCCAATCGCGGCTTTTATTAACAAACAAATAATAACTATACAAACTCAGGAACAAAATAAAGGGGTACACAATGGGAAAAGGAAACTAAAACACGGGAGAACATGGAGGGGCAAAAACATCCACAACGAAAAGGGAACCTCGAGCGAACAAGAAGATGCAGGAGCAGCGAACATGAACAAAATATCAACATTCAACGAACAACAAAGGAAAAGGGAAAACAAGCGGGTTTAAATAGACAGGACACGGTGATAACAAAATCATGAACAGGTGCGGACAATAACACTGTGCTGGCAGAGAGAGCCGGGAAAGATGGGAAATGTAGTTTTGACACAAAGACAGTGAAACACAGGGCGGGCAACAAGGAAAACGTGACATGGAACGTGAGCAGTGACGAGTGAAACAGAAAACACGGGGCAGACAACACGGGAACGTAACATAACCCCCCCTCAAAAGGACCGGATTCCAGACGGTCCTACAAAAAAGAAAACCCACAAAAATAACAAAAACAAAAAGTCCAAGGAGTTAGGGGGTAGACCCGGGGGAACACAGACAGACAAAAGGGGGCACAAGGGACACAGAGACAGTCCAAGGAGGCACAAGGGACAATTAGGCAGTCCACGGGGGCACAAGGGGCAATTAGGCAGTCCATGGGGGCACAAAGGGCAGACAGGCAGACCAGGGAGGCCGAGAGGGCAGACTGGCAGACCAGGGAGGCCAAGAGGGCAGGCAAGCAGTCTCTGGGGATGTGAAGGGAACCGGGTCAGGTGGCCTGGGGGGCGTCCACCAGGTAGGGACAGGTTTAGGAGGCCAGGGAGGTATCGACCGGGCAGGTACAGGTTTAGGTGGTCTGGGGGCTGGCCATAAGGCAAGGGCCGGTTCAGGGGGCCTGGGAGGTGGCCACAGGACAGAGGCCGGTTTAGGTGGCCTAGGAGATGGCCGTAGGGCAAGGGCCGGTTCAGGGGGCCTGGGAGGAGGAGTGGCCACTGGGGAGGCTGGCGGAGCCAAGGAGGACTTCTGAGGTGGAGCAGTCGAAGACTTGGGTGGCGGCGCCGAAGGAGGCGTAGGCAAGGCCACAGGAGACCCTGGGGGCGGAGCAGAGGCAGGCAGAGCCGTGGGAGTCACTGTGGACCAGGAGGCGGAACCGTGGTGGGCGGAGCCAAGGAGGACTTTGGAGGTGGAGCCGTAGAAGACTCAGGGGCCTCAGGAGGTGGAGATGTAGGAGGCAGAACCATGGAAAGCTCTGGAGGCTCAGGGGGCGGAGCCATGGGAGGCTCAGGAGGAAGCGCAGAGGGAGGCTCAGGAGGCAGAGCAGAGGGAGGCTCAGGAGGCAGAGCAGAGGGAGGCTCAGGAGGACGAGCAGAGGAAGGCTCGGGAGGCTCAGGAGGCGGAGCTGTGGGAAGCTCTGGAGGCTCAGGAGGCAGAGCCGTGGCAGGCTCAGGAGGCAGAGCCGAGGAAGGTTGCGCCGTAGGAGGCTCTAGAGGCGGAGGCCTGGAAGGCTCTGGAGGCGGCGTCGTAGGAGGCTCTAGAGGTGGAGGCCTGGCAGGCTCTGGAGGCGGAGCCGAGGGAGGTTGCGCCGTAGCAGGTTCTAGAGGCGGAGGCCTAGAAGGCTCTGGAGGCGGAGCCGATGGAGGTGGTGCCGTAGGAGGCTCTAGAGGCGGAGGCCTGGAAGGCTCTGGAGGCGGAGCCGAGGGAGGTTGCGCCGTAGGAGGTTCTGGAGGCGGAGCCGTAGGAGGCTCGGGAGGCGGAGCTGTAGGAGGCTCGGGGAGAAGAGCCATAGGACGCTCTACAGGCGGAGCCCTAGACGGCTCTGGAGTCTCTGGGAGCAGAGCCATAGGCGGCTCGGGAGGCAGAGCCATAGGAGGCTCGGGAAGAAGAGCCGTGGAAGGCTCGGGAGGTGGAGCCGTGGAAGGCTCGGGAGGCGCAGCCATAGAAGGCTCGGGAGGCGGAGCCGTAGGAGGCTCGGGAGGCGGAGCCGTGGAATGCTTGGGAGACGGAGCCGTGGAAGGCTCGAGAGGCTTGAGAGGCGGAGCCCTGGAAGGCTCGAGAGGCTTGAGAGGCAGAGCCCTGGAAGACTCGAGAGGCTTGAGGGGCGGAGCCCTGGGAGGCTCGGGAGGCCGAGCCCTGGGAGGCTCGAGAGGCGGAGCCCTGGCAGGCTCGAGAGGAGGAGCCCTGGAAGACTCGAGAGGTGGAGCCCTGGGAGGCTCGAGACTTGAGAGGCGGAGCCCTGGGTGGCTTGAGAGACTTGAGAGGCGGAGCCCTGGAAGGCTCAGGAGGCGTTGGCTCTTGGACGGTCATGGCTACAGGCGCTGGCTCAGGGACGGTCGAGGCTACAGGCGCTGGCTCAGGGACGGTCGAGGCTACAGGCGCTGGCTCACTGCTGGCAGTGGCGACAGGCGCTGGCTCACTGACATCGGGGGCTAATGGCTCTGGCTGGTTGACCGTGGATGATGCGGGCTCTGGCTCGCTGACCGGGGCTGACGAGGGCTCAGACTCGCTGACCGTGGCTGACGAGGGCTTTGGCTTGCTGACTGGGGCAGGCGTGGGCCGGGAGGCAGAAGCCCGTCTTCTCTTCCTCCTCCGGGCTGACGAAGTTGGCCGCGCTGGCTCATGGAAAGCAACTGGCATGGGAGTGAGCTTGCTGACAGGTGGAGCTGGCGTGACAGGAAGCGCCATGGATGACTGGAGGGTCACCGCAGGGGGAGGAGAGGTTGGGTCCCCCTCAGCAACGCCCACGGTGAACGGTGAGCCACAGACCAGTAACGTTGCCTCCATGAAGTCGCGGAGCTTCCAGTAGCGCGTTGCCGGTGGCAACCGCTCCTTCAGCCAGTCGCTCAGGTTGTCCCGGAAGAAGACCACAAGGGAGGAGTCAGGGAAGTCTGAAATGTTCGCCAGAACAAGGAAGTCGTGGATGTGGTCTTCTACCGGTCGGTCCTCTTGCTTCAGGCAGAGCAGTTGGTAATTCGCTCGTTGGACCGCTGGATCCATAGTTGGGTCGTTCGTTCTGTTATGGGTGTGTGGGAAGGAGGAGAAGGCAGACGGGAGGTGCGGATCCAATCACGACTTTTATTAACAAACAAATAATAACTATACAAACTCAGGAACAAAATAAAGGGGTCCACAATGGGAAAAGGAAACTAAAACACGGGAGAACATAGAGGGACAAAAACATCCACAACGAAAAGGGAACCTCGAGCGAACAAGAAGATGCAGGAGCAGCGAACATGAACAAAATATCAACATTCAACGAACAACAAAGGAAAGGGAAAACAAGCGGGTTTAAATAGACAGGACACGGTGATAACAAAATCACAAACAGGTGCGGACAATAACACTGTGCTGGCAGAGAGAGCCGGGAAAGATAGGAAATGTAGTTTTGACACAAAGACAGTGAAACACGGGGCGGACAACAAGGAAAACATGACATGGAACGTGAGCAGTGACGAGTGAAACAGAAAACACAGGGCAGACAACATGGGAACGTAACACATACAATCTCAATCTTGCTGGACGAGTTGAGATTACGCTGTGTTCCACCGAACACTTTAACGGATCCGAAGGAGACCTAGGCCAAGCAATCCGCATCTGTATCCGATTGCCTGCAAAAGTGAAGAAAGAAAAATCCCCTTCACTCTTCAATCAAGTTGACACAGCTGATTCATCAGCCGAACCGCCCACCGACAGAGTGAGGAAACGGCCTCCTGTCATCACCCGAGCTTCAAGGAACCGAGTCGGAGTCAAACAACGGATGAACACACGTACTACATGCGTCCTCACGCGATCCAAGTAAGAGGTTAACGTCTGGGCAGAGCTAGAATATTTAGGTGTGTTATTCTTGTGGATCAAGTTTATTGTTTGTACAGTTTACGGACCTCCGAGTCCGCTCATTGTTGCTAATAATACTCAAGGTATTAATGTAACATTCTATTATCACAAATGAGAGTTTGCTGTGTTGTAATCCAACCACGTTGGACTGTTGTGTATTTACGCCACTGCGGATGAGTCCGGCACACTGAGTTTATCCATTAAAGGACCAAAGGGTTATGAGCCATTCACCGCGTCTCTGAGTGATAAACTAACAGTTGCCTTCTCTCCCACGATCACGAAACTGGCTTCAGCACCGCCACGTTTCTCTCTCTCTCTCTCTCTCTCTCTCTCTCTCTCTCTCTCTGTTGTACTAACTACACACACAAGCGGAGTCACGCGGTAATCGGGTAGACACCATTAACCGGCTTCTCTCCGCCCACATTCGCGGCCATACTCTCTGGCCGGAAATCTCGCATGATGTACTCTCTACGAGAGTCATGTCCGCAATTTTGTGCGTGTCACTCCTCACACACACACACACATACACAAACCGTCCTCTCATGTGTGATAGGCTTATTTTGGTTACCATATCTAATCACTTCACTGTTTAGTTTGTAGTTGTATGTCGGAAGTTTATTGACTGCATTGTATTGATTTTTAATTGATATTACTGCATCAATAAACTTGGTTATATTTCAAAGAGAAGTGTTTTGGTTTGTTTTGAATACTCATAGGTCAAAGGCTGGCAGGGGATGCCAGTGCTCGAATTCAAACATTTGTTGTTTCCTTTTGAATTTTGATGATCTACAGTAATACATATTAGAGAACAATCTAATATTGAGACTTATATACTGTCTGGTTATTAGTCCCTGATTCCAGGGTGGTGCCCCGTTGACATGAATCCTTATTAATATTCTATTGAATTTGATAATTGACAATGATATTTGATGATTGTTGAATTTGAAGTATCAGTAAGCTAGTGTTAAGTCTAATCAATGTTCCATTAATTTTAATAATTAATCCTTATCTTTGATTATAATTAATATTCCATTGAATTTGATGATTGTTGATTTAAAGGATTGAAAAAGCTAACATTGTTTCTAATCAGTGTTCTATTGATTTTAATAATTGATAATTATCTATGATAATTATTAATTATTGCTAATAACGAAACCCGCTCCTAAACTGTGAGCCCTACAGTGTGTATAAATGCAATGGTAATATTTTATTAACTAACCTTTTACTTCCCTTACAGGTACGTACACAGAGATATTTCTATTCTCTCCACAGGTGCTATCAATGTCTAAGTTACATACTTTTATAGCAGTGCATCTACAGAAATGGAAACACGCAGCACTCTCACAGGATCTCCTTCACTGTGCCCCCCTTTTTTACTATTCCATCTCCTCTACTCCACTGTCACAGCTCTGCCTTAACTCTGCTCCCACAGGAGGCCCACTTTACTCTAATGCCGCAGCAGTGTTTTACCATGCTTCCCCTAAAGCCCTTTTGTCTTTGCTTCACAGCAGCTGTAATGAGCATTATAGCTGCAGTCACCGTCTCCTGTTCATTTCAAGCACCATATTTCCCTGTCTCTGGGTAGACCATTGAACGAGGCTACTGCTCCAAGTGAGATGATCTGACAGTACACCTATTGTACAACTCCCTATCGTCATACACCACACCTTTAATCTAAACATTCCACCTGGATTGGGCCCATACGTGAGGCAGCCTCTGTAAACTGGCTGATTAGATGCAATATATCAATGGTACAGCCCCTATAGCTGCATAAATGTCCTTCATCTAAACCTTCCACTCAGTGCAGGCCCTTGCATGAGGCTGCCTCCACAAGTTGGCTGCTTCAGTGCAGTTTAACAAAATCAGCATTATTTGTCACAGTTGCATACACGTCTCAGGATACAATCATGTATAAAGCATTCAGGTGCTCACTGTCCTTTTATTGTAAGCATCTTTTTTTTGGGGGGTATTTAGAGCTCGAGTTGAAGCTGCTTCCAAACAAACTTGTGAAACGATAATATATGCGACCCATTGTGGAAAGTCAGAAGCGATGCACAGAGATTAGTTTGGTGTCAGGTGACTAGAGTGAGCCAACAGGTGTGTAATTCTGCAGCAAATTAGACAGATAATGCGGAGCAAGACCATTACAGCATTTAATTTACATTTACATTTATGCATTTGGCAGACCCTTTTATTCAAAGCGACTTACAGTGCACTTATTACAGGGACAATCCCCCGGAGCAACCTGCAGTTAAGTGCCTTGCTCAAGGACACAATGGTGGTGGCTGTGGGGCTCGAACCAACATCCTTCTGATTACCAGATTACAGTTATGTACTTTAGACCACTACACCACCACTCCATTTAATAGTTAATAGAATAATTTTGTACTGAATTTGAACAGAAACAGGTAACTAGTGCATCTCAAAGAGTATGGGGGTGATGTGATCTGATTTCTTGGTATGAGTGATAACACATAGTTTTGCACATATTGTAATCTGGAGATGGTTTTAGCAGACAATCCAAATAAGGGGTATGAAAGCATGAATTAAAATGTTGGTGTCTTTGGGTCTGAGAGATGGTCAGAGGCGTTCAATGTTGCGAAGATGGTAGAACGCTCTCTTGGTGAGGTAGTTTATGTGAAATATAAGGGATGAGTCAAATGGGACACCCAGGTTTCTAATTGTTTGAGCAGGGCTTATATGAGCTCCATAAATAGTGCGACTCAAATCTGATGATATAAAATGCTAACTATGAAATTAGCCTTAGCAAGTCAAAGGAATTAGATATTATACTTCCAAAAAATGTAAAATGTCACTTCCAACAAAAAATTATTGATTTGAGATGTGGTGAAAATGACACAATTCTGATTGATCATATTTCTCAAATGATGAATCAACATTTTGTTAGTTGAAAAATTAAATAGTGAGAGTGTGAAAAGTGTGTTTTAAGACACACTTTTCAGAATCAGCTTTATTGCCAAGTATTTTTACACATACAAGGAATTTGTCTTGGTGATAGGAGCATCCAGTTCACAACAATACAAAAAAAATAAAAATACAGAAGAGATTACTTTGCATTTTATTGTAATTTGTTTAATTTAATATTTAGTCCTTTCAGATGGAAAACATTTATACGTATAAATGATGTGATCAGATGAGTTTGGAGTAGAAGAAATAGAAATAAACCTTGTGTAAATTATCAGTTTTATGCTATTTCTAAGCATTTTACATGCACATGTTACCAGGCACGATCATATTTGTTTATCAAGAAAATTTCAACAAAAGAACTTAGATATTAGGGCATAAATAGTATTCTTGATATTGAATTTTTGTATTGTTTTCCTGTAAATCTCTTTAGTTTAATCAGGTCAACAAACAGGCCAAAAGAGGCACTGCATAAAGACAAGCTTGTATTCCTAAATGTGTCAACAGAGTGATTGTTCTGCTTTACTTCCGTCATTCAGTTTCTTCATTCAACACCAGCATGAGTGAGTTCTTGTACTGGACTGATAGAAAGAGAATATACAGCATAAAACCATGTCTGGAAGGACAGCATTTTTGTGTGTGTGTGTCTTGTATGAGTTTTCCCCCGAGAATATCAAGATCAGTTTTCAGTCAAAGCGATACTTCAGTCAGCCTATCTTGGCACTTTCTGTCTGAGTCACAGCCTACGCTAAAAAGAAAAACAATACTGACACACACACACACACACACACTTCAGTAGTTACAATAACAGCTATGGTAGTCACGGTAGTTGAGGGGTTAATCCAGTTCAATACACACACACACTTCGGTTATTTACAAAAGCGCATTTTACAAAAAAAATAATTTTCATAAATTCTACGTAGTGTATGAACTACAAATTGCCGGATGATAATACATCGCTAGTGTTTAATATTTCTTTGGTCAAAAATAGCAAACACCAAACAGGTTTTCTTCTTCAGAGCATTGCATTGAGTTACTCCTGTATAGTGCACAACAGTCTGGTTCAGGAAGTTTAAAAGTTGTTAAACAATTGATTTCCTGGTGAAGAACTACACTACCCATGATCCTGAAGTGAAAGATTCACTAATCAGAGAATCACGGCCAACAAATCGCACCAAAAGAGCTCTGCGCTGACTGCCCACTCCCATGACGAACTGTGAATGACGCTGTTGAGTCGGTCTCCCTACATACTCAAACTACTTATATATTTGTATATATGGAATATTTTACAATAAAATCTAAATAGACTATGTATGCAAGGGGTAATTCATGGCTAGGTGTGCTCTAAGCTATTTTAATGTAGAACATGGAGGCAAAGAACCATCCGACACATAGTAGTTTAAATTGTCTAACACACACCAAGCTGTGAATTATCCAGCATCAAACAGTTTTGCATGGCCAGAATTAAAATGTTGTCATTGATTTTTTTGCAATGCAAAATTCCATTAAAAGAACAGTAATAAAAAAACTTTTAACTTTCATTTTGTCAGTTATTTTATCTATTGGTTAACAATTTAGAGTTCTGCCTGTACTAAATCAGACAGAGATAAAGTAGTTCAATAAGATTACATTTATTTTAATAAAATAAATAAAAAGCTGTATTGGAAAAATGGACATGAGCATTTTGAAGACCAAACACTTTATAAAACCTCTGTGAATTGAAATACACAGTCCAGAAATGATAATAGACAATTAAACCGCAAAAAGCTACATTTAAAAATATAGTCTGCATTGCCCGCTTCAGTCCATGTTGCGTGAGCGAGCGTCGCCCTCTAGCAGGTCTATGGGGAACATACTGAGCAGCACTGCAATATGAGATGATGTTTATCAAATTACAATTTAAGTTGAAATATTTGTCAAAATGTTCCCTTCCCAAACATTGGCTGTAAATGCAATGAGACTGAAACACGTCACAGATAAAAGGAATATTACACAATATATCTGAATCATCATGGAGAACGTCATGGTTACTATCGTAACCTCCGTTCTCTGAGGGAGGGAACGAGACGTTGTGTCAAATGAAGTGAACTCTGAACCTGAGAAAAGGCCAATGTCAAGTTGGCAGACAGAATTTGCATGCCCCACCCCGGACATACGGGTATAAAGGGATGCGGGGCAGCGAATGCCAGTCCGGATTTTGCACTGAGGAGCCGAAAATGAAGCATGGCCATTTACAGTGCTAGGTCTAGTGCTGTGGCTGGAGGGACCCAACGTCTCGTTCCCTGCCTCGGGTAATGGAGGTTACGCCAGTAACCATGACGTGACACAAAGGAGATAGCATGTCGGGAGCAGGAGGATGTCCTGAGGCTAGGGTGCTGAGAGAAGACTCAAAGCCCTTACCCTGCTTTGCGCACCCGGCAGGGGGCGGATTTAGAGACTGAGGAAGAGGCCTAAGGGGGCGTCTTCAGAACTCGTCAGCACTGGCGGGCCGGGGCTGTAGGCAAGGCCGGAGGCAAGGTTGCTGTCTGGTCTGCAAATTTCCCATTCTTTCAGGAGGGAAAGACCCTGCGGAGGCCACGCACTGCCCAGTTTTAGGGGGAGGTACTGCGGATGTGGGATATGGCACGGTGGTAGGTCCAGCCTAATGAGGGGGGACGCTGACAAGGGGGACCATACCGCTGAAAATACATCACGGAGAGGTAGCCTGAAGAGGGAACTATGCCCGTTGAGCCCGACCCCAGTACAGAGCATTTGAGACTCGTAGTGGGTCTGGCCACGAATTGCTCCGCTGAATTCGCGGGCCAGCGGGCTAGGGAGGAGAAACATCCAGGCAGTGACGCTCAGTGGCTGACCTGGGACAGAAGGCGCACTGGATCAACTTGGTGAAGGGTGCAAGGTGCAAGCAGAACACCTGGTCGGTTGTGCTGCGTTATGAGTTCTACCGGCTCGGACCTGACAAAACACGGGACGAGACCGACTCAACCCTCAGATTGTAAAACCTGGCAAATGTATTGGGTGTTGCCCAGCCCACTGTTCTGCAGATCTCTGCTAGGGAGGTGCCATGGCTCAGTGCCCATGAGGATGCCACACTTCTAGTAGAGTGCGCTTGAACCCATAAGGGGGCGGACATGGCCTGGGTGTGATAGGCTAAGGAAATAGCATCAACGTCCCAGTGGACTGTTGTAGAAATTTTTATACTCAGTGGTCAAGACTCAGTCATTGCAAAGGAATGCCACCTGGTCTTCTGATCTGGAGAGGGAGAAGACATTGGAAAATGTATGTTTGAACAAGGGACAGTATTTACGACTGAAAAGCAGAACAGAGATACCTCGGTCCAGGCTGAGTGGGGACCTCTGCCCTCTTCAGGTCAGAGGTCATGTAGTACCGGGGGATACGTTTGGGCTGGTTAGTAGTAAATCAGGCCTAGTAGCCTAGTCCCTGTATCCAAGGAAGTGAAGGGGGGAGGAAGATCTGCTTCTGCCAGCTGACCTTGGGGGGGAGAAATGTATAAGAAAGGCAGCCCTGCCTGATAATGGGCACACACTCATAACACAGACTAGTTCCTGTGCAATGACTGGGTCTTCTTGCAAGAACAAATTTTTTTTAAAAGACTGTTTGAGTCAGAGTGTCTCTTACGCAGTGATAATGGTTGGTTGATAATTTTTTTGCCACAACAGGACTAACATCTGTTTGGAGATGGCGTTCCCTTTCCGCCGTCCGCCAAAGCAGACAAAGAGCTGCTCAGAACATATAAAGCTTGTGTGCGGTCCAAATAGGTATGCACCAGACACAGCAATGAAAGGGCTGTGTTTGCCTCCTCCCGAGGCAGCGCTTGCAGGTTCACAACCTGGTCCCTGAAAGTGGTCGTAGGAACCTTGGGCACGTAGCTCATTCGGGGCCTCAGGATAATGTGAGAAAGTGAACTCCAGGCATGTGTCGCTGACAGAGAACGCTTGCAGGTCTCCAACCCTCTTGATGGAGGCTAACGCGATCAGGAGGGCCATCTTCAGGGAGAGGGCCTTGAGCTCGACTGAATCAAGAAGCTCAAAGGGGGGCCTCTGAAGACCCGAGAGGACCACTGAGAGATCCCATGAGGGGAACAGGCTAGGCTGGGGAGGATTCAGTCTCCATTCAGGAACCTGATTATCAAGTCGTGCTTACCAAGGGACTTGTCATCTACTGCGTCATGGTGGGCTGCGATAGCAGCTACATACACCTTCAAGGTGGAGGGATACAGCCTCCCCTCCAACCTCTCCTGCAGGAATAGAAGCACTGACCGAACTGTGCATCTCTGCAGGTCTTTGGCTCGGGAAGAACACCAATTCGCAAACAAGCGCCACTTTAGGACATAGAGTTGCCTGGTAGAGGGCGCTCTGGCTTGGTTGATCGTGTCTACGACAGCAGGTGGTAGATACACTAGATCTTCCGCATCCCATACAGGGGCCAGACGTGTAGGTTCCAGAGGTCTGGGTGCAGATGCCAGTGGGTGCCCCGTCCCTAAGAAAGAATGTCCTTCCTCAGGGGAATTTTCCAGGTAGGGGCTGTTGCGAGGAGCGTGAGATCCGAGAACCAGGTGTGGGTGGGCCAGTAGGGGGCCACCAGGATGACCTGTTCCTCGTCCTCCCTGATCTTGTGTAGCACCGATACAAGAAGGCTCACTGGGGGAAATGCGTACTTGTACAGCCCCCGGGGCCAGCTGTCTACCAGCGCGTCTGTCCCGAGAGGGGCTCCCGTCAGGGAGTACCAGAGCGAGCAGTGGGAGTTGTCTTGGGAGGCAAAGAGATCTATCTGTGCCTTGCCAAATCAGTCCCATATGAGCTGGACCACCTGGGGGTGGAGCCTCCACTCTCCGCTGGGCGAAACCTGTTGCGATAGCGCATCTGCCGTCGGGTTGCCAGGGATGTGAGTGGCGAGCAGTGAGTCGCGGCTGGCTCCAAAGAAGGAGATGGTGGGCGTGTTGTGACATATGATGAGAGCGCACGCCGCCCTGGTGATTTATGTACGCTACCGTCGCGGTGCTGTCTGAACGGATCAAGACGTGCTTGCCTCAGATTAGTTGGAGAAACTTCCGTAGGGCAAGAATTACAGCCATAAACTCTAGGCAATTGATGTGCCAATTCCAGGGGCCAGCCGCAGCATGCCCGTTGCACACGGCACCCCAACCCTGTCGTGTCTGTGGTTACCATGACATGTCTGGACACCTGCTGCAGGGGGACTCCGATCCGCAGAAAGAGAGGTCTGTCCAAGGGTTGAAAGTCTGTTGGCAGGAAGGGGTGATTGTCATACGGTGTGTGCCGTGGCGCCATGCCCATCTCGTGACTCTCGGGTCTGTAGCCAGTGCTGTAGCGGTCTCATATGCATCAACCCGAGCGGCGTGTCTGCAGCCGAGGATGCCATATGCCCCAGGAGCCTCTGGAATTGTTTTAGAAAAACCGCTGTGCCGGGCTCGAAGCGAGCGAGGCACCTGAGCACTGACTGAGTGCGCTCGTTGGTGAGCCACGCTGTCATTGAGACTGAGTCTAACTCCACAGTGGATGGCTGCAGTAGCAGCACTGAAAATTGCTCCTTGGAAGCGTTGATAAGCTTCCTCAATTGGGATACAGCTAGAAGGAATGGTTACAACACTGTGGAACCTTTATGGAGGTTCCAGCGCTTCTTGGCCGAGCTGTGGATAATCGGCAGTTGGAGTCCAATGTGAATGAGCAATGGTTTGTGCTGGCTATGAGAGAATTCTTCTAACACCATCTGGCTTGCTGGCTGGGGATGGTCAACGCTCGATGTGAGCCAACACAAGTCTGGTGAATAGTCCTTTTTCCATCTTGCCAAATGGAATGTTGATACATTCCATTTGGCAAGATGGAAAAAGGACTATTCACCAGACTTGTTGCTTGGCATCATGGGTCAGAGCGAGATCACTGTTGGATGCCCATTCTGCCAAGGCCAATCCGTCCTCGTCTGGTTCTGAGTAGCCCCAGTCAGGGTGATGGCTGTTGAAGATGCCCGCGTATGCCGTGGGATGCATGAGAGCTGGAAGCACACCTTGGTCCCAGAGCTGACTGGGAGGTTTGTAGACATTGGCGACTCTGAATCCTCCAACCTGAACGATGTCACAAAAGTGTGATGAAGAGACTGGGGAAGCATCCGTGACATCACTGCGAACATATGTTGCACGGCCGAATCTTTGATTATCTCAAAGGTACAGTACACCATTTCTCCATCTTTGGGTGCTCATCTCTGGATATGGACGTTTTTGAGCCAATCACTTTGGAGCCACTGAAAAAATGACATCCTGGCAAGATGAGCCATTGGCACCACAAATAAACCCTTCACTAGCGACTATCCTGAGTTGTGACGTCAAAGACAGAAGACAGTGAAAAATATAAATATGTTTAAAAATGTTTTACAGGAGAACAGCTGATGGAATTATGTTGCCAACAAGCTATTGTTATGAAGGCCCAAAGGATGCTAGTGCTAGCATTTATTAAAGAGTCCAAAAAATAATGTGTTACTATTCAGAGTAACTTTCTACCGAATTCAACTGATTTACTCAAGGATGTACTGTCACCTAGTGGTATATGACACAACGTCTATTAGATTAAGGTAAAGTCACAACAGTTCCTAAGCAGTTTGTTATTCCATTCTGCTTAACATTTGTCTCACAAATGGTGATATTATCAAGCAAGTTGTGGGAGCAATTGAGCAAGATGGCATTGATAATGTGGCACTAGTACACCACTAAGACACTCAGGGTGGAACAAATGTTATATTATAAATATTATAAACATTTAGTTATAGTTAATGTTAGTTCGTTTTTTGTTCATTTTGTTTTTTATTGAATGCCCTGAAGCTGCATGTGTGAGCTTGGAATGGATTGCTTAAATTGCTAAAAACCTCACACCACTGGCAAGACTTTGATTTTGCACTGAGAGAGACATTTTGTTTTCCTTACTCAGTATTTCCTGTCAAACTATCTAAACATTCTTAAAGATGCATTAATTAGATGAAGACTCCAGTCATATCAGTAACCTTATGAATGCTGTTGTATTCAGCATTGAGTGGATCCCCTCATGGGGGCTGCATGTTATGATCACATGACCAGAATCATACTACTCGCTTAATCTCAGTAACCTCTCTGTTATTGGACACTTTCACTCATGATCATGGTTGACAGTGAATAATGATTTTCTACAATGCCACCAATAACTGAAAACTATTGCGTTTGAATGATGCTGCATCCACACATCTAGGTGTCAGTGTAAGTCTAAGACAAAAATTACTGAGCGCACCTTTCAAACAGGTAAACCTTCAAAAGAACAGTATTTGCCAATGGAATAAAACAATTGTTTTCCCTTTGAATTAAAGTGAAATGGGAAATGAAAATTCTCACATAATTTTCACAAAAATGAAAATTCTCACATAATTTACCCTCTTCAGACAAAATACCTGACGATGCACCTGTGATGCATCTATTTATAGCCCTGCTACAGGTGCATCCTGATGATGTCACCAGCAGAGGATATAAATTCTAGTCAATTTCATCGACGTGTTGCACGCATATTCACAGCTGGTCACACTTTTGGTCGTTCCCAAAGCGCTAAATCAGCGCAGCATCTTGTTCCACTTTTATCAAGGAACAGTGGTTACAGTTAAGTAACCCGAGATGTTCTTCAGTATGTATAAAATATTTAGTAATTATTGATTATCTAATAGTGAACTACCCCAGTCATCAATTTGCCAATTTGCATCAATTAACTACGAACTATTTAATTCCACTTCAATATTAGTTAGTAGTAATGACAGAAGAGTTAATGCTGTACTCTTAATTTGTCCTGCGTTAGTTCCTACATATACTGTATACAGTAGAGCTGGAACAATGAAGGCTTGAATCTGAGCACTGACATCCCCTGCCAGCCCTTGGCACAGGTGCATGCAGAACAATACCAAAACACTTCTCTTTAAAGTACAGGTGCTGGTCATATAATTAGAATATCATCAAAAAGTTGATTTATTTCAGTATTTCCATTCAAAAAGTGAAACTTGGTTAATGTATACATTCATTCCACACAGACTGATATATTTAAAGTGTTCATTCCTTTTAATTTTTATGATTATAACTGACAACTAATGAAAAACCCCAAAGGCTACACAATCATGGGAAAGACTGCTGACTTGAGAGCTGTCCAAAAGGAGGGCTAGACACAAAATGTCATTGCTAAAGAGGCTGGCTGTTCACAGAGCTCTGTGTCCAAGCACATTAATAGAGAGGCGAAGGGAAGGAAAAGATGTGGTAGAAAACCCTGGAGAGGATTGTGAAACAAAACCCATTCAAAAATGTGGGGGAGATTCACAAAGAGTGGACTGCAGCTGGAGTCAGTGCTTCAAGAACCACCACGCACAGACGTATGCAAGACATGGGTTTCAGCTGTCGCATTCCTTGTGTCAAGCCACTCTTGAACAAGACACAGCGTCAGAAGCGTCTCGCCTGGGCTAAAGACAAAAAGGACTGGACTGCTACTGAGTGGTCCAAAGTTATGTTCTCTGATGAAAGTAAATTTTGCATTTCCTTTGGAAATCAAGGTCCCAGAGTCTGGAGGAAGAGAGGAGAGGCACAGAATCCATGTTGCTTGAAGTCCAGTGTAAAGTTTCCACAGTCAGTGATAGTTTGGCGTGCCATGTCTGCTGGTGTTGGTCCACTGTGTTTTCTGAGGTCCAAGGTCAATGCAGCTGTCTACCAGGAAGTTTTAGAGCACTTCATGCTTCCTGCTGCTGACCAACTTTATGGAGATGCAGATTTCATTTTCCAACAGGACTTGGCACCTGCACACAGTGCCAAAGCTACCAGTACCTGGTTTAAGGACCATGGTATCCCTGTTCTTAAGTGGCCAGCAAACTCGCCTGACCTTAAATCTATAGAAAATCTATGGGGTATTGTGAAGAGGAAGATGCGATACGCCAGACCCAACAATGCAGGAGAGCTGAAGGCCACTATCAGAGCAACCTGGGCTTTCATAACACCCGAGCAGTGCCACAGACTGATCGACTCCATGCCACGCCGTATTGCTGCAGTAATTCAGGCAAAAGGAGCCCCAACTAAGTATTGAGTGCTGTTCATGCTCATACTTTTCATGTTCATACTTTTCAGTTGGCCAACATTTCTAAAAATCCTTTTTTTTTATTGGTCTTAAGTAATATTCTAATTTTCGGAGATACTGAATTTGGGATTTTCATTAGTTGTCAGTTTTAATCATCACAATTAAATTAAACATTTGAAATATATCAGTCTGTGTAATGAATGAATATAATATCCAAGTTTCACTTTTTGAATGGAATTACTGAAATAAATCAACTTTTTGATGATATTGTAATTATATTACCAGCACCTGTATATCAAAAGTTTAACCCTCTGGGGTCTGAGGGTGTTTTGGGCCCTGGAGAAGTTTTGACATGCCTTGACATTTGTGCTTTTTTCAGTTGGCTAAAGTCTGATAACACTGTATTCAGCACAAACTGTGCTACAATAATATGTGAGCAACATGTGTACATGTTTGTATTTTTGAGAAAATAACGTTTATGCATGGTTTTTGAAAAAAAAAAAATTTAAGTCATTGAAATAAGGCCATATAACACATACTAAACATTTGTCCACAATACTTTTGAGAACTGGATCTTGTAGCCTAGAGTTTTTGCTACAAAATGATGTGAAAACCATCCTGATCACTTATTCATACAAAACAATATAGTACTTTAACTTTTGTAAGACACTTTTAGTGTTAGAAATGTCAAATGCGAGGAGGCGTGAACTATCATGAATATTGAGGTGATTCACACCTGAGGAGGCAAAAGACCCCTCCTCTGGGCCTATCAATGACGAATGTGACAGAAAGAGAATGAATGCGAGGAGACTTAATGATCAAAATCAAGTTTTAAGTTAAAAGAAGTAATCTTCTTTTACATTTTCTTTATATAAAGACTTTACTTAATTTTATACCTACACTACTGTTTAAAAGTTTTAGAAGTCTCTTCTGCTCACCAAGACTGCATTTATTTGATCCAAAATACAGTAAAAACATTGTGTGAACTCATTTTACAATTTAAAAGAACAGTTTTCTATTTGAATATATTGTAAAATGTAATTTGTGATCAAAGCTGAATTTTCTGAATCATTACTGCAGTCTTCAGTGTCACATGATCCTTCAGAAATCATTATAATATGCTGATTTTCTAATATGGTCATATTTAAAGTGCATTTTACTCATTTACACCTGAACAGATATTTGCAAGCACAAACATTGAAGATAATGAGGCAACATAAACACTAGATAAAATATAATCTAAATATTCATATAATTTTATATCATATTACATATCATATGTATACCATAAAGCATACAATTGAAATACCTGCTTTAGCCGAAACAACATTTACTAAAACTTGCTTATTAGGAGTCATATTTCAAATGTCAATACTCTGAATCCTGGCTGGCAAGTCTGAAAACAGTCCCACTAGTAAAATGTGTACATGTTTATATAAAATAGCATGTCAACTAAAGAAAACTAAATGACTTACTCGTCCGAAATTGTATCCTCGACTGGATCAATTCTCTCTTCAAAATACAAACGTTCATCGCAGTCCCGCTCTTCTTCTGAGGAAAATGTTAACTCTTCCTTACTATCCAGGAGTTTCCTCGCCTGTGTATCGTTACAAACGAGCAGTAAAGTGAATTAATTGTTTACATCAAACCTCACAGTCAGGGGCATGTACCATTTGCCTTGATCGTCTCAGCACATTAACGTATGAATGGAGCGATCTGCTGGTGGGTGTGATCACATTAGTTATAATTAGATGAACCGGTAAAAACTGTACATCCCTTTGTTTCATACAGATTACATTGCAGGAGAATATTTGTTTTAAATTTGAATTGTTTATTTAAAAGTAGAAATCTTAAGCTTTCTTTAGACATATTTTCATGTTTGTGTGATAAGTATTCGCAGAGTTTCAGTTAATATTTGTGACGTGTTTCAGAAATATGTTCGCGAACACGGAGACTGCTAAAAGCTCACACTTTTTATTTTCTTTATTTTACAAAAGCACAAGGTTTTGTTCTTATTATGAGTGTACACAAATAAAAGTAGACCCTTTATAGTCTCTAATGATACACTTATCGGTATGCCCCAAAATGACGAAAATATCCAGCAAATATGCAGCGTTGACCCCAGAGGGTTAATGATGCAGTAATATCATTGTATAATCAATACAATGCAGTCGATAATCTTCCAAATTCCAACTACAAACTAAACAGTAACATGATTAGATATGGTAACAGACAAGCCTATAATACATGAGAGGATGGTAGAGGTGTGTGTGTGTGTGTGTGTGTGTGTAATGACAGAAGAAGTGCACATTTTTCCTACATAGTTATGTATTATCTATGGAACATTATTATAAAATGTTACCGAACCTATATAAGGGTAAATTACCCCGCTGGCATATAGAGATGTTGGGGCTTCATTCAGGAGTGGGTTTGGTTATTAGCAATAATTGACCATTATTTAAGATCATTATGAATAATTAAAATCAGTAGAACATTGATTAGAATAAACATTAGCTTATTAATCCTTCAAATCAACAATCATCAAAGATAACTATAATTTATCAAAATCAATAGAATATTAATAATAATTAATATTGCCGGGGGACCACCCTAGAATCCAGGACTTATATCCAGACAGTATATCAGTCTCAATATAGGATTATTCTCTTAGGAAAGTCGATGTCCGGAGAACATCGACATCCGAAAAGGGAACAATGAAGGCTTGAATCTGAGCACTGACATCCCCTGCAATCCTTGGCAAAGGTGCATGCAGAAAAATACCAAAACACTTCTCTTTAAAGTATATCAAATTTTACTGATGCAGTAATATCAATTAATAATCATTATAATACAATCGATAAACTTCTGACTACAAACTAAACAACTTTCAAACAATACATGAGAGGATGGTAGAGGGACTGGTTAATGGCATCTGCTCATTTAATACATGTCTCTGTTCGTATGATAACTTAGGGACAAGCTGAGCTCTATCGCCAAGTTATCTGTTCGCCAAATGTGTGTGTGGGTATGTTTGTGAGGGGTTGTGTGTGTGTCCACGTTAGTGTGCTCAGTGGAACACAGAGAATCTCGGCTCATCCAGCGAGATGGAGATTGTATGGCCAAAGTTCAGGTACGTACGTTACTTCCTTGGGCAGCGGGGCTACACCTGGGAGCAGTAGGCTGCTATTAGTTGCAGCGAAGACTGTCACTGGAAGCAAGGCTTAGATAGTTTAAAACCCCGGCGATTCATCCTATGAGGAAAGGAAAATGGGGTTAGAGGTTAATAGGCTTATCCTTAATTATTGGGGTTAACCTGTGGGATGGGCTTAGACTGGTGTGTAAAACACAGCTGTAAGAGGACAAGTCCAGTCTGGCTTTAAGGTTTTTAATGTACCTGTACATGGCGTGTTCAATAATTCCTGTGATGATCCAACCACTAAGGAGGAGCCAGAGGGTAACCAGACTGATAGGGTGTTCTTGGTAAGATGACGATCTGCTTATGTTACCAGGAAATATAGTGGCCAGTTGGTTTGAGACTAACTTCACTAATTTAGTCCCTTCAGCCTGAAGCTGCTGTTGAAGGGTGTCATCGATGGTGAGGTTGTGACCTCTAAATGCATCCATGATCTCAATTCTCGTGTCATGTTTGTCTACGCTGAGATGATGGAGGATAATATCGTCAATGTGCACAGTGGCCCCTTGGGGAACCATTAAGAACACAGTCTGGTTTGGTGGCATTCGTTTATTGGCTGTATCATGGTGGTCGTATGACATTAGATCTTTGGTGGCTGGTGTGTTAATGAGCCAGTGACTGCCTGCTCACTCTACCTTTGTCTCTGTTCCTTCATCTTTGACAGACATGCTACACTTTTGTTTAGGGGATTCAGCTCTTGGGCCACAGAGGTTGTTATTTGCCTCTCTAACAAAGGGGTTGTTTGGACAAACCCAATGAATGTCCTTTGTTTTGGTACACATGCTTAGGAAATGCTGATCGCATGCCAGCTCCACCTGTGAGACGTGAGGGAGAGAGAAAAACAAACAACCGTATGAGCCGGTACAAATGCCATAAATGTGAGAAATGGTTGTTTGTTGGTAACCAGTTGTTAATTTTTGCTTTTAATAATTATTTTATGGGCAGACATGCAGTATTCTTACCTAATTTATGTCCTCATTTGCCCAACATTAATTTAGAGATTATCTATTTAAACAGTTGTGCATATGAATAACAAATGCAGACTCAAAGTTAATGAACTTAATTTATTTGGGCAGAGTAATTCAACAATAAAAGAAATTGAAACCTATTGCCACATAATTGCAATGAAATTAAAAGCCTAAATAACTTTTGTGCACATAGAGTCTATCTTAACATCTGATGCCTTGAATTACATTTGTTAATTAAATTTAAAGCCATTTTAAAGATAAAAAAATGGTAAATGACTTAATTACAATATAATCTTTTGTGATTAAAATGTTTTATTGATCCATACAATAAACAAAGAAAAGGAAAACATATATACTCAGTATCAACATTTAACCCCCAACACCTCCCCCTCACAATCCCTGACCCCCAACAAACACACTGGTCATGCATGAGTATACACCCATACACAAAAAAAAATTTTTATAATCACACAAATTTATAACTATACCTCTCTCTCCGATGCCCCTCCTGAGAGCCCTCCAAGAATGCTAAATAGTTGCCCCATTTCCAAACAAATGCATCTAATTTCCCCAGTCTTCTAGATGATGCTTCCTCGAAAGCCGCCACCCTCCCCATTTCCGTGTACCACTCCTGAAATGGGGCTCTCCAGCTGACTTCCATCCCTTTAAAACGACTTGTCTGGCAATCATAACACTGGTTAGTACCCAATTTGTTATGTGTTTATTCCCAATTTTTTTGTGCCTTGTCTAGAAATTATCCCTCTTTCATATGTTATGTATGTAAGATTATATACGCAGAAGAATTCCAGCCTTTCAGCTTGGAATGTGTCAACGTTGTAAATTACAGGCCAGCAGCCGGAACCCCCACACACAGTTAAACCAGGCTGTTCTGTGTAAGGTTACAAGGACCATCAGATTTGCACAACTCTTAATCTAGCCTTGCTAGATATTGCTGAAAATCAAATTGAACTGTGGTAACGTTTGTACCCGACAAATTAAGGATTATAGACTGATGGACCTCTTTAAAATGTGTGTAACGATGTGCAATCACCTATAATTGATAAATATAATCTTTAATTTTGTATGATTCATCTCATTCTACTAAGAATGGTAACTATGAGGCTTAACTTGATAAAATACAATGATGTGTAAAACCAATATGATTTTGTAACCAGGGATTATGTTTTATTACCTACACGTATAACAGCCATGATAAAATGTCATGTTTAGTATGTAAGCATTCACTGGCGTATGCAGAGAAAGCTGATTACAATGAATATCATGTCTCTTGTACCATTCTCAAGATATAAAAGTTAATGATTAAATATGCACTGGTTTTGAGTGGGACATTTTTTAAGAGTCTGAAACACTCCTGATTGCACTTCTGATTGGCGCAGGACACCTTTGGGGATGCGGTCAAATTCAGTTAAAATATTTCCAAACAGGATGAACTCTTGCCTCTTGCCTCTCTTGTCTCGCCTTCTTCGGCTCTCCTTTCTTCTGCCTACACGTTCTTCGTCTGGTAACTTCATCTCGGAAGCTCAGGACTCGACGTCCCGAGAAGGAATGAGAAGGCCTCGCTAACCCCATAATTCATACAGACCATAAAACTTCAATCATACAGAGGTCAAAACATCAACGGAATGAACTTTCGACCACGCGCCAAGAACCAAGCAACACAAAGAATGCAAGGAAACACCATAAAGATCTCCAAAATTGTGTTCAAAGTGCTGGTGTATTAATTAAATAAACTGAGTAATCTGATAGCAAATTGTTATAGACTCAAAGAAGGATAAATGGTTCTTAAAGTATTGTCAACAGACTCCATAAAGTTCATTTTCACTGTACTGATCATTTATTTCACATTCTGTCACTCTGTTCACCAACCAGTATTATGTATATATGTGTTAGATTAGATTTATGTTTGGAATAGTAATAAAGTTTGTCTGTGTTCAAAGACGACATGACTGTGGTATATTTTGATAAATAATCTCATCCCTGTTTCTAAAAGATTTCACTTCAAAGCTGTACCTAAATACGAGTGATACTATTTTCAATAAGCCATGAGGATAATATCACCCCAAAAAGTGAATTAATCATAATTAACTTATTAAAGATAATTCCTTACAGTAGAAATTGTTAGCTGATACAACTAGACATTGTATTACAATTTCAATGGTGGAGAATCTATTAAGACAAATAATCTAGTTATTTGTCATTTATCTAATTTATAATGGTTGTCGAACACGACTAATTCCGTTATACATTTCATTACCTCATAAGGTACAATAAGGACAGTTTAATTTAGTCCATTGCTCACATACTTCAAGATCCTAAATTCCCTTCTAAATTTTGCATACCAAATATCCTTACATATAATGGTGTGTGAATGAGGGCAATTTAAAGTTCACTCCTAAATGTCGCATTTCCTTTATTCCCTACATGTATATGAAGTATGTGTAACTACGTTCTTCAGTTAACTACATTCCTCATGGTGCCGATAATTGGCTTGACACCTGTATCGCTGCTTGCAGCTATATCAATTAGGGGTCAAGTCCCGAAGGGGCAAAAGACCCCTATTGTTTCTGTTAGTTTTCTTCTTCGTATTATTATTATTAGGGGTCAAGCCCCGAAGGGGTTAAAGACCCCTATTTTTTCTGTTAGTTTTCTTATTATTATTATTATTAGGGGTCAAGCCCAAAGGGGCGAAAGACCCCTATTGTTTCTGTTAGTTTTCTTATTATTATTATTATTATTATTAGGGGTCAAGCCCCGAAGGGCTGAAACCCTATTGTAATTGTAAGGATTTTTAGGGTTTCAAGCCCAATGGGCTGTATCTCTATTGTAATTGTAAGGATTTTTATTGATTCAAGCCCAAAGGGCTGAATCTTTATTGTAATTGTAAGGATTTTTACAGGTCCGAGCACCGAAGGTGCAGGAACCCCTTTTGTATTTGTTTTGATTTTCTTATTATTTTTCTTATTAGGGGTTCAAGCCTGAAGGGCTAGAAACCTATTGTAATTGTAAGGATTTTTATTATTTTTCCCTAAAACTGATTGTGCAGACGGGTTTGTAAGTCATAGAGAGCTGAAACTTTGAGGGAAGATAATCCCCTAGAGTACTACAGCATATCAAAATTTTGGCCCAATCGGCCTCAAGGTGGCGCTATAGTGATCATGTTTACGTCTTGGACCACACACTCAAGTGTCTTACATTATTGGATTCCTTGGCACAAGAAGAACAAAACGTATATCTCCGATTTTCGACACTAGGTGTCTCTCTTGAGCACCGATATTCACCTCTGATCTTATTGAAAAGGGCCAATGGGAGTTGGCAGTCAGTATTTGCATACCCAGCCCCCGACAGCGCAGACACGTACACACACACACTGTGTATTAAAAGAGTTTTTACTAAAAGAGTAATTTTCTCTAAAAGAGCAAACACAGCGGCGTTGAACGTCCTTTTAAGGACGCGTCTTTTTCAAGATGCCTTTCCGCCCCTGTGTCGTTCCTGGATGCGGTAGAGTGCTCTCTGCTTCAGACGGCCACAGGTGCTGTCTCGTGTTTGGGCCGCGATCACACCGAGGCGGCCTTTGTGGATGGTTCATGTTCTCACTGCGAGAACATGACCATGACCACGTTGCGGTCGCGGCTTGCGTTCAACAGAAAGCAAGCCACCCCAGCTGCACCCCGCATTGTTCCTTCTTCCCACGGGATTAAGGACGGTGCGGTTGGCGCTGGGGGCGATTTGGGGGCGGCAGCGGGTGCAGTTTCGCCGGGTAACCCCCCTCGAACCTCCCGTTCCCCGACACGCTCGCTGGTCTCCGTCCATGCTCGCGGCGATAGCGGCTCACCTCACGGCCCGGCTGTCTATCCTCCCGAGTCCGAAGCAGATGAGCTCGCTGCTGCATCGGAGAGTGCGGTGTCTGATGCCGAGGACTCCCCTGGACTGCC
Source organism: Xyrauchen texanus (assembly GCF_025860055.1). Classification (NCBI taxonomy): domain Eukaryota; kingdom Metazoa; phylum Chordata; class Actinopteri; order Cypriniformes; family Catostomidae; genus Xyrauchen; species Xyrauchen texanus. The sequence continues at coordinate 41,060,323 of NC_068300.1, read as the reverse complement.
GCCTTCGGGCCAGCAGGCCCAGGCCGAGGCCGACGATCAGATGTCCGACATGCTTGCCCGGGCCGCCTTGAGCGTGGGGTTAGACTGGAACCCTCCATCCTCCCCACAGCCTTCTCGGTTGGATGATTGGTTCCTGAGGGCAGCGCGCCGTTCGCGGTCTCAAATCCCCCCGGTCCCTTTCTTCCCGGAGGTGCATGATGAGCTGACGTCTACGTGGAGAGCCCCGCTCTCCGCTTGTCTAGGTGCCACCCGCTCCACTCTCTCCACCCTCGACAGCGGAGAGCACCACGGGTACGACGCGATTCCCCAGGTTGATAGGGCAGTTGCGCCTCCGCCCTGCATGCGATGGCCCTCCTGCAAGTCCACCAGGCCAAAGCTCTCAGAAACATGCACAGGGGTGGACCTGATCCTGATGTGCTGCAGGAACTGCGCTCAGCGACCGACCTTGCCCTGAGAGCGACGAAGGCCACAGCGCAGGCACTCGGACAGACGATGGCCACCCTAGTGGTCCAGGAACGCCATCTTTGGCTCAACCTGGTCGAGATGCATGAGGCTGACAAAAACCGCTTCCTGGACGCACCTGTCTCCCAGATTGGCCTTTTCGGTGACACCGTCGAGGACTTCGCCCAACAGTTCTCCGCGGTGAAGAAGCAGACGGAGGCCATTTCAGCACATCATGCCCCGCCGCAGACCTGCCGCTCACGGGCCCTGCCCGTCTGCCCGCCGAGGGCGTCCCCTGCGAGAAACCAGCTCCTGCTCCGCTTCAACCCGGGCCCAGCTCTCAGCCCCAGCGTCGAGCACTCCACAGGCGGCGCACGCCCCTGTCTCACCGAACCCCCTCCAGGACCTGGAAGGCTCCCAAGCGTTCCTGAGACAGCCGACCCAGAGCCGAAGACGTTAGCTCCGGAGGTGGTAATACCGCTCCGTCCCCGGTGGAGGGCCGGGAGGAGAATCCTTTGTTTTTTCATTTGCTACACCCCTGACGGGGCTGTGGTACCCACGTTCTCAATAAAAGAGCTATTTCCTTTGCCTCTGGGTCACCTGGCCGCAAATGCCGTTTTCACGGCAATGTGCTTTCAGATCACAACAGTCCTGGTACACGGACGCGGCGATCCCGCCTTCCGCCTGCCCACGACTGTCCCTGGCCGGCCAGTTCAGGCGAGTCCAGAGGACGCCAACATCAGACCTCCTCCTCAGTCAAGAACCCGCCCCTGCGGTGCGCGAGCAAGGTAAGTGCTTTGAGTCTATTCTCAGCACCTCAGCCTCAGGCCGCAATGAAGCCGCCCGACGCTGCATTACCTGTTCCGCCCGCTGCGAGGCCCGCCGTGTACGTCCAAAATACTTCGTCCCTTTGGTGCCCCTAAGCGCAGAGCTGGGAAGCGTGGCTTTAGCTTCCCAACGCATCACGCTGGCTGCACCGGACCATTCGACTTCGGTTACGCCAATTCACGTTTGCCCGGCTCCGCCCCCTTCAGGAGCGTCCGCTTTCCGCAGTACACGGCGAGCACACCAGTTCCCTGCGCCGCGAAATCGCGACCCTCTTAGCCAAGGGCACGGTAGAGCCCGTCCCTCCAACCGAAATGAGGAAGGGTTTCTACAGCCCTTACTTCATTGTACCCAAGAAAGGCGGCGACTTACGACCAATCCTGGACTTGCGAGTTTTCAATCGGGCCTTGTTAAAACTCCCGTTCAAAATGCTTACGCAGAGAAATATTCTGGCTGGCGTTCAGCATCTAGATTGGTTCGCAGCGGTGGACCTGAAGGACGCGTACTTCCACGTCTCAATTCTGCCACGACACCGACCCTTCTTCACGGTTCGCGTTCGACAGCCAGGCGTTTCAGTACAAAGTCCTCCCCTTCGGCCTGTCTCTGTCCCTCGCGTCTTCACGAAAGTCGCAGAGGCGGCCCTTGCCCGCTCACGAGTAGCCGGCATCCGCATTCTCAACTACCTCGACGACTGGCTCATCCTAGCACACTCTCGAGAGTTACTATGCACACACAGAGACCAGGTGCTCCGGCACCTCAGCCGCTTGGGGCTTCAGATCAACTGGGAAAAGAGCAAGCTCACTCCGGTTCAGAGCATCTCTTTTCTCGGGTTGGAGTTAGACTCAGTCTCAATGACAGCACGTCTCACGAGCGAGCGTGCTCAGTCGGTGCTGGACTGCCTCGCTTCCTTCAAGCCAGGCACAGTGGTCCCTCTAAAACTTTTCCAGAGGCTCCTGGGGCATATGGCGTCCTCCGCGGCAGTCGTGCCGCTGGGGTTGATGCATATGAGACCACTCCAGCACTGGCTCCGGACTCGAGTCCCGAGACAAGCATGGCACCGTGGCACGCATCGGGTAAGGATCACCCCCGCCTGCCTCAAAACACTCCGACCCTGGACAGACCTCTGCTTTTTACGGGCAGGAGTACCCCTGCAGCAGGTGTCCCGACGCGTCCTGGTCACAACCGGCGCCTCCGGTCGGGTGGGGTGCCGTGTGCAGCGGAGCACGCAGCAGCGGGCCGTTGGAAAGGGGCCCGCTGCGTTGGCACATCAATTGCCTGGAGTTGCTGACCGTCCTTCTTGCTCTCAGGAAGTTCCTCCCGTTAGTTCGGGACAAACATGTCCTCGTGAGATCGGACAGCACCACGGTGGTGGTGTACATAAACTGCCAAGGCGTGCGGCTCCCACCACATGTCACAACTTCGCCCGCCGTCTCCTCCTATGGAGCCAGCAGCGACTCAAGTTGCTGCGCGCCACTCACATCCCGGCAAGCTCAGCGTCGTAGCGGACGCGCTATCCGCGACAATGCCTGCCCGGCGGGAGTGGAGGCTTCACCCCAGTCGGTCCAGCTGATTTGGGAACGGTTTGGAAAGGCCCAGGTAGACCTGTTAGCCGCCCAGGAAACCTCCCACTGCCCGCTCTGGTGCGCCCTAACAGAGGCTCCCCTCGGGACAGACGGCTGGCACACAGCTGGCCCTCGGGGCTGCGCAAGTACGCATTTCCCCAGTGAGCCTTCTTGCACTGGTGCTGTGCAAGGTCAGGGAGGACGAGGAGCAAGTCACGTTGGTGGCCCCCTACTGGCCCACTTCGGACTTGGTTCTCGGAACTCAGGCTCCTCGCGACAGCTCCTCCCTGGCGAATTCCCCTGAGAAAGGACCTCCTCTCTCAGGGACGGGCACGCTCTGGCACCCGCCCAGACCTCTGGAACCTCCACGTCTGGTCCCTGGACGGGACGCGGAAGAGCTAGCCGGCTTACTGGCGACCGTTGTGAATACCATCAACCAAGCCAGAGCCCCCTCTACAAGGCACCTTTACGCCCTAAAGTGGCGCTTGTTCACAGATTGGTGTTCTTCCCGAGCCGAAGACCCGCAGAGATCGCCGATTAGGTCAGTGCTTCTGTTCCTACAGGAGAGGCTGGACAGGAGGCTGTCCCTGTCCACCCTCAAGGTGTATGTTGCCGCTATCGCCGCCCACCACGATCCTGTAGATGGCAAGTCTTTTGGTAAGCACGACCTGATCCTCAGGTTCCTGAGAGGCGCCCGGAGGTTGAATCCCTCCCGGCCAGGCCTAGTTCCCTCCTGGGATCTCTCGGTAGTCTTGGCAGGACTCCAGAGACCTCCCTTCGAGCCGCTCGAATCATTTGGACTCAGGGCCCTCTCTCTTAAGACGGCCCTGCTGATCGCGCTCACCTCCATTAAGAGGGTCGGGGAACTGCAAGCGTTCTCTGTCAGCGACACTTGCCTGGAGTTTGGTCCGGCAGATACGTCTGTGATCCTAAGACCGTGACCGGGCTATGTGCCCAAGGTTCCTACGACACCATTCCGAGATCAGGTAGTGAACCTGCAAGCGCTGCCCCAGGAGGAGGCAGACCCAGCCCTTTGGTTGCTGTGTCCAGTCCGCCCTGCGCATTTACCTGGACCGCACACAGAGCACCAGACGCTCTGAGCAGCTCTTTGTCTGCTTTGGGGGACGGCAGAAAGGGAATGCCATTTCCAAACAGAGGCTCGCCCACTGGGTTGTCGACACCATAACACTGGCTTATCACACCCAGGCCGTGCCCCTACCCTTGCGGGTCCGAGCTCACTCAATAAGGGGTGTTGCATCCTCGTGGGCACTGGCCAAGGGCACCTCCCTAGCAGACATCTGTAGAGCCGCGGGTTGGGCAACACCCAACACCTTCGCGAGGTTTTACAACCTCCGCGTTGAGTCGGTTGCGTCTCGTGTTTTCTCAGGTCCGAGCCCGTAGAACTCGGTAACACGAGGTAAAGTAGTGCGCCTTCTTCCCAGGGCGCCCCACTCCGAGTCGGGCCCCTGGTCGATTCCTCCCCAGCCCTCCGGGTCCGCGGCTCAGCGGAGGAACTCGCCGACCCAAGCCACTGCGGGTACCCTGATGGCCACCCCGTACTGGTATAGGGGCTCCACAGGTAAAATAAGAAGGCCTCCTGTTCGGACTCCCCCTGTGTGTAATTCCACGGTTCTGTCCCCTTACGAGCGGACCCCCGTGTCTCCCTTAGGCAGTTACAGCTGCCTCTGTCGCCGTGCTGTAGCAACTCCCCCCTTTCGAGGCTGGATCTACCACTGCACCATACTTTCCACACGAGCCCTAAGACGGCCGTGTGACGTGTCTACCACTTTTCCTCCCCAAGAAAAAGGGCAGGTGTGGTCTCCGCAGGGTCTGAGTAAGACCCCCTTCCCTATATGCGTGTAAGGGCCCCGGCCGTGATTGCTCTATGCGAGAAACATAGAGAGAAAAGAGGCCCAGCCAGGCTGGCCCATTCCCATGTTGGCAAACATCGCCTTGTTCCCCTCCCAGGGTAACTAGAAGGACTCTGATGTTCTTATGGGCCATTGGGGAAGGGTACGTGCAGCCAGGTACAGACGATGCATGGCACTGGATGAAATCCCTGCCCGCTTCTGTATCGGCGGTCCACGTACAAGGTTCAGTGCATGGCAAGATTGGAATGGGTCCCCTAGTGTCGCTTCTCCGACACAACGTGGAGAGAGCGACAGAAGGGGAACGTTTGGTTACATATGTAACCTCCGTTCCCCGAGGGAGGGAACGACACGTTGTGTCTTTCCTCCGCCATGTCGCTGAACCGAGCCACTGTTGTGGCCGGACCATTTCCGGCTCCTCAGAAAAATCCTGAATGAACTCCCGTATTTGCCCCGCTTAAATACCCGTATGTCCGGGGGCGGGGTATGCAAATACTGACTGCCAACTCCCATTGGCCCTTTTCAATAAGATCAGAGGTGAATATCGGCGCTCAAGAGAGACCCCTAGTGTCGCTTCTCCGACACAATGTGTCGTTCCCTCCCTCGGGGAACGGAGGTTACATACGTAACCAAACGTTTTCTTTACTAAAGTAGAAGTTTATTATTAATGCTAAAGGTACTGCATAGGTGTAAACATTAATTGTTTAGCAAGAGATAGCACTTGTATAGCAGCAGAAATGTGCAGAAAGTAATTTTGAATGCATTTTATTGAAGGTAAACAATAAAAGTCTTGAACTTTTTTGGCAAAAGTTATATATTCTTATATACTGTGCAATGAGGAATTCAACTACAAAATACTAGTCTTCTCCCATTTTTCGAACCATTGCCCCCACCCACAAGGTGTATATACAACAACAATAAATAAGAATAAAATAAGATAATAGATACAAAACAAAAACGTGAATAAAATAAATCAATCAACTCTAATTAGCACATGTAGGACAGTATGCAAGTCTGTGCACATGGACTTTGCGGATGTATTTCTCACATGTGCAGCACATAGTATTTGTTTTAGACTTTCTTTGAGGGGCAGAATTGGCAACTCTTCCTCTTGCCTACCCTAGCTGCAGCCTCAGGTGGATCAGGACAAGATTCTGCCCCTGAAAAGCTTTCATAAGTGAACTGCTGTGCGGGGGAGGCGTTCCCTTCTTTGAATGTGTGGGGTTACAAGTGCCTTTCCCACCTGCTCCAGGAAAACCCTCCTCTTGTTCTGCTTATCAGGCATCCAGGTAGGGTTGATCTTGTTCCATATCATGAAGGCGTTGTATGAGGACACATCAGTGATATTATGGAAGATGACCAGGGGCCAGCGGGCAGTCATCCTCCTGTAGCTGTAAGTTCCAATCATCTTGTCCAGGTTGTCCACGCCTCCTTTGTGGTTGTCGTCCAGGATGATGGCTAGCTTCCTGGCCTCATGATCATTGATCTCAGCCGTTTTGTGCAGTGTGCTCAGGAGGACCTCAATCTTGTTTCTCTTTGGAAGGTAAGAAACTATGGTGGTGGTGGGGGTGAAGGCAAACTTTAATGAGAAGGCCTCTCTCCCCCTTGTTGCAAGGAGTGCAGGGGGAGCTCAGGCTTGTTCTTTCTAACTGTGCCAACAATAGTGATCTTCCTCTTCAGGAGCTACTGGCTGAGTTCTTTACATGTGAAGAAATTGTCACACGTGACATTGTGCCCCCTCAGTCCATCTGTCACATCAAGCACAACCCTTGGTTCTTCTCCGGGCCTCCACTGGTCGGATTCCCTGTGTAGTCTTGCATCTTCCAAGCGTAGCTGGATTGTGCATCACAGGCCACCCATATCTTGATGCCATACTTGCTGGCTTGCTAGACATATTCTGCTGGAAAGGACAGCAACCTTTTGACAAAAGAGATTACTATCAGTAATTAGTATCAGTGTCACAGAAAACAATCACATAAATCAATGATATTACAGCAATACGTAATACAATTAACAGTGAAAATCACTTATTACAAATATGAAAATAAAAATGTAACTCTGAATGGAACCGTTGCTCATCCACTGTTACTTTAGGCACAGGGATGTAAAGGTATGGCAGACGTTCCACCCACTCCCAGACCTCTCCTATGGCCCCCAGTTTGTCTCTCACACCTCTTACAGGTGTGAGAGACAACTCACGGTTATCAAATTGTAGCATTCTTGAGAAAGTTTGAAAGACTTTCAGTGGCATCGTGGCATGGAAAATCTCCCTTCCACTCTCTGCATCCCAGAGCCTACATGTAGCCTTGCCTCGGGACCTATACACACCTGCTAAGATTAGCAGACCTATGTAGGCACGCAGGTCAATCTCATCCATCCTTTTACAGTTGTCTCCATATTATGGAAACCCTCCAAATTTGTCATCTCTAGAATAATTTTTTCGATGGCTTGTATGATGAACATGTAGAATGTTGAGGTGATGTCCTGGGCATGGGCAACTGCATGTCTTGTGGGACCTGGGGTCATCCTTACAACATTTTGTGCTGCCACGCTTCCCTGGTTGTCACATAACAAGGACCATGTTATTTTGCTGTTCCTCCTTCTAAATCATTGTTCTCTTATTCCTCCTCGACATATGACCTGTTGGCACTGAAATGTGCACTCATGGCTTCAGAAAAAAGAGAGAACTGGGGGATCTGTCATTTGCAGCACCTTTATAGCCTCTGACTGCATCTTGTAGGGCCAATGTCAGTCCTTCAATGCCAGTCAGGCAAATAAAAAACATGGCCATCAGCAGCCAATCATATTTCAGCAGCTAATTACATAATATCTGAATGGCCGACCATTACGAAACTTGGGATATTTATAGACATTGTTAGAATGAGGCTGTGTACCAAAATTGTGGCCACAATGTGGTGCTATAACAAGGACATTTACATTTTCACCAATAACAACACAAGCAAGTTGAATAATCTCAAAATTCTTAATTCCTTTCACCAAGACCTACAAAATGTATATCTTTGTTTTATGACATTTTATTAAAAAAAATTCTAAAAAAGCAACTTTTTCAAACTCCTCCTAGGCCATATATCCAAGTCTCACAAAATTGTTGTGTGTCTCCTATGCTAATACTAACCCTAACTTCTAAAACTTTTTTGGAGATTGGGTGCTTTGTGGCTATATAACAGTTAAAAGTAAAAAAAAAAATGACCACCATAACAATTATCCTGTTTCAGGAATGTTGAACAGAAGACATTTAACACCAGTTTGCAAACTCAGCAACTTACAAAGTACATATATATATATATATATATATATATATATACAGATACATTCCTTTATTGCATACTTTGAAAGTTCTTAAAAGGCTTGAACCCTGTTATATTTATAATTATTATTTTTCTGCCCTAAAAATGTCTGGGCATTAGAGACAGTAAAATGCAGAGACACCAAACTTGGTGGGATGGTCAGAAATCCCCCCCACTACTCAGGCACCCACACACCCGTCGGACACTAGATGGCACTATAATAAGTACCTTTGCATTTGTGGTCTTCACTCTGGAACAGAAAGTGTTAGGATCAAAATATTTTTTTCCACTGAATTCTTGAGACAAGTTCTATGAAATGTATATCTCTGATTTTATTTCCGTCATTAAAATGTTTGCACTAATTTGCATAATTCGAAAAATTTACTTTTTCGAGCTCCTCCTAGGCTGTATGTTCGATTCGCATGAAAATTAGGGTGTGTCTACTATGAACCCTCCTGATAAAAATGTATCAAAGGAAATAAGATTTGTCTAATAATTGCGAAGATATAAGCCAATGAATTCGTCAGGCATCATCCATTTTGCACGTATTACCAATCTCTACCAAATGGAAAGGTCTGGGCCTTTCTCCTTTGGGAAGAGAGAGAGAAAAAAAAGAAAAGAAAAAAGGCCAAAAGTTACGAAACTTGACAACAGGACATTATGAGGGTGCACGCAAAGTCGCAAAACATTTCTCCCATAGGGTGCACTACAACAAAAAAAGCTCATAACCCTGCAACTGTATGAGCCATTAGGTTGAAAATTGCTATGCATCTTGTAGGGGCCACATATCCTACAATATAATTCAGACAAATAAAAAAAACATGGCCGCCAGCAGTAAATCAAATTTCAGCAGCTTATAACATCAAATCTGAATGGCCGACCATTACGAAACTTGAGATATTCATACACAGTTTCAAAATGAGGCTGTGTACCTAGTTTTGTGAGAATGGACCACAAGGTGGCGCTATAATAAAACATTTAACTTTTTGCTAATTACTCCGCATCAGAGCATATTAAAATCAAAATGCTTTTTACCTCTAAATACTTGCATAAAGTCCTACAAAATGTATATATCAGTTTTATTTTATTATATAAAATGTTTCTGCCTTTCTAATTTACTGAAAACCCTGCTTTTTCGAACTCCTCCTAGGGCTTTAATCAGATCTTCACCAAACTTGGCTCAGGTCAGCACTAGACCATGCATGTAAAAAGTTATCGAAATAATTTTGATCCATTAAATCATCTAGAAGAGACAATCTGATATATTTGACCATGTGTCCCATTATGACTAATAGTCCTGTATCTTGTTGGCACAAATGCCAAACTTGACAAAACTGTGTAAATATGGAAAACAGGACATTCTGAGGAATCATAATAAATTTCATTGATTTATGATGAATGGGAGGATAACAGCAAATTTTAAATAATCAGCCATTTATGACTTATGAAAGCTATAATACTATTTTTGTCCACCTGAGGGAGCCATAGGATAAGAAATCCTTTAAGTCTATAGCTTTAATGAGTATATGAATATCAGTAGACAATGTCTTTTGAAATTTTAGGGGTCCAAGCACTGAAGGTACAGGAACCCTATTGTATTTGTTCCTATTTTCTTATTATTATTCGTATTTATATTAAAAAAAATTATTCTGCCCTAAAAGTGTCTGGGCATCAGAGACCTTAAATGATACAGATTCCAAACTTGGCAGGATGTGTCCAAATCCCCCCACTGCTCAGGCGAACATACACATCCTTCAGAGACTAGTTGGCACTATTGAGAACAAAACAAACAAAGATAAAATTTTGGGCCATACATCTTGAACCGTAAGGGCTAGAAACAAATTTCTTGTTTCCTCTGATTCGTCGCGTCATGCCGAAGAGTTTTACCCCCTGCCAGCATTTTGCTCCACCCATTCGCTTTCCTGCTATTTTGGATTGTTTGAAAAAAAATCTAAATGAACTCGTCCTAGGCCGTTTGCCCGACTGGAACCAAACCGGTGCAGAATGATTCTTAGTGGGCATGTTCATTTTACTAAACCTTATATTTTGAACGGGTTGAGATATTATCACCAAATTTGGTGAATGTATGTATGGGCTCAAGGTGAGGTCACACAAAAAATGTTGCACACCTTTGCCTCTTGGTGGCGCTATAATGAAAAATAAATATGGCTCTAACTATGGAACCGTTGGCCCGAACAACTTGAAATTTTGTATGCACTGTCTTTGTCCAAGGTGCCTTCAAGGTCTATGAGCACAGTCACATATCTTTAAAAACATGGCTGTCATCGGCCAATAAGCTTTTATGTAGGGTAAAATTAGGCCATTCGGAACTAAACTTCATACGCCTATTTATCTCTTGGCCCAAGAGGTTTGTGCAAAAGTTTTTTGCCTCAAGTACCATTGGTTTGAAATAAACAATCATTCAATACTTGAGATTATTTAAAAAACTACATTCTCAAACTAGTTGTAGGCCATTAGCCCAATCGGAACCAAACTATTGAAGAAAGATTCAGCAGAGTCCCAATGTAAAAAGTTATCAAAGGAATTATTTACTTTTCATCATCAAACGGTATGCCAAAACGTAGTGGGTGTGGCCACATTTATTACAATGGTTATAACTTTTGAACAGATTGAGATATTATCACCAAATTAGATATACTTATGTATGGGGTCATTCTGAGGATATACACAAAAAGTGGAAACCTCTGCTTCTTGTTGGCCCTATAATAATAAAAAATGTAAAAATATATCTAACTACTAGTTGGCCTGTATATTTTGAGCAAAAAATTCAATCTTAACAAAATGTAAAACACAGTGACAAGATAACATTCTGAGAAAACATGCTAAATGTATACATGCTACTCTATGCATCCCCCTATCCCCTTGCAAAATAAGAACAAAAAAGTAGGCTATATATGGGAAAAATAGAGAGTCAAGGTTTTTAGACATTAGATTTTTCATCATACAATAAATACAATGTCTTTTCTCCTGCCCTTGTCTTTTGATTTTCAATCTAATTCTTGTGTTTATCTTGTCTGGACCAACTTGTTTGATGGCCTGTTTGTGTGAATTTGCAATAGAAACAACACACTTTTACGTTAAGTTTATCAATAGTGGTCGCCATGTTTGCAATCTGTGAGACTGCTAGTGCACACTAAAGTTACATTTGGTACCTTTGTAGGGCCTTGCCCAATATAAATGGCAGCGGAGACCACATGGCCCTTGTTCTATGATCAAAGGTGAGACATTGAACTTGGTTTCCCAGAATGCTTCACAGCCAGATGGGAAGTCCCACTCATGGACCCAATCTCAAATGTCATTGGTCAAAAGCGGCCTATGACCGATGACGATCTCCACAAAACTAGTGGACAGATTTGATTTTGGTCTCTCTGCATACAGCTGCCCAAGCCTGCGGTTTAAAGAGACGCGTATCTACACATACAAAGGAGTTTTCCCTCCTTATGGACAAAGAGAGACCACCTTTTTCTAACCTCACCATTTGGCCATGGTAGAGTAAGATTAACTTAGCTTTGTTCCAGTCGTGTAGTATATCAATCGTTTTCTATCAGCGTTGACTACCTCCCTCCTACCTCTCCATCACCGGACCCGAGAAATAATGCAGAGACGCGTCTTTTCGCTGAGGAGTGTAAGACAAAGGACCCACTCCAGATCGTTTTCTCCTGACCGCTCAACGCAACAGGAATTCAAATGGACAACCCTGCTGAAATCACACAGGATTTCCCAAGTAAGGCTTGATATCTGGGCAGATTTAGGTTAGAAACTGTGACTTTTCTTATAAAATTCAATCATATATTTGATGCTGAATGTTTGATGTTTTGATTACAATTGTATGTTTAACTACGATCGCTGATTACTGTTTTGATTTGTGAGATCGTAATTTTGGGGTGAAATTTTATTTTATTGAGTGATTTGCACTAACGTTTCAATCGCGCTGTTACCAGCGTGTATCCTCCGTTAAATTGCATGCACCCTGTTTGATCGCTCTCTCTCACACACACTGAAATTCATCGGAGTGAGCAGCACTGCGGTTTTATGTTCGACTCAGGCTGGTGTTTCAAATTCTCCCACCTGTTTCGTTCAGCTCCTTTGTGTGTCTGCTCATTACCACCCGCACGTGGTGTTAGTTCCCTTCTGTCACTCTCTCGACATTGTGTCGAACAAAATGACACAAGGTGTCTTCTCAGACGCCGAATCGCACCTCTGAACCTGAGAAAAGGCCAATGTCAAGTTGGCTGACAGAATTTGCATGCCCTGCCCCGGACATACGGGTATAAAGGGAAGCGGGGCAGTGAATGCCAGTCAGAATTTTTCTTCAGAGCTGAATGTTTGTGCAACAAGCAGCTGAGCTTCACTACTGTTCCACTCACCTCTATCAGCGAGAAGCATTGCTGTTGGATCCGCATGGTGCATTTTCCAGCTGGCGTTTCTCTCTCTGCACGCCATGCAGTTCACGCCCCTGGGCGCTTCAACAGCGCTTTCTTCCTGTTAAAAGAGTGTTCTCCTCCTAAAAAGAGTCTATTTTTCTCTAAAAGAGTTTGAGTTCCCACTCATAAAAGAGCAATACACTGCAGGCGTTGAATGTCCTTTTCAGGACACATCTTTTTAAAGACGTCTTTTTCCACCTCTTTGTAGTTCCTGAATGTGGTTGATTTCTCTCCATTTCTGACGGTCATAGAAGCTGCCTCGCGTGCCTGGGCTGCGATCATGCACAGGCAGCGTTTTATGAATGGTAATGTTCTCAGTGCGAGAACATAACCATCGCAACATTGCGGTCGCAGCTTTCTTCTCTCACGAGAGAAAGCCACTTCAGCCGTCCCCCGCGTCGTTACTTCTTCCCACGGATCGTCATCCTCCTTGAGGAAGATTGAAGGCGATTTGGGGATGACGACGGGCTTGGATTCGCCGGGTAAATCTCCACGAACCAACCCTCCCCCCGGCACGCTTGCTTGTTTCCGTCCGAGCTCGGGATGAGTGCGGCTCGCCTTGAGCCTCCGGAATTGGATGACGACATCGCCGCTGCATCAGAAAGCATCACATCGGCGTCTGATTTGCCCAGCAATTATTGGTGGTGAGGAAGCAGACGGAGGCAGTTTCTCACATCATGCCGCAGCGCCGCCCAGTCAGCGCACCCCCCTGCGATCAAACAATGACAGGCAGCTCTGCAACTTGGGCCCAGCTCTCAGCCCCAGCATCAAGCACCTCGCAGGTGGTGTACGCCCCCCGTCTCCAGGACCCCTTCCTGGACCAGAGAAGCTCCGAGGCGCTCCTGAGATGGGCAACCCAGACAGTGGGATGTTCGCTCCTGAGCTGGTACCAAGACCACTCCATCCCCCGGTGGAGGGCTGGGAAGAGAATCCTTGTTTTCGTTATTTTCACCGCCTTTGGGCTGCGGTACCAAAAGAGCGATTTCCTCACTCCCTGGGTCATCCAGCCATACTTCCACGTCTCCATTTTGCCATGACACCGACCCTTCATATGGTTCGTATTCGACGGCTAGGCGTATCAGTACAAGGTCCACCCCTTCGGCATGTCCCTGTCCCCTCGCGTCTTCACGAAGGCCACATAGGCCGCTCTTGCCCGCCTAAGGGAAGTGGGCATTCGCATACTCAATTACCTCGACAACTGGCTCATCCTGGCCCACTCTCAAGAGTTACTATGAACTCACAGGGACCAGGTGCTCAGGCACTTCAGCCGTCTAGGGCTTCAGGTCAACTGGGAAAAGAGCAAGCTCGACCCGGTTCAGAGCATTTTTTTTCTCGGCATGGAGTTAGACTCAGTCTCAATGACAGCGCAGCTCACCAACGAGCTCATGCAGTCAGTGCTCAGATGCCTTGCTTGCTTCGAGCCCGGTACAGCGGTTCCTCTTAAACAATTCCAGAGGCTCCTGGGGCATATGGCACCCTCAGCTGCTGTTGCGCCGCTCGGGTTGATGCATATGATCCAACTACAGCACTGGCTACAGACTTGAGTCCCGAGATGGGCATGGCATGCATCGTGTGATAATCACCCCCTCCTGCCGTCAGACTTTCAACCATTGGTCAGACCTCTGCTTTCTGCAGACCGGAGTCTCCCTGCAGCAGGTGTCCAGACGTGTCGTGGTAACCACAGACGCCTCTCGACAGGATTGGGGCGCCGTGTGCAACAGGCGCACTGCCGCGGGCCCTGGAAAGGACCCCGGTAGCGTTGGCACATCAATTGCCTAGAGTTGATGGCTGTAATTTTTGCCCTATGGAGGTTTCTTCCACTAATCCGAGGCAAGCACGTTATGATCCGTTCAGACAGCACCGCAACGGTAGTGGCACTCTCGTTATATGTCACAACTTGCCCACCATCTCCTCCATTGGAGTCAGCTGCGACTCAAGTCGCTGCTAGCCACTCACATCCCTGTCAACCACAAAATGACGGCGGACGCGCTGTTGTGACAGGTCTCGCCCAGCGGAGAGTGGAGGCTCCTTCGACCAGGCAACTTTACTCCCTAAAGTGGCCCTTGTTTGTGAACTGGTGTTCTTCCAAGCCGAAGACCCACAGAGATGTGCAGTTTGGTCAGTGCTTCTATTCCTGCAGGAGAGCCTAGAGGGGAGGCTGTCCCCATCCACCTTGAAGGTATATGTAGCTGCTATCACAGCCCACCACAACGCAGTAGATGTTAAGTCCCTTGGTAAGCTCGACTTGATTTTCGGGTTCCTGAAAGGTGCCCGGAGACAGAATCCGCCCCGGCCTAGCCTGTTCCCCTTTTGGGTTCTCTCAGTGGTCCTCTCGGGCCTTTAGAGACCCCCATTTGAGCCGCTTGTTTCAGTCAAGCTCAAGGGCCTCTCCCTAAAGACGGCTCTCCTGATCGCGTTAGCCTCAATCAAGAGGGTTGGAGACCTGCAAGGGTTCTCTGTCAGCGACACCTGCCTGGAGTTCGGTCCGGCACTGTCTCATGTTATCCTGAGACCCCGATCGGGCAACGTGCCCAAGATTCCTACGACCCCTTTCAGGGACCAGGTCGTGAACCTGCAAGCGCTGCCTCGGGAGGAGGCAGACCCAGCCCTTTTGTCGCTGTGTCTTGTTGTTGCATATGTGGACCGCACGCAGAGCTATAGATGTTCTGAGCAGCTCTTTGTCTGCTTTGGCGGACGGCAGAAAGGGAACGCCATCTCCAAACAGAGGCTAGCCCCCTGGGTCGTTGATGCTATTGCCCTAGCCTATCACACCCAGGGCATGCTCGCCCCCCTGCAGGTCTGAGCACACTCGGTTCACTCAGCCTCACAGAAGTGTGGCATCCTCGTGGGCACTGAGCCATGGCACCTCCACAGCAGACATCTGCAGAGCAGCGGGCTGGGCAACACCCAATACCTTTGCCAGATTTTACAATCTAAGGTTTGAGTCGGTCTCATCCCGTGTTTTGTCAGGTCCGAGCCGGTAGAACTTGATAGCGCGGCACAACTGACCAGGTGTTCCGCTTGCACCTTGCGCCCTTCACCAAAGTGACCCGGAGTGCCTTCTGTCCCAGGTCAGCCACTGAGCATCGCTGCCTGGATGTTTTTCCTCCCTAGCCTTCTGGCCTGCAAATTCAGCGGAGCAACTCGTGGCTAGACCCACTACGAGTCTCAGGGCTCTGTACTGGGGTTGGGCTCCACGGGCATAGTTCCCCTCTTCAGGCTAAGTACCCGTGATGTATTTTCCGTGGTACGGTCCCCCTTGTCAGCCGACCCGCATTTCCCCCGGGGAGCCCCGCTGCCCCGGCCGCCGTGCTTGTAGAGTCCTCCCTCATTAGGCTGGACCTACCACCGCGCCATATCCCACATCCACAGTACCTCCCCCTAAAACTGGGCAGTGCGTGGCCTCCGCAGTGTCTTTCCCTCCTGAAAGAATGGGAAATTTGCGGACCAGACAGCTACCTTGCCTACAGCCCCGGCAAGCCAGCGCCGACGAGTTCTGAAGACGCCCCCTTAGGCCTCTTTCTCAGTCTCTAAATCCGCCCCCTGCCGGGTGCACAGAGCAGGACAAGTGCTTCAAGTCTTCTCTCAGCACCCTAGCCTCAGGACACCTGCTGTTCCTGACAGGCTCTGCAGTTCCCTCTGGGGAAAGACTCCTTCCCCGACTTATGTTGGACCCCAGCCGCTTTACGTCCTATGTGAGAGACATAGTGAGAGAGAAGTCCGCTGCTACTGTGCTTGCTCCCATGCTAGCATGTAACACCTTTTTCCCCCTCAGGGGGGCGGGAAAACCTAAGGTGGTATGCGAAAATCTTTGAGGGGGCGTTGGACGGATTGAGTCAAATCTGTTCGAATCATATCACCAAATTTGGTGAATGTATGTATGGGCTCATGGTGAGGTCACACAAAACAATTTGCACACCTTGGCCTCTTGGTGGCGCTATAATAAAAAACAAAAATGGCTCTAACTATGGAACCGTTCTTCCGAACAACTTGAAATTGTGCATGCACTGTCTTTGTTCAAGGTGCCACCAAGGTCTATGAGCACAGTCATACATCTTTAAAAACATGGCTGCCATTGGCCAATAAGCTTTAATGTAGGGTAAAATTAGGCCAATCGGAACTAAACTTGGTACGCCTATTTATCTCTTGGTCCAAGAGGTTTGTACAAAATTGAAAAGAAACTGGCCACCGGGAGTTGCTATGGTGTTTTACATGCATGTTAATTGTTGTATATAACCAGATAGCAATGAGTTGGCGGGCCGCTGGCGGTGCTCCGGAGGCAGTAGAAGCGGCAGAATGGCGTTATCGCAAACACTTTTGACGGCGCACCGCCGGTGGCAGCCGCTTTTTAAGCCGCCTTCCTACCACCTTTGTTCCGCGGCCGGCCCGCTGGCCATCCGCCATTCTGCCGCCGTTATATCGAAGGCGGACCTTCTGCGGGGCGTCGGAGGCAAACGCTATTTTCGAGCGATCTGCCGCCGCTTATTGTATATATAGATATATTTTGTTTTTATATTTATAGCATGCAGTTTATCAAGAATAATGATTGATCAAACCAGACAAATTTCCATTTGGCGTTTTAATTCCACATTTCATAGTACTGTAACTGTCGTTGAAACAAGATGTCAGATCACTGAAATATAAATAACAGAAAAATACAAACATTATACAGGTGAAACTCGAAAAATTAGAATATCGTGCAAAAGTTATTAATTTCAGTAATTCAACTTAAAAGGTTAAACTAATATATTATATAGACTCATTACAAGCAAAGTAAGATATTTCAAGCCTTTGTTTGATATAATTTGATGATTATGGCTTACAGCTTATGAAAACCCCAAATTCAGAAACTCAGAAAATTAGAATATTACATGAAATCAATAAAAAAAAAAAGGATTTTAAATACAGAAATGTCGGCCCTCTGAAAAGTATAATCATGCATATGTACTCAGTACTTGGTTTGGGCCCCTTTTGCATTAATTACTGCCTCAATGTGGCGTGGCATGGATGCTATCAGCCTGTGGCACTGCTGAGGTGTTATGGAAGACCAAGATGCTTCAATAGCGGCCTTCAGCTCTTCTGCATTGTTTGGTCTCATGTCTCTCATCTTTCTCTTAGCAATGCCCCATAGATTCTCTATGGGGTTCAGGTCAGGCGAGTTTGCTGGCCAATCAAGCACAGTAATACCATGGTCATTGAACCAGGTTTTGGTACTTTTGGCAGTGTGGGCAGGTGCCAAGTCCTGCTGGAAAATGAAGTCAGCATCTCCATAAATCTTGTCTGCTGAAGGAAGCATGAAGTGCTCTAAAATGTCCCGGTAGACGGCTGCGTTGACTCTGGACTTCATAAAGCACAGTGGACCAACACCAGCCGATGACATGGCTCCCCAAACCAACACAGACTGTGGAAACTTCACACTGGACTTCAAGCATCTTGGATTGTGTGCCTCTCCATTCTTCCTCCAGACTCTGGGACCTTGGTTTCCAAATGAGATGCAAAATTTGCTCTCATCAGAAAAGAGAACTTTGGACCACTGAGCAACAGACCAGTTCTTTTTTTCTTTAGCCCAGGTAAGACGTTTGACATTTGAAGCCCATGTCCAGGACCCATTTGTGTGTGGTGGCTCTTGATGCAGTAACTCCAGCCTCAGTCCACTCCTTGTGAAGCTCCCCCACACATTTGAATGGTCTTTTCCTGACAATCCTCTCCAGGCTACGGTCATCCCTGCTGCTTGTGCACCTTTTTCTTCCACACTTTTCCCTTCCACTTAACTTTCTATTAATGTGCTTTGATACAGCACTTTGAGAACATCCAACTTCTTTTGCAATTACCTTTTGAGGCTTTTCCTCCTTGTGGAGGGTGTCAATGATGGTTTTCTGCACAACTGTCAGGTCAGCAGTCTTCCCCATGATTGTGAATTCAACTGAACCAGACTGAGAGACCATTTAAAGGCTCAGGAACCCTTTGCAGGTGTTTTGGATTAATTAGCTGATTAGAGTATGACACTTTGAGCCTACAATACTGAACCTTTTCACAATATTCTAATTTTCTGAGATTCTGAATTTGGGGTTTTCATAAGCTGTAAGCCATAATCATCAAAATTATATCAAATAAAGGCTTGAAATATCTTACTTTGCTTGTAATGAGTCTATATAATATATTAGTTTCACCTTTTAAGTTGAATTACTGAAATTAATGAACTTTTGCACGATATTCTAATTTTTCGAGTTTCACCTCTATATACACACACACACACTAAAGAACATGCAGGTTTCCAATTAAATTTTGGTAAAAAAAATAAAATAAAAAAAAACACTATTGTAACTCTTACAATAATTGTTATTAATATAAAGATGTCAGCTCTGGGATGAAAAGAATTACCAGTAAACATAAGCAATGAGGATATTTGGTACCAAATAAAGTGCAGGATACCAAACAAATTGAGGTATAACATCATATTTACAAGTAATTTCTAACAATAGGATAAGTGGTAATAATTTAGAGTAAAGCTCTGGAGTAGAATATACCATTATAACTGCAATGCTGACCTGTGGCACAAAGATTTACAAGCTATATTTAACAATAGAATAACAGTTAAGCACTGTGACGGAATGAAAGTAGAATTTTTGGTCCTTTTTCCACCTTCACGTTTAGATGCTCCTTTCAGGTAACGCGTAACGTTAACCTGGATCGCCTCATCAGTGGCATCCTGGGTTGCCGGGTTCTTCCAGATGGCTCCTGTAGAAAATAAAGATCTGTCATTCCATTTGAATGGCATAAGGTCATACACATCTACTTAAATATAAAAAAAAACATCCAACTTACTTTGAACAATGGTCTTCAGGAACATGTCTCTAAAACATGCTTTATCCCCTACACCAGTCCAGGTTGTATTGATGGAAAGGTGATTAGAGAAGATACTCTGAAGCATTCGCCACACGGTTGTCTTTAGGTCCCTCCCACATTTGATTGCCAAAATCCGAAGCTGAAAATACAAAAAAAACGTGTTACAAATTACATTTCTCTGAAGCTTCTCATAAATTTAAAATGTGACAGGCTGTGGATTCAGACTGTAGAATATGCAGTGTACAATCTTAATTTTACTTTTTAGATTACCCTATGGCGTTATAAACGAAATCGGCACACTTAAAAATCGTAGCTGGAGCTCTTTATCCTGCCTCAAACTGTTGTCAAGCAACGCCAAATCTTCCTGGGTGTCTAGGGGGGAGTAACAGATCCCCTGGCAGGCATAACTCTCCAACAGACACATTGGCACTGAAATGTTGCAGCATAGCGTCCATTTTGTTGTCCATGCTACGCACAACATCGCCAAACTCTCCAAGACGTCGCAGCATTAGGGTTTGATCTGCACCTACAGGGGTTCCCAGAATAAAAGAATAAAGTAGTCAGTCCTGGTCCTTCAACTACTAAACTATGACATTTATATCTAGGTCTACTACATGTACAGGTGGCCCTGTGGGAATTAAACCAACAACCACAGGTGTTGTTTGCAAGTTGTACCTGATTGCCCAGTGCAAGCAAACGTCTTCAACATTGTCCCATCTTGCTTCACCTGCTCTATAAGTGAGCCACTGTCACCTGGGAAGTAACAATATATTGATTAGCAATACACTAAATATAATAGTAATATAATATATCCATAATTATCATACCAGTAACTTTCCCTGTAATTTCTATCCACAGTATGTTATGCATGGCATACAAGTTCATAATGAAGAACCCTTATGATAACATCAATTTCATTTTTTTTCTTTGAAGCAGAATATTTGTTGGTAAAAGGGGAGGAAAAAGAAAATAATGAAATATTGATATACAGATTTTGGTTGATATATCATACTGTACAGTGAAATTTGCTATTGTTATATCCCTACTCACCTGAAGGATGGATAGATCAGGCAAATCTCCAGTCAGGGCTTTGTAGAGAGTGTGCTCCTTTGAACAACATAAAACTTTCATGAGTGGGAAGTTGCATATCCACAGGTATTTTATTAACATATTGTAATAAATCTACAATATTCACCTTACACCCTCGGTTGTTGCTCTACACTTTTATTATATTAAATGCTTATTTATATAGCTTGCTCACTGTATAATCATGATAGTCTAATACTTATAACACAAGATTGCATCTTAAACGAATGACTGAGTTGAAAACTTGAATAAGAACGCATTTTACCCAGAGGGGACCAGTTAGGGAAACTTACCTGCCTACAATAACTGTTTTCATTTGATTTGAGTTACATTAAACATGAATAACCTTAGCCGAGTCCCCAGGAACATCAGGAACACCGGGTTATTAAAGTAACAAGCCTAAAACTGCTGTCTTATCAATTCTAGCTTCACCATACACTCAAACTGTGAGGTTTCTCTGCTTTCCTCATGGACCTGTAGCACAATGCCCTGACAGTGACTTCACCTGTGCCCTGATCTTTATTAGAATCTGAGAGGAGAGCAAGTTAATATAATTGATATTACAATTATCACAAAAATTTACAAACAGTCTGCTTTAAAACTAAGAAAAAACAAGCTTCTATACTAAAGTTACATTAAAAATGTACACGTGGCGAACTAGCTTAGCCGCTATCTGCCGGCACACCACATTAGATTAAAATACTTACCCTTGTGCAGATAACTCGATATGTAGAGTTTAAAGCCCTTGTCCCTCTTGCTTGTCGGAGCAGGGGACCAGGCATCAACAATGCGATGAACATCGCTGACGCTAATTTTCGGAAGATCCTGGAGACATCGAGTTAAAACAGACATTTTGGGTGACACGCAAGTAAACCGTAAAAAGATATGCCGACTTATGGCGACAGCGGAAGTTCGTCACTACGCTTGTGCACGTAGGCTATTCAGTACTCCACAGTTCACAGTCTTTGTAATGTGTTTTAGCAATACATTTAACATTTATAATGTGTTTAGATTTTTTTTTTATTGCCTTTACAGGGACTTTAACACTTTCTTAAACATTTGTACAGGTCATAATTGCAAATGAATCCCTTACCTACAAAAGGTAAAATAACAAAAAAAAATCGAGGTTGGAAAAAATGTAAAGACATAAACGAAATTTCTGCACAACTGTGAAACCAGAGGATAATTTAGCTTTTTCATTGAGTTTATCCTTCACGTCAAAACGGGGATTTTCATGTTTATGATAGATATCACCATATGGTTGCAAATTATTAAAAAAAATATAAAGTATACCCAAGATTTTGGCCATGTTGCAGATGTCTTTCACTGTTCACTGATAGTCAGACATTGGTGAAAAATCTAACTTCATCAATTGTTTCTGCTAAATTGTTCATACCATGAATTAAATATCTATTTTAAAACCTAATCAGAATCAGAAAGATATTTATTGCCAAGTAAGTTTTACAAAAGGAATTCTTTTTGATTTATTGGTGCATGTCTCAAATGTGCATCAATCAAAGAAATGTAAACAATTTTCACCTAAGTGCATAAAATAATTCAATATATTTTACATATATTACTGTATGATCGCTTCAGAGTTTCAAAGTAATTTAAATGTAATTTCCTAAACCTTACCTTATCATGGAATCAAGAGTCAAGACTATGTTATAAACCCTAATGGCTTTGGAGTAAAAAATAATAATAGCCAACATGGCTGGTCAATTTTTAGAGTCTAAGCTGTCCTTGTATTTCAAAGCGGCTTGCTGGCAGCATCTCGCAAGAAATGGGAGTGACGAATTCGGCGGCAAACGTTTCATCCCCGCCAGTGGGATGCACCTATAGCTGACAGCTTAGGGTCAGCAGCAAAAAGAAGCCGTGCAGACATTTTTTGCTATCTGGGTACCCCTATTTTTCACAAAGAAACTGTTTATTCATTCCATAGTGTAGATCTCCTCATTCTGAATAATTTTTGCCTCAAGTACCATTGGTTTAAAATAAAATAATCATTCAATACTTTAGATTATTTAAAAACACTACGTTCTCAAACTAGTTGTAGGCCGTGTAAGGCTAGGTGCCAACCCAGCACATGCCCACATGGAACAACACGACTTCTGGGAAAAATAACACTCAAACTCTCTCACAAAATAGACCTACACCTAAGAAAACAAAAAGGCATCACTGTGTGAAAGACCCAGTTTAACAAACATTGTCAACCCGAGACATCCTGCCATCCACATCCTGCCCCCACATACTCCAGCTGTTCTCTCTCCCCCTGGTTTTCCCCCTCAAGGCACAACACAGACATATATATGACTGGTATAGTGTTTTGTCCCCAGGTTTGTAAAACTTAATGACAACAAAGTTATAAGGTCTTTGCCAAATACTGAATAATTCCGGAGGTCTAACCCCTCCTTGAAGGTGTAACACCAGGAAGCCAAGAACCCTTTTACCCCCAAATTCTCATTGATCAAAGGATAATACCATTCGGTACACAATGTGTATTCCCTCTGGGTATTTAAGGAAAGCTGGCCCAGAGCTCAAGGTTCTCTGTAGCCAGATGATCCCACACCTCAATGTGTGTAACTGTGATAATAGGAATCTGCATTCAGATTTCCCATGCTTTGCAATTACATGTACTTTTCTCAACTGCCAGGTATGTTCTTTGACTTGTTTCTTTAACTTGTGTTTTAAATCCTACCTGGCAAATAAATTGTTACTTTTTGATTTATTCTGTATTCCTCTGAAATCATTTATATCAATACTGGGTCTTTAAAATAGGAGAAACCGCTCTGGAGGAACCGAGCAGGAGAATCCCATTTTAAGAATCATTTCTATCATAACTGAAGCTTTAATGTAGGAGGAAGACACTTAAAGACTATCAGTTTGGATCTCATTAGAAACTAATCAAAAGGTAAATGAATAGAAGAAGATTCAGAGTAATCAATAACTTAAATGATTAAAATAAAAGAATAATCAGAAAGAATTTAGAGCTTTAATCTAAATCAGAGGTCAACTTAAAATTGGAGTCAGATTAATATAAAATTGGAGTCAGATTAATATAAAATTGGCATCAGATAAAATTAATAACGGGATGAATTTGTAAAGTGCAAAATATTAACAATAATTGCTTTACTTCAGTGCTCAGAAAGACAGAACAACGCAGAGACCTTCAAGGGGCAAATCTATGTATTTTTAGCAGTTTTGCCTGCCATTTTACAGCCGTTAGCCCAATCGGAACCAAACCGTTGAAGAAAGATTCAGCAGAGTCCCAATGTAAAAAGTTATCAAAGGAATTATTTACTTTTCATCATCAAATGGTATGCCAAAACGTAGTGGGTGTGGTCAAATTTATTACAATGGTTATAACTTTTGAACAGATTGAGATATTATCACCAAATTAGATATATTATGTATGGGGTCATTCTGAGGATATACACAAAAAGCGGAAACCTCTGCTTCTTGTTGGCCCTATAATAATTAAAAAATATTTCTAACTACTAATTGGCCTGTATATTTTGAGCAAAAAATTCAAACTTAACAAAATGTAAAACACTTTACAAGATAACATTCTGAGAAAACATGCCAAATGTATACACGCTACTGTATGCATCCCCCTATCCCCTTGCAAAATAAGAACATAAAAGTAGGCTATGGGAAAAATAGAGAGCCAAGGGTTTTAGACATATGATTTTTCATCATACAATAAATACAATCTTATCTTCTCTTATCTCCTGCCCTTGTCTTTTGATTTTCAATCAAATTTTTATGTTTAGCTTGTCAGGACCAACTTGTTTGATGGCCTGTTTGTGTGAATTTGCAATAGAAACAACACACTCTTACGCACAAGTTTATCAATAGTGGTCGCCATGTTTGCAATCTGTAAGACTGCTGGTGCACACTAAAGTTACATTTGGTACCATTGCATCTCAGTGTGGGCTCGTTGCACTACCATTTTCGGGCGACTGTGGCTCAGGTGGTAGAGCGGGTCGGCTGCTAATCACAGGGTTGGTGGGGCAACCAAAGTGTCCTTGGGCAAGACACTGAACCCCAAGTTGCTTCCAATGGCAGGCTAGTGCCTTGCATGGCAGCTCTGCTGCCATTGGTGTATGAGTGTATGTGTGAATGTGTGTGTGTGAACGGGTGATTGGGACACATTGTAAAGCGCTTTCGTAACCTCTAAGGTTAAAAAAATGCGCTATATAAGAGCAGACCATTTACCGTTTTTGAACAAAGATTTCCATTGGGAAAATGAAGATGTGATGTTGGAGAGGGCAGCAGTTCTCTGACACACATGCTAGTATCTTAATCATACCAACTGTAACAGAGAGGCTAATCCTAGTTTACTGTACTGATTCTAACATGTTGTCTGCATTCATTTAACTATTTTCTCTATTTAGGATTGTTGCAGTGTTGTATAGTTGCTTTATTATTTGTACAATTGTTAATATATGAGTAAAATTATTTCAACAATCAACATTTCATTATGTTCTCCTTAATCTGAATTATGTTGCCTTTTTATTTTTAAATTATTTCTATCATTTGCAATATTGTGAGATAACATTTACAAAGGAGCTTAATGTAGTAATTATATTTATATGTATGCTATATGTAAATTGCTTTCCTTATAAAATTGCTTATGATGCTAAATTCTCAATTGCTAATGCTTACATTCAAACTATGGTGGATACATTTTTTAATGGAGTATCTTAGTACATTTTCAAAAAGAATTATGTCACCCCAATCAAGCCCCTGACTTCACAAACCCACTGTTTGCCAAACAAACATGTATGGTTTTATTATATTTCATAAATGTAATGTGTCTTAAACGATGTATTTGTATGCACACCAAATTAGCAGTTTCATGTAAGTTATTAATGTACAAAAACACAAAAGCTGTGTACACAGTTTAACAAATAATACATGTATTACAGTGTTTACTTTGGAACTGCACACAATGTTGCTTGGAACTGCACACAAGAATTTCACCTACTGTTGCACTTGTGTACATGGTAGTGTGACAATAAAGTGATTTGATTTGATTTGATTACTTGTTAGTAGTTTCAGTTCTAAGAAATTGTTGCACATTACAGTTTAAAAATAACAATCCACACATTTTTATAAGTTAGAGAGCCACACATATATATATATATATATATATATATATATATATTTATTATTGAAATATGTATTT
The DNA here is from genome assembly GCF_025860055.1 of Xyrauchen texanus. Lineage (NCBI taxonomy): Eukaryota > Metazoa > Chordata > Actinopteri > Cypriniformes > Catostomidae > Xyrauchen > Xyrauchen texanus. Next base: position 41,034,751 of record NC_068300.1, on the reverse strand, counting down.
GTATATAATGTTAATAGTTCTTAAAAAAAAGTGCTTATATTAAACTTATAACAAGATACAAATTAAAACTATTATGTATATGTATCTGTTTATTTTACTTAATCTGATTGTTCATCAGATTAATATACATTTATTTTTAGCATTTTGATGCTTTTTATATATACTTTGCTTTACTCTGCCACTAGGCAATATCAGTTTACATTTTGAAACTATTTTGCCACTAATTGTAATAAAGCATCAAAATGAAGTTTTACAACAGTCAATATGCACACTTAGACATCTAATATCACCATCATTGACTCAGTCTGGGATTATATAATGACACAGAAACAAAAAAGCCAGACTAAATCCATACAACTGTGGCAAGTTCTCAAAGATGCTTGAAACAGCCTACCTGCAAACTATATAATACTGTGAAAAATGTTAGTCACTTGGGAAAAAATTCTGAAATTTCAGGATGTTTTAAAAACAAAATACTATGAATGGTTCTAATTAATTAACTTCTATTAACTGAATAAATCAATATTTTCTTTGACCATACTTTGCATTAAAGCAACTTTTGTCCTAATTACACTTGATCACAGTTTTTAAAGTAGTTTACAGGTAATATTTTTATTTTGTAAAGTTTTATTTTGACTTAACTACATTACAAAGGATAATTGAATAATAGCATGAAGCCTCCACACGCTATTCCTCTGCAGTAACACGCATAACAACCCATGTGATAAGATGCAGGATTGACAATCTCAGAAACGTAGAGCACATTACAAATTGGGCATTCCAAATTGGGAAGAAAAAGGGGAGAAATAAAAATCTGGACCCGCTCTGACATGCAATACAGATCCTAACCATGAACAAACCAATTATTTTCAGTAAACCTGTTCAGTCTCTACACGATTCATTCCCAAATAGCACTATGCCACATTTCCCCAAAATATCATAATCATAAGTAAATCAAACAAACTACTGCCACCAATAGTCTCTATCATCAATTTAGGCTAACAATGTTTATAAGAAATGCAGCCCTGATCTGATTGAGTCTCTTAATCAACAATTCACAAATTCAATAATCTCTTTTTAAGTAAACAACTCATCAAATGGTTTTATCTCTCAAAATTATCACATTTCCAAGAAATACACAAATTCACTATACCAGTATAGCAACTGAGTTCCCCGTCTGTCGCTCTCTCCACGTTGTGTCGGAGAAGCGACACTAGTGGTCTCTCTTATATATGCCTCTGATCCATTGAAAAAAGGCCAATGAGAAGTTGGCAGTCAGTATTTGCATACCCCGTCCCCGGACATACGGGTATAAAGGCGAGGCAAATACTAGAGTTCATTCAGAAATTTTCTTCGGAGCCGATGGTTGTACATGCTGTTCGCAGTGAAACACACCCGTTCCTGTATTCCTCTGACGCTACTGCATGCTGTTGGATTGAGGGTGCATTACAGCGGCGATTCTTCTCCTTGCACGGCAGTGCATATTGCCCCTGAGTTTTAAAAGAGTAATTTTCTTTAAAAGAGTGATTTTCTTTAAAAGAGCAATTTTCTCTAAAAGAGCAAAATACACAGCGGCGTTGAACGTCCTTTTCAGGACGCGTCTTTGTAAAGATGACTTTCCGCCCCTGTGTAGTTCCTGGATGCGTTAGAGTGCTCTCCGCTTCAGACGGCCACAGGCGCTGTCTCGTGTGTCTGGGTAGTGATCACACCGAGGCTGCGTTTGTGGATGGTTCATGTTCTCACTGCGAGAACATGACCATGACAACGTTGCGGTCGCGGCTCGCTTTCAACCGTAAGCAAGCCGCACCTCGCATTGCTCCTTCTTCCCACGGGATTGAGGACTGTGCGAGTGGCGCTGGAAGCGATTTGGGGATGGCAGCGGGTGCGGCTCCATCGGGTACCCCCCCTCAGACCACCCGTCCCCCAGCACGCTCGTTGAGTCCCGTCCATGCTCGAGGCAACAGCAGCTTGCCTCACAGCCAGCTTGCCTATCCTCTAGAGCTAGAAGTGGATGAGCTTGCCGCTGCATCGGAGAGCGCGGCGTCTGATGCGGATGACTCCCTTGGGCTGCCGCCTTCGGGCCAGCACGGCTAAGCCGAGGCTGACGCTCAGATGTCCGACATGCTTTCCCGGGCCGCCGGCAGCGTGGGTTTGGACTTGCACCCCCCCCCGTCCTCCCCACAGCCATCGCGGTTGGATGACTGGTTCCTAGGGTCCGGGCGCCGCTCACAGTCCCCCCGGTTCCGTTTTTCCCGGAAGTGCACGATGAGCTGACGTCGCTGTGGAGGGCACCGTTCACCACAAGACATCACAAAGCCACACGCTCATCCGTTCTCGCTACCCTCGACGGCGGAGCGGCCCACGGGTACACGGCGATCCCCCCCGGTGGATAGGGCTGTTGCGCTCCATCTATGCCCCGGAAACTCTACCACCTGGCGCGGTCGCCCTGTACTCCCTTCCAAGGCCTGTAGGACAACATCCTCGCTGACAGCGAAGGCCTACAGACCTTTTCTACGGTTCGCGTTCGACGGCCAGGCGTTCCAGTACAAAGTCCTCCCCTTCGGCATGTCTCTGTCCCCTCGCGTCTTCACGAAAGTCGCAGAGGCAGCTCTTGCCCTGCTCCGAGAAGCCGGCATCGGGGACCTGCAAGCATTCTCTGTCAGCGACCCTTGCCTGGAGTTCGGTCCGGCAGACACTCATGTGAGCCTAAGACCGCGACCGGGCTATGTGCCCAAGGTTCCTACCACACCCTTCAGAGACCAGGTAGTGAACCTGCAAGTGTTGCCCCGGGAGGAGGCAGACCCAGCCCCTTCGTTGCTGTGTCCGGTACATGCTTTGCGTATCTACCTGGAATGCACGCAGAGCTTTAGACGCTCTGAGCAGCTCTTTGTATGCTTTGGGGGACAGCGGAAAGGAAACGCTGTCTCCAAACAGAGGCTTTCCCACTGGGTTGTAAATGCCATTTCATTGGCTTATCACACCCAGGCCGTGCCCCCACCCTTTCAGGTCCGAGCTCACTCGACAAGGAGTGTTGCGTCCTCGTGGGCACTGGCTAAGGGTACCTCCCTGGCAGACATTTGTAGAGCAGTGGGTTGGGCCTGGCAAAGTGAATTGCGTAACCGAGTCGGATGGTTCGGGCCAGCCAGCGAGACGGGTTGGGAAGTGAAAGCCACGCATCCAATCTCCGTGTTAGGGGCACCAAGGGGACGGTTATTTTTGACATACCCGGCGGGGCTTCCCAGCGGGGTGGAGCAGGTAATACGCCGTCGGGAGGCGGCGGCCGCGTCCCGAGGCTCTGGTGCTGAGAAAAAACTCAAAGCACTTACCTTGCTCCACACAGCCGGCAGGGGGCGGGTTGGTGACTGAGGAGGAGGTCCTGTAGTGGCGTCCTCTGGACTCGTCAGAACCGGCCGGCCCTGTAATGGAATAGGTGCTCCACAGAGTAAGGGCCTCCTACGCGGACTCCCCCTGTGTGTATTTTCCGCGATACGGTCCCCTTATGAGCAGACCTGCGTTTTCCTTGGTAAGTTTCGGCTGTCCCCCGGTCGCCGTGTGTAGCAACTCCACCCTCGCTGAGGCTGGATCTGCCACCGCGCCACTTCCACGTGTCGCCTAAGAACACATGTGACGTATTCACCACCATACCTCCCCAGTTGGGCAGGGGTGGTCTCCACGGGTCTTTCCCCCCCCGAAAATAGGGGAAACTGGGTAAGACCCCCTTCCCTCAATGCGTGTAAGGGCCCCGGCTGTCTATTGCTCTATGCAAGAAACATAGAGAGAAGAGAGGCCCAGCCAGGCTTGGCCCGTCGCCTTGTTCCCCTGCCTAGGGTAACCAAAAGGATCCCGACGACTTTTCTGGGGCATTGGGGAAGGGTACGTGCCCTGGCACAGCTGGTCGTTTGGCACGTAACAAATACCTGCCCGCTCCTGTGTCAGCAGAACACGTACACGGCTCAGCGCATGGCGGATTTAAATTGGACCCCTAGTGTCGCTTCTCCGACACAACGTGGAGAGAGCGACAGATGGGGAACGTCTAGGTTACGGATGTAACCTCCGTTCCCTGATGGAGGGAACGAGACGTTGTGTCTTCCTGGCCACGTCGCTGAGCCGAACCGCTGTAGTGGTCAGAACCATTTCCGGCTCCTCAAATCCTGAATGAACACTAGTATTTGCCTCGCCTTTATACCCGTATGTCCGGGGGCGGGGTATGCAAATACTGACTGCCAACTTCTCATTGGCCTTTTTTCAATGGATCAGAGGCATATTCAGCACTCAAGAGAGACCCCTAGTGTCGCTTCTCCGACACAACGTCTCGTTCCCTCCATCAGGGAACGGAGGTTACATCCATAACCTAGACGTTTTGGCCAAATCTGGCTGACATTTGGCAGTTCTGGTTTAGTTATTTCATTGGGTTTGTAACACTGTTGTGTGATAAGCTGTATCCTTGCATTACTCTGATCAGCCATGAGAAACAAAGAAGCAAAAATAACTAATTTGGCTGAAGCCTAACTTAAGCCTAGCCATCCAAACTGGCTGACATATTGTAACAGATACTCAGACTCGATGGTAGTGTTAAACCCGGAGGTGTAGTTTATTGAGGGATAAAGGGGAGCTGGTGAACCGGAGTGCACACCGCAGTGCAATGGAGAGGAGATCATGGAAACTTGACGATGGAGCGATGGAGTGAGGAGCCACAGGTATATTGGCCACAGGTATTTTGAAACTATATGTGTTGTGAAAGGCACTATACAAATAAAAATGACTTTAAACAGCAGCAAACGGTTGTTGAAAAAAATAGCTGCAAAATGTTAAATGTTTACTCACTGCTACTATACATGAAAAACAAATAACAGAACAGCTCATTTGAACTCTGCGCTCTTCTTCACAACCATTACAAAACAGTAGGTTATTACTTACGTTTTTCTTAGTTTATACATATAGCTTTCATCTCTTTACCTACTCATTTACACACACTAGAATTTGTGATATAAGATGAAAGAATTTCTTTTATCATCGGGCCATATGTCATTTCTTAATTATCAACATAATATTTTACATTGCAACATAAAATAAGCAGTTTCATATGAGTTATATCAATGTACAAATACACATAATCTTATATGTATACATATATGTATAACCACATATAAGCTAATAATTATACAATTTCTAGCATTAATTTGGTTTTAGTTTCATTGCTATAGACATGTTGCACATTAGACTTTCAACACAACAATTCACAAAATGACATAGTTTTATAAGTTAGAGGGCCACATATGTTTATTATAGAAATACTTCTTTGTCAAAAATGAAGTACTTCAGATAAATACTTGTCCACTTACAAAGTTTGAACTACAACTTCTGTCTACACATTGCTTACTGAAGGCTCATATGCAGTCTATAAACACCATGCACAATATCTATTCTTTAGAATTTCACTATTGGTTCCAAAACCTGCTTGGTTGGTTGCCGCTTGCGGCTATATTTATTATTATTATTATTATGTTTATAATTTTGCCCTAAAACTGATCGTGCAGACCAAACCGTATGTTGTAGAGAGCTGAAACTTTGAGGGAGTACTACAGCGTATCAAAGTTTCGGCCCGATCGGCCTCAAGGTGGGGCTATAGTGATCATGTTTACGTTTTGGCCCAGAACTCCTAAACCGTTTGTCGCACACTCAAGGGTCTTACATCGGTGTGTTAATTGGCTCAAGACGAATAAGAATCCGATTTCATTTCTGTCATGACAATGTTTGTGCTAATTTGCATAATACTAAAAAACATACTTTTTCAAACTCCTATGCCATTTAACCGATTCGCACAAAAATAAGGGTGTGTCTACTATGAAACCTCTTGATAAAAATGTAGGACGTTTCTAAGCATTCCGAAGATATAAGCCAATGAATTGGTTAGGCGTCATCCATGTATTAACAAATATCTACCAAAAGAAAAGGCCAAATTTGACAAAACTTGATATACATAGACAACAAGACCTTCTGAAGATGCACGCAAAGTCGCAAAATATTTCATTTATAGGGGGCGCTACAAAAAAAAAAAACTAATAACTACGTAACCATATGATAAATAAAGTTGAAAACTTGTAGGAGCAAAAAGGTTAACATATCCTACAAAATCAATCGGACAAATAAAAAAACATGGCCGCCAGCAGCCAATCAAATTTCAGTAGCTAATAACATCAAATCTGAATGGCCGACCATTACGAAACTTGATACATTTGTAGACAGTTTTAGAATGAGGCAGTGTACCAAGTTTTACGAAAATCTGCTAAAGTTATCAAAGGAATTTTTGAAGTGGATTGGTGAGGCGGGAATTAACAGCGGTCTCAACTCTATGCCTTTTTCCCCTGAATCGTATCTCAGTGGTAACCACAGGATACATGTGAATGTCACCATGCACACACCTCACCAGTTTATATTCATCCAATGCCCCGCCTTGCACCAAGCATTGGTGGACCGAGGTTTGAGAACAACCTGTATCCACCAAAGCTTGATGTGTATCCCCCTTTACCCTTACCTCCCTATGATAAATCCCTGCCTGATCAGGGGCAGCCTGTGGAGCGTCGGGGATCCGAACCAGTGACCCAAATTTCATCACTGGACACCGCTCCTGGCTGTGTCTGGTTTCCCCGCAGCTCCAGCAGACCGGCCCAGGTCTTCCTTCCGCACTCATGGGGGGGCGGTCTCGCCAATCTGGGGGGGATAGAGGAGAGACAGGGGGGTGGAAGAGGCAGACAAGGGAAAGCATCCTCTGGACCGGGGTCTGGGCTGGCCTCCCCACCTCTGGGGAGCCGGAATTGGACGGGATTGGGGAGAGAAGGGAAAAGAAGACACAGGGGGTGGAGAGAGAGAAGAGAGAGAAGATACTGCTTCGCCGCCTCCTGGGAATGCCGCCATGTAGTCCTCTGCCAGCTGGACGGCTCCATCCAACGATGTCGGGCGGTGGCACTGGACCCACTCGTGGGCACACCGGACATGCCTCAGGGATGTTTGGAGATGAACTGGTCCAGTACCACCAGGTCGACCATTTACACGACGTCGTGGGTTCCCCCCACCAGCAACCATTTCCGGCAGGCGTCATGGAGCTGCTGCACAAAAGTGAACAGGCAGCCGTCCTTCCCGAAGCTCAAAGAGCGGAAGTGCTTCCGACTCTGCTCCGACCAACCCGTTGCTGGATGGCCTTCTTTAGGGGGTTGTAATCCAGGAGGCTGGTGGCGGGGAGTTGTTGTGCAGCCAGCTGCGCCTCCCCGGAAAGCAGGGGCAATAGGGCCACCCACTGATCGGGAGGCCACCTCCAAACCTCCGCAGTTTTTCCAAAAAGGTTGAGGAAGGCCTCCGGATTGTCACTTGGCCCCATTTTGTGAGGGCTACCGGTGGGACGGGCCCCGAGGAGGTTGCAGCTGCATCCCCCTCCCTGGGAATCAGGCTCAGCAGCACCTGCCGGTCCTCCGCTTGTGCCTGGACCAGGGCTTGGAAGCGTATTCCTGCTCCCGGCGTACCTCCATGAGGACATGGTGTTGTGCTTTCTGGATGCTGGTGAGGGTGTTGAAGACTTCGGCCAGCGGTGAAGACTTCATAGCAGCATTCTCCTCCAAAGCCGGGTTTCTCAGCACAACTGTAAAAAGCTGTTCGTTCGGGGAAATGGAGGAGTCAGAAGACAGCGAAGCAAGATCAAGGTCAGGGTTTTTAATCTTCACTTCACACACAAAATCAACAGTAACCGTCGATACAATTTTTTTTTTATAAATAAATAAGCTCTTGGTATGCTCTCTCTCTCCCTCTTTGGACACTCCACGTGCCTTTTATGTTTCCCTCTTTGGACACTCTCTGCATCACTATAACGAGAAACAGGTGTTAGGGTTAATTATGAACCAGTTGACAAGCCTTACCGCTCTCTCTCCCGCAGACCGACACATCACCAAGTCCCCATGCCACAACATATACACATATATATATATATACAGTATATATATATATATATATATATATATATACATATACACACACAGTATATATATATATATATATATATATATATATATATATATACACAATATATATATATATATATATATATATATATATATATATATATATATATATATATATATATATATATATATATATATATATACACAGTATATATATATATATATATATATATATATATATATATATATATATATATATATATATATATATATATACAGTTGGACATTCTGTTTAGTCTGCAAGCCTTTGGTGACTATTCAGTGTATAGTACAACACGCTGCTGGCTACCAATTGTTGTACTTTTTCTGTTGTAGAGATGGAACGAGACTATGGCTCCCTGCTCAGCACCCTCTTGAGGAGGAAGAGGCAGCTGACTGCTAATGAGCTTAGGTTTATAGCAGAGGAGGACATGAGGGCATGAGCACAGGGGAGGAAGATCTGCTGGACCAGGAACTGCTGCAGGAACATACGGACCACAAGGATATGGAGGATGAGATGGAACCTGATCCCCAGCCAAGACCATCAACTGGGTATGCATGTATGTGTATGTATTGTTTGTTTCTATTTTTCATATAACTCATACTCACAGTAACACTAACACTGTTACTCTTATTATTTTGGGTATGGCTAGCCATTCTCGCACAGGTCCCAAGTCAGCTAGAAAGCTTAAATGCTTCCCTGACTCTGATTCTTATCCCTCATACTCTGACATCGATTCACAGGCACCAAAACCTCTCCCAATTAAGCCTAGCCGTCCATTCAGTATTGACTTAGATAGTGTGCGTCAGGCTGTGCAGTCAAACTCCAATATGATGTTGCGAGAAATTTACTTTTTCATGCTGTTTTTATACTCGGGCTGTAGTTGCTGAGATATGCAGCTTTACAAACCGTCAGGGGTGGGAGCTCGTACTTAACTATCCGTCATATTCTAGCTACCAAGGAGCTTGGATGGAGGTGACCCCCCATGAATTTTACAAATTACATTTGCATGGGTTTTCAATTCTCCCTGATTCCCATCGTAATTGGGGAACCAAGTCACTTCAGGGCTCGTGAGCGAGGGGATTTATGTTGCGTGACCATTACAAGGCTCTTTTAGCAGCTCTACATGTTGTAGACCCTATCACAGAGGATAATCAGGATCGCCTTAGGAAGTTGCTTTATCTTATGGACCACCTCAAACAAAAATGCCAGCAGCTCTTTCAGCCTAACCAAAATCTTGCAATAGATGAACGTATCAAGTCTAAAGCTCGGTCAGGATTTAAACAACACATGAACGGCAAGCCTACTCGGTAAGGTTTTAAATTCTGGGTAATTGTAACATCAGACTTGAGGTATACTCTCGACTTTAATGTTTATCCAGGTAGCCATGATGGACGTGTCACTGACTTGGCCACCAAAGTAGTTGAATCGTTACTGAAGCCGTTCAAAGGGGCCACAATGTTTGGTAAGACAACTTTTACACATCTCCAGCTCTTATGGTTAAGTTGTTAGAAATGGGAACGAATGCCTGTGGGCCATGCAGGGTGAATTGTAAACTGTTTCCTACAGAATTTAAAGACATCAAAAGATGGGAACGTAAGACAGCTCGTGAAGATATGAGGTGCTGTAGTATTCCAGTAAATGACCTGTATTTGCTGTAAATTGTCTTTTCCATCTATGATCTAGGTGGATGCATGCTTGCTAAATAAAACATAATACTTTTTACGTATATGCTTAAAGGCCTTAAACCACTTGAACCCCATTAATTGTTGTTTGCAGCTATATTTATTATTATTATTATTAGGGGTTCATGTCCGAAGGGCAAGAAACCTATTGTATTTGTTAGGATTTGTATTATTAGGGGTTCAAGTGCATAGCGCTGAAACCCGGTTGTTATGATTTTTATTATTAGGGGTTCAATTATTAGTGGTTTTGTCAATAAATACAAATAAGTGAATGAAATGTCTCTTGTTAATGCATTGTCCACTGAAAAACTAACTGAGGCCCATTGAATAAGTCACAGGTGGGTACTTCCTGCGTTATTGCTTAGTGCCCTCCTGCAACTTACTGAATGGGCCAAAATAGGTGGCATGTGGGATGTCTATAATAAAGATGTCAGGGCCTTGAAATTCAGAACACTGTGGTAGCCCTGGGCCCCCTCAATGCTTTCTAGATATATGTTTTTTCTGCTCAATACTCTAACCCTAACTCTGTCTGACAAAGGCTCTGTCTGGCTATGTGAGCAAGAGGGCTGTGGGGGAGATTCTAGAATAAAATGCTTTGAAAATGTTATCTTTGTTCTAGAGAACTGTGCTCTAGATATGATATTTGGAGGTGTCCAGACAACCAGCAAGTGAAGTCTGGAGTCCGTCGGACCTCAGGATATGAAATGGTAATGAGTTACACATGCAACTTATTCCATTAATTTCTATAGGCTTTTCATGTACAGCACCTAGAAAGGTCTGATCGCCCTAGAAATTACATATATGTCTCGCCACGGTGCCCTATGTCAGTGTTCAGAGTTTTTCAGCCCTACGACCATTTTTAATACTTAATGGGCCCATAAAGGGGCAGCGTCCACGGACTACTTGTGGATTTTGCATTGTTTAATTTGCAAGTGGGATGTCTAGAAATAAAGGGGTCAAAAGGTCACAGGCACTTAAAGATGCAAGGTATAAGTTACAGACCATCTAGCTGAGGCCCATCAAATAAATTGTACTTGGGATACCATAGCTAAAAAGCCAAAACTGCATCCCACCTGCAACTGGCTCCACGTAGGCTGTCATCTCCTAAATTTGACACATGAAATCGGTTGGAATTAGGACGATCCCACCTGTAACTCATTTCATAAGCTCTGAATAGATGATGTGTTGACAAATATTTGTTATTGCTATTTCAAAATTTCTATCAATATTAAACTCAAAAACATGTTAATTTTAATTTAGTAAGTCAGTAATAAGATGTTTTATCCATGAAATGTATCATGTATTTGGAAGAATTAACAAAATAATATATTACAAGAACAGCATATTCAGTGCCCATTAGAAAAGTTCTAGTTGTGATTTTAATTACTAATATAAATAGGCCATTAGCTTGCCCAGTTAAAGTAAGGACAGTTTGAAGACAGACACAACAGATACAACAACTCCTGATCCTTCAACTTACAAAGAACGTCTTATTACAATGTAAGTTTACCTTATTATCTTATTATGAGATATGTGTTCAAGAAAGTCAAAGATCACTAACATCGTTACCACTTTTATGTTGTTTCGTAGATGAGGCTGCAATGCCCTTTGTGCCCATCCATGGTTATGCATTTAAGGCACCATTTGAGGTCAGCTCACAAAGTTTTGAACTCACAAGAGCACCAGATCTTGCTAAGATGGGCCAGAGGAAGGGTCAAGTTGAGGGATTTGAGCTGCCCTGTGTGTTCGGAAAAAAAAGTAATTAATTGAAAAACACTTCAGCACAGGTAACCCACATCTAACTGTTAGTTATCCCTCACAACAGAACAACTCTTTGTTCAGTTTAAATCAATGGCTTCACATTGTGTTCATTAAAACTACTTCAACCAGGTTTGCAGTGTGAGTGTTTTTGATTAGTAACATGTTATTACAGTGTTATTGATTACAGTTGTCCTCTCATGTGTTTGTGTTCTCACATGAACTGTTACCTTTTTAGGCTTCTATGGTAAAAAAAATTCACTGATGACCTCAAGTGGATGGTTACTCAGAACATGCTAAAACAGCTGAGGGAGAGTAACCCAGAAATTGGTATGGTGACCACTTTTGACTTGGGGGGGAAGCCTGAACCTCACAGAGATCCAGGAGGCTCTATTCCAGCCTCAACCAGAGGATGAGTTTTTCCAGCTGCTGGGTACATCTTCAGTAATCAATGTAGTCTTAATCATCATATCAATGTAGTCTCATTTGATAAAAATATTTAATTTTTTGTTTAAACAGGAGAAATACAAGAACTGGCTGAAAACTGTGGCCAGGAATTCAGCATGCCAGAACAATGCCCTGGATGTGTTGGTATGTGGTCAGTATGGTTGTAATTAGGCTCTATTGTTTATCCCAGGATGAAACGTTTGTTTGTTTTTTAGAGAGCAATCTACACCATGACCCAGAACAGCAACAGATTGACACCTTTCTGGAGGGTAACTCAGACCTTTTTACTCTAAATCTGAAAGATCTTCTGGAACTTTATTTACTCTAAAGTTTTTTGGAAGAGTTTTAATATTTTTATATATATCTTGAATGTACATCTGTGGCTTTTCTTAGTACATACACCTTTTTTTAAATACACTGTATTTATGTGTATGTTTATTTTCATTGTTTAAAAATTTTACAGAAGTTTTATTTTTGAAATATTCAAACATCTGTTTCACCTGTATTTCAGGCCCACTGATTGAATTAGTAGTTAGATGGGATCTGTCACATTAAAGCACACCTTAAATAGCATTTTAAAATATAAAGACCATAGGAGCAAGAAAATAATGAAAGAGAAGGACTTTTCAATTCCAAAAACTAAGAAAATGTATTAAAAGAAAACTCAAGAACAGACCAGAACAAAACTGAACAAATATGAACATAAATAAGGACTTAAATGCTCATCAAAAGAACTATTGAACCAGTAAAGCAACCTTCACGGAACGAAGTGTTCAAAGTGTTAAGTCAAGAATATGGTATGCATTTAGTGTCCAAGAAGTAGTTTGAAAAGTTCACAGCTTTGAACGGCGTCTCTTAATCGCACGCTTGACTCTTCTGTCTGCTTGCTTGTGTTCATCCAGTCCAAGATCTGTGTGGGCCTTGCAGACGACAGTCTTTTTCAGTTTCATTGGTGATATTTGGTTTGGCTTGAAACGTGTATTTAAGGCTGACTCGATGGGTTTAAGTACAACCGATTGCCTACCTCTTCTTATGGGGTATTTTCCTCTAAGGGGGTTGGTCTGAATTGGCTTTCCCGGTGTCCTCCTCTGAGTCATCTGCACCGGCAGGACTGGGCTCATCTTTGTCTTCCTGTTGAAGAAAAGAAATGGAGAGGAATCAGTTATCATGCAATCACATATGGCTCCACTGACTCAAATGGTTATTGGAGATCAACATACCTCTCTGTCCTCTAAGGCTGAGACACCAGACTCCCGGTACTGGACAGCCATCCCCTCTGGGGTGGTGCAGTCATGGGGGAGGCGGCTGGCGATTCCTTTGTTGGAGCATGTTTTCGGGGGAGATGTCTTCTTGGTTCTATGTGCTTTCGCTTGCCTTTTGCCTTGGTACCTTTAGCGTGCTCTGGCCCCTCGAGCACAGTCTCAAAAACTCTGCAGTCCTCCATGGCCTGCTTGGTGTTGAGGTTTACCATGTAGAATCGGTCTGCTGTCCTCACATTGTGGCACATAAATCTTGATACCTTAAGCCGATCCTCAGTGTTGTGTGTGAACTTTGCCTTGAAAAATAGAGAAAAACAAAGGAATAGGTAAACAGGAGACCTACACAGAATGCCACACAAGCATGCACTCAATTGACAAAACTCTTACGTGGCTAGCAATTGAGGTTTGCAGATCTGTAAAGGTGGGACACTCCCATTGACTTTCATGCTTCCTGGAAATGATTGTTAAGGTTTTTGCACGGCTTGAAAGATGCCGTGAAGAAGAAATACTTTGCCTCCTTCCCACCCGGCAGCTCATTCTTTCTGCGGAGGAAGCGGCGTGTCCATTCATATTCCTCCTCACTGAGAGTGAGCTGTGCTGGCCCAAACACATGGTTAGTCTTGTGAGATGTGATCTGTGGACACAGTAAACACAAGCAACTCAGCAGGAAATCAGCAAACATGGTTCTCTCTTAGAGGGCATAAAATTCAAGACAAAAACTTACATTAATCAGGTAAGATTTCTCAGTCTCTGAGATCTTTGCTCCCACTACCTCCTGAATGGTCATGTTCTGAAACACGCCCCCACGTTGACCATAAATGGACGCCAATAAAGCCGAGAACTCTGGACGCAGGGTCACTCTCCAGCTGGGCTGCACACAAAACAGAGCAATTGAAAATCAATTTCAGCAGCTAGTGAATAAATTGAGGTAAAATAAATGAAATCACAACTTACTGAGAATATCAGGATTTGCCTCCCTCTCCACCTCTCGACATTTCAACAAGGTGGTTTGACAATGATTTTCTCCTCCTTACTTCGCTTTATGCTCATTTGGTGTAAAACAACACCTGTGGAGGTGTCTCCCTAATGAAGTCCACAAACCAAGCCACATTTTTTACATAATGCTGAATTGTTGTCTCTTTGATCTTCATCTGCCTCAAGGAACTGCACACAGACAAACAAAACATTACTCTTTCAATATACACAAAAGCCAGAATGACATTGACACTAGCATGTGCAGAACAGAACTTACGATCGTATCCTGGCTGTTTCGTTGAGGAAGACGAGGCTGGCCAGGTTTGTCTTCCCTACAGCCATGTGGGAAATTAAATTCTTGATGTGGTAAATCTGGCCATTCACATTCTCTTTTAATTTGTAAGAAGGATCGGGACCCTGCCTGTGCTGTCTAAACTCTTCGAGCAGCTCATCTAAAAAAGACACAAGAAAGAAAATCAAAACAAATTAGTAAAGTATCACAAAGTGTTTGGAAAAATATTCAAGTCACACAGTGCAGGTCTTTGACTTACTCAGTGCAGGGAAGGGAGGGGGTAGTTCACCGGTGGAGGGCTCCTGGCTGGAGGAAGGATGCTCACTGGAAGTGGGCTGCTGGCTGGTGCAGGGCTGCTCTCTGATGGAAGACTTCGTACTGAAAGAAGGCTGCTGGCAGATGGAGGACTCCTCCTCAGGGTGGAAAGGGCTGTCACAAGGTCCTGGAGAAATCCTCGCTCTCTTCCGGCCCTAAAGAGGCAATTACACTTTGGACAGCCTGACCAACGTTGCTGGACTGCAATGGAGCTGACTCTGTCCTCCTCTTTAACTTGAGATACCTCTTTGTGATATTTTTTACCGCATATGTCAGCGTGTCCACCTGCACGTTCAAATCCGCCACCTGTTTTCGCATCTTTTCTTTGTAAGTTTTGCCCGCTGCGTTATTGCACTCGTATTGCTGCTCGTCATCCTTAATGGACAATTGTGGATCCTCCAGTTGTGCCTCACCCTCCTCCAAATCAAGAGTTGAAATCATCGACATCTCAAGTTCTGATACCCTGAGCGCAGCAAGTTCAGAAAGAATTTGTCTTCTTTTGCATGCTCTCATGGCTTCATCTTTACCAAATTGGGAAAGCTCAGTGTGAGTTTGCAGGTGCCGGTCAAGTCTAGTCGTCTCAATCCCACACCCTGGAACAGGGCAGCTTCCTTTGCGAACATTGACCCATCCAGACTCCAATGACAAAAGCAGCTTCCTTTCATCTTTGTTTACCACCTTGTGAAAGACAACCAAATGCTGGCTCAGTCAAATGTACGTTCTAAAACAGAGAGGGCAAGATGAAGGCATTGTGACACGATCAAACCAAAGTTAGAGAAGTTGTTTTAGGAGAGTCTCTTTTCACATTAAATAGTTCTCCTCCCACTGGGGGAGTGCCGGTATTTTTTTAATTTAAAAGAATACTGTGGGTGTGATAGTCTAATTTTAAGTAACCACAGTGTGAAATGGATAACTTCCTTAAATTTGACTAATGAAGAGCTTATGAGTCTAATTTAGAGTAAAACAAGTATAATTTTAAGTAAAATACATGTTATAACAGTGTCTGCTTACTTCAAAATAATACCATTTTAAGTAACCACGGTGTAATAGATAAATTCCTTCAAATTTGACTAATGAAGAGCTTATGAGTCTAATTTAGTGTAAAACAAGTATAATTTCAATTAAAATATATGCTATAACAGTGTTTGCTTATGTCAAAATAGTCTAATGTCTAATTTGAAGCCTATATATCAATTTCATTGTCTGGTAGGTGATAAGTGGGTAGTAGAAGCTGTTACTGGACAGCCTGCAGAGTCCAAAACAGCATCCAACCTGCAACTGATTTGACAGGCTCCACATAGGCTGTCTATGGACAGATACAAGTTTTTATGCAAGTTGTAGGTGTTTTTGACATAAAAGTTATTGTCAAATGTTCTACGGTGTGTCCAGAGTGTTATACAAATGGTTTTATTTAAAAATATGCACCTTCATAATAAATATGTCTTGAGAATGGATTGTTCAGAGACCACCTATCTGAAGCCCATCAAATAAGTTGTACTTGGAAGACCAATAGCTAAAAAAAAGTCCAAAACAGCATTCAAAATGCAACAGATTTTACAGGCTCCACATAGGCTGTCCGTGGATGTGGGGGGGACACTACTCCATGGTCAGCCAATCGAAATCCTGGATTGGGTGGCCAATCCCAAAAATAAGCAGTAAGGGGGAATTGTAGGCTGTCAGTGGACACAGAGGGGGTAGTCAAGGGTTATCCTCCGACCTATGAGAGTATTGGTGTCACTTAGGTGGTAAGGAGGCATAATAGGTGCTCCGAAGCGCTTCTGAGACAGGTGACCCAGGCAGTTAGATGTTCACTCCGGAGCTGGTACCGGGAGGACCGGGAGGAGAATCCTTGTTTTCGTTACTTTCATTTGCCGCACTGCCTTCGAGCTGTGGTACCCACATTCTCAATAAAAGAGCAATTTCCTCACTCCCTGGGTCATCCAGCCGGTGCGTGCAATTCTCACGGCACCCCAGCCCCAAAATTATACAGTCGCGGTGCGGAGGCGAGAGTGCTGTGTCCGGGGAGCCGGGACTGTATAATTTTGGGGCTGGGGTGCCATGAGAATGGCCCGGTAGGCCAGCTCGGACAAGTTCTGATGACGCCTTTTCAGGTCCTCTTCCTCAGTCTCTAAACTGCCCCCTGCCGGGAGCGCAGAGCAAGGTAAGTGCTTTGAGTCTTTTCTCAGTACCCAAGCCTCAGGATGCTCTTCTGCCTCCCAACGCACTATTACCCCCCCCCCCCCACCGCGAAGCCCCGCCCGGTACGTCAAAAGCGATCGTCCCGTTAGGGCCCCTCGCGCAGAGTTTGGATGTGTGGCTTTCGCTGCCCAACCCATCATGCTGGTTGGCCAGGACCATCCGACTCAGCTATGTGATTCAGTTCGCCCGGCTCCCGCCTCAATTCCACGGTATTCGCCCCACCTCTGTAAGCGCCGAAAAAGCCAGCACTTTACGGGCAGAGATCACGACTCTACTTCTCAAGGACGCGATAGAGCCGATCTCTCCAGCCGAGATGAAGAAGGGTTTCTACAGCCCTTACTTCATCATACCCAAAAAAGGTGGTGGGTTGCGACCAATCTTGGGCCTGCGAGTTCTCAACCGGGGCTTTGCACAGACTCCAGTTCAAAATGCTCACGCAGAAACAGATTATTATCTGTGTTCGACAGCTAGATTGGTTTGCGGCGGTAGAACTGAAGGACGCGTTTGACGGCCAGGCATATCGGTACAAGGTCCTCCCCTTTGGCCTGTCCCATCCCCTCGCATCTTCACGAAGGTTGAAGAGGCAGGTCTTGCCCCGCTAAGGGAAGTGGGCATCCGCATACTCAACTACCTTGACAAGCTCACTCGAGAGAGTTACTATGTGCTCACAGGGACCAGGTGCTCAGGCACCTCAGCCGTCTAAGGCTTCAGGTCAACTGGGAAAAGAGCAAGCTCGACCGGTTCAGAGCATCTGTTTTCTCGGCATGGAGTTAGACTCAGTCTCAATGACAGTGTATCTCACCAACGAGCGTGCCCAGTCAGTGCTCAGATGCCTTGCTCTCTTCGAGCCCGGCACAGTGGTTCCTCTAAATCAATTCCAGAGGCTCCTGGGGCACATGGCATCCTCAGGCACGGTCGCGCTGCTCGGGTTGATGCATATGAGACCGCTTCAGCAATGGCTACAGACTCAAGTCCCAAGATGGGTTGAGGCACCATGTGCAATGGGCACGATGCTGCTGGCTCCTGATCAGGACCCCGGCTGCGTTGGCACATCAACTTCCTAGAGTTGCTGGCTGTATCTCTTGCCCTGTGGAGGTTTCTCCCACTAATTCAGGGCAAGCATGTCTTGATCCATTCAGACAGCACCGCGACGGTAGCGTACATAAATCACCAAGGCGGCGTGCGCGCTCGCCATCTCCTCCTTTTGAGTCAGCCATGACTCAGGTCGCTGCGTCCCTCTCACATCTCTGGCAACTGCAACACGACAGCGGACGTGCTGTGGCAACAGGTTTCGCCCAGCGGAGAGTGGAGGCTCCACCCCAGGCAGCCCAGCTGATTTGGGACCGATTCGGCACAGCACAGATAGATCTCTTTGCCATCCAGAACAACACCCAATGCCCGCTCTGGTACTCTCTGACAGAAGCTGCTCTGGACAGACGCCCTGGCACACAGCTGGCCCCAGGACCTGCGCAAGTACGCATTTCCCCCAGTGAACCTCCTTGCACTAGTGCTGTACAAGATCAGGGAGGACGAGGAACAGGTCACCTTGGTGGCCCTTTAATGGCCCACCCGGATCTTACACTCCTCGCGACAGCACCTCCATGGAAATTTCCCCTGAGGTAGAACCTTCTTTCTCAGGGACAGGGCACCCTCTGGCACCCACAACCAGACCTCTGGAACCTCCACGTCTGGCCCCTGGACGGGATGTGGAAGATGTAGTTGACACGATCAACCAACCCAGAGCTCCCTCCACCAGGCAACTTTATGCCCTAAAGTGGCGCTCGTTCGCAAATCGGTGTTCTGCCAGAGCCGAAGACCCACATAGATGCGCAGTTCGGTCAGTGCTTTCATTCCTGCAGGAGAGGCTGGAGGGGAGGCTATCCTCCTCCACCTTAAAGTAGCTGCTATTGCGGCCCACCATGACGCAGTAGATATCAAGTCACTGGGTAAGCATGACTTGATTATCAGGTTCCTTAAAGGTGCCCGGAGACTGAACCCTCTCCGGCCAAGCCTGTTCCCCTCCTGGGATCTCTCAGTGGTCCTCACGGGCCTTCAGAGACCCCCCTTCGAGCCGCTTGATTCAGTTGAGCTCAAGGCCCTCTCCCTGAAGATGGCTCTCCTGATCATGTTAGCCTCCATGAAGAGGGTTGGAGACCTGCAAGCGTTCTCTGTCAGCGACACCTGTCTGGAGTTCAGTCCGGCACATACTCATGTTATCCTGAGGCCGCGACTGGGCTACGTGCCCAAGGTTCCTACAACCCCCTTCAGGGACCAGGTCATGAACCAGCAAGCGCTGCCCAAGGAGGAGGCAGACCCAGCCCTTTTGTTGCTGTGTCCGGTACGTGCTTTGCTTATCTAGGTGGACCGCACGCAGAGCTTTAAATGTTCTGAGCAGCTCTTTGTCTGCTTTGGTGGACGGCGGAAAGGGAACGGCGTCTCCAAACAGAGGATAGCCCACTGGGTCATTGACGCCATCTCACTGGCCTACCAGACCCAGGCCGTGCCCGCGCCCTTGCGGGTCCGAGCACACTCAACAAGTCTTGACTTGACTTGTTACAAGAGTGTCAGATGTTGAAAAATCTGCTGAGGGAGACAGGCCCTAATCAATTTTGGCCAGATTTCTGAGATTATCCGATAAAGATCTTGTGTTACGCGAGGCGAGGAGTAAAGGCAAGCTTTCTTGGAAGAACCACAGCATTTTCTTGCTCCCAGACTTTGTGAATTGGACAAGAGAGAAACGTGAATGATTCACGGAATGAAAGAATCTCTTACATAAACGGAAGGTCTAATGTTTCCGGCCAGACTGAGAATAGATACTAAGGACGGGCATAGAGAATTTGCATGGGTAAACAGAATTTACCGAGGAAGCTGAGCAATTTTTTAGTTTCTTCTTATGCTGGTTCTGCCTAGTGGCCTGCAGTTTGTTTTGTGGAATATATCTTGCAGGACATTGGAGTGATTGGATCTTTTGTTGCACTCATGGGCCGACTTACATTTGTTTGACTGCCCGAAACTTTTTTGTGCCGGGTCCGCTAACGGCTGGAGCTTGTTCCGTGGATGAACACACCTTCGGGACAATTTTGTGGATGAAGTTTTTTTGTGTTTATTCTGCTTAATGGCTGGAGTTTGTTTAATATATGATTTTTTTATGTGTAATATGGTCTACGAAATTTGTATAGAAGCACAGGGCTTGAGCAATCCGACGGCAAAGTTGTCGCAGGGCTCTCATAGGCATACATGGACTGTTTGAGTTTAGAGGGATGGATCCCAGTTGGCGCTGTCGTGTGCTGGGTTAATGGGTACAATTTTCTTTTTCTATTTCTTTTTTGTTCGGGGTTGGATTGTTGCACTAGTGGTCTTTATAATATTTTTTGACACATAATCTATTTTTCTAATATGTAAACTGTCAAATGTTAATATGAGTGGATTATCTCTCTCCACATGAAATGTGAATGGGCTGGGGAACCCCACAAAATGAAAGAAGGTTATTTCTTTTCTTAAACATAAGAAATATTATATAGTGTTTCTTCAAGAAACGCATCTGGGGGTACTAAGGATCAAGGGGAGTACTTACCAAGCATTGCTGGATACAGGGTGTAATCAGACCACCATCCACCAACGCTTGGTTCAACCCGGGGCTTTGGGCACAGCTAAGCTGGTGAGGGTGAGGTGTGTGCATGGGGATGTTCACAAGTATCCTATGGTGACTTTGCTGATCAAATTCCGGGGGGAAAACATAGCTTGGAGGCTGCGGTTAGTTCCCGCCTCACTTATCCGCTGATTTTGGGGACTGATTGGCCGGGCTTTAAGAAAATATTAAGGGGAATTTGTGCGGATGGGTCCTGCACTAAAATAGGGAGGTGTGCGATGTGCGATGCGTTGGCAGGGGAGGCGGAGCCGGGGCTGTCCTCGACTGCTTCCAGTCAGAATGACGAGGGAAGGGGCGAGGTTATCGCCCCTCCTCTCAGGGAATTCCCAGAGGGGGACTTCCCTTTGGAGCAGTCGCGGGACAAAACCCTCAAGCACGCCTTTGACCAAGTGAGAGTAATTGATGGTCAAAAACTCCGGCCGGGCATCGCCATTTCATACCCTTATTTTTCCATTATAAATGACCGGTTATATAGAGTGATGCAGGACACTCAAACAAAAGAGAATGTGTCACAATTGTTGATTCCACGGAGCCGCCGGGAAATGGTTTTCCAGGCGGCTCATTATAATCCCATGGCAGGTCACCTAGGGGAAAGGAAAACACTGCTCCATCGTTTCTATTGGCCGGGCATTGGCGGTGACGACCGCAGGTGGTGTGCGGCGTGCTGCGAATGTCAGCTGGTAAATCCGCCGGCCACTCCAAAAGCGCCATTGCGCCCCCTTCCACTGATCGAGGTCCCCTTTGAGAGAATTGGAATGGACCTCGTCGGGCCATTAGAACGGACAGCCTGCGGACATCGCTTTGTATTAGTCCTGGTGGATTATGCAACGCGATATCCAGAAGCAGTACCTCTGAGCAACATCTCAGTACGTAGTGTTGCAGGGGCACTCTTCGAAATAATCTCCCGGGTGGGGATTCCGAAAGAAATCCTCACAAATCAGGGCACGACGTTTATGTCACATACACTTCGCGAGCTTTACAGATTGTTGGGCATTAAATCGATTCGCACTAGCATTTACCATCCGCAGACGGATGGCCTAGTGGAACGATTTAATAAAACACTCAAAAATATGATACGTAAGTTCGTGCACGAAGAAGCTAGGAATTGGGATAGATGGCTCGACCCCCTGTTATTTGCAGTACGCTAGGTCCCGCAAGCCTCTACAGGATTTTCCCCGTTAACCTCCTGAAATTGTGGAGGGAAGGAGCGGCCTCTGTGACGTTGGCCAAGGTAGTTCCGGAGAGTGCGGAGCACGTGCCGGAGGTAAACAAAAACCCCAATCTTAACATCCCGGTTACTTGTGGTGATCACCTCTCACCGCGCCAACTCGCAGAGGTTTCAGAATTACAAAAAGAATTTGCAAATGTGTTTTCCCCTCTGCCAGGCCGTACAGATCTCATACAGCACCACATCGAGACCGAGCCGGGGGTGGTGGTTCGTAGCCGCCTCTATCGCTACCGAACATAAAAAAAATAGTTCGGGAAGAATTGGATGCAATGCTTGAATTGGGAGTAATAGAAGAGTCCCACAGTGATTGGTCCAGCCCGGTGGTTCTTGTTCCCAAGAGCGACGGGTCTGTTCGATTCTGTGTGGATTACAGAAAAGTCAAAATTTGACGCGTACCCAATGCCCCGTGTTGATGAACTGCTCGATCGGTTAGGTACTGCTCGGTTTTATTCGACATTGGATTTAACGAAGGGTTATTGGAAGATCCCCTTGACACCAATGTCCCGTGAGAAAACTGCCTTCACCACGCTGTTTGGATTACACCAATTTGTGACGCTTCCTTTCGGTTTGTTCGGAGCACTGGCCACATTTCAGCGTCTCATGGATAGGATCCTCAGACCTCACACCGCGTATGCCGCTGCCTATTTAGATGATATCATCATTTATAGCAATGACTGGCAGCGGCACATGCAACATCTGAGGGCCGTCCTGAGATCGCTGAGGTGGGCGGTGCTCACAGCAAATCCTAATAAGTGCGTGATTGGGCGTGTGGAGGTACGGTATCTGGGGTTCCACTTGGGTCATGGCCAGGTGCGTCCCCAAATTGACAAAACCACGGCGATTGCGACTTGCCCTAGACCCAAGACCAAAAAGGGGGTGAGGCAGTTCCTGGGGCTGGCTGACTATTATAGGAGGTTTGTGCCTAATTATTCGGATGTCACCAGCCCGCTGACTGACC
Organism: Xyrauchen texanus; assembly: GCF_025860055.1. NCBI lineage: Eukaryota > Metazoa > Chordata > Actinopteri > Cypriniformes > Catostomidae > Xyrauchen > Xyrauchen texanus. Next base: position 41,011,997 of record NC_068300.1, on the reverse strand, counting down.
TCACTAAAAAGGGGGCTCCAGATCCGGTCCAATGGTCGGAGCAGTGCCAACAGGCATTTATACAGATTAAAGCTGCACTTTGTGGGGGCCGCTTCTGCATGCACCTGACTTCTCTCTCCCTTTTGTATTGCAGACGGACGCTTCTGACAGAGGGCTGGGGGCCGTACTCTCGCAGGTGGTGGAGGGGGAGGAGCGCCCGGTGCTGTACATCAGCCGGAAGCTCTCCTTGAGGGAGACCAAGTACAGCACCGTAGAGAAGGAATGTCTGGCCATCAAGTGGGCGGTCCTCACACTCCGATACTACCTGCTGGGGCGGGCCTTCACCCTCTGCTCGGATCACGCCCCACTCCAGTGGCTTCACCGCATGAAGGATACTAACGCCAGGATCACCCGTTGGTATCTGGCCCTCCAGCCTTTAAGTTCAAGGTGGTCCACGGACCGGGGGTGCAGATGGCTGCCGCTGACTTCCTCTCCAGAAATGGGGGGGGGAGTGGTAGGCAGGCTGGATGACGCCCCGGCCTGAGACGGGTGGTGGGGGTATGTGGCAGCGGGGGCGTGGTCAAGTGCCCGTCCGGGAGAGAAAAGCGGTAAGGGCGCTTACACCTGAGGTAAATTATGTCTAACACCTGTGTCTAATTTCAATAAGCATGGGGAGAGCGGCATATAAAGCAGCAGCGACAGAGCCTCGGGGAAGAGAGAGAATGACAAGGGAACCCAGTGTTCCTAAGACATTATTGTGTACCCTGTAAAAAGAATATTAAAAACCCTGTTACCTGAGGAAGCTTTCCTGTGTTTTCCATCTCTCAGAGCGAGAGCGTTCCACAGCATCTTTCCCCACAGGAAGTGGAAAAATTTGGGAAGATATGGGGTGGGCATGTTTTATTTAGTGCTGGCTCTAGTAAGAGCAGGGGAGTCATTACATTGATAAGTAAACATCTACAATTAAAATGTCTTAAACCGATTAAAGATAAATTAGGAAGAGTCATTATAGTTTTAGCGGAAATTCAGGGGCAAAGTTTGATTCTGGCTAATATCTACACATCTAATGCTGAGGATCAGGGCTTTTTTATAGATCTTGAAGGGTTGTTGCAAGCCGCTGGCACCACTCATATAATATTGGGAGGAGACTTAAATGTTTTGTTGGACTCAGTCCTTAATCATAGTTAAGCCAAAGTGTGCAAGCCCCCAAGAGCAACACTGATGTTTCACTGGATGTGTAAAAATCAGAGCCTTACAAATATTTAGAGACTTTTGAACCCATCTGGTAGGGACTATACTTTTTTCATCAGTCCATAAGATTTATTCTTGAATAGATTTTTCTTATATATATATATATATATATATATATAAGACCCTCATTTCATCTGTTGTTGATTGCTCAGTTGGAAACTTCTTAATCTCAGATCACGTCCTAGTGAGTTTAGAGGTGTTGCCATGTATGGAGAAAAATCAATCGTATAGTTGCCGCTTAAATGTATCCCTTTACAAAATCCTAAATTTCAACAAATGTTAAAGGCCGAAATTAATATTTATATGGAGATTAACCCTCTGGGGTCTGAGGGTGTTTTGGGGCCTTGGAGAAGTTTTTTTCAATTGCTTATTAATGGCTAAAGTCTGATAACACTGTATTCCGAACAAACTGGGCTACAATAATATGTGAGCAACATGTGTTAACATGTTTGTACATGTTAAAAGAAGTAATCTGACTATACATTTTCACTACATAAAGACTTTACTTAAAAAATGTTAGACCTACACTACCGTTTAAAAGTTTTAGAAGAAGTCTCTTCTGCTCACCAAGACTGCATTTATTTGATCCAAAATACAGTAAAAACATTGTGTGAACTCATTTTACAATTTAAAAGAACAGTTTTCTATTTGAATATATTGTAAAATGCAATTTGTGATCAAAGCTGTATTTTCAGCATCATCACTGCAGTCTTCAGTGTCACATGATCCTTCAGAAATCATTATAAGATGATGATTTTCTAATATGGGCGTATTTAAAGTGCATTTTACTCATTTACACCTGAACAGTTATTTGCAAGCACAAGCATTGATGATAATGAGGCAGCAGAAACACTAGATCAAATATATTCTAAACATTCATATAATTTTAAATCATATTACATATCATATTTATATCATACAGCATACAATTTAAATACCTGCTTTAGCCAAAACAACATTTACATGTAACTAAAACTTGCATATTAGGACATATTTCAAATGTCAATACTCTGAATCCTGGCTGGCAAGTCTGGAAACAGTCCCACTAGTAAAATATGTACATGTTTATATAAAATAGCATGTCAGCTAATGAAAATTAAATGACTTACTCGTCTGAAATTGTATCCTCGGCTGGATCAAGTCTCTAGTCTCAAAATACAAACATTCATCTCAGTCCCGCTCTTCTTCTGAGGAAAATGTTAACTCTTCCTTACTATCCAGGAGTTTCCTCGCATTACAAACGAGCAGTAAAGTGAAAGAATTTTTTACATCAAACCTCGCTGTCAGGGGCGTGTACTATTTGCCATTCGCCACTTGATATTGATGAAACCCCTGATCTATATGTATAAGAGATATCATAACTTTACTTAATCGGTTAGCCAGAAAATTTGCCAAAATGTTTACATCTAGCTAGATCAGGGTCAGTAACTTTTATACTCACTTGGATCTTTGTCCTTTTTAAGTATCAGACTGATCCGGCATGTGTCATGGTTGGCAGAATCTTTCCATTCTTTAATGGATCCCTATAAACTTCTAACAGAAGTGGAGTCAGTTCTGTAGCATAAGATCAAATAAATTCAGTGGCAAAACCATCTGGCCCCAGAGCCTTGCCAGTAGGCATGGCCTTAATTAACTCGTCAAGCTCCTCCAAGGTTATCTCAGAATCAAGAGATTTATTTTGTGCTCAGACATCAGTTTATGGAGTTCTAATGGTTCCACAAAGTTTCTAATATCTTCATCAGTAGATGAAGACAAAGAACTATAAAGATCAAGATAGAACTCTTTAAAGGCATTATTAATATCAATGGCCGAGGTAAAAATTTCACCACCTGCATATTTCACTGGAGGGAATGGTAGAAAAAGACTCTCTACTTTATATATCTAGCCAAAAGCTTTCCTGCTTTGTCCCCCAACTAAAAGTGACTGTCTTGCCCTGAATAACCAAAACTCCACTTTCTGCAACAAAACAGCATTATATCTGCATTTCAAACAGGGAAATATAGCACCTTTTTAACCTTAACAGTATTCAAAGCACTTTACACTGTGACACATTCACCCATTCATACACTCATTCATACACTCATTCATACACCAAACTGCCATACAAGGCGCTAGCCTGCCATTGGGAGCAACTTGGGGTTCAGTGTCTTGCCCAAGGACACTTCGGCATGTGGAGTCCAAGATTCGAACCACCAATCCTGCGATTAGTGGCATTATTTTTCTCCGTATGTGATAACATCTCTAAACTCACCAGGGCGTTATGTGAGACTAAGATGCTTCCAATTGAGCAGTCAACAACAGATGAAATGAGGGACTTAGTTATAAAAAATCTATTCTAAAATATATCAATAATATATGGAACACAAAAATTATTGGAATGATGAAATGTATAGTCCCTACCAGATGGGTTAAAAAGTCTCCAAATATCTGCAAGACCTAGATTTTTACACATCCTTTGGAGTGTCTACACACTTTGCTTCACTATGATCAAGGACTCAGTCCATCAAAAAATTAAATCAATATTATATCATGAGGGGTGCCAGCAGCTTGCAATATCCCTTCAAGATATATAAAATAGCCCTGATCAGCATTAGGTGTGTAAATATTAGCCAAAATCAACCTTTGCCTCTGATTTTCTGCTAAAATAATGACTCTTCCTAATTTATCTTTAATATGTATGAGAAATTTGAATTGTAGATGTTTATTTATCAGTATAATAACTGCCCTACTCTTACTTGTGCCAGCACTAAAGAAAACATGCCCAGCCCATATCTTCCCAAATTTTTCAGCCTCCTGTGGGGAAAGATGCGTTTCTTGAAGAAACACTATATCACATTTCTTATGTTTAAGAAATAACCTTCCTTCTTTTTATGGGGTGCCCCAACCCATTCACATTCCACGTGGAGAGAGGCAATCCACTCATAAAAACATTTGACATATTGATATAATAAAAAACAATTGTGTCAAAAACAAGATAATACAGACCACATTCCCTATCGCTGCAACAATCAAATCTTGCCCCCCCCCCCAAACAAAACAAACAGAAAAATCAATAAGTTACATAGATTACATTACCGAAAATACTTTGTAAAATAGACTCCAGCAAACAGGCAGAATTGACAAAAAGAACATATAGATTAATTCATAGAACTGTCTCGAATGTGTGTTCTTCCACAAAACAAATTCCAGCTGATATAAAGCCGTTCAGTTTCCTCAGACAGACAAACAAGTGATCAGTGAGCCGGCTCTTATGAGGGCAGCAGATGACATAATCATTCCAATGCCCCTTAAATATACTTCACAAAAACAAAATCCAGCCAACAGGACACAATTTATGTGAGCAGAATTATGTGATTGATAATCAAAATAATCAAAAACGGAAGAAGCTAGTCAAATTATTGCCATACGAATCCAACAGTAATCTGGTTACAGTTGGCTTCTAACATCAACAATTTAACAATACTGAAGTAATACAGGAGTTCTTGACGTGGCAGAGGCTGGCTTCAACACAATATTCAAACAAACAACTAGGAATACTTATTATAATATAACAAGATTTATTATAATCAAACAGCAATGAACACAGCCAATACTAGATGAATATAACACAAAAAACATAAAGTGGACATCCTAACTAAATTGTGGAGCTATATGCTAGTGTATGTGTGTGTGTGTGTGTGTGTGTGTGTGTGTCTCAGTTTGGTAACAAAGACACAAAATGGCAGACTAAACTCCACGTGTAGAACTAGGTTCAAAATGGCGAACTGAATTCAAAATGGAAACTAGTTCAAAATGGAGGACTCGGTCGAAAAGGGCGGAAAGAAAGATGGCTGGATCAGATCCAGCCCAACGGAGCTAATACCACGTGTGGGTGATAATGAGCAGACACACAAAGGAACTGAATGAAACAGGCGGGAGAATTTGAAAAACACCTGCTTGCTGCTCGCTCCATGAATTTCAGTGTGTGTGCGAGAGAGAGAGAGAGGGGGAACAAATGGGGGTTCAAGCAATTTAACAGAGGATACACGCTGGTAACAGCACGATTGAATCGTTGATTCAGATCACTTAATAAAATTAAATTTCCCCATTAAATAACGATCTCATAAATCAACACAGCAATCAGCGATCATAGTTAAACATACAATTGCAATCAAAACATCAAACATTCAGCGATCAACTATATGATTTAGCTTTATAAGAAAAGTCACAGTTTCTAAACTAAATCTGCCCAGATATCAAGCCTTACTTGGAAAATCCTGTGTGATTTCAGCAGGGTTGTCCATTTGAATTCCTGTTGCGTTGAGCGGTCAGGAGAAAACAATCTGGATTCGGTCCGTTGTCTTATGCTCATCAGCGAGAAGACGCGTCTCTGCATTGTTTCTCGGGTTGGTGATGGAGAGAAACGCGGGAGGTAGTCAACGTTGATAGAAAACGATTGAGAAGGGAAGCTGGTCACCTTTTCCATTTTTAAAATAAATTCACTGTTGTCTCGCAGTAAAAATTAAATGAACCGGTTGTAATAAGTATACAACACGACTGGAACAAAGCTAAGTTAATCTTACTCTACCGTGGCCAAATGGTGAGGTTAGAAAAACGTGGTCTCTCTTTGTCCTGAAGGAGGGAAATTCCTTTGTGTAGATACGTCTCTTTAGAACGCAGCGAGGCTGTAAGCAGAGAGAGCGAAATCAAATCTGAGCACTGGTTTTGTTAAGAAGATGACGTCATCGGTCATAGGCCGCTTTTGACCAATGACGTTTGAGATTGAGTCCATGGGCGGGACTTCCCATCCGGCTGTGAAGCATTCTGGAAAACCGAGTTCAATGTCTCCCTTTCGATCATAGAACAAAGGGCCATGCTGTCTCTGCTGCCATTTTTAGTGGGGCAAGGCCCTACACCTCTATGCACAGTTATACCATTTAAATGTATAAATTGTCTGTATGGAGTCAAATAAATGTATTTACTACAGTCTAGTTTAGGAGTTTTGACCAGTCAACAGCTGCTTTTTCTCAGTTTAGTTAATCTTACATCAGGCTTCCTTTATTGCTTGAAAAGAACAGCCCATGACAGAATTTTGTTCAGCCAGCTAAAAGTTTTACTTTTTACTTTCATGCACATTTTGTTTTACAGCTGTGTTGTTATTTTTCCTATTGTTAGTTTATACTGTATTACATTTACCTCTCTCTCTCTCTCTCTCTCTCTCTCTCTCTCTCTCTCTCTCTCTCTCTCTCTCTCTCTATATATATATATATATATATATACATACAGGTGAAACTCGAAAAATTAGAATATCGTGCAAAAGTTCATTAATTTCAGTAATTCAACTTAAAAGGTGAAACTAATATATTATATAGACTCATTACAAGCAAAGTAAGATATTTCAAGCCTTTATTTGATATAATTTTGATGATTATGGCTTACAGCTTATGAAAACCCCAAATTCAGAATCTCAGAAAATTAGAATATTGTGAAAAGGTTCAGTATTGTAGGCTCAAAGTGTCACACTCTAATCAGCTAAACACCTGCAAAGGGTTCCTGAGCCTTTAAATGGTCTCTCAGTCTGGTTCAGTTGAATTCACAATCATGGGGAAGACTGCTGACCTGACAGTTGTGCAGAAAACCATCATTGACACCCTCCACAATGAGGGAAAGCCTCAAAAGGTAATTGCAAAAGAAGTTGGATGTTCTCAAAGTGCTGTATCAAAGCACATTAATAGAAAGTTAAGTGGAAGGGAAAAGTGTGGAAGAAAAAGGTGCACAAGCAGCAGGGATGACCGTAGCCTGGAGAGGATTGTCAGGAAAAGGCCATTCAAATGTGTAGGGAGCTTCACAAGGAGTGGACTGAGGCTGGAGTTACTGCATCAAGAGCCACCACACACAGACGGGTCCTGGACATGGGCTTCAAATGTCAAACGTCTTACCTGGGCTAAAGAAAAAAAGAACTGGTCTGTTGCTCAGTGGTCCAAAGTCCTCTTTTCTGATGAGAGCAAATTTTGCATCTCATTTGGAAACCAAGGTCCCAGAGTCTGGAGGAAGAATGGAGAGGCACACAATCCAAGATGCTTGAAGTCCAGTGTGAAGTTTCCACAGTCTGTGTTGGTTTGGGGAGCCATGTCATCAGCTGGTGTTGGTCCACTGTGCTTTATTAAGTCCAGAGTCAACGCAGCCGTCTACCGGGACATTTTAGAGCACTTCATGCTTCCTTCAGCAGACAAGCTTTATGGAGATGCTGACTTCATTTTCCAGCTGGACTTGGCCACCTGCCCACACTGCCAAAAGTACCAAAACCTGGTTCAATGACCATGGTATTACTGTGCTTGATTGGCCAGCAAACTCGCCTGACCTGAACCCCATAGAGAATCTATGGGGCATTGCCAAGAGAAAGATGAGAGACATGAGACCAAACAATGCAGAAGAGCTGAAGGCCGCTATTGAAGCATCTTGGTCTTCCATAACACCTCAGCAGTGCCACAGGCTGATAGCATCCATGCCACACCGCATTGAGGCAGTAATTAATGCAACAGGGGCCCAAACCAAGTACTGAGTACATATGCATGATTATACTTTTCAGAGGGCCGACATTTCTGTATTTAAAATCTTTTTTTTTATTGATTTCATGTAATATTCTAATTTTCTGAGATTCTGAATTTGGGGTTTTCATAAGCTGTAAGCCATAATCATCAAAATTATATCAAATAAAGGCTTGAAATATCTTACTTTGCTTGTAATGAGTCTATATAATATATTAGTTTCACCTTTTAAGTTGAATTACTGAAATTAAGGAACTTTTGCACGATATTCTAATTTTTCGAGTTTCACCTGTATATATATATATATGGAAACTACAGTGAAACGCATGCAGTCAGAAGTGTGTAGTTTGACTGCTAAATGTTTGGACTTGGAAGGCCGTAGCCGTCGACAGAACATCCGTCTAGTTGGAATTGAGGAAAGGAAAGAAGGGAGCAATCCTCGGCAATTCTGTGCGACTGTGTTGAAGGAAATATTGGACCTCGATGACATTCCTCGTCTAGACCACGGACATCGCACACTGGCACCAAAACCTAAAGAAGGGGAGAGACCCAGACCGTTCGTAATTCGAGTGCAAAGGATCGCATTCTCCGCCTTTCTAGTCAGAAACAGCAGCTATTCTACAATGATAAACGTGTATACATCTTCCCAGGTTTTGCTCCGGAGGTTGCTTAGAAGCGAGCTGCTTTTACAGATGTTAAACGACTTCTTAAGAATGTCCCTGGCATCAAATTCGGCCTCCGTTACCCAGCTAAACTACGGATCACGTTTAGGGGAGAGGACAACGCCTTTGATGATCCTCAACTGGCCATGTCTTACATAAAGGAGAACGTTCTACCATCTGGGTGACCATGGTCAGGTAACGGTTGATCAGGTCCAAAAGCAATAGACTAACGTTACCTTTATCTGTTCATAACATGGGGCAAGGCCTTAACAGTGTGTGATATGTCGTTGTTTACTCAGTTCAATCTTTTTGATAAGTTGTTTTTGTCCGAATTAGATTTACAAAAATGTCAGAAATTACACTTAAAAAATTAATGTATGAAAAAATTATTGTAGCTTGCCATCTCATAATTGTTGAGTCAATGTTTGTTAGCCTTTCTGGGCTGTCACTGAGAAACACGGAATTTGAGCTCCCTCCAAAGATTCTCTATTGGGTTTAGGTCTGGAGACTGGCTAGGCCACGCCAGAACCTTGATATGCTTCTTACAGAGCCACTCCTTGGTTATCCTGGCTGTGTGCTTCGGATCATTGTCATGTTGGAAGACCCAGCCTCGACCCATCTTCAATGCTCTAACTGAGGGAAGGAGGTTGTTCCCCAAAATCTCGCAATACATGGCCCCGGTCATCCACTTAATACAGTGCAGTCCGCCCTGTCCCATGTGCAGAAAAACACCCCCAAAGCATGATGCTACCACCCCCATGCTTCACAGTAGGGATGGTGTTCTTGGGATGGTACTCATCATTCTTCTTCCTCCAAACACGGTTAGTGGAATTATGACCAAAAAGTTCTATTTTGGTCTCTCTGACCACATGACTTTCTCCCATGACTCCTCTGGATCATCCAAATTGTCATTGGCAAACTTAAGACAGGCCTTGACATGTGCTGGTTTAAGCAGGGGAACCTTCCGTGCCATGCATGATTTCAAACCATGACGTCTTAGTGTATTACCAACAATAACCTTGGAAACGGTGGTCCCAGCTCTTTTCAGGTCATTGACCAGCTCCTACCATGTAGTTCTGGGCTGATTTCTCACCTTTCTTAGGATCATTGAGACCCCACGAGGTGAGATCTTGCATGGACACTCTCGAACACTCGAAGTCTTGGGGTTTTGATATCAGAAGATAGACTTTTATCAAGCCGAGTCAGTCTGCAGAGCAATTAACTTGTCTCAAGTTTGCACTCGCTTATATAGGTCTACCAATGCGTAGCTAAAACATTCCATACATCATTCATCACTTTATACCGTTTCTTCAATCTGTAGTGTTTTGAGCAGAAAAAACATCTTTGGGGCCCCACCATTATATCTCCTCCATCTTCAAAACAGAAGGCTTCAGTTACATTCTGTGAGCAATTTTACCATGTAAAACGTTCTATTTAGAGGGGCCTCATCGTATATTTTCATATATTTTGTTTAGCTTCAAACAAGAAGTGAATAGGAAACATCTGTGAGCCATTTATGTGTGTGTCCGTGTACCTTTCCCTACATTACATTCTCAGGCCTCTATGCTGAAACACTCACACACACACAGCAAGACACTTATGTTGGACCATCAGAAACAATTGTATATTAAAATGGTTATAAAAATGACTATATTTACGTTTGATTATACTTGATTAATTTATATTTAACTTGAAAATAATATTCCACACTGGGAACTTCACTGTAAAAACAATCTTCCATCAATTCAAAATATTCTTGAAGTAAGTGTCATTCCACAAAACAAACTCCAACTGCTAGGCGGAGCCAATGCAAAAAGAAACAAAACTGGTGCCCAGCTTCCTCGGACAATCGAGTCACTGAACAGAGAGTCAGTCCAGTAATATAAGAAACATCAAAAGGCTTACTCACTCCAATGTATTTATGAAGGAGAGTGCCAGTTTGGGACAAGTAAATACTTTGCTGCCATCCTAGGTGTTTATTCTCAGTCTGGCCGGAAACATCAGAGCAAAAGCAATCTTCCGTTGATGTAAGAGTTTCTTAAATTCATTGAACCGATCGCTTTCCTTTGCTCCTAGCCTGGTGCAACATGAAATCTTTATCAGATGATCTCAGAAATTTGGCCAGAATTGATCGGGGCCTGTCTCTCTCACCAGATCTGCGAGTCGGGACTCTGTGAGCTTGCTCGATTTCCAGCTTATGGCCTGTTATGTTGAGCAGACTCGGAAAGAGCTCATCAAGGAATTTCACCATATCTCTGCCTTCTTCATGCTCAGGAATTCCAACAATCCATATGTTTTACCTACGGCTCATATTTTTGAAATATTCCAGTTTTTTCAAAATGTGTTCCAAGTCTGTTTTGGACGTGGGTGGATTACCAGATAATTCTCTTTCCGATGACTCCAGATAATCAAGCCATTTCTCAACATCTGCCACTCTTGTGACCAACTCAGTTAATTTTGTTTCCATCGCCGTAATTGATCGACATATTACAGCGAGATCCACCAAATCAGCAACAACCTTCATCAGTATCGCCGAGATGTTGGACTGTTGACGCTGAATTTCTTCTTCCGACGTGCCTTCTAAATCGAGTCCCCGGCTCGCAGGGCTGTCCAGAGGCCTCAGCTTGAACACGTAAGGGTCTTTTAATGTCTCCAGTCTAAGGATTTTGAGTTCTTTGCCATGTTTACCTGAAAGAGCAATTATGTAACAGGGTGTATTGAATCTCAGTGGACTATAATAAGAAAATTATTAAAAAACTAGCAAAGTGCACAGAGCTCGTTTTTACACGTCTGCTTCTTGCATGGCGACGCCGATTGGGAAGTTTAATGTTATTAAAATGAATTGTATTCCAAAATGTAACTACCTTCTGCAGTGTGGATTCTTAAAAATGTCAAGACTGCATCTAGAGATGCAAGGGTTCACATTATGCAATTCAATATTTTACATAGATTCTCTTGGAGTCCCTCTAGATGGTATAGGCTTGATCTTAAGACACGCCCACCTGCTGGCAATGCCAATCAGAAGATGGAGCACAAGCCAAGTCTTTTGGGGGTGTGTTAAGATCCAAGAATTTTGGTTGAAGGTTCAGAGTTGTTTGTGTGACGTTTTGGGCACTCAAATTTTACTTTGCCCAAGACTTTGTATTTTGGGTTATTGGGCAGTCATAAATTTGGGGGATAAAGATATAAAAAATTGGGTTCTGACCAGTATCATGATTGGCAGAAAAACTATTTTAAGGGGTTGGAAATCAGACAGAGACCCATCATTCCAAAAGTTGTGTGTAGAGATTGGCAGCTTTCGAGGAGGTTGCAAGTTGAAGGCTGGGGTTTGGGGACTTGTTTGTCAGGGAATGGGGTAATCATTGTAACAAAGGTTAAGGATGTGAAAGGAGAAGGCAGGATCCCACTGAATAGTCAAAATAATATTTAATTTAAATATAAAGACACACAACAAAAACACACACATGGCAGCTGCATGTGGCTCTCTCTATCCCAAACTGTCACGTTCTGCTGCACTTATCCTTCTCCTCAGCTGATTAGCCCAATTGGGTGGCATGCTAGCCATGGCCCGGCCCCACCCTCCTCCTCGTCAAAATTATTTCACATTTTTTGGGGACTCTCAGGGAAGGGATGGGGAGAGAGAAGTGTAGTTTAATTATGTATGTTTATTAAATATTTATTTTATAACTTTTTTTTGTTGTTGTTTGTGCGTGTATTATTATATGTGACCACAATGGTGTTCAGTGGTGGTTAGGGTGGGGTTGGTAATTGGGGAAGGAGTAGGGGTTAAATGTTGATTTGATGTGTTTGTTCTGTTTTTCTATTGTGTACTTTTGAATCAATCAATTTTTATTACAAAAAACAAAACAAAAACACTGTAAATTCTTGATATCTAAATGAAAGAACCCATGATTATTTGTTTCGTTTTTCCTACATGTCTGTATGTCTGGAGAACAAATAATCAATAGTTTGACAGCTGTAATGATGAGTCGGCTGAAACGTGCCGAGATGGACAACAAGTGACTTGAATGCTGTTCTGCTGTATGGAAATGAAATGTACACATCAATGCGATTACAGGGTAATATACATAATCCAACAGGACGAGGTTATATTGCTGTAGCAGAATTGCCAACAATGCACACATTCTCTAATGTTTTCAATAAAAAATGTGATTCTGGATATGTTGATGTTTATGATGAATCACAAAGAGATGTGTCCATGTCTTTAGAAGAAGCACTGAAGAGGGCTCTGTTACAATTTGATGGATGTTTATTAAACATTAAAGACAATATTTGTGCAGTCATAAAGGAAGGGTCAAGATTTGCTGTGGTTAATTCTCATACACGGAACAGTAAAGGTTTGTGTGAAAATGGTGCAGGCACAAGTGTTGTAACTTATTGTGATGACATTATAAACCTTGCTATGTCACTGAATGCTCAGGAAATACCATTTGAAGTGACTGGTGTGAAAGTAACAGTAATTGGTAAGGCACAACTATTGAGACAACTCGTAAGTCTGGTCAACAAGGCATTGTCACACATATTCAAATGTATTATTCAGGATCATGGAGCACTGAAGTAGAATTGTATTCTGCAACTGACTTTTTTTTTTTTTAAATAAATGTAATTGGATTTTAAACAAAGGTTGTATTGAAGATAAGTGTTGTTATTATACAGAAGGTATATTTATTGCAGCCACTCCTGTGGACATATTAGGATTTAAATATCCATTGTGTAAAGAACTTATACAGTAGATAAACTCTCAAACAAATGGCAAAAAAGAACCAAAGATATGATGACAATGACCTTTAATGATGACAGATAAAATGCATATGTTCCTACTCAACAGTTATTTACAGATAATGCAATATATTTGAAGCACTGCAATGGCAATCATTATGAGGTTGTTACATGTGTAATTAAGACAACATAGAAATTAAGAAGATGTTTGTGCAGAAGCATGTCAAATTTAAGTGGATCTTGAAAGTTAAATGACACAGCGGAGTACTCAAAATGTAAAAGAGAACGTGAGCAATACCACAGCAATAGTGATTTCAGGCAGAAAAGAAATTAGAGGATCCAAAAATCTAAATACTGTGAAGACAATGTATACAGTTAGAAAAAGATTGAGAATTCTAAAACAAAATATTGTGAAGAACGTGATAAGGAGAAAAAAACATCAAAATCTTTGTGCAATATATAAAAATGATATTATATGTATGATATATTGTACTACAGTCCAAGCGTGAAAGTTAAAAGCTGAAGTATTTCAGGAATGTTCATTTTCAAAAATTAGTTCCTCAATATTCTGAAACCAAGTATAAAGTGGGTAAAAAATAATTTCGGGTAATTTCTTCTTTTTTTTTTTTCTTTTTTTTTGCTAGTGCCTCTGTCATGTGGAACGATTATTACAGTTAACATTTTCATCAGTGGTATGCAGTATTAAACATAATTAGAATGGGGGGGGGGGCGCTATGGAGCAATGTAGGAGGTAGACGTGTTTGCCATCTCCTCCACAACCAAGTCGATAAAACTGCAATCTAAATGTCTCTAATCTACTTTTAAATTGGCTGAAAGTCTAGCTTGACAACCATAGCACTTCACTTGAATCTTAAACTTTGTCGATGCCATCAAAAAAGCAACCTCAGGGCATTAAACCCTCTCAGCTGCAACCGGAGGCTTCTGACAATATGGCGATGGCTGACCAAACGGCAGGCCTCGCGCTGGAAGAAAAAGACATGTCACGAATGATGGAGAAGATTTCGGAAAAGATCATCAGTGCCTTTGATGAGAGATTCGATAAACTAGAAGCGACTCTTCGAACCATACAAACGACACAATGAGAGTTAAGTGAGAGAGTCGAGATGGTAGAGGAACAGGCCAGTGATCATGAAACTCGTATCCTCTCTTTGGAAACTTCCCTGGATACCTTAAGTAAAGAGAACAAGATGCTTAAGTCCAAGCTTAACGATCTCGAGGGCCGATCGCGCCGTAATAACATCCGGATTGTCGGTATCCCAGAAGGAGCTGAAAAAGGAAGACCAACTGAGTTTGTGGCGGAGCTGATCAAGCAACTTTTCGAAGACTTTTCCGACCCCCCAATCATTGATCGTGCACACCGAGTACCGCAGCCAAAGCCTCCGGAAGGAGCCAAGTCGCGCGCAATAATCGCACGAATCCATTACTTTCAAGACAAAGAGCGCATCCTACGCCTTCGTCAGGGCCGTCAGCTTGAATACCAGGGGCGTAAGGTGCTGTTTCTCCCGGATTACACGGCTGAGGTAATGGAACAACGCCGGAGCTTCAGCGAGGCGATGCAAAAGTTAAGAGAGCTTAATGTGCGTCATACTCTGCGCTTCCCTGCCAAACTTTGCATCACCTATAATGGAAATACTGGAATATTTACGTCTCCCACGGATGCAAAGCTATACATAGACAAAGAACTGAGGCAAGTCGCTGGGACGGATTAAGAATAAATTCTGATGTGTAGTGCTATGGAGTTTATAGAGACTGTAAGTGCTTATTATCTTTTTTAGATAATATTTGGTTGTGGAGTTGCATATTTTGTTTTGTTTTACATTTCGTTCCTTTCTACTAGCTCGTTTTACTTAGCTTAGTTGTGAGTGTTAGTGTAATTTAATACTTTGCTTCAAGCTTTGCGTTCTCTAGTCACTAGGGGGAGCCATAATGCTTCGTTTGGGGAAGTCATTTGAAGCATTGGGAGGGATTGGGATGGGGGGGCCTAAAGTTCGAGGCTTAAGTTTTTTTTTTTTTGGAGGGGGAATATTATTGTGGTTTTACTTTGTGTAAATGAAAGGGAACGATGAAACTAATAGAGGAAATGCTACCTTAACCTTGGCATCTTGGAACGTTAAAGGGCTTGGCCACCCCATTAAAAGAGGCAAAGTGTTTACCTATCTCAAGTCCTTGAAAGCAGACATCTTATTTCTACAGGAAACGCATATAGCTGTCGGACAAGAACATAAACTTAGAGCGAATTGGATATCTCAGGTATATCAGGCACCTTTCAACAGTAAGGCCAGGGGGGTAGCAATTTTACTTCGTAAGGGTGTCTCATTTCAGCCTGACTCGATGACTACTGACTCTCATGGCAGATATGTCATGATTTCAGGAAAACTTATTTCCTCTCTTACTTAAACTGAAACATAAACACTTTGAATTAGGTGATAAGCCAGAAACTTTATTAGCGAGACAGTTAAGGGGTGTGCAAGCAAAGCAAACAATTCATCAAATAAAGTCAAACACAGCTGAGATTGTAACCAACCCAGAAGAAATTAATGAATCCTTTAGGGATTTTTACTCTGATCTGTATTCCTCAAAATGCAATGTCAGTCAAGAGGATTATGAATCTTTTTTTGATAGTCTTAATCTCCCCCAGTTAGATAAAATTGCAAAAGAAGATCTAGAACGCGCATTTTCTGAAGCGGATATATTGGAGGCCATCAATTCTTTCCTGTCGGGCAAAGCACCAGGCCCGGACGGCTTTGGATGTGAATTTGATAAAACCTTCTCTTTAAAACTAGCCCCTTACTTATTGAGAATGATTAATGACTCATTTGAAAATGGCAGACTCCCCAATTCACTATATGAGGCCAATATCTGTGTTCTATTAAAGAAAGGCAAAGACGACACGGATCCGGCCAATTATAGACCTATATCGCTTCTTAACTTTGATCAGAAGGTGATAACAAAAGTGTTAGCAAACAGACTTGGAAAGCATATCTCAACAATAATACACCCAGACCAAAATGGGTTTATACCAGGTCGTTTCTCCTTCTGCAATGTTCGTCTCCTTAATATTCTTTATAAGGAGCGTGATAAGGAAGCCTCAGGAGCGATCATCTCACTAGATGCCCAAAAGGCGTTTGATCAAATAGAGTGGCCTTTTATGCTAAAAGCGCTTGAGCACTTTGGGTCTGGGAGTCGTTTTATCAAGTGGGTAAAAATTCTATATATATGTCCTTGTTCATCCATCCTGACAAACTCTAACAAATCTAACCCCTTTGAGTTGCATCGAGGAGTCAGGCAGGGAGATCCTCTTTCCCCTCTTCTTTTTGATATTGCGTTGGAACCGCTAGCAGTAGGGATTAGAAGTCACCAGAAGTCATATACATGGAATAAAATGGGAAAGGATGAAGCTTTGGTTAGTCTATATGCTGATGACCTATTAATATATCTTTCTGACCCAGCCAAATCAGTTCCCTATTTGCTTGATTATATTAATGCTTTCGGTAAAATCTCTGGATATACTATTAACTGGTCCAAAAGTAAGTTTATGTCACTTGCTAGACACACAAATTCCAGCCAGGTTGGTCCCTCGGCCTCGCCTTTCAAAATAGTCGAAGACCACCTTACATATCTTGGCATTGTGATACCAAAGAACCCCAAGCAATTATTTAAATTAAACTTTTTGGCTAAGATTGACAAATTAAAAGATAATATTGAGCGATGGAGGCTCCTTCCACTATCTATGATTGGCAAAATTAATGCAATTAAAATGGTCACTCTACCACAGTTCCTTTACCTCTTTCAAAATGTGCCTACTTGTATACCTGCATCTTTTTTCAAGCTTTTGGATTCGGTTATCATACCGTTTATTTGGGCTTACAGGACTCCCCGAATAGCAAAAGCGCACTTACAGAAACCCACTCGGACGGGAGGCCTAAGGCTCCCAGTGTTTAAATATTACTATTGGGCAGCGAATGCCAGGGCTTTATCTTATTGGCAGAGGGGTATTAGTGAAACTTTCTCTATGACTGACCCTCTATGGCTTAAGATAGAGACATTTTCTCTTTCAAAATCTTGTCTCCCTGTTTTACTTTTCTCAAAAGCCTCTCCCTCAACAAAACTAATTGGTACTAATTTAATAGTTAAAAATTCATTACGAATATTAAATCAGATAAGGAAACATCTTAAATCACCTGATGTCTCCGTCCTCACACCCATCGCTAACAATCACACGTTTAAACCCTCTCAGCTAGACCAAGGTTTTATTGAATGGAAAAGTAAAGGTCTGATTTCTATTGGGGATCTTTATATAGATGGTAAATTTGCATCTTTTAACCAATTGCAATCTGTATTTAATCTCCCCAAGGTCTGATTTTTTCGATACTTGCAAGTGAGACATTATGTTCAAACGGTTATTCCACAATTTATTGACAAACCAGAGGTTAATGCATTTGAGAAAACCTTTTTGTTAAATCCAAGCTCTAGACATCTGGTCTCACGATGGGTTAATTCTTTCCAACTGCCTGTGAACACCAATCATATAAAAGAAGCCTGGGCTAGGGATTTTGACAAAGAAGTGTCCGATGAAACCTGGAATAACAGTCTCAGTAACATCCAGGATTGCTCAATAAATGTGAGACACAGGTTGATTCAGTTCAAAGTGATACATAGATTGCATTATTGTAAAACGAAATTGAGTAAAATATACAATTCTATTTCTCCAATTTGTGACAGATGTAAAACTGAGGAAGGTTCTTTGTCACACATGTTTTGGTTTTGTCACAAACTGTTTAATTTCTGGACTGCTATATTTGATTTTTTTTCAAAAGTTTTTCAAAAAGAGGTTAAGCCAGACCATGGTCTTGCAATTCTCGGATCCTCTGAGGCATTGAATGCTCTCCCAAGATCTCAGCAACGACCTCTATTGATGGGCATGACTCTTGCGAAGAAAACAATCCTTTTAAACTGGAAATCATCAGACTCTCCACCGTTCAAAGCTTGGTTATGTGAACTGTTTCATGTCATACAACTAGAAAGGATACGTTCCTTGGAATCCAAATCTCATCGCCAATTTCAAACTGTATGACAGCCCTTCGTGGATTTCCTCAAGTCTGATTAGTGTATAATTATTGTTCTCACTGTAATTAATCTATGATTAGGTTTTGTTTATGTTAGTCCAACCCCCCTTGTTTTGTTATGGTTGTAGTGCTTAGTTTTCCCTTTATTTAAACATTTGTACACTATGTAAAAAATGGAAAATAAAATATATAAAAAAAAAAAAAAAAACATAATTAGAATAGGAATTTTATGATCGTAATCAAAATGTTATGGTCATGTACAGCACTATTATGCCTAAGTTATAATAGTGTTAATTCAAAAGTAATTCAACTTCTGTAATTTGATGGCTGAGTCACAATCAATGGTATTTTTCCTCTCTGAAATTGTAATGGGTCAGTAGGTGTTTATTCCATTCAGACCGTCTATCCTTTTATCATGTTCTTCATTGAGTATTGGCATTGTGTTGAAAACCAGGGGCCCTCTGATCTGCAACCATGCCAATAGCGGTTTTTGATTCTATTTATCTAATGGAAATGTTATTACTTGAGTGCCAAGTTGTACTTGCATTTTATAAATTTGAACCATCGAGGTGTGACTGTAACCATACACATATCCCATGTATGTATCAGAGCTTAAATATATATATTGTAATCTAAAAATGTCATAACTTATCAGATTTGCAAACGCGGATAAAATAAGGTATAACCTTCTATGGTATGGTTCTGTATTTATATTTCTGAACGTTTTTATACTTTTCTCTTAACCAAGGAAATTCCTTTTCAAAGTTTCACTAGACAGTTTTCATTCCCAACATTCATTCAATACATAAAAGATGATCTTTTCTTTATTCAGACAACAGTCACTTTCATCATATTTCTTTATAGGGCTTATATTCACATTTGTCCCTTTATTTATAAGGACTCATCACACATTACGCATTCTCATATGCAATCACGCTTCAGTCATTATTCTTACAGATACAGATACTCTCACAAGCACACCAAAAAATGTCAAACAATAACAAACATGTAACAAACAACATACAATTCTCCAAACACTCAGTTCTAACGCCTGCTGGACTGGGCACGTTCTTCTAACACTTTCTTTTTTTTTTTTTAACCTTAAAAAACCTCTTCCCACCTTAGTGACGATATGTTAAACTGCTACAGTCAATCTGAGGTATTTTACCTCCTTTCTGTATATCTCACAGAGCAAACGCTCCCTTTCCAGGGGCACACTGATGCAGATAAACCCTTTCAAATTAAAATTTCGTTTTTGATGTGCATTTGTTCAAAATGGAGTGATCAGCTCCCTTTCTGCAGCTAGCAGAGCAATAACCTTCCCTTTTTTTTAGGGAGTCCAACAAATGCACACACTATATGGTTCAGAGATACCCCAACAAACAGGTCAACATAAGTTTGTCAAAAAATTGACCTTACCTGTTTGTGAGGTATCCCGAATGAAGCCCCCAAACTGTTGCAAAGTGTTTGTGAATATTCCAAGAATAAATATAGCAGAAATCCCACCTTTAAAGTAAGTGTCTATGAATACTGGAAATACCGTGATCTGAAACTTATGCAAAACAGTGTCAAAGACAGAAAAACATTGTTTTTACTATTAATCAGTTTCATCAAGAAATGAGTATAGGTCCAGAATTTGTTTGCGGTGTATGTCATCGTTTATTGTTCCGAAAACAGGTTACTGAATGTACAACACACTGCTATAAAATCAGAGGGCAACAAATTGCTGATTTAGCTGAAAGATGCATCACACTAAAGTATTTACATGTATGCAACACTGAATGTAAGAATGCTTGCCATTTATTCGGTAATTCAGCTTGTAAATTGTGAATTTGCTATACATGTAATCGAAAAAGTCTTGGTAAAAAATTGCCTGAGTGAAAACAATATGCATTTGGTGGACATCCAAAATAATTAAAATGTCTAAACTCATTGGAAGAACATCTTATTGCACATAATATTCCTTTTATGAAGTTGCTTTGTCTTCCCTGTGGAAAACAGAAAGGCTGCCATGGTCCCGTAGTGTGTATTCCTATTAATACCACAGATGTCTCAAATATTCTTTCACATAATGAATGTGATGACCACATGATAAGAATAAAACTCAAATGGAAATGAACATATAAAAGGTCATTATGAAGATAAATGTCCACGTCAGAAATGCCTTATGTCTTATTTGGTGAAACACAATAAGTGGTATAATGATGTGGAGTTTAATGAGCAGTGGGTAAACTCTTTGAATGCATATGAAGAAATAGACAATGATGCTGATGATTATGAAATGGAGCATGTTGCAGATAAAACTGATGATGAGAAAGCAGATGGAGATCAACCAGAGGATATCAAATATTTTAAAGAACAAAATGGTCTTTTGTCAGACACATCACTACAACATGTTGATTTGGGTTCAGAAATAATTGATCAACATTGATCAATTATTAAGCTGAATGCACAAATACTAAATGCAAAGCACAGACTAAATTTTTTTATGCACAGTATATATCAGAAGTTAATAAAATTGTTTCTAATGTCTCAATTGCATCGCACAAAGATTCTGAGAAAAACGTCTTAAAAGGTAACAGCCGAAATGCTAACAAACTGATTACTTGCAAAGAATATTAAATTATGATGCAGGATTCAAGTTAAGAGCAGTCAGAGACACACCTCCGTATTGGATGTCTGCACAAAAATATATTTTTGCCCTGATTAGACAGCTAGGCATACCAACTTTCTTTGCATCTTTTAGTTTTGCTGATCTGAGATGGCCTGTAATGTTGAATGCCATTATTAAGCAAGAGGGTAAACAAAAATGTGGATGAACTTGACTGGTCTGAAAAATGTGGACTCATAAGACGAAATCCTGTCACTGCAGCAAGGATGTTTGATCACAGGTGGCATTGTTTTCTAAAAGATATAATTATCACCAGCTAAGCCTATTGGTCAGATAAACGTCTAGGTTACGTATCTAACCTCCGTTCCCCGATGGAGGGAACGAGACGTTGTGTCAGAGAAGCGACACTAGGGGTCTCTCTTGAGCGCTGATATTCACCTCTGAACTATGAAAAAAGGCCAATGAGAGTTGGCAACCAGTATTTGCATGTCCCGTCCCCGGACATACGGGTATTTAAGCGGCGCAAATACGGGAGTTCATTCAGGATTTTTCTGAGGAGCCGGAAATGGTCCGGCCACAACAGGGGCTCGGCTCAGCGACGTGGCAGGGGAGACACAACATCTCATTCCCTCCATCAGGGAACGGAGGTTACATACGTAACCTAGACGTTCCCCTTCTGTCGCTCTCTCTACGTTGTGTCAGAGAAGCGACACTAGGGGTCCACTTAAAAAGAGCCATGCGCTGAGCCGTGTACGTGATCTGCTGATACAGGAGCGAGCAGGTATTCCTACGTGCAGAATGACCAACTGTATCAGGCTGCACGTACCCTTCCCCAATGCCCCATTTAAGCCATCAGGATTCCTTATCGTTACCCTGGAGGGGGGAACAAGGTGATGGCCGCCAACATGGGAATGGGCCAGCCTGGCTGGGCCTCTTTTCTCTCTATGTTTCTCGCATAGAGCAACTACGGCCGGGGCCCTTACACGCATTGAGGGAAGGGGGTCTTAGCCCTTATTAGGGCGGAGAAGACCCTGCGGAGGCCACACCTACCCGGGAGGGGAGGCAAATTTTGAGTGGCAAATACATCGCATGGCCTATACATAGGTCTTATGCGGAAAAGTAGTGCGGTAGTAGATCCAGCCTCGCAGAGGGGGGAAGCATACAGCACGGCAACCGAGGCAGCTGTAACTGCCTAAGGGAAACACGGAGTCAACTCGTGAGGGGACAGAACCGTGGTTTTACACACAGGGGGAGTCCGAACAGGAGGTCTTACCTGTGGGGTACCTATACCAGTACAGGGTAGCTTGCGGTACCCGCAGTGGTTTGGGTCGGCGAGTTCCTCCACAGAACTGCGACCCACGAGGGCTAGGGAGGAGTCAACCAGTGTCCCAAACCTGGGATCTCCTGGGAATGAAGGCGCACTGTTTCCCCTGGTTAGGGGGAAGGGCGCTGGGTGCAAGCGATTCACCCGGTCAGATCGTGGACGTGCCACCGAGTTCTACGGGCTCGGTACCTGAGAGAACACGGGACGATACTGACTCTACTTGGAGATTGTAGAATCTCGCAAAAGTGTTAGGTGTTGCCCAGCCCGCTGCTCTACAAATGTCTGCTAGGGCAGTGCCCCTAGCCAGTGCCCACGAGGACGCAACTCTCCTGGTGGATTGGGCTCGGACCCGCAAAGGAAGGGGCACGGCCTGGGTGTGATAAGCCAGGGAAATGGCGTCGACAACCAAGTGGGCGAGTCTCTGCTTGGAGACAGCATTCCCTTTCTGCTGTCCCCCAAAGCAGACGAAGAGCTGCTCAGAGCGTCTGGTGCTCTGTGTGCGGTCCAGGTAAATACGTAAGGCACGTACTGGACACAGCAGTGAAAGGGCTGGGTCTGCCTCCTCCCGGGGCAGCGCTTGCAGGTTCACCACCTGATCCCTGAAGGGTGTGGTAGGAACCTTGGGCACGTAGCCCGGTCGCGGTCTTAGGATCACGAAAGTGTCTGCCGGACCGAACTCCAGGCAAGCGTCGCTAACAGAGAACGCATGCAGGTCCCCGACCCTCTTGATGGAAGCGAGCGCGATCAGCAGGGCGGTCTTGAGAGAGAGGGCCCTGAGTCCAACTGAGTCAAGCAGCTCGAAGGGGGGTCTCCGGAGTCCCATAAGGACGACCGAGAGATCCCAGGAGGGAAACAGGTTAGGCCGGGTTGGAGTCATCCTCCGGGCACCTTTTAGGAACCTGACGATTAAGTCGTGCTTACCAAGAGACTTGCCTTCTACCGTGTCGTGGTGGGCCGCGATAGCGGCAACATACACCTTGAGGGTGGAGGGGACAGCCTCCTCTCCAGCCTCTCCTGAAGAAACACGAGCACTGACCTAACTGCACACTTCTGTGGGTCTTCGGCTCGGGAAGAACACCAGTCCGCGAACAGACGCCACTTCAGGGCATAAAGATGCCTGGTCGAAGGGGCTCTGGCTTGGTTAATAGTGTCTATGACGGCCAAAGGTAGGCCGGCTAGATCCTCCGTGTCCCGTCCAGGGACCAGACGTGGAGATTCCAGAGGTCTGGATGTGGATGCCAGAGCATGCCCCGTCCCTGAGAAAGAAGGTCCTTCCTCAGGGGAATTCGCCAGGGAGGGGCTGTCATGAGGAGCGTGAGATCCGAAAACCACGTCCGGTTGGGCCAGTAGGGGGCCACCAGAGTGACTTGCTCCTTGTCCTCCCTGACCTAGCATAGCACCTGTGCAAGAAGGCTCACTGGGGGAAAAGCGTACTTGCGCAGCCCCGCGGGCCAGCTGTGCGCCAGAGCATCTGTCCCAAGGGGAGCCTCTGTGAGGGCATACCAGAGCGGACAGTGGGAGGTTTCCTGGGAGGCAAACAGGTCTACCTGGGCCTTGCCGAACCTGTCCCAAATCAGCTGGACAGATTGGGGGTGGAGCCTCCACTCTCCGCCGGGCAAGTTTTGTTTGACAGCGCGTCCGCTATCACATTGAGGTTGCCGGGGATGTGAGTGGCGCGCAGTGACTCCAGTCGCTGCTGACTCCAAAGGAGGAGACGACGGGCGAGCTGTGACATGTGGAGGGAGCGTACTCTGCCTTGGCGGTTTATGTAGGCCACCACCGTGGTGCTGTCTGTCCTGACTAGGACGTGCTTGCCACGAATCAACGGAAGAAATTTCTTCAGGGCAAGAAAAACGGCCAGCAGCTCTAGGCAGTTGATGTGCCAGCGCAGCGGGCCTCGGTTCCACCGGCCTGCGACTGCGCGCCCGTTGCACACGGCGCCCCAACCCAATTTGGAGGCGTCGGTTGTAACCAGAATGCGACGGGACACCTTCTGCAAGGGTACTCCTGCCCGTAGAAAGCAGAGGTCTGTCCAGGGTTTGAAGGTTTGGCGGCAGGCAGGGGTAACTTCCATGCCGTGCGTGCCGTGGCGCCATGCTCGTCTCGGGACTCGAGTCTGGAGCCAATGCTGAAGTGGTCTCATATGCATCAACCCCAGTGGTGCGGCCGCCGCGGAGGATGCCATATGCCCCAGGAGCCGTTGGAAACGTTTCAAAGGGACCACGGTGCTGGTTCGAAAGAAGTGAGGCATTCCAGCACTGACTGAGCACGCTCGTTGGAGAGACGTGCTGTCATTGAGACTGAGTCTAACTCCAAACCGAGAAAAGAGATGCTCTGGACCGGGGTGAGCTTGCTCTTTTCCCAGTTGACCTGAAACCCTAAACGGCCGAGGTGCTCGAGCACCTGGTCTCTGTGTGCGCATAGTAATTCCTGCGAGGAGGCCAAAATGAGCCAATCGTCGAGGTAATTGAGTATGCGTATGCCCGCTCCTCGTAGCGGGGCAAGAGCCGCCTCTGCGACCTTTGTGAAGACGCGAGGGGACAGAGACAGGCCGAAGGGGAGGACCTTGTACTGATACGCCTGGCCGTCGAACGCGAACCGTAGAAAGGGTCGATGTCAAGGGCGAATTGAGACATGGAAGTACGCGTCCTTCAGGTCTACCGCTGCGAACCAATCTAGATGCCGGACGCCAGATAAAATTTGTTTCTGGGTAAGCATTTTGAACGGGAGTTTGGACAAGGTCCGATTGAAAACTCACAGGTCCAAGATCGGTCGTATGCCGCCGCCTTTCTTGGGAACATTGAAGTAAGGGCTGTAGAAACCCTTCTTCGTTTCGGTCGGAGGGACAGGCTCTATCGCGTCCTTGATTAGAAGGGAGGCGATTTCCTCGCGCAGGGAGTGGGCATGTTCGGCGTGCACTGCGGTGGAACGAACGCCCACGAAGGGGGGTGGAGACCTGGCAAACTGAATTGCGTAACCGAGTCAGATGGTCCGGTGCAGCCACCGTGATGAGCTGGGCAGTGAAAGCCATGCCTCTAAGCTCCGTGCTAGGGGCACCAAGGGGACGAGTATTTTGGACATACCCGGTGGGGCTTTGCAGCGGTGCGGAATAGGTAATGTGGCGTCGGGAGGCGCTGTGGCGTCCCGAGGCTCTGGTGCTGAGAATAAACTCAAAGCACTTACCTTGTTCCGCGCACCCGGCAGGGGGCGGGTTCGTGACTGAGGAGGAGGTCTGATGCTGGCGTCCTCTGGACTCGTCTGAACCGGCCAGCCGGGGAACAGTCATGGGGCTGAGGGCGGGAGCACCGCATCCTGGGCGCCGAGACTGTTGAGGCCTGAAAACACAGTGCCGTGAGAATGGCATTTGCGGGCCATGTGACCCAGAGGTAAAGGAAATAGCTCTTTTATTAAGAATTTGGGTACCACAGCCCCTGTCAGGGGGTGCGGCAAATGAAAAAACAAAAGATTCTCCTCCCGGCCCTCCACCGGGGGACGGAGTGGTCTTACCACCTCCGGAGCTAAGTTCTTGTCCTCTGGGTCCGCTGTCTCAGGGACGCTTGGGAGCCTTCCGGGTCCTCGAAGGGGTCCGTGAGGCAGGGGGCGTACGCTTCCTGCGGTTTGCTCGACGCCGGGGCTGAGAGCTGGGCCCAGGTTGGGGCGGAGCAGAAGGTCTTCTGGCCGCGGGAGGACGCCCTCGGCGAGCAGGTGGGGCCTGGGCCGTGGCGGCAAGCTTGCGGCGCAGCATGATGTGCGAAATGGCCTCTGTCTGCTTCTTCACCAGGGAGAACTGCTGGGCAAAGTCCTCAACGGTGTCGCCGAAGAGGCCGAACTGGGAGACAGGGGCGTTGAGGAAGCGAGTCTTGTCAGCTTCACGCATCTCAACCAAGTCCAGCCATTGCTGACGTTCCTGGACCACCAGAGTGGCCATCGTCTGCCCGAGTGCCTGCGCTGTGACCTTCGTCACTCTAAGGGTGAGGTCGGTCGCTGAGTGCAGTTCCTGCAGCGTGTCAGGATCAGGGCCACCCCCGTGCATGTTGCGAAGTGCCTTGGCTTGGTGGACCTGCAGGAGAGCCATGGCATGCAGGGCGGAAGCGGCGCATCTGGTAGCGCTGTAGGCCTTTGCGGTGAGCGAGGATGTTGCTCTACAGGACCGGGAAGGGAGTACAGGGCGGCCCCGCCAGGTGGCAGTGCTTCCGGGACATAAGTGGAGCGCAACAGCTCTATCCACCTGGGGGATCTCCGTGTACCTGTGGTGCGCTCCGCCGTCGAGGGTGGCGAGGGCGGATGAGCAGGTGGCGGTGCGACGAGTGGAGAGGGGTGCTCTCCACGAAGACGTCAGCTCATCATGCACCTCCGGGAAGAAAAGAACCGGGGGGGCGAGGCTGTGAGCGGCGCCCAACGCCCAAGAACCAATCGTCCAGCCGTGATGGCTGTGGGGAGGATGGAGGGTTCCAATCCAGACCCACGCTGTTGGCTGCCCGGGAAAGCATATCGGACATCTGTGCGTCGGCTTCCTCCTGGGCGTGCAAGCCCGGAAGGCGGCAGCCCAGAGGAGCCCTCAGGATCAGAGCCCACGCCCTCCGATGTCACGGCGAACTCATCTGCTTCCATTGCAAGAGGGTAGGCAGACTGGCTGTGAGGCGAGTCGCCGCCACCTCGAGCGGGGACGGGAGTCAACGAGCGTGCCGGGGCGCGGGTGGTCCGAGGGGGCGTACCCGGCGGAGCTGCACCCGCTGCCATCCCCGAATCGCCTCCATCGCCAGCCGCATCGTCCTCAATCCCGTGGGAAGAAGGAGCGACGCGGGGGGCGGCTGGAGTGGCCTGCTTACGGTTGTAAGCAAGCCGCGACCGCAACGTTGTCATGGTCATGTTCTCGCAATGAGAACATGAACCATCCACAAACGCAGCCTCAGTGTGATCGCTGCCCAGACACACGAGACAACGCCTGTGGCTATCGGAAGCGGAGAGTACTCTACCGCATCCAGGAACAACACAGAGGCGGAAAGTCATCTTTATAAAGACGCGTCCTTAAAAGGACGTTCAACGCCGCTGTGTTTTTGCTCTTTTAGAGGAAATTACTCTTTTAAATAAAATCACTCTTTTATGAATGAAAGAACTCGTGAGAGATCTTTCTTATCTGCAACTGTCGATGCGCTCAGGGGCAGGAAGTGCACAGCCGTGCAAACAGGAGAAAGCCGCTGTTGTGCGCCGTAGAATCCAACAGCATGCAGCAGAGGATAGCAGGAACTCGGTGTGTAAAACGCAGCAGTCTGCAAACACGACCATCGGCTCCAAAGAAATTTTCTGAATGAACTCCCGTATTTGCGCCGCTTAAATACCCGTATGTCCGGGGGCGGGACATGCAAATACTGGTTGCCAACTCTCATTGGCCTTTTTTCATAGTTCAGAGGTGAATATCGGCGCTCAAGATAGACCCCTTGTGTCGCTTCTCTGACACAACGTGGAGAGAGCGACAGAAGGGGAAAGAATACTTTTATCATGTTGAATTTCAACAACGTGGTTCTCCTCATGTTCACTGTCGGTTTTAGGTGGAAAATGCTCCAAAGCTGAATGATCACGATGAAGATGATAATCCTATGGTTGCCGACTTTGACACATACATCACTTGTGAGACACCATCAGAACACCACAGTGAACAGTGTTCAGAAACACGGTACAAGACAATAAAAAAAATGTCGAAAGAAAAATATAGTGTGTAGATTTAATTTTCCACAACCACCATCTAGCAGTACCTTTATTAAAAGAGGAAGAAATGCAGATGAGTTGAAAGGGAATGATGGGCATGCCACTGGAAGTGCAATTATAAAAAAGTCAAAAGTGCATTAGATTGTGAAGTGAGTTTTGATTCAGCCGATGCCTTTTTTTCCATCTATTGGGATTGATCAAGCTATGTTTGAAGTGAACAAATGTTCCAAAACAAAAAATATTCTATTGAAATTAAATCCAAAATTTCCTCTCCAAAGAAACTTCTCTCTAAAATATACAAAATGATTTCAAATCAACTTCAGACCATAGACTTACCAACAATAAAATGGGAAAACGATCTTTCAATAGCTCCTGATACCAACTTCTGGACCCAAATCTGTAAAAACATCTTTCTCATGTCCAAAAATGCGAATCTTCAATTAATACAATACAAAACACTTCATAGAACACATTACACGGGCAATAGATTTAGCCAAAATGGGTTTCACATCAGAAGTTTGCACACATTGCAATCACAATTCTATAGATACATACATCCATGCAACCTGGCACTGCACTCCAATCAAGCACTTTTGGGAAGAGGTCACACAGTCACTATCCACTATGGTACCACCACATCCCACTATCGCCCTCTCTTTGCTTGTTGGGGGACCTCACAATAATCACTGATAAAACTATAAACTCTAAAATGCTCCTCCTCATAGCTCTAACCATCGCAAAGAAAACTATCCTCATGAACTGGAAAACTCGTAACAAAATACACATTAACCATTGAAAAAATCTTATTACAGACTTCATTACAATGGAATACACATCTCCCCCTTATAATTACGCATCTGAAACTGACCTCTGCCATCCAACACTTTCTGATCTCTTACAACTATGAATCCTCTCTCTCCTTTCAACTTCGACTCCTCCCACCTTTTTAATCAACCCACGGATATTACTATATTTTTGTTATTTTTGTCATCATTGCCATTATTATTATTATTGTTACTGTTATGATTACTATATATATATAATTTTTTTTTTTAAATTTTTTTTTGCTGTTGTTATTGTCGTTGCTCTCATCATTGCTATCACCATTGCCATCATTGTCATCAGTATCATTATTGTTATTATTAATACTATTATTATTATTACCATTGTTAGTACTGTTTTGGAATTACTAACCTGGTGTTTTCACTACTGCTGTAGTTAAATCAATTGATTGTTTCCTAAATTCCCCCCTAATCTTTTCATGTGTTTTTAATGCAAAAAAAAAAAAAAAGAAAAGAAATTAAATCCAAAAGATGTTTGGATGAACCATTACAATAGAGATTTACTGCTTGCATGGCAAGGGAATATGGATATTAAATATGTTACAGATGCTTTTTCTGTAGTGCTCTACATACATCACAAAATGAAAAAAATAAATGGGACTCATGCTTCAACCTGCACAGAATGAAGCTATGAAAGGAAATCTTGAAAGCATCATTAAAACAGTTGGGAAGTATCTATATAACAGAACAATTTCAGCTCATGGGACAGTGACAGACAGACAGGCATGCTCTCGTAAAGTACAATTTAAACAATAGGACAAAATCCCATAAGAATTAGCTTGCCATTGAATATGCTGCTAAACAAAGTGGTAAAAGACCAGTCTGATGATGTAAGCAGTTTTTGGATGACAAGTGTTGTTGAAAGTTACAAAAACAGACCAAAGAAAGAACCACTAGAAAATATATGTCTAGCCAGTTTTTGTTCTGAGAACAGAGTTTTGACAAAATCAAAGGGTTTCTCACAAATGAAATCTGATAAAAATTAAGTAATTAAACTCAATAACAACTGTGGCTATGTAAAACAAAGAACACAAATTGAACCTGCAGTAGTCGGGTATCCAAGATTTTTGCCCACAAAAGATCCAGAAAAATACTATCATTCGTTGCTGCATTTTTTTTCACCACATTATGATTACTGTCAGCTCAAATGTAGCAATAAATGCTCAGGCTGCAGATTAAATAATCCATGGGATAATGGAGTTTATTCAGATGGTTCAGAATTTAAACAGGAGAGCACATGAAGAGAAATGACAATCACACTGATATGAATTATTGAGAAGATCTTAATATATTTAAGAAGAAAAATATTGATGTTGCAGAACTTTTTGTCAATGGAGCTTTTGGTACTGTTATCCACATAAGTGAAAGTAAAAAAAGATGATGATTTCCCAACAGCTATTCATGTGGAGTTTGATAATCCAAATGTTGACATATTCAAGAATCTAGAACATGTCAGCGATTTTCCCAAAATTCAACTGTAATTGAAGTACAAAAAGACCAAGCCTCTCGAGCATCCTATGGCTCCACCTCTCGAGCCTGCTACGGCTCCTCTCCCAGAGACTCCCGAGCCTCCTACGGCCCCGCCCCCAGAGCCTCCTACGGCTCCGCCCCAGAGCCTCCTACGGCTCCGCCCCAGAGCCTCCTACGGCTCCGCCCCCAGAGCCTCCTACGGCCCTGCTCCCAGATACTCCAGAGCCTACTAGAGCTCCGCCCCTCGAGCCTTCTACGGCTCCGCCTCTCAAGCCTCCTACGGCTCCGCCTCTCGAGCCTCCTACAGCTCCGCCTCCTACGGCTCCGCCCCCTGAGCCTCCTACGGCTCCGTCTCCTGAGCCCCCCTTGGCTCCGCCTCCAGAGCCTTCCAGGCCTCCGCCTCTGAAACCTTCTACGGCGCCACCTCCCTCAGCTCCGCCTCCAGAGCCTTCCAGGTCTCTGCCTCTGAAACCTTCTACGGCGCCACCTCCCTCGCCTCCTATGGCTCCGCCTCTCGAGCCACCTGAGCCTCCGACGGCTCTGCCTCCCGAGCCTCCTACGGCTCTGCCTCCCGAGCCTCCTACGGCTCCGCCTCCCTAGCCTCCTACGGCTCAGCCCCCAGAGACTCCAGAACCTTCCAGGTCTCCGCTCCTAAAGCCTCCTACGGCGCCGTCTACCTCGGCTCCGCCTCCTGAGCCTCCTTCAGCTCCACCTCCTGAGCCTCCCTCAGCTCCGCCTTCTGGGCCTTCTAAGCCATCACCTCCCTCGGCTTCACCTCCTGAGACTCCCTAGGCTCCACCTCCGAGGTCCTCCTTGGCTCCGCTTCACGCAGGTCCGCCGGCCTCCCCAGTGGCCACTCCTCCTCCTAGGTCCCCTGAACCGGCCCTTGCCTTCTGGCCAGCCCCCGGGCCATCTAAACCTGTCCACGCCCGGTCAATACCTCCCTGGCCTCCTAAACCTGTCCCTTTGTGCCCCCGTAGACTGCCTAATTGCCCCTTGTGCCCCCATGGACTGACTCCTTTCCCTTTGTGCCCCCGTGAACTTTCTCTTTTCCCTTTGTGCCTCCGTGGACTGCCCAATTGTCCCTTGTACCCCCATAAACTGCCTAATTGCCCCTTGTGCCCCCATGGACTGCCTTTTTGTCCCTTGTGCCTCCTTGGATGGTCCCTGTGTCCCTTGTTCCCCCTTTCATCTATCTGTTTTCTCCCCCGGTCTACCCCCTCACTCCTTGGTAATTCTGTGTTTTTGGTATTTCTGTTTTTTTTGTTAGGACCGTCTGGAATACGGTCCTTTTGAGGGGGGGTTATGTTATGTTCCCTGTTGTCTTTTGTTTTTGTACTGTCATCGTGAAGTTTAGTTTAATTCCTGTTTTGGTTTTGTAGTCTTTTTGTAGTTTCTTTTATTCTGTCATGTTCACTGTTGTCTTGTGTTCTATGTTTCTCTATTCACTTTCTTGTCTTGGTTCCTTGTCTGCTCCGTGTTTTCCTTTTCACCCGCCACCGTTCACGCTCCATGTCACGTTTTCTTTGTTGTCCGCCCCGTGTTTCACTGTCCTTGTCTAAAACTACATTTCCCACAATTCCCGGCCTCCCTCACTGCCTGCACTCATCATTGTTTCCACCTGTGTCTCGTTCTGTCTCCACTTTGTCTGTGTATTTAAACCCTGGTTCTTTGAGTCTCTGTCGATTGTCGTTCGTTTCTTCTATGTTTCCTAGCCTGGACCGTGTTCCCTACCCGAGTTCTTAGTTTTGTTTGTGTTTTGTTTCATCGTGTTTAATCTGTTTCATTGTGTTCAAGTTTCCAGTTTTTTCCCCATCGTGGACTTTCCTTTGTGTTTACCTTTTATTTCTTATGTGTTAAAGTCATTAAAAACTGCATTTGGATCCGCACCTCTCATCTGTCTTGTCCTGTTTCCTCACCCTGCATAACAGGAAGTCAATGGGGTATAATGTTGTATTGGACTCAATTAAGTTTTATTACATAAAAAACAAACAAACTCAAAATATCCTAATATCTTCAAAATATCTATTGTGTTCTACTGCAGAAATAAAGTCATATAGGTTTGGAGTGACATGAGGGTGAGTAAATTATGACATGCGTAACAAAATGACAATTTTCAACTTTGGGTGGACTATCCCTTTAAATGTGTATAAACATAAGGTGGCATAATTTTACAATGTTGTGTTGTTTTGTTACAGGAAGAAGAGTTTAACAGCATGTCAGCTAGAAAGTGCGAAGAGCTTGATACCTGTCTGGGCAGTTCACATGTATTGACCTACCTCAAGAATCAGTGGATTTGTTTGGGAGATTTGTGGTCCAGTTTTGGAAGGACATTCTATCACCACAACAGCGAAACCAACAACAAGGCAGAGAGGTCAACTATTAAAATTATAACACCTTGTCCCTCAAATTACTTAATGAATATTTGTAATGAATATCATGTTATTTACGTTATATTTAAGGATGTTCTAAATGTTTTAACTTTTGTACACAGATTTTTTCTCACAATGAAATACCAGTTTCTTAAGGGAAGGATGAATAGCAGGATTGATCAGCTTCTTCGCTTGCTGTGTGATGTCCAAAAATATTACAGGTAAATATAAGTTAATTTTATTACTTTTGTTATGATGCTAAATTGTAATGACAGAAATCATGTGACCAAGTTGTGGTACCCTGATTATATATTGCATATATATTACCTCTGGCCACAACCTGTTGCCATTATCAACTTGTTTGGATACAGGAAGCTCTAGTATAAACATTAGCTATTCTCTATAGCCTTATTATTGTCAATTCCTTTAAAGAGCACACTAATGAAAACATTTAGTAAAAAGGTCTGTCAGCTCCGAGGGCATTGTTGGTTGTTATAAAACTCGATCCCATAAAACACAGTATACAAAGAGTCGTCCACCCCCCCTGCACTCCCTCCATTTAGAATAGTCTTTTCCCCACTGTTTATTTTAATTAGTTTATAGCCTATGAAATCTATACAAATGTCTAAGGGTATAACAAATGTCTAAAAAGTCTAAATCATTTGACAACTTGTTCTTTGATTTAATTGTTCAGTTACCTGGATGACCTGACAGACACTGGACGAATAAAAGGAGCAAACACTGAAGAGACCACAAATGCTGCCCACTGCATGATTGCAAAAGGCCTGGATGCAAAAGTGGAGATGGAGTGTGTTTGGTTCCACCCAATACAAGCACACAATCTCACAGAGTTGACTTGGTGATGCATAATTGCGATTGCAAAATATTCCACTGTGGATCTGTGTGCAAACACTTAATTTTCTCACAAACCATTGCAGAGAAACAAGGACTTGTAATTCAAGACCTTAGAGCAGAAGCAGCAAGAAAAATTGTTGATAGTGAATCCTATTTCGCAGATAATGAAGACCTTGCTGTATATCATTTTGATGGGAGTGTAGGAATTTTACGTCGTAAAGGGGCCAAATTTTGCACATGCATTGCAAATAGCTATGGAGAGGTGTGCGTATGTATCTTAGTTCATAACATTATCTACACAACATCCTGTGAGAACATATCTGAGGATTCACACTGCTCAAAATCCAGTGAGAAAATATAACACTGCAACACATGCTCACAGGTCTTCATGATTGGAGCCAATCAGAAAATTTCACGAGGATAAGGAAGTGCACAGTTTAGTACAGAGAGCACACAGCAAACTATCAAGGAAAAGAAAAGTGACTGCACTTCATAATTATCGTAAAAGGGTAAAAAAAGCAAAAGATGTAGTCACTGTAACTTACACGGTCAAAAAGAAGAAAAAACGTGGTTGATCTTGTAGAGAGATAAGAAAAGTTTCACTGATGAAACAATAGCTATATGCTTTGCCTAGCCAACATGCTTAGTTTTGGTCAATGAGTGTTGTACAGATGCTTTGTATGAGAACAAAATGAAGAAAGAAATGGTGATTGTAAATAATTCACAAAATAATGCTTTTATTGAATGGTCTTTTGCTTTAACATTACAATAAAATATTGAATACTTTTGTATTAAGTAACAAAATTGAATTCCAAGTTACAAAACAATTAAAAAAATAAATAAAGTGGATTATAAGTATCTATAAAACACAGCAACATATTATTACAACAGAAAGGTATTATTAAACAGCTGTACCTTAACTAGTTCACATCTTTCGTAGAGGATTTAAGTGTTTGAATTTTTCTTTGAGGCACGAGTCAATGAACTCGAATGTGCCCACCATTAAACCAGGCCCGAGCCCATGGGTTGCCTGTTCAAATGTCTCCCAGTTTCTCGCTAAAGTCACCAGAAGTGTTTGTAAGGTCTTCCTGCAATTGAAGTACATAAAGCATTTGGTTTAAATTTACATAGTCATTAAAAACATTCAACATAATAAAATGTACTTTACCTGCAGGCTTCAGTTTTGGAAATTGCATCATGGACATCCTCATTTTCACACAATTCCTGGACCACTTTTCACAGAGTAAACTTTGCTGCCAGGAGCATTACGTCACTGACCAGCTCACTGCATTCATCTGAAACGAAACGATGTAAACAAATAGAATTATTAAAAAAATATAATACCCAACCTAAAAAGACACTTAAAAATCACTTAAAATGTTTTACCTTCACACAGCTTAGTGCACAGTGAAGTCAGTTTGGTCCGCTTGGTGGGCTGCACACCCATGCCAGTCAGCTTTTCCTCTGGTATTTTTCTGTGCCTTTGCTTTTCATAATAAAACAGTGATATGAACCTATTGAGTACTCCTGCCCTGAGAGCAGCGCGTAGTTCACTAACAATAACACAGCGATATGAACCTATTGCGTACTCCTGCCCTGAGAGCTACGCGTAGTTCACTAACAATAACACAGCGATATGAACCTATTGAGAACTCCTGCCCTGAGAGCAGCGCGTAGTTCACTAACAATAACACAGCGATATGAACCTATTGCGTACTCCTGCCCTGAGTGCAGCGCGTAGTTCACTAACAATAACACAGCGATATGAACCTATTGCGTACTCCTGCCCTGAGAGCAGCACGTAGTTCACTAACAATAACACAGCGATATGAACCTATTGCGTACTCCTGCCCTGAGAGCAGCGCGTAGTTCACTAACAATAACACAGCGATATGAACCTATTGAGAACAGTTATCAGTTTTACCGTCGAAATGCCACGGAGATTTGAACGACTTCTGTTGTCGCATCAACTTCACAGACAGCGAGCTACGTAGCATTCGAAAAGCATGTTTTACAAAAGTTACTCCATATTGCAGATTTGTACCGGACGACTGATGAAACAGTCGAATTAAAATGCATACAATACAATATTTAGGCTATGATTATTAGTTATGTGCATGTACGCTAATTACCTTAGTAAACGTTAGAGGATGTTACATTTTAACAAAAATATATAGTAAATTCACTTACCTAGCAAAAAATACATTCTGCCACTTGACAAGTATTGTCTTGTATTCCCGAGTCCGACTGATTCCCTCCATACATTCAAACGTCTTGACCCCGCCTTTGCTTCATTATCATTGGTTGAAGCTGTAAACCAATCATTTTCCTTTCTGCCCTCAGAACATTTTTGAGTAAGTAAAACTCCTATCTGCTTTCCTTGTTGTCCGCTCCGTGTTTTCCGTTTCACTCGTCACCGATCCCGTCCCATGTCACGTTTTCCCTGTTGTCCGCCTTGAGTCTCACTGTCCGTGTGTGAAACTGCACTTCCCACAATTACCGGATCACGCTCCCAGCCCTGATCACTGTGATATTGTCCGCACCTGTCTGTTATTTTGTCATTACCTTGTCTGTTTATTTAAACCCCACTTTCTCCCCTTCCCGTTGTCGTTCGTTGATGTTCTATGTCTCCGCTCTCGCATGTTCTTACTCTCTCTTCGTGTTCCCTACCGGTCTGTCGGCCTGCTCAAGGTTACCCTGTCATCTGTCCGTCCGTGGTTACCCTGTCGTATCATCTATCCGTCCGTGGTTACCCTGTCGTGTCATCTGTCCGTTCGTGGTTACCCTGTTGTTCTCCGCCCTCCGTATCCTCTTGTATTTAGTTTCCCTTTTTCCCATCGAGGACTTTCTTTTGTTCCTGTGTTTTGTTTATTTTGTTCTTTGTTCCAATAAAGCCGCATTTGGATCCACACTCCCGTCTGCATTCTCCTACTTCCACACTATCATTACAGAACGAACGACCCAAAACAATGGATCCAGCGGTCCAGCAGGCCAACTACCGGCTGCTTGGTTTGAGGCAAGGGGACCGACCAGTGGAAGACCACATCCGGGACTTCCTGGAGCTGGCACACTTGTCAGACTTCCCGGAGTCAGCCCTGGTGGTTTTCTTCAGGGGCAATTTGGATGCGTCGCTGAAAGAGCGCTTACCACCGGCGACGCTCGGCTGGACTTTGCAGGAGATGGTGGAAGAGGCTCTGCTGGTCAGCGGCTCGCCACTCACTGTGGGCGTGGCAGAGGAGGACCCTACCTCACCTCCCACGGTGGCGACCTTCAACTCGCCCATGGCTCTTCCCATCACGCCTGTTCCACCAGTCAACGAACAAACCCCCACACCAGTCGAAACTCCCACACCAGCCCTCGTCAGCCACGGTCAGCGAGCCTGAGCCCTCGTCAGCCACGGTCAGCGAGCCTGAGCCCTCGTCAGTTACGGTCAACGAGCCTGAGCCCTTAGGCCCCGATGTCAGTGAGCCAGCGCTTGTTGCCTCGACCGTCCCTGAGCCAGCGCCTGTAGCCTCGACCGTCCCTGAGCCAGCGCCTGTAGCCTCGACGGTCCCTGAGCCAGTGCCAGTAGCCTTCAACTCGCCCATGGCTCTTCCCATCACGCCTGTTCAACCAGTCAGCGAACAAACCCCCACGCCAGTCGATTCCCCTCACACCAGTCGAAACCCCCACACCAGCCCTCCTCAGCCACATTCAGCGAGCCTGAGCCCCCTTCAGCCACGGTCAACCAGCCAGAGCCCTTAGGCCCCGATGTCAGTGAGCCAGCGCCTGTTGCCTCGACCGTCCCTGAGCCAGCGCCTGTAGCCTCGACCGTCCCTGAGCCAGCGCCAGTGGCCGTGACCGTCCAAGAGCCAGCGCCAGTAGCCAGGACCGTCCAAGAGCCAGCACCAGTGGTCGTGCCCGTCCTAGAGCCAGCGCCCCTCGAGCCTCCCAGGGCTCCTCCTCTCGAGCCTCCTAGCGCTCCGCCTCTCAAGTCTCTCGAGTCTTCCAGGGCTCCTCCTCCCGAGCCTCCTAGGGCTCCGTCTCTCGAGTCTTCCAGGGCTCCTCCTCCCGAGCCTCCTAGAGCTCTGCCTCTCCAGTCTCCTGAGCCTCCCAGGGCTCAGCCCCTCGAGTCTTCCAGGGCTCCTCCTCTCGAGCCTCCCAGGGCTCCACCTCTCAAGCCTCCCAGGGCTCCGCCTCTCGAGCCTCCTGAGTCTTCCAGGGCTCCTCCTCCCGAGCCTCCCAGGGCTCCGCCTCTCAAGTCTCCCGAGCCTCCCAGGGCTCAGCCCCTCGAGTCTTCCAGGGCTCCTCCTCTCGAGCCTCCCAGGGCTCCGCCTCTCAAGCCTCCCAGGGCTCCGCCTCTCGAGCCTCCCGAGCCTCCCAGTGCTCCGCCTCTCGAGCCTCCCAGGGCTCCTCCTCTCGAGTCTTCCAAGGCTCCTCCTCCCGAGCCTCCTAGGGCTCCGTCTCTCGAGTCTTCCAGGGCTCCTCCTCCCGAGCCTCCTAGGGCTCTGCCTCTCCAGTCTCTCGAGTCTTCCAGGTCTCCGCCTCTTAAGCCCCCTACGGCGCCACCTTCCTCTGCCCCACCTCCTGAGCCTTCCTCGGCTCAGCCTCCAGAGCCTCCCACGGCTCCGCCTCCTGGGCCTCCCGAGCCATCCTCGGCTCCGCCTTCCTCAACCCCGTCTCCTAGGCCTTCCTCGGCTCCACCTCCTGAGGTACCCTGTGCTACGCCTCCTGAACTTCCCTCGGTTCCACCTCCAGAACCTCCTTCAGTTCCACCTCCAGAGCTTCTTTCGGCTCTGCCTCTGGAACCTCCCTCGGTTCCACCTCCATAACCTCCTTCAGTTCCACCTCCTGAGCCTCCCTCGGCTCCGCCTCCGAAGCCTCCATCGGCTCCGTCTTCAGAGCCTTCTTCGCCCTCGCCACCTACGGCTCCGCCTCCTGAACCTCCCTCGGTTCTGCCTCCGGAGTCTCCTTCAGCTCCACCTCCTGAGCCCCCCTCGGCTCCGCCTCCAGTGGCTCCCCCAGCTCCGCCTTCTGAGCCTTCTATGCCATCGCCTCCCTTGGCTCCGCCCAACACTGTTCCGCCTCCTGACCCGCCCAAGGCTTTACCGCCTGAGACTGCCACGGCTCTGCCTGTCTCTGCTCCGCCCCCAGGGTCTCCGGCGTCCTTGCCTACGCCTCCTTCGGCGGCGCCACCCAAGGCCACGACTGCTCCGCCTCAGAAGTCCACCTTGGCTCCGCCAGCTTCCCCAGTGGCCACTCATCCTCCCAGGCCCCCTGAACCGGCCCTTGCCCAGTGGCCGCCACCTAGACCACCTAAACCCATCCCTGTCTTGTGGCCGCCTCCCAGGCCTCCTGAACCTTTCCCTGCCCCTTGGGCTACACTCTTGCCATCTGTGCCCCCCAGACTTCCTGTCTGCCCTGTATGCCCCCCTGGACTGCCTAACTGCCCCTTGTGCCCCCGTGGACTGCCTAATTGCCCCCATGGATTGCCTAATTGTCCCTTGTGCCTCCTTAGTCTGTCTTTGTGTCCCTTGTGCCTCCTTAGTATGTCTTTGTGTCCCTTGTCCCTTTGGTCTGTCTGTTTTCCCCCTTTTCTAGCCCCTCTCCCCTTGAACATTTGCTTATTTTTTCTATTCCTTTTAGGACCGTCTGGAATCCGGTCCTTTTGAGGGGAGGCTACACGTTCCTGTGTCTGTCTGCCCAATGTTCTCTGTTTCACTAATCACGTTTATGTCACGTTTCCGTCTGCATTCTCCTACTTCCACACTATCATTACAATATCCATCCAGAATTGTGCAAATGTCATGAAACAACCTCAAATGCCCAAAAGCAACTTTTTAGACCCAGAATAGTTTTTCATCATAACTCACTTCATTTTCAATGAATTGAGACTTTTCTCTTATATAAATCATTGGCAGTTATGCTAAGCAAAATAATACTTTACAAGTCAAATTGCATCATTACAACATGTTTGCATGCATTATAAGAACTTCACCATCAGTTTAATGAAATAATCTGAATGTCTTTCCAGAATTGTGCAAATGTCATGAAACAACCTCAAATGCCCAAAAGCAACTTTTTAGACCCAGAAAGCTGTTTGGAGTCACTTTTCATCATAACTCACATCATTTTCAATGAATCATGACTTTTCTCTTATATCACTCACTGGCAGCTGTGCTAAGCAAAATAATACTTTACAAGTCACATTGCATCATTACAACATGTTTGCATGCATTATAAGAACTTCACCATCAGTTTAATGAAATAATCTGAATGTCCTTCCAGAATTGTGCAAATGTCATGAAACAACCTCAAATACCAAAAGCAACTTTTTAGAACCAGAATAGTTTTTGATCATAACTCACTTCTTTTTCAATGAATCATGACTTTTCTCTTATATAACTCATTGGCAGCTATGCTAAGCAAAATAATACTTTACAAGTCAAATTGCATCATAACAACATTTTTGCATGCATTATAAGAACTTCACCATCAGTTTGATGAAAGAATCTGAATGTCCTTCCAGAATTGTGCAAATGTCATGAAACAACCTGAAATGCCCAAAAGCAACTTTTTAGCCCCTGAATAGTTTTTCATCCTAACTCACTTCTTTTTCAATGAATCATGACTTTTCTCTTTTATCACTCATTGGTAGCTATGCTAAGCAAAATAATACTTTACAAGTCAAATTGCATCATTACAACATGTTTGCATGCATTATAAGAACTTCACCATCAGTTTAATGAAATAATGTGAATGTCCTTCCAGAATTGTGCAAATGTCATGAAACAACCTCAAATACCAAAAGCAACTTTTTAGACCCAGAATAGTTTTTCATCCTAACTCACTTCTTTTTCAATGAATCATGACTTTTCTCTTTTATCACTCATTGGCAGCTATGCTAAGCAAAATCATACTTTACAAGTCAAATTGCATCATTACAACATGTTTGCATGCATTATATGAACTTCACCATCAGTTTAATGAAACAATCTGAAAGTCCTTCCAGAATGGTGCAAATGTCATGAAACAACCTCAAATGCCCAAAAGCAACTTTTTTGACCCAGAATAGTTTTTGATCATAACTCACTTCTTTTTCAATGAATCATGACTCTTCTCTTATATCACTCATTGGCAGCTATGCTAAGCAAAATAATACTTTACAAGTCAAATTGCATCATTACAACATGTTTGCATGCATTATAAGAACTTCACCATCAGTTTAATGAAAGAATCTGAATGTCCTTCCAGAATTGTGCAAATGTCATGAAACAACCTCAAATACCAAAAGCAACTTTTTAGACCCAGAATAGTTTTTGATCATAACTCACTTCTTTTTCAATGAATCATGACTTTTCTCTTATATAACTCATTGGCAGCTATGCTAAGCAAAATAATACTTTACAAGTCAAATTGCATCATTACAACATGTTTGCATGCATTATATGAACTTCACCATCAGTTTAATGAAATAATCTGAATGTCCTTCCAGAATTGTGCAAATGTCATGAAACAACCTCAAATACCAAAAGCAACTTTTTAGCCCCTGAATAGTTTTTCATCCTAACTCACTTCTTTTTCAATGAATCATGACTTTTCTCTTATATCACTCATTGGCAGTTATCCTAAGCAAAATAATACTTTAAAAGTGAAATTGCATCATAACAACATGTTTGCATGCATTATAAGAACATCACCATCAGTTTAATGAAAGAATCTGAATGTCCTTCCAGAATTGTGCAAATGTCATGAAACAACCTCAAATACCAAAAGCAACTTTTTAGAAAGCTGTTTGGAGTCATTTTTCATCATAACTCACTCATTTTTCAATGAATCATGACTTTTCTCTTATATCACTCATTGGCAGCTATGCTAAGCAAAATAATACTTTACAAGTCAAATTGTATCATGCAACATGTTTGCATGCATTATAAGATCTTCACCATCAGTTTAATGAAAGAATCTAAATGTCCTTCCAGAATTGTGCAAATGTCATGAAACAACCTGAAATGCCCAAAAGCAACTTTTTAGCCCCTGAATAGTTTTTCATCCTAACAACTCACTTCTTTTTCAATGAATCATGACTTTTCTCTTTTATCACTCATTGGCAGCTATGCTAAGCAAAATAATATTTTACAAGTCAAATTGCATCATTACAACATGTTTGCATGCATTATATGAACTTCACCATCAGTTTAATGAAAGAATCTGAATGTCCTTCCAGAATTGTGCAAATGTCATGAAACAACCTCAAATGCTCAAAAGCAACTTTTTAGACCCGAAAGCAGTTTGTAGTCATTTTTCATCATAACTCACTTATTTTTCAATGAATCATGACTTTTCTCTTATATAACTCATTGGCAGCTATGCTAAGCAAAATAATACTTTACAAGTCAAATTGCATCATGCAACATGTTTGCATGCATTATAAGAACTTCACCATCAGTTTAATGAAAGAATCTGAATGTGCATCCAGAACTGTGCAAATGTCATGAAACAACCTGAAATGCCCAAAAGCAACTTTTTAGCCCCTGAATAGTTTTTCATCCTAACTCACTTCTTTTTCAATGAATCATGACTTTTCTCTTTTATCACTCATTGGCAGCTATGCTAAGCAAAATAATACTTTACAAGTCAAATTGCATCATTACAACATGTTTGCATGCATTATATGAACTTCACCATCAGTTTAATGAAATAATGTGAATGTCCTTCCAGAATTGTGCAAATGTCATGAAACAACCTCAAATACCAAAAGCAACTTTTTAGACCCAGAATAGTTTTTGATCATAACTCACTTCTTTTTCAATGAATTATGACTTTTCTCTTATATCACTCATTGGCAGCTATGCTAAGCAAAATAATAATTTACAAGTCAAATTACATCATTACAACATGTTTGCATGCATTATAAGAACTTCACCATCAGTTTAATGAAAGAATCTGAATGTCCATCCAGAATTGTGCAAATGTCATGAAACAACCTCAAATGCCCAAAAGCAACTTTTTAGACCAAGAATAGTTTTTGATCATAACTCACATCTTTTTCAATGAATCATGACTTTTCTCTTATATCACTCACTGGCAGCTATGCTAAGCAAAATAATACTTTACAAGTCAAATTGCATCATAATAACATGTTTGCATGCATTATAAGAACATCACCATCAGTTTAATGAAAGAATCTGAATGTGCATCCAGAATTGTGCAAATGTCATGAAACAACCTCAAATGCCCCAAATCAGCTTTTTAGCCCCAAAATAATTTTTCATAATAACTCACTTTCAGTGAATCATGACTTTTCTCTTATATCACTCATTGGCAGATATGCATAAAAAATGAATACTTTACAAGTCAAATTGAATCAAAACAACATGTTTGCATGCATTATAAGAGCTTCACCATCATTTTAATGAAAGAATCTGCATGTCCATCCAGAATTGTGCAAATGTCATGAAACAACCTCAAATGCCCCAAATCAACTTTTTAGCCCCAAAAGAGTTTTTCATAATAACTCACTTCTTTTTAAATGAATCATGACTTTTCTCTTATATCACTCATTGGCAGCAATGGTAAGCAAAATAATACATTACAAGTCAAACTGCATCATAACAACATGTTTGCATGCATTACTTCACCATCAGTTTAATGAAAGAATCTGAATGTCCATCCACAATTGTGCAAATGTCATAAAACAACCTCAAATGCCCAAAAGCAACTTTTTAGAAACAGAATAGTTCCCTTTACAAAAAGCTTCACTTTGATGCTGCGCTGCTAAGCGCTACGGGGAGCAACTATAGCTGTGAACCGAGCTGAAATAGTGTGTGTAACACGTCAATGAACATTGACCGGAATTTATAGCCTCGGCTGATGTAATCATTAGATGCACCTGCAGCCAGGCTATAAATGGATACGTCACCAGGTGTCATCA
Source organism: Xyrauchen texanus (assembly GCF_025860055.1). Classification (NCBI taxonomy): domain Eukaryota; kingdom Metazoa; phylum Chordata; class Actinopteri; order Cypriniformes; family Catostomidae; genus Xyrauchen; species Xyrauchen texanus. The sequence goes on along the minus strand of NC_068300.1, from coordinate 40,968,658 downwards.
GAAACTCTTTTTTCAGAGCGATTCTGTTTCTGTGTGTTTTATAAACACTGTAAAAACTTTCTAAAAAAGAAAGAAAAAAAAGAGAGTGACTGAAAGCCGCAAACGGTGCATTTTCCCCTCTTCTCGCTCTATAGCTGAAGACGACACACATCAGTTTTTGCTGTTTGTTTGGGGGTAAGAGCACGCTGCTCTTGCATTGCAGCAGGGTGGGTGCGAGCACTGCGATTTGCTTTAACAGGCAGAGTGCGTCGTGCTCGCCTCGCTTGCTTCGGGGAGTCAGCACTCACGAAAAAAAAAGATTGTTCGTGGGGCTCTTGCATGGATTTGGCTGAGGAGCAAGAGACGGGTTGTTCCCTTTCTCTCACTTTCTCCCCAAACCCAGCTGGTCCTTCACATGATCTCGAAGCGCGTTCCGGACGCTTCTTCGGATCATGAGGTGGATCGCGATTCTCTTCCCGCCTCCGAGCTTTCCGTCCGCGATAGAAAATCTACGGAGGAATTGCTCGATGTTGTTTCTCGTGCGGTTGCCAGATTGGACTGGCCACGCGAAAAAGAGACCCCCAAACGCTCCAAATTAGGGTATGGATTTTATCTTCCAGTCGAAGAAAGGGAAAGCCTCATGGGTCACTTCCCTTCATTGATAACCTCCATGAAGAGCTTTTTCGCTCATGGAGAACCCCTAAAAAAAAATATATATATATATATATATATATATATATATATATTTTCTTCCCGTGTTCACATACCCTCGACGTCATTATATTCGACTATCGTGGGTGCTGAGGCACAGGGTATTCAGTGATGCCGCCGGTCGAAGAGACGCTTGCGGGCTATCTCTCGCCGGGCTCGGCATCGTCACTTAAGAAGCCCTCTCTCCCCTCAAAGCCTTGTTTGACAACCTCCACTTTAGTGGGAAGGGCTTATCAAGCAGCAGGTCAGGCTGGTGCTGCTCTGCACACTATGCTGTTTTACAGGCGTACCAGGCTGACCTCCTGGATGACCTGAGTGTGGGTGCTGCGCTTGACGAGCAAGCCTCAGACCTCAGGCTCAAAAGCAAAGCGTGGCGAGTCGTGCTCCTCCTCCCAGGGATTGGGGACAGTCTCGCCGCCCTCGCCAGCCCCCGAAGCAAGACCTCAGGACTATAAATTCTAGTAAGAGAAAACCCTGACGGTCTTGCGCCTAGATTAGGGGGTAGCTCCCCTCGGGACGGGGCGCTTGCGTCACTTCACCCCTTCCGTTACCCCCTCGAAGCCCCTCCATTCCCACCACCTCTTGGTGTTTCGGGTTGCAGAGGCTTCCGTCAAAATTGGGTGTTTTCGCTGTTCCTGCATTTTATTCAGGACGCGAAACACTCGACAACCCCTCAACAGGAAGTGTTAAAATATAATACCCATCTCAGAGATCCTGGCAGCGTGAAAACTTCTGCCGGATATATTCTTTTCTGTGGGTCTTATAAGGGCTTCAGGATTTAATTCACTCGCCGCTTTTCCATGTTTCAACAGCGTGTTCTCACCACCGTGAACCGGATTTCTTTTTATGTAAAAAAAAACCAAACTCAATCTCCTGGTTAAAGGGGCCATGGTATGTGTTCCCCTTCCAGAGAGAGAGTTAGGTTATTACACTAAATACTTCCCGTTTCCCATGGAGGGTGAGGGGTGGTGTCTGGCTTAGATCTTAAAGCTTGAACTACCCGTGGGTGTTGAAGTCCAAGATGATGCCTGTCAAGACGGTCATGTCTCAAGCCCAACAACTCGTTTGGCTGGTCACCATCGATCTTATGACGCACTTCTATACTTCATTTAGAAGTTCTGCCACAACATGGAAAGTTCCTGAGGTTCACTTCCGGGGGCGAAGTCTTCCAGGGTCAGGTTCTTTCACTCAGCCTAGCCCTTTTTAAACGCACATTCACAATGCATGATGTAGCGCTGGCTCCTTGCGACTCCGGGGCATCTGCATTCTGAATTACGTAGACGACTGGCTTCCAGGAACTGGCAGTTCAGCACAGGGACATCGTCTTAGCTCATCTGTTTCTCTGGGGTTGAGGCTCAACGCCAATAAAAGCGTCACCTCTCCCACTCAGAATACTGTCTATCGGGGCATTGTATGGAGTTCAATCACAATGCGGGCACAACTGTCTCCCTCTAGTATTGAGTCCATTCAGATCACCCTGAGCAAAGTCAGGCTAGGTCAAGGTTGCACTGTTATCAGTATCAACGATTTCCAGGTCTCAGGGCGACCGCGTCCACGGTGATCCCTCTGGACCTTCTGCTCATGAGACCGTTTTTGTTGTGGCCAAATGCCAGGGGATTTCTTCCAAGGGCCAAAACCCCTAGGCTAAAAAGGGTTACACACCTCAGGCTTCGTTCCCTTTCTATGTGGTTCAGACCCCGGTTTTCTGCCTTGGGTCCCACTCTAGGTGCGTCTTGTCGCAGACTGCTAACGACAGACGCCTCCCTGACGGGCGGGGTAGCGGCCTTAAGTGGTCGTCCAGCTTAAGGGGATAGGAGAGTCGTCAGCTTGGTTGTCACAGTCACTGTCTCGGGTTGATGGCTGTATTTCTGGCCCTGAAATACCACCTCCTCAGGCTGCCATGTCTTGGTACGGGTGGACAATACAGCGATAAGCCTCTTACATAAATTATCAAGGAGACCCACGTTCTTGTCAGCTGTATTTCTGACACGTCGGATTCTCCTTAGGGCCCAGGGTAAGCTCCTGTCACTCAGGTCAGTTATATCCCTGGATGCCCGTATACGGGAGCAGATTTACGGTCCAGACAGAAAATACCAACGGGGGAGTTGCCCAGAGTTCGCCAGCAAGGGTTTTTGCCTCTTACTGATAGCACCGCGCTGGCCGAACAGGGCTTGGTTCTCGGAGCTAATCTCTTCCCTCGACGGCTCGCCTTGGGCAATTCCGAAGAGGAAGGATCTTCTATCTCAGGCACAGGGCAATATTTCATCCCTGCCCCGAATTGTGGAATCTTTCATGTTTGGCCCCTAAGGGTACCAACTGAGGGACACAGGGCTTTCTCCTGAGGTTATCGAGACCTTTTCAAGTGCTAGGGCTCCCTCCACTTGGAGTTCCAAGTCAGTTGATCTGGGTAGATTTTACAGGGCAGAAGAGGACCTCTTCGCCTCTGTTGATAGTGCAATGTCTCCTCTACTTCTCGAGTCGCCCAGTCCCCCCCTCGCTGATCGTAGTAACGCATACATAGCACAAATGCGCCTGCATGCATTTCGTTCTACTAAAGTTCTTATTACAGAACCAGCTTACTGCCAGTTTGCTTCAGTTCTGGATTTTCTGCACTTGCCTCGCCACTGCCAGGTTCTATGTGGCCACTGCGGTTTGCCATGGCTTGGTGGGCGGGGTGCCCTCAAAGAGGCATCGTCATTATTGCCGATCAAGCTTCGCCAGTAGGTTTTAGGGCGCACTCTACCAGAGGGCTCTCCTCCTCTAAAACCTTGGCTAGAGGTCTCCCTCTGCAGCAAGTTTGTGATGCGGCAGGCTGGTCCTCTCCGCTCACATTCATCAGTTTTCATGACAAGTTTGTGTTGCGATAGGGTTCTCTTCGCACACATTAATCGAACTTTATGGGTTAGATGCTTTGATACTCCGGACTCTTATGTCCTTGAGTCGACATCTCAGCCCATGCCTAAACAAGTTTGTGATGAGGCAGGCTGGTCCTCTCCGCTCACATTCATCAGTTTTTATGACAAGTTTCTGTTGCGATAGGGTTCTCTTCGCACACATTCATCGAACTTTATGGGTTAGATGCTTTGCTACTCCGGGCTCTTATGTACTTGAGTCGACATCTCAGCCCATGCCTAAACAAGTTTGTGATGCGGCAGGCTGGTCCTCTCCGCTCACATTCATCAGTTTTTATGACAAGTTTGTGTTGCGATAGGGTTCTCTTCGCACACATTCATCGAACTTTATGGGTTAGATGCTTTGCTACTCCGGGCTCTTATGCCCTTGAGTCGACATCTCAGCTCATGCCTGAACAAGTTTGTGATGCGGCAGGCTTGTCTTCTCTGCACACATTCATCAAAATTGAATGGTTTAGATGTTTATGCTACTCCGGGCTCTTATGCCCTTGAGTCGACATCTCAGCTCATGCCTGAACAAGTTTGTGATGCGGCAGGCTTGTCTTCTCTGCACACATTCATCAAAATTGAATGGTTTAGATGTTTATGCTACTCCGGGCTCTTATGCCCTTGAGTCGACATCTCAGCTCATGCCTGAACAAGTTTGTGATGTGGCAGGCTGGTCCTCTCCACTCACATTCATAAATTTTTATAACAAGTTTGTGTTGTGATAGGGTTCCCTTCGCACACATTCATCGAACTTTATGGGTTAGATGCTTTGCTACTCCGGACTCTCTTGAGTTGACATCTCAAGCTCATGTCTGAGACCTCTCGTGTTTTTGTGAGTGCACTGCACAACCGTAGCGGTCTGGACAGCCCCCAGTGCGGCGGCGTGGGTATAGCGTTCCCCATAGCGCTTAGCAGCGCAGCATCATAGTGAAGATTTTTGTAAAGGGAACGTCTCGGTTTACATGTGTAACCCTTGTTCCCTGAAAAAAGCGGAACGAGATGCTGCGCTGCTTTGCCGCACTGGGACGTCCCAGGACTGCTCTTCAAAAAGAAGTATCTGACGACACCTGGTGACGTATCCATTTATAGCCTGGCCGCAGGTGCATCTAATGATTACATCAGCCGAGGCTATAAATTCCGGTCAATGTTCATTGACGTGTTACACACATTATTTCAGCTTGGTAACAACTAGGATTGTTCCCCCATAGCGCTTAGCAGCGCATTATCTCGTTCCGTTTTTTTCAGGGAACAAGGGTTACACATGTAACCCGAGATGTTTGCATGCATTATAAGAGCTTGACCATAATTTTAATGAAAGAATCTGAAATATCCAAAAAGAATTGTGCAAATGTCATGAATCAACCAATGAAACTTTTTAGCCCCAGAAAGCTGTTTGGAGTTGTTTTCATCATAACTCACTTCTTTTTCAATGAATCATGACTTTTCTCTTATATCACTCATTGGCAGCTATGCTAAGCAAAATAATACTTTACAAGTCAAACTGCATCATAACAACATGTTTGCATGCATTATAAGAACTTCACCATCAGTTTAATGAAAGAATCTGAATGTCCATCCAGAATTGTGCAAATGTCATGAAACAACCTGAAATGCCCAAAAGGAACTTTTTAGAAAGCTGTTTGGAGTCATTTTTCATCATAACTCACTTATTTTTCAATGAATCATTACTTTTCTCTTATATCACTCATTGGCAGCTATGCTAAGCAAAATAATACTTTACAAGTCAAATTGCATCATAACAACATGATTGCATGCATTATAAGAACTTCACCATCAGTTTGATGAAAGAATCTGAATGTCCATCCAGAATTGTGCAAATGTCATGAAACAACCTCAAATGCCCAAAAGCAACTTTTTAGACCCAGACCCAGCCAACATGTGGGCTCCAAAGGGGTTGCACTTGGGCTGATATCTGGGGCCCACCTGGGCTACCCAACTGGGACCCAGCTAATTTTGTCCTCAGTTTCCATGGAGGACCCACATGAGTTAGCCCAGATGGGTTGATGATGGGCTCCATATCATGCCCATATGGGTAACCCAAGTAGCTCCCATTTAGGGCCTACAGGAGTCTGCCCACATGGGTTGATGATGGGACCCAGATAAGTCTTATCTAGGGCTCTTATGGGCCACAATGGGTATATATATGGGCTACCATATTTGTCTGTTTGGGTTACCTTATTTTACAGTAACCCCTAAATACAAACATTACACGTAATCCACTAAACTACACTAAAATGTTAAAGGTATTCAATGAACAGAAACAAGTAGTTCATGCTTTACTTTATTAAGCATTTAAACATGACTATTAGAACTTGCACATGTACAACTTTATTAACAGACAAATATCAAAAAAAGCTTCTGACAAACTTTATTTGGCATAACTTTTATTGTTTATATATGCATATCTGAAAACTATCAAATTAAGCATTTCACGAACAAAACAACAACATTGCAGCTTCTCACTCTGTTGTTGCTCTCCCAACAGCCCTTTGAAAGAGAAAATAAATGAATAAACCATTATGCAACTTTTTTTAATTACTTTTCAGTTCAAACAGATGTGTCAGGTTAGCCTTTTGGTGCCCCACATCAAGTTTATCGAGATAAGGGGTTTGCAAACCTGTCCTGGAACACCCCCTGCACTGCACATATTGGAGGCACAAAATGTACCAACTTTTACCACTTTTTTTTAAGTCATTTCTAGAAATTAGTATTGTAGTAATTAATATATTCACTTTGTTGTCACCAATGCTCTCTCTCCTTTGTTGTAGATCATTAAACCGTTGTGCTGCTTCCCATTTATGGAACTCACTTCCTGTTGAAGTTTGCAATAGTTCAAGTCTTCCGGTTTTTAAATGTCGTCTTAAAACGTATCTGCTTAGGCATGTGACTTTTTTGTCTGTTGCTGAACTGGCTTTATTATTTAATGCTATTGATTTTATGGATTTTGTAAGGTGTCCTTGAGTGCCATGAAAGGCACCTATAAATAAAATGTATTATTATTATTAATGTTAACCTGATAAATGTGCGCTATTATTAGACGCATATCTGTGTGCGTTTACTCCATGACTACCGGCACCGGCGAGATCACTTGCATTTATCTTAAAATACTCTGTCATTTTAGTCATACAGATAAGAGTAATGCAAACTATAAAGGGTCTACTTTTATTTCTGTAAACTCTTGTAAACGTTTGCTTTTGTAAAACAATGAAAACAATCAGGATGCACTTCCTTCTCTGTCTCGGTGAACTTGATTGCGTCACAAATATGAACCGAAGCTTGACATGTCTGCCGATTCAAGTGGAAAATAAATATTATCAGATTATGTAATCCGTATGAAACGTGCATATAGGCATCCACTGCGGGGATGACGAGTCAGCAGCGTCGTCTTAAATTCTGCAGCCGAATACACAGAAAACATTATCAGTAAATTATAATACTGTTTAGACAGTCTCCTGTTTTTTTCACCACACTAATAATCATTATGTTTGCAGGTGTGCAGTGGCAAGCTTTATGCGTGCGTTTGAGTGCTGATTACTCTATTAATTTGCATTGATTTGCACTATCATTCTTGTCTTTTTTAAAGTTTGTATTTTCACATAAAAATAAGCATATCTTAAGACTTTTACCTCTTGCTCTCCACCACGTGTCCTTGCAGTACGGTTTCCTCCCCTGTCCCTGGCACCGATTAGCCACTTTGACACTGCCTTTTCAGCCTCTCTTCTGTTAATTTGTTTTTTAAGGGCATTTTTTTTCAAGCTTCCTGTAAAATACATAAAGAGCATTAGAGTGAGATTAAATTCCATATTTGAGCCCTTGCAACAAAGCAGATATCTCCACCTTCATATTTTTCAGGAAATACAAAAATGGTATCGGATATAATATTCTGTCATACACAAAATATTTGCTGGTTTATTAAACAAACAAACAATTGAGCAGAGCAATATTTCACGAGTTCACACTTACATACAATTAGAGGGGGTAAAAATGAATGCATATTGGCGTGCTGTCCAGGGGGAGGGCTTCAAGCTCGGAGTTCGGCCCGAACCCAGAGTAATCCCTCCATTTCTGTACCTGAATACTACTGTTAGACCTAACTTAATTTGTAACTTTTGTTCTATTGTATATATCCATGCTTATAACTTGTGTATGTTTACTTAATTTATTTGTAGTACTTCACTTGTATTACCTCACTTGTCTTTAATAATGTTTGAACTGTATTGTTTATTATAAACCATGAGTTGTGTGATTGCTACAACACTAATTAACAGTTACTTATCACTGAATTGGCAGTATGCTTGGTCCATATTGTCATAATTCAGGGTATTCTGTCCAAGTATGGACAATTATTTGCATACAATCAAATTGATTTATGAAGAACTCATCTCTACAACACATTAATATGTTAAACAGCGAGTAAACATACCATACACAACCTCAAACAGTTTGAGCCCCCCAAACTCTCGCTTTCCATGGCGGCCAACAAAATTGTATTGTCTTGATAGGGGGTGGTCTAAAAGGAAGGCCATCATCCTTCATGTGGCTTCCTCCACAGTTCTCCCTCCAATTTCTGCCACCACACCAACCTAAGGAAAAACAAGATTATCATAATGGGGGAGACAACACAAAATGTTAACCTGAATAATTGCAATTAAATTTCCCCCCAAATCGTGCAGCCATAAGTTAATCAATGGCACGCTGCTATTTTTGCTATCGGAAGTAGTAATCTACTGTGTGTATCGTGTATTGAGTCCATAAATACAACTCTATTTTTCACAATTCCCAGGGAACACTCCCATAATACATATGCAGTTACCTCTCTAACAGATGTTTCATACTTGTACTTGAGTTATAATTGTGCTACAAAAATTCTACCTCTGTAGCAAAAAAGCTACAGTACTGTGCAAACGTCTTATGCCACCATTATTTTTGTTTTAGAAATGGTATAATGACCATATATAATTTCTCAGGCTTTTTATTAGAATACAGCCAGAACATGAAAATGAATAACAGCTTTTACATATAGGCTAAAGTGGCAAGTATTTCGTGTGACCTCCCCTTACACTTGAACAATAGCACACCTGCTTTTGGGCTGCATTTCTGCCAGTGGTGTTGGCAATATTGTCGAATTGATGGGATCATGAATGTTGAAAAGTACAGACAGATTTTAATTCATAATGCCCTTCTTTTTGGAAAGTGCCATACTAGGAATGTTTTAATTTTTCAGCATGATAACGATTCCAAGCACACTGCTAATCATATTTGGAGAGAAAAACAGCTTACAAAACATTATCCAGACCTGAATTTATAGAGGCAGTATGGGATCACCTAGACAGAAATAAATGAAATACGGCCTAAATCTAAAGATGAAATCTGGGAAGTGCAGAAAGCAGCCTAGGTATAATATGCCAGATGATTACTTCAGAAAACTTAAGGACTGTCTCCCCAAAAGAGGTACGAGATGCGCTCAGTGCAAGAGATATTACCCAAATATTATCACACAAAATACTGACTTTTGCCTGAAGAAGCCTTTTTGTTCTTATTTTGTGTACATATGTCCTGTACTTTCTGTTTATATCTTAATAAAGAAACCGAAAAATAAATGTTGGTGGTAACTAAAACTTTGCTAAAACAACAAAGCTGGTGGTGGCCTACGACTTTTGTACAGTACTGTACGTGCAAAAACGTTAACGATCAGCCCTGTGAATCTGCTAAATGGTCATATTAGAACATACCACTTGTTTGTGGAAGGTGGGGTCTGCCAATTTCTGCCAATTTTTGCTCCATTGCATCAACATCCGAGACCATCCTCAGGGGGAAAACAATATCTTCTGGAAGTGCTGCAACTGTACTTGCATCCCGTTGTGTGAGGAGTGATTGTATCATCCTCCCATGAACCCTCTGTGTCTCCTTGATTTCCTCCAGGACGGTTAGGAGACGTGCAAACATGGCATCTCTAAATGCAGAACTGGCACCCTGCAGAACTCTGCTGGGGCGGTCTGGTGTTACAGCTGTTAAAGGTGTTGAAGGTGGGGAGGGCTGAATAAATGGACGGTCCCGTGCAAGTGGGGATCCTCCGGTTGAGGGTTCTCTGGCACTGGGGGAGGTAAATGCAGATCTCTAAATGCAGACCTGGCATCTTGCAAAACTCTACTGGGGCGTTCCGGAGCAACGGCCGTTAAAGGAATTTCAACATTTATTAGGCTTTTAAAAATTACTTAATTTATGACAACTTAAAACAATCTTCACATAAACCTATTATAATTAATGTCATATTTACCTGTAGCCTTCCTGTCTAATAGGAAATATACAGAAATAGAATAAAGTTATCAAATACTTTATAGTCTTAACTGCATAAATTATAAATTACATTTAGATTTATCCTTATTAAAGCTAAAATTTTCTGTTACCTTTGTTTTTTGATTAACATAAATGACAGACATCACAGCAACTTGATTGATTGATTGATGTCACTTTAAGATCTGCCGCACGTGACGCGGATCTGACGCATCTCATTTCCTCCAACTTTTTACAGTCATTTAAGATGTTATTTAACTAATTTAAGACTGCTCTTGACAAATGGACATTATGGTAAAATTCTGTGTTAATGTTTGTTCAAGAGCGAAAGAGAACTCAATACTGGCGCGCGTCTTTTTGTGCACACGAGTCGTGTGAGTGTCAAATTGACGTGGCATTCTTTTTTGTTTTGTGGTGCTTGAATGGCTTAAAAGAACTAATCCTTTCAAGAACAATTGTTGATTTCAAAATCTATGTATGCAAGAAATATAGTCTTACCTTCTTTTGCGCTTCCCTTTCCCATCCGTCTTCCAGAATCTGACTCCGTCTGCAAGTCTGAGGTCGCCTCAGACTTCAAAAGCTTTGCTGTGGTGTGGGCATAGTTTCCTGTAGGTGATAGACATTTACCAATAAATATTAGTAACTACTATTTCAGAAGCACGCCTTACTTGTGTTATTAGATACATAAATATTATTATTACTAGTCACCATTCAAAAACAGTCACATTACCTGCTTTTCCCAGGACGCGCTCTTTAAACTGCAGCCAGGTAGGGTTTGGAACAAGTTCCTCCTTTACTGCCTTGCTGATGTTGACTCGTCCTGGTGGCCAGTACAAGCATCTTCCTCTGGTCCCGTAAACCACTTGCAGGGTACAATAGCTACACCTCCACCATCCAAAAAAATCCACAACCGCAAATGGTAACATGCTGGAAAAATGCAAAACAAGCAGGCTAATGCAGCTGTGGGAATGCCACAAATCCAGATTTAAATGGCAAGAGCACTATTTTTCTTCTTAATTCCTCAACCGATATCACATGCAAGTCTTTGGATAAGTTTGAAACAAAGTGAATTCCAAGGCATGCCGAGTCAATTGGGTAGCTGAAAAAAGATTCATAGTTTTTAAAGAAGTGACAGAAAACCTTGGGAGTTTCACAAGAAGAAAGCAAAATATTTCTCACAATGAGAATCCTTCCCCCTAAGGAAAAACAGTTATCGCCTTTACAGCAAGAAATGAATGTCTGTCCATCATTGTACTGCCTGTATTGCTGGCATATTCCAAGTTCATCAGTCACTGGTCCAGAGAAATGGAGCTGTTTGAGAGGAGAGGAAATTGATATTTTCTTCTGTTTTGCCACTCTCTGCTTCTCATGGATGCGCCTAACAATTTGCTGCACAGGATTTTGGGGCCTCCGTACAATCTTTTTAAGTTTACCTAAATATGTTTCGAATGGGAAGCAGGAAATGCTATCCAAAGGACCAAAGTTCCGTGCATCTTGGGCAATGTGTATCAAAGAATGGATGTTGTATAAAGTTTCTATACACTGTATCAGGTATATTTTTAAGTAGGACAACAGGACCAGTGTAAAGTAAAAACTGCCTTAATTCAGTTGCTTTCCACATACAAATTTCTAGAAGAGACCTTGGTTTCCTAGCAAAATTCCTCGGCAAATACTGCCTGACAGAAGCCATGAATGCAGAAATCGTGGTGAGATTTTTAACAGACTGTCTGCATTTCAGAGGCACTTTTAACCAAAGATAAATCAACTGGCCATCGCTCCCAAACACACAAGGTGCATATAATCAAGCACAAAACTTGAGACTAACCCCACACCTAATACAGACAGGGGTGAAACTCCTCCTCGGTGCTCTTCATAACCCATTTCCCTAAATGTCTGATCAGTCCTTAGCTCCGCAGACAACTCAGTAAAAGACATTCTCCTGTTTACATGGACACCTTTTTGAGGGAAGCGCTCACATGCGTAATACCCGTTGTTACCCTTCACACATTTAAGGAACGCACGTGCTGGAGCATCACATATGAATGCATCAGGAGCAGCAACTGTGCACATCATTATACTGAATACCCTCCTGTACAACAACTTTAACATCTTGAATAAATTCATTTAAATACTCTTGCACATTTGATGGTTTTATCACACCTGAGTATAAGCCAATCACAAAAACATTTGAATTTGGCATCTCCTTAATCCTACCCAAAATAGGCCACAAACTTACATTGTTGCTGCGGAATAAAGGTAGACCATCAATATTAATTCGTGAGCGTGAGAGTGTCTGTCAGATCTCTCAGATCAAAATCTAAAGATGCCAATTCTGCCAGAACTGAATTCCTAATTCCAGAATGATAGTATGTTCTTCCTGCTACATTTTTGGCATCACACTTGCGGTCTGTGGACATTAGGGTTCTAGCATCCAATGGCACATTAAGGCCTTTTTGTCTGAGAATTTTCAGAAGAGCAGACAATGCATTTTGAGAGAGATTGTATTCTGCAGCCCACTCTGCAAGACCATTTGTGTCATCTAGTGTGTCTGAAGCCGCATGTTCTGAATCAGAACATTCAGAGTCCAGGTCAAAGTCACTGGTATTGTCAGCAATCCCATTTTCAAAACCATCATAAAATATGTCATTGTCCAAAGCATCATAAAAAATGTCTGTGGGATATTCATTTTCTACATTCTCTATTACATCCTCGACACAATCATGATAAACAGAATCCTCCAATGGTTCATTATAGGCTGATTCCAAATTAAAATGCTGTTGTTCAAATTCATTCTGTTGTGAAACAAGACGAAAATGTTCAGCAACTTTTACAGCTATTTTCCTTCTCTTTGTTCTCTGAGAATGCGCCATTACTTTCTGTAAGAAAAAAAGCATATGACTTTCAAACAGTTAAAATTCTAATTGAGGCAAAATAATTTGTATGATCATAATAACTATTTGTTTGATTTGTAATAACACCCAAATACAAACTGATTTACATAAGCCAGAAACACCTGTTGCATCTGTTTTCATTTTATGTATTTACATATTATGTATTATTGAAGGTACAACAGCCTTATGATTTACTAATCAAACCGTGTCTGTCCTAAGCTGTACAGCTTATTTACACTAGCTTCTCTGTCATCCATAAGCCATAATTGACATCATCGTTGTAATCTTCCTGTAACGTGAGCACACAGCCCAGTGCCAAAAATTGTATAGGCCTACAGTTTAAGAAGACTATAGACTGTTGAAAATAGGGCTGGGCGATAAATCGATTTTATCGATTAACTCGAATGAGTAGTTTACGTCGATTTGTTTGAATGAAAATCGGTTTTCTCTTTAACGACCGGGCTCAGTGCTTGCCATGATAGAGATACACAAACAACATGGCAAATGAACAAGACCGCGGCAGCACAAGCACACCCGCCGAAAACATTTACAAACTGAATCTGCAGGGCTGCCAACTCTCACGAATTCACTGCAATTGTCACTTTTTACACGCTCTCACGCCACACATCCATTTTCTCATGCAGAGAAAAATCGCGAAGCAAAGAGGACACTGACACCGACAGACAAGACAGAGAAGGTTACTACTGATATGAAACAGATTCTCAGCTCTCAGATTGTCAATTCGCTGACAGATCTCAGTTCAAGGGGCATGTGAACCGATCATCTGTTACTCTTTACTACTAGTTAATAAACACGAATGATCAATAGGTAATTTGAAAGATACAGTATAACTTACCGAAATGTAATAAAATCGATCGATCAGTGTTTTTCAACTGCGGAAAGATGTCCATAAAACAGCTGGAGAACATCGTATGTCACCTAACGTTACATTTACCTCAGGATGCCTTTTAATGACCCATAGCATGCATGTTAGTTGGACTTATAAAATACTTGCTATAGAGAGGAGTATTTTGCTAAATATGATAACTATATTACACATTTATTATATTTTTACCTATATCATTAAAATATTATAATGTTATTATAAAAAACACATTATATTTAATTTGAGTTAGTTTTAACCTTTAATAATAATAGCTGACAGGGCTCTCTGTGTCAGGATACACACTAGGACAACAAGGTTAGAAGGATTCAGAGTAACTTTTAATGAAGCTTTCGTAGGACAGTAGGGAAGTTCAGATGCATCAACAGGCGCTGTGAGTATAATACTGATGAATGACCGTCTTTTCTCTTGCAGATAACGGCAGGCTTGAGTGTGGTAAGTATCACAATCCAAAGGACGCGGAGTATGAACACCAGGGAGATGGAGGAGTCTCTGGACGAGGGAAAACAGGTAAGTAACACAAGGGTGCACTGAGAAAACAGACTGGAATAGTCTCAGGAACAATCGTCTGAAAAGCACAGAGCAGGTTAGTGGATATTTCCTCGTTCAAGGTTTGACAGAGACTGGAGGTGAGTTGTGCTCTTAAATAGTGCTGGTGATTGCTGGATTGATGACAGGTGCAGGTGATTAGTATACGGGTGAGTGTGATCTTTGTGTTGTGGATGTGAGTGAGCCTGATTGCCTCCTGACATTACCCCCCCTCCAGGGTCCGCGCCAGCGGACAGTGGACCCCGACATCGTGGTGGTCTGCCTCGAGGTCGTGGGGCTGGTCGATGTGGATGTTGTTGGTGGAATTCAGTGAGAAGAGTCGGGTCCAGGATATCGTCTCGAGAAACCCAAGATCTTTCTTCTGGCCCGTAACCTTCCCAGTCGACAATGTATTCTATACGACCACCCCGATGTCGGGAGTCCAGGATTTCGTGGACTGAGTAGATGGGGTCCTCTTCAATGGTAGGTAAGGGAGGGGTCTGGTTAGAATCAGGCTCTGTAGTGGGAGGAAAAACAGAAGGATAATGAGGTTTCAGGAGAGATACATGGAAAACTGGGTGAATCTTGAGTCGAGGAGGTAGGTGAAGCTTATATGTGACTGGATTGACTTGATGGAGAATTTTAAAAGGTCCGATATATCGTGGGCTCAATTTACGACATGTTTGGCGTAGACGGATGTCTCGAGTCGAAAGCCAGACAAGTTGACCAGGTTCAAACACAGGGGTGTCATTTCGACGTACATCTGCAAATCTTTTGTGCCTGTGTATGGCCCGTTGAAGATGATGATGGGCATCATTCCACACTCTTTCACTTTCTCGAAACCAGAAATAAACTGAAGGGACCTCGGAAGGCTCACCGGACCATGGAAACAGTGGTGGCTGGAAACCTAGGAAACATTGGAAAGGTGTTAGCCCTGTGGTGGTCTGATGCAAGGAGTTTTGGGCGTATTCTGCCCAGGCAAGGAATGGATTCCACGTGTCTTGATGATCTTGACAGAACGTGCGGAGGAAACGATTAATTTCTTGAACCTTCCTCTCAGTCTGCCCATTAGCCTGGGGATGATATCCCGATGTCAAGCTTATCGTCACTCCGAGAAGAGAAAAGAAAACTTTCCAAACCCGAGAGATGAATTGAGGTCCTCGATCGGACACAATGTCCTCAGGGAGGCCAAAATGACGAAAAGCCTGGTTGAAGAGGCTCTCGGCTGTCTCAAGAGCTGTAGGAAGGCCTGGTAAGGGGATCAGTTTACAGGCTTTGGAGAATCTGTCAACTATAATGAGAACGCAGGTGTTGCCTCCTGATGGAGGTAAATCAGTAATGAAATCAATACCCAGATGCGACCACGGCCGTTGAGGAATAGGTAGAGGTAATAGTTTCCCAGAAGGTAAGTGACGTGGAGTTTTAGATATAGCGCAAATTTGACACCCCTGGACGAAGCGTTGTACTTCCTTTCTCATGCCTGGCCACCAATATCGTTGCTGTAGGAGAGCGTAAGTCTGTGTCGCTCCAGGATGACCCGTACCAACTGACGAATGAGCAGATTCGATGAGAGGTAGGCGATATTTGTCTGGGACATACGTGAGGGTGTCTGGGCATTCTGGTGGAGTAGGTTCTAGTCTCGTGGCTTCCTGGATTTGATCATTAATGTCCCATTGAATGGGATTGACGAAAACTGTAGTGGGCAGAACTGGTTCAGGTTCATCAATGGTGTCTGGAAGGGCATGGAGTCTGGATAAAGCATCCGCACGGGTATTCTTGGATCCTGGACGATAGGTGATATAGAAGTGGAACCGAGTGAAGAATAAAGCCCAACGGGCTTGACGTGGGTTTAGTCTCTTGGCTTCTTTGAGATACTGAAGGTTCTTATGATCGGTAAGTACCGTGAAAGGATGTTGTGCCCCTTCGAGCCAATGTCTCCACTCTTCCAAAGCCAATTTGATGGCGAGGAGTTCCCGGTTACCCACATCATAATTCTGTTCAGCTGGGGATAATTTTTTTTGAAAAGAAGGCACAGGGAAGAGGTTTATGGGAATCCCCCTGGTGCTGAGAAAGTATGGCACCTACTCCAGTTGTGGAGGCATCGACTTCAACGATGAAGGCGAGGTCTGGGTTAGGGTGGCGTAGAAGAGGAGCAGAGATGAACTCGTTTTTCAACGTCTGGAAGGCATGGTCAGCTTCAAGGTTCCAGGACAGGGATTTTGGTTTCCCTTTCAGGAGAGAGGTAAGAGCAGAGGTTATGGTACTGTAATTGTTAATGAACCTGCGATAGAAATTTGCGAAGCCAAGGAATCGTTGGAGCTCTTTTACTGTTTGCGGAGTGGGCCATGAGGTGACTGCCGCGACCTTTCCTTCATCCATCTTCACCCCCTGCTTACCCACAATGTACCCAAGGAAAGTAACCGAATCTTGATGGAAGATGCATTTCTCTGCTTTTAGGAAGAGGGAGTGATCTCGTAATCGTTGGAGAACACTGGAGACATGTCGTTGATGTGAAGATTCGTCTTGGGAGAAGATAAGAATGTCATCAATATATACTATCACAAATTTGTTGAGGAAATCACGGAGTATTTCGTTCATGAAATCTTGAAACACCGAAGTGGCGTTGACCAGACCATACGGCATAAGATATTCGTAGTGGCCAGAGGGGGTAATGAATGCGGTCTTCCATTCATCCCCCTCTCGTATCCGGATTAGATTATACGCACTTCTGAGGTCAAGCTTGGTGAAGATACTAGTGCCTCGTAGCTGTTCGAGTGATGTGGGTACGAGAGGGATTGGGTACCGAAACTTGATGGTGATCTTATTCAAAGCCCCGGTAATCGATGCAAGGTCTTAGACCACCATCTTTCTTTGCCACGAAGAAGAAACTAGATGCTGCTGGCGAAGTTGATGGACGAATGTACCCCTGATTTAGGGCTTCTTGTATATACACTCTTCCATGGCTCATTGTTCTGGGATGGAGAGAGAATAAATGTGGCTGCGGGGCACCGATGTATCAGGTTCCAAGTCAATGGCTCAATCCCAAGGTCTGTGTGGGGGAAGATGAGAGGCCTTTTCAGGACTAAATACGTCTGCAAAGGAGGCATAACAGGGTGGAATTTCCATGGTCCGTTTTGCTTGAGGGCTCTCGATAGATGTCACAGCAATGGAGATAGTTTGAGACGAAGTAGAGGCAGGTCTTGGAAGCTTAGGGAAGCAGGTAGAGAAACAAGTAGAACCCCAGTGCAGAATTTCTCCGTTGTTCCATGAGACATCAGGATTGTGCTGGATGAGCCAGGGTCTGCCAAGAATGATCGCAGAAGTGGAATTTTCTAACACCAAAGGAGTGAATGGTTCTTCGTGTAGACAACCGACTCTTAAAGTGATTGGTTTTATTCTGTGTTTTACATACCCAGGATTCAAGGTCTTTCCAGTCACTGATTTGGCTGTGAACGGGGTTGAGCAGAGGATTTTCGGGAGTTGAAGTTGCCGGCAGAGGTCGCCCGAGATGAAATTACCCGCTGATCCTGAATCAATGAGGGCTGTAACTGAGATGGTAACATCAGTAGAAATCAATGAAACGGTGGTGGATAAAGGAGCAATATTGAGGGACTGACCACCAACGAACTCACCAAGAGACGAGGTGGACGGACAGGACAACCACCGATGTAATGAGAGTTGTCCCCACAATACAGACAGAGATTATGGGTCATGCGTCTGGTTCTTTCTGATGGAGAAAGACGGGTATGGTCAATTTGCATAGGCTCAACCCCGCGGTGATCTGGGATATCAGCAGGCCTAGACGAGGAAGCATATGATGATTGGTGAAGATCTGGGTAACAATTTTGAACTCGGCGAGAGACTCGGATAGATTGTTGAATTAACTTCAAGGCCCATGACATCATCATAAATTGCGAGTTGTAATCTGAGGGCTGGATTTAATCCTTGACGGTAGGTTGTCATGAGTGCTCTCTCATTCCATCCACTCGTGGCGGCAAGGGTTCTAAACTTTATAGCATAGTCAGTTATAGACATTTGTCCTTGTTGGAGGTGATATAACTGCTCACAGACTGATGAATCACCTACAGGACAACCAAATACTTCTTTAAAGTGTGTTATGAAGTTTTGAAGAGAGTCAGTAACCGGTCCTGTCTGATTCCACATGGATTCTGCCCATTGAAGTGCTCGGCCAGATAAGAGTGAAATAATGAAGGAGATTTTTGAACGTTCAGTTGGGAAATTGTATGGTTGTACCTCTAGAGCGAGTGAGCACTGAAGGAGAAATCCGTTGCAATCCTCCTCCCGGCCAGAGAAAGGCGCTGGTTTCATCATAGGGCAGAAAGTAAACAGCGGTGGTGGAGCGTCAGATGCGGAAGTGGGAATCGCTGCAGCTCCGCGCTCACCGAGCTCAGGCGGGGAAATTCCAGCTGGATTAATCACAGGATTAGTTTGTTCCGAATCCATAGCGGTTTTGGTCAAACCTTCTGTCAGGATACACACTAGGACAACAAGGTTAGAAGGATTCAGAATAACTTTTAATGAAGCTTTCGTAGGACAGTAGGGAAGTTCAGATGCATCAACGGGCGCTGTGAGTATAATACTGATGAATGACCGTCTTTTCTCTTGCAGATAACGGCAGGCTTGAGTGTGGTAAGTATCACAATCCAAAGGACGCGGAGTATGAACACCAGGGAGATGGAGGAGTCTCTGGACGAGGGAAAACAGGTAAGTAACACAAGGGTGTACTGAGGAAACAGACTGGAATAGTCTCAGGAACAATCGTCTGAAAAGCACAGAGAGCAGGTTAGTGGATATTTCCTCGTTCAAGGTTTGACAGAGACTGGAGGTGAGTTGTGCTCTTAAATAGTGCTGGTGATTGCTGGATTGCTGGATTGATGACAGGTGCAGGTGATTAGTATTCGGGTGAGTGTGATCTTTGTGTTGTGGATCTGAGTGAGCCTGATTGCCTCCTGACACTCTGTATGTTTACAGCATTTGGTGATATTTTTATTTTTTGGAGAACAATTAACATAACACATTAATGTATCTACTGTACCTGATATTTATCCAAAGGAATTGATATTGAATCAAGATCAGAATCAAATCACAAGAATTGAATTGAAATTGTGAAATTTGTGTAATAAAAACAGTAGCATACCAGTCATTGTGTTTACATGGTTAATAAACTTAATAAAATTATGTTTATTTACCAAATGTTTTGACAATCACAATACACTTATAGTGATGCAAGTTTTTTTTTTTTTGTATTTTTTTTTTAAATTAAACATTTGAGCAGAGGCGTTTCCAGCATTGAAGGACATTCGGGGCTTAGCACAGACCATTTTATCTAAATACAGGGATCACTCGAAGAGTTTTTTTTTTTACAGTAACTCTTTACTTTCAGTCAAAGTACATATTAATTGTGTGAGACTTTAGTAGAACATAATATGAACTGTTGTGTATTGGTATATTACATTTAAGTCAACAAAACCACTGTCCTAGAGAGTTTAGTCAATCTCTTTTCACCTGCTCTTGTCGCTCTCCCGTCGCATCAAGTGTTGCTGTCTTTTTCTCTCTCCTTCCACCAAGCTACCACAAAAGGTGTTTAATGTTAACATTAGTTTAACATTATGTACACACAAATACACACACACACACACTCTCTCTCTCTCTCTCTCTCTCTCTCTCTCTCTCTCTCTCAACACACACACAACATACACTATTCACCTCTTGCTATCTGATGTCCTTCTCATTACTTGTTATATTTCACTCTCTCATCGCTTGCTGTTGTCTCTCTCATCAATTAATATTGTCTCTCTCATCACTTGCTGTTGTTTCTCTCTCTCTAGTACTATCCTCAACTAACTCATCCTCTCTCCTCCCTGAATCATCTGTGATGCAAAAGAACAGATACAGCACATAACTTATTGCAAATCAGCTTCAAACAACTAATTCATCAAGTGCTACATATTTCAAATTGTAGACCAATACCATTGAAGAAAATGTATTGGGAAGAGCAGATCAGTGGGATTGCCTTAAGATCTATCAAGATTCTTGAATTTCATGTACATTACCATAAAGTCTTCACAAAAGAGTTATATTATAGTGAGTAAAGTGAGGTAAAATTTTTTTTAATATAAATCATTTATATTTTTTGACATAAATAGTCAAAATGATGCATAAGATCCTAAGTTAAAGCAATACATGAATGACTTTAGTCAAAGTTCATTGACACCATGGCATCGAACTGTATATAATTCTCAATGTTCATCTGTCAAAATTCTTTCATTAGGATCATTAGGAGCATTGGGATAAACAATGTTTCACTTTTAACTTTCTCTAAAGTAAAGTGACTGATTAATTGTTACCAGTTTACATGCCTGATTCTGGCACAGCTGCTGCTGCTGGCTCCTCAGACTGTAGCTCATCTTTGCTACCCTCTACAAAACCATTTAATCAAATCAAAGTGTATATTTACTACAAACTAATATCAAAAAACAAGTCACACATACATTTTATGTTAGTGCTTATAAAACTCATTTGCTTCATTTTTGCTGTCTTTCCTGCTGTTAACTCACCACTAAGTAACGTTAGTTGATGTCAACGACTGTGCTAGCTCCTCCCCTACCTACTGCATATTCAACAGAGAGGAAGAAACGGAGTAGCCCATAGGCTACCGACAGCAAAGAAACTTATTCTATAGGCTAGATTATTTTTAAGACCTATGTCTATTTTTACAGGCTGTATGTAGTATGTGCAAAGCCAAAGCACAATTAAATAAGGCAACTTATGATTTCGGGGGTTTACATAGGCTATTGTCCGGTTTCATATTTGTCAGTCAACTTTTCAAAATACATTCGGGGCTACACTCAAAACATTCGGGGCTGAAACCCCGGAAAAATCGGCTGACGCAGCGTCTGCATTTGAGAATCCAAATATTTCATTGAATGTGCACACTTTTAAAATAAAAGCTAAAATGGTATGGCGCTGTTCTGTGATAACAAAATTCTCTTTAAATTAATAAGTCCTGCTTTCATTTTGGGTGTTTGATGTGCACATCTTATATAAATTAAGAAATTGCTGCCATTGTGATATTTATATAGTAAAACAGTGGTAAAATTGTAAAGCTGGAGTCTCAACTCCAATCAATTTGTTATAATACACAGCTGATGTATTAACAATTATAAAAAAAATAAGAATTTAATATAATAGCGTACAGATCACTTTGGTCATGGCGCCAGAAATAAGGGAAAATATGGCGCGATCTGAGGGAATTCGAAATTCTAACTGAAATTCTAACGTGACAAGAAGCTTTTGTTTTCAAAACATAATGTTAACCAAATTTGGTTAAAATTATGTTTTGAAATGTATTTGAATTAACATTTCAATTTTTTTTATGTAGTTCTTACCTTGACTACGCTGACAGCGAGAATTTCCCCATGGTATCTCCTCCCGAAAATGACAGCAGTATGGGAAGCCAAACAAACCAAAAGTGGGACGAGACAGCGGGGGTTTACAGAGCTCGCGCCGCGCTGACATGTCATCTGCGCGGTTCAATGGTCCGAGCCGCGCGGCCGATTCTTCAGCGCAGCGCGGATGTGTTTCCTAGCGACACCCAATGGGCAGCGCGGCGCGAACAATCCTCACCAGCGCTGCGCTGACCAATTTAAACAGCGCAGCGCAAACCATACATGCAAATAAATGTACAATAAAGAAACCCCTCCTTCCTTACAAAAAATTGGTTCTCTGCTGATGTTTAGGAGTTTTTCCCTACAGAAGACAAAGAAGAAGAAAGACAAGACGAAATGCATACATTTCTTATGTTTATTATCTTTAATAGTGTTAGTAAAGAGTAGTGTTGTGCGTCGATACTTTGAAGAACTGCACATAATGTATAGAGGCTACGGAAAGAGCTGTACAAAGCAGAAACTTCAATGACTTTCAATATTGTAGTCGTCTTGAGGAGCACGCCAACCTTCTGGTAATTATATCGGACAGTTTACATGTTCAGGTAATGTATTTTATTATTGTAGTAAGTTTTGCATTCAGCCATCATTTGTAGACTTTAAGCTTTTTATGTCTGAATTCCATAATTAAAACAATCATTTGTTAATTTTGAATAAAATGTTAAAACTAAAGATCGATTTTATGTTATTGATATTTTGTGATATTGATTTATAGGGTGAATTCAGTGTGATTTGGACACTTGCCATTGAGATTAATTGGAAAAAGTGTCCCTCCCAATCAACCTGAATACACATACACACACACACTATATATATATATATATATATATATATATATATATATATATATATATATATATATATATATATCTGTATACTGTTTTAGAATTGTGTAAATCAAAATCTAAATTGTGTAAATCAAAATCTGCTGTGCAGTGACACAGGGGAATCTGTCAGTTGATGGGTCCCATTGACTTCCATAGTTTTTTTTATGCTATGGAAGTCAGTGGGATCCACCAATTTTTTAGTAACTGACATTCTTCTGTGAAATATCTTCTGGGTTCACTGTTCAGCAGAAACAATCATACAGGGTTGGAACAACTTAAGGGTGAGTAAATGATGACACAATTTTCATTTTTTTGAACTATAATGTTAAAACAAATTTGTTATTGTCTTAAGCATAGTGAAACCATAACATTTTAATTCTAACTTCCAGATATCACATCACAGCTGAACAACTTTTACGGTTGAGGACAACTGGTATGTCCTGGGTTTCCATAGCAAATGTCCTTGGCATTGGTTTGTCGACCCTTTCTCGAAGGCGAGCTGTCTTTGGACTACTCAACAATTATGATGCCATTCCAAACAGTCAGCTGGATGACATAATTCGAGACATCACTGCACACACTTCAAATGTTGGTGAAAGACTAGTTCAAGGTAGGCTGTACATTATTTACTTATACTATTTTAAATAATCTGTTTTCAATAAAATTTTTATAAATTATATTTCAGAAATGTATTTTATTTTTATGTTTTCATTTTCTTTGTTTAATTTCAAGGAAGCATTAGAGAGGAAGGGGGTTTAGAGTCCAAAGGCATCGGGTTAGAGAGAGGATCCATCTTATGGACCCAGCAGGAACTTTGATTCGAAGAAGACGGCTCATTAGAAGAAGAGTGTACAATGTGAGAGGATCAAATCATTTATGGTATGTACACTGGACAGTGAAATATTGTACCACTGACAAATCAATATCAAGAATATATATATATATTTTTAATTGTTCATATTGTGGCGTGTAGCCTACCAGTATTTGTCTCAATTTCATTTATAAACAACAATTTTTCAGGCAACTTTTATGATTAACAACCAATAAATAATTGGTTGTTAATCATAAAAGTTGCCTGACAAATGATGCCGTTTACATTTATGTAAGTATTAAGTTGAATTGCAGTTCTGGGCAGCCAAGAGCTTGATTATAAAATCATGTTTTTTTATTCACTGTAAAAAGAGGTAACCTACAATTATTACCTTAAAGAGTTATCTCTACACGGTACCTATGCTTCAATTTCTTCTACTGTCAAATTAATCCTCTTTTTATTTATTTTAAAGGCATATTGACTCTAACCACAAACTGATTTCATGGAGATTTGTTCTTCACGGCTGCATCGATGGATTCAGCAGAACGATTATTTATTTGAGATGTGCCACAAACAATCGTGCCAACACAGTACTGTCATTTTTTCAAAACGGTGTCTCTCAGTTTGGTTTACCTTTAAGAGTAAGGGGAGACAGAGGTATGGAAAATGTACATGTTGCAAAGTACATGATAGAAAGAAGAGGCGCAGACCGAGGAAGTTTTATTGTTGGAAGAAGTGTGCACAACCAAAGAATTGAGCGTCTCTGGGGGGATGTAAACAGGGTTGTATCTGACTTTTATAGGCAGCTGTTTCAATACATGGAGCATGTGGACATTCTACACCTAGAAAATGAGATGCACTTATGGACTGTAACACCTGTCACAGGAAGGAGGACAGAAACAAGTATTCGCTGCAAGGTAAGCCTTTAATGCTCTTTTATCTCCCACTCTCACAATAACACACAAAATGTACTACAAGCGCACTGGGTTAGCTTGTCATCACTCTCCCCCCTGGAGGCCCTCTGGCTGCCCATTTATGCCGCTCTCCCCGTGCTCACTGAAATTAGAAGACAGGTGTTAGGCATAATTTAGCTCAGGTGTAAGCGCCCTTACCGCTTTCCTCTCCCCGTACGGGCGCTTGACCACGCCCCCGCTGCCACATACCCCCACCGCCCGACTCAGGCCGGGGCGCCATCCGGCCTGTCTACCACTCCCCCCCATTTCTGGAGAGAAAGTCGGCGACAGCCATCTGCACCCCCGGTCTGTGGACCACCTTGAATTTAAAGGGCTGGAGAGCCAGGTACCAACGGGTGATCCGGGCGCTAGTATCTTTCATGCGGTGGAGCCACTGGAGTGGGGCGTGATCCGAGCAGAGGGTGAAGGCCCGCCCCAGCAGGTAATACCGGAGGGTGAGGACCGCCCACTTGATGGCCAAACACTCCTTCTCCACGGTGCTGTACTTCGTCTCCCTCAAAGAGAGCTTCCGGCTAATGTACAGCACTGGGCGCGCTTCCCCCTCCACCACCTGCGAGAGTACGGCCCCAGCCCTCTGTCTGAAGCGTCCATCTGCAAAATAAAAGAGAGAGAGAAGTCAGGTGCATGAAGAAGCGGCCCCCCACAAAGTGCGGCTTTAACCTGCATAAACGCCTGTTGACACTGCTCCGACCATTGAACCGGATCTGGAGCCCCCTTTTTAGTGAGGTCAGTCAGCGGGCTGGTGACGTCCGAATAATTAGGCACAAACCTTCTATAATAGCCAGCCAGCCCCAGGAACTGCCTCACCCTCTTTTTGGTCTTAGGTCTAGGGCAAGTCGCAACCGCCGCAGTCTTATCTATTTGGGGACGCACCTGGCCATGACCCAAGTGGAACCCCAGATACCGTACCTCCACACGCCCAATCGCGCACTTCTTAGGGTTTGCCGTGAGCCCCGCCCGCCTCAGCGATCTCAGGACGGCCCTCAGATGTTGCATGTGCCGCTGCCAATCATTGCTATAAATGATAATGCCATCTAAATAGGCAGCGGCGTACGCGGTGTGAGGTCTGAGGATCCGATCCATGAGTCGTTGAAACGTGGCTGGTGCTCCAAACAAACCGAAAGGAAGCGTCACAAATTGGTGTAATCCAAACGGCGTGATGAAGGCTGTTTTCTCACGGGACATTGGTGTCAAGGGGATCTGCCAATAACCCTTTGTTAAATCCAAGGTCGAATAAAATCGAGCAGTACCTAACCGATCGAGCAGTTCATCAACACGGGGCATTGGGTACGCGTCAAATTTAGACACCGCGTTGACTTTTCTATAATCCACACAGAATCGAACCAGACCCATCGCTCTTAGGAACCAGAACAACCGGGCTGGACCAATCACTGTGGGATTCCTCTATTACGCCCATATCAAGTATCGCATCTAATTCCTCCCGTACTATTTTCTTTTTATGTTCGGGTAAGCGATAGGGGCGGCAACGCACCACCACGCC
The DNA here is from genome assembly GCF_025860055.1 of Xyrauchen texanus. Lineage (NCBI taxonomy): Eukaryota > Metazoa > Chordata > Actinopteri > Cypriniformes > Catostomidae > Xyrauchen > Xyrauchen texanus. The sequence goes on along the minus strand of NC_068300.1, from coordinate 40,942,851 downwards.
CGGCTCGGTCTGGATGTGGTGCTGTATGATGTTTGTACGGCCCGGTAGAGGGGAAAACACATCCGCAAATTCCTTTTGTAAATCGGAAACCTCTGTGAGTTGACGCGGTGAGAGGTGGTCTCCGCAAGTAACCGGAGTGTTAAGATTGCAGTTTTTGTTTACCTCTGGTCCGAGCTCCGCCCTCTCCGGAACTACCGTGGCCAACGTCACAGAGGCCGCCTCCACCCTCCACAATTTCAGGAGGTTGAGGTGATATATTTGATGTGCGCCCCCTCTATCGGTACGTTTAACTTCATAATCGAGATCCCCTACTCGTCGTGTGACCTCAAAGGGCCCTTGCCACTTGGCGAGTAATTTAGAGCTCGATGTTGGGAGTAATACCAGTACCTTATCTCCCGGTGCAAATTCCCGTAGCCGAGCACCCCTGTCATACAGCCGGCGTTGGCGTTCTTGAGCCTGGAGCAAATTCTCCTGTGTTAGTCGCCCCAGTGTGTGGAGTTTTGCTCTAAGATCAAGAACGTACTGAATTTCATTTTTTCTATTAGAAGGTCCCTCCTCCCAAGCTTCGCGGATGACGTCGAGGACCCCGCGTGGGCATCGCCCGTACAGCAGCTCAAACGGGGAGAACCCTGTGGAGGCTTGTGAGACCTCTCGTACTGCAAACAACAGGGGGTCCAGCCACTTATCCCAATTTCTAGCGTCATCGTGTATGAATTTACGAATCATGTTCTTGAGCGTTTTATTAAATCGTTCCACTAGGCCATCAGTCTGCGGATGGTAAACGCTAGTGCGAATCGATTTAATGCCCAAGAGCTCATAAAGTTCGCGGAGTGTTCGTGACATAAAAGTTGTACCTTGATCGGTGAGGATTTCTTTCGGAATCCCCACCCGGGAGATTATCTTGAAGGGTGCCCCTGCAACACTACTTGCAGAGATGGTGCTCAGAGGCACTGCTTCCGGATATCGCGTCGCGTAATCCACTAGGACTAACACGAAGCGATGCCCGCGTGCTGTCCATTCTAATGGCCCGACGAGGTCCATCCCAATTCTTTCGAAGGGGACCTCGATCAATGGTAGAGGGTGCAATGGCGCTTTTGGGGTGGCCGGTGGGTTTACCAACTGACATTCACGGCACGCCACCTGCGGACGTCACCGCCAATGCCCGGCCAATAGAAACGGGCTATTAGACGAAGAAGTGTTTTTAGGTGACCTAGGTGACCGGCCATAGGATTATAGTGAGCCGCCTGGAAAATCATTTCCCGGCGGCTCCGTGGAATCAACAATTGGGTCACTTTTGTCTGAGCGTCCTGCGTCACTATATAGCCAATCTTTAATCATGGCAAAATACGGGTATTCGATGGCGATGCCCGGCCGAAGCTGTTGACCATCAATTACTCTCACTTGGTCAAGAGCATGTTTAAGGGATTCGTCCCGCAACTGCTCTAGAGGGAAGTCCCCCTCAGGGAATTCCCTGAGAGGAGGGGTGGCCACCTCGCCCCTTCCCTCATCACTCAGAGCAGCCGAGGACGGCCCCGGTTCCGCCTCCCCTGCCAAAGCATCACACACCGCACACCTCTTTATGCAGGACCCATCCGCACAAATACCCTCTAAAATATCTTTAAAATTCAGCCAATCAGTACCCAAGATTAGCGGATGAGTGAGGCGGGAACTAACCGCTGCCTCCACACTATGGTTTCTTCCCCTGAATTTAATCACCAAAGTCACCATGGGATACTTGTGAACATCCCCATGCACACACCTCACCCTCACCCGTTTAGCTAAACCCAAAGCCCCAGGTTGAACCAAGCGTTGGTGGATGGTGGTCTGATTGCAGCCGGTATCCAGCAAAGCTTGGTAAATACTCCCCTGATCCTTACCGGGATCCGGTATGCTCCAGCCCGATTGGGGGCAGCCTGCGGGACGTCGGAGACCCACACCACCGTCCCCACCTCCATCAGCGGACACTGATCCCGATCCAGTGGTCCGGATCTCCGCACCTCCAACAGGCCGGCCCAGGCGTTGCGGCCGCACTTGTGCTGGCGGGCGCCCCCAACTGAGAAGGAGAGCGGCTGAATGACGGGGAATGGGAGGGTACATTCTCCCAAGGCCGGGAAGCTGGTCTCTGGAACCCTCCACGCCTGCACGGGGCAGGAACGGGCCCTGGGGAGAGAACATAGGGGAGGGGGGGAGGGCAGGGGCAGACACAAGGGAAGGGGAAAGAGAGAGAGAAGAAGAGGGCTCGTCCGCCCTCGGGATCGCCGCCAAGTGGTCCTCCGCCAGCGAACAGCTTCCTCCAGCGACGCCGGGCGATGGCACTGGACCCACCCCGTCGTCTCCGAGGCAGCCGTTGAACGAACTGTTCCAGTACCACCTGGTCGATCACTCCCTCGACGTCGCGGTCCCCCGCGAGCAGCCACCTCCGACAGGCGTCCCGGAGCCGTTGAGCAAACGCGAACGGGCGATCGGACATTTCTAATTTCATGCCCCGGAAGAGCTGGCGATTCTCTTCCGGGCTCCGACCAACCCGCTGCAGAATAGAGCTCTTCAGATCGGAGTAGGCCAGGAGGTTCGTCGTCGGCAGCTGCTGTGCCGCAAGTTGAGCTTCCCCGGACAGGAGAGGAATCAGGCGGGCTGCCCACTGTTCGCGGGGCCAGCCCCAGATTTCTGCTGAGCGCTCGAACAAATCGAGGAAGGCCTCAGGATCATCTGCTGCCCCCATCTTCTGTAGCATGGGGGGGCAGCGTAGCGCGGGTGTCCGGGGTCGTGGTTGTGGCCGGCGCGGCCTCCTGGCTGAGGAGGCTCCGGATGGCGAGACGGTCCTCTGCCTGAGCCCGCATGATTTCGAAAAACCGGTGATCTTGGTCCTGCCGGAGCTCAAGCAGGGATTGCTGGTGGCTTTGATGCAGCGTCGCAAGGGACTGGAGGACTTCTGCCAGCTGGGAGGACTCTATGGGGCGACCACTTTCCATGCTTGGAATGTTGCTTTTTCCAAAAGTCCCGGGTTTCGGCACCAGTGTAACACCTGTCACAGGAAGGAGGACAGGAAACAAGTATTCGCTGCAAGGTAAGCCTTTAATGCTCTTTTATCTCCCACTCTCACAATAACACACAAAATGTACTACAAGCGCACTGGGTTAGCTTGTCATCACTCTCCCCCCTGGAGGCCCTCTGGCTGCCCTTTTATGCCGCTCTCCCCGTGCTCACTGAAATTAGAGACAGGTGTTAGGCATAATTTAGCTCAGGTGTAAGCGCCCTTACCGCTTTCCTCTCCCCGGACGGACGCTTGACCACGCCCCCGCTGCCACATGGACCTTGCACTATGTCTTTCTTGGGAGAATTCAGCGGTCCTGTGATGAGTTTGTCAGACAATGGAATTATCACAATCTAAGAACGGAGGGTGCCATGAGTCCACTGGCATTGTGGAATTCTGGTATGATTATTGAGCCAAACCTTGTCCTTAATGCATCTGACATAGAAGACTATGTCATTGACTTTGTAGGGGAATATGAGACTGACACATGGGCCATCACAGTTCCAGAAAGCACTTTAAGAGTTAGTGTTGCAGATACTGATAACCTTCAAACATTGCTGGATCCCTTATCAGATGATGGAAACTATGGAATACAGCACTACTTATTTGTATTTAACTACGTATATATCATCACGCTACACATAATACAAATTTACACACATGACACAAGAATTCAGATACAAACTTTAATTTTATACAGTAATTTTCAAAATCCATTAGATATATTTTGAACCTTTTAGGTTAGTAAAATGAATCCATAAAACAGTCAATTTAGTCCAAGTATTTTATAGACAAATACAGTTGTGTTCTCAGTATGTCCTCTGTAAATTGTGTAACAATAAACTATTGAAATGTTTTTGTACTTTCAGGCAAATGTAGTCTTTTTTTATCAGAACAGTCACTACAACTCATTTTTAAAGTTAAAACTGAATTGAAAAATGTCAATTTTCTTTAGAGGTGAACTATAGCCTTTGGACAAACATGTCTATATTTGTAAAGAATAGTTATCCCCAGAATGAAAATTATCCCATCATTTTATCACCCTCAAGTCATCCTAGTTGTATAGGACTTTCTTATTTTTATTAAGAATTTGATTTAATATTAATAGAATTGTGTTCGACTGAAAGAAGAAAGTCATATACAACTAGGATGACTTGAGGGTGAATAAATTATGGGATAATTTTCATTTTGAGGTCAACTATTACTCTAATATATTGAACATTTGGAAAACCATGGCAGCATGATCAAGAACATGATCAAGAGCAAGATTCAGAATATTATACCAGATCTAAATTTTTCCAAACCCAACTGAGCCTTTTACTGCATCTATCAGCAGGTTTTCTAACTCTGATTCATCAAGTACCCCTCTTGGAAGGAAAACCACCATTGAGCAAGTTGATGCATAAGGCAGTCTCCGGCATCCATCTTCTTGAGTGTAAAAGTCAATTTCAGCTTTTTTGGGAAAGCCAAGAGGAGGGACAGCATCAGCACCGGCCATGAATGTCAGAAGATCCTCAAACATCAGAGAGGTCTCTTTTTCTGTTAATCACATGATAAAACATAAATTCCCGGTTTCATAGACAAGGTTTAAGCCTAGTCCTGGACTAAATGTTTGAGCTGTTTTAATCTCTTAAAATATGTCAGTGTCATTGTTTTGTCTGAAGATGCACAACAGTATTTTTTTTTCTAAGGCACATTTATTAAATCTACTTAAATGCCCTAATGGAACAAAGGCCTAATCCTGGCTTTATCTAAACCAGGGGTGGGGAACGTTGATACTGAAGGGCCGTTGATCCTGGAGGGCCATTGTCCTTTAGCTCCAACCCCAATTAAACACACCTGAAGCTAATCAAGGTCTTCAGGATTGCTAAAGTTACAGGCAGGTGAGTGTTTTTTTCAGGGTTGGAGCTAAACTCTGCAGGACAATAACCATCCAGGATCAACGTTCTCCACCCCTGATCTGAACCCTGTTTATGTATCCATGCCCAAGTGAAATAACCAAGCTCTTAAACCAACATTATAAATGAAAATACATTAATTATATTACAACCTACCCTGAATGCTGTTGAGAAAACATTCCCAAGCAAAGATGGTGTCCTCTTCAATCTGTCTGTGGTTGCCTTAAACTGTGAAATCATGCTAGCAGGCCTGGGGTAACAAACAGATAACAATCAAAATAAAGGTGTTTATTTACGTTTAACTGCACTGTTATAAATTTGTTGAGTTTGATATTGACTTAAGATATGTTGGCTTCTTTTACCTAAGATAAATAAAGTGATAAATTAGGTCTCCCACACTTTTGCACTGCTTGATCTAAAAAGACCAGTTTTAGACAATATTAGATTACCATTTAATTGTTCATCAGGTTAAACATATAGGTGATAATAGGCTACCTGTTGCAACTTTAACTGCACTTCATCATCTTGCATGTCATGAAAATCAAACCTATCCAACTGCCCTTCCTTTCCACACATCAACAAATACAAAGCCGGATGAAGGGCTTTAATGCCTGGGCCTCCATGAATCTGTGACCAAGCAATGAGTTTTCCACACGTGTAAAACTGGTTCTGTTCTAAGGCTGACTGGTTGTAGACAAAAAAAAACCTGGCCTTGCTTTCCTTCAAAAATTCCAAGTGCTGACTCTGCCTCGATCATTAAGAGCCTGATGGAAGGAAAATTATATTTGTTATAACATTATATACATTTTCAACTCAAAGTAGTCTATTACTAGTTGTTTCAGTTTATTACTTCAAATAAAGTTAGAATTAGTTTAAAATGTATATACCAAGTAAAAATGTTTGTGGACGAACTGTAGTACACAGAATAAGTACATTTATTTTAGTTTGAGCATTTCTGAATATTAGAAAGGGAATTCAATATTTCTGGATCTTTGAGATAAAGGTTAATTGTACTATAAAAATGTACTGTAACTTTCAGAACAGAAAACTTCCCCCCAATTAATAGTTCCTAGAATATCAAAATCCACTAAAGGAGGAAGATCCTTTTCATATTTGGCTCCTAAACTATGGAATAGTCTCCCAAACACTGTTCGAGATGCAGACACACTCTCTCAGTTTAAGTCTAGACTAAAGACTCATCTATTTAGCCAGGCATACACCTAATTTATCCTCCAACCCACAATTAGGCTGCTTTAGTTGGGTCTGCCGGAACCAGAAACCAGAAACATTGAGCATGATCTCTAACTCTGCAATAAATTAAATGGCATCTACGCTTACATCTTTTTATTTGTTTCCCTGTCTCAACCTCGGGACTCCTATCCTGAGGTCACCAGAACTGGCTGGATCCAGCACCATTCCTGCTTCATGTTGGACTCCACTGCTACATGTCGCAGAATGATGATGACTAAATGCAGCCGGTGCCAGCCAAACATCACTTCAATCTATTATGACCGGACTTCAGAGGATGAAATGATGTCAACTCCAACCTGCATCACCTCAGTCTATTTATGGACTACGATCTTGAAATGAAATGCTTAGACTAACTATTGCCAACAAAAGCCTTCATCAGCCAATTAACAAGGACAATTGCATCTATGTGAACTTCTGCAATTAATCAAGATGGACTTCAAAGACTTTGGTCATTAATCTTACAGTTCAAACACAATCGATGTTTAATCACTGACACCTTAATACTTAGTTTAATAATTTTAAACCATGATTTTACCTATACATAATTAATATTTACATTACATTCATAATGTTAGCCAGAGTGACTCACTCTGTGAGTCTGGTTTCTCCCAAGGTTATTTTTCTCCATTAATTGAATTGAATTGAATTATCCCTAGTATCATACCTCACAATATAAAATCTGACTTGTACCCATGAGTTTAGCCCTTAATATTTTGTTTCAGTTTTTCAAGATGCAACATTTGTACCCCCAGTCTAGCAGTACAAGTGTTTATACCAACCTAAAGAACTCTCTTTGTGGCCCACCATGATCTCCAACAAACTCAATTCATGGAGTTCTGTTCCAATCAAAGTAGGAGCTTGACAGAGCTTGATAGGCACTGTGAAGAATTTTGGACCGTCTTGCAACAACAATGGTACAATTTTGAGTGTCAAGGTGGTCTTTCTGGAATGATCTCAGAATGTCAGCCAAATCTGCTTCTTCCTAAATAAAGGTTGAGAAATTTAACAGAATATTATTATTAGCTATACATTTCATGCAAAGTGTCTGGTTAGTATGTACTCACAGAGTCTGAATTGGTGTAATTGGGAGAGCCCAACATAACAGTTTCTTCCTCTGTGTCTGTTAGAACCACAAAGTCCTCCCTTAAAAATAAGAAACTGAAAAATAATAATTTTTTTTTTTTTTTTGTCATTGTTTACTCACTGTCAGGTTGTTTCAAACCTGTATGACGTTCTTTCCTATTGTCCAATAGGAGATATTTAATTTTAATTCAACAAAATGTTTTTGACTGCTGAATGCTATAATTGACAATCAGAATCAAGTATTCCATAGCAACATGCAATAAAAATAATAATAATAACAAACCCATTCTGAACTTCGGAGTTTGAATGTTCTTCATTTGCTGGTGGTATAACCCTGTAGTCCACCTAAAAAAATGCTTTAGTAATTATTATTATTGTTTTTACAGACACAGCAGAGACATTGTGAGATCACCTTTAAAGGTACACTATAAAAATTTAACCACTGGGGAATAGCCCAATACTTGCTTGACTCATCATAAACAGAGAAGTACCTCCGGCAACAATGTAATTCCACAAGACACATGCAGTGTTGTTTATTAACCACCACACTAGAGAGCCAAAAGTTACATAGTGTACCTCTGAGTGACACATTTTTAGTACATTATGTTATATCTATACAAAGGACTACAAGGGAACCAGATTTTCATTTGTGCGAAATTAAAATATAAAATACCGTAATTTCCGGACTATAAGCCGCAACTTTTTTCCCACGCTTTGAACCTCGCGGCTTATACAATGACGCGGCTAATATATGGATTTTTCCCGCTTTCAAATGTTATATATATATATATATATTAAAAAAAACATTCTGTGACGTGCTCAGTTTTTTGGCGGCGTGAAGCTTTCATTAGACCAATGAAATTGCCGAACGGGTTAAGGTCAAAACAACTTTTTTTGTATACTGTTTAGATTAAATCGAGCACGCTCAAACTTCCCATCATTCTGATTACGGTAGTAATTTTGTCACCCTCACCATGGCAAAGACATGGAGAAACGCATATGATGCTGCTTTCAAGTTGAAGGCGATTGATCTGGCTGTTGCACGGGAGCTTGGTCTTAATGAGTCGATGATAAGACGTTGGAAACAGCAGCGTGAGGAATTGACTGTGCAAAAATACAACAAAATCTGAGGCTATTCAACTCCGACACTGAAGGTTTTCAGTGGTTTCAGTGCACAGGACGAGGAAGATTATGACCAATTACTTTCTTGGTAGGCTACTGTTTACTGCAAATGTTTTATTACAAGCCGTGTGTGGCAGCGGGGGCGTGGTCAAGCGCCCGTCCGGGAGAGAAAAGCTGTAAGGGCGCTTACACCTGCGCTAAATTATGTCTAACACCGGTGTCTAATTTCAAGTGCCCTGCTTCACATGTCCTTCTTGGGAAAACTGTCACACGGGCACCAGTGTGACAGTTTTCAGCAGGGCACTTGACGTTCCAAGTAAGGCTTTTAATGGCCACAGCAATGTTTACAATCAATTTTATAAAGTTTCTCAATTCCTCTATGCGCCAACACTAGACTGACGTGTGTCACTCTCTCAGCTCTGTGGCTGCTGCCTTTTTATGACGCTCTCCCCATGCTTACTGAAATTAGACACCGGTGTTAGACATAATTTAGCTCAGGTGTAAGCGCCCTTACCGCTTTTCTCTCCAGGACGGGCGCTTGACCACGCCCCCGCTGCCACACCGTGTTTCGTTAAAGCCTATTTATTTTTGTTACAAGCCGTGTTTCGTTAAAGCCTGAGTAAAGTTCATTTGTTTCAATGTACCGGTAGGCAGGTGCGGCTTATTTATGTTCAAAATAATATTTTATTTAAAAATCAGTGGGTGCGGCTTATATTCGGGTGCGCTCAATAGTCCGGAAATTACGGTACTTACATCTGGAGTTCCAGCATTCACCCATTCATAGATCACAGGGCTCTCATTGCCCTAAAAAAATTATGTACTTTCAGAATTTAATAATGAAAATATCATAATTATTCATTAACTTTCAAGAAATATTATAATTGTTGCATATCATTATTAGAAGTATTATTACAAAAATAACTGCTACAAACTTAACACGCAGTTACCTGGATCTGAAGTGGAGAGGTAGATGTCAGGGACCAATGGTGATTCTGTAGTACTTTGCTCCCATGATGATGTTGTGGCAGTAGAGTGGAACTCTCTTGTGGAAACAGCTGCAGCTTCAGACAGTGGCTGAGGAGAAATAGGTAGAAATTGGTTCAGTTTCCAAAGGCGTACTAGTTGTTGCCTGAAACAACACAGGAGATGTTGTTTCTTGGAGATGGGATGTGACTACACCAACTGTTTCAGGTCTCTGTGCTGATGATGGTGGCAGGGCATGTGTTGGACAGGCAGCAGTTGTCTGGGCTAGTAATGGTGCTTCAGCTGAAGTTTGAACCTGTGATAAATTCTAAAGAGAACATTTACATTATTATTCATTTGTTATATTTGTCCAAAGCAACCAGTAGTGGAGTGGCAATCGGGAGGGTCGGGACTTTTCCCGGTGGACCGGTAGTGTTTGGAGGCCGCGAGGGCTGGTCTGATAATAGTTATACATCGCAAGTTCTTAGCAACACCATCCAGCGGGCATACATGTAAAAAATATATTGTTCACCCAATGTGTTGATGTTAGATAACGCATTAAGTAATGTTAACTTGACCGACTGTACTTTTATTTCATCCAAAACTGCGTTCATATTTAATTTATCTAACCATAGATGTGACCAGTAGCGGTGGCTTTCTTAATCTAATTAAAATAATTTTGCAAGGGTTCTATGACGCTTGCTTGTATATTTTTTATATATGTGGCTAAGCTGCTGCCTTGCAGGTTAAACACGTTATTAAAACACAATGTTCTAGGTAGCTAGAAATAATGCCACATAATGCCATCCTGAGGGCCGGTGGTCTACGACATCTCCCGGTAGATTTTTTGGTCCCACTCCGCCCCTGAAAGCAACTTACAATGCAATCAAGGTTTGACCACATTCATGCATTCCATGAGAATCAAACCTATGATTTTAGCATGGCTAGCGCTATATGCTCTACACATAAGTTTAAAGAGTAATGCATGGCTATTAGCAATATTAAAATCTAAAACTGGTTAGATTGCATGGTCTTTTATAATTAAACAGCCTGATTTTATATTAAATATTTTCAGATTCCTTTTAAAAAGCCCATTCATTGTCAGTTTTTTCATAGTCAAATATAATTTCTGTAATTCATAGATATGCAAACAAATATGATTGTAATACAGCAAAATATCCATCCATCCATCCATCCATCGTCAACCGCTTATCCTGTGTACAGGGTCACGGGGGGCTGGAGCCTATCCCAGCTAACATTGGGCGAAAGGCGGGGGACACCCTGGACAGGTTGCCAGTCCATCGCAGGGCACAGCAAAATATATCAAACAAAATTTCACACTTTTTGTGTTTAACAGTCTGTCCTATATATGACCCTAAATATAAATGACCCTACCTGATCAGGCTGAGACAGGTCAACAGAAGGGCGTACATAGATGACTCTGTCTTTAAAAAGCATGCAGAGTATGGTTCCAGTCAGTTCAACTCCAGGTTCCAGCGTAGGTTTGACCAGCTGTGTGTTTAAAGCTCTCAATATCTCCAATCTTAAATGTAAAAAAGAAGGTAAATTACTTGCTTAATAAATACTGAATAAGTGGGTTTAAATTTAACATCTTAAATCACTCACTGGTGCACTGTGGGGTCATAAAGACTGAGACCACATTGAAAGTTAAATAATTCAAAAAGAAACCATGTGACATTAACTGAGGAAATAATTAAGACTCTGCACAACGTCTAATCAAAGCCTTGCAAATTTGTGACATTGAATCTCTCAAAAGGGCCGGATAATGTGAAAAGTAAATGCTGACTTAGAAGGGTCATGGAAGGGTTATGGAAGCACAGGAAATTAAATAAATGACAAGATATCCATTTTGAAGGAAGAAACTCATACAGGTGAGTAAGTGGTTGATGACGACATTATCATTTTTGGGTGATTATCCCTTTAATTTTTAAATGGTTGATTACAAAAATTAACCACGGTTTCACTACAAAAACACATGGTTATTGCAGTTAAACAATGGTAACCACGATATAACCATGGCTTTGCTACACTAACCATAGTTTAACCATGGTATTTGTAAAACGTCTAGGTTACGTATGTAACCTCCGTTCCCTGATGGAGGGAACGAGACGTTGTGTCAGAGAAGCGACACTAGGGGTCCACTTATAAAAGTGCCATGCGCTGAGCCGTGTATGTGAACTGCTGATACAGGAGCGAGCAGGTATTCTTACGTGCAGGACGACCAACTGTATCAGGCTGCACGTACCCTTCCCCAATGCCCCATTTAAGCCATCAGGATTCCTTATCTTTACCCTGGAGGGGAACAAGGTGCTGGCCGCCAACCTGGGAACGGGCCAAGCCTGGCCGGGCCTCTTTTCTCTCTATGTTTCTCGCATAGAGCAACTAAGGCCGGGGCCCTTACACGCATTGAGGGAAGGGGGTCTTAGCCCTTATCCAGGGTGGAGAAGACCCTGCGGAGGCCACGCCTACCCGAGAGGGGAGGCAATTTTAAGTGGCAAAACCATCAGAGGCCTGCTTAGGGCCTATGTGGAAAAGTCGGTGCGGTGGTGGATCCAGCCTCATAGAGGGGGGAACATACAGCACGGCAGCCGAGGCAGCCATGACTGCCTAAGGGAAACACGGGAGTCAGCTTGCCAGAGGGGACAGAACCGTGGTGTTACACACAGGGGGAGTCCGAAGGAGGCCTTACCTGTGGAGCACCTATACCAGTACAGGGTAGCTTGCAGTACCCTGAACTCGCTGACCCAAGTGGCTTGGGTCAGCGAGTTCCTCCGCTGAACTGCGACCCACGAGGGCTAGGAAGGAATCGACCAGTGTCCCAAACCTGAGATCTCCTGGGAATGAAGGCGCACTGTTTCCCCTGGTTAGGGGGAAGGGCGCTAGGTGCAAGCGATTCACCCGGTCAGATCGTGGGCATGCCACCGAGTTCTACGGGCTCGGTACCTGAGAAAACACGGGACGATACTGACTCAACTCGGAGATTGTAGAATCTCGCAAAAGTGTTAGGTGTTGCCCAGCCCGCTGCTCTACAAATGTCTGCTAGGGCAGTGCCCCTAGCCAGTGCCCATGAGGATGCAACACTCCTGGTGGAGTGAGCTCGGACCCGCAAAGGGGGGCACGGCCTGGGTGTGAAATGGCGTCGACAACCCAGTGGGCGAGTCTCTGCTTGGAGACAGCTTTCCCTTTCTGCTGTCCCCCAAAGCAGACGAAGAGCTGCTCAGAGCGTCTGGTGCTCTGTGTGCGGTACAGATAAATACGTAAAGCACGTACTGGACACAGCAGTGAAAGGGCTGGGTCTGCCTCCTTCCGGGGCAGCGCTTGCAGATTCACCACCTGATCCCTGAAGGGGGTGGTAGGAACCTTGGGCACATAGCCCGGTCGCGGTCTTAGGATCACGAGAGTATCTGCCGGACCGAACTCCAGGCAAGCGTCGCTAACAGAGAACGCATGCAGGTCCCCGACCCTCTTGATGGAAGCGAGCACGATCAGCAGGGCAGTCTTGAGAGAGAGGGCCCTGAGTCCAGCTGAGTCAAGCGGCTCGAAGGGGTTCTCTGGAGTCCCGTAAGGATGACCGAGAGATCCCAGGAGGGGAACAGGTTAGGCCGGGAGGGAGTTATCCTCCGGGCACCTTTTAGGAACCTGACGATTAAGTCGTGCTTACCAAGAGACTTCCCATCTATCGTGTCGTGGTGGGCCACGATAGCGGCGACATACACCTTGAGGGTGGAGGGGGACAGCCTCCTCTCCAGCCTCTCCTAAAGAAACACGAGCACTGACCTAACTGCGCACTTCTGCGGGTCTTCGGTTCGGGAAGAACACCAGTCCGCGAACAGACGCACTTTAGAGCGTAGAGATGCCTGGTAGAGGGGGCTCTGGCTTGATTGAATCTATGACGGTCGGTGGTAGGCCAGCTAGATCTTCTGCATCCCATCCAAGGGCTAGACGTGGAGGTTCCAGAGGTCTGGGTGCGGGTGCCAGAGCATGCCCCGTCCCTGAGAAAGAAGGTCCTTCCTCAGGGAAATTCGCCAGGGAGGGGCTGTCGTGAGGAGCGTGAGGTCCGAAAACCAAGTCCGGGTAGGCCAGTAAGGGGCTACCAGAATGACTTGCTCCTCGTCCTCCCTGACCTTGCATAGCACCTGTGCAAGAAGGCTCACTGGGGGGAATGCGTACTTGCGCAGCCCCGCAGGCCAGCTGTGTGCCAACGCATCTGCCCCGAGGGGAGCCTCTGTCCAGGCATACCAGAGCGGGCAGTGGGAGGTTTCTTGGGAGGCAAACAGGTCTACCTGAGCCTTGCCGAACCGGTCCCAAATCAGCTGGACTGACTGGGGGTGGAGCCTCCACTCTCCGCCAGGCAAGCTTTGTCTTGACAGCGTGTCCGCTATCACATTGAGGTTGCCGGGGATGTGAGTGGCGCGCAGTGACTCCAGTCGCTGCTGACTCCAAAGGAGGAGACGACGGGCGAGCTGTGACATGTGGAGGGAGCGTACTCCGCCTTGGCGGTTTATGTAGGCTACGACCGTGGTGCTGTCTGTCCTGACTAGGACGTGTTTGTTCCGAAATAATGGGAGAAACTTCTGCAGGGCCAGAAAAACAGCCAGCAGCTCTAGGCAGTTGATGTGCCAGCGCAGCGGGCCTCGGTTCCACCGGCCTGCGGCTGCGCGCCCGTTGCATACGGCGCCCCAACCCAATTTGGAGGTGTCGGTTGTGACCAGAACGCATCGGGACACCTGCTGCAAGGGTACTCCCGCGTGCCGGGGAGGCGGGGGGTTTCGAGGGGGTTCACCCAGCGAAACGGAGCCCGTCACTGTCCCCAGATCGTTTTCATCGCCCGCGACGCCTACCTCAATCCCGTAGGAAGGAGGCGAGGCGCGGGGGGCGGCTGAAGCGGCTTTTTCTCACTACAAGAAAAAGCCTACAACCGCAATGCTGTCATGGCTATGTTCTCGTACTGAAAACATAGACCATTCATAAAAACACTGCCTGCGTGTGATCGCAACCCAGGAATGCAAGGCAGTTTTTATGGCCGTCAGAGGTGGGGAGAATCAACGCATCCAGAAACTACACAGAGGCGGAAAATCGTCTTTAAAAAGACGCGTCCTGAGAAGGACGTTCAACGCTGCTGTGTTTTGCTCTTTTAGAGCGAAATTCACTCTTTTAGAATAACTCTTTCGAGTTGTCTGCGCTGTCGAAGCGCCCAGGGGCAAGAATGCACAGCCGTGCAGGAATGAGAAAGCCGCTGTTGTGGGCCGTCAGATCCAACAGCATGCAGAGCGTCAGAGGATTAAACAGGAACTTGGTGTGTAACTGCATGCACGACCATCGGCTCCGAAGAAATTTTCTGAATGAACTCCCGTATTTGCGCCGCTTAAATACCCGTATGTCCGGGTGCGGGACATGCAAATACTGGTTGCCAACTCTCATTGGCCTTTTTTCATAGTCCAGAGGTGAATATCGGCACTCAAGAGAGACCCCTAGTGTCGCTTCTCTGACACAACGTGGAGAGAGCGACAGAAGGGGAACTGTGGTTATACAAATGGTAATCAATCAAAAATGGTTACTACACTTTTACAACAATAAAACCATGGTTAATTTTCGTAAGGGATTTGTTATGAAAAAAATATATTATTAAAATGCAGTATTAAAACGTTTAAACTACTAATCTCAGAGTTTTAGTTACTTAGTGTTGAGTTGAAGTTTTGATTCATAAATAGAATGAATATGCTGCAACACCTGCTGAACGTTCCAACGTTTTTGGAATTGTACTCCACTAATAATGTAACCATTATTTAGGAGTTGGACTCTAGCCATTCCCTTTGGTACAACTGTGGTTTCCGGGGAGGTCAATAGACACACTTCTCTAATGAAGGGACCACCTGTGTTTCTTTGGCACCTAAAGGAAATAAGAAAATGCAATTGTGTACTTGCATTTTCATTATCTAATTCAGAAATAACATATCTTACATATCAGGCAGTTAAATACTCATTAGGCTCAATTATAGGCTAACTATGTCTATGACTAAATGCAAATATTTTGCTAGACGAATAGCATATACATTATTATTCACCATTTTACCTTCTTCTCATGTTTACAGTTCCCCATGAGGCCTCACCACTGAAGTTACGTGTGAACTGGAATGCTGGAGTGGGTCTGGTTTGTGGCAAACGATTAAAAAGTCTTCGTCTCTCTTCGTCTCTTCGTCTCTCAGTATGTACTGCCTGTCTTCTATGTGTTTGAATTTTATTGTGAGTAAAAGTTTGCATTGGAAATTTTGACTCCTCCTCTTCTTCTGCCGGCACCACACTGTGACAGTATCCGCAGGGTCTTGATCCTTTAAATGGCAGTAAATTGGGTAAAATTGCAATTGTGTTGGCATTTGTAGATTTTTAATAGATTGAAGTCACATGTTAAAGTGCCAAAATGTACTCATTTCCCATTAGTGAACCAACTAGGGCCCACATAGGGAGCCCAACTGGGTTTGCCCATGTTGGACCTACTTAGTTGACCCAAGTGGGCCCCAGATAAGAAGCCCATTTTGAGCTCATGCACACTCTGTACCCCATTTATAACCCATATGGGCCCCACATAAACGTGTTAGCTGGGGAAAGCTGTTTGGAGTCATTTTTCATCATAACTCACTTCTTTTTCATTGAATCATGACTTTTCTCTTATATCACTCATTGGCAGCTATGCTTAGCAAAATAATATTGTATAACATGTTTGCATGCATTATAAGAGCTTCACCATCATTTTAATGAAAGAATCTGAATGTCCATCCAGAATTGTGCAAATGTCATGAAACAACCTGAAATGCCCAAAAGAAACTTTTTAGCCCCAGAAAGCTGTTTGGATTCGTTTTCATCATAACTCACTACTTTTTCAATTAATCAGGACTTTTCTCTAGCACTCATTGGCAGCTATGCATAGCAAAAGAATACTTTACAAGTCAAATTGAATCAAAAACAACATGTTTGCATGCATTATAAAAGCTTCATCATTTTAATGAAAGAATCTGAATGTCCATCTAGAATTGTGCAAATGTCATGAAACAACCTGAAATGCCCAAAAGAAACTTTTTAGCCCCAGAAAGCTGTTTGGATTCGTTTTCATCATAACTCACTACTTTTTCAATTAATCAGGACTTTTCTCTAGCACTCATTGGCAGCTATGCATAGCAAAAGAATACTTTACAAGTCAAATTGAATCAAAAACAACATGTTTGCATGCATTATAAGAGCTTCACCATCATTTTAATGAACGAATCTGAATGTCCATCCAGAATTGTGCAAATGTCATGAAACAACCTCAAATGCCCAAAATCAACTTTTTAGCCCCAGAATAGTTCCCTTTACAAAAAGCTTCACTATGATGCTGCGCTTTTGCTAAGCGCTACGGGGAACAAACCTGCATTGTGAACAGGTGTGAATTTGTGTGTAACACGTCAATGAACATTGACCGGAATTTATAGCCTCGGCTGGTGATGATCATTAGATGCACCTGTGGCCAGGCTATAAAATAGAGGCGTCACCAGTGTGTCGTCAGATATTTTTCATATATAAGATATAAGAGAAAAGTCATGATATATATAAAAGAGAATGGCGGAGAAACTGAGCAAACGATGCGTGTTTCCTTGTCAACGTTACATGACTGACAAGGACATGCATGAGTTTTGTTTTGTTTGTTTGGGGGAAGAGCACGCGGCTCTCACGTTGGGGCAGGGCAGGTGTGCACATTGTGACCTTCTTTTTGTCAGAATGCTTCGCGCTCGCCTCGCTTACTTCCGAGAGCCGGCACCCGCACTTCATTCGTGGGGCTCTCGTATGGATCTGGCTGAGGAGCGAGAGACGGGTACGCCCCTTTTGCTCGCTCTCTCTCTCCCCAGATCTGGCTGGTCCTTCACGTGATCTTGAAGCGTGCTCCGGCGCCTCTTCAGTTCAAGAGGGGGACCTCGATTCTCTTGGATCGGTAGATTTCGAGTTACCCATATCCGAGCACCCAAAGCATGACACAAAATCCTCTGAAGAGTTACTTGATGTGGTTACTCGTGCAGTGGCCAGACTTCAATTAGACTGGCCACGTGACCAAGAAACCCCCAAACGCTCCAAGTTAGAGGATAGATTTCTGTCTGGTGGCCAAGGGAAGGGAACGCCTCATCAGTCCCTTCCCTTCTTTGATGACTTCCACGATGAGCTTGCTCGTTCGTGGAGGAAACCTTATACCTCACGCGTTCACGTGCCCTCGACATCGTTATATTCGACTATCGTGAGTGCTGAGGCACGAGGGTATTCAAGGATGCCGCTGGTCGAAGAGACACTTGCGGGTTATCTCTCGGGCTGTGATTTCATCCACTTCGGCCCTCCCGATGCCCTCACGAAACCTCTTCACTCCCGCCGCCTTTGGTGTTTCGGGTGATAGAGGCTTCCAACAAAGAGTTGGGTGTACCGTTGCTTCCTGCCTTAATCCAGGACACGGAACACTCAACACCCCCTCAACAGGAAGTGTTGAAATTAGTATCTCATATTTCTATGTGGGTTCTAAAGACAGTAGAAAGAGGCTACAGAATTCAATTCGCTCGCCACCCTCCGCGTTTCAACGGTGTGGTTCCCACTACCGTAAGACCGGAGCAGGCATGTCTACTGTGGAAAAGAACTGCAAAATCTCTTGGTAAAAGGGGTCATAGAACATGTTCCCCTTCCAGAGAAAGAGTCAGGCTATTACAGCAGATACTTCCTGGTTCCCAAGAAGGGTGGGGGGTTGCATCCGATTCTAGATCTTCGAGGCTTGAACCGCTCTGTCAGGGTGTTCAAGTTCAAGATGCTAACTGTCAAGATGGTCAAGTTCAAGATGCTAACTGTCAAGATGGTCATGTCTCAGATCCAACATTACGATTGGCTGATCACCATCGAGCTCATAGACGCATATTTCCATATTGGAATTCTGCCACAGCACAGGCAGTTCGTGAGTTTAGCTTTCAAGGACGAAGCCTTCCAGAATCGGGTTCTTCCATTCAGCCTAGCCCTATCACCCCGCACATTCACGAAATGCATGGATGCAGCACTGGCTCCTTTGCGACTCCAGGGCATCCGCATTCTGAATTATTTAGACGACTGGCTGATACTAGCACAGTCTCAAGAACTGGCAGTCAGCACAGAGATATCGTCTTGGCTCATCTAGGTTCTCTGGGTCTGAGACTCAACATCCAAAAGAGCGTTCTTTCTCCGACCCAGGAAATTACCTATCTAGGGATTATATGGAACTCGATCACGATGCGGGCACAGTTGTCTGCCGCTCGTGTCGGGTCCATCCAGAACTCCCTGAGCAATCTCAAGCTAGGTCAAAGTTGCACTGTTCGTCATTATCAACGAATACTAGGTCTCATTTCGTCTGCGTCCACTGTGATTCCTTTGGGCCTTCTCCATATGAGACAGTTTCAGCTGTGGCTAAAAGCCAGGGGATTTCATCCAAGGGCCAGTCCCCTAAGGCAAATAAGGGTTACGCGTCGAGCGCTTCATTCCCTTTCTATGTGGTTCAGACCCCAGTTTCTTACCTTGGGTCCAACTCTCGATGCGTCATGTCGTCGCAGGATGCTAATGACAGACGCCTCTCTGACAGGTTGGGGGGCGGTCTTAAGTGGTCGTCCAGCCCAAGGGGAATGGGAGGGTCATCAGCTCGATTGGCACATCAACTTCCTCGAGCTGATGGCGGTATTTCTGGCCCTGAAATATTTCCTACTACATCTGAGAGGCTGCCATGTCCTTGTGCGGGTGGACAACACAGCAGCAGTCTCCTACATAAACCATCAAGGAGGTCTACGTTCTCGCCACCTGATTTTGCTGGCATGTCGGATTCTCCTCTGGGCCCAGGGCAAGCTCCTGTCACTCAGGGCAATTTATATCCCTGGACGCCTAAATGCGGGAGCAGATTTTCTGTCCAGACAAAACATACCGAGGGGCGAGTGGAAACTCCACCCCGAGGTAGTACAAAAAAATTGGGAGAGATTTTACAGAGCAGAAGTGGACCTCTTCGCCTCTCAAGAGACTGCGCAATGTCCCCTCTACTTCTCTCTGAGTCACCCAGCCCCCCTGGGTCTGGACGCGATGGCGCATACATGGCCCAGAATGTGTCTGTATGCATTTCCCCTGGTTTCTCTGCTCACGGGAGTCTTGGCCAGAGTTCGCCAGCAAGGGTCTTGCCTCTTTATTATTATTATTTAAGTTTATTTAGATAGGGACAGATACAAATAACATAAATAAACTTTGACAGTAATCTGATGCATGTATCATAATGTTTTTAGCTATAGCTAATTTGCAACACTTGTCCCTAGAAGGGCTTTTTGGTTAAATGTAATACAAAGATAAAAATGTAGTACAATGGAAAATAATAAAATAGGATTAAAAAATTGTATACAGAAAGGGCAAATTCAAAAAGTCTAAATATGAGAGCAACACTGTTCCTGAATTAACCACAATTTGTTTTTTTTTTTTCAGATACATTTCAGATGGTCTGGCAGAGAATGCCATAATTTTGCCCCTTTCACTGAAACAGCAGCCTGAGCAAATGATGTTCTACAGAAAGGGATGTTACAGTTGACTTTAAAAACAGATCTGGTGGGTCTAATACTTTGCTGTCTTGTTATTATGTTGCAAAGCGGTAGTGGAGCAGCATCATTTAAACATTTGAAGACCAGTTTAACCAGATGCAAAGAAATAAAATTAACAAAACTTAAAATCTTATATTTACTTTGAATTTGGCAGTGATGGTACCTTATTCTCTTCTTATCTAAAACTTTCAAGGCTCTGTTGTAAAGACACTCTATAGTTTTGACTGATGACTGATGAGCTTGAAACCATGTGGTTAAGCCATAAGATATATGTGAAAGAATCATAGAATTTAAAAAAGTAAAAGCACAGTCAAGAGTCAGACAGTTTCTTATCAACATAAAACAGCTCAAATTGGCCCTAATGGTTTTACAAATTTTCTTGATATGACTTTTAAAATTCAACTGATAATCTATGTTTATTCTGAGATACTTCACTTCAGGTACTTGTTCAATAAATTCACCATTAATTTTTATGTTCAAGAGTTGTGTTGGGGGTAGTTTTTGAATAGAAAATCAGACAGAGTTTGTTTTTTTGATATTTAAAGTTAAACGAGATGAGGCCAGCCAAGATGATATTCTTTCTAAATTAGCATTAAGTTTGTCAGCCACAGAAATACAGGTATCAGCAGATGCATACACCACTGTGTCATCTGCATACATCAGTAGACCTATATCTGGACATACTACATCCGGCAAGTCATTAATATATAAACTGAAGAGTATGGGTCCCAAGACCGTGCCCTGAGGAATGCCTGTTTTAATTTTAAGTAAAGTGGATCTCACACTATTAATCACAACACACTGTTCACGGCCCTTTAGATATGATTCAAACCAGGACAATGATTTTTTGGATATATTGAACTTGGCTAATTTTGAAATTAATATGTTGTGATTTACTGTATCGAATGTTTTTTTTTAAATCTAGGAATACAGCACCAGCTACATTTCCCTGGTCAAGTGATTGTTTGATATTTTCAATTAATAGACAGATTGCGGATTCTGTGGAGTGGTTCTTCCTGAATCCAAATTGTAGAAGACTCAGATATTGGTTTGTCTCAAGGTAGTGCATGAGTTGTTCTGAAACAATCTTCTCTAAAACTTTAGATAAAGCTGGAATAAGACTGATAGGTCTATAATTACAAGACATTTTGTCATCTCCTGATTTGAAAATCGGTATTACCTGCATAAGGGAAGCCAAGTCAAACCAAGTGAAAAATCCAAAAATGTCATAAATAGGTGGTTAATAGTCCATTGCGATATGGGAACGTGTCCGAGGGTCCCTGTACCCTGCGCGCCAGCCTCAGAAAATGTTTCGGGGCCCCGGGGCGGGCGCCCGTTCGTTCGGGGGGTCCGACGGGGAAGGTCTGTGACGTGGAGGACCGCCTCGGGCGCAGCGGACCCCTGCCACGGGTGTTTAAAGGAAGACCCCCGAATATAGCCTCTCCAGTGCAGTTCAGCCTTTACCCACGTGAGGGCGGCCTCACGTCCCACCTCTGGCTCAGTTGAATGGGCGCCTTCTCCATTCACATCGATGGCAATCGGGCGCCTCTCGGGCAGGGCTCTCCCTCGTTCCATTTGTTGCAATGTGTTCTTTTAATGTGTTCTTTCAATGAGACCCCCAGACCACCCGGGAGGGGGCGGGGCTGTCCACGGACCCATTATCATCCCTCTGACCCACTATTTTTCCAAAAGTGACCAATGAGACCCCTTGACCACCCTGAGAGGGCGGGGCTGTCCACGGACTCGCTATATGCCCACTAACCATCTATTTTGCACACAAACTGAGTCAACCAACAGACTAACTATCCATTAGCAACTAATTGTATAGCTGTATGTCCACCAACACACTAACCGTCCATTCATTTGACTGTAAGTGGGACCACCCACGTACAATTTATTCAACAGGCTATCTGCACATTAGCAATTGAGTGTATAGCTGTATGTCCACCAACAGACTAACTGCCCATTCATTTGACTATAGAAACATACATACATAGACATATATTGGACATATTGAGAACTGCACTGTGCAAAAGTGCTAAAAAGTGGAATTCTTAGCAAAGAATCACAGACAGGGATTGCTGAGATCCCACATAAAATTTGTCCCATTAAATTGATTGTAATTGGGACCCACATTAAATTTTTGGGATGTGTATCTCAGCTCTAGACAGACTTGGGAAGCTGAAACTTGTATTTCTGTTGTTCTCCAAGCCTCCTCTATCTATGGTCTCAATTTCATTAAGATCGGAAGATGTCGAACAATTCGTACATACACCTTTAAGGATTTGGAAGTGCAAATTTCGACTTCCTCAGATTTTCTTGAAACTCACAAGATAGAAAGAGGAGGCTTGGAGAAGCACAGAAAAAGAGGTTTGAGCACAAAAAGTCTGTCCAGAGCTGAGATCTGGACATCCCACATGCAATTTATTTGCATTGTCTGAAATCATCACTTTTTGGACATGGTTTTTTTTAACTCCTGGATCAAATTTTTGACTTAAAATCATATTTAGGTGACTGTAGGACTCCCCTGAACATCATAAGCCCTTCAAAACATCAAAATTCCACTGACCACGAAACCTTCATTTCTGTGAATGGGTCAAATTGGAGTTGGGATATGCATATCTCAGCTCTGGAGAGACTTGGGAAGCTGAAACTTGTATTTCTGTTGTTCTCCAAGCCTCCTCTATCTATGGTATCAATTTCATCAAGATCGGAGGATGTCGAAAAATTCGTGCATACACCTTTAAGGATTTGGAAGTGCAAATTTCGACTTCCTCAGATTTTATTGAAACTCACAAGATAGAAAAAGGAGGCTGAGATTAGGACAGAAACACAAGTTTCAGCGTCCTAAGTCTGTCCAGAGCTGAGATCTGGACATCCCACATGCAATTTATTTGCATTGTCTGAAATCATCACTTTTTGGACATGGTTTTTTAACTCCTGGATCAAATTTTTGACTTAAAATCACATTTAGGTGACTTTAGGACTCCCCCTGAACATCATAAGCCCTTCAAAACATCAAAATTCCACTGACCACGAAACCTTCATTTCTGTGAATGGGTCAAATTGGAGTTGGGATATGCATATCTCAGCTCTGGAGAGACTTGGGAAGCTGAAACTTGTATTTCTGTTGTTCTCCAAGCCTCCTCTATCTATGGTATCAATTTCATTAAGATCGGAGGATGTCGAAAAATTCGTGCATACACCTTTAAGGATTTGGAAGTGCAAATTTCGACTTCCTCAGATTTTCTTGAAACTCACAAGATAGAAAGAGGAGGCTGAGATTAGGACAGAAACACAAGTTTCAGCTTCCTAAGTCTGTCCAGAGCTGAGATCTGGACATCCCACATGCAATTTATTTGCATTGTCTGAAATCATCACTTTTTGGACATGGTTTTTTTAACTCCTGGATAAAATTTTTGACTTAAAATCACATTTAGGTGACTGTAGGACTCCCCCTGAACATCATAAGCCCTTCAAAACATCAAAATTCCACTGACCACGAAACCTTCATTTCTATGAATGGGTCAAATTGGAGTTGGGATATGCATATCTCAGCTCTGGAGAGACTTGGGAAGCTGAAACTTGTATTTCTGTTGTTCTCCAAGCCTCCTCTATCTATGGTATCAATTTCATTAAGCTCGGAGGATGTCGAAAAATTCGTGCATACACCTTTAAGGATTTGGAAGTGCAAATTTCGACTTTCTCAGATTTTCTTGAAACTCACAAGATAGAAAGAGGAGGCTGAGATTAGGACAGAAACACAAGTTTCAGCGTCCTAAGTCTGTCCAGAGCTGAGATCTGGACATCCCACATGCAATTTATTTGCATTGTCTGAAATCATCACTTTTTGGACATGGTTTTTTTAACTCCTGGATCAAATTTTTGACTTAAAATCACATTTAGGTGACTTTAGGACTCCCCGTGAACATCATAAGCCCTTCAAAACATCAAAATTCCACTGACCATGAAACCTTCATTTCTGTGAATGGGTCAAATTGGAGTTGGGATATGCATATCTCAGCTCTGGAGAGACTTGGGAAGCTGAAACTTGTATTTCTGTTGTTCTCCAAGCCTCCTCTATCTATGGTATCGATTTCATTAAGATCGGAGGATGTCGAAAAATTCGTGCATACACCTTTAAGGATTTGGAAGTGCAAATTTCGACTTTCTCCGATCTTCTTGAAACTCTCAACATAGATAGAGGAGGCTGAGATTAGGACAGAAACACAAGTTTCAGCTTCCTAAGTCAATCCAGAGCTGAGATCTGGACATCCCCAGTCACCTAAGGGGTACGTACCCCTTTGAGTTTTTTTGCGCGAAATTATCGACTTCCTCTGATCTTCTTGA
Organism: Xyrauchen texanus; assembly: GCF_025860055.1. Classification (NCBI taxonomy): domain Eukaryota; kingdom Metazoa; phylum Chordata; class Actinopteri; order Cypriniformes; family Catostomidae; genus Xyrauchen; species Xyrauchen texanus. The sequence continues at coordinate 40,918,534 of NC_068300.1, read as the reverse complement.
AACTCACCACATAGATAGAGGAGGCTGAGATTAGGACAGAAACACAAGTTTCAGCTTCCTAAGTCAATCTAGAGCTGAGATCTGGACATCCCACGTACAATTAGTCCCATTCGTGGTCAGTGACAGTTTTTTGTTTTGGAGGGCTCAGGTTCATCAGGGGGCTTCACTGAGTCACATAAATTTGATTTTAAGTCATAAAATTGATCCAAGAGTTGGAAAAAACCATGTCCAAAAAGTGATGATTTCAGCCAATGCAAATAAATGGGAAGTGGGTACACCCACTTCCAATCAATTGAATGGGTCAACAATCATCACTTGGTGGACTTCATTTTTATAACTCCAGGATCACATTTTTGACTTAAAATGACATTTTAGTGACTGTAGGACTCACCCTGAACAACATAAGCCCTTCTAAACATCAAAATTCCACTAACCCCGAAACCTTCATTTCTTTGAATGGGTCAAATTGGAGTTAGGATGTGCAGATCTCAGCTCTGGAGAGACTTGAAAGCTGAAACCTCTGTTTCTGGTCTTCTCCAAGCCTCCTCTTTCTATGGTATAAATTTCATTAAGATCGGAGGATGTCAAAAATTTCGTGCATACCCCTTTAAGGATTTGAGAGTGCAAATTTCGACTTCCTTGGATTTTCTTGAAACTCACAAAATAGAAAGAGGATGCTTGGAGAAGCACAGAAACAGAGGTTTGAGCACACCAAGTCTGCCCAGAGCTGAGATCTGGACATCCCACATGCAATTTGTCCCATTCACAGAAATGAAGGCTGATGATTTCAGCCAATGCAAATAAATGTCAAGTGGGTACACCCACTTCCAATCAAAGTAATGGGCTAAAAGGATAGACAGACAGACAGACAGACAGACAGACAGACAGACAGATATACAAAAATCCTATAGATACATACATACATACATAGACATATATTGGACATATTGAGAACTGCACTGTGCAGAAGTGCTAAAAAGTGGAATTCTTAGCAAAGAATCACAGACAGGGATTGCTGAGATCCCACATACAATTTGTCCCATTAAATCGATTGGAACTGGGACTGCCCACGTGTAATTTATTTGCATTGGCAAATGATGCTTTCCTTTCAGCACCACTTAGAGGCTGTCTCCCCCTCAGGCAGCACCATGGGCCCTTTTTATGTTCCTGGTGGGATAGTGAGAGGAAGCTGGGCTTGTTGTAAATGTCTCAGGCAGCCCTTTCGAACGAGGTCAGTCCCGAGGTCGTAGCCTGAGAGCTGAGATCTGGACATCCCATGTACAATTTGTCCCATTAAATTGATTGGAATTGGGACTACCCACATAACATTTTTGGGATGTGCATATCTCAGCTCTAGACAGACTTGGTAGCTGAAACTTGTATTTCTGTTCATCTCCAAGCCTCCTCTTTCTATGGTATAAATTTCATTAAGATCGGAGGATGTCGAAAATTTCGTGCGTACCCCTTTAAGGATTTGTGCGTGCAAATTTCGACTTCCTCGGATTTTCTTGAACCTTACAAGACAGAAAGAGGAGGCTGAGATTAGGACAGAAACACAAGTTTCAGCTTCCTAAGTCAATCCAGAGCTGAGATCAGGAAATCCCACATGCAATTTGTCCCATTCGGAGAAATAAAGGTTTCGTAGTCAGTGACAGTTTTTTGTTTTGAAGGGCTCAGGTTGATCAGGGGGCTTCACTGAGTCACCTAAATGTGATTTTAAGTCATAAATTTGATCCAGGAGTTAAAACAAGCCATGTCCAAAAAGTGATGATTTCAGCCAATGCAAATAAATGGCAAGTGGGTACACCCACTTCCAATCAATTGAATGGGTCAAAAATCATCACTTGGTGGACTTCATTTTTATAACTCCAGGATCACATTTTTGACTTAAAATCACATTTAGGTGACTCTGTGAAACCCCCTGAAACACATAAGCCCTTCGAATTTGTGTATTCTGTACAGAATACACAAATACAACATGTTTATGCAACTTACAACTCATAAACATGCATCATTTGCCTAAAAAATGAAAGTGTCCATAAGCATTTTGTCCTATGGAGACTCAACAGCAGGTTTATGGGCTATTCATTTGAAACACTTAATATTTACATGCCGTTTTATTGACAAAATCCCTTTGGCAGCACTCAGAATACACAATACAACAAGTTGATGCAACTATCAACTCGTAAACATGCACAATTAGCTTCAGAGTGAGACTCAAAGGTCAATGATTAATCATTACCATTGTAATACGCTTATAGTTGGAGAACCATTGAATCTGGCTTGAAAATGGAGATGGGGGGAGGGGATCCAAATACAAGCCAAAACATGCAATTGAGGTTGGAGTGGGGGGAAACAGTATGCTTTATTATGTTCCTTTATGAAATAGTACTCAACTCAGCCTAATTTAACAAGCTGATGCAACTATCAACTCATAAACATGCACAATGAGCATAAAAAATGAATTCCCACGAGCCATGCATTTGGTGCCATTCAAACCAGTTGGAAGTGGGCACTTCCTGTATGATTCGGTGAAAAAAGCCTTGAATCATATGCCAGCAACTTCAGCCGTCGAGTACTCCTTCCTGAGGCCTTCAGATACAACATGTAACGAATTCAAGTCCCTCGGTGTTAAGCAAGTACTTAAAAAAAAAATCAAGAAAAATATTCCTGAAAAATGATTGTCACATTACACACATTAGTCAGCCAATGAAGCACTTAAAGGTGGGGTATGTGATTTGCAAAACGGCCGGCAGATTTTGAAAATACACAACTCTAAGGTCCTACCTTCTCTCCTCCAACGCTGGCCCTGACTCGACCCATTCGAAAAACATGGACGCGCAATCATGCACGAGCGAAAACTCAGATGCGCAGTGTTCTAGACTCACTAGTCAAACAGTGCATTCACCTGTCAGACAATTTTTCAGAGCAAATTGTTGACACAGCAGGAGGAGGGGGTCGCATACCACTCTTGAAAGGTGTAGAGCTGATTTTCTCATAACTGTAAAAAAAAGAACATCGCCAGCCCTGGCGTCTGTACAGCGGTCTTCTATTCAAAACAGGATTCAAGAAATGTGGAACAACCCCACTAGCACTATAAAAGCTCTATTCTCCATACATAAATACAATCGCTTCCTGTTACTGGGTCACGAGCTTTGAGTATGCGCATCGAACGGGACACGCGCGCCAGGGTGGTGGGGGAGGGGGCATGGTACGACCGTTTGATTGACACATTTTCTGTCCAATGATTCTAGATGGTCTTGAAAATGATTGGCTGGAGTTTTTCGAGTCCTGCCCGTTCCACAGATGATTAAATTGCTTAATTTTCATTTCAGTGCTTCTAATTTACAGCCAGTAAGTGGGTTAGGAATAGGATTTCAAGTTATTTTGAAAAAATGGTCAAAAAAGAAAATCACATACCCCACCTTTAACAAAGTAATTCAGACTTGAACCTTTTCACAGTGACTAAGGGGCCCCTGAGAAGCTACAGATTTCCATTTGGAGACATTTGGACCTTTCCAAGTCATGTCCACGGTCCCGCTGTGAAAATGAATGGTACAAATGGTAAGTGGGATTGCTCTTCCCGATGTCCCAAAGACCCCAGATTTCGCACGGTGACACGTCAAGGGCCCCTTATCGACATACTAAGGCCTAGGGTGCAAAGAAGTATTTTTCATTAATTTCAACAGATCTCTCTGCCTGTCACAGGAATCAATGAGACAGGCTGCATTTTGGGCCTGTGTGCGACAGTCCGTTCATCGGAGCCTTTAATACTCAGCAATCCCCCAGGGCTTCCAAACTCTAGGACCTGACTCGAGGGCCCCTGGCGATCGAATATCTGAAATTTCGAGGTCCTGCGACATCGGTAACCCCCTTTTCTAGACGTCCCACTATCCCTTTGAATCCATGCATTTTTCACAACGTGTTTGTGGACAACGTCCCTAAATGGCCCAAATGAATGGAAAATGGAAAAAGGTCGAAAGGTCACGAGACTCTCCACGCTGTCTAAGGGCACCCCGACGATGCGCATATGTCGATTTGGAGTCGTTCGGACCTTTCGGAGCTCCGTCCGCCAACCCGTCGTTGAAAATGAATGAAACGAATGGCACGTGGGCTTTTTCTAGAAAGCTCCCCCAGCCCCCAAATTTCACACGGCGGTAGCCTGACGTCCCCCGAAAGACATACCGAGAGCACGTGGCTCTAGAAAAAAGGAAAGGTTTTTTGGGGGAGTTTGTGCAAGATTCCCTCAAAATCCTTTTGCACTTAAAGCTTGAAAGAGCCTCTTGAAGAATGAGAGGCCACTAGGGTTAGGGTTTGAATATAAGCTCAGGAAGGTTCTAGAGACCCCAAACTTTGGTTCCTGATTCATGGGGACCGGACGCTCGCGGATCGGGAGTTTCGAGAGCCTGCGACCTTTTGACCCCTCTTTTCCAGACGTCCCACTATCCCTTTGAATCCATGCATTTTTCACAACGTGTTTGTGGACAACGTCCCTAAATGGCCCAAATGAATGGAAAATAAGGTTGAAAGGTCACGAGACTCTCCACGCTGTCTAAGGGCACCCCGACGATGCGCATATGTCGATTTCGAGTCGTTCGGACCTTTCGGAGCCCCGTCCGCCAACCCGTCGTTGAAAACGAATGAAACAAATGGCACGTGGGCTTTTTCTAGAAAGCTCCCCCAGCCCCCAAATTTCACACGGCGGTAGCCTGACGCTCCCCAAAAGACATACCGAGAGCACGTGGCTCTAGAAAAAAGGAAAGGTTTTTTGGGGGAGTTTGTGCAAGATTCCCTCAAAATCCTTTTGCACTTAAAGCTTGAAAGAGCCTCTTGAAGGATGAGAGGCCACTAGGGTTAGGGTTTGAATATAAGCTCAGGAAGGTTCTAGAGACCCCAAACTTTGGTTCCTGATTCGTGGGGACCGGACGCTCGCGGATCGGGAGTTTCGAGAGCCTGCGACCTTTTGACCCCTCTTTTCCAGACGTCCCACTATCCCTTTGAATCCATGCATTTTTCACAACGTGTTTGTGGACAACGTCCCTAAATGGGCCAAATGAATGGAAAATAAGGTCGAAAGGTCACGAAACTCACCACGCTGTCTAAGGACGCCCTGACGACACGCATATGTCGTTCTTGAGTCGTTTGGACCTTTCGGTGCCCCGTCCATCGACCCGTTGTAGAAAACGAATGAAATTAATGGCAGATGGACTTTTTCTAGAAAGCTCCTCTGGGCCCCAAACTTCACGTGCTGGTAGTCCGGGGCCCCAAGCGCGTCATATTAAAAGCGCAATTCTCTAGAAAGAATTTTTTTTCCCATTTTTTTTTGGCTTGAATGCGAGAATCAACCTCACAGGCCTTTTGCTCTCAAAGCCAGAAAGAGCCTCTTGCATGTGCAAAGTCATTTGGGTGTTCATTTAAGGTCTAGAGCTGAAAGAGTGCATTCGGAAAATATCTAGAGCTTCCAAATTTTAGGCACTGATTTGGGGCCCCTGGGGATCCAGAATCCCAAATTTCGAGGTCCTGCGACCTTTTGACCTCTTTTTACAAGAAATCCCACTTGCCCATTGAACCAATGCAATTCTACAGCGGTTTCGTGTACAGGGTTAAAATTGATGCTCAGACCTGGGGGCTTCGAATGCTTCATTGTTGGGCCCTCAGAAACAACATATTAAAAAGGTGTGTCCCTCAGAGTTAAGGAAGTACTTTAAAAAAAATCAAGAAAAATATTAGAGGAAAATTATTGTCACATTACACACATTAGTCATCCAATTAAGCACTTAACGAAGCCATTGGGACTTGAAACTTTGCCCACTGACTAGATGGGTCCCTGTGAAGCTACTGATATCAATTTGGAGTCGTTTGGAGCTTTCGGAGTCGTGTACACGGTCCCGCTGTGAAAATGAATGGTACAAATGGTCAGTGGGACGTGTTCTAACGTTGCACCCTGAGCTCCAACGGACCCCAAATTTCACACGGTGACACGTCAAAAGCCCCTTATCGACATACTAAGAGGACTAAGGTCTAGGATGTAAAAAAGTATTTTTCATTATTTTCAACAGATCTCTCTGCCTGTCACAGGAATCAATGAGACAGGCTGCATTTTAGGCCTGTGTGCAACAGTACATTCATCAGAGGTTTTAATACTTAGCAAGCCCCCAGGGCCTCCAAAATGTAGGACCTGAATCGGGGCCCCTGACGATCGAATATTTGAAATGTCCAGGTTCTACGCCCTTCGAACCTCCTTTTCTAGACGTCCCGCTTGCCCATTGAACCAATGCAATTCTACAGCGGTTTCGTGTATGCGGGTTAAAATTGATGCTCAGACCCGGGGCTTCGAATGCTTCATTGTTGGGCCCTCAGAAACAACATATTAAAAAGGTGTGTCCCTCAGAGTTAAGGAAGTACTATAAAAAAAATCAAGAAAAATATTAGAGGAAAATGTTTGTCACATTACACACATTAGTCATCCAATTAAGCACTTAACGAAGCCATTGGGACTTGAAACTTTGCACACTGACTAGAGGGGTCTCTGTGAAGCTACTGATATCAATTTGGAGTCGTTTGGAGCTTTCGGAGTCGTGTACACGGTCCCGCTGTGAAAATGAATGGTACAAATGGTCAGTGGGACGTGTTCTAACTTTGCACCCTGAGCTCCAACGGACCCCAAATTTCACACGGTGACATGTCAAAAGCCCCTTATCGACATACTAAGAGGACTAAGGTCTAGGATGTAAACAAGCATTTTTCATTATTTTCAACAGATCTCTCTGCCTGTCACAGGAATCAATGAGACAGGCTGCATTTTAGGCCTGTGTCCAACGCTACATTCATCAGAGGTTTTAATACTTAGCAAGCCCCAAGGGCCTCCAAAATTTAGGACCTGGCTCAGGGGCCCCTGAGAAGCTACTGTTGTCAATTTGGAGCCGTTCGGACCTTTCGGGGTCGTGTACACGGACCCGCTGTGTAAATACAATGTACAAATCGTACGTGGGATGTGCTCTAACTTTGCTCCCCGAGCTCCGACGGAGCCAAAATTTCACTCGGTTGCACACCTGGTGCCCCTCTATCACATACTAAGAGGGCAGACACCTCCTGCCATTCTTTTTTTTTCACCTTCAAAATATGCCATTTCGAGGGTGTGGGCGGGCACCCCGGCCACCAAACGCGTGGCCCGTGAAATCCCAGAGCGTAAAAACCTATTTGGGAAAAACAGTTGGTCAGGGGGATGATAATGGGTCTGTGGACAGCCCCGCCCCCCCTGGGTGGTCTGGGGGTCTCATTGGTCACTTTTGGAAAAATAGTGGGTCAGGGGGATGATAATGGGTCCGTGGACAGCCCCCCCGGGTGGTCAGGGGGTCTCATTGGTCACTTTTGGAAAAATAGTGGGTCAGGGGGATGATAATGGGTCCGTGGACAGCCCTGCCCCCCCCCCCCGGGTGGTCAGGGGGTCTCACTGGTCAGTTTGGGTAAAATAGTGGGTCAGGGGGATGATAATGGGTCCGTGGACAGCCCCGCCCCCCCCAGGGTGGCACAGGGGGTCTCACTGGTCAGTTTGGGTAAAATAGTGGGTCAGGGGGATGATAATGGGTCTGTGGACAGCCCCACCCCCCCCCCCCCAGGGTGGTCACTGGTCATCGTGAGTGGTCAGCGGGCAGACAGTGGGACCGTGGGACGCCGGGGGTCTCACCGCAGCTTACAGAACCCCCTATGTGTGTCCGTTCGGTCATGTATTCCGGACCGCAGACTCCATGGAAATTTGACCGTCCACAGACCCATAAGCTCCATCTGTCCATTGAGATCGTTTACAGGAGGGCGGTACACGAACCTGTCACCGTCCCTCGCATCCATCAAACATACAATGGCCGTTGATCTCAATGGGACTTTTTCCACCAACCCTCTAAGTTCCCTTACCAAAGCATTTTTCCACCCATCTGGGAATTGCCCAGATTTCATGGAAATACTGACAATATTGGTGAGAGGCTGGACCAGAATGCTGCTATATTTTTTTAGAAAAGCTGTATCTAAATTAAAAATATCTTTCGAGAAGGTGGTATTTAGGTCCTGTATAGCTTTCAAAACAGTTGTCTGACTGACCTCCCTGAGCTGGAATGAGTTAGCTTGATCTTCGTTGTTAAGCCTATATCATTGCAGCATGGAAAGCTTGATGCTAGGTTGTTAACAGATTGTATAAAAAAGGTATTAAATTCATTAGCAACTTGTGTGCTATCTGTGATGGTGTGTTCACCTATTTTAAGTTCATATTTTGTTTGGGTGACGTTACCCTTTGGATTTAGTAGGCAGTTTAATTGTTTCCACATTAATTTGCCGTTCCCTTTAACCTCTGTTAGAGCTTGAATATAGTGATTTGATTTAGACATTCAAAGTTCTTTTACAACTTGGTTACGCAAACCTTTAAATAGTTTCAAATCAATGTCCCTTCGGGTCTTAATAAAAGTTTTCAAGGCAAGGTCTCTTCTTTTCATCAGTTTTCGATTGTTATCGTTCATCCATGGTAGCTGAAATTTTCTCTGGGATTTCTTTTGCTTATTAATGTATTTATCAACAATACTCTCAATAGTGGACATAAGTTTATTACAGTAATCGTTTATTTGATCATATTGTTGAAGCTCATCCCAGTTAACACTCTTTAACTCATTTTCAAATTCAGTCTGCTTTTTACGAGGGATTTCAAATTTAAATAAGTTCCTATTTGGATTTAAAAATCTAGTCATTCTTTTCTTTGTCAGTTTTCTTGCAATTAAAATCATATTATGATCAGATAGACCAGTGACTAAATTATATGTTTTTATGATTCTATCAGGTTTATTAGCGAAGACTAAATCTATCAGTGAAATATTTCAATCATTTGAATAAAATTATGTTTGGATGCAAGATTTTTCAGTTTTTTCCTGCAGTGTTTGTCTATCCAATTTATATTAAAATCACCGAAGACAAGCACCTCGTTCTTGTGCTTAAAATTTTTAAACATCGCATCCAAGTTTTCACAGAGCGTTGTAGTGCGTGCTGAGGGAGGATTATATACCACTAAAATCTGAAATTGCATATTTTGCGACAATATTACATTAATGCATAAACATTCAGTTGACATATCAGCAGTTGGATACATTTGCTTTGCATTAAATGTGTCCTTAATATATATCAGTACACCCCCACCCCTTCCCACAGTTCGGTCTCTTCTAAAACATGTATACCCCGGAACATCAATTATGCTAGTTCGAATTTTATAATGCAGCCAAGTTTCACTAATACATAGAAAATCGATGTTGGACTCAGACAACAATATTCTGATCTCATCTTGCTTGGGAAATAGGCTTCTGATATTTAAATGATTTAAATGTTTCAGTTCTGGACTTTCTGCAGGAAAAACTGTCAGCAGGCATATGCCCCACTACTCTCAGGGTTTATGTGGCCGCCATTTCAGCTTGCCACGCCTTGATGGACGGGATGCCTTTGGGGAGGCACCCTCTACTCGCTCACTTCATTCTTGGAGCCAGGTGACTGAGGCCTCCTGTTAGGACCAGAACTCCCTCATCGGACTTAGCAATAGTCCTGGAGGGTCTGGTTGAGACCCCCTTTGAACCTCTAGAGTCAGCGTCTGACAGACTCCTGACTCTCAAGCTGGTTTTTCTTGTGGCGATTACCTCTCTTAAGAGAATCGGGGATCTACAGGCTCTGTCTGTTTTGCTGGCCTGTTTGGAGTTTGCCCCAGGTATGGCCAAAGCTATCCTGCATCCTCATCCTGACTATCTTCCTAAGATGTCTTTTTCGACACTACACCCTGTCACTCTGGAAGCCTTCTGCTCCCCGCCGTTTTTAACGCCGGAGCAGGAAAGACTTCACGGACTCTGTCCAGTCCGTGCCCTTCAGACTTATGTCCATCGCACTAGCCAGTGGCGTCAGGGCAATTATTTGTCTGCTATGGGGGCCGCAACAGGGGGGCGGCCGCTACCAAGCAGACTATGTCACATTGGGTGATGGATGCTATTGCCCTGGCCTATGAGGCGCGCGCGGTCAAGCTTCGCCAGTAGGTGTCAGGGCTCACTCCACCAGAGGGGTCACCTCTTCTAAAGCCTTGGCTAGAGGGGTCCCTCTGCAGCAGGTTTGTGATGCGGCAGGCTGGTCCTCTCCGCACACATTCATCAGATTTTATGGCAGGCTCATGCCTGAACAAGTTTGTGATGCGGCAGGCTGGTCCTTTCCGCACACGTTCATCTAACTTTATGGGTTAGATGTTTCTGCTACTCCGGACTCTTACGTCCTTGAGTCGACATCTCAAGCTCACATCTGAACAAGTTTGTGATGCGGCAGGCTGGTCCTCTCCGCACACATTACTCAGATTTTATAGTTTGGATGTTCATGCTACTCCGGGCTCTTACATCCTTGAGTCGACATCAAGCTCATGTCTGAGACCTCTCACGTTTTTGTGAGCACACTTCACAACCGTAGGGGTCCGGACAGCCCCAGTGCGGCAGCGTGGGTATTGCGTTCCCAAAAGCACTTAGCAAAGCGCAGCATCAAAGTGAAGCTTTTTGTAAAGGGAACATCTCGGGTTACATGTGTAACCCTTGTTCCCTGAAAAAAGCGGAACGAGATGCTGCGCTTCTTTGCTGCACTGGGACATCCCAGGACTGCTCTACAGAAAAAGATATTTGACGACACGCTGGTGACGCATCTATTTATAAATTCCGAGTCTATAAATTCCGGTCAGTGTTCATTGACGTGTTACACACATATTCACAGCTGGTCACAATGCAGGATTGTTCCCAAAATAGCTTAGCAAATCGCAGCATCTCGTTCCGCTTTTTTCAGGGAACAAGGGTTACACATGTAACCCGAGACGTTTTTCATCATAACTCCTTTTTCAATTTCTGACTTTTCACTAATGTCAATCATGACTTTTCACCAATGTCCCTATTTGCATTCTATTCATACTGAAGGAAAGTCAGAAAGCATAATTACAACATAATCATGCATGCAATCACCATCATTTTAATGAAAGAATCTGAATGTCCATCCAGAATTGTGCAAATGTCATAAATAACCTCAAATGCCCAAAAGCAACTTTTTAGCCCCAGAAAGCTTTTTGGAGTCATTTTTCATCATAACTCACTTCTTTTTGAATGAATCATGACTTTTCTCTTATATCACTCATTGGCAGCTCTGCTTAGCAAAAGAATACTTTAAAAGTCAAATTGCATCATTACAACATGTTTGCATGCATTATAAGAGGTACACCATCATTTTCTGAAAGATTCTGAATGTCCAGCATTCGGTAGATCCAGTTTATACCGACTCTCAGCCCAGTTATCTTTGTGCATACGCAGCAGAGCATCGTTATTCTGATGCACTTGGCCATCAGTACTCAGTACCACAAGTAACCTGGCCACAGTATGTCAATTGTCAGTCAGCTCACACAACCCCCTATTAACTTGTGGGGGGTCCCGAAGCCTTCTATACCAGACTTTGCTGTAGACAGTGAAAGAGATTTTGCCAATTTAAAACTAGCACTGGATAATCTACTCAAACTTAATTCTGAGTTGTCAGAGAAATACAAGTACCATGTGCTCCTTGAACATCTGAAGCTTCCAGAAGCTCAAATGATAGGCCAGTCTTGTCGACATGAAGCTCGGCCATATACAGTAATCAAGCAGGTCTTTTACTCTGTGTGTGTGTGTGTGTGTGTGTGACTGCTGAGAAAATATATGGTGAGGCAGGTGTCTCCTGTCCACTTCTTAAAATAATCAGACCAGGGTCAAAGCATGTATTTAAATGAATGAAAACCCAGAGTGGATTCAGTTTTTCTGCAGGCAACTTGGCTTTACTGTATGATAATAAATTCTATTCTCCTGAAATCAAAAGATCAGAGTGATTTTTTACAAATTGGGTAGAACATTTGTAGTGACAAATGGCGCCCGAACAGGGACAGAACAGTACACGAAACCACTACACGAACTCTGGCCAAGAATCCTGGGAGGGGGCTGGGTGACTCAGAGAGGAGTAGAGGGGACATTGCACTGTCTGAGTGATTCAAGCCTCGACAATCTAAGACCAGACGCAACCCCCCACCCTTCTTTGGAACCAGGAAGTATCTGCTGTAATAACCTGACTCTTTCTTTGGAAGGGGAACATGCTCTATTTTCTTTGACCAAGATATTATGCAGTTCTTTCCACAGTAGACATGCTTGCTCCGGTTTCAAGGTAGTGGAAACCATGGTGTTGAATCGTGAAGGACGGTGAACAAATTTAATCCTGTAGCCTTTTTCTACTGTTCCTAGGACCCACATAGAAATACCTGGCAGAAGTTTCCAGATGCGGCAGGGATGGAGAGGTTTCATGGAGGGTAGAAGTGGATGATACACGCACCCCATCTCGAGGGGGGCTACCCCCACAAGACCGTCAGGGTTTTATCCTCTTAGAAATGACTGCCCTGAGGTCTTGCTTTGGGGGCTGCTGAGGGTGACGAGCCCAGTCTGTACGACTAGCCATGCTTTGTTTTTGAGCCTCCCTTCTAGAAGGACCGGGCAGGGCTGGGTGGCTTCCTCGTGACAGTTTACCTCCTGGAACCTGGTGCTAACTACATTCATAGTCTCACCAAATATTTAGAAGGCAAAACTGAACAGATCGCAATGCTTGCACCCGCCCCAACGAAAGATCAGCATGCTCTTTACCCAAACACACAAAACAAAACTGGTGTGTGTCCCTCTCAGCCATAGAGCGTAAACACAGTTTGCTTTGCCTTTCAGTCATTCTTTTTAGAGAAAAGAGAACGGTTTCTGTGCACTGCCTTACAAAATCTAACTCCTTACAGAGTTCAGTAGAAAGTTTCTGACAGGCTCAATAATACACAGAGTGATCTGAAGACAAAAGATCTGACGATGCACCTGTGATGCATCTATTTAGGAATAAAACCTCAACAGAACCAGATATTACGTTGCAGCACAAGAGTAATTACTTCATGAATTTCTTAACTGATAAAATTGTAATAATCAGAAATAATGTCACCTCATAGCACCTCGGAAAACAGTGTATCATAATTTTCCTCATGTGCAACTTAAATCCTTCACTGTTTTAGGTCATGAAGAGCTAACAAAACTTATTGAAACATCAAAAGCCACAACAAGTTTGTTACCAACCAAGCTCTTAAATTAGGTATTTAATCTGTAATCCCAGAACCTCTTCTCAGTATTATTAACTCTTAATAAGTTTCCACTGCTATGCTGACGATACACAACTTTATATTTCTTCAAAACCTGATGAGATTTCATAATTCTCCAAATTAGCAGTGTATCAATGAAATAAAATATTGGATGACCAGAAATGTTTCTTCTGCTCAATTCCAACAAAACAGAGGTACTAATTATTGGACCAAAAACCTCTAAAAATAAGCAGCTAAAATATAATTTAAATAAATTCAAATAATTCAAATAAAATATCATAAGCCACACAAATATCATCATCTTCAACAGTAAAGTACTTAGGTGTTATATTTGATACCAATTTGTCCTTTGAAAATCAAATTACCAATGTTTGTAGAACAGCATTCTTCCACCTAAGAAATATTGCTAAATTACGGCACATGCTCTCTGTTGCTTATGTCGAAAAACTAATTAATGCACTCATGACCTCAAGACTAGATTTTTGTAATGCATTACTGGGAGGATGTCCAGCAAGATCAATAAATAAACTTCAATTGGTTCAAAATGCAGCAGCCAGAGCGCTAATGAGAGCCAAGAAATATGATCATATTAGCCCCATTTTATCATCGTTATATTGGCTACCTGTTAAATTTCTTATTAATTTTTAAATTCTGTTAACTACATACAAGCTTTGAATGGTCTAGCTCCGCAGTACTTAAGTGACCTTCTACCATGCTATATTCCATCACATTCATTACGGTTGCAAAATTCTGGCCTGTTAATAGTTCCTAGAATATCAAAAGAGGTAGATCCTTTTCATATTTGGCTCCTAAACTGTGGAATATTCTCCCTAACACTGTTCAGGCTGCTTTAGTTTGGTCTGCCGGAACCAGAAACCAGAAACACTGATCGTGATCTATAACTGCAATAAATGTAATTTATTTATTTCGCTTTCTCAACCTCGGGACTCCAATCCTGAGGTCACCAGAACTGGCTGGATCCAGCTCCATTCCTGCTTCCTGTTGGACTCCACTGCTACGTGTCGCCCCTCTAGGGAATCATATGTTCGCTCCGAAGCTGTTACCAAGACCACTCCGTCCACCGGTGGAGTGCCGGGATGAAAACCCTTGTTTTCCTTATTCTTTATTGCCACACACCCTTACGGGTTCAAGCACACTCTACGAGAAGTTTGGCATCCTCACGGGCACTGGCCCATAGAACCTCCTTAGCAGACATCTGCAGATCAGCATGCTGGGCAACACCTTTGCTAGATTCTACAACCTCAGGGTTGAGTCGGTAGAACTCGGTAATACGGAACAGCTGACGGGGTGCACCTTGCGCCCTTCACCAAGTTGATCCAGTGTGCCTTCTTTCCCAGGTTAGCCACTAAGCTCTCACTTCCTGGAGACTCTTCCTCCGTAGCCCTCTGGCCGGCGAATTTAGTTGAGGAATTTGCCGCCATAACTACGCCAAATCGAGTGCTCCGTGCTGGGCTTGGGCTCCACAGGCATAGTTCCCGCTTCAGGCAACTCCTGTCGTGGAATATCGCGATGAATCTCTCTAAGTTGTAAGAAAACTCTCGGAGTCTTGAGTTCCAGATGCCAAAATTGTAGTTTATTGAACACCAACAAACATGAGACCGGCCAGCTGTCCGTTCTGACTGTCTTAGTCCAAAACCTCCTCTTCTATACAGTTTGTTATCTGGCATTACCTCATTTCTGTGCCCCTTTGTTATTTTTGTAACCAATGGATACTATTTGCCACCATTATCTCACAGAGCCTTTTGATATCTTTTTACTGGTAGAAACTTGGCTTTAGTCTATCTTCAAGGTCCTTAGTCTCATTATTTTGTTACAGCTGGGTGCTCTTTGTGGCCTCTGCAGCGTCAACACTTTTAGTAACCTCATATGCTCTCTCCTGGGTCACACAAAGGCCAGGAAACTCATATAAGTATTTTGATATATATAAGAAACATACTAGAATATTGAAAAATATACTATATATTCCCACCTCTGAGACTTAAAAAAGTCTCACACTCTATTTCCCTCAAACCAGAGTGCAGTCACACAAGCTAGCCTGTCCCATTTCATCATGTAGCCAAAGTAGGCCACTCAGTCCACTATCCAATGCCATTTTTATGGGGCTGCACTCTGCAGAACTTGGGACCAAACCTCTCCATCCACACTTAACTAGGAAGGAGTAAAAGATCCCAGTCCTCTAGCTAGCGCTGTGCCTGGGGGTGGGTGACAAAAATCAACTCATTTGTAATAAGCATGTGCATGAAAATGTGAATCCTTGCGTGATGTAGAGTACAATTGATTATCCATTGAGTAGAAGATATATATATATATATATATATATATATATATATATATATATATATATATATATATATATATATATATATATATATATGCTTTAACAAAACACTATTAAAAGTAACATAGTAATATTTATCCTTCGTTGCCAGAGGAACTCACAGACAATTCCGGTAGCCTGGAGCGCTATCTGGTGGTGTGTTGGAGCAGACAGCGTGTTTTTAAACCACAAGTTGAGTCTATTTGCTCTTGCAGCCAAGCACTGAGGTGCTCGTCACTCCTTTCTTCAAATGTCTCCCTCACATGTCTTCTCTTGGCAATTACTTCATAGGTATATTATGCTTGATCATAATCATCAGTAATACTACTTCTATTTGGTTAGATACAGTGTACTAAAGATATACTTCACCAATCATTATAAGTAATAAGTAATTGGTTACATTGATAATAGGGGAATAAAATAAGTCAAAAATAACAAACAAAACACCCTCTTACTCCTTTCTTGAGATGCTACCTATTTTGTTATGTAAAATGAAAGTACAATAGTCATGCTATCTCCCTTACTATCAAAAACATGAGAAAAGTGTTCAGAAATAAAATTCCCCTTACATTGTTATTTTCTTGATTGCTTCTCAGTAAATCTCATCAAGTTCATCCAATCCTGGCCCAATGGTATATTGTCTGGTTGCTACACTTGTTTGCGTTGTCATCATTGATACGGCTACCATTTGCTTAGCCTCCGTTCTAGTCATAATTGATCTCAGAATGGGTATAATACAACATAACAAGAATGCAAATAGGGTCAATCCTACTACTAACATTATACCTATTTTCATTAGCCAAATCTTCCATGACCCAAAAAGATCATCAAACCATTGCCCAAACAGCTGATCTCTCGCTGCATTAGATTTAACTTCCTTTCGCAGGTCATGCAGTTTCTTCATGGCCTGGGTAAAAGCTCCTTCTGGAGATTTATTATTTGGAATGTATGTACAGCAATCTAAACCTAATCGCATTATTATTAAAAAACATTTCATCATCTAAATGCCATATTACTGCACAATTGCCCTTAAATTGTCCTACATTCGTTTTTCCTTTAGTTTTGTTAAAGCATTCATACTCCAGTTGACGATTTATTTTATATGATAATGTGCTTTCTTTTTTCTCATTATCCACACGTACGTCTAATTTTCTGCCTTGATCTCCCCACCCTATCATCTTATACTATTTATCTTATTCCGGATGACCCAAGAATGACAAACATTCTGCTGGGCAGAACACTGTTCTCCCTGTTTTACCACAATTTTTTGGCATAATACTCAGCGCAATGCTTATAATCATACTGATTTGGGACTACTACAAATTTTTTCAATGGAGTGGGTGAGCACATTACACAGTTTGTCATTTTTGCTTGCTTAGCTGTATATCTGGCCCATTTATACCAGTCATTTTGATTTACATACTGTAATAGTTTCTCTGTTCCTGCTGACTCTATGGGTTCCATATCATTTTCTAAATTTATTGGCTTTTTCAGTCTTTAGGTGATTATTTTGACAGGTGTCTTTTGAGGCCGATTCTTCGGTTTGTTCTGCTTAGCCAAATTGCTTAGATTCTTTGCTTTTCGGGTTCACCTTTGTTTAGTGATCCAGGCGTTCGCTACTTTCTGATTTCTCGTGCTATGTTATCTAGTCTCTGCTCATTCGGGGGAATAATATTGAAGGTCTGAGATGTCAATTGTAGGAAATTCATCATACCATAGTCGTTGTGATGGTCCCTCGCCTGGGGAGTCTGGGCCTTAATTGATCGCCTGTCTGGTAGGCCCTGTATAGGAGGCAATACCTGTCCCAAATATGTTAGTAACAGCATCATCAACACTAATACCTCCTTGAGCTTCCATTCTTTCTCCATGTGCCACAACTCTTCCTCGAACAACTGCGCTTGTTGGTCTGTTTCATTTCCTTCAGTTGCTTCTGAATCTGTTTCAGCAGGACGATCACTTTCTTCTTGTCTTTCTCCTTCTTCACCTTCTTGGTCCTGTTCTTCTGTGACATGTACCTCCGTCTCACTTTCTATGCTTTCCTGCTCTACTGCGGCACTTCAATCCCTTTTTCTGCCGCAGCGTGCTCTTCCCCTAATTTCGCTTGTCCATCTACTTCCTCTTCTCTTTCCTCAGATTCTGTAGCCGGTTCCTGCTGATCTTCTTCTTCCTCGGGTTCTTAGTTTTGTGCTTGCTGCTCTTCTTTGTCTGAATCTTGCCTCGTATTCATCGTTGGGAAGTCCATATTCATAGTTACTTCAATATAGTCCGTCAAGCGCTCTGTACTTTCTGAATTCACTTTCTGGAGTATTTCGTTTTAGGTCAGTTTCATTGGAAAGGCCATCCAAGATCCCCAAGGCTGATTGTAGGGAACCCACTCGGCAGTATGCTTTCTTAGAATTGTTCATCTGGTGATCCTGGTCCTTCTTGGGACGTTTCTCTGGTAGGCCCCATCATTGGGGGCAACACTTGTCCCAAGTATGTCAGTAATAACATCCATATTAATATGTCTTTCTTATTCATTGGTATTGTAGGCCGCAATTGTTTTCCACCTTCTCTCCTTCAGTGGGTCATCCTGTCCTAACTTGCTTCAATGATGGCAACAGCATGACTATTTCATTTTATATGCATAAAGAACACTGTAATCACCTCATATGGTTACATGTTTTATATTAACTAACAATCATTACTTTCTGCATTCATTTGATTAATATATTAAATTATTTCCCTTATTAGAGTCATTTGCTACACACACATTTGTTGCATCTCATTTCTAGCACTAAATAACACATGGGTCCTCTGCCTCCTCCAGGCAGAGCCGGGCATAGCCTGACTTTGTTCCAATTAAAAACATTAGATAATCCCTTTAGTATCTATACACAACATTTTTCATGGTCATTCACAGAAAGTGTAATTCACAAAAAGGCTATAATTCTCCACAGAGGAGGTAAACTACCACAGGTGTTCCTTATCTTAAAACTCCCTACTCATTCACTTATCACATACATTTCATTTCCTCCTGTTTCCCAAGGACTCTCAATGTCTGTATCACATTAATTAATTTTCCCTGCAAGCTAAGCTGTTTTTCATAGTTTCAGACTATATCAGAGTAATTCAGAATATTAAATCAATAAAAGAATGATCAAATATATAACATATTATTGGAGGAATCAATTTCCTCCCAGTTTGGTCTTTCTGTTGCATTGGGCCATTTACATTGATCAGTACTTCATCTGGTTTTTTACATAATTATTTAATCAGTGGTAACACACAATATAATATTATTCCCCTCTCAAGAATTGTTGTTTCAATTATTATACCAATTGTAGCCAACCCTGCACCCTATTTCTTAATTAATTCCATTTATATTGTTACAAACAAACAAGACAAGCAATCTTAATCTTTAGTCACCACCATGTATCTTTTCCATTCTTCATTACTTTTACAATGTACATGAGTTCAATTAAAGCATAAGTAAAAGTAATAAATCATCTTCCAGTCTAAATTCATTATCATACAAACATTCCCATGTTTGTTTAATACTTCTATATAAAGTCAAGCACTCCTTTGTCTGCAACGGTTCTCAAAACTTTACCCCAAAAACCAATCTATAAATAATCCTCTACACAGGGTATGATCCCTGACAACACAGTGACAGAATGCTTGGTATTTAACACTGTGATAAGTTATTTTAGTAAAGCGGTTATTAAAATGCAGCATTTATCCACCCCTTAAAACCCTTTCAAACCTTCTTGGGCGGTGACGCCATTGTCAAGTCTTAACCGTCATTGGGTCGTCACCTCTTGCCCCTGGTCTTGATACTGCTCAGTCCTCAATCCGTAATAATTTGGTATCAGTAAACAGATATTTTCTTTTTCAGGAGTATCACCAGAGAACCGACACAGCCAATGGAACATCTACAAATGCTTAAATATGGAGACAATTCAAAACATGGTTAAATTCAAAAAGCATTATTAAAAATTCATCAATCTATTAAAATTGTCCAAAGTAAAAGTAAAATATGCTAAAATTGAACTCATTTATAGATCATTAATTTCCATTCAGGTTTTATTTCTGCTACTTCAGCAAATGTTACACAAAACTATGTGGGGACTAACATCAGAACAAAGCCTCTCAAGCTTCTAGGAAGCTTAATTAAAAACATCACCTCAATTCAATAATAGACTCTAGATAGTTTTTGAACCTACATTTATTCTTTCAGATTAATTTTCAACTTAATCTGTTTTCTTTAGTATGAACCCTTAACTTCAGATTGCCCTCTTAATATATAAAATCTTTAATCATTGATGAGGAGAGCTGTTTAAACTCCTTCATATCACTCTATCTAACATTAGTGTCAAGGCACATCATTTTACATATAAAAATAAAATCAAACCAAAATAATATCAAATAAAACACTTGTGAATATTTCTTCAAATTCTGCTCTTGTGTTTCTGTTTCAAGCAGACACTTATCAATTTTAGACTGAGAGTGAGGAGTGAGGCATTACACTGTTTCACAATAATACATTTAATTTATTCTTCAACAGTAAAAATAGTGATATTTATAATAACTGATTATATTAACTGCTTTCAAACTTTCTCATCTCACACCATTTAAAAACAAAAACTACTCTCATCAAAAACTACTCTCATCTTACTTTCTTCTGTCCATTCAAACAACATACAAATAACCTTCTAATCTTTAATAAAACAGAACACAATGTCTTTTTCGACATTCTCTATATAATCAATACAACTTATGTTTAGCCTTCTGTTCATGCAGAGCTTTACATTTACAACACCTATCTTATTATTAATATATTATAATCCCTTTTTTTATTATTAAGTAATAATTTATTATTACTACTTTCTCCATTTCTTACACTTTCTCAGGTGAAGGAACTTCCATTCCATCTAATAAAATAATATAAATCAAGTTTTTAAACTAACAGAAAAGTAAAAGATTAAACATAATAAAGTCTTAAAGACAAACATATCTAAAAACATATCTCTTTTCTTGTGTTTTGAAATAATTGCTCAGTAAGATACACTACTTACTTTTAATTTCTCATGACTCATTACATTATTTATTTATTTATTTATTTTTTTTTATCCAAATGTTTCATCATCTTTTAACAGTTATCAATATTATACCTGTATTAACTATGGCAAACTAAAATAGTAGTAATAGAAATAGACACTCAATCAGCACTTTATAGCACACACTAAGCTCCTTTTTTTTTTTTTTTTTTTTTTTTTTTTTATTATGAGGGTACTCTCTGGAAAATTTGGGGGAGTAACCCATCCAATAGGTAACTCTATAACTTTGCCGCATGTTTGTAATATTTACTCTTCAAATCAATAAACCAGTGGTTAGCTGCTGGATTTAAATTTAGACCCTCAGAACAATTTAGACACAGGCATTGAACCCATTGATGGCATTCTGGAAAATCATAAAGTGATCGTATAAGACTGAAATCAACTTTTCCAGAGAAATTTTAATCCATATTATAAATGGCAAATCAATAATGATTACCAGCATTAATGAGCGCAGGAAGATCAATCAGATCAATCACATCATTTTCAGTCTTCTTTGTGTCCGGATTTCCTCCTGCAGCATTAGTAACTTCTATAAAATCATCTTTCTCAGCCGTCTGCAATGGTGAGAAACTAGTTCCAGAATGAGTTAGTGAAACAACACACATAATAATAACAAATGAAACACAGAATAGACACATGAATATGAACTTATTAACATTCATATATGAGGAAGTTATGATGTTCAATTTAATCTTAACCTTTCTCTATGGGCTTCACCTGCCCCAAAGACTAATTTTTAAATGATCCAAATCATTCTTAAATTTATTTTCCTTTAATTTTAGTCTCAAATGCAGCTTCTCAGTGTACCCATGATCAACCAAGACCTATTCTGTGTATACCAAACAAAAATAAATAAAATAAAAATAAAATAGCTATCTATCTGCTTTCTATCTTTTTCTAAAGTCGGGGCCCCTTTCTGTCTGTCTGAAGACATCAAGAGAGGCCTGTTTCCCTCAAAGTCATCCTCAATGCCCTCATCAGACAGTCCCTAACAAAAATAAAAAATCTCTGCCTATCTTTTGTTGGTTGATCAAGTTTACACCGATAACGCTGCACTCACATTTAAATTGTTCTCCAGACATTTTTAAAATCATAGAAAATTCAAAAACAACTTTCTTGTGTTTAATTTAATAATGTTAAAATAGTATTCTCTCATAAACTGGACCAGACAGAACATAAAATGGACACATGAATGTGAAGTTTTCACATTTAAGGTTTAACTGCATAAGATACAAAATATAATTTTCTTATTTTATCATATCTTTGGTCCTCTTTTGCCATTTGCTTTAATATAACAACACTTATCTTAAATACAACCTTGATTTAAAATACAATTACTTATTTGACTTTAGTTTAGCACAATACACTCGACTCAAAGCTTTATTGTTTGTCCAGATAATGTGATTTCCCAAATGCAATTCAATCACTTTAAAGTTATCACTTTTTTATAATCTAAATATTCTTACTCATCACTTTGATATAAAAGGAGTTATGATCTGACACATGTCCATTCAACAGCTGCTCCCTTTCAGTTTAGTTAATCTTACATCAGGCTTCATTCATGGCATGAAAAGAACAGCCCAAGAATAAACATTGTCCAGTCCGCTAAGGGTTAACTTTTTGATTTCATGCAAATTTTTGTTTTAAAGCTATTTGTTTGTTTATACTGTATTATATTTATCCTTATACATACATACATACATATACATATACATACACACATTTACACAGACATACAAATATAATTTTTATCATTGGATTTAATTCTACAATCATAATATTTATTAAGTGCCCTCTTTGTTTTTAATCATCAGATCTCTTCTGCCTCTTATATTGATGAAAATAGTCTAAATAGATTTTCTTTTATGTAAATTGCATACATACTCCTCATTAGTTATGCAGCAAAGGATCAACCTCTCTATCTGGATGGATATTTATAGGGCTCATATAACATACACTTCCATATGCAATCACACTTCAGTCATACTTCCCATACTTTAAAACACAGATTCTCTCACAAACACAGAACCTTTCACACTTTTTACAAACACAAGGCCTTTATAAACACAGAGCTCTCAAAAAATATTATACTAAAACAAACCTATTACTTCTGCCCCTCCTTTTGCTCTCCTCTTTTTATCCCTCTCCTTTATTTCCATAAAAAACACTCATTATTTACAGTGGTTGATTGCTATATCTGTTACTTCTTTTTATATTAAAACTCATGTACTTCCACCCACAGAGGTCACATCCATTTTGGGTCTCTGTTCAAGACAATTTCTACATTGGTGCTAATTCTCCTTTACTCTCCCTATTAAAAATCACCTTAACATTTTTGACTGTATTTAATTTGTTCATAACTCCAGAAATGATCACTAATTCCCTGTGTTTCTATTATTAATCTTTTTAATTCGATTTCTTTTCTCCTCTCAGTTAGTCTCCTCTCAAATTCAGTAACATCTTATTTCCACATTATTATTTCTGCTTCAGGAGGAAAACTGAGACAAGGAAAAAAAAAGTATTGTTCTGTTTCTCTGTGCATGCTCACAGCCCTCCCTTTACAGCTCCCTATTCTCACTCTAGCAGCCCCTCCCTTCTCTCTTTCCCAGCACTCATTCTCCAGCGTACTGTAAGAGAGAGAGAATGAAAAAATCAACAACTGTGCTCATTTATCCGAGTCTTATCAACTATACTTCTGGATAACATCCAACTAAATAAACTAAATATTTATTACTACTAATACTTATTTATATATTTATTATACTTATTTTTATTTCTTATCTCTTCCCCTTATATTTATTTATTATCTTTTATTTCTTTCTTTTTACTCTTTTTGTTATCCTCTTTATTTTCTTAACTTATATTTTCGCTTATTCTTTTATTTTATTATTTGCTTATGTTCCTTCTTTTTATTGCTTATATGGTTTCACTTTATTTCTTCTCAAAACCAACTATTTGTTTATTCATGCTTTATGTTTGTTAGTATAATCTTATTTTGTGAATTACAAAACTTTTCTTAAAACATGGTTATACCTCACATACTACTTATACATACATCTTGGGTACAAAGTCTAAACTGGATAATAAGATTATACATTACTTATTTCTTATACATACAGCATGGTCACAAGTGTTTAAACTAATGCATTCATTTTTCTAATTATTTGCTTTATCATGCATTATACTTTCATTTTTGATTACATATGTATTTCAACATGAGCAATACATTGCTTTCACATAAGTAATGCATCATTATCTATGTCTATATTAGCAATACACACTTAAGTTTTGCATTCTGCTTTATATCATGCATATCTATGTTTCCCTATCCAAGTCTGCCCTCTTAAAACAACGTTTCCCAATAATGTGCCACTTCAGATTTCAAGTAAGGAATATTCGCCTCCTTGACTGACACTTTCAAATGTCCCTTGTATATATCTGTCTCATCTCTATGGCCTGCTTTACAGAGTGTAGTTATGTGATCCACAAATAATTTAGGATCTATGTTCCTAACCGCAGCATCCAACCAGTTAACAAATGGCCACTCCTGTTCTATTTCTCCTAAATTCACCACTTCAGTTAAGGTTCTCATTAACTCCTTCTTTTTTACAGTTAATTTTCTCTTCTGCCCTGCGTAATCTATGTACTCTGATTCTTTCCAAAAATGATCGCTGATTCCCTTTAACTCTATCAGCACTCTTTCCAATTCTCTGTCCCACTCTCCAGATCTGCATTGATCTCCAACTTTACAAAACTCGCTTGTCTCTGCATTTTTCTTTAGTCTTGTTCACTGTAATGGAAAACTTTTTGCCTTTTCTTTATCTTTTTCCCAATTATTCTATTTTTTCTCTTCTGAATCTCCCCTTCCCCTCACCTCACAGAGCTGTCCATTCAGCTGACCAGTGAGCAGAGCAAGGCAGGGAGATATCAGAGAAGCCGGTGCCATTTTGCGTCTTTATACTTTTTCAACAATTGTTTTATTCAATTCACTGTTTCAATTCATTTTCCACTTTTGCTCTCATTTAGCATTTCCTTTGTGCACCTGATTCTCTGTATTATTCTGCCTCTGCACACAATACATCATCAACATTGCAATCATGCATTTGAATAAACACAAGAACAGCGCAATTAAAGCACACATGCACCAACAACATAGTTAGTCATGCACATTATTCATTATCTCAAACATGCACACATAGTTCAACAATTCCCCGTTTTCTGCACAGTCCGGGTTCCGTCAAACACTGCAATAAATAACTTAATCTAACACCTGGAGGAATTTTGCGTGAATTTTCACTTCTCCACCCGTGTTAGGATTTTCACCTGTACAGGATTTTCAGCCACTCTTCTGGCAAAACCTTGAATAAATGCACCTAACCGGGAATTTTCACGTCGCTGCTCGACTCACCCCAGGCTTTTTCTAACTTCTTCAAATAAACTTTCTTAAACTCTCTTTAAACAATCCCACCCCCCTATTTTTGAAATCTGGAACTCGCCTCTATTTTAGCCAATTAGTTCAAATTATTCTATGTCCGGACTGGCAAAAGTCTTAGGGAAGCCACTTACCAGGACTCGCTACCACAGATCACACAAAAACACCTTAAGCAAAGATGCTTACCTCAGTTTCTGGCGCCGGTGTTTCTGTGCGATTCGTGCAAGCTGTCCCACCAGCGACCTCTGCCCCCTTGACCTCAATGCCAGCCCCACGAGTTGGGCGCCAAAGATATGTCGTGGAATATCGCGATGAATCTCTCTAAGTTGTAAGAAAACTCTCGGAGTCTTGAGTTCCAGATGCCAAAATTGTAGTTTATTGAACACCAACAAACATGAGACCGGCCAGCTGTCCGTTCTGACTGTCTTAGTCCAAAACCTACAGTTTGTTATCTGGCATTACCTCATTTCTGTGCCCCTTTGTTATTTTTGTAACCAATGGATACTATTTGCCACCATTATCTCACAGAGCCTTTTGATATCTTTTTACTGGTAGAAACTTGGCTTTAGTCTATCTTCTAGGTCCTTAGTCTCATTATTTTGTTACAGCTGGGTGCTCTTTGTGGCCTCTGCAGCATCAACACTTTTAGTAACCTCATATGCTCTCTCCTGGGTCACACAAAGGCCAGGAAACTCATATAAGTATTTTGATATATAAGAAATATACTAGAATATTGAAAAATATACTATACTCCCTGTGATGTATTTTCCATGATACGCTGCCCCCGGTCGCCGTGTCTGTAGCAACTGCTTTGTCAGGCTAGGATCTACCACCACACCATGTCCACGGGTGAATTGAAAACCCCTGTGTGTATTAGCCACAAGTTACCTCCCCCAGTCTGGGCAGGTTGTGGTCTCCGCAGGGCCTTTTCCCCCTGAAAGAATAGGAACGGAAAAGGACGCCTTCCTCGACATGTCTATAGCATTAAGGTTTAGGCTCCAGCTGCTTTTTAACTCTATGACAAGAAACATAGAGAGAGAAAAGGCGCGGCTGGCCGGCAGTCTCCCATACAAGTCATGTCGCCTGTTCCCGTACAGGTCCTGGGAACCTAAGAGCGATATACAACACCTTTTATTGGGGGCATTGGGGAGGGTTACGTGCAGCCGACCCAGCTGCTTCTAGCATACAGCAGCCTGCTTGCACCTGGCTCGGCAGTCATGTAGTGCATGGCGTTTGAAGTGGGACCCCTTGTGTCACTACAATTGACACAACTTCGAGTGAGTGACAGAAGGGGAACATCATGGTTACTGTTGTAACCTCCGTTCCAAGATGGAAGGAAGGAGAGTTGTGTTCCCCTTTGCCACGTCACTATCCCTACCACTGTAATGCGCCGTAACCTTATTCTCGGCTCCTGAGTGAAAACCTGTCTGACAGTTGCTCACCTGCTCCCCTTTATACCTGTATGTCCGGGGGCGGGGCATACAAATTCTGTCTGCCAACTTGACATTGTCCTTTTCTCAAGTTCAGGGGTACGTGAGGGTCTCAGAAGAGACCCCTTGTGTCCCTACAATCAACACAACATCTCGTTCCTTCCATCGGGGAACAGAGGTTACAACAGTAAACATGACGTTTTATGTGTAAACTTTAGGATGAAAATCTTGCATCGATCGTGGGGAAATTTGGAATAGATGACAGTCATGTGAGTGATTTGTAAAATACAATCTAATTTTTTAACATTTTTTTTTAACATTTACTGACAAGTCTTAAATCAAATGTAGCCCAACAGACATGCAGGCTAGTAATGTGGTGTATTTTTTATCAAGTTAAGTAAGCATTAATCAAGTATAATCAATGCCATTTAATTCTACAATTATTTCTGATGGTCAAGTATGCATTTTACTGTGTTTTTTGTGTATGTGAGTGGCTCAGCAAAAAGTCTGGGAATGGAATGTCAGAGGTACATGAACACTCACACATAAATGGCTTGCAGATGTTTCCTATTTACTTCTGTTGAAGCTAAAGAAGATATATGATGAGGCCACCTCTTAGTAGAGTGTTTTTACATAGTGTGAAAATTGGAAGGATGTAACTGAAGCCTTCTGGTTAAAAGATCTTTTTCTGCTCAAAACATGATAGAAACAGGATATGGGTTATTTTAGCCACGCCTTGTGAGACCTATGTAAGTGGTGCAAACTCAAGACATGTTAGTTGTTCTGGAGGCAACTCGGCTTTATGGTCTGACAATAAAGTCTATTCTTCTGAAATCAAAAACTTTCTTTGAGAGTGAGTTTTTCACAAAGTGGGCAGAAACCACAACAGTAACAAAATACTTTTAACGGTGTTGTGTAATTAAAGTTATATAATATTACAACTTACAGGCTGTACCTTGCTGTACACGTTAAATCCACCAATTTAGCTCTCAGTAGTTGTTTGTTGTAAAACATAAATATTTGTAATTTGTAGCATTAGTACAACAAATAGTTATTGTCTGTTAATCAGTTTATCGTCCACATCTCTAGCTACATCAAGTCTTTCAAAAGATTTTGCGTATTTGCAGGTGTCACGATTCCTTGTTGTCTGCCCCGTGTTTTCAGTTTCACCCTTCACTGATCACATTCCATGTCATGTTTTCCTTGTTGTCCGCCCCGAGTCTCACTGTACTTGTAGAAAACTACAATTCTCACAATTCCTGGCCTCCCTCACTGCCTGCACTCATCATTGTTCTCACCTGTGTCTCGTTTAGTCTTTATTGTGTCCTTGTGTATTTAAACCCTGTTTGTTCCTCCATTCCCTTGTCGGTTGTTGATTGTTTATATCGTTGCATGTTCGCATCTCTTGTTTCTCTGGTTCTCTGTGTTCGTTCAAGGTTTCCCTTCCCTTCATGGATGTTTTCCCCAACCTGTGTAGCCCTTGTGTTTTCCCATATTTAGTTCTTTTTCCCATCGTGGACTTTTCATTTGTTCCCGTGTTTGTATTATTATTATTTGTTTGTTAATAAAACCGCGTTTGGATCCGCACCCCCCGTCTGCCTTCTCCTGCTTCCCACACACAGCGTAACAGAACAACCGACCACAATGGATCCAGCGGTTCTTCAGGCAAGCTGCCGCCTCCTGAACCTGAGGCAAGGAAGCCGCCCGGTGGAGGACCACATTAGAGACTTCCTGGACCTAGCGTGGGCTACCGACTTCCCAGACTCCTCCCTGGTGGTGTTCTTCCGGGCTAATCTGACCGATTCGCTCAAAGAGCTGTTGCCACCTGCGACGCGCGGCTGGAAGCTCCGCGATTTTGTGGAAGAGTCTTTGCTGGTCAGCGGCTCACCACTCACTGTGGGCGTGGCAGAGGAGGACCCAACCTCACCTCCCGCAGTGGTGACCTTCCACTCGCCCATGGCTCTTCCCATCATGCCTGCCCCACCTGTCAGCGAGCCAACCCCCATGCCTGTCGCCGTCAATGAGCCTGCACGGTCCACTTCGTCTGCCGGAGGAAGAGAAGACAGGCTTCCGTCTCCCGGCCCACACCTGCCTCGGTCTGCGAGCCTGCGCCCACGCCTGTCACGGTGAATGAGCCTGCGCCCATGCCTGTCACTGTGAGCGAGCCTGCGCCCACGCCTGTCAATGTGAGCGAGTCTGCGCCCACGTCAGCCACGGTCAGCGAGCCTGCGCCCACGTCAGCCACGGTCAACGAGCCTGAGCCCTCGTCAGCCACGGTCAACGAGCCTGAGCCCTCATCAGCCCCGGTCAGTAAGCCTGAGCCCTCGTCAGCCACGGTCAACGAGCCTGAGCCCTCATCAGCCCCGGTCAGCGAGCCAGCACCTGTAGCCTCGACCATCCCTGAGCCAGCGCCTGTAGCCTTGACGTCCCTGAGCCAGCGCCTGTAGCCTCGACCGTCCCTGAGCCAGCGCCTGTAGCCATGACCGTCCAAGAGCCAGCGCCAGTAGCCATGACCGTCCAAGAGCCAGCGCCAGTAGCCATGACCCTCTCCAGAGCCAGGGCTCCGCCTCTCAAGTCTCTCGAGCCTCCCAGGGCTCCGCCTCTCAAGTCTCTCGAGCCTTCCAGGGCTCCTCCTCTCGAGCCTCCCAGGGCTCCGTCTCTCAAGTCTCTGGAGCCTCCCAGGGCTCCGCCTCTCGAGTCTTCCAGGGCTCCTCCTCTCGAGTCTTCCTGGGCTCCGCCTCTCAAGCCTCTCGAGCCTCCCAGGGCTCTGCCTCTCGAGCCTCCCAGGGCTCTGCCTCTCGAGCCTCCCAGGGCTCCACCTCTCGAGCCTTCCAGGGCTCCGCCTCTCGAGCCTTCCAGGGATCCACCTCTCGAGCCTTCCATGGCTCCACCTCTCGAGCCTTCCAGGTTTCCGCCTCTCAAGTCACTCGAGCCTTCCAGGGCTCCGCCTCTCGAGCTTCCCGAGCCTCCCAGGGCTCTGCCTCTCAAGCCTCTCGAGCCTTCCAGGGCTCCACCTCTCGAGCCTCTCGAGTCTTCTAGGGCCCCGCCCCTCAAGCCTTCCAGGGCTCTGCCTCTCAAGCCTCTCGGGCCTTCCAGGGCTCCGTCTCTCAAGCCTCTCGGGCCTTCCAGGGCTCCGCCTCCCGAGCCTCCTACGGCTCCACCTCCCGAGCCTCCTACGGCTCTGCTCCCAGAGACTCCAGAGCTTTCTAGGGCTCCACCTGAGCCAGTGGCGACCCGTAACTGTTGATAGTGGGGGGGCACAATTAAAGTTCATGGTGGTATGCATTGTTCAGGGTCAGTAGAAAAATGTGTTTTAATTAACCCAAATCTCTCGGGTATTTGTTAACCACATAGCAAGTTTTCATAAAAAACACAGCGTCTGCACCACAGTAATGAGACAACTAGCAGGTGTTCTTAATCAGAAAGAAAACAAGAGCTACTTCCTGGGTTGTGGCGTGCTAACTTTCCATTCATAATAAATATAGCCACGCCACCTTGCAAAATGCTTTAACAAACTTATGACCTAATCCTATTTTTGTGACAACTTACCATTAGCTAACAAATAACAAATGTAAATGACAATAACAAATGTACATATTTCACGAAAGAATCGCAGTCTTTTTTCCAGCTGGGTGCACTCCTCTTCCTCATTACTCTTCTCAGCAATGCCATCTCTGAACATTCGGGAAAACAAATTGATTTCAGAGTTCAGATCTTCTTGATCAATACTATACGTGGTGGAAATAGCGCCAACACTTTCATCTGATGGGCTCTCTTTGAAGACTTGAAAATGGACAGGTCATTCTCGGAAAAGTGGTCCTCTAATTCCTCAATAAGGGTATCCAGAGTGCTGTACAGTATTTCAACTCTGTAGTAGTCCTCTGGCTTTTCAAAAGAGGACTTTACCCCTCCTCCCAGTTTTGCGGGAATAACCCGTTTGCATGGCACAAAAGGGCTAGAAAAACCGTTTTCTGGCACAGTTCATTGACGTGATTAAAGGTTTGGGATGCAAAATCGTCACTTCTCATTTCCTTTAGTACTGACACTATTGATTTAACCATCACCATTGCTGTTTGATATGTAAAGTCTTTTGATTGAAGAAATTTGGACAGGTGGTTTGTTTGCATTAGCACTCTCCGCATAAAAAACATGCAGTACAGAAAGTTGAAGTCTTGCACATTTCTGAGAAGTGCATAAGCTTCAGTTCCAGCTTTTGAACCCCCATGTGAAATTTCGTTCAGAGCTTGAACCATTTCATCAAAATTTTCCAACACAGCTCTGATAGCCTCGACTCGGCAGTTCCAACGAGTGTCGCTGAGTGACTTAAGTGTAGTTGGCTCCGCAGAATACGTTTTTTGTGAAGTACATTTTTCAAACACAGCATGTCTCTTTGAGCTTACTTCAATGAAATTTCGTAGAGCCTGGAGAATTCCAAAAGCATTTCGGACAACTGGAATGCAGGAAGCCATGTCCACCACGCAGAGATTTAATATATGAGCATAACAGTGAACATAGTGAGCTAGAGGATTTTCGTTAAGTATCCGTGTGGCCACACCTTTGTAGGGTCCTCTCATGTTGGCGGCTCCATCATAACATTGACCTCTTAGAGCTGAAATATCAAGTCCCAAGGCTGATAATGTACTCTTGATCAGTGTGGCAAGTGAAGCCCCGTCCATCTGCAGCGTCCTGTAGAAGCCAATAAACCGCTCCTGTATTTCAAATGACTGGTTTACGTAGCGCACTATGAGAGCAACTTGCTCGTGTCTTGACAGATCCATTGTTTCATCTGCAATGATGGAAAACACTTCAGCTTTTTTTACTTCATTTACGATAGAATCTATTACTTGTGAAGCCATGATTTCGATTATTTCATTCTGACACGAGCTGTGTAGGTAGGTGAAGTATTTCTCTCGGTTAACCATAAATCGTTGAATCAGTTCTTTGTCTGTACTATGCAGTTTCATCAATTCCCGCAAATTGCCTTGATTTGTGGAATCCATTCCCTCTTCGTGTCCCCTCAAAGGTATACCCTGGCGAGCGCAAAATAAAGTACTCTCTATTACAGTTTCTAAATATGCTCTGTTGTCTGCCACTGATTTTTTCTTTTGACTATCAAGCTGGGACGCAACGCTCCCTGTTTTACAGGACTGCAGCCTACCCTTCCATTTAGCAACGGCCTCTAGATGAGCTTCACACTTTGAATGTTCCCGAAATCTTTCATTTGCTTTCTTTGATGTTTTAAAACCAGTAACTCGAAATGCCAGTTCACTGTTTGGCCCATTGCCAAATGCTCGACAGCAAAAGCAGAAAGTTCTGTCATCACGTACGCTGTATTCAAGCCATTTATACTCATTGTACCACATTTGCCTGAATTTTCTGTTTTTGATCCCGCAGGCACTGGCTGGAAAATTAATTACTGGCTGATACGGGCCTTCTTCAATATATTCCAAAGCTGCATCCGATCCAAGGCAAGGGTCTCTTTTATCCACAGACTCAACAGTTGCACCCGCACTAACCTGAGCGTTTGAAATGGTATCGTCACTCTCGTTGCTTCTAACATTCAAAACTACAGAAGAGTCATGTTCTGTATCTGTTGATGTCTCTGACGTTGGTGGTTTAGATTTTTTGTTGTAGAAAAACTCCAAACTTAGCTGTCTTTTTGCCATTTTAAAATATTTTTGAATGCCTCGTGCTGACTGAACAGTTGTCTCATTTCGCGAGAACAAATATAAAGGTGTGTTTATGCTAATATCTTTGACATTTTGAAATAAACTACATATTTGCTACCCACTTACTGAAAAACATTTAAAAAAAAAAAAGTGTGTGTGTGTGTGTATATATATATATATATATATATATATATATATATATATATATATATATATATATATATATATATACATATACATATATATATATATAATATATATAATAAAAAAAATTTTTTTTTTTTTTTATGTTTTTTTTATATATAAAACCTGGAAAGAGTCTGGAAATCTGGGGGGGCATGTGACCAGGTGTGCCCCCCCGCCTCCCGAGCCTCCTACGGCTCTTCTCCCAGAAACTTCCGAGCCTCCTACGGCTCCGCCTCCCGAGCCATTCACGGCTCCGCCTCCCGAGCCTCCTACGGCTCTTCACCCAGAGATTCCAGAGCCTCCTACGGCTCCGCCTCCCGAGCCTCTTACGGCTCTGCTCCCAGAGTCTCTAAAGCCTCCTATGGCGCCGCCTTCCACGGCTCCGCCTCCTGAGCCTTCCAGGGCTCCGCCTCCAGAGCCTCCTACGGCTCCGCCTCCCGAGCCTCCTTCGGCTCCGCCTCCAGAGCCTTCCAGGCCTCCGCCTCTAGAGCCTCCTACGGCGCCACCTCCCTCGGCTCTGCCTCCACAGCCTTCCAGGGCTTCGCCTCTAGAGCCTCCTACGGTGCCACCTTCCTCGGCTCCGCCTCCTGAGCCTCCTACGGCGCCACCTTCCTTGGCTCCGCCTCCTAAGCCTTCCTTGGCTTCGCCTCCTGAGCCTCCCTCTGCTCTGCCTCTTGAGCCTCCCACGGCTCCACCCCCTGAGCCTCCAGAGTTTTCCATGGTTCCGCCTCTCTTGGCTCCGCCTCCTGAGCCTCCCTTGGCTCTGCCTCCTGAGCCTCCCTCTGCTCTGCCTCCTGCGCCTCCCTCTGCTCTGCCTCCTGGGCCTCCTTGGTCTACCTGTCTGCCCCTTGCGCCTCCGTGGACTTCCTGTCTGCCCTCTCGGCCTCCCTGGTCTGCCTGTTCACCCCTTGTGCCTCCGTGGACTGCCAAATTTTCCCTTTTCTAACCCCTCTCTCCTTGAACATTTGTTTATTTTTGCTATCTTTTTGCTTCTTAGGACCGTCTGGAATCCGGTCCTTTTGAGGGGGGATTCTGTCACGATTCCTTGTTGTCTGCCCCATGTTTTCCGTTTCACCCTTCACTGATCACATTCCATGTCATGTTTTCCTTGTTGTCCATCCCAACCATGCTTGCATTTGGTTTAACGTAGTGGCTAGTGTAGCTAATAGCAGTACTAGTGGGTGGCTAGTATGGCTGTCTTTAACCGGGAGGAGTTTTTAGTGAATCCTACATTAAATCAGCTTGACTTGTGTTGGAAAGTTGATTTATATTTTGTTGCTAATCACTTTAGTATTCCTGTCGGTAGTACTCTAGTGAAAAGAGAGCTGAAGGATGCTGTGGTGAGTGGATTAGTGCAGAGGGGAGTTTTTTTGGTTGTAGGTGAGACCTCCCCAGATGGCCAGGTAGAGGTAACAGACACGTCAGAGCAGGATGAGGTTGTCACGCCCAAAGTAAAGCAGGGTGAGGTTGAATGGAAACATTTCACTTTGCCTCATTTTGTACCGCACTCTGTAGAGTCCTCTTCCATTCCACAAGATGGCGCCCGATTGACAGTTCGATTAGCTCGTTTACAGTTGGACAAGGAGGAGCGGGAGCGTGAGTTCCAGCTGCGTAGAGAGTTAGAGTTGAAACGCTTGGAGGCGGACACGGCTCTCAAGATGCATGAACTTGAGCTGCAAGCTAATGCTGCTGTGCACCCCTCAGTTCCCCCTGAGACTCGGTCGCCATCCAACACCACTTTTGATGTAAGTAAAAACATAGCACTGGTGCCTGCATTCAGAGAATCAGAAATAGAAGGTTATTTTAGTGCGTTTGAGCGAATCGCAGTAGCTCTTCGTTGGCCAAAGGAAGTTTGGGCCATTTTGCTTCAGTGCAAGTTGACTGGCAAGGCTCAGGAGGCTTGTGCTGCACTTTCAGTGGAAGACAGTTTGTGCTTTGATAAAGTTAAAAGCGCAGTTTTGCGGGTCTATGAGCTAGTGCCTGAAGCATATAGACAGCGGTTCAGGGGTCTCAGTAAAGCTGTTAACCAGACATACGCAGACTTCGCTAGGGAAAAGGTAACTTTATTTGATTGCTGGTGTGCGGCTTGCAAAGCTGAAGACTTTTCTTCCTTACGTGAGTTGGTATTGTTGGAAGAGTTCAAGAACTGTGTGTCTGAGTGGCTACCCTACAGCAAGCGGCGATGCTAGCTGATGAGTTTGCTTTAACACATAAGGTTGTCTTCAGTAAACCGATCTCTTCCTCTGTCTCTCCACCATATCTTAGTGCTAGCAAGAAGTCTAGTGACAGACAGGTACCTCGAGTTGGTTTAACTAACTCTATTTCAAGTGCTAAAACAGATAGACTATGTTTTTTTGTCATAAACCTGGTCACCTCATAGCAGATTGTATAACTATGAAACAAAAGCAGCAGGGTTAAGTTACCAAGCAGCTGAAGGGAGTGGGATTAATAAAAACTGTCACTTCTGAAAGTGAGCCTACCTCTTTGCAAGAGCCAGATAAATGTTTTAAACTGTTCATCCTTTCGGGTTCTGTATCAATCACAGGGCAGGTTGAAGATCGGCAGCAGGTCAACATACTACGTGACACTGGTGGTTCGCAGTCTTTTATCCTTTCTAGTGTCTTGCCTTTAGATGCTAAGTCAGCCTGTGAGGCCAGTATAGTTGTTCGAGGTATTGGTATGTGTTATGTCCCAGCCCCACTTCATCGTATCCACGTTCAATCTAAGCTTGTTTCTGGTTGGTTCCCTGTAGCTGTAAGATCATGTTTTCCTGTGGAGGAAGTACACTTCATCATGGGTAATGACATTGCGGGAGGTAAAGTATACCCTAATCCTGAAGTTGTGGATGTACCCATTTCTGATAGTGAGTCAGATGAGCTGGTTTCAAAACACTCAGAACTGTGCTCAGTCAGTGTGTTGACTAGAGCTCAAGCTCGGAAAAAAGATCAGGAGGTAACTTTGTCTGATTCCATGTTCCCTTCTGTTTTTTCTGAGGATAGGATGTTTGCTGGTGGTGAGTCGACAGAGGTGTGTGAAACAGTGCCAGAGACTGTTGCCACTCCTGAAGTACCACTGCCGCTGACACGTAAAGGACTCATTGGTGCACAGGAAAATGACCCCTCACTGACAAAGTGCTTTGCAGCAGTTGTTGCTGGCCCGAGCGAGTGTAGGAAAGGTCAGTGTTTTCTTGTGGAGAACGGAGTACTGATGCGAAAGTGGTCTTCGCATACAGGTGCAGTAACTGATGAGACTGGTGAGGTTTTCAACACAGTGTATCAGATAGTAGTTCCAGTTGGTTGGGGTAAGCATGTGCTAGGATTAGCTCATGAACACCTGTGGTCTGGTCATTTAGGCATCACAAAAACCTATAACCGTGTCCTTAAACACTTCTTCTGGCCAGGAATGAAATCTCATGTAACTCGGTTCTGTAACACATGCAGTACATGTCAGATGGTAGGAAAACCCAATCAAGTTGTGTATTCAGCTCCACTGCGACCAATCCCTGCAGTAGGTGAGCCATTTGAACATGTTCTTGTGGACTGTGTGGGTCCGTTACCAAGAACAAAAGCTGGTAACCATTTCTTAATGACTGTTATGTGCATGTCCACTCGTTTTCCAGAGGCAATCCCTCTAAGGAAAATAACGGCACCAGCCATCACAAAATAATTGATTAAGTTTTTTACTACATTTGGTTTGCCCAAGATTGTTCAGACTGATCAGGGAACCAACTTTATGTCCAGAGCATTCAAACAGTCCCTGCAGTCCTTAGGAGTGTCACATTCTGTATCCAGTGCTTACCATCCAGAGTCACAGGGAGCATTAGAGTGCTGGCACTCTCCTGAAGTCGATGCTAAAAAAAGTACTGTTATGACACAGGGAAAGATTGGGACGAAGGTGTGCCGTTTGTATTGTTTGCCATACGGGATGCCAAACAAGAGTCCCTGAAATTCAGTCCTTCTGAGCTTGTGTTTGGCCACAAT
This sequence comes from Xyrauchen texanus, assembly GCF_025860055.1. Classification (NCBI taxonomy): domain Eukaryota; kingdom Metazoa; phylum Chordata; class Actinopteri; order Cypriniformes; family Catostomidae; genus Xyrauchen; species Xyrauchen texanus. Next base: position 40,882,223 of record NC_068300.1, on the reverse strand, counting down.
GTCCGTGGGCTGTTGAAAGTGCTGAAGGAGCAGTTAATGGCTGGCTCCTCCTCTAAGTCTAATGTGTTAGATTTTGTTTCACAGTGTAGGGAATGTTTGCATCGTGCCACTTCCTTGGCTAAGGAAGCCCTCTCTTCTTCTCAGGCCTGCATGAAACAGCAGTACGACAGAAACGCTGTTGAGAGCAAGTTTCAGCCTGGTGACAAAGTGTTGTTATTACTGCCTGTGCTCGGTTCTTCTCTTTTTGCTCACTTCTCAGGTCCATATGTAGTGGAGGGCAAAGTCTCAGAAACCGACTATGTCATCCACACCCCTGAGCGCAGCAGGAAAAAGCGTGTGTGTCACATTAACATGTTGAAGGCTTATCATTCCAGGGGGAATGATCAAGGGGAGCAGAAACGCAGCGTAGAAGCGGCTGTTCCCGACACCAGTTCTGTGTCCATGGTTTATGGTGCGTTCATGGGTGCTGAAGGGGATGATGGTTTGACCGTGGTATCCGAGGGGCAACAGTGTGGTTGGCTATCTAATACAGAGTTCTTGGCTGAAGTGGGGGTACAGCTTTCCTACCTTACTGACACTCAGCGGGGAGACGTACTTACCTTGTTCAACTCATTTCCCATGCTTTTTAGTGATGTACCATCTCGTACAACTGTGATACAGCATGATATTGATGTTGGCTCTGCTATTCCAATCAAGCAGCATGCTTACAGGTGTCCTGTTGGAAAAAGAGAGTTGATGAAGAAGGAGGCTACTTATCTGCTAGAAAATGGTTTAGCAAAACCTAGTAGTAGCTCATGGAGTTCACCCTGTTTGCTGACACCAAAGTCAGATGGTACCCCCCGGTTCTGTACAGATTTCAGAAAGGTCAATGCAGTCACGGTCCCAGACTCGTTTCCATTACCCCGTATGGAAGACTGCATAGATAGCATTGGTTCTGCTGTTTTTATCACCAAACTGGATCTTCTTAAAGGATACTGGCAGGTCCCGTTGACTGATAGAGCTTCTGACATATCAGCATTTGTGACTCCAGATCACTTTCTTCAATATACAGTGATGGCTTTTGGCATGAGAAATGCCCCAGCCACATTCCAACGACTCATGAACATAGTGTTGGGAGATGTACCCCAGTGTAATGTGTATTTGGATGACGTAGTGGTTTATTCAAATTAATGGGAAAGTCATTTGGCTAGCCTGGAAATCGTGTTTGAATGGCTTGCTAACGCAGCATTGACCCTTAACCTAGCCAAATGTGATTTTGCTAGGGCTACTGTCACCTATGTAGGGATTCTTGGTTCAGGTTTGGGGAATGTACAATTAATATTAATGATTGTAATCAATGATTAATCATACGGTTTGAACTAGATAACAATACATTCTAAATTTCCCAAAACAGGGGTTATATAGCCCAAAAGTCTGCTTCAGATATATATAGATAATGAAACACAACGAATTATAATTAATTAGGAATATACATCATATGCAGACAGGCTGTATTAATTTTCAGAACACCTTAATGGAATAAACCCGTACCGCAACCAATCAGTTCGTCCACCGAACCACTTTGTTCGATACTCTTGATCAATTCTCCAGAAGGTATATTCTTAGTATAAGCTTACTTAATCAAAGCACGTTAACTTACTTTGATAATATCAGCTCGTAGCTTTAGATCGCACATTAAATAGGCTTTGCTCTATGACCAACAAACAGAGACAATCAAGCGTATAAGTGGGTTTAATACAAGGAACTAGGATATATCACAAACTTAACAAACGTAGAACACATTTAACAACAAACATTTAACATAGAACAAAGAAAGTAAAACAGGAAGGAAAATAAAGAGATTACAGGGATAGCAAACTTGTTACAACAGTTAAACCTTAAGAGCCAGCACGGGAATTACACACTTTAACGCATTTGAATTTAGATGAAATAATACTTGCACAATGGACCTTTGTGTCGCTGAACAAGACTGCGTGTTTATTGTGTCCTCGTTGCGTCCGTGAGATGGAGGCCTTCTCTTGGTGCTTCCTGAGCGTGGATCGCTCGCGGGAAGTTCAAAACGTCTTAAAGAGTAGTTGTTGACTGAGGGAGCTGAGTTTTGTCCGAAGACAAGGAAAAGACTGAGATAAACGCCAAATAAAATAAAAGACAAAGAAAGAAAAACGAGAGAGCTTGAAGAGAAGTTGAAGAACACTTGAAGAGGTTCAGAAGAGTACGGGAGTAAGAAAGCAAGAGAGCAAACGGATGAGAGAGACAAGAGCACGATTCAACACCAGATCCTGACTTTTAAGGTAGGGAGGTCACGCCTCCTTTGGGAGAAATGACCCAATGAGGCTCCTCAGTTTTGGCGCGAGATGGTTCCCTTTGTCTTGTCAAGGCTCGTCATTTGCCTAATTTACAACATGGTCTGGATGTGGTTTGAATCACTCAAAAGATGGTAAAACATAGCAGAATACATTTTAATGTAACCATATATATATATATATATATATATATATATATATATATATTCAGCAAGGGCGAGTCGAAAGGTTTAATTTGATACCAAGAAACTTGTATTTGGTACACTTAAAAGTGAATATATACTCTTAGACTCTTTATATAAGCCCTCAGAGTTTAACTACACACTAACAATCTTAACTAGTTTGATACCACAGCAGAAATACCCAAGCATACAGGAATAAGTCTTTATTTATTCCTAATATCAACCATTTCTGGGTTTAAATGGTAGGAACGTGTCGGTGTATAGATTTCATCATCTGGCATTACTTTCTCATCTAAGGAGGGGGGGGGGGGGTGGGAAGAGTAACAGCCCCCTTTGATGTTGTAAAGCGAGACTGGATAGCGATGTCACGAGGATCTCTGGAGAGGCTCTTTGTGTCGTAAAAGTGTCAAGAAAGCACTATATTCCCCGACTCGCTGGCACTACCCGGTGATTTAGATGGGGAGGATCAGAGTGTGGGTTTTTAGGACACTTAGTAAAAATGTGTGCATTGCATTCAGAATTAATGAGTTCATGATTTTCCGTTCATACTCTACACCTATTTAGGGAAACAGGTAGGACGGGGCAGGTCAGACCAGTGGAGGCTAAAGTGGCTGCAATATTGACTTATCCAATTCCTACAACCAGACGAGAGCTCCGGCGTTTCTTAGGCATGACAGGATACTACAGATGTTTTTGTAAGAATTTCTCAGTGGTAGTGGCACCTCTTACTAAGCTCTGTTGTCCAGTTGTACCATTTGTGTGGACACCTGAATGTGATTATGCCTTTGCCGCTGCTAAGTCCCTGTTGTGCAGTGCTCCTGTACTGGCTGCGCCTAACTTTGCTTTTCCCTTCCAGTTAGAGGTGGATGCTAGTGGTACTGGAGCTGGAGCTGTTTTGTTACAGGTTGGAGAAGATGGTGTGCATCACCCTGTTTCATACTTCTCCACAAAGTTCAAGCGCCACCAACTGAATTACTCCACCATTGAGAAGGAGACGCTGGCCATGTTACTTGCATTACAGCACTTTGAGGTATATGTGTGTTCCAGCCCATCTCCTGTGACTGTGTACACTGATCACAATCCTCTAGTTTTCCTGAATCAGATGTATAATCACAATCAGCGTCTGATGCATTGGGCCCTGATGGTCCAGGGATTCCAGCTTAACATCAAACACAAGAAGGGGTCTGAAAATGTGGTTGCCGACGCTCTGTCTCGTGGGTAAGAGGTGTCTTAACTTGTTATCAGTAGAACATAAGTGATGTATCATGGTTAAAGATAACTGTGATAACTATTATTATATAATATGGTGGATGATGGTGATTTCGGTTAACAAAACCTATGGTTTTGATCTTAAGTGGGGGTGTGTTACGACCCTAAGGGTCATGTGTTTGGTTGGGGTGTGTTTCTTTCTTCTCTCTCTCAGGTGGTGGCCCCTCCCCCTCCATGTCTTGGCTGCATGTGTGAGTGGCAACAGGTGTGCCTGATTAACACTCAGTACCTGGAGGATAAGAAGACTGTTCTTTCATAGTTTGTTGAGTGTTGTTGTGAGATGTGTGCTTGTTCTGTTAATTTCTCTTCCTTCCAGTTGTGACCACATTGCAGACCAACTTTATTCAACCTGTGGGTTGAACACCAACTTGCATCGTGTTGTGAGTTTGGAACAGTGTTTGTTTGTGTGTTAACCTCAGTGGAGAGAGGATTGTTTAGTAGTCTAGTTAATGTTGAATCTTGTTTTTTCTCAGTTATTTAGTTTGTGTTTATTGTTTGCCTTATTTTGCTTGTTTGCTGTCTCATTGTGAGAGAGTAGTTTTGTATTGTTTTTTTTTTCTATTATTATTATATTATAATAAATACACGTTTCAACTGCACATAACTCTGACTTCCTGTTCTCTTTTGCCCTGGTTATTTTAAATTATTGTTGCTCCCCCTTCCCCTGGATTTACCGTTTTGGGGGAACGTAACAAGCACTTAAAAGGGTGAAGAGGTAAACTTTCTCGAGAACGATGGCATAATCATCTGGACCCCTCTGTGATTAAGACCCCCTGGACAAAACAGGAAGTCCTGATAATCATTAAATACCATTGTGTGCTGGGAACACGATGGGCACAAATGGCAAACTTTCTCCCTGGAAGGTATCATTATATCTTTAAGCAATATTTTTTTTATTTATTTACTAAATAAATTAGAGGATTTGTTAAATTAAAAACGAATTTTGTCATTTAGTTTCCAAGCTTTTATGACTTCTTTCTTCTATGGAACAGAAAGGGAGAAGTTAGAGACTGACAGCCTCAATCACCATTTACTTTCAATGTATGGAAAAAAGGATGCAATGAAGTCATTGGTGGCTAAGACTAACCTAATATCTAACATTTTCTATTGTGTTGCGTGATCTTGGACTCTACCTACCAACCAACCAACCAAAAAAAAAAAACAACATAAATATCCAAAAGTCATTACATGGTACTGTATATCTTTGCCTTTTACTTAAGGTTTGTGTAAAACCTTGTCTTATTTAGCATTAGATCATGTTACAATTCTTGTTGAATATTGTTACTTTTGTGTCAAGATTCAAGCACAGTGTCAGAGACAAAAAGTGTCAGAGTCCTACAAAAAGAACAGCAAAGTAGAAAATGCAGGACTGGAGATTTCATCAAAACACAGAAATGTCATTCAAATGTTTGGTAGCAAACATTTGGTAGGTTCTTCCTAAAAACCAATAAAATTAATTGCAAGCAAATTAACAGATCATTGCGACTGCTGCTAGGGAAAGATATAAGTCATATGTGAATGTCGGAACCGTAAAAAGGCTTTATGGCACGATGCCAGCTAAAGTATCACGATACCGATCATGTTGTTTAAATGGGTTGAGTTATGTACTTTAGCTATTATGTTCATGGCTCGACATTTGGCATTAACACATACTTTTCCTTTGGACATTTAAATTGGTCATTGACTTGTCATAAAAAAGTTATTTTTCCAGAGAGAAAAAGGACATTTAAGTAATAGCTACATACTCAAGTAGCATAACATGTCAGTTTCTTTTGTGTGTTTTCTTAATTCACGACAAATTCCCAACCTAATCGTATAGATATAAAATCAACTCAGTTCTCTGCAACAGAAATGTAAACCGCACTGGGTAGGGGAGGAGGACATCGTCCACTGGCATAATTTACAGCAGCGGTGCTCACAGTTAAAAGGATTGAGTTTCTTTTTTATTATGTTATTGCTTTAAGATCTACCATGTGCAATATCCGATCAGCTACAAAATTAAAAACACCTGTCTAATATAGTTTAGGTCTCCCTCGTGCCACCAAAACAGTGCCAACCCACATCTCGTAATAGCATTCAGAGATTATATTCTTCTCACCATAATTATACAGAGCAGTTATCTGAGTTATCCTAGACTTTGTCAGTTCAAACCAGTCTGGCCATTCTCTGTTGACCTTACTCATCAACAATACATTTCAGAACTGCCCCTTACTGGATGTTTTTTGTTTTTTGCACCATTCTGAGTAAATTCTAGAGACTGTTGTGTGTGAAAAGTACTTCACCATGCCCTAGCAACCATTTAGAGCACCCTAGCAACCAAAACATTTGAAAAATGCATTTCCATTCAAAAAGGCTTAGAATAGTATCTCTGGATCAGAGATACTCGTTTGATTCATGCTAGGGAGCCTTTTGAGTATCATCTTGGTAACTCCCTAGCAACCAAATAACAACCTTTGCATTCAAAACAACACCAATTCTCCTAGGTACACCTGGATACAGTTTTTCTTGGTTGGCAGATAGGATGTTCTAAGCTTCTTAATTTGCCACAGTTCTTCTATCTGTTTCATTCATCTGTGGGAGCCATGCCATCTGTTGCAGGACTCCCTGTTCTTCTATTCGCAAAAGAAATGTTTGGGAGTTTAAAATGTATATTTCCTATTGACACACTAAAGCTGAAAATATAAATAACCATATGTGACGAGAAGGAGGGCGGGTCCATGACTATGCACGCCCAGCCCCCAATCGAGCTAATCACCCGAGGAGAGGGGTAAATGCAGCGGAATGCGGCACTTCGGGAGAGAGAGCCACATTAGGGGCTAGTCACAGCCCGTCCCCGCCCTCCGTCTCGTCACACCATCTCAATGTTTTTGTGAAGCTTCTTCTGTGTCTAGGACTTTTACTGTATCAAACACAGAAAAACATATATATACACAGAATCAATATTGAATTCCCACTATTACCCCTCCCAATCCCCAACCCCACCCTGGACCTCAACAACATCCCAGTGGTCATGCATGATTGTAAACACACAGAAGAAAAATAATAATATAATAATCACACATATTAACAACTACACCTCTCTCTCTGCACTGCCTCCCCTGGAGAGCCCTCCATAAAAGGCAGATATCTACCCCATTTCACCACAAATGAGACTTTTTAATTTCCCCAGTCTTCTAGATGACCCTTCTTCAAAAGCCTCCACCTTACCAATCTCCGAGCACCACTCCTGAAATGGGGGCACTGCAGCCGATCTGTCTGGCGATCATGACACTGGTTAAGATCCAATTCTCATGTGTCTCTACATGGATGACTCCATCGCCCAAAATACAGATACAGGGTTTGGAGCAAAATTAAACCTGAGTCCCCAATATGTCACACAAAACTCTGAATCATTGACCAAAATTCTTGGATCTTAACACACCACCAAAAGACATGGGTTGTGCCTCCATCCTCTGATTGACATCACCAGCAGGTGGGTGTGTCTTTAAGACCAAACATATACAATCAAGAGGGAGTCCAATAGAATCAATGCAAAATCTTGAATTGCATAACAATGTTTTTAGAATCCTAGCCCACACTCCCTCCTCCAATAAAGTTTAAATCTTTCTCACATAATCTCTTGATAGAAATTAAAGCACCATCCCCCAAACTCTGAATTAGCAGGGAGTAATACACTGATGCATCATGATATTTTCCAAAAGTAGTAATCACCACTCCTAGACTCTCTGCCGCTTTAGGGGGTGTAAGCTACTCCCAAAAGTACAGAGCAGGTGGCGCAGAACTTAGAAAATGAATGAATATTTCTGTGGTGTCAAGGCTTAGATCTAGTAGGTTCACAGACAAATAATAAAATGTCCATTTTATATCGCCATCACCCCTGAAAAATCATCCTCCTTTCTTATCACTGCTGCTAATGTTCCAGGGCAAGACAGAACAGTAACTGGTAAAGAGGGCTACCCTGCCAGTTGCCCTTATTCAGAGTAAAATAATCTGAAATTGATCTATTTGTTTGTACCACTGCTACTGGGTGTCTATAAAGTAATATAATCCATCCAATAAATGTATTCCCAAATCTGTATGTTTCCAAAATCTTAAAAAGATAATCCCATTCTACCATATCAAATGCCTTTCCGGTGTCAAGTGAGATGATCATTCGCCACTGACTACATGATATTGCTGAAACGCCTAATGTTATCAGAAGAGCTACAGCCCCAAATAAACCCCACCTGATCTATATGTATAAGAGATGTCATAACTTTACTTGGTCAGTTAGCCAATTTTTTACAATATTGTAATGTCTAGCTGGATCAGGTAACTCTTACACTTGTTTGGATCTTTGTCCTTTTTAAGAATCAGACTGATCCAGGCTTGCATTATGTTTGGCAGAAGCTTTCCATTCTTTATTGATTCCATATAAACTTCTAGCAAAAGTAGAGCCAATTCTGTAGCATAAGATCTAAAAAACTCAGCATAAGATCTAAAAAACTCAGCAGCACATCTAGCCTGGCCTGTAGGTAAGGTCTTAATTACCTTACCAAGCTCCTCCCAAGGTTATCTCAGAATCAAGAGAATATATTTGCTCATTCGTAAGTTTAGTTATTTCTAATGGTTCCACAAAATTTCTAATATCTTCATCAGTAAACGAAGATGTGGAACTATAGAGATCAAGATAGAATTCTTTAAAAGCATTATTAATATCAAAGGTAAATATTTTACTACCAGCAGATTTCACTGAGAGAATGGTATAAAAAGACTCTCTCTGTTTTATATATCTAGCCAGAAGTTTTATTGCCTTGTTCCCAGACTCAAAGTATGACTGTCTTGCCCTGAATTGCCAAAACTCTACCTTCCGTGACAAAATAGTATTATATCTGTGTTTCAATTCTCTGAGAAAATCAGACAATATTCGGCGCTTCAGCTCTGCCACAGCACTTTTAATATTCCCTTCCAACTCAGCGAGTTCTTGTGCTTTGGATTTTTTGGTGTATGAGGCGTACTGTATGATCCGGCCCCTAAGAACTGCTTTAAGGGCCTCCCAAGTCACGCCCACAGAGGACACTGAGGGCCAGTTGGTCTCCATGTAAACAGTGATTTCAGCCTTTAACATTTGTTGGAATTCAGGATTTTGCAAAAGGGATACATTAAAGTGCCAACTATATGATTTCCTTTTCTCCATATATGGCAAAACATCTAAACTCACCATGGCGTGATCTGAGACTCAAATGATTCCAACTGAGCAATTAACAATAAAAAAAAATGACTTGGATATAAAAAATATATATATTCTCGAATAAATCTTATGGATTTGATAAAAAAAAACATTATAGTCCCTACCAGATGGGTCCAGAAGTCTCTAAATATCTGTAAGACCAAGATCTTTACACATCCTGCGAAGCATCAATGTAGCACTAGGGGGCTTACACACTTTTGCTTCACTATGATCAAGGACTGAGTCCATCAATAAATTAAAGTCACCTCCCAATATTATATCATGAGGGGTGTCAGCAACTTGCAACAGCCATTCAAGATCTATAGAAAAGCCCTGATCATCAATGTAAGTGTAAATATTAGCCAAAATAAGACTTTGCCCCTGAATTTATAAAACAATAATAACTCTTCCTAATTTATCTTTAATCTGTTTGAGATGTTTGAATTGTAGATGCTTACTTATCAGTGTAATGACTCCCCTGCTCTTACTTGAGCCTGCACTAAATAAAACACGTCCACCCCATTTCTTCCCACATTTTACAGCTTCCTGCATGGGAAGATGCGTTTCTTGAAGAAACACAATATAATTTTTCTTCAGAAACATTGGTCTTAAGATGGTTATTTATATCTGCTAATTTAGTGTGTCAATAGGAAATATATATTTTATACTCCCAAACATTCCTTTTGCAAATAGAATAGAAGAACATGGAGCCCTTACAGAGCCCCTCACAGAACATTGGGTCAGTCTGGGATTACATGAAAAGATAGAAGTAATTGAGGCAGCCTAAACAAATAAAAGAACTGTGACGAATTCTCCTAGAAGCTTGGAACAACTTATCTGCCAACAACCAAAAAAAATGTGTCCGGGTGTAAGAAGGAGAATTGATGCTGTTTTGAAGGCAATAGTGTTCACACCAAATATTGTATGATGTTAAATGAAATCTATTTGTCATGATTATTTTAAGAAATCCTCACTTTGAAAGTTTTTCACAAGTGCCTGAAACGTCTGCACAGTACTGTATTAGAAAAAATAGATTCTGTGTCAAAAAAAATTATAAAGACCACATTCCAACATTAGTGCAACAATCAAACGAACCAAACAAATAGAAAAAAATAAAAATATTAACCCTGCGCATGACAGCACAAACTGCCGTCCATCCCTCTAAACTCAAACAGTCCATGTATGCCTACGAGAGCCCCCACGACAACTTTGTCATCAGATTGCTCAAGTCCTGTGTTTCTATACAAATGTTGTGAGACAAAATTACACAACAGAAGATAATCTATAAAGCAGAGTCCAGCCAGTAGGTGGAATAAACAATAAGAACGTGTAGATTCATCCACATAACTGTCCCGAAGGTGTGTTCTTCCACAAAACCAACTCCATCCTCTAGCGTAACCAGCACAAGAAAAAAAGGCTGTTCAGTTTCCTCGGAAAGTCAAAAGAATGCTCAGTGAGCCATTCCATTCTGCTGTTACATGAGTTCAACAAATTACCTTTTTATTAAGGAGGACACAAAACAAACTCCAGCCACTAGGCAAGAACCAGCAGACAAAGAAACAAAAAAGGCACTCGGTTTCCTCAGATGGTCAAGTGAATGTTCAGTGAGCTGGTCGTTAATCCTGCCAACTACCATTTTCCATATCCTCCAACTTTTTCCAGACGCACTCCAAATCCACCTTGGTCGCTAGCGGATTAGCAGCTAATTCCCTCTCCGATGACTCCAGATAATCTATCCGTTTCTTGACATCTACCACTATTTTAACCACCTCAGTGAATTTTGTCTCCATCTATATACATTCACAATATGATGATCTTGTCATTATGACATTGTATGAAATCTGAAAGTCTTTTTCTCTTTGAAACGCTTCTCCCAAATATTATGTGATCAGTAATTGAATGAACAATAAAAATCAGATAAAAACCATCAAAATGGTTTGAGTTCCAGGGCTGAGAATGTTATAAGTAACATTGCTAACCCAGTTCTACATTACAGAGAAATACTAAACAATAATGAGCCTTTAAAATATACATTTGAAAAGCACTAAGCAGTGACACAGAACATTTTGTTAATTTATAGAGAGAAATGCACATTAGGGTTGTGCCGACAGACGATGATCTCGGAGATCGACGATGGTCAGACAATTCGCCAGAAGTGATACCTTTGACGATGTCAAGACGATATTTGGCTCGTTTTCCCATTAATGTAATAAAATATTATTATTATTATTAGGCTATTATTATCAAATTAATATTACAAATAATTTGCCTGTATTGACACAGACACGTGCTTGAAGAAACACACTTTATTATATTATTAAGAACAGATGACAGAAAAGCCTTCTATTCGCATGTATGACACGCTGTTTGTTTGGAGGCGTGCAGTCTCGTGGAATGTAAAATTTTCTCATTCTTTCTTTGTTTCTGTCTTCTGAATTATTAATTTTTAAAAACATTTTGCAAGAACAGTATCTTCTATGAGTGCTGCAAATAAAATCAGACTTCTCAGCTAAGGAGGTGAGTTCTTTGAGTTCAGTTCACTTTATTTCCACAGAGCAGTTCATTGTGACCACAACCATGCAGCCTGTAAAATAATACAAAATATATAAAATAATTCAAAAACACATTTACCTCGAACCATGATTTATATTTCAGTCATTATTATCATCATCATTATAATAATTATTTTTACATTTATAATTGTTTTTATGTCTTAATTTTAGTAAGTAATTTTCCGCCTGCATGTTAAAACGGATTCTTGCCTGATGGTAAATGGAAAGGTATATAGATATAGATATAGATATTCTTATTTTATCACTTGCTTTTTCGTTTCCTTTGGAGTGCAATTTGAATTTAGAAATGTATATGATTGAAGTTTTTAATTTTTTAAATAAATTAATTTTCAATGCAAATTCAATAAAGCAAGAATATTCACCGATCCCTCAGCCCAGGGGTTTCCGATGTAATTGGATATTGCGAGAGAGATATATAATATATATATATATATATATATATATATATATATATATATATATATATATATATATATATATCGTTAAGGAGCAACACACATTTTAATTACTCAAACTTTTTTCCAGTTTCATTTGAATTTTTAGTTCAAATAAATACAAAATTAAGTTCAAAGTGTGAAATCAGTTTTTGGAAGTCACAATTGTTTGAATATGCTGCCTAATGATGCTCGTTCATAACTTCTACGCATATGTATAAAAATACTGTTTATAAAAGAATTCTTTCTAATTAAATATGAATGAATAAATGCAAGCAAATGACTCTGCGGACCTCCTCATGAACACTGTATGTTGCAGTAAAGTTATCATATGTATTATTAGTGGTGCTTGCAAAGCAACACTATTGTAATCTCACATACTTATTATTATTATTATTATTATTATTATTATTATTATTAGTGGTGCTTGCAAAGCAACACTATTGTAATCTCACATACTTATTAGTGGTGCTTGCAAGCAACACTATTGAAATCTCACATACATATTTTTCTTCCAGTAGACCTGATGAGTATCACCCTCGTAACTGCCTAGCAACCAAGTAGCAAATCACATATCTCTGCACTAGAAAATCGTAGAGACTTCTGGGTTGACTTATTTCACTCAGGATGCCAAGGAGCCTTGATAAGTATCACATTGGTAAAACGCCTAGCAACCAGATGGGGTTACCCTAGAAACCAAGTATGAAATCACATATCTCTGCACTAGAAAATCATAGAGAATTCTGGGTTAACTTATTTCACCCAGGATGGCAAGGAGCATTGTTGGCTGTCACCTTGTTAACTGCCTAGAAACCAGATGGGGTTAACCTAGCAACCAAGTAACAAATCACATATCTCTGCACCAGAAAAGTTTAGAGAATTCCGGGTTGACTTATTTCACTCAGGATGCCAAGGAGCCTTGAAAAGTATCACCCTGGTAACTGCCTAACAACCAGGTGGGGTTACCTTAGCAACCAAGTAACAAATCACATATCTCTGCACCAGAACATCATACTGTCATGAGGGTGGCCTCTTTCAACTTTGGGCAGCAGGTGGGACATTGTGGTAAGAAATTTTGCCATGGCAAGCACCACTCACATTTTCTTCAGGAAATGTACCTATCTAGTTATTATTATTATTATTATTAATTAAAATGTTCATAACTACATATTTTACAGTTTAATTTCATCATCAAAAATGGTGTCTAATCAGTTCATTCTTAAAATGTTAACAAGTGAAAATAGAACTTTTCAACATATCATTGCATTTTTTTTTGCCAAAATGTTTTGTTATATATTGCTTGTGATATATTGCTTAATTATTACTTTTATTATTTATTATCATTACATTGGATATTACATTTAACTATACAATTATAATACATTCCTGTCACAATTTCTTCAATTTCAGGGCTCTAACTTATATTTTGGAACATGCTTTTATTATGAAGTGTATTTTTTGGCCAAAGCTTCACTTTCTGGATAAACAGTTTGCAACACAGAGACGTTTAAGTCACATCTGAAATATCATCTGTTTACACTGTCCTTTGAGTCTGACAAATGGAATGAAGGACATAGTTTTAGAGTGTTTGTATTTTAGATGACTGTTGTTTGTGTATGTGGTATTTTTAAATGTTATGTTTTAAATGTTATAACTGTGAAGCACTTTGATCAACTCTGTTATTTTAAATGGTATATAAATAAAGTTAAGTTCAAATTAAAGGGCAAATGCTGTGATTTAATTATATAAATATATAGTTTACATGTGCTGCGTGTTTCACAATGCATTAGTACTCTGCTTTGCCATCTCAAACAATGTGAATGATTCTCAATGTCTGAGATAAATATAAAAATATACATTAATTAAAATTACGCAGCTCATCCGCAGTAAGATTGCAGCCTTTAGTGGTTTTATAAATCACACTAAAACGTCATGATTTTAATTTGATCAGTTGTCCATTTCAGTGTAAGAAGTAACAGAGCACATGCTCAAAATTAATATTTTATAGCAGTTGTGTGTCAGTCATATATATTGCACGCTGGTACTGGATTGAGGCGGTGCTAGGTACTACCGGTATTGCATAAAAATTTTTTTTGTATTGTAGTACGACTTGGTACCAAAGTACTGGTACTTTTGACAACACTAATCAGCAGTAGGCTGAAGCTGTTAGTTTAACTCTATTACTCAGCTGTAATGTAGTAGTAATCTGAGGGATCATGGTGAGAGAGAGAGACAACAAAGAAACTCGCACACTGACTGACACAATTTATCAAGGTCAGCTCACTCGTGTCACAAATTAATTTTTAAATGTGTCTTTTGTTGCCACCTGCTGGCTCAATTCCTTAATGTCACATTGATGAAGGAACATTTACACATCTGCTCTGCTCTTACATGTTAGGCTGGATTTCCTTGAACACAAGCAGAGTGACTCTAATATTAAAGCATCCCAGTGCTGATGGTGTGAGACATGACGTGAATGTGAACTTATGCGCTAGTTAGAATGCGTAACTTGAGTTGTGAATGTTTCCTTAAAAACTAGCTTAACCTAACTCCTTAACCTTTAAATGTGAAGAATTCACAACACCGCTAACTTAAAGTAGCTAATACTTCAGTATATTAATGGTTTGCTATTATTTCAGGAGCCACTTCATGCTGTTCAGATGCATTTTCTTGATGATGACTGTAACATTCACAGGCCTACTGTGGCATTTCACAATTTGCTATTATTTCAGGAGCTGTGGATTTATAGGTGACTTTTGCAGTTGAGAAATAGTTGCTTCAAAGTAGATTTTTTTAACTTTGCTTGACCTTTTGAAAATTCACTTAATAAATATGGAATTTATTCCATCACTTATTTAAATGTTTTGATTTGAATCCACAGTCAATGAGGAGAACAGATCCATTGGCCATGGTAAGACAAGCAAGAAGGAAGACTTCAGTAAAAGACCTGAGTGCCAAGAGTCCACCCTTATACTCGAGTTCAGATGCATCCTCCAGCTCCAGAAGAAGTCCTCCCATTGTGCAGTCGCAACAAAGTATTTGTTGATGCCATATTGCATGCTACCCCTCAACATTCCTGAAGGTTTTGGCTTTCATAAGTTCTCAACCTTAATAGGTCCTCAATACTCACAGCTGTCACAGTGCATGTTGAGTTTACAAATGTATAATGCTGTGGAGAAGACCATCAAGTCACAACTGATCCAGCAGAACAGTGCATCTTTGGGTGGAGGCCTCAATGTTTTCACATCACTGCTGATATTTGGGCCAGTGGATTTGCTGAGCCACTTCTTGCTGTTCAGATGCATTTTCTTGATGATGACTGTAACATTCACGGGCCTACTGTGGCATTTCACAATTTGCAGTGTAAACAATTAGCGGCAAAGATCGGAGGAGAAATTGAGTCAGTTCTTCTAAGCTACAAGCTCTTCCCCATAACATAGCTTACAGTGTCATTCACGAGGCCAAGAACAGCATTGCGTCACATGATCTTTTCTGTGAATACAAGACTATGTATTCTGCACAGAACACTGATCCAGATGAAGATTAATTATTGGATTTTCTTGACAACCAGGTCGCCATAGATGATTTCTCTTTAGCTGAAATTTCGTCCAGTAATCATCTGGAATTTATCACCACCCTACTTTATTGTGTGATGAAGGAGGCACTAAAGAAGTCCAGGGTTGTTGAACAAATATTCTTTGAGGTACAAAGTGTGGTGTCCTTTCTTTGCCACAGTGCCAACTTGAAGGAGGTTCTTGCAAAGACATGCAAACTTTCACTGACTTGTCCTTACAGCACAAGCAGCTATACCTGGAACTCTACAATTATCATCTTCCGTGAAATGATGCAAGAGTCTGTTTGGGGCTCAGCGATGACCATGCTAAATCAAGCCCGCACCGAGGCAAAAAACAGCTCCATTTGTCCACCAGTGGTCAGTGTTACACGTGAGCAAGTTGTGGATTTTGTTGTCTTACTTTTTCTGCACAGCCCTTCGTTTTGGTCTCCGTGCTTACGTCCAACCTCTGGTTTTGCAAAGGGATTTCATACTAGCCACAGTTCTGGACCCACGTATCAAGCGCCAACCCTTTGAAAATAGAAAAGAAAACTTCAAGAGCTCCACGCTTTTTACACCTCAAGTCAAGTCAAGTAGTCGTTCAACCTTATACAGTTAGTACAGTACACAGCAAAACGAGACAACGTTCCTCCAGGACCATAAACCAATATATAAATCAACATGGGACAAACACAGATCCACATGAAACTACACAGACTAAATAACATTTCTACATAAAGTGCACGTGCAAACGTGTGCAAAAGGTATGGGACAGTACAATAAAAGGACTAAAAGGAACAGGACAATAGGCACAGTAAGAGACAGTGCAGCGCCGACCAGTACACATTTGTAATAGAGTAGTGCAAAAAGATGACACAATCTAAAATGCTAACATACTATGAAATAGTGTTCTATGGACATAGCAGTTATTGAGGTAGCAGCCAGGTATAAAGTGACAATGAATTAAAATGCAACTCTAGACATGTGCAAAAAAGTTGGATGGTGTACAGGTGTGTGTGTGTGTGTGTGTGTGTGTCAGTTCAGTCCCTGAGAATTGAGGAGTCTGATGGCTTGGGGGAAGAAGCTGTACACAGTCTGGCAGCAAGGGCCCGAATGCTTCGGTACCTCTTGCCAGACGGCAGAAGGGTGAAGTATTTGTGTAAGGGGTGTGTGGGGTCATCCACAATGCTGGTTGCTTTGATGCAGCGTTTTGTGTAAATGTCTTTTATGGAGGGAAGAGAGACCCCTATGATATTCTCAGCTGTTCTCACTATACTCTGCTGGGCTTTGTGGTCTGAAACGGTGCAAGTCCCAAACCAGGCAATGATGCAGCTGCTCAGGATGCTCTCAATATTCCCTCTATAGAATGTAGTGAGGATGGTAGGTAGGAGATGTGCTTTTCTCAGCATTCGAAGAAAGTAGAGACGCTACTGGGCTTTCTTGGTAATAGAGCTGGTGTTCTATGAGGGTCCAGGTGAGGTTTTCCACCAGGTGAACACCAAGGAATTTGGTACTCTTGACGATCTCCACAGAGGAGCCGTAGATGTTCAGTGGAGAGTGGTCATTCTGTGCTCTCCTAAAGTCAACAACCATCTCTTTTTTTGTCCACATTCAGAGACAGGTTGTTGGCTCTACACCAGTCTGTCAGCTGCTGCACCTCCTCTCAGTATGCTGACTCATCGTGCTTGCAGATGAGACCCACCACGGTTGTGTCATCGGCAAACTTGGCAATGTGGTTCGAGCTGTGCATTGCTGCACAGTCGAGAGTCAGCAGAGTGAACAGCAGTGGACTGAGCACACAGCCCTGGGGGACCCAGTGCTTAGTGTGGTGGTGGTGGAGAAGCTGTTCCTGATCCGGACTGACTGAGGTCTCCCAGTCAGGAAGTCCAGGATCCAGTTGCAGAGGGAGGTGTCCAGGCCCAGCAGGTTCAGCTTTCCAATCAGGTGCTGCAGAATGATTGTGTTGAATGCTGAGCTGAATTCTATGAACAGCATTCGAATGTATGAGTCCTTTTTATCTAGGTGGGTGAGGGCCAGATGGAGGGTGGTGGCGATGCCGTCATCTGTTGAATGGTTAGGACGATACGCAAACTGCAGTGGGTCTAGTAAGGGGTGCAGCTGGGTCTTAATTTGCCTCATAACGAGCCTCTCGAAGCACTTCATGATGATGGGTGTGAGTGCGATGGATGGTAATCATTGAGGCAGGACACTGATTACTTTTTTGGCATGGGGACAATGGTGGTGGCCTTGAAGCGCATTGGAACGACGGCGCAGCTCAGAGAGATGTTGAAGATGTCGGTAAGAACATCTGCCAGCTGGTCTGCACATCCTCTAAGCACTCTGCCAGGAATGTTGGCTGGTCTAGCAGCCTTCCGTGGTTTGACTCTACGTAGAGTTTTCCTCACATCGGCCGTGGCCAGGTCAAGGTCATGCATATGGAAGGGAGGCATTTTTGTCACAGGCAACTGATGTTGTCCTGTAGTTGGTGATGGCCTGGATGCCCTGCCACATGTGCCACGTGTCACCGCTGTCCTAGAAAAGACTGTGGACATGCATGCTTTGCCTCTCTGATGGCCCGGGACAGTTTGGCCCTCGATGTTCTTAGGGCTGACTTGTCACCTGCTCTGAAGGCGGAGTCTTGGGTCCTCAGCAGCGCACGCACCTCCGCAGTCATCCACGGCTTCTGGTTGGAGCATGTTGTGATGGTCTTGGAGAAAAAGACATCATCAATGCACTTGCCGATGTAGCTCATCAATGATGCTGTGTATTCCTCCAAGATGGTAGAGGCACCATATGTGCAGCCTTCCTGATCATGTGCCAGTCAGTACATTCAAAACAGTCCTGAAGAGCAAAGATGGCTCCTGCTGGCCAGGTTCTCACCTGCTTCTGATGCGATTTTGTGCGCCTGCCGAGCGGTCTGTATGCTGGAATTAGCATAACAGAGATGTGGTTTGAGTAGCTGAAGTGGGGGCGGGCGCGCCTGGGATGTTTGTGTAAACAATATCAAGCGTGTTTGCCCCTCTTGTTGCAAAGTCCTCATATTGATGTAATTTAGGGAGCACCGTCTTGAGATTTGCATGGTTGAAATTTCCGGCAACAATGAACAGTCTGTCAGGGTGAGCGTTCTGCAATTCGCTAATAGCCCCTTACAGTTCACAGAGCTCTTCCTTAGCATTAGCACTGGGGGGAATGTAAACTCCGGTTATTATGACAGTGGTGAATGCCCATGGTAAATAAAAAGGTCTGCATCTTGGATCAATTAAGCCTTCCAAATTGCATGCACATTCAGTTGTGCAGTCTGCATTAAGTGAAACTTAAAGATGTACTTTAGTAGAGATGAGCTATGCTAACCCAGATGATGATACGCAGTCCACTGGCAAGGCAATTAAAGTTTCTGAGCTGGATCTCTATTTATCAGAGCCACTATGTGATGCGATGCTTCCATCCAGACCTTTTGGAAAGAAGCTACCCACTTCCCCCGGCTGAAAAGCATTTACCGCAAACTTGGCAGTCCCGGTGTCTTCGGGAGGATTTAAATGACTTTTTCCTTTACCATCTTTTATAGTAATGGCTCGAAGATTTTGACTGCCTCAACACACCACAGAACGACTTCTGCTGTACAGAGAGTATCTGAAGAAACATGACAAAAACACAATGGATTAAACACTTTAAAGAACTTTGGGGAAAAATGCACAGATTTAATGCAGGTTTTTTTTATGGTGATTGATAGCCTTTTTTTTCTTCACAAAAAAACACATTTCATAATCCTGTAAGTTTCAATGAAACAGTACTTCAATAATTTTGTAACTGACTTAAAATCATGAGCTTGTGGTGCACTGGTTAACTTTCTTTTAGTTTAAGTTTCACATTATTCTGGATGAAAGAGAGTCTGCAAATATGATCTGCTTCATTAGACTCAGATGTGTAATGATAAAACTTGGCATTTAAATCTGGAAGTTTGTTTCTCATAGAGTTCTCACTACATTGTAAATTAAAAATTCAGTTGCAGAAATTAAACAAAATGGTTTACAGGGCTGACACCATGGGGGTACGCAGGTTCAAGGGATCAAGTCTACAGAACCACCATGTGCCAATGATGCAAAATAACTCCATGAATTATTATAATTATTAAAGAACACTAGCAACATCATTACACTAGGGGCCTCATGCTCCAATTCTGCATTGGGCATCTTACCTCAAGTTTCTAACTTTACCTTTTCACCAAAAAATAGCAAATGTATAAAAACATACTGTAATACTTGTAGGGAATTACATATATAATTTAGAGATGTGGACGGGGTCAGTTAAAATGGCTATTTTGCACACATTTTACCACCACTACATGTAGGGTAATTTGCACGCATGCCAAATTTAGGAGGGAATTTAGGGTCTTGAAATATGTGAGCTATGAACTAAATTAAAATGTCCTTATTAGGTAATGAAATGTTTAACAGAATTAGTCGCGTTCGACAACCATTATAAATTAGATAAATAACAAATAACTATATTATTTGTCTTTGTACTGGCCTCACTAAACGTATGCGTATTTAGCTATCCAGCGCGTATAAACAGCCAGGTGAGGTGAACAAAGAAATGAGATGATGCTTTATCCTGAGGTCCTTTTTCTCCTCTCCTTTATTTTACACACAGCAGTGCAAAAAAAAAAACAAGCTGTAAAACTGTAAACACAAATAAAAGTATCTATTAACTCAAATTGTCTTCTTCAATCATTTCCAAAACCAAATGCAACACATACATCGTTTTCTACTAAGCATTAGCCGCCATTACACGAGAAACAGAGGAATCTTCACTTCGTGGCAACACGTTAATTTTCTTCTTACACATCTTAAGAAAACGACTAATATTACACACAGTGCTACTCACCGGCATTGCCCACGAAGGAAACACAACTGAACGAGGTTTGAAGAAACTTGACAGCAGAATTTACACAACACGGTGTACAACTCGCTCCGGAAAAGTCGTGTACTAACTAAACACTAATCTCGTTCCAAACGAGAATACAAACGAGAATACATCAGGAAATAGAAACAGTACACCAAACCTGTCGTTACCAAAAGTGGTCGTTAGATGGCGTTAACGCACTGCAAATAACTAAAGAAACACAAAAATGAATGAATGATCATTAAGACCAACATACTCCCTGCCTGGTATTTTAAGGATACCACATCTATTACCTTTTAAATGCATACACTTTACCTAAACACAAGTAACATTCTGTTTAGGGGAGAAAAGTAAGACAAGTTCAGTTACTGGTCTTTTAAACACTTTAGGAGTGCCGTGGCGAATCACTCTGATATCTACAGTCCTGACAACCTTATCTCTGCTGGGAAAAGTTTTGATGACCACTGCCGTTGGCCAGTGGTTCCTTGGCACTGCATTGTCTTTCATCAAGATGACGTCTCCTTCCCGCAAGTTAGGCCTTTTGTCCTGCCACTTGGCACGACTGTGCAGAGTGCTCAGGTATTCACGTTGCCATTTGTGCCAAAATGTCTCTGCGAGATGTTGCACCAGCTTCCATTGGTGACGGATGATCTCTGTCTGACCAAAGTCAGGCGGAGGCGACAACGGGGCTCCTGTCTTTTGTGTCAGAAGCATGGAGGGGGTGAGTATGAGAGGGTTCTCAGGGTCAGTTGACACAGGCAGCAGGGGCCTCGCATTCATAATTGCACAAACCTCTGCCATGAGTGTGACGAGGACCTCGTGCATCAATGAAGAGAGGCGTTGCTGCAGGAACATGGAGTCTAGGATGCGACGGGCCACCCCAATAAGTCGCTCCCAGGCCCCTCCCATATGGGAGGCGTGTGGAGGTTGAAAATCCATGTGAATTGTTGGTCTTGTAGGTAACATTGCATGTCTGCGTCATCTTCTAGATTCAATTCTTTTGAAGCACCAGTAAAGTTAGTGCCTCTGTCAGACCTAATCTGTGCGGCAGGGCCTCTGATGGAGAAAAATCTCCGTAGAGCATTTATGAAACTAGATGCACTCAGTGTCTCTATCACTTCAATGTGTACAGCACGCACACACAGACAGGTGAACATTACTGCCCACCTTTTGCTGTTTGCTTGTTCACCTCTCGTCCGACGGCTGATAACCTCCCATGGGCCAAACACGTCCAAGCCGATGTACGTGAACGGTGGGGCAGCTTGTAGCCGGTCTGCAGGCAGATCGGCCATCAGCTGATGCTCTTGCTTGCCACGCAGTCTCCTACAGGTGACACATTGGGACAGAGTGCCTCTGATACATCTCTTTCCGCCCACCAGCCACAGTCCAGCATCCCTGATGGCCCCCTCTGTGAAGTGTCTGCCCTGGTGTTTTACCTGCTCGTGATGGTGGCGCACAAGGAGAGTCGTTAGGTGGTGCTGAACTGGGATGATGAGGGGATTGGTGCGGTTTATCTCAAGGCCAGACTGAGTGATGCGTCCGCCCACTCTGAGAAGTCCAAAACTGTCAACCACTGGGCACAACTTTGCAATGCTGCTCTGTTTTGGAATGTCTGATTTACTCTGAATGTTACTGAATTCACTAGGATATCTTTCTTGCTGCATGTTCTTGATCAGTAGTTTCTTTGCTTTTTCCAGGTTCTCTGGCGTGATTGCTTTCTTACAGGTATGCCACCCTCTGCATATGTTGTCTTTGTCAGTTTGTCTGAAACACTGGGCTATGTGAATCAAGACCGCAAGTGTTCTTAACACAGAAGTCCACTTTGAGAAGCCTCGGCGCTCAGTTCCTAAGCTGGGCTGTGTGATTTCAGTGACTAGCGTCGCGACCTGAGGTCTGATCTCAGAGTCTAATTCTGGGTCAACTAGATCAAACAGTGACTGATGATCAGCTGAAGGCTTATCAGACAAGAAGGCAGGTCCGGTCAGCCAGTTGATGTCTCTCAATGATGCAGCAGCAACGGATCTGGAGCCATGATCGGCCGGGTTGAGCTCTGAGAAGACATACTTCCACTGTTGGGGTGACGTTGCTTGTCTGATGCGTTGGACCCTGTTGCTTACATAAACATAAAATCTTCTCTGCTCATTGTTAATATAACCTAACACAACTTTGCTGTCAGAATAGAAAGTGACAGAGTTCATGTGTGAGTCCATGCTACTCACAACAGTCTCAGCTATCTCAACAGCAAGGACTGCAGCACAGAGTTCGAGTCTGGGGATTGTAGTCTCCTTCACTGGTGCCAGCTTTGCTTTGCCAAGCACAAATCTGACTTCGGAGCGTCCATGTTCATCGGTCACCTTCAAGTAGGCCACCGCTGCGATTGCTTTGGTTGAAGCATCCGCAAACACACACAACTCTCTCGTGCTTGCTGCAGAGGTGGAAAGAGATGTGTAGCAGCGAGGGATCTGTATGTCTTGAAGGCATTGGAGGGAGGACTTCCATCTCACCCACTCTGTTTGGAGGTGTCCAGGTAATGGCGCGTCCCACTCACCGTTTTCTATGGTCAGCTCTCTCAGCAACGATCTCCCCTGTATAGTGACAGGTGAGAGAAAGCCGAGCGGATCGAAGATGCTGTTTATGGTTGAGAGCACGCCTCTGCGTGTGAAAGGCTTGTCGTCTCGCTGTACTTGAAAGGTGAATGTGTCTGTGACTATGTTCCAGCTGATACCCAGGCTACGCTGCACAGGGACGTTATCCGTGGCAAAGTCCAGGTCTTTAATGCTGTTTGCAAGGTCTTCAGGGGGGAATTCGGCCACGACAGCTGCACTGTTTGACGTGATCTTGTGCAACCGGAGGCTGTTATGGGAGAGCATCTCCTGTGCCCTCTTCACCAAGTTGATGGCCTCGGACTCTGTTGCAAACGACTTCAGAGCATCGTCAACATAAAAGTCTCTCTCGATGAACGCTCTGACATCAGAGCCGAATTCAGATTCTGCTTCTTTCGCTGCTCTCCTGAGGCAGTAGATTGCTACAGCAGGAGACGGTGTGTTACCAAACACATGCACACGCATTCTGTAGTCTACAACGTCACTGCCCCATTTGTTGTCGCGGAACCATAGAAACCTCAGGTAGTCTCTGTGCTCCTCCTTGACTACAAAACTGTAAAACATGTGTTGAATATCTGCGGTCACAGCAATTTTCTCTTTTCTAAACCTGATGAGGACACCTAACAGGTCATTGTTCTGATCTGGACCTTTAAGCAGGACACTGTTCAGTGAAACCCCTTCATACTGAGCACTTGAATCGAACACTATTCGAATCTGTTTGGGTTTCTTGGGATGGTAGATGCCAAAGGATGGCAAATACCAGCTTTCTTGTCCTTCTTGGAGGACGGGGGCAATCTCTGCATGTTGACTGTCAATCATCTTTTGCAGACTGACTTGAGTCTTTTCATGGCATAATCTCTGTTGTTTGGCAGACGTTCTCTCTGGGTCCGAAAAGGTAGGGGTGCGACCCAGTTTTGAGTGCTATCTTGACATACCTCAGTATCCATGATCCTCAGGAAGTTGAGATCATCGATGGATGGAGCAGGTTGGTGATCTTTGTCGGTGCAGTGGAAGACGGAGGACTTCAGGTTATCCCCGTGCAGCAGAGAAGCAGTGTGAACGGCGGCTTGCTGAGATAGAGGATCATGAAGGACTGAGTGGCTGTGTGGCGGGTCTTTCACACGCAGGTGGCTGGAGCAGGGTGTGAGGTAGCTGGGGCGGCCATCTCCCAAGATACATGTTTTGAGGGAAGTGACTGAGGAGGGGCGGTGTGCTGTGCCGAGGCACACATCGCCGATCACCACCCAGCCTAGGTCTAGCTTTTGAGCGAATGGGGCATTGTCGGGGCCGTTGATCTGTTTTCTGATCTTGTGTATACTCAAAATGTCTCTCCCTAGTAACAGCAGTATCTGGGCACTGGAGTCTAATGGAGGAATCTCACTGGCTAAGCACCTCAGATGAGGGTGATGTAAAACTGCACTGGGAGTTGGGATTTCAGACCTGTTGTCCGGAAGTTCATTGCATTCAATGAGGACGGGAAGAGGGACGCAAGTCTTTTCGTCCAGTGACTCCAGCATGTAGCCACAAGCTCTCCTTCCAGAAGTCTCTATGCTGCCCGCACACGTCTTGAGCGTGTACGGAGATGGAGTGTTATTGTCGCTGAATATCTCAAAGAATTCTGTACGTGCAAGGGATTTATTACTTTGCTCATCAATGATAGCATACACTCTAGTTGTTGCTTCTCTCTGGCCTTTTGGATAGACACTAACTAAGCATATTTTGGAGCAACCTCTAGCACTCATACCCTCACCGCATACCTCAGTGCACTTGGAGGAGACCGTCTCTGGAGGCTGCTGATTCTCACTGCCCTCCCTGCCGTTCTCTAACGTAGATGGGGGTGGCTTTGCTTTCCATGGTGATGGACCTGGATGGAGGGCTTCGACGTGTTTGATGCTCTGACATTCTGCACATGCTATGGTTTTGTCACAGTTCTTTGCAATATGTGTGGTTGAAGCACAACAGCGGTAGCAGATGGAATTGTCTTTGAGATATTGTTTACGGTCAGCTAGCAATTTGTCTCTAAAGCTCCTACATGCTCCTAATGAATGGGGCTTTTTGTGGATTGGGCATTGCTTGGTGAGATCTAGAGAGTCAGCTTCAGGCTCACTTTTCTGGCTGTACTCTGCGACTTGAGTCTTGTGAACTGCAACCGACTGGTTGACTCTACTCTGGATGCTTTTGGGTTTGTCTCTATTTGTGGCAGGCAGATATGGCATGGTGACTCTGAAACTGGGATCTTTCTTGCTTTAGCTTGGTTCTGGATGAAGTCGACGAATACGCCGAATGGGGGAAAGGAAACCTGTTTGTGTTGCTTTATCTGAGAGCCGTAGGACATCCACTTCTCCTGTAGATTATACGGGAGCTTTTCTATGATTGGGGCTACTCTTCTAGCAGTGTCAAGGTAAGTTAGTCCTGGAAGGAATCCATCCTGTTTTGCTGCGTACAGTTCCTGTAGCAAGTCGGCTAAGTCGCGTAGCTTGGCTGGCTCTTTGTTGGAGATTCTCGGGAAGCTTTCCAGTCTGGCAAATAGCGCCCCTTCAATAGCTTCGGGAGTACCGTAGCACTCTTCAATGCACTGCCAGATAGCTCGGAGGCCACCCTGGGGGTCCCTGATGTAGGCTGCTCTGAGCCTGCATGCTTGTTCGGATGACTCTTTGCCGAGCCATTTAATCAGAAGGTCAGTCTCTTCTGCTACTGACAAGCCTATATTGTCTATGACATTGCAGAATGAAGCTTTCCACGGCCAGTAATTCTCTGCCTTATCGTCGAACTTCATCAGCCCTGTGGAGACGATCTGGTTTCTAGCGATGAACTTCGCCAGGTCAGCAGTCGGGGAGCTGTGTCCATCTTGAGCAGACGTATGACGAGGCGAGGTAGGGCATGGAGCAGGACTGGGTAGCCCATGGTCTTTTCCTCTCTGCCATGCTTGGTTGCTGGCTTGGTGTGGGCTGTAATACGTACTAGCAGGTAACATGGATGGCTGCTGTGGCTGTAGTGGTACCTATGACGTTGGTGGCAGCCATCTTGGGGCTGGTATCGGTCTCCGGGACTCTGCTGGTGGGTGTGTCGGTAGCTCTGCAGGTGATGTTGCTGGATGCTGTACTGTAGGTCTTATGGCTGGCTGCGTTGGAGGACGTGCAGGTGGAAGCGGGTGGCTGTGCAGGCTGGGCGGAGTATTATAGCTTTCTTGTTTTATATCTCTCTGCGGTGGCACGCTGTTTGCAGTGAAATACCTTTGGATCAGTTCTGACTCCGGTTCCCAAGGCTGTTGTCATCATCTAATTCTGCTTGAAGAATTGCTGCTTCAGCTATTGCAGCCTCCATTTCTTTTCTACACCGCAATGCCTCCAATTCAGCCTCTGCTTTGGCAGTTCGTAGTTCTGCTTCAGCTTTCTGAAGTTTCAGCGCCATTTCCTTTTCAGAATAGGCTGCTTTGGTTCTTGCTGCTTGAGCTCTGGCTTTAGCGGTTGCTAGCGCAGTGCTCCTTCCTGAGCTGCATGTTGATCCGTGTTGAGATGGTGCACGAACAGAGCTTGTTGCAAATAGCTCTGATCTCGCCTCCCAGTCACCAGCTTCTGCATCAGTCACACCAGTGGGAATTTGCATTTCGGTCGGAGAATCCATGTCTTATGGAGCAGGGGAATCGGCAAGTCACATGCAGGCTTGATGAGAGCAGGTTAATGGCGTCGTCTCGACGGGCAACAAGGTTTTCTATATTTTTTTTTTATTAGCAGTTGAAGTTCTGTCTTCTTCTCGACAGGCGAGGGTCTGCCGTTTTACTGTACTGGCCTCACTAAACGTATGCGTATTTAGCTATCCAGCGCGTATAAACAGCCAGGTGAGGTGAACAAAGAAATGAGATGATGCTTTATCCTGAGGTCCTTTTTCTCCTCTCCTTTATTTTACACACAGCAGTGCAAAAAAAACAAGCTGTAAAACTGTAAACACAAATAAAAGTATCTATTAACTCAAATTGTCTTCTTCAATCATTTCCAAAACCAAATGCAACACATACATCATTTTCTACTAAGCATTAGCCGCCATTACACGAGAAACAGAGGAATCTACACTTCGTGGCAACACGTTAATTTTCTTCTTACACATCTTAAGAAAACGACTAATATTACACACAGTGCTACTCACCGGCATTGCCCACGAAGGAAACACAACTGAACGAGGTTTGAAGAAACTTGACAGCAGAATTTACACAACACGGAGTACAACTCGCTCCGGAAAAGTCGTGTACTAACTAAACACTAATCTCGTTCCAAACGAGAATACAAATGAGAATACATCAGGAAATAGAAACAGTACACCAAACCTGTCGTTACCACAAGTGGTCGTTAGATGGCGTTAACGCACTGCAAATAACTAAAGAAACACAAAAATGAATGAATGATCATTAAGACCAACATAGTCTTAATAGATTCTCCACCATTGAAATCGTAATACAACGTCTAGTTGTATCAGCTCACAATTTCTACTATAAGGAATTAGCTTTAATAAGTGAATTATGATTCATTCACTTATTGGAGTGATATTATTCTCATGGCTTATTGAAAATAATATCACATGTATTTACTGTAGGTACAGCTTATAAGAGAAATCTTGTAGAAACAGGGATGACATTATTTATCAAAATATACCACAGTCAAGTCGTCTTTGAACACAGGCAACTTTATTACTATTCTAAACATAAATCTAATCTAACATATATATACATGAGACAGGTTGGTGAAAAGTGACAGAATGTGAAATAACTGATCAGTTCAGTGAATATGAACTTTACGGAGTCTGTTGACAATACATTAAGAACCATTTATCCTTCTTTGAGTCTACATTAATTTACCCAAATTATTTAATTAATACACCAGCACTTTGAGCACAATATTGGAGATGTACTTGCTTGTCTTTGTGGTGTTTCTTTGCGTTCTTTGTGTGGCTTGGTTCTTGGTCGAAAGTTTGTTCTGTCGATGTTTTAACTTCTGTGTGATCGAATGTATTGTCTGTATGAATGGTTAGCCGTGAAGCGAGGCCTTCTCACTCCTTCTCGGGACGTCGAGTTCCGAGTTCCCTTGGACCTCACGAGCGTCCTCATGGAGTCAGAGCGAAGTCTGAGCAGTCAGCGGAGCAGAAGAGAAGAGTGAAGAGAGCGAAGAAGAGTGAAGAGACCAAGAGAGGAGAAGGAAGAGAGAACGTGTTCTTCCTGTTTAGAACTATTTGAACTGAAATTGGCGCGCATCCCCCAAAAGTGTCCTGCGCCAATCAGAAGTTACTTTTCAGAGTCACATGGTCAACTGGGCTGTCTTTCCCGACAGTTGAGTTATGGTCCTTTTTTTGAGACTCTTAAAAATGTCCTGCTCAAAAATAGTGCATAGTTTCAATAATGTTCTTTCTTCATTGTAAAGAGAATTTCACATGAGTTGAGGCAAGTTGTCAACGCTCCGTTCAACGGCAGTGTCAAGTACTGCATCACCCTTCATATGACAAGATTTGCAGAAAGCGTCACAGTGGGGGCGATTTTACAATAAACATTGAAAACATGTATTTGGAAGAGAGAAATGCTTGCAGTTGCTTTGATAGCAGAAAGTAATAAAAGGACTCGTTTATGTTTAAGTCGAGGCATTTTCTTGGTACAAGAAATTAGTACAATAACTGGGGTCTCTGATATTTGTAAACAATAAGGTAATATATAATTAAAAGAATTATGAGACATTCAATGTCTCGTCACAAATTTGGACAGTTTTTAAATATTTCTTGTTGCTTAGTACTCTCAATGACATTATTAGTGAAGCAAAAACTTGTGATGTCAATTCATAGCACTGACGCGAGTCATGTGATGACCCTTAAAGCCTATAAACATCAGTCACTTTTACACATTAATCATTGCTCTTCACAATCACAAAAGTGACCGATTATGCTTTCAAAATGTGAATTTCTCCGAAAGGTGAGGAGTTTGCATCCCTGTAAATTATTATATATTATTTTTCCATGCAATTATTTATTTTGTGGCATTTGATAATTTTCCATGGCACACCTGACAATCTCTCAGCACAGGGGTTGGGAAACACTGATCTAAACAACACATAAAACGATTTTTAGAAGGATATTTCAGCTCTACAGGTCAATTCAATGCAAGTGAATGGTGGCCAGACATTTCAAGCTACAAAAGCACATTAAGGGAGCATAAAGTTATACATACTACTACCTTGGTTAATCCATGTCCTCTGAAACGATTCAGTTGCTTTTGGGTGAGAACAAACCAAACTGTAACTAATTTTAAATGAATATCTTGTCATTGCAATCTCTAGGCACAATCATGATTTCAAGCTTGATTTGATGGCGCTATAGGAAGTGTAATCAAACTTGAAATCCTGATCGCCATGGAGACAGCTTATGTCAAGATTTATGGTCGAAAAAGGTGTTATTTTTTTTGTCTATTCTCACCCAAAACCAACTGGATCCATTCAGAACACATTGGTGAAACCACTGCAGCCTTATGGATTATTCTTATACTGCATTAATGTGCTTTTTGGAGCTTCAAACGTTTGGCCGCCATTCACTTACATTGAATTGACCTACATAACAGCGATATAAAAAAAAAAAACATTTTTGTTTGTGTTCTGCAGAAAAAAAAATCACATCTTGGATCGAATGAGAGTGAGAATATTATGAGAGAATAACATTTTTTAAATGAACTATCCCTTTATAATGACGAATTCAAGGTGATCTCTGCCAATCTTGCAACCATCCAGAAAACCCTAGTTAAAAATGTGCTACAAAGCAAATATAAGACTTTAGCAACCACCAGAAAACTAGTTTTGCTTTGGCAAAGACCATTCACAACTTCATAAAATATAAAAATAAATATTGTTGGACATTTTCATTAATGCTGTTAATTATTCATACACATCATTCCTTGTGAAACTCACATGCGCTGTTTCTGGTCTTCCCCAGCAGAGACAGACGATGGAACACGTAATCTGGCGCGGTTCATTTGTGATTTGGAATCAGATTTGTGATTCGCAAATTAATCATTCAGATTTTTGTTCAGTTCAAAGAAATCCAATTTAAAAGATTTGACTAAAATTATTCTTTCAATAAATCACACTTCACTATCACCAATTTGCATGCATTATGCACATACAGCTGTTATTTGCTGCGGTGTTAAGTTGCAAAAGTAACGAAAGGGTCTGGAGAAATTTATCAGAGTAAAAGTATCCGACTTCTCTTCAAAATGTAGTGAAGTGAAAGTAAAAGTCCAAAATAAGATTTATACTCAAGTACAAAATATAAAAAAATCTGTACAGTAATGAAGCATTTGTACTTCATTACTATACACCTCTGAGCAGGGCTGTACTGGTAATCTGGCACACCGGGCCTTTTCCCGGTGGGCCGATGCACTTTGGGGCCGATCAGGGGCGGACTGTCCATCGGGAGAACTGAGTGGGGTGGTGGGTCGTCCGCGTTATGCAGAGTGGACCACAAAACAGCGCCGCAATATGCAGAAAAGGACAGTGACCCCCCTCAACCCGCTCAATAACTTTCAGATCACCCCCCTCCCTTGAGAAGTTTTGGGCCAGTTACCATGAAAAATTTCTCTTCCCAGTCCAGCCAGGCACTGTTGTATTTATGCTTCATGTTTTTAATTCAAGATCTCATTGCATTTTAAAATGTATATCTATAGAGGAGTCTATAGATATATCTATAACAGCTAATTGTCATTCTTTTTACTCCAGTAAATATTTCTTAATTTCTGAAAGTCAATTTCTGTATAGCCACATACATTGAAGTCTTCGCTACAAAAAAAGCTATCGAACATTTTTGCTATTATTTTCCCATTCATTTCTTCCATAGGGATTTTATAAAAAATCCTTGATAATTGAATTTTAAGCCATGAACCAAACCAACGCCTTTGAGGTGAATCACAACATCACAAACTTGTGAGTGAGCGACTCGATTGCATCATTCACAGTGCGTTGTCGAAGTGGGCGGTCCTTGCTGGACTCTTTTGTGGGATTCACTGATTCTCCTCTAGATCAAGGGTAGTGTATTTTTCCACCAGTGGACTGATGGCTTCAACAGAGGCATATACCATCGATTAACAGCCTCAGAGCTGCACAGTAGGTCTGCTTTATACTGTATGTTATTGTTAAAAATCAATTTCCCCTATGGAAAAAATGTTAATGGAGTTTTTACTTTCAGATCCTGACTGTTAAACTCCATTACATATTTTTATGCTAAATTTAAGCCATAAAATAATAATGAAGCAAAATAATTAATTAAAGAAAGAAAAGTATATAAAAATATCAGACAGATTAAATACATATTTCTAACATTTAAAACATGTGACAACTTTCAACCTTTCATTTAAAATTGACCTTCACTGTATAGTTGATTCTTTCCTGAATGTTTGTTAATGTGGTTTTATTGTGTTCACTTGTTTATCCAACAGCGATAGAAAAAATGTATATTGTAAATTCACAAAAATATTCTATTTCAAGAGGGTTTTAAACTAGGTGTTTGAAAACAATGTACAAAACCACTCCTTGAGAACATATTTGTGCAATTGGAGTCTTTACTCAAAACCTTATAGTTGCTGAGATTTTGACAACTATAATTTGTGACGACATGTCCCTGTCTCAAAAGCTGTGTAAGGAAAGAATAATTATTATAGTAATATTATGCATGTCCCTATACATGTGTGTGAATTTTTATTACAACATAAATTCACACAAAACCTTGCTTTAACAAGGCATGCTGTGATAAAATATCTTTTTCTTTTTTTCTTTTCTTTTATGTAACAGGCTTGTGCTATGCAGCATTTCTCTGGTTTCATGTTGTTGTTTTTTGTCCTGCAGAGACACAAAAGAAACAGAGAAAAATCTAGCAGAGTGAGAAAGATGTATCATAAGATGAGTAGTTTGCAGTGCTGGAGCTCTTTCAGTCCCAATGAATCGATACAGATTATTTTGTAAATTTATGTTTATTTCAAATGTACAGTATGTGGATCAACTCTGTCCTTCTACAGCATCTCCGGCACAATGACCCACACCACATTTAATCAACCTCTATATCCTGGGTTAAGGATTTCTGGATCAGTAAAACTTTTTCAATATAACAGTACAGATCACACCAATACTTTTTAATCTCACAGTTTTTCACAGCTTCATGATAAATCAGTAACAGTGAGATGTTCTAGAGACTCTTATTGTCAAATCAATAACTCAAAACTACAGCTGAACTGTGTCACTGCAATAACACATCAGATATTGATATGGTAAAAACTTAGATTAATCTAATAAAGTGGTGTAAGTAATTGTAACGTAGTTCGAT
Organism: Xyrauchen texanus; assembly: GCF_025860055.1. NCBI lineage: Eukaryota > Metazoa > Chordata > Actinopteri > Cypriniformes > Catostomidae > Xyrauchen > Xyrauchen texanus. Next base: position 40,849,859 of record NC_068300.1, on the reverse strand, counting down.
GGAAAGAAGGAGGTGAGAACCGGCTTGACAATATAAATTATATTTTATTTATAAACTGAAACAAAAGACACAAACACACATATGACGGACATGCCCGTAAACTATCTCTCTCTCTCTCTCTCTCTCTCTCTCTCTCTCTCTCTCTCTCTCGACCCGGCACCGCCCTCTGCCCTGCCACAGTAATGTGTGAAATCCTCATAACATTTAAGGTTTTTATGATGGCAAATTGCTGCAGGTAAATGTTCAAATGTGACCTCTACACAAACAAATGTTTTGAAATTTACATAAAAAGCTACATGTTGGAAAAGTGTCTTGGCAACAATGCATTGCAGCATGGATGTGTGAGTACTTTGTGTATCTGTTGTTTACTGAAGGTGCGTGTGTGTGTGTTTATGTAAATCATATTAAATGAGTTGTTATTGGAATCTTTTTGTAAAAATAACTTTTTATCACACACATAGTTAACTAAATGCCCTTACTAAGATATCAATCTTACTACAATATATCAAACAGCTATTTCAAAACCATCCGCAGTGGAATCATTTTTGTGAATTCTCTGCTCCAAACTAAATTCAACATATTGAAATTATTCAATATTTTATTTGCTGTCAGGTAAACAAGTGAACACAATAAAACCACACTTGCAAACATTTGGGCAAGAGTCAAATATATAAAAATGAATGATTCTCAGGACAAGGGTATATTTCATAGATGCCAGCTTCAGCTAAATTTTTCATTTTTATTGTCACCTGTTTTAAATATCATACAATTTTAATTGTTTTCAATTTATTAATTTCAATATTTGGCCAAAACAATGTTTTGATATTTTTGTATATTAGTTATTTTTATTCAGGTTTCATGAATAATGTTTTTCGTTTGTTGTTTAATTGTTCAACCTGTTTGTCAGTTGTTTAATTCAGGTTTCGATTTAAAGAGAGGTGTAGATGTTCATATTAAACAGGCAGGTTCTGTTGTGACAACTTCAGTGTTTAAAGTAGTTGATTATACTGTAAACACTGTTCAAAGTGGATCACAATGGATATTTATTCAATTAATGGTGCACCCTTTTCTGATATGGTTATTGTGAGTAAGCATTATCTTAATTTGTTACTCAAAAAACTCAGAAGTATTTGCATTAAGTTTACAAATTAGGCCTTATAACTACCAAATTGCCCATATTTTCAATGGCTGCATTCAAATACACGCACTGTGAGTAAATATACTGCCTTTGATGAAGAACATACTACTTTGCCGGTAAAAAAGTACATTCTTTAGGTATGAAGGTGAGTTGTATGAATACAGATATGTGTGTATTGTAAGGTAAAAGGCCCCCTGCCACCTTTTAAAAAAATATATTTTTAGTAATTTAATCCATAACAACCTTGAGATATTTAATTTCACACAAACTGTGTTGCTCTATCAATATTTAATACAATTATTTTATTTTTAATCTTGATATATTTGACCAAGGGAGAAAAAAAAAAACACTAACCCCATTGTACCCTATGAGTCAAGGACTCTTTTTAATGACATTTTTAACCTCGTTATTTAAATGAAAATGACTAAACTATAAACAATAAAAAGATAATGAAATAAAATTTTAAAATGATTAAATAAGCCTATTACTAATATACGTATAACTGACTCTTACTAGTGATCTTGCTATTTCCGTTGACGTCAGAGTTAGTGAAACATGGCTGCCGCCGCCGGACGAGGATCAAAGATTTGCCTGCCGGTGCATCTGGCCATTTTTATCTGGTATTTATTTACTGTGTGGAGTAACTGCTCCCTGCAGACCTCAGACAAACATCCCGGCGTACGATCATACGGAGGTCGATGGAAATATTTGACGTTTATTAATCTGGTAAGAGCAGTTCAGTGATTAAGCAAAATGAATCGATCCGAACGGTGGCAGTCATGATCAGACTGCGCGTTTATGTAACTTATTTGTGTTTTTTTGGTCTGTAGGTGATGCAGACGGTGTTTTTCGGATTCTGTGTGTTAGTGGATGTAATTCACGCCGTTCTGCCTGTTAAAAGGACTCGCAGTGGGACACCTCTGATCCTCACCAACATCAGGGACTTTTATTTCACTGTTCTGGCGTTTCCTGTCGGGAGTGTGAGTAGCACTGACAGATGATACATGCACACAAAATGTGCAAATTGTTTAGAAACTTGCAATTAATTTTTTTTTAACCGAACATTTGTATTTGCATTAGCACAAAAAATTGAGAAATTCCACTACCAGTTAAAAGTTTAGATATAATTTTTTTTCTCATGATATTATAAACAGTTTAATGTAAAGGCTTATGCTTAGTTAATTTTATAAATCTAACATTTTAATAATTTTAAATGGATGAGTTGGAGCAATAAGCATGAAGAATTGTGGTCTATAAATGTTACATTTCTTTGGTCACTACATAATTCCCATACTTATATTTTTGTTATTTCATATTTACCGTTTTCTAAAATGAGGAAAATAGTAAATAATATAGAATGAGTCAGTGTGTATAAACTTTTGTCTGGTAGAATATGGACAGAGAAAATACACATAGTAGTACAGAAGATAACGCTGAAAAATATTTTGAAAGTAGTGATGTGGTTTTACATTAATTTGAAAAGATTTATAGCCTTTACAACATTAGGCTACGTAAGGGTTTCTGTATAGTAGTATGTGATCTAACATGGACATTTTTATTAAAAAGTGTTGAGGTTAAACTTACACATATTCACTGTTGTAACTGATTGTTTCTTTTAAAGTTTTCCACCCATTTTTAAGCACTTTTTTTAGTGTTTAGAGTTTAGTTAAATATTCCTCCAGTGTGACAAATGTACTGCATTTAGTTTAAACTAATATGAGCCCGTAAGTCTGTATGTATAATAATTGTACAAGAATGTTGTTAAAAATGTCTTTAGATTAAGAATAGCATGTCACACTTCAGATCAATGACATGTCAGCAATGAATTTTTTAATTGATGTTTTTTTCCCCACAGTTTGTGTTTGCTTCTTTCTGGACACTATACACTTATGACAGAGAGCTGGTGTATCCAAAATTCCTAGATGAGATCATTCCCATCTGGCTCAATCATGCACTGGTGAGGCTTTCTCTCTTGAGATTTGTTGAATTATGGCCCTTGCATAAGGTTAAATTTGCATCAAGGGTCACTGGGTGTTCACTTCTTACATGTAGTTATCATCTCCTGAAACTCTTATTTTACACAAGATATGTGCTAGAGCTTGTACGACTACTCGTTTTTATTAGTCGGCAGGTCAATGTTTACTTGTGTAAATGATTCACAGTAAGCCATGAGGCAGCAGCAGCAGCAGTGTGTTGATGTGGATCATGCGTATCTCCGTTAGCAGATTCATGCTGCTTGCGTCACAGTCATGTCCCACTGAATTTTGGCCAGTATGTGAACTCCGTTGTCAGACTACCTTGTGTGCAGTCCATGCAGTGTGGTTCATAATTTGCTTTGTGAACACACAATGCTCTGGATTCACTGTTTTTTTATTTTCCCTTAATTGGACAATTGTCAAAACCTGTGATTATGTGTTTCTGCCTTATTTAATAGTGAAAATCTAGCAAACATTCTAAATATATTTATTCTGTTAGAGGTTATGTCACACTTAGGGCTGGGATAAACAATTATTTTTTAAACGATTAATCTAGCGATTTATTTTTTCGATGCATCGATTAATCTAACGATTAATTTTTTTTTCCAGTCCGATTCGATTTCGATTAATCGACTTGTGACAACACCGGTAATACCGGTATCATCGGGGGTGGGGGTGTATAAAATGTAAAAAAAAAAACATTTGCCGGGAGTTTGATTGACTGGTGATCTGATCAATCAATCATAATATGCCATTTTTGTCCGACAAAGTAGTCAGGAGAGAGAAGATTAACGTCGGTGGATTTGAATTTGAATAATGGATTGTAGGCTACCATACTGACATCTTTCCGCGGTTAAAACAACAGTCCTTCTGATGTAGGCTACATTCATGTTTAGCCTATTTGATGCTATAAATTAACCAAGGAAAAGATGATCGGTTCACGAGCAGCTTTAACTGAGGCAATCTGTCACGACACATTAAAGAGCCACAAAATAGTAGGCCATTGGTTTAATTTTCTTTGACCATATTTGAAAGTTGAGACTTTATTAAATGTTACCTGCTTGGTCCTGTCTGTCAGCGCGTTGTCAGTGTCCTCTACGTATTTTTCACGACATTCATAGCTATAAGCGCATTATTAATAGCTATAGCTTAAAACTTTAGGTGTCGACAACGTATTATAGCCTACTCCAACATCGAGTGCAAAGTGGGGAGTTGAAAAAAACTTACGGTGCTCTGTCATCTGCAGCTGCTCCCGGGTGGCGCCTCTTCAGATGCTGGTGCATTGCCGTGGTGCTAGAATGGAAGGCCATCTCCATTTTGCAAAGACGACATATCACGGAATTGTTTCCTTTTAAATTAAAGAATTCCCATACTTTAGAAGAACGAGTGCATGCCGCCTTGCACTTCGGCGCCGCCATCTTTGTTTTGGGTCCGACGAATCGATGACGTCGACGCGTTGTCCCAGCCCTAGTCACACTGTCTTACAAAGCTAAAACAAAGTAACTGATCACAGTTCACACTGTAAGTTGCACTTTATTAGGAACACCTGTACTTCTACTTATTCATGCGATTATCTAATCCACCAATAATGTGGCAGCTGTGCAATGCATAAAAAATGCAGATACGGGTCAGGAGCTTCAGTTAATGTTCATATCAACCATCAGAATGGGGAACATTTTTATCTCAGTGATTTGGAGTGTGTCATTATTGTTGGTGTCAGACGGGCTGGTTTGAGTAGTTCTGTAGCTTATGAGTTTTTTTATGCACAACAGCCTCTAGAATTTACTCAGAATCGTTCCAAAAACAAAAAAATATCCAGTGAGGGGCAGTTCTGTGGATGGAAACACCTTGATGAACATCAACGGAAAATGGGCAGACTGGTTTGAGCTGATAGAAAGGCTACAGTAACTCCGATATCTGCTCTGTATAATTGTAGTGAGCAGAATAACAACATGTCGATTCTTGATAGCGGATGGCTACAACAACAGAAGACTACATCGGGCACTTTGTTAGGACATAGTGTTCATAAAAAGTGCTCAGTAAGTGTATATGTGGCCAGATCAGATTTTTTTTTTTTTTTTGTGCTTTAATAACACTCACACTGGTTGTCATGGTAATGATGCAAACTTGCATAAGCTCATCATTCATAAAACTGTAACAATTGATGTTTGCCATAGATGATCATTTTCACCGTTTCTAACACTTTAATCGCAAACAACAGCGTTGTTGTATACGCTGTTGTTTGCAATTTAAGTGTTAGAAACGGTGAAAATGATCATCTATGGCAAACATCCATTGTAGCAACAAACATGGCATATGCCATGTTTGTTGCTGCTCTTACTGCGGGTTAAAGTTATATGAGGTATGTGGTAGTGATGCATTATAAATCAAGTGCCGATATATTATTGACCAATAACCAGGAAAATCTAAATATTATTATCGCACTGATAAATTGTTACGGTTTATTTGCGTGCGGCTGAAAATCTTGGACTGCCTGCGGCTTCTTTCCTTCATGCAGGGACTTGGGCAGCCTGAAGCAACAGTGCAAGTATGCACACAAAGCGTGTCTGTGTGAGTGAAAGACAAGCTAATGTCGTTCTGTGAGGCATATTTCTAAATCTCTGCACCTTGTTGCGTTGTTTTGGATCTGGCTTTAGTCATTTGCTGTAAGTAATGACATGCCATTTCCAATTTTCTGTTTGTTTCATGAGGCAATAAACCAAAATGCAACATGTTAATTGGGGGCAATAATTTTTGTGTATTACTTCATGAAACATAAACATAATATGGGAAACAGCTCAATGTTACTTACAGAACAGCATTGTGTTAAAAAAAAAGTCCAAACACAACCTAACAAGGTAAATGTATCTTTAGATGGATAAGATGGATAAAAACACTAGTTTGTGAGTGAAACAAATGGGCTTGTATTTTACGAGTTGAAACTTTTGTAAAGGCATGACTCATGACTATTCGATCTGTATGATGTTACCTATTCCCATTATGATTGTTGTTCACATTTATACAGAGTAACGTTCACAGATGAGCGCTGTAATAAGCGTGTAATGCATTACTAAGTAATTAATTACTGTAATTCAGTTACTTTTTCATTGAAAATAGTAAAGGGATTTCTCTTAATTTTTCAGTAATTTAATTAGTTACTTTTGATGTAATTGCATTAAATACTTTATAGACTATAGAACAATTCTATATAAATCAATAGTGAAAAAATTCAAATTTTACAATGTATGTTTTGTGACTGAGTGACTCAGGTCTCCTAAGCAAACAAATTGGCCCAGTTGCTAGGGAGGGTGGAGTCACACAAGGTAACCTCCTCATGGTTGCTATAATGTGGATCTCGCTGTTGGTGGGGCACGTGGTGAGTTGTGCGTGGATGCCGCGGAGAATAGCGTGAAGTCTCCATGGTAATGCGCTCAACAAGCCACGTGATAAGATGCGCAGATTGACGGTCTCAGACGTGGAGGCAACTGAGATTCATCCTCCGGCACCTGGATTGAGGCGAGTCACTTCACCACCACCAGGACTTAGAGTGCATAGGGAATCGGGCAATCCAAATAGTTTTCTATTTAACGCTGCCCTCTTCATTTTTTGGTCAATTCAGGAATTATTTATTTGAAAGAATTAAAAGAACAGTTTCATGTCTATCCTTGTATTTTTCATCTGGTCGAGGTGGATAAGGATTTAAGAAAGTAATTAGGAATAAGTAATGCAATGACTTTTCAGACAGAGTAACTAGTACAGTAATCTAATTACACTGTACAAGATGTAATTAGTAGTTAGCAATTAATAACTTTTTTATAGAGTAACTTACACTCATAAGCACACATGCATAACACACAATCGCACAAACCATTCCTGCACTCGCAGTCTGACTGCTAGCATAAATATTACACAGAGATTATAGTTTGTATTGTGTGATTTGTTGTTTAATGTTTGTTACATGCCATTTATAGCCTCATTTTGGTTTAACCCTCTGGGGTCTGAGGGTATTTTGGGCCCTGGAGAAGTTTTGACATGCCTTGACATTTGTGCTTTTTCAGTTGCTTAAAAACATATTATTGGCTAAAGTCTGTTAACACTGTATTCAGCACAAACTGGGCTACAATAATATGTGAGCAACATGTGTGTACAGGTTTGTATTTTTTTGAAAATAACGTTTATGCATGATTTTTGAAAAAACAAACATTTTAAGTCACTGAAATAAGGCCATATACTAAAAATTTGTCCACAAGCCTTGTGAGAATTGGATCTTGTAGCCTAGAGATTTTGCTACAAAATGATGTGAAAACAATCCTGATCACTCATTCATACAAAACAATATAGTAATTTAACTTTTGTAAGACAATTTTAGTGTTGAAAGGTAATATGCGAGGAGGCGTGAACATAAATATGGATTGTAATTCACATCTGAGAGATATAAGACCCCTCCCCTGGGCCTATCAATGAGGGATAGAGAATGAATGTGACGAGACAATGATCAAAATCAAGTTTTATGTTAAAAGAAGAAATCTGACTACATTTTCTTTACATAAAGACTTTCCTTAATTTTAGACCTACACTACCATTTAAAAGAAGTCTCTTCTGCTCACCAAGACTGGATTTATTTTATACAAAATACAGAAACAACATTGATATTCTGAACTCTTTTTACAATTTAAAAGAACCGTTTTCGATTTAAATATATTGTAAAAGGCAATGTGTGATCAAAGCTGAATTTTCAACATCATTACTGCAGTCTTCAGTGTCACATGATCCTTCAGAAATCATTATAATATGCTGATTTTCTAATATGGGCATATTTAAAGTGCATTTTACTAATTTAACCTGAACACATATTTGAAAGCACAAGCTTTGTTGATGATAATGAGGCATTATAAACACTAGATAAAATATAATCTAAACATTCATATTATTTTTATATCATATCATATATTACATGCCATATTTATATTATACATCATACAATTTAAATACCTGCTTTAGCTGAAACAGCATTTAAATGTAACTAAAACTTGCTTATTAGGAGTCATATTTAAAATGTCAAAATGTTGAATCCTGTCTGGAAACAGTCCCACTAATAAAATATGTACATGTTTCTATAAAATAGCATGTCAGCTAATGAAAACTAAATGACTTACTCGTCCGAAACTGTATCAAGTCTCTCTTCAAAATACAAATGTTCATCAGAGTCCCGCTCTTCTTCTGAGGAAAATGTTAACTCTTCCTTAATATCCTGGAGTTTCATCTTCTGTGTAGTGTTACAAATACGCAGAAAAGTTGAGTTGTGTTGTGTTTACATTAAACCTTACCGTCGGGGGCGTGTATATTTGTGTTGATCGTCTCAGCACATTAGCGTATGAATGGCGCGCTCAGCTGATGGGTGTGATCACATTAGCTTTAATGAGTTGAGGCAGAAGAAAATGTACATCGCTTTGTTTCATACAGATTACATTGCAGGAGAATATTTGTTTTAAATTTGAATTGTTTTATTTAAAAGTAGACATTTTAAGCTAGCTTTAGACATATGTTTCATGTTTGTGTGATAAGTATTTGCGGAGTATCAGTTCATTTTAGTGTCTGAAATATGCTCGTGAACCCAGAGACTGCTGAAAGCTCACCCTTTTTATTTTCTTTATTTTACAAAAGCACAAGGTTTTGTTGTTATTGTGAGTGTACAGAAATAAAAGTAGACCCTTTATAGTCTCTATTGATGTCTTACACTTATCTGTATACCCAAAAATGACGGAGTATTTTAAATTGTTTCCGCTGTAATGACGAAAATATCCAGCAGGATGCGCCGGCTCGTCCGTCCACCCACCCCAGAGGGTTAATTCATTAAACCTCTGTTAGTGAGGTATCAGTATTACCGCAAACACTCATATAAATGGAAACCATACAATTTATGCAAATTGTCATTTATTTGTCATTCAAATCAGCATACATCTGTAATTTACTGTTGGCATATTTCTGGTTCATTTTTACGTCCTCCAAACCTTAAATAGCAGCAAGTCCAAATTCCTAGCAGTTCCAAATTAAAGGATTAATTTTTGTAATAATTATCGTTATCAGTATTGGCCACAATGGGCTGTGAATTATCGGTTATCAGTATCAGCCCAGAAATTCCATTTCGGTAAATCCCTAGTATGTGGACACATGGAAATATGTATGACTGGTGGGAACTTGTCGTCTTTTGGAGTTTTGGCTTGCTAACAAGATGTGAAGGGAAAAATTTGCTCTGTGACCCTACACCTGCCCAGATAGACATGCACTTAAGACATTCAATACCCATTGAGAAATGCATGGCGATTGCTTTGTGGTGACTCGCTTCATACTGTGGCTTACCCAATTTATCGCATGTCTTTGGGCTGGGCCAAGTGATTATATGTCGAGTTTGCAGTGGAAATTGAACAATCTCATCTTAGGTAAAGTTCAAAAGAAAAATGAAAGTTAAAATCTGCAACAACATCATTATAGTTATTGTACTGTTGCTGCTGCAGTTTCTATTGTTTGGTACGTGGCCTATTGCCAGATAACATTATTCTTTCTCATTCCTGGTCATTGTCATCCATGTTTTCTTGTTGCAACACCTGAGGTGGGAACAACCTGTTGTGCACAATGCATGATGAAAACAAATGCATCAGATCTAATGTAATCGTTCAGACTGAGACATTGAGACGCATTAAAATACAAACCACTGACGAATGTGGCTTGGATTGGACTTTAGACTATCTGTCTTGTGACAGACAAGTTTGGGTCAGCTATGCTCAGATTCACAGACAACAGAGTGAGCCTATGGTATATCCACATATGACTTGAAAATAAAAAAATAAAAAAATCAGTGTTGCTGTAGTTATGGTGTTTGTAGGGCATTACACTGGTACAGTTTGTGGGGAAATATTTCTGCTTCCTTTGCCATACAGAACATGCACAACTGATATCAAGTGACCCACGACTAGTCAACACCGTCCCAGTGCATCAGATAATGGTAGAACTGATCGAACGCTACCTCGAATATGTGCAAAACATTTTCTAATATAGATGACATTTTAAGTATGCTGTTTGGAAATGCAAGGATATGTAAGTTTTGCATCTGTTTTGACACCCACTGCAACATGTTTATGAAGTGTTTTTTTTTTCTACTACAGCACACCGTAATCATGCCCTTACTGCTGGTGCAGATGTACCTGCAGAATCACAAATACATGCGCACAAAAGGGATTTTCAGTTTGGCTTTATTTGCTGCCCTGTATTTGTCATGGTAATCGCTTTCTGCATTCTTTAAATACTATATATATATATATATATATATATATATATATATATATATATATATATATATATTATTATTATTATTATTATACACGCAGTATATTTCTTGTTAAAATAACAATTTATATTTGTGAACTTAAGGGTGTTGTGGGTTCACCATGCTTCGGGGATCTGGGTGTATCCCATCATGGCTCATTTGAGTCCCGTGGGATTGTGTATTTTTCTTGGAGGCGCATCGCTCACCATGGCCCCTCTCTACCTGTTAGGAGAGAAGCTCAACCACATGATGTGGAGCACAACAGGTGAGAAACTCTTCAGGTGGACGTTCAGAACAGATAAATGCCAAATGTCTTTTAAAGTTACAGCACCAAGGGTTTACACACTTGAGTGAATTTAGGTTTCTTATGATCTTAAAAAATATTTTATCTATGATCTGCTCATTTGCGTTCCCCCACAATAAATGTATGCATCACTTGATGTATTATTAAAAATGTATTATTATTTTTACTACATTTCAACTATAGTATTTGTAGTGAAACCATAGCCTCATAATTTACCATTGTGTTACTCCCTCAATACACATTAAAAAGCATTTCAGTATGAACTTCCTGAAGTTGCTTGAGAGAACGAAAAGAATGCAGAGCTGTAAACTAGACAAAGAGTAGCTACTTTGAAGAAGATAAAATATTTTTTTTTGACATTTCCATTTGGTTATTTTATAGTTTTACTGTTATTTACTTGATATGCATGTGTAGGTTTTGTCCAAATGTTTGGTTCAGAAGTTTGTATGTTAATGTAATCTTGTAAGCAGCAGTTTATATACTTCTACACTCGGGTTGTGATTTGTCAGATTAAAATTAACATGCTCCTCCCGAACCTGTTAATTAACTCCATTTCAGTTGTTCCTATGTTAATGTAATCTTGTGTTGAAGAGGTAAACGTCTTTGGCTTGCTGTCCATATACTGGAGGCCTCGGAGCTTGAAACATGGCTCGAGATCTGACTCATGAAATATTTAGGACAGCAAGCTGGCAACAATTCTATATGGTAGATTGGCTTCGCCTCATTCCTCCCAAAAAAATATATAGAGGGAGCGCTTTACGTATTTGTTTGAAGGTGCGTTCTTGTACGATGAGAACGAGAGTTGGCTCGCGCTGCGTTTGAAAGGGAGACTCTCTAAAGAGAGCGATTTAGCTCACTCATTGTACCATAGGTATACGGTTAGATCGACTGGCTTGTGGAGGTAGCCTCACTCAATAGTCTATCCAGAGATGGGGATACTGTATATGGTACTTTGAAAAGAACAGGAGGAGGTGGTGATCGATACTACTATATAAAAGTGTAATATTCAAAGCAGTCGCAATAATACTCATAGTAATAATAATATAATATTAAATGGTTAGATTTTTTGTGTTATAATCAATATCACATAAGCAGCCATGGCAGCATTTTGCCTCAGGTTATCAGATATTAATTTAATGTTTTCATTAATGTAAAGCTCTGTAGTCCATTTATTTATTATTTTACCAAAAATTATATTTATTTATTTATTTTTGGAAAAGTATTATATTTTCATTTGATTAAGCTGTACAGTACTTATTTGATTAAACATTAAAAATGTAATTAAAACATTTAACATGGAGTCCAGAAAAGGCATGATTTGTATATATAAGACTTTATGCAGTTATTTTTGTCAATAAAGTATAATACATATAATGTGTAAAAAAAAATCTGTAAAGTATTGAGTTAGTATCACCGGGGCTGGTATCGTACCGAAGCCAAAATATTGGTATCGAAGCAACCCAACTACCCACTAAGCCAGAAAAATCAGACAAGTGCATTTTCTTTTGTCATCATTAAGTGTGATGAGTTATATCTTTATAATCCTGATCCATACTGACTGTAATTTTCTTTATAAGGGAATCAGAAGAAGAAGAAAAACTAGTTGATGACTGGAATCCACATTGACCATGTGACCATCTCAATACCAGCCATACAAAAACCTACAGGGAAAAATGGGACGGTTTGTAGCATTACATAAGATTATTATCTTGATTGTATACAAGAGGACCTTAATTTTTTTGGAAAGTCAGATCATATATTCAGTACAGTATGTTTACACTTAATGTGTAGATATTTTAACCATTGTATTATTATACATTATTATGTCTTTATGGCACACGTAATAATTTGCACCCCCCTAATTTTCTTTATTTCCTATTTTTCTTAATGTGTTTTTTTTATTTTTTAAATGATTTATTTTAATATAAATTAAATTCCAGATGTTCAGTGGTTACGGGCCAGTTAATAGAGAGCACTTTCTCCCCTTCATTATTATGACTATGAATATGTGTTGTTTTTTTTTCTCTTTGTGGTTTACTTTTCAAATGATTGTTTCTTTGGCGTTTTGTTATCATGTTCCCATTAATAGCAAATTAAGAATATATACACAATTGTTTTGAATTGCCATGATATTTTAATGTTTGTGTATGAAATTAATAATTTTATTCACCAAGGATGCTTTTAATTGACCAATTATTACAGTAAAGACATTTATCATTTAAAAAAATATATTTTTATTTAAATAAATGCTGTAATCTTCAAACTTTCTGTTCTACCAAGAATCCTCCACTTGCAGCAATCACACCTCATTCATTCCGCAGTCAGTTTATTAAGATCTTCAGATGAAATGTCCTCTGTGTTCTGGAGCACTTCCCAAAGATGTCATTCATTTGTAAGACACTTTTCTAACATCAGCCTAACACCTCAAACTTCTTTCAGTTTAAGACATGTTAGGAGTCTGTTTCTCAATCTAGAGACTCTGATGGACTTGTATATTTGCTGTTGTCCACTTCTTTCTCTGTCCTGATCACCGGTAGGTGTCATCCTCAATGTGTTTCAGGGCATCTTTTATTGATGTAATACAAATGTATCACACTTGTCATAGTTCAGGAATCAGTCCATTATTAGCCAGTGGTCTTGTTACTGCACCTGTAGTAACTTTTTTTTAAACAGCAGGCAACAACATTGAATTGACCAACAAAACGTTTGACTACATGCACGTTTCGATGAATGCAATTGGGTTCAAGTGAAAAGTACAAGCATAGTAAACTTGGGAAGCAAAACAGCACCATACAACACTGAAATGGCAATTAAGCTATATTCTGCTCTATTAAAAGATGTGAAACACATAGAAAAGGTTTTAAGGATTCATATATTGGGTATACAGTGTGGTGAGTGAAAGGCCTCAAGATGTTGTCACTGTTATAATTCATGTAAAGTCGTTTCTCTGATGTAAATGAAATGTGTGTTAAACTAAGGCCGGGTATTCTCAGGGCTTACTGAAGTCTCCAGTGAAGTCCAGCATCAAACTCTCAGCAGAGCTAGAAAATCACATTAAGGGCTTCATTTATGAGATTACCTGAGTTCACACAGGTTACAGTCTGTCATTCAAGCACCCTTAAACCACCACATGAAGATTCTAGATACAAGCCATTTCAAGCTTATGTCTTTGTTTAGATGTGTATAAGCAAAATTACACAGCATTCATAAACTACTAACTAAACACACCCTTCAAAAGTTTGGAACCACCAAGACATTTTTATTTTCACCAAGGATGCATTAAAGTAGTCAAAAATCCTGCCAAGAACATTAGCATGTTGAAAATTATTATTACTGTTTGAAATAGCCATTTTATTAATATTTATTTAAAAATAAAAATGTTAACCTTTTTCAGCAGTTATTAGTCTGGTCTACTAAGAAAATATTGTGTCCGCTAATGTGCTAATTTGTGAAAAAAAAAAAATATATATTATTTTGACATTTAAAATGGTTTTGAGAAGGACGTTGGAACATTTCAATTCAGTGTGTTTTTTTCAGTTGCTGAAGGATTCAGTATGCTTGCATTTCTTGCAAGTCACTTTACATTTTAAAGTTAAATTTTGGGGTGAATAATGGCCAAAAAGTAAAACTACATTCTGAAAAACACATCAGTCTTTTGTTCTTTTAAGAGATGAAAACTATTTTATGCACTCCTGAAATGTAAGAATTCAATCTGAATCTGAAAAAGGTAATATCTTGATAAATCAAGCTTATAACAGATGAGGGCTAGTCATGGTTATTTGTTGGCACAAATAGTAATGATTATCAATGTTTAATCTTATTTTTGTGCGTAATTAATTTACAATAAAAACAATTTGTGTCTCCTTTTTAATTTAATTGGCTTATTTTCTTTTTTTTTCAACATTAAATGTATATTCTGTCCGACAAATCCATAACGCGATAACTAGATTCTGCTTTCCAAATTGCAATAATGGGATTTTGTTTTTAATTCTAAATTTTTGGGGGGAATAAAACAGCGCACTAATGTGGATGGGAGGCATAAACATAGTGAAATAAATGCGTTTTGAAACAAAAATTTTACCCTATGATATTTAAAAATGGCATCTACCTTTGGTATGCTCAGTCATTTTTGACAGGAAGGTTTGGATTAGAAAAAGTTTTTATGATAAAATTTTTTTCCTAAGAACAATAAAATTATGCATTTCTTTTGGGATTTTACATTTTACCATTAATTTGCTTATAAAAATAAGCTATAAAAGTATTTTGCTCCATTGTGGTTCAAGGTTTGTAACGGCCAGAGCAACACAAGAGCACACGCAATGGGATCATGCATTGGCAATGTGTTGGTAAAGCACTCGTGCGTTTGTGTACTTGAAGTATGTTTGAGCCCTTAGACTTATCGAATCAAGCCCAGTTTTTTTTTTTTTTTTTTTAATGTTCAGATGGTAAGTGGAGGAAAAGTCACCCAAGTCTTGTACTGCTTAGATAAAGGAAACCATTTATATAAAATTAAAAATATAAATAACAAATGCCATAGGAGGGTGAATATGTGGATGTGGCCTTCCACACTTTATCCACACTTGGTGGATGGTGTTTTCTTTCACCGAAGACTAAGCTTAAAAAAACATTACCATATGATTTGGATAATTATGATGTTCGTGAATTGAAAATGGATGTGCTGTGGACGTGGCCTCATTTTCCAAACATGTATGCAGTAATGGAGAGCTTTTTTATCTGTTATTCTGTTGGGTGGAGGAAAACATCATTCTTGTGTGGATGAACGCCATAAATGTAGCGCAATTCATGTGTTTTCAAACTAAAACATATCAGTGTGGATGTGGCCTATAGAGACACGATTTCATTTGTAACTTAATTTTGACAATGTGTAACTACTGCATTTTATGTTTGTAGGACTGTATTATCTCCAAGTATCTGATAATCACACCCTACCAACTTGAAAATGAGGTTGCAGTGTCAAGCATCAATTTCACTCAGTGTATTTGAGGTTGATGCAGTAATACTGGTACTGCGTCAGTTGTTTGGTAAGTTGTTTCCGACTTAAGCAAATCTAATTAAAGGGGTTTCTTAAGTCGATCAGTTTGTAAAAGCTTTAAAGACCTCACCTCATTTACTCTTTCTGTTACTGGTATGGGATGAGTATGAGTTATACACAGTTTAATTGGTTAAATGAATGGCCATAACCAAAAAGAAGGCAGATAACGTATGTTTACATTGATTCTTTTATGTTGGGATTGTTGAATGTGTTGCTAATAAACTAAATAGAGGAAAGCTTCTTTTGCATTATGTGAGCAGTATTATGGTTTCATTTAAACTTAATTTAGGGAAGAAAATGCCTTCCTTCTTTGGAATAAAAACAATGAAAGAAAGATTGAACAACTCTAGTGCTTTATAGTTATTCACTGGCTTTGAGGCCAGGGGCCATTTCTTTAGATATTTCAGGAGTAATTGGATTAGTTGGTAAATCTTGTGGGAGTCTGAGCTGCCTTATTCACTCTCAGGCTTGATGGGGAATGTTGCTTTGGGAAAGAGAAGAGCAGTATTAAATCTGCCTTCACTACAATCTGCTCTTTAAGAAATTACTGAGATGTATAGCATATCTGTATGCATCAATAAGCTTGGCACTGTGAAATAGGTTGTGCTTATTGATACAAGACAAATTATATGCTTTGAAGTCGTCAATTATATACCAACATAATGATGGAGAGACCAGTTATTAAATCAGCTGTGGATTCACTGGAAGGAACAGAAATAACAATTCATTTTCTGTAGTTGTATTTGGGTGAGTAATTAGAACTCATTTCTTTAGAATCTCTATTCTACTATCTCTATTCTACTATCTATTCTATTCTACTCTCTAGTAGATTAATTTATCATTTGAGAGCATGTTGGTTCATGTTTATTGGATGTTTATGAAGTCTATTGAACAGTTCATTCACTGTGCACAGGTAAAGTAACTGGTGAATTTATTAAAAAAGAATAATTCTGTATTAAAGCATGTTTTATTTTTGATTGAAGAAGCCTTGGGTTGTTGGATCTATGCATTGTCCATAGCATCAGGCATTATGTTACATTAAAAACATGTTGTATATTCTGAGTTCAAAGTAATCTGAGATTTGTCCAAAATACTTCCTAGTTTAGAACTGATTTATTTTACTGATTTGTTTTTTCTGTGCTGAACAGAGTTTGCCATGGAGGTGGGAGTATCATGGACTTTGGTAATGAATGGCAAAAGACAAATTTACAGCCTTAATGTGAATAATTTGTGTCAATAATAGAACAATTCTAAACTGAGCCAAATTCTGTATCATACATTTGCAAATTGTGATGTTTATCTGAGGAGACTGAGTAAAATGTCAGACAGTGTTTCTTTAATCCAATTTTTGGAGATTAAGTTCATTCTAATTGTCTTTTAAAGTGAGGGGTTCCAGAATTCCCAGAGCAAAACACAATGGTTGGAGAGGCGCTGCGTTATGTTATCCCCTGCCATATGCAGTGCTCTATGGGATGTGGTGGCCAGGCTTGCAAGTATGAGGATCCCTCGCATTGGAGTGAAGACAATCAGGCCATTAAAGGAATCTATTCCTCCTGGTACACAGCATGCACATACCTGTTTACTTAAATAGGACCCATTGCAGGATTTCAAAATTAGGCCATTGACTCGTTTGTGAACTGAAAGCCTCTGTATATGTAGCCCAGAGAACTCCCTGCAATCAGGTTCACTAATCTTTATTTATTTATTTATTCTTAACAACATTCCCAAAGTATTTAACCCCAGTAAATCCCAGTTTAAAATGGTATGCTGTCATAGCCTGTAATAATGGAATATTTGTCAAATCATTGTTCCTCTTTGTTTCTTTCAAGGATTACTGATGACTTGCTTTCTATGGCACGCCCATCCACAGAAATTATCGAAAAATACAACATAATAGACCAATTTCTGAGGTAAAACTGATGCTCATATATGAAATAGCCTCTAATAAACAGGCTTTCAAGTGAAAGCAGTGGCATTTTCATTTTAAAACAAATAAGAGAGATCATAAATATATATATATTTTTTTTAATTTAGTAGTACCCTGAAGAAGCGATTTGACATTACAGATACTCAGATACTCGAAGACAAAATATTAATTGAATTTACACAAATTATCCTGTTTAAAAGTTTACATTCCCTTGGTTCTTAATATGGTGTGTTGCTTTCTCAATGATCAGTTACTTTTTGTGTAATAATTGTTCATAAGTGCCTGCTTTTTCCTGAGTAATGAAAGATGCCCAGTTTTCTTAAGAAAACATTTCCCAACTACTATACTCCCTTTATTTTCCAAGCATCTTCTGCAAGTCAAGTCAGGTCATTTTATTTGTATAGCGCTTTTCACAACACATCTGTAAAGGATTTAGAGGACCGGAACAGTGAGACAGGTAAGGCTCTTTATTTTCTGCCTTTGGTTCAAAACTTAACTTAACAAACACTTCAGACAAACTTTAGCTTCACAAGCATTTCAGAAAAACTTTAGCTTCCCAAACACAGACACTGGACTCTAGTCTGTCTCTCTCTGCTGTGTTCTGTGGCTGTATTTATGCCGCTCTCCCCGTGCTCACTGAAATTAGAGACAGGTGTTAGACATAATTTAGCTCAGGTGCAAGCGCCCTTACTGCTTTCTCCCCTGCTGCCACATACCCCCCCCCCCCATTTCTGGAGAGGAAGTCTGCTCCCCGGTCTGTGGACCACCTTGAACTTAAAGGGCTGGAGGGCCAGATACCAATGGGTGATCCGGGCGTTAGTATCCTTTATGCGGTGGATCAATTTGAGTGGGGCGTGATCCGAGCAGAGAGTGAAGGCCTGCTCAGCAGGTAATATCGGAGTGTGAGGACTGCCCACTTAATGGCCAGACACTCCTTCTCCACGGTGCTGTACTTGGTTTCCCTCAAGGAGAGCTTACGGCTGATGTACAGCACTGGGCGCTCCTCCCCCTCCACCACCTGCGAGAGTACGGCCCCCAGCCCTCTGTCTGAAGCGTCCGTCTGCAATAAGAAAGGGAGATAGAAGTTAGGTGCATGTAAAAGCGGCCCCCCACAAAGTGCGGCTTTAACCTGCGTAAACGCCTGTTGTCACTGCTCCAATCATTGGTCTGGAGCCCCCTTTTTAGTGAGGTCAGTCAGCGGGCTGGTGACATCCGAATAATTAGACAAGAACCTCCTATAATAGCCAGCCAGCCCCAGGAACTGCCTCACCCCCTTTTTGGTCTTAGGTCTTGGGCAAGTCGCAGTCGCCGCGGTCTTGTCAATTTGGGGACGATACCGTACCTCCACACGCCCAACCGTGCACTTCTTGGGGTTTGCGGTGAGCCCCGCCCGCCGCAGCGATGTATCACATGCCGGTCCTCTGCTTGAGCCTGCAGGATCTCGAAGAACCGACGATCTTGGTCCTGCCAGAGCTCAAGCAGTGTCTGTTGGTGGTTTTCATGCAGTGCGGCGAGGGACTGGAGGACCTCCGTCAACTGGGAGGACTCTACGGGGCGACTTCCTTCCATCACTTTGGATAATTTTTCCCGGATTTCGGCACCAGTGTAAAGGATTTAGTGGACGGGAACAGTGAGACAGGTAAGGCTCTTTATTTTCTGCCTTTGGTTCAAAACTTAACTTAAACTTTTCAGACAAACTTTAGCTTCACAAGCATTTCAGAAAAACTTTAACTTCCCAAACACAGACACTGGACTCTAGTCTGTCTCTCTCTGCTGACTGGAGGTTCTGTGGCCATTTTTATGCCCCTCTCCCCGTGCTCACTGAAATTAGAGACAGGTGTTAGACATAATTTAGCTAAGGTGCAAGCGCTCTTACCACTTTTTCCCCCGGACGGGCACATGACCACGTCCATGCTGCCACAACATCATTTCAAAAGGAGCTTAACAGAAAAATTATGCTTAAACAGAATAAGAAGCTGTAATGTCTGTAATGTCTTAGTCATAATTGTGCGGTTTTATAAAAAAAAGAAAATGTGATTGCAAATTGTGCCTTAAATTTAACATGATGTGACAAGGAACACAAAACTCCATAAGATGCTGGTTTATGGAGTAAAATAACTTTGTGGGGGCCAGTTCCCCTCCGTCTAAACAGCATGAAAATAATACATATAATATAGCTGCAAGCAGCAATGCGGATTCCACCTCAAAATGGCAAATCATTTAAAAATTGATCAGTAGAGGGTTGGGGTTAAACACTCCTAATGGAGGAATCTAAATAACATGTCTGAATCCTAAACAAAAAAGTTTTAGTGTACAGGAAAATCCATCATGCCGGACCTTATTGGTCCTTGAGGCTTTTTTGTTCCCAATGAAATATAAGGTATGTACACCAAGTTTCAGAAGAATTGGATTAATGGGGTGGAAATGGCATCACTTTGAAAATAGGACATTTGGGCATGGCCTGTAGCGCCCCCTAAGGGTGAATGTGGGCCATTCTTGGTGTGGGGGTTCCTGTTGGCCTTTAGTATCAATGTACAAAATTCAACATTTTTTACCAGAAAAGGGGACATTTGGGCATAGCCTGTAGCACCCCCTAAGGGTGAATGTGGGCCATTCTTTGCGCAGTACTTCAGAGTGATGTCATCTTGAAGAATGTTAGGTTTGAAAAACCATCAGTCAAAATGACATTTGCATTATTGACACATATATATTGAGGCAATGTGGACATTTACATAAATACACCCCTTTCTGCCATTTTGTGTTTTATTTAATTGTGCTAAGTAAAATATTGAAAGACATCAGTTATACACATGTGTACCAAATTTCTACCGGAGGAATCTAATAATAATAATAATAAAACCGTCAATAACAATAGATTTCCTCCTACCGGAGGAATCTAATAATAATAATTATTATTATTATAAAACCGTCAATAACTATAGATTTCCTCCTACCGGAGGATTCTAATAATACTGTCAATAACAATAGATTTCCTCCTACCGGAGGAATCTAATAATAAGAAGAAACATAGCTGCAAGCAGCTATGTGATTCCTCCTCAAAATGGCAAATCATTTAAAATTTATCAGTAGTGGGTTGGGGTTAAACCCTCCCAATGGAGGAATTCAAAAAACATGTGTTTCTGTCTGAATCCTAAATGATAAATGTTCAGTATACAGGAAAATCCATCATGGTGGAAGTTATGGGTCAGAAGTTTCAGAAGAATTGGACAAATGAGGTGGAAATACCATCACTTTAAAAAAAGAAATTAGGGCGTGGCCTGTAGCGCTACCTATGGGCGAATGTGGGCCATTCTTGACAAGGCTACTCGGCGGTCCCCCAGGTGGACAGAGCTGTTGCGATCCACCTGTGTCCTGAGAGTGCCGCCACCCAGCGGGATTGCCCGGTGCTCCCCTCAAAGGCCTGTTGGATGACGTCATCACTGACCTCCAAAGCCTGCAGTGCCGCTGGACAGGCCGCCTTCACCCTGCATGCCATGGCCCTCCTGCAAGTTCATCAGGCCAAGGCACTCAAAGATTGCACTTGGGTAGTCCTGACCCCGACCTGTTGCAGGAAGTGCACTCAGTGACCGACCTCACCCTCAGGGCCACGAAGGTCACAGCACGGACACTCACCCAGCTCTCAGCCCCAGCGTCGAGTGCCCCGAGGACCCGGAAGGCTCCCAAACGTTCCTGAGATGGAAGACCCAGGGAACTAGATGTTTGCTCCGGAGCTGGTAAGCAGACCACTCCATCCCACAGTGGAGGGCTGGGAGGAGAATCCTCAGTTCAGTTTGTTTTCTTTGCCGCACCCCCTTTGGGCTGCGGTACCCACATTCTCAATAAAAGAGCAATTTCCTCTTTCTCTGGGTCATCTGGCACGCAAATGCCATTCTCACGGCAACTGGGTTCCACACCTCAACAGTCCCTGCAGGCCGGATGCAGATCCCCCGCCTCCGGATCCACGACTGCTGCCCTCCGGCCGGCCGGTTCTGACGAATCCAGAAGATGCCTACACGGGACCTCCTCCTCAGTCACTAATCTGTCCCCTGCCGGGTGTGCGGAGCAAGGTAAGTGCTGTGCGTCTTCTCTCAGCACCAGCGGCTCCTACCGAGGAATCTAATAAAACCGTCAATAACAATAGATTTCCTCCTACCGGATGAATCTAATTAGTTATTTATGTGTAGTACAAGTCGTGGTTTAAATTAGTAAACTAAGTAAGCGTTAGGGGCCAATATTTAAACAGAAATATTTTGTATGAATTATAAAATTGATGTTTAAAATTTTTGAAGACCATCCTAAATTACTAGCGGAAGTGCACACAGATGCATTGTCCTTTGTTATTTGGCTAATGAAGGCTTTAGTTTGTAATTACTTGTTGTCTATGTATTCCATTTTAAGAGTGTAGTCAATCCTTTGACGATGGTGATGCAGGCAGAGATCAGTGAGGTGCGCTGCGGTTTAAATGGAAGCTTGTAGCTGTTCATTTTGGTGAAGCCAATCCTGAGTCCAAGGTTCAAGCAGTAGCCAGTTAAGTATCCCATGTCTTACAGTTGGAACTAGCATCAGTTCATCCTCCATGAAGTCCATCGTAGTAAACTGCTTTAGTCGTCCTAACTCAGCAACACGTAGTAGTGGGAGTCGGACATCAGGCAGGACCAGAGCTGGATCTGGAAGACTCTGGTAACCTTAGGATAAGTATCCTGAGTTTAAGACAGGGAGAACATTTTTATAATATCCTCTGGGGTCTGAGGGTGTTTTGGGCCCTGGAGAAATTTTGACATGCCTTGACATTTGTGCTTTTTTCAGTTGCTTAAAAACACATTAATGGTTAAAGTCTGATAACACTGTATTCAGCACAAACTGGGCTACAATAATATGTGTGCAACATGTATGTACAGGTTTGTATTTTTGAGAAAATAACGTTTATGTGTGGTTTTTGAAAAAACAAAAATGTTAAGTCATTGAAATAAGGCCATATAACACATACTAAACATTTGTCCACAAGACTTTTGAGAACTGGATCTTGTTGCCTAGAGATTTTGCTACAAAATGATTTGAAAACCATCCTGATCACTCATTCATACAAAACAATATAGTACATTAACTTTTGTAAGACAATTTTAGTGTTGAAAGGTAATATGCGAGGAGGCGTGAACTATAATGAATATTGAGGTGATTTACTCCTGAGAAGACAAAGACCCTCCCCTGGGCCTATCAATGAGGCATAGAGAATGAATGTGAGGAGACTTAATGATCAAAATCAAGTTTTAAGTTAAAAGAAGTAATCTGACTGTACATTTTCTTTAAATAAAGACTTAATTTTAGACCTACACTACCGTTTAAAAGAAGTCTCTTCTGCTCACCAAGACTGCATTTATTCGATCCAAAATACAGTAAAAACAGTGATATTTTGAACTCGTTTTTGAATTTAAAAGAACAGTTTTCTATTTGAATATATTCTAAAATGCAATTTGTGATCAAAGCTGAATTTTCTTTCATTACTGTAGTCTTCAGTGTCACATGATCCTTCAGAAATCATTATAATATGCAGATTTTCTAATATGGGCATATTTAAAGTGTATTTAACCTGAACACATACGTTGATGATAATGATGTTGTTGATGTTGATGACAGCATAAACACTAGATAACATATATTCTAAACATTCATATTATTTTTATACCATTTTACATATCATATTTATATACTGCTTTAGCGTATGAATGGCACGCTCTGCTGGTGGGAGTGATCACATTAGTTGTAATGAGTTAAGCCAGTAAAAAATGTTCAGCGCTTTGTTTCATACAGATTACATTGCAGGAGAATATTTGTTTTATATTTGAATTGTTTTATTTAAAAGTAGACATTTTAAGCTTTCTTTAGACATACGTTTCATGTTTGTGTGATAAGTATTTGTGGAGTTTAAGTTCATTTTTGTGACGTGTTTCAGAAATATGCTCGTGAACACAGAGACAGCTGAAAGCTCACCCTTTTTATTTTCTTTATTTTTCAAAAGCACAAGGTTTTGTTGTTATTGTGAGTGTACACAAATAAAATAAGACCCTTTATAGTCTCTAATGATGTCTTAGACTTATCTGTATGCCCCAAAATGACGGAGTATTTTAAGTTGTTTCTGCTGTAATGCCGAAAATATCCAGCAGGATGCGCAGACCTGACTAATGCAGCATAACTATGAGTTGATGGATAAATTAGGTGTAAGCCTGTCTGAAAAGAAGAGTCTTTAAACTAGACTTAAACTGAGAGAGTGTGTCTGAGTCCCAAACAATGCTAGGAAGACTATTTCATAGTTTAGGAGCCAAATAGGAAAAGGATCTTCCTCCTTTTGTAGCAGGAAAGGAGGTTGCTTAAGTACTATGGAGCAAGACTATTCAAGGCTTTATAAGTAGTTAACAGAATTTTAAAGTTAATACGAAATTTAACAGGAAGCCAATGTAGTGACGATAAAATTGGACTGATATCATTTCTGCAGGACATCATCCCAATAATGCATGTCAGTAATGTAGTCTTGAGGTTATGAATGCATTAATTCGTTTTTTGGCATCAGAAACTGAGGGCATGTGTCGAGGTGGAAGAATGCTGTTTTACAAATATTGGAAATATGATTTTCAAAGGACAGATCGCTATCAAATATAACACCTAAGTTATTCGCTGTAGAAGACAACAGTAGATCAGTACACACAGTACATCCATTGACAGTCAAATTATATTTTATAGGCTTATTATTAGAGGTTTTTGCTCCAACAAATAGTACCTCTGTTTTTGAGTAGAAGAGCAGAAGGAAATTCCTAGCCATCGATGATACACTCTGCTAACTTGTAGAATTGTGAAATTTCATAACAGGCATAACAGTGAAATCTAATTCCACTGTTCCTGATAATGTCTCCCAGGGGAAGCATTGTAGGGTGCACTGGTTGTTTAGATCAGTTTTACTATCAGATATATCTAATAATTAATGTTTATTAATTAATAATTAAATTAAATAATAGAATTGAACTCGTTAAATTCTATCCTCTGGGCACCACTCTTTGACAAGAGAAAAATTATAGGAAGTGACTGATCAAGTCTCATAAAATTCTACCCTGAAGGTAGAAATTTTTTATTTAGATTAATAATCAAAATACTCAAAAAGGGAAGAAGCTAGTCAAATTATTGCCATATGAATCCAACAGTAATCTGGTTACAGTTGGCTTCTTTTTTATTTATTTTATTTATTTTTAATATTTTATTTATAGTTTTAACATTTTACAAAACACACACACACACACAAAAAAAAGGAAAACAACGAAGAAAAACAGCTCTCTCTTCACAAGGCAAGATATTATATAATCATGAAAATAGAAATAAACCGTAATAAGCATAGGAATACATCTAGTCTGTGGCCATGTCAAGTTGGGTCAGGATGTTCAAAAAAGGAGTCCAAATCAGTTCAAAGACATCTAGTTTTCCTAGAATCTAGACATCTAGTTTTCATCGAATAGAATGTAGAATTTTTTCTGGAGTGCAGTATGACAGGAGCTCATTAGCCCAGTGTTTTTGGCTGGGGGGGATGGCATTCTTCCAATCCTTCAGGATACACATCTTGGCAGCCGTTGCTGCTAGTAGCACAAAATGTTTCATGTTAGAGTTCACCTTCAGTAAGGTTACATCCCCCAGCAACCAGATCCTAGGGTCGGCATCCAGAGCCTGTCCACAAACACGAGAGGTTACTGCGATGATGTGAGACCAGTATGGCTTCAAACGGGTACAACTCCATAGCATGTGGACAAGAGTTCCAACAGAGATGGTGCATCTTTGACATTGATCAGAGATGTCATTTCCTAATTTACTTAACCTATAAGGCGTAAAATATGTTCTATGGTAAATATTGAATTGAATTTGTCTGTGTTTAGAAGACACCAATTTTGTTTGTGCCAATTCCAATAATCTGTTCCAATTCTCCTCTATGTAAGTACATCCAAGATCTGATTCCCACCTTGTTTTGTTAGTATATCTGGCATAAGCCGGTAAGTTTTCAATAATGATTTTATACACTGTAGATATTAAACCTTTAATTCTATTGCGTTTGGAGTTAAAAATGCATTTTTCAAGCAAAGATTCCTCGGGTCTGTGTGGGAAACAATCTTTAGTTTGACTCTTGATCCAGCTTCTAATTTGTAAATATTTGAAAAAGTTACATTTATCTATATCATAAGTTTCTGACATTTGACTGAAACTTAAAAAGACATTATTAGTATAAAGGTCATTAACTATTTTTACTCCTTTTCTCGTCCAGTTTTGTAAAACTCCATCCGATAAGGCTGCTGGGATGTTGGGATTGTTCGTGAGAGGTGAATTTACCAATAATTTTATATTTTGTCCGACTGATATATGTAATTGCTGCCAGGCGTTAAATGTAGCAGAGATTATTGGGTTTTGAGTGATTGTTTTTAGTTTCTTTTTAGATTCTAAAAATGGTACGATTGTTAATGGATTATCCTGTAATTCATATCGTTCGATTGACATCCATTTTACTTCATCTGCTCTGCAGTGAAACCACATCCACAGAGCACAAAGATGTGCAGCCATATAATACAATTTAAAATTTGGGAGATTCCAGCCCCCTTTGGAATAAGGTGCCTGTAATGTAAGGAGTTTGACTCTCTGAGTTTTGTTGTGCCACAGGAAGGAAGTAAGTGATTTATCTAATTCCTTGAAAAAAGACATAGGAACCTTCAGAGGTATACACTGGAATAAACAAATACATTTGGGTAATAGATTCATTTTTATTGTATTAAAATCAAATCAAATCACTTTATTGTCACACTACCATGTACACAAGTGCAACAATAGGTGAAATTCTTGTGTGCAGTTCAGAGCAACATAGCAGTCATGACAGTGACGAGACATATACCAATTACAATAAACAACATACTTACACAACACAATTTACATATCAAATGTACACATACTTACACAACACGATAATTATATACAATACACACAATATAGAATATACAATACAATAAGTAAGGAGTATATGAAATATATATATATATGAAGTAGTATATTGAGGAGAATATGTTGACAGTCCAGTGTGAGATTATAGCTGAATAAAGTGCAGTGCTAATTATTGATCGTGGTAGATCAAGTGTTCAACAGTCTGATTGCTTGGGGGAAAAAGCTATCATGTAGTCGGCTGGTGCGGGTCCTGATGCTGCGATACCGCCTGCCTGATGGTAGCAGTGAGAACAGACCATGACTTGGGTGGCTGGATTCTCTGATGATCCTCCGAGCTTTTTTCACACACCGCCTGGTATATATGTCCTGGAGGGAGGGAAGCTCACCTCCGATGATGTTCCTGGCAGTTCGCACCACCCTTTCACTTTTAGAGTAATTAATTTTGTATTCCGATACAGCACTATATTTTTTGAGATTAGTCAATAATGAGGGAAATGATGTGATAGGTTGAGCTATAAATACTAATAAGTCGTCTGCATAGAGTGCGAGTTTATGCTCTTCCGTTCCAATTTTTATGCAGGTGATGGATATATCTGATCGCAGGGCAATAGCCAGTGGTTCTATTGCAATTGAGAAGAGCGCAGGAGAGGAAGGGCAACCATGATGACAGCCACGCGATAAGGAGAAGGCGTCTGACAGAACCCCATTTGTTAGGATTTGCGATCTGGGGGCGACGAATAGGGTCCTGATGAAACCCAGAAAATTTTCACCAAAATTCATGGCCCTCATGGTCTCAAGGAGGAAGCTTGGTTCTATCCTGTCGAACGCCTGCTCGGCGTCCATAGTGACGATCACGGCAGGGTAGTCCTATTTTTTTGTGTGTTCTATAATATGAAATAGTCGCCTAACATTGTCAGCACCTTGTCTGTTCTTGATAAAACCTGTTTGGTCTGTATTAATAATTTTTGGAACCACTATCTCTAAGCGTTGTGCATTGATTTTTGATAAAATTTTATAATCAGAGTTAAGGAGGCTGAGGGGTCTATAATTACTGCACTTTTGTGGATCCTTTCCAGGTTTTGGAAGTAGCATTATGGTTGCCAACTCCAATGTTTTTGGGAGTGTTTCTTTTTAGAATGCTTCTCTAATCATGTTTGTTAGCGGTGTCAATATTTTTTCTGAAAAAGTTTTGAAGTATTCAATTGGATACCCATCAGGTCCTGGGGCTCTATTGTTTTGTAAGGACTTGATTGTTCGGTGAACCTCTTCTTCTAATATCGCTTCATCTAATAGATTCCTATCTGTAACTGTAAGTTTAGGCATTGCTAATTTATTAAGGAAATCTTTAATATCAGTTTCCGTTGACTGCTCTGTTTTATATAACGTTTCATAATATTTTTTGAACTCCAAGTTTATGTCCTTAGAGCCTTCTAAGTACTGGTCATCATCAGTTTTGATGCCTTGTATGTTTTTTTCTGTATCTTCTTGCTTTAGCTGCCATGCAAGCAACTTGCTAGTTTTGTTACCATACTCATAGTAATAATATTTAGTCCTCGCCATGGCTGCTTCAACTTTACTGGTGCAAAGATTGTCATACAAAGTCTGTTTTTGTTTTAATGCACTAAGGGTTTCGGATTGTTTGGTTTGGGCATGTTGGATTTCAAGTATTTTTATTTCATTTTCTTGTTGCGATAGTTGGTCTCTCTTTTGTTTATTTTTATGGGATAAATATGAAATAATATGACCTCTCATATATGCCTTAAGTGTTTCCCAAACAACTGAGTGAGAAGCAGTATTTAAGTTAGTCTCCAAATATATATATAATTTGTCGTTCATATATTTTACAAAATCGGGATCTTTAAGTAGGAATGTTTTAAATCTCCATCTATGGGAGGCAGGGCCTTCCTGTGGCATAGACTCTTCCATCCTTAAAGCATTGTGGTCTGATAAGGTTGCAGCCAAGTAAAGACATGTTTTAATGTGGGGCAGTAGTGTTTGTGAGGTCAAAAACAGATCAATTCTAGAGTATGTATTGTGAACATTAGAGTAGAAAGAGAATTCCTTTTTACCCGGGTTTAGTAGTATCCACACATCTTTTAACCCAAGATCATTCATGCCTTGATACAATGCTGTTGCGGATTTTGACAAAGTAGTATTCTTAGGGGCTGAACGATCTAATGACGGGTTCAGCACAAGATTAAAATCTCCTCCCAGGATACAATGACCCTCTGCAGACGCCAGTTTCATGGTTAATTTATTAAAGAAAATTGGATCATCTATATTAGGACCGTATATAGATGCCAGTGTCAACCTGTTCCTGTTAATTATACAGTCAACTAATATAAATCTACCTGAGGTATCCTTTTGTACTGTATTTAATTTAAATCTAAGGTTTTTGTTTATGAGCAACGCTACACCTCTAGCACTTGAAGAAAACGAGGAGTAATAAACTTTACCAATCCAGTCACGTTTCAATTTTGTATGCTCAATGTCAGTAAGATGTGTTTCTTGCATGAATGCAATGTCTGTCTTTTGCTTTTTTAAATAGGTTATTATTTTTTTCCTTTTAGTAGGATTATTAATTCCTTTCACATTTAGTGATATGCAATTTATATGTCCTGTTTTGGCCATTATTCATTTAAACCAATTAAGAAAAAATAAAAAAAAAACAAGATTAAATTAGACTGAGTAAGTAATATCTTTGTCAACATTGGGCTAACATTTATATGGAGAGAGAGGGGAGCTGAGCTACAAACAGCTCGAACACAAACGAAACACAATGAAGAGAGAACTAATTCAAAACGTCCATAAAAATGAAAAAAGTAAAGCACTGCACGTAAAAGAACTGGCAGTGCCAAAGCAGAGCTGTGTTCAAAGTAGGCAGAGTCCCGCAGATGACTGCTTCCACTATCTCAGGTCTATAATGGAGCTCTATCATATATTTCATATATTTCGTGTGGTCTGAAAACATATTCTTCCTTCTAAAAGAGCCCTGAATTTATGAGATAACAACATCTTGCAAACACGTATTATAGAGGTTCAACCTTTCATCCAGTAGCTGCTCGTCAAACATTTTGTGGCGAAGGTAGGGCACACGCCAGCTCCAAAGAGCGAACATATACCCTAGCCTCACCCGGGGTTGAGAAGCGCCGGTATGCTCCTCCGTCGGTGTTCACCCTCAAGATGTCTGGATATAACAACGCGTATTCCACTTTCAACTCCCGGAGCTGAGCTTTCACACCATCGTAAGCTTTTCGTTTACGGACGATCTCCGCTGAGTAGTCATTAAAGAAGAGGATCCTCTGTTGACACGGGGTCTCGTTCTGATGGTGTCTGCGTGCAGCTTCCATTACCCAGACTTTATCAGAGTAATAGTGGAATTTGACAATGAAGGGACGTGGTCTCTGTCCGGTTGGTGGCATCAGGCCCAGTGCGCGATGGGCACGGTCCAGGATGATCCTGCCGTCTGCGGTGTCAAGATGAAGGTACTCGGGGATCCACCTCTCAAGGTATTTCACCGCATTTGTCCCCTCTTCGCGCTCTGTTATTCCCAGCATTCTGACGTTACATCTCCGGGAGTGATTCTCCAGCTGATCAGTACGCTCTTTTAGTTGTTTGATTTGTTTTTCCAAAGTTACGATTTTGGCTTTGGAAGCAGCTGCAGTTTGGTCTATGGCTTCCATTTGCATGTCTGCGGTATCCATTCTCACAGTCAGGGCCTGTATCTCAGTGCCACGGTTGGCAACGGCTTCCAGCACAGAGGCCAGCCTCGTTTCAATCATTTGCGTTACGTCAGCTATTTTTTTTATCCATCGTCTGTGTCACGGACGCCTCCAATTTCTCAATTTGTTCCGTGACTCCGGCTAATTTGCTGTCTATGACCGCTGTGAGAGCGTGTATGATGGTGTTAGCATCAGATGTCACTGCCGTGGGGCAAGAACTAATATTAGCATCATCGCCGCTAATTTCTTGGTTGGCGTGGATTTCACCGCCTCCATCGGTCTTTTTTCCCCTCGGTTTTGGCATGTTGTCAGTAGTTTTCTTGAAATAGTCATCGATGTTCATATCAGGAACTCTTTAGTCTTTTGAGATCACACGAAAGACTAAATTAGTTGAAAAAGTCTCAGAGCTCTAGACCATGTTGCCTAAGCGGTCGCCATCTTTTGAGGACTCTCACAGTTGGCTTCTAACTAGAGATGCACCGATTGCAATTTTCTTGGCCGATTCCGATTTTTTTTGCAAGTGTGACCTGCCGATACCGATTTTCTTTCTAAGAACTATTATTGACCGCATATACAAACAAAATCTACCTTTCTTCAATGCAACATTTTATTTTCATAATAAAATAAATTATTAAACATTACAATTTCCCCCAAACTGCACTAAGTTACAGGATCTTCTCTCACTTAAACAACTCTCAAAATAGAGTGCTTTGTGACTGGAAAGAGGTAGAAATAACAATTAACTGCAAATGAGTTGCTTTATATAACAAATGTCATTTTCCACTATTTTTATAAATGGACCTTTTTCTCTTTATTACTCGTCTAACAAAACAATTCCAAAGATCTGAAAAACTGAAGTGTCCAATACGCTCAACTTAACGTTAGATGTCCAAATATCAGTTGTAAAACTGAGCACTGCTTCGGGAACGGCTTGTCATACCATACCTGTCAACACTCCCGTTTTTCCCGGGAGTCTCCCGTTTTGTTATTTCTCCCAAAAAAAAACGTAATTTGTATGGCCCAAACCACGTTATATGAATAATCACATCAATATATTATTCCGAGGTGGTCCAGTTGCCAGATCTTGAATGAAACGCATCCTACTCACACAATCGACACATCATACACATTACAAATCATTTATGACCTCAACCTGGCAACTTACAACCCAGTTGCACTGTTGATATCTGCGCAGGCAGTAGACGCGGGATGTTAAATCAAGCATCACTGGTAGATGGGAGCAGAAGACTCAGCTGGTGCTCCGGTGAAAAAAACTAAATATACATGTACATTTAACAACAGCTGGATGGAAGAATTTAATTTCATATCTCGAAGCCATATCGACAATGCCCACACCTTTTGCAATGTGTGTCGCACTGATTTTAATATCAGACACAAATTACGTTACTCAGCACATTAAATCACAACGACACAATTTCTATAGTATTTAGCCTGCCTCTGCCATCCAGCACCCCACTTCCCCTCACCCGGATTTGTGTACCCAAATGTTGACCGATAACACGAGATTAAACAACTCGGGCAACGCGACGTCGGAAAGTACCTCCTACTCTGTATTGAGGAAATGTATCAGATTTCTGAACCCTCTGTCCTCAACTATGGAGAACAGCTGGTCATCCAGGGCCATGAATCCCATAATTTTCCTCGTAATTGCTTTGGTCTTTTCGCTGCTCATTCCAAGGGATGATAGGAGAGGCTGCTGACTTGTGGATGGCTCTAAGCTCTGGCTAGCTTTAGCCGCTTTCCCTTTTTAGCTTCTTTTTCAAAATGGGCATGTTCAGCTGGGTGATGGTGTTTTAAATGTCTAATTAGGTTTGTTGTTCCGAAAGTTATTGTGGTGGTTCCCCCACGGTTTACTTTGGCCTTACAATTATTACACATTTCGAACTTTATGTATTCTTCACTCACAGTGAAGATCTTCAACGCCAATGACATGTTTACGTGTGGCTGTGACGTTATTGCCTGCGCCGCTGGCAACAAAACGGACCGGCTTGGAATCGGAAAGACATGAGGCTGACCGGCCGGTCACCGGTCCGGCCAAGCATGCGGAAAATCGGCTAATTCCGGTCCCTGGCTGGTCGATCGGTGCATCTCTACTTCTAACAACAACAATTTAACAATACTGAAGTAATACTTGATGTGGCAGAGGCTGGCTTTAACACAAATATTCAAACAAACAACTAGGAGTACTTATTATAATATAACAAGATTTATTATAATCAAACAGCAATGAACACCGGCAATACTATATGAATATAATACAAAAATAATAAAATGGAAGTCCTAACTAAATAGTGGAGCTGTATGCTAGTGTATGGATGTAATGTATTGTATGTGTGTGTGTCTAGATTCGGTAACAAAGGAAACAAAATGGCGCATTAAACTCCACGTGGGGAACTCGTTTAAAAATGGAGGATCGGTTTCAACATTGAGAACACCAGCCTGAGTCGGACATAAACCGCGGTGCTGCTCGCTCCATGAATTTCAGTGTGTGTGTGTGTGAGAGAGAGAGAGAGAGAGAGAGAGAACAAACAAACAGGGGTGCATGCAATTTAAAGGAGGATAAACGCTGGTAACAGCGTGATTGAATCGTTAGTTCAGATCACTCAATAAAATAAAATTTCACCCAAAAATGATCTCACAAATCAAAACAGCAGTCAGCGATCGTAGTTAAACATACAATTGTAATCAAAACATCAAACATTCAGCATCAAATATATGATTTAGTTTTATAAGGAAAGTCAGTTTCTAACCTAAATCTGCCCAGATATCAAGCCTTACTTGGGAAATCCTGTGTGATTTTAGCAGGGTTGTCCGTTTGAATTCCTGTTACGTTGAGTGGTCAGGAGAAAACGATCTGGAGTGGGTCCTTTGTCTTACACTTGTCTGCGTTATTTCTCAGGTCCGGTGATGGAGAGAAATGCAGGAGGTAGTCAACGTTGATAGAAAACGATTGAGAAGGGAAGCTGGTCGCCTTTTCCATTTTCTAAATAAATTCACTGTTGTCTCATAGTGAAAATGAATGAACCGGTTGTAATAAGTATACTACACGACTGGAACAAAGTTAATCTTACTCTACCGTGGCCAAATGGTGAGGTTAGAAAAACGTGGTCTCTCTTTGTCCAGAAGGAGGGAAATTCCTTTGTATGTAATATACAAAGGAATTTCCCTCCTTCTGGACAGAGACAACAGTGAAGATACACGTCTTTTTAAACCGCAGGCTTGTGCAGCTGTATG
Organism: Xyrauchen texanus; assembly: GCF_025860055.1. Taxonomy (NCBI): domain Eukaryota; kingdom Metazoa; phylum Chordata; class Actinopteri; order Cypriniformes; family Catostomidae; genus Xyrauchen; species Xyrauchen texanus. Next base: position 40,816,202 of record NC_068300.1, on the reverse strand, counting down.
CAGAGAGACCAAAATCAAATCTGTCCGCTAGTTTTGCTGAAAAGATGATGTCATCGGTCATAGGCCGCGTTTGAGATTGGGTCCATGGGCGGGACTTCCCATCCAGCTGTGATGCATTCTGGGAAACCGAGTTCAATGTTTCACCTTTGATCATAGAACAAAGGGGCATGTGGTCTCCGCTGCCATTTTGATTGGGCGAGGCCCTACAGCATATACAAGGAGAAAAGCAGTGTCCCTAAAACTGATCCCTGTGGTAATTTGGTAGTCGTGTAGATTGGGTCCATGGGCGGGACTTCCTATCCAGCTGTGAAGCATTCTGGTAAACAGAGTTCAATGTTTCACCTTTGATTATAGAACAAAGGGGCATGTGGTCTCCGCTGCCATTTTGATTGGGCGAGGCCCTACAGCATCAAGGAGAAAAGCAGTGCCCCTAAAACTGATCCCTGTGGTAATCCATACTTATCTTTCATTTGATCTGACAAAAACTCATTTACAGCGACAAAGTGGTAGTGGTCGGATAAATATTAAATAAACCAAGCAAATACCGGTCTACAAATGCCATAATAATTATCAAGCCTATCCAAGAGAATGTCATGGTCTATAGTGTCAAAGGCAGAACTCAGATCTAAAAGCACTAGAAGAGAAATGCAGCCGTGATCACATGATAATAGCAAGTAATTTGTAACTCGGATAAGTGCTACTGTACTAAGATGGGGCCCAAATCTTGACTGAAATTCTTCATACTGTTTATACCATTTTTCTGTAAAAACAAACATAGTTGGGAGGAGACTACCTTATCTAGTATATTCCACATAAATGTGAGATTTGAAATCAGTCTATAATTAGGCAACTCTAATGATCAAGCTGTGGTTTTTTTGATAAGCAGTTTAATAACTGCCAGCTCAAAGTTTCTTCGGACATGCACTAAAGATAACGAGGAGTTACTAATATTAAGAAGAGGTTCTGAGATTACAGGAAAAACCTTTTTAAGAGCTTGGTCGGTACTGGATCTAAAGTACGTTGTTGCTTTTGATGTTTTTATTAGATTTGTTAGCATTTCCTGAACAATGACAGCGAAGGACTGAAGTTGCTCATAGGGAGTCATATGAGACACTATCTTCTGAGGTGCTAAGGCAGATGGCTGCATAATTCCAATTTTGTTTTTTATGATTTCAATTTTATCAGTAAAGAAATTCATAAAATAATTACTGCTGGGCTGCAATGGAATATCTGGTTCTGTTGAAGCTTTATTCCTTAATAATTTAGCCACAGTACTGAATAAACACCTAGGATTATTTTGGTTATTTTCTATGAATTTGTCAAGTGTCAAGTGTCAAGTGGTTTTTATTGTCGTTTCAACCATATACAGTTAGTACAGTACACAGCAAAACGAGACAACGTTCCTCCAGGACCATGGTGCTACATAAAAACAACAATGGACCAACGTAGGACCACATGAGACTACACAACGAAATAAAATACCTATATAAACTACCTATATATACCTATATAAAGTGCACGTGCAAACATGTGCAAAAAGTACAGGACAGTACAACAAATTACTGACAATGAACAGGACAATAGACAGTGCAGCGCCGACCAGTACTCAGTAGTGCAAAAAGATGACAGTTTCTAAAATGTAAACATAACATACTATGAGATAATGTTCTATGCACATAGCAGTTATTGAGGTAGCAGACAGTTATAAAGTGACAGTAATTAAAGTTCAACTCAGGACACGTGTGTGTCAAACCAGTCTCTGAGTATTGAGGAGTCTGATGGCTTGGGGAAGAAGCTGTTACACAGTCTGGCCGTGAGGGCCCGAATGCTTCGGTACCTCTTGCCAGACGGGAGGAGGGTAAAGAGTTTGTGTGAGTGTGTGGGGTCAGTCCACAATGCTGGTTGCTTTATGGATACAGTGTTTTTTGTAAATGTCTTTGATGGAGGGAAGAGAGACCCCAATGATCTTCTCAGCTGTCTTCACTATCCTCTGCAGGGCTTTGTGGTCCGAAACGGTGCAAGTCCCAAACCAGGCAGTGATGCAGCTGCTCAGGATGCTCTCAATAGTCCCTCTATAGAATGTAGTGAGGATGGGGGTTGGGAGATGTGCTTTCCTCAGCCTTCGAAGAAAGTAGAGACGCTGCTGGGCTTTCTTGGTGATAGAGCTGGTGTTGAGGGACCAGGTGAGGTTCTCCGCCAGGTGAACACTAAGGAATTTGGTGCTCTTGACGATCTCCACAGAGGAGCCGTCGGTGTTCAGCGGAGTGTGTTCACCTTGTGCTCTCCTAAAGTCAACAACCATCTCTTTTGTTTTGTCGACATTCAGGGACAGGTTGTTGGCTCTACACCAGTTCGTCAGCCGCTGCACCTCCTCTCTGTATGCTGACTCGTTGTTCTTGCTGATGAGACCCACCACGGTCGTGTCATCGGCAAACTTGATGATGTGATTCGAGCTGTGCATTGCTGCACAGTCGTGAGTCAGCAGAGTGAACAGCAGTGGACTGAGCACACAGCCCTGGGGTGCCCCAGTGCTCAGTGTGATGGTGGTGGAGATGCTGTTCCCGATCCGGACTGACTGAGGTCTCCCAGTCAGGAAGTCCAGGATCCAGTTGCAGAGGGAGGTGTCCAGGCCCAGCAGGTTCAGCTTTCCAATCAGGTGCTGGGGAATGATTGTGTTGAATGCTGAGCTGAAATCTATGAACAGGATTCGAACGTATGAGTCCTTATTGTCTAGGTGGGTGAGGGCCAGATGGAGGGTTGTGGTGATGGCATCGTCCGCTGAACGGTTTGAACGATACGCAAACTGCAGTGGGTCTAGTGAGGGGGCAGCTGGGTCTTAATCTGCCTCATGACGAGCCTCTCGAAGCACTTCATGATGATGGGTGTAAGTGCGACGGGATGGTAGTCGTTGAGGCAGGACACTGAAGACTTCTTTGGCATGGGGATGATGGTGGTGGCCTTGAAGCACGCTGGAACAACGGCGCTGCTCAGAGAGATGTTGAAGATGTCGGTAAGAACATCTGCTAGCTGGTCTGCACATCCTCTGAGCACTCTGCCAGGAATGTTGTCTGGTCCAGCAGCCTTCCGTGGGTTGACTCTACGTAGAGTTTTCCTCACATCTGCCGTGGTAAGACAGAGCACCTGGTCGTTGGGAGGAGGGGTGGACTTCCCCGCCATCACGTCGTTCTGCACTTCAAACCGAGCGTAGAAGTCATTCAGCGCATCTGGAAGGGAGGCATCTTTGTCACAGGCAACTGATGTTGTCCTGTAGTTGGTGATGGCCTGGATGCCCTGCCACATGCGCCGCATGTCACCGCTGTCCTGGAAGTGACTGTGGATTCTCTGGGCGTGTGCGCGCTTTGCCTCTCTGATTGCCCATGACCGTTTGGCCCTAGCTGTTCTTAGGGCTGCCTTATCGCCTGCTCTGAAGGCGGAGCTCGGGACCTCAGCAGCGTGCGCACCTCCGCAGTCATCCACGGCTTCTGGTTGGAGCGTGTGGTGATGGTCTTGAGAAAGTGACATCATCAATGCACTTGCTGATGTAGCTGGTCACTGATGCTGTGTATTCCTCCAAGTTGGTAGAATCGCCATATGTTGCAGCCTCCCTGAACATGTGCCAGTCAGTACACTCAAAACAGTCCTGAAGAGCAGAGATGGCTCCTGCTGGCCAGGTTTTCACCTGCTTCTGAAGCGGTTTTGTGCGTCTGACTGAGCGGTCTGTATGCTGGAATTAACATAACAGAGATGTGGTCTGAGTAGCCGAGGTGGGGCGGGGCTCCACCTGCACGCTCCTGGGACGTTTGTGTAAACAAGATCAAGCTGCGTTCAGCCCTCTCGTTGCAAAGTCCACATACTGATGGAATTTAGGGAGCACTGTCTTGAGATTTGCATGGTTGAAATCTCCGGCGACAATAAACAGTCCGTCGGGGTGAGCGTTCTGCAGTTCAGCTCATAGCCCCATACAGTTCACAGAGCGCTTCCTTAGCGTTAGCGCTGGGGGAATATAAACTCGGTTATGCAAACAGTGGTGAATTCCCGTGGTAGATAAAAAGGTCTGCATCTAACAGTCACAAGCTCCAACAGCGATGAACAATAACTAGAGACTAGCATAGAGTTCTTGCACCATTCCGTGTTGATGTAAACACACAAGCCACCACCACAAGGCTTACCGCAGAGAGCTGTATTTCTGTCGGCACGAAACGAGGCGAGCCCGTCTAGCTGAATGGCGGCATCCGGAACTCTGTCGCTGAGCCACGTCTCCGTGAAAACAAAGACGCAGCAGTCTCTAAACTCACGCTGCGTAGCCTGCTGGAGTCGGATATAGTCCAGTTTATTGTCCAGGGAGCAAACATTTGAGAGCAGGATAGACGGGAGAGCTGGCCGGCTAGGGTTTGTTTTTAGCCTAGCATGGACCCCCGCCCTCTTTCCGCACTTCCGCTTTCGCACACCGCTTACGACGTCCTCTCCCCCGGCCACCGGCATCAGGCGACGCCGAGGGCTGGAGGCCTGGTCTCCGCAGCAAGCCGAGTACGCGTAGCGCCTCCTGCAGGTCATCATGCAGCTTGGTTTTTGCATGAGTCTTATATTTCAGTAGTGTCTGGCGATGGTAGACACGAACACCGGTTGCTCCAATGTCCATGTGTTGCAAAAGTCTGGCTTTTTTAACAAAAATAGCACCATTGTGGATCCGGAGTGGCCGCTGCGTGCTACCGCGCCGCCATCTTGGATTTGTTCAAATATGCAGACTTGGCAGCTTTTAGAGCCTTTCAGTAGCTAGAGACGTTATCCTTCCATGCACCATGAAACACCACTAATTTTGTACTCTTCCGTTTGCGCTGCTCTCGAGAACATGGATCATTGTACCACGGTGAAGAGCTTTTCTCTTTAATTTTCATTAATCAAGGGGGCACACACTCCAGAAGACTAGAGAAGACTGTATCTATATTATCTGTGACTACATCAAGTTCCTTTGAACCTTTTGGCTTAGTGAGTATTTAAGACAAATCTGGAAGGTTATAAGTGAAGCTACCTTTAGTGGTCCAAAGAATAGTTCTTCTCTATCAATAACACGGCAAAGATTTATTGACCTTTGCCATGCGCAGCATACAAGAGACAAGGTAATGATCTGAGATGTCATTGCTCTGTGGCAGAATTGCTATATTATCAACATCAACTCCATGCGACAGAATTAAATCTAGTGTATGATTATGGTGATGAGTTGCCCTGTCACATTTTGTCTGACCCCAACAGAGTTATGAATATCAATAAATGCTAATCCTATCATTTTCGTTATCTATGTGAATGTTGAAGTCACCAACAATCAAAGATCAATCCACAGTAACTACTAGATGACAGAAAATTAGCAAATTCTCTAGGGAAATCAGAATATGGCCCGGGTGGTCTATATATCTAGCCAGAACAAAAGATGACAAAGATATATATTTTTAATCTAAGGATGTCACATTAAGCATTATCAGTTCAAAAGTATTAACCTTATATCCTCTTACATAGCAACACAAAAAACATCACTTCCTCGACCCTTGAGATGAGGCTCTTGTTTTTAAAAATAACCTGGGGAAGTAGACTTATTTAAACGAATATATTAATCCTGTTTAATCCAGGTTTCAGTCAAACAGAACGAATTCAAACTATTATCTATAATAATTTCATTTAGAGTTTGGATGAAAATTATCTAATGTTTAGTAGCCCTACCTTTTATATGATGTTTATCTTTTTTTGTTATTTTCATGAGAATTTTGTGTTTGGTAGTTCAGGAAGCAGATACACTCTATATGATATCTAGTTGATACAGTCTCTGCACATTTGAGTTCCTCCCAACAGTGGCTATATGATTTTGACATCCAGCATTTGACACACTGGACAATTGAGGGACTCATACACAACTATTAATAAAGGTGCACATATTCATTGATGCTCAAGAAGGCAACACAAAAATCAAGAACCAAGTGGATGCAAACTTTTAAACAGGATGATTTGTGTACATTTTTTGTTATTTAGCTTCTGAAGGGTAGTACTACATAAAAAATACAATATTTAATCTTTTATATTGTCTACATTCTGAAAGGGTTTTTAAAACTTATAAACAAAAAGGGTATGCAAAGTTCTGCACTTAACTGTATACATGTATATAATTAGTGTGTGTGTGTGTGTATATATATATATATATATATATATATATATATATATATATATATATATATATATATATATATATATATATATATATATTTTTTTTCACGATTTAACCACATTTTGGCTTTTTTTAATGTACAAATTCCAGATAGCCTATTCCATCCATTCATGTCAAACTGCATGTGTAATTATGAAATGATTGTCATGTCAGGTACACATTTTAACACAAAATTCACAATGTTGGAACCTAAAATTCAAAACAAAATGCATTTTAATGCTTGTACTTTGTAAAAAGTGCAATGTATCTGTCTGAATGTGACATTGTCTGATTTAACTGTCAGAAATTAATATTCACAGTGACAGCAAAACACCACACCAACATTTTCCTTTCTCGCATTAAGAAATGTATCTTCTTCTTTAAGCTTGTTGTTGAAAACACATTCATATTTGGGCATTTCTAACATGCGCTAACAGAAAGTCCAAGTGCATGACATCATTGCTGTTGTAACTAGAACCATTTCAGCTGATTTGCTAAAGACTAAAATGAAAGTATAATCAAATCAACGTGCAGTGCAATCAAATCGCTTCTATCCTCTGCAAACAATACCAGAGACAATAGTGAGAAGGACAAAGAGGATATTTAATTTAAGAAGAAAAAAATCTGTGAGCCTATAAGCTGAAACAAACTTTTGTTTGTTTCAGCGGGACAAACGTTTTAGAGAATTGTGAGGACCCTGGGACACACCACTTTAAACCGGGACTGTCCCAGAAAAAACTGGGATGTCTGGTCACCCTAGTACTCGCACAAAGTCAATGAGCGTGGCCATGAACTTTTGGTATTTTTGTGCAAGCATGAGTTAAGTCTAGGCACAATTGGGTTTGGGGAAATTGAACGTGCAAAGCTCTAATGGGTTGGGTCAAGTGTAGTTTAGTTCTGAGGTTATTGCACAATCTGCGTCCTATTATATTGTCCATTCCATTTACATTTACATTTATGCATTTGGCAGACGCTTTTATCCAAAGCGACTTACAGTGCACTTATTACAGGGACAATCCCCCCAGAGCAACCTGGAGTTAAGTGCCTTGCTCAAGGACACAATGGTGGTGGTTGTGGGGTTAGAACCTGTGACCTTCTGATTAACCTGTGACCTTCTGATTAACAGCCCAGTGCTTTAGCCACTACGCCACCACCACTCACACCTGCTGTTAACCACCAGAACATTCATAAAAAGTTGGCAATGTAAATGGACTTACATTCTTTTGTTCATTAACTTTAGGTTATTCACGTAACCTCGATTCTCTGATAACAGGAGTGAGGAAGCACCAATAACAGCCAGTCTGTCAGTTGACAGACCAATCACAGCAGTGATGAGGGAGTCCCACCCCCCTATATAAAGCATGGTTATAGGTGCCTACTTCGTTCTCTACATATCTATTCTCCGTGCAACACACCTCACTCCTGTTATCAGAAAACCGGGGTTAATTGAGTAACCTAATGTCCTCTTTCTAACATTCATTTGGTATCTCACTATGGGATATAGCCAACTCCCATATTGCAGATATACTGTCCAAAGCAGACCATCAACCAACTTGTAGTGTCCAATGTACACCCGATTAATCAGTTTGTAAAGAATGGATGTGGGGTGGGGGACAAATAACACACTTGTGCTTCACTGTGTTATTTTTGTTTTTTGCATGTGTTTTTTTACACATCGGTATAATTTTGTGATGACACTGATGTCCCCTTGGCCCACTGCCTGGATGCACATTTTTCTGTGCAAACTCCTCCTCTCTCTTTTCTGACCCCATGGGTGGAGAGGGGGTAATTACATTTTTTGTGCATGAACCCAAAACACATGGTTTGATTCCCTTTCTGAGTCCTCTTGGCTTAAGGGGTGAAAAACAAACTCACTTCTTGAGGGAGGAGTGGAACGGAGACTCCATGAGTGCTGTTCACCCACTCCATTTCCTGAATCAGAATACTGGTTAGGATGCCTGTCTCTGAGGGTTAGACAGATGATCTTTGGCCACAGTGAAAGAAGCCTTGCTTCTTTGCTGGGGCGGTTTCTGCTGTGCTCTTCCCTGCCCTAACTCCTGGGGCTGTGGAGGAGGCCTGGTTTGGGTTCTAAATTCAGATTGTCCACCTCTAAAATGGGCTGTGAACCCAGAACATGATGGCTGCAGGGTGAGAGCAGTGGATTTTCGGGGAAGGCAGATCTCAAACACTTCCCTATCCTTTTTCCTTAAATCACACTGCTGCCGCATTGTGGATACTGTAGCCCTGAAAAGGGCTTTCGGATCCACTAGGGCATTAAGGAAATTTGTCTTCTCCCTCTTAGACAGGCCAGAAGAGGGGAGGAAGATCGGGGTAAACTTCGTCCATGAGATCGCCCCAGCTGTGCTATCCTTGCAGGTGGGGTGGGGGGTCTTTCTCTGCTGGCAGCGGAGAACAATAGGTATCCTCATTATTCGATGTGCATCCTTCTTTCCAAATTTCTCTGTATGAAACAGGAACAATGCAGGCAACACTCAGGATTAGCGAATGAATCCTTTGAGATCATAGATCCACAACTGCATGGAAGATCCTTCCTCTTCGCTCTGCTGCTCGATGAGCTTACAGTTGCCATGACAGAACCCAAACTCAAGAACACAGAAGCAGTTCACCACAACATGCCACTTGATTTAATCCCCTTAATGTGACAAGACCGGCCAATCTGCAACACCACCACAATGTGCCATGGAGGTAGAAGCTATAACAGATTAAATACAGCAGAAAACACTTTGACAGTGAATATTCTCGTTCTGTGACGTACCTGATGAACTGTTTAAGCGACCACTTCTTATGAGTCCTGCAGAGGATAGCTTCCAATGATCTTCATGGGCTCCTTCATCACTGCTGTGATTGGTCTCTCAACTGACAGACTGGGTGTTATTGGTGCATACAGGTTTGGCCACACTCGATGTTTTACCCATAGTGAGACACCGAACGGATGTTAGTAAGAGAACTGTATTCTTATTTAATGCCAGGCACATTTTTATGACAGTGACACACTCCTTTTATGCACATGGAAAATGTGGTTCTTGTCAGAATTTGGATGTAAGCTCTGTTAAATTATAGAGAATGCAAATACTGTATTATTAATCATTGTATTATTCATCATACTGATCAAGTGACACACAAATCATGGCTAGTATTGACAGGAATCTGCCTTTCAGGTTAGGCTGTGGATTTTTGCATGCACTTCACTTCTAAAAGTTGTTTTTGTCACTTCTACCAGTCAATTTTGAAACTTCTACCTAGTGTTGGGTTCAAGTCCACATTAGTCGAGTAAGAGTCAAGTCCAAGTCTTTGCCCATTTTGGACTCAGACTCAACTGTTTCGATTCGGACTCAAGACTGAGTCCATAACAAGCCAAGTCCGAGTCCGAATAAATCTGTCCATGAATCTGAATTCAATTTGTAACCGTAAACTCAACATCAATATTTTAAGCTTATTTTAAAGTTTACAGTTTGTCAATATAAATGTAACAAAGACACCTATGTTGCATTTCGTATATACATTTTATGATTAGTATCCCGCTGAACAGACTTCAAAGTGGTTTCAGAATGAAAGCATATGCTTTAGGCATATGAAGACGAAACTGTCCTAAGACACACTGAGACACACATACTGCATTCTGTTGACATTTCAATTATTTGTTGCTTTTTCCCCCCTCCACTCAAACTTCGAATATAGACAACTCGACGTTGTGTTGATTGTAGTGACACAAGGGGAACGTCTAAATTACTAGTGTAACCCCCGTTCCCTGATGGAGGGAACGAGACGTTGTGTCCCCCTTGCCACAACACTGTACCAAGTAATGGCCGAACCTTGTTCTCGGCTCCTCAGTGCAGAATCTGACTGAACAGAGGCACATGCTACATCCAAAAACACTGGAAAAGCCCACTGATAATATTAGGGCCATGTCATCATGGACATGATTTTCTTGTTAATTTGTGGGAAACCGCACAATACAGGGCAGTTCTGTATACTGCTTGTATACCTAAATCCCTGTTGCGTCCGTGTGTGTCTCGCAACAGCTGCCACAGAAGATAATAATTGATATTTGCTTGAGCGGCAGCCGTGTTGGTCTGCAATCAGTCTGAAATCTTTTAATACCAATCAAAAAAAAATTATTTTGCTCTTCTTAAACCACAAAAACATAAATAATAATAATTTTGAGTGATAAATTTAACAGCATTGTCCTTCAAAAGTGAGATATAGGCTAAAAAAAATATGCATAACATTTCAAATAAAAACGTCATAACCAACTAAATTAATCTTGTAACATGAAGTTTAGCTTCATACACAAACTCTATCACCGAATATTACATTTATTTTATAGTCTATTATTACATTTTAAACAAAATATTTCACTGAACAAAATATCCTAATATTTTGTTGTCTATGCTTGAATGTTGTGAATGGAGGACAAATACTTAAAATCATTTATTTTAAGCAGCTCATCAATGCTTTGAAAATGGTCAATCAATAATAAATAGGTGCTGTTTATCTGTTTACAGTTGCTGTCTGCTTTAGTAATAATGCTTTTCACCCCTGATAATATAAAAAGTTACATAGTTAATTAATCAAGCTATTATGGACCAGTTCAAGCTGACAAAACTGCGTGGACCACAAGAGACTACAGCTGCCTACATTTGTAGACACAGTGAACTGTGAGAGACATGATGTGGGTGACTTGACACAATGAAGTTCTTGATTTTAAGTTTTTAACCACGATGAAACCGCAATGCGAGCACTGTCTTGTCTGCACAAACGCCACACACAATAATACCAGTTGTAAGGTCCTATGTCATGTGAAACTGCCTTGTTTTGTTTATATAACATTGGATTTATACCCATCTTTATGTTTTCGTCATGCCAGCCACCTCGGTAGTTGATGTTATACAGTAGTCTCTGTAGTAACATTCAAGCATATTGGTTGACTGATGAGTGTGGTAGAATCATTGAAGCTTTCAGCTGGGGACATGTGAGGCATCTATTTCTCAAACTCGAGACTCTGATGTACTTATCCTCTTGTTTAGTCGTACATGTAGGGCTCACAGTTTAGGAGCGGGTTTGGTTATAAGCAATGATTAATAATTATCATAGATAATTATCAATTATCAAAATCAACAGAACACTGATTAGAATCAATGTTAGTTTTAATCCTTTAAATAAACAATCATCAAATTCAATAGAATATTCATTATTATCAAAGATAATTATTATTTATTAAAATGAATGGAACATTGATTAGACTTAACACTAGCTTATTGATCCTTCAAATTCAACAATCATCAAAGGTAATTGTCAATTATCAAAATCAATAGAATGTTAATTAGGATTAATGTCAATGGGGCACAACCCTGGAATCAGGGACTAATAACCAGACAGTATAACAGTCTCAGTATTAGATTGTTCTCTTAGGAAAAAATCAGTTCATTTTTTTTTTTTGAATGAATGAAAAATAACTATTTAAAACAACATCAACTTTGAACTGATTTGGTTTGTGTGTGAGTGTGTTAATCAGGAAATCAGGCATGTTGAGGACTAGTTCCCTTTCCATGGAAAGCATGGCCAGTGCATTCAGACGTTCCTGGCCCATTGAATTTCGCAGGAATGTCTTAACTCGTGTCAAAGTTGAGAAACATCTCTCAGCTTCAGCTGTTGTCATGGGAGTAGTTATGAGGATGTTCAACAGAGTCACAGTCTCAGAGAATGTCTCCTGGAGGTTGTAGCTCATGAGAACCTGGTACAGTGCCAGTGCACCACAGCAGCCCTTGAATTCAGGATTCTCATAGATCAGAGAGAGTTCTGTCTTGAGCTTTGCCTTGTTTAGCATGGGGCATGCGTTCACAGTGGCATTCAGAGCCTAAATGAAATCAGGAAATGAATGGCATTACCTTTCAAACATATCTGCTTGCAGTAAGGTAACACTCACAAGGTGGCCAGTGAAAGAGAACCTTGCGATTGTGTTGCAGACCTCTTCAGACAGCCTCTGCTTCTCCTGTTGCTACTTGCAGCTGCTGTTGAGAGGAGTCCCTGAAGGCAAACAGACCAATGTGTTTGTTAGGCTATGTACAGTACTGTAGTCTATGTGATGCACAGGTATATGCAATTTATCCATGTATAGTACAAAGATTTCAGTTCCATTTAAAATGGGCAGGGATGCATTAAGTCTTTAGTGTTTAAGTTAGCCTTTGAGTCTCACCTAGCCTGGATGTTCAGTACAGTATACAGTATATAAAGTGAGCTAGATTACACCAATGGCCATATATTATGAGAATAATGTAATTTCTAACACAAATGCAGTATCCTTTCATGCATATATTTTCAAATGACAAAGCTCTGCTTTGACAAAGATCAAATGAAAAATACCAGGGTTGATGGAGCCCTCAGTTTCATCTTTGCCTCGCAACACTCCGCAAAACTTCACACACTGGATTAGCCGGTTGAGGATGTGGCTGTTCTTGCTAACCTCATCGTTGTGGCGACGGACAGCTAGCCTGTATTCCTCATCCAGTTGAGTGTCAATGTTCACTCTCCCCAAAGCAGACAATCTCAAACAGCTATCAATATGGGTCTTTGACAGCTCATGTTTCTTTATATTTTTTAGGAAAGATGGTGCATGTCTGTTACACCTGTCGCTGTCAAAGTGGTGCTGTCTGCCGTGCCGCCTTCAGGGTGAAAGTGGCAGGGGTAGCAGAAGAATGCAAATGCTGCGTCGCAGCCTGCTAGCCAGGTTTTTCGTTCGTACCAATTTTTGGAATATCCTCGAGTGTAGGACTTTTCCCCCTTTAGTAGAAACCTGTTGAATGATTAAATTTGGTCTGGGAGGTCCTAATTGTTTCGTTGACAATTTATTTTGATTCGTTCGCCGACAAAAGGAACTTCTTTCAAAGAGACAATCAATTTGCACTGAACGCTAGCCATCTTGACAGTAGTACGTGAATTGATTGACGCTGCTACCTGCTCTTTTCTTAGTTACGTTCATGGTTATGTTACGTATGAGAAAGCGCGTAAGTGCAAGCCCTCCCGGAACCCATAGAGATAGTATTGAAAGCTCTGATATTTGAAAAGAAAAATTTTTTACATGAGAGTCTATGAGAGACTTCTGGGGCGATTGTCAACCTGACTGAAAATCGCCCCAAAAGGGGCGGGGCAATTTTAAGCATGACATTAGCCTGATTGGCAGATCAGACGTCTAGATTAGAACACTGATAACGACTGTTGTCGTGATAGAATTGGTTAGAAAAAAATCCTTCCTTTTCCCGTTTGGCAGTGCGTCGCCCATATCGCCCTAATGAACACACCGCCCCTGCAGCAAACTCTCATTTGTGATAACAGTATGTCACATTAATACCTTGAGTATTATTAGCAACAACGAGTGGACTCGGCGGTCCGTAAACTGTACAAACAATAAACTTGATCCACAAGAATAACACACCTAAATATTCTATCTCTGCCCAGATGTTAACCTCTTACTTGGATCATGTGAGGACGCATGTAGAACGTGTGTTCATCCGTCGTTTGACTCCGACTCGGTTCCTCGAGGCTCGGGTGATGATGGGAGGCCGTTTCCTCGCTCTGTCGGAGGGCGATACAGCTGCTGATTCTCGGTGGGCTGGCAGAGAAATCAGCGATGTCAACTTGATTGAAGAGGGAAGGGGATTCTTCTCTCTTCACTTCTGCAGGCAAACGGATGAAGATGCGGATTGCTCGGCGGTCTCCTTCGGATCTGTTAAAGTGTTCGGTGGAACACAGTGTAATCTCAACTCGTCCAGCAAGATGGAGATTGTATGGCCGCAGTTTCAAGTCTTCCTTGTGCAACGAGGCAACACCTGAGAGCAGCGATGAGCTGCGTCTATGCACGGCAAGCAAAGTCACTGGAAGCGAGGTACAAAACGATTTTCAAGGTATTTCTACTCCTGATGACATCATAGTTGAGGTGTGTTCTGTTTAGTGCCTGATCCAATAGGAGTTGAGAGTTCGATCCTTTGGAATTTCACACAGTTGTAAAGTGAGCAAGGCTTCTTGGGATTTGTAGTCAGTTTTGTACTCCCTTTGTTTGATTTTGGCGCGGTTTTTATCAGTAATATTTATGACTTTGATTTGTAGGCCTCAGTCAGGCTTTACGACTGTGTTAGGCCTGCCTTTGTCTTGTATCAGAATACATGAGGCCCAACATACATCTGGCCTTCCACGTCTCTTTCTGTCCTTGTTAGAACCAGTTGTCCTTGTCTTTGAAGACTGTAGTGTACACCTTTGTATGAAATATTCATTTTTGTGGCAATTTCAAGCATTGTATAGCCTTCATCCCTCAGAACAATGATTGACTGACAAGTTTCTGGAGAAAACAGTTTATTTATTTTTTTGCCATTTCTGACCTAATATTGACCTTAAGACATGCCAGTCTATTGCATACTGTGGCAACTCAAAAACAAACATAAAGACAATGTTAAGCTTCATTTAATGAACCAAATATCTTCCAGCAGTGTTTGATATAATGGCAAGTGATTTTCTAGTACCAAATTAGCAAATTAGCATGATTACTCAAGGATAAGATGTTGGAGTGATGGCTGCTGGAAATGGGGCCTGTCTAGATTTGATCAAAAATGACTTTTTTCAAATGTAAAAAAAAAAGACAAACCATAACTCTTAACATATCTGCACTGCTCTTACACATTCATTTAGAATGGCATGAAGACCATCATTGCTCATGGTACGTCCAATCAGTTGTGTATGTATATATAAAAAATGTATTGTTTATGAGAGAGATCAATGAAGAATGACCAGACTGGTTTGAGCTGACAGAATGGCTACGGTAACTCAGATAACCTCTCTGTACAATTGTAGTGAGCAGAATAGCATCCAAATAAAGTGCTCAGTGAGTGTATATTCACTCACTGAGAACTTTATTAGGAACACTATGGTCCTAAAAATGTTCCCGACATGGTCTTCTGCTGTCTTCCTAATGTTGTAGAGCTCAAATCTACATCGGGCAGTTATTGAGATGTGGTCGGTAAAGCTGAGATGGTCATCGATGGTTACCCCCAAGTTTGTGACTGTTTTGGATGGTCTTATTTTAAATGAACCCAGCTGAACGGTGATGTGCTCAGCAGTAGGTTTGGCTGGAAAGTCTGGGAGCTCTGTCTTTGCTAGGTTGAGTTTAAGGTGGTGTTCCATCCTCCAGGACAAGATGTCTGCCAGGCAGGCTGAGATCCGAGCAGTCACCGTGGGGTTGTCAGGCTGGAAAGACAAGTACAGCTGCATGTCATCAGCATAGCAGTGGTAAAATAACCTATGTGCCCAAATGATGGGCAACAGTGATGTTGTGTATATAGAGAAGGGGAGTGAGCCAAGCACTGGACCCTGAGGTACCTCAGTAAGTAGCTGATTTGACTTGGACACCCCACTTCTCCACGATACCTGAGAGATAATATTTGAACAAGCTGAGAACAGTTCCTGTGAAGCCCAGAGTAGAGAGGGTGGACAGGAGGATCTGATGGTTGACTGTGTGAAAGGCTGCAGATAGGTCCAGCAGAATGGAGATGATCTGGAGTCAGCTTTCACCAGTTTCAGATTTTTTGGTGACCAACAACAGGGCATTGTCCACTTTTTAAACCTTACTGAGTGTCGTATAGCAGCTTATTCTGTCACGGAAAGGCAGAGATCTGATTGAAAAAAAAACCTTTTGAGTGTTTTCAGCATGAATGGGAGGAGAGAATCCGGTCTGTAATTTTCTATTTGTGTGGGAAGCACAGGTTTTTGAAGTTACTCATGCCTGCTTAAATGCAGTGTGAAAAGTGCCTGTAAGTATAAATGTGTAAATTATGTGTGTGAGTGCCAGAGGAGACGTTAACCGAGAAGGAAGAAAGCAGAGACTGATACTTACTCAGATCTGCAGAATCTGTAGATATGCACAATTTCCTCTTAGCTACCCTAAGATCACTAACAAACAACATCAGAGAGCCAGGGGTTGTAGGGTGTCGTATGTGCTGGCCTGGAAGGGAGAGATGTTATTGGAGAGGGCAGAGGGTGTAGCAGTATCCTCTGGTCGTATCCATATCTTTGTCAGAGCAAGTATGCCAAGGGATGACTGAGTGGCAAAGACTGGAATGAAGTCAGCTTTGTTGACAGCTGACTGGTAGTTCTAGAGTCCAATCAAAAATAAGAGAAGAGCATGTGATGATGTGCAAAGGGGCCTTAGGTTGGGTTGGTTGCAATGTGTATGAAATGAAAATATAATCAAAATAACGAAGTGGTCAAAAAATCATATATAACCACCTCACATAAAATCCAAACATTTTACCCTTTCCAACTTCTTTTGCAGTGACTTAAAAATCACTCTTTGACAACAGGTGGAAAATATTAATACAAACTAGATCATAAATACGAAAACATTTTAAACATAGTCATAATAATAATAACATTTAAAAAATAAACCATGAAATTTTAACACAAACCTTTTTTTTTTTTATAATCCTAAAATGGCTTCAACAGTGATTGTCAGGGTTGTCATTTGATGTTCCAATATATTTTAAAGTTTTATAGTTTTGAAAAGTACTTTATTATCACCTGCTAGTGGAAACCCCAAACCGCAAATGCAGGAACTGAGTTTAGTCTTTGTCTTGGAAGACAGAGACTTGTCAACAGACATGCTTTTGAAACGTCTTAGCACAATTACTTATTCTTAAGGAAAATAGCAAATTGCGCTTTGCTTCACTATATTAACGTAGAACACACCCACAGTTTGCACGCATACACCCACAGATAGCGCAAACTCTCCCACCCATACCCACTTGTGTTTTGTGCTGGCACGAAAATTTTGCTTAGAATTAGTGCTCTCATGAAAATTAGATATATCGTTACGCTGCTCCAAGGGTGGTCATGAAAATAGAGCCCTGTGAGTATTGTGCTTGATAATCTATTCTAATTCAGTGTATCTTCATGTTAAGATGTGGCTTGAAGACATTTATTAATCTCCAATGCCCTGGGGAGCATGCCAGTTGTGGAAAACCGCTTGAGGCAGAGAGTGGCTTCACTTACCGACCAGAGATATTCATGGAGGCTGGCAGTGAGTAACACTTTCCATTTGTGCATTGTCTCCATCGTTGATTCCTGCAAATATCAATAAGCATTAATAAGATTTAAGGCTGGATTACACTACACAGCTTTTAAAAACAGATTTTAAAATAGTAGGCATCACACACTTACTGACTTTGAAAATCACTACAGACAAAAACTGCACATCACAAATAAGATCACTGGGGATCACTCAAACATACACATGAACACATGCCGCCAGTTCTAGTAGACTCATGACAGATGTAAACAAACATGGATATGGACTGTTGTTGTTGTTGTTGCTATTGCTATTCTGTGTTCAGAGTACATTCAGGTTGCTGTCTAGGATGGGAAGTTGTGGCAAGTATGGTCTCTAAACACTGCAACACGAGTTGGAGGTAAGTGAAGTAAAAAATGTAACTCCACTTGAGTTCTTGTTTGTCATGTCCATTTATTATGCTTTGTGGCCCTGCATGCTCAATTTCCATTGGTTGTTCACTGTGTGACTTCAGATTTGATTTGTGGAGCATCATACAAGGTTTCCTCTGTAGTCATGGATGATCTCAAAAATATAAAATATTTTATATCCTCCAACTAGACCCTTCTCATAGTTGAAGTGTAAGAAATCAGATTCGGTACCTATCATATACTACGTGATTTTCTTAGACTGGCTGAAAATCTGCAGACTGGAGCTGACTAGCGTGTACTGATGTAGACTAGCACCAACTCTGTCCAACTGAAAATCGGGGTTAATGTTGTGTCCTGTAATCCAGCCTTTAGTGCAATGTAGTGCATGTAATGTGAGGTAAAATAAAGAATGTTATTGACACAAGAAAAAACAACATTTTAAGCTGTGACTGTTCTTATGTTTACATGTTATGAAGTAACTCTTCTTGCTCTGTTTTAGTTTATTTTTACAACTTTAGATGGAATGATTATGGTGTGACCTCTCATGACAATCTTGGATATGGTGAAAGTCATGTCTTTTGCCATCAAAGAAGGTAAAATGGCTGTTCACTGCCATGCGGGGCTTGGAAGAACAGGTATAGTGCTGTTTTACTCATAAAACATATATAATGCAATTAGCAGCAAAAATGTACTGGTGGCATCTTTCTGGGGTGTGGCATACACTGTGAGAAACAAATTTGCATTTTATTAGCATAGGTATATCTTTAGAACAACAAAAATAATAGAATTAAAAACAAATGTACTAACCAAAACACAAATCACATGCACAAATTAATTATTAACTGTAATGAAATTCCAAGACAGTGCAAAAGAAATAATTAAATGACCAAATAAAGGTAAGTTAGATGATATATAAAGTACACTTAATGTAAATAGTGGTGCATGCTATTTGCGTCCTGGTGTAAAATGTAGCAGATACTTTTTGCACAGAAGTGTATTATAGTATATAGTCTGAATATAATATATCAACATATTCATTGCATGTAGTATAAGTACTGTGACGGTCGACGGAACGTAAATACATTGCTGGTAGCAGGACGAAATGCACCCAATTTGCATGAGCAAGGCACTTAACTCCAGGCTGTTCCAGGGGAATTGTCCCTGTAATAAGTGCACTGTAAGTTGCTTTGGATAAAAGCGTCTGCCAAATGTAAATTACAATTACAATTACAAAATGAGGGGCATGATTATGCAGCTGTTGTGAACTCCGCTACACACAAACTCTTCATACAGATAGCAATTCCCCATGCAAGTGAAGCTTTTATCACAGTAATACTACATAATATATTACTATTGTATAATAATAATCATCAATATAATATATGTATAATACCATAATATAATATTCAAGTTGACTGGGTTTCAAATTAATGATGTCAAAATAGTGGGCTGAGACACAAAAACAGGTGCAGGTACAATGTGAATATGAAGAAGACAATTTTTTTCTCTTTGTTTCACTGATTTATTTATTTAATTTTGTTTCTTTGTGGCTGAAGTTGAGTTTGGTTCTTTTTAAGACGACACAATTGTAGCCTACAAAGAGTAGCCGAAGTCTTTTTTTTAGCAGAACATGGCAAAACATTACCAAATTACTTAATAGTTTTTTGTTTATCATATCACAGTTCATATCGCAATCACAATATTTTTCAAATAATCGCAATAGGACTTTTTGTCCATCGTGCAGCCCTAATCATCATTGTGCCTTTGAAAAAGGCACTTTATCTCAGGTTGCTCCAGAGGGATTGTCCCTGTAAAAGTGGTTCTGTAAGCCACTTTGGATGAAAGTGTATGCAAAAGTGCTACTTACTATGCTGAATGAGTACTTACTCTTATACAATTTGTTGTCTTAGGTGTGTTGCTAGCCTGCTTCTTGTTGTTTACCTCACGGATGACTGCAGATGAAGCCATTATATTGGTACGAGCAAAACGATCAAACTCTATCCAGACAAGAGGACAGCTACAGTGCGTGAGGCAATTTGCTCAGTTCCTTGTTCCGCTACGGAATTTGTTTGTTAACACTGAGCTGAGAGCTCCCCCTGTTACTCTTTCACAATACTTGATCCGCCAAAAACATATGCTACATGGATATGAGGCTCGGCAGTTAAGATACATGCCAAAGCTGGTCTCCTTCATTTGCAGACTTCTATTGGACATTGCAGAGAATCGTCAGGTTATTGAGGAGGACATTGTTGAGGTTCCGGACATCACACCTGTGGTAGAGAAAATATTTTATGAAAATGCGATGTATCCATTCAGCAGAGAAATTATGGGAAATGAGATCACTATGATCAAGCCCCGTCTTCCAGTTTTACCCCGAGTCGATAGAGAGAAGTCACAACCTCTTTACTATGTCCGAAAGAGCCTTAGTTACAGTGATTCTGACCTAAGGAGGTTAGCAGAATCTCTAAACCTCTCCGATAACCCTCTTGGTATCTTAGCCACCATTCACTCCTCTAACATCAGCAGTCAGAAAGAAGCTTTCAACAGTGTTTCCCTAACCTATGCTGTATCTTCTCTGGGCACTTGCAAGGATAGTCCCATCTACAGTTCAACCAACAATATATGGGAGCTGAAAACTATTATGGACCAGCAGGAAGGATCTCCACTGCTGAAAAAGAGGAGGCAGTCTGTCCTGCAGCGAAGCCAGTCTCTAGGTGTTTCAGATACGAAAAATACCAGAAGCATCAGCGCAATACTTTCATTCTGGAAGAAAGACCCCAAGCCAAGCGCTGATCATGAAGGGACTAAAAATGAGGAGAAAGACCATTCAGAGGTGCCCTTCATTACCATCCAGTCAGAGCTGTCTCTGGACTCAGGTCGTGTCTTGGTTGCTCAGTCCCTTGCTGTAGACCTCGAGCAGGATGGAGACAAGGAACATATTCAGAAGCTGTCCACTTGGCAGGTAAGTGCAAGTAATGATGTACTAAAAGGTTTACCAGACTAGGAAGGCTGAGAGGGCGTGAGGAGTGGTGTCTTAATGAGCTTTAGCTCTTCCCTGTGTCCAGACATGAGTGCTGTCTTCTTCCTGTGCAGCAGGAAATGATTCATGGCTTATTATTGGGAAACTATTTAAAGGGGCACTACAGTATCACAGCAGAGTTGAAGTCTTGATCTTCTGGTCTTGAGACCACAAGGGGTCTTCACTCACAAAGATCATTACTCAGTCTCTTGTCATTGGTCTGGGTCTTGGCTTATGGTCCCAGACAAGATAACCATCTATTTCCAACATGATAACTACCTCAACCACAGATCAGTGATGTATCTTCCCCCTTACAGAGAAATCACAGGGCTGAATGGTCACTCAGCCACTATAAAAAGTGGCTAACTGTTTGAAATAAATGCTGCAATCCATTCAGCATTTTCTCTTTCAGTTCATTAAAAAGAAAAGACTGATTCTGTGACCAACAGACATTTGTTTTGTTCTGGGCCTTAAAAGACAAGGAGTCCTAGGGGGCTGTATCCCAGTCCTTCAATGTCTTCAGCATGTAAAGAACATGTCCTTGTTTGCCTGCTCTCTCTCTGAGCCTTCCTTGCAGTATTGGTGGAGACAAGAAGCTCTGGATGATGGGCTTGTATAATGATGATGCCTTGCAGTCATCTCAGCTCATGATGTTCACATACTAGAAAAGGCCAATCAGGATGCCAAAACTGTCCTCAATAGCCTAGATAAGGTATGATTTAATTTCTGATCTGTTGTAAAATAACATTTAGGACCTTATTTTAAGAGCGCCAAGTTTCCAGCACTATGTGATATGCCAAACGTGCAAAATCAGTGGGCATGGCCATTACATTTTGGTGTAATCATGCAACTATGCACTAAGCCTTACGTAAGCGGGTTGGTGAAATTGTGCATGCAAGTGATATAAAGACAGCTCATTCATAAGATGTTGGTAGGTAGTAAGCAATAAAAATATAGACATTTGTGTCTAACGTTATTTTGTTAAGTAACTGCATCCTTCGTGAATGTCAGATATACCTCTTTAACATTCTCTTTATATACACATGGAAAAGGCTGTGTTCGTTGCAGTTAATTGAATGTTACCTTCTAAATTATAAGGTGGTTCTCAGAGATTTTAAGCATAATGCCTTCCTTAAATTAAACTTTGTGCCACTTCATTTACATAGATCTCCCACATATTTTTGCAAATGCACCCACTGTTTGCACACAGATACATCCAAGCCTAGTTGCGCAGTGCATGAATAGTGCACATAGATTCAGCATTCTCACAAAATTTGGATAAGACTCAGCAATGTTATGTGGCAACAAAATGAAGTACCTGAAGGTACTGAATGATCGGTTTATCCCATCAATGCTTTTTGCTTCCCTGACGAATAGGCATATTCCAGGGGACAATGCCAAGAATCATTGGGCTCAAATTGTGAAAGAGTGGTTCAGGGAGCATGAGGAATCATTTTCACTCATGAATTGGCCACCACAGAGTCCTTACCTTAACCCCTTTGATGTGCTGAGAAGACTTTACGGAGTGGTTCGACTCAATGGTATCATCAATACAAGATCTTGGCCAAAAATTAATGCAACTCTACACGGAAATAAATGTTGTGACGTTGCAGAAGTTTGTCAAAACAATGCCAAGACGAATGCATGTGGTAATCAAAGCTAAAGGTGGTCCAACGAAATATTAGAGTATGCAACTTTTATTTGGCAAGGCAGTGTACTTTTCCGTGTTTTATGAAAAAACGCTTCCCCGCCAAACACGGAATTTTCCGGGTTTCCGTGTTTTAGGTGTTATACGGTAAGGAAGACCCCTGCGCATGTTTTGAAAGAGTACGCAACACTTTGATCAAAGAAACAGACTGCAATCGTCTCAAACATGAAGAAGTGGAGTATTGAGAAGCTCAAAATATCAGACATAAACATGCCTTTTTCTCAGCTTTTTGTCTGAAATGTTGTTTTTTGACAAAACCTACCTCTGTTCAAGTCGGAATAAAAAAAGGACAAATGAAGATAAAATAAAATCGTTTTTTTTTTGCCTAAAAGCAGAGGCTCAGATCTTTATTGTGATATATAGCATCTTCATATATTCATGGAAGAAAATATTCTGCGGGCCATTAAAATTTAGCGAAAATCGTCAAAAACCCTGGCGGTGGCTGGCAACTTTTTTTTAAAAACGCTGGCGGGGAAAGAGTTAATATACACAGGCAATTGTAAGTAAGCCAAGGTCAAGCCTCCAGAAAAGTGTAAACTCTGCAGTTCTGTGCCACTATCAAAACACTATTTTTGCAATATTGTTTGGTGGCACAGAAACTACACACTTTACCTTTAACTGTGATCTAACAATATCACCTTCACTAAATTATCAGTACATTTTAAGACTTACAACACAGCATGCACAATTCTCAAGTAGACTTTTTTTGCTACATGATGTGAATTCATTCTTATTGCCATCATCAGGCTTCAAGAGAAACAGTGATGTGCATTCTGGACTGTTTTGCTCATCTCTTCACAATACCAGAGGAAGTTGAGTATGCTTTTCTAGAGCGAGCAACCAAAGGTACAGTATGTTATTCTAAAATCTTTTTAAATCAATCCAGTGATTTCATTATTTCACTTTGATAAAACTGTTTTTAGGTGAAAAACACAAATGGCGGGAATAGCATCCATGAGATCATGAAAAAGGTCTTGAAGCTTGTTCTGCATCTTTTGAGATCAGCTGCAATGAACGAGTTTGAGGTGTGATGTAGATAACAATAGCTAACTAAATAATACCTTAAATTAAACAAGATAATTAAGTTAATTTACATTTTTGTCCATGATCAAAGACAAGCCCAGCACTTTTCATCGGTGTCTACACAGGTAGTTTTTAAGTAACCGATTAAGCTGAACATAGGATTGAAAAGAGCTGTTAAGGGAAGATTGATGTTTTATAGGCTTTGGCTCTTATTTGGATTCTGGGTTCAGACAAGGAATCTAAAAAGGGGTAGACCAAATCATACCACTACCATTTGTAAAAGTTGAAAAATACATGTTATATCATAAATTATGTTTTGATGACAAAAAACAAAACATATTATGTGCCATGTTGCTTAGAAAAGCATTGCAACCTCTAATTTTTTGTACCAAGTTTGTCCAACTATTTGCAATAAAATATTAAGACTGTACAGAACTTAAACTGATAACTGTCTTTATTTATGTAGATTACAGGATTTATAGGCATACAGGCAAACTGATGATATAGACAAACTGAAGAAGCAAGGCATTCCAACATATAAATGTAAACCTTAAGTGAATCAGGATTTTCTGAATATTTTCTTCCCAAATTTTTCTACACACCTCAAACTCACTGTACATGTTTTGAATCTCCTGAAGCACAAACTATTAAAGTGTTTTACCCTTTAACATTTCTGATAATAATATTTATGGAATGCACCATATAATATTAGTTCTCAAGGTTTACTTTTGCTCAACTGAAGAGCATCTGGAGCTATTATATGCTATACCTAGTTATCGAGTAGAGAAGATCTGAGTGCATTTGATGCTCAAAAATCAAACGTATAAGCCTTCAGAACATCCTTTCCATCCACTGACTCCACGGAGGCCACAATACTCGAATAATCGCAGGAAACGTTGGTGAATCCTCTGTTAAATATAAAGAAAATGACAATTTACAATATTGCTGTCAAACGATCATTTTATTGTATGGATGATAATACTGTACCTCGACATTGTGTAAGAGCCTCCGAGCAAGTGATACTGGCTCTCAAGCATAAGCCCATGATCTTTATCATTTCTCCATGTCAGTACTCTGAGAGACAGATCACGAGACGCTGTCACCACCCGAAAACTGTCCTGCAAGATCAGCAGACTTAGTTACTCACAAACAAAGGTGAATAAATAACACAGTCTGTCAAGAACATGTCTAGCTCATATTTCACCCTGAAATCAAAAGAGAAAAAAACAACAAATTATATTTTGCATAAAGAAATTGTTCATTAAGATTTTGCTGCATGGCGACAGGGTGAGCCCAAGGCTCATCAATGCGTGAGGGCAACGAAGGCTATCCCAACTGGTCCGAACTGACAGAAGGTCTGCTGTGGCACAAGTCAGAAAATTTTAATGATGGTTATGGGAGGAAAGTGTCACAACACACAGTACATCGCACCCTGCTGCATTGCCGCAGACCAGTCAGAGTGCCATGATGACCTCTGTCCACAGCCGAAAGCGTCAAAATTGGACCTTGGAGCAGTGGAAGAAGGTCCCATTTTATTTTACATCACGTGGACGGCCATGTACGTGTATGTCGTTTACCTGGGGAAGTAATGGCACCAGGATGCACTGTAGGAAGTTGGTGGAGGGAGTGCAATGATCTGGGCAATGTTCTGCTGGGAAAACCAGAGTCCGGCCATTCATGTGGATTTGACATGTGCCACCTACCTAAACATCGTTGCAGACCAGGTACCCCCCTTCATGACAAGGGTTTTCACTGATAGCAGTGGCCTCTTTCAGCAGGATAATGTGCCCCGCCACACTGCACACATTGTTCAGGAATAGTTTGAGGAACATGATGAAGTGTTCAAGGTGTTCCCCTTGCAAATCCAAATTCCCCAGATCAATCAATCCGATTCAGCATCTGTGGGATGTGTTGGACCAACAAGTCTGATCCATGGCAGCTCCACCTCGCAGCTTACAGGACTTGAAGAATTTTCTGCTAATGTCTTGGTGCCAGATACCAAAGGACACCATCAGGGGTCTTGTAGAGTCCATGCAATGGTGGGTTGGTGCGGTGTTGGCGGTACGCTGAGAACCAACATCCTATTAGGCATAGGTCATAATGTTTTGGCTCATCAGTGTAATTTTTTATTTTTAATTTAGATTTTGGTTAAAATATGTCCCTGACATGTTCTTGACAGGCCGGAATGAGTTGATTGGTCCAACAGCCTACCACACAAAGAGACGTTATCGGCTGTATATGATCTTCAAAACTAGCCACAAGTTCTCCTTTCAGTGTGTAGACTTTAAGATGGTTTCCATCTGTAAGCAGTAGAGTGTTGCTCCCTCTTGCCTCTAGAATGACGTCTGAATGATGGCTCATTTCTACCTGAAATGATGCAACTTGCTGAGCTGAAAGAGGAAGGAAAGTCATCTTAATAAATACTTCATCAATTTATGTTTCCTAATGTAATTTTAGGGTATGTAAAAACGAATGACATAATTCTGCTTAAAACAAAATATTCAATAAGTAAATTTGTATGGCGAGATTTATTCATGAGGAGTTGATAGAATGGTGAAAAGTGGTTTTTATGACAAGTGGTTGGAGAGAATTAACGATGCCTTTAAATGTGCACTCAATTTTTTCTTCAACAATTTTTTTTTTTACTCCTAAAGAAATAAAAGATAATTTTGCAATACATGTAGGAAATCATGAGACCTCACATGAGATGAAGACTCCAGTCATATCAGTAACTTTATAAAAGCTGTTTTATTTTACATGGAGAGGGTCCCCTTATGGGGGCTGCCAGTTTATTATCACATGACCATGTCAAAACTACTTGCTTAATCTCATTAACCACAGTGTTTTTGGACACTTTCTGTTGTGGATTAATTTAACCATGGCTGACTGTGAATATTGATTTCATACAATAGTATCAGTAACTGAAAACTATTGCATTAGAATAATGCCGCATCCACACCACTAGGTGTTAGTGTAAGTCCAAAATTACATGGACAAAAACTTATTGAGTGCACCTTTAAACAAAAATACACTCAACCTACAACAAAAAAGAACAGTTATAGTGATACATTTTAGTCTTTTATTTCTGAGGCGAACCTTGTGGCTCTTTTTTGTTTTTGGATTCCTTTATGTTCAGGTCAAATACTGAGAGTGAGTTGTTGACAAGACCATCTTTATGGATTACTGCGACACGTGCAGGTTGAGATGGGAGAAACACAGCAGCACAACAGCCAGTGACAGGCAGACTCTGACACACGGTGTCCTCATCTTCAACAGGATCACACACACTTTCACTGTAGAAAACCTTCAAAGACACACACACCAGCTGTCATTAATTTCATACCTTTCAAATAATGCCTATAACACTATTGGTCATTTATAAATAGAATCCAATAATCACAATGGCGAGCGATGAACTTTGGGAGAGCCTGCCTTACCTTTGGACTCAAGTCAATGTTTTCTTTGGAGGCGGAAAGTATCCATTTTTTATCTAGGGATGAGAGTAGGAGATTTAGACTGAACGAGTCGCACACCACGTGCCTTGAGACTTCAGAGAGTGTGGGACAAGTCAAGACAACTAGAGAACCAAGAATAGTTCCCACCTAAAGGGCAGAAAATAAACACAAACTTATAAACTTACAAATTACAGATTTACAGAATGACAGATTTCTATGAACGATTATACCATAACGAAGGAGCTGCAATTGTTGCTGACTAAGAGTAGTGTGGTCTTAGAGAATCCGGATTCAAAAGAGGCCAGCTCCTCTCCAGTTGAACCCTTCCAGGTTTTGATTGTTCCTGTGATGTCAGAAGTTACAGCAACGGACTGAACAGGATCAACTACAATGTCCTGCAGGGGGCTTTGAGAAGGACTTGACCATAAATTAAAACCCTGCAATTAAATATAAAAAACATTATGGGTAAATTACATGTAATAAACTAATCAAAAGTAAAAAAAATTGCATATTAAAAATATTATTGCATAAAGAAAATACATTTGAATGTATAAGTATTATTGTAAGTATACATTATTAGGGATGCACCAATGAATCGGCCACCAATATTTATCAGCCAATAACTGACCAAATTAATCCCATTGTCATTAGCATTAACCGCTGGTTTACTTACAATTAATAATGTAAATTTACTGCATTGTATAAAGTTGATTATATTTTTTCTGTGTGAAATATAAAGGAAATACCAACCAAAATAAATGAATTCCGAAATTGTAAAGCATGTCGAATACAAAATATGAGTTTGTTAGAAGTGCAAAAACACATTTAAAAATGTTTTAGAAGGGCAAAATAACCCCACATCAATCTTCATATCATATCTCTTTTTTTATTATTGTATTAATCTTTCATTGAGGCTCTCTTAACATTTTGGCCTGTCATGTGTTTTACAAATCCAATCCATGTTCAATGAAAATCTGTAATTGTTAGTACAGTGAAATAGCTTTTGTACCTCTTTGTACATTTTTCAAGCATAATTCCAAAGAAAAACAGTGATTTGATGACAAAATAAGGTAAGTGGCCAAAAATATCTGTATCTGCCTATAATATTTTGTTAAAATCTGTATCTTATCAGCCAACAATGTTCATATTTGTGCATCCCTATACATTATCATAGTACACTGCTTTAAATATGCTTTAAAACTGATTTTGTCTGGATGATTTCCATTACTTCATAATATTAATGAGAATGGAGTTTTGCATATTACAGTAATGAGAATTTGGGGGTAAAATAATGTAACAATACAAAACAAATAAAAAAATAAATCAGAGGATTCATTTTCGTTATGTAAATGTAATTTCTTCAAGTCTTCATGAACAAGGATGTCTGTGCCTTCTGAATGTCCCATGCTTTGACTGTGCCATCTGTGGATGCACTGCAGACTACTGGTGTGCTCTTCCAAACATCTGAGCAGGCATCGTTTCCAACCAAGTATGCAAAACCAACAACCCTACCTGTCGAAAAAGATAAATATTTATATCAGTCGCTACTAATTCAACAACTGGCCAACTGTGATGTCTAACATGTTATTATATTCACTTCAAAAATGCAACAAAATCATACAGCACAGACCATAAATATTTTCATCCGCTGGACAGCGTGACATACATCATTTGTGACTTACTGGCAAGCACAGAGTGAACAAATACGACAGAAATAGGATGCAATTAAGAGTATTTTGAGCTATGATTGCAGCCTTTGTAATTTTTTTCTTCCCATTATTTCCAAACCAGTAGTGTATTTCGGCAGCTTTGTTTGGGTGGACCAGCCATCAAAATCAACAAAGCAGTACATGAAGATGGTGCTCTAATTTGTAAAGGCATTGTATGTGTTTGATGTGGATTTTGATGAGATCACTTGCCTTTATGACCTCGTAGGCTCTTGCAGGTATAGTCTGCACATGACCTGCCTGATTTCATTTTCACCTCCAGGTGGGCACGCCGCAGGTAATAATTCTTCCACGAGTGTGTCCCCGTGTTTGAGAGGAGCTGTGAAACGTTGCAAAAACTCCATTTCTGCAAACACATTCTCCTATAAAAATTATTTTGATGTCATTATTTATCTTGTGTTTCACACCAAATCACTTTCATCAACACATTTGGTGTGAAACACAAGATTAATAATGACATCAGCTTTGTAATATGCATGAATTTTACCCTGTACAGAAAATGTTTGAAATTTTACTTTGCATTGAAGCAAATAATCCCATATGGACTTGCCTCCACAACCACGGAGTCTCCGCAGCATGGTGCCATTCCTAAACAAAAATGTTTGAAAGAACATTATTACACATATCATGTTATTGTGTAAAGGTGTACTGTACATGTGATGTTTTAATTTTTCCCAGGACCATATGGAATTTGTGTGTGAAGAATTCCGCAGAAGACTCCCATCATTCACAAGTTTCCACACATCCCCCAACTCGTTGCATGTTTGTTTATTTATTATTTCAGATAATTCTATAATAATACTTTCAGCAGCCATTAAGACTGTGGTACATTTTACTAGCATGTTTAAATTAATTGAGCAGAATTCTGCATATTTTCCAAAACAATCAGCACAGAAAATGACTTATTAGAAGACACACTCAGATCACTAAGGCTTGGTTTTGTTAGAGAATTACAACCTTTTATTTATACATTAGTTATTTACAAAATATTTTATAATATATAATAATTTATATACAATATATTAATTATATTATTATTTGTGTCGATATTTCTATATTTACTTTCTCTTCTGCAACCACAAAAACTAAAAAAAGGCTAAGCAGGTAGAAAGTTGATATGAAAAGGAATGTGAAATGGGCAGGTTTAAAGTACAGGAAGTTGGTTGTTTACAATGCATCAAAATAATAATTGTAATATTTTATTGTGTGTGTGTGTGTGTGTGTGTTTTATTCAATGTTATTAAAAAATAAGTGTAGAAGCTTTTCAATTAAATATGGTCAAGAACAGTCTAAAAAGAAAACACAAATTCAAAATGACATATTGAGTGAAATAAATAATCTTCTCAGAAGACCACTAAATGAAAATGAAAAAATGAGACTGCATGTTCAACAAGAGAATCTTGACAAACTGTATATAGAAAAAGCGAGAGGAGACTATAAGATCAAGAGCCAAATGGCTCGAATATGGTGAAAATAATTCCAGTTATTTTTAAACTGAAAAAAAAAAACTTGGTCATTCTCAAAAATTCCTAAAAGAGTCTTTATGTACATAACATCCTTATTTCTGACAATAAAATTATAAATTCATATATTTCCAACCTCTATCAAAATCGTCTCGGGTTACATGTGTAACCCTTGTTCCCTGAAAAAAGCGGAACGAGATGCTGTGCTTTGCTAAGCGCTTTGGGAACAATCCTGCATTGTGACCAGCTGTGAATATGTGTGTAACACGTCAATGAACATTGACCGGAATTTATAGCCTCGGCTGGTGAGAGCATTAGATGCACCTGTGGCCAGGCTATAAATAGAGTCGTCACCAGCATGTCGTCAGATATTTTTTCTGAAGAGCAGTCCTGGGACGTCCCAGTGCGGCAAAGAAGCGCAGCATCTCGTTTCGTTTTTTTTCAGGGAACAAGAGTTACACATGTAACCCGAGACGTTCCCTTTACAAAAAGCTTCACTATGACGCTGCGCTTTGCTAAGCGCTTTGGGAACGCAATACCCACGCTGCCGCACTGGGGCCTCATAGGCCAGGGCCATAGCATCCCTCACCCAATGTGACATAGTCTGCTTGGTAGCGGCCGCCCCCCTGTTGTGGCCCCCATAGCAGACAAATAACTGTCCTGACTTACGCCACTGGCTGGGACTGGGCAGAGTCCATGAAGTCTTTCCTGCTCCGGCATTAAAAACGGCGGGGAGCAGAAGGCTTCCAGAGTGACAAGACGTAGTGTCAAAAAAGGCACCTCAGAAGGTCCCTCCTGTCCAGAATCGCCCAAGGCGAGCCATCGAGGAGGGATATCAGCTCTGAGAACCAAATCCTGTTCGGCCAGCGAGGCGCTATCAGTAAGAGGCAAGACCCTTGCTGGCGAACTCTGGCCAAGACTCCCGGGAGCAGAGAAACTGGGGGAAACGCATACAGACACACTCTGGGCCATGTATGCGCCATCGCGTCCAGACCCAGGGGGGCTGGGTGACTCAGGGCGAAGTAGAGGAGACATTGCGCTGTTCATAGAGGTGAAGAGGTCCTCTTCTACCATGTACAATCTCACCCAGATTTGTTCCACTACCTAGGAGTGGAGTTTCCACTCACCCGTCGGTATTTTCTATCTGGACAGTAAATCTGCTCCCACATATGGGCATCCAGGGATATAAAGTGCCCTGAGTGACAGCGGCTTGCCCTGGGCCCCAAGGAGAATCCGACGGGCCAGAAATTCAGCTGACGTGAACGTGGACCTCCTTGATGGTTTATGTAAGAAACTATGGTAGCCTCTGGAGGAAGTATTTCAGGGCCAGAAATACAGCCATCAACTCATGACAGTTACTGTGACAACCGAGCTGACGACCCTCCCAACCCCTTGAGCTGGACGACCACTTAAGACCGCTACCCAGCCCATCAGGGAGGCGTCTGTTGTTAGCAGCCTGCGACGACGAGACGCACCTAGAGTGGGACCCAAGGTAAGAAACCGGGGTCTGAACCACATAGCAAGGGAACGAAGCATGCGGCGCGTAACCTTTATTAGCCCTAGGGGACTGGCCCTTGGATGAAGTCCCCTGGCTTTTAGCCACAGCTGAAACAGTCTCATATGGAGAAGGCCCAAAGGGATCACCGTTGACGCAGATGCCATGAGACCAAGTATTTGTTGATACTGGTGAACAGTGCGACCTTGACCTAGCCTGAGTTTGCTCAGGGTGTTCTGAATGGACGTGATACGAGCGGGAGACAACTGTACCCGCATCGTGATCGAATTCCATATAACCCCCAGATAGGTGATTCCCTGGGTGGGAGAGAGAACGCTCTTTGACGCTGAGTCTCAGACCCGGAGAAACCAGATGAGCTAAGACAATATCCCTGTGCTGAACTGCCAGTTCTTGGAGCTGTGCTAAGATCAGCCAGTCATCTATTTAATTCACGAAGGAGCCAGTGCTGCATCCATGCATTTTGTGAATGTGCGGGGTGATAGGGCTAGGCCGAATGGAAGAACCCGATACTGGAAGGCTTTGTCCCCAAAAGTGAACCTCAGGAACTTCCTGTGCTGTGGCAGAATTCCAATATGGAAATATGCATCCATGAGATCGATCGTGATCAGCGTGAACAGGGTTCAAGCCTCAAAGATCTAAAATTGGACGCAGGAAGTATCTGCTGTAATAGCATGAGACTTTCTCTGGAAGGGGAACACGTTCATGGCCCCTTTGACCAAGAGATTTTGCAGCTCTCTGCACAGTAGACATGTCTGCTCCGGTTTCACGGTAGTGGGAACCACGAAACGCGGAGGGTGGCGAGCGAATTGAATTCTGTAGCCTCTTTCTACTGTCTTCAGAACCCACATAGAAAAAAGCCTGGCAGAAGTTTCCACGCTGACAGGTTCTCTGAGATGGGTATCAATTTCGACACTTCCTGTTGAGGGGATGTCGAGTGTTTCCCGTCCTGGATAAAGGCAGGAAGCATCGGTACACCCAACTCTTTGTTGGAAGCCTCTGTCACCAAAGGCGGCGGGAGTGAAGAGGTTTCGTGAGGGTCGACGTGGATGGTACACGTGCCCCGTCCCGAGAGGAATCACCCCCACAAGGCTGGGTACAAGACCGTCAGGGTTTCTTTCTTTTAGAAATCCCGACCCTGAGGTCCTGCTTCGGGGACTGCTGAGGGCGATGAGGCTGTCCCCAGTCTTTACGAGGGGGAGCATGACTCGCCACGCTCTGCCTAGCAGAGTCGGGCCGGGACTGGGTGGCCGACGGCCCCGCCTCCTGAGTGCGGCAAGGAAAAAAATAAATATAACTGTATTCATGGTGTCTCCGAAGAGACCGGAAGGCAAAAGAGTGGGAAAACTCTGTCCTTATCCTTGATGCCCGAAAGGTTAAGCCATAAATGCCTCTCCGTGCTGACTAAAGCGGACATAGACCGACCAATGGCACGGGCTGTCTGCTTGGTCACACAGAGAGATAAATCTGTGGCCCGACGACGTTCAGAAAAGGCTTCTTCATCGGCGTTGCACCCGCACTCAGGTCTTTAAGTAGGTCAGCCTGGTACGCCTGTAACACGGCTATGGTGTGCAGCACAGCACCAGCCTGACCTGCCGCTTGATAAGCCCTCCCCACTAGCATGGAGGTAGTCCAGCATGGCTTAGTGGGGAGAGCGGGTTTCTTTAATGATGATGCCGAACTAGGTGAGAGATAGCCCGCAAGGCAGCATCATTTAATACCCCCATGTCAGCACCCACGATAGTCGAGTATAAAGACGTCAAGGGTACGTGAACACGGGAAGTATATGGGTTCCTCCATGAGCGTGAAAGCTCGTCATGGAGGTCATTAAAAGAAAGGAAGGGACTAATATAGCATTCCCTTTTTTAAATTATTATTATATATATATATTTTTTATTTTGGCCACCAGACAGAAATCTGTCTTATAATTTGGAGCGTTTGGGGGGCCTGAGTAACCACCTTGAGTAATTTCTAAGCCGCTTTATTATTATGCGTGAAATGTACAGAGGTTCAGCGCCCCCCTCGTGAAACGAAGAGGCGCCGAGGCGCGCTTCAGGCTTACGAGAAGGATCAGCTGGATCTGGGGAGAGAGCGAGCGTTAGGGATGGACCAGTCTCTCGCTCCTCAGCCAGATATATGCGAGAGCCCCACGATGAAAGAGTGGGCGCTGACTCCCGGAAGTAATCGAGGCAAGTGCAAAGCATTTCGCCCGAAAGTAGGTCACAATGCGTGCACTCGCCCTGCCCCAACGCGAGAGCAGCATGTTCTTTCCCCAAACAAACAAAACAAAACTGATGCGTGTCCCTGACAGTCATAGAACGTTGACAGGGAAACAAGCATCGTTTGCTTTGCTTCTCCGTAATTTTTCCACCTTTTTCTTTTCTTTTTATTTATATATATATATATATATATATATATAGAAAGAGGGAAAGGAGAAAAGGTTCACTGCGCACTGCCTAACAAATTCTAAATCCTAGCAGAGGAAAGAAAGTTTCTGACAGGCTTGTGAGACACACGGCACAGTATGCTCTGAAGAAAATGGATCTGACGACACGCTGGTGACGCCTCTATTTATAGCCTGACCACAGGTGCATCTAATGATCTCACCAGCCGAGGCTATAAATTCCAGTCAATGTTTATTGAAGTGTTACACACATATTCACAGCTGGTCACAATGCAGGGATTGTTCCCAAAGCGCTTAGCAAAGCACAGCATCATAGTGAAGGTTTTTGTAAAGGGAACTTTATTCCTCATCTTTCAATTTTGAATGGTGTGAAACATTTTTCAACAGAGTTGATCACTTTATACCCAAAATCTCTCTGTATATCTCAAATGTTTGTGAAAGTGCCTTATCATTAGAAGAGTTAGAACATACATTATCCAAAGCTGCTTTAAATAAAAGTCCTGGCCCTGATGGCTTACCTTTTGAAATTTATAGGACTTTTTGGAAGGATCTAAGAGATTTGATTTGAACCTAAACCAAATAAAGATAGTCTTTATATTGAAAATTGGCATTCCATCATACTATAAATTATTAACTTCTCTATTTGCTAAAAGATTGAAGTCTTGTCTGGAAGAAATTATTTCAATAACACAGTCAGATATGAAGGGTAGACATATCTCAAATAATATTCGCCTTGTATTACATATATTAGACTCCTCTGATCATGGTTAAGATGGTGCCATTATTTTGTTTCTAGACTTTTATAAGGCCATTTATTCTGTTGAACATGAATTTATATATACAGC
Source organism: Xyrauchen texanus (assembly GCF_025860055.1). Classification (NCBI taxonomy): domain Eukaryota; kingdom Metazoa; phylum Chordata; class Actinopteri; order Cypriniformes; family Catostomidae; genus Xyrauchen; species Xyrauchen texanus. The sequence goes on along the minus strand of NC_068300.1, from coordinate 40,781,374 downwards.
TTTAGATACATTTGAATTTGGAATAACATTTAAAAAATGGTTCAAAATATATACAAAGGTATAAAAAGCAGTGTTGTCCTTGCAGGAGGAACTTCAAAACATTTTGTACTTAGTAGGGGTATACAGCAAGGTTGCCCGATTTCCCCTTTCTTATTTTTGAGAGCAGTAGAATTACTGAATCTTTATACAGTGGATTGTATTAGTGCTGAGGGTATAAGAATTGCTGACAATATTGTCTTAATCAGTCAGCTGGCAGATGACATGTATTTTTCTTCAAGATGAAAACCAGGTTCTGAGTGTTATGGATGGATTGGAAATCTTTTCAAAAGCTTCCGGCTTTCTAATTAATAGGGATAAGTGTGAGATATTAACTGTTCATGAATCTAACAAATCTTCTATTTGTGGAGTGAAAGTCAAACAATCAGTGAAATATCTTGGAATCACAATAAAAAAAAATCGGCTTGTGAAAGACTGACAACTTTTCTCCTAAGATATAGAAAACAAAGACTGGCTTCAAAGGGATGTGTTTTGTTGGGTTTTATTTTAACTGTAACAAATTGCCCATTAAACTAGCTAATTTCCACAGCAAGCACTGGATTCATGGAAGTTAGCTTTCAAGTAACAATAAGTATTTTGCATAGAAACAGGACCATATTTAACAAATTTGTGCTGAGAAGAATTTTATTTGTATCTCAATCTTCATTGAGAATAGCAGGAATTCAAATAGTTACTAAAAAAATGTATCAAAGATAACATGTTAATGTCACTCGTATTGAGAATCGAGGGTGATTAATAGCAATTAAGCTTCTTCATCTTATTAAAGAGCCCATATTATGCTAATTTACAGGTTCATGATTTTATTTTGGGGGTCTACTAGAATAGGTTTACATGATTTAATGTTCAAAAAAACAAATTTTCTCATACTGCATGTTTCTGCTAAACCTTTTTTCATCCTCTGGCTCAAATGCTCTGAATTATACCCCTTTCCGAAAAAGCCCAGACTGCTCTGATTGGTCAGCTGGCGTGTAGAGCATGTGTCAGAAATGTAACGCCTCTTACCATAACAGAGTTTCAGGCTTCCTTAACAGCTGAAAACACTATTGTAACTATGGTCGATGGCGTCGGTTTTTGCTGTACCAGTTTGAGTTTGATAATGAAAGTTTGGAAGAGCAAGCTGATCGACCCGAACCACCTTCGCAAGCACGACTTGAGCAGGATTTTTCACAGTGGTAAATTAATTTTGTAACTTTCTTACAAGAACACTGTTGATTATTGTGATCCTAACTAAGCTTCAAGTAAAAGATATGTAATGCATCTAAGTTAGTCATCTTTTGCTGGAATTGTATTAGAGAGTTAGTGAGCAAGTTAGCTGTGGACTACCGATAGTGGCCATAACATTACAGCTTGTAATTATATAGTTGTATAAGACTCTTGAGATTGACCATTTTGATTCACAGTTTTAGGTAAAAGCCGGCCCACAGCTGAATAGTAAACCCTTACCAAAACAATAACATTGAATTGCAGATGTAAAATTACAATTTGTAATAATAAATCCATCAACAACTTTGATCACTATGTATGATAGTAAGAAAAATAAATCGGCATAATTCTACACAATTGAAGGTAAAAGTGGGACCGCAACTGATTAGCAAAAAACTATTTAAACACAATAACATTAGCTAGCAGGTTAGCAGAGGCCTAAGTAAATTCAGTAGCAGATGAATCCATTAATAATCAAGCATATTTACAGGTTGTGATCCTGTTGCTCCAGATTCTCTCAACAAAATGGGAACTGCACAATCTTTCAGAAGTAAACGACTTGAAAATCCGGCATTGGTTGTGGTTGCACTGCTAAATAATTCAAATACATTTTAACCACTGGTTCTTCAGTTCGTTTGCCTTTGGACGTCCAAACAGGTTTCGCTTTTGCAGTGAAGAAAACAGCATCTTCTTGACATGGCGACAACACTAACCCATCTCATCATAGTGACGTAGATACTTTACGGAAGAAATGGCTGGACTACAAACAGCCCGTTTCTTGTAGTTCTTGAGCAGTTTTGTCAGTGGGAGAGAATACTCCCTTTTGCGTGGACTTTGTTCTTTGTAACTTTGCAGACCTTTTGCATTCACAAACAGCTATATTACACACTAAAAGAAAGGTAAAATCCCAAAAAGCATAATAGGGCCACTTTAAATCCTTGCTACAATACTCACCGCCAAAGGAAGAACCACTTCGTTTAATGATAGGAGTAGATTTGTTAGATCGTAAGTGCAACAACATACATATTAGAAAAACTTTACTTTCTAAGACCAGTTTTGCTCCAAAAGCAATGGTTTTATGGCAACAAAGTTATCCTTCAATAACTTTTCATAATGTCTGATCTTTACATAACCTTTTTATAATACCAAACAAGGTCAGAGAGATTCATAGTAATATCCTTCACAATTTTTACTCTTGCAATTTATTCTTATCTAAATTCATGGAAATCTGACCAGAATGTTCTTTTTTGTGGTTCTGAAATTGAATTTATTTGAATCTGAATTTACTGAATTTGAATCCTTTTCAAATTAATTTTGGACTGAGATCTCATTACATCACTTTACTTCATTAACAATCTAATTGACATCAAAGATGAAATGGTCCTGTTTCTATTCTGTAACACTGGTTCTGTTCTCTTAGACTATGCTGCCAAAATCCAAATATAATTTCCACAAATCCAGAGAGATAGCTTCTAAACCTAACTTTATTTTATTTCGCTCTGAGATAAAAGGTTTTGTTGATTCTCTATATAAACTTAAAAGAAACAAAAACGCCTTTAAAACATCCGAGATCTTTAATGGGATTGTGAAATCTGCTATGAATGGTGATGTAATATTGGAATGAGGATTTTATCCTTTTATTTTGCTTTTTGCTTTGTTTGTTTCTTTGTTTTCCCTTTTTGCCTTCGTTTTGTGTCCCTCGTATATATCGTTCAGGAGATTATATGTACAACAACAAAAAAAAAAAAGAGAAAAAAAAATTCACTTCCTTGATTTGTTCCTTGAATCTTTTTCCACCTCTTCTCTCAATTTTTTCCGGTTTACTAAACATTGCAACCCTTTCATCACTTCTCATATCAGGGTCTGATTTAATCGAGTAGGTCTGTTTTTAAGGGGCGTTGTTGTTTCCGGATTGAAGGTAAGATTAAAAGGCCTCAAATATATCTGCATCTGGAGGAGTGCACTTAATACCGGGCCTCTACACTATGCGAATCCTCATTCAAAGTAAATTCTTGCCAGTATGAGAGCATTACCTCTCACATCACTTACCTTACAGACACTGGACGCTTTGATTAAATCTTCATCCTGGAGAAGAGAGAATATACTGATCAGACAGTCCAGAGGTAAACTCCGGCAAATCTCCATTCTGACGTCGGCTCGTTACTTTCAGTTTCGTGTTGACGTCATTTTGACACACTCTACGGTATAACCTCAGGGACAAACCATACTCATAGTTGACCATATATTGGAAAATATATATATAATATAATATATGAAAAATATTAATACTACATTCAGTCCTATGTGTGCTTCGAAGTACACCATTAATGTTTTAATGTCAAACCATTAATGTTTTTAATCGAGTAGTGTGAAATCGTTACCTTTCATTGTAGATGATCTTTCAGGCAGTGTGTGAACTGACCATTTACAGACTCGCAGACATGAACAATTTATTTTTTCTTAAAATCTTAAAGAGTTCTTTTGATGTTGATATGAGCTGATAAGACCACAGATTTCTGATGTATGTATGGAAAATGTCCTCAAAGTAGTTTATTTTTTTCTGCACCTGGTTGTAATTTATTTATTTATTTAATTATTTTCATTTAAATAATACAAATGAGTATGAAATGTGACCGTCATGACAAAGAGTTTACACATAATGCAGATGTCCTTTGTGGCCAGTGCCTACCCTTACATAAAATATTCTCATATTTAAACATATATAAGTCAAAATCAATCTAATATCCAGAGTGAGAGAGCAAGATTATTGACAGCAGTTTTCCATTCCAGGACAGAACATCACCAAACCTTTTCTGTAGTGACTTTCAAGTGAGTCATGCAGTTGAATGCAGTAATAAAAGGAAATCTTGTCTTGATATGATGCCCAACAGGAAAAGACACAAATGCACAAGGTGGTGATTGAAACTGCTTTGGCTGAGGTAAGGCAGGACGGAGAGAAGAAAACCTATAGGCTACACTCTTTAACTATACTAATAGTGGACTGGTTTGAGGACTCATAACATGCGCTGCATTAAGTGAAATTTAGAAGAGCAACACTTTTCATCTGTCCAAAATTTAGTTGAAATTTGTTATTTCGTCCAGTGAATTGTTGCACAATATTTTGTATTATTTTATTATCAAAATCATCTCGTTAATGTTGTATTATTAAGAAGTTCCGGGTTTAAGTTAAGCTCAGTCAACAGCATTTATGGCATAATGTTGATTACCACAACACTAATTTTACCACGTCCCTCCTTTTAAAAATAAAATGAAAGTAAACATTGAGGTTACAGTGAGGCGCTTACATTGGAAGTAAATGGAGCACATTTTTGGAAGGTTTTTTATAAAAGCGTACATTAAATCTTCTGTTAAAACGTGTGTATTATTTGAGCTGTAAAGTTGTTTAAATGGTTGTTTACCAGGATTACAGGGGCACGGCTTATTGTTTCCATCTTGTGTCTATACTTTTGAAACTGTGAGTATTTTAATGTTTGCGGATTGGCCCCATTCACTTCCATTGTAAGTGTCTCACTGTAACCACATTTTTGCTTTTTTAAAGAAAAGGAGGAAAAAGTCCAAATAAATTTTTGTGATAATCAACATTCTGCCACAAATACTGTTGATTGAGCTTAACTTGTATTGAACCTGGAATATTGCTTTAATAACTTCTCAGGTACAGTTCAAAATAATTAGCATCTTTTTTTTATTTTTTATTATTATAATGCTCAAAATTATTTCAGGCCAAAGATGTTCATTGTATGGATAACTATTTCAACAACTGCTTTTTCTGTTTAAAAAGCCATAATTTTTAATGTTTAGCTAAAATAATATGTTACAAATTGTCTAATTGTGGGAAAATGTGACAAACAAAGAAAAAAACTCCTTATGGTACGTTGTTACAGTCATGTCCAGAACATTAGAAATCTACTTGCATTTGTATCAGGTGTTAGAGGTCCATTTAACTAATGATGCCAATAGGGGGAGTAATTGCAAAATAATTTTCAGGACATGAGGCAACGCTTAACCACTTAAATGTTGTTAATGTGTAAAACTTTTTTATCTTCATTAAAAGTTATTATGTGCCATTCTTAAAGGAGGAGGGGCAGAAAACTAATACATTTTCAAAAATCTACTGTAACCTTTTCTAAAGCACCTGCAACCAAATGCAATCCTCAGTTTTACTAGCTTCCATTTCTTTACTAGCTTTCACATCAAAATAAACCGGACTTATTGTTCCCTAGAAGATTTAACTTAAAATACACTACATTTTATATGTTTGGAAACACTATTTTGTTCATTTTTTAAAGAAATGGAAGCTTCTTACCTAGAATGCATTAACTTTATTAAAAACACTACCTTAAACATGAGTAATGCTGCAAATTAATTCAACTGTTTGAAATAAATGTTTTAGATTTTATTTATTATCAAAATCCAATTTTTACATGTGATGTCAAAGCCACATTTTCAGCAGTCATGACTCAAGTCTACTAAGATAATAATATGTCACATAATCCTTAAATATAATTTTAATACTTGTATAAATTTGGTGATCAATAAACATTTCTTATTATTAGAACACTTGAAAATGGTTGTCCTGATCAACGAAATATGTACATCACAATTCAGTGTGTTTTTTTCAGTTGCTGAAGTATTGAGTACACTTGCATTTCTTGCAAGTCTCTTTACACTTGCAAGTCACATTTTGCTTATATAAATAGCCAAAAAGAAACAGATTTCTCTAGAAATGCATCAGTCAATTGATCTTTGAGATGAATGCTATTCTATGCACTACATTATTGAAAGAAAAAAAGCAAACTGGATCTGACCAGGATAGGGAAAGAAGTGGATGGCCTAGATACCATAACAAAAAGACAAGTCCATCAGAGTCTCCAGTCTGAGAAATAGACACCTCACAGGTCTTAAACTGGTAGCTTCAATTAACAGTATGCCAAACACCAGTTTCATATGTAAAAGTGAAGAGAAGATTCTAGGATGTTGGCCTTTAAGACAGACTCTCAAAGAGAAAGCCACATCTGACACTAAGAAGAAACTGACAATGTCCAAAGAACTTAAATGAGCAGTATACCCAAAAATGCATTTAAAAAGAAATAATAATTTACTCATCCTCATGCCATCCCAGATGTGTATGACTTTTTGTCTTCTGCTGAACACAAGCAAAGATTTTTAGAAGAATATGTTCTGAAGTGACATGATAGGTGTGTCTGAGAAACAGATCAAAATTTTTTTGTTTTTATTTTACTTTAAATTCTCCTCCCTGCCCAGTAGCTGGCGATATGCATGAAGAATGTGAATAGCCAAAAACAAAAGAAGAATGTGAAAGTGGAGACTGATAGTAAAAAAACACTTAAATACTGATATATTTCTCTGATATGTTTCTCATGATTCTTACTTTTATGCTGCACCTTCAAAGTTCTGGCCATTATTCACTTGCAATGTATAGACCTACAGAGCTGAAATATTTTCTAAATATCTTTGTTTGATTCATATATCCATAATGTTCATTTCTAATCATTAACCACCCAATCAACGAAGTTTGAGGTGTTGAGCTGTTGATAGAAAAGTTTGATCGTAAGGTCCATTAGAAGTGCTCTACAAACAAATTAAATTTTTGTGAAATGCTGCAGGAAAGAAAATGAAACTTCATCTGAAGATCTAGAATAAACTGACTGCTGAATGTATGAGGTATCATTGCTGCAAGTGGAGGATTCTTGGTAGAACAGAAAGTTTGGAGTACAGCATTTATTTAAACAGAAAATTTAATTTTCTACATTTTAAATGGTTTTACTGTAATTCTTGATTAATTGAATGCACCCTCAATTAATAAAATAAACATTTTCTTTCAGAAACACAAATATGTTTCCAATTTTTTTTCGGGATCCTGTTCATGTTAATTCTGTTTATATGGACTGTGTTAATCTGATGTACATACCCCTATGCTTTTTAAAAACTACATTCAAAACAAATCTGCCATTTTTAAATAAAAGTAGCCTATTTTAACTTGTCAAAATGTTTCTACCATTTCTTTTAAACTGAACTGAAACTTCACTACTTTCTGTTGCATGCCATAAACATATAATTTGTTAATTATGTAAAATTATAAGCTATTTGTGTAATCATTTAAAAAATTTAATAAATATGTTAATTATTGGTAAATTAAAATGATTATTAAACTATTTGTAATTTATAGGGCTGTTCAATTCAAAACGTGTTTTTACATTAGTCAGTATAGCTAAACATTTGATTATATATATATATATATATATATATATATATATATATATATATATATATATATATATATATATATATATATATATAAGATACAGCTCCAGTAATGCATTTCAGATTTGGCGGAACACGCCCAGATATATAAGCAACAGGCTGAGGAGACAGTAGCCAGACCGGCACATTTCTTCTACCTGCGCAACAATGCGCACTGAACACAGTCTGGATTCATCCTGAAGTCTTGGACAGCGGGATTTATATATCCTGGGAAAAATTATACTTCTTGGAAATTTGCTTCAGATTGACTTGAGTTAATAACAGACTGGCTACTCACAGTGAAAATTCACTTTCTCTTTCATTGAGTGAAAACGAGTTGAGACCATAATGAGCCGAAAAACACGACGCTGGATATTTCGCATTTTCCTCTGTCTCGGAATAATATACTTGAAAATGGGGTGAGATGATGAAAAAGGCATAAATTCAAAGAACAGCATATAATATCTTTATTTTTTCTCTCCTATTGGAATAGTATATTTCCACAGTCTGTTCTGATTTCAAGTCTGTGTTTAGAGATTTCATTTGGAAATTACAGATTCTGCTTTTCGCACTGTGAAAGTATTTAGCCGGGTAACCGAATAAAGGTAGGCTACGTAACGTGGCAACTAAATTAGGGTGAATTTTACTAAACCTGTCAAGAATATTTCCTGGTCCTATTTTACTCCAAAATCAAAAGAAACAAATAAGAAATCATATTTTGCATAGGCCTTGGATAAGATTTTTACAGTGTGACATTAATTTCATAACATTAATTGCCTCCCCCTCCCAATTCTCATTTCCACAATGCGAAAAATAAAGTGGTTATGATAGGCTATTATTTTGTATTTACATTTTAAATTAACCAATTCATACATCGTCAATTTTCATTTAAAGACATACACCATCCCTTGGTATAGGCCTACTGCCTTTCATTTTCGTTGAATTTCATTCAAACAAAAACATACAACTGCATCTTTTTCCTACTATAATCTGAAAACAGTTGGAATAGTAAAAGTGAAACGTCCAGACGTGTTATACGGATATTACAGGCTTATCTTAATGTTCCCAAATGTAGTCTTCATTCACTTTATGTAATTTAATATCATCTTTTTTAACTGATTTTGTATTGGTTTGGTGTTAATTTTCTTGACAGGTTTCTTGAGAATCAGCCGTTCGTGCTTTTATTCAGAAAAATAAATAAATAATACGACGGAATAAATGACTACATTAGGTTACAGAATCAAAATAATTTTGAATGGCTACCGTAGGTACAAACTGCATGTTAATGTCTGGTGCGCACCTCGCAAGGCTCTCTGGAAATGATAGGATCGCCGTTGGCCGCCTCCGATGTGCGCTTGCAGTCAGAGTAAGATTCCAGCGCTTAAATAAAGCAAAGGACGCACCAGATCATTCCTTTATTAACTTGAGATTTTGATGCATATGTCTGGCATTATGAGCTGTATCTCTTTTTTAATTAAAGCCATCACAGGTATTTTGAACAGCAACATGCCTCCATTTTTGCTTAATTGTGCAAGTATCTCGTTAACTAGTTGTTCTCTGGTCAATTGTAGAGGGTTCTCTACTGTACTGGCGCTGGGAGCGAGCATTATATGCAACAAGATCCCCGGACTGGCCCCCAGACAGCGGATCATCTGTCAGAGCCGGCCGGACGCGATCATCGTGATTGGAGAGGGCGCGCAGATGGGCATCAACGAGTGCCAGTTTCAGTTCAAAAGCGGCCGCTGGAACTGCTCCGCCCTCGGCGAGAGGACCGTCTTCGGAAAAGAGTTGAAAGTGGGTATGTTGGAAATCTGCACAAGCATGTCTAAAACAATATGAAAATGTCACGGAAATGTTTAGTTTGTTTAACCTGAGGTAAAACAGTTACCTCCTTTACTAGTCACAGTTTGCTCGACACAAAGATCGACCGGTGAAGATTTCCGTGCCACATGCCAGAGATGTCTGGCAGATGAGATATATGAGCGCATGTTTTTTCCAAAGCATCTTTTCAAACCACACAAACCTTTCATTAATGATTCAAGCATGAGGAGGTATTTCTTTAAAATAAAGGTTCTTCAATTGTTCTTTGCAGCAGCATCTATTCATAAGGTAGGCCTAACCCTATTCTTATCAAGAATATAGTATATGGTTCTTTGGAAATTAAAAAAAGCTTTTAAAGAAGTATTCTTGGTTCAAAACAAGTTAAAGGTGCACATTTTAACTTTCTTAATTTTCAGTTTCAGAAACTCAATATTCATTGGCAGCCATTATTAATTGAATCCATGAGTGACAGTGTCCAATAACAGGATGGATTGGATTCCTCATCTCATGTGATTGGTCATGATTTTATATACATGTTTCAAAAAGACTATTAATTTCTTGTGGAGTAAAACTTTTAATCAGGAAAAAAATCACTGTGAACCTTTAAGCTCAATCGCCACACTTGTGGCATAATGTTGATTACCACCAGTGTTGGGTGTATCAGATTGCAAAGTAATTAGTTTATGTAATCTAATTACTTTTAGTCAAACCATTACATTTAAACAGATTACAGATACTTAATTTCAATGAAAGAAATTACTTTTAAGTATATCACTTAAGCCAGTGGTTCTCAACCCTGTTCCTGGGGGTCTCCCAACACTGCACATTTTGTTTATCCAAAATGTGTAGTGTTGAGGGACCCCCAGGAACAGGGTTGGGAACCACTGACTTATGCTAAAGTAATATGCTACATTTAAAATATGAATTTATGTATGTCAATTAGTGTTTCTGTGACAGCTGAAGGGTGTGCGAAAATGAATGAGGAGAAAATATAGACATTTTGAATTTGAATGAAAAACTAAAAACTTTCCTGAAAAACTGATTTAGAAAGTAATATAAAAGTAAAATAAGTAGTAATGTGATTACTTTTAGATAAAGTAACCAGTAAAGTAATCTGATTACTTTTGAAGATGCAATTAGTAATTTGTTGTGGATTACTTGTTTTGAGTAACTTGCCCAACACTGATTACAAATATTAATTCTGACTTTTCCCTCCTTTTTTAAAAAAAGCTAAAATCTTTGTTCCAGTGAGGCACTTACATTAGGTGGGTTTCCATCCAACTATTTTTATGCACATTTTGAAATTGTGCAAAGAAATCCTAAATGGAAAAGCTTGATATGCGAATAAACCTTCTAAATTCGCTATTTTATGCGCTAGGAGGATGTGGATTTTCTAGCGTTTCGCATTAGTTAAAATGTGCATTAAGGTGATGGAAACGGTTTATTAGCAAAACGAGGACGTTTTGACCATTCGTGTTATGAGTGTGCAATAGCTTGATGTGACTAGTCTACCGAAAGGTTTGACCTTGGCAAATAATTATTTGAACATAGTGCTTGTCATTCGGAAGTGTTTAACCCAAAGCTGGTCGATAAAGTGGGTCCTCACAATCCACCAGAACAGTTTTGAGAGCAGGTGCTCCCAGGTATGCGGAGACTGGCGGTGTGTGGGAATCGCAGCTATTTCAGCTCACATTATATCAGATATTGCACTTATTCTGCAGTGTCTCATAGATGCATTTAATAAAATTAGATACTTGCTCCAATCTTGCAAATAAAACTGCCCCCAAAGCAGAGAGAGGTCATTCAGCTGCTCCATCATGATGAGGCGGCTCATTCGTGATAATGCGCATTACATAGTGGATGGAAACACGCAATCATTCGTATTTTCGAAGTCAAATTTTAAGAAATACGCATAAAAAATGCTAAATATTTTAGATGGAAACAAAGCTAATGGAATTGAACACAGTCAATCCATAAATGTTAAAATACCCACTGTTTCAAAACTATAGCCACAAGATGTAAACAATATGCATGTTAAAATGATAACACACACATCCCAAAGAAACAAAGATTTAAACAACTTTACAACGCAAATAATTTGTGTGAAAAGTGCAAATCAATCCCAGAACAACAGCAAAGGACCTTGTGAAGATGTTGGAGGAAAAAGGTAGACAAGTATCTACATTCAGTAAAATGAGTCCTATATTGATGTAACCTGAATGGCTGATCAGCAAGGAAGAATCCACTGTTCCAAACCAGCCATAAAAAAAAACAGACTACATTTTTCAAATGCACATGGGACAAAGATCTTACTTTTTGGAGAAATGTCCTCTGTTCCGATGAAACAGAAATGTAACTGTTTGGCCATAATGACCATCTTTATGTTTGGAGGAAAAGGGTGAGGCTTTCAAGCCAAAGAAGACCATTCCAACTGTGACGAATGGGGGTGGCAGCATCATGTTGTGGGGGTGCTTTGCTGCAGGAGGGACTGGTGCACTTCACAAAATTGATGGCATCATGAGGAAGGAAAATTATGTGGATATATTGAAGCAACATCTCAAGACATCAGCCAGGAAGTTAAAGCTTGGTCGAAAATGGGTCTTCCAAATGGACAATAACCCCAAGCATACCTCCAAAGTTGTGCCAAAATGGCTTAAGGACAACAAAGTCAAGTTATTGGAGTGGCCCTGACCTCAATCCGATAGAAAATTTGTGGGTAGAACTGAAAAAGCATGTGTGAGCAAGGAGGCCTACAAACCTGACTCCGTTACACCAGTTCTGTCTCAATGGGCCACAATTCCAGCAACTTATTGTGAGAAGCTTGTGTAAGGCTACCCAAAATGTTTGACCCAAGTTAAACAATTTAAAGGCAATGCTACTGTAACGGGGGTGTATGATCAGGTTATGTGAAGGACGACTCATAAGATGACTTCTTTTCTTTTCACAATTTATTGGCTCCTGTAGAACACAATGCACATTAATTGCCTTCTGGCTTCCTTTTACTGCACCTCTGCTTCCCCCAGCAGTGTAAAATGAGACTGTTTCATGTATTTAAAATATATTACAAATACATTACATGAGGTATTTTGCTCAAAGTGCACATTACCTATGGAAAACCATTAACACCGTTCTGAAAATATTAAGCATTAAATGCAACAAACACATAAACACAGTACATATGTTTCCTTAAAGAAAATAGCATAACAGCATCACCCGGTAGGCTGAATAAAAAATGTGTAAAATCATAGAGACAACGAAAATTACATTAATAAACAAAAAGAAAACACATACCTGTAGAACACAATGCACATTAATTGCCTTCTGGCTTCCTTTTACTGCACCTCTGCTTCCTAAACATACAAAAATACAGCGTTTACACAAAAGAGGCACTGAAATCTCCGACGAGCTACATTGTTCACATGACACGGCCTGCCTGCCATGGGTAAAATGGCGACAAAAAGTGAATATGAAAACACCGCTAAAAGCGTATTTGCGCAGTCAAACTAACACAGGACTGCTACATAGCATTATTGTATTAACATCACACAATATGCGTTAAAAGTAACTTAAATAATTTAATTTCCAAAGAAAACAATACATTAACCCAGCAGCACATTTCCACACGACTTACCCTCAGCAGTGTAAAATGAGACTGAGGGAGAAGGAGCACTACGGAAGCTTAGGAGGTACAAAAGGGATAGTGTGCAGGTAGAGTCATTTCCACAGGCACATTCGCAAAAATAAAGATAAATAAAAATAACTCAATGAGATCAAATTCACAGAACTCTCAATAAAATAAGAATTATTAAAAAGTGCATTTTTAACTCCGTTACACCCACCCCCACTGAATTTTATCGAACTTGGGCACCTAGTACACAACCACTGAAGAAAACACTACCAAAATTACAAATTACAGAGGGTCAACATCAAGAAAACCAACACCAAATGTATCCCGTAAGGATGAAGTGGTATGAGGGCAGCGCTAAACCCTCAATTCAGCAACTGGCAACAGGGGTGCCTTGTACACCCCACAAGACCCTAACGCAGTGCAATGTAGGCCCATGATAGTAAAACAAAACTTTTTATAGTTTAAAAGGATACCAAACACCAATACAAAGAAACTATAGACCAAAACATAAGCTATATGGTAATGCTTTAGTCAGTAAAAGCCTTGAACATGGACTTGCAAACAGTCTTAACATTAAACTTTTCCTGAACAACGTCCTGCCTGGACATAGTTTGTATAAGTCTGTTTACAGGTTTGACTAAGCGACCAAATCTTGACCTAACCTGTGTGAGTGCACTGGAGTCACCAGAGTGCATGGGTGAGGTCTGAATAGTAGTGTGTAAAGTGTCTGACAAATTGTCTGCCTGTGTCACAGTATCATGAATGTGGTCCGGTTGTCTCAGGATGTCCACAGCAGTCACAGGTCCAGAGTCATAAGTCAGGTTGTCCTCAGTCAAGACTGGGGAATCGTGAGAGTCACAGGTCATGCTTGTTACATCAGCAACATCCACTTCTGGCTGACTAGGCGCAGGCAACTGCGTGATCCATTCTATGGTTCTTTCCTCAGAGTCCACAGGCTCTGGAACCGTCAAGGAGCTCTGTCCCTCTACCACAGTCATAGCTGAGTGTCCATCACTGCCATCAACAAGACTGTCACTAGCAGTGCAAAGAGTCCTGCTCGCTGTCTCAGAAGAGGTCTCTCCTGCCTCTCTCACATCATCAGGTATTGGGGCTGAGGTTACTGCAACAGACACAGATGAAGCGTGGTCAGACAGTCCAGATGAGTCACCCACAGGGAGGAAATTGACAAGCATCAGCAGGTTCCTGTGGATCACTTTCTCCTGTCCAGTGATTGTGTCGCGGATCCTGTATGTGTGTGTCTCTGTGTTCATGTCCACCACAGTGTAGATTGTTGATTCCCAGCGGTCAGCAAGTTTCTTTTTACCCCTCTCTTTCCTGTTGGCCATGAGCACCCTGTCACCAATGTCAGTTTTGGAGCCCTTCACTCTCTTGTTGTACAGCTGAGCATGTCTACACTGCTCTTTTGCAGCATGGTCTTGTGCAACAACCATTGCTTCTTTCAGATCATCGGCGAGACATGCCACGTACTTGTCGTAGTTTGTCACAGCAGGGTCATGAAGGACACTCCGGAAGAGGACGTCAACAGGTAGGCGAGGGATACGACCAAACATGAGGTAAAAAGGGGGTAGCCAGTCATCTCATGAGCTGTGCAATTGTACATAAAAGTCAGAGTCTGTAAGCGTCGCGGCCAGTCAGCTTTATCTTCAGGAGAAAGTGCGCGAATCATGCCACCCAAGGTTCTATTGAAACGTTCCACACTGCCATTTCCCATAGGGTGGTAAGGGGTTGTGTGTGACTTCCTCACACCTGAGACTTTTAGGAGCTCACTGATCAGCCGACTCTCAAAATTTGCACCCTGATCACTGTGGATCCTCTCTGGGAATCCAAAGACACAGAAGTACCGGTCCCAGAGAACTCTTGCCACCTGCTTAGCCGTCTGGTCTTTACATGGAAACGCCTGAGCCATCCGTGTAAAATGGTCTGTTATTACCAAGACATCAATAGACTTGTTTCTGGAATCTTCTGCCGACCAAAAATCTATACAGACAAGCTCCAGTGGCTTAGTTGACATTATACTTTCTAAGGGGGCCCGTCCCTCAGGCTCAACAGTCTTGCTGACAATGCATCGCTGACAATGACGGACATAGTCTCTCACATCTCTGTCGAGGTTTGGCCAGAAAAATCTCTTTCTTGTCTGAGGCTCCTGGACTGAGCTTGATGTCCAGCTCTGTCATGAACTCCTCGCAGAATATCAGTCTTTAGTGAGTCAGGAACCACATATTGGAAACGTTTTGCCTTGGTTTTCTGGTCTCATGAAACCCTGTACAGCACGCCATTGCTCACAGTGAGCCAGTCCCAATGCTTCAAGTACCTAGTGACATACACTGACTCTTTGAACCTTTCTCTCCTAGAAGGCCTCCTACGTCTCTCAACATAGGACAGAACACGAGAGAGAGTTCCATCCTCCAACTGCTTATCACGGAGTTCCTTTTCAGTGTAAGCTGGTAAGCTATCTTGTCCAGGTGGAACCAACTGAGGTAGGTGTTGCAACACTGAAACAGCACGAGCCCTCGGGCCAGCATCCCACTCAATGTGTGACTGTAGCACAGCAGACACATCCTCCACTTCAACAGATTGGCCGTGCATGCGAAGTGGGCTGCATGCGGACTGGGAGTTGTTACTGACTGGATAAGGTTTCCTGTGACCACTGGATGACCGGAAGGCATTTTGGATGTCTTTGACCTCGTTCAAGAGGCCAGCATAAGGTTCAGCAAGCAGCCTGCTGCCAACACTCTCCTTGACAAATGGCACACGGCTCAGGGCATCAGCAACGATGTTCTGCTGACCAGGGACATACTTGATATCGAAGTCGTAACTCGCCAACTTGGCAACCCAGCGTTGCTCACAGCAGTCTAGCTTTGGCTTAGTCAGGATATGAGTCAGTGGGTTATTATCTGTCCAGATTGTGAATTTGTGGCCTTTTAGCCAGTGGCTGAACTTGTCACAGACTGACCACTTCAAAGCCAGAAACTCCAACCGGTGGGCTGGATAGTTCTTTTGGGACTGAGATAACGACTTGCTGGCGAGCGATGGGCCTGGCACGTGTTTCACCTTCTTGAACTTGAGACAGAACAGCACCTATTCCATCCAGAGATGCATCAGTCAACAGCATAAATGGACGGGTGAAGTCAGGATGAGACAAAACAACACTGTGAACTAGTGAAGCCTTCAGGTTTGCAAAAGCCTCTTCTTGCTCCAGTGTCCAGTCAGATGCACACAACTTCCTGCTTGACAGTTTGTTTTTATATTGCTTGCCTTTCCTTTTTTCACCTTTCAGTAGTTGAAACAGAGGTTGGGCGATGGCAGAATATTTGGGCACGAAATGCTGATAGTAATTAATCATCCCCAAAAATGATCTTATCCGCTTCTGCGACGGAGTAACACCATCAGTCTCCATGAGGTCAGAGCTCATCATTTTTGTGATGCTCTCAACCTTACTGGGGTCCGTTGACACTCCATTCTCATCAATTATGTGACCGAGAAACTTAACAGACCTCCTGAGGAAAAAGCACTTCTTTGGGGCCAACTTTAAGTTGTGGCTATGCAGTCTGTCAAACACCATCTTCAGGCGCAACAAGGCAGTCTCTTCATCAGGAGCAAACACCAACAGATCATCCAAGTAGCACAGTAGACTCTGGTAGTTTTGGTCTCCAAAGATACTGGTCATCATGCGCATGAAACTGCCAGGGCTGTTGCAAAGGCCCTGTGGCAGACGATTATACTCATACAGGCCTATGGGAGTGGTGAAGGCAGAGTATTTCCTGTCGTCCTCATGCAGTAGCATGTTATAGAAACCAGAAGTCAAATCCATTGTGCTGAAGAAACAGTTGCCTCCCAGCGCTGCCAAACAATCTGCCTGGTGAGGGAGGGGATGAGCATCCTTGAAGGTCCTCTTGTTCAACCAGTGAAAGTCTGTACAGATGCGGAGATCTCCGTTCTTTTTCCACACAAGCACCAATGGTGACGCATATTCACTTGTCGATTTCCTGATGATTTCTTTCTCCTCCATCTCGCTCAGTACCTGGCGAAGTTTCTGGTACTGGCCAGGGGGCACTCTCCTGTATGGAAGCCTGAATGGTCTGCTGTCAGACAGGTGTATGCGGTGTATAAAGCCCTTCGCCTCCCCACAGTCCAGGTGGTGGCGTGAAAAGACATCTTCATACTGTAAAACAAGGTTTGACATCCTCCTCTTACAGTCCTCTGAAACTTCACATGATTCAATGTCGACAGTACTGAGCCCAACCGACCTGAGCTTGTCCATGGCGGCGTTTCCATCAGCATTACATGATGCAGCTGATTGGGTGCAGCTGACCAGTGGAGCCTCTGAACGCTCAGCAACGTCCATGTCTTCAATAGACACACAGGAATAGACATCTGCCAGCTTAGCATTGCGTCTCAACAGCACCGGCCTTTCAGATGTGTTGATGAGCTTTAGAGGGACCCACCTGTCTCCCCACAGGGAAGTCACAATCTTCGCAACCAAAACACCTCTTGGAGCTGAGCAGGATGACGTGAGCTCTGTCACGATGGTACTGCCTGGGGAAACAGCTGTGTTTTTGGGTAGTTTGCCCCAGATGAGATACTCATGGCCAGGCTCGAGGCATGTAGCTGAGTTACACCTAACTGTCCCGATTTTGACCGGAACATCCTCACCTCTCCAGGGGTGCAGGCCAGACAGCATAGACAGGAAATGTTCAGCTTCTGGGTCTCTGGCAGGGCAGGGGCCGGACACTGTCTCCCAATAGGACTCACATAGCTTAGACTGATGCAGGATGTGCTTTATAACATTGGTTCCTAGTATTAACTCATCGTGTTGTCCTGGAACTACAAGCGTGGGGACTAACACTTTACAGCCATACACTTCCATTTCCACTTCAAAAGCACACTTTGGCTTAACACGAATTCCACCACATCCAACAAGTACAACATTCACATCCATCAGCTTTTTGTCTGTTATCACCCCGGCATCTCTCAGTTTTGTCTCAGCTGCCTCACTAATGCTGCAAGCCATTGAACTGCTGTCCAACATTCCGCCAATTTTCACTGAATCACCCATTATCACAGATGTGTAGAAAAGACTGCCACTGTTGCCAACTCTGTGAATGTTCTGATAAACAACAACAACTTCAGATTCATTACATGAGTCTTTCACAGACGTGTAAATTATCTCAGCATCAAACATATCATCGGTGTGGGAGTCTAAAGAATGACCTGTACTAACTCCCTCTGGATACAGGTCCTCTAGTTTCCCTCAGACTGGGATTGGGCGGAGTTGTTAGCGGGGCAATTCTGTCTGGTATGGCCTGGAGCAAGGCATACAAAACACAGTCTCTCCGACATGCAGTGGTAAATGGTGGTGTGACTGGACCCATTACAAACTCTACAAGCAGCTTCTCTGGGATGCCTGTCTCGCGCTGTGCGCCGAAATCTCCCACCTCGGATGGGCTGGGAAATATTGCGCTGCTGCATTTTATCCATCATCTCCTGAAATATGTCGACCATTCGAGTGAGAAGTCTATCCTCTGACTGTTGGAGGTTTTGAGCAACAACTGGGACAGAGGCATGGCTTGGAGTACGTTGGGACTCACCTTGAAATGGGACAGGTGCTGAAGAAGAACAAGGAGGGTGACACCCAGGGTGCTGAGCATGGAGAGAGGAAAGTGAGGGGCTTGAATCGGTGCACTGCTCTGGCAACGTCAGACTTGAAGGTGGTAGAGAGGCCTGCTCAGAGGTGATGGTAGTGATGTGGCTTTTCAGCTGAGCAGTGCCAGTTGATCTGTAATCAGCCCTCAGCTCTCTCTGATAATCATCTATCCTCAGCTGAACATCACGTGAGGTCCACTCACGAATTGGCTTACACTTTAAGGTGCAGGACAGCTCTGGGTCGGGGCAGTGTTTGACAAACATGAGGCCCACGTCATCATTCATATTCTCTGTCTGTTTCCCTTGTCTGTGTAACCCTTCAAGAGCTAGGTCTGCTGCCTTGTTCAGTCTAATCCAGTAGTCGACTGGGTTTTCCTTGTGTTTAGGTAGAGTAGCATAAAAGTCTGCGAGTGGGAGACACGAGGGAGCCACACTGAAATAGTGGAGAAGCACATTGTATATCAGTTCAGGTTTTCGTTTAACATCAAGTGCAGGATCACTACGCTGGGCAATCTTCACAACATCTCTGGCCTTGCCCATTAAATGGCTCATAATTTCTTCTGCTTGGTCATGCACAGGAATCTCTTGTTTTCTGAGATGATTTTTAGTCATGTCAATCCAGTCCTGGACTGAGTTTTTGTCAGTGTCGTCACCTCTATAAGACTGAAGTCCTTTATCAGATTTAAGATGTACTGTCACATGTGGGAGGTCACGTTTATTAACATCACAGTGTGTGTTCTGGTCGGGAGAAAGAGTCTGATGGTCACCAGTCATGTTCACAACACCAGCTGACATCAGCTTTGCAACAATGGATTCACCTATTTGAGCACCTAGCTGCCCTACCATATCTGTGAGATGGTGAATGACATCAGCATCACTGCCAGGTTTGGAAATGTGGGGACCATCCCTAAAATACCCACTAACAGGAGTACATCCCGGGCTCTGACCTAGCCCTGTATCTGTATTATCAACATTTATACACTTGGAATGTCCCACATCCCTACTGATAGTACCATCATTGAGCCAAGCACCCCTACCTTTTGGAAGACTAGGACTAGCAAATGTATCCATAGTTATATTATAGCATCTGCTTTCAATTTATCAAATATACTTGCGTTGTGTGTACTCATAAAAAAAAAAGAATAGTAATAGCAGATTAATCTGAAGAACAAAATGATGTATACAACATTAACGAAGGTCACCAAAAACTGATTTGGAGTACTACACCCTAACCCACAGTTTTGTCGTTTTTTTGTTTGTCCATTTTGCTTTGTCGTTTTAACCTGACCACACAGTAATCTTGATTGCAGAACAGGACGACAGCATCCACGGCGATGAGCATCAAGCTGATCTGTAGATCCGACAGGTCACGGCACCACTGTAACGGGGGTGTATGATCAGGTTATGTGAAGGACGACTCATAAGATGACTTCTTTCTTTTCACAATTTATTGGCTCCTGTAGAACACAATGCACATTAATTGCCTTCTGGCTTCCTTTTACTGCACCTCTGCTTCCCTCAGCAGTGTAAAATGAGACTGTTTCATGTATTTAAAATATATTACAAATACATTACATGAGGTATTTTGCTCAAAGTGCACATTACCTATGGAAAACCATTAACACCGTTCAGAAAATATTAAGCATTAAATGCAACAAACACATAAACACAGTACATATGTTTCCTTAAAGAAAATAGCATAACAGCATCACCCGGTAGGCTGAATAAAAAGTGTGTAAAATCATAGAGACAACGAAAATTACATTAATAAACAAAAAGAAAACACATACCTGTAGAACACAATGCACATTAATTGCCTTCTGGCTTCCTTTTACTGCACCTCTGCTTCCTAAACATACAAAAATACAGCGTTTACACAAAAGAGGCGCTGAAATCTCTGACGAGCTACATTGTTCACATGACACGGCCTGCCTGCCATGGGTAAAATGGCGGCAAAAAAGTGAATATGAAAACACCGCTAAAACGTATTTGCGCAGTCAAACTAACACAGGACTGCTACATAGCATTATTGTATTAACATCACACAATATGCGTTAAAAGTAACTTAAATAATTACATTTCCAAAGAAAACAATACATTAACCAAGCAGCACATTTCCACACGACTTACCCTCAGCAGTGTAAAATGAGACTGAGGGAGAAGGAGCACTACGGAAGCTTAGGAGGTACAAAAGGGATAGTGTGCAGGTAGAGTCATTTCCACAGGCACATTCGCAAAAATAAAGATACATAAAAATAACTCAATGAGATCAAATTCACAGATATTCAATAAAATAAGAATTATTAAAAAGTGCATTTTTAACTCCGTTACACCACCACATACTAACAAAATGTATGTAAACTTCTGATCCACTGGGAATGTGATGAAAGAAATAAAAGCTGAAATAAATAATTCTCTCTACTCGACATTTCACATTCTTAAAATAAAGTAGTGATCCTGACTGACCTAAGACAGGGAATGTTTTAAATGTCAGGAATTGTGAAAAACTGAGTTTAAATATATTTGGCTAAGGTGTATATTCTGACTTGAACTGTATGCTTCCTGTTTGAAACTTTTTTTTTTTTTTAACAGTGCAGTCCCCTTTTAATACTGAAATCCATCCAGTGAGGTTGATATTCACATCTTTTTTTATGCTTGTATCAGTGTTTGGGTTGGTATTTGCAGCTTGAAGAGTTTTTCCACAAGGTGTAAATCACAGAGCATGAAAAGATGTCAACTGAGAAAAATGCATTTTTACTTTGCCAATCCTAACTGCTAAAATATAAGCTACCGTGTCAGTTTAGAAAGTCTGAAATCGTGCTCAGGTGTAACTAAAATTGAGCAGCTTAAAAGTGCAATATTGTGTGAAGTGAACAAAGATCTATATTTGACTACATTACCAATCAAAAGTTTAACTGAATTTGACTGAATTTATTTTCTCATAGATCTCAAACACCTTTTGATCTAAAGGCTTATGCTTAAAATCTTTAAAATTAATTTTAAAGATAAATATAAATTTTCCAAAAGGTTTTTAATTATCAGATGCCCAGCGTACATTTGTGAACTGCTTCAATGCTGTTTAAAAAGCATCTCAGGATGAAGCTGATGTGTAGCAATCTACACAAAGATTTCATATTTGAAGAAGCATTTAATATCATTTAGATTTATTTAACTTGTTTTGGTCGCTACATAATGTTATTTCATAGTTTTGATAACTTTACTTTTATTCTAAAATGGACAATAGTACACTACCAGGATAGTACAAGCTTTTAGTCAACCCTTTGATTGGTAGCGAATGCGTTCATTTTTGTAAAATCTAATCTTGGATGACAGCTTTAATTTACAATTCAAGTTAACTGTTCAGTCAATTATACAAATACTGCAGTGTTTGTAAATGATTTATGAAGGAAGGAATGAGTGATAACCTCAGGATGTTGATGTTCAGAATTTCATTCGTTTAAACAAATAAATCAATAGTTTCTCCTTTTGAGCTCATACATTAAGCACCAAATGTTCCACCAGGACTGATGTTCTTAATTCAAAGGGAAAGTTCACACAAAAAAGAAAATTCTCTCATCATTTACTCACCCTCATGCCATCCCAGATGTGTATGACTTTCTTTCTTCATCAGAACACAAACAAAGACTTTTAGAAGCATAAGACTTCAGTGGTCTCTAAGATAAATAAGAAGATAAATCTATATCTTCAGAAGTGATATGATAGGTGTGGGTGAGAAACAGATAAATATTTAAGTCCTTTTTTACTATAAATCTCCGCTTTCACATTCTCCTTTTGTTTTTGGCGATTCACATTCTTTGTACATATCGCCAGCTACTGGGCAGGAGAATTTATAGTAAAAAAGGAAAAAAAAAAATGTTTTGTTGTGTTCAGCAGAAGAAATAAAAGTCATACACATCTGTGGGGAATGTGTAAGGGAATTTTCCTTTTTGGGTGAACTATTCCTTAAAAAATCACTGTGTTATGTTATTTGTGTTTGGCTGGTAGATTAAAATTCTTATACTATTTTTAAATAGGATTTCCACACTTATTGAACTCACAAGTAATTACCTACTCCAATTGTCACACAAATCTGGATGTGATACATTTAAGGTGTTCAAAGTAAACAATTAATTTATTCAGTGTGATTTGTTTTTGTATATGTTAAAATATTTCCTTCAATCCCAGCTTAAAATGCAGAGACAAATATAAGTTAACCATTTCTAAGTTGATTTCCCCAAAAGTGTGGAACATCAAAACAATGTTTTGTTTGCTTGAGTGTTCCGACCATCCTGACACAGCAACATTGCTTAACCAGTAGCGTTGAGACCAGGTCGCTCATTACTGTAATATAACTGTAATGACATGAAGTATTTGTGTTGTGTAATTTTAATGAAGCATCATTTGTCTCCTCTGTTATCAGGAAGTAAAGAAGCTGCTTTCACATATGCCATCATCGCGGCAGGAGTGGCCCATTCTATAACAGCCGCCTGCACACAGGGCAACCTCAGCGACT
Organism: Xyrauchen texanus; assembly: GCF_025860055.1. Classification (NCBI taxonomy): domain Eukaryota; kingdom Metazoa; phylum Chordata; class Actinopteri; order Cypriniformes; family Catostomidae; genus Xyrauchen; species Xyrauchen texanus. Next base: position 40,758,206 of record NC_068300.1, on the reverse strand, counting down.
GCAGCTGTGACAAAGAGAAGCAGGGGTTCAATGGTCATATAGATGGCTGGAAATGGGGCGGTTGCTCGGCAGACATCCATCATGGCTTGGGCTTCTCCAAGGTGTTTGTGGATTCTAGAGAGACAAAACACAGTGCCAGGACGCTCATGAACCTACATAACAATGAAGTTGGACGAAAGGTGCGTACTTGATTATTCTGGGCAAAGTTTGTTTGAGTTCCCAACACTAAATGTAATTTGATCATTTATCTTAACTGGTTCATTTACACAAACTCTCAGAAAAAAACAATTAAATAAAATTATTTGGTTTTCCCAAAATTGTGTGTTTCATTACCATCTCAGCTACATTGATGCATTCGTAAAAGAGTGTCGCTTTTGTGGTGAAAAACGCAGTGTATAATGATGCTACAGTGTTACACGTTGAAAAATTTACCTGATAACCATAAAAGCTACACTACTGTGAAAATAGCTTACCTAGTTTCACATTACTGAAAAATGTAATTAAGTTAGTAGCATTGCTACTTTTAGTTAATGACTCCCCAATGCTGAATACAATAGCTTTGTGTGAAGAACACACAGAAATGTAAGTAATTATTCACGGATAAACTTACCCTCTGCTGTAGCTCTCAAAACATTATCAAACTTACTCTGTCCCATTTGATTACAAGACAGGAGAACTATTGGTGATTGATGTCATTAGAAAAATTGGCAAACAGAGAAAGTCACACTGTTTTGGAACGACTTGACAGAGTTTTCATTTTAAGGTGAACTGTTTCTTTAAGTGTTATTATTTTTTATCTGTGAAGTAATTTTTTGTTACACTGAATGTATACACTGAATGATCAAGTGAATGTCAAGTAGTGGTGATAGTGGTGGTGGCGTAGTGGGCTAAAGCACATAACTGTTAATCAGAAGGTCGCTGGTTCGATCCCCACAGCCACCACCATTGTGTCCTTGAGCAAGGCACTTCACTCCAGGTTGCTCTGGGGGGATTGTCCCTGTAATATGTGCACTGTAAGTCGCTTTGGATAAAAGCTTCTGCCAAATGCATAAATGTAAATGTAAGTACTGGGAAGGATTCAGTAACTATGGCACTGTGGTTTGCAGCCATCAACAATCCCTTGGCTTCTCCGCCAAGACTCAACTGGCACGACAATAATAGGAAGCTTTTAAGGGTAAGAGCAGAATAAGTGGTAGAGTTTGATTACAAATCAGATCAGGATGAACACACTGAGCACTGTATTCAACCACTCCCATTTTCTGCTCAGTTTAATAGACATGACTTACACCAGTATCCCCTATCACTATACCTCTGATGGAAACGTTTAATCTTTAATGTTGTGCTTGTGTCTCAACTTTCAATACTCAAACTGCTGAAACTCCTAAAAAGCTTTTTCAATTTCACCTGCATTTAGAGGGCATGTTTTTTTTCCATCTGTAATGTTCAGATGTCTCTCACATCTTTCATGTGGAGGAAATGATACATTGATTGCTGAATCCCATGTCAAATCCATCTTGAGTTTATGTTTATTAAAATGGCACAGCAAATTCTTCCATTATCTATGAGAGTGCATTTCTGACAAAATAATGAGATACTAACTCAAAATAATGAGATAATATCTCAAAATAATGAGATAAAAACAAAATGAGATACAAACTCAAAATAATGAGATACTAACTCAAAATGATGAGATACTAACTCAAAATAATGAGATACCATCTCAAAATAATTAGATAAAAACTCAAAATAATGAGATAATATCTCAAAATAATGAGATAAAAACAAAATGAGATACAAACTCAAAATAATGAGATACTAACTCAAAATGATGAGATACTAACTCAAAATAATGAGATACCATCTCAAAATAATTAGATAAAAACTCAAAAAAGATAATATCTCAAAATAGTTTGAAATCTCAAAATAATGAGATACTAACTCAAAATAATGAGATAAAAACTCAATGAGATACAAACTCAAAATAATGAGATAAAAACTCAATGAGATACAAACTCAAAATAATGAGACACTAACTCAAAATAATGAGATATAACTCAAAATAATTTGATATCTCAAAATAATGAGATATAACTCAAAATAATTTGATTTTGATGAATCTGCAAAGAGGACAAAAGCCACAACATTAAAATTGTGTAAGTCCCCCTCGTGCCGCCAAACAGCGCCAACCTATTCTTCGCACCACAATTGTACAGAACTGTTACCGTAGATTTTGTTAGTTCGAAACATTTTTGGCATTCTTTGTTGACCTCTCTCATCAACAAGGCATTTCCATCCACAGAATTGCCCCTCACTGGATGTTTTTTTATTTTTGGCACCATGGTAAGCTCTAGAGACTGTTATGCATGGAACTGAGATCAAATTTTTTCCCCATTCTGATGGTTGATGTGAACATTAACTGAAGCTCCTGACCTGTATATGAATGATTTTATGCACTGCACTGCTGCCACACAAGGTCAACAGAGAATGGCCAGAATGGTTCGAAATGACAAAATCTACAGTAATTCAGAAAACCGAATATTATCTTAGAATGTTATTCTGAGATCCGGGTTGGCACTGTTTTGGCGGCACGAGGGGGAACTATATATTAGGCTGGTGTTTTTAATGTGGCTGATCTGTGTATATAAGCACCATAAAAGTATTACACATAGCTTGTGTGTAATATTCCAATTACTTGGAAGCCCCACCCACCTATACAACACAAATAATGTCAGAAATGTAATTTTTGGGAAAACTACATATTCCTTTTATCACAGGATAAGGATAATACTAGAATAATTACTCTCGCTCTCCCAGTCAAACATAATGAAAGGTAAAGAAGCCTCCATCTCAGGCCTGGATTGTTCCACGTTTAGTTGTAGAGAGCTAATTCATAGCACTAACACTGCTCTCTCACCCAGGACCTCCAAACTGACATTGTGCAGTTAGTTGAAGCAACCTTTTCTGAAGGACCATGTCTTGCCGTATAATCTGAGGAGCTAAATTGCCTCTTAGTTAACCGACTTGCCTTACAGGTTCATTTTACCCTCATGTTTTGTCTTGGCAACACTAAAAGAGTGCTCTGTTTAAAACACCCCCTCCTGTTCTTAATTTATGCCAGCTAATATAATGACTTTGGCCGATGGTGCCCATCTCTGCCAAACAGAGAGCAAAAGTGCATGGTATTTGTCGCTGGGACATTGAGAGATTTGTGAGGCCATTTTGATTTGTGATTTCTTGTTGGGCAAAACAACATTGATTAAGGACAATATATTTTTTGAATACTGTGCCTTTGGTTGTTGAATGTGAAGTCATGGAATGAGCAGATAGTCAGGTGGGGATAGTCATTAATGGGGTTTGCCAAGTCAAGCATCACTATTGCTCAGATGTAGGGTTAGGTGTTTGCTCCAACTGAACTCATTGCACCATTTGTGCTATAGATCGTACCTCATACCTCATATCATGCTGCTTGTTGAGGAGATATTGTATTACTTTCCTGGTGATCTTCCACAAAATAAGTCATACCTGAATATTGTTGAGAAATAGCATGGATAAATCACACCCTTTATAATATAACGTTGCACTGATAACCTTACAGAGATTGAATGGGGCAGGCATAAGGACCCAGGAGTTGCCGACTTCCTTCCAGCCGCTCAGTATGTCAAGACATTCCAAAGATTAACTCAAGATCTACATATTGTATCACATTGTATTTGGGCTTAGCCTAAAGTACACTTTGGTTTAGACACGGCCACTTAGAATATGCTTACAGTACATTCGAACACTCACCTTTTCAAAGTATACTCCATTTGACAGCGTTCATACACAGGCAGTTGGTGCATGCGTGCCACAACTGCTATGAGATACTGGACTATTTTTCTCAGTAGATTAGCCCCAACTCCTGAACTCCACACACGTGCTTTTGATGTGTACATCCATTGTTGTTATTTGCACCTTTGTCTCCTATTGTTCACAACAGCCCAACAGTTAGTGTAATAACCTTGTAGACCCACTAATTAGTACAATAAATTCCAGGCGCTTACACAGCTTATGATCAGAGTATGCACATTTAGAAAAATAGGGAGCTTGTGCACTCCACTGATGACGAAATTTACATCACTCACCTTGTACACATTCGCCTAGCTTTCATGCAAAACCAAAGTATACTTTGGGCTAGGGATCTGCCTGAAGCCTAATACCTTATTCGATAAGGCACAAATAATTACTTCAAAATGAATAACAGATTCATCCGAACAATATAAAAAATATTTGAATGACTATCCAAGAGGCACAAGGATAAAGCAACAATTTAAATAAACATATACAAAATTACAAAGAATTTATGAATCTATGCAGCCAGTATTTCTAAAGTGTAAACCTTATGAATGAAAATGTGCATGTAGTGATTTCAAGTCAGATGGGTGCAGTCTTAACTTAATGTTTGCATTCTCTGTTAATTGTGCGCATCTGGAGCTTATTAAGTGTAACATTAAGATACAACATCATATACAGTTTCCGCTCCTTGAAATGTCTATGAATTGCAAGCAGAGGGGTAATCACTGGCATGCCAGCAACGGCAAAAGAGAAGTAGACTGTTACTTTTAAATAAATTCTGCACCTGCATTCCAATCTACATCTTGATGTAATCCATACTCATGATAACACGGCGTGTTTTCATGAGACTGCAGTATACCCAACAGACTCGTGCAGCATGGTCAAGCCATTCACGCATCACCCGTCGGTAGTGCTTCACGTTCGGTTCAATCACTCAAGTAAAGGCGCCCGCTTTTCTTTGTCCATGCTGTGCGGATGACAGCCTACATTCCATGATTCATTTGTTTCTTTTTGCTTTCAGAACAACACGTGATGTAATATCCAAAATACTACTAGTAATCCTTGAGATTTTGCATACAGGTACACCCTCTTTAAACCATGTACAAATAACATGAAACAATTAAAAGATAAAACAAACTCACATTGTGTGGTTAAAAAATCCGAGTCTATTCAAAATATGTATTAAACCTGGAGATAAAGTGGACAATTGATGAGCCAGGATAGGTCAGGAGGACATCCTGGGAAACAGGACAGAATGGGAGGAGATTTAGGGTGCCAGGATATTTTTGGCAGACAGCCAGGGAAACAGGACAAACTAGGTGAGGGAATGGGAACCAATAAGTGAGCAGACCCAGGGATGAGGAAGGGACCAGAAAGGAGTTTAGTGCAGGATGGAACTAGAATGGAGCTTAGGTCAGGGAAAGTGGCAGGGCAAGTGAGAAATTGGGAGAGGATGAGGGTAGTAATGAGGGTGATAAAAGCAGAATGAGCCTGGGTGGTAACTGGTTAGCGGGAGATATCAGTGATGGCTGCTGGGACAGAGGATGAGGTAATAAATGGCAGCAGAACAAGGGGATAGGTCAGACATGGCCACAGGACTGGGATCAGACTAGGCGCCAGCCACAGGGGAAGGAACTGGACAGGGACCTGGTTGACAGTGAACGGCCACTGAACTGGGGTCAGACTAGACATTGGCGATGGATTGGGGTCAGACTGGACGTAGGCAGTTACTGAACATTGGTCAGACAGGATGTGGGTGGCCATTGGGAAGTCGTCAGACTGGACGTGGGTGGCTGCTGGGTACTGAACAGATTGAGCAACAGAATGGTAGTTAGTGTCTCACAGGTGCTGGCTACTGGAATGAGCAACAGACTGATAGTTAGTGTCTGGCAGGTGCCTGTTACTGGAGTGAGCAACAGACTGGTGGTTTGTGTCTGACAGGTGCTTGCCACTGGACTGAGCAAAGGGCTGGTCGACGGCTGCCAGGGACTGGACAGGATAGTAAACGGTCACAGGTGACTGAACAGGCTCGAAGGTCACCGGGGGCTGGACAGGCTCGTTGATGATCACAGGGGACTGGACAGACTTGTCGACAGCCACTGGGAACTGGACAGGCTCGATGACTACTGGGAACTGGAAAGGCTTGTCGACGTCCACAGGGAACAGGACAGGCTCGTCGACATCCACAGGGAACAGGACAGGCTCGTCGAGGGCCACAGGGAACAGGACAGGTTCGTCGAGGGCCACAGGGAAAAGGACAAGCTCATCGATAGCCTCAGGGAACTGAACAGACTCGATGACTGAGTGGAACTGGACAGGCTTTGAGGCTGCAGTGAACCCATTCTTCCTCCTCCTCCGTTAATGAATCATAGGAGGACTGGGGATTGGGATTTTTGAGGATGGGACGATGGTATGGAAAATTCCTCTTGGGATGGGAGGGCAGACTCCCTGCACTAGTAAAGGTGGTCAACAAAGTCCCTAAAGCCCAAATGCCCCATATTCACCATCTCCCCCTGACTGAGAAGTTGATCAAGGCAGATGTTATAAACCTCTTTAAGATCTGTCTCATCATAGTCCAGCTGGTCCACAGCAATCAAAATCCACATATGAATTCATTCATGTCATTCATTCATGTCAGTTCCCCTCTGACGGACATCGCAAAGGTGGATGAGCTAAAACATGGGCTGAAGAATTGAAAAGTCAGTGAGGGGAGATGAAAAAACGAAGATGCCCATTTTGCCTCTGCTGGCTCCAGAATTGGTTGGATTGTTATGTAACGGGTTAGTAAGGGAGGAACCAAACGAAGAAAGGCAGAGATTGGCTTTTATTAAATAAACAAATAAAATAAAAATAAAAACTCTCACAATAACAACTGAAAACAAAGTGGAAACAGAGAACAGACTAGCAAGCTAACAACGTAACAACACAGCAGAACAATCCAACAAAGACAGAACAACAAAGTAGGTAATATATAGGAGCTGGTAATTGGAGGCAGGTGATGAGCTGGGTGGAGAAACAATCAGTCGGTCTGGCCACAGAGCTGACGTTCTCCACGTGGCACCTGCAAAACACAAGAGGGAGAGAGAGGGAAACACAGACACACACCAGCACATGACAAAACAGACAGAAAGGACTGTCCAGCCCAGACTGACAATTATTATTATTTAACTAATGGTGTCTTATCATAAAATTCCTGATAAAGTTATGGGAGTTTCACTGGTTTATAGGCTATATTGATTTTATTTTCATTTCTTTGAATGTTTGAATTTGTATTTATTATTCACTGAAAATGTGTGCTTGACATTTCACATTTTGCTTGACACCTCTTGCCTCTAGAATAATGTTGTTATACATGACAAATGAAAATTCTGTTTCATGCAGACATTAATATCAGAAATACCAGGAGAAACCACAGTTAACAACATTTTCTACAGTTTATGTAGCCTACATTATTATTATTATTATTATTATTAGGCTATTATTATGAAAAGACATATACAAGGCATATTTTATTAATATAAACTATAAATGTAAGAGTAAAATTTAAAAATGGGGATTTCATTTAGTTTTGAAACACTTCTGGTTTAAGCCCCACCCACACCTATCTGAATACAGAGACTGATACAGATCATTTTGTCAAATGAAAAAATACAGATACAAATACAGATAATGGCTTTGCTACACACCCCTACTTTGAGCTTTACACATGATAATTCGACATGTCATTTTTAAGTAATTGTGCATAACCATTTATATATTATATATATATATATATATATATATATATATATATATATATATATATATATATATATATATATATATATATATATCGGTATCTCACAAAAGTGAGTACACCCTCACATTTTTGTAAATATTTGATTATATCTTTTCATGTGACAACACTACAACGTAAAGTAGTGAGTGTACAACTTGTATAACAGTATAAATGTGCTGTCCCCTCAAAATAACTCAACACACAGCCATTAATGTCTAAACCACTGGCAACAAAAGTGAGTACACCCCTAAGTGAAAATGTCCAAATATGGCCCAATTAGTCATTTTCCCTCCCCGGTGTCATGTGACTCGTTAGTTTTACAAGGTCTCAGGTGTGAATGCCCAAGAGGGTTAATGCATTGCTGGAAAATAATGGTGGCCACACAAAATATTGACACTTTGGGCCCAATTTGGACATTTTCACTTAGGGGTGTATTCACTTTTGTTGCCAGAGGTGCGTTGAGTTATTTTGAGGGGACAGCAAATTTACACTGTTATACAAGCTGTACACTCACTACTTAACATTGTAGCAAAGTGTCATTTCTTCAGTGTTGTCACATGAAAAGGTATACTCAAATATTTACAAAAATGTGAGGGGTGTACTCACTTTTGTGAGATACTGTACATATATATATATATATATATATATATATATATATATATATATATATATATTCCGTTTATTGTTGCACTTAAGTTATGTTTAAATATACAAAGAGTTTCTTCAATATATTGATTTATTCCTATGCACAATGATGAGTCATTTGATTAATTCCACCACTGATTATTCATACTCTTCATGTTGTCCAGGTCTTAGAAAGGAACATGCGTTTGGAGTGTAAATGTCATGGTGTATCTGGATCATGCACCACCAGAACCTGCTGGACGACTCTCCCCAAGTTCCGTGAGCTCGGCTTCATCCTCAAAGACAAATACACCAACGCTGTCCACGTGGAGCCAGTGAAAGCCACCCGCCACAAACGGCCCACCTTCCTCAAAATAAAAAAACCCTACTCCTACCGCAAGCCCATGGACACGGATCTTGTGTACATTGAAAAATCACCCAATTACTGCGAAGCTGATCCCGTGACAGGCAGTGTTGGGACTCAGGGCCGGATTTGCAATAAAACGCTGATGCATCATCCAAATGGCTGTGATCTCATGTGCTGCGGCCGAGGATACAACACACATCAGTATTCACGTATGTGGCAGTGCAACTGCAAGTTTCTTTGGTGCTGTTATGTAAAGTGCAACACTTGTAGTGAGAGGACAGAGGTGTACACGTGTAAATGAGCAATGTTTATGGACTGATTTAGCTGAAACATATTTATTTTACCTAAAGGATAACTCAATAATTTGGTATGTTGTTGTGTTGTTTTGCACAAGACCTTAGTAAGACATGCTTCCTTTACTTCAGTGGAATATCATCAAGATTTTCAAAGCTTTACTCTGGAGAAAGAATTCATAATGAGAAAAAACTTGCATATCTGGAATAAAATAAGGCTCTCTTGCTGTACATGATATAAGACTGATAACAGATACCTGCACCTTGACTTTACCAGTGGAGCTACTGAAACTGGGTTTTTACACTGGGAAAGTTTGCTGCGGTCTGAATCTGAGCACAATTGTTCCCTGCATCCCCCGCAGCATTGTTATGGTTTCGGACTCATGTATGATTCTGTCGAACCTTGGAGCTTTTACGTCATCAACTTGTGCCACCCCACATGTGCATATGATGGAAAGCACAACTCGGGTCAATATATTTGTGTGTTTGTTATTCATTTTGTGTCATTATGAACACCAGAGTGAACAAAATTTGCGCCTCTGTGCTTCGTATGCTGTAATTCAGCAGTTGTACATGTCCAGGGGAAGGAGACTATATCTAATGCTCACAAACAATCTTTTTTGAGGACACAGCTGGATGCATGCTCACTCACTTAATTATAAAAAAGGCATCTCACCTTTTGTGTGTCCCTCAACGTTTACTTGTCAACTCAAGTTTTATTTGTCACATACACAGTACGACATGTAGTGAAATTCTTGATACAACTTTTCTCTCAACAGTTTATGATAAAGATTGTGTGTGTGTTTGTTTTTGTGCAACTATTAATGTCATTATGCCCATGCCCAAGTAATTTTACTTCCTGAACAAGTGCGGACCTGAGTACAGGTTGCTTTCTCACTCGTGCGAACCACACCACAGTCCCAGTGCAACCAAACTCAGACCACCTTCTACAGGTAGTCTCGGATGCTGTACTGCAGTCCACCCCACAGTCCGCAAAACAGCTTTCAAATGACTAACTTTTCATGCAAACCGTGCTCTGTTTTGGACTAAACAGCCAGTGTGAAAGCCCCCTGAGAGACACAATCTTGAAAGATATTTAACAAATACTCCAATAGAGCACATCATTAGGTATCCATAAGTAAATATCCCATTCATTTTCTCCATAATGCTTTTTAGCAATAAAGTAAACCTTTCAAGACAGATCTACCATGAGCTCTGAGATTGTTAAGTGATGATATATATGCTTCTGTAGAAGCCACAAGTAAGCTTCTTTAAAAAAAAAAAAAAAAAATTAATATTTGATGATTTCCTGAAGAAATACACTACCCATAATCATAAAGATAGATGGCCCAATCAGAGAAGTTGCTGTTACCATGAGAACATGAATTGCTGCTGCTGCAAAAGTGTGTTTCCAGACATCCAATCATTCTTAAAAGAATATTCTGCATTCAAAACCATTTAAGCTCAATAATCAGCATTTGTGACCTAATGTTGATAACCATAAAAAATTTATATTGACTTGTCACTCTTTAAGGAACTTATAATGGAAGCGAATGGGGACAAACCATAAACGTTAAAATATACTGGCTGTTTCAAAAGTGTAGCCACAAGATGTAAACAACATGCGTGTTAACATGATTTTAGTGTGATAAAATCACTTAACATTTCTGTGCAAACTTATATAAAACTTTACAACTTCTGTGCCATGACGACGTAATGTTGTAAAGCCTAAAACATCTGTAAAAATTACAGTTTAAACTACTTGACAGCTCAAATAATACACAAATTTTACACAAGAATTCATATAACTGCTTTTATATAATTATAAGCTTCACATATCTGGCTTTAAACACTCAAAACACTGTCCCCATTCACTTCCATTGTGTGTATCACTGTAACCTCGAATTTTTCTTTTTAAAGAAAAGTAGGGTCAAGTTCAAATAAATTGTTTGTGGTAATCAACATTATGCCACAAATGCTGTCGATTGAGCTTAACTTGTATTGAACCTGAAATATTCCTTTAAAAATGATACATTTACTTTAGATGCAAAATGACAATAGATTTTGTTGTGTTTTCAGAAAAATCTGTCAAAATGTTGCAATGTTTATTCAACAAAAAAGGGACAAAAAAATAGATTTGTCAATGGGGTAAAAAAAAAAACCTTGATTCAAAGGGAAATAGTTTTTCTTTTTTTAAGTATAAACCCCATTCAATTTAGATAGCGTGTTTGAAAAGAAGACTTAATATCTTGTCATTCTGCTTCTTAAATCATTTCTCCTAGTTTTTAAAGATGTTAAAAGTTTTTGCGTAAACTCCCATTAAGCATTGTGAATAACATTATTACACTCTCTTAAAACTCTCATAAAACTACTTATATATTTGCATATATTTAAGTATATTGGAATAAACTTAAATATATATATATATATATATATATATATATATATATATATATATATATATATATATATATAGTTGTTTATACGTATTTTCAATGAGTCAATAGTTTAATTTGGTAGGATTGTTTCTGATTTGATTGTGTCATTTACAATGCTTATTGGTAGTAGTACATTCTTCAAAAACAAATTAATAAATGTAAGTACATAGAGTTATACCGTTTCCTTTTTGTCAGATTGTTAAATACTTCTTTGCTTCACATCAAAGTTTGTAATGTTATGATTGGCTTCAGAGCTGGTTTGTTTGGCTTATTATGGCTTAGAACTTAGAACTTAGAAAAATACTACCAAGACATCTGAAAAAGCAACCTATCACTATTGTAATGTGTTGTTACATTTCTCCAATCAACTGATTTTATTTATTTATTAAAGCTTATTGATAACTGTAATTCATGAAAACTTAAGTGGATGTGGGTAAAAAGCAGCTCTGCAGAAAAAGATTTACACTGAACTTTGTATCTACTGAAATTATAGCTTTTAATAATTTACATAATGCATTGATATGAGACAACAAGTCCCGATTTCCTGTTTGGTGCTAGTCTGGAATAATCACATTTGCTGTAATATTGAGAAACTACTGACCACAAATTTTTGTTACTGGAATAGTGATTAACCAGATATGTAGAAAATATCGGTAAGAGAGTATATTTTTGAAAGAGTATTTTTATATGAATGATTTATTTATGATGTCATGTCTGAAAACTCAAAAATATATTCCAGTTGATTTATGCAATAATTGTCATTTGTGGGTGACAAAGTTGAAATGTGGAGTTAGTTATTAAAATCAAACTTAGATGGTGAAAACATGTGATCATGTTATTTTTTCTGTGTTTTAAACATTCTTCATATGCCTGAGTGTATACACACATATAGCTTATGAGGCTAAATAATCATCACACGACAGTAATATGAACAAGTGCTCCGTTCTGGACAGTAATTCTGTGTTTCTGATGCAAATGATGACTTCAGTGAGTGTGGTGGTGATCACTAGGTTTAGTGGGCATTCAGGTGATTCATCACTCTGACATTTCTTTCATTCAAAGCTTTGCTGCAAGTTGCTAAACAACTTCATTGACTGTTACAAAATGTCAGCCAGTCACCCAGAGAAAGCCATATTCGCCTTTAGTGCTGATGTGTCTTTACAGTCTCAAAAGGAAAAAAACCTGTACACTTGAATAACTGGAAGAATGCATGGTATTGCTTTCAAAATCATTGTCAATTTTGTTCTATAGTGTTAGCACGCCATTTTACATCTGTAAAATGATTTTACATCACATTGAACAGCTGACAGATTAAAAACAAAAAGCCAACTAGATAAAACTATAGCCTTCGGGATGACAATCAATGCACTACCATTGAGTCTCAAAGATTTGTGTAGGCCTACTTCTTACGTAGTTTTATGGAAGCTTTGTTTACTTATTGTGCAGAATGTTTGATGCCTGAGCACTCTCATATGCTGAGCATGAAATTCACTGTTGCATTTCTGCCCAAGTACAGTAATGTCCAATCTGTGATATTTGTGTTGCATAAATCACAGACATCTCTTTAAAGGGATAGTTCACCAAAAATGCCAGATGTAAATAACTGTCTTTCTTCAGCAGAACACATTTGAAGAAAAAATATATCTCAGATCAGTAGGTCCTTAAAATGCAGGTGGATGGTGATCAGACCTTTGAAACTCCAAAAATCACAGACAGTCAGCATAAACATCAGGAAGAGCAGTGCTGTAGGAGGAATGCTGTACAGAAGCTCCATTGGTTTTTGTTTAGATCTGTATTTGTATCTGTTTGATTACTCACAATGGTGCATTTGTGTGCTCATCCTGGTACCAAGAGAAAAACATGAGATTAAGTCCAAACATGCCAACGCGAATATGTCACATGATAGACCACATGGATTCTGCCCTCTTGTGAATGCGCATACTGCTGCTGACCAGAAGTGATGATTTATAGGTAAGCTTTCATCTGACAAGTGGGTATTTCCATGCATCCCAAACAGTATCTTGCTTAACATTTCATTGGAATTGTTACACAAGTTAAAAGCAAAGTCATCTGTCATGTTGTCACACAGCTGTGCTGTCCTGTGAGTAGGATGACAACAACTGATCCACATGAACCTTCACCTGTCTATCTCTTATTTTCAGGTCATAGGTGAGTGGACCATGTTGAAACAGGATTACTCCAGGAACCCAGACACCTCTTGGATGCTTATTATTCCGAACAATCACTTTCTGGCCTACCACAATTTATCGTAGTTTCTTGTAAGTCAGGTCATGAGCTCTTTTCTGCTTCATTTGGTATTTAGAAACCACACTACAGGTGTCTGGTTTAAGAAGTGTGAGAAGGGTCAGGGGCTGTCTTTTAAAAATCAGTAAGGCAGGTGTTCATTCCGTCACTGTATGTGGAGTGTTTCGGTAGGTTAGCAAGGACCGAGCCAAACAGAGATGTGGTGCTACTGACTGTGCTTTGAGCCTTTCCCATAACTTTTTTAAGTTTTGCACCAACCGCTCCACTGCACCATTAGTTGCTGGATGATTAGAAGCTGACAAAATGTGTTGCATTCTTCTTGAGAAACTCCTCAAACTCTTTGGAAACTCTTTGGAAGTAAATGCTGGTCCATTATCAGACATCAGTTCTTTGGGAACCCAAACGTAGCCCAGAGGTGTCTCAAGAGATTTAAAGCCTATTCTGCATTAGTCAGCTCAGTTGGGAATATGTCTACCTTCTTTGAATGGACATCCACAATCAATAAGAAATGCTGCTGGTCTATTTCTGCATATTCAGTGTGAATGCGCTCCCAACGGTGACATCGCCCAGGACCATGGATGCAGAGGTGAGCTGTGGGGCTGATTGCACACTAACTCGCATGGACTGCACTTACTTATGTATTTCTGAATATCTTCAAAGTCAAAGTCAGGTTTATTGTCATTTTTGCAGGACAGAGAAAAAAAAAACGAAATACAGTTCTCCAGGAAACCTTGGTGAAAATATTGAACATTTAGCAGAATTAAAGCAGCACCACGTTACAGACAATAAATAGACATGAGCAACAGTATGTCCAGACATGAGGGACAGTATATACAGTCCTTCCTGATGGCTGTGCTCTTCCTTCTGCACGACACAACATAAGTGTCTTTTATGGCAGTAAGGTGGGTCCCAGTAATGTGTTGGGTAGCTCTCGCTATCCATTGTTGGGCTTTCCTATCTGAGAAGGAGCAGCTCCCATACCAGACAGTGATGGATTTAGTCAGTACACTCTCAATAACAAATCTATTGAAGCTAACGAGGATTCAGGCCAGCTCTCTTAAATCTCATTAAGAAGTAGAGGCACTGTTGTGCCTTCTTCACCACAGAGGAGGTGTTTAGTGACCATGAGAGGTTATCTGAGATGTGTGCATCTTGATCCAGCCCAGGCCACCTGAGGTATCCTCTTGCCAACAACGTCATTCTAGTGATCCGAGGGAGACAGTCATGCAGCTCTGACAACTGTCTTTCCCTGTAATTTGGAGGAATAATTACTGTTGAACCCCAAAGAAGGCAGCTCTCTGTTGAGAGTTCTTCCCTTCTGATAAAGAAAAGTGTTGTGTGTTCATCTGTGACATGACTGGGCCATCCAGCCAAAATGAAGTTCACACACCAAAGAATTTCTCCTGGTTTCTGTTGCAATATCTTTTACACAGCAAGGCAGCTCTTCTATGTCGGAGTGGTGGTGGCGTAGTGGGCTAAAGCACAAACTGTTAATCAGAAGGTTGCTGGTTCGATCCCCACGGCCACCACCATTGTGTCCTTGAACAAGATTTGCATCTTTGCAAGATTTCCATATTGCTCTGGGGGGATTGTCCCTGTTGTAAGGGCACTGTAAGTCGCTTTGGATAAAAGCGTCTGCCAAATGTAATGTAAATGTTCTATGTGTTAAATTTGAAACACAGTTTCCTCTTTGTCCTATACATATGGTTTCTCACACAGTAATCCCGACAGTATGTGCATATTTGCGTGATCCACTGAACGGCTATACTCCATTTCATAGTCATAGGCTACAAGGTGAGAGTCCAATACCAGAGCAGCCAGTGTCGCAATGGCAGACTTTGGATCCAAAATAGCTACAGTAAAAGTGTTTTGTGATAAGTGAGCAGTTGGAAATTCCGGCCATAGAGAAATTATGCTCAGGAACTTCCTTTCAATTTGAGCATAGTTCCACACACTTACCATAAGTGTCTGTGATGCTAATGCGATAGGGTGTTCTACCCCTGAAGAAAGTATGTGTGATATTACTGCCCCAACTCCATAGGAAAGGCATTGCATATCGTAGGGGCAACTTTGGATCAAAGTGAGCTAACCACTTGCTTGACAATAGGCATTGTTTGCATATATTAAATGCCTCATCGCACTGGGAAGACCATTATTGCATTAGCTTGCAATAGTTTATGGAGAGGTTTGCAACAAACTTTACTTAGTAATAAGAGGTCTGAGCAGGAGTGTTGATGATTGCTTCCAACTTTTTATCAGTCTTGAATCCTAGATACTACACAAAGTCACAGAGAAATTCACATGTTGTTTTCTTTACTGTTTACCAAGTTATGACAAACTATCAGATGTTCCTCAAACAATTGTGCAGAGATTGGAATGCCATCCATAAAGCATACCACATGCTCAAGTCCCTGCAGTATCTGGTCCATTGTATGTTGAAAAATGGCAGGTCCTGACGAAACTCCATATGCATTACGATTGTACCTATTCACCCCCTTGTGGGTGTTTATTGTGAGGTACTGCTCAGATTCTGTGTTCATTTCAAGCTGTTGATAGACAAATGATAAATCAGTTTTGCTAAAAACTTTGCCCCCAGCCAAAGTGACAAAAAGATCCTCAATGTTTGTTAGAGGATATTTCTCTGAGAGAATGCTCTTGTTTACTATAACATTTTAGTCACCATACAGTCTGACTGACTTGTCTTTCTTTTGCACGATAACTATGGGGGCAGCCCAATCACTTCTCTCGACTTTTGAGATGATTCCATTCTGCCCAGGTGAACAAACTTCTTTTTTACTGCTTCCTTAAGGGCATATGGAACTGGTCTTTGCTTGTGAAAATAGGCTTTGATTCTTCTGCACCCTTACTTTGGCTTTGAATTCAAAAATGTATTGTTGAATTATCTAAAAATAATTTTAGAGAATGAAGAAACCCTTATTGGCTTTATGTCTCTCAAGCTAAAGATTTCTTTTCAGTTTGGTGAATGCTTTTGCAGCCAGTTTCATCCCAACAGTGGTGGCTTGTCCACTTTGACCACAATCAGTGGAAGTGTCCACTCATGTTCCTCAAACGTAACTGGAACCTGGAGCTCACCCAACAGATGAATCTTGTCCCCGGTATGATTCAAGGTGAATGGATGTAGGGTGAAAGTGTAGTCTTTAGTGTAGACACAATATGCTTCCAATATGCTTCCTATAGTGCTCTACTATGACAATTTATTTTGATTTTCTTTCTTTTTAAATTATTCGCACTCCATTCCCTTCTTCGTCACCACTGTGATGTTTGTGTTGGAAAATGCTTGAAAAGATGTATATTTTCGTCATGTTTTTTCTCACTCTCTTCTGTGTTACACTGTTGTTATTCCTCAATGAGCATGCGCTCTACATAAGAAACATGTACCGTAGTGCTCAGTTGGCCCTTTTCCACTGACATTGTTCAAGGGGTGGTTCCTGGGCTGGTGTGAATTCTCTAACTGTTCCATGTGTTTTCACTGCAAAAAGGCCGTTCCAGGGCCAAAAATCTGGTTCTGCATCAGCTCCAAAAAACTGCTGGTCTCTTCACAGAAACCACACAGAAAGTGATTGTTTCGTCATCAGGTAAAATTTACCAAACAACAACAGTAGCTACCATCGCAGCAAGGAGTACTTCGTCACTCTATAACAACAATAAAAAACCCACAAAAATGTCAGACATCAAAAGCGTTATGAAAACATGGACGAAATGAGCACTTGCAAAATGGTCTTCTACGGAGATCCAAGATAAATCGAGAGATCGCACAGGGGAAAAGAATTGTCTACAAGGAGATACAGCAAGAAATTATGAACATTATAAACCGATGATATAAACTGGTGAGATTCGATACACTCTGTCCCATAACCGTTCTAGGTGGACAATATGTAAAATAATTAAAAAACCTCGGGCTCTGGAGACAATAAAAGACACTTACGTGCTCAAGCTGATACCTCTGAGAAGGCTGCAAGCCAGGGACTTGATTTGGTTGGAGAAGTGCGGGAAATTCGGCGAGAAATGTTGAACACGTCGGCAATGCTGACGAAGGTATTTGCTGACTTGGAAGATCTTGGTGTAATACGTCGCTCGATCACTGCCATGGAGACGAAATTCACTGAGGTGGTCACAAGAGTGGGGAATTTTGAGAAACAGGTTGATTATCTGGAGAGATCAGAGAGGGAACCAGAGAGGGAACTAGCTACTAATCCAAGCAACTAGCAACCAAGGTGTATTTTAAGCATGTCTGGGAGAAATTGGAGGACATGGCGAACCGCAACCGGTGGAATAACGTCAGAATCGTCGGAATTCCAGAAGCCGAAGCGGATTAAATTCCTGGATGGGCTTTTTCAGAATCTGCTTGACATAATAGGCCATGAGCTGGAAATCAAGCGAGTTTACAGGGTTCTGGCTTGGCGATCCGCTGAGGGAGACAGGCCCCGATCAATTCTGGCCACATTTCTGAGATCATCCGATAAAGATCTCATGTTGTGTGAGGCGAGGAGTAAAGGAAGGCTTTTTTGGAAGAAACACAGCATTTTCTTTTTCCCAGACTTTGTGAATATGACAAGAGAGGAACGTGATCGATTCAAGGAATGCTAAAAACTCTTACATCAACTGAACGTCCCTTTTGCAGTCCCTTATTTGTTCCCGGCCAAACTGAGAATAGATGCTAAGGATGGCCGCAAAACATTTTCAATTTCCCACCAAATGATGTCCTTCATTAAGTCAATGGGGTAAGTTATTTTGTGTTACTCACGTTGTAACCAAATGGACCGACCAAACAGAGCACCTTTTTGTTTCTTTTTGTGCTGGTTCCACCTAGTGGCTGGAGTTTGTTTTGTGGAGTAACACTCCTTCGAGACTGTTGAGTGGATAAGCACATTACCTGCTCTCCCCCGCTGCGAAGCCTCACCAGGTACGTCAAAAGCTATTGTCCCCTTAGTGCCCCTCGCACGGAGCTTAGACGAGTAACTTTCACTTCACAACCCGTCGCGCTGGCTGGCCAGGACCATCCGACTCCGCTTTACATCGGTGCACAGCGAAGATGCCAACACCCTACATGCGAAGATCACAAACCTCTTACTCAAAGACGCGATAGAGCCCATCCCTCCAGCCGAGATGAAGAAGGGTTTCTACAGCCCTTACTTCATCGTTCCCAAGAAAGGCAGTGGCTTATGACCAATCTTGGACTTTTCAACCGGGCCTTGCACAAACTCCTGTTCAAAATGCTCATGCAAAAACACATTCTAACTTACATTTACATTAAGTTACATTTATGCATTTGGCAGACGCTTTTATCCAAAGTGACTTACAGAGCTCTTATTACAGGGACAATCCCCCTGGAGCAACCTGGAGTTAAGTGCCTTGCTCAAGGACACAATGGTGGTGGCTGTGGGGATCGAACCAACAACCTTCTGATTACCAGTTTACCAGTTATGTGGTTTAGACCACTACACCACCACCCTCCATACACCACCACCACTCCAGCAACTTGCGTCCAGCATTAAGATTGGTTTGCAAGACCTGAACAACTCGTACTTCCACGTTCCTATATTGCCTTGACACCAACCCTTCCTACGGTTTACGTTCGACAGCCAGGCATACCAGTACGAGGTCCTCCCCTTCGGCATGTCCCTGTCCCCTCACATCTTCACGAAGTTCGCAGAGGTAGCCCTTTCCCCGCTAAGGTAAGTGGGCAACCACATACTCAATTACCTCGACGAAGCCCACTCTCGAGAGTCACTGTGCACCCTCAGGGACCAGGAGCTCAGGCACCTCAGCCATCTAGAGCTTCAGGTCAACTAAGAAAAGAGCAAGCTCTCCCCGGTTCAGAGCATCACTTGTCTCGGCATGGAGTTAGACTCAGTCATGTGATGACTGTCAGTGCTGAAATGCCTCACACATTTCCATAGGCTCCAGGGGCATATGGCAACCTCTGCAGCGGTCGCGACACTGGGTTACACATCATGTATATGAGACTGCTTCAGCACTGGCTTCAGACTCGAGTACCAAGATGGGCATGGCGCTACAGCACATACCGTGTGTTCATCACCCCCACCGCCACGATAGCGTACATTAATCGCCAAGGCGGCGTGCGCTCTCGTCAGAAGTCGCAACTTCAAAGCACAAGCACAGGTAGACCTGTTCACTTCCCAAGAGACCTCCCACTGCCCGCTCTGGTACTCCCTAGCGGAGGCTCCCCTCGGGGCAGCAGTGGATGGTAAGTCCCTAGGGAAGCACAATCTTATTAACAGGATCCTTAGAGGTGCCCGGAGGCTGAACCCTCCCAGGCCATGCCTGTTCCCCTCATGGGCTCTCTCCGTGGTCCTTTCAGGCCTTCAGAGACCCCCCTTTGAGCCGCTAGAATCAGTCGAGCTCAAAGCCCTCTCCTTGAAGATGGCCTTCCTGATCGCTTCCATCAAGAGGGTTGGGACCAACAAACATTCTCTGTCAGCAACACTTGCCTGTATTTCGGTCCTGCAGAGACCCATGTGGGTGCGGGCTACATGCCCAAGGTTCCTATGACCCCTTTCAGGGACCAGTTAGTGAACCTGCAAGCGCTGCCCCGGGAGGAGGCAAATCCAGCCTTTTCATTGCTGTGTCCAGTGCATGTTTTGCGTAACTATGTGGACCACACGCAGAGCTTTAGATGTTCTGAGCAGCTCTTTGTTTGCTTTGTTGGACAGCGGAAAGGGAACACTGTCTTAAAACAGAAGCTTTCCCACTGGGTCATTGACACCATTGCTTTGTCCTATCACACCCAGGCCGTGCCCGCCTCCTTGCAGGTTTGAGCACACTCGACAAGAAGTACAAGATTTTACAATCTCAGGGTTGAGTCGGTCTCGTCCAGCGCAGGAATTCTCTGACCAGACCCACTACAGGTACTAAAAATTACTCTGCACTGGACTAGGTGCTCCACAGGATGAACGTTTGTGGATTAATCCCCCTGTGTGTATTTTCCGTGGTACGGTCCCGCTACTGGCATGTACTTACTTGGCACATCGATTTGTTCCTTATTCTCGGCTCATCAGTGCAAAATGAACAGATGCATGATTCCCTCCCTTTATACCCGTATGTCTGGGGTAGTGTAGGGTTTCTTGGTTCAGGTTTGGGGAATGTACAATTAATATTAATGATTGTAATCAATGATTAATCATACAGTTTGAACCAGATACCAATACATTCTAAATTGCCCCAAAACAGGGGTTATACAGCCCAAAAGTCTGCTTCAGATATATATAGATAATTAAACACAACAAATTATAATTAATTAGGAATATACATCCTATGCAGACAGGCTGTATTAATTTTCAGAACACCTTAATGGAATTAACCCGTACCGCAACCAACCAGTTCGTCCAGCAAACCACTTTGCTTGGTACCCTTGATCAATTCTCCAGAAGGTTTATTCTTAGTATAAGCTTACTTAATCAAAGCACGTTAACTTACTTGGATAATATCAGCTCGTAGTTTTAGATCGCACATTAAAGAGGCTTTGTTTTATGACCAACAAACACAGACAATCAAGCGTATAATTGGGATTAATACAAGGAACTAGGATATATCACAAACTTAAACAAACATAAAACACATTTAACAACAAACATTTAACATAGAACAAACAAAGTAAAACAGTAAGGAAAATGATAGCAAACTTGTTACAACAGTTAAACCTTAAGAGCCAGCAAGGGAATTACACACTTTAACGCATTTGAATTTAGATGGAATAATACTTGCAAAATGGACCTTTGTGTCGCTGAGCAAGACTGCGTGTGTGCGTGAATGTCCTCGTTGCGTCCGTGAGCTGGAGGATTTCTGTTGGTGCTTCCGAGCGTGGATCGCCATGGGAAGTGCAAAGCATCTTAGGAGTAATGGTTGAAACTGAGAGAGAGTCCTTTCACCCGGAGGATATCGGACTGCTCCAAAAACGTAGAGTGTTGAGCTTTGTCTGAAGAAAAGGAAAAGACTGAGATAAACGCCAAATAAAACAAGACATGTCTGACGAGAGTTTGAAGAGAAGTTGAAGAAACTTGAAGAGGTTCAGAAGAGAAAGTAAGAGAAGAGCGGAAGAGGAAGAAGAGGAAGAGAGTTAAGAGAAGAGCAGGAAGAGGAAGAGAGTGATTCCACACCAGATCCTGACTTTTAAGGTAGGGAGGTCATGCCTCATTTTGGAGGAATGACCCAATAAGGCTCCTCAGTTTTGGCGCGAGATGGTTCCCTTTGTCTTGTCAAGGCTAGTCATTTGCCTAATTTATGACAGGATCCTGGATGTGGTTTGAATCACTCAAAAGATGGTAAAACATAGCAGAATACATTTTAATGTAACCTTATATATATATTCCGCTAGGGCGAGTCGTAAGGTTTAATTTGATACCAAGAAACTTGTATTTGGTACACTTAAAAGTGAATATACATTCTTAGACCATTTATATATAAGCCCTCAGAGTTTAACTACACAACTAAACAATCTTAACTAGTTTGATATAACAGCAGAAATACCCAAGCATACAGGAATAAAACATATTTCCTTAAAAATAAGCCATTTCTTGATTTTAAATGGTATGAGTGTATAGATTTTCAGTGTGTAGATGGCGGTATCACGAGTGTCTCTGGAGAGGCTCTTTGGGTTGTAAAAAAAATTCCAACAAATGTTAAAGGCTGGCACTACCTCGTGATTTAGATGGGGAGACACAGGGTGTGGGGGTTTTAGGATCCTTCACAAAAATGTGTGCATTGCATTCAGAATTAATGAGTTCATGATTTTCCTTTCATACTCTACAGTAGGGACATGCAAATTCTGTCTGCCAAATTCTCATTGGCCTTTTCTCAAGTTTAGAGGTAACCGAGGCCTTCAAGAAAGTCCCCTTGTGTCGCTTCACTCAACACAATGTCTCGTTCCCTCCATCAGGGAATGGAGGTTACAACAGTAACCTAGATGTTTGATTGTTGCACTAATGTTGGAATGTGGTTTTATGATTTTGTTTTTGACACACAATCTATTTATTCTTATATGTTAAAATGCCAAATGTTAATGTGAGCGGACTGTCTCTCTCTCCACGTGGAATGTGAATGGGTTGGGGCACCCCATAAAAATAAGGAAGGTTATTTCTCTTCTTAAGCATAAGAAATATGATATAGTGTTTCTTCGGGAAACACATCTTTCCCCACAGGAAGCTGCACAATTTGGGAAGATATGAGGTGGACAAGTTTTCTTTAGTGCTGGCTCAAGTAAGAGCACTGATAAGTAAGCATCTACAATTGAAATGTGTCAAACAGTTTAAAGATAAATTAGGAAGAGTCATTGTTGTTTTAGCAGAAATTAAGGGGCAATGTCTTATTTTTCCTAATATTTACACACCTAACGTTGATTATCAGGGCTTTTTTATAGATCTGGAAGGGATGTTGCAAGCCGCTGGCACCCCTCATGATATAATATTGGGAGGAGAATTTAATCTTTTGATGGACTCAGTCCTTGATCATAGTGAAACAAATGTGTGCAAGCCCCCTAAAGCAACATTGACGCTTCACAGGATGTGTAAAAATCTTGGTCTTGCAGATATTTGGAGACTTTTGAACCCATCTGGTAGGGACTATATTTTTCTCATTAGTCCTTAAGATTTATTCTAGAATAGATTTTTTTTATATCTAAGTCCCTCATTTCATCTGTTGTTGATTGCTCGATTGGAAACATTTTAGTCTCAGATCATGCCCTGGTGAGTTTAGAGGTGCTGCCACATATGGAGAAAAGGAAATCATATAGTTGGCGCTTTAATGTAATACTTTTGCTAAATCCGGAATTCCAACAAATGTTAAAGGCTGAAATGTTTATATGGACACCAACTGGTCCTCAGTATCCTCTGTGGGCATGGCTTGGGAGGCTCTTAGGTGCTGGATCATACAGTATGCCTTATTCACCAAAATATCCAAAGCACGAGAACTCATGGAGTTGAAAGGGAATATTAAAAGTGCCAAGGCAGGGGGGCCTGGGTAGCTCAGCTTGTATTGACACTGACTACCACCCCTGGAGTCACGAGTTCAAATCCAGGGCATGCTGAGTGACTCCAGCAAGGTCTCCTAAGAATCCAAATTGGCCCTGTTGCTAGGGAGGGTAGAGTCACATGGGGTAACCCCCTCATGGTCACTATAATGTGGTTCTCAGTCTTGGTGGGTGTGTGGTGAGTTGTGCGTGGATGCCGCGGAGAATAGCGTGAAGACTGCTATATGTGCGGATTGATGGTCTCAGACATGGAGGCAACTGAGATTCATCCTCTGCCACCTGCATTGAGGCTAGTCACTACACCACCATGAGGACCTAGAGCGCATTGCGAATTGGATATTCAAAATTGGGGAGAAAAGCGGAGAATAAAAAATAAAGTGTAGAGGCAGAGCTGAAGCGCCGAATGTTGTCTGATGGCCTCAGAGAATTGACTCGATTGAAATACAGATATAACAATATTTTGTCGTGGAAGGTGGAGTTTTGGCTATTCAGGGCAAGACAGTCATACTTTGAGTTGGGGGACAAGGCAGGACAACTTCAGGCTAGATATATAAAAGTGTCTTTTTCTACCATTCCCTCAGTGAAATCAGCTGGTGGTGAAATATTTACCTTGGTTATTGATTTTAATAATGCTTCTAAAAATTATATCTTGATCTCTATAGTTCCACGTCTTCATCTACTGATGAGTATATTAGAAACTTTCTAGACTGACGGCTGAGCAAAATGAATTCTCTTTAAACTTGGAGGAGCTTGGTGAGGTAAATAAGGCCTTTCCAACAGGCTTTTATTACAGGATTTATTTGTTCTTGTGGGTGTGGTCTTTAGGATATGCCCCAATATTGGCCTTCTAGCTGGCCTTGAGTGGCGCAATTATGCTTTAAGTGGTGTACATAATTTGAAAATGAAGAGTGCGAGATCTTGCTGATGAGTTGGCTGTCATTGCCACATCACCATTTAGAAAGAGAACCTTTTAAATCTTTTTAAAGTATAAATCTATATCTTTCTTTTTCTCTCTCTCCACAACATCACCAGAAAAAATGTCTAAAAATGTATAATGACTGCTATAATATAACATTAAATTAACCTATTCCTTAAACTTATCACAGTACCTGTATATACTACAATATCTATACATCTATAATTATTTTTTTATTATATATGTGTGTGTGTGTGTGTGTATATATATATATATATATATGTGTGTGTGTCATTGGTCTCTTACTTATATAAGCTGCTATGTCTTGTTGATTTGTGTTTTTTAAATACAGGCTATGTAAAAAAAAGAGAAAGAGGTTCTTATGGATTTAAAAATCTGAGATGTTCTGCATGATCGTGGACAGACGCAGTGGACGGACCCAAGGGAAGCACGACCTGATCATCAGGTTCCTCAGAGGTGTCCAGAGGCTGAATCCACCCAGGCCATGCCTCATCCCCTCATGGGATCTCTCCATGGTCCTCCTGGGCCTTCGGGGAGCTCCCTTTGAGCCACTAGAGTCAGTAGAGCTGAAAGCCCTCTCCTTGAAGACAGTCCTCCTGATTGCGCTCAATTCCATAAGAGGGTTGGGGACCTGCAAGAGTTTTCTGTCAGCAACTCTTGCCTGGAGTTCAGTCCGGCAGTTTCTCACGTGATCCTGAGATCCCAACCGGATTACGTGCCCAAGGTTACCATGACCCCCTTCAGGGATCAGGTGGTGAGCCTGCAAGCACTGCCCTGGGAGGAGGAAGACCCAACCCTGTTGTTGCTGTGTTCAGTGCGTGCTTTGCGCACCTACTTGGATTGCACGCAGAGCTTTAGATGCTCTGAGCAGCTCTTTGTCTGATTCGGCAGACAGCAGAAAGGGAACGCTGTCTCCAAACAGAGGCTTGCCAACTGGATCGTGGATGCCATCGCTCTGGCATAGCAGGCCCAGACCGTGCCTGCCCCTTTGGTAATACAAGCACACTCTACTAGGAGTGTGGTATCCTTGTGGGAACTGGCCCTTGGCAGCTCTCTGGCAGGCAACTGCAGAGCAGCGGTCTGGGCTACACCCAATACATTTGCGCAATTTTACAATCTCTGGGTTGAGTCGGTTTCGGGCCCGTGTTTTGTCAGGTACGAACAGGTAGAGTTTGGTAATACGGAACAACTGACCAGGTGTATCGCTTGCGTATAGTACCCTTCCCATCCCCTTTGGCGAAAGCGTGCGCTTTTACCTCCAGTTGAGTTCATGAAGTCGTGGACCCTGGATGTCCTTCCTCCCTAGCCCTGTGACTTGCATCTTTTTGGGGCATTGGGGTCACTGTTTGGGTTTCAAGTCAGTGGAAAAGTGCGGTCGGTTGGCCTTGAACCAACCGAGCACTGGCTCGGCATGAGAACCATTGTGATTTCAGTGGAAAAGGGCTCAGTGCTGGACTGCCTCGCCACCTTCAGACCAGGCAAAACTGTCCCTTTAAAACTTTTCCAGAGGCTCCTGGGCATCCTCCGTGGCGGTCGCGCCGCTGGGGTTGATGCATATGAGAGCGCTGCAGCACTGGCTTCAGACTCGAGTCCTGAGACGAGCATGGTGCCACGGCACGCACTGGGTAACAATCACCCCCGCCTGCCGCCAAACATTCAAACCCTGGACAGACCTCTGCTTTTTATGGGCAGGAGTGCCCCTGCAGCAGGTGTCCCGATGCATCCTGGTCACGACCGATGCCTCCAAATCGGGTTGGGGTGCCATATGCAACGGGCACGCAGCCGAGGGCCGTTGGAAAGGGGCTGCGCTGGCACATCAATTGCCTAGAGTTCCTGACTGTTTTCTTTGCCCTGCGAAAGTTTCTCCCGTTATTTCGAGACAAACATGTCCTAGTCAGTTCAGAGAGCACCACCGCGGTAGCGTACATAAATCGTCAAGGCGGCATATGCTCCCGCCACATGTCGCGACTCAATGTGATAGCGGACAACGCTGGCCCAGTGGAGAGTGGAGGCTTTACCCCCAGATGGTCCAGCTGATTTGGGAACGATTCGGCAAGGCCCAGGTAGACCAGTTTGCCTCCCGAGAGACCTCCCACTGCCCGCTCTGGTATGCCTGAACAGAGGTTCCCCTCGGGGCAGACGCGCTGGCACACAGCTGGCCCTCGGGGCTGCGCAAGTACGCATTTCCCCCAGTGAGCCTTCTTGCACAGGTGCTGTGCAAGGTCAGGGAGGAAGAGGAGAAAGTCACCCTAGTGGCTTCTTATTGGCCCACCCGGGCCTGGTTCTTGGACCTCGTACTCCTCGCGACAGCCCCTCCCTGGCGAATTCCCCTGAGGAAGGAACTTCTTTCTCAGGGACGGGGCACGCTCTGGCATCTGCACCCAGACCTCTGGAACCTCCACGTCTGGCCCCAGGATGGGACGCGGAAGATCTAGCTGGTCTACCACCTGCCGTCATAGACACGATCAGCCAAGCCAGAGCCCCTTCTACCTGGGAACTTTACGCCCTGAAGTGGTGCTTGTTCGCAAATTGGTGTTCCTCCCGGACTGAAGACCCGCAGAGGTGCGCAGTTAGGTCAGTGCTCCTATTCCTGCAGGAGAGGTTGAGTGGAGGCTGTCCCCTTCCACCTTGAAGGTGTATGTTGCTGCTATCGTGGCCCACCACGACGCAGTAGACAGCAAGTCTTTGGGTAAGCACAACTTAATCATCAGGTTCCTAAGAGGTGCCCGGAGGTTAAATCCTTCCCGGCCAAGCCTGTTCCCCTCTTGGGATCTCTCGGTGGTCTTCACTGGCCTTCAGAGACCCCCCTTTGAGCCGCTAGAATCAGTTGGACTCAGGGCCCTCTCTCTAAAGACTGCCCTGCTGATCGTGCTCGTCTCCATCAAGAGGGTCGGGGACCTGCAAACGTTCTCTGTTAGTGACACTTGCCTGGAGTTCGGTCCGGCAGACACCCATGTGATCCTAAGACCGCGACCGGACTACGTGCCCAAGGTTCCTACCACGCCCTTCAGAGACCTGGTAGTGAACCTTCAAGCGCTGCCCCGGGAGGAGGCAGACCCAGCCCCTTCGTTCCTGTGTCCGGCTTATTGTAGGGGTCATTGACAAATTAGGTCATCCGTGGTGATAATCTATTTTAAAGCACACGCCAAATTCTTTGAAATGTAATCTTTCAGTCCATTTTGTTTTCATACATTTTCATATTTATAGCATTTTCTGCAAAAGAAAAGAAAAAGATTGAATTACCTTAAAATTGCAATATGGTGTAACCATCAAGGAAAAGGTAATAAATAGAGAGTATACAACTTAATAATTCATTTAATATAAGTTTTTAAATATATTTTCAAGGTGCTTTCAAGGTCACAGAAAAACTATTCAAATGACTTTGAACTAATTAATTGAGGTGTATTCAAGCAATTGTTTTTGTGAATTGCATTTTGTATGTATTTTTGAATTACTAATGTGTGTCCTTTATTGGACCCGAGTTTAAATAAATAAAATGCCCTTATATAGAACAGGACAGTATGTTCATATGGAAGATAAGTCTAATTAAGACATCGCTGTAAAAAATCTGATCATTAATAGGTTAAATGACACAAATATGCAACAACTGTTTATGCAACCCAAAAGTCAGTGAAGCCTGTGGCCGGATTTGGCACAATGACTTTAAAATCTGTTCATTTTAAAGAAAAAGAGCATGTCGAGACCCCCCATCTTTATACTTTCATCAAACAGTAAGCTTCTGTTTTGTCATTAGAGCATTTGTCAGAGATCATAGTATAAAGTGATCACTTAGATACTTAGAATTAATTTCTCATCTGTGTTTCTATATAAACATCACTATTTAATTGCCAAAGCAGACATTGCAAAAGCATGTACTGTACAGACTCCATTTGCAATGTAATCTCGGTGCTGTCTAGGAGAAACTACTGATTTATTAAAGAGATCTGATATTTCTTTAATTCGTGCTTTGCATCTGTGACTCATTAAATATTTATTTCCAAGCTTGTTCAGGTTCTTCATGTAAATTCAATATTCTTACTTGAGTCGACATTGTGTTGCATCAGTTCTCAATTGGAGGTCTGTTCTGAGACTGTCACAGACAGCAGGATAAAAACTAACCTAAATGCAAATAATAAAAGGTATCTTACCATATAATACAACTTTGTTAAGATATTTATAATTTTGTAAATAAGAGTAGAAAATGCATCTTATTTTCTCTGCTGGCTTCAAGGCTGTGGATCTAATCAAACTATTGTATTTTGGGACAAATGTATCTATACATTTCCAAACAAATTAAAACCAACATAGACACAATGATTTCTACGAACTTGATGTGTGTGTTTTTAAGACTTTAATTTGTATCAACTCAGACACGCTTATTTGTTAATGTGGGTTCACAGGTAATCCACACTTTTACTTTTGTTAATTAATTTACAAAATGGTTGTTTTGTCCTTGAGCGTATGTCATGTTAATCATTTTTCAAATTGGTAGTTCTATGCAACTGATTTTAGAGACATTTTTGCTTACTTTTGTACATTAAGCTATTTTAGTACCATGTTAACCAAAGATATAACTAAATTTAAAGCAAATGTGCAGTTTAAAACCACTTATAATAACAATATGTAGCTTTTTATTATGCTAGTTGATTATAAAGGACAGAAAATGTCAATGTGACCATTTTTCACTCCCACTACCGCAAACAATCAGAAGTCAGAAGGTAATAATAACAGCAGTAATTGCATGTAGTGAAGTGGGGGAAGGAAAGTGTGTTTTGCACCCGCTGCCTGTCTATAAATCACCCAACACATAATTCCATCAGTCATACGTTTGTTTTTCATCTGGTTGAGACATGCACACACACCTCAGAAGCGCGCTGCAAATTGCTTGGCAGTTGCTCTCTAGTCTTCATACATACGTTTGGTGAATCTCAAAACATAAGTATGTGTGGTTAACTTCTGAAATAACTAATCCACTGGGATTCTATATGAACAATTTTCACCAGCACCAGTTCTGCTGTGTCTATGCTGAATTCTTGTTATGGTTTGCAAATGCTTTATGTCTACTTTCCTTTGCTTATAACCTTTCCAAAAGGTTCAAAGCTTGATAAACCCCACAGGGAATATTACTAGACGCTTAGATTAGATGTGTGAAGGTGCAGCTCTCAGGCAAGCACAGCAGATATTGTTTTGTTTTTTTAAACCTTTCCTTTAGGTCTGTATTTCGCAAGAGTGTTTGAGATATGGGGAGATGGATTCGTGAGTGAACTTTTGTAACAATTGCCTTTGAAGATCATGCAAGAATTCTGGCATGTGTTCTGGG
The DNA here is from genome assembly GCF_025860055.1 of Xyrauchen texanus. Classification (NCBI taxonomy): domain Eukaryota; kingdom Metazoa; phylum Chordata; class Actinopteri; order Cypriniformes; family Catostomidae; genus Xyrauchen; species Xyrauchen texanus. The sequence goes on along the minus strand of NC_068300.1, from coordinate 40,728,347 downwards.
ATTCGTAAAAATTGCAGAGTCCCATATGATACTTTTTCATCATTTGCTGTGTGGTTTGTTGTGGGGTATGGTGGTCCCTCATATTCCCCTGTACACTTAATGTCACCTAAGCCACAATTACTGAAAACATTTACTGTTACTGTTACAATGCAATATCTACAATTAAGCTACAAACCCAATCACTAAAAAGTTGGGACAGTTATACAAATGCTAATAAAAACAAAAATGAGAGATTTTTAAATTATATTCACCCTTTGCTATTGAAAGCACTACAACTACAAATCATATGATGTTTTATTTCATTGTTTTTTGAAAATGTACAGTCATTTCAAATCAGATGATAACAACACACTCCACAAAAGTTGAGATAGGGGCAATTTAAGACAAATAACAATTTGACGAGTTGAAATAACAAGGCAATGTGAAACAGGAGATGTTAAACAGGCGAGGTAATCGTGTCATAGTATATGGAGCCTCCAAAATCAGCCTAGCCTTCAAGAGCAAGGATCATTTGAGACTTGTCAATTTGCCAACAGATGCTTCAGCAAATAATCTAGCACTTTTGGAACAATGATTCCCAAAGACAAATTGGAAGGATTTTGGGCATTTCACCCTCTACAGTGTACAATATAATTAAAAGTTTAAAAGAATCTGGTCAAATCTTGGTGCGTAAAGGGCAAGACAAACACCACTTCTCTCTGATACCTCCGACATCACTGTCGGCATTCATCTGTAATGGATATCATGAACATGAACATGGGCTTGGGATTACTTTAGTAACCTTTGTTAGTCAACACCACTCGCCGCTGCATCCATAGATGCAAGTTAAGGCATTACTATCCAAAGCAGAAGCCAGACATCAACACTGTCCAGAAGCGCTGCTGACTTCTCTTGGCTTGGTCTCATCTTAAATGGAAAATAGAACAGTGGAACTGTGTTTTTTGGTCCGAAGAGTCCACATTTCAAAATTTTTGTGTGTTATTTGGGCCAAAGGTGAAAAAGACCATCCAAGCAGTTATTCGCTTCAGGCCCAAAAGCCAGTGTCTGTAGGGGCCAGGGGTGTGTAAGTGCCAATTTTGGAGCAATTTGTGCTGCCACCCAGCACCATCTTTTCCAGGGTTGTCCCAGAATTTTCAGCAGGAGAACTTCAAACCACATACTGCCCAGATTACAAGCGCATGGCTGTGTAAGCAGAGAGTGCAGGTGCTAAATTGGCTAAATTGATCATAATTTCTTTTTTTCTAGTAAGACCTTTGATATTAGGGCAAAAATCATATTTTTGATAATAATTATTTTTATTATTTTCCTGTAAAAATATCTAAAAATCCTTAATACATGATCAATTTGATTTATCTTGTTTTAGAAACAACACTACACTGGTTTATCAGAGAATTAATTTTTTTCTTGTACTTTGTCTTACTGCACTGATAGAGTTTTTATAATCAAAGCAAGTAAAAAAAATCTACCAGTGCTGAAGTAATCCAAAGTATTTAGAACACGTTACTGACCTTGAGTAATAAAACGAAATACATTACAAATTACATTTTACAGCATGTATTCTGTAGTTGTAGTGCTTTCAATATAGCAAAGGGTGAATATAATTTATAATTCACTCATTTTTGTTTTTATTAGCATTTTTCATACTGTCCCAATTTTTTAGGAAATGAGATTGTAATAAAATAATTTCAACTCAAATCAATATTTTATTTCCCTGTATTTTTTTTTTTTTTGTTATGTTATAAGTGGGATCATATGGTCATTGAGCATGTTTAAAAGTACAGCAATCCTCCCAAAAATCAGCTTATTTAAAAAAATAAAAAAAATAAAACAACACATATAACATCATGTTACTGTTGTAACCTCCGTTGAGGGAGGGAACAAGACATTGTGTCGAAATGAAGTGACACAAGGGGTCTTCGTTGGGAGCCTTGCATACCTCTGAGCTTGAGAAAAGGCCAATGTGAAATTGCCAGACTGAATTTGCATGTCCCACCCCTGGACATATGGGTATAAAGGGAAGCAGGCGTGCATCTGTCAGTCAGGTTTTTGCACTGAGGAGCCGAGAATAAGGCACGCCCGGTTAACAGTGGTAGGTCTAGTGCTGTGGCAGGAGGGACACAATGTCTAGTTCCCTCCCTTAGGGAACGGAGGTTACAACAGTAACCATGACGTTCCCCTTCTGTACTTCAATGTTGTGTTGAATGAAGTGACATAAGGGGTCCTATTCAAAAACGGCAAGCACAAGTCTGTGTTACGTGAACTGCAGAGACAGTTGCAAGCAGGCTACTGCGTGCTAGAGGCAGCTGTATCAGCTGCACGTAACCCTCCCCAATGCCCCCAAAAGAGGTGTCATTTACAAACCTTAGGTTCCCAGCAACCATGAGGGGGGAACAGGTGCTAGCATGGGAGCAAGCCCGGCAGCCGCTGCCTTTTCTCTCTCTATGTCTCTTGCATAGAGAGACATTTCTTAGCGCTATGAAATGCATCGGGAATGCAGTCTTCCCGGTCCTATTCTTTCAGGGGGAAAAGATCCTGCGGAGGCCACATCCTGCCCAGACTAGAGGGAGGTAACATGTGGCAAATACACCACGAGGATTGTGAAGCCCTGGGAATGTGGGAACTGCGCGTTGGTAGGTCCAGCCTAATAAGGGAGGAGCTCTACAAGCACTGCGACCGGGGGTAGTGTGACTGCCACACTACCCCCGGTTCTCAAACTGAGAACATAAACCATTCATAAAACGCTGCCTGCGTGTGATTGCAGCCCAGGCACGTGAGGCAGCTTTTATGACCATCAGAAGTGGAGAGAAATAGACCGCATCCAGGAACTACACAGAGGCGGAAAGACATCTTTAAAAAGATGCGTCCTGAAAAGGACGTTCAATGCCTGCTGTGTATTGCTCTTTTATGAGTGAAAACTCAAACTCTTTTAGAGAAATAAACTCTTTAGGAGGGGAAAACACTCTTTTAGGCAGTGAAAGTGCTGTCGAAGCGCCCAGGGGCGTGGACTGCACAGTGTGCAGAGAGAGAGAATGCCTGCTGCAAATGCGCTGTAAGATCCAATAGCAGTGCTTCTTGCCAGTAGAGGTGAGTGGAACAGTGGTGAACTCAGCTTGCTGTTGCACAACCGCTCAGCTCCGAAGAAAAAATCTGACTGACAGACGCACGCCAGCTTCCCTTTATACCCATATGTCCGGGGGCGGGATATGCAAATTATGTCTGCCAATTTCACATTGGCCTTTTCTCAAGTTCAGATGTATGCGAGGCTCCCAAAGAAGATCCCCTTGAGTCACTTCATTCGACACAACGTTTATTGTACATGAGTCTTGAAATTATCTGATTATTCTCTGCTTTTGATGTCAAACAACACTTTTGCACATTGGAGAAGCCGGAAAGAACTAGAGGTCTGCACAGGCCATAAAAAACCTGAACCGTACCGGAGACCATGTGACCAGACCCAAATGGTACCATCAGATTTCAAGCCCAAACCTGACCCCAACACAAAATAGCTTACTCTCTTTATAATTTCTTTCCAAGCAAGTATTGTTGCAAGTATAAGGCAGCATTCCTAACATTTTGTAACATGAAACTTTATGTGTTTTTTAACTTGATGTCAAAAAACATATACCGGTCTAAGACGTCCATCTAGCATGTGTTTACATAGGAAAACAATGTAAAAACAGGGCAGACAAAGAGCAGTGTGTGAAACAAGTTAGGTATGCCTGGTTATTTTTTCAAAAATTACAAGACCGAACATGACCCAAACCTGAAGTCATACTCAGGACCATACTTGGTCCCGTCGGGCCCAGGTTGGGTTGCAGACATCTAGAAAGAATGCCGTCAAAGAGGTTTACATGCAGTATATAATTTGAAGTTTCAGTGTGTACACAATATGACATCTTGCAGGCAGAAGTAAGTAAAAATGTTTGACTCACAATAAATATAATCTAATTGAGGAAACCGTCAACAAGTTAAATGTAAAGGTTTATATTCACTTAATGTTTATGCAGTATGTCATATTTAATACATAATTGTTAGGTTTTTATGTCCATTTATTTATAGAAAATTAATGTATTTTATATAGCGGAAATGTTTACTTGACTTACAATGAATGGAAAAAAATAATAAACAGAAGCTGGTAGTCTGTATCGCCATGCAAAGCCACACAGACAGCTTGTACCTTTAAATAGATTTTCTTTACTTACATGATGTTAAGACTGACATTGTAATACAATTTTCACTTAACCTAGGATGTGGCATTTATTTCATTTTTATTCTGGACTGGTAATATTGTTCAACGTACATAAGCTAAAGCAAATTATATATGAGGTATATTTACAATATGAGCCTAAAGACAATTTAGTTGATTACACTGTACATTTAACACATTAATAAAGATTGCATTAGACCTAAGTCTTGTCTCAGGCTCTGCCTCTTTTGGTCTCGGTTTTGACACAGACTCGATCCTATTCTAGCCTCTGTCTTGACTCAGACTCAAACTTTTCTGGTCTCGGCCTGGACTCGGATGAGCTGGTCTCGACTACACACTGTTTAAATGTAAAAATAATTATCTTTAAAAGTCTAGTATATTAGTGCTGGATGGAGATGAATATTTCCCCTTGAAATTGCTGTATGTCTTTGATGGGCTGTATTTGAATGACCACATGTGTAGATCCACTCACTGTTGAGACAACAGCGCACAGTCTTAGTCCAGATAACTGTTGTTAAATGAAAGACATGTTACAATGACAACAGTGCTTTAATAAACAGTAACAGCAGAAAGGGACAGATTTTTTTAGGTTGCGAGACTTACAGTATACAAGATTAATAATTTTGGTAAGGACTTCTTTTCGGTTCCTTAAAAGCGAGAAGTCAGTAGTACGGCTAGGGTACACAGCATCTTGTTCCTTCCTTTCATGGAAACAAAGTTACAGTTGTGAACTAGATGTTCCCTTTCAAGTTGGCTACTTCGATGCTGTGTCAATGGCTGATGCTGCAGCAACCGTAAAACGATGCACCGTACTACTAATTCACACATTGCCTACTAGCGAATAGGATAGTCTTCCATTCATATTGAAAAATAGAGGGAAAAGAGATAACTTCAAAAAACACTTATGGTTAGTAGGGATGTGCATTCATCAGTAATTTGGTATTCGAATATTTATCTAATAAAAAACGGATATTTGAATATTCTATTATTTAATGAAGGTATTTAATGAGAAAGAGACGTTGTAAAACAATTTTTTCAAATTATAATCGAAACAAGCTTATATCATGTCCTATGATTTTTTTAAATTTTTTATATTGAAACACTGCGTGAAAACAAAAAAAAAGAATAAAATGAAAGCATTTAAGTTCATGCAAAGCCAAAGAAAAAGGAACCGCTAATGAAGTAGACTGACACAGTTAACATACAGGACGAGTATAAACACTAATAGGTATCATGTTTATATTGTATCTCATGTCATGTTTTTGTTGAGGAAAAACAAGCATATCCATGTGCTCAGTAAACTATACTCATTTATACACACCAGTTTAAATGGTGGAATTTCTCTTACCTTAGCTAGCATAGTCTTTCTCGGATGCCATGTTTGTTGTTTACAGAAGCATTGAGGGGATTATGTTGCTACGGGGACTCTGCTTTCTGACGAACTGCACATATATGAGAGTAAAGTGTACACCGCTTATCCAGTACATTTAAACAGGAAATCAGCTGTCTCACAGTAAGCCACATTCTCACAATAACCCGCTTTTCTGGTGTCCATCTGAACGTACTGAGTGACAGAAACATTTGCTCAACAAATGTGATCAACTTGTGTCCACACTCAACAGTGCCGCCTAGTGCATTCTGTTATAACTGGCAGTTTTAGTTTGTGTTTTCAGGATTTAACATGTATATATGGCCAGCAAAGCAAAACTTTGTGAAATTCGAATAGTATTTTTATTGTTCTAATAATTATTGCAGAACGAATATTCAACTACTCGTGCACATCCCTAATGGTTAGGAAATATAACAATGTACGTCCATGCAGGGTAGATAAATATTGTACAGAAATACTCACCCACACAGGGCTGGGGAAAGAGTTCAGAATAGTCAGCAACCATCAGAATAAATGTAATTCCACTAACCAACAGGGTAGCTATCATTAAAAACATTGTATCCAGAAGAGTCAAGGAACGACAGGTCATGAGACCAACGGCCAATACACAATGACACCAGCCCTCAGGTCAGTGAACATAGAGAAATCAACATGGCTTAGAGGTGATCTTAGTAGCCTGGGGCACTTTTCTTTAGCAGGTTAGCCTGATAGGCCTGTAATACCGGCATGGTGTGCAGAGTTGAACAGCCTGACCTGACGCAGCACAGGCCTTGCCAACGAGCAAGGACTTGGCAAGATTTAGCATCTCCAACATGTGCAATGTCATTAAAAATCACTGCAGGGGACCCAGGTAGCTCAGTGGTAGACGATGGCTACCACCCCTGTCAGATGGTTAGAAGCCCAGGGCATGCTGAGTGACTCCAGCCGGGTAATCGGTATGCAACCAAATTGGCCCGGTTGCTAGGGAGGGTAGAGTCACATTAGGTAACCTCTTTGTTATCGCTATAAGGTGGTTTGCTCTCAGTGGGTGGTGTGAAGCCACCACACGTGCTGTGCGAGTAGGCAGCTGGGATCTGTCCTCTGCCACCAGGACTGAGTTAAGTCACTACGCCATCACGAGGACTTAAGGTGTACATTAGGAATTGGACATTCCAAATTGTGAGAAAAAAGGAAAAAAATAAGTCACTGGCACATTTAACATGAACATAATTGTCATTAGCAAATTCAATGGGTGAAGATGCCTATAGTAGATGCGGGGAGAAATGTAAGATTGATAAAGCCTCCTCAAACTCTCTGCACTCGATATTCAGGCCTCGTACGCCTCCCTTATACAGATCTGCAGAGGGAGTATGGTGAGTTGTAGGGGGACTGGCATCATCCTTCAGAATGAAGGCAAGGCACGAGCAAAGCATCTTGAGTTTCATACGTTCACAATTAACACAATCAGTTTCACAGAGTGCCACTTCCACATGGGGTTGGCCCAGGCATACATAAAGCCGTGCTCATGCCTATCAGGCCGAGGAATATAACGTTCAAAAGGTGACAAACAAAACTTGAAAAATCTTGAAAAAGATATTATTATGCAAAAGGCTCTTTTATGTGCTTTACACACTTTACACATAACACCAATCACAATATCATTAGCATTTCAAATACGGCGTTATTAAGGATACGCTGTTCATTGGAGCACAAGCTGTTAAGGTATGCAGATTCAATGAAGAAGCAAAGATTCGGGCATTCAGAGAATGACAGATGTTATCGCGACAAGAGAAACATTTTCTGATGAAATGGCGCTGTGCTCCATTTTATATGCCCGCATCAGGGGCGGAGCATCAAACGGCATCTATCAATAGATTGGCATGATTTTAAAGGGCATCCGAGATCTGGAAAGGAAGAGTTCCCAGAGCTTCCACTTCTGAAGCAGCCTTGATGTGACAACTTTAAAAGGAACTACTGTGATAGATACTTTGTAAATATTGCTTTTCATAATTAATGCTGTGAACTACAAGGTAAATAATCATTGATGCCTGTAAAATTGCCAAACAAGAAATTTACTGTATTACTAATGAAATGTCATAATCATATTTTGAAGTAAATCCTAATTCATCTTAATGAGATCAAATTATTATCATCTAAGATCCAACTGAATGAACTGAAATTCTGGGAAAAATATATAAATAAACTGAAAGATTGGAATTATGGCTTATTCACTAGGGTCTAATGATTGTGAAATTCCATTACAATCATTCCTTATTTTGTATAGGTTATACATTTATAGCCAACAATTTAAGTGGTAAGAATCGTACTCAATTGGTCATTACATTGTTTGCTATGGTTGCATGAACTATATTAATGCGGTTAAATCTACACAATGAACACCTCTGTATATTTGGATTCCATATTTTTGCAACCACTAATTTTTCACATCAAGATACATACTGCTTACAAAATCCTCCTCAGTTTGTTCGTCTCTCTTTTTCATTTTGTTTGAAGTTAGTGTATTTGTGAATTAGAGGAAAGATTGATGTTATAATGAGTGTGATGGCATGCTTTAGCAATTTAAACTGGCAGTATCATCTAAAATTATTTCATGGGTTTCTGCAATGATACATTTAGAGCAGGTCCTGACAGGTGCAGAAATTTAAGAGGAAAGTCGAGAGACAGCAGAAGCTGTACGTTACAGTGCCTGAAGGCCATGCCTGTGTCTGTGTCTGCATGAAGATTTCACTGTAGAAAACATCTGCAGAGATGTTTTACACTTTGATCACTGGAGCCACTGCTGTAGAATAAAAACATGCATTGAAAGTGCTTTTATGTTGTGTTTTCTCTCTTTATAACATAATGATAAAAAATATTTCAGTTTACTTGGCTGAAAGTTTTAAAAAAAGTTTTTTAACAGTTAAATATGCCTGTGCTTTGAATTATTTTAACACTATATAGCATACATTTCAGCAATATCACATGAGTAACAGTGTTTGATGGGAGATGTAATGTAATGCATGTAAATAAATCGGCATAAGGAGGCCAATTTATGGGTACTAAAACATTCTGAAGCAACATTCCGACTTCCCGTATGATCATGTTGAAAATATAGATGGCAAATGATGAGATAATGTAACTTTTAACTAACTTAGATTTTAGGTCAAATTTAAACGTGATTTCCGTGAAGCATAAGATCAAAAGGTAAAACCTGTATTCAATGACTGTATATGACCTCTTTTAGTCAGAGTTCAGAGCAAGGTCAAAGATCATGCTCAGTGTTCCACAAGCTCAGCTGAATAAAAGGCATGTTAATGAGTAAAATCAACTGAGACAAAAGACATAATGGATAAAAGATAAAAGCCTTTGTATTTTACCAAAAAGACAGAATCCCTGGTGACATAGCAATAATGAATAATAACCTGTAATCACAGATAGTCAGTTTCCCACTAACTAATTGCTTTGATGACACAATGAGTTTAAATGCTTTAGTTAGTGCAACAGCTTTGCAGTATAACAGCATCCAAAGACAACGTCAAACAGAGACAAATTTACTTGGAAAGGGTATTGTCTCCTTTAGGGTTTCTCCTGGCTTACAGAAGCAATCTCTGCCATTTGAGGGAGCTGACGTTGGTTTTAGCCAGTCACTGAATGTGGGAAGGTGTCAAAGAAGTCTTTTCAAGCTACGTCTCGGAGGGGAAAGAGTACACCAGTGCTCCTATCTTCCATTGTTAAGGTGTCTTGGGAATAGAAAGTAGTACATTGCCATTCTGTGCTGTAACTGGTGTCATAACCCTTCTTTGTAAATGACAGACTTTGTAAAGACTGGATCTCCCATTACATTAATGACAGAAGATGCCAGAAATCCAGTGAGGACACAGAGGGAGGAGTCCAACAGCATCTGAATGGAGCTGTTGTAAGGAGATGTATATAGGGCCATAAATACATTAATTAACCACAGGTGCTTCCTATAGAAAGACAAACTGAAACATTAGCAGGCCATTGTCTTTTAAAGCCATTGTTTCAAGGTACACAGGGCACTAATGCGGGGCAACACAACCCATCCAAATAGATTTTAGATGCTTTTTCACTGTTCTGTCCTCACTCAACAAGGCTCAAGACTCAATTAAGGTAGCAGCTAAACTTCTGTTTAGTATTGAAAGATTTATTTGAACGCATACTGGATGAAAAATTTTAATTACATCAGCATAGATGGCAGAATACTTATGTGCAATATGACATAAATATTATTACAGTTGAAGTCAGAAGTTTACATAAACCTTAGCAAAATACATTTAAACTCAATTTATCACAATTCCTGACCTTTAATCATAGAAAACATTCCCTGTCTTAGGTCAGTTAGGATCACTACTTTATTTTAAGAATGTGAACTGTCAGAATAATAGTAGAGAGAATTATTTATTTCAGCTTTTATTTCTTTCATCACATTACCTGTGGGTCAGAAGTTTAAATACACTTTGTTAGTAAGGTGTATGCTACCAGCATTGCTTTAAATTGTTTAACTTTGGTCAAACTTTTTGGGTAGCGTTCCAAAAGCGTCTCACAATAATTTGCTGGAATTTTGGCCCATTCCTCCAGACAGAACTGGTGTAACTGAATCAGGTTTGTAGGCCTCCTTGCTCATACACGTTTTTTCAGTTCTGCCCACAAATTTTCTATCAGATTGAGGTCAGGGCTTTGTGATGGCCACTCCAATACCTTGACTTTGTTGACCTTAAGCCATTTTGCCACAAATTTGGAGGTATGCTTGGGGTCATTATCCATTTGGAAGACCCATTTGCAACCGAGCTTTAACTTCCTGACCTGTCTTGAGATGTTGCTTCAATATATCCACATCATTTTCCTTCCTCATGATGCCATCTATTTTGTGAAGTCCACCAGTCCCTCCTGCAGCAAAGCACCCACAAAACATGATGCTACCACCCACATGCTTCACGGTTGTGATGGTGTTCTTCGGCTTGCAAGCCTCGCCCTTTTCCCTCCAAACATAACGATGGTCATTATTGCCAAAGAGTAAAATTTTTGTTTAATTAGACCAGAGGACATTTCTCCAAAAAGTACGATATTTGTCCCCATGTGCTCTTGCAAACTGTAGTCTTTTTTAATGGTGGTTTTGGAGAAGTGGCTTCTTCCTTTCTCAGCAGCATTTCAGGTTATGTCGATATAGGATTCGTTTTACTGTGTATATAGATATTGTCTACCTGCTTCCTACAACTTCTTCGCAAGGTCCTTTGCTGTTGTTCTGGGATTGATTTGCACTTTTTGCACCAAACTACATTCATCTCTAGGAGACAGAATGCATATCCTTCCTGAGCAGTATGATGGCTGCCTTCAGGCATTTGGAAATTGCTCCCAAGCATGAACCAGACACAATTTGTTTTTCTGAGGTCTTGGCTGATTTTCCCATGATGTCAAGCAAAGAGGCACTGAGTTTGAAGGTAGGCCTGAAAATACATACACAGGTACACCTCCAATTCAGTACACCTCCTGTCAGAAGCTAATTGCCTAAAGGCTTGACATCATTTTCTGGAATTTTCCATGCTGCTTAAAGACACAGTTAACTTAGTGTATGTAAACTTCTTACCCCCTGGAATTGTGATATAGTCAATTAAAAGTAAAACAATCTGTCTTTAAACAATTGTTGGAAAAAAATACCTCCTGTCATGCACAAAAACTATAGTTCGCTAATATGAAATCTGTGGAGTGGTTAAAAAAATTTGGTTTAATGACTTCAACCTAAGTGTATGTAAATGTGAGGGGTGTTAAAGGGAGAGGAGGAGGCAAGAACTGGCTTAACAATATAAATAATATTTTAATGATCAACTTAACCTAAAACACAAACATAACCACACACCTGCTTGTAATTCTCCCTCTCTCGAACTATCGTCACCGGATGCCTTTAGCCCTTGTGCGCCCTATCAGGCTGATTGATCCTCCCGGTATTCGCCGGGTGATGTATTACAAATTTATAATATGTTAAATCTAGGTTCAATACAATCATATATAAACTGAGAAAGCAGAGTAGATTGAATTTAACATTTGAGGTATAGATGATGATTTTATCAGCTGTTAAACAGAGTTTTCCAGCAAAAGATTGCTGCCAGTCCTGTTCTCTCTATTGTAAGTTAAATGAGTCAGATTACTGAGACTCTCACCCTTTGTCTTTAATGGCTCTTGGAACCCCAGCCCCAGTCGTTGAATAGTTAGGCTGATTGGATTAGCATCTATGCATTTGAATAGTTATGCTGATTGGATTAGGATTGGGAACACTAGAGTCTAGGGCGGGTTCCTAAACCTGTATACTTCATTTGCATGCTTTGTTTAAGGTCGTCACCTAGGTGCTTTGTATCCATTTCTAAGCACTGCCCTCTAAATGTATATAAACTACAATGTAAAGTTCCCTTGCATCCTGCTGAAGATCAAGTCTCCTGGTCTTCGCTTCTGAGTTTCCAACACCGGGGAACCCCCCAGCTCGTCATGGCTGGCCATCCCCGCTTTCCTCGACCTGTAATAATCATTCTTTGAAGACTTGTGAAATTCACTTTTTACCTATACACTCACCTAAAGGATTATTAGGAACACCTGTTCAATTTCTCATTAATGCAAACTAATGGGGTCATTAATGGGGTCAAACACAGTATTAGTATGGTGTTCCTAATAATCCTTTAGGTGAGTGTATTTTTCTGTTCATGTTGTCCTTATTGTTGTGGTTGAGGAAATATTATCCAGTTCCAATGAAAGATGCAAGTCGTCTTTCGACTTCATGGACTGATGTAGAGCGCGGCTTGAACAATCCCAGAGTCTCTAATAATAAGTGAACTTGGCGACATTGGTTGTCAGATATAGAATCACTGTGAATGATCTGTGGCAGCTAAGTACACGATTGGCTGCTTCTGTTAATAATCACGCGATCAGCCGTGGAAGTCAAGGACCTCATTTAACCCTCTGGGGTCGACGGACGTGCCGACGCATCCTGCTGGATTTTTCCGTCATTACAGCGGAAACAACATACAATTCTACGTCATTTTGGGGCATACAGATAAGTGAGACACTTACAATGAAAGTGAATGGGGCCAATTTTTGGAGGGTTTAAACAGAAATACGAAGCTTGTAATTTTATAAAAGCACTTGCATTAATTCCTCTGTTAAAACCTGTGTATTATTTGAGCTGTAAAGTTGTTTAAATTGTAATTTTTAAAGTCATTTTAGGGTTTGTCATCATTACTTTGTCATGGCAAAGAAATTGTAAAATTTGCTATAACTTTACACAGAAAAGGTTTGTAAGTGATGTTTACACACATATCCCCTGTATGTCTTGTGTCTATACTTTTGAAACATATACACTTTGAAATTTGCCACATTCACTTCCATTGTAAGTGTCTCACTGTAAATCCAATTTTTGCTTTTTTTTAAAGAAAAGGAGGGACGAGTGAAATTTATTTCTGTGGTAATCGACATTATGCCACAAATGTTGTAGATTGAGCTTAAATTGTATTGAACCTGGAATATTCCTTTAAGTGCTTGTACTATATGAAAAAAGTGCAGTGTATCTGTCTGAATGTGGCACTTGTCTGATTTACCTCCGTGCTCGTGGGGAAATGAACATTCAGAAAACACCCGCTTACATTTTCACATATTGCACGAAGACATGGATCAGCTTCTTTCAGCTTGTTATTGAAAACTTATTGTGGAGCGGAGGGGGGCGGGGCCGGGTCGGAATATCGCGCGCCCGGTCCCCAATCGGCCTGATGAGGCGCGCGAGGGATAAAGGCGGCCGGTGACGATGGTTCGAGAGAGAGAGAATTGCGGGCATGTCCGTCATGTGTGTGTTTATGTTTATGCTTTTGGTTTAAGTTTTCATTAAATATTAGCTATGTTGACAAGCCGGTTCTCGCCTCCTCCTTGCCCATCCTTTAACTGTGTTACACTTATTTTTGCATTATTTTGGGCATTTGCGCTGACTCACAGTACTTCAAAGAGCACATGATATCATTGCCATGGTAACCAGATACATTTCAGCTGATTTGCTTAGAATGAATGTATTGACAAATTAGCGTGCAACGCAACTAAATTGTTTTTCTTCTCTGCAAACGATACCAGAGATAATAGCATAAAGGACAATGACAATTCTTTAACTTAAGAAGAAAAAAAACCCATCCCTACTGAGATGCAGGTGTGTGCTGACATGGCGGCTATGTTTTTCGCTTGCGAGTAAGAATATGTGTGTAATGCTTAAACTGTATTAGTGATGTCCAGTTTGTGAACGAATCATTCTTTTGAACCGGTTCTGAATCACGTCTCGAGTCAACACTTATCAGCAACTAAACAGCACTGTTTCTTTACAATTAATATTATTAATAAAATATTAGGATCACATGAGCTCTATCATCTTCTCTCATATTGGCTGTCGCTCCCGAAAATGTTTTCATTTGCATAAAGTTACACATTTCTCAACTTTGTCGCATCGCTGGACACGCCCACATCTGGTCGCAGTTCTCAAGTCAACAGTACACTGATCTGGGGACAGTAGCTCTCAAGTCAACAGTACATCGAGTCATTCACAGCAGTTCTCGAGTCAACAGTACACTGTGCATGCAGATTATATTTGAAGTTTTTATAATCATTTTGGGTTCAGTCATATGCTCGAGGTAACATTTAAATAAACGTCAGAATTAAACACCCTGGACACTTTTGCCCATACCGAGTGCAAATGCGAGATAACGGGGTGTAACTTAAATCTCTGGTTAGTTTGATAGAAAGGCTTTTGTAACTTATTGAAATGTAATCGGAGACGTTTACCATTCCAAATGAAGGACTTCGCTATGCTATCAAATTGCTTGAAATAAGAGAGACATCTACAGGGAGAGATTGTAGCAGGTAGATAATTTTGGAATACAATTACTTTTAATAACTTTAAACATGTAATGAAGCCACCTGCCCTCATCACTCGAAAAATGTTTTATTAAGGGGTCAAAATTAACTCTAACTAAATCACACAAATTTGCTGGGAATAAAATGCCCAAATATTTAATGCCCTGTTTGGGCCACTAGAAGGTACCCAGCTGAAAAGCAGTTACTGGGCAGTACGCTGTCAGAGCCAAAGCTTCGGATTTAGACCAATTGACTCTTAGAAAGTGAATTAATAATTCTGTGGAGGCAAGGCATAGATCTAGTAGGGTCAGAGACGAATAATAAAATATAATCTGCATAAAGCAAAATCATATGTGCCATACCTCCTGCCATTACCCCTGGAAAATCATCTTCCTTGGTTCCAGGGCAAGACTGAACCATAATGGGGAACGAGGGCAACCCTGCCAGGTGCCCTTGTCCAGAGTAAAATATGCTGAAATTAATCCATTTGTTTAAAAAGTAGCTTAATCCATCCAATAAAAGTATTCCCGAACCCATATATTTCCAAAATCTTAAAAAGATAATTACATTCTACCATATCAAATGCCTTTTCAGCATCAAGTGAGATGGCAGCGACCGGAGTCTGATCATTCGCCACTGACCACATCATATTGATGAGACACCTGATGTTATCAGGAGAGCTGCAGCCCCGAATACACACCACATGATCTATATGTATAATACATGTCATAACTTTACTTAATCGGTTAGCCAAAAAAAAAAAAAATATATATATATATATATATATATATATATATATATATATATATATTATATTTAAAAAAATATTTTTTTACATCTAGCTGGATCAGGGAAATTGGACGGTAACTCTTACACTCGCTTGGATATTTGTCCTCTTTAAGAATCAGACTGATCCGGGATTTTGTCATGGTTGGCAGAAGCTTTCCATTAATGAATGGTCATATAAACTTCTAGCAAAAGTGGAGTCAGTTCTGTAATATAAGATCTAAAAAATTCCACGGCAAAACCGTCTGGCCCCGGAGACTTGACTGTGGGCAATGTTTTTATTATCTCACCAATCTCCACCAAGTTTATCTCAGAATCAAGAGAATTGTTTTGCTCAGTCGTCAGTTTAGGGAGTTCTAATGGTTCCACAAAGTTTCTAATATCTTCATCAGTAGATGAAGACGTGGAACTATAGAGATCAGGATAGAATATTTTTAAGGTATTATTAATATCAATGGCCGAGGTAAATATTTCACCACCAGCAGATTTTATTGAGGGAATGGTAGAAAAAGACTCTCTCTGCGTTATATATTTAGCCAAAAGTTTCCCTGCTTTTTTCCCCGACTCAAAGCATGACTCCACTTTCCGATATATAATAGTATTATATCTGTATTTCAATCGGGTCAATTCTGTGAGGCCATCAGATGACATTCAATGCTTCAGCTCTGCCTCTGCCTTTCTCAGGCTTTTGCATTTTTTGGTAAATTAAGCATACTGTATGATCCGACCCCTAAGATCTGCCTTAAGTGCCTCCCAAAACCAGAAAAGACCAGTTGGTCTCCACACAGTGATTTCAGTCTTTAACATTAGTTGGAAATCATGATTTTGCTAAAGGAATACATTAAAGCGGCAACTACATGATTTCTTTTTCTCTGTATGTAGCAACATCTCTAAACTCACCAGGGCGTGATCTGAGACTAAGATGTTTCCAATTGAGAAATCCACAACAGATGAAATGAGGAAGTTAGATATATATAAAAAAGCATTTTTTATTCTAGAATATATCTTATGGACTGATGAAAAAAATGTATTGTCAAAAGTCACCAAATATCTGCAAGAATTTTTACATATGCTGTTAAGCGTCAATGTTGCTCTAGGGGGCTTACACACTTTTGATTCACTATGATCAATGACTTAGTCCATCAAAAGATTAACGTCTCCTCTTACATAATGAGGGGTGCCAGCAGCTTGCAACATCCCTTCAAGATCAATAAAAAAGCCCTGATCGTCAACGTTAGGTGCGTAAATATTAGCCAAAACAAACCTTTGCTCCTGAATTTCTGCTAAAACAATAATGATTCTCCCTAATTTATCTTTAATCTGTTTGAGAGATTTGAATTGTAGATGTTTATCAATATAATGACTCCCATGCTCTTACTTGAGCCAGCACTAAAGAAAACATGTTAACCCCATATCTTCCCAAATTTTACAGCTTCCCAAAATTTGTTTCTTGAAGAAACACTATATCACATTTCTTACGCTTAAGAAAATAAATAATCTACCTTCTTTTTTATGGGGTGCCCCAACCCATTCACATTCCACATTGTGAGTTTCAGTGTCTTTTAATGTCTCCAGAGCCCGATGAGTTTTACTTTGCCATGTTTACCTCAAAGAACAAATATGTAGCTGGGTGTATCGAATTTCACCGGATTATAACATGAAAATAAATAAAAAACTAGCAAAGTGCGCAGAGCTTGCAGTTTACACGTCTGCTCTTCACATAGCATCATGTGACCTACCTATAAAAGGATTTTTGAAGATTAGCAGATATATGGTCAATTCATTAAGTGATGAGCTGTTTCCACAGAACAGAAGTTTATCCAGCAATGTTTTGCTAACCTTGAAGGTTCCACCATGGTAGCGGAGTTCTGGTTAACCCGGATTTGCATATTGCTATCAGCGAATGGTTTGTCCGCACTGCGTGCTTCTGTTGACTAGCGCAGTTTCACACTTTAATAATGTTCCAATCAGTTCATAGTTAAATCAAACAGAATGTGCAAATACATAATGCCAACTCACTGGTAAGCACCACCTCCCATCAGATATTTTTGCATTGGCTCAAGCATGTTTAACTTTCATTTTGTTGCGTGACCGGACGTGCATTGTATCAGCAGCGTGGGAGGTCCCGGTTTGCATTGAAACCAGGAAGTAACTGCACTCATATAATCAGTGACGTGTGCGATTCTGAGGTTTTTCCTCCTAACATTCCATTTTTATTCTACTGATGGTTAGTTGTAGGGTTTGGGGGTTAAGTTAGTAAAATATGCATTCCTATTCACAGTATCATATGCTGTACAGCTGAAAACAACTCGCTTTGCAAGTTGCTTTTTGCGCCTCTTTGTGAACATTACACCCAGAAACTGAAGCACACCAAGTAGGTATAGCTACTGGCTGGAATCTCCAAAAGAGGGCAAGGTTACTCCAAAAGGGGTGTGGTACTTCCAAAAGGGGGTTGTGCCAACTCAAAAGGTTTAAAGGGATAGTTTGCCCAAAAATGGAAATTCTGTCATCATTTACTCACCCTCATGCCATCCCAGATGTGTATGAGTTTCATCTGCAGAACATAAATGAAGATTTTTAGAAGAATATCTAACCTCAGTAGGTCCATCCAATGCAAGTGAATGGGTGCCAAAATTCTGACACTCCAAAAAGCACATAAAGGCAGCATAAAAGTAATCCATAAGACTCCACGGTTAAATCCATATCTTCAGAAGTGATCTGATGGGTGTGGGTGAGAAATAGATCATTATTCAATTATTTTTGCTGTGAATTCTTCTTATAGTAAATATTTACTAAAATATTGATCTGTTTCTCACCCACACCTATCAAATAGATAATGAAGACATTGATTTAACCTCACTACATCACTTTTATGCAGACCTATGAGATTTTTGGAGCTTCAAAATTTTGGCACCAATTAACTTGCATTGTATTATCCTACAGAGCTGAAATATTCTTCAAAAGAATCTTCATTTGTATTCTGCTGAAGAAAGAAACACATCTGTGGAGGCATAGAGGTGAGTAAATATTGAGAGAATTTTAATTTTTGGGTGAACTACTTCATGGTAAGGGAAACGTTTGGTTACGTATGTAAGTTCATTCAGGATTTTTCTGAGGAGCCGGAAATGGTCCGGCCACAACAGTGGCTCGGTTCAGCGACATGGCGGAGGAAAGACACAACGTGTCGTTCCCTCCCTCGGGGAACGGAGGTTACATACGTAACCAAATGTTCCCCTTCTGTCGCTCTCTCCACGTTGTGTCAGAGAAGCGACACTAGGGGACCCATTCCAATCTTGCCATGCGCTGAACCGTGTACGTGAACCGCCGATACAGAGGCGGGCAGGGATTTCATCCAGTGCCGCGCATCGTCTGTACCTGGCTGCACGTACCCTTCCCCAATGCCCCATAAGAACATCGGGATCCTTCTAGTTACCCTGGGAGGGAACAAGGCGATGTTTGCCAACATGGGAACGGGCCAGCCTGGCTGGGCCTCTTTTCTCTCTATGTTTCTCGCATAGAGCAATCACGGCCGGGGCCCTTACACTCATATAGGGAAGGGGGTCTTACCCAGACCCTGCGGAGACCACACCTGCCCTTTTTCTTGGGGAGGAAAAGTGGTAGACACGTCACACAGCCGTCTTAGGGCTCGTGTGGAAAGTATGGCACGGTGGTAGATCCAGCCTCGAAAGGGGGGAGTTGCTACAGCACGGCGACCGGGGCAGCTGTAACTGCCTAAGGGAGACACGGGGGTCCGCTCGTAAGGGGACAGAACCGTGGAATTACACACAGGGGGAGTCCGAACAGGAGGCCTTCTTATTTTACCTGTGGAGCCCCTATACCAGTACAGGGTGGCCACCAGGGTACCCACAGTGGCTTGGGTCGGCGAGTTCCTCCGCTGAACCGCGGACCCGGAGGGCTGGGGAGGAATCGACCAGGGTCCCGACTCAGAGTGGGGCGCCCTGGGAAGAAGGCGCACTACTTTACCTTGACGTCAGGAAAAGGGCGCTGGGCGCAAGCGATCCACCCGGCCGGTCGGTCTACGTGTTACCGAGTTCTACGGGCTCGGACCTGAGAAAACACGAGACGCAACCGACTCAACGCAGAGGTTGTAAAACCTCGCGAAGGTGTTGGGTGTTGCCCAACCCGCGGCTCTACAGATGTCTGCTAGGGAGGTGCCCTTGGCCAGTGCCCACAAGGACGCAACACCCCTTGTTGAGTGAGTTCGGACCCGCAAGGGTAGGGGCACGGCCTGGGTGTGATAAGCCAGTGTGATGGCATCGACAACCCAGTGGGCGAGCCTCTGTTTGGAGACGGCATTCCCTTTCTGCCGTCCCCCAAAGCAGACAAAGAGCTGCTCAGAGCGTCTGGTGCTCTGTGTGCGGTCCAGGTAAATGCGCAGGGCGCGCACTGGACACAGCAACGAAAGGGCTGGGTCTGCCTCCTCCCGGGGCAGCGCTTGCAGGTTCACTACCTGATCTCGGAATGGTGTGGTAGGAACCTTGGGCACATAGCCCGGTCGCAGTCTTAGGATCACAGACGTATCTGCTGGACCGAACTCCAGGCAAGTGTCGCTGACAGAGAACGCTTGCAGGTCCCCGACCCTCTTGATGGAGGCGAGCGCGATCAGCAGGGCCTCTTAAGAGAGAGGGCCCTGAGTCCAATTGATTCAAGCGGCTCGAAGGGAGGTCTCTGGAGTCCCCAAGACTACCGAGAGATCCCAGGAGGGAACTAGGCCTGGCCGGGAGGGATTCAACCTCCGGGCACCTCTCAGGAACCTGAGGATCAGGTCGTGCTTGCCCAAAGACTTGCCGTCTACAGGATCGTGGTGGGCGGCAATGGCGGCAACATAAACCTTGAGGGTGGACGGGGACAGCCTCCTGTCCAGCCTCTCCTGTAGGAACAGGAGCACTGACTTGATAGCGCATCTCTGCGGGTCTTCAGTTCGGGAAGAACACCAATCTGCGAACAAGCGCCACTTTAGGGCGTGAAGGTGCCTGGTAGAAGGGGCTCTGGCTTGGTTGATTGTATTCACAATGGTCGCCGGTAAGCCGGCTAGCTCTTCCGCATCCCGTCCAGGGACCAGACGTGGCGGTTCCAGAGGTCTGGGCGCGGGTGCCGTCCCTGAGAGAGGAGGTCCTTTCTCAGGGGAATTCGCCAGGGAGGAGCTGTCGCGAGAAGCCTGAGTTCTGAGAACCAAGTCCGAGTGGGCCAGTAGGGGGCCACTAACGTGACTTGCTCCTCGTCCACCCTGACCTTGCACAGCACCGGTGCAAGAAGGCTCACTGGGGGAAATGCGTACTTGCGCAGCCCCGAGGGCCAGCTGTGTGCCAGCGCGTCTGTCCCGAGGGGAGCCTCTGTTAGGGCGTACCAGAGTGGGCAGTGGGAGGTTTCCTGGGAGGCAAACAGGTCTACCTGGGCCTTGCCGAACCGTTCCCAAATCAGCTGGACCGACTGGGGGTGAAGCCTCCACTCCCCGCCGGGCAGGCGTTGTCGTGATAGTGCGTCCGCTACGACGTTGAGCTTGCCGGGGATGTGAGTGGCGCCCAGCGACTTGAGTCGCTGCTGGCTCCATAGGAGGAGACGGCGGGCGAGTTGTGACATGTGGTGGGCGCGTATGCCGTCTTGGCGATTTATGTACGCCCCCACTGTGGTGCTGTCCGATCTCACGAGGACATGTTTGTCCCGAACTAACGGGAGGAACTTCCTGAGAGAAAGAAGGACGGTCAACAACTCCAGGCAATTGATGTGCCAACGCAGCGGGGCCCCTTTTCAACGGCCCGCTGCTGCGTGCCCGCTGCACATGGCACCCAACCCGGACCGGGAGGCGTCGGTTGTGACCAGGACGCGTCGGGACACCTGCTGCAGGGGCACTCCTGCCCGTAGAAAGCAGAGGTCTGTCCAGGGTCGGAGTGTTTTGAGGCAGGCGGGGGTGATCCTTACCCGATGCGTGCCGTGGTGCCATGCTTGTCTCGGGACTCGAGTCTGGAGCCAGTGCTGGAGTGGTCTCACATGCATCAACCCCAGCGGCGCGACCGCCGCGGAGGACGTCATATGCCCCAGGAGCCTCTGGAAAAGTTTTAGAGGGACCACTGTGCCTGGCTTGAGGGAAGCGAGGCAGTCCAGCACCGACTGAGCATGCTCGCTCGTGAGACGTGCTGTCATTGAGACTGAGTCTAACTCCAACCCGAGAAAAGAGATGCTCTGAACCGGAGTGAGCTTGCTCTTTTCCCAGTTGACCTGAAGCCCCAAACGGCTGAGGTGCCGGAGCACCTGGTCTCTGTGTGTGCATAGTAACTCTCGAGAGTGTGCTAGGATGAGCCAGTCGTCGAGGTAGTTGAGAAATGCGGATGCCGGCTACTCGTAGCGGGGTAAGGGCCGCCTCTGCGACTTTCGTAAAGACGCGAGGGGACAGAGACAGGCCGAAGGGGAGGACTTTGTACTGGAACGCCTGGCCGTCGAACGCGAACCGTAAGAAGAGTCGGTGTCGTGGCAGAATTGAGACGTGGAAGTACGCGTCCTGCAGGTCTACCGCTGCGAACCAATCTAGATGCTGAACGCCAGCCAGAATATTTCTCTGCGTGAGCACTTTGAACGGGAGTTTTAACAAGGCCCGATTGAAAACTCGCAAGTCCAGGATTGGTCGTAAGCCGCCGCCTTTCTTGGGTACAATGAAGTAAGGGCTGTAGAAACCCTTCCTCATTTCGGTTGGAGGGACGGGCTCTACCGCGCCCTTGGCTAAGAGGGTCGTGATTTCCGCGTATGCCCCTGAAGGGGGGCGGGAGCCGGGCAAACTGAATTGCGTAACCGAGTCGAATGGTCCGGTGCAGCCAGCGTGATGCGTTGGGAAGCGAAAGCCATGCTTCCCAGCTCTACGCTAGGGGCACCAAAGGGACGAGTATTTTGGACGTACCCGACGGGGCCTCGCAGCGGGGCGGAACAGGTAATGCAGCGTCGGGCGGCTTCGTTGCGGCCTGAGGCTGAGGTGCTGAGAATAAACTCAAAGCACTTACCTTGCTCCGCGCACCCGGCAGGGGGCGGGTTCATGACTGAGGAGGAGGTCTGATGCTGGCGTCCTCTGGACTCGTCTGAACCGGCCAGCCGGGGGACAGTCGTGGGCAGGCGGAAGGCGGGATCGTCGCGTCCGGTGTACCGGGACTGTCGTAATCTGAAAGCAGATTGCCGTGAGAACGGCATTTGCGGGCCAGGTGACCCAGAGGCAAAGGAAATAGCTCTATTATTGAGAATGTGGAAAATGTAAAAACAAAGGTTTCTCCTCCCGGCCCTCCACCGGGGAAAGGAGAGGTCTTACCACCTCCGGAGCTAACGTCTCGGTCTCTGGGTCGGTTGTCTCAGGAGCACCTGGGAGCCTTCCGGGTCCTCGAGGGGGTCCGTGAGACGAAGGGGCGTCCCCTTTCTGCGGGGAGCTCAACGCGGGGCTGAGAGCTAGGCCCGCTCTCGTTCGTTGAGGCGGAGCACCACTTCCTTTCTTCCTTGAAAGCCGCAGGAGGACGCCCTCGGCGAGCAGACAGGGCATGGCCCCTGGCGGCAGGTTTGCGGCGGGGCAGGACGTGTGACCTGGCCTCCATCTGTTTCTTCACCACTGAGGACTGCTGGGTGGAGTCGTCAGGTGGTGTCGCCGAATGGAGCTGGGAGACTGGAGAGTTTTGAGAAAGCGTGCTTTGTCTACCTCCTGTACTACGACCAGATCCAGTCCATTTGTTATGTTTCTGGACCACGAGGGTGGACATCGCCTGTCTGAGTGCAGTTCCTGCAGCACGTCAAGAACAGGACTACCCAAGTGCAAATCTTGAAGTGCCTTGGCCCGGTGGACTTGCAGGGAGGGGCCATGGCATGCAGGGGGAGAGCGGTCTGGGACCGTTCTACCACCGAGGGTAGTGAGAGCGGAGGAGCGAGGAAGCTTGGCTCGCTCAGCTCGTCGTGCAAGTCCGGGAAGGAACGGGGCGCGGCTGTGGGCGGCGCACCAGCCCGTGAATCATCAAGCCCGGGGAAGCATAGCGGATCTCCTTGCGTCAGGCTCAGACTGGGCAAGCAGACCCGTAGGTGGCGGCCCAGGCGAGTTATCCGCATCCGATGCCGCTGTGACGCTCTCCGATGCAGCGGTGATGTCGTCATCCGGGAGCTCCAGGGACCGAGCGGCCGGCCGTTAGGCGGACCGCACTTATCCCGAGCTCGTGAGGGGAGCAAGCAAGCGTGCAGGGGGGGCGGGGGGTTTTGAGCGGTTTTTACCCGGCGAAACGCAGCCCGCCATTATCCCGGGATCATCTTCATCGCTCGCGCCGCCTGCGTCAATCCCGTAGGAAGGAGGCAAGGAGCGGAGGGCAGCTGAAGTGGCTTTCTTCCTCACAAGAAAGCAGAGATCACAACGCTGCTGCAGCTATGTTCTCAGGCTGAAAACATAACCCCTTGGAGAGCATGCTCATCCCGAGCCCGGACGGAAAACAGCAAGCGTGCCGGGGAGGCGGGGGGTTTCAAGGGGGTTCACCCGGCGAAACGCAGCCCGTCATTGACCCCAGATCGTTTTCATTGCCCGCGGCGCCTGCCTCAATCCCGTGGGAAGGAGGCGAGGCGCGGGGGGCGGCTGAAGCGGCTCTCTCTCACTACAAGAGAAAGCCTACGACCACAATGCTGTCATGGCTATGTTTTCGTACTGAAAACATAGACCATTCATAAAAAACGCTGCCTGCGTGTTTCGCAACCCAGGTACGCCAGGCGGTTTTTATGACCGTCAGCGGTGGGGAGAAATCACCGCCTCCAAAAACTACACAGGGGCGGAAAGGCATCTTCAGAAAGACGCGTCCTGAAAAGGACGTTCAACGCCGCTGTGTTTGCTCTTTTAGAGAAATTTACTCTTTTAAGGAAAATAACTCTTTTAATATACACAGTGTGTATGTGTGTCTGCGCTGTCGAAGCGCTCAGGGGCAACAATGCACGCCGTGCAAAGTGAAGGAGAAAGCCGTTGTTGTGCGCCGTCAAGATCCAACAGCAGGAAACTCGTCAGAGGAAACAGGAACGTTTTATAGTGGTGTGTAAACTCGCAGCAACTGCAGACAGACCATCGGCTCCGAAGAAATTTTCTGAATGAACTCCCGTATTTCCCCCGCTTAAACACCCGTATGTCCGGGGGCAGGGTATGCAAATACTGACTGCCAACTCCCATTGGCCCTTTTCAATAGATCAGAGGTGAATATCGGCGCTCAAGAGAGACCCCTAGTGTTGCTTCTCCGACACAACGTGGAGAGAGCGACAGAAGGGGAAGGGTTAGTTTATGGGCTCACTATATATTTAATGACTTTTTGAAGCTTACAACCCCTTTTGGAGATATGCCTGCAGCTATACCCTATACCCTTCTTGAGCTCACACATGCCCATACGCCCAACAAAACATATCACTTTTAACACCAAAACATACAGAAATATCAGCATAAAAATATGCACTGTAAGTGAAAGGTGACTAAGGTTAACATTCTGTATAATATCTACCTAATTGTGTTGATGTCATGTATTTTTACAACATGGGGGTGAATAAATGAAAACATAATCTTCGTCTTTGATTTTCTTGAATTGCAAAAAACAAAAACTTGACTTGACTCAAAACCACTTGAGTTGAACTATCACTGTAACCGAGGGTAGCCTATAAAGGTTGACATAGGCACATGATCCATGCATGCAACATGTTAATATCAG
The DNA here is from genome assembly GCF_025860055.1 of Xyrauchen texanus. NCBI lineage: Eukaryota > Metazoa > Chordata > Actinopteri > Cypriniformes > Catostomidae > Xyrauchen > Xyrauchen texanus. Next base: position 40,703,389 of record NC_068300.1, on the reverse strand, counting down.
AAGTAACTAGTAACTTGCTACTTGAGGATTCTTTTAATTGGATACTTTCTTACTCTTACTGAAGTAATTTTAAAGCTACTTTTTAAAACTTTTTTTTGTTAAAAGAAAATATGTTTTATTAATCATCCATCTTCCAAACCATGTATTCAGTGGCATGGGGGGCATGGTCATGTGTCTGTCTGTCTGCGGGAGAGGGAGAGTGGTAAGGCTGGTCACCTGGGTTGTGATTACTCTAACACAGGCGTGGGGAACCTTTTATCCATTAAGGGCCATTTGAGTATTTACCCATATTATACTGTCAATTATACAATATTTTGTGTTGTTCAGTGGATTAAAAGTCTAAGCCTTCATTGTTATTCATGCCATTAATAAAACACAGTTTCATAATGAATAAGACACCCTATGACTTTGGGTATCATACACTACATTGCAGCTAACTAATAATACTAACTGACATTTTAATCACATGTCCATGAATGAAAGCCAGAACTTGAAACAACACTTAATGCTCTAGCAAGCCTAATTTTAACTGCAGCATGTGACATGAACGTTTCCTGAACAGTCATTCAAAAATCATAATTTTTCTACCAAGTCTACCAAGGAGGTCTATAATACCTGGAAAAATCTATCTAATAATATTTGCGATTTAAATAATAATCGTCAGGGGTACACGGTTATGCTGCGTTCCATTCAAGTTGGATATGGGATATTCCTACTTGATATCTCTGACTATAAATGCATCCCATTCCCCGATATTTGGAACTTCAATGCTCCCGTTAGCTTAGCAGGGGTTTGATTCTCATTAGAGATGTCTCCTAGCAACCCAACTGATGCAGCTAGCATATGTGCTTCAGGTGTACAATTGTCAAAAGAGATTATAATGTTTTATACACCTGTTTATGCAGGCATTTGTTAAACAAGCTTTAATGTCATGTAATGTGGAAACAAACTCATTTATCGATATTACTTAATAAAGTGAATGTTTATCACTTACTTTGTATATCTCCCTGAATGTCGACATGTTTGAGTGACAGCATACCCCTGCATCTCTCCGAAATCAGAGTTGATTATTTCTGCACGAGCCTATAAGTTGTAATTCTGACTTCAAGATGCATGCAATTGCACTTTTTGAATGGAACGCAGCACTACTTTTCAAAACTTGATCTGACACTGAATGCTCAAGCAGCCTTATTTACACTTAGAAAACTCCTGATGTTGCTATAACAATGCAAATGCACTTACCAATTTACTTGAAGTGAAAATCAGTCCTGCTTTCCTATTTAATAAATTAAGCAATCACACGGTAATGTAGACCATCTTGTGTTTTTAAATCCAGAAGGATCTCTTTCACAATGGTGAAAGAGTTATGACAATCTTGCTCCCTTCGCTTTCAAATTACATCACTTAAAGCGTGATTGCATCACTCAAGGCCAGCTAGAAGGCCTCGACCGGGACATATCCTAAAGATCACACCCACCAAGGACAAATAAATCAATCTGATTGCCTGATGAATCTGACAGTCTGACTTTAGTTACCCATTCATTTGCACTGTTGCGGGATTCTGAAGAATTGTTTTTCTTGTCGGTGTAGAGCTCAAATTCATGCACTGCTTCGGGAATGTGATTTGTGAAACAGTTATCTTACTTTGTTTGTAAGCATCAAGGAATAAATTCTGACTGGATAAAAGTTTTGTTTTTCTCTATTTGTTTGTAGATTATTTAAGAGTGGAAAGCAATCAAAAATACATAGGCAAAAAGGTGATTGAGAATGAAAGGATGAAAAATATTTATATTTTGGCATTTTAGGCCAGCAGAGAAGGCTTTGCTGGCCTTGAGAATTTGCCACTTGTGTTATCATTTAAAATAATTTTTAAACATAATTTTTTCAGGTTAATTGAGTCAAGGCCATTTTTTGCATTTCAAATTATTTCTCAAATGTCCTCGTGGGCTAGGTAAAATTGTCTTGCGGGCCTTATACGGCCCTGAGGCCTGATATTCCCCACCCCTGCTCTAAAACCTGTCTCTCATTATAGTGATGGCGGAGGGAGACCTGACTTATCAGTCGTCTATATGACCGTCTCTCTCTCTCCCAAACTGATGCTTTGGTGTGCACACCAAAGCATCAGTTTGGGAGAGAGAGATGGCATAGAGAGTTGTGGCTGCATGTGCCCGCCAGATTATCATTTGTGAATCATTTGTGTATATTTGGCCACTAAATGCCCTTTTTTGTTAAAGTTTTTGTGTGACACTGAATAGTAATAGTATACTTATGCTGACAGTTAGCTGCCTCCTAACTCCTCCATTGCCCACAAACCTAAAGCTATTACAACCTATAATAATGATATTATAAATATTTTAGAGCTGTCGGGACGGATTTTGCGGGAAATTGCATGCATACGTCATTCGCTCGTGCATGTTGACTTCATATCCGAACACAGAGAAAATAAGATCTGGCTACTAGCGCGTGTGTGGGAGTAACTAAAGCTGAAAGGTTGTTGTCACAACGAATGAGAAAATATTACCATTTATCATTCAAAATGGCAAACCTCCAGGGAATCACTTTGTAAAAACAAATAAACCCCGAACAGAGCAGAGTCTACAAGCAAAAAGTGAAAGCGACAGAGTCCCTAATAAAACCTGAATCAACATCGGCTTGGCTTTTCAGAGGTGGCAACAACTCCGAAATCTGATAGGATTTAAAAGTGACCCAGAGATGGATTTTTTCTTACTCAACAGATAAGATATTTTATTAATATGGTTTATGTATAGCTGTGAGTGTAGTGAAATACAATAGTTATACTGTAATCGGTGCAGAACTTTTCACTTGCTAGCAAACGTGTGTATTTTTCTTCAAAAAGTAATTTATATAAATAAATCCTTTAGTTCTAGGCTTGCCAAAACATGTGAGTCTTGAAATTATGTTGACCACTGGATGGTAACAATGACAATCTATAAATTAGTTACTACCGTGATCTATTTGGCCAGAATATCCTGCAGTTATAAAAACTTTACAATGTTTGACCTTATCAGTCTATCAATCGTTATGTCTAAAGTTAACGAACGTTGCCAAACTTTTGTAATGTAATTTATTTCAAAACATCAATGTTTCCAATAAGAACAAACGGCAGCATAAGATTTGGCACTTATCTGCTCAGATGACATGTTTTTTCCTTTCTTTCATTATTTACTTGTCCATTCGCTCTGATAAGATGTCATCCTCGCAGAGGAGCAGAGCCGAAGCACGACTTGCATCATTACCAAAACAATGTCCTTCCGCAAGACACATGTAGCTTTATTTTTTAACCACTAGAGGGCCAAAAAGGTACATGATGTAGCTTTAACATGAGTATTTTTACGTCTTTCTTTTTTTAACTTTTTTTTTTTTTTTTTAAGGATTAGTACTTTTACTTGAGTACAGTTTTGGATACCTCTGAATCAGGAGGATCTTTAATTCCTGAGATTCCTGAACATCACTCGTAACCATCATGTTTGGCAGTGTTTATGTCTTTCTCTTGCAAAAAAGTATCATGGTACATTGATGGTTTTAGATGGAATATAAAGTACTTTGATCTATAGCATGGTACAAAATAATGACCATGTTACCATTCTATGGTATTCCAAGGTAAAGATACTAAGAATACCATGATATTACCAAGGTTGATGTCCAACAAACATGGTTTTATTACATGATACATGTCCAAAAAACAAACAAATATCGTTTTTATGTCCAAAACACCATGGTATTATTATTATTATTATTATTATTTTTATATACCATGGTTTTTTTATGTAAGTGTAAAGTGTAAGTGTAAGTTTTCATTGGTGCTGGTGTCATTTGTGATGTTTTTGCTCAACAGGCACAGTAGTATAAAGACGTTGGACCAGAGCCGGCCCAAGGCATATGTGAACTAAGCGGCTGCTTAGGGCCCCCGTGGCCACCAGGGGGCCCCCAAGAGCACAAGAAACAGCTTGATTTTGATTTTGTGATATACTATGTCAATGGACAATGATAATTATACAAAAAGGCAATATTAATTTAACGGGCTGAAGGATGCAAGCACATTCAGACAGCAATACAGCAATGTAAAAAAAAAGGCCATGTCCCTCCGGTGTAGAGAAAAGGAAAAAGAAGAAAACAGAGGAAGAGAAAAAACAGCAAGATAAAGGTATGTTAAGTAGCTGGCTAGTTAGTTAACATAGCCTGTGTAGCATATCTTCTTTTTTAGGAAAGTTTGATTAAACATCCATAAATAGCCTTGTCATCTTAATATATTATAGTACAAAATATTACTTAGCTAGTTTTAGATTAAAGTTTTTGTCTTCTGTGTAAAAATAACTTTCCTGGGTATATATTTTTTGTAATAAAAATAAGCTTGTTCCATAAACTTGGTTCTGATAAAAGCTTAACATTATTTACATTAGTCTACCATTTTGGGGTCTTATATTCCAATATCATTATGCCTCAGTTAGCTAGTTATAGATTAAGAGTTGTTGTTTAGGTGTACAGATGACTTGCTGCTGTGTATAATAATTAGTGTTGAGAAAATAACATTCTGTTCTGTCAAATATGTACTCTTATGAAACTTCCCTAGGAGCACTGTTGAAATATTTTGGAGGTGGGGCACAACCAACGCACCTGCCCCTAGTGCCAGTGCTACATCTGATTATGATTTTTCAACAATCCCAGATCAATATATTTATATTGATAAACCATGCCTTTTTTTGTTTTTGACAGTTGCATTACCTTCTAATATGACATCTAACATGGCTAGCTTTTATTATTATTATTTTCATCTTTCATCAGGTCCATCCTCTGCAGACGAGGAGCACTTCCCAGCACATACATCCACTGATCCTACTATTCCTTCCATGTCTGTTTCAACCTCAGCGGATGTGGCAAGTTAATAGCACAGCAGCCTTTGTAGTTGCTCAGTTTACTGTAGAATATCCTGAGATTAATATTTCTAATTATAATTATTAATGTAATTTCCTTATAGGTCCTTCTACTTCTGTGGTCATTGGTATCGATGTCACATCAACCCCCTTCCAGCAACTTCCAGCCTACACCATGGATCAGCAGCTCCTCCAGTTGACCCAGCTGAGTGGTCATCTATCCTGTCCGACTCAGAAAGGACTGTTCTGGTAAGCAGATGGCCACAGCCTATAAAGGAAAACTTCACATTCCCTGAAAAACCTGATGGCCGAAGCTTCCACTACCACTACACCTACAGAAAATGTATTTATGGGGAAATAATGTAAGTGGAGCTGGCTCACTTATTCAAAAAGAAATGATGCAGTCTACAGCTTCTGGTGCAAATTGTTCTCTAGGAAGTTCACAAAAATGGTAACAGAGGGATAACAAGATTGGATAAATATAGGTGTGCTCCGGCACCGAGGGGCCCCCAAATCAAATTCTGCTTAGGGCCCCATAAAGGCTTGGGCCGGCCCTGCGTTGGACATAGTGGTTCTTCTTATTACAACCTAAGTTGAAAACTCTACAAATAGCTTACAGACTACCTTTAAACTCTTGTCTTTTGAGTGGATTCTCTAAAGTACAAAGGAAAGAAACTCAAACTTGTCTGTTTCAGCACAGAGAGCTCGTCAGGCAGGTTTGCTGTAATTATGTGAGAAATTGCTTTAGTCCCTGGAGGCTTCGAGCCCAACAGAGGCAGAGCGATGTGAACTAACTTGCACTTCCAGTGTCATTGCTCATTTTACAGCCTCACTATCTTCATGAATGCTCTGGAACATCTATAGTACTCCAAACAAACAGAACAACAAAATGACATGCTGTGTTGAACATGTAGTGACCATAAAAAAGATGAATGGATATTACAATTATAATAAGTGTCATTTTTATGTTCTGGTAATTTTATTTTGAGTCATTTTGTAATCGAGTACTCTAACACATAACAAGCAAGTAATCGATTACTTGAAAGTCGGAATTTAAGTTCAGCTTTTAACTTTTAAACATGTTTTCTTAAGAAAAAATCTGCACTATTTATAAGATCTTAGATTTAAAAAAAAAAGAAACGTTTGCACTCACACATAGAAACATACATTATCTCTTCTGAAGCAATACAATCACTTTAAATAATGGCAAAATTTTCTTTTTGGGTGAATTTACAAGATTCAGATGAGAGAAGCAGTTTCTTTGTTACCCACGGCAGATAAAACCCCAAAGGAAAATTCAATCACAATATTTGAGTAGTGTTTTTAATATTTGAGAGTCCCCATGGGATTGCTCCCGATGCCCAATAACAGCAACTAAAATTTTTTAAAAAGTACATAAAAACGTCTCGTTACTGTCGTAACCTCCTTTCCATGATGGAGGGAACAAGACGTTGTGTCGATGTAGTGACACTAGGGGTCTCTCTTGAGAGCCTCAGTTACCTCTTATCTTTGATAAAAGGCCAATGAAAATTGGCAAACAGAATTTGCATGCCCCTCCCACGGACATACAGGTATAAAAGGAGGGAAGCGTGCATCTGTTCAGACAGGTTTTGAGCTGAGGAGCCGAGAGTAAGTTCCCAGCCATTTCAGCGGCTTAGTACAGTGTTGTGGCAAGAGGGACACAACGTTTCGTTCCCTCCATCAGGGAACGGAGGTTACAACAGTAACCAAGACGCTCCCCTTCGGTCACTCACTCAAAGTTGTGTCGAAGTAGTGACCCTAGGGGTCCCTATTTAAAAATGCCACTCCACTGAACTTGTTACGTGGACTCCTGATGCAGGTGCAAGCAAGCTGTTGCGTGTGAAAATAGCAGGTGCATCAGACTGCACGTAACCTTCCCCAATGCCCCAAGAGACGTCATATAGTTCCTCACATCCCTGAGGGAGGGAAGCGACGTAACTAGCCTGGGAGCAGGCTGCCCAGAGGGAGCTCTGCCCAAGGGAAATGCGGGTCTGCCGTCAGGGGGACCGTACTGCAGAAAATACATCACAGGAGATATTGGAATTATCAGAACCTGTGGAGCACAGGCAAGTCGGTGCCTGCAGTGGGTCTGGCTGCAAACTTCGTCCGCTGAGTTCGGAGCCAGAGGGCTAGGGAGGAAGGATGCCCAGGGTCCGTGACTTGTGGACTCGACTGAGGGAGTAGAGTGCTCGTCTTCACCTCAGGGGAGGGGAAAGGCGTTATGCACAAGCGATACACCCGGCCAGCTGTTGTCACCGTATTACCGAATTCTACATAATCGGATCCTTCAAAACACGGGACAAAACCGGCTCAACCCAGAGATTGAATCTCATCGTGCACTTCTGGGAAGAAAGGAACTGGTGGGGGGGGTTCACCGTGCCGTTGAACTCCCGAAATCTTCCCCAGTGCTGGAGTGGCTTTCTCCCAGAAGGCCCATGACCGTCTGAAGCAGAGAGGTAACGATTGCATCCAGGACGGAAAGGCATCTTGAAAAAGACGCTTCTTTAAAAAGATGTTCAACGTCCAAGTGCTTGCACTTTTAGAGAAATATACTCTTTAAGAGAATAAAACTCTTTTAGGTGGCTGTCGAAGCACCCAGATGCGTTGTCTGCACTGGGGTGCAGAGAAGAGAAAAGCCGCTGATTTGCGCCGTATCTCCAACAGCATACGCTCTTGAAGAGGTGAGAGTGGAACAGCAGTGGATTTATTCAGCTCGCTGAAACACAACCGCTCGACTCTGAAGAAAAAATCTGGCTGAACAGACACACGCTTCCCTCCTTTTATACCAGTATGTCCGGGGGAGGGGCATGCAAATTCCCAACGTCGCGTGAGTGACAGAAGGGGAATAACAGATCTTGATGAAACTTAATCAAAATAGAAATGGAAGACAACAATGTGCACCTCCCTAATTTGGACAAAGCCCAGCAAATCAGGTTTTTCTCAGACACTTCTCAGGTAAATTGGTTTAATAACAATTAAATATTTATTTAGGTCCTGCCAACACATTCTCATAAAGAGGAGTGCATATAGCGACCGTTTGCCAGCATCAGCTTCAATCTTCACTAAAATGCAAACATATATCAAAATCAGAGAGCAAGGAAACACCAAACAGAACTATGTGAAACTGAAAAATTGTCAAACAACTTCAACATCAGACAACCACACACAGGGTCATGTAAGCATGCTTACCAAAATGATCAAGCCAATCAGAAGCTCCTTCCTTCAGTCACACTAACTAATAGGCTAGATATTATTTTGTGTCTACACATTCAAGACATGGAAGTGGAGCATAGTTCTAGCGAGAAGACCAGCAGGTGTACATCATCACATCATTAGCTGGGTAACTCCTAGCCAATCGCATGTAAGCCAATGCTTTATAAGTCCGCTCACAATCTATCACATTGCTGTTTCGGTGTGCTAACACTGCAACTAGATGCGCTTCAACTTCTCCAGGCCACAACCAGTGCACAGCACATCTCTGGAAGCCCGCCTTTCCTTTCCAATGACGTCGTCACTTCATCTCAACTTCTGCCAACATCAAACCCATGGGGAGTAAACAACCAGCAAACCCGGATCTTCACCCATATCTTATTCACTCAGGAGATTTCTCTCAATCGCATTGCACGACCCGGCGTGGAAGGAGCGTGCACCCCGCGAATCCTGCAAAATCATCGGCCCAGGCAACAGCTGGCTTCCATCAGAAATAAGCCAAGCCATTTTCATATCCATCAAATGCATTCAGATCTAGTCATGGGTCTAGACCTTTCGTTGCCATGCTACCTGTTCATCACAAAGATGCAACGCTGCCTGTTCATCATAACGCATTTGCATCAACATCAAAAGTCAGTATTTCATGTCAACAGCGCATTCACTCTCGTAGTATGGCAGGCAATCTCATGAGGGCAACTCGGTCAAGGTTCATTCACTTGTCATTCACAGTCTGCATGCCCGATAGTTGCCCATCGGGGAATTAAGGTAATTATTCATGCATATCATCATGTACAGTCAACGCTTATCATACGGGCTCTCATTACTTCATTCAGTAAGATTCCCCCATTTTGCGGCCGCCTTCGCCCAAATCACGTAACGGGTGCGTTCCAATCCAATTCATCATACCTATGCCCTACTCACTAGGAAGACCGAGCCCATGATGTGAGCATTCCGAGGGAGCATGACATCACAGTTTCACCTGGTGATGTGCGCCCCTCCTTCCCGAGCACAAACCATGCAAATTACATAATCAACTTAAATGGCCGTATCTACTGGCTTCCCTGGAGTATGGACAAAGTTTAAGTATCTTTTGAAAGAAGACACTTTGGGCTTCACTTCTCAAGTTTCAGAATTAATATATGTTGTTATTTTAAAGCAAAAAATCTAAACAATCTAAAAAATAAAAATAAAATAAAAAAGTTTTGGACTTTGAGATGGGCTCATTCTGTTTAGAAGACTTCATATATAAGATAATATACAGTTTTACAACGGGAATGCTGCTCAGATTGCATAGTCTGTCAAAGAACGACGATAAAGTGTAATTCTTCCAGGCGAGATCTCATGTATACATAGAGAACATATCAAGATCTATAATTACGTACAAAAGTGCTACTGGAAGTTATAGAATGAACTCTGTCACGGACAATTGTCCCAAGCAGGCTGAACTGGATTCATCTGGCGATCGCTATTTCATAATAAGGTATGAAGTCCCGTTTTATGATATTGCATGTTGTCATCCGCACTTCTGGCACAAATGAACAAATTGCTGCTTCTGGAGGACTGCTATCATGCAACAGAGATCGGATATCAACGTTGAACACTTAGACCTTCGAAAAGACGTAATCTGTTAACATTAATCGCATATCCATGCATGCATATATCAGAATGCAAATATATTAAACGTAAGCAGAGTGACGTCACTCCCGAGTGCAAACAAATACGTATCAACGGGTTAATATAGCCTTCACCAAGCCTTGGGAAAGAATTTACTTCGTTCGGTACAACATTTGATGAGGTTCCCAGAGCGCCTCCAAGGGCGCATTTACACGATCCATAAAACGCAGCATTTTCTTACTCCAGACGTTCCATGTTCTCCTTGCTAGCACCTCTGACCCCTAGTGGTAGGCTCCGCACCACTTCCCCTATTCATCAGATTATCTACCACAAGTGTAAGGCATTTCGCTATGATCAGGTCATACAACGAGTAATTCCCATCTCATGGCATACTTCCATTTTATTATCATTCAGGCATCATCAAAGAGCAGAAATTCATTGGCATGTCTTCACAAATCATTCACTCATCGTGGTCAGACCACTACAGCAACAACTAATCAGAACCAATATGATCGACAGCGTAAATGCCGGAATTCAGCCATACATGTTTAGGTATGCGTGTATCTGGTCTCTGGAATATGTTAGAGACAATGGTAACTTGGCACATCAGCCGTCGAATCAGCTATCAAACACATTCGCAAAGCAGTCTCGTGCAAGATGATTTGCAAAAACATGCACACATTTTCGTATGTTTTGGGGCACACCTCCTTCAAAAACTAAACTGTCCACTGCATCTTCAGGGCTCTATGCCGGGAGTACATAAGACCCTCATGTTCCTTTTACAGCCAACAACTAAACTCTCATGAAGCTGAGACATTATTCTTCTCACCGTATTTGCTCCAGCTCGAGGAATAAGAGGGAGGAGAGAGAGAGAGAGAGAGCGCAAGAGAAAGCGAGAGAGAAGAAAAAAAAACAAAAAAAAACAACCCACAACGAGCCACGTCTCTAGAATTCTAGACATCACACACATTCTCTAACCATGCAAGCTTCCCCCCTAAAGAAACATGACAGGATCAGGTCTATTTTCATCGTTCCCTGGTCATCTTGGGTCTCCTAACGCAATCTCCAGCCCCATCAGGCCTCCTTAAGTTTGCCATGCTTATCATTCCTCAAGGCCACTCCACCATTTTTCCACCTCCTCACACTAGCTCATTCCATAGACGGCCTCTCCTACCCACCAATCGATGAATTTCAGGATGACACGCCCCTATTCTCGGACATGGCTCCCTCCATAGGATTCAGGGGTTGCCGTCTAGGACCATGGTTCACAGGGGAATGGCCAGAATGATACTCTCTTCAATATAGCTTCCTAGGCTCCAGATGCTCTCTTCGTAAGTATTCCCATTGCTAGATATTTAATAATTTAATGTATTTAACAAATGATCTCGACCTACAATCCCAGTCTCAATGCGGCTCAGTGGAGGGAAGAAAGAAATGACACCCAGACCTAAGCTTCAAATCCTTCCTTGCAATTCGTACAGCACTTCACCATGCGGTCCAGCAAACAACCTTCCCCTCTACCCTCCAATGAAATGGTTCTTTACCCCATACAGGGTAAAATATATGTTCGAGTTCAGAAATGGGGAAATACACTCGCAGAACCACTGCAGCCTCGTCCCGTGATGACACAGCAAGCTAAATCTACAAAAAGAAGTTTAAAATGGGCCTTCTTTATTCCACACCCATCATCACGGCCAGCGTCATATGGGTTCCCTCAAATGCATCGTAGTCATGCGACAATTCCGCAGTAGTTACTACAATCAATAAAGTCCGGCCCTCCTCGAACCACCATGTCCCCTGTGAGACGTCTGACATGGAAGTGCATTTCCTGTGACTTCATCATCCCAGCCAGACACATTCCCGGTTTCCTCAACTTCCCTCCCTCGCTTCGCAGGAGTTCCACAGACCAGCTCGACGGGCACCCTTCGAGGTATACCGGAATCTACCATGAAGATGCTCGGCCGTTGCTCTCCCTAATCGTACCTGAAATGGTCAACTTGACCCAAATCATCAAACAAGCTCAACTCTCCATCAGCCATAAGTTCTCATGCATATCTGGTGGTGGTCGGTGGCTCTTCCCCAGCTCATCCTTACCTGCACTGATTCAATTCAAGCAAGCTCACCGTTCGCAAGAACAGCACATATCTATGTCCCCCCTCCCCTCGCCGGGCTTCCATAATCCAGCATAGTTCCGTCGCATAGGGATCGCTCAAACCAGCCACCCTCACCAGAAACTCTCACCATAACGAGATGGCTTTCAACAAGGTATGGCACGACAACATCGTCATTATCGCATGGCCTTATGTATGCGTTAACTCTGGCAAAGATAACCATCAAACAACTTTCCCTCGTCGGAGGGTTTTCATATCAAATGTTTCCTTTCAACAAAGGGATTGCACGCAACATCATCATTATCATACAGCCCCATGCATGCCATAACCCCGGCAGGTTATACTTAAAAAACACACACACACACACATTTTATCACTACTTTCGGAGGGTTTCACAGTTAAATGTTTCCTTTCAGCAAAGGGATTGCACGCAACGTCGCCATTATCGTATGGCTATGCACGTCACCCACCTCTTTCAACAAAGATACCCAAACAATCATTCCCTCGTCGGAGGGTTTTCATATCAAATGTCTTTCAACGAAGGGACTGCACGCAACATGCCATCATCGTATGGCTTTACACACGTTGCCCACCTTCGGCAAAGATACCTCAAACATCTTTCCCTCGTCGGAGGGTTTTCATATCAAATGTCTTTCAACGAAGGGACTGCACGCAACGTGCCATTATCGTATGGCTTATACACGTTCCCCACCTTCGGCAAGGATACCTCAAACAACTCCTCCCTCGTCGGAGGGTTTTCATATAAAATGTTTTCTTTCATCACATCATTAGCTGGGTAACTCCTAGCCAATCGCACGTAAGCCAATGCTTTATAAGTCTGCTCACAATCTATCACATTGCTGTTTCGGTGTGCTAACACTGCAACCTCCACCTCCCCACCACCACCAGTTGAGCCCTGTCCCGCAGGGGGGTAGGCTCCTCGCCCCTGCCTCCTATCTCCGGCAGGACATGACGGTTCCGGGTACAACTCCCTCGGACTCCCTCTGAAAAAATCGCTTTATAGAGAGAGGGCAAGTGAGGAGGTCGATGCCTTTTTAGTACCATCGTGCGGCCAAACATATGTCATATAAGGACACACAGTTTGTCCATGCCCATAAAGAAGCCACGCCTCTGGTTGAATGCGCTTTGACGCCAATATGGCAATTTGCGCTTTGTGATTTGTAAGCGAGGATGATCGCATCAATGATCCAGCGAGAGAGCCTTTGTTTGGAGATGGACATTCCTTTTGTGCATTCTCCATAACAAATAAAGAGCTGATCCGACAGCCTAAACTGACATGTGCGCTCAACAAATGTATGCAATGGCCTCACCGGGCATAAGATATGCATAGATTGCGCTTCATCTGAATTAATTGTTGGGGGAAAGAATGCTTGCAAACGAAACACCTGAGCCCTGAAGTGCATTGATAAAACTTTAGGCATGTATTCTTTTCTAGATTTAATGGTGGCTTTTGACAGATCTGGACCAAACTCCAGGCATGCGCTCTCAGTCAACAGCACCTGCATATCACCCACCAGTTTAAATGAGGCCAAAGCCAATAGGAGTGCATTCTTTAAGAAACGCACCACTTTTCTTCTGAAAATTTGACCCAGCATAACACCCTTTTGGTAGAAGGCCGGCACTTTTCATGGTGCAAGAGCAGCCAGACAGCGGCGAGTCAGTGCGATATTGAATGTGTCGCATGAATCAGTACTGAAGAGGTCTCATGTGTAACAGACCTAATGGTATTACAGTGATGCTGCCTCCATAAAACCCAGTATTCTCTGAAAGGACTTCAGTGGCAATGTTTTACCCAGTTTGAACTGAGACAGACACCAAAGTGTGCATGTTCACGGAGTCGAGACGAACCCCTAAAAAGGAGATTTGCTGGCTGGGGAAAAGTCTGCTTTTTGCTCAGATGACATTAAGACACAGATTTTTCAGATGACAAAGCAGCAAGTCGCTGTGGTCACTCAGTAGTGCCTCTGATTGGGATAGTAATAACCAATCATCAGTAATTCAAAACATGCACACCTTTCATTTTCAATGGGGGGGGGATCCAGAGACAGACCGAAAGGAAGGACTGAATTGATACACAGTTCCCTTGAACACGAAACTCATAAACCACCTGTGACGCAGTGCAATTGGTACATGAAAGTATGCGTCCTTCAGATCTACTGACATAAACCATTCATGAGGATGGATGTTTCCGATGGAAGATCTGTTTCCGAGTTAACATTTTGAATGGGTGCTTCGCAAGCACACGATTCAAGCATCTCAGATCTAGAATGGGCCAAAGCACACCATCTTTCTTTGGAACGAGAAAATAATGGTGTGTCGCAGTCTGGGACTGTCTCTATTGCATTTTTTGTGAGCAGACTGTGAATCTGAAGCGAGGGGGCCGGCGTACAAACTGAATCATATAAACATGCTCGATAGTTTTTAAAACCCAGTCTGACACAACGTGGGGGCTCACCACGCGTTCTCACAGCAGGCTTATTGATTCGCTCGCTATAGGATATAAAGTGGTGCTCACCAAAGGGAAGCAGTTGAGTATAATATGTGGGGTGTATGATACGTGAAGAGGAAATGGCCCTTTTTCTAAGAATGTGTGATTGTCTCATGTTTTGTAAAATGGGTGCTTTTTTATCTTTTTTTTATCTTTGTTTGACACCGAGGTGTCGATGAGGGCGGCTTTCTCTGTGCTACACATATCTGTGAGAGTTAGCCAAATATGCCAATCCAGAACCACCAGCCCAGATAGCAAAAAATGTCCGCACGGCTTCTTTTTGCCACCAACCGTAAGCTGTCGGCTATACTGGCGGGGATGAAATGTTTGCCGCCGAATTTGTCACTCCCATTTCTTGCGAGATGCCGCCGGCGATCAGACGGCGGGACGACTGCTTCATTTTCTCTGGCGGTTGCCTCCGGCTGATGGACCGCGGCCGGCTGGCGGCAAGCCGCTTTGAAATACAAGGACAGCTTAGACTCTCAAAATCGACTATTATTATTTTTTGCTCCAAAGCCATTAGGGTTTATAACATAGTCTTGACTCTTGATTCCATGATAAGGTAAGATTTAGGAAATGACATTTAAATTACTTTGAAACTCTGAAGCAATTATACAGTAATATATGTAAAATATATTGAATTATTTTATGCACTTAGGTGAAAATTTTTTACATTTCTTTGATTGATGCACATTTGAGAATGCACCAATAAACCAAAAAGAATTCCTTTTGTAAAACTTACTTGGCAATAAATATCTTTCTGATTCTGATTAGGTTTTAAAATAGATATTTAATTCATGGTATGAACAATTTAGCAGAATAAATTGATGAAGTTAGACTTTTCACCAATGCCTGACTATCAGTGAACAGTGAAAGACATCTGCAACATGGCCAAAATCTTGGGTATACTTTATATTTTTTTTTATTAATTTGCAACCATGGTGATATCTATCATAAACATGAAAATCCCCATTTTGACGTGAAGGATAAACTCCTTGACGTGAAGGGAAAACTAAAGTGAAAAAGCTAAATTATCCTCTGGTTTCACAGTTGCGCAGAAATTTAGTTTGTCTTCACATTTTTTCCAACCTTGATTTTTTTTTTTTTAGTTATTTTACCTTTTGCAGGTAAGGGATTAATTTGCAATTATGACCTGTACAAATGTTTAAGAAAGTGTTAAAGTCCCTGTAAAGGCAATAAAAAAAAATCTAAACACATTATAAATGTTAAATGTATTGCTAAAACACATTACAAAGACTGTGAACTGTGGAGTACTGAATAGCCTACGTGCACAAGCGTAGTGACGAACTTCCGCTGTCGCCAGAAGTCGGCATATCTTTTTACGGTTTACTTGCGCGTCCCCAAAATGTCTGTTTTTACTCTCTAGGATCTTCTGAAAATTAGCGTCAGCGATGTTCATCGCATTGTTGCTTCTGGTCCCCTGCTCCGACAAGCAAGAGGGACAAGGGCTTTAAACTCTACATATCGAGTTATCTGCACAACTACAAGGTAAGTATTTTAATCTAATGTGGTGTGCCGGCAGATAGCGGCTAAGCTAGTTCGCCACGTGTTCATTTTTAATGTAACGTTAGTATAGAAGCTTGTTTTTTCTTAGTTTTAAAGCAGACTGTTTGTTAATTTTTGTGATAATTGTAATATCAGTTATATTAATTTGCTCTCCTCTCAGTTTCTAGTAAAGATCAGGGCACAGGTGAAGTCACTGTCAGGGCACTGTGCTACAGGTCCATGAGGAAAACAGAGAAACCTCACAGTTTGAGTGTATGGTGAAGCTAGAATTGATAAGACCGCAGTTATAGGCTTGTTACTTTAATAGCCCGATGTTCCTGGGGACTCGGCTAAGGTTATTCATGTTTAATGTAACTCAAATCAAATGAAAACAGTTATTGTAGGCAGGAAAGTTTCCCTAGCTGGTCTCCTCCGGGTAAAATGCGTTCTTATTCAAGTTTTCAACTCAGTCATTCATTTAAGATGCAATCTTGTGTTATAAGTATTAGGCTATCATGATTATACAGTGAGCAAGCTATATAAATAAGTATTTAATATAATAAAAGTGTCGAGCAATAACCGAGGGTGTAAGGTAAAGGCTGAATATTGTAGATTTATTACAATATGTTGCATGTTTGAATTAAAATACCTGTGGATATGCAACTTCCCACTCATGAAAGTTTTATGTTATTCAAAGGAGCACACTCTCTACAAAGGCCTGACTGGAGATTTGCCTGATCTATATGTCCTTCAGGTGAGTAGGGATATAACAATAGCAAATTTCACTGTGCAGTATGATATATCAACCAAAATCTGTATACCAATATTTCATTATTTTCTTTTTCCTCCCCTTTTACAAACAAATATTCTGCTTCAAAGGAAAAAATGAAATTGATGTTATCATAAGGATTCTTCATTATGAACTTGTATGCCATGCATAACATACTGTGGATAGAAATTACAGGGAAAGTTACTGGTATGATAATTGTGGTTACATTATATTACTATTATATTTAGTGTATTGCTAATCAATATATTGTTACTTCCCAGGTGACAGCGGCTCACTTATAGAGCAGGTGAAGCAAGTTGGGACAATGTTGAAGACGTTTGCTCGCACTGGGCAATCAGGTACAACTTGCAAACAACACCTGTGGTTGTTGGTTTAATTCCCACTGGGGCCACCTGTACATGTAGTAGACCTAGATATAAATGTCATAGTTTAGTAGTTGAAGGACCAGGACTGACTACTTTATTCTTTTATTTTGGGAACCCCTGTAGGTGCAGATTAAACCCTAATGCTGCGACGTCTTGGAGAGTTTGGCGATGTTGTGCGTAGCATGGACAACAAAATAGACGCTATGCTGCAACATTTCAGTGCGAATGTGTCTGTTGGAGAGTTATCTGTTACTCCCCCTAGACACCCAGGAAGATTTGGCGTTGCTTGACAACAGTTTGAGGCAGGATAAAGAGCTCCAGCAACGATTTGTAAGTGTGCCGATTTCGTTTATAATGCCATAGGGTAATCTAAAAAGTAAAATTAAGATTCTGTGCTGCATATTCTACAGTCTGAATCCACAGCCTGTCACATTTTAAATTTATGAGAAGCTTCAGAGAAATGTCATTTGTAACACGTTTTTTTTTTTGTATTTTCAGCTTTGGTTTTGGCAATCAAATGTGGGAGGGACCTAAAGACAACCGTGTGGCGAATGCTTCAGAGTATCTTCTCTAATCACCTTTCCATCAATACAACCTGGACTGGTGTAGGGGAAAAAGCATGTTTTAGAGACATGTTCCTGAAGACCATTGTTCAAATTAAGTTGGATATTTTTTTTATATTTAAGTAGATGTGTATGACCTTATGCCATTCAAATGGAATGACAGATCTTTATTTTCTACAGGAGCCATCTGGAAGAACACGGCAACCCAGGATGCCACTGATGAGGCGATCCAGGTTAACGTTACGCGTTACCTGAAAGGAGCATCTGAACATGAAGGTGGAAAAAGGCGCTGCACAGCTTAGAGGGACCCACAGCCGACCCCTTAAACCTAGGCTTACTACTGACACCCCAGCATCACTGACAGCTGGAACCCTTTCTTTATCCTGCAGTCAGTAACATCAAGACCCCTAAAAAAGCCTGCTAAAAGTGTCAGACTACACTCACCCAATCCACACTGTTCACTGTGGAAATTGCTCTTTTTTTTTTTCTTTTTTTTTTTTCTTTTCTCTCGTGACCCTGCTTTGAGGGCAGCTCCTTGGATGAATATGGGATGGTTTGTCCTTTTATACAGGCGCACACAGAATCACTGAAGATATGAAAATTTGCACTGCCTCATTCTGGAGGTCGGGGAAAACCGGTGATTCTTAGCCCACTATGCCACGCAGACCCCAACCACTCCAGACATTCTAATTGGCTGTTCTCTACAGCCAGATTTTCTGCTGTTAATTGTATTTGTTCCCACTTGTTGTCATGTGTAAGTTGGCAGACAGTATTTGCATACCCCTCCCCCGGACATACAGGTATAAAGGCGAGGAAATACGTCGAGTTCTTTCAGAAATTTTCTTCGGAGCCGATGGTCAAAAATGCAGTCAGCTGTGAGTTACACAACCGTTCCTGTTCCTCTTACGCTGCCTGCTGTTGGATCTACGCCGCATTACAGCGGCTTTCTCCTTCTCTGCACGGCAGTGCAGTTTGCCCCTGGGCGTTTCGACAGCGCAGTTAAAAGAGTTATTTTCTCTAAAAGAGCAAATAAGCTGGCGTTGAACGTCCTTTTCAGGACGCGTCTTTTTAAAGATGTGGTTGATTTCTCCCCACCTCTAACAGTCATAAAAGCTGCCTTGCGTGCCTGGGCTGCAATTACATGCAGGCAGCATTTTATGAATGGTCTATGTTCTCAGTGCAAGAACATAGCCATGACAGTATTGTGGTCGCGGCTTTCTTTTGTCATAAGAGAAAGCCACTTCAGCCGCCCCCCGCACCTCGCCTCCTTCCTACGGGATTGAAGCAGGCGCCGCAGGCGATGGAGGCGATTTTGGGATAATGACGGGCTCTGTTCGCTGGGTAAATCCCCTCGAACCACCCGCCTCCCCGGCATGCTAGCTTGCTTCAGTCCGAGCTCTGGATGAGTGCGGCCCGCTTCGCTGCCGGCCTACCGGTCCCTTGAGCTCCCTGAATTGGATGACGATATTGCCGCTGCATCGGAGAGCGTTACAGCGACGTCTGTTGC
Source organism: Xyrauchen texanus (assembly GCF_025860055.1). NCBI lineage: Eukaryota > Metazoa > Chordata > Actinopteri > Cypriniformes > Catostomidae > Xyrauchen > Xyrauchen texanus. The sequence goes on along the minus strand of NC_068300.1, from coordinate 40,684,301 downwards.
TGATGACTCGTCTGGGCAACAACCTTCGGGTCTGCGCGCCCAGTCTGAGCCTGACGCACAGAGGTCTGCTATGCTTTCCGGGTACCACGAGCGCGAGTCTGGACCGGAAAATCCCACCCCCCCTTACGGCTACTTGATTGGTTCCACGGGCATGTGCTCCGCTCACAGCCACGCCCCCCCCAGATCCTTTCTTCCCGGACATGCATGACGAGTTGAGTAAGCTGTAAAAGGGCACCTTTTACTGCCTGAAACCGGCTTCCTCGCCCGTCTTCTGCTCCTTTGGAGCCAGCAGCAACTCAGGTCGCTGCATGCCACTCACATCCCCGGCAACCTCAATTTGATAGCGGATGCACTGTCACGACAATGCTTGCCCGAACAGAGGCTCCCCTCAGGTTAGACGCACTGGCACACGGGTCTGCGCAAGTACGCATTTCCTCCAGTGAGCCTTCTTGCACAGGTGCTGAGCAAGGTCAGGGAGGACGAGGAACAAGTCACACTAGTGGCTCCCTATTGGTCCACCCGGGCCTGGTTCTCAGACCTCATACTCCTCGTGACAGCCCGTCCCTGGCGAATTCCCCTGAGGAAAGACCTTCTTTCTCAGGGACGGGGCACACTCTGGCATCCGCACCCAGACCTTTGGAACCTCCACGTCTTGCCCCTGGATGGGACGCGTAAGATCTAGCTGGACTACCACCTACCGTCGTAGACACGATCAACCAAGCCAGAGCCCCTGCTACCAGGCATCTTTACGCCCTGAAGTGGCGCTTGTTCGCAAATTGGTGTTCCTCCCGCGAAGACCCGCAGAGGGGCGCAGTTAAGTCAGTGCTCTTATTTCTGCAAGAGAGGCTGGAGGGGAGGCTGTCCCCTTCCACCCTAAAGATATATGTCACTGCCATTGTGGCCCATCATGACGCAGTAGACGGCAAGTCTTTTGGGTAAGCACGACTTAATCGTCAGGTTCCTAAGAGGCGCCCGGATGTTGAATCCCTCCCGGCCAAGCCTGTTCCCCTCCTGGGTCTCGAGAGAACACCCTTTGAGCCACTAGAATCAGTTGGACTCAGGACCCTCTCTCTTAAGACTGCCCTGCTGATTGCGCTCGCCTCCATCAAGAGGGTCGGGGACCTAGGTGCTCCACAGGGCAGGACTCCTACATGGACGGTCCCCTTACGAGTGGACCCGCATCTCCCTTAGGCAGTCCCGGCTGCCCTCTGGCCGCCGTGTTGTAGCAACTCCCCATTCCTAGCGAGGCTGGATCTAAAACTGCGCCACTTTCCACATGCAGCCTAAAAACCCATGTGATGTATTCACCACTCTTACCTCCCCTTCTGGGCAGGTGTATTCTCCGCAGGGTCTTTTCCCCCTGAAATAATAGGAAACTGGGTAAAACCCCCTTCCCTCAATGCGTGTAAGGGCCCCGGCCGTTTCTTGCTCTATGAGAGAAAAATAGAGAGAAAAGAGGCCCAGCCAGGCTCGGCCCGTTCCCAGGTTGGCAAGCGTCGCCTTGTTCCCCTGTCGAGGGTAACTAGAAGGATTCTGGCGACTCTTTTGGGGCATTGGGGAAGGGTACGTGCAGTCTGACACAGCTGGTCGCCTTTGCACATAAAATACCTGCCCGCTCCTGTGTCAGCAGAACACATACATGGCTCAGCACATGGCGTGATTTAAATTGGACCCCCAGTGTCGCTTCTTCGGCACAACGTCGAAGTGAGCGACAGCCGGGGAACGTCTAGGTTACAGATGTAACCTCCGTTCCCTGATGGAGGGAATGAGACGTTATGTCCTCCCGGCCACGTCACTGTAGTGGCCGGACCATTTCCGGCTCCTCAGAAAAATCCTGAATGAACTCGATGTATTTCCTCACCTTTATACCCGGGGGGTATAAATGTCCGGGGGCGGAGTATGCAAATACTGTCTGCCAACTTCTCATTGGCCTTTTTTCATAGATCAGAGGCATATTTGGCACTCAAGAGAGACCCCTAGTGTCGCTTCTTCGACACAACGTCTTGTTCCCTCCATCAGGGAACGGAGGTTACATCCATAACCTAGATGTTTCTTGGATGAATTCACTGAAAACATGATTCTTCGCATCATAGATGTGTTAGATCGTCAACATTGGATGTCTAGAGAGTGTTAGAATTAGAGGTCGACCGATATTGTTTTTTTCAGGCCGATGCCAATACCGATCTTTTGAAATCCGGGTCGGCCGATGGCCGATTAATGCAGCCGATTTATTTTGGCCGATATTTGGCCGATATGTGCTTGTTTTTAACCCCTTATTTGAACCTTTTATTTGAAAGATAAAATGTAACACAAATAATTACTTAAGATAGACAATTTCTCAACAAATACATTTATTGAACACTTGACCAAACTGCACTTGTACACTTAAATTAAAAATGGTTAATGTAAAAACATATTGTATAAAAAATGTATAACAAATATATTAAATAAATAAAGCAGGTGTTACGAACTGCTCCGAGACACGAAGGTTGAGATCCAAATGCAGCTTTAATTTAAGGGCAATCCAAATACTGTCTGCCAACTTCTCATTGGCCTTTTTTCATAGATCAGAGGCATATTTGGCACTCAAGAGAGACCCCTAGTGTCGCTTCTTCGACACAACGTCTTGTTCCCTCCATCAGGGAACGGAGGTTACATCCATAACCTAGATGTTTCTCTTGGATGAATTCACTGAAAACATGATTCTTCGCATCATAGATGTGTTAGATCGTCATCACTGGATGTCTAGAGAGTGTTAGAATTAGAGGTCGACCGATATTGTTTTTTTCAGGCCGATGCCAATACCGATCTTTTGAAATCCGGGTCGGCCGATGGCCGATTAATGCAGCCGATTTATTTTGGCCGATATTTGGCCGATATGTGCTTGTTTTTAACCCCTTATTTGAACCTTTTATTTGAAAGATAAAATGTAACACAAATAATTACTTAAGATAGACAATTTCTCAACACATGCATTTATTGAACACTTGACCAAACTGCACTTGTACACTTAAATTAAAAATGGTTAATGTAAAAACATATTGTATAAATAATGTATAACAAATATATTAAATAAACAAAGCAGGTGTTACGAACTGCTCCGAGACACGAAGGTTGAGATCCAAATGCAGCTTTAATTTAGGGGCAATCCAAATACTGTCTGCCAACTTCTCATTGGCCTTTTTTCATAGATCAGAGGCATATTTGGCACTCAAGAGAGACCCCTAGTGTCGCTTCTTCGACACAACGTCTTGTTCCCTCCATCAGGGAACGGAGGTTACATCCATAACCTAGATGTTTCTCTTGGATGAATTCACTGAAAACATGATTCTTCGCATCATAGATGTGTTAGATCGTCATCATTAGATGTCTAGAGAGTGTTAGAATTAGAGGTCGACCGATATTGTTTTTTTCAGGCCGATGCCAATACCGATCTTTTCAAATCTGGGTTGGCCGATGGCCGATTAATGCCGCCGATTTATTTTGGCCGATATTTGGCCGATATGTGCTTGTTTTTAACCCCTTATTTGAACCTTTTATTTGAAAGATAAAATGTAACACAAATAATTACTTAAGATAGACAATTTCTCAACAAATACATTTATTGAACACTTGACCAAACTGCACTTGTACACTTAAATTAAAAATGGTTAATGTAAAAACATATTGTATAAATAATGTATAACAAATATATTAAATAAACAAAGCAGGTGTTACGAACTGCTCCGAGACACGAAGGTTGAGATCCAAATGCAGCTTTAATTTAGGGGCAATCCAGACACGTAATCCAATATTCAGAGCATCCAAGAGAAGCACAGGCATAACTAGGGATGGGTATCGTTAAGGTTTTAATGGTATTACTGTCTTACCGATACTGCTTATCGATCCGGTATTTTAACGGTATTCTTAACGGTTCTTTTTGTTATATATATATATATATATATATATATATATATATATATATATATATATATTAAACAAAGATAAACGTTATATAGGCACAGTGATTTAATTTCAGGAAGGTCTACTAACATTACTGTTCAGGTGTGGTCTAAAAAGAAATCTAATAAAGTAATCAATTGTAAAATAACACTGCATAGTTTATCATAGATAGATTAATGCTTATTAATGCAGAAGTTATTCATTCAAGAGCTCTAAGTGATTTTCTCTTTGCCTTTTGTTGTTTGATTGATTCGCAGTAATGGCTCAATCTTCACCATGTTTATTAGACAGCTTCCCCTTTAAGACCGAGTTCAGATCTAATAGGCTCCTGATGCGCTATATTTTCTCCCAACTATTTTCATAACTACGTCCATTTAAGACATAAACTGTGTTTAAGTGAATCTCCAAGCCGGTCGTTTTGACATTTTTGTGTATATTTGATTGTTTAGACGCGCACATGAAACCCAAAGTAGCCTATAGTTTGCTTGTCTCGTTGCGGTGTGTTTCGGAGCGTGCGCCGCCTTGGGAACGGTATCTCTTGCGCTCTTTTTATTATTAAACGTGTCCCGCTATTTAGCAACAGTAGCTAGACTGCATTTTACAACAATCACCGATCGTGCTGAGTCTGACGTTAAGTTTGAGTTTTAGGGAGAAATGTCAGTGCACCGCTGTAAAGAGAAGGAAGTTGTGCTAGACAGAATGCGGCTTATGTATAAATATTCTTTTTATAATCTTTGGAAGGCGAAATATAAAATAAAATCAGACTAATATCACAGATCTAAACCAGGCTACGTTTGAATGTTTAGTTCTGTCACTCATTAAGCGGGGCTCTTGTTGTGGTCGCTGTGCGCGAGATCTCTCTCTCTCTCTCCCTCTCTCTGACAGCGAATAGCTAAATTGCATCACAGACAAATGGTTTCATAGAATTATTATACATAGAAATGGCTGGCGAGATAAAATAACTTTCTCTTTATAGCAATAATACATGTATTTTCTTAATTTCTCCAGTAGGCTACCGACAGCAGAACTGATAATGTCCGAGCTGAATGTCTCTGTAGTTGCTCTCTTCTTGCTTTCATTTTTTATAGTGTTTGAGTTCTTTGGTCAAGTTTGGAGAGCGCCCATAAAGGAAACCATATTCTGCTCAATGAAGCAGAGGAGAAAAACACAGATGCACAGGTAGACATTATTCACAGAGAAGCTGAGCACTACTCATCCTACATGGAGAACAACCAATCCTGAAAACCAGAACGCATGTTACAGATATGAAGTGTGCATCCCAAAAAGACACATCAATCTACTGAGAATGGTGATCCCTCTGGACCTTCTGCTCATGAGACCGTTTTTGTTGTGGCCCAAAGCCAGGGGATTTCTTCCAAGGGCCAAAACCCCTAGGCTAATAAGGGTTACGCGCAGGCTTCGTTACCTTTCTATGTGGTTCAGACCCCAGTTTTCTGCCTTGGGTCCCACTCTAGGTGCATCTTGTTGTCGCAGGCTGCTAACAACAGACGCCTCCCTGACGGGCAGGGTAGCGGCCTTAAGTGATCGTCCAGCTTAAGGGGATAGGAGGGTCGTCAGCTCGGTTGTCACAGTCACTGTCTCAGTTTGACGGCTGTATTTCTGGCCCTGAAATACCTCCTCCTGAGGCTGCCATTTCTTGGTGCGGGTGGACAATACAGCGGTAGCCTCTTACATAAATCATTTTTGATGCGTCGGATTCTCCTTACGGCCCAGGGCAAGCTCCAGTCACTCAGGTCAGTTATATCCCTGGATGTGGGAGCAGATTTAATGTCCAGACAGAAAATACCAACGGGGGAGTTAAGAACTCCACCCTATGGTAGTAGTTGCCCAGAGTTCGCCAGCAAGGGTTTTTGCCTCATACTGATAGCACCGCGCTGGCCGAACAGGGCTTGGTTCTCGGATCGAATTTCTTCCCTCGAAGGCTCGCCTTGGGCAATTCCGAACAGGAAGGATCTTCTATCTCAGGCACAGGGCAATATTTCATCCCTGCTCCGAATTGTGGAATCTTTCATGTTGGCCCCTAAGGGTACCAACTGAGGGACACAGGGCTTTCTCCTGAGGTTATCGAGACCTTTTTAAATGCCAGGCTTTTTCCACTTGGAACAAGTTTGGGTGAGATCTTAGGGCAGAAGAGGACCTCTTCGCCTCTATGAATAGCGCAATGTCTCCTCTACTTCTCCCTGAAATCACCCAGCCCCCTTGGGTCTGGACGTTAAGACACATACATGTGACCCAGAATGCATCTGTATGCGTTTCTTTCCCCGGTTTCTCTGCTCCCGGGAGTCTTGGCAATGTTCTCCAGCAAGGGTCTTGCCTCCTATTAATGGCCCTGCGCTGGCCGAACAGGATATGTTTCTCGGAGTTAATACCTCTCCTCGACGGCTCGCCTTGGGCGATTCCAAACAGGGAGGACCTTCTCATCCTTGGCCTGAATTGTGAAATCTTTCATGTCTGACGCCTAAGGGTACCAAATGAGGTTCACATGGTTTTCTCTTGAGGTTATCGAGACCATTTGAAGTGCTAGGGCTCCCTCCATTTGGAACTGATCTGGGTAGATTTTACAGGGCAGAAGAGGACCTTTTCGCCTCTGTTGATAGAGCAATGTCTCCTCTACTTCTCCCTGAGTCACGGGGGGCTGATCGTAGTAACGCATACATAGCACAAATGCACCTGCATGCATTTCCTTCTACTAAAGTTCATATTACAAAACCAGCTAACTGACAGTTTGCTTCAGTTCTGGATTTTCTGTAGAAAGAACTGTCAGCGGGCACTTGCCTCGCCACTGCCATGTTCCATGTGGCCACTGCGGTTTGCCATGGCTTGGTGGGCGGGGTGCCCTCAAAGAGGCATCCTCATTATTGCCCGGGCCTACGAGGCACGCGGTCAAGCTTCGCCAGTAGGTTTTAGCGCACACTCTACCAGAGGGCTCTCCTCCTCTAAAACCTTGGCTAGAGGTCTCCCTCTGCAGCAGGTTGTCCTCTCCGCACACATTCATTAGATTTTTATAGTTTGGATGTTCTGCTACTCTCTTATGTCCTTGAATCGAAATCTCAGCCCATGCCTAAACAAGTTTGTGATGCGACAGGTTGTCCTCTCCGCACACATTCATTGGACTTTTATAGTTTGGATGTTCTGCACTCCGGGCTCTTATGCCCTTGAGTCGACATCTCCGCTCATGCCTGAACAAGTTTGTGATGCGGCTGGCTGGTCCTCTCCGCACACATTTATCAAATTTAATGGTTTAGATGTTTATGCTACTCCGGGCTCTTATGCCCTTGAGTCGACATCTCAAGCTCATGTCTGAGACCTCTCGCATTTTTGTGAGTACACTGCACAACCGTAGGGGTCCGGACAGCCCCCAGTGTGGCAGCGTGGGTATTGCGTTCCCCATAGCGCTTAGCAGCGCAGCATCATAGTGAAGCTTTTTGTAAAGGGAACGTCTCGGGTTACATGTGTAACCCTTGTTCCCTGAAAAAAGCGGAACGAGATGCTGCGCTTCTTTGCCGCACTGGGACGTCCCAGGACTGCTCTTCAAAAAGAAGTATCTGATGCCACCTGGTGACATATCCATTTATAGCCTGGCCGCAGGTGCATCTAATGATTAATTCAGCCGAGGCTATAAATTCCAGTCAATGTTCATTGACGTGTTACACACATTATTTCAGCTTGGTCACAACTAGGATTGTTCCCCATAGCGCTTAGCAGCGCAGCATCTCGTTCCGCTTTTTTCAGGGAACAAGGGTTACACATGTAACCCAAGACGTTTCATAGTGTTCTTTCTGTGTTTCTGATGCATTTAGAGGAATAAAGAATTTGTGTTTTTTGTGAGTGAGATGAGTAAAAAGCATTGTTGCATTCTAGGTGTGTAACGATTCATTGATCCAATGTTATCGATAAAATGCGTAAATATCGATATAGAATTTTTTGAGATGTACATTTATTTTAACACTCTCATGTCACTCACGTCCATACGCATTTCCATCAGGCGATGAAGCAACCTTATTAAATTAATTTTACTTTATAAGTGCTGTGGAATAATTAATGCTTCTCAACAACTTCTCTGGGTTATGTAGCTTGCTGTGTCATCACAAAGCAAAGCAGCTCCTTGTTCAAAGGCTGTGTTCTTTAGGAATCAGTTTCTTGTCTCTACTCTCACGTTTCACACGTAGCTCAAACATGTATGTCACCCCCATATAAGGTAAAGAACGATTTCATTGGTGGGGGTCCAGTGGAATGTGGTTTTCTGGACCATATAACAGAATAATGAACAAATAAACGTTGAAGAAGGATCTGATAGCATTGGTTCTCTGTGTCATTTCTTTCTTCCCTCAGCTGAGCCATATCGAGACGGGGATTGCAGATCAACAAAATAAATTAAATACATTGAATGACAAAATTATCTAACAATATGTTTTTCATACACGGATGTGATTGGGGTCTTTGTAGCCAAATTGTGCTCTGTTATCCAGGCTATCATTGTGTATGTGACCATTTAAAGTACCATGGAGCAGTTCAACCATCATGTGAAACATCTTGACAACACTGACATTCTGAACAGTACTAATGTGGGAAAGAGAAATTGTCTTGGGTTACTTAAATGTAACTCTTGTTCCCTGATAATAGCGGAACGAGATTCTGCGCTGGAAGCACTTTGGGGAACACCTTCGTGTGTGTCCAGCTGGGAATATGTGTGTAACACATCAATGAACATTGACCGGAATTTATAGCCTCTGCCGGTGTAATCATTGGATGCAACTGGGCTGGGCTATAAATAGATGCGTCACCGGAGCATCGTCTGGTATTTTTGTTTGAAGAGCAGTCCCCGGGCATCCCATTGCGGCAGGGAAGCGCAGCATCTCGTTCAGCTTTTATCAGGGAAAAAGGGTTACATTTAAGTAACCCGAGACATTCCCTTTACAAAAAGCTACACTTCTGATGCTGCGCTGGAAGCGTTTTGGGAACGAGAATATCCACGGCGCTGCACTGTGGCTGTCCAGACCCCTACGGTTGTGTAGTGTGCTCATAAGAGCGTGAGAGGCCTCAGACATGAGCTTAAGATGTCGACTCAAGGACATAAGAGCCCGGAGTGGCAAGAACATCCAAACTATAAAAATCTAATGAATGTGTGTGGAGAGGACCAACCTGCCGCATCACAAACTTGCTGCAGAGGGAGACCCCTAGCCAAGGCTTTAGAGGAGACAAGCCCTCTGGAAGAGTGAGCCCTGATACTTAATGGCGAAGCTTGACCGCGCACCTCATAGGCCAGGGCAGTAGTGTCCCTCACCCAATGCGACATAGTCTGCTTGGAGGTGGCCGCCCCCCGGTTGCGGCTCCCATGCTGACTTACGCCACTGGCTAGTGCGGTGGATATAAGTCTAAAGGGCACAGACTGGACACAGTCTGTGAAGTCTTTGCTGCTCCAGCGTTGCAAAAGGCAGGGAGCAGAAGGCATAGAGAGTGACTGGATGTAGGGTTGCGAAAGGCACCTTAGGCGGGTAGTCAGGATGAGGGTGCAAAATATCTTTGGTCATTCCTGGGGCAAACTCTAAACAGGCTGGCAAAACAGACAGAGCCTGTAAGTCCCCAATTCTCTTTAGAGAGGTAATCGCCATAAGAAAAACCATCTTGAGAGTCAGAAGTCTGTCAGACGCTGACTCTAGAGGTTCAAAGGGGGTCTCAACCAGACCCTCAAGGACTATTGCTAAGTCCTATAAAGAGGTCTTGGTCCTAGCAGGAGGCCACAGTCGCATGGCTCCATGAATGATGCGAGCGAGTAGAGGATGCCTCCTAAAGGGCACCCCGTCCATCAAGGCGTGGCAAGCTGAAATGGCAGCCACGTAGACCCTGAGAGAGGGCATGTGCCTGCTGACAGTTCTTCCTGCAGAAAGTCCAGAACTGAAGCAATCTGGAGGGAAGTAGAGGGAAACGCACACGGGCGCATTCTGGGCCATGTATGCGCCACCGCGTCCAGCCCCGGGGGGGCTGGGTGACTCAGGGAGATGTAGAGGAGACATTGCGCTGTTCATAGAGGCGAAGAGGTCCTCTTCTGCCCTGTAAAATCTCACACAGATTTGTTCCAAGTGGAGGGAGCACTTAAAATGGCCTCGATAACCTCGATAAGGGAGAAAGCCCTGTGTACCTCAGTTGGTACCCTTCAGGGGCCAAGCATGAAATACAGCCATCAACTCGAGACATTTACTGTGACAACCAAGCTAACTACCCTCCCATTTCTCTTCAGGTGGACGACCACTTAAGACCTCTACCCAGCCCATCAGGGAGGCATCTGTCGTTAGCAGACTGCGACGACGAGACACACCTAGAGTGGGACCCAAGGTAAGAAACTGGGGTCTAAACCACATAGAAAGGGAACAACGCCCATGGCGCGTAACCCTTATCAGCCTAGTGGATTGGCCCTTGGATGAAATCCCCTGGCTTTGAGCCACAACTGAAACAGTCTCATCTGCAGAAGGTCCAAAGGGATCACCGATGACGCTGTTGCCCTGAGACCTATAATCGTTGATACTGATGAACAGTGCAAACTTGGCCTAGCCTGACTTTGCTCAGGGTGTTCTGAATGGACTCGATTCGAGCGGGAGACAATTGTGCCCACATAGTGATCAAATTCCATACGATCCCCAGATAGGTCGTTTTCTGAGTGGGAGAGAGGACGCTTTTCCTGGCGTTAAGCCTCAACCCCAGAGAAACCAGATGAGCTATAAGATATCCCTGTGCTGAACTGTCAGTTCTTGGAACTGCGCTAGGATCAGCCAGTCATCTATGTAATTCAGAATGCGGATGCCATCCATGCATTTTGTGAATGTGCGGGTTAATAGGGCTAGGTTGAATGGAAGAACCCGATAATGGAAGGCTTCGCCCCCGAAAGCGAACCTCAGGAACTTCCTGTGCTGTGGCAGAATTTCTACATGAAGATATGCGTCCAAGAGATCGATAGCGACCAGCCAAACGTGATGTTGGGCTTGTGACACAATCGTCCTGATAGTAAGCATCTTAGACTTGAACACCCTGACTGTGCAGTTCAAGCCTTGAAGATCTAAGGTCGGACGCAACCCCCCACCCTCATGGGAACCTTTCTCTGGAAGGGGAATACGTTCTATGGCCCCTTAGATAGAGAGATTTGGCAGTTCTTTCCACAGTAGACATGCCTGATCCGGTTTATGGTAGTGGGGACCCCTCACTACGCTTTGCTTCTGAGCCTCCCTTATAGCAGGACCGAGGCGGGTCTGGGTAGCAGACGGGCCTGCCCCATGAATGCGGTGAGGAAAAAACTACTCGTGGCTTTTCGCCTCCTGGAGCCTGGAGATGACTGTGCCCATAGCATCCCCGAATAGGCCAGAAGGCGAAACCGGGGCACCAAGGAGGAAAACTCTATCCTTGTCCTTGATGCTCGATAGGTTGAGCCAAATGTGTCTCTCTGTGCTGACCAAGGCAGACATAGACCGGCCAATGGCACAGGCTGTTTGATTGGTCGCATGGAGAGAAATATCTGTGGCTCGACGAAGCTCAGAAAAAGCCTCTTCGTCGAGCGCGGCACCCACACCCACAACGCGAGAGCAGCATGCTCTTCCCCCAAACAAACAAAGCAAAACTGATGCGTGTCCCTCTCGGCCATAGAGCGTAAACAAGGGAACACGCATCGTTTGCTCTGACTTTCAGTCATTCTCACTTTTTTTTTTTTAAGAAAGAAGAGAAAGGATAAAAGGTTCACTGTGCACTGCCTAACCAATTCTAACTCCTAAAAGAGGAAAGAAAGTTTGACAGGCTCGTAGAAACACACACACACACACAGAATGATCTCTGAAGACTAAATATCTGACGATGCTCCGGTGACGCATCTATTTATAGCCCAGCCCCAGGTGCATCCAATAATTACACCGGCAGAGGCTATAAATTCCAGTCAATGTTCATTGACGTGTTACACACATATTCACAGCTGGTCCCACACATGAAGGTGTTCCCCAAAGTGCTTTCCTTTACATTTTGTAAAGGAAACACCTGCTCAGCTCCAACATCAATTATATGACTTTACTCATCTACACATTAAAAACCCTTACTATTGCATTCGTCTCGTGTCTTATGTCTTTATGTTTGTGCATGTATTTTGCTGCAAGTATACTCCAAACCAATTCCTGAACCCAGTTTCTTTTTTATGCCTGGATAATATAACACAAGTGTCAGTGATATAAATACACACAATTTTTTTGTTTTCTCTTTGTCTTTTCTTTATATAATTATTGCATTTTTTTATTAAATTCAGGGTTTCTTGTGCATGGTGAGAAAAAGAGCACTGTGAATACTTTGTATCAGGCATGTGCACATATAGACATTAAAGGTGGCTTGAGCACCTGCCCTTTTTCTTCCTCAAGAGAAAGTGTTCTTTTTTCTGGGGTGCTTTTGTTTTTTTGTTTTTTATATATATATATATGTATATATTCCTGTTTATGCACAACTTCCCTCTCAAACAAATATATTTATTGAATAAAAGATCAAAATATCAGATCGGGAGATGAGACTTTTTACAAGATCATGTGAGGAGTCTTGGAGTGAGTTTAGACTCATCGTTACTTTTCAATAAGCAGATCAATGCTGTTACTAAAGTAAAACATTTACTTTCCCATAAAGACTTGTAAATAGTGATCCACTCACTTATTTCATTAAGGTTAGACTATTGTAACTCATTGTACATTGGTTTCCCTCAAACAGCGTTATCCCACCTATAACTGGTTTCAAAATGTGGCTTTACAGGGTCAAAGAAGGATCACATTTCCCCAGTTTTAGCATCACTACACCGGCTTCCAGTGAAATTCAAGGTTGATTTTAAAATTCTGATTTTTGTCTACAAGGCACTATCTGGTCTTGAGCCCCAATATATCAGTGACCTTCTACACTCTTACTCCCCCACCAGAGCACTCAGGTCATCTGATCAACTTCTTTTGAGGGTTCCTCGTTGCCTCTATAGATCTAAGGGTCACCATGCCTTTTCGGTAATAGGTCCTAATCTATGGAATAGTCTCCCTTTCATGTGAGGTCAGCTTCATCACTAGCCATTTAAAAATCTTCTATAAAAATGTATTTGTATTCTGTGGCTTTTGAATATGTCATTGAATAGGTTGAAGTGGATTCATTCATGATGTTGTATTTAAATGTTTTTATTTATTTTATTATGTTTTGTATTTAACTTTAAATCTGTTTGTTTTCATATATTTTGTTTGTTTGATCTGTAAAGCACTTTGTGTCAACTTCTGTTGTTTTTAAATGTGCTCTGTAAATAAAGGTTAACTTGACTTTGTTGAGTTCCGATGTTGAGCTCCTAGTAACTAGTAGCATAGTCTCTGAAATGTATGTGGAAAAGTAGCGCAACAGTTTAGTGAATTTGCCACTGTGTGTTTTGGAAAGTCTTTTGGAAAGAATTTTGGCCCTAATATCTGTTGATAGTGAAGGGAAATGTATTTTCCTCTGTAATATCTTATTTAACCTATTTTTTTAAACTATCCCAACTTTAAAGCTCATTACAGGTAGCCACGCCCAAATCTCACACTGTTTGTTAAGCTAGGAAATGTTAGGCTAAGCAGTCCCTCAAAATATAACCATCAATGTTTTGTCTTAGGACCACAGTGTTCACACTTTTGGGAAGGTAAACCTGTGAATGGCAAACATATAGTTGTCACTGCACATTAAACTGAGGTAGGAGAAAATATTTTGAAATCCAAAAATAATTCCCTTTAAATTATACACTGTGGAGCAGAGTTGTTGCATTGATTTTGCAAAGGAAATTAATCTGTGGAAATCAAACATCTAACATTGAGTCAGATTTTTGTAAATGAAATGACTTTGTCCCATGAAAGTGTTCAAAGCCACCCACAAACAGATGTGACAAAAAAATAAATAAAAAGGAGAAACAGCAAAGTAAATAACCCTAGTTTGATTCTTAGTTTGCCAGAAAATGTCACTCTGAATCCTCCATGATGATTTAGTTTTCTTAAACCTGATGTCAACTTTTTACTTCTTTTGACAAGTGTTTCTACGATGTCCTCATATGTCGTGGACGCGTTGTTAGGGGATATGTTAAGCATATATAGTGTACTAAATCAGGATTTGCTTTGAGAAAATTTACTTTACAAAATGTGATTGGCATATGCTCATGCAAACCTTCCCACCATGATGTTGTTGTTGTGGGTGGTTGCTAGGGTATTCATAATAGTTTAACAGGACTCCCATAATGCACATTAAAATGTAACTTCTAGAAATATATTTTAAAAAATAGCATTTTCACTAGTGGTGTCAAACCTTTGGGCCTGTAAAGTGTAATTAAGAACTGTTCTATATCAGAATGTTTCAATGTCAATGAATCCTTACTAAAGTATCACTCTCTTAAGTGTCTTGCAGTAGCAGCTGGCTTGTCATGTTCCTGGAAATTCCCATCTTCAAGTAATTGTTTAGAAATGCCTGAGACCAAATGTCATGAGTAATGAGCCTTTACACCTGAAACACACATAAAGCGTAAACTCACATAAAAGACTTTAGAAATTAAGCATCGCTATTGAAGTTTCAAAATTAGAAGGAGCAATAATTACCTTGCAAAAATCACCACCAAGAAAAGGTTGGTCTCTAAATTATGCCTGTTTATGGATGTGGCATTTACTGTGATGAAACTTGTGTTTTTAAGATTTGGTCATAGTAATTTAACAGTACTGGGTAAAGGTGGTGTATCATTATCAGCAAGAAATGTCATAATGTGAAGGATTGCATACAAAGTCTCTTGATGGCAATAAAGGAATAATTCACCCAACAACAAAAATTCTGGCAATATTTATTCACCCTCATGTTGTTCTAAACCAATATTCAGATATATTTTCAGAAAAATATTTATGTAGCTCTTTCCATATGACTGAAAAACAGACAGTAACAAGTTCACAAGATGGGCAAGGAGGAGGTGGGAACTGGCTGAGCAGTCAACATAAACTTTTAATGACACAAATTAATTTAAACAAAACATAAAGAGAGCTTTGCAGTAAAACCCACAGTCATGCACACACACAGCTTGCGCGTGTGTCTGTCTGTCTGTCTCTCTCTCTCTCTCTCTCTCAGGAACTGGCACCTCCGTCTCCCCTTTATCCCTCTCACACTGATTGGCCAACTTAGCGCAAGGAACGCACCCCACGGCCCAGCCACGCCCTCCTTATCACAGTCCTCCACTGCCCGATTCAGGCCCGGGTGCCATCCGTACAGTCTTCAAAGACAAAGGACGACAGGCTCTACAAGGACAGAAGGAGATGTGGGAGGCCAGATGCACAACTAAACAAGAGGATAAGTACATCAGAGTCTCTAGTTTGAGAAATAAATGCCTCACATGTCCTCAGCTGACAGCTTAATTGAATTCTACCTGCTCAACACCAGTTTCATATACAACAGTAAAGAGAAGACTCAGGGGTACAGGCCTTATGGGAAAAATTGCAAAGAAAAAGCCACTTTTGAAACAGAGAAACAAAAAGAAAAGTTTAGAGTGGACATAGAAACACAGACAAATAACTGTAAAAGAGTGTTATGGATCTTAACACCATTTAGCTTTTGTGGGATCAGCTAGACTGTAAGGTGTGCGAGAAGTGCCCAACAATACAGCCACATCTATGGCAAGTGCTACAGGAAGTGTGGGGTGAAATGTCACCTGAGTATCTAGACAAACCGACAGCTGGAATGCCAAGGATCTGCTGAGCTTTTTGTTGCTGCATGTGGAGGATTTTTTTATGAGAACTCTTTGAAGTATTTTAAGAAGTTCTGAAATTTGTTTTCAAATTGTAATAGTAATTTTGAATGTTATTGTCCTGACTATACATTGTGATCAGTTGAGTACCACTTTGGTGAATAAAATGACCAATTTCTTTCCATAAGAGCAAAATCTGTACATTATTCCAAACTTTTGGCCACCAGTATATATAAACTCAGCCAAAAAAAGAAACAGCCTCTCACTTTCAACTGCTTTAATTTTCAACAAATGTGTAAATATGTCAAAAGTAACAATCAGTATCTGGTGTGGCCACCAGCTGCATTAAGTACTGCAGTGCGTCTCCTCCTTGTGGACTGCACAAGATTTGCCAGTTGTTGCTGTGAGATGTTACCCCACTCTTCCACCAAGGCACTTGCAATTTCCCGGACATTTCTGGGGGAATAGCCTTAGCCCTCACCCTCCGATCCAACAGGTCCCAGACGTGCTCAATGGGATTGAGATCCGGGCTCTTTGCTGGCCATGGCAGAACACTGACATTCCTATCTTGCAGGAAATCATGCACAGAACGAGCAGTATGGCTGGTGGCATTGTCATGCTGGAGAGTCATGTCAGGATGAGCCTGCAGGAAGGGTACCACATGAGGGAGGAGGATGTCTTCCCTGTAACGCACAGCGTTGAAATTGCCTGCAATGACAACAAGCTCAGTCCGATAATGCTGTGACACACCACCCCAGACCATGATGGACCCTCCACCTCCAAATCAATCCCACTTCAGAGTACAGGCCTCGATGTGACACTCATTCCTTCGACGATAAACACAAGTCCAACCATCACCCCTGGTGAGACAAAACCATGACTTATCAGCAAAGAGCACTTTTTGCCAGTCCTATCTGGTCCAGCAAAGGTGGGTCTGTGCCCATAGGCGATGTTGTTGCCGGTGATGTCTGGTAAGGACCTGCCTTACAACAGGCCTACAAGTCCTCAGTACAGCCTCTCTCAGCCTATTGTGGACAGTCTTAGCACTGATGGAGGGCTTGTGCGTTCCTGGTGCAACTCAGGCAGTTGTTGTTGTTGTGTGTATATATATATATATATATATATATATGCATCAATCCAATAACCAGTGATCCAATGTCATCGATACAATGCGTAAATAAAGATATATAATTTTTTTTAAGATGCAGCTTTATTTTAATACTCTCATGTCAGCCACGTTCATACGCATTTCTGTCAGGCGATGAAGCAACCTTATTCATTTGACTTTATGAGCGCTATTTTTCATGTGGGACACGGATGTGCGTGGGGTGTTTGAAGCCAAATTGTGCTCTGTTATCAGGGCTATCATTGTGCATGTGTCCCATTTGAATTTTACATGAGAATTTGCTATTTTAAAGTACCATGGAGCAGTTCAACCATCATGTGAAACATCTTGACAACACTGACATTCTGAACAGTACTAATGTGGGAAACAGAAATCACCTGCTCAGCTCAGCATCAATTATATGACTTTACACATCTACACATCAAAACCCTTACTAACATTTATCCCAGTTAACATAATTTTTGTTGTGGATGTACCCAAAACAAATTTCATTGATTGTGTAAAATTGGCACATACAGTGTAATATCGAAATATTGATCGGAGGGCCCTGAATCAAATCCAATCGAAATCGTATCGCGGCAGACTTTGAAGTATCAGCAAATATTGTATCGCAGGCCAAGAGAATCTATATAAGATCGCAACATGTTAAAACATCCGATTTATACCCCAAGCAAATTACAGAATTTTCATTTTAGGCTGAACTACTCATTTAATTGAAAAAGACGCACAACCTGGTGACCTGTAAATTACATAATCTGTTTGGGGAAAACTTTGTAACCAGGTATCACTCATTGCAAAGAATGTTAAGTTTCATTCTACACAGAGACTAACATCTCAGAAATTTCTGCTGCATAAAACAAACATGAAGGACAATCGACTATTTTATTGTTGATGCAAGGCCACTGACTTTGAAAGACACGAATCTGGGACTCACAGGTTTCTTATCAGTGTTTGAGGAGCTCTCATACAGTTAAATATGAACTTTACTTACTGAACTCAGCTTCTTCTTGCCAGATCCTAAAATAGGGTGAACCATATTGTGTTTTTCAAAATAGACTGATCTTAGAGGAAAAGCAGCGACAGGGATTAGTCTTTGCTTTCCAAATTTTCAAACTAAGTTACCCTTAGAACCATTCAAAAGATAACATCACTTTATCAGACAAAGTTTGTAGGAAAAACTTTACAATCCAAGATGGCGGTTACAATAATGGCTAGAGTTTTAATGTAAGGGGTCAATTACAATCATCATGAGGAGAGAAAATAGACACAAAATAAGAATCTTGTTTCCAAGACAAACAGTTCATAAATTATTTGCAAAGGAAAAGTGAATTTTTAAACTTGTAGTGGTGTTATAGAGTATATCCTAGAGCAGGGGTGCCCAATACGTTGATCGCGGTTGTAAGGCGGGTGCCAGTGAGTCTGGGCTACTCCTCGAGAAAACCAAAGGCTCTCATGAGAATTAACATCTGAACTCTCTCTTGCGGATGTAACAGCAACATCCGAGATGCACCAAACTGTGCAGCTAACACCTCCCTTCTAAAGACCCTTCATCTCACTCCTCCTCCTCACTTAAAGCTCACTAAAAACCTATGCAATGTGAAGTGTGTACAAAAAGTAACTATAACATGTTTGGTATCAATTAAAGTCTCTCAGTGCACCTGGTAAACTGGTCTCATCCTCCCAGCCATAATGAAAAGCAAAAAGAAGTTATAAAATATGAGAACTGTGGTGTGCCCATTAAAGGTGTGCCCTCTCCCAGATCCTCCATACCCCTTGTATGTAAATCTACAGGAACCCCCTCAACAGGGGACCAAAATCTAATTATAATGACAGACACCACCATTTGGTTAGCATATTGAATTATCTGGGTATTTAAGGAAAGGCGACACATTGCTCATGGCTCTCTGTAATCAGACGATCCCAAACAGTTTACTGTTTGTAGTTTATTTCAGGTGATTGCAATTCGAATTTCTTATGTTTTGATAAAATGTCTAACTTTGACTTATCACTGTCTAATTGGAATTGATGAATTGATTATGTTACCTGGTCAATAAATTGTCAACATTTGATTTTATTCTGACTGACTCTGACATTGTGTTTCCCAAACAGATTAAACGATTCGTATGTTACCGCAAGTCAGCGTCAGATTAGTGACGACTAATATTTGCCATCGATTCAAGTGTACTTGGTTTGCAAAGACAAAAAGGGAATTTCCGTTTAGAACAGCAAACGCTGCTTGACCAATCTAAATCTGGGTGTCTTACCTCTGTTTTAATTTGATGTTTCTCCAGATAAGTGTACGTGGGAAACCATGCATGGCCAATCCAAAGCTATTATAAGAGAAGTTATGTTGGTCAACTTACATCTGTAATAGTGGCCGTGACCTCTACTGAAGTCAAGTCAAGTCAAGTCAAGTGGTTTTTATTGTCGTTTCAACCATATACAGTTAGTACAGTACACAGCAAAACGAGACAACGTTCCTCCAGGACCATGGTGCTACATAAAAACAACAAAGGACCAACATAGGACCACATGAGACTACACAACGAAATAAAATACCTATATAAACTACCTATATATACCTATATAAAGTGCACGTGCAAACATGTGCAAAAAGTACAGGACAGTACAACAAATTACTGACAATGAACAGGACAATAGACAGTGCAGCACCGACCAGTACACAGTAGTGCAAAAAGATGACAGTTTCTAAAATGTAAACATAACATACTATGAGATAATGTTCTATGCACATAGCAGTTATTGAGGTAGCAGACAGTTATAAAGTGACAGTTATTAAAGTGCAACTCAGGACACGTGTGTGTCAAACCAGTCTCTGAGTATTGAGAAGTCTGATGGCTTGGGGATGAAGTTAGTTACACAGTCTGGCCGTGAGGGCCCGAATGCTTCGGTACCTCTTGCCAGACGGAAGGAGGGTAAAGAGTTTGTGTGAGGGGTGTGTGGGGTCGTCCACAATGCTGGTTGCTTTATGGATACAGTGTTTTTGTAAATGTCTTTGATGGAGGGAAGAGAGACCCCAATGATCTTCTCAGCTGTCCTCACTATCCTCTGCAGGGCTTTGCGGTCCGAAACGGTGCAAGTCCCAAACCAGGCAGTGATGCAGCTGCTCAGGATGCTCTCAATAGTCCCTCTATAGAATGTAGTGAGGATGGGGGTTGGGAGATGTGCTTTCCTCAGCCTTCGAAGAAAGTAGAGACGCTGCTGGGCTTTCTTGGTGATTGAGCTGGTGTTGAGGGACCAGGTGAGGTTCTCCGCCAGGTGAACACCAAGAAATTTGGTGCTCTTGACCGATCTCCACAGAGGAGCCGCCGATGTTCAGCGGAGTGTGTTCACCTTGTGCTCTCCTAAAGTCAACAACCATCTCTTTTGTTTTGTCGACATTCAGGGACAGGTTGTTGGCTCTACACCAGTTCGTCAGCCGCTGCACCTCCTCTCTGTATGCTGACTCGTTGTTCTTGCTGATGAGACCCACCACGGTCGTGGTCATCGGCTGAACTTGATGATGTGATTCGAGCTGTGCATTGCTGCACAGTCGTGAGTCAGCAGAGTGAACAGCAGTGGACTGAGCACACAGCCCTGGGGGCCCCAGTGCTCAGTGTGGTGGTGGTGGAGATGCTGTTCCCGATCCGGACTGACTGAGGTCTCCCAGTCAGGAAGTCCAGGATCCAGTTGCAGAGGGAGGTGTCCAGGCCCAGCAGGTTCAGCTTTCCAATCAGGTGCTGGGGAATGATTGTGTTGAATGCTGAGCTGAAATCTATGAACAGCATTCGAACGTATGAGTCCTTACTGTCTAGGTGGGTGAGGGCCAGATGGAGGGTTGTGGTGATGGCATCGTCCGCTGAACGGTTTGAACGACACGCAAACTGCAGTGGGTCTAGTGAGGGGGGCAGCTGGGTCTTAATCTGCCTCATGACGAGCCTCTCGAAGCACTTCATGATGATGGGTGTAAGTGCGACGGGACGGTAGTCGCTGAGGCAGGACACTGAAGACTTCTTTGGCATGGGGATGATGGTGATGGCCTTGAAGCACGCTTGGAACAACGGCGCTGCTCAGAGAGATGTTGAAGATGTCGGTAAGAACATCTGCTAGCTGGTCTGCACATCCTCTGAGCACTCTGCCAGGAATGTTGTCTGGTCCAGCAGCCTTCCGTGGGTTGACTCTACGTGAGTTTTCCTCACATCTGCCGTGGTAAGACAGAGCACCTGGTCGCTGGGAGGAGGGGTGGACTTCCTCGCCATCACGCCGCTCTGCACTTCAAACCGAAGCGTAGAAGTCGCTCAGCGCATCTGGAAGGGAGGCATCTTTGTCACAGGCAACTGATGTTGTCCTGTAGTTGGTGATGGCCTGGATGCCCTGCCACATGCGCCGCGTGTCACCGCTGTCCTGGAAGTAACTGTGGATTCTCTGGGCGTGTGCGCACTTTGCCTCTCTGATTGCCCGTGACAGTTTGGCCCTAGCTGTTCTTAGGGCTGCCTTATCGCCTGCTCTGAAGGCGGAGTCTCGGGACCTCAGCAGTGTGCGCACCTCTGCAGTCATCCACGGCTTCTGGTTGGAGCGTGTGGTGATGGTCTTGGAGAAAGTGACATCATCAATGCACTTGCTGATGTAGCTGGTCACTGATGCTGTGTATTCCTCCAAGTTGGTAGAATCGCCATATGTTGCAGCCTCCCTGAACATGTGCCAGTCAGTACACTCAAAACAGTCCTGAAGAGCAGAGATGGCTCCTGCTGGCCAGGTTTTCACCTGCTTCTGAAGCGGTTTTGTGCGCCTGACTGAGCCGGTCTGTATGCTGGAATTAACATAACAGAGATGTGGTCTGAGTAGCCGAGGTGGGGGCGGGCTCCACCGGCACGCCTGGGATGTTTGTGTAAACAAGATCAAGCGCGTCAGCCTCTCTCGTTGCAAAGTCCACATACTGATGGAATTTAGGGAGCACTGTCTTGAGATTTGCATGGTTGAAATCTCCGGCGACAATAAACAGTCTGTCGGGGTGAGCGTTCTGCAGTTCGCTCATAGCCCCATACAGTTCACAGAGCGCTTCCTTAGCGTTAGCGCTGGGGGAATGTAAACCCGGTTATGCAAACAGTGGTGAATTCCGTGGTAGATAAAAAGGTCTGCATCTAACAGTCACAAGCTCCAACAGCGTATGAACAGTAACTAGAGACTAGCATAGAGTTCTTGCACCATTCCGTGTTGATGTAAACACACAAGCCACCACCGCGAGTCTTACCGCGAGAGAGCTGTATTTCTGTCGGCACGAAACGAGGCGAGCCCGTCTAGCTGAATGGCGGCATCCGAACTCTGTCGCTGAGCCACGTCTCCGTGAAAACAAAGACGCAGCAGTCTCTAAACTCACGCTGCGTAGCCTGCTGGAGTCGGATATAGTCCAGTTTATTGTCCAGGGAGCAAACATTTGAGAGCAGGATAGACGGGAGAGCCGGCCGGCTAGGGTTTGTTTTAGCCTAGCATGGACCCCCGCCCTCTTTCCGCGCTTCGCTTCTCGCACACCGCTACGACGTCCTCTCCTCGGCCACCGGCATCAGGCGACGCCGAGGGCTGGAGGCCTGGTCTCCGCAGCAAGCCGAGTACGCGTAGTGCCTCCTGCAGGTCATCATGCAGCTTGGTTTTTGCATGAGTCTTATATTTGAGTAGTGTCTGGCGATGGTAGACACGAACACTGGTTGCTCCGATGTCCATGTGTTGCAAAAGTCGGGCTTTTTTAACAAAAATAGCACCATTGTGGATCCGGAGTGGCCGCTGCGTGCTACCGCGCCGCCATCTTCAAGTCTGTCAGTAAACTCCAGACTTGAAGAAAACGTTAAGTTACATTCAAGTGTGTGCAATTCCATGGGGCTATACTGAAGTATCTTTGATTGTGTATACGTGAACGTGACCGATCTCAGGTATATAGCAATTACCTCTGTTTGATGATCCAATATTGGCCGCTTGTGATCGTGAGACCCGCGGTGTAGAGAAAAACACACGAGGACCTCAAAGCGACATAGTTTCTTAATCTAAACGGGCAAAATATAATTAAAGGAGTTAAAAGAATAATCAAACATTCGCTCACTTTTAATGATGCTCAGATATCATTAAAAACCTTTTTCATTTATGGAGTCAGATGAATAAACGAGGTAATACATAAGAGAAAATGTATTTCATTTAATCTTGTTGTGTTGCGTAACAAGAAAGACAGTAACGCGCAGAGACCTTCACCCGTATTATTGGAGACCGTCACTGGACCGATAAACGGGCTTACACGGTCTACCAGTCGATCGCAAAGGCAATGCTGGTAGATCGCACAAAATTTAAATGTACTTTCGTTAAATTTTATTAAAAATAAATATAATGTTTTTCCTTCTTTTAGTTTCTGTCTGACTTGCACTTGACGAGCAAATATTGACCAGGCGAGGTTTTGTTTATTCAGTTGCCATGACAACTAGGTTTGCGCATACGCGCCTTCCAAGGACTTCTGAGAACAGAGCGCGAAATTGCGATGCTACTGCCCGGATTAGGCAAAACTGTCATCACAATAAGGTAAATGCCCTGGCTATTGTAATCTATTGTGCTGTAGGTGTTTTGGATTTAGTTTTAAAACTGAATGATATCAACATTGAACATTATTATATTTTCTTTTTATTAATTAGAAGATGAATTCCATGTAGGGATACATGCTGTAGTCCCAACAAGCATTTTCTTATTTTAAATGAAACTGTGTTTTTTTTGTTGTTGGTAGATCTTATTGAGTTGGTCATTTAAAAGTAGATCATCACACAAAAAAGTGTGGGCACCCCTGTCCTAGAGACACCAAACTTTGTCAGGGGGCTATTCATAACCACCCTTATCATTGTGCCAAATTTCATTATTTCCCTTTGTGCGGTTCATAGGGCTGCCATAGACTCCCAGCCAGATCAATAATAATACGAAAATTCTATCACTTCTTTGCAAGTGTAGCAACTTGCTATCTTCATCAAATAGATGTGGGTCTCTAAGTTCGTGAGTGTGCAAAGGGCACTGCTACACATTATGTCCATGCTCAACATCTTATCCAATTGTCATGAGAGAACAAATTCTAAATGCAAGGTGGGCCTGGGTGTTTGCGCTATCTGTGGGTTTTTTCGTGCAAAATGTGGGTGTATCTTATGTTAATGAAGTGGCACAAATGCAATTTGCTATTTCCCTGAGAAATAGGTCAATGTCTAAACTCAGTTTCTGCATTTGCAGTTTCGGGATTCCACTAGCAGGTAGTAATACATTTCATGTACAAACTCTGAAAATATAGTGGAACATCAAATTGTCAAATTATTAAACAAATATTTATGAGATTTGTGTTAAACTGTCTTTAGGTCATGGTTTATTTTTCAATTGTTATCATGCTATATTTACAACTATATTTATGATCTAATTTGAATTAACTAATTTGTAATTTTTTCACCTGTCGTAGTGTGATTTTTAAATCTGCAAAGTTGGAAGTGGTGGAAGAAGTTGGAGAGAGTAAAATATTTAGATTTTTTTTAGACCACTTTGTTGTTTTGATTATATTTTCATTTAGTTTGAAGTATAATTTGAAATGGGATTTATTAGCAGTATTTTTCCATCTACGTACTCGGTAAAGACTCTAAAGACACTGATGTAAACAGAGAGGCTGTGCAATGGCTACACCCTTTTGTTGTAGCGCATGATCATCGAGTGATTTTTATTTATTTTTTTATTTCTATGTTTTAATTTTCCAGTTAAGTAGTACATTTGATATTGTCTTGATATATTATTAACATTTTATTAACAATATTAACATTTCAAGTCTTTAAAAACACCAGTTTTTCAACACCGCGAATCTGGTGAAACATTTAAGATCTATTTAAGAATTTGCAGAGCTGGTGAATTTTACTTTTAAAAGTAATCTTACATTATTGTGTTATTGATAACAAACTTATTTAATTCTGTTATATCATGACTTTTATAGAAAGTAGCATGTTAGTTACTTTTGCAATAAAAAGTGCCTTTGTCTCACGGTCACTTGGTTGAGAATGCTCTCTCTCTCTCTCTCTCTCTCTCTCTGCACGTGTGTGTCTGCGTGCGTGCGTGTGTGTGTGTGTGTGCGCGCGCGCGTGCGTTCGTGTGTCTGTGTGTGTGTGTGTGTGTGTAAGAGAGAGAAAGAGAGAGATATGTAGAGATGGATATGAAAACTGATGCACTAGGTTTATATATTGTTCTTGTTGCGCACACACAGAATGTATGACGACTTTAATGAGCACTTCAAAATGAAAGCAAATCGTGGACATTTTAGGCAATTCAGAAATCTAGGTATCAGACATAACTGCTCTGAGATCAACTCACAGTGTGTGATGTGAGTGAATGAGGTAAAGCGACATAATGGTGCAGCTGCATTCCATGAGCGTTATGATGTGAAACAGCAAAGCAGAGAGAAACAAAGATCACATTCATCCTTCATTTTTCTCTTCTTTTATCTGACACTTTGCTGCCCCCTCTCCTGAAGATTTTAACTGAATCTCCACCTGACATGGCCCTTTGAAGAGGCAGGACCTCATTCTGATTGGCTCAATATCATGTAGTCCAAACACATACAGTAGCCCCAAAAGTAATTGGACACTTGAGTTGCACATATTAGATAACAAAATGGCCTTTAAAATAAAGTGGCTTTTTTAACAGTGCTCAAGCAAAACAGTTTTTCTTCACAAAAAGTTTGTTAGTTTTGAAATTATATATATATATATATATATATATATATATATATATATATATATATATATATATATATATAAATAAACACAAGGTATTTGCTTTAGTACATATTGTTGTAATATACTCTAAGTACTCCGCTAGGACACCTGTATGAACTGGAGGAGAACATACATCCACTAAAAATAACTGACCAAAAAGTAGTTAGTTTACCCTGACACTTCTGATTGGATGAAAACTAATCATACCTACACAATGTAAGTGCTTCTAAATGAATCAAAGTTGTCTTTCACTGAAGCACAGTGCCACCTGGTGTTCTCTTAACATACATGCATGCTATTTTATGGAAGCTATCGCTTCACAAAATTATATTGTTATTATTTCTAGGGTTGGGGTGGGACAAAAATGGGGAAAGAGTTAGAACATGATATTTCTACTGGTATTGTAGGCTAAACAGACATGGGACATGTAAAAATAATAATAATATTAAAGCTGCGAGCAGCGATGACGGGCCCAAGCCGGTGGCACCGCCACCCCCGTGCCTTTAGGGTTGCTGTGCACGATGGGCAATAACGTAACCTCGCTTTGACTGTCGAGATGAAGATGTGTGCTGTAGAGCTCCAACGAACATTCGCAACGACAGCTCTCGACCTAGTTAGAAGCATTTCTTGTTTGCATGACATGTGGACTTAATAAATCCTTATCTTGAGCCAAATAAACAAGCTGACATTCAGTACAACCTGTGTCTTTTGTTTAGAACACATACAAATGTTATTTATGTACCGCTTTTGTACGGTACATAAATAAATAAAGCACCGTTTTTGAAGACTGCGCATGTGCGTAACGTGCTCTACTATGTAAGAACGAGCCGATTATTGAATCTGGAAATGGGTGGGGCCTGTAACACCTTTAGGAACCAAACGTGCAACACTCATAAATACCGGTTGTAAATCACATTCCCTCACTCGTCTTTGAGATGGCTTCACGTGTTTGGATCGTCGGCAGTTCCATCATCCGCGACACTGCATACTCGCTTCTGTGAGCAGCGCCTGGACGGAAACCTCGGTCTTCAGTGTGAGATCACCTGGGACGGCAGAGGAGGCAGACTCTGGGAGCAGCTGTTTCCAGCTCTGCGCTCTCTCAGGGCCAAAGCTACAGCTCCAGATATTCTCATTATTCACCTGGGAGGGAACAGTTTGTGTCGGGTGGGCCGCAACCGCCTCGATTTTCTTCGGAAATAAAGAGTGACCTGACCGAAGTCTTACAAATGTTTCCCAGAACCAGGCTGGTGTTTTCTGGCATTTTACCCCGTCTAAATTGGAGAGGACAGACTGGCAGGACTGGCTATGGCATTGAACGAAGCCGGCGGTGGATCAACGGCGCCATGTCTGGCTTCTTGGCAGAGAGGCAGATGCGCTGCATTCACCACAGAAACATCGGCTTGTTTCATCTGTGCAGAGACGGAGTCCACCTGAGACCAGAGGGAAACCAGCTTCTGCCGAGCAACCTCCGAGAAGCTCTGCAGGTGGAACTCAGAAGATGAAGCAACAAATGTCCTTTTAAGGGCAGCAACAATGGCTCTTTTAAGAGCCACATTCACTCATTCAAATAAAAAGCATTTTCCAAGTGTGTGAAATTCGTTGTTCCTCACCTTACTTGATGTCAGGTTTCAGATGACTTGTTTTTAAATAAAAATGTCGATTCCTCTTATCCATTCCTTTGTAAGCATTTCAATATAACTTTCAAACCATTTAAGAATCGTGCGCTGTTTTCTGTGCTGACCACAATCCAAAACGTGCCATAAAGCAGCGGTGCTCAAACTTTTTTGTTTTGGTTTATTTATATAAAGACACAGAGAATATTACTTGCCTTACCTGATTAGAATTATAAAAAAATAACTAGGGAATCACTAAAACGAGAGAATTATTCTTATTTGATGATCCTCTCAAAACATTCCACAACAAATCCTTGAAATTGAATGATATTCAGAACAGAACACCGAATAAAAAAAACGCTCTCTTTACAATCAAAATGTTTTTACATTTGCGATGTATTTGGATGCTAAACTATTCTTTATTATAGGCTTTGTACTTTACTCACGCTCCAATACCGACGTAGAAAATCATCCGCTTTACATGCTAAAAATATGCTTGGAAACATCACAGTGGAGCGGTGCTTACTGTGAATGATACTGAATTGTACTACTGACTATTTAAACTAGGGCTGGGCGATATGGCAAAATATATTATCACGATATTTTTTTCCATATTGATCGATATCGATATTTGTTACGATATATAATTTAATAATGCTGCCCGCTTGAAAAGTATACTGATAATGATGCCTGAAGAAACCAGAAGGTTCAATAGTTGAACTATATAGTTTATTAACATAAATAAATAACAATGCAAACATTTAACTGTGCAAACATGGATTGGTTGAGAATATATTTTGTTATAAAAGAATATTGATAAACTTTAAATCTAAATGTTAACATTTTACTTTTAGCAAACATGCTTTATCTGTCTTGACAAAACAATGCAAGTTAGCTTGCCTTGTAACTGATTATAAAATATCAAACTAAAAGCTGTGACTACAGTACTATCACATCAAATTTCTTTGGCAGGGCAGCAAACGTTTCAAAATGTTTGCAGAGGTACAACCAAGACAACAAATGTAAACAAGTGAACCACAAAGTCCCTGGCAGATTTAAGTACTTAACTGTCAGATAAATAAAATATTAATTGTGTACTGGTTTTAAATATCTCAAATGTTTTAGAGGTAGCAATCTGAGTAAAAAGTGCAAAATGTAAACATTGTAAACCAGTCACTATGCTACACCTTTTAGGTAGTGCTCATGTAACCCTAATTACCCTATTATAGGTTTTTTGCCAGAAAGACTAGTCTGCAAAACTTTTGGACGGAGTAACATTAACATGGGCCCGCATTTTCATACTCTCGGTGTGGTCGCTGGGATGGTACCTTTTCAGGTGACCGAAAAGGTTTTATTTGTGTTTCCCGTCTTGGTTATCACCGACCGACGGCATATTTCGCAGACCGTCTTTATTTGCGCGTCGTCGCTTTTCAGATATCCAAACCACTTCCATATAATTGACGTCTTGTTACCTTTTTTGTCAACAATTTCCTCAGCTTTGGAAGATAGTTCGAGTTCGTCGTTTCCACTCATTTTTTCTTTACACTCACTTTCTTCACTGCCGGTAGCTCAAACAGTGCTCTGCTAGCAAATGGGCGTGTACTTAGACGCACAAGCCAAAATCTGCGTTCTGACTGGCTGTTGTCCGTATATTTCTGCTTTGTAATAGGCTGTTAGGTCTATCCATATCGAGTAAACATGTCAAAAGTTTATCATCGTAGTCTAAATAAATATTATCGCGATGCCATATCGAGATCGTTTTATCGCCCAGCCCTAATTTAAACAGAGTAATTTTTATATGTTAGGTTTACTATTTTATTATTATATTTTATTGCGGATATAATGAACAGGCTGCGATGTCAAGATTGCAATGATGGAGTGTGTGTGTGTGTGTATTTGTAACCTTAAGTAATCATGGTTTATTTATTCATTTATTTATTCATTTGTTCTTTTATTTATTTATTATTTAACATGCATGTGTGCATTATTAAAAGTACCATTGCAGCAACGAGAACGGGTCTGAGCCAAATTATGTTAAAGATGTGTTCTGGTGACTGGCGTGTTTTTAAACCAATCAGATAAGAGTAAATCGAGAGTTAGCGATTAGCTCATCTGATTGGCTACATGAAGAAGGTGGACCCGCCCTCCACTTCAGGCTCCCGTTGGAACTACGTCATTTCAACAACAAATGGTAGATTTATCAGAAAATTAATCAGAAAGAAAATCAATCGCAAAGATCGCAAAACAATAATTATAAAAGTGGTTGTTTGCTGCCATTTTTTTTTGTTTTCTTAAAAATGTAAAACACAAGCATATATGTTTTATCACAGGTTTACAATAAAAATAAGAGTGTGATTTCAAAGCATTTTGAAATTTGATCATCATTCTCGGACGCTTTGATACGCTCGGATCGATCAGCCCATCCCTACTTTCTTTAGACATATGTTTCATGTGTTGGTTTTAATAAAGACTCGGAGTACTCATAAAACTCACAGAACGTAAATATGCGTCACACTTTACTGCGTTCTCAACAACATGTACAAGTCTTCTTCATACGTTAAAACAACGAGAATACAGAAAATAGGCTTAGAACTCCACCTAGTGGTTATATTATAGAATTAAAGGAGAAATTACATGAGACAGCTTCATAACTGAAATGGCTTTAACTGAAATAGACTAAAGTTTAATATAACTATTCTGATAAGTGTATATTTCCAACATCATGTTTGTGTTATCAGTTTCTGTAAGTTTTTGTGACGTGTTTCAGAAAGATAATGGCTTAGACAGAGCAATAGTTTATTTTCATCTTAACCGGACATTAAAGTTGATCACTGCAATAATTCATAATTCAATATATTGATACCCGATTTCTTTATCAACTGTTTGTTCAATTGAGACATAAGGGGTGATTTCAAAGCATTTTGAAAGTGACACACTTCCTTCTGCCAGTTGGTGGCGCTTATAACTTTGACTCACAGTAGTCACATCCATGTGACACACTGCTGAAGTTTCATCGAGATCAGTTAATATATGCAAAAGTTATAACACACTTCCTTGCTTTTATGCTTCCTTTGTGTGCTTTTTGAGCTTCAAAGTTCATTTGCAATGTGTTCCACATTCAAACCAAAATATCTGACTCTAGGTCAAAGTATGAAACCAATACCCCACTTTTGTCTGAAGGTGGCGCTACTGAGCCCCTGCACCAGGCATCAAAAAGAAAATTCAAGTTTGAAGAGCTGCCACAACAACAGTATTTAAGATATCAATAATCCTTTCACACGCCTACATCTGCCGGGTGTTTAAATTATACACATAAAGTTTGAAGTAAATCGTGTAACAATAAGTGGGTGATTTTAAAGCATTTTGAAAGTGACACACTTCCTTCTGCCAGTTGGTGGCGCTATAACTTTGACTCACAATAGTCACATCCATGCGATCGGCCTCTTACAGCTGAACACACCGCTGAAGTTTCATCGAGATCAATTAATGTATGCAGAAGTTATAACACTCTGACTGTTTCTCGCTTTCGCCATCATTTCATTTCTCGCCACGGCCAAACCGTTAGAGATATCAAAAATATGCCGGCAATTTTTCATGCTCAATGTCTTGACATCATGCTGACCGAGTTTGGTGGCGATTGGTGGAATTCTCTGGGAGGAGTATTCCAAATTCCATTGCGTGCGTTTTCAAACAACCCTAAATAGACGGTTTCCTGTTGGTCTGGGGTAAAAAGTAAAAGTATGAAGGATATATGAAACGATGAGCTCTATATGTGTACCCAGTTTCATATTATTACATGCAAGCGTGTTTGAGTTATAGACCAAGTTTTCGGACCCTGTTCCAGGGGCGCTGTCGAGCCCCCCTGCCACGCCCGGGTACCAGCTTCAGCCCGGCCCTAATGACCGCAGGTTCTGACCCGTGTGCAAAGTTTCAAGAGTTTTTGAGCATGTTAAGAGCCCCAAAAGTGCCCCGTAAGTCGTAAAAAAAATAATAATAATAATAAATATAGCTGCAAGCAGCGATGGCAGGCCCAAGCGGGTGGCACCGCCACCCCCGTGCCTTTAGGGTCGCTGTGCACGATGGGCAATAACATAACCTCGCTTTGACTGTCGAGAAGATGTGTGCTGTAGAGCTTGCATCAGTGTGGGCTCTGCAAAAGTGCGATCGAGGGCACATATCAACCACAAAGTATGCAAGAATATGTAACGAGGCACACGTGCCAGGTCTTGTGTGTCACACTTGTATAAGGTTCAATATAATTCGATATGGGCCAACTGATCAGAAGATAAGGAGCGGCTACTGGAGAGAGGGAAACAACACAGCAGGTAGGTGAAAACCAAGAGCTTTTTTTACTGGTTGGAATCTTGTATTCGTTGAAGAAATTCCTAATTGCAATTTGTCTGGAGCATGTAAATCTCAATACTGTAATTTGACAACATACAATGTATGATAATGCTTACAATCAAATCTCTTTTTTGAAATTCCAGGAAGTTGGACTCATTAACTCAAACAAATCAACTCAATTGACAACAGTTGTCATATACTTTGTATGAAAATGAAATAATAAAATGAAACTTGGAAAACTCAGACTCAGTTTGGTTATGACCCAATAACATTTTTAGAAACAATAAACAATGTTCTTAAAACAACATATTGCAACTTAATAACTCAAATCACTCTTTCAATTTAAAATGTAACAGTCTTTTCAGCCAAATGAATCAAATGTTCAAAATCCACTGAATTGATTCAGTTAGTGTCAGTTCAGAGTCAAATGACTCGGATCAAAAGAGTTTTTGACTCTTTAGAATCGTTCAGTTCAGAATCGATGTCTCTCCGCTCAAAGCTCGAGGAAAAATATGCAAAAACAAAGTCCCGGTCCAATTTGTCCGAAAACAAAAAGGTTTCTCATACCAGTTTCGATGAGTTCAAGATCAAAGTTCAATCAAATGGTCTCCGTGGGTGGCTCGCCTTTTACATACGCTCATATGCGTTGCACGTATCCAGGATGTTGATCACAATTTCTCGGAAGAAACAAACATACAACAAAAAAAAACAGCCTTGCAAAAACACAAGGCAGAACAATAATTAATCTTCCATTCAAACACTTTCATCAACAAATATCATGTATACACTTCAAACAACGCATTAACTCAATATCTTGACACTTACACACAACATTGTCACTTTTCATCGACTCGCCTGCATCTTCACATGTGATTAGCTTTAGCCCAACGTGCAAATTAACACTAGCTCACACACTATGCACAAGCGGCCTATATGAACTCTAATGTCACACTACTGATTTGCCACTGCGTCTGCAACAGTTTCTTGTAAAATGTCAAGTCAATAAACAAAAAAACAACTCACCAAGGCAAGAATTTCACATCTTATTTTGCAAGAAGATAATTTGCGGTGCTTTTTGCGCTCCGTGTATCTACATCGCTTTTTATTCTCGACTTCAAGGCCAGCTCTTCAAAGTTATCACTTTCACTCAAATGTAATATTTTGATTGCATTCAAGTTTCTTTTCCTCAATATCTACTTTTTAATGAGGAGTATCTGCTTCGATCAGACTCGCTCGCTCTCTCCCAATGTTTTTTTGACAACAGCAGTGTGGCCCGCAGCAGTCTCAGTGCGCTGCTACCATTGGCTCATTGGAGTGTCAGTCAATGCAGCATGATCCATAAGTGGATGAAACACTTTCTCTTCTAAAGCACTCGTTGTTCTCTCTTATTCAGCATTTTCTTAATTTTCCCATCTTTTACACATCTCTCAACTCTTCTACTGATAGCCTGTATCATCTGGGTTACAAATATCTCAGCTCTGTTGGTCCTTTCAATGTAAGTAAATGAGAAGTGGTGTGAAACAGATCAATAATTAAGTCATTTTTTTACTATAAATCTCTACTTTCACTTTCACAAGCTCTTCTCTCTTAAGAGTTCCGTTTCAGTTGTTTTTTTTTTTTGGGTGATTTACTTAAGCATATCACCCCTCCTGAGCAGGGTGGACAATTTATAGTAAAAAATATAAAAATACTATATATACTACATACAATATATACTATTTATCTTTTTCACACCCACACCTATAATATCCCTTCTGAAAGTATGGATTAAACCACTGGAGTGTTATGGGTTACTGTTATGTTGCATTTATGTGATTTTTGGAGCTTCAAAGTTCCAACAGAGAAATTCCCTCCCTCCCTCCCCACACACACACAAAAAAAATGGCAGGCCATTCTGTCTGTCAGAGAGAGAGACACAGAGAGAAAAAACACAGAATGGGAGGGGTCACTCTGTTTGTCAGGAATTCCAAGAAATCCACATTCAAACCACAATATCTGACTTTCTGTTGGTCGGAGCTAATGACTGTAAATTAGAAAGTTGTTCGGCTTGACGAGAACAATATACACGCCGAATTTTGTAACTGTAGATAGAACTAACTAAGTTATAACACACTTCATGTGTCCATTTTTAGTCCTAAATCAATTTCCACGCCACGGCCAAACCGTTCGAGATATCAAAAATCCGTCCGAATGTAGCATCCTCAATGTCTTGACTTCATGCCGACCGAGTTTGGTGGCGATTGGATTCATTCTCTAGGAGGAATATATATAATTCCAGAGCACGTGTTTCCAAACAACCCATAATAGCCGACTTCCTGTTGGGCTGGCGTAAAACTTAGAGCACGAAAGTTGTTCGGCCCGATGAGATCTACAAGTGTACCGAGTTTCATATTATTACATGCAAGCATGTTTGATATACGGACAAGTGTTCGAATCCCATTCCAGGGGGCGCTGTCGAGCCCCCCTGCCACGCCCGGGTACCATCTTCGGCCCGGCCCTGATGGCCGCGGGTTCCGACCCGTGTGCAAAGTTTCGAGAGTTTTCGAGCACGTTAAGGGCCCCAAAACCTTGAAAAACAAAAATAAAAGCATTCTCATTCAACAGCCAAATCACCCCCCTCCCCCCAGACACAGAGAGACATAGGGTCAGTGAGAGAGGCAGAGAAAATTCTCCAAAACATCCACATTCAAACCAAAATATCTGACTTTCTGTTGATCTGAGCTAATGACTGTAAATTAGAAAGTTGTCCGGCTCGATGAGAACAATATAATTCCTGAGTTTTGTGACTGTGGGTCAAAGTGTAAAGCAACCCCCCCACTTTTGTCAAAAGGTGGCGCTACTGAGCCCCTGCACCACGCCCGTTTCTGAAACTTTGCACATGTCTACTGGCTAATAAATGTGATTTGTCTGTCGAGTTTCATGCAATTTCAAGTATGCTAAGAGTCTCAAAAGCATCAAAAAAGAATATTCGAGTTTGAAGCGTTGTCGCGGCGACAGTATCGAAGATATCAATAATCCTTTCACATGTCTACATCTGCCGTGTGTTTACATTATACACCTAAAGTTTTAAGTAAATCGGGTAAAAATAAGAGGGTGATTTCAAAGCATTTTGAAAGTGACACACTTCCTTCTGCCAGTTGGTGGCGCTATAAATTTGACTCACAATACTCACATCCATGCGATCGGCCTGTTACAGCGAACCCACTGCTGAAGTTTCATCGAGATCAATTAATCTATGCAGAAGTTATAACACACTTCCTGTTTCTCTTTTCGCGCCATCATTTCGTTTCCTCGCCACGGCCAAACCGTTCAACATATCAAAAATCCGCTGTCAATATTTCATCCTCAATGTCTTGACTTCATGCTGACCGAGTTTCGTGGCGATTGGTGGAATTCTCTAGGAGGAGTATTTCACATTCCATTGCATGTGTTTTCCAAAGAACCCTAAATAGACGATTTCCAGTTGGCCTGAGGTAAAAAGTAAAAGTATGAAGGATATATGAAACGATGAGATCTATATGTGTACCGAGTTTCATATTATTACATGCAAGCGTGTTTGATTTATGGACCAAGTTTTCGGACCCCGTTCCAGGGGGCGCCGTCGAGCCCCCCTGCCACGCCCCGGTACCAGCTTCAGCCCGGCCCTAATGGCCGCGGGTTCTGACCAGTGTGCAAAGTTTCAAGAGTTTTTGAGCATGTTAAGAGCCCCAAAAGTGCCCCAATAGTCGTAAAAAAAATAATAATAAATATAGCTGCGAGCAGCGATGGCGGGCCCAAGCCGGTGGCACCGCCACCCCCGTGCCTTTAGGGTCGCTGTGCACGATGGGCAATAACGTAACCTCGCTTTGACTGTCGAGAAGACGTGTGCTGTAGAGCTCGCATCAGCGTGGGCTCTGCAAAAGTTCGCATGGAGGGCACATATCAACCACAAAGTATGCGTGAGCACCCTTCCGATACCTAAAATGAAAAATGAGACACCCTACGGTCTCATGGAGTTAATGGACACACGAAATAAGTACACAAGACTGAAAATTCATATGAAGTGTGCCATTTGAGACAGGGACAGTGCCTAGGACCGTGAACCACAATAGTCACATCTATGAGGTAATTCAAATGTAGATTAATTTTTGATGTCATAGGTCAATATCTTTTGCAGCACTTAAACGTGTTAATCCAGAAGGCCAGTATTTATCCGGAGGTCTCTGTTCAGGTTTATTAATGTAATTATAATTTACGCACTGCTGAAGTTTCATCGAGATCAGTTAATGTATGCAGAAGTTATAACACACTTCCTTGCTTTTAAGCTGCCTTTATGTGCTTTTTGGAGCTTCAAAGTTCATTTGCAATGTGTTCCACATTCAAACCAAAATATCTGACTTTCTGTTGGTCTGTTTGTTCACTTGAGACATAAGAGGGTGATTTAAAAGCATTTTGAAAGTGACACACTCCCTTCTGCCAGTTGGTGGCGCTATAACTTTGTCTCACAATAGTCACATCCATGTGACACACTGCTGAAGTTTCATCGAGATCAGTTAATGTATGCAGAAGTTATAACACACTTCCTTGCTTTTATGCTGCCTTTATGTGCTTTTTGGAGCTTCAAAGTTCATTTGCAATGTGTTCCACATTCAAACCAAAATATCTGATTTTCTGTTGGTCTGTTTGTTCACTTGAGACATAAGAGGGTGATTTCAAAGCATTTTGAATGTGACACACTTCCTTCTGCCAGTTGGTGGCGCTATAACTTTGACTCACAGTAGTCACATCCATGCGACCGGCCTCTTCCCGCAAACACACTGCTGAAGTTTCATCGAGATCAGTTAATGTATGCAGAAGTTATAACACACTCCCTTCTTTTATGTTACTTTTGATGTGCTTTTGGAGCTTCAAAGTTAATTTGAAATGTGTTCCACATTCAAACCAAAATATCTGACTTTCTGTTGGTCTGAGCTAATGACTGTAAATTAGAAAGTTGTTCGGCCCGACGAGATCTAGAAGTGTTCCGAGTTTCATATTATTACATGCAAGCATGTTTGATATATGGACAAGTGTTTGAATCCCATTCCAGGTGTCGCTGTCGAGCCCCCTGCCACGCCCGGGTACCAGATTCAGCCCGGCCCTGATGGCCGCGGGTTCTGACCTGTGTGCAAAGTTTCAAGAGTTTTCGAGCATGTTAAGGGCCCCAAAAGTCCCAGAAACCTTGAAAAACAATCAAACAATCAAAAAGCAAATGTAAACCCAACAGAGAACCCCCCCATCCCTCCCCACACACACACACACACACAAAAAAAATTTGGCAGGCCCATTCTGTCTGTCAGACAGAGAGACACTGAGAGAAAAAACACAGAAAGGGAGGAGGAGGGGTCACTCAGAAAGAGAAAAATTTTAAGAAATCCACATTCAAACCACAATATCTGACTTTCTGTTGGTCGGAGCTAATGACTGTAAATTAGAAAGTTGTTCGGCTCGACGAGAACAATATACACGCCGAGTTTTGTAACTGTAGATAGAACTAACTAAGTTATAACACACTTCATGTGTCCTTTTTAGTCCTAAATCAATTTCCTCGCCACGGCCAAACCGTTCGAGATATCAAAACTCCGTCCGAATGTAGCATCCTCAATGTCTTGACTTCATGCCGACCGAGTTTGGTGGCGATTGGATTCATTCTCTAGGAGAAATATATATAATTCCAGAGCATGTGTTTCCAAACAACCCATAATAGCCGACTTCCTGTTGGGCTGGCGTAAAACTTAGAGCACGAAAGTTGTTCGGCCCGATGTGATCTACAAGTGTACCGAGTTTCATATTATTACATGCAAGCAGGTTTGATATACGGACAAGTGTTTGAATCCCATTCCAGGGGGCGCTGTCGAGCCCCCCTGCCACGCCCGGGTACCATCTTCGGCCCGGCCCTGATGGCCATGGGTTCCGACCCGTGTGCAAAGTTTCAAGAGTTTTTGAGCACGTTAAGGGCCCCAAAACCTTGAAAAACAAAAATAAAAGCATTTCACTCATCAGCAAAATCAGCCCCTCCCCCAGACACAGAGAGACGTAGGGTCAGTGGGAGAGGCAGAGAAAATTCTCCAAAAAATCCACATTCAAACCAAAATATCTGACTTTCTGTTGGTCTGAGCTAATGACTGTAAATTAGAAAGTTGTCCGGCTCGATGAGAACAATATAATTACTGAGTTTTGTGACTGTGGGTTAAAGTATAAAACCAACCCCTCACTTTTGTCAAAAGGTGGCGCTACTGAGCCCCTACACCACGCCCGTTTCTGAAACTTTGCACATGTCTACTGGCTAATAAATGTGATGTGTCTGTCGAGTTTCATGCAATTTCAAGTATGCTAAGAGTCTAAAAAGCATCAAAAAGAATATTCGAGTTTGAAGCATTGCCGCTGCAACAGTATCCAAGATGTCAATAATCCTTTCACATGTCTACATCTGCCGTGTGTTTACATTACACACCAAAAGTTTTAAGTAAATCGGGTAAAAATAAGAGGGTGATTTCAAAGCATTTTGAAAGTGACACACTTCCTTCTGCCAGTTGGTGGCGCTATAACTTTGACTCACAATAGTCACATCCATGCGATCGGGCTCTTACAGCGAACAAACTGCTGAAGTTTCATCGAGATCAATTAATGTATGCAGAAGTTATAACACACTTCCTGTTTCTCTTTTAGCGCCATAATTTCGTTTCCTCGCCACGGCCAAACCGTTCGAGATATCAAAAATCCGCCGGCAATTTTTCATCCTCAATGTCTTGACTTCATGCTGACCGAGTTTCGTGGCGATTGGTGGAATTCTCTAGGAGGAGTATTTCAAATTCCATTGCATGCCTTTTCCAAACAACCCTAAATAGACGATTTCCTGTTGGGCTGAGGTAAAAAGTAAAAGTATGAAGGATATATGAAACGATGAGATCTATATGTGTACCGAAGTTTCATATTATTACATGCAAGCGTGTTTGATTTATGGACCAAGTTTTCAGACCCCGTTCCAGGGGGCGCCGTCGAGCCCCCCTGCCACGCCCCGGTACCAGCTTCAGCCCGGCCCTAATGGCCGCGGGTTCTGACCCGTGTGCAAAGTTTCAAGAGTTTTCGAGCACGTTAAGAGCCCCAAAAGTGCCCCAATAGTCGTAAAAAAAATAATAATCATAGTCATCCTAACGAAAACAATAGGGCCTTGCCTTTTCAAGGCTTGGGCCCTAATAATAATAATAATAATAATAAACCTAACGAAAACAATAGGGTCCTACGCACTTTGTGCTTGGGCCCTAATAATAATCCTAACGAAAACAATAGGGTCCTACGCACTTTGTGCTTGGGCCCTAATAATAATAATAATAATAATAATAATCCTAACGAAAACAATAGGGTCCTACGCACTTTGTGCTTGGGCCCTAATAATCCTAATGAAAACAATAGGGTCCTACGCACTTTGTGCTTGGGCCCTAATAATAATAATAATAATAATAATCCTAACGAAAACAATAGGGTCCTACGCACTTTGTGCTTGGGCCCTAATAATAATAATCCTAACGAAAACAATAGGGTCCTACGCACTTTGTGCTTGGGCCCTAAATAATACATTATTGAATAGAATATTAATTATATATAAAAATACACAATAAGACACAATAATATACGTACACAAATACAATCTGTTAAATGCATATGATGCAAGGGAATGTATTGCAGAAGAGGTAGGATATGTTAGATAAATATAAATAGACAAAGCTGTGTGTTGCACATAATTATTGCTCAGTGGGGCAGTTTTATCTGTTCATGAGATGCATAGTATTAGGGAAAAAACTGTTACTGTGCCTGACGGTTCTGGTGCTCAGTGCTCTGTAGTGCTGGCCAGAAGGAACTAGTTAAAAAATTAAGTGGGCAGGGTGAGTGGGGTCCAGAGGGATTTTTCCAGCCTTTTTCCTCACTCTGGATGTATACAGTTCTTAGAGGGTGGATAATGGAGAACCAATAATCCGCTCAGCAGTCCGAACAGTACTTTGTAGTCTTCTGATGTCTGATTTCATAGCTGAACCAAACCATACAGTTACCAGGGGCGGATCTACCGGGGTGGCATAGGGTGGCAAATGCCACCCTAAAAGAATACCTTGCCACCCCAAAGAATGAAAAGTTATGGCCAAATTGACAATTTACGAGCGTGAATCTCCAATGTCCTACTGCACTGAATGCAGCACGAGATGATGCCAGAGCGGCAAGAGACTGATCAGTTTGGAAAACTGAGTGGCGCGAAGCGAGGGAGCCAGGAGTCGCGAAGAAAGGAGACACGGATTAACTATCTATCAAGAAATGAAATTATAATGAAAGCATGGTGCTAGCATAGTTATGATTTTGATATGATAAAAATCAGTTTGAAGAACGTTATTTAGCTAACTATACATATAATGTTATTTAGCTAGCTAGGTCTGACGTTTGTTCTGTGTAAAGTAGGCTACAAAAGGTAATATTGATTCAACGTCTGTCAAGGAAAACATTGCAATGTTAATTTGAATCTTACAGAAATGAAGAGGAAAGGTAGCATAAGTAGATTTTTCTCACCAAAGAGAAGGGAGAGAGAAATATAACAAAGATTTTATAAATGAGTTCTCAGATTTTTTTATCTGCTATTATTCCTTGCTCAGATAACATTTTAATTTTGGGGGATTTTAATATTCACGTGTGTTGTCCTTCGAGACCACTGGTCAAAGAGTTTGTTAATTTATTAGATTCTTTTGGTTTATTTCAGAGTGTTGCTGGCCCTACACATATATGTGGTCATACCCTTGATCTGGTTTTATCTCTGGGTTTTTCTATCAGCAATGTGCAAATTGCTGACACTGTGTTCTCAGACCACAAGACTGTTATTTTTAACCCACATTTTTCATGCAGTGATCAAGTTAATGATGGCCCTGTTGCTGTCACATCTCGTTTTATCACTCCCTCTACTGCTAGTAGTTTTTCAGCTGCTTTTAATGTTTCTCCACTGAAATCACTGCTGGAGTCTCCTTTTTCTGATATGGGGCCTGAGGATTTGGTCTCCCAGTTCAACTTGTCATGTTCTGGCATCATAAACACTGTGGCTCCATTAAAAATTAGGAAGAAAAAAGTCAAGGCTCAGCCCTGGTTGAATAGTAATACCCGTGCTCTTAGGCAGGAGTGCAGGAAGGCTGAGCGAAAGTGGCTTAAAGATAAACTACAACTGTCCTATGAAATTTTGAGAGACTGTTTGACTAAATTTCAAAGAGCAGTTAAATTAGCCAGATCAAGCTATTTTTCTAATATCATTTCAAAGAACTGTCATAATGCTAAAGTTCTCTTTTCTATTATTACATCATTTCTTCATCCAGTTGCCCTTACTCCCATCTCCCCTTCGGTGGACACGTGAGCAGTTTTTAACATTTTTTACTGTTAAAATTTCTGGTATACGCTCACAGATCTTACCTACTAGTAATGATCCTGTTACCTATCCTGTTCCGCAAAATCTATTGACCTGTTTTGTACCTGTGTCCCTGTCTCAACTCAAACATATAATTGCACATATGAAGCCTACTGGTTCTATGTGTGATGTTATTCCATCCACTTTGTTTAAAGAGGTGGTGGAATCAATTGGTCCAAGTGTGTTATCGATTATTAACAGTAGCCTGACCACTGGTATTGTTCCCAACTGCTTTAAGCATGCTGTTATTCAGCCTCTTCTTAAGAAAGCAAACCTTGATTCATCTGATATGAACAGCTTTAGACCTATATCAAAATTGTCCTTTATGTCAAAAATATTAGAGAAGACGGTGCTTGCACAATTAAATGATTTTTTAGCCATCAATAATTTGCTCGATCAATTTCAGTCAGGCTTCAGAGCTGGTCATAGCACAGAGTCAGCTCTGTTGAGAGTTTTAAATGATATTTTATTAGGTGTGGATTCTGGTAGTCCTGTTGGTCTTCTGCTGCTGGATCTTAGTGCCGCTTTCGATCACGGTTGATCATGACATACTTATCGATCGCCTAAGAGACCAGGTTGGTATTCAGGGGTTAGCCTTGGATTGGGTCTCCTCATATCTCAAGGGTAGAACGATTTCAGTCTGTTTAGAGAACTGTTATTCATCAGTTGTTCCTTTAACATGTGGGGTTCCTCAGGGCTCCATTTTGGGACCCGTTTTATTCTCCCTCTACATGCTTCCGTTAGGAAAGATCTTTGAGAGGCATGGCATACACTATCATCTGTATGCTGATGACTCTCAAATTTACTTCCTATTAAACATGGGAATCACCACTCTTTTGAGTCTCTGCATAAATGCATGGCCGATGTGAAGTGTTGGCTGGCAAACAACTTTCTTCAATTAAATGAGGATAAGTCAGAGTTTATTGTTTTTGGTCAAAGGGATGTGACTTAAATTTAGAAAGAAATTTGTCACTGCTTCCAGGGAAAAACTTCCCTATGTAAAAAACCTGGGTGTTATATTCGACTCTGAGCTCAGGTTTGATCGACAAATAAATGCTGTGGTTAAAAATAGTTTTTTCCATCTTAGAACTATGGCAAGGTTGAAGCCCATCCTTTCTTTTGATGATTTGGAGAAGGTTGTGCATGCCTTTGTGTCCTCTCGATTGGACTATTGTAATGCTTTGTATCTGGGTGTGAGTCAGGCCTCTCTCTCTTGCCTGCAGCTGGTCCAAAATTCAGCTGCTAGGCTTTTAACTGGAACCAGGAAAAGAGACCATATCACCCCAGTTTTGATTTCACTACATTGGTTACCGATCCAATACAGAATCAAGTACAAAGTGTTGATGTATGTGTTTAAGGCTCTTCATGGTCTTGCACCTGAGTACATCTCTGCCTTAATAAGTTTGAATCAACCTTCAAGGTCTCTCCACTCTAGTGATCAGCTGTGTCTGTCAGTTCCTCGATCTCGCCTAAAAACTAAAGGTGATAGAGCTTTTGCGGTGGCAGCCCCTAGACTTTGGAATGAGCTTCCATTGGTCATAAAATCATCTCCGTCTCTATTCTCTTTCCAGGGTGCCTTAAAAACGTATTTATTTTCCCTAGCTTTTAATTAATTGCATTATAATTTGTACTAGGTAGATTTTATCTTATTCTTGTTTTATAGGTTTTAAATGTTTTTTTTTGCATTCTTAAGCTGTATTAATGTGATTTTATTTATTTTTTATTACTCCATGTACAGCACTTTGGTACCCAGTGTGGTTTTTGATATATGGAGGGAGAGCATCACCAAGATGAGGGAGAAAGCCAGAGGCAAGATAATGTACAGGGCTCAGACCGTAAAAGGGAAAGGAGAGTGCCTGGGCCATCACCAACGATCTCCAGTCGAGCTGGTCCACATGGTATGGACATTGTGGCTACATAGTATACTAAGTTACATATGAATAAGAATAACAAATGACAAAGACGGACATTTTGCTATAATTTTTAAGAGACATTGCTTAGACTTCAAATAAATATAAAAATTCATGTTTGCTTAAATATTAATAATTAGGGAAAGTTATCAGTGTGAAAGTGGATGAGATGGGGAGACGAGTTTTTATATTTTGTGTAGAATGAATTTTAGATCTATTGCTCAGATTAAATAAAAAAAATTAACAAATGAACCTAAAAATACTCTCCCAGGCTAAAATATTAGTGTGTATTAACACATTCTGATGGTTATAACGAATCAATGACAAATTGATTATGTTTTTACTAGTTGTAATATTGTATCATTAGTTTAGATGTAATTCAGTATGAATCTTTCCTCCCCTCCATCTTCTAGACGTATCCAAGTCCAGGTGTGAGGTGCCAGTGCAGCCAATGCGGGAAAGTTTCCCTAAGACCCTCCAGGGACGAGCCAGGAGAAGCTTCCACACTTTTGAAGCGACTGGTACAAATCTCATCCCTGGTTAGAATACTCGCAATCGAAAGATGCAGCTTTCTGTTTTGCTTGTAGGCATTTTTCCCTCCCCGATGCTCCAAGGACTGTTTTCACCTCATTCGAGGATTATCGTAACCGGAAAAAGGCTACAATGAAGGACAGTGGTTTCTGTTCTCATGCCAGATCTGAAGGCCATGTAAATGCAATGTTCGCATGGACAGAGAACAAGAAAATTATGGATAAAAATACCTCAATGTTTGGACTGATAGATGAGCAAAAAAAGAAGCAGGTGGCTGAAAATCAATACTACCTTAAAAC
This sequence comes from Xyrauchen texanus, assembly GCF_025860055.1. Classification (NCBI taxonomy): domain Eukaryota; kingdom Metazoa; phylum Chordata; class Actinopteri; order Cypriniformes; family Catostomidae; genus Xyrauchen; species Xyrauchen texanus. The sequence continues at coordinate 40,640,586 of NC_068300.1, read as the reverse complement.
ATTAGCTGAAATTTTAGTTCTAACAGCCACAGAAAACATAGCACAGCGGGGTCAAAGGGAGTCTCTGGACTCAGAAAAAAAAGGTGTTTTTCTGTCTATGTTAGACCTGCTGGGTAACCATAACCCCATCATTATAAAAAGACTTGAACAACAAGCTAAAAATGCAAAATACACGAGTAAAACAATACAGAATGAAATACTTGAGTGCTTGGCTGCTATGGTCAAAGAAGAAATCATTCAAGAAGTTAAAACGAGCAAGCAGTTTTCAGTTTTTGTTGATGAAACTAAAGATGTTCAGAAAAAAGAGCAAATGTAATTTGTTCTCAGATATTTTTACAACGGTGTGGTTCATGAAAGCTTTCTGGAGTTTGAAGTGGCAGAAAACCTGGATGCTGCCGCCTTAAGTGACAAGATTATATTCTTCCTTGAGAAGCATGGGCTGGAGTAAAAGAAAAACCTTGTAGGCCAGGGCTACGATGGCGCAGCAGTGATGTGCGGGGCACATGCAGGTGTTCAAGCAAAAATAAAAGAAGTAGCCAAACATGCCTTCTATGTTCACTGTAGTGCACACTGCTTGAACTTAGTTATAGTAGATGCTGTAAAAAGTGTGGCAAATGCAGGAAACTTCTTCTCATTATTGGAACGACTATGTAGTCATGTCTGGGTCTTATGTACATAACAAATGGCTGGAAGTGCAGCGGGAGATGTTTGATGGTGCACCAAGGGAACTCCAACAGTGATATGTAAGTGATACATGTTGGGCCTATAGGCACATAGCATGTCGCAATGTTATGGACAGGTTGCCTGCAATAGTACAGGTGCTTGAAAAGATTGCATCTGAGAAGCATCCACAAAGAGCTGTTGAAGCAAGAGGGATATTGGCTCAAATTGATCTGAATTTTGCAGGATCTCTTGTTCTGTTCAGAAAGGTCCCGAGTGACTCCAAATATTTATCAGACATGTTCCAGTCTAAAACAGTGCTAAGGCTGTTGAACTTATTGAAGCACTTAAAGAGACACCGGTCCAGTACCGTAGTCAAGCCTCTTTTGAGGACATGTGGAGTGAAACACTTGATTTATGTCAACGAAGTAACATTGATACAACTCAGTGAAAACCAAAGAGGCCAAGAAAGACAGCAAAGGTGCTTCAGGATACTGTTATCCACTCCACCTTGGGGCAGCATGTAGTTCCAGATAGCAAACACAAGTTTTGTGTCTCTGTGCACTATCCAGTTCTGGATATCATGATTGGAGAAATAGGAAGAAGATTTTCGAACACAAATTGTAACATTATGCAGGGTGTCCAGGCATTAAATCCAGCAAGTCCAACTTTTTTGAGAGAGGAGGCTGTTCTCTTATGATTCAAATATTGAGGATCTCAAAAACGAGTTACATCAGACGAGGTGAGTACTAGACAGACAAAAGTGGGAAAAGGAGAGTCCTACCACTCTAATGGAGTTAAAAAAAAAAAGTCAGTTTTTAGCCCATACCAGGATGTGTTTTTTAATGAGTTGTTCAGGTTGTGTAAAATAGCGGTTGTTTTACCTGTGAGCAGTGCATCTTGTGAACGAAGTTTTTCATCTCTCAGGCTCATAAAGACTTATTTGCGGTCAACTATGACAGAAAAGAGACTATCGAGTTTGGCTGTACTCAGCATTGAATCAAAACGCACAAGGGCATTAGATCTAGATAAATTTGTGAAGCGTTTTGCAGAGCAACATGGAAATCGCCGCATTCAGCTGTTATAGGCATGACAACTTCATGTTATGCTCACTGGTGAGCCTTTACAAAGCTGTTAAAATGATGACCTCTACAGAATCTGGACTTTAAATTTCTATGTTTATATCTTTGTTTTGGCAACTGAGAACCTTAATAAAACCAAAAGTGTGAGAAACAAAGATTAAAATGTGACACTGGAGTAAATGGTGTAAATCCTGCAGAACATGAAGCAGTGTTGTTATTGTTGTTGTTTTTTAAAGTTTCTTCTTTTGTATATACAGTATAAAACTGTCCAGAAACGGCCTGTATGAACCTACTCACAAAATGTTTTTGTACTTTTTCAGACTGGGAGCAAAATGTATTTTTATGTGACTTCTTTTCAGGTTTGTGGAGGTTTTGATGTAACATGTCGCATGTAACCCTCTGTAACTCTGAGCCTTTTTGTTGATTTGTTGATACAGCAGCTCATATTTACATGCATGAAATATCCCTTTTATGTCGCCTTAACTGCTGTGAATATTGTATATACTGTACTGTATTTCTCATCACTTTTTAAGTAGACCTCATCTGTCAAAAAATGTATCAAGTTACTGAGGGACACATGGGGATAATGTGTGTTCTGAGTAAACAATTAAAGCGATGTCCAGTACCTTGTTTGAGTGCCGTGACCTATTTATTTCCACAGTGTATTTATGCTCACTTTAGTACAGCTCAGTCCATAGATCTTCATGTGTACCTTTTTCTTTGTATAGTTTCTTCTTGTACAAATGCTGTTTGCATTTGCTTCCCCTCTCACACATCTGCCTGTCATCACCTGTGTCTTACCTAAATGCCTTTCCGGTGATAATGCCCTTACTTCAATCATACTTCTATCTCCTATTAAGTGAGATCACATTGTATGGTCACTTACTCCTAATATGAACTGTTTCACATGAAACCTCAAATGCAAGACATTGATTGCTTGAGATTAAGTTTGTCTGTATGAGTTTGTAAACAGCCTGTGCCCTTTTGTAGTGTGTACATACTATTTCTCATCAAACTGTGATAAACGTGATTAAATTAATTATATATAAGTCTGCCATATGTTGCCACCCCTCAAAAATTCCTGCCCCCCTCTCGCCACCCCATAAATATTTTAGGTCTAGAGGTTAGTCTAGATCCGCCCCTGACAGTAACTGAAGTGCAGAGAATAGACTGAATGGCTACTGAGTAGAACTCAGAACTTCCTCAACAGGTGAAGGAAATACAACGTTGGTGTACTGGGAGAAGAGTAGTGGTGAGAGCACATATTTGCCTGTTGTGTCTTGCAAAATTAAGTTCCTGAAATATGACAAAGCCTGGCTGATATATCTGCAGTTAATGTGATGTTTTCACTGTTCCTTTATAATGTATATTACATAAATAATAAAATATTAATTTTAATATATATATATATTAAAGTACAAAATATAATACTCCTGGAATTTCATGGGGAAGGATCTTTTTTTCTTTTTTTTTTTTTAAATCAGTTATCAACTTTTCCAATGTGACTCAATTTCATCATGCAATTTACACATTTTTTTATAAAAATACAAAAACAATTACAGCCTTTCCTAGTTTGTCCCGTGTTGAATAACAAATAAGAATTTCATTAATTTTGTAATTATTTTGTTAAAATTATAAATATATATATACATTTAAATCACAGATATTCAGATGAAAAATCAATGGGGGCCAAACTTTTTTCTGTATTTAGCTTAACTAACATTTTCACTGTAAATAATATGTTAACGTGAAAAAGAAAACACTACTAATAATACACTAAAAAGGCTGGGTTATTTTTTCAACCCAAACGCTGGGTAGGGCCTTTTGGGTAATTTTATTGAGTTATTTTCTCTGTGTTTTTTTGTAATAACTAGCCTACTGTGGGTGAAAGCCAGCCAGATGATGATCTTCAGACTTTAAGGACCAAAACAAAATTTGAATTCTTACCCACTGACTTCTTTCGGAAAAATCCCCAAAGCCTCATTTGCTTCATTTTTGCTGTCTTTCCTGCTAACTGCTGTTAACGCGCCACTAAGTAGCGTTAGTTGATGTCAACGACTGTGCTAGCTCCTCCTTCAGGGAAGAGAGAGGATTAGTTAGTCGAGGATAGTACTAGAGAGAGAGAAACAGCAGCAAGTGATGAGAGAGACAATATTAATTGATGAGAGAGACAACAGCAAGTGATGAGAGAGTGAAATATAACAAGTAATGAGAAGGACATCAGATAGAAAGCAAGAGGTAAATAGTGTATGTTGTATGTTGAGTGTGTGTGTGTTGAGAGAGAGAGAGAGAGAGAGAGAGTGTATGTGTGTATGTGTGTGTACATAATGTTAAACTAATGTTAACATTAAACACCTTTTGACTCTCTGGTAGCTTTCTGGTGGAAGGAGAGAGAAAAAGACAGCAACACTTGATGAGAAGGGAGAGCGACAGGAGCAGGTGAAAAGAGATTGACTGAACTCTCTAGGACAGTAGTTTTGTTGACTTAAATGTAATATACCAATACACAACAGTTCATATTATGTTCTACTAAAGTCTCACACAATTAAGATGTACTTTGACTGAAAGTAAAGTGTTACTGTTAAAAAAAAAACTCTTCGAGTGATCCCTGTTTTTGCATAAAATGGTCTGGGCTAAGCCCCGGATGTCCTTCAAAGCTGGAAATGCCTCTCGTTCTCAACTCGTACAAATTGGAGGATTTATTCAGTGAAATAAGGTTTGTGTCATTGTTTAAATCTATACTATCATTACTGTACACCAGAAAATGCTATTTTTTTAAGCCAAAGTATATCACCTACATGATTCATTTAGTTCAGACTCTGTATCACCCTGTCTACACCGGACGAGCTTATGGGCTTCAACACACCGCTCTATGCAAGCATCATGCGGAGATTTGTCCAACACATGGAAAACGTTGGTGTGCACGGTAAACACTGAAAATGAATCAGTTACCTAACATAACCTCGGTTCTCTCTAGATGAGGGAACGAGTATTGCGTAAGCTAGCTTACGCTACGGGAAAGATTCATCTTTTCTGAGATATTGAAGCCAAAAAATTATCCTTAATTTTGTATCATTTGTCAACGCAGTGCAGCAACTGCAGACCTTGAGCGGGCTAGCTAGCGAGCTCATTGGTTGCTCTGCGGCAACTGCTGCAGCCTATAGACGAACTTGGGCGAACTCGCGTCCAATGAGAGGCGTCCGCGCGCTTACTGCATCAAAGCCCGCCAAAATGGGCGTGGCTAGAGTGCATATAAGCATAGTTCGTAGGCTGGAACCCTGGTTTTCATTGAATGAAGCGAAAGTCGCTTGTGGCGCGAGCACCATTTTGAAAACACAGACCATTTTGACGCATAGAGTCTTCTCGTGGAAGGGGCTCTAGCGTGTATGATGGTGTTTATTACCCCTTCCAAGCCCGGCGAGACGCGTGGGTGTTTAGCCAATGCTGAAGTGGGCGCATGCGCAGTAAACCCAGCTGAAGTACTGCTGCAGCTGAGGCCATGTAACCTAGCACTCTCTGAAATTTTTTCAGAGGCGTGAGGCTGTTCATCTGAAAGGACGCGGCTAGTCGCTGAACACGGCGCGCGCGCTGTGTAGATAAGCGAGCCGTCATTGCCACGGAGTCTAGTTCTATTCCAAGGAAGGAAATTGCCTGACTGGGCTGTAGTGAGCTCTTGGTTCAATTGACTGCAAGACCCAAACTGTTCAGATGGCTGAGGAGAACTGTTCTGTGAGACAGAAGCTCCGTATGTGACTGTGCCATAATCAGCCAGTCGTCCAAATAGTTCAGAATTCGCAAGCCCTGACTCCGCAGGGGTGCGAGCGCCGCATCCATGCACTTCGTGAAAGTACGGGTGCTAAAGACAGGATCTAACGGAAGGACGGTGTATTGATAAACCTGGCCGTCGAAGGCGAATCTCAAGAATGGCCTGTGATGGGGATTTATCTGAATCTGAAAGTAGGCATCTTTCAGATCGAGAGAGATAAACCAGTCCCCCTGGCGTGTATGTGCGAGGAGTTTCCTGATTGTAAGCATTTTGAACGGTCTTTTTGCAAGCACCTTGTTCAAACCCTTGAGATCTAATACTGGTCTGAGGACGCCGTCTTTCTTTGGAACAAGAAAATAACGGCTGTAAAACCCCGACTCGCTCAGCGAAGGCGGCACTTTCTCTATGGCCCTTTTGCACAGAAGGTTTGCTATTTCTGAACGAAGCATGCAGGCTGCTTCCGTGTTCACTATAGTTTCGAGCCGCGCTCTGAAGCGGGGAGGGCGGCGATCGAACTGTAGCAAATAGCCCTGTTTTATTGTGCTTAACACCCATTTGGATATCCCTGGGATAGCTTCCCACGCTTTGAAGCGTAACGCTAGAGGGTGAATGGCCAAATCGCCCTGATTGCTGCACACAGCGCGCTGAACAGAATGTGTGAGCGCGCTTACTGTGCTTATGCATGACTGCTCACAGACAGCAGGGACAGGATGTTCTGTGAGTGACTTCCCGATTGAGGTGAATGGGGAAAGAGTCACGTCTGTTAAGTGATGCGCGAGCATAGTCACGGGCACGGGACTTACATACAGAGAAGTGTTTGCTGGCCGTGTGACAGAGCGGGCAGAGAATGGGCGCGCACACATATTCGTGAGCGCGTTTATTGACTCTAACACGGAGTCGGCGGTCTGCGGCGGCTGTCTGAGCGCGATCGAGGGCGGCTGCCCTGTCGACGCTGAGAAGTCTGATTTTGTTGAGCTGGGCGCTGTGAAGAGGCTCGTGCAGGAGGCTGGTCACGTGGGCGGCCTGCAGAGGAGCTAGCGCGACGCGGCAGGAAGAGGTTCATGGCTTGGGTGGCTTTCTGGACTTCTGAAAAGCGGTCAACAATGCCACTCACCGCAGAGCCGAAGAGACCGGTCGGAGAGAGCGGTGCTTTGAGGAACGTGGAGCGCTCTGCTTCTCCCATGTCGGCTAGCGTTAGCCACAGGTGTCTCTCGGTCACAGTCAGTGAGGCCATGCACTTCCCTAGAGCTTGGGCTGCAGCTTTGGTGGCGCGAAGGGCGAGGTCCGTCAGCTTCTTAGATCTGTAACAGCCTCTGGGTGCCTGCCTTTCTCATCCCACTCCCGAAGAAGGTCCGCTTGGAGGATCTGTAAGACGGCCATGGAGTGCAGAGCAGATGCGGCTTGGCCGGCGGCGGAATAGGCGCGGCCAACATAGGCGGAAGACGCTCTGCAGGCCTTAGACGGGAGCACTGGCTTAGACCGCCATCTCGCGGAGGGCGGGCAAAGGTGTGCTGCTACCGAATCCTCGTGTTGCGCGGCGACAGCTCTGAAGAAAGCAGCCGTCGAGTCTGTTGGGAGCCTGCTCAGGGGGCGGTGACCACTCGAGCCCGAGGCGGTCGACGGCCTGTGTGAGGAGGCGTGTTAGTTCCCCTTCGACTCCGGCGCGGGTCCTGCTGGATTCCTGGGCCGAGGAGGAGGCGTGGGAGCCTGACCACTCCTCGCTGTCCGAAGCCATGATGGAACAGCCCTTATCCTCCGCCTCGTCCTCCGAGACGGCCGCAGTGCGGCCGCTGGGGGTGGGAGGGTGAGAGCGATGCTCGAGGGAGAGGCTCCGGCGAGGCAGTCGCTTCTATCACCGGTTCTGGCAGCCTTTGGAAGCGGCGCTTTTTCCTGCGCGGCGGAACGGAAGGCTCGCTAGCTAGCCCGCTCAAGGTCTGCAGTTGCTTCACTGTGTTGACAAATGATACAAAATTAAGGATAATTTTTTGGCTTCAATATCTCAGAAAAGATGAATCTTTCCCGTAGCATAAGCTAGCTTACGCAATACAAGAGAACCTCTCGTAAGAGAACGTATGAGTTTAGAGTAGAAAAAGTCAGGGACAAAAGTACTAGTAATGTATAAATAAATTATGATCCATCGAAAATTTGAATCAAAGTCTGAGTTTTTCTTCTTAAAAACTATCACCAGTAAGGCCAAAAATTACAAACTGGTGCAAACTTTGAACTGTTATTGCACAGAATTTTTTTTACATTTATTAACCGTGCTTCCAGTATTCCGATGAATGTTGGACTGCTAACATTATGAGTTGATATCTTTCTTTAACTTTTTTGCCTTTCTTATTGTCTTTTTGTGGGAACAAATATGGAGTACCTCCAGCAGGATGAGATGTCAAGGCCTTATTCCCCTACATCCTACACTCAGCAAAATGTCTCGGTAACATACATAACCTTGGTTCCCTGAGATGAGTGGAACGAAACATTGCATCACTAAGCTGACCCATATGAGGAGTGTCCTTCTACATGACCTAGTTGAAACCTCTACAATAACACAAATTGTAAAATTGGCTTTGGTGTTTGAGCCCTGCCCTTTCAGGCGCAAAGCTGTCTGCTATAAAAGCGTATGCGCAAACACCATTCCTCTGAGTTTTATGATTGAGGGACAAAGAGCGCATCGCTCGCACATAAAAAAAAAGTCTTGTAGTGTGGCCAACTTACACAATGTCTCATTCCCTTCGTCTCAGGGAACAGAGGTTATGTACATAACCGCGATGTTCCCTTATGACTCAGTACACTTAACATTGCTACACTAAGATGATACATATGGGGAACAGAATCCCAACATGCTGCACTACACGACATAAACTTTCAGAGAGGAAACATGATGCCGCAGTCTGGCGACCGACATGAGTATGCCGCAAGTGAATGACCCTCATGGTCAGCCAGGAGGGGATCAAGTCAGATATTTACATACACCTTAGCCAAATACTTTTAAACTCAGTTTTTCACAATTCTTGACCTTTTAATCATAGAAAACATTCCCTGTCTTAGGTCAGTTAGGATCACTAATTTATTTTAAGAATATGAAATGTCAGAATTATAGTAAAGAGAATTATTTATTTCAGCTTTTATTTCTTTCATCACATTCACAGTGGGTCAGAATGCACTTACTTACACAAACATGTTCTGAGGGCAGAATGAAATATGATTGGTCCACAAAGATAACCAATCAAAACGTATAGGAGGCGGGTCCAATAATTGAAAAACAGGTGGTATCATGTAAAAAAAAAATTCTCAACAGTGTTGGTAGTGGTGTCGTGGAAAATCGCGATGAATCTCTCTAAGTCTTAGTCCAAAACCTCCTCTTCTATACAGTTTGTTATCTGGCATTACCTCATTTCTGTGGCCCTTCGTTATTTTTGTAACCAATGGATACTATTTGCCACCATTATCTCACAGAGCCTTTTGATATCTTTTTACTGGTAGAAACTTGGATTTAGTCTATCTTTTTAATTAATTTGACCACTAGTTGTTTTTTACTCCTTATCTTCAGCTGTGTTACAAGGTCCTTAGCCTCATTATTTTGTTACAGCTGGGGGCTCTTTGTGACCTCTGCAGCATCAACACTTTTAGTAACCTCATATGCTCTCTCCAGGGTCACACAAAGGCCAGGAAACTCATATAAGTACTTTGATATAAAAACATACTAGAATATTGAAAAATATACTATATACTCCCACCTCTGAGACTTATAAAAGTCTCACACTCTATTTCCCTCAAACCAGAGTGCAGTCACACAAGCCAGCCTGTCCCATTCCATCATGTAGCCAAAGTAGGCCACTCAGTCCACTATCCAATGCCGTCTTTATGGGGCTGCACTCTGCAGAACTTGGGACCAAACCTGTCTCTCCACACTTGGCTAGGAAGGAGTAAAAGATCCCAGTCCTCTAGTTATCACTGTTCCCAAAAATCAACTCATTTGTAATAAGTATGTGCATGCAACTTTAAAGCCTTGCGTGATGTAGAGTACAATTGATTATCCATTAAGTAGAAGAGATATATATATATATATATATATATATATATATATATATATATATATATATATATATATATATGCTTAACAAAACACTAGTAAAAGTAACATAGTAATATGCATCCTTCGTTGCCAGAGGAACTCACAGACAATTCCGGTAGCCTGGAGCGCTATCTGGGGGTGTGTTGGAGCAGACAGCGGGTTTTTAAACCACCAGTTGAGTCTATTTGCACTTGCAGCCAAGCACTGAAGTGCTCGTTGCTCCTTTCTTCAAATATCTCCCTCACATGTCTTCTCTTGGCAATTACTTCACAGGTATATTACGCTTAAACATAATCATCAGCAATACTACTTCTACTTGATTAGGTTCATTGTAATAAAGATATACTTCATTAGTATTTGGTTACATTGAGAGTAATAGGGGAATATGCCAAAAATAACAAACAAAACACCCTCTTACTCCTTTCTTGAGTTGCTATATATTCTGTTATGTAAAATGAAAGTACAATACTCATGCTATCTCCGTTACTAACAAAAACATGAGAAAAGTGTTCAAAAATAAAATTCCCCTTAAATTCCAGTGTTATTTCTGGATTGCTTCTCAGTAAATCTCATCAAGTTCATCCAATCTTGGCCCAATGGTACAGTATCTAGTTTCTATCCCTGTTCCCGGTGGTAGCATTGAAACAGTTACCATATGTTTAGCCACTGTTCTAGTCATTATTGATCTCAGAATGGGTATAATACAACAAAAAAATAATCAAAATAAGGTCAGTCCTATAACTATTATTATACCTATTTTCATTAGCCCCATCTTCCATAAACCAAAAAGATCATCAAACCATGTCCCAATGAGCTGATCTCTACCTGCATTAGATTTAAGTTCCTTTCGCAGGTCATGCAGTTTCTTCATTGCCTGGGTAAAAGCTCCTTCTGGAGATGTATTATTTGGTATGTATGTACAGCAATCTGCTCCGAACATAACACATACTTCTCCTTTATCTGCTAATAACCAATTCAGTGCTTGACGATTTTGCCATGCCATTTTACAAGTGGCTGCTAATTGGTCTCCTAATGCCTCCAGGGCCTCGTCAGTATAGTTTATAAATCTCTGTTGGTTATAGAAAATATAATTAATCCATTCTACATTTTTGTTGGGTGTTACCCAGGGTGTTACCCAGGGCGTTGCCTGATTTAATCTCATCTCTAGCTTTAAACTTTTGAGGTATTCCTCTTGGTTGGCCAATTTCATCCAGGTAGACATCAGGATCTGGGGTGTACGCTCTTTTCACCCTTGCTTTGTTGTGGACTAAAGGTTTTGGTGCAGTTTGGATTTCAGAAGGGTCCCATTCTACCATAGTTACTTCATGTATTAGCCTTACTCTTGCGCACAGTCCTTTCCAGCCTTTAGGTAGTGCAGGTTTCAATTCACCTCTCCCATATAACCAAAAATAGTCCACTATAGATCCGTTTGTTCCTCATGGATTATCGCAGGCGATACTAGAGTCTGATTTTCACATCCTGTAAGGCAATGACCGACAACTACACCTAGACATCCTGGAGTTATGTTCGCAGTAAAATTTTGTCCTAATGTCGCTGTTGCATATTGCGGTCCACTAAACTTAATCACATTGTTATTAAAAAACATTTCATCATCTAAATGCCATATTACTGCTCAATTGCGCTTAAATTGTACTACATTCGTTTTTCCTTTAGTTTTGTTAAAGCATTCATATTCAAGTTGTCGATTTATTGTATATGATAATGGGCTTTCTTTTTTCTCATTATCCACACGTACGTCTAATTTTCTGCATTCATCTCCCCACCCTATCATCTTATAATATTTATCATATTCCGGATGACCCAAGAATGCCAAACATTCTGCTGGGCAGGGAGAACAGTGTTTTTACCCCAATTTTTGGCATAATACTCAGCGCAATGCTTATAATCATACTGATTTGGGACTACTACCAATTTTTTCAATGGAGAGGGTGAGCACATTACACAGTTTGTCATTTTTGCTTGCTTAGCTGTATATCTGGCCCATTTATACCAGTCATTTTGATTTGCGTGTTCTAATAATTCCTCTGTTCCTGCTGACTCTATGGATTCCATATCGTTTTCTAAATTTATTGGCTTTTTCAGTCTTGGGGTGATAATTTTGTCAGGTTTCTTTTTAGGCAGATTATTCGGTTTGTTCTGCTTGGCCAAATTGCTTATCCAGATTCTTTGCTTTTTGGGTTCACCTTTGTTTAATGATCCAGGCGTTCGCTTCTTTCTGATTTCTTGTGCTCTGTTATCTAGTCTCTGCTCATTCTGGGAAATAATACTGAAGGTCTGAGATGTCAATTGTAGGAAATTCATCATACCATGGTCGTTGTGACGGTCCTTCACCTGGGGAGTCTGGGCCTTCCTGGATCTCCTCTCTGGTAGGCCCTATATGGGAGGCAATACCTGTCCCAAATATGTTAGTAACCGCACTAATACCTCCTTGAGCTTCCATTCTTTCCTCTATGTGCCACAACGCTTCATCAAACGACTGCGCTTGTTGGCCTGCTTCATTGTCTTCAGTTGCTTCTGTATCCATTTCAGCAGGATGATCAATTTCTTCTTGTCTTTCTTCTCCTTCACCTTCCTGGTCCTGTTCCTCTGAGACATGTACTTCCGTCTCACTTTCTATACTTTCCTGCTCTACAGCGGCACTTACTTCAATCCCTCTTTCTGCCGCAGCATGCTCTTCCCCTACGTGCGTTTGCCCTTCTTCTACTTCCTCTTCTCTTTCCTCAGATTCTGTAGCCGGTTCCTGCTGATCTTCTTCTTCCTCGGGTTCTTGGTTTTGTGCTTGCTGCTCTTCTTCGTCTGAATCTTGCCTCGTATTCATCGTTGGGAAGTCCATATTCATAGTTACTTCAACAGTCCGACAAGTGCTCTGTACTTTCTGAATTCACTTTCTGGAGTATGTCGTTTTAGGTCAGCTTCATTGAAAAGGCCAACCAAGATCCCCAAGGCTGATTGTAGGGAACCCACTCTGCAGTATGCTTTCTTAGAATTGTTCATCTGGGGATCCTGGTCCTTCTTGGGGCGTTTCTCCGGTAGGCCCTGTATTGGGGGCAACACTTGTCCCAAGTATGCCAGTAATAACATCCATATTAATATGTCTTTCTTATTCATTGGTATTGTAGGCCCCAATTGTTTTCCACCTTCTCTCCTTCAGTGGGTCATCCTGTCCTAACTTGCTTCAATGATGGCAACAGCATGACTATATCATTTTATATGCATAAAGAACACTGTAATCACCTCATATGGTTACATTTTTTATATTGACTAACAATCATTACTTTCTACATTCATTTGATTAATATATTAATTCATTTTCCTGCAAACTAGGCTGTTTTTCATAGTTTCAGACTACATTAGAGTAATTCAGAGTATTAAATCAATAAAAGAATGATCAAATATGTAACATATCATTGGAGGAATCAATTTCCTACCAGTTTGGTTTTTCTGTTGCATTGGACCATTTACATTGATCAGTACTTCATCTGTTTTTTTATTTAATCAATGGTAACGCACAATATAATATTATTCCCCTCTCAAGAACAGTTGTTTCAATTATTATACCAATTGTAGCCAACTCTGCACCCTATTACTTAATTAATTCCATTTATAGTGTTACAAACAAACAAGACAAGCAATCTTAATCTTTAGTCACCACCATGTATCTTTTCCATTCTTCATTACTTTTAAAATGTACATGAGTTCAATTAAAGCATAAGTAAAAGTACTAAATCATCTTCCAGTCTAAATGTATTACCATACAAACATTCCCATGTTTGTTTAATACTTCTATAAAAAGTCAAGCACTCCTTTGTCTGCAACGGCTCTCAAAACTTTACCCCCAAAACCAATCTATAAATAATTCTCTACACAGGGTATGATCCCCTGACAACACAGTGACAGAATGCTTGGTATTTAACACTGTGATAAGTTATTTTAGTAAAGCGGTTATTAAAATGCAGTCGGGTTCAGTGGAACGTTAAATTTTTTCTTCTAGACCTCCCTTTTGATGCTTCTGATCTAAGAGCATTCATCCACTTCCTTAAACCCCTTTCAAACCTTCTTGGTCAGGTCTCCAGGGCAGTGACGCCCCTGCCTTAGGTTGCTTAACCTTTTATGCCATTGTCAAGTCTTACCCGTCATTGGGGCGTCACCTCTTGCAACTGGTCTTGATACTGCCCAGTCCTCAATCCTTAATAATTTGGTATCAGTAAACAGATATTTTCTTTTTCAGGGAGTATCACCAGAGAACCGACACAGCCAATGTAACATCAACAAATTCTTAAATATGGAGACAATTCAAAACATGGTTAAATTCCAAAAAGCATTATTAAAAATTCATCAATTTATTAAAATTGTCCAAAGTAAAAGTAAAATATGCTAAAATTGGACTCATTTATAGATCATTAATTTCCATTCAGATTTTATTTCTGCTACTTTAGCAAATGTTACACAAAACTATGTATTATGGTGGGAACTAACATCAGAACAAAGCCCTGTCAAGCTTCTAGGAAGATTCATTTAAAAACATCACCTTAATTCAAAAATGGTCTCTAGATAGTTTTTGAACCTACATTAATTCTTTCAGATGAATTTTCAACTTATTCTCTTTTCTTTAGTATAGACTCTTAACTTTAGATTGCCTTCTGAATATTTACAATCTTTAATCATTGATGAGGAGAGCTGTTCAAACATCTCCTTCATATCACTCTATCTAACATTATTGTCAAAGTGCATCATTTTACATATAAAAATCAAATCAAAATAACATAAAATAAAACAACTTATGGATATTCCTTCAAAATCTGCTCTTTTCTTCTGTTTCAAGCAGATACTTATCAATTTTAGAGAGTGAGAAGGGGGTATTCCACTCCTTCACACTGTTTCTAATCTCATTACAGCTTCTTCTTTCATTGTAGATTCTCACAATAATATATTTAATTTATTATTCAATCATTAAAAATAGTGATATTTATAATAATTTATTATATTAACTGTTCCCTTTACAAAAGGCTTCATTAGATGCACCTGTGGCCAGGCTATAAAATAGAGGCATCACCAGCGTGTCGACTGATATTTTTCATTCAGAGCATACTATGCTGTGTGTCTCACAACCTGCTAGAAAACTTTCTTCTCTCTTTGTTAGGAGTTAGAAATTGTTAGGCAGTGCACATAACTTTCTTTCTTTCTCTCTCTGCTCTGAAAGAGTATATATATTTATATATAAAAAAAAAGAAAGAAAAAAGAGAGAATGACGGAGAAACAGAGCAAACAATGCGTGTTTCCTTGTCAACGTCTCATGACGAACAAGGACACGCATGAGTTTTGCTTTGTTTGTTTGGGGGAAGAGCACGCAGCTCTCGCATTGGGGCGGGGCGGGTGCACGCATTGTGACCTTCTTTCGGTCGGGATGCTTCGCGCTCGCCTCGCTTACTTCCGAGAGCCAGCACCCGCACTTCATTCGTGGGGCTCTCGTATGGATCTGGCTGAGGAGCGAGAGACGGGTGCGTCCCTTTCGCTCGCTCTCTCCCCAGATCCGGCTGGTCCTTCTCGTGTTCTTGAAGCGCTCCGCGCCTCTTCAGTTCAGGAGGGGGACCTCGATTCCCTTGGGTCTATAGATTTCGAGTTACCCACATCAGAGCACTCAAAACATGATGCAAAATCCTCTGAGGAGTTACTCGATGTGGTGACTCGTGCTGTGGCCAGACTTCAATTAGACTGGCCACGTGACCAAGAAACCCCCAAACGCTCCAAATTAGAGGATAGATTTCTGTCTGATGGCCAAGGGAAGGGAACACCTCATCAGTCCCTTCCCTTCTTTGATGACCTCCACGATGAGCTTGCTCGTTCGTGGAGGAACCCTTATACCTCGCGCGTTCACGTGCCCTCGACGTCGTTATATTCGACTATCGTGGGTGCTGAGGCGCGAGGGTATTCGAGGATGCCGCCGGTCGAAGAGACACTTGCGGGTTATCTCTCGCCGGGTTCGGCATCGTCCTTGAAAAACCTGCTCTCCCCTCTAAGCCATGCAGGACTACCTCCATGCTAGTGGGGAGGGCTTATCAAGCGGCAGGTCAGGCTGGTGCTGCGCTGCACACCATGGCTGTGTTACAGGCGTACCAGGCTGACCTGCTAAAAGATCTGAGTGCGGGTGAAACTCTCGACGAAGAGGCCTTTTCAGAACTTCGTCGAGCTACGGATTTGTCTCTCCGCGCGACCAAGCAGTCAGCCCGTGCCATTGGCCGGTCTATGTCCGCTTTAGTCAGTATGGAGAGGCATTTATGGCTTAACCTGTCAGGCATCCGAGATAGGGACAGAGTTTTCTTAATCGATGCCCCAGTTTCGCTTTCTGGTCTCTTCGGAGACGCCATGAACACGGTTATTTCCAGATTCCAGGAGGCGAAAAGCCATGAGGAAGCCTTTGGGCAGTTTCTTCCTCGCCGCACTCAGGGGGCGGGGCCGTCGGCCACCCAGTCTCGCCCCGCCTCTGCTAGGAGAGAGGCTCAAAAACAGAGCATGGCGAGTCGTGCTCCCCCTCGTAGGGACTGGGGACAGGCTCGTCACCCTCAGCAGCCACCCAAGGAGGACCTCTGGGCTGTGATCTCTAAAAGAAAGAAGCCGTGACGTTCTTGTACCCAACTTTGTGAGGGTAGTTCCCTTCGGGACGGGGTGCGTGTATCATCCACTTTGGCCCTCCCGATACCCTCACGAAACCTTTTCACTCCCGCTGCCTTTGGTGTTTCGGGTGAAAGAGGCTTCCAACAAAGAGTTGGGTGTACCGTTGCTTCCTGCCTTAGTCCAGGACACGGAACACTCAACACCCCCTCAACAGGAAGTGTTGAAATTAGTACCCATCTCAGAGAACCTGGCAGCGTGGAAACTTCTGCCAGGTATTTCTATGTGGGTTCTAAAGACAGTAGAAAGAGGCTACAGAATTCAATTCACTCGCCGCCCTCCGCGTTTCAACGGCGTGGTTCCCACTACCGTAAGACCGGAGCAGGCATGTCTACTGTGGAAAGAACTGCAAAATCTCTTGGCAAAAGGGGCCATAGAACATGTTCCCCTTCCAGAGAAAGAGTCAGGCTATTACAGCAGATACTTCCTGGTTCCCAAGAAGGGTGGGGGGTTGCGTCCGATTCTAGATCTTCGAGGCTTGAACCGCTCGGTCAGGGTGTTCAAGTTCAAGATGCTAACTGTCAAGCTGGTCGTGTCTCAGATCCAACATCTCGATTGGCTGGACACGATCGATCTCATGGACGCATATTTCCATATTGGAATTCTGCCACAGCACATGAAGTTCCTGAGGTTCGCTTTCGGGGACGAAGCCTTCCAGTATCGGGTTCTTCCATTCGGCCTAGCCCTATCACCCCGCACATTCACGAAATGCATGGATGCAGCACTGGCTCATTTGCGACTCCAGGGCATCCGCATTCTGAATTATTTAGACGACTGGCTGATACTAGCACAATCTCAAGAACTGGCAGTTCAGCACAGGGATATCGTCTTGGCTCATCTAGGTTCTCTGGGTCTGAGACTCAACGTCCAGAAGAGCGTTCTTGCTCCAACCCAGGAAATTACCTATCTAGGGATTATATGGAACTCGTTCACGATGCGGGCACAGTTGTCTCCCGCTTGTGTCAGCTCCATCCAGAACTCCCTGAGCAATCTCAGGCTAGGTCAAAGTTGCACTGTTCATCAGTATCAACGAATACAAGGTCTCATGGCGTCTGCGTCCACGGTGATTCCTTTGGGCCTTCTCCATATGAGACTGTTTCAGCTGTGGCTAAAAGCCAGGGGATTTCATCCAAGGGCCAGTCCCCTAAGGCAAATAAGGGTTACGTGCCGAGCGCTTCTTTCCCTTTCTATGTGGCTCAGACCCCGGTTCCTTTCCTTGGGTCCCACTCTCGGTGCGTCATGTCGTCGCAGGATGCTAATGACAGACGCCTCCCTGACGGGTTGGGGTGCGATCTTAAGTGGTCGTCCAGCCCAAGGGGAATGGGAGGGTCATCAGCTCAATTGGCACATCAACTGCCTCGAGCTGATGGCGGTATTTCTGGCCCTGAAATACTTCCTCCGACATCTGAGAGGCTACCATGTCCTTGTGCGGGTGGACAACACAGCAGCAGTCTCCTAAAACCGTCAAGGAGGTCTACGCTCTCGCCACCTGAATTTGCTGGCACGTCGGATTCTCCTTTGGGCCTAGGGCAAGCTCCTGTCACTCAGGGCAATTTACATCCCTGGACGCCTAAATGTGGGTGCAGATTTGCTGTCCAGACAAAACATACCGAGGGGCGAGTGGAAACTCCACCCCGAGGTAGTACAACAAATTTGGGAGAGAATTTACAGAGCAGAAGTGGACCTCTTCGCCTCTCAAGAGACTGCGCAATGTCCCCTCTACTTCTCTCTGAGTCACCCAGCCCCCCTGGGTCTGGACACGTTGGCGCATACATGGCCCAGAATGTGTCTGTATGCTTTTCCCCCGGTTTCTCTGCTCCCGGGAGTCTTAGCCAGAGTTCGCCAGCAAGGGTCTTGCCTCTTACTGATAGCGCCTCACTGGCAGAACAGGATTTGGTTCTCAGAAATTATATCTCTCCTCGACAGCTCGCCTTGGGCGATTCCGGACAGGAGGGACCTTCTGTCTCAGGCACAGGGGACGATATTTCATCCCCGGCCCGAATTGTGGAAACTTCATGTTTGGCCCCTGAAGGGTACCAACTGAGGAACACAGGGCTGTCGCCTGAAGTTATCGAGACCATTCTTAGTGCTAGGGCTCCCTCCACCAGAAAAATCTACACCAATAAATGGGGTGTCTTCGAAAGGTGGTGCAGTTTACATGGTGCAGATCCAGTTAACTGCCAAATTGTTTCAGTTCTGGACTTTCTGCAGGAAAAACTGTCAGCAGGCATATGCCCCGCTACTCTCAGGGTTTATGTGGCCGCCATTTCGGCTTGCCACGCCTTGTTGGACGGGGCGCCTTTGGGGAGGCACCCTCTACTCACTCGCTTCATTCGTGGAGCCAGGCGACTGAGGCCTCCTGTTAGGACCAGAACTCCCTCATGGGACTTAGCAATAGTCCTGGAGGGTCTGGCCGAAACCCCCTTTGAACCTCTAGAGTCAGCGTCTGATAGACTTCTGACTCTCAAGCTGGTTTTTCTTGTGGCGATTACCTCTCTTAAGAGAATCGGGGATCTACAGGCTCTGTCTGTTTTGCCGGCCTGTTTAGAGTTTGCCCCAGGTATGGCCAAAGCTATCCTGCATCCTCATCCTGACTACCTTCCTAAGGTGCCTTTTTCGACACTACACCCTGTCACTCTGGAAGTCTTCTGCTCCCCGCCGCTTTTAACGCCGAGCAGGAAAGTCTTCACGGACTCTGCCCAGTCCGTGCCCTTCAAACTTATGTCCACCGCGACTAGCTAGTGGCGTAAGTCTGGGCAATTGTTTGTCTGCTTTGGGGGCCGCAACAGGGGGCAGCCGCTACCAAGCAGACTATGTCACATTGGGTGAGGGATGCTATTGCCCTGGCCTATGAGGCGCGGTCAAGCTTCGCCAGTAGGTGTCAGGGCTCACTCCACCAGAGGGGTCGCCTCTAAAGCCTTGGCTAGGGGTCCCTCTGCAGCAGGTTTGTGATGCGCAGGCTGGTCCTCTCCGCACACATTCATCAGATTTTATAGTTTGGATGTTCATGCTACTCCGGGCTCTTACGTCCTTGAGTCAACATCCCAAGCTCATGCCTGAACGGGTTTGTGACGCGGCAGGCTGGTCCTCTCCGCGCACATTCTTCAGTTTTTTATGGCAGGCTCGTGCCTGAACACATTCGTGATGCGGCAGGCTGGTCCTTTCCGCACACGTTCATCAATCTTCATGGGTTAGATGTTTCTGCTAGACCAATTTTTAAATGATTGAAATCATTCTTAAATTTATTTACCTTTAATTTTTGTCTCAAATGCAGCTTCTCAGTGTACCCATGATCAACCAAGACCTATTCTGTGTAGACCAAACAAAAAATAAATAAAATAAAAATAAAATATCTATCTATCTGCTATCTATATTTTTCTAAAGTCGGGGCCCCTTTCTGTCTGTCTGAAGACATCAAGAGAGGCCTGTTTCCCCTCAAAGCCATCCTCAATGCCTTCATCAGACAGTCTCTAACAAAAATAAAAAATCTCTGCCTATCTTTTGTTGGTTGATCAAGTATACACCGATAACGCTGCACTCACATTTAAATTGTTCTCCAGACATTTTTAAAATCATAGAAAAATCTAAAACAACTTTCTAGTGTTTAATTTAATAATTTTCTCATAAACTGGACCAAACAGAACATAAAACGGACACATGAATGTGAAGTTTTCACATTTAAGATTGAACTGCATAAGATACAAAATATAATTTTCTTATTAGTTATTTTATCATCAAATTGGCCCTCTTTTACCATTTGTTTGAATATAACAACAATTCAGTCATACTTTCCACACTTTCAAACACAGATACTCTCACAAACACAGAAATTTTCACACTTTTTACAAAAACAAGGCCTTTATTTATAAAATAATCACTGTGTGTTTGCACAGAGCTCTCAAAAAATACTATACTAAAACAAACCTATTACTTCTGCCCATCCCTTTGCTCTCCTCTTTTTATCACTCTCCTTTATTTCCATAAAAAACACTCATTATTTACAGTGGTTGATCGCTATATCTGTTAATTATTTTTATATTAAAACTCATGTACTTCCACCCACAGCGGTCACATCCATTTTGGGTCTCTGTTCAAGAAGATTTCTACATTGGTGCTAATTCTCCTTTCTCTATTAAAAATCACCTTAACATTTTTGACTAGTTAATTTGTTCATAACTCCAGAAATGATCACTAATTTCCTGTGTTTCTATTATTAATCATTTTAATTCTATTTAATTTCTCCTCTCAGTTAGTCTCCTCTCAAATTCAGTAACAGCTTATTTCCACATTATGATTTCTGTTTCAGGAGGAAAACTGAGACAAGGAAAAAAAGTATTGTTCTGTTTCTCTGTGCATGCTCAAATCCCCCCTTTACAGCTCCTTTTTCTTGTTCTAGCAGCCCCTCCCTTCTCTCTTTCCCAGCACTCATTCTCCAGCGTACTGTATGAGAGAGAGAGAGAGAGAGAGAGAGAGAGAGAGAGAGAGAGAGAGAGAGAGAGAGAGAGAGAGAGAGACAATCAACAATTATGCTCATTTATCTGAATCTCACCAGCTACACTTTGGATTGTCCAACTAAATGACAAAGCCAATATTTATTATAACTAATACTTATTTATATATTCCTTATATGTATCTTTTATTTATTATCTCTTCTCCTTACATTTATTTATTATCTTTTATTTCTTTCTTTATACTCTTTTGTTATTCCCTTTATTTTTCTTAACTCATATTTTTTCTTATTCTTTTATTTTATTATTTGCTTATGTTCCTTCTTTTATTGCTTATATGGTTTCACTTTATTTCTTCTCAAAACCAACTATTTGATTATTCATGCTTTATGTTTGTTAGTAGTCTTATTTTTTGAATTACAAGACTTTTCTTAAAAAAATGGTTATACATCACTTCTTATACATACAGCTTGGGTACAAAGTCTGGTTAACACAATTGTACATTGCTTATTTCTTATACATACAGCATGGTTATAAGTGTCTAAACTAATACATTTATTTTTCTAACTATTGCTTTATCATGCATTATGCTTTTCATGTTTGGTTACATATTCATTTCATCATGAGTAATACATTGCTTTCACATAAGTAATACATCATTATCTATGTCTTTATTAGCAATACACACTTAAGTTTTGCATTCTGCTTTATATCATACATATCTATGTTTCCCTATATATTTCAAGCCTTTAGTGGTTATTCGGCTATCTTTCATGTATTTCCACCCATGCCTGCTTTATTTCTGCTGGGTAGTCTAAATAGATCCTTACTTCAAATTTCTCAATTGTTCCTTCAATTGTGGTACTCTCTCTCCGCTGTCATTTTTATAGAATATCACATTACTTTTTCTTTCTAATTTTCTTATTATACTAGTTATTTCCACATTTCTTAAAACAGTTACTCCCAAGCCTGGTTCTTCCAACATTTCCCAATAATGTGCCACTTCAGATTTCAAGTAAGGAATATTCACCTCCTTGACTGACACTTTCAAATGTCCCCTGTATGCATCTATCTCATCTCTATGGCCTGTTTTACAGAGTGTAGTTATGTGATCCACAAATGGTTTAGGATCTATCTTCCTAACCGCAACATCCAACCAGTTAACACATGGCCACTCCTGTTCTATTTCTCCTAAATTCACCACTTCAGTTAAGGTTCTCATTAACTCCTTCTTTTTTACAGTTAATTCTCGCTTCTGCCCTGCGTAATCTATGTACTCTGATTCTTTCCAAAAATTATCGCTGATTCCCTTTGACTTTATCAGCGCTCTTTCCAATTCTCTCTCCCACTCTTCAGATCTGTGTTGATCTCCAAACTTTACAAAACTCGCTTGTCTCTGCATTTTTCTCTAGTCTTGTTCACTGCAATGGAAAACATTTTGCCTTTTCTTTATCTTTTTCCCAATTATTCTATTTTTTCTCTTCTGAATCTCCCCTTCCCCTCACTCAAAGAGCTGTCCGTTCAGCCGACCAGTGAGCAGAGCAAGGCAAGGAGATGTCAGAGAAGCAGGTGCCATTTTGCGTCTTTATACTTTTTCAACAATTGTTTTATTCAATTCACTGTTTCAATTCATTTTCCACTTTTGCTCTCATTTATCATTTCCTTATTGCACCTGATTATCTGTATTATTCTGCCTTTGCACACAATACATTATCAACACTGTAATCATGCATTTGAATAAACACAAAAACAGCGCAATTAGTACCGTAAGCACACATGCACCAACAACATAGTTAGTCATGCACATTATTCATTATCTCAAACGTGCACATAGTTCAACAATTCCCCATTTTCTGCACAGTCCGGGTTCCGTCAAACACTTCAATAAATAACTTAATCTAACACCTGGAGGACTTTTACACAAATTTTCACCTCTCCACCCAGTGGCTAAGAACAAGATGGCGGCGCAGGGTACTGCAGCGGCTTTGCTCTTCCCTATGTGGTTATTTTTGTTTGTTTTGTTTACGTCTGTGTCTACAAACACCCGGACATTTAATTGACAGGAACTTTTAAAGATTGGGACACTGTATGGAGAATTAGTTGTAAGCAAAACTTACAACTTTGAATACTTACCACCGGAGATCGTGCGACCAGTGGGGAGCAAGTGGATTATTATCCCGGGAGATAGACGCAGGAGGCGGCGCAGAGATCGACGACAGAAGCGAGGTCGTAGAGCCGGGATTAGAGTCCGTCTAAGGAGGGCACCACACAGGCCCGCACTGCCCAGCCTTTTTATGTCCAATGCCAGATCGTTATGCAACAAAATGGATGAGCTGGCGATGATCATCGAGGCAAACAGTTATGCTAAAGACTGCTCGCTGGTAGTAATTACAGAGACGTGACTGCACTCTGGGATTCCGGATGAAGCTATTATACTAGCGGGTCGTACAGCACACCGGGCCGACAGAACCGGCAACTCCAGAAAGAGCAAAGGAGGGGGGCTCTGCATCTATTCTAACAACAGCTGGAGCACCGATGCCACAGTGACTGAAAGACACTGCTCACCAGACGTGGAGTTTGTCACACTGAAATGCCGGCCCTTCTACTTGCCGCGTGAGTTCACTGTTGTTTTTATCACGGCTGTTTATATTCCACCTAGCTCTAATGCAGCTATGGATATCTTGCAAACTAGTATGAATAGACTGCAATCCACCCACCCGGATGGAATCTTTATTGTGGCAGGGGATTTTAATCATGCTAACCTGTGTACTGTACTTCCCAAATTTCATCAGTATGTAATATGTCCAACCAGAGGTGATAATACTCTGGATCATGTCTATAGTAATATCAGAGGGGCATATAAGGTCTCATCTCACCCCCATTTAGGGCAGTCTGACCATCTGACCCTCTTTCTTACACCAGCGTACAGACCTGTGTTTAAGAGATCCATGCATACTGTTAAACTAACCAAACTTTGGCCTGCTAGTGCGATCCCACAATTGCAAGACTGTTTTGAGCACACTGACTGGGCACTTTTCTCACAGCAGAGTCTTGAGGATTACACCTGCACTGTTTTGCACTACATTAAGACCTGCATTGATAATGTCACTGTTGAAAGACAGGTCAAATGTTATCAAAACAATAAACCATGGATGAACAGGGAGGTCAAGCTGCTGCTGAAAAACCGTGATAAAGCCTTTAAGTCCAGGGATACGGAATTATACAGCACCGCCAGATCCAAATTAAAGACAGGCATCAAGGAAGCAAAAGTGGCCTACAGGAGGAAGGTAGAGGAGCACTTTGACGAAGGGGATCCACGGCACGTTTGGCAGGGAATACAACACCTTACGAACTTTAAGGGTTCAAAAGGCCCAAGCCCAAGTACCAGCAGCAATTTGGCCGAGGAGCTCAATCACTTCTTTGTGCGCCTTGAGGTGAATGGGACTGAGTCAACATCAGCCGGACCAATAATACTCTTGCCCAAAGATGATGCCCCGACATTTTCCTTGAGAGAAGAGGAGGTCAGGAGGGCATTTCTTGGTGTGAACCCCAGGA
This sequence comes from Xyrauchen texanus, assembly GCF_025860055.1. Lineage (NCBI taxonomy): Eukaryota > Metazoa > Chordata > Actinopteri > Cypriniformes > Catostomidae > Xyrauchen > Xyrauchen texanus. The sequence goes on along the minus strand of NC_068300.1, from coordinate 40,616,310 downwards.
AGGCTGCTGGGCCCGACGGGATCCCTGGGAGAGTGTTGAGGGACTGCGCAGATCAGCTGGCTGGGGTATTTACTTCCATCTTTAACCTCTCTCTGTCTACCTGTTCCATTCCCAAGTGCCTTAAATCTGCTATCATTGTGCCGATCCTGAAAAAATCAGCTGTGAGTAGCTTCAATGACTATAGACCAGTGGTTCTTACTTCCACTGTTATGAAGTGCTTTGAAAGACTGCTGCTAAAACATATAACATCCTCCCTTCCCCCCACACTGGACCAGCACCAGTTTGCCTATAAAGCAAACAGGTCAACCGCTGATGCCATCAACACAGCCCTGCACTGTGTGCTGACTCACCTGGAACATCCTGGCACCTATGCAAGACTGTTGTTTGTGGACTTTAGTTCTGCGTTTAATTGTATCATTCCTGGAAGACTGGTGTCCAAGCTACATGGACTGGGCATCAGCACAAACATCTGCAGATGGATCAATGACTTTCTCACAGACTGTCCCCAGTCAGTTCGTCTGGGCTCGCAACTTTCCTCTGTTCTCACACTCAGCACTGGGGCACCCCAGGGTTGTGTGTTGAGCCCCTTACTTTACATTTTATACACTCACGACTGTAACCCAGTTCATGAAAGTAATACTATTATCAAATTTGCAGATGACACCACTGTAGTTGGACTTATTCACAACAATGATGAGTCTGCCTACAGGGATGAAATTCAAAAACTCTCCGCCTGGTGCTCCATTAACAACCTGTCTCTCAACGCCTCTAAGACCAAAGAGGTGGTGGTAGATTTCCGCAGGAAGAAGATTGACCTTGCCCCCGTCTACATTAATGGAGAAATTGTGGAGAGGGTTGAGGACTTCAAATTCCTTGGGACATACATTTCACAGGACATCACTTGGGCAACCAACACTACAGCCCTTGTGAAGAAAGCTCAGCAGCGACTGTACTTTCTCAGGTCACTCAATAAAATTAACCTCTCCCAGAAATTGCTTTTATCCTTATACAACTGTTCTGTCCAAAGTATTATCTCACACGATATTCTGGTGTGGTTTAGTAGCTGCACCGCTGCTGATAAAAAAGCGCTGGACAGAGTTAGGAAATCAGCACAAAATATTATTCACACACAGCTCCCCTCACTCGTGGACATATATCACACCAGATGCATGCAACAGGCAAAAAATATAATTCAGGACTGTTCCCATCCAGGTCACGGCCTCTTTATTTTGCTGCCATCTGGAAGGCGCTACAGATCCTTCCGGGGTCGCACCTCTAGACTTTTGAACAGTTTTTATCCAAATGCTGTAAAATACCTGAACTCATGAGCATTTAGATTGCTCTGCATTTTTAATGACTATATTTTAGCTATTTTTATCATTTTATCTGTTCTTTCTTATAATGTATTTATGTATTGATGTCGTTTTGTCATATTATGTGTTACCACCATGGGAAGTGCAATTTAAATTTCGTTGTTATAGGCAATGACAATAAAGGCAATAATAAGGCAATAATAATGTTAGGATTTTCACCTGTACAGGATTTTCAGCCACTCTTCTGGCAAAACCTTGAATAAATGCACCTAACCGGGAATTTGCACGCGCCGTCGCTTCTCGACTCACCCCCAGGCTTTTTCTACCTTCTTTAAATAACCTTTCTTAAACAATCCCACCCCCAATTTTTGAAATCTGGAACTCGCCTCTATATTAGCAAATTAGTCCAAATTATTCTATGTCCGGACTGGCAAAAGTCTTAGGGAAGCCACTTACCGGGACTCGCTACCACAGATCACACAAAAACACCTTAAGCAAAGATGCTTACCTCAGTTTCTGGCGCCGGTGTTTCTGTGCGATTCGTGCAAGCCGTCCCACCAGCGACCTCTGCCCCCTTGACCTCAATGCCAGCCCCACGTTGGGCGCCAAAGATATGTCGTGGAATATCACGATGAATCTCTCTAAGTTGTAAGAAAACTCTCAGAGTCTTGAGTTCCAGATGCCAAAGTTGCAGTTTATTGAACACCAACAAACATGAGACAGGCCAGCTGTCCGTTCTGACTGTCTTAGTCCAAAACCTCCTCTTCTATACAGTTTGTTATCTGGCATTACCTCATTTCTGTGCCCCTTTGTTATTTTTGTAACCAATGGATACTATTTGCCACCATTATCTCACAGAGCCTTTTGATATCTTTTTACTGGTAGAAACTTGGCTTTAGTCTATCTTCAAGTTCCTTAGTCTCATTATTTTGTTACAGCTGGGTGCTCTTTGTGGCCTCTGCAGCATCAACACTTTTAGTAACCTCATATGCTCTCTCCTGGGTCACACAAAGGCCAGGAAACTCATATAAGTATTTTGATATATAAGAAACATACTAGAATATTGAAAAATGTACTATAAGAGCAGCAGCATTACCCTACACCAGTAATAATAACCAATGGGATTAATACAGCCCAGTATTCCTTCCCTGAGAGCAGCAGCATTACCCTACACCAGTAATACTAACCAGTGGGATTAATACAGCCCAGTATTGCTTCCCTGAGAGCAGCAGCATTACCCTACACCAGTAATACTAACCACTGGAATTAATACAGCACAGTTTTACTGCCACAAGAGCAGCAGCATTACCCTACACCAGCAATACTAACCAGTGGAATTAATACAGCACAGTTTTCCTGCCCCAAGATTAGCAGCATTACCCTACACCAGTAAAACTAACCACAGGAATTAATAATGCTTACAGCACAGTATTCCTGCCCCAAGAGCAGCAGCATTACCCTACACCAGTAATACTAAGCACTGGAATTAATAATGCCTACAGCACAGTATTCCTGCCCCAAGAGCAGCAGCATTACCCTAAACCAGTAATACTAAAAACTGGAATGAATTAATGCCTACAGCACAGTTTTCCTGCCCAGAGAGCAGCAGAATGTACATCAGTAATACTAACCACTTGGATTAATGCAGCACAGTGTTCGTGCCAAAAGAGCAGCATCATTACCCTACAAAAGTAATACTAACCACTGGGATTAATACTGCACAATTTTCTTGCACCGAGAGATGTAGCATTACCCTACACCTTAATACTAACCACTGGGATTAATAATGACTACATGACAGTATTCCTGCCCCAAGAGCAGCAGCATTACCCTACACCAGTAATACTAACCACTGGGATTAATACAGCACAGTTTTCCTGCCGCAAGAGCAGCAGCATTACCCTACACCAGTAATACTAACCAGTGGGATTAATACAGCACAGTTTTCCTGCCTCGAGAGCAGAAGCATTACCCTTCACCAGTAATACTAACCACTGGAATTAATACAGCACAGTTTTCCTGCACCAAGAGCAGCAGCATTAACCTACACCAGTAATACTAACCAATGGAATTAATAATGCTTACAGCACAGTATTCCTGCCCCAAGAGCAGCAGCATTACCCTACACCAGTAATACTAACCAGTGGAATTAAAACATCACAGTTTTCCTGCACCAAGAGCAGCAGCATTACCCTACACCAGTAATACTAACCACGGGGATTAATAATTCCTAGAGCACTGTTTTCCTGCCCTGAGAACAGCAGCATTACCCTACACCAGTAATACTAAACACTGGGATTAATACAGCACAGTATTCCTGCCCCAAGAGCTGCAGCATTACCCTACACCAGTAATAATAACCACTGGAATTAATAATGCCTACAGCACAGTATTCCTGCCCCAAGAGCTGAAGCATTACCCTACACCAGTAATACTAACCACTGGAATTAATAATGCTTACAGCACAGTATCCCTGTCCCAAGAGCAGCAGCATTACCCTACACCAGTAATACTAACCACTGGGATTAATAAGGCACAGTATTGCTGCCCCAACAGCAGCAGGATTACCCTACACCAGTAATACTAACCACTGGGATTAATACATCACAGTTTTCCTGCCCAAGAGCAGCAGCATTACCCTACACCAGTAATTCTAACCACTGGAATTAATAATGCCTACAGCACAGTATTCCTGCCCCAAGAGCAGCAGCATTACCCTAAACCAGTAATACTAAAAACTGGAATGAATTAATAACTACAGCACAGTTTTCCTGCCCCGAGAGCAGCAGCATTACCCTAAACCAGAAATACTAACCACTGGAATGAATAATGCCTACAGCACAGTTTTCCTGCCCCAAGATCAGCAGCATTACCCTACACCAGTAATACTAAGCACTGGAATTAATAATGCTTACAGCACAGTATTCCTGCCCCAAGAGCAGCAGCATTACCCTACACCTTAATACTAACCACTGGGATTAATAATGCCTACATCACAGTTTTCCTGCCCCAAGAAAAGCAGCATTACCATACACCAGTAATACTAACCACTGGAATTAATACAGCACAATATTCCTGCCCCAAGAGCTGAAGCATTACCCTACACCAGTAAGACTAACCACTGGAATTAATAATGCTTACAGCACAGTATTCCTGCCCCAAGAGCAGCAGAATTACCCTACACCAGTAATACTAACCACTGGGATTATCACAGCACAGTATTGCTGCCCCAACAGCAAAAGGATTACCCTACACCAGTAAAACTAACCACTGGGATAAATACATCACAGTTTTGCTGCCCAAGAGCAGCAGCAATACCCTAAACCAGTAATACTAACCACTGGGATTAGTAATGCCTACAGCACTGTTTTCCTGCCCTGAGAGCAGCATCATTACCCTACACCAGTAATACTAACCACTGGGATTAATACAGCACAGTATTGCTGCCCCAACAACAGCAGGATTACCCTACACCAGTAATACTAACCAGTGGGATTAATACAGCACAGTTTTCCTGCCCAAGAGTAGCAGCATTACCCTACACCAGTAATACTAACCAGTGGGATTAATACAGCCCAGTATTCCTTTCCTGAGAGCAGCAGCATTACAATACACCAGTAATACTAACCACTGGAATTAATAAAGCACAGTTTTCCTGCCCCAAGAGCAGCAGCATTACCCTACACCAGTAATACTAACCAGTGGGATTAATACAGCACAGTTTTCCTGCCCAAGAGTAGCAGCATTACCCTAAACCAGTAATACTAACCACTGGGATTAATACAGCACAGTTTTCCTGCCCCGAGAGCAGAAGCATTACCCTTCACCAGTAATACTAACCACTGGAATTAATACAGCACAGTTTTCCTGCCCCAAGAGCAGCAGCATTACCCTACACCAGTAATACTAACCAATGGAATTAATAATGCTTACAGCACAGTATTCCTGCCCCAAGAGCAGCAGCATTACCCTACACTAGTAATACTAACCACTGGGTTTAATAATGCCTACAGCACTGTTTTCCAACCCTGAGAACAGCAGCATTACCCTACACCAGTAATACTAAACAATGGGATTAATAATGCTTACAGCACAGTATTCCTGCCCCAAGAGCAGCAGCAAGTCAAGTCAAGTGGTTTTTATTGTCGTTTCAACCATATACAGTTAGTACAGTACACAGCAAAACGAGACAACGTTCCTCCAGGACCATGGTGCTACATAAAAACAACAAAGGACCAACATAGGACCACATGAGACAACACAACGAAATAAAATACCTATATAAACTACCTATATATACCTATATAAAGTGCACGTGCAAACATGTGCAAAAAGTACAGGACAGTACAACAAATTACTGACAATGAACAGGACAATAGACAGTGCAGCGCCGACCAGTACTCAGTAGTGCAAAAAGATGACAGTTTCTAAAAATGTAAACATAACATACTATGAGATAATGTTCTATGCACATAGCAGTTATTGAGGTAGCAGACAGTCTCTGAGTATTGAGGAGTCTGATGGCTTGGGGGAAGAAGCTGTTACACAGTCTGGCCGTGAGGGCCCGAATGCTTCGGTACCTCTTGCCAGACGGGAGGAGGGTAAAGAGTTTGTGTGAGGGGTGTGTGGGGTCGTCCACAATGCTGGTTGCTTTGCGGATACAGTGTTTTTTGTAAATGTCTTTGATGGAGGGAAGAGAGACCCCAATGATCTTCTCAGCTGTCCTCATTATCCTCTGCAGGGCTTTGCGGTCCGAAACGGTGCAAGTCCCAAACCAGGCAGTGATGCAGCTGCTCAGGATGCTCTCAATAGTCCCTCTATAGAATATAGTGAGGATGGGGGTTGGGAGATGTGCTTTCCTCAGCCTTCGAAGAAAGTAGAGACGCTGCAGGGCTTTCTTGGTGATAGAGCTGGTGTTGAGGGACCAGGTGAGGTTCTCCGCCAGGTGAACACCAAGGAATTTGGTGCTCTTGACGATCTCCACAGAGGAGCCGTCGATGTTCAGCGGAGTGTGTTCACCTTGTGCTCTCCTAAAGTCAACAACCATCTCTTTTGTTTTGTCGACATTCAGGGACAGGTTGTTGGCTCTACACCAGTTCGTCAGCCGCTGCACCTCCTCTCTGTATTACCCTACACCAGTAATACTAACCACTTGAATTAAAACAGCACAGTTTTCCTGCCCCAAGAGCAGCAGCATTACCCTACACCAGTAATACTAACCACTGGGTTTAATAATGCCTACAGCACTGTTTTCCTGCCCTGAGAACAGCAGCATTACCCTACACCAGTAATACTAAACACTGGGATTAATACAGCACAGAATTCCTGACCCAGGAGCTGCAGCATTAACCTAAACCAGTAATACTAACCACTGGAATTAATAAAGCACAGTTTTCCTGCCCCAAGAGAAGCAGCAGTACCCTACACCAGTAATACTAAACAGTGGAATTAAAACAGCACAGTTTTCCTGCCCCAAGAGCAGCAGCATTACCCTACACCAGTAATACTAACCACTGGGATTAATAATTCCTAGAGCGCTGTTTTCCTGCCCCGAAAAGCAGCATTACACTACACCAGTAATACTAAACACTGGGATTAATACAGCACAGTATTCCTGCCGCAAGAGCTGCAGCATTACCCTACACCAGTAATACTAACCACTGAAATTAATAATGCTTACAGCACAGTATTCCTGCCCCAACAGCAGCAGGATTACCCTACACCAGTAATACTAACCACTGGGATTAATACATCACAGTTTTCCTGCCCAAGAGCAGAAGCATTACCCTGTAATAATAACCACTGGAAATAATAATGCCTACAGCACAGTATTCCTGCCCCAACAGCTGAAGCATTACCCTACACCAGTAATACTAACCACTGAAATGAATAATGCTTACAGCACAGTATTCCTGCCCCAAGAGCAGCAGCATTACCCTACACCAGTAATACTAACCACTGGGATTAATAAGGCACAGTATTGCTGCCCCAACAGCAGCAGGATTACCCTACACCAGTAATGCTAACCACTGGGATTAATACATCACAAATTTCCTGCTCAAGAGCAGCAGCATTACCCTACATTAGTAATACTAACCACTGGAATTAATAATGCCTACAGCACAGTATTCCTGCCCCAAGAGCAGCAGCATTACCCTAAACCAGTAATACTAAAAACTGGAATAAATAATGCCTACAGCACAGTTTTCCTGCCCAGAGAGCAGCAGAATATACATCAGTAATACTAACCACTGGGATTAATGCAGCACAGTGTTCATGCCCCAAGAGCAGCATCATTACCCTACACTAGTAATACTAACCACTGGAATTAATACAGCACAGTATTCCTGCCCCAAGAGCAGCAGCATTACCCTACACCTTAATACTAACCACTGGGATTAATAATGCCTACATCACAGTTTTCATGCCCCAAGAAAAGCAGCATTACCCTACACCAGTAATACTAACCACTGGAATTAATACAGCACAATATTCCTGCCCCAAGAGCTTAAGCATTACCCTACACCAGTAATACTAACCACTGGAATTAATAATGCTTACAGCACAGTATTCCTGCCCCAAGAGCAGCAGAATTACCCTACACCAGTAATACTAACCACTGGGATTAATACAGCACAGTATTGCTGCCCCAACAGCAGCAGGATTACCCTACACCAGTAACACTAACCACTGGGATAAATACATCACAGTTTTGCTGCCCAAGAGCAGCAGCATTACCCTACACCAGTAATACTAACCAGTGGGATTAATACAGCCCAGTATTCCTTCCCTGAGAGCAGCAGCATTACCCTACACCAGTAATACTAACCTCTGGAATTAATACAGCACAGTTTTACTGCCACAAGAGCAGCAGCATTACCCTACACCAGTAATACTAACCGGTGGGATTAATACAGCACAGTTTTCCAGTCCAAGAGTAGCAGCATTACCCAAAACCAGTAATACTAACCACTGGGATTCATACAGCACAGTTTTCCTGACCTGAGAACAGCAGCATTACCCTACACCAGTAATACTAACCAGTGGGATTAATACAGCCCAGTATTCCTGCCCTGAGAGCAGCAGCATTACACTACACCAGTAATACTAACCACTGGGAATAGTAATGCCTACAGCACTGTTTCCTGCCCTGAGAGCAGCAGCATTACCCTACACCAGTAATACTAACCACTGGGATTAATACAGCCCAGTATTGCTGAACCAACAGCAGCAGGATTACCCTACACCAGTAATACTAACCACTGGGATTAATACAGCCCAGTATTCCTTCCTTGAGAGCAGCAGCATTACAATACACCAGTAATACTAACCACTGGAATTAATAAAGCACAGTTTTCCTGCCCCAAGAGCAGCAGCATTACCCTACACCAGTAATACTAACCAGTGGGCTTAATACAGCACAGTTTTCCTGCCCAAGAGTAGCAGCATTACCCTAAACCAGTAATACTAACCATTGGGATTAATACAGCACAGTTTTCCTGCCCCAAGATTAGCAGCATTACCCTACACCAGTAAAAACAACCACTGGAATTAATAATGCTTACAGCACAGTATTCCTGCCCCTAGAGCAGCAGCTTTACCCTACACCAGTAATACTAAAAACTGGAATAAATTAATGCCTACAGCACAGTTTACCTGCCCCAAGAGCAGCAGCATTACCCTAAACTAGAAATACTAACCACTGGAATGAATAATGCCTACAGCACAGTTTTCCTGCCCAGAGAGCAGCAGAATGTACATCAGTAATACTAACCACTGGGATTAATGCAGCACAGTGTTCGTGCCCCAAGAGCAGCATCATTACCCTACAAAAGTAATACTAACAACTGGGATTAATACTGCACAATTTTCTTGCCCCGAGAGATGTAGCATTACCCTACACCAGTAATACTAACCACTGGAATTAATACAGCACAGTTTTCCTGCCCTGAGAGCAGCAGCATTACCCTACACTAGTAATACTAACCACTGGAATTAATACAGCACAGTATTCCTGCCCCAAGAGCAGCAGCATTACCCTACACCTTAATACTAACCACTGGGATTAATAATGCCTACATCACAGCTTTCCTGCTCCAAGAAAAGCAGCATTACCCTACACCAGTAATACTAACCACTGGGATTAATACAGCACAGTATTGCTGCCCCAACAGCAGCAGGATTACCCTACAGCAGTAATACTAACCAGTGGGATTAATACAGCACAGTTTTACTGCCACAAGATCAGCAGTATTACCCTACACCAGTAATACGAACCAGAGGGATTAATAGAGCACAGTTTTCCTGCCCAAGAGTAGCAGCATTACCCAAAACCAGTAATACTAACCACTGGGATTAATACAGCACAGTTTTCCTGCCCCGAGAGCAGAAGCATTACCCTTAACCAGTAATACTAACCACTGGGATTAGTAATGCTTACAGCACTGTTTTCCTGCCCTGAGAGCAGCAGCATTACCCTACACCAGTAATACTAACCACTGGGATTAATACAGCCAAGTATTCCTTCCCTGAGAGCAGCAGCATTACCCTACACCAGTAATACTAACCACTGGGAATAATACAGCACAGTATTCGTGCCCCAAGAACAGCAGCATTACCCTACACCAGTAATACTAACCACTGGGATTAGTAATGCCTACAGCACTGTTTTCCTGCCCTGAGAGCAGCAGCATTACCCTACACCAGTAATACTAACCACTGGGATTAATACAGCACAGTACTGCTGCCCCAACAGCATTAGGATTACCCTACACCAGTAATACTAACCAGTGGGATTAATACAGCACAGTTTCCCTGCCCAAGAGTAGCAGCATTACCCTACACCAGTAATACTAACCAGTGGGATTAATACAGCCCAGTATTCCTTCCCTGAGAGCAGCAGCATTACAATACACCAGTAAAACTAACCACTGGAATTAATAAAGCACAGTTTTCCTGCCCCAAGAGCAGCAGCATTACCCTACACCAGTAATACTAACCAGTGGGATTAATACAACACAGTTTTCCTGCCCAAGAGTAGCAGCATTACCCTAAACCAGTAATACTAACCACTGGGATTAATACAGCACAGTTTTCCTGCCCCGAGAGCAGAAGCATTACCCTTCACCAGTAATACTAACCACTGGAATTAATACAGCACAGCTTTCTTGCCCCAAGAGCAGCAGCATTACCCTACACCAGTAATACTAACCACTGGAATTAATAATGCCTACAGCACAGTATTCCTGCCCCAAGAGCAGCAGCATTACCCTAAACCAGTAATACTAAAAACTGGAATGAATTAATGCCTACAGCACAGTTTTCCTGACCCGAGAGCAGCAGCATTACCCTAAACCAGAAATACTAACCACTGGAATGAATAATGCCTACAGCACAGTTATCCTGCCCAGAGAGCAGCAGAATGTACATCAGTAATACTAACCACAGGGATTAATGCAGCACAGTTTTCCTGCTCCAAGAGCAGCAGCATTACCCTACACCAGTAATACTAACCAGTGGGATTAATACAGCACAGTTTTCCTGCCCAAGAGTAGCAGCATTACCCTAAACCAGTAATACTAACCACTGGGATTAATACAGCACAGTATTCCTGCCCCAAGAGAAGCAGCATTACCCTACACCAGTAATACTAACCACTGGAATTAAAACAGCACAGTTTTCCTGCCCCAAGAGCAGCAGCATTACCCTACACCAGTAATACTAACCACTGGGTTTAATAATGCCTACAGCACTGTTTTCCTGCCCTGAGAACAGCAGAATTACCCTGCATCAGTAATACTAAACACTGGGATTAATACAGCACAGTATTCTTGCCCCAAGAGCTGCAGCATTAACCTACACCAGCAATACTAACCAGTGGGATTAATAATGCCTAGAGCACTGTTTTCCTGCCCCAAGAGCAGCAGCATTACCCTACACCAGCAATACTAACCATTGGGATTAATAATGCCTAGAGCACTGTTTTCCTGCCCTGAGAACAGCAGCATTACCCTACACCAGTAATACTAACCACTGAAATGAATAATGCTTACAGCACAGTATTCCGTCTCCATGAGAAGGAGCATTACCCTACACCAGTAATACTAACCACTGAAATGAATAATGCTTACAGCACAGTATTCCGTCTCCATGAGAAGCAGCATTACCCTACACCAGTAATACTAACCACTGGGATTAATAAGGCACAGTATTGCTGCCCCAACAGCAGCAGGATTACCCTACACCAGTAATACTAACCACTGGGATTAATACATCACAGTTTTCCTGCCCAAGAGCAGCAGCATTACACTACACCAGTAATACTAACCAGTGGGATTAATACAGCCCAGTATTCCTTCCCTGAGAGCAGCAGCATTACCCTACACCAGTAATACTAACCACTGGGATTAATACAGCACAGTATTCCTGCCCCAACAGCAGCAGGATTACCCTACACCAGTAATACTTACCACTGGGATTAATACATCATATTTTTCCTGCCCAAGAGCATCAGCATTACCCTACACCAGTAATACTAACCAGTGGGATTAATACAGCACAGTATTCCAGCCCTGAGAACAGCAGCATTACCCTACACCAGTAATACTTACCACTGGAATTAATACAGCACAGTTTTCCTGCCCCAAGAGCAGCAGCATTACCCTACACCAGTAATACTAACCACTGGGATTAATATTGCCTACATCACAGTTTTCCTGCCCCAAGAGCAGCAGCATTACCCTACACCAGTAATACTAACCACTGGAATGAATAATGCTTACAACACAGTATGCCTGCCCCAAGATCAGCAGTACTACCCTAAACCATTAATACTAACAACTGGAATGAAATACCTACAGCACAGTTTTCCTGCCCCGAGAGCAGCAGCATTACCCTAAACCAGTAATACTAACCACTGGAATTAATACAGCACAGTGTTCGTGCCCCAAGAACAGCATCATTACCCTACACCAGTAATACTAACCACTGGGATTAATAATGCCTACAGCACAGTTTTCCTGCCCCAAGAGAAGCAGCATTACCCTACACCAGTAATACTAACCGCTGGGATTAGTAATGCCTACAGCACTGTTTTCCTGCCCTGAGAGCAGCAGCATTACCCTACACCAGTAATACTAACCACTGGGATTAATACAGCACAGTATTCCTGCCCCAACAGCAGCAGGATTAACCTACACCAGTAATACTTACCACTGGGATTAATACAGCATATTTTTCCTGCCCAAGAGCAGCAGCATTACCCTACACCAGTAATACTAACCAGTGGGATTAATACAGCACAGTTTTCCTGCCCCAATAGCAGCAGCATTACCCTACACCAGTAATACTAACCACTGGGATTAATATTTCCTACATCACAGTTTTCCTGCCCCAAGAGCAGCAGCATTACCATACACCAGTAATACTAACCACTGGAATTAATAATGCTTACAGCACAGTATGCCTGCCCCAAGATCAGCAGTACTACCCTAAACCAGTAATACTAACTACTGGAATGATATACCTACAGCACAGTTTTCCTGCCCCGAGAGCAGCAGCATTACCCTAAACCAGAAATACTAACTACTGGAATTAATAATGCCTACAGCACAGTATTCCTGCCGAGAGAGCAGCAGAATTAACCTACATCAGTAATACTAATCACTAGGATTAATACAGCACAGTATTTCTGCCCCAAGAGCAGCAGCATTACCCTAAACCAGTAATACTAACCACTGGAATGAATAATGGCTACAGCACTGTTTTCCTGCCCTGAGAGCAGCAGCATTACCCTACACCAGTAATACTAACCACTGGGAATAATACAGCACAGTATTCCTGCCCCAAGAGCAGCATTACCCTACAAAAGTAATACTAACCACTGGGATTAATACAGCACAGTTTTCCTGCCCCGAGAGTTGTAGCATTACCCTACACCAGTAATACTAACTACTGGGATTAATATTGCTCACAGTACAGTTTTCCTGGAAGAAAACCTCAGTGATGGCTAATTACTGAACAAACCACAGATTAGATTTTGTCTTTTTTTCACTCCAACAGAGGTTGCCTCCTCTATGTTTTGTTTGGTTATCTTTGTGAACCAATCATATTTACTTCGGCCCTCAGAACATGTTTGTGTAAGTAAAACTCCCATCTGCGGACTTTTGACCCATTCCTCCAGACAGAACTAGTGTAACTGAGTCAAGTTTGTAGGCCTCCTTGCTTGCACACACTTTTTGAGTTCTGCCCACAAATGTTCTATCGGATTGAGGTCAGGATTTAGTGATGGACACTCTAATACCTTGACTTTGTCCTTAAGCCATTTTGCCACATCTTTGGAGGTATGCTTAGGGTCATTGTCCAATGCCAAGACCCATTTGTGACCAAGCTTTAACTTCCTGGCTGATATCTTGAGATGTTGCTTCAATATTTCCACATAATTTTCCTTCCTCATGATGCCATCCATTTGTGATGTGCACCAGTCCCTCCTGCAGCAAAGCACCCCCACAACATGATGCTGCCTCACTCTTTTTTCCTCCAAACATAACAATGGTCATTATAGCTAAACATTAAAATCTTTCTTTCATCAAACCAGAGGACATTTCTCCAAAAAGATCTTTGTACGCAACACCAGCACAGATTGTGCTCAATCGTAGTAAACACCAGCTCTAACACACCCGTGAGGACTTGCTACACATTCGCACAGCAGGCTTATTAATTCATATGAAAGCACCTCTACCGCATTCTTTGTGAGAAGATTGTGCATTTTGGCTTGTACCGTGGAGGACAGAACATCGTTGAAATGGGGCAGCCAACATGCAAATTAGATTGTATAACAGTGTTCGATCGTTTTTATCACCCAGTCGGAATGCCAGTAACACATCCGTAAAACAGAACAGAGGGCAATTTGGTATGTTCATATCATGATCTAATGTGCTGCTCATTATAGACCCCCTTACATAAGAAACACAACCAGATACAGTACACTTTTACCAGTTTTGTAATGACTCAATATAGCTTTTTAGGTAAACTAACTAGCCACAGCATTTGCAACCTTCTGATAGGCCAACTGTTTGTTCATACATTTATTTTCTTACCACTATAAAGGACAAAAACACCTTATTTTGCAGAATTTAGTGATATAAGTTTCTAAACTATCACACAACCACAGTGTCAAACAGCAACCAATAACACAAAAACAATTAACATGGAACAAAACAAAAATTATCTAATGAGCTATTTATAAAAGTACAACTGACGGAATAAAATCAATAAAATTGGCTATCCTGCAAATCTCACCGGGATCAGGGAGCTATGCGGCAATTATGAAATTAACCGTTCGTTTAGTTGTACGCAATTTATTTGTTTACAAGAGGAAGAAAATGCGGGCTGTACATTAGACGTCACAATGTGATGTCACTTTTGTCTTTACAGGATTGTCCCGGGATGTGTGTGAATACAACCAAAGATTACGGGAAAGATCTTGCAGTGTGAATGAACAAATTTTGCAGTCCCAGAACTTTGCCGGAACGACTTTTATCAGGATTAATCCCCCAGAGACTATGCCCCTGTATTTGGCAGACGCTTTTATACAAAGTGACTTACAAATGAGGACGGCTACATCATAAGTGATTAATCTTAAGGAAATTGTACAAAAAGTGCTACATTACTAAGTTTGAACAGCGTCAGAATAGAACCATCCAAGACAGAGATTAGAGTCTAAAGATAATTGTTTTGTTTTTTTTATGTTAAGCTGAGTTCATCTACAATAACACCATCCAAAATGGTCAGAAATCTAGGGGTAACCATCGAAATCCAACTTAATTTCGGAAACAGCCCGATCACTTAGATTTGGACTCCACAATATCAGGAAGATAAGACCCTTGCCCTCTGAACACGCCACACAACTCCTTTTTCAATCACTTGTCATATTTAGACTGGACTTCTGTAACGCTCTCATTGCAGGCCTCCCTGCATACGCAAATAGACCTCTACAAATCTACCTCTACTCTACCTCTATAACAATGCAAAAAGCACTTAACAATTTGCTCGAAGTGAAAATCAGCCCTCCTTTCCCATTTAATTAATCAATCGCACCATCATGCAGAACATCTCAGGTTTTTACATTTATAATGATCTCTTTATCAATGGCAATAACAGCAGTGATGACAGCCAACTCAGCATCTCGCACTCTTCGCTTTCAAATTACATACATAACTTAAAGTGTGATTGCGTCACTCAACGGCAACTAGAAGGCCTGGACTGGGACATATCCTAAAGACCACACCCACAAGAACAAATAAATCAATCTGATTGGCTGATGAATCTGAATTTAGATGCCAATTAATTTGCACTGTTGAGGGATTCTGAAGAAATTCTGAATCCTGACACGGTCGAGCTCAGACTCACGTGCTGCTTCGGAGGAGCATGGCTTTGGGAATAAATTCTGATTGGATAAACTTTTAGTTTTTGGCTATTCGTTTGTAGATTAATTATGAGTGTAAAGCGATTGAAAATACATAGGCAAAAAGATAAATGAGAATGACAAAATATTTATTAGGCATGTTACGCCAGCAGAGGAGTTGCTGGTCCTGAGAAATCGGCACTGCTCCAGAGTACCATTCGACTAACGGTTTCACTGTACCTTGTTGGTGGAATGACCTTCACAACTCGATCCGTGAAGCAGACTCACTCAGTCTTTAAAAAACAGCTAAAGACATGTCTTTTTAGTGAGCAGGAAATAATTCTTGTTGCACATTAATCTGTTTTGGATAGTACTTTTCTGATGCAACTGAAACATCTCCTTAGGATGAATCGCTTATGTTGTATCCTTCCTCATTTTGTAATTCGCTTTGGATAAAAGCGTCTGCTAAATGAATAAATGTAAAGGAATACAGTGCTTGGTAGATTACTTCTGAATTGTAATCTGGTAAAATTAGTCAGTAACAATTTCTTGGATTACATTTGTAATCTAATATGATTGCTTTTGGAGTTCTTCTAATTAAACTTAACTCTTTTTATTTGTTTCGGAGTAAAATAAAGGAACTTAAAATGTTTTTACTCCAGCAATTTGGGAATTTCAAATGCCATCAATGTGTGGTAACAGATCAGACCAGTTACATACGTGAATCAATGTAACAAAAGTTGTCGCAAAAGCGCATTGTGAATGTGTTTCTAAAATAATTGAATACTGCATTTGTAATTAGACATAATGGGAAAATCTCACCTGTAGTCTGTCAGTCTATGTATGCACTGGGAACCTAGGACAAACTTTGAAATGTGAAAATAACATTAGTAGAATTGGTTTTTGGAATTTTCTTTTCTGAAGGGAATCCATTTGTACAATTGCCCATGCTGGCTAAACCTCTTCTGTAGAAAACCAGTGATGCACTGGCAGCCTACTACAAAAATGAAGTCAATTGAATGAACTTTCCGATACCACCAACATTTTGGGGCAGCGGGTATAATTTTCAAATGGTCCTTTACGCAATGTATGCGAATATCAATTGAATATGGAGTATGTGAACGTCCCCTGCATATTCTGCACCCATATTTGTAACAGGAAATGGAAGACTTCTTTGTAGAATTGTCTAAACAGATCAACTGTTTCTATTTCGATAGTTTAATGTTATCACTAAAAATATAATTAAATTATATGTTTATTTTTTCAGTTCTAGATAAGTCTGCACTTTCAACATGCACATAATTCTGCATCTAGCACATGGTCTTCATAGATGAAAAATAACCATTTAGACTTTTCTACACCAGGACCATTTATTTAGTGTGAAAATAGACATGGTCAGAACGTAACACCAGTAGATCAATGAGCAAATTTTAATAAAAAAGAAAAGACTGTTTGCAATGACTTAAAAAAATTGTTACAGGAAAAGGAACATTTATAATAAGGTCATGGTTTTACATGGTGTAATAGTTAGCATTTCATATTATATATTTTATTAGCCGAAAGATGCTGTAGACAGTAATTTCATAACCAAGAGGCTTTTTTTCGGCATCAATGGGAACAGAGGATCATAGTTTATAAAAACAAGGACATGCAGCACACTAAATGATCACTTAAACAAATTAAACCTGATGTAATGCTAAGGACCTTGCGTCTAGTCGAACTTGATGCTAGTCTTGGGAAGCAGATCTGGAACGGGAGCGGGATTTAGAATGCGAGCCTGACTTAGAGTGAGAATGTGAACGCTGGTCTGGTGACTTGGAATAGCTTTTATCTGCTTTAGGAGTAGGAGAGCGAGACACAGACTTGGCACGTTCCCTGTCACCATTCTCCATTGGTGAAGCAGACCTACTCCTGGATTTCTTACTGACCGACTTCTCAGAGCGCCCATGATCAGACTTCACTTTAGAACTGCTCTTAGATCGGGACTTGCGGTCATCCGATTGAGAGCGAGACTTGTGGCTAGCCGATCGGCTGCGAGATTTGTGGGTGCGAGAACGCGAGTGGGATTTACGATTGCGTGAGCGAGACTTGCTTGGAGACTTGGAGTGAGACTTGTGGCCCGATCTGGAATGGGAGCGGTGAGAACGAGACCTACAAGAGAGAATGAGAAACTGATAAGGGTCCAGATAATGCAATTCAGATTGAATACATATTGGGTATGCCTTGTACCTTGAACGGGATCTCGAGTTGCTCCTGGAACGGCTGCTACGACGGCTTCTGCTACGAGAGTTACGTCGGCTACGAGACCTGAATAAACAAAAATTGTAGCAAAACTTTAAATAGTTACCATCTACAAAAACACGTGGAAATATAGCTGAAAGAAGCGATGACGGGCCCAAGCACAATGCATATTGTAAAGTTAACCAAGGTTCCCACCCTTTTTTACCAATGCATTTCCACGACTTTTAGATTACTGTATAAGGATTTATAAAAATTTGCTAAAGAATTTAGACCATTTTGTAAACCAGTTTGACCAATTCACTGAAGAGAGTTGACTCAAAATTACTTTAGATCAAATCGCAATCAACTTTCTCTACACAGGAGCAATAGCTAGCATAGCAAATTAAACATTTTAGAGCAGAACGAACAACATACATGTGTCAACTACACATTTCCATTCTTTTTCTCTTTCTGACTTTCAGTTTTTCCAATTTCCATGATTCTTTCAGGCGTGGAAAACACAGTTAAAAAAAATGCCCTGATATTTTCAGGTTTTACACGACCTTTGGAAAACCCCAAAACACACAGTTAATGTTACTTTCTAGTGAGCTTTGCATGAGAAGCCTTTGAAGAGTTTTTTTTTTATTCACTTACGAGGTTCCATTTCAGTTAAGCCAAGCACACACACTACGCAACTTGCAATAGCCGTCCTGCAACAGACAGTCTTTTGTTTTCAGACGTGTTGGTTTGCACACTAAACAAGTGATTGCAGACTCGATGCATCAAATACAAGACCATTCAACCCTGACTGAAACTATAAACCTGGAACACACACACACACACACACACACACACACACACACACACACACAGTTATTGTTGATAACCAGGTCAACTGATAGTGGATTTGACCAAAATGAACTGGGGACTTTTATTTTTAAATGTCTGTTCTTCCAGCTCACACAAAAACACAAGGGAAACAAAACATTCACTCTGTCAATCATCTATAATGTATTACAATACAAATCACAATAACGTAAACATGGGCAAATAGGCTAATATACTGATTAGCCACATCATTATAACCACTGTAACAAGCTAATTAATGATATTCACTTCACCTGTTAATGGCAACTGTGAAGGGGTGGGACATATTAGGCAGCAAGTGAAAGGTCAGTTTTTTTATTTCATGCGTTGGGAGTAGGAAAAATGGGCAAGCGTAAGGATCTGAGCGACTCTGACAAGGGCCAAATTGTGATTGATAGACGACCAGGTGAGGGCATCTCCAAAACGACGTGGGGAGCGAAGGTGGTCCCATGTGGTCCGAACCCACAGAAGAGCTAATGTATGCTGGCCATGATATAAAGGTGTCGGAACACAGTGCATCTCAGCTTTCTGCGTATGGGGCTACATAGACGCTGACCCCCGTCCACCGCCAAAAGCGCCTACAATGGGCACGCGAGCATCAGAACTGGACCATGGAAGAAGGTGACCTGGTCTGATGAATCACATTTTCTTTTAGATTCAGTGGACGGCCAGGTACATGCGTGTAATTTACCTGGGGAAGAGATTGCAGCACAATGCACTATGACAGTAATTCCCAAACTTTTTTCTGCCACGGCACCTTTTACGACTAAAATTCTACAGCACACCACTAAGTCGCATAGGTATGCTAGGTGTCAAGAGTGCTTAATGGGTAATTAAAAACAAATTTGCTTTTCTAATATGTAGATTTCTTCTTGCAATGCCACAACAAATCACAAGGATGCAAACTTATGAGGGGTGAAAAAGGCAAGACAATCACTGGTCCACAGAAATTTTTTCTGGGGATAATTTTATTAAAGGATAAGTTAAATGTACTAATTCCAGATATTTTAGTGATTCAAGTCTACAATTGTGCAGAATTAGCTTTATTTTTATAATTAGAGTATTTTGGTGAGGCTTGCTTACGTTTCACAAATTTGTTCAATTTTATTAACTGATTAGTTCAGTGACCCCTTCTGGAAATGTCACTAGGTGGTGATAAAATGAGCGTCTTCTGTGCTATGAGTGAGTCAGTGAATCATTTTGAGTCTTCATGACCGAAATAAACCAAGAGACTTATATAGCACATTTTAAAAAACAACAAGGTTACCAAAGTGCTGAACAAAGAATGAATAGAAAATATATTAAAACACAAAACACATAAAATATGGGGGCCATTTTAATGTGGTGGCAAGTCATTCCACAAAAACGCAGCGTAAGAGGGGGTCTGTTTTTATTTTTCGCCTGAACCAGACTCTCAAGGGCCCATTTTCTCTCTTTAGCAGCAGGTCTCAGCTTTGCCCGCTTCTCCTCTTCAGCGGCCTCTTTGAGATTCTTAGCACTACTGGATCCTTTGCAGCCACAATTGAGTTCTTTTCAAGCAGACTCTGCTGCTGCTTGTTAGTGGTTCCTGCTGAACGGATGTTCTTGTAGAGTATGCGACCCACCTGCTCATATTTGTCATCATCTCGTCTGAAGAACTTGACTGCCATCTACTCCCTGGATTGGAGGGTGTACTTTGTCTGAATAGCTATTGAATGTTACAAATTATGGGTAAATATACATTCTTATAGCGTTTGCCTAGTACCATAATAGTGCACATAAAACAAATCAGGCGCGTGTACGTAATACGAGCGCACAGAACCGTATCCGTGGGTGTTTAACAGTCCTCGCGAGGGAGCATTTCTGCTCCGGATGCATGCGGCTGTGACGAGTGCTTTTTCAGACATATTATGTGGGTTAAAAAAAGCATTGTCTTATATTCGGACCAATACAATTAAAATCAGTATCTTTCTGGCCATGATCGTTTAAAAAGTATAGAGTGCATTATTAATTTATCAGCATCGTATTCAACATGTGAAAAAAAAAAAAAAAAAGAGGTCAAGCTCATTTCTGTAAAAGCCATCAGATAGGAGCTTGCTCCTGCTTGCATTATCTTACATGTCGTATAGATAACGTGCAACAAGAAAGATACAAACACATTCTATCCTGTTGTTGTTAACCTACATTACATCCAGGTTGCTGCCACTCGTCTCCATAAATGAATAATTAGCTTAGCTAAAATTATTGGTTAATAACAATGGGTTAAATAATTAAATTCATCATCACTGTATCTGACAGGACAGTTAACACTGTAAGCTAACTTGCTTACCTCAGGCTTACTTTCCGACATGCAGTTCATTTGGCAGTGTGTCCAGTTGTCAGACTCATGGTGTAGCAGACTTTGAAAAAAAAACCCAGAAAGGTGTGGGGTTTTCATGCCTGAGATCTATAGTCTTCCTTCAGTCTGAGCATTATTTGTTATCCAAAAAGACAATAATAATAGTGAGTTTTAATAACATCAACGCTCCATTCAATGCCAGCGCCAAGCGCCGCATCGCCCTCCACATGACGAGTTGCAGAATTCATCACAGAGGGGCGATTTTACGAGTTTGCCACGTAAAAAAGCGGGAGGTGTGCACAATAAACATTGAAAACATGGAAGAGAAAAAAAGCTTGCAGTTGCTTTGATAGCAGAAAGTAATAAAAGGACTTTGTTTAGTTCTAAGCATTTTCTTGGTGAATTTTAATGAGTTGATATTCATAAACGATATTATTTAATTAAAAAGAAATTGAGATATTCAATGTCTCCTTCACGATATATATATCCAATTACATCAGAAATTGATTTTGCATTGAAAATTTAATTTTCAATGCGAAATCAAACACTTTTCTAAATTCAAATTGCTTGCCAAATGAAAAAGCAAATAAATAAAGTGACAAAATAATATATGTATATATACACGTAACCACCTTTCCAAGAATCCGGCAAGAATCCTTCTAAACATGCAGGCGGAAAATTACTTGTATAATAGTTTTTATTGCTTCATTTGTATATGTAAAAAAAATATTATTATAATGACAATAACTGAAATATAAATCATGGTTCGAGGTACAAAAAACACGTGTTTTTGTATTATTTTACAGGCTGCAGAGTTGTGGTCACAATAAACTGCTCCATGGAAATAAAGTGAACTGAATTCAAAGCATCTCCTGAGCAGAGATATCAGAGGTCATTGGAAGCACTCACAAAAAAATAATAATAATATTGGAAAGCAGAAACAAAGTGTGAGATCTTTAGATGAGTGTTCCACGAGACTGCGTGCCTCTGTATCAGCGTGTCATATATGCCCATATACGGCCTTTCTGTCATCTGTACTTAATACTATAATAAAGAGTTTCTTCAAATGTGTGTTTGGTGTCTACAGGCAAATTATTTGTTATATTAATTTGATCATTTAATAGATTAATGGGAAAACGAGCCAAATATCATCATTACATGGTCAAAAGGTATCAGCTATTGGCAATCACTCTTACCATCATTGATCCAGAGATCATTGTCTGTTTGCTACCAAAATGTGCATTTCTCTCTATAAATTAATAAAACGTTCAGACAGTCTCTTGCTGGTTTTTCCAAAACATTCAGAATCAATTTTTCCGGTGTCGCTGTGGCTCACTTGTAAAAATTATATTTTAAAGGCTCATTATTATGGTTTAGTATTTCTCTGTAATGTAGAACAGAGTTCGCAATGTTATTGATACCATTCTATGACTGTTGCAGACCACGTACACCCCTTCATGGCAAAAGGTATTCCCAGATGGCAGTGGCCTCTTTCAGCAGGATAATGCACCCTGCCACACTGCAAAAATTGTTCAGGAATGGTTTGAGGAACATGACAGATTTCAAAATGTTGACTTGGCTTCCAAATTCCCCAGATCTCAATCCGATTAAGCATTTATGGGATGTGCTGGACCAACATGTCCGATCCATGGAGGCCCCCACCTCTCAACTTACAGGACTTGAAGGATCTGCTGAAACATCTTTGTGCCAGATACGACAGGACACCTTCAGAGGTCTTGTGGAGTCCATGCTTCGATGGGTCAGAGCAGTTTTGGCAGCAAAAGGGGGACCTACACAGTATTAGGCAGGTAGTTTTAATGTTGTGGCTGATCGGTATTAAATATTGTACGAGCAGCATTTATATTGGTCGACCTTAGGGCTGGGCGATAAAACGATATATCGCGATAAAAGAAAATCCACGTTAAGCTTTGAGGAATTTTCGATATTTACTGCGTGTTGCTAAAACACAAGCAGTTCGGCTTTCTCAGGCTGCGTTTCCACTGGGGCGGACGAAATCCAAAATGAATTAAACGCTCTCAGCTTCGCTCACAACGCGCCAGTTGTAACATAGGGGCAGACTGGATGAACTTGCTAATGCTAGCTGCCTTGCTAACAATTAGGTTACGTCGGACACTGGATTGATTCCATCCGCACCGCAAACTTCATGACTTCCCTCTCATAGTCTCTAGTAAAGAGCGTGACAGAACAACAGTGATGTGGACAACAGCTCTGATCTTTCTGCGCTGTAATCTTGAATATTGTTCTGTAACAAACATGCATCATTTATGTCCTGTCCCGCTCTGCACGCGTTTCCTCTTTTCCCTGCATGTGTGTAGACAAGCGCCGCATGAGTTAACGTGGTTTCAAAGCACCTTTTAGACCATAACGTTTTCCCCTTCTAAATGTATCTTTATTAATCAGCATGTTACGAGCCTTTAATAATAAACAAATCTATTTCTGTTCTAATTGTGTGAAAATTAATTAGATGTCTGGAATGGATAAGGAAAGACTAAAATTACTAGTTGGTAGACTAGTCTCATTCAGCATCATTCCAGTCACAAGGGCTTAAATGCCCCATACTTGGGTATCTGAATCTAAAGAAATATAAAAAAATATTTCAATGTAAAAATATTCCAACAAATACTGGACTGCTGTCACTATGCTTCAGAACAAACAGATGATCCTTTAACATTCATTTTCAATTAATAACTACACAATATTTTTATATTTTGGTAAAAGATCCTGCAGACTCCACTGCTTTTGCCGTCTCTGGACACCCTGTGCAGTTTTGTAGAGACTATTTTGACTTTAGAATTAATATTTTACTTTTCTTCCATCAACTTTGAAAAAAAGAAAAAAAGAAAGTGCAATGTGTAAATGTTTATCATGATAAATATCGATCAATATGAAAAAGATTATCGTGATAACAATTTTGGCCATATTGCCCAGCCCTAGTCGACCTCTATTGAGATGTCAACAAACATGAAAGACTGGCTCAAGCCCATTATTGCACAGAATGTGAAAGTAATGAGTTTCCACAGTTTGGGATAAAACATTTTTTTGAGAGTTTATTTTTTGTCTCCTGATTTCCAATGCCTTGCTCTCCTCTTGTACTCTCTCTGTATTTCATTGGCTGTTGCTTATAACCGGTCTCTCAACCTGATGACTCAAGCAGTTTTGAAATCCGTCGTAGCATCTGCGACTTGTGAGTCGCAGGAGTGCGCACACTACATAACCAGGTTTTCGGATGCTGCCTTAAGGCTGGTTACATTTACCTTTGGAATTTCACAGCTCAACCCGCAGTAGGCTGATGTTAAGCATGTGTGAAACCCTCAAAAATGACTTGCCGAGGAGCTTCTTTTTCTGTGTTGCACTTTAAACTCTGGGAAAGCGAATTTATAAAGAAACACACTGCTAAAATTATTTCTTCGTCCACTGTGAATATTCAGGGTAATTATGTACAAAGCACTGCCCAAACCAAGCGGTTTCGTTTTGGTCAATGTCACAAATTCATGTGCTAAAGCTCACAAAACTTGAACCCCCATGTGAAATTTGCATAGGGAAATTTGATAAGCAAGAGCTTACCGAGATCGGCTCCCAGAGGAGGAGCGTCTACGCCGTGGCTTGTCTTCAACTAGACGAATCTTCCTGCCATTGATATCCGTTCCATCCAGTTTTTCCAGAGCTCTCCGCATATCAGAATACGAGCGGAACTCAATGACCCCCTCGTTGGCACGCTCCTTATGGGCATCTGCATAGGTTACCTCACCTGTCTGTCTCATGAAATCCTGCAAACAGAACCAGTTTGATTGTGAACCCTTTGTCATAACAGGTAGATCGCATTTAAAAATTCTAAAAAGATTAAAAATACTGAATAGGTGTCAGAACGACATCCGTGATATTATTTCTGGAGTTTTTCCAGACGTGTGTATTTTAAAACTTTTAACTATTTTTAATGACAATGGAACTGACCCTACTATGTAAGGTGGAAAGTGTGCAAACTGGGATTCAATGTTAATGTGTATTCTACCATGTTTACCTTGAGGTCCTGCCAGCTGCAGCGGCTAGACAGATTCTCCACAATAAGCCGGAACTCCGTGCGAACAGGAGGGCCGTACTTGTCCCTACCAGTGCGACTTCTGCTGCTGTAACCACCTTCAGAAGAGAGGGGATGGAGTATAGAAAGATCTTTTTAGGACACTGAGAAACAGAGGACAGATGGACGCCACTGACATTAACTTTAGAACCTAAGACATATTTGCCCTCCGTTGCTTATTGCCAACCTGTTCAGTCTCAAGAGTCGTTTGCTGCCACCCAGAAAAGACAATACTATTTGGATAAGAGACAGTAACTGTTAAGGCACTCGTAAAGCTTAAGACACTCATTCTCGGTTCATTCAGGGCAAAAATAATTTTTTGATTACATTTAAATCTTTAATGTTTAGGTTCACACACCCTTGAATGGACATCTCTGACTTGCCCTTCAAGAAATGCTAGTGTAACCCAATGTCTCCATTTCAGTTTTATATTACATCTTGGCAAGAGGCTTTCCATATGGACAACATAGCAATAACTAGTGGCATCCTCACCATCACCCCTGGTCTATTGGCAAAAGGCTGAGGTCATCTTGGCTTCCGGTTAGGTCAGCCAAAGCATCAAGGGGCAAAGGTCACACACACATTGTAAGGTGAAGAGGCCAAGGCCAAACCCGTCAGGTAGTCATCTGAACCACAGCCTCAGCCCTCACTGGACTCTTTCAAATTGAAACATCAAGGACTTTGTTATTGTGAAAAAACAAATTAAACTTATACATGGACTTTGATGCTTTCCACCGGGCTATGATATCTAATAAAAGAGTAAAAAAACAAATGTGGGAAAAGGAGCACAATCATGCCAAATACCGCCAACACACAGAAAGAAAACACTCCAATAGATTAAAAGAAAGAACAAAGTCTAATTCCGTGACTTACAATCTACAATATGCAACATTAAAACGGTTGTATGTTAACTCAAATGGTGAAAAGTGAATATGAAATCCTAAAGGAGAATTGGCAACCCACTTGACAAGGCTAAAAGTTTCAAAGTAATTTTTTTTATAGAATGACTCAAACTATAATAAATTCAAAACAGTCTTAAAGGTGCAGTATGTAAGATTCAGAAACCTTTGTTATTAAATGACACCTGTGGCCATTAAGTGAACTGCAGCCAGCTACCCATTGCTCGTGCATGTGGCCAAAACAATGATGTAACATAGAGACAACATGATTCATATACGTGCTAACAGATGAGGTAGCATAATTAAAATTACAGTTATGATTGTTTTACTACAAACTTTGTGACTGTATAATATATTTCACTCTCCAGTGATGGAACAGGGCTAAAACAAATTAGGTCAGACTATGCAAGACTGTAGTTTGAAGTAATCACTTTTCTTTTTTTTATGACACATTAACTGAATTTATACCACAGCCTATGTCAGCATTAGCGAGCTAGCCAGCTTTATCAATTGCGGTTAGCTAAATTTGGTGGATGACAGTAGCCGTTTATAAAATAGACTGTACATTATAAATATGTTGACAATTCAGTATTGACTTGATTCCATTACAACTGCTATTGTTTTATAATAATATAATGTATATATTTCTGTATTGCCAAGTTACGTTATCTTGAACATTGTCTAGCATTCATTACACATGATATTGTTGTTTAGCTAAAATTACACAGATCAATCCTTATGGTACTATATTTCACATGCTTTGCAGTTATGCAAGCTTACCTGCCCAATAAGAATGTCAATTCGGGGTCAGTTTTGATATCCAAAACTAAACAAAATTCCCTCCAGGAATGAAATGCCCTGCCGATGTTCACTCAAGTTTTCACTCAACCACGATCATGTCCCCACTTAGCCAGATGGGATTCAGTAGATAAATGTTTTTTTTGTGTGAATACTCCAGAGTTTGTTGCGCAGGGAGCCAGATGTTTGCTGGATTCCATCTCTAGGCAGTCTGCAACACTAGTTAACTTTATCTTAGTGTCGCTGTTGAATAGCAGAAGAGAAGCTATTCGAAGGCAAGACCCTCGGGAGCACGCATAAATGTCACATCCTTTGAATTTTTCCGGCAAAACAGACCCACTCCCTTCGCATGAAAATCGGTCTACAAGCTTTAACAGGCAACCTAGGAAGGACTCATTTTTTAAGTTGCGTTACAACCATTCACACATTGGCAAAAAAAAGGGCAAATATTACATGAACATTGTTACATATTGCACCTTTAATTATAAATGTCACTTCAGATTAGGTTTCTTTACCAAAAAAATTAATACATTTTAGGAAAATGCTGTGTATTTTTATAACTTTTTCAGTTGCCCAAGTTGCAGCTCACCAGCAAGGTGTTTGACTTAAATGCAGATACAGGAAACTTTAATATGTAAAAAATCATTTGAAATCAAATATGTTTAAACTGATGAACTATTTAGAAAGAGAGAAAGTCTTGAATTTTGAAAGCAGTATTAGGCCTGGGGGAACTTGGACAATGAGCAGCAAGTTATTTTCAATTATATGATGATTTATGCTTGTAATTATCTGTAAGAAATCTAGGTGTACAAAAATAAAAACAATGGCAAAGAATTTCAATTAGTGTATTAAAGCCAATCACTTTCTTAATAATAATCAAAGGAATGATCAGCCATCATTAACATTAACTTTGTACAACTATGACAAAAAGTTGTGCCATTTCACACCTCATTACATAACTGAAATGACGGCACTTACTGCGGCCACCACTGCCACCTCCATAATAACCCCCTCGTTCATAGCTATCACGGTCTCGGCGAGGACCCCTGGCGTGCTCGACCATGACTCGCTCTCCACACAGCTCTTTTCCATTCAGTTCATAGACTGCATCATCTGCATCACGCGTGTCTTCAAACTCAACAAATCCATACCTACACAGAGAAGCAACATTGAACATGACCAGGTTAGAAAGCAATGTTTGATTTATTGCAAAGCCACTTAAACTCTTATGGGGGTAGTGTGGTGTAGTGGTTAAATATCTGATAATCGTAAAGTTGTAGGTTCAAGGCCCAACGTCAAAACTAATGACAAATCAGATTACTCCATAACCAAATAGACAGTCGGTAATTAGAATGATAAAATAGGTAGTATAAGCAGTAATACTAATGCATGGCTTAAATTCATTTAGTTCCCTTGGTGATTACAAAAACGTCATGCCTTCGCCAGGAAGTTAAAAAGAGAGAATGAAATATAAAATTGCAAAAGGGCTCCGTTCTTTCCCACTAAAATTACTTGAATTCACATTTTTTTTCGGCCGAACAGTGAAGCCATCTGACAAAATCAAGATAACTTCCGCCCCCACTAAGCACCGCCCAATTCAGGATCCTGGGCAAATGTAGATTTCAATTCTACCAATCCTGTTTCTTCTGTTGAGAAATGGAGGCGCTAGAAATTGCAAACGTGGCGTGTATCAGCAAAGTACTTGCTTATAAACAATTAACTGCTTAAAATGACTCCTTATGACAAAACTGTATTTACCTGCCGAATCTAGTTCAATATTACCGAAGACTGCAACACATGCACATCAGTTTTCCAAAGAGGCCCGTTAGTTTTGCTCGCATCACAAGATAACAAAGTAACGTTTAGATCTTGAATCTAACCTACAATTCAGTTTACGATAAAAGCAGACACCGCATTAAGCAGCGTGGATGAGTTACTGGAAATCAGTGATTATATAACACAAATGCACCACACACTTTCAAGCTCCGTTCATGATAATGGAAGCGTGCTCTAGATTTGCATGAACTCACCCATTTTTCAGATCCACCTCCAGCAGCTTCCCATAGCCGCTGAAAAACCTCTGGATGTCTTTCTCACGGACATGATAACTCAATCGTCCGATGTAAACTCGAGGCATGTTGATGTAGTCTTAAATCAGCAGCCGTAACGTCGATTACATTCAATACAGCACATGAAAACAGACACGATTGGCTTTTGTTCTCTTTTCAACCGGAAGCTCTTTACTTTCAAAATAAACGCCTACCTTGCTAAATAAAAGCCCCCACCCTTGAGGTAATCCTTCTCATGATCACGCAGCGTGTTTTCATGAGCTGAATGGGAAATTAAACAAAAAGTTAAAATGTGACGAGACTGCACCCAAACAGACTCCACTTTTAGTCCACACATGTAAATAATCTATCCATTTCTAAATTATCTAAGCAACCATGTGTAATAATGCAATTACCATGCAGGTAATTGCATTATTTGCTATTACCTGCAGAAATAATGTCAGCAAATAAAACAAGTGATCGAACTAGCAATCCTCAATTAGGTCATTTGAAGTCTTGTTTGAGATGGAAACTCTACTGAAAGCAGCTCTACTGAAAATACTAAACCAGTACACTTAAAATCAACGTAATACATTTATGTTTGAGATGAGAACATAATCATATTGTATTACATTCAAAGTAAAATTCAACTCAAAAAAGTGAAATGAATACATTGGTATGAAATTATTAAATGGATTCAGACTTCAAATGGATTGTGTCCACTCAACATAATTTTTACAGCTTGCTCAATTTACTTAATTACAATTAGTTAATCCAACACATTTCTTTAGCATTTGGTCTTAATTTAATTTTATTATGCACAATCCATCTGTTTACTTAATCCAGTTTTGTTGGAACAATGTGAATAATATTTGTTGCATCAAAGCATTGCTGAAGCCGGGCAGGGAACTTGCATTACCCAGCATGCTTTGCATGGGACAGGATTGGGAGAGTACATTTTTTAATTAAGTGTTATTTTAATGTATTTATACACAAAATTAAAGAAGTAGGAGACCGTTTAGAGAAGTTTCTGTATTGGTGGATTTTTTTGGAGGTTACCATTGTGGATAAGCATGGAGCTAATGGTTAGACTGAGGATATGGGTAGTTTCCCATGCTTTGGAAATAGGAAAGTAGAGGTATTGCTGTCTAGGTTAAGACTGGGACATACAGGGTTAAACTCAACACTGGCAATTATGGGGTTACATGAGAATGGATTATGTGATGTGTGTGGTGTATCTGAAAATGTATGTCATGTTTTATTTATTTGTAGTAAGTATAATATTTTTCGGGGTGTATTATTCAGTCATTTGGAAAATGGAGAGGATAGAATGAAGAATGAGGATATTCTAGGAAAAGGTTTATTGAACAGACAGATATATAGAGCACTAATTGCGTTTATATATGATTCAGGTTTGGGTTTTAGAATATAATATGTCTGTAAAGTTGAACCCGCCATGGGGGCTGAGTGTGGACGGAGGAGCTGAACACGCAGCGCCGGATGAAACTCAATGAAGCTTCTCTTGCAGGTACTATAAATACTGGTGATGTGTGTGGGATGATATAGATATTTAGTCAATGGTCCATTGGTAGGAAGGAAGAGGAAACAGTTTTAAACTTCAGACTTATCACCCAAGGTTCATTTGCTATCCAGTACAGTAGGTGGCGATAATGCTCCTTAGGAGTTAATCGCCATTAAACAAGAAGAAGAAGAAGTAGTTTCCCATGCTGAATTTAAAAATGTGTTTTGCTTGGACATGAGGCAAATCTGAGGGATCATCAGCATAAAGGCTGATTGAGGATCAGCATAAATCCTCAGCAGCACCATATTTGTTAAAGAAAAAAAAAATATTATATGCTAATATATATTGTTGCTGGCTCGTAGTAAAATGTTATTTGGGTAATCAAATTTGAGTTTAACTCAATTCCTTTGGGTATATTCAACACAAAATATTTGAATAAAGCACACATTTACATTTTATATTAAGGAAACTCATGTGTGAAACCGATGTCCAAAATGTAATTATCTAAAACCAACAACAACAAAATGTTTCAGTGCAGCTAAAGGAGAACTTGTTGGGAATATACTTCACCAAATTGTAATATTACGGAGTACAATACAAACAGTGAGTGCAGAACTACCCAAGATTATTTCTTTAGAGGAAGCATTCTGCATGAAAGTTCCAGAAGAATAGAAAAAAAAGACTGGATGATTGAAAGGTCTGATTTCTGTGTACATACTGGAAACATGTCCAAACTTTCCACAATTCACTTTATTAAACAAAGAGGTATTGTGCATTGAAATCAAATTCATGTCAAGATTTGTTCGAGCAGAGGATGTGTCAGCATTTTTTTTTATTTATCTGCAAATCATATTCACACACACACACACATCCAGGTTTGCACAACATTGTCTATTAATAAATGTAAGCAATAACAGATCAACTGTGTTTGAAGCTGTAATTGCTATTATAAATGTGAAATAGAAGAATGATGATCGCCTTTGCTATTAGATTAAAAATACATCAATAACCAAATCTACAAATGACAAATTT
Source organism: Xyrauchen texanus (assembly GCF_025860055.1). NCBI lineage: Eukaryota > Metazoa > Chordata > Actinopteri > Cypriniformes > Catostomidae > Xyrauchen > Xyrauchen texanus. The sequence goes on along the minus strand of NC_068300.1, from coordinate 40,584,794 downwards.
ATAAATATGTCAAAGTGCTTTTAGTCATTGTGTCTATATAGATTTAATTGAGCTTTACACAGCATAAACATCCATGCAAATTAATTCTCTTTGAAAACCAAAAGAGACAAAATGTCAAAACGTTGTGTACACAAGGAAATGAGACATGAGTTTGCATAATTTGTCTTGATAGGCAGCAAATACAGTTCGGTAGACAATTTTAATGGTTTATAGCAGAAATAAAAACAGCATTTTAAAATGTTCATCTTACCTACTTCATGGTGATATGATGTGATAAAGATGGATGTTTAAAGAATATTGGCATACTTTAATATTCAAAAGAAATTTCCTTTTACATTTACTTGTCAAACAAATGTCTCTTATGAAAAACACCATAAAATAGACAAAGAAACTAATAAAAAACAACAATGAACAATACAATTGGATAAACACAGTTTGAGTAAAAATAAACATAATTTGTTGACATGCTTCCCATGTTCAATCTTTTATTTTACTCTCCAAGAAATCTTGGATTTTGTTGATTTTCTCTTCTTGTTGATCCAGGAGATCCAGTATGACTCCCATGGGAGTCTTCTTTAGGCCAACACCTTCAATCTTGTTCTCCAACTTGTTCTTCATACTGCGGAGTCTCAGTGAAGCGTGGATCAGGATCACTGTGGGGTAAAACAGAGAATCCACTGAGTTTGCACTATAAAATGAAAAATTGTTTAATGTTAAGGCAATTTGAAGGGTTTATTCTACCATAATGGCAGTACATTATCTTCTTACATGGCTACTTACCAAATGTATAAATTACTTGGACATAAAATACTTATATTGAAATAGTTGAAATTATTTTATTAGCTTCTAGATTGCATGGAGACAGAACACGAGCACAGACTACTTGAGTGTCTGATTCATGTATCTTAAAACCAGTATAGGCCATAGCCCACTGTCCTTGACGCTACCAGAAAATAGAGGCTGTAGAATCCTTTCTGCAGGCCAGTACACTACATATCGCATCTTTGGTGAGGAGACATGGAACCTCTGAGAGCAAAACTGACACATAGCAGTGTACAACTGTTCAGTTTCCAGCTGAAGATCACCCGAAGACCAAGCTACGCATCCGTATAAAAGTCCAGAGACTGGTGACCACAGGGGTCCAGGGGCGGTTGTACAGCATAACTGTGTTTTTCGGTTGAAACTGGAATTTTTGTGTGTAGTTTTATGTCACAACCAACCAAAAGGGGGTTTGAAAACTTTGTTTGTTGCCGTTCGCTTCATGCCATGATGGTCACAGTAGTTTCACTGTTGAAACCTGACAATGTTATTTTTCCCGGCTCGTCGACAGCAGAGAGCGAGAGAGACACTTTAGCGGACCTTCTTCAGGCCTGAAGCAAGCATCAGTATTCAGACAAGTCACCAAAAACAGTAAAACAGGCACTGAAAGTGACCTTCATGCCACCAACCAGTTTCCAGTTTGCAACACCGGTTAAAGCAAGAGGGCTGTATTGGGAACATGGGTGTTTTTTTATTTTCTGCCCAGGCCTTCTAGAGGGTCAAGGGAAGAAAAAAAAAGCCCATTATGTCTTATGTCGTTGTTTTGCAACACAGCGGTCTCCTGACACGTAACTTACAACAGCAAGACATAAATTTGTTCCTGGCTCGTGACGCCGTGGAAAGAGGGCTGGTATGTGACATGAAGGCACCTTAAATTTCTGTTTTGTGACATGGCAGTCTTCTGGAATGCTGTCAACAATAGTAAAAACAAGGTGAAACCATCATGTGTTACAGAGGTCACTTTCTCTTTCCCATCATGGCAGGGAATGTGAGAATCGAATTCCAGAAAAATGTAGCCAGGGATGTTACTCCACAGACACCGGGCCGTCCGTAGACCTGACAATTTCCTGGGCAGAGACCTTGGTAGCCAGATTGCAAATTCATGGTACAGCCCATTTAAGCAAGCACCCCAAAAGGTGGTAACACCAGAGAAAGACTCAGAGGCCGCTAGGTCTAATTTTCCTGCCTGCGGGAGAAAATTACATGCCTTTCATGAGTATGTCTCAATAATGAAAGCTCCGCAACAAAATATCCTTGACATTACAACAGATGAACATGAATGATAGCATTGCGCCAGTACGAGATGCAAATCGCCGTGGGCGCACTAAACAGGCAAAGTCACTTGAGACGGAGAAGAGAGACGTACGGCTCAAGCCGACAGCAAATGATCTTCAAACTCTTTGTGCTTTAGATCCAGTCCCTGTTCAGCTCCCTTGTGTGTTTCCTCAGGAGCTGCAGAAGGAATAGTGGAAGGAAAGCAGCTTCAGCTTTCAGAAGGAATACAAGTTGAGAGCAAAGCATCTTGAGTTCCATGTGCTCACAGTGAATGCATTCAATCTCAGCAAGAGCATGGACTCATCCCAGCTTCATATAAGTGCTCACTTTGGTGCCATGGAGTCAGATTTTCTGTTCTTCAGTGCACAATTTTCTCTAAGCCAGTGTTTGTTCCAATGACTCACATCAAAGCGAGGACTATTAATTCTCCAAAAACACGCAAGGACGTTGTTTATACGGAGTCGATTTCCGAAGCAATTGTAATAATTTTTTCCCCCAAACATTACAAGGGTCCGACGGGGACAGCTGCACTTTTTGAGGCTCGCAATTTCTCACCCACGAGGCATTATCCCCACTTGTTCCAGTTCCACGGCATCCAGATTTGGAGCTCAGTGTGTGGGAGCCATTTGGAATTTTGGCTTTGTGTCTGAGAAGTTTGGAATGCGAACGGACATCAGGTTCTTCCTCGTTTTTGTTGCCCTCCCCCTGAGCGAAAGTACGAGTTTCATAGGACATGCTCTGATGCCTAGCTCAGTGGCCATTTTCTGATGAACGAAGCATGCAAAAAAGTTACCATGTGCGTCTTCAGCCATTGCCATTAACAAAACACTGTATGAGAGAATTAATCATTGGAAGGCAAGGAACAAATATGCCCTTTTTACCTATTGTCCTTTTCGGTGTCATTCTGTGAGAATGCACATGAATAAGGCAATGGGGGAGCAGCCTCTTCCTTTCTCTCTCTCCCCTCCCTGTTCAAAGTGAACTGCTCATGGCAGAGGGGATCATGCATGGGCCGGTGAGCCCAGCCACAGGACTAGGGGGCTGGAACAAGAGAATATTCCAACTCTGAGTGCTTTGTCGGTGCCATTATTCTTTTGGCATGCTATCAGGAGATGAGAGGAAATGTAATTCGTTCTTTTCACTTTTGCACGTTCGTGGACCATGCGGGCGTTCTGGTGAGACAAGAAATGCGCACTGCAATCTCTGCTTGATTTTTTCAGTGGTGGAGACATTGATGTCTCTCTTTTCAGTCAGCTGTTGGATCTACACATGATGGTTTTACGCCCTACCAAGCGCATCGCGTTAAGGTATGACTTGGAGCTAATATTGGCGCCGTTTGTAATTTCCCTTGTATTTTCCTCCTGCGGCTCATGTTGGGGAACGAGTTGGTCAAAGAGATGCTTTTGTTCGCAAGGGTGTTTTGCTCGATCCGGGTAATACACGTTGTTCCCCATTATATGCTGGGATCAGTTTAGTGTCTAAAATGTTTTTCAGTACACAAATTTAACCCTGTATTTTACAATGGCAAACGAGCATTGAATATTTTCAGCTCGAGTTTGGGCTCTTCCTCCATGACCAAGGGTCTCTGGGCACACATAATACAACTCAATGTACGAAATAGGTCTACACATGAGCCTGATGGGCTTGATGTGTAACGAAAGAGTAAACTAAACCGAACCATATAAACGTATCACTTTCTCTACAGTTTTGCTCTTTGGTCAGTATCAGAATGAGTTCGCCGCTGGACGTGCTTTGAACGGCCAACAACCAGAATATGGTTCAGTTTCCCCCCCCAGCTTGCTGGGGAGCGAACGCAAATAAACTTTTTTTTTTTCAAACGCTTCCCGAATTCAGCTGCTGTCTCCATGACCAAGGGTCTCGAGATATGCATAACAGAATTCAAATGTTCATCGAGCACAAGTGTACACAAAATATACAATGAACAAACATCACACGTTGTCCCCCCCATAAGAATGCTGGGGCCATTGTGGAAAGCCTGCTTGCTCTCAATTCCCCTCCATGTTCACACACTCTTCCCCATTCTATGCTACGGAAGATGGTTTATCTGGCGTCCTCTGCTATAAATACATTGAGTGACTGTTTTTCAATTTGCCTAATCAAATTTGGATGTTTATTTCCATATTCAGATTGTGCCGAAGTACAGGAGCTTTCTCAGATTCGCTTTTGGGGACAAGCATATTAATTTTGTGTTCTTCCATTTGGACTTGCACTAGCACCACGCACTGTTACAAAATGTATAGATGCAGCTTTGACACCCTTGAGGCTTCAAGGCACCCACGTTTTGAATTATCTTGATGATTTTTTGCCCACTCAGAGACTTTGGCTGCCCAACATCGAGATGTCACTCAGCCATTTAGGGCTATGTGTAACCTAGACAAGAGTGTCCTGTTGCCAGGGCAACATACTATGTTTCTAGGGGTTCGCGAGCGATGCAGGCACGTCTGTCTCTAGTTCACGTTCTGTCATTTTGTCAGTGTCTATCGATGTTCAGAGTGGGACTCTACCTGAGAGAACATTTCACCAGCTTTTGGGGCTTCTGCTGTCATTCCCCCGGGCATGTTGCATGCAAGACCTTTTTCAGTGCTGAATCAAGTCAAGTGGTTTTTATTGTCGTTCAACCACATACAGTTTGAACAGTACACAGTGAAACGAGACAACGTTCCTCCAGGACCATGGTGCTACATAAAACAACATAGGACAAACACAGAACCACTGACATATGCGTTCAGTCTCTTCAAAGTGACAGATGGGTGCTACCGAACTCTGATAACATGAAAACAGACCCGCCTTTTGGTGTTGGCCGTTTCATTGGGACAGGTGTGTCGTCCCAAAGTTATAACGACAGACCCATCCTCCACGGTTTGGGGTGCAGTATACAAGGGTCTCCAGCCTACGGAGTTTGGATGGGCCAGTGACAATATTGGCACAAACAGTCTGAAAATGTTCACGGTGCTGCTGGTGTTGAATTAAACACATGGCTGCTGGTGGGAAGCCATGTCCTCATCCGGTCAGACAACAGGACAGTGGTGTCCTACATCAATCGCCAAGGAGGACTGCGTTCTCATTACATGCAGAGACTGGCATGTCGCATTCTTCTGTGGGCACGGAAGATGTGCCATCTCTACGAGCAGTGCATGTCCCGGGCTGGTTGAATTTGGGGGTGGATCTCCTGTCCAGACAGGGCTTGATGTGCGGAAAGTGGACATTGCATCCTCAGATTATGGAACAAATCTGGAGAAGGGTCGGCAGAGAGGAAGTGGACCAGTTCACTTCGAGGGAGACATCACACTGTCCCCTCTGGTTTCCCCCTCGCCCCGGCAACGCTGGGCATTGATGCGATGGCGCATCAGTGGCCGACAATGCGTATTTACGCATTTCCACAGTTCAGTCTGATGTACGCAGTTCTGCAGAGAGCTCGGGTGGATCAGGTACAGCTTGTGTTAGTGGCGCCGTTTTGGGCATATCAAGTATGGTTTTCGACTCTGGTCTCTCTCCTAGAGGAAATGCCTTGGGAGATTCCAGTCAGAACAGACATGTTGTCTCAGGCTCAGGACAGCATTTGGCAACCCCGGCCAGACTTGTGGAAGTTATGGGTATGGCCCCTCAATGGGGCACTCTTTTAAATGATTGATTATCCTCCACTGTGGTTGATACCATTTTGAATGCTAGAGCGTCATCAACTAGGAAGCTTTATAAGTTCAAGTGTCGTATTTTTGCTTCTTGATGTCTAGCACAAGGTGAAAATCCAGTTCACTGCTCTGTCGGTACGGTGCTGGATTTCCAAGAGCGTTTTGGAGGCAGGGTGCCCAGACAATGCTTACAGTTATTGCTGCTATAGCGGCTGAGCATGTGCTCATGAATGGAGTCTGTCATTAGACCTTCTCTTGTCTTGGGTTTTATGCACGGGATACGCAGGCTTGTGTTGTTTTAGAGGCGCTCTTGGTTGCTCCGTTTGAGCCCTTGGCAACAGTCACTGGGAAGTTTCTGACTCTTAAAATGGCCCTGCTAATAGCATTGTGATCGTTTAAAAGTGTGGGTAATGTGCATGCCCTGTCGATCAATCCCTTATGTATGGAATTTGTGCCAGGGTGTTTAAGAGTGGTGTTAAGACCTCGTTTGGGCCATTTGCCCATTGTAGTTTCTACATAATTTAGCTTGTAGACTATTAATTTTCATCCTTTCTTTCCTCCCCCATTTGATTCAGAGGAGCATGAATGATTGCATATGTTTTGCCCAGCTTTGGGAGTTTATGTTGACCGTACTAGCCAATGGCATAAGTCAGAGCAGTTGTGTGTGTGCTTTGGTGGCCGCAACATGGGTGTTTCGGTGTCCAAGCAAAGATGGTCTCATTGGCTTACTGATGCAGTTTCAAGTGCTTACGAAATGCGCGGTTTACCTTCGCCTTTAGGAATTCAAGCCTGTTCTATAAGGAGCATGGCATACTCGTGCCTTCCTGCAGAAAATCTGACTCTATGGAACCAAAGTGAGATTTTATGAAGTCCGTAACATACCTCCCTAGAGGCGTCGCTTAATTGCCACCAGCCAATAAATTGACATGATTGTACAAGGGCCTCAGGCCATGTGACACTCAGGGCATGTCCCAATGCGATTACGCAGCATCTTGTTACCACTCAAGGAACCAGGGTTACATTTCATGTAACTGAGATGGTTTTCAAATTCTTGTGGAAACATTTGTAAAACACGGTCTTCAAAAATACATCGTTATTCAAATGGTTCTTAATTTTTCACTGAAAGAAAAACACAAAGTAACAATGCAAAGCAACAATGCAATCGATATCAAAATCGTAAGAATTTAAAGAATAAGCTGTCCATCAAAGCACACAGCAACAAGAAAATGAATCCATTTGCTGAAAGGGTGCTACGATTAGGGTAGATTTGACTTCCAGAGCACAAGAGATGTTCTCGCAATCCTGAAGAGGAAAAAATCCAGATGATGTGCAATTGTGCCCCTGCTTATATGCACGCAACACAACAAGCGCCACCTGCCAATATGTAATTGCTGTGATTTAATAAGGTTTCAGAGATCTGGGGGCATATAAAGCTGTTTAGAGTTAAATTTTAATTTAAGTGTGTCATAACTCTAAGAATAATGGAATTTTACTCTTATTCCTAGACTTAAGAATAAGTGTGATTCATAAGTGTTAAGACTTGGTCTCAGCTCCTAAATTGTTTAAGAGTGCTGAAGAGGTATTAGTAACGAGTAGCATAATAGCTCACGTTATTAACATGTTCTACGGCGACAACACACTCTACAACAAAGAAAAATGTATGTGTTGGACTTATAATAGTGGAATTTGGGCATATGTATTTTGTAGTTGAGTGAAATTAAATCCATTAATATTATTTTTTATTGCAGCACATTAAACAAAAAGGGTACAGAGCTGAAAAAAAGTCCAAACCGAAACGCTTTAATGTAAAATATAAAATGTTTTATAAAAGCTCATTGTTAAATGTGAGGTGTCAGGTACTTGATACATTGCTTCTACAGTTTAATGTGTTTGAGAGATGTTTTTTTCTTTAACCTAAAATATATTTATTGGCATTTTGTGCAGATACAACATCTTGTGTGTATTATATATATATATATATATATATCAAAAACAATTTTTTAAAATAAAAACAACTGCTTTTTCCCCCAAATCAATTTCAAAAGTCTCAAAGACTTTAGAACAAAACTCTGTCAGTCCTGGACAGGAGTGTGAACATGTGAGTGTGATTGGCTAGAGATTGTCTGCACCTATTGCAAATGTCGCTTCTGTATGGGTATATTTTGGCTAGTCTGGCATGCCAGACTCTTCATTCTCTATGAAGAATCTTGCATTGCATCAAACTGTCCGCCAAAAAGCTTTTTTTGTTTTTTTTCATCGCTCTCTTTCTCATCTGACCCTAGAGCCCATCTGAAGTTCCAGTAGTGTCTGGCAAACTGAAGATGCTTGAGTTTGTTGTTGGATGAGACCAGAGGCTTTTTTTCTTGAAACCCTCCCAAACAACTTGTGTTCATGTTTGTGACATCTGATTGTAGTTGGACACTCTGACCCCAAGACCCAACTAATTCCTACAATTCTCCAGCTGTGATCCTTGGAGATTTCTTTGGTCATTCGAACAATCCTCATCTCTGTGTGTGGAGACAATATAGACACATGTCCTCTTTCAGGCTGATTCTTAAGATCTCCAGTTGATTAGAACTAGTTAGTTATTGCCCTGGTGGTGGAAATTGGTATTTTCAATGCTTTAGCTAATTTCTTATAGCCATTATATTTTGATTATTGGTTGAATTTTTTTTTCCCCCCTCCTTTCGATTAGTTTACTTCAGTTAAAGCAGCGTTTCCCAACCGCTGTGTGCTGTGAAAGATTTTCAGCTGTGCCATGGAAAATTATAAAAATTCCACAAAATATATAAACACATGAAAAAAAAATAAAAATAATTTCAGGGATGCCAACTCCTCACCTTTTGGATAAATTTGCCATTGTGAAACCATAATCGGTAACTTTTGTGATTGTGAAGAGTAATGATTAAATGTGCAAAAGAGACGTTTACACATGTTAAGGGTCTTTCATCTGACTCACATCAGCGCTGCAGAATACATTGAAGTCTATGAAGTGACATCACACCAGAGTGTTTTTCACACACATGTTTTTGCTTCACACATAATGTCTTTGAGAGTACCAAGCAAGAAATATTTAAAACTCTCAATTTTTTTTAAGAGAAATTGAATGTCTCATCATTTCTTCTAAACATAAATTAGTCCTTTTATTACTTTCTGCCATCAAAGCAACTGCAAGCTTTTTTTCTCCCTCCAAAATGCATGTTTTCAATGTTTATTGTGCACATCTCCCGCTTTTTTACGTGGCAAACTCATAAAATCACCCCTCTGTCAACGGAGCATTGACACCTTAACTCAACTCGTGAAATGTGATTTACAATGATGAAAGAACATTATTGAAACTCAAAATGATTATTATTTGTCTATTATTGTGGTCTTTTCTGATAAAAGCCATGCTCAGCAGTTTAAATAGGCTACTGTAGGAAAATGATCTCCTTTGTGTTTATAATTCTTACACTGAAGTCAGTAGATTTGTAGCCATGCAAGTTTTAATAAAGGAGAAGGACGTTATTGACCCTCACTATTATTGTTGTCTTTTTGGATGAAAAATAATGCTCGGACTGAAGGATGACTATAGATCTGCTTTGTTCTTTTAAAATATTAAAAGCTCAAGATTGCTATGGAAAGGGGTGAATGCCACCCAAACCCGTTCTTTATTTCATGGACTCGAGATGAACATACAGTATTTTACTTGAAGCAATAAGCAATACAAGCAGTACACAACATATATATTTTATAAAAACAAATATGTCTTAATATTGCATACCAATTTTTTGCCTAGAGTATTCCAAGTGCTCACATTTTAATTAATCAGTGGTAGCCATTTTAATGCTTTTTATTTTTTGCAAATTGTACATTAAGATAAATAAATAAAAAAAACATTATGCTATTTTGAATAACCATTCATAACATACTCTATAAATGACATGTGTAATTCATTCATTTGCATGTTATGTTTTATTTCAAATAAACTCTAAAGTTAATGAATCACCTCCTTTTTTTAAAATATTAAATGAGATTGGACAACATACCACATATTTTAACTAATTTTGTTTAAAATTCAAGAATCTGAAGGAAACGATCCAAATTCATTTATAATAGTTTTAAGCAAATCCCATTTATGTTCACAATCCAGACTTATATTATTCATTTTAAATGTTACTTTCTCTATTTGGTATACTTCCTAAATGTTTTCTCTCCATCTTTGAAATTGTGGGGGTTCTGGTTTAAGCCAGGTTTTGTAATCTGTTTCAAAGCTGCTATTCTGATTACCCTAAATATATTTTGTTCAGATTTATTTCTTAAGGACAAATTACATTTTACCCAAAATAAGATTTTCTGGATGTATTTCTATTGTGCAATTAAATATTAAATTAAATTGACAAATTATTGGAATGAAGTGATTAGACAGATTAGAGTACTCGCATAGAATTTGACTGCAATTAGCTTTTTTTTCCTCCACAATTTCTCCAACAATCCCCTTTTAACAGCTGTTGTAGTTACTTTGAATAACAGGTGTTATAACAAATCTCATTTGTATCTTCCAAGCATATTCCCTCCAAACACTGGATTGAGTAGTATGGAATGCATTACATGATATTTCTTGCCAGTCTTGTGGACTAATTTTTATTTTTAATTCATCCTCCTACCAACATATAACTTTATTCAGAGTGTCCTGTATATCTCTTTCAAGTGCACTCTTTAAAATTCCTAACATATTTATTGGATTAGGTGTATTGTATCAATTATATAAATTATTAATGGATGCATTTCCTTTTGTATTTCTTTTACTTTAACTTCTGTTAATATAAATGAATATCTAACCTGTAAATACATTTTTGCTAGGTTTGAAAAGATATCCATTCGTTTATCGATGAACAGTTGGTGATATATTTTCAGACCTCTATCTGCCCAAAACTTCAATGTATTATCTAATCTATTTGCCATGAAGTCAGGATCTTTAGCAATTTCTTGTAAATTAACAATATCTTTCTTAATTTTACTATCTTTCTTTTTTCTAACCAAAAGTACTATTAATACAAATATTACTAATAGATTCCCCCATTTGATAAATTTCCATCTTCCTCCCATTTCACTTTAGATTTGCATTCATTCAGATCAATATAGGTTGAATTTGGGCAGCTTTATAATAATTTATTAAATTTGGGAATTCTAGTCCTCCCAGCCTTTTTGACAACTTATGAATTTTAAGACTAATTCTAGGTTTTTTGGTATCCCATATTTATTTACAAAGTAGTTTATTCCACTGTCTAAAACACTTTTTGATACCAACTGGTAGATTTTGAAAATGGAAAATAAACTTAGGCAGAGTATTCATCTTAGTCTCTATTTGTTTTGTAATCAATAGTAGCCTATATTTAGTTTTGAATGATAACCTTTTCAATTCAAATAAATATGCAAGCTTTTATATTTGAAATGCATTTAGGCTTTTAAAATTATTAAGCCGGTGTGTTCTTGTCGTGGGCCTATATGAATTCACTTAAGATATACCAGCTATTATATATCTATATCACAAAGAATTCGTTTGCAGCCGTCGTCTTGAGGTCTCGTAGCAGCCACTGTTTCTTCTTGTTGTGTAAATGTCTTTAATTGCTTTATAATTTTACAGTTATCTCTTGTAACGTGTAAATCATGTGTTTTAAGTCTTCCCAATTTCATGCTGAACTCTTGAGCAGTGTAAATGCATTATATATATATTTTATTGTAATATTGTTTTAATACAATGTCTTGTGTAATGTAATTGAAATTAAATTCCTATTTCCATAATCATCAGCTTTCAATAGAGAGAAATCCTGCAGAGTCTCTCGTGAGAAGTTCTCGCACATGATTGGTTGTGTGCTGCAAATGTCACTCATTCATGTGCACAATCGTGTAATCTAATCTTAAAGTCAGGATCAGTACCCTGAGTTGACAGAGCGAGCTGCATCATGGTACCATCTGGATGTGAAATATGACGGCGCGAACGCATCGCAACGCTCAGTGTCTCTTGAGATTCTGCAAAGTAGTGGTAATATGCTCGTTTATCTCAAGAATTTCCGGTAAAAACAGTTTAGCGTACATATCGTATACCCAACAGGATCTCTTGGACATCGATTCTTGCAATTCTGACATCGTTATTAGAGTACTTCCAGAGATCGTTAACCAACAGGACCTCCGAACATCCCCACACCGACTGGAGGGCTCTTCAGACGGACACGCAAACAACGCCGCAGGGGGTCACGCGGTGGAATTCGACCGAGGCTAAAGCTAACTCCACATCGACTCGCTGTTCCAAGCCTTTTCCTCCCCAATGTTCGCTTGCTGGTGAACAAAATGGATGAACTGCTGCTGTGGATCACCACACACAGAATGATGACTGCAACATCGTGATTTTCAAAGAAACTTGGCTTAACAGCGGAATACCCAACAGCGCAATTGAGCTAGCTGGACACTGCCTCCTCCGTGCGGACAGAATAGCTGATGACTGCGGTAAGACCTGAGGTGGGGGTTTGTGCATTTATGTTAACAAAACGTGGTGCACAGACACCACCATCACCGAGAGTCACTGCTCAGCTAACCTTGAGTATCTCATGGTTAAGTGTACACCTTTCTATTTGCCCAGAGAGTTTACATCAACTGTAGTAACAGCAGCCTACATACCATCGGATGCTAATGCCAAGATTGCCATGAAAGAACTGTATTCTGCTATCAGTAAATGACAAACTCTGTATCCAGAGGCAGCCTACATTGTCGCGGGTGACTTCAACCACTCAAATTTAAAAGACTGTACTGCCTAAATTCTATCAAAATGTATCATGCCCCACAAGAGGAAAGATTTTAGACCAAGTCTACACAAATATAGCTGATGCATACAAAGCTGCTCCCCTCCCCCATCTAGGACACTGTGATCACCTCTCCGTTTCTACTGCCCAAGTATTAAGCACTCATCAAACGTGTGAAACCAACAGGAAGGACAGTCAAAGTGTGGCCAGAGGGAGTTGACTCGGCACTTTAGCAGCGTTTTGGAAACACTGACTGGAGAGTGTTCGCAACACGGACATTGATTCATATGCCTCCTCCGTTCTGGACTGTATCAACTCAAACATCAACAGTGTCACCACCCTCAAACGGATTACCACTTTCCCTAATCAGAAGCCATGGATGAACAGTGAGGTCAGACTTCTGCTGAAAGCACGAGACATTGCATTCAGATCAGGTGATGCTCAAGCCTATATCTTATCCAGGGCTAACCTGAATAGGGGCATCAAAAAGGCGAAGCACAACCACAAGCTAAGGATTGAGGATCACTTCAAGGACAAACCTCACGCATGTGGCAAGGCATCACAGACTCAGGGCTCTACAGTGCGAGTATTTCACTCGCATTTGCCCCTAAAAATAGATATGTGTGAACTGGAAAAATTATTTACGAGCACAGTGTGCGATTAAAGAATACAAACGTAACCCCCCCTTTTAAGATATTTGTTTAAAAATTACAAAACCCACATTCCACAAGTGGAGTTTTCTGTGATGACGCGGTCCAGTCAGAGAGAGAAAGGTGAACAATGGAAAAAAGCAGCGCTATAGGCGACATCACGTTTTATTTTAAGCGAAAAGGAGGAGAAAGAGGAATTTGGTGAGGGGGATTCGCAAGGTTCAACTAACGAAGTCTCTTCACAAGGTTTACCGGAGACGGCTAACGTTAGGGATGCTGAGAGCAAAGCTAACGTGACCACAGCTGTCACTTCAATGTCCACTGTAGCTGGTGGAAGGAGAACATATAGATTCAATGCAAATTGTCTCAAAATGTTCCCATGGCTAGAGTTAAAAAACAACCTCATGTTCTGCAAATATTGTAGAGGGCAGAAACAGGTGGGCAACTCATCCTTTGTATCAGGAAACCCACATCTGAAATGGTGATGGGTCATTTGCGAACGAGTCAGCTCTTGTAGGTGAACGTTGGGAGCCGGCTCGCATATCAGAATCTATTTATACAAATATTTTAAAAAATTAAGATATGAATAATCAAAAGATTTAAAAATAATGACAACTAATTGAATAATATAGGCCTAAATGCCCAAAAGATGCGTGAGGGAGGGCGGAGCCAACTTATGCTGTTAAGATTGTATTTATATGCACTTTGTTTATATACATTGAAAAATTATACTTTAAATGCACACGTGAAATAACATCTTTCTTTTTTACATTTATTTCAATTTGTGGGATGCTGCAGTTTTGCTAATTATTTATTTTTCTTTGATATGGTGCATTATTCTATTATCGGTAGGCTACCGCCGCTATCTCCATGCATACTACACAGTTTGCGTAGGGCATCAACTCCCTAGGAGGGCACCAGAAAGTTCACTGGCTGCCCTTACTCCTTCGCTATACGTAATTAAAGGTCCCGAAAGCAATTGCGGAACATAGACAATCGCTTCACGCTCATATCACACGTAGGTCATCAATTTGGCCAGTGGTGGCCCTGTCTATTATGCTGTTCAGACTGTATTCGTTTTATATGCACTTTGTTTATATACAATAAGTTATAAACTTATTGGAGTGGTGGTGGCGTAGTGGCTAAAGCACAGGGCTGTTAATCAGGGCTGTTAATCAGAAGGTTGCTGGTTCGAACCCCACGGCCACCACCATTGTGCCCTTGAGCAAGGCACTTAACTCCAGGTTGTTCCGGGGGGATTGTCCCTGTAATAAGGGCACTGTAAGTCGCTTTGGATAAAAGCGTCTGCCAAATGCATAAATGTAAATGTAAATGTAATAAACATTTAAATGCAAATGTTTAATAATAGTATTATTTTTCTTAACAAATCAATGCATTTTTAAATAAATTGTGGTTAAGGTAGAGTGTAATTTCATTTAATAATTGAATTCAATTTGTTTTAACACCAATTATGAAAAGAGCCGGAATGCCCATTGTTAATCTGAAAAGAGATAGTGTAGCGAAACTTCTCACGGTGGCATAGTATGCCAGACGGTCAACATACAAAAGCAGCTGGACAACCGATATCCTTTGATTTTAGTAGGCATGGGTTCAATGTGTGATTTGGGAGGTATGTGCTGTACCACAGATGTGTGTCCCTTAGTACATGCACACACACTCATACACGCAGTATAAATATGTATGTAATAAATTGTTTGTTAATAAACTCTGTATTTAATTTTCACTGTGCTCCTAAATTTTTTCATTTTGGAGCGCATGTACTCTTTGGGAAAAAAGTTAGCGTAGAGCCCTGAGACTACAAAGCTATTAACTCCACCCCCCTTGTCACCGACACCCCCTTGCCTGATGAGCTGAACCACTTCTATGGCCACTTCGATAGGGACAACAAGGAAGTGGCCATCAAGGCTGTGGTCTCTGCGGTTCACCAGCCCCTCTCACTCTCCACCACTGATGTGTGTGTGGCACTGAGCAGGATTAATGCACGCAAGTCTGCTGGTCCTGATGGTATCCCCGGACGTGTACTCGGGGCCTGTGCTGTGCAGCTGACTGAGATTTGGACTGACATATTTAATCTGTCACTAGCCCAAGCAGCTGTCCACGTGTGCTTTAAAACCACCTCCATCGTGCCAGTGCTAAAACACTCCAATGCAACAAGCCTTGATGACTACCGCCCAGTTGCACTCACCCCCATCATTATGAAGTGCTTCGAGAGGCTGGTCCTGGCCCATCTCAAGACCTGCTTACCACCCTCACTGGACCCCTTCCAATTCGCCTACCATCAGAACAGG
Organism: Xyrauchen texanus; assembly: GCF_025860055.1. NCBI lineage: Eukaryota > Metazoa > Chordata > Actinopteri > Cypriniformes > Catostomidae > Xyrauchen > Xyrauchen texanus. The sequence goes on along the minus strand of NC_068300.1, from coordinate 40,569,312 downwards.
AGCACAAAGGATGCCATCTCTACGGCACTTCACTCTGCCCTGTCCCACCTTGACAATAGAAACACCTATGTGAGAATGCAGTTCATTGACTTTAGTTCAGCATTCAACACCATCATCCCCTCCAAACTGATCACCAAACTCTGTGAACTGGGCATCAATTCCTCCCTAAGGAACTGGATTCAGGTGGAGCGTGTCACCAGCTTCAAGTTATTGGGTGTCCACATCTCGGAGAACCTCTCTTGGACCCTCAACACCTCTACCCTGATCAAGAAGGCTCACCAGCGTCTCTTCTTTCTGAGGAGACTCAAGAAGGTCCACCTGTCTCCTCAGATCCTGGTGAACTTCTACCGCTGCACCATCGAGAGCATCCTCACCAACTGTGTCACAGTTTGGTATAGCAACTGCTCTGCCCATGACCGGAAAGTACTGCAGAGGGTGGTGAAAACCGCCCAATGCGTCACCGGTTCCCCTCACTTCCTTCCATCGAGGCCATCCAGGGCAAACGATGCGCAGCATCATCAAAGAATGTTCCCACCCCAACCACAGACCGTTCACCCCACTCCCCTCCGGGAGGCTTTTCAGGTCTCTCCACACCCGAACCAGCAGTTTTAGAGGAAGCTTCTTTCCTGTGGCTCTCACCCTACTGAAATTTAGCTCTGCAACCCGGAGACAATTGACCCCCCCAGACAATTTGCACTACCCTATCCCATCCATTCTGTTCTATTTACTTGTTTAAAAATGTACATACTGTAATTACACCTATACATAGCCATATTCTACTGCTCTTCATACTATCCATCCTGCACATACACTTATTCTTACTGTTCTTATAATGTTACCACACTGCACATAGCTGTACATACTGTACAGCTCTGTCTATATGGTTCATACAGAAGATCCATGTTTACTCTTTTTCTTATATATTCTGCTAATACACTGCATATATCTATATTATTCTTACTATTATTTTAATGTCACTGCTACTAAATTGCACATATATGTACATGTTGTTCACACACTGTTCATATTACATAGCCATATTTATTCTGCTCTTATAACACTGGAAATATATTTCTCGCCGCTGGAATCCCTCATGATATAATATTGGGAGGAGGCTTTAATCTTTTGATGGACTCAGTCCTTGATCATAGTGAAGCAAAAGTGTGTAAGCCCCCTAGATCAATATTGTTGCTTCACAGTAGGTGTAAATATCTTGGTCTTGCAGATGTCTGGCGACTTTTGAACCCATCTGGTAGGGACAATACATTCTTTTCATCAGTCCATAAGATATATTGTAGAATATATATTTTTTTTATATTCAAGTCCCTCATTTCATCTGTTGGGGATTGCTCAATTGGAAACTTCTCAGATCACACTGTTGAGTTTAGAATTTTTACCACATATGGAGAAAAATAAAGTGCCAACAATAGGATTTAATGTATCCCTTTTGTAAAATCCTGATTTCCAACTAATGTTAAAGACTGAAATCAATGTTTATATAGAGACTAACTGGTCCTCGGTATCTTCTGTGGGCATGGCTTGTGAGGCACTTAAGGAGGTTCTTATTGGTCAGATCATATAGTATGCCTCATTCATCAAAAAATCCAAAGCACGAGAACTCGTGGAGTTGGAAGGGAATATTAAAAGTACAGAGGCAGAGCTGAAGCGCTGAATGTCATCTGATGGCCTCAGTATTATATCTGTATTTCACTAGTGTCAATTCTCTATTTTGTCACGGAAGGTAGAATTTTGGCTATTCAGGGCAAGACAGTCATACTTTGAGTCGGGAGACAAAGCAGGGAAGATTTTGGCTAGATATATAAAGATAGAGATATATATATATATATATATATATATATATAAAAGAGAATCTTTTTCTAACATTCCCTCAATGAAATCTGCTGGTGGTGAACTTTTTACCTTACCATTGATATTAATAATGCATTTTAAGAATTCTATCGATCTTAATAGTTTCATGTCTTTGTCTACTGATGAAGATATTAGAAAATGTGGAACCATTAGAACTCCCCAAATTGACGACTAAGCAAAATAATTCTTTTGATTATGAGATAACCTTTGAGGACCTTGAAGAGGTAATTAAGGCCCTACCTACAGGCAAATCTCCGGGGCCAGATGGTTTTGCCGCTGAATTTTTTTTAGATCTTATGCTACAGAATTTGCTCCACTTTTGTTAGAAGTTTATATGGAATCATTAAAGAATGGAAAGCTTCCCCCAACCATGACACAAGCGGATCAGTCTGATTCATAAAAAGGACAAAGATCCAAGTGAGTGTAAAAGTTACCATCCAATTTCCATTATCCAGCTAGATGTAAAAATTGTCAAAGGTTTTGGCTAACCGATTAACCCTCTGGGGTCTGAGGGTGTTTTGGGCCCTGGAGAAGTTGCCTTGACATTTGAGCTTTTTTTCAGTTGCTTAAAAACATATTAAATGGCTAAAGTCTGATAACACAGTATTCAGCACAAACTGGGCTACAATAATATGAGCAACTGGGCTACAATAATATGAGCAACATGTGTGTACACGTTTGTAGTTTTGAGAAAATAACGTTTATGCATGGGTTTTGAAAAAACAACATTTTTAAGTAATTGAAATAAGGCCATATAACACATACTAAACATTTGTCCACAAGCCTTTTGAGAACTGGATCTTGTAGCCTAGATTTTTTGCTACAAAATGATGTGAAAACCATCCTGATCACTCATTCATACAAAACAATATAGTAACTGAACTTTTGTAAGACAATTTTAGTGTTGAAAGGTAATATGCAAACGGGCATGAACTATAATGAATATTCATTGTAAATCAATCACAAAGTGATATTTTCAACTATTTTTACAATTTAAAAGAATAGATTTCTATTTGAATATATTGTAAAATACAATTTGTGATCAAAGCTGAATGTTCAGCATCATTACTGCAGTCTTCAGTGTCACATGATATAATCATAATAATATGCTGATTTTCTAATATGTGTATTATATTATAAAATATTTAAATATTTAAAGTGCATTTTACTAATTTAACCTGAACAAATATTTGCAAGCACAAGTTTTGTTAGTTATAAAAATAATATGAATGTTTAGATTATATTTTATCATATTACATATCATACAGCAATTTAAATCATATCATGCTTTAGCCGAAACAGCATTTAAATGCAACTAAAACTTGATTATTAGAACATATTTCAAATTGCAATACTCTGAATCCTGCCTGGCAAGTCTGGAAACAGTTCCACTAGTAAAAAAACACATGTTTACATAAAATAGCATGTCAACTACACTAACCTAAAGGATTATTAGGAACACCATACTAATACTGTGTTTGAACCCCTTTCACCTTCAGAACTGCCTTAATTCTACGTGGCATTGATTCAACAAGGTGCTGAAAGCATTCTTTAGAAATGTTGGCCCATATTGATAGGATAGCATCTTGCAGTTGATGGAGATTTGTGGGATGCACATCCAGGGCACGAAGCTCCCATTCCACCACATCCCAAAGATGCTCTATTGGGTTGAGATCTGGTGACTGTGGGGGCCATTTTAGTACAGTGAACTCATTGTCATGTTCAAGAAACCAATTTGAAATGATTCGAGCTTTGTGACATGGTGCATTATCCTGCTGGAAGTAGCCATCAGAGGATGGGTACATGGTGGCCATAAAGGGATGGACATGGTCAGAAACAATGCTCAGGTAGGCCGTGGCATTTAAACGATGCCCAATTGGCACTAAGGGGCTTAAAGTGTGTCAAGAAAACATCCCCCACACCATTACACCACCACCACCACCAGCCTGCACAGTGTTAACAAGGCATGATGGATCCATGTTCTCATTCAGTTTACGCCAAATTCTGACTCTACCATCTGAATGTCTCAACAGAAATCGAGACTCATCAGACCAGGCAACATTTTTCCAGTCTTCAACTGTCCAATTTTGGTGAGCTCTTGCAAATTGTAGCCTCTTTTTCCTATATGTAGTGGAGATGAGTGGTACCCGGTGGGGTCTTCTGCTGTTGTAGCCCATCCGCCTCAAGGTTGTGCGTGTTGTGGCTTTACAAATGCTTTGCTGCATACCTCGGTTGTAACGAGTGGTTATTTCAGGCAAAGTTGCTCTTCTATCAGCTTGAATCAGTCGGCCCATTCTCCTCTGACCTCTAGCATCAACAAGGCATTTTCAGCCCACAGGACTGCCGCATACTGGATGTTTTTCCTTTTCACACCATTCTTTGTAAACCCTAGAAATGGTTGTGCGTGAAAATCCCAGTAACTGAGCAGATTGTGAAATACTCAGACCGGCCCGTCTGGCACCAACAACCATGCCACGCTCAAAATTGCTTAAATCACCTTTCTTTCACATTCTGACATTCAGTTTGGAGTTCAGGAGATTGTCTTGACGAGGACCACACCCCTAAATGCATTGAAGCAACTGCCATGTGATTGGTTGATTAGATAATTGCATTAACTCTTTCCCCGCCAAACACGGAATTTTCCGTGTTTTATGAAAAAACGCTTCCCCGCCAAACACGGAATTTTCCGAGTTTCCGTGTTTTAGGTGTTATCACGGTAAGGAAGACCCCTAGCATGTTTTGAAAGAGTACGCAACTCTTTGATCAAAGAAACAGACTGCGATCGTCTCAAACATGAAGTGGAGTATGAGAAGCTCAAAATATCAGACATAAACATGCCTTTTTCTCAGCTTTTTGTCTGAAATGTTGTTTTTTGACAAAACCTACCTCTGTTCAAGTCGCAATAAAAAAAGAACAAATGAAGATAAAATACAATCGTTTTTTTTTTGCCTAAAAGCAGAGGCCCAGATCTTTATTTTGATATATAGCATCTTCATATATTCATGGAAGAAAATATTCTGCGGGCCATTAAATTTTAGCGAAAATCGTCAAAAACCCTGGCGGTGGCTGGCAACTTTTTTAAAAAAACGCTGGCGGGGAAAGAGTTAATGAGAAATTGAACAGGTGTTCATAATAATCCTTTAGGTGAGTGTAATTAAAACAAAATGACTTACTCGTCCGAAACTGTATCCTCGGCTGGATCAAGTCTCTCTTCAAAATACAAACATTCATCTGAGTACCGCGCTTCTTCTGAGGAAAATTTTAACTCTTTGTCACTATCCAGGAGTTTTCTCACTTGTGTATCATGCCGTCTTCCAAACGTGCAGATAAGTGAATGAACTATATGTTTTCAAGGCACAGTCAGGGGCGTTTACCATTTGATTTGATGGTCTCACCACATTAGCGTGTGAATAATGCGCTCTGCTGGTGGGTGTGATCACATTAGAGATAATTCGCTGAGCCAGTAGAAACTGTACATCGCTTTGTTTCATACAGATTACATTGCAGGTGAATATTTGTTTTAAATTTGAATTGTTTTATTTAAAAGTAGACATTTTATGATTTCTTTAGACATAAGTTTCATGTTTGTGTGATAAGTATTCGCAGAGTTTCAGTTCATTTTTTTGCCGCGTTTCAGATATATGCTTGTGAACCCAGAGTCTGCTGAAAGCTCACCCTTTTTATTTTCTTTATTTTACAAAAGCACAAGGTTTTGTTGTTATTTTGAGTGTACACAAATAAAAGTGGACACTTTATAGTCTCTAATGATGTCTTACACTTATCTCTATGCCCCAAATTGACGGATAATTTTTTGTTGTTTCCGATGTAATGATGAAAAAATCCCGACCCCAGAGTGTTATGACATCTCTTACACATATAGATCAGGTGGGGTTTATTCAGGGCCGTAGCTCTTCTGATAACATTAGGCATCTCATCGATATTATGTGGTCAATGGCGAATGATCAGTCTCCTGTCGCTGCCATCTAACTTGACGCCGAAAAGGTATTTGACATGGTAGAGTGGGATTATATTTTTAAGATTTTGGAAATGTATGGGTTCGGGAGTACATTTATTGGTTACTTTATAGACACACTGTTGCAGGATGGATTAATTTCAGATTATTTTACTCTGGATAGGGGCACTAGACAGGGTTGCCCTCTTTCCCTATTATTGTTCGGTCTTGCCCTGGAACCATTAGCAGCCGCGATAAGAAAGGAGGATGATTTTCCAGTGGTGATGGCGAGAGGTATGGTGCATAAGCTTCTGCTTTACGCAGATGATATTTTATTATTTGTCTCTGACCTTACTAGATATATGCCTTGCTTTGAAAGAATTATTAATTCCTTTTTCAAGTTCTCAAGCTACAAAGTCAATTGGTCTAAATCCAAAGATTTGACTGACAGCATACTGTCCAGTAACAGCCTTCCATCCGGGCGCCTTCCAGTGGCCCACACAGGGCATTAAGTATTTGGGTATTTTATTCCCATCAAATTTGTCTGGTTTAGCAAGAGTTAATTTTGACCCTTTAATAAAAAAATTTGAGCGATGTGGACAGGTGGGCTTCATTACATTTATCGATGATTGGGAAGGTTAATTTTATTCTACTACCTGCTACAGTCACTCCCTATAGATGTCTCCCTCTCTTATTTCAAGCAATTTGATAGCATAGAGAATTCCTTCATTTGGAATGGTAAACGTCCAAGATTTCATTTCAACAAATGACATGGGCCGAATGACAAAAGTGGGCTAGGCCTACCCAAGATTTTGTTTTATTATTATGCATTCGGTCTCAGACATTGGGCTCATTGGTCACTTCCACCTGAGACTGCCCCTCCTTAGTTCTGTATTGAACAGGAAGTTATTGCCCCTATTTTCCCATTGCAAAGCCTTTGTATCAATCTAACCAAAGAAATTAAATCGCACCCAGTTATTTCGAATTTCCACATGGACAAAAGTCTCCAGAGGGTTTAATTCAGATATTTATCTAAATGTTGCCTCGAGCTTAAGACTGAACACTAAACTATGTATTACCAAGTCCCCTTTCTGCTGGACAGACTGGATTATGAGGGGGGTTAATACAGGTGACCTGTATGAGAGTGGATTATTGAGAACCTTTGAAAATTTGATTCAACATTTTGGGTTTCCCAGATCTCACTTTTATAAGCATTTACAGCTATGCCACTTGCTCTACACTGTTTTTGGGAGTAGCACACCCCCCCCCCCCCCTTAAATTGGCAGATCCTCTGGAAGTGATTACTGCCTTTGGAAAAGGTCATGAGTCATCAGTGTATAATTCCCTGTTAATTCAGAGTCTGGGTAATGGAGCTTCAACTTATCTTAGAGTATGGGAGAAACATTTAAATATGGGGACATAACCCATGTTTTTTGGGGTGTGTAAAGATTTTTGATTGAGGTTCCAGAATTTTATTTGTGAGGTGTTTGCTGCTCATCTTTCATTTTGCCTCAAGCTCCGTGTTCTAGGCAATGGGACGGTCATTGATGTAGGAGATGGGTTCATGAAGAGATGGGTCCTGGCTGGTACCATGATAGGAAGGCAAGTCAACCTTAGGGGATGGAAATCAGCTGGAGCGCCCTCGTTTTTGGGGTGGTGTGTGGAATTGGGCAGGGTGGCAGCTTTTGAGGGGATGGTTTGTAGAAGGCTGGGCAACACAGGATTATTTAATAAGAAATGGGGTATTTACTTGGATTTTGTGGAGGGCTCATGGAGGAAGACGGTGGAGGGAGATGGGTTATATTGAATGTGTGTGTGTGTGTGCATTAATATTTCTTTATTTAATTTTTTTATTTTCGGTGTCATTATTAGTTTGATGTCAGGCCACTGGGTTGTGTGTGTTTGTGTTGGGTAGGAATATTTGAAGGGAAGGGTTTAGATTTATGTAATGTGATTCCATTTTTCCTGTTATGTTTATTGGAATCAATAAAAATTGTTAATTGCCAAAACAAAAACTGACTGCCTCTGCCAGAGAGCTTCAAATGCGCCAGTCGGAGGCAATTTTATGAGGAGAGATTGAACCTGAACCTGCATGAGAGTGATGACGTAAGCTTGTTGGAAAGATTATGCATCACGTGGAGGAGGCAGGAAGCATGTCATTGTTTACAAGAGGAGCGCTGTACAAAATGTAATTGTCTTTGCTGTAGATTTGTATTTGTATAAGTGTATTGTTCAAAATGGTTGTTTGGTGTGTGTATCCTTGCAGGGGTGCCCCCAAGGGGTGGCCGCCCCTAGTATGATTTCTGCAGTGGGTACTTTTAATTTCAATACATAATGTTAATTCACAATAGTTCGTGAAGTGAAAACACCCGCTGCAGCTACAAAAAACATTGTAGATTGATTGGCGCCCACGCCACCACCAGAGTTTCACTGCCCCTCCCCCTCTTCAATCCCGTCGTTGACTGCTCAGTCAGCGCAAGAAGCAGGACTGACTGACTGATTCGACCACAAGAGAGCATCTACACTTTTAGGAGAGATGACAAATGGCAACGGGTATGTATGCCATAACAGTAGTGGCTTATAGTGAAGACATGAATGTATGCTCTAAGTTAACTTTTCCTCAGTAATGTTTTTACAGTGTTGAATTAACACAAGCGCTGATAAGCTGCAAAGTTAGTTTACTAGCTATGACTAGTCACACTGTGCTATATCAATTTGCAGAGGATGAAGAGAAAATCGACAAGCATCTCAAATTTTTTTAAGAAGAAATGTAGCACAGGGGAGTGCAAGTCTGAGGAAGAAGGCAGGTGTGAGAACACACTTGAAGATAATGTCCAAAGCGAGGCAGAGCAGCAAGCCAGTGAGCAGGCAGAGGCTGCTACAGGGGATCTTGCAGAGCACAGCGAGGAACAGGCAGAATCAGTGATGGGTCCTGGGCCAGCAGGTGAAGTTGAATAGACAAGACTATTTAGGTTACCCTTGTTAATGAAATGGATGCTATGTCCTGATGTGAGACAAACACACACACAAAATGATCCCCCATTTAGCCTTAACAGACTGTAGGGGCAAGTGCGAGCACGCACGCACGCACGCACACACACACACACACACACAATTATGTCAAAATGTCAGTTTTGTCGAGTATTCTCATAAGAGCGGTCTTAAACGAGTTAAATAACGTCTGAAATGAACATAGAGTTGTGAGAAAATGAGATGCCATGTTAGGCAGCGGCAGATCTTAAAGTCACAGTAGCCTAATAAACCAGTTGCTGTGATGTCTGTTATTAATGTTAATAAAAGAACAAAGGCATCAGAAAATTGTAGCTTTAATAAGAATTCATCTATATATAATTTATTAATGCAGGGCAGAATGTTTGATAACTTTATTCAATTTCTATATATTTCCTATCAGTTAGACAGGTAGGAAGGCCACAGGTAAATACAACATTTATTCTAATGGGTTATGTGAAGATTGTGTTCAGTTCACTTAAATTAAAAGTTGTTATTTTCCATAGCCTAATAAATGTTGAAATTGATATAGCTTTCAATTATACTGTAATGTTGAATGTCTATCATTAATGTTTTAAAAAAAACAATTTCATAGACAGTTGTTTTGAACTTGCTGGATTACAAACCGCTATCAAAATGACTAGTTTAATTCGACACCGGCTGCATTTTCACACGCGACAAATTGATTTTGGACTGCGGCTTTAAAGTCATATTGTTACATTAACCAGAAACAAATGTAAACAATATAACACACATTATACTGAATTTTTTGTTTGTTTTTGGTGCCACCCCAAGATTTTGCTGTGGCCTCCACTGGCCACCCCTATAAAAATTTTCTGGGGGGACCACTGTATCCTTGATGCTTCAACCTTCAGAAACCCCAAAGAAAATGCAGGCCGGGAAAAATATAAACTTTTCATCGATTGCCTTTACATGATCATGAGCGATTGAAGCTCTGGCTTATCACGCTGAACCTGGATATCAGTACACTCCTACATTCTATCAAATATTGGGCATTTTACCCCTGAGGATTTCAGATCATCGAAAGGAACAAAGGGTCGATATCTGAATTCTGCTGTTTTTCCAGCAAACTCCAGTATGTGAGAAAACATTGTCATCGTCAGGCCTCCCTCGGGCTCTGCACCTCAGCGCTCTACTCCTCATCACTCGATTTTTAATTCACCGCACCTGCACTCAATTCACTCACTCATTGCTGCATAAATAAATTTGTGAAGCTTCTCTTCTGTGTGATATCACCTGAACCTTTGATTTCACTGTGTAAATCCTTTGAATCTCAAACGCTCTTGCCCTTGGTTTCACTAACTACAACTTGTGTGGCTTGAATTCTTTACGGTCATATAGCCTATATATATATATTTCTGCTAAAGAAAAAGCACAAGTAGATATCGCAACGGCATTGCTCCGAAATAAATGATGGTTATTTACAGCAGTAAAAAGTCTTTATTATTATTATTATTTTTAAATTATATTGTTTTGAAATATTTTTGGACTACTTTGGTTTGTGAATGGCACTTGGTCTGTGGTCTATGCAAGTTTCTCTTGTAAACAATGACACGCTTCAACGCGTGACCTTACCAACGAGCTTAAGTCATCGGTTTCACGAGCGTGTGAAACAGATGTACGGTTGCGAACATTTGTAGTTGAAAAGTAAAGAAGTATTGTTTTGTTTCAAAAAATAATAAATTGTTTGCATTCAGAAGAACTTTATTTTATGCACACTAAATATGCATTTTGGACCGTCAAAAAATGGAGTACATTCACTTGCATTGTTTAAAGGAGGAGGCCTGAAATGAAATCCTAAACTCAGATACTCAGAAACTCATACATCTTGGATGGCCTGAGGGTGAGTAAATTATCAGCATATTTTCATTTTTGGGTGAACTATTCCTTTAATAAAAATGTTCTTGCAATAATAAAAAAATAAATAAATGTATGCACACCTGGCATAAATGCCAATCTCAGTCAGCTTGAAATGTACAGACATTTTTATACTATAGATCTGCTTTGGGTATCTGTTGGCTTTTTAGATATTGTTTGCACAATCGTTTTGTTGTTATCCAATCAGACTCAGAGTACATCAAAATTTAGGCTAGTGAATTAATTTTAGCCAAACATGACCTCACCTCAACAACATTATGAAATCAGAGTTAAAATGTTTTTATAGTGACAGCCCTACACATTTCAAAACCTTCCCTCACTGAAATGATTGATTTTGTTAATTTTTCTGAATGAAGATAAACATAAATGATGAAAGCCAAATTTTAAATGCCATTGATCGATATTCACGGAGTGATGCATTATTTTGTCGAGGGAGGTCAAAATGAAAACTTACATCTATTATTTTGGAGCAAAACTACAGGTCATAAAAAAAAAATGTTTTTTTAAAGAGATATGCAGGTCTGTTACTAATATCGGTTGACTTTAGCACCCATGGTTGCATTACATTCCAAACACTGGAAAAAAATAACTTTTTTGTGATGTTTTTCCAAAGTTGTAGTGCCTATAACTCCAGAAGTATTAAAGATATTGTCACAGGTTAACCTAGTGACTCTATAAACTTCGACTTACAAACATACACCCATTTCACGGATACTGTGCATTGCCGGCAATATTTACATCTGTGTACACATCAGGAACGTGTTATGGATCTTTTGCTTTGTTCTGTCCAAAGTTTGTCACTGCTGTGTTTTGTTCAAGTTTGCAACTCTTTATAGTTTTCTTAAAGTTTGTCATTATTTTCCTAAATGAACAGAATGCCAGAACACGCAATAATTTATATGATAATTACCTTTATTTTCCCACATATTTTCCACAAACCTTATTGCAGTTAAACTTCCCGGGTTCACACTCTGCACAACCAAACCCATAATCCAGGTTAAACTGTTTTTAAAGCAACAGCCACATCACTTCCTGTGGAAGATACCATTTTGGGTGTGATGTCAGAGGAGGGGGGATTTGGAAACAGTTGTGTTTGTCATATACTTTGTTGTTAAACTCTTTTTCTGTTAATGGTTGTTGTTTTAGCTGTTTGGAAGGTTTAAGTGTTGTGTTGGGTGTTTATATTATTTAAATTGATTGTTACAAACGTTTTAGTTTTGTACCTCTGGTTGGTATGCCCTATAGGCGGGGCTTCAGCCTATAAATAAGCTTGCTGGCTTAAAGGATAGCACTTTTGATTGTGAACTTGTATAGTAAGCAGTGTTGCGAACGTTGGGCCATTTGGTTTAGCCAAAATTAGCACATTGATGCTGTTTTCTTTCCGTTTTGTACAGTTTTTATTTATTTTTGTTTCTGCTGCACTGTAAATATTTTAGCACTCTCCAATAAAACACCATTTTGGATTTTGCATCAACTTTTTTGTACAGCACGTCATTTCCTTTTTTTCCACTCCAACTGGTTGGCCTTCCCACAGATATCCTTTTAGGTTCTGGTTCAGAACAAACTTTCCTAATGTTATGTTTATACTTAAGGTCATGTGTGCTTAAATCCCAGAGATATGGGTCTTTCAGGGTGGCTTCATGCAAACTTTAAATGTTCAACATACTTTTTGTTTGAATGGCCAGTTTCAGCCTGACATATCAGCATTGGTTCAAGAAATGCTACAAGTTCGGGGGAAGACTATCTTTTTATATGACCAATGGAAGACGAGGGAGTTATCTCAGAATCAGAATCAGCTTTATTGCCAAGTATGCTTACACATACAAGGAATTTGTCTTGGTGACAGGAGCTTCCAGTGTACAACAATACAAACAATACCAAAAACAGCAGCAAGACATAGGTAATTAAAACAAAAAAGAATACAAAATAAATAATTATACATATACGTACATACACTCACCTTCATACATACCCACATACACACACGTAGTGCAACTCTATCTGGAATCTCATTGAAAACCGTGATTATATTTCCCAGTCCATTTGGTGACAATAGTGGCGCAGAAGTGACACTTCAAGTCAAGAAGTTAAAAATAGTACTCACAGAGCATGGGGAACGTGATACCAAAGATGAACACCATCACTCCTCCACAAAGGGACAGCAGGAAGTAGCTGACACCCATAACACCAACCAGAAACACAGTGGGATTCTTCTTCTTGAAGTTCTTGATCATGGCCTTGTTTTCTCCAGCCCAAACAGATCCCATGAATACCAGAGCCAAAATGGCCCCACCGAGAAACATGCCCAGGGGGTTCAGAAACCTGCATAATCCATAGAATGATTAGGAGTTCAAATGCACAACAACAACAACAACATTTATCACTGTTTATTTCACATCACTTTGTACAGAAGAAGCAGTGCTTTACTGAATAGGTGATAAAGGGTTTCTAATATTAGTGTAACGATGTACTGCTATGTTTTGTTGAGATGGACTTTACATCTGATTTACCACCTGGTTGCTTGTGATCCTTGAGACAATATGTACCAGTTGTGTGGCTGCAGTGCAAATGCATAACATCATGCAGATACAGGCCAGGAGCCAATTAATATTTACATCAACAATCAAAATGGAGAATTTTTTATCTCCGTGTTTTGGAGTGTGGCATGATTGTTGGTGCCAGATGGGATGGTTTGTGTATTTCTGTAACTGCTGATCTCCTGGGATTTTCACACACAAAAGTCTCTAGAATTTACTCAGAATGCCTTGTTGATGAGAGAGGTCAAATGAGAATGGCCAGACTGGTTCAAACTGACAAAGTACGGTAACTCAGATAACCCCTCTGTACAACTGTGGTGAGAAGAATATCATCTCAGAATGCATAACACGTACACATGTTGCGTATGGGCTACAACAGCAGAAGACAACGTCAGGCAATTTATTAGGACCATAATGTTCCTAATAAACTGCTCAGCGAGTGTATATTTTGTGTGCTGTTACTGGTTACCATTTATTTTACAGGTGAAGTGTGTTTCCAAGTCATCTACACACTACAACATTTGTGGATGTTTCTGTTATCAAAGTGAAATCTTGATAATACATTTTCATAAAATTAGCAAAATACATTAATCAACTTGATACACTGCCTGGTCAAAACAAAAATTGCAAACTCTAATATTTAGTTGGACCGCCTTTAACTTTGATTATGGTACGCATTCATCATGGCATTGTTTCAACAACATTATGCAATGTCATTTATTTTTATCCAGATTTGTATACATTTTTGGCAAAGATCTAGTATTGATGACAGGAGAGTCAAACCACTCCGTAAAGTCTTTTTCAGCACATCAAAGAGGTTAAGGCAAGGGCTTATGGTGGCCAATTCATGTGTGAGAATGATTCCTCATGCTTCCTGAACCACTCTTTCACTATTTGAGCCGATTAATCTGGGCATTGGAAAATGCCTGTGTTGTCAGGGAAGCAAAAATCCATTGATGGGATAACCTGGTCATTCAGTACATTCAGGTAGTCAAACTTAATTTTATTGCCACATAACATTGCGGAGTCTAGACCTGACCAATTGAAGCAAACCCAGATCATAACACTGCCTCCAGAGGCTTGTACAGTGGGCACTATACATTTACATTTATGCATTTGGCAGACGCTTTTATCCACCGCATAGCACTTACATAATACATAGCCCTTATTACAGGGACAATCCCCCTCGAGCAACCTGGAGTTAAGTGCCTCGCTCAAAGACACAATGGTGGTGCCTGTGGGGTTCGCACAAGCGTCCTTCTGATTACCAGATTACCAGTTGTGTGCTTTAAACCACTACACCACCACCACTCCATACAAGACGGGTACATTGCTTCATGCCCTTCCCTTCTTACACTGACAGGCCTATCACTTTGGAACAGGGTAAATCTGGACTCATCAGACCACATGACCTTTTGCTCCACAGTCCAATCTTTATGCTCCCTTGCAAATTGAAGTTATTTTTTTTTTTTTCCCAATTAGCCTCACTAATTTCACCTGTTTACTCCCAATTCTGGAAGTTCATCACATTGTGCGCGTGGAAATGCTCTTACGTTCACTATTAAACATAGCCGTGAGTTCTACAGTCGATTTTTTACGATGTGACTTCACAAAGCGTTTTAGGGATCTCCGCAGTGTTGCCAACCATTTTCAATGGAAAGTAGCTAAAGCCTGCTCGAAAAGTAGCTAAATGTCGCCAGATGACGTCATGCGTCATTAGCATATTAATGACGTCATCGTATTTACATTCTGCCTAATTTGTCGGTACTGTAGCCTACTTCAGTTTATAATAACGGTTGTCTCCCCTAAACCGTGCTTATACTGTTTTTATATAAGTATATAGCCGAATGTCCAGTAAAACGGTTCTCAGTTACATATTTTCTGTTAGACAACGGAACGGAACTTAGCTAACGTTACATGTTTATGAGTTTGAAGAAGGTTTATTGTTGTGTTTGGATAAGTAAAATGTATAGAGTCTGTAAATATACGATCTGAAGTCCGAGAGTTCAGAAACCGAACCGGAATGAACTAAAACTCTGATTAGTAGTGAATATAAGCGCATGCCAAGAAAAAATGGTCAAATTAAATGTTTTGAATTAAAACAAAGGAGAAGGCAGCTGCTATGTGATCACTGATTTGTTCCAGCTAACACAGCGTGCACATGCGCAGCTCATTCATGTCTATGTCCGCTGGCGTGCAGTCAACGGAATGTGCTGCTCCTCTCAGCCGCTCACTGAACAGAGCAGCGGGTTAGTAAGACCTCACGCTTGCAGTACTGGCGATATTTGTAATTTGGAAAGTTGCTAAGGTTTGTCGCTAGTCGCTTTTTTGAAAAAATGTCGCTAAAGGGGTCTGAAAAGTCGCTAAAAATAGCGACAAAGTCGCTAAGTTGGCAACAATGGATCTCCGATCACGATCATTCAAGGTTTTCTTTCCAACTACGTTTCTTCTGCAAATCTGACGGTTCACCACTATCCTTCAAGGTTGTGTGAATGCATAATGCGTTGGACAGTTGTTAACCCAATTCCAGTGATTTCAGCAATCTCAGGTGTTTTCTTCGCTTGACGCAGGCCAATAATTTGCCCCATCTGAAACACAGTAACATCTTTTCCACGACCACGACATGGTTGTTTAAGAAATGAGAAGCTACACACTGCATCAGTTAGGGTTAAAATAATTGTTGCCAGCTGAAACATATTAATCACTGCAATAACGATCCAATCATAGACTCTTAAGTATCTGCTTATTTATATCCAAACAGCATGAGCTATATAGATAAAATTATTATTATTATTTGTATTTTTTTTGGTAAGGCAGTGTACTTCAAAATTTAGTAATTCAATATAAAATATGTGTGGGTTATTAAAAGGAGCTGGGCGTCTCTCAGGCAGTTTTGGAAAACACTTGGTATCATCACAGTCAAGCTGGCAGTTCAGTTGGTCACATGCCATGTGACTCAGTGATTCCACACAGCTGAAAACAAAAGGCCTGTGAGTTTGAAATGCCTGCAAGCATCCAGCCAAAGCAGGGTTGGTCCACATGAAACACATTCCACACATGAACTATTATTACAAGACATACTTCACATGCACAGCTGAGAAGAAGCATACGTGATTTGTAGGCCTATGGGTCAATTTGAAATAATGAAAATAAACAAGCACCGCATTAAATGGAGGATAAGTTTGCCAAACTGGGTACGCAATTTAGGGCCGCTACACTAACGATAATAAACATAACTACAATGCAAGCGACCACTTGTTGCATAAATACATGTAAATAATAAAGCAATAAAAGAGCTTTACATACCCGACAATGAGAAACACTACGATGGTCGCAGCAAAGTAATTGGTCTGATAATATAGTAGATTGCTAATGACTCTGTTATTCCATTTACTAAGATCAGACACATCAGGTTTAGAAAATCTATCAATATCAGGGAAAAAATCCCCCCAGGGTCTCAACGGCGCGATCTCCATCCCTGTCACTATGCTTCCCGATCACTGACAGCTGCTGCACCGACAAACGGAACAACAAGCAGCTGGAAGCACCGTTCGCGTGAAACGTAAATAACAAAGTAGGCGGGGCCAAGTGACCCCAAATTTGTTTCTGATTGGCCAGATAACAATTTTCTTCTTTTTTTTTTATTATTAATGAATTTCAAAAATACAAAACAATTGAACTACTTTTCAGATATGGTATAGTTGTTCCAATATGGTATAGTTGTTCCAGTTATTTCTAATCCAATCATTTACATTATTTTATATTGATGTTAGGGGCATCCGCAGTATCGCAGTAACAAAAGAAAAGCTATTTTTTGTCCTTGAACGAAAAAAGGGCTGATTTTTATTTATTGCAAGAAACACATAATTCATGTTCTAATCACACATTTTGGAGGAATCAGTAGGGACAGGACATTTGGAGGAGTCATGGTAGAAACAGGCCAGGAGGAGTCGCTATTCTCAAAGGAAGTTTCAGGGGGGAAATCGTTTACAATGAAAGAAAGACATTCTAGATGAGAAGAATCACATAAGCAATATATTGTAGCTAATAATTATGGTACAAACTGCAAATTGTTATTATTTGATGATTTAGAAAAAGGATTGCAGACCTATCTACTAAATATTTGAATGCCAAAAATATTCTTGGGGGTGATTTTAATTAGACCCCAGATGGTAATTTAGATAAATGGCTTCTGAAAATATTAAAAGACAGTGTGAGTAAGATTATTTCTGGGGTATGTAATAATTTAGGACTTGTTGATGCTTGGTGAAAAATCAACCCCATAAACTCATTTATACATGGCAAAATAAGGATTAGTGCAGTCTATACATCTATAGATGTATGGTTAATGTCAGAGGAGATGATAACGTGTAGATAGCGTTGCTATTGATATAAGCGTTGCAGTTCTATATAAGTCTTTTAACACATAATGTCAATAGAAAGAACATGAGTAGAAATGGATACTGGATTGTAAACCATTAATTGTTATTAAACAATGATTTTAAGAGTGAAGTTTTAGGTATAATTATAAAATACTTTATACAGGGTTCAAGTACTAATATTACATTGGGAACTTATGAAATATAAAGTGAGTAGTTTGGCTTTTAAAATTAGAAAATTGATGGCCAAAACTAAGCAGGCCAAAGAGCAAGCCATCATCCAAAAAATGACTGTCCTTTGCGATAAAAACAGATTTAACAAAGAAGTTCAGTCTTTATTAAATTTACAAGGGTAATTAGATAACCATTATGAGGAAAAGGCAAAAGGCGCTTTCATCTGCTCCAGACGAGAGTGGCTTGAACATGGAGACAAAAACACAAGGTATTTTTTTTGTTTAGAAAAAAGAAATGGTGAACTATTATCGATTAATAGCCTAAATTATGCATAAATAATATTGTAACGGATGAGTTACTGACAATCTCAAAACATGAAAAATAATTACACAATACTAGGAGAAAAGTTTCAGTGTGCTTTTTTGGACCTCTAACATATAGCCCAATACTATTAAATTATACGGTAACACTTTAGAATACTGTATCTTACTTAATGCATAACTAATAAGGAATTACTGCAGAACAAATAGGTCATTCTTCATTAACACTTAAGTCACTACTATTAACTACTAAGGAAGATGTGTTAACTAATCAGTATGTAATAGCATTTTATAGTTGTGTTAAGTAACAATTAGCTAATCAATAACTATTGAATTCAGTCATGCCTCCTGATGAACTACTTTTAATTATCTACTAATTCAGCTTCAGAAGAAATAACTATTGAGTAACTATTATTGATTAGCTAAGTTTTACTATAAAATGCTATTACATACTGATTAGTTAACACATCTTCCTTAGTAGTTAATAGTAGTGACTTAAGTGTGAATGAAGAATGACCTATTAGTTCTGCAGTAATTCCTTATTAGTTATGCATTATGTAAGATACAGTATTCTAAAGTGTTACCAATTATACACACATCAATAGATGGTCCTTATACTAAGACCCAAAGTTTCCCCCAATACTTAGTGCAGGTTGCCAGCTTCAACAGGGCCAGAACCTGTGGCAACCTACGATAGGCGCAACATCAGGACCAATAGTACCTTTTTCACACTCAGGGTTTTGGAATGCGGAAGTAAGATTTTGCAGAGAAAACTTCGACAGCGGTGAATGGGAGATTACAGCAAATATTATTTTCACTTACCCGTTTGCTCTAAGACCAAAAGACAAAATCCACTAATACATTTCAATGACTTTCCAGAAGAGGAAAAAAAGAGAGTAATGGAATTAGACTGTAAAGAGGAAGAAGATGCCAAATTTCCTGTCACTCAGCAGCTTTAATAGAAACTCCCTCACAACTGTGGTAGGCCTAATTATTTTTTTCCTAATTCCAGGGTAATATAACACAAAGCATAATGTTATAAATCTAAATCTAAAAATGAAAAAGTGTGTTAGATTTACGCTGCTAAATAAGGCGGAAACGCCTCATCACAATCCGTGAAAAAGGTCTTGTCCTCTCTTCACAGTAGGCCTATAGATGTTTACAGAATAAAAGAGAAAGTTTTATAAGGATTGCTGGGGCAGATTTAAATTTGTATTTCAGAAATCCTTTGAATTAATTGATATATTTATATTATAATATATGTTGGTATGTATGTTGTATGTATATTTTTGGTATTCTGTCACCAAAATAAATTCCTTGTGTGTGTGTAAGCAAACTTTGCAATAAAGCTCATTCTGATTCTGATACTTTATTGTGTACAAGTGTAGGCTATGGCTGAGTTTGAAATGGGATACTACCCATACAACTCTAACTACTTCTAGGTGACCAGACGTCCCCATTTTCCAGTTTTTGGTGGTCTGTCCCCGACTGAAGCTGTGCCCGGAAATGTCCCCGTTTTTCCAGAGTTCAAGACACCGTTCATAGTGAACTATTACTATGCAAGAAAGCCCGAGCAGCAAAGCCTATAGTGTACTGTTTATTTTGAACAGTAGAGGGGGCTGCTCACTGTAGCAGCTTCAATGAATTTGTCTTTATTTACTGATTACTTGGTCAAGCCAGTTTTGCCATTAAAGGGTAACTAAACACCTGCTCAGAGTCTGACTCCACCCACTAGAAATATTTGAAAATGCTGGAAAAGTGGGTAGACCCCGGCGGGGATAGAGGGAACGAACCGAGTGCGGGGCTGAGCGGGGGGAGCACCTGAGACTCGTAGTGACGGATTAATTGACAGCTGCTGTCAGACACTATGTTATTATTATTCCTCACACGGTCGCAAGACGACATGTACATGAATCTGGCGTGGTGAGCTGGAACCTGCTTACGTCAGCTGTCACCGCTTACGTCACGAAGTACCGCAAAAGCCAATAGGAAAATTCAACTGCAGTAGCCACCGTTCAACCTGAAGAGGGCAGCAGTCAGAAATTTTTACACCATATATTGTAGAATTAAAACACTTTATACACAAATGTCAAAAAAATTACTTGAATCAATGACCAGTACTAATAAAGCCCCATGCTAACAGATCATTAACTAAAAAAAGTTGGTTTAGGGTTTAGTTACCCTTTAAGAACTGGACCAGGCAGTTGAAGAGAATTATCATCATTGTTATAAGCTTCAAAGTAAGGCACATACTAGTTATTTAAGTTATCAAGTTATATTGTTATGTATTTTATAACAGGTTCTGAATTTGGCAGGATTGTATTGAAAGATTGGCCTTCATAATGCAGGATTTCCCACACAGACTGCACAAGATCATCCTGGTCAAAATTAGTCAAATTAATCCCTGCAGATGAACAAATAAAATCAACAATTTTATCTTTAATCAGTGTGTATTGTGTATATCAGCGCAATTGGCCCACCATCCTCTCTCACCCCTCTTGAAAAAGTAATATCACACACTGACTAAAGAAAGCACCTTCTCACATATATACTCATTTGTTGTTTTAACATATACCCAAAATAAATGTAAAATAAGAATATGACATTAATAACATGGAAAAATAAAAATGTATAATAACATACCTGCAAAGAAATGTAGTAGAGTAATTCAGTATATTACAGCATTTATTACATCACATCTTGCAGGGAAATGAGTGAAAAGGAGCACTATAACACTTTATCAAAATAAAAGGTGGTAATTAAGAAAAACAGGTTCATATGAGATACGCAAACAGTTAGGTAAAATAGCATTATTATTATTATACAATATTGAATATCTTTGTTATATGATAAAATGTTTACATTTCTTCACTGTATTTCATGAAATGATGAAGATGCTCAAAGGGCAGGACCCCTGGGCTGTGGAGTCAGCTGCAATAGTTCCTCAGTTTACACATGTGTTAGTTCACTTTTATGCCACAATGTCATCTGTACAGCATAGAAAATAATGAACTCATTGAAGATGAAACAGAAGAGCATTAAAAATTATCAACTTTACCTCCATGTTTGAAATTCATTGAGACAAAGGCTACAGTATTCAATACAGCGTGATACACCACATCATAAAAAGTATTTACATGATTTGTTAAGTTTATATTTTTGCCAGATCAACTTAGATTTACTAATTTGTTCACATAATATAATGTGTTTTTATTGAGGAAAATAATGGCACAATGGCAATGCACTGATATAATGGAAAAAATTATTCCACTACTTGTTAGTTTACTAGACCTTTTTATTTCAAATTATTTATTTATCAAATTTTATTTTAAATGAACTCTTCAGTGTTTAAATGAACTCTTCAGTTTTTAAACTTTAAAAATACTTTTTAAAGTTTAACCAAAATAATTTCTTACAGTGCATAGTACAGCACATTAGCACATTCACCATGGCCAAATACATCAAATCCGATTTGTCCCCCTTTTTAATAAGTAACATTAAATATTCAATGACCTATTAACCACTGACCTTAAAATGTCCCCATTTTTTATTTCAGAAATCTGGTCACCTTAGTGTACAGGGTTGGGAGGGTTACTTTTAAAATTAGTAATGTATTCTAATTGTATGAAATGTATTCCACTACAGATTACAGAATACATGCTGTAAAATATAATTTGTAACTAATTCTGTAAGATTACTCAAGGTCAGTAATGTATTCTAAATACTTTGGATTACTTCTTCAGCACAGGTAGATTTGTTCACTTGTTTTGACTATAAAAACTCTGTAAGACAAAATACACATGTTAAAAATACATTCTCTGAAAAACCTAAATATCTTATGCAGTGTTGTTTATAAAACAAGATCAATCAAATTGATCTTGTTTTAAGGATTTTTTGATATTTTTACAGGAAAACAATTGATTGCATCATTTATATGTATAAATGTTTTCCATCTGAAAGGACTGAATATTAAATGAAACAAATGACAATAAAATGCAACGTAATCTCTTCAGTAATCAAAATACTTTTTAATGTAACTGTATTCTAAATACCAATGATTTAAATTGTAACTGTAGTGGAATACTGTTACTTATATTTTTTATTTTAAATATGTACTCCCGTTACATGTATTCTGTTACTCCCCAACCCTGAGTATGGCAGAAATGTATGAGTAGTATGGTAGTATGTAGTTCCTGAGACTTGACTGCAGCTCAGCGGAGGAGCTTTCTGAGCTGACATGACTGCCCAGGAGGAACACCAGCATTAAACTCATGTGAAACAGTTATTAGAAAGCTACATATGCCTATATGAAGCCCGATACAGTGAGAGGGCTGGGTTTATTTATCAAAAGAATTAAACAAAAACAATATTAATAGTAATAATAATACATCATTATTAATAATATTTATAGCAATCAATTACAATATACAGTTTTTCAGACAATAAGTTAGATTAAATTTGACATTTAGAAATATTTATTTTAGAGGTTAAGAGTATATCATTCATCTAAGACAGAAGAGAAAAATAATAGGAAGCCATCAAATTTAATAATTTATTTAACAGACAAATAATTATTAAGAATATAATAACATTTTTAATTTTCAACAGTGTAATAATTATTAAAATATTATTATTTACAATTAATTGTGTTACATAAATTATAAATGTACCTGTAAATATTTATACTAGTAATATTTACTTTGAAACTTGTACATTTAGAGCATGTTAAATGGATAGTTCAACCAAAAATAAAAATGCTCTCATCATGCCATCCCAGATGTGATTGACTTTCTTCTGTTGAATACAAACAAAGATTTTTAGTAGAATATTTCAGCTCTGTAGGTCCATACAATACAAGTGAATCATGACAAGAACTCCAAAAGCTTTAATCAGCATAAACGTAATCCATCAGACTCCAGTGGTTTAATCAATGTCTTTTGAAACGATCCAGTTGGTCTTGTGTGAGAACAGACCAAAATGTAACTACTTTTTGTCCTGAAGGTTCTGAGTGCACACAGTGCATTTTAGATGTATTATAGGAACTGAAACTGAAATATCAAAGTTCCACCAAATATACACACCTTTGGTAAACTTTATGCCATTGGCATTAACACATGATTGAAAACACGAAAAATTAAAAAGTAAAAATCCCATTTATTTATCCCATACATTAATTGTTTTTCAACGATAATTTATAAAACTTTAAAGATATACCTACCACAAGCTACGAGGTTGTTCATCAATAGTATATGTTTCTGTAAAAGCCTTCATTTTCAACTTCATTGTTTTAAAATCATGTTTGATAGCGGAATTCATGGTACACAACTACATTACCCATGGTACAGCAGAGAAAGATCCACAAATCAGGATTGTAGTCTGTGCTCTTATGAAAGTCGTTAAAGTACACAGCAATGTACCTTTGTCTTTATATCTGATATCTGTGATGTTGTGATTCACCTCAGAGCTGGTTGGTTGGTTTCATGACCAAGTTAAATATAGGTGATATAATAAGCAAGATAAAATTCTGCTATTAATATGCAATTAATATGATCTCTCTTTTAAAACACAATATGATGGTTAAGATTGTGTGGTAACACTTTACAGTAAGTATGCATTCAGTAATATGAACTAACAATCAACAATATATTTTTTACAGCATTTATTAATCTTAGTTAATAAAAATACAATTGTTCATGTTAGTTCATATGCACTAACACTAAAATATACAGATTTAAAAAATGTGTTACTCTATGCTGAAATCAACATGAACTAAGATTAACAAATGCTGTAAAATTATGGTTAATTTTTTAGTTCATGTTAACTAATGTTGTTTATGTCAACAAATGGAACCTTATGGTAAAGCATTACCGATGGTGTTTTTTAGGAGTTTTAGCCAACTCAAAGCTGAATGTAAAACACCTTATATAACACCCTGTCATGATAAAGTTTAACTAGTGGGGCAGGACAACCAACCAATGACTTCAACACTGCAACAGGTTTTAAATGCTTGGAATCATTTGTGTAAATAGTGAAAAGCCAATTTTCTTTTTGTATGTTAATGTTAAAAGTTTTATTTTAAGATATTTTATTTGCATTCTTTCAAATTGCATTTATTCTTTCCCATGTGCAGTTCGCAATGTGCTCTTTTAGAAAATGTTGTTTCACCGGTGGTACATTTCTGTATTATGAACAAATAAACAAAATGTCTCACACTGGGGTTAAGCAAAAGGTTTAATTAAAGGACAAACATTCAAAAAGCATCACACAGACTTGCATAAATACATATATGAATAACATTCTATATTAAAAAAAACTATATCTCAACATAAAGGCAAGCATCAGAAAAGTAAATACTACATGTAATATGTACAAGCATGGTTGAAAATAATTTAATATGTTTTGTGTATCTGTTGTAATATTTGAAAAGGCTTTGGTTCATCTTTTAATTTCACAGGCGGTTCTTTTAAATATCTGAATGTATATGCTAATCAGACTCTGTCCAAATATCATTGTAAAACGTTTGTATTTTGTGAATTTAACTACTTATAGTATTTTGAATATATATATATATATATATATATATATATATATATAATAAATAAATGTATGTATATACACACACACACACACAAAATAATGAACAATTAAGCCACATCATAAACACCACAGTTGTCCGTTAGAGTCTCTTATGTGAAGAACAAAGAAAAAGAAAGAAAGAGAGGGTGTGAGAAATTTGTCAAATTCCACAAGTCAAAATGAAAAACAAAGACATATAATTCAGGTTTTCATTGTTTAAATTACTTTGTTTTAACCCCAAATGAAATAGCACACCACTGCAAATTAAAAAGTATCCCACTACACGTTTTTGTTTTAATGGTGTTGATCATTTGCATCTCACTTTACAACCCCTAAAATGGTAGAAATGTTCCCCCACACAGTATAAAAATAATAAACCAATAAAACAGGAAAATATTTATATGCTCTAAATAATGTTCATCTCTTAAGTTTTTCCAACTTTATAAAAATAGTTTAAAAATCTGACATATTCAGTACTGAATTACTCTATATAATCAACACATTTTATTTTTGTCTTTAGTTTGCTGAACATCAGACAGCAATACGATTCTTCTGTAAATGTGTGTGTGTGCGTGTGTGTGTGTGAGTGCGAGTCTGTGTGTGGGGTTTCATTCAAATGTCCAAGATAACATATTAAAGAAGAACCAGCACCAACTTGAATCTCAGGAATCAGATTTGCATTAAACCAAAGTTTAATGTTTTTTTATTACATGGAAAATGCATCCGTAAGGGCATTTAGACAAAACATTTGATGTACTACCTTTTATAGCCCAAATGGCATACTTTTAAAACCCTGAATTGAGAACAAGCAAGGTGGTGAATCACACAAAACCTGTCACAAACATGTACAGGTATTATTTCAAGTAAAAAAAATAACTAAAAATAAATCTCAAAAAATAAATTATATTTAATATTTGGAGTAAATCGAGCTTCTTCGGGTGCAGTGTGACATATTTTCATGGCAATACATCGGACGCAAGTGTATAAATGCATGTGAAAACGCTTACAAAGGCATTACGAAATGATTGAAATTGGCAGTTTGCATCTTGCTTTCAAAAGAAACTTAAAGCCAGAACATTTTAACAGACATGTTATAGTGCCTATAGTATTATTTCTGCTATTAAGCAACAAACCGTACAGTGAGACGATTCTTCCATAGATCGCAACATGCACACATGTGCACAGCCATTCCAACTCCCCTCACCCACAGGCAAATAAACTCATAACAGGGACATCAACAGTGCTTTAACTGAGAAGACTGCAGCTTCTACTGTTCTTATCTTAAGGACACTTAAAGAATATGGTTTCATGTGAACTGCTGCAGCAGCCCCATTCATGTTGATAGACACAGACAGGCATGGACATCAAAGTTATAGATACATAAAGTGATACATAACAGAGAAAAGACCACCCAAACTAGAGGAGGAAGGTCACAGATGTGTGTAGTAAAACAGCTCATGTTCCATTATCTTTCACATAGGAACAGCTTTTCAGAGTTTCATAAACGTATAACTTTCAGAAACAGCAAACAATCTCTCTCCTTGATTGAAAACGTTTCACTAATTTCAATGTTTTTTTTTTTTTTCTAAAAGGCTGGCTTCCTTTGCATGAAAAATAAAATCTGCCATTACACAACAATTAGCTCCAATACTCTATCACATATTTACAATTGAAAACAACAGTGATATCACTATCGATGCATATGGATTATATCAGTAAAACATGGTAGCCATGATAAGCACCAAACATTTCAATGGTCCTCCATTACCATGTGAACCCCTTTGAGGGGTAAAATGCAAAGAAAAAAAGAAAAAAGGGGGGCATATTTACCCTTAAAGAAACTCATCATGCACTGCATCATCCAGGCCTGCAGGGGGAGCCCTTATACAACCAAATCTACTGTGACCACTGTTGCTAAAGAAAAGATTTTCCTCACATTCAAACACTTATATGAAGACCCTAAATTACATTGTCCTAAATTTTTCATCCAAGCATGCAGGGGGAGGGAGTCTTTACAACCTGCTTTACCTCTAAAATTCTTTCCGTCAAAAGGTTCTCCTCAAACAGCATTGAAATGCAATCGAACACCAAAACAAGACCATAAATCAAGGCATCACCCAAGCCTATTAGTTATACCGCAACCAGTCGCTAAACTTTGCCGCCAAAAGATTGGCCATTGTACAAAGTGGCCTCAGTTTTTTCCTGGGAGGCAGCACACTAATCCTAAACATATGGAGCCTGTAAAGCAGAGTATCTTGCAACAAACAACCAGAGGCACCTTTCTCCCAACACGCCAAGATTCTCCTTAAATGGCATTCAAGCACAATCAAACACTGAAATTATACTCTAAAATCATGTATCTGCTTCATCCAAGCCTGCAGGGGTAGCCTTAATGCACTTAGCTCTACCACGACCGCTGTCACAGCAAACCATGTCGTCTAAACATTTTCCTCAAACAGCATTCAAATGCAATCGAACACCAAAACAAGACTCTAAATTAAGTTGTTGGCATCATCTAAACCTGCAGGGGGAGCTCTGGTCAAATTAGCTCTACTGTGGCCAAGGTCACTAAAAACTATGCCAGCAAAAGATTCTCCTCAGTTCAAACACATTTGAACACTGAAAACAAACCCTAAAATGGTTGCTCTTACTCTCGATTTCTAAACAAAAAATTACACATCTGAGGTAATTTAAAAGCTATATAAAAACACAACAGATTTGTATAGCAGTTTTTAACAGTCCTTTGCCACCTCAGCTCCTTTTTATTGACGTAATATTTTCTAACAGAGCTTCATAGTAGCGTAAAGGACTGAGGGCCTAAAGGTTGGCAATGAAAAAAGGACACTTTTCAAAATGCTTCCAATCACACAAAGTGTTTCATACAAAGCATATGCCGGCATAAATTTGTAAGCATCAGGGCTGAGTTTTCAGGGTATAAAATGGTTCTGAACACATTCCTTACAAAAACATTGTGACAAACTTGCCTCCCACTCATTATTTTAACATGCAAATGAGCTTGAGATTCACCGCAAATGTTTGCAGCTCTTCACAGGTAGTGGTGAACCAGCAGCAAACCTTTGGCGACAATGAAGAGCTTACTGCAAAGCTCATTTGGATGGGAAAATATTGATTGGGAATTTGCAGCAAGTTTGCCAGAACTCTCGATTTTTGTAAGGGAATTCAGTTAGTGAACGTGGAATGCCCTTATATCATGCACCAGCAACACAGTGCAACATCCTCTTTTGAGCAATAATTTCTTTGTAGCATTCTCTGCAAATCATAAAAGCTTCTGAAAACCTCCCATTCTTACTAGAAGTCATGAGATAATGGATATCATGAATATAAATTTATAGTGCTTTTTAAAGATGCAAACAGGAAAAACAGGAGAAAATTAAAGGTTGAACCATGCTGTACAACTAAGTTCCTTAGTTTGTTCCTGTGGTTCTTTGCTTTGTAAACATATCTGTTTCACGGAGTTCAGAGTAGAAACACAGCATCACATTTCGGGCACCTGCTGACTCTCTTTGCTCTTATGAGGATTTAGATTTTCTTGCTCTTGGTGATGTCTTGTAATCTGGTTTAATGACTCCATTGACTGAACCTGTCAGTAAGAAAAGCTTTGTTAAAGACAACTTTTTAAAATATATATTTCTTTAGTGTAATAACTGTAAACACATGAACGAGGCATATCTGAACGAGGTACAATGCGATAGATTTAAATGGAAGAGATCGCTTGTTGATTTTACTTTTGGTCCTAACCAGATGGGAATTTCGATTACTTGGTTTACATTGAGTGCAACTGTCAGGATTCTGAAATCCATTCATTTCCTCCATAGGTAAATTCATCTTTAATGCTAACCCATAAACCTTTATAGACAAGCCTACCATGAGCTCCAAGATTTTTTAATCGATTGTGTATGCTTCTGTTTAAGCTATCATTCCACAAATTTCAACTTTTTTAAATATCATGATTAATAGCAGATTTCCTGGTGAGGAACTACATTACCCATGATCCTGAAGAGAAAGAACCACCAATCAGAGAATTGTAGTAAAGCGCATCAAAAGAGCTCTGCAACGACCGCCAACTCCCATGAATCACTGTGACTGAGGCAATCGAGTTGGTCTCCCAACACTCTCAAACTACTGATATATCTGAATATTTTGCACAAAAATTTTAATATACTGTTTCAATCAACCACTTTAATTCAATAATTTTGTATTTTCAAAAGTTTTGAATTTTCATTGGATTGTTCATTCCTTATTGAAAGACATTAAAGGGTCACAGCACCCCCGTTTCAGCACAGTTGACCACATTTTTAAAAGATGCACTAAAAGTGGGCGTGATCCGCAGCGTAGTGAGGGGAAAAGGTGGAGTGAACCCAACAACTGCCTGATCCAGTCAATCAGTTTTATTTGAATAACGCAGTTTAAAGCATCAAAGATTCTTATAAGTGCTCGTAACAGAATGGTACAAATAAATTATACACCGTTTTTTTAAGCTCAAAATACATGACTTGCACTGGTATTTTATATCTGTAATTTAAGATGCAAATAAAAGCAAAGCCATGTACTCTGTATTGAAAATATGTTAATGTTTTTACATTTTAATAACTTTTGACTTCTTCCAAGATGATGATTTACTTAGATAAGTGCTTTGATCGGTTAACACACTTACATTAGGGATGGATGGATGGATCATGGATGGATAGCGTTTGTGTCTGGGACAATCAATGTATACTGCATCTCTAACGAGTTCCAGTCAGATACACAGCATATCACCACACATCTCAAAACACTCATGCGAGCTGCGCAAACTTTTAAAAGATGTTGCCTTTCAATGAAAGCCTGTCCTGTTTCTCTGTCAGCAGCGCTGGTGGGAATTGCGTCACAGTACTACAGTGGGTATCTATTCAGAATAGGCTTTCTGCCACCATGATCACCGCATGAATGAGTCATTAGCAGCTCTAAACCACTAAGAGGCAATATAACCACAGAACTTCAGCAGGCCAGAGCTGAATGCCTCAGAACTCCAATGTACCCAATGTAATGACCATTCAGTTGGAGGCGGTAAGGGCAAGTTTAACTTGTTTTGCCAACCGCCACAAAAAAATGTAAGAAAATTCTGGGTAAATGTTGCAGTGGAGACACATGATAACTTGACTACAGCATTCAGTGTACACGAGGATGTCTGTGCATTCATATTTCATTAGAAATAATTTTTATACATATGCACAGACATTATGAGCGAGCATCATTAGACCACATATTCAAACAATTGTGACTTCCAAAAACTGTTAAGTCTCTATAACCTGTGCTTTTTTTAATTTGCCGATAGGCTAGCCCATGTTTTCTATTTTTAACAAGGACCATCAAATGTGAATTAATTTATATGTATATCATTGTTATGTTATATTCTCCTGGTAATACAAAACAAAAGAAAAGGTGAACAGAATAATTATTTATGGGAGCAGAACACTTATCAAACAAAATATAAAATATTTGAATAAGAATCGCAATTTTCTGTTACATGAATTGGGGTGAAAATGACTACTGTGACCACATTATTTGTATAATATTTGTCTCAATACATGAGTTCATAGTTTTTCATTATAACCAGAAAAGCTATGCATTTCAAACCAGTAGGTTATGAGCTTTGTTATTCATTATCTGTCATAGTATTTTATTATTAGTTAATATGTGCTATTAACCAATGTTGCCCAAAGCTTAACAATATTGATAATTTTTCTGTAATATTTGTTTTCAGATTTAACCCCAATAGTCTTTTGGCAACATAGAAATGCACAATAAAGAGTGTCGAGCGTGTCGCTCCAATGGTGTGGAGCGTAACGTCGGTGTGCCATGTCTGTACAACCAGGATTCGATTCTGCGTTTGGTGCATAATTATTTCCATTCTGTTTCTAGACTACACTCTTAATTTTTTCTTTATTACGATTTATAATAAATAATAAATAATGTAAAGGTAGTTTTACTGTAGTAATATTGTAGTAACCAAGTTTTTTGGGCAGAAAACAGATTTGACAATGGTGTTTTTACAGTAATATGGTGTTAATATAGTAACTATGTTTAATTTTGTGGTTACAATTATTTTACTCAGTATACCATGGTGATACAATGCTTATTTTATCTGTAGAGGATGTCAGGACAAATCTGTGTTCCAATCGGTTTAGTGCATTATTTAGGACTTTAGAATATTTTTAGCACAACGGGGGGAGGTGGTGTTAAAAAAACAAAACAAAATGTAGCTGAAAAAGGTGCAGTGGGGACTCACATGGGCAAGGCTATATCAAACATGATCGATTAGATTAGCAGCATACACTGATCAGCCACAACATTAAAATCACTGACAGGTGAAGTGAATAACATTTATTATCTCATTACACTGGCTTCTATCAAGGGGTGGGATATATTAGGCAGCAAGTGAACAGTCAGCTTTTGAATTTCATGTGTTGGAAGCAGGAAAAATGGGCAAGCAAAAGGATCTGAGTGACTCTGACAAGGGCCAAATTGTAATGGCTAGACAACTGGGTCAGAGCATCTCCAAATCGGCAGGTTTTGTGGGGTGTTCCCGGAACGCAGTGGTTAGTACCTACCAAAAGGACAACCGGTGAACAGGCAACAGGGTCATGGGCATCCAAGGCTCACTGATGCACGTGGGGAACAAAGGCTAGACCGTCTGGTCCGATCAAACAGAAGAGCTACTGTAGCACAAATTGATGAAAAACGTAATGCTGGTCATGGTATAAAGGTGTTAGGACACGGTGCATCGCAGCTTGCTGCATATGGGGCTGCATAGCCGCAGACTGGTCAGAGTGCCATTCTGACCCCTGTCAACTGTAGAAAGCGCCTACAATGGGCACGTGAGCATCAGAACTGGACCATGGAGCAACTGAAGAAGGTGGCCTGGTCTGATGGATCATGTTTTTTTTTTTTAGATCATGTAGCCGGCCATTCATACAATGTCATAATCTAACAAGACCATCATATTTTGAACGTAAAGCAAGTGTTAAAATGGCATTAACATTGCTTGATAATGTGTGCCATTTCACCCCGAATAAAGAAACCTAATTTTAACAAAGATGTAACTACTGTTATCACCGCCTAATAGCTCAAACTGCTAATGCTGTGTGAAGTTGCACTGACCTTATTGTTTTTAAACTAGATCGAATCTCCTGACTCTGTATTTTTTTTTGTGTCATTCTGCGTGTCAACCTAATTATACCACTTAATTTCATCAGTACACGAATGCCAACATTATGTAGTAAGTTTTATTCAGAACTCAGCCCCAGTTAAATCGTAACACCAGAGGAAACCCATACAACGATGTTCCACACTATTGTGAACTACACTCACGGTATTGTAGGCTACTGTATAATTTAATTAAGTTGAATAATAAACTTTATCATGTTATCATGAACGCTGCTGCCCTATGGGACTGTATCGGCAATGATTTTACCTTTAAAACACAATCGAGTTACACGCCCTTACCCACCCCATCACACTTCTAACAAGTTTAGTCCAACACTGCCGACTAGCCGAGTCAATTATAACTCCATTAATTAAACGCACACCATTAATTAAACGCATTGTTGTTGTTTTTCATTAGGGATAACAAATGAAATTATGAATGTTTGTAATTTATTTTAGCTTTGATTTTCGGGAAGATAATTAAATAGCAACAGTTTTAATTTATTGAAAAAGGCTGACAATCGAGCATTTTTTTCTGCATATCAATCCATGAGCTTACTAAGCTATAACTTTAATGCTGCAATTAATTTTGCATTGTTAGATCACCTTCTACTCAAAACGTAAAAGTACAACACAAATCATAATATTTACAATTTAAACATAATAACTCTCACTTTCTTCACACTATTAAACAATGGTGACAAAAGTGTCCCTTTGCACCTCCTGGCAGTGATTTGGTGAATGTGTCTCATGTGTGACAATTTATAGTTTTCACGTGGCTCTACTCCCCGTGGTAGTAAGGCTCATTTTGGTTGCTTACCCACTGTATCAACTCTCTCAACTGACTGATTGAGAGTTTGGAAATTCAATGGAAAACCTAAACCCAGTACGTCACGACCTGTAATGTTGACTCGATGTTCATTTCAAACCTGAAAGATCGCTAAATTAACCCTTTCCCTCTTGAAATTAAAAATAACGAATGTTAATATTCTCTTCCCTTGTGTGCAAGACATATATACCGATTAACATCTAAAAAAATATGTTGTAGTGTTTCATGACCCTTTAAGAACACAGTAATTTACCTTTGTCCAATTTTCAAATATTTTTGCTTTAAATTATGATTCACCATGGAGCTGTTTGGTTCATGGCTTCATTCTCTTCTGTGAAGTATTTTATGAAAACCCTATGGAAAGAATGAATGGGAAAACTACTTCCAGAAACAAAAATGGCTGATGTAAAGTGGGTGGCTACTATTTCTGTAGCATTGTGCCGAGTAGTCCTTCCCACTTTTAAATCTCATTGGTCCAGCTTATAATTGGCTGCATTTGTCACGTCACACAACACTTGCGCTTCTTGTCGCATCGCATCTGATTAGGACACAGTTTAACTTTTCACACACGGAGGATATAATGTTATCTTTCTAAAATTATTTACATTTAAATGCAAAAATTAAAACGTTCTGAAGAGACTCACCCCGAGTGTCCTTCTTGCTGGGTCTGCTTTTTGGGCTGACGGCTTTCTTCTTGCTAGCCTGGATTTGAGTTTGTTCTCTCCACTTCTTTAGCTGGAAATTGATAAATTTCCACATCATCCAGGCCTGGGTCAGGCAGATGGCTGACAGGCAGGTCATCCTGAGAGAAGAGAGCCCATCAAATTATACATATTTCTGTTTATTCATATCTGTCTAAAGTAGGGATGTTCAAAGTACTGGCACTAAAATAAAAAAAGATTTAACGACACCAGTGTTTCTGCAGTACAGTAGTAGAGTACTGCCTCAATTGGAGCCTACTCACACACAGTTGCTCACATGTTTATTTCAGTGCATGCGCTGTTACTCCTTTTACACCAAAATGGTGCTGATTTTGGTGTCAGAGCTGGTGCTTGACCAGAGGAAGTGAGAAGTGATCAGAAGAGGAGCGGTCGCACCTCACAGTAAATTAAATTGAATGTACTTTTTATTTTTTTATTATGGTTCTTTTTTTTTTTTTTACTTACAGTATTTTGATATTTAATTTTAAATAAGCTAAAAGGCGTGCGTTTAGCATATTACCCATTTTTGCAATGATATCAAAACAGGTGTTGAGAATTGTGAAATTTTACTGGTATTGGTCCGGACTACAAAACTTTTGATATTGTGACAACCCTAGACTAAATCATAGAAGAACAAATAGCCCAAACTATGCAAAACAATATTAGAAGAATATTTTTTTAAAGTTATATTAGCAAAATATGCCTCATTTGAATCACTGAGGCTAGCAATTGGACAAGGGCTTTTCAAACTGTGGTTAACGCCGGGTTATCGTATGTTTAACCCCTGCTTATGTAACGTTTCACACTTGTATTTTTGAAAGGTTGTTCGCACCGCTTTTAACCGGGGATACGAAACCCTGCTCATGAGTTAGCACTGCATTGCTGTGCCAAATGTATACAGTTGGAAACAAGGTGGTGTCAGAATGTTACAGAAAGTTGAGCAACACTCAATCAATCATATAATGCCTCAGTACTTACTTCATTTAATATTCACACGGCGTTTACATTCTCCTTCTGAGGGAAACCGATAAGATAAAGATGTCAAATGTGATAACAGGTGTGATGAGACAGTATTCCTTTTGTGTGCATTTCGTGCCATATTTCAGAATATGAAAGGCAAACAAAGTTGATTTACTTGCCAACATTTCGACAGCAGAGCAGCTCCATTGACAGGTTGAGTGTCCGTCGAGAGACGCATTCATCCAATCATTGTTATTGACACCGCAAATATGCAAAAAAGGACGTTAACCCGGGGTTTACGAATGTACAGTGTGAAACCTTAACATCTTTACAGATCAAACGAAGTCTTTGGCCGTTGTGTCTTATTCTCTTAGATTCTCACAGCATAAGCAATGCGTTTCGAATACAGTTTCGTTAAGAGCCAGGTATTTTCCTTGCAATGGAGTGCAACCGTCTGGTTCCAGAAGAAAAAAATCCCATTAATTTCTTGTATAGACTAATTGATTTTCAACACTAACTTATAAACCTTCAAAAGGTTGTTCATCAATGGTATATGCTTCCATTGAAGCCATCAGTCTGGGTTATTTCAACTTCATTGTTTAAATATAGTCTTTGAGGAATTCCTGCTGAACCACTAGATTAACCATGTTCTAGCTAATCAGAGAACCACAGCCAACAAAGCCTGCGATATAAGTCCGGATGTGACTGCCCACTCCCATGACGCAAACGAGTCAGTCTCCTTGCATTCTCAAACTACTTGTATATTAGTGTTTATCAGAATATTTTTATCAACAAACGTACAACCTAAAATCAATTTATACATTTCCATATTTTTATATTCGAATACGTCATTTGCAATGATTATGGGATTGTAGTTTGTGCCCTCATGAAAGATGGTAAGTGCACAGACTTGTACCTTTGTCTTTTTGTCAGATTTTCAAATACTTTTTTGCCTTAAAACAAAGTCTGTGATGTTGTGATTCACCTTGGAGCTGGTTGGTTTGGTTCGTGACTCTTTAATGGAGGATTTGAATGAAAAGTGTACGGAAGAAATAAATGGGAAAAATACTTACGGCACCCAAACTGCTGAAAAAGTGGGCGGGCAATATTGCGCTCTATAAACAATATAACACAGGGTTGTTTTGCTTATATTTTGCTTATAAGAACTAACATACGAGACCATATTACTCCCGTTTTGGAGTCTTTGCACTGGCTTCCCATTAGGTTTAGGGTGGATTTCAAAATTTTGATGCTTGCTTACAAGGCACTGCATGGTTTGGCACCTCAATATTTGACAGAGCTTTTAACTCCATATACTCCAAAACGTGATCTTCGTTCTTCAGATACTGGTCTTTTAACTGTTCCCTCAACCCGTTTGAGATTAATGGGAGATAGGGCTTTTTCTTCATTAGCTCCAAAACTTTGGAACTCTCTACCGATTGAGATCAGGCAAGCCAAATCTTTTGGAATCTTTAAATCTCAGCTTAAAACTAATTTTTTTAGGTTAGCTTTTAATTGATTTATTGTCTTTTATGCTTGTTGTTTTTTATGTTTATTTTACTGTGTTTTATGTCTATTTTGTGTGTTGTATCTTTGCTATTTTAATTGTTTTTGTACATCGCTTTGAGATGTACATTTAAAGGCGCTATAGAAAATAAAGGTTATTATTATTATTATTAATTATATTATATATATATGGAACTCTTTTGTGGACTTAGGAGATTTAGAAATCTGGTGATTTGAAATCTGTAGCTGTTTTCCCCTAACTGAATAAAGTCTTTAATTGCAAATATAATTAGATTTGTGGTCTTTAGTTTTCAACTGTTGACAGCACTACTGTGAATAGTGTTTAATAACAAGCTTGACTTCACATACCACAATGCAACAACATAACAGCACAGTAAGGTACAGATAATCAAAACTACAAATACTAAAATACAAAACTAGATTAAGAAAATAAAACAACAACACTAGTATCGGATTGGGATTGGCCAATACCGAGAGTTCAGGTACTGAAGGCTTGTAGTGTGCGCACGTCAGTGGCATGGCCAGACTAATCGCAGGCGCTATGACACATTTCAAACCTGCTTGAAATCTGGCCAATGAGTGCGTCTTGACAAATGAGAGACAGGCTAGAAGCAACAGCTAATCAAAAACAGAGAGACAGCAAGAGGAGCGCAATGCATTGAGAATCAGAAAAAAATTATAATACAAAAATAAAATAAAAGATACGTTTGTGAATGAATTTCGGGAGTGTATATTTAAGATGCGTTTTGGACGATCCGTTTGATTCGCTGCCGGTTACATGCAGATTTTAAAGGAAATAATTGTCCGATCTGAAAATGTAAAAAATGACATACATGTACATGCACAAGAACTTCCCAAATCTTCTTCAGTATGCCTGATATCAACATGCACTGACACAGATGAGAAGCATCTAACAGTTAATACAGGTGTTCCACTAAAATAACTCTAAACGTCAAACACTTTTTTCTTCTTTTACATTTTGCTATTTATTATTATGCAGTAAAACACTAACATAATAATAATAATGAGTATTCCAGAGATACTTGTAATAAAATATCGTAAGGCAACCAAACATGTTAGTGTTCCCATCTGACTAACCTGACTGTAAGCACGTTGAAGTTTCCTTCTGCTAAGGAGAATCCCTTATTATCTGTGCGGGACAGGCCGAAACCGAACGTCAGAACTGAGACGGTGAGTGTCAGAAGACGAGTGATGACAAACAGAAGAGCCCAGAGCGTGAACCTGAGAGAGAAACACAGGGCCATTTACTCATCACCTCAAAAATTATCTCTGCAGAGGAAGTCCAACAGAGTGGGGAAATGACTTGGGCACTTTATGGCCAAAAGTATGTGGAACACCCCCTTCTAAATAATGGATTTGGCTATTCCAGTAATTACAATGAGGACAAGTTCTAGATAATTAGTGCTTCTAAATTGAAATAAAAAGTGTTTTTGGAGACCCTTTTCTGTTCCAGCATGACAATGCAACTCTGCACAAAGAGAGGTCCAAATAGAAATAACTGGGGATGTAGAACGTTTATTGTGGCTCAAAATGTGTAGTCTGTAATGAATATGGAATAGAAAGCATAAATATCAGAAAACACAAAATACCCACATTAACTAAATTTATGTCAGTTATTGTACCATACAACAACCGTATACATCAGTAACATTTAAACAGCTAAAAATATTCCAGGATGTCCAAACCTGTTAATAAAGCTAAACTCGAATATTCAACATGACCAAATGTCCGTAAATAATAGTAACATCATACAGAAGTTATATCACTTTGCAGTAATGATTTTGGTCAGCTAAAATGCTGGAAAATAAAGTCCTGACCATGTATATGCAGAATGATTTGAGGGCTGAAGATAGGAAGTGAACAAACCCCTTCTGCTTGTTTTCATCACTGAAGTAGAAGAGTCGTGAGGCATGAAACAGCAGCTCCACCAGGTAATGTGGCACCAGAAGAACTAGACCCAGACGGTGGAGACTGATAGAAAACACACAAGACATCATGAGTTATGCTCACTCTTCAATAATTCACACGCACATGTCCATAAACTTTTTCTTTATGATTTAGGCCCCCTACGTAGATGGAGCCATTGTTGGCGCACTCATTTTCCAGGTAAATAGCTATGACTTGATGATCAATTTTAAAAACTGTGAATGAATCATACATTGTGATATACTAACTAACAGTGGTGGCTGCTGGTCTTTCAAAGAGGGGAAGCTCATTTTCGGCCTACACTATAAACTTATTTACCCTATTTTTTGCACTAAATCAATCTTAGGTGTTGATCTGCCCTGCTATTTAATTCTAAATTTTTCCTCGTAAGGAAGACTTTCAAATGGCTTCACCAAAATCAGGTCGACAATATTAGCACCGTCTGCCATCGTGCGCAGTTTCACCCGTACGACGCTAGCCTAGCCTACTGTATGAATGAATGAACGAACGAACGAACGAACGCTCTAAAACAAAATATATTAAACTTGGTAAAACTGAAACAAGGAATGTGGTGTATAATTGTGTGAAATGTATTATGCAAATTGACTAGCAATTTCGCCAAACAAATATAAAGAAATAGGTTGCAGCAGTTTGTATTTCGACTACACTTGAGAAATCCATGATGGGACTGAGCCGAAATAGCTTCAGTGACTTCTTATAGTACAGATTCGCTGTCAATCAAAAGGAGATGCAGTCTTTCGACAGATCCTCCAATCATCACGCTGAAGCCCGAGTCCGGGCAAGCCCACTCCTCATTCACCCCCAGAGACGCTGAGCGTCCGTGGGCGGGACATAATCGCAGCATTTATCCAATGACCGTCTATTTTCGAAGCACTGAAAAAAACTGTTCAGAGCAGCCCCGTTGAAGTCAATGGACGCTCGGCTTCAACAGGGAAATGCACTGACGCTACGGGAATGTATGAGAAGTAAATCGAGTCAGCCGACCTGCTATATGTAATGTAGCTGATTCTGAACGAACTCGTCTTCGAGATGAACGTGTTCTAACGCATTTTTAGTCAATAAATTGTTTACACAATAGTACATATTTGACCATTATTTTTTTTGACATTATAGGGGAAGCTGAGCTTCCCTTGCAGTCTTAAAGAAATCCCCACTGCTAACTAACATGTGAGACCTAAATGGATAGTTCAACCAAAAATGAAAATTGTCCCATCATTTACCCTCATGCAGTCCCAGATGTGTATGTCTTTCTTCTGCTGAACTCAAATCAAGATTGTTAGAAGAATATTTCAGCTCTGTATGTCCATTTAATGCAAGTGGATGGTGACCAGAACTTTGAAGGTAAAAAAGCATATAAAGGCAGAATAAAAGTAATCCATAAGACTCCAGAGGTTAAATCTTTAGAAGCAATAAGATAGGTGTGGGTGAAAAACAGATCAATATTTAAGTCCCTTTTACTATAAATTCTCCTCCCTGCCCAGTAGGTGGCGATATGTACGAAGAATGTGAATTGCCAAAAACAAAAGAAGAATGTGAAAGTAAAAATGGACATTGATTGTAAAAAGGATGTATTGATTTGTGTCATAGCAGCACCTATCATATCGCTTCTGAATATATGGATATGGATTATTGGTTTTATGTGCTTTTTTGGACCTTCAAAGTTCTGTCCGCCATTCACTTGCATTGTATGGACCTACAGAGCTGAAAAATTATTCTAAAAAGTGTTCAGCAGAAGAAATAAAGTCATACACATCTGGGATGGCATGAGGGTTAGTAAAT
Organism: Xyrauchen texanus; assembly: GCF_025860055.1. Lineage (NCBI taxonomy): Eukaryota > Metazoa > Chordata > Actinopteri > Cypriniformes > Catostomidae > Xyrauchen > Xyrauchen texanus. The sequence continues at coordinate 40,529,627 of NC_068300.1, read as the reverse complement.
AATGAACTTTCATTTCTGGGTGAACTGTGCCTTTAAGGTCTTTTCTTTCAATCCACCATTTACAGTTACAATTAATTCAGTAGTTTTATTTATTTATTTACGTATTTATTTCATTATGACAGGTCTATTGTAAATGCTTCTGTTTCATTATCTTATATCACACAAAAATATTCATCACAACTTATATTAACAGCACAAAATGTAAATAAAAAGTAAAAAGTGAATTTATGTGAATTTGAGAATTTCTTTATGGTATGCCACCCTTTTGATTTAATGACAGCATTCACTCGAGCTGAATGCTGAAAAACAGCAAATGAAATAATATCACCCATCTTTTTTTATCCCCTTTACTCCCAAATTTGGAATGCCTAATTCCCACTACTTAGTAGTTCCTCGTGCTTGCGCGGTTCTCAATCGGGGTGTTGGAGGACAAATCTCAGTTGCCTCCGCTTCTCAGACCGTCAATCCGTGCGACTATCGCGTGACTCATTGTGCATGAAACCGCGGAGACTCACAGCATGTGGAGGCTGTGATCCACGCACAATTTACCATGTGCCCCATTGAGAGCGAGAACCACTAATCACGACCACAAGGAGGTTACCCCATGTGACTCTACCCTCCCTAGCAACCGGGCCAATTTGGTTGACTGACTGGAGTCACTCAGCACACCCTGGATTTGAATTTTCAAATATTATAGCAGATATATTATATATATATATATATATATAAAAAAAATAGCAGATTAATTTGTCTTGCTGATTTATTGGTCATATGATTCACCCTGAAATAAGAAAAAACTCACTTGAGGACATAGGCACCAGCAATGTGAAAGGTATAAAGGCAAATGTAGTACAACTGGCGAGGAATATCTTCCTAAAATCAAGAACAAACAAGAAATATCTTTTTTAATTATGAATAGCATCTCAAGAACCATATAGACTAGTATAGAAAAACGAATCTTTCCATTCAAAATGCATGTGGCCTTACCTTTCGTACTTTCTGAAAATACAGTTCAGGAAGTGCATGGAACCAGTAAGCTATCTGACAGATATAGAAAAACTTCACCTGGAAACTAAGAGACAGAATGAGGGTTGTAGGTCAGTTTTTGAGCATAGATAGTGCATATAATGTGTTGTGACAAATATTTAACAGACCACGACAAGTAGAATATCAAAACAAAATCCACAAAAGGAGGTAGATCCTTTTCCTATTTGGCTCCTAAACTATGGAATAATCTTCCGAAGATGGTTTGGGACGCTCTCTTTATGTCTAGATTAAAGACAGGCTTACCAAATTGTAATAATATATCCATTAACATAGAGTTAATCAGGTCTGCCTGAATCCAAAAACACTTCTCATATTCTATAATCCAATTTTAAAGTGAATGGCATCTACACAAATATAATTCTATTTTTTCCCTGTCTTAACCTTGGGAAATATATCTTGAGGTTACCAGAGCCTGCCAGATCCACCTCTGGTCCTGCATGATGTCCTACTCCCTTTACTGCACGTTGCTGAGTGATGGTGAATATCTGCAGCCTGTGCCAGCCTGATATCACTTCAGTCTACTATGATGGACTTCACAGAAGATGAAATGATGCAAACTCCAACCGTCAGACATGTGATACGTCGTCGCTGGACACTGCACTGAAATGAATCTGTCACAAGCTTACAGTCGAACTGCAGTGCACCTTACGGTCTTCTGCCTGCATCACCTTGGTCTAAGGATGGACTACACTCTTAAAATGGAATACATAGATAATACATTAATTGCAAACTAAAGCCTTCATCAAAAAAAAAAAAAAAGACAATGCATCTGTTCGCACTTCCGCAGTTAATTAAGAATGTAAATTCTATGACTTTAGTCATTAATCCTTCAGTTAATACAAATCTTTGTTTAAACACGGTCTCTTCACACTTACTTAGTTTACTAATTTAAACAATGACTTGTACTACACATAAATAACTAATATTGGTATTACATTCATGCTGTTTAGCCAGAGGGGAATTTTCAACCTTTTCTGTGTACATTTTTTGCAATGATTTGTTTTGTGACAATTTTAGTGGGATGTTGCAATGAGCCAAATCACACATTTTTGTTGTAGCTAGATGTTTTATGTAGGTTTGAATGAATCTTTCATCAAATAATGTGTGAAAATGTGGAACAGAAACATAATAATTAGCCTAAATCATAAGAAAGCCAGGACTTTCCTTTATACTTTTGTGTTTATAACTCAAAATGTGTCTCTTGGTCAAAGTAACTCAAAATGATAGGTCTCATATGTTACTCACAAACAATTATGTTAAAAATGTTTAAGCAAAAATTGTAGATTTGCTGGGTCTCAGGAGTTCATGGTAAAATCTTGGCTACTGCTAGAATAAAGCAAATAATCAGTGTTATTTTTATTCTTTTTACTCAACAGCCCACTATTCTCAGGTTGAGGTAAGTTAGTTTAAGTATTTGAGAATTTGAGTATTATTCGGGGTGGGTGGGGGGTGGCCTGGGTAGCGAAAATGTGAAGAAGAAAACACCTATTAATAAAAAGCTAATTGTACAATATTTGTAAAAAAAAATAATTAAAAACAACAAAATTGAAAACAAAAAGACACATTTGCTGGATTTGAAAAAAACAAACACTGGATTTTGTGGCAAGCGTAAGTAATAACGAAGAAAAGCATACACACAACTCACAATATATAAGTAATGGTTACTGTCCAGTTATTTACTAATACTATATTTTTGATCCAAAGATGCCAGTGGACTACAGAGCAGTTATAAACGCAAACAGCATCCATTCATTCATGCCACAACATTTGAAAGGTAATGCTTTCCTTTTTTCTTTTCTTTATTTCTTTACTCATTTGTCTTTATTTATTCATTTATTTATTTTGTAATGCAGACATGTCAAATGTCTCTTAAAATGTCAAACTGAAAGCCATCTACTAGCTATCTCAAAGCTGAATGGGACAGTCATTACAATTAAAGCAAACATTCAAAACCATCAATGTATTATAAATACAATATTAAAACAAGGGAAGGACGTATTATCTCCAAGTAAAAAAGTTAAGTTACAACTGTCTGGAATACTCAATTCTGATTGGTCAGTTTTGGCATTTAATGACAAATATTTCTGTGCTCAGATAGATATTTGACCAGTAAACATGGTATTGTGGATAACCTTAAACACCTAACAAGTTGATCAGAACTTGGTGTTTCAGGAGAATGCACAGTCTCTCTCTTCTCATATCATAATTTCTACTCAAATCAGTGTTTCATGTCTGTTACATGTAACCATATAATAATATCTGGCTGACTGTACTGTATCCCTCCAAGATCCCGATGTGAAGCAGAGAAGTCCTGATCATCCTGTGGGAGATTATTTTGCAATAATGACTGTAAGTGGGATGGTTATGAGGGAGACAATCATAACAAAATGTTTATTTTGTTGCACCAAGAATGCAATTGTAGAGTCAGGAACATAGTTCAGGTGCTGATCAACGCCAAAGTAGTTTTTTTTACATTATTATGAAAATATGAACTTGTTTGTCTTTCATTATATTAAAAAGAGGTAATTTGCTTTTCATTACTCTGTTAGACAATCATGTCAAATTGGTATTGTAAAATTCTCACATGGAGCCTATAAATAAATGTGCAATATATATTGTGATCTGCCAATATCTATTATATTTAGGTCCTAAATGGGGTAACCTCCTCGTGTTTGTAATTAGTGATTCTCACTCTCAATGGGGCGCATGGCAAGTTGTGCGTGGATTGCAGAGAGTAGCACGAGCCTCCACATGCTGGTAGTCTCCGCGGTGTCATGCACAAAGAGTCACGTGATAAGATGCACGGGTTGAAGGTCTCAAAAGCGGAGGCAACTGAGATTTGTCCTCCTCCACCCGGATTGAGCAGTGTAATCGCGCCACCACGAGGACCAATATCTAAGATCAACAGGGCCATTCAGAGGCAATGGAATCATGACATATATTGGAAGATAATATTGTAAGTAAAGCCAAAGTATTTCAATTTAAATATATACAATTGAAGTCAGAAGTTTACATACACCTCAGCTAAATACATTTAAACAATTTTTCACAATTCCTGACATTTAATCACAGAAAACTTTCCCTGTCTTATGCCAGATATGATAACTACTTTATTTTACGAATGTGAAATGTCAGAATAATAGTAGAGATAATGATTTATTTCAGCTTTTATTTCTTTCATCACATTCCCAGTGGGTCAGAAGGTAGCATTGCTTTTAAATTGTTTAACTTGGGTCAAACATTTTGGGTAGCCTTCCACAAGCTTCTCAAGTCAAGTGGTTGATAAGTTGCTGGAATTTTGGCCCATTCCTCCAGACAGAACTGGTGTAACTGAATCAGGTTTATAGGACTCTGAGCTCGCACACGCCTTTTCAAATCTGCACACAAATTTTCAATCGGATTGAGGTCAGGGCTTTGTGATGGCCACTCCAATACTTTGACTTTGTTGACCTTTAGCCATTTTGCCACAACTACGGAGATAAGCTTGGGATCATTGTCCATTTGGAAGACCCATTTGCGACCGAGCTTTAACTTCCTGGCTGATGTCTTAAGATATTGCTTCAATATATCCACATAATTTTCCTTCCTCATAATGCCATCTATTTTGTGATGTGTACCAGTCCCTCCTGCAGAAAAGCACCCCCACAGCATGATGCAGTCACCCCCATGCTTCACAGTTGGGATGGTGTTCTTCAACTCGCAAGCCTCGCCCTTTTTCCTCCAAACATTACAATGGCTGATTTATTTAGATTTTCCCATGATGTCAAGCAAAGAGGCACGGTGTTTGAAGGTAGGCCTTAAAGTACATCCACAGGTGAACCTCCAATTCAGTACACCTCCTATAAGAAGCCAATTATCCAAAAACTTGGCATCATTTTCTGGAATTTGCAAACTGCTTAAAGGCACAGTAAACTTGGTGTATATACATTTCTGACTCACTGGAATTGTGATATAGTCAATTACAATTTAAACTATCTGTCTGTAAACAATTGTTGGAAAAATTACTCATGTCACTCACAAAGTAGATGTCCTAAACAACTTGCCAAAACTATAATTTGCTAATATTAAATCTGCGGAGTCGTTAAAAATATTGTTTTAATGACTTAAGTGTATGTAAACCCCTGACTTCAACTGTAAATTTGTTTTTGTGCTTTTTTCTTAAATTTTTTACAAAATTGCTTACCTTTTAGATGATGACATTGCTCAAAGATCAAGAGGTGCTTTAAATAACAGTAAATAATTGTAGTTTTTATACAAGCATGTCATTCTTCTAAACAATAGTCCTTACAATCTGACATGTCAGCTTTAGGTCCTCAATAAAGAAAATTGTAATTTGTTGCCACCTACTGGCACACTGATGTAACAGAAATATTCACTAAACGTCTCAGTGAACAAATCTGAACAAATGTTTTTAATGAACAAATTCAAAAGACTTGAGAAGTGTATTTAAAACTAGGAAGAACCTAAATCCCCACAAGCTTCTGATTTGGAATGGCATGAGCACAAACATGTGGAGTGAAGCAGTGAAGCTTCAAGGACTGAAACTCACTGTTGTGTAATGCCATTTTACACTGATGGGATATAAATTAATAAATGTGGGTGCTCTTGTTGTTTAATGTACTGTACAGCTGGTACAGACCATTTCAAGAATGTAAACCATAAAATAACGCATATTCCTTTCAGTTACTTATGAGGATCCAAAAAGGTCCACATTTTGATGAGTTAATGTTAGTTACAAATAAAGTGCCTCCTGCTGTTGTTTTGAAATAGTTTGACAACAAGCAGGAAATGTTCGTGGGTCAATGACATCACCACCGAACACTCCTTGAAGTGGTCTATAGATATAACACTAAGTTTGACATTTGTAATTTTACAGTGGCCAGATATTCCACATGTACAGAATGTTTCATTGGACCTCTTCTCATCATAAATAAAATAAGTAGTCAGTGACGTGGCCAGCACATGCTCTGATGTGTAGTGCTCCCATTCTTCCCCCTATCATTTCCTGTCACTTCTGCATTCTCCTTTCACAAAAGTCAAATAAAAAGATGTTTAAATGTCTCAAGTTCTAGGTGCAACTGTAAGGGGAAGAACATTATTATGTCAGCACTATACTAATGCTCTTTTTCAGCTGTCCAGTCATCAGTCAGGCTGTCTGAGCTGCCAGTATGGAGAGGGAGACAATAACTGAAATATTTTAGATTTTAAGGTTGTAAAGTTTAACATTTCTATTTATTTTATCTTTTAGTTGTTATAATTCTTAAAAGGTAAAATCTTGGTTCAATACAATTTATGATTAATCAAAAGCATTTGTAACAATGTTAATTATCACACAAAATCATTTATTTAAAACATTTTCAAATCAAGTTTACAATGGAAGTGAATGGGGACCATTTATAGAGATTTTAAAAGTCAGAAATGTGAAGCTTTTTTTTAAATAAAACTGCTTACATTATTTCTATTACTTCTATTAAAAGTTGTGTATTATTTGAGCTGTTAAGTTTAATTAAATAAATTAGAAGCCTATTTAAAATAATATATAACAAAACATAATATAACATTGGCTCTATTTTTACTTACAATAACAAACGCATAATTAAAGCTTAATATTACAGAAATAGCCTATATTCGGAGAGACGATGAAAATCAACACTTTTTTGTCACAGTTTTTATATAGTGATGAAAATATCCTTTAAATTATATTCATAATTCCTCAATAATCATCATGTGTTGTTCAGTAATTTAAGTCAGTTTTACTCAGACTAAAACGTCATAATTTTACCCAATATATAGGCGATGTCAGCAATCACTTGATAAAGTAGATGAAAATATTGTAATATCTGCCATATACATAACATTATGAGAAAACTATAGAATGTTGCGAATTCTTTTTGCTTGCCCGTGTTTCAGCGCGCTGTTAGAAGAGCGCATCCACAACGGGAGTTACACTCTCCGACTATAGCACGTAACTGCATTTGCATCCTTTAGTGCAGATACAAGTTGTAATGTTATGTTTATGTTGTGTATCTAGGATATCTGATTAATCTCATAGGATGTGTCATAGAAGGGGCTTCAGTTTCCTGGATTTCATTTATTCTTCAGCGTCAACTAATGCAGCTATATTTCAGATGTTTCTTTTTCGATAATATTGATGCAGTGTTATTTTTTTATAGTCATATGTTCATGTTTTCATGTTATTTTATTTATTTAACATTAATTTTCTTAACAATGTTATCCCATCCCTACATGTGTCCTTCTCAATGTATTACAATTATGTTATTTGCAAACAATTACTTAATGGGATGACTTAACAGGAAAACCAGGAGGCACTGCTATCTACCATTTAAAACACACAATCTTATTATTTTAAGTTGTGTGTGAAAGTTTGCGTAAATATAACGCTAAATAAAAGTTAATTAATTGTATAGTTTATTACAGCCATTATAAAACCCATATCGGTCGACCTCTAATGATGTGCTTAAATTCGCCAAAAGTCAAATTATATGCTGATTAATCTAATTAATCAGACACATAAATATTTTCTGAGAAAGCCCCTCAAATAACAACAATTCAATATAGAATGATTAAATAATTATAAATAAAAATATATATTATAAAAAAATTATAAAGATAATTAAAATTCATCACATTATTTTGAAACACAAGCATTACAAAAGTAAATACAAAAAGTTGCTTTACAATGCAATATATATTTTATTCCCATATTATTGAACAGAAGTCTATCATTGGCCTACAAATCACAGAAAGTGTTCTCATCTTGTGTTGTCTGCTCTGGGTAAGTGTGGTTTGTTCTCTGTCTGTTAGGGCTGCGTGTTGTCTATAGCAGGGATGTCCAAACTACGGCCCGCGGGCCATCAGAGTGGTTCTAGAAATTTTGGCCCGCTATTGAGAAATTTTATGAAATTAATATTCTGAACACTGAGTGTCGCTGGCTCGTGCAGCCACATTTCACAACGCATCGTCTCCAAAAGTGTGTTCTCGTTAGTTGCTACCAGCTTCATACATTGGAAGAGTTCAGGAGTTTTTAATGAACGGAAGCACCACCACACAACAGATATTCTGCATTTGTGAAAGGACTGATATCAGATTAGATCCTTTGCTCAGGTACTCGTTCTCGATAAAATATCCCGATACAACCACGCATCATGCAACTGAGAAGAGCTGTCCTTGTGCAGCGCGAGTGGCCGCACCAAGTTTAATGAGCGCACACAGAGACACGCTAGCAGAGCACACATTTCGATAATGTCCTCTATAGTGCTGGGAAGTTTAATTCGTTGTAGTGATTTGGTTCGTTCTGATGTTTCATTGAAATATGATTCACAGACTTCGCAGAGTTAGGAGATGGGAGAGAGCATGAGAAACTCGTGTATCTCACCGTGTACTGCACACACTCAGCTTGCACTTGCACGTCAGCCAAGTTAAAAGGAGCGCAATAATTTTTTATCAAATTAAAATCAAAAATAGTATTTGTAATAGAAGTAACCACATAACAGAAACTGACTGATGAATTACTAATATAGAAGGAGTAATTCCTTGAATAATGTCAAAGCAGAAAAATATTCTGAAATATAAATAGGATGCAATAATGGTCTAGTTGCATTGCATCTAGTAACTTTTTTTAATAGATTTTTTACGATGCGGCCCCCGACACTATTTCTTTTTGCATCTGGCCCCAGTAGAAAGAGTTTGCACACCCCTGGTCTATAGAGTTGAAGTTTTGCTTACTGCCCCCTGTACTACAAGCTTGAATTGCTCAGGAATATTTTAACACATTATTTTTTATATAATTAATTGCACTGAATTAACACGTTAAATTGATAGCCCTAAATATAAATATTATTATTTTATAATATAAAAGTAATTCATATATATATATATTTTTTTTAATTTAAATCAAAGTTTTGTTTTTTTTTTAAATCGAAGTTTCATTTAAAAAAATCCTTTTTGGTTTTCGGCACAGTGTTTCCACAATTTTTGGTTTCAGACAAAAAATCTATAACTACATGAATGATACTTCAAAATCACAGAGAGAAGTGATCAGGCTTATAATTGTCACCAGGCAGACAATACAGTGGGAAAAAAATCCACTAATCTTTTAGCTTTGGCCAGTAAGCAACCATCTAGCAACCACTCAGAACATTGTAGCAACTGTACAGCAATGCCCTGGCAACCACTCACAATGACCTTTGCAATTTGGTAGTGACTTTTCCACAGAAAACACCACTCATGTTTCTTCGGGAAATATACAAATCTTGTTCTACATGCAACTACAAAATATTAACTCTTTCCCCGCCAGCGTTTTTAAAAAAAGTTGCCAGCCACCGCCAGGGTTTTTGACGATTTTCGCTAAACTTTAATGGCCAGCAGAATATTTTCTTCCATGAATATATGAAGATGCTATATATCAAAATGAAGATCTGAGCCTCTGCTTTTAGGCAAAAAAAAACGATTTTATTTTATCTTCATTTGTTCTTTTTTTATTGCCACTTGAACAGAGGTAGGTTTTGTCAAAAACAACATTTCGGACAAAAAGCTGAGAAAAAGGCATTTTTATCAAACAAGTGCTTTAGTATTAGTATGGTGTTCCACTTCACGTTTGAGACGATCGCAGTCAGTTTCTTTGATCAAAGAGTTGCGTACTCTTTCAAAACATGCGTGCGGATCTTCCTTACCGTATACCACCTAAAACACGGATACCCGGAAAATTCCGTGTTTGGCGGGGAAGCGTTTTTTCATAAAACCCGGAAAATTCCGTGTTTGGCAGGGAAAGAGTTAAAAAAAAAAAAAAGTGCAAACACTGCTGTAAGAATAATTAGCCACATTTCAACTATCGGGCCAGTGTGAGCCAGGGCTATCAACTGGTCAGCCAAGGCCTATAGCCTAAGACCTAGAGCCGCGAATCCAAAAAAATCTATCAGCATTACCAACATTGGGCCAATAGCCCCGCAGCGTTGCCCTAAACCCATCCAGCTCAAGCTGATGTATCAGACTCTAAGGTCTAGCTAGCCCTCCAAATGAACATGGTGGAGATTGAAGCTGCAGTTTGTTTGCTTATTTTGGGCTTTGCAGCGAGTCCTGACTAAGAGAAAGACCGCCTTGGAGATTGACCCCACCTCAGTCCAACGCAACTTGCCCTGACACGAACTAGCACGCTTCATTTGGCCCAATAGTGGAAACGCAGCTAATGAGTGTCACATGATCCTTTACTTACGCCATGTGGGTATGAGGATAGCCTTCCCAAAGAAATGTTGGATTCGTCACAAATTCCTCCTGTGAAAAAAAGAACAATTAGTTATTTGGTACACAAATGAGGAAAGGAGATCTGTGAGATCTCATGTAGAAATGTCTTACATTGGTAAGGATGCTGCAGCCCCAGATGAAGGAGAACAAGTAGAAAGCAGCCAGTTGTCCAGACTCATTAAACTTACTGTGCTTTGTTTTGGACAAATGTAGTCGACGATTGATTTTCTGTGGAGACAGAATCAGATTTCTGCTTTAGGCTGGTCATGAAAGACCGTTTAAATACAGATTTTCCAATGAAATGTGAATGCTTTATTGATATATGCACAGATGATAAAAACTAGCATACATCCAACTGCATGGGAGAAGATATTGGCAGGGATTTTCAAATTATATTACTTCTTGCAGGGGCCCCCTTCCTCAAATATAAAAATAGCTATATATTTCAGGGCTCAACAAAAAGGATTACCTGCAGGCCAAGGGTGTGAAAAAGTTTCAGGCCAGTTGTTGTCCTATAAGGCCAGTATTGCTGACGATAATAGAATATTGATGAAATGAACTTTGTTTTTGCAAATTCTGCTGATTTTAACTTGTAATAAAGGTAATGTTATCCAACACTACCTAACAGACATGGTTGTCCAAATTGCGAGAATGACAGTAAGAAATGAGTTGGAATTTGATGCATATAATGATTAATAAGTATTAGTTTGCAATTTTCATGGTTTTCCAGCAAATTTGGCTTACATTTATATATTATCTTTCATGGAGCCAATTAAATGCCATTATAAAAACCTAGTAATTTTTTGTAAAGAAAAATACAATTTAAATAAAATTGTAGAACGTAGAAAAAAAATTGCTTAAAATTAAAATGTATTGTGTTTAGAAAAAATACCGGGCAAGTAAATACATGAGCTACTGGCTCAACTGGAGCAGCAGAAAAAGTCTACTGTTGAGAAAGGATTCTCTGATTGATCGGCCACCAACCGATATTCACTTCCTTTGAATCGATCGGTGGTTCCAGCATTTTATTCAAATGTATTTATTAAAACATATAACTTATTGCATTTATTAAAAGGTTTGAATTCTAAAATGTTACAATATAAACCATGTAGTTAAAAAAGAAAACCGTTTGTCCTCAGATTGGAAGCAGCAGAACAATAATTGTTAATGGTTAATTATTAACCACTCAGTAATAAATGAAAATAAAGAATAACAAAACCACAATCTACGTGTTGATTGGTAAGAGGTAGACTGTATTTTATTCTAAACACTTAAGGGACTCTGTATAGTTACTAATCTTCTTAAATAGAATTTCTTGCATTAAAAGTAGGATTTCAATTCTGGTTACATTTAAACCTAAATTTGATGCCCTAAATCAATGTTTAACAGAGACTCACTTGTGGTAAAGAAACAGATTTGCAAAATGGAAATACAAACCTGATTTTAAATTCATAAAATGTATATACAGTATCATAAAATATAGAAAATATCTGTCAACTCATCTGGCGCAACATCCGGCCCACATTATATTGTATGCTGGTGATCTTTGAAGTGTTTTTTCAACATCAACATGTTTCTGCCATTTTTCCAAACAAGTTTTAAAATGTAAACATATTTTTCACTAAAGTAACATCACTAATGGAGTTTCTCCACACATTTCTGATTGATTGATTATGATTATTTGAGTTGTTGCAAGATGTTAAGATAAATCTATACAAACCTATGAACTGCTTCACATCAAAAGCATAAATCATGATTTCCATATGATAATGTTTGCAAAAATATGTGCATATGCAGTTAGTGAATTAGACTCATTGACTTATGTAAAATATGAGACATTACTCACATCAAGTATGTACTCTTGAATCAGGGCATGCAGAATTATAGCGATGAGCAGGTAAAAGAACACAGTAGCAATGTCTTTGGGACCGTACTTGTAATTCACCGGCTCGGTCTTGTCCTCTGTTTCTAAACAAAATCAAAAAGCCACATGAAAGTAAGCTCATCTCAAAGTCAAAATCTCAGCACATTATTCAGTCAATGATCCAAACACTGCAGATCTTTTTAGAGACAATTTTTGCAAACTGTCTCATCATACGTCCTGTGAAGTCATTGTGTTGATGAGGTTAAATGCCAGATAATCTCCACCATCAGTTCACAACAGCTGACTACAATCAACCTTTACAACCGTATCACCTAGAGATGCTCCTGACAAAAATAGCAATTTGTCAAATCGTTTCACAATTAAAGCCACTACAATTGTCGGGTGTGGCCAAGTTTGACTGGCATGCATCTTCTGAACACAAACTCAAAACACAAAGAAAATCGGTACACATGGACACAAGGGACATCTGAGGCCAGACACCAAATGTCAAATTCTGGCTCAAGGGGACACTATAAGCCTCAGGAACCTTGTGGAATATAATTTAAATTCCTGTTTCTTCTCAATCGTGAATGCTTACATTTAGATAAAATGTCATTTGCATATTTTTGGGGAAAACCTAGGGCCTTATATTTTTGTGCCATCTGTTATTTGTCCAAGTTATTACAATTGACGGCTATCATCTAGACATTCCTCACAAAAGAAATCAAAACAACGTTGATTTATCAGATAATTTTAAGATATCTGGCCGTGTCCCAAAATGCCTAATTGACCCATATCTTCTGAGAGCAACACTCAAAAAGTTAATAAAACGTACAAAAAAAATTTATGCCAGGAGAATCCAAGGACACACCACACATTTAATAAATTTCTGGTCCTTGGGGCACAATAACTAAATAATAAATAAGTTGAAAAGAAAGCTTAAATCTGCCACAAAAACTGTTTTATCCACATAACCCATAGCATATAGCCTATTCTTTAAATTTGGCAATTGTGGACATTTTCTTTACTTTTCTCATCTGCTTGGACCCTGAAGATGGACGCTTGCTATGGATTTCTTTTAGTCAGAAAGCCGGATTTGTGCAATGGAATGCCACTTGAATTAGTCATTCCAACTAGTAGTGTGGAAATGTTAAACTCCAATAATGCGGAGATGCAGGTGCGTGACGTCACACAAACATGTCAGCACCCAGGAAGATGCACAAAATAAGTTATAAACATCGACTTATATTAAATAATATTGATAAATGAGTCAAAGTTTCTACATTACATGATATTTATATTTATATGATATAGCTTGTTTAACAAACGTTAGCAGAGTAGAGGGTGTTCAAAACATGGTAAATGAACCTCTCTTTTGGTAATCATACACCTGTAACACAAATGCTAGTGTTGCAAATTGTTTATGAATTGGGTTGCTAGGAGACATCTCTGGTGACAGTCAAACACCTGCTAAGCTAATGGGAGCGTTGCAGTTTTGTTTCCTTAAACATCATCTTTCAAGCATCTGGCAATGGAACGAATGAACGAACGAACGGGTGTGAAGTAATTTAGTCTGGCCAAAAATACTTTTGTGTTTGTTCGGCGGTTCGTAATGGCTCGCCTAGGCGAACTTATAGGAAAACTTTAACAGACTGCTGAACACGTTGTTACTACCATTGGTCCACGTCATCAGTAGGTGTGACCTGGAGCTTTACCAACCTTGCTCATTCTGTTTATTATGTTCAGTCATTCAAAATCGGTCAACATGAACACACCTGCATATAGAGTTATTAGCGAGCTGGTGAAAATGTTCCAACATCTGTACGATCGTTCATGTAAAGACATTTTCCAAGACCATGTCATGCTTTTTTTGTTTGTTTAATTAGTCTACAAAAGGAATCAAATCTATTCAAATACTCTCAAGTGCCCATTCACTCATGTGCCATCTGCAGCAAAAGCAATTATTTTCATCATTCTTTTGTCTGTATTCTGAACATTAACACTCCTTTATACACCCATCTTTGCAGTAGTATAAGCATCATCATACATTACAATAACAGTGTGTAATCGCCTCATATTATAGCATGTTAGCACATTAGCACCATGAATTCAAAATGTAAACAAGACAAATTACCAGTTTTCTTCAACATATTTTACTTAAAATGATCATCAAGTGGTTAAAACATCTTCTTTTACTGATCTCATATGAATTCTACTCATAGAATGAGGCATAAAGTCATTGATAACATATTTTAATGTCACATTAGTTTTACATGTAGTGTCCTCATATTTAAATGCTCCTCTAAACACCTCCCACATCGGTGTGATTGGTGTCTGAATGTTCACAAATGAAGAATAACTTCACCGGAAGTATATGGAGGCCTTTAGCTGCATAAAAGGACCCTGAGGTGGACAAACTTACCCAGGCTTTGAGTAACATTGTACTGTATGGTGATGAACATGATTGCAAACTTTGCTGTCACCTGCAATTGAGAAAATAAGTTATATTAATACATACAAACATAATGCAACATGTGATTCAAAAACCTTTAAAAATCATCCAGCATTTCTGCAGGATAGTTTGAGATCTGAATTTTAAGGGTAGCTTTTACACATTAGCTGTTGATTGTCATACTGTATATCAAAATAGCTCAAATGTAGTTTATGATAGTTAAAGAGAGACTATTCTTATCAGAACAATTGTTATTTAACCAAACATTTATCTCTTCTCTATTCATACGACAGATGCTGGCACCAAACCTAGATCAAATGGAATCACTGCAATAAGGAAGCAAAACAAGGGCATGTGATTAAGCTGTTAATGTTTTCACTATTTAGAATTGTTCATTGCTAGATCATTCTGCACTTCAATTCGGAGTTCTATTTAGAGCTGCAAAAACAAGTGCAAAAATGTTTTAGAAGTGTAAAATAACCTCCCTCCCCCCTCATTAATCACCATGTTGTTATATTTTTTCATCTAGTATTTACAGTGCCTCATCATACCCCTTTGGAATAGTCACTTTTTTGTCTTACAGCCTGAAATCAAAACCTATTATAACAATTATTTCCAGCTTTATTTATTTTGCCTTAAAACATTAAAGTAACAGGAAAAAAAGCCAACCGTTCCAACACTTTAGAAGATTAAAAACTAGAATACAGGTTTGAATTAAGGTCATGTCTCTGACTTGGCTACCTATCCTTAAGCCACTGCATTTGTTTTTTTTTTTGGTGGTATGATTAAGGTCGCTGTTGTACTAAAAGGTGAACCACCTGCTCATCTTCAGTTGTGGACTAGCAGAGGGCCACAGATTTTCCTTTGGGTGAATTTGGTGTAAATGGCATCATCCATTTTCCCTTCAATCAAGGACAGTTGTCCAGTCCCTGCTGAAAAGAAACATCCCTACAACATAAAGGCCCAGATATACTCAAACAAAATTGAAGAACAAATGAGTATGATGTAATTTAGAAAAAAATCTGGTGTTTTTGTTTCGGTCGTTCATAACAGCTCATCTGGGTGAACTTTCAGGAAATGTTCTATCCTGCTGCTGAACACCTTTTTACTGCCATTGGTCCATGTCATCCGTCTGACCTGAAGCTCTACCTACTACTTTGTTAATGATTTTTAGTCATTATTCAACATGAACACAGTGGTGTGCAAGATTTCTTTTGTTTAATTAGTCTACAAAAGTAACCAACTCAAATACTCACAAGTGCCCATTCACTCATGTCTCATCTGCAGCCAAACACATTCACACATCTGCTTAAGTCCTTTTGTCTGTATTTTGCCCATAATTACTCTGATACAACTGCAAAAATGGGTGTATAAGTCATCATAAATTACAAAATCAAAGAGTTATTGTATTTGGCTGCATGTAGCATTGTGGCTAATGCGCTGTGAATTCGAAATATAAACAAGACAAATTTTCTACTGCAAATAAAAAAAACAGTTTCTACTGCACATACATCAATGAGCCAAAACATTATGACCATTATGATGCCTAATAGGCTGTTGATCCTCCGTGTCCCACCAAAACAGCCCCGACCCGCTGAGGCATGGACTCTACAAGACCCCTAATGGTGTCCTGTGGTATCTGACACAAAGGCATTAGCAGCAGATCCATTAGCAGCAGATAATTTGTGAGGTGGAGCTGCCATGAATCAGACTTGTTGGTCCAGCACATCCCACAGATGCTCAATCGGATTGAGATATGGGGAATTTGGAGGCCAAAGCAACAGCTTGAACTCTTTGTCATGTTCCTCAAACCATTCCTGAACAATGTATTCAGTGTGGCAGGGTGCATTATCCTGCTGAAAGAGGCCATTGCCATCAGGGAATACCATTGCCATGAAGGGGTGTACCTGGTCTGCAACGATGTTTAGGTAGGTGGCATGTGTCAAAATCGCATCCATGTGACTTGCCGGACCAAGTGTTTCCCAGCAGAATATTGCCCAGAGCACCACGCTCCCTAGACCTTCAAGTAGTCTTCCCGTTGTGTGTTCTGGTGCACACATACATGGCCGACCATGTGTTGTACAGGAAAACAGGACTCACTGAAACATGCAACCTTCTTCTAATACTCCAAGGTTAATTTCCGATGATTGCGTGCCCATTGTAGCCACTTTCAATGGTGACAGGGCTCATCAAGGACACTCTGACCGGTCTGCTGCTACTCAGCCCCATACGCAGCAGGGTGCGATGTGTGTTATGACACATTCCTCCTGTAACCATCATTAACATTTTGTGTAACTTGTGCCACAGTAGACCTTCTGTCAGTTCAGACCAGATGGGATAGCCTTTGTTGCCCTTGTGCATTGATGAGCCTTTGGTGCCTAACACAATGTCGCCGGATTATGGTTTGTCCCTCCTCGGACCACTATCGGTAGGTACTCACCACTGCTGACCTGGAGCACCCCACAAGTCTTGCCGTTTTAGAGATGCTCTGACTCAGTCATCTGGCCAAAACAATTTGGCTCGTCAAAGTCGCTCAGGTCTTTACTCCTGCATTCAACACATTGACTATGAGAACAGATTTCCATTCAGTCCAGCTTTGTGTAAAGCTTGGGAATCTGCTCTCACAAGCACAGACAGATCAGTCTCAGCCATAAGGGCTTGCAAATCCTAGCTTCCTTGATCAATATCCAATCTGTCATCCAATTTGGACGGACGGTTCGATCTAGGCAAGGCTTTGGTGGTGTCATGTGCATTCCACATTTTAAAAATGCTCTGAATGGAACACAGAAGGATAGAAACGTTTAAAATATTTTTGTACACTTCTCCTAACCTGTGCCTTTCCACAATTTTATCCCAGAGCCCTTTTGAAAGCACCTTTCCAACCATGGTGAACTCTTAAATTCATCACCATGCAGTACTAGTAATGGAATCTTCTTCTTCTTCTTCTTCTTCTACGGCAGATCGCAGACATAGAAGTGCAGTAATGGAATTCTCATGGAACAGCTGGTTTTATTCTGAAGTAATCAAAACAACTGATGTCAGGTGGGGTCAAATTAGCCAGGTTTGTGATCTTAAGGGAATTTGGTTGCACCTGAGCAAGTTTGTAATGGTTACTCTAAGGGGGTTGATCGCTTATCTAAACCAAGTATTTTACTAATCAATTTTTAATAATTGTTCAGAATTTGCAATATGGTATTTTCAATTTGATGTTGAAGGTATAAAGTCTAAATACAGCTGGAAAAGTTTAGTTTGAATTTATTTAAATTTCCATAATGTAAATTGACATGACAAGGTATGATGACTTTCTATAGGCACTGTATCTATGATTGTGGCTCATTTAAAAATGTGTCTGTTATGTGTACAACAAGTTGAATGGAAATCATTTATAGTAAAAAATTGTTTACTTTTGTACATTTTTTAAATCATAATGACTAAGTAAAACAATGATCTGATGACAAAATAAGTCAAGTAAGTGACAAAATATCAGTAGTTTTTTTTTTTTGTTAAAATCAGCCACATTTTTCCACATCACTAAATTATTGAATTTTTCTTACATATACATATAATATACATATTTAATGGTGTCATTTTAGACATTTCATTTGATATTTTGGTGTATATATGATTATGAATAACCAGGAATATATAATATGTGTTTTTGTTGAATATATGATTATTAAAAACCAGGAATAAAACGACTTATTTAGAAGCATGTATGATTATAAATAAGC
This sequence comes from Xyrauchen texanus, assembly GCF_025860055.1. Lineage (NCBI taxonomy): Eukaryota > Metazoa > Chordata > Actinopteri > Cypriniformes > Catostomidae > Xyrauchen > Xyrauchen texanus. Next base: position 40,511,272 of record NC_068300.1, on the reverse strand, counting down.
TAAAACATGCGACCTAGCAGGGTACGTGATAATATGTGTTTAGTATGTAATAATGTTATATTAGTGTACACATTACATAATAATAACCTCAAACATGAGTCCTAGCAGGATGATCATGGCCACACACGACACCATATCCGCGTGATTCTGGATGACAAACTCGTGGCTGAGCACAGGCGGACTCTTGTTCTTCTTTCGGAATCCCATCGCTGCTCTCTCTCTCTCTCTCTCTCTCTCTCAGGTAATCAACAGCCGTGTTTACTGCAGATACTCGCAGGTGACGCAAACAGATCAGCAGATCTCCAGTATATTCACACTGTTCATGTCATGAAAGCTTCAACACACTCACACCCTCTTATGATGTGTGCCGGAAGCGGTGAAGGATCCTACGAACGTGTTGCAATAAAAGTCCATACTACAAATCGTTGTTCTGCAGCAGCAGGAAAAAAATCTATTCATATGCCCCTTTTTATTATCCGTCGGATTCCCCCACATGGTGTTATAACGTAACAGAAATATTTGGATCTTCTTACACTGTTTGAAGGAGATCCCATTACTATTTTATAGTAGCAGTTGTAACTGTGTTATTGTGGCGAACACTGTGGCAACAAATTATACAAATGCGGAGCCTGCACAGAACCAGAAATAATTTTAGTCAGTCATGCATATTTTTGTTCGACTAGTTAGACCGCATGTTTGACTGAAATTGTACATTTAAATTCAGGACAGCCACAATTCATTTTCCTTAGACATGCATTAAGGCCTAACTTATATGTGATATATGCTAAAAATCTGATTCATAATCTTGAAACTCTCTTCTAAATTATTCTTTGTTTCTGTTGTTTTTCTGTATTTTAAGAGATCCAGGAACCAAGTTGATCCTACTCTTATTCTACGCACGGCATTCCTTTTATATAACTTATTTTATTTATTTCAGGAGAAGTTGAGCTTTTAAGTTAACACATTTCGTTGACTACAAGTGATGCACGTTGCTGCACATTTGACAAATAAAACATTGAACGTGTATATGGGACTTTTATTTTGATGTCTTTTATTTACCGGGATTTGTTTCTTCATTCACACAAGCATGGCCTTCAATTTAAAATTTTGGATTTGTGACTGAGCGCAATCATTTTGGTGTTACGAGTTTATTTATTTTTGTATTTACAAAATATTCATTTTAATACGTGTTTTCTCCTTTTGTGGTTATTAATTGTCTGTTATTCCTTGGACATCTATATTTTCATTGAGGTTAGCTTGCTAATGTAGAGCTTTATCTAAAAAACATTTGATTAAACTCATAAAAATAATCGTATCTACCACATTTTTATAGCAATATGCAACTTAATGGAGATAAAACTTTTTGGGATAGAAACAAGTGATAGTGTGTAATATTCTAAGCTGTAATTTATTCTATTATGACATCAGACACAAAACAATTATATCTTTAAACATTTACATCATACAGTAATGCTGTTTAAGAAATGACAAAGTGACTATACTATACTATACATAATATAATATTTATTCATTTATTTACATTCAGCAGAAATGGCAGGAACAGACATGGACCCTGAGGTGGCTCTGGGATTGTTTGAAGAAGGCGCCACGCTGGTCTTACTTGGTGTTCCTGAGGGAACTGAGTTGGGAATTGACTACAAAACCTGGACTTTGGGTCCTCGGTTCCGCGGGGTGAAGATGATTCCTCCAGGACTTCACTTCCTCCACTACTGCTCGGCCAACACTAATGGCGCCTGTGGTGAGATCGGTCCCAAAACGGGTCTGTTCCTCACCCTGAAACCACGGGAGGTGATCGTAGCACACTGGAACATGAGAGAAGAAGATCTGGACTTCTCTCAGAACCCAGATGAGGTTGAGCAAATGAGGGCCAATATTCAAGAACTGGATGCATATTTGGGGCCCTACCCGTATGACACCCTTCGAAAGTGGGTGTCCCTCACCGATAGACTCAATCAGGAGGTTGCTAGTGCACTGCAACCACTCAGTGGTCGGGTGTGTGCCTTCAGTGATGTGATCCCAGAAGTGCAGCTGACCCATACTAAAGACAGGGAGGAGCAGAATCTTCCTCGCAATGATCGGGAATGTCAGAATATGAAGGAGGGGTTGGACAGACTTCCTCGGATGAAACTAAGAGAAGGCACAGAGTTGCGCTTTTCCAACATTCCCAAACAGGCATACCCGCCAGGCGCCACACCTGCTCAGATCACTCAGTATAGTATGGATCTGAGCTACTCTCTCAACTGCGTAATTGAGAGCCATTATAAAGAGCAGCCGCTCAATGTACTAGGTGAGCATTGGTTGTCGTTCTGATGTTGGTGTAGGTTTGCATTTAATTCCAGTTTTACTAACCAAGAAACATGTTAAATCTTCTAGGACGATCCTGTTGTTGTGAAAGTTCAAGATATCTAATTTGTTTGTTTGTTTTGTCTAGTAAGGGAGCTAAATTATATTTATTTAGTGTAATTAAGTGTTTTCATTTGTAATGTATGTCAAGGCAAGCATATATTAATGTTCAAACTCTGGGTAAGGCCCAACTCCTCACTCTAATTATTACACCTCATTTGTCCCACACCATGTGCTACAGGCCTCAATACCTCAAATCATGCAGCTTGTTGAGGAGAGTTGTTCCCTGCAGACATTAAAAGAAACCCATAGATTTACGGTAAAGGAGGGAACCATGCCATATCCACACTTAAAGGGGTCATGACATGAGAAACCAAATTTGCCTTGATCTTTTGGTATATAAGAGGTCTTTGTATCATTAAAACGTCCTGCAAGTTTAATATTTTAAGACGTCCTCCCCATTCTAAACGAATCATTTATTTAAAAAAAAAAAAGCTCAAAATACAGCTCGTTCTGGATTCATGGTTAGAAGTGACGTGACGGTTAGAAGTGACGTACCAGCGTTTGCATATGACCGCCTCCAGCACAAGATAACTACGCTTTAAGCGCAAGACAACTACGCTCATTTCGGTATCGCCGTCGCCTCACAAGTGTTCAGTCGATGGACAGCAAGCTCTGACAGAGACTACTTGTGCACAGGAAAATTACGATGCCACACAGATGTGCTGTTCCTGGCTGTGGTCAAACAAAACCTCTGAATAAGCTGCCGAAAGATCCAGACGTCAGGGAAAAATGGATGCAGTTTATTTTTTGCGGACGTCCCAGTCACGGCAGTGTTAACTTAAGCGTTTGTTCTGTACATTTTAAGGATGACTGTTTTGAAAACAAATCTCAATATGATGCTGGCTTTGCCAGAAAACTGTTGCTCAAAGATAAGTCCGTGCCGACTATTCTGGGAACAACGACAACGCAAACTGTAAGTAATCTATTTTAAACTTTAAACTACTTTTTAAAGCGCAGTTTCATTCATTATGAATAATCACAGTGTTTTTACTTGCATATTGTTCTGGCTGGGGGCGTCAATAATTGATACATAGGCACTGACGTTAGCCAATCATAACAGTGGGCGTTAACACTGAAGTCTTAAATGGAAAACGCCCCCAAAACAGACTGTTTGAATCAGAGGATGAGAAACAGGGTGGGAAAAGGTCATAAATCACTAGATTTTAAAAGTTTTTCTTAAAAAAATATATATTAATACTATAATTGCACCTAAGGGAACATAATAATACAATAAAAAAACCCATGTCATGACCCCTTTAAGGGTGGGCTCTTTTGAACTGGGCTAGAAAGCAACCACTCAGAAATCCCTAGTAACTGCATACCAATGTACTAAAACCATTCAGAACACTCTAGCAACTACATATAGGGTTGCCACCGGGATCGTACCGTATTTAAAGATGAAATGATGCATCCTATATCTAATCAATATGGGACGTGGTTTGTCCCATATTTAAGCTCGTTGATTGCATCATAGCAAAATCGTTCGGTAAGGGACCGTCTGAAAACTTCAGCCAGCAGACCCCCTACCCCCAACAACTGCCCCGTATTTTATTAGCTTCAAAATTGGCAATCCTAAGCACATAGAAATGTACTAAAACCACTCAAAACACTAGCAACCACATAGTAACATGCTTAAACCCACTTAGAACACCCTAACAACCGCATAGCAACTGCATGTAATATAAAAAAAATTCAGAAAAATGTAGTTATTATAACTGTTATGAATTATTTAATCACAGAACATGATCATGGAGTAATGCATTGTTCTTATGTGTAGGAGAACTGCAGTTTGCATTTGTATGTTTCATCATTGGTAATGTGTATGAGGCGTTTGAGCACTGGAAGACACTACTGGCTCTGCTGTGTCGCTCTGAGGATGCCATGAGAGAGAGGAAAGACCTGTATCTGGGACTCATCGCTGTGCTCTATCATCAGCTGGGAGAAATCCCTCCAGACTTCTTTGTGGATATCGTTTCCCAGAACAACTTCCTCACCTCCACACTGCAGGTACAATTCACACAGTTTTCCTGCTCATTGTATCAACTGAAAAAATATAAGGTTGTTGGAATTGAGTGTGTTAACACACAGCATGCCACAATTGCTCACTGGGGGGGAGAGATGTTAGCTTGTTGATGATGTGTTACTGAGGAGTGTTCATGCACAACGAGCCATGTGATAAGATGCTTGGATTGACTGTCTCAGAAGCAGATTGACAGTCCTCCGCCATCCGGATTGGGGTGAGTAACCCCGCCACGGACTGGAGGGGGGCCCGCTGAATTAATTTTGTACTGTCCCAAGAATTCCTGTCTGCAGTCCTGCTTGTAACTGCACCTTTCTAAACCACTTTGCAAGGACTTAGTAACTGGTGTTCTGGTGATTTTTAGTGGATGTACAGTTGAAGTAATTTCTTCTCAAGTTCTCACAGGTGTCCTAGCAGAGCAACCACAGGTGGAGTTCAGCACATTTACTATGAACAGGTTTCACTAACGTTTGACAACCACAGAGTGTCACAAGTTTTGTCTTCATTTTGAAGTCTATATCTATTGTTTTATTTCAATCATAAACTTTTTATAATGCCTTGGAAAAAGTGTAGAAATAAACACCACTTGCTTTGATATTTTGTTATCTAATGAAATTACATTTGTAAATTTTTAAGTATGATTGAAGAGTCTAAATACTTTTAGTGGCCACTGTATTACCTACACTTGGAACAAAATTGGTCTGACCTCGTTCTGTTCATAACCGGAGATAAATATGTCTTGGTAAATGCATTTGATCAGTTTTTTTTTTTGTTTGTTTTAAACTACTTTGCCTCCCTTTGTTGCTTTTCAGGACTTTTTCCAGTTTGCCAGCAGCCCAGGGGTGGACAGCACATTACGGAAAAGAGCTGATAAATTTAAAGCCCATCTGACCAAGAAGTTTCGGTGGGATTTTGATGCAGATCTTGAAGACTGTGCTCCAGTGGTGGTGGAGCTTCCAGAGGGAGTCACGGTGGACTAAAGCTGTATCTGAGATCCACTTTCATACTATGCTTGAAACTGCATGCTTCATTCTTTTCACATGAACACCGCTAATGTAATTTCATATAACATTCATAGTACTGCAGCAACAATATATTCTCCTGTCACTGTCTGAAATGTTTTTGACCAATGCATTTGATTAAAGTTGGTTGTTTCCCTACTTTGTTGTCTGTTGATTTTGACATTTTTGTGTTCCTGAATACCAAATATCACCACAAGAGTTCAGACAGAACATGTGTTATGTCTTTGAGACTCTTGATAGTTGGTAGTTGCTTTGAATTGTTGGACATCTCCGCATGTTTAGTTTTTCAGCAGGAATCACTTACAGCCATGGACAGATAAATGGATTTTTATAAAATAGTTTTAAGCTATCATGAACATATGTAGCAACGCAGTCACATTTGTTTCGCTGCTGCCTCAGAAATCGGATATTAGGCATTAATGTGACGTATGACAGGTGTGAAAACTCAGGATCCCTAGGTAGTAAAACTACAGTTTCACATGCTGGAAAACCGGTCATTTGTAAATACTTTGCAATGATTCATATTACCAATAATCTGGTCTTCATAATATATGTTCAAATCCTCCTTGTTTCCTCAATTCCCCATGGATAAAAACAGTAGTGTATCATACAACATACAGGTGTTCTCTGTATAAGTTGGTGGTGGACTGATAGTTTAAGGAAGAGGTGACCCAGGAACTAAAGATATATGCAGCTCTGTTTGCATTAATCATTTACATTGCATTAAAAATTGAATTTGTTGTGAGGCTGCCTACCTTTTAAAAAATGATTTGCACTTAACCTGTGGTTAATTTGTGGTCGCTGATGATTTGCCAGAACTTTGCTGGAGCACTATATTTTTGTAATAGTAATGCAGTTCAGTTAAATCAGTTTAAGCTGATGCACAGTTACAATATTGTGTTTTCAGTTTATTATTTCTTTATTTGTGGGATTGACTTAATTGAATAAATGCTAGTTATATGCAGTGCTGAATGGATTACTTATTAATTGTAATCAGGTACTGATTACAAATTACATGACAAAAAATGCATTCAGTAACGTAATCTCATAGATTCAATTTTTGGGGTAATCTGATCTGATTACTTTTGGATTACTTTCAACCATTTTATTTTATTTCACATGCATTTTAGTAGGATAATCATTTTAATATGAAATTACAAAGAGGAAAATAATTTATTCCATTCTTTTACATTTTTAAAAAGTGCATTTAACATGACATGATTGAAATACATTTTAATATAACAGCAATGACAGTGCAAAGGCCAGATTTTGTTATTTAAAACACTGAGACAACTTCATTTTAAGTGCATAAAACAATAGCAGAATTACAAACATTAATGACCATAAAATCAACATAAAATGATAAAAAAATGAACTCAAATTAATTACCATCAAATCAAAACTTTCATCTAAAAACACTGAACCACTTTTAACCCTTACTGATAGTCCATTACCTATTCTAAAAATGAGGTGCAAGATATTAACATTTGAACAGCAAAAATATTGTAAAAGAGCAGAATATTTGAAAACAGCAGAGTTAACACAAGAAATTGTGTCAAGTTTTATGCAGTGGACTCCACTGCATCAGCAGAAACAGTACAGCGATGGGCTTTGTTCCATATTGCTGCACATTTTGCAGTTGATCTATTGTGTACCCTGCAGGCAGGACACTTAAAGATGGCACTCACTTGATCCTTTGAAGAAATTAAGTTCAATGTGTGAGCACAATGGTGAGGTAGTAAGAAATAATATATATATATATATATATATATATATATATATATATATATATATATATATAATATTATATATTTATATTTATATAAGCATATCTAGTCCATTTTAAGTGCATAAAACAATAGAAACATTAAATGAACAAAGAGTGATGAACCTGAAATCAACAGCAATAACATTACTAGGTCAAAGCTAACAGCTCAAAACTCAGACACAATTTTATCTCTTACTACTAAGTAATAGTCCATCACCTTTTCCTAGTAATGTAAAAGGATCCCATACAATGGCGTAACTCACTGCTTAACCACCATTGTGTAACCGTAGTAAATATGTCGCACATCCATCATTAGAACCACATTAGTTCAACAATATAGAGCTGTCGTTAATGATGTTACGCAGGGGGTAGAGTAATAACTTCTGCAGACATCAAATGGATATCAAATAAAAATAGCTAATTTATAAGTACATCAGAAAAACTTAAACTGCTGAAAACATGAAATCGCCATGCACCATGTAATCAGACAGATGCATTGCATTGCAACAGTGGAGTTTTCCACTACATCAGACCCTGGGGATTCCCCGACGTGCTCTTCAATGGATGCGTTCCATTTAGAATTGATAATCCCTATTCCCTTTTCCCTTCTAAATCTTTACCATTCACTGTGAGATTATAGAGGGCTAAAGATGTAGGGCTCCAAAATAACAGTAATTTGGAACTTACTTTTTAAAGGGGACCTGTTATGCAAAATTCACTTTTACATGGTGTTTGAACATAAACATTTGAAAATTTTCTTTTAGAACATTTTGATAACTGATTATTTTGGTGACGCTAGTGGTACAGAAATTGCGAAGTGAAAGCATCTTAATTGCTGTACAGCGCATTTACCATTTGATTTTTATGCCCATAGATAAGTTTGCTTTTGCTCCACTGTTGGGTAATTTCAGTTGTCCTGCAGTATGCAGGAGTCTGTTCATACTGAGGTTTTCAGTCCATTCAGTGTGGTCCCATTTTTGGAACATATTTTTTCCAGGAGGCTCAGAATAGTCAAGACTACATCTGTGCATCACAGTTTTATTAAAAACAGTGCCAACGTTTCTAAAACTGGACTGAGATCAGAGCTTTTACTGGACCAATGGTGGACATTCACCTTTTTGTTTATTTGTCCTGCACAAATTTTAACCCATGCTTCAGTGTTGTACATTGAAACTCAAGAAAAAAAAAATCACAAATGAGCTCTCTTTAATATGTAAACTGATGAGATTAAATAAAGAGCAAATTAAGACTTTCTGAAGTCTCCTGCTTCTTAGATGTTTCTCCTGAGAAAAAGATCCCAGTAATATCACGTGTCTCCTATAGAGTTTCAGAAGCTTCTCAACAATGTCTCAAACTGTCCTCAGATTTGCTGAAATTCAAGTCTGCAATCAAAAGTGTCTTTTTTTGCTCCTACTATTATTAGTGTTGGGTATCTTAATAAAAAATTACAAAAACAAATTCCATGAGAAAAGTAATCAGATTACTAATTACTTTTAAAAACACTTTTCATAAGTTTGTTGTTCCATTCAACATATTCAAAATGACATCTGTACAGTATTTCCTCCTGTCACAGAAATGCAAACAGACATATAGTACTTGTATTTGTACTTGTCATTTTACATGTAATGTATTACACTCCTAAAATAAATTATCTTAAAGTAACTAATTACACTGTAATCTGATTACACTGAACACTTCATATTATACTGGGATAGGAGAAAGTATTGTAACCCTAAAAAACATATCGGTTACCTAACGTAACCTCGGTTCTCTCTAGATGAGGGAACGAGTATTGCGTAATCTAGCTTACGCTACGGGAAAGATTCATCTTTTCTGAGATATTGAAGCCAAAAAATTATCCTTAATTTTTGTATCCATTGTCAACGCAGTGCGGCAGCTGCAGACCTTGAGCGGGCTAGCTAGCGAGCTCATAGGTTGCTCTGTGGCAACTGCTGCAGCCTATAGACGAGCTTGGGCTGAACTCGCATCCAATGAGAGGCGTCCAGCGCTCACTGCATCAAAGCCCGCCAAAATGGGCGTGACTAGAGTGCATATAAGCGTAGTTCGTAGGCTGGAACCCTGGTTTTCATTGACTGAAGCGAAAAGTCGCTCGTGGCGCGAAGCACGGCCAGCTACGCAATACTCGTTCCCTCATCTAGAGAGAACCGAGGTTACGTTAGGTAACCGATACGTTCTCTTACGAGAGGTTCTCTCGTATTGCGTAAGCTAGCTTACGCTACGGGAACCCATTGTCAACGCCGTGCACGTCAAGCATCCACTGTATGAGCCCCAGGGAATTAAGGGGGGACCCGGGGGAGCCCTTATGCGTGGGGAAAAAATATTTGGCCGGCAAGAATGCGGGTCATTGATTGTGTAATACATAAGCACATAGTGGGAAGGGAACGACAGAGCGGCGGTGCCGGTCTGTGTGGAATGTGTCTCATCAGTGCAGCTCACCAGGGGAGCTGTAGCGTATTAAACCGCTAGTAGTTTTGCCTGCAGAGCGGGCACTTCCATATTGTAAAATCTGACAAAGGTGGAGGGGGAAGTCCATCCCGCTGCCATACATTTGTCGTGAATGGAAATCCCGCTGGACCATGCCCACGAGGATGCCATGCCTCTAGTGGAGTGAGCCCTAATGCCCAACGGGCATGGCAGGTCTTTTGACGCGTATGCAGCAGCAATAGCGTCCACTATCCATCTAGATAGTGTCTGTTTCGAGGCGGCGAGACCTTTGGTGCGCCCTCCGAACGAAACGAAAAGCTGCTCAGAGCGTCTGAAAGCAGCGGAGCGCGCAGTATACAATCTCAGTGCTCTGACCGGGCAAAGGAGATTGGCGTCGCGTTCGCTATCGGGTGCTGGCAGCGCCGATAGGGAAATGACCTGTGCTCTGAAAGGAGTACCGATCACCTTGGGAACATAGCCGTGTCTAGGCTTTAAAATGACCTTGGTGACACTTGGTCCAAACTCAAGACACGCAGCGCTGACAGACAGTGCGTGAAGGTCTCCCACACGTTTGACTGATGACAGGGCAGTCAGAAAAACGGTTTTGAGTGAAAGGTATTTCAAATCCACGGATTGAAGTGGTTCGAAAGGGGGCTTTCATAGTTTCGAGAACTATAGAAAGATCCCAGATAGGAACCGATGGGGAGCGCGGGGTTCATCCTTCTAGCTCCCCTGAGGAAGCCGGATGACCAGCTCGCTTTTACCCCATAACTGGCCGTGCAGGGGTTCAGCGAACGCCGCAACGGCCGCCACATACACTTTGAGCGTGGATGGGGATCTGCCCTTATCCAGCAGCTCTTGTAGAAATACGAGCAGCGACGACACCCCACATGTCCGCGGGTCCAGGTCTCTGTCGGTGCACCATTTTGAGAACACAGACCATTTTGATGCATAGAGTCTTCTCGTGGAAGGGGCTCTAGCGTGTATGATGGTGTTTATTACTCCTTCTGGCAGAGCGACGGGTAGTCGTTGATCACCCACGCATGCAGCGCCCAGCGCTCTGGGTGGGGATGCCAGATTGTGCCGCGAGCTTGAGAGAGGAGATCTGCTCTCACTGGGATGGGCCACGGTGCTGTCAGTGACAGCTGCGTAAGCTCCGGGAACCATGTCTGATTCTCCCAACGCGGGGCTATGAGGAGCACCGAGTGACGCGTTTCCTGATCCTCTGCATTACCTGTGGCAATAGCGAGACGGGAGGGAAGGTGTAAAGCGGGCGTCTGGGCCAGTCCTGGGCCAGCGCGTCCTCGCTTCGAGAAAAATATTGGGCAGTGAGAGTTCTCTTTGGACGCAAAGAGGTCTATCTCTGCTCTGCCGAATAGGTGCCACAACGTCTGGACTGTTTGAGCGTGCAGGGACCATTCCCCTGGGGGAATATTGTCTCTGGACAGTCTGTCCGGGCCGTCGTTCAGGTGGCCTGGCACGTGCGTCGCCCTCAGCGAGCGCAGGTGGCACTGGGACCAACTCAGTATGCGTTTCGTCAGATGGAAGAGGTTCCTGGATCTGACACCGCCCTGACGGTTTAGATAGGATACCACAGATCTGTTGTCCGAACGGACCAGGACGTGGTGACCCTGAATGACCGGGAGAAAGCGCACGAGCGCGTACTCGACCGCTATCATTTCCAGACAATTTATGTGAAGGAGCTTTTCCTGAACTGACCATAGGCCGAAAACCGGAGAGCCCTCGCAGACCGCGCCCCAACCCGTGTTGGACGCGTCTGTCGAGATGACTTTTCGGCGAGATACAGCTCCCATTGTCACTCCCCGCTGATACCATTCGGCCACTGTCCTGGGCTGCAGAGCTGATATACAGGTCTGAGTCACCTTGATGGGCTGGCGGCCTGTGGCCCAAGCCCGGCGAGACGCGCGGGTGTTTAGCCAATGCTGAAGCAGGCGCATGTGCAGTAAACCCAGCTGAAGTACTGCTGCGGCTGAGGCCATGTAACCTAGCACTCTCTGGAATTTCTTCAGAGGCGTGAGGCTGTTCATCTGAAAAGATGCGGCTAGTCACTGAACACGGCGTGCGCGCTGTGTAGATAAGCGAGCCGTCATTGCCACGGAGTCTAGTTCTATTCCCAGGAAGGAAATGGTCTGACTGGGCTGTAGTGAGCTCTTGGTCCAATTGACTGCAAGACCCAAACTGTTCAGATGGCTGAGGAGAACTGCTCTGTGAGACAGAAGCTCCATATGTGACTGAGCCATAATCAGCCAGTCGTCCAAATAGTTCAGAATTCACAAACCCTGACTCCGCAGGGGTGCGAGTGCCGCATCCATGCACTTCGTGAAAGTACGGGGTGCTAAGGACAGGCCGAACGGAAGGACTGTGACGGGGATTTATGTGAATCTGAAAGTATGCATCTTTCAGATCGAGAGAAATAAACCAGTCCCCCTGGCGCACATGCGCGAGAAGTTTCCTGATTGTAAGCATTTTGAAAGGTCTTTTTGCAAGCACCTTGTTCAAAACCCTAAGATCTAATATGGGTCTGAGGCCGCCGTCTTTCTTGGGAACAAGAAAATAACGGCTGTAAAGCCCTGACTCGCTCAGAGAGGGTGGCACTTTTTCTATGGCCCTTTTGCACAGAAGGCTTGCTATTTCTGAACGAAGCATGCACGCTGCTTCTGTGTTCACAGTGGTTTCGAGCCGCGCTCTGAAGCGAGGAGGGCGGCGATCGAACTGTAGCAAATAGCCCTGTTGTATTGTGCTTAACACCCACTTGGATATCCCTGGAATAGCTTCCCACGCTTTGAAGCGTAACGCTAGAGGGTGAATGGCCAATTCGCTCTGATTGCCGCACACAGAGCGCTGAACAAAATGTGTGAGCGCGTTTAGTGTGTTTATGCATGATTGCTCGCAGACAGCATGAACAGGCTGTTTTGTGAGTGACTTCCCGATTGGAATGCTGGCCGTGTAACAGAGCGGGCAGAGAATGGGCGCGCGCACGCATTTGTGGGCGCCTTCATTGACTCTGACGCTCGAGCGGTTCGTAACCGCTTTATGAGAGCTTGCTCTGATAGGGGCACGGGATGTGTTATGCTTGTGTGTAGGGGCGAACACTGGGTTGTGGGCACTTTTTCTACACATAAGACATGTTTGCTCTTTACAAGATTTATTTGGGTCGCCGTGAAAACGGCGTTTGAGTGCAGGCAAGCGGGCAGTGTCACCGGCTTGTTGGCTGCTAAATTCACCACTGTAGTAGCCTGAGAGAAGGGGACTGACAGGGGCAAAGCTTTGACGGTGGTCCGGCCGCGGCGGGACTGAGCCGTCGTTTGTTCAACAAAGTTAGGAAGACTTCGGTTGCTCTGGTTTCAGCGTTACCTTAAATCGAGGCCCGCGGGGCGGCGGTCTGCGGCGGCTGTCTGAGCGCGATCGAGGGCGGCCGCCCTGTCGACGCTAAGAAGTCTGAGTTTGTTGAACTGGGCGCTGTGAAGAGGCTCGTGCAGGAGGCTGATCACGTGAGCGGCCTGCAGAGGAGCTAGCGCGACGCGGCAGGAAGAGGTTCATGGCTTGGGTGGCTTTCTGGACTTCTGAGAAGCGGTCAACAATGCCACTCACCGCGGAGCCGAAGAGACCGGTCGGAGAGAGCGGTGCATTGAGGAACATGGAGCGCTCTGCTTCTCCCATGTCGGCTAGTGTTAGCCATAAATGTCTCTCGGTCACAGTCAGCGAGGCCATGCACTTCCCTAGAGCTTGGGCTGCAGCTTTGGTAGCGCGAAGGGCGAGGTCTGTCGCGCTTCGTAGATCAGTAACAGCCTCTGGGTGCCTGCCTTTCTCATCCCACTCCCGAAGAAGGTCTGCTTGTAGGATCTGTAAAACGGCCATTGAGTGCAGAGCAGATGCGGCTTGGCCGGCGGCGGAATAGGCGCGCCAACATAGACGGAAGTCGCTCTGCAGGCCTTAGACGGGAGCACAGGCTTGGAACGCCATCTCGCGGAGGGCGGACAAAGGTGTGCTGCTACCGAGTCCTCGACCGGGGGATGGAGGAGTAGCCTCTCTCAGTGGCGCCGTCCACCGACGCGAGAGAGGTGGAGACGTGGGAACGGGTCCTGGCTGAAAAAGGAGCGTTCCACGACTTTGCAAGCTCCGTATGTAATTCCGGCAGGAAGGGAGCGGCCCGGCCGCTGGTGTAGAGCGGCGATGGCTTTGAAGAAAGCAGCCGTCGAGTCTCTTGGGTGCCTGCTCAGGGGCGGTGACCACTCGAGCCCGAGGCGGTCGACGGCCTGTGTGAGGAGGCGTGTTAACTCCCTTCGACTCCGGCGCGGGTCCTGCTGGATTCCTGGGCCGAGGAGGAGGCTTGGGAGCCTGACCACTCCTCGCTGTCCGAAGCCATGATGGAACAGCGGCCCTTATCCTCCGCCTCGTCATCTGAGATGGCAACAGTGTGGCCGCTCGGCGGCAACTGCGCGTCCCGGGGGGGCGGGGAGGGTGAAAGCGATGCTCGAGGGAGAGGCTCCGGCGAGGCAGTCGCTTCAACCACAGTTTCCGGCAGCCTTTGTGAGCGGCGCTTCTTCCTGCGCGGCTGAAGGTAAGGCGGCGCGGCGGTTTCTGCTTTGAGCGCTTCGAGTCGAGCCCGCAGGGTCGACATCGGTAGCTCCTCGCAGAAATCGCATCCGCCCTCAGTGAGGGCGAGCTCTGCGTGCCCCAGTCCCAGGCAGAGAGCGCAGATGATGTGGCGGTCTCCTGTGCTGAGAAGGGCGCGACATGAGGCGCAAGTGGAGCGAGGCATCTTGAAAAAGACGCTCGTACTCTTTTGTGAATAGTTCGTGAGAACTAGCTTGCTGAATAAAAGGATACGTCGTCGGATGGCGTAGCTCGCAGGATGGCTGAAGGTGGCTGAGACGGCCGGCTTCTTCTAGCGCTGTCCACGCTTGCTTGATGCCCCTCGAACGGCAACGCGGCTTCCAGGTCAGCGATGCGAAGAGCTTCGCTGAAGAGATGAAAATCAGGGTTCCAGCCTACTGAACTACGCTTATATGCACTCTAGTCACGCCCATTTTGGCGGGCTTTGATGCAGTGAGCTGCGGACGCCTCTCATTGGATGCGAGTTCGCCCAAGCTCGTCTATAGGCTGCAGCAGTTGCCACAGAGCAACCTATGAGCTCGCTAGCTAGCCCGCTCAAGGTCTGCAGCTGCCGCACTGCGTTGACAATGGATACAAAAATTATGGATAATTTTTTGGCTTCAATATCTCAGAAAAGATTAATCTTTCCCATAGCGTAAGCTAGCTTACGCAATACGAGAGAACCTCTCGTAAGAGAACAAAAGTTAACGCTGAGCTAAAAACAATAATTCCGGGGTGCTGCTTTGTTTCCTAGATTGCAGCATGGGTTACTATTTTGCAAAATGGTTTTTTCAGCCATAGAGCTTTTGTGAAGGCCAGTTATTCAGGCAAATGAGAGAATAGGTTAAGGAAGTGAAATGTATCAGTCAGCATTAAACCGTCTTTAGTCAGGTCTGTCTCTCTGACATTTTCAGATAAAGCCCATCACTGCCTGCAGAGTTCAACTTGTAATCTTAATGAGAGCAACTCAGAAGGAACTCTGTCCCTCTCATTTCTCCTAATGCCTGTGATTATAATGGGGTGGGGTTAAATGGCTGTTTCTTTCTATAGCTTTGCTTTTCCTCGCAGGAAGCTATAGTGCCAGCCACATGCTTTTCCTGCTATAAACCTCTTTTAGGTTGCTAGCTTTCTGGATTATTCATTAGGCTGTGTGTTGTGTGTCCAAAATTGCCCAGAAAAGCACACACTGTATTAACTCTCAAGCAGTGTACATGAGGATGATTACACTAGAGGTTTATGCAAAAACAATTTGAGCTGTGTCTCTGTATTGCACATAAATATGACTTCTTCAGCCTTGTATTTATCCCTGGAAGGATTTGGCTTTTGCATGCATGACCACTTGCTTCCCATGTTTTACATGGCTTTCTCAATACCACTTTTATTCAAACACTGTTGAAAGGAAGTTTAGGGCTTGGCTCCATGAGTTTACATCACTGAATATGAAGAGGATCTAATATCCCTATACTATATATGATTTACTATGCCCACTATCTGTTCACCGTTCATACTGCTCACAAAAATAGCAAGCAGATTCTCCAAAACTCTCCAATTTGTTTATCTGTCATAACAACATTATCCACAACAAAACACAATGCGAAACACATCACATATGTTAATACAATAACTTAGTATTAAGTACAGTAAATGTTATATCACCCCCTTGTGGTCTTCCAAAGCTATTATGTCAGACTGTATTAAAAGGAAGGCCAACTGACAAAGCTTCTAATTTAAATTTCAGAATATGTATATACCGATGCCTCAAAAACATATCGAAAAAATAATGTGCTGATCATTAATAGACGTATCAATATTTTATGACATTTCTATGTAGTTGGTTATGTAATGCAAACCTTTATATGTACATTACTCATCAATAATGTGTACACCCCATTTGAAAATTACAATTTTTAACTAATTATCAGTGAACACCAGAACAATTAGCAGAATTTGACAAAACTGAATTTTATTAAACATTTGTTTTATTATGAAAATAAAAGTTTGGTCACTGTGGCAGGGCGGAGGGCAGGGCCGGAATCCGGGAAGGAGGAGGGATATGCCGTAGTAGAGTTCTCGCCACTACCATCCACCCCAACGGAGCAGCCACGGCCATCTGTCGGGGGACGAGGAGCCCGGCCACCTTGAAGCGGAGGATGGCCGCTGACTTCGAGGGGAGAAGGGGCCCCTAACCGACTGCCTGGAGCGGTCAGGGCCACTGCCAGGGTGGGAGGATCCCCTACCAACCGCTGAAACGAGGCGGGGTCTGAGACCGCCGACCGCGAGCGGGCAGGGGCTCACTGCCGACTGCCTGGAATGGGAGAACCACTGCCAGGGCAGGGGCGGGGGAGACCCCTTCTGTTCCCCAAGAACACGGCAGGGCGTTCCGTCCGCCAGGGACTGGAGGACTGCCTCCGATCCAAAGAGGGCTGTCATCCGTTAGAGGGTGGAGGAGTGGCCGAGGAGCAAGCTACGGCGTATCGGAGAACTGGCGAGTAAGATTTTTTTTCATCTCTCTCTCCTCTCTCTCTCTCACTGCTGCTCCGCGTTGGACTTTTCCCTTTCTTTTAAATTTTCCAGTGTTTTTTTGGGGGGGGTTCTACACTGTTACAGGAAGTACCCCCCCCCCCATTTTTATTATTTCTGTTTCCCTCCTTGTCCCCTCCCTCATCCAGGTGGATGGGGATGGCCTGCCGACAGACGGGGCTTCGGGCACGCCCTCCCCCAGGGAAAGGGGGGGGGGGTTTACGTCATGCGTCAGGCTCCCCTGCCTGAGAGAACGTGAGAGGAATGTGGCAGGGCGGAGGGCGGGGCCGGGTCGTGATTCTACACACCCGGACCCTTATCAGGCTAATCAAGCCTCCGAGAGGGATAAAGGACGACTGCGGAGGATTGTGCGGGAGAGAGAGAGATAGTTTACGGACATGTCTGTCATGTGTGTTTGTGTCTTCTGTTTAAGTTTATTATTAAAATATTATTTATATTGAAAAGCCGGTTCTCGCCTCCTCCTTACCATTGACTGCTTTACAGTCACCAACACCTTTAGGATAAGAAAATAACACATTTTATTCAAATGAGGTGTTGCAAAACTGAATACACCCTACAAAAAATTCCACCACATCTAATATTTTGTATGGCCTCCATTCTGATTTTTCAGAACAGCACCAACTCTTCTAGGCATAGCGTGAAAAAGTTGGCGACATACTGCCATGTCTATTTATCTCCATTCTTGGAGAATGAGCTCTTTCAGAGCCTGGTTGCTGGATGGAGAATTATGCTCGACCTGTCTCTCAGAACTCCACACAGATGTTCTATTGGGTTGAAGTCAGGTGACATGCTTGGCCACTGAATCACATTTACTCTGTTCTTCCTCAGAAATGTAGCAGTGTCCTTGGATGGATGCTTTGGGTCATTGTCATGTTGAAAGAGTGCTCAGCAACCCAGGGCGCGGAGAGATGGTAGCATCTTCTCTTTCAGTATTTTGCAGTACATCTCTGAATTCATGATGCCATCAGTGCAGTGCAATTCCCCAACACCTGCAGCACTCATACAACCCACACAGAAGAACACTACCACCTCCATTGTACTCTTCTCCCTTGCGACGCCATACAGTTTGGATGCCAGCAGTTCCAGAAAGATTTACCTTTGTCTCATCAGACCAAATATGGAGTCCCAATACTCTACACCTTTGTCAACATAGGTCCTGGCAAATGCAAAACAGGCTTTTTTTTTTGTGCATGGGTTTTAGCAGTGATTCCTTCTTGGATGAAACCCTTGCATGCCACTCCTCTGCAGTGTACGGCGTATTGTGTCACGTGAAACAGTCAACCCAGTTTGACTTTCTACAGCATTAGCTAAATGTGATGAACTTGCATGGTGATTTTCTTCAACTCTTCTTAGCACAAAACGCTCATCTCGAGGTGTTAGCTTCCTTGGACGGCCTGGATGTCTCAGAGAGCTTGCCACAAGTCCATCCTTTTTTAATTTTTGCATCACTTTCGCTAGTGTATAACTGATTAGCAATGCTTTACTAATATTCTTGTAGCCCTGACCTCTTTTGTGTAAATAATTTGTGTAAAAAGTTTTATTCATAAACCTTCATAGGGGTGTACTCATTTTTGCACCATGGTCTTAAATCATTTTGGTTAAATGATTATGTTAATGTTCTTTTTTTGAACATTAGATTTTCTGAAAATCTCATTTGCAACCAATAAACAAGAGTTGCTGGAATATTTTATTGTATAAGATCCCATAGAATGATAGATACAGATGATTTTCTGAGAAATATGTTGGGGTGTACTCATTTATGCTGGGTAATGTATCACCTTAAATTTCTTGCCCTACAAAAGTGTTAAGATATCATAAGGTAGCATTGTGTGAGGAACAGGGTGAACAGTAAGTGTTTATGAACTGATAATATGCTGATTTACCAGTGATTTGTGTGAAAGAGAATTAAAGCCATTGTTGTTGTAGAGCCTCTAGTGTTCATTTCACCAGGAAACTGCTTCAATACCTACAACAAGCCACGTAAAAATCATTTAGAAAATGTTTTGAAACGAGATTCTATGAGACCAGGTTAGTTTAATTTAGTTGTTGTCATGAATGGTGAGTATCTTATCTCTGTATCACTCCAGTTTGCAGCCATTGTTTTTTTTGCATTTGAAGTCTTCTTCACCTGTTAGCTCCTCTGGTCAAATAATAACACAATAACAACGTCACACACTCCAGCAATGTTTCTATATCCCAGGATCAAATTTCCCAACATTGTAAACTCTGGTTTGCATTCTCACAGAAGGCTAGCTGGTACTTTAACAAAAAATGTTTGAATCAAAATGTGTATAAATGCAGCTTTAGTGGCATGAATATTTATTCCTTCAATATCAAGAAAATGTATAGGATCCAATAGGTATCATGGCGGAACAACCTGCCCCTCCCTCTCGTCATCATCGCCCTGTCTCTTAGAGCCATCCTTCAGCCATTTCACAAAGGGAGTGGGCTGGAGATGAGGAGAGGCACAACTTTATGAGCCTCTTTTGGGCTTTGGATAATGAGGTGGCACACCTGAGTGGAGCCTCATCAACGCTGCTATAAAAATGTAGAGCGCGCCTCTCCTCGGGTAGCTGGCTTCTATCTCCTTGTGTGCACACACTAGTGTCTTCGCATGACACACAGAGCGGGGAGGTACCGACAGAATTAGAACAGCTCTGGTCCTGGGCGTACGAGGTTGCCAGTGTGTGTGCACATGGAGATTTGAAGCTGGCTCCCTGAGAAGAGGTGCACTCTGCGTTTTAAAGATGAAGCATTATTCCCATCAGGTGTGCTTCATTCACCGCTGACTAAACTAGGCTTATTAATTATTAGAAATTTTAAGAAATGTATGCATTTGGCAGACGCTTTTATCCAAAGCGACTTACAGAGCCCTTATTACAGGGACAATCCTCCTGGAGCAATCTGGAGTTAAGTGCCTTGCTCAAGGACACAATGGTGGTGACTGTGGGGCTAGAACCAGCGTCTTTCTGATTACCAGATTACCAGTTATGTGCTTAGACCTTAATTATGCACCTCTTCTTGCTCTCCTGCCCACTCTCGTTGTGTGAGGGCTGATGGACGGCCCTCAGACATGGGGCGATGATGATGAGAGGGAGGGATGGGTCATTCTGTCACAAAATATACTGTCTGCATGTGCTGTGCGCTATGCAAAAGTGAATGTGTGAAGACGCTCATATACTCAAAACACCATGCATGCTATACATTTTGTAAATATGACAGAACAGAGAGCTCATTTACTGCAAAGCGTGCAGAAACCTATATACTATATCTTTTTTGAAAATAATTCCATCATTTCGTGCTTAAATAATCACACTGGGTCAAATAATCATCTGTTTATCTGGAGGTGTTAGACTAAAGTAAAAAACACACAGAAACTGAAAAGACTTCAATTTCACACGTCTAGTTGAATCAATCTTTTATTTTGATGTGAAGACAAATTGTGACAAATCATTACTGTATAGTAATGCTGTTGTTGTTACGAATTGCAGATACAGCGGAGGGAGACGAAGGTTGAGGATCCAAATGCAGTAACTTTATTAACATAAACGAACACAAAGGAAAACCCACAATGGGGAAATAAACATGAACAGAGAACTCGGGAAGGGAACACAGAGCAGGCTTAACAACTTTCATAAACATTCACTAACATTCAACGATCGACAGTGACTGAACAAACAGACAGGGTATAAATACATGAACATGAGACAAAAGGGCCAATGAACAAACAGAACTCAAAATAACATGACAAGGTGATAAACAGAAACCAATGGGAAACTAACGAGGGCAGGTGAAAACAATGAACAGTGAACACGAGGGCTAACAAGACTGTGGAGCTACAGAAGGGACAAAAGTGAAAACTATGGAATAACAAAAGTGACAAAAATGGAAAACAAAGGGGCAACGGAAAAACAAGACAAGGTCATACATAACATTTTTACTGAATAAAAGTTTTCATCAATGTTTTAATTTATAATTTGATGCTCTGTTGTGCAGCACTTTATTTGGCAAAAAATAAGACCAATGTTTTATTTTAGATTCCCTTACAAAAAATCTAGAGTTCTGGCAAACAATCCGTAAATTATTTTCTCAAATCTTTGGCAAAAATGGACAATTTTCAGAAGGTTTGCCGCAAAACTCATTTGCATTTGAAAATAATCAGTGATGAATTTGCCGAAAGTATGTGGAAAATTTGCCATTAGCTCTGTGAGAATCTTAACTGAAGCAATTCATTTGATTAAAAAAATAAAAAAATAATAATTAATAACGGAATGTTATTAAGACGTTTTATGAATTTATGTGGTTAGACACCATTTTGATGATGAAATTGAAATAAAAGTTAAAACATGTAATTCAGGAAAAAAAGGAAAACACTGGATATGGCCAAAAAACAAAACAAACAACATATGTCCTTACTAGATAAAACCCTATAACAATGTTTACTTAATTGATAAACAATTGAAGGAAACATGACATTATTTTAATGTATTATTTACATTGATAATTAACTTTTTGAATGTGCTAAAAGAGTGTGTTCAATAGCATATTCCCTATTTTAGCTGTGGTATTGAAACTGGAATTGAGAATAGCAATATTTTACTGGTACCAACTACTGAAACTTTAGTCTAAAAGCATACAGCATCATTAACTGAAAGACTATGAGAAAAATAAATACACATCTGATCTTCCCTTTAGAGGCAGTTTCTCTACTTCTGGTTCTCACTGAATGCTTCTACCTGTAGAAGACCTTGTGCTTTCATAATTAGTAGAATTAAAACTCTTAACCATATGAAACATTTTCACATTTGGCAAGCAAAATTAGTTTCAATCAACAGTCTTTTCCCACCCCATATGCTTGTTGAGCCAGGTTTGTTAAAAGGAACCCGATGGCATCCTCAAGTCCTTGGGGAGGTGTCAACTTTTGGGCCCGGCTACAGATCAGTCATTTGCTGATTGCTTGGTCAGACTATAATCATAATTTATAATCATCATGATAACCACAATATGATACCCAATGAACTGTGCAACTTCATGCTTGTTAAGTTCACATTATTAGGTTAGCAAAGACTTTACAGTCTTCAGCGGAACAGTATTATTGAGATGACGCCATTGAAATCACCACCTGAAGCCAAACAAAGACTGCTATTGTACTGCTCTAGTGGATAACTAGAGAAATAGGGCTGTGACAGGGCCAAAGGATGTAGTCCTTGCTTTGTTTTTATTATTTCTTGTGATAAATTGTGCCCTTGATCATACTGGCTTGATGTGTTGGCCCGTCACCCAGTGTGTAATTTAATTTGGGATGGAACTCTTACATTTGACAGTAAATGCTTCTTGGAATTGATGGAAAGGTGATGTCAGAGGCTGCAAGAGTATGAAAATATATATTTTTTAAAGGTACGTTAATGACAAGGTGGGCTTGTGGTTGGCATTTTAATGCATTTGGCAGACCCTTTTATCCAAAGCAACTCAAAGTAGATATTTTATCAGTACGAGCTCTTCGAACCCATGACTTTGTTGCTAGTAGTGTTGGAGAGTAGTTAATAAAAAATATGATGCTAATAATTTATCGAATTTTTCAGTAGTTCAGCTATTTGCACAATAGTGTAGCTTGTCCAGTAACCAGCAACATTTTCCGATGAGTAGTGTCATAAAAACTGTAGTGTGAACACAGAAAAGGAGCCAAGGGAGTAATCAAACACACTCACATAAACTGTCCTCTCTCTCATGTAACACTGGGAAAAAATCATAGAAGTGAATCGGCTAAAATAAACGATTCTCTTAAATTCAGTGCTGGGAACTCTGATTCAATTTAATGATCGGTTCTTTTGAGTGGTTCATGTAAATGATTCACTTTAGAGCCACGTAGCCTTAAAGTGCCCCTGAAGTGTTTTGGTAAGCTCAGTTCGATTTGGTGTTTTGATATATTTCGTAATGAAACAGAAAGTGGGGGCGGGACATGTCGAATGACTTGTCCCATTTTTAAAAATAGCCAATAGGTTTAGTTTACAGCCACACACAAATACACACCCCTTTACACTGTGTGCTGCTCATGTCAGAGCCAATTACTGAGGAAACTTGAGAAGCGATGTCAACACCGGCTCGACTCAAGGCTGAAGCAGTGCCAATACGGATGAATAAGAAACAAGCAAGTAAAAGATAACATAAAGAATAAAGAACACTTATTCAAGCTGAACATCCCAAGAAACCACCAGTTTATATAAATAAACTCAAGCACTATTCCTCAAGTCCAGGATGCATCCCATTCAGCATCCCATTCAGAAGTAATAATTCCTATTCCATTAGAAGACAATTACCCTCCACTGTGAGAGCTTCAGGTGTCTGAAAGTTGATAATGGTCAGACGATTCCTTCAATATTCCGGAAACCATTCTTATTGGGAAATCTTTTTGGAACAATCCTACAGCATGGCTTGTGTTATATTTGTAGTGCCCTGTAAAGGCATGATCATCACCAGTTAGAACACAGCCAGACACACTGAACAGTTGTAGGGTGAGGGTGCATTTTAGTTCAAGATTGCATTTGATTGGACAAGAGACAAGGAGTCTTTTTAGCAGAGAGAGATAGACTGCAGATTTTAAATGCTTCTATATTCTGAATTTTTTTTGTCAACATTTAAAAGTACACTAGCATATAGATGACTTTAAAGCTAATAGAAATGGACTAAAAGAAGCAAAACTTTATGTGACAAGGAGGAGGGCGTGGTCAGGCCGAGAGGATTAACACCCGGCGCTGAGTCACCCAATTAGCAGGAGGAGAGGAAGTAGGATACGTTGTCATGGAGTCATCACCGCTGGGGGTAGTCTTCTGGTCCCTTGAGAATTTGCTACAGGGTGTATAACAAGGGAAGCTTTGCTACGGGAGATTGCACAGGGAGATAAAATACTTGTTTTATTGCCAACATCGAGCTCAAAATTCCCTTTTAGATCACACTGCGAGTTGGGGAAGTCGATTATGAGGTAATGCATACGGATAGGGTTGGGGCACGTCAGATTTAACATCTCAACCTACTAAAACCATGGAAAGAGAACCCAACTGACAAGTCGTGTGTTGGCCAATGCCATTTCCAGAGTGTTTATATGTGAAGCTTAACCATTACACTGTTAAGCGAACGTGTTTTTTGTTATTAATACATTTACCTTTGAGTTGGATTCGTCATCTCCCGCTTCCTCATTCCACTAACCTGTCACACTGGTGCCGAAACCAGGGACTGGAGGCCATCAGAGAGCCCTCGTCACAGACGGAGGATCAGGACGCCGAGGAGAGGAGTGGTTCGATGGCATTGGAGCTGTCCTCCAGGAGACAGAGGCACGGCTGCTGTCCACCAGGAAGCAGAGGAGCTGTTGCCGTCCGCCAGGGGATGGAGGACCCACTGCCATCCGCCAGGGGACGTTGAAGCCGCTGCTGGCCACCATGAGGTGGAATCCAGTGCATCGCGGAGTATCGCTGGGCAGCTAGCTGAGGACCAATTGGCACCGTGGTTGGGAATCGTGTTTATTTTCTCTTTCTCTCCCTCTCTGTCACTCCCGCTAACTTTCTCTCTCCCCTCCCCCTACCCAGGCACCCAGCAAAAGGAGGGCATGGCCGAGCGTAGAGGATTCACTCAGTGGGAGAGAGATAAAAGGAGGACCTGGGGACGCCAGAGAGAGAGAGAGAGCGAGAGCGAGATACGTACACAACAGTATTTTGTGTGCGCGCTTTTGTTATGTATTTAGTTCAGTGTTTTAGTTTTAATTAAAATCTTTTTGATTGTTAATTCGGTACCTGCTTCCTCCTTTCCCAATGAACGAGATGTCTGCCACATTTTAATTTAGATTTCACTGGATCTTTGTAGGGATTTCTCAATCTCTATGTGATGTCATGGATGTTCCTTAGTCTTTTTAGCAGAGAGAGAGAGTCTGCAGTTTATAGCTATATTTTGATTTAGATAAAAAAAAAGATTTTCTTGTTTTAGTTCATATAGTCCTGGAGTGCATTAAAGTATATGGTATGCTGTCCATAAGAGTTACTGGGTAGACTGTGGTTACTATGGCTTTACTACAGTACTAATACCATGGTTAAACTATGGTTATTGTCATAAGGGATTGTCACCTTAATTCTGAATCAAATTCTGATTGTAGAATTAAATAATATCATCCAATTGTTATACATCTAGAATAATTTTCTTCTTAAAAACAACTTCAATGTAGCTACTTTTTTAAAAGTGTAGCTGGAATGCAATTTAACTACTTTAAGATATGTGTAGCTTGTATCATGGGAAGCTAAAGTTTCAAAGTAGCTTCACCAAAACTGATTGTTAGAGACATGCTTTTCTGGCTGAGCTACAGGAACCCTCTTTCTGGTGTACTTTTTTAGGCCTTTTAATGCTGGGTCCTTTTATACTTCTGAAGGAAAACTGGTGTTCTCATCAGTTCTTGGGTTGCACTCCTTGGAAGGGAATCACATTCATCTACTTTTAGTGCACTAGAAGAGGAAATTATCCCTTTTTCCATCTGTCCTCCGGTTTCTCCACTTGTCCGACAGCTGGCCCGTGTGGTTGGAGGGGAAATCTGTTAGCCGCGCTGTTGCTGTTTTTTTTGGCAAAAGTATCTAAACTATGGCAGACCCTGTCAACGCCTGAAAGATCTGAGGAACTTCAAAAGTAAGACAATATTTTACCTCTTGTTTTGTCTATACTGGCTCTAGAAAGCAAAAGTTGGGTATTTTCTTGTGGTGGAAGAACTGCGTAATATAACATGTTTATCTTTTTGTCATTGCGTTCATGCACAGTGATAACTGATATGAAGCCACACCTCTCTGGCTGCAGACTCAAGCAATGGAAATGGAAAAAGGGAAACTCTGTCCATAGATATGACTTCAGCTGTCGATCATTGGTTAGGCACAATGTCATAGGTGTTACAGTGTTAGTTTTTGGCATCAGTTTTCCTGATCTTCCAACTTTCACAGTTTCCTTTTACATTCCACCCTCCTCTCTCTTTCTCTGTCCATTATTGTCTATAGCAGTGTTTCCACAACTGTTTCTACTATGGCACATTTTTTACGATGAAACAATCCTACAGCACACCATTATCCCACATAAGGCTAACCATCGTCAATATTTTTCCTTTTAAAGAAGGGAAACTTTACTAGTAATGTTTGAAATTCAGCTATGCAAAAAAAAAATCACTTTGTGATTCGCTTTGTGAGGTCACAGGTGGTGAGAGCGCTGAATGGGTAATGAAAAAACACAAATTTGTTACATTTTATTAACTGATTAGTTCAGTGACCCCTTCTGGAATTGCAGTAGGTGGCGACAAATGAGTCTTATGTGCTATGAGTGAGTCAATTAATCATTTTGAGTCGTTCATGAACGAAATATACCAAGAGACTTTATAGTGTTTAAGCATTAAACTAAGCAGATCTATAGTCTTCCTTCAGTCGCAGCATTATTTTTCATCCAAAAAAACAACAATAATTGTCTAATAATAGAGAGTTTCAATAACGTCCTTCTCCTATAAAACTTGCATGGCTACAAATCTACTGACTTCAGTATAATAATTATAAACACAAAGCAGATCTACGGTATCATTTTCCTACAGTATTTAAACGGCTGAGCATGACTTTTATCAGAAAAGACCACAATAACAGACAAATAATAATCATTTTGAGTTTCAATAATGTTCTTTCTTCATTGTAAAGCACATTTCACATGAGTTGAGTTGAGGCGTCAACGTTCAACGCCACCATCAAGTGCCGCATCGCCCTTCACATGACAAGAGTTGCAGAAAGCGTCACAGAGTGCTGATTTTATGAGTTTGCCACGTAAAAAAGCGGGAGGTGTGGACAATAAACATTGAAAACATGTATTTGGAAGAGAGAAAAAAGCTTGCTGTTGCTTTGATTGCAGAAAGTAATAAAAGGACTTGTTTATGTTTAGTTCTAAGCATTTTCTTGGTGAATTTAAATGAGTTCAATAACTGGTGCCTCTGATACTCGTAAACGATAAGATAAAATTAAATAAAAATAAATTATGAGACATTCAATGTCTCTTCACAAATTTGGACAGTTTTTAAATATTTCTTGTTGCTTAGTATTCTCAAAGACATTATTGGTGAAGCAAAAACGTGTTTGGTGTGACGTCACTTCATAGACTTCAATGTATTCTACAGCGCTGACGCGAGTCACAAGAAAGACCCTTAACATGTTTAAATATCAGTCACTTTTGCACATTAATCATTGCTCTTCACAATCACAAAAGTGACCAATTATGGTTTCAAAATGGCAAATTTCTCCGAAAGGTGAGGAGTTTGGATCCCTGAAATTATAAATTTTTTTATGGAATTTGATAATTTTCCATGGCATTTTCCATTTTCTCCCTCAAGGCAGGTTTTCTACTCAAAATTTACAAACTGCTTCAGATTTGGTCACGTGTCACACCTTAAATGGTTTTCTTTTATCAGGGTATGGTCATAAATGGTTTAAATATTTCTAAATTGGCACATAGTTTTAACCTGATTTAACATCTTTACAGCAATTCTTACCAGCTTATCCAATGTCTGAAGTGTTGTGCATATGACTGTGTATGTTATGATTTAAAAAATAATATGGTGAATAGGCGGCGACGGGAGGAGTTACTACAAACACAGTGACCAAGGCTAGAGGGCCCTCTGCCCAAGGACAACGCGGTTTACCAGCGGGGAAACCATTTTGCAGAATATTCATCACATGGGGTTACCTAAGGAGGCAACCAGCACATGTGGAGCACTTACCTCAGTACGGGGGCCTAAGTGATGCATGTACTGGGGCGGCGTCGAGCCTCTCTGAAGACTCGTCAGCCGCTGGGCTCAGGAGAAAGAACTTACCTGTTTGTGTCACCTGATAACACATGGGATGATACTGGCTCAACCCTGAGGTTATAGAACCTCTCAAAGTTGTTAGGTGTTGCCCAGCCCGCAGCTCTACAGATGTCTGCTAAGGGAGGTGCAGTGGAACAACGGCCAAGAAGCCGCTATGCCCCTGGTATAATGGGCTCGCAGGCCAGCAGGGGGCGGCACATGCTGAGCATGGTATGCCATAGTGGTATGCCATAGATCCTCTGTTTGGAGACAGCGCTTCCTTTCCGCTGTCCACCCAAGCTGCTCAGAGCTTCTAAAGCTCTGCGTGCTATCCAAGTAGATGTGAAGAGCATGCACCGGACACAGTAATGCCAAGGCTGAGTCTGCCTCCTCCTGGGGCAGCGCTTGCAGGTTCACCACCTGATCCCTAAAAGAGATTGTGGGAACCTTGGGCACATAGCCCAGTCAGGGTCTCAGGATGATGTGAGAGTAAGCCAGACCGAACTCCAGGCACGGTTCACTGACAGAGAACACCTGAAGGTCCCGTACCCTCTAAATGGAGGTGAGCGTCTTCAGGAGTGCGGCCTTTAAGGAGAGCGCCTTTAACTCAGCTGACTCAAGGGGCTCTAAAGGAGATCCCTGAAGGCACCGAAGGGCCACAGAGAGGTCCCATGAGGGAACGAGGCATGGCCTGGGGGGGTTTAACCTCTCGCACCTATCAGGAACCCAAGGATCAGGTCAAGCTTCCCCAAATACTTACCTTCTACTACATCGTGATTTGCAGATATAGCGGCTACACACACATTCAAGGTGGAGGGGGACCTGGCCTGAGTGACCGTGTCTACCACCGCAGGAGCAAGGAGCATGAGGTCCGAGAACCAAGTCCGGGGGAGCTAATAATGGGCCACTTGGAGGATCTGCTCCTTGTCCTCCCTGACTTTGCACAACGTCTGTGCAAGTAGGCTCACTGGGGGAAAACGCACAGTTGTGTAGCCCTAGGGGTCAGCTGTGCGCCAGGTCATCTGTGTCGAGGGGAGCCTCGGTCAGAGCGGACAGTGGAAGGATTCTGGGGAAGCGATCAGGTCTACCTGTGCTTGGCCGAATCGACTCCAGATCAGTTGGACTGCCTATGGGCGGAGTCTCCACTCTCCACTGAGCATAACCTATTGTGACAGCACGTCCGCTGTGCTGTTGAGGTGGCCCAGGATGTGAGTGGCTCGCAGCGACTTGAGCCGCCGCTGACTCCAGAGGAGGAGACGAAGGGCAAGTTGTGACATTTGACGAGAGTGTAAGCCGTTGCGGCTGTTGATGTACGCAAACCAACACATTCTTGCCCCGGATCAACGACAATACCCGGATCAGTAGTACTGGCAACAACTCGAGGCAGTTGATGTGCCAATGCAGTCATGGGCCATTCCAAGGGGCAGTGACTTTGTGCCCGTTGCACACGGCACTCCAGCCATGCTGGGAGGCATTTGTCGTAACCACAACATGCCTGGAGACCTGGTCTAGGGGAACTCCTGCCCGTAGGAATTCTAGGTCTGACCAGGGGCTGAACAGACGGCAACAAGCCCGCATGAAGAGAACGCGGTGTGTGCCGTGGTGCCATGTTTGTCTCTCGACTCGGGTCTGAGGCCAGTGCTGAAGTCGTCTCATATGCATCAACCCGAATGGCATGAGCGTTTTTTTGGTACGATAAAGTAGGGGCTGTAAAACCCCTTCTTCATCTCGGCTGGAGGGACAGGCTCTATCGCATCCTTCTGTAGGAGGGAAGCGATCACCGCACACAGAGCAACGCTGTTCTCACCTCTCACCATAGCGTAGCCGAGTCGGACAGTCCTGATCTGCCATCACGAGCCATGCCCCCAAGAGTGGGAATAATTGTGTCGGACATACCAGCGGGTGGGTCCTCGTGACAGGGCCAGAGGTGCCACTTGTGGCTGTGCTGAGTCTAGAGACATCAAAGCACTTAACTAGCTCCTTGTGACCGCTCACAGCCTGGGATGGGGGAGGAAGATTTTTGTCCTCGTAGCCTGTCGAGACCATCACACGGGAGGCCCGCCTCTGAGGTGCTGTGCCTGCCAGAGAGAGAAACGGTTCCCGGTGGTCATGATAACGACGGCAGGGGACAACTGTGAGACCCATGAAAATGAGAAAAACCTATCTTTTCTTAGAATGTGGGTAGCGCGGCCCTTGGGGCATGCGGTGAATTAAGAAAAATAAAATAAAGATCCTCCACCTGGCCCTCCACCGGGGGAAGGAGTGGTGCTCTTACCAGCTCCTGTGCAGCGGATCTCCTACTTCCTGGACTGCACGTCTCGGGGAACGATTTGAAGCCTTTCTTGGGTTCTTGGCGACCGGCCATGAGATGGGTGGTGTCAGCTTTCTGCGGGCCTACTGGGACGCCCTTGGTAACAAACAGACAGGGTGCGAGACATTGCGTCGCGCCGGGGCAGGATATGTTGTATGGTCCCCATTTGGACTACTAAGGTGGAAATCGCTTGCCCGAGAGACCACGCTCTGACCATCATCGCTCGGAGGGCGAGATCAGACACCGAACACAGCTCCTGCATCAATCTCGGGTCAGAGCTACCCTTGTTAAGTTCTTTGATCGCCTCGGCTTGGTGAAATTGCAGGAGAGCCGTGGCTTTCAGGGTGGAGGCGGCCTGTCCAGTGGCACTGTAGGCTCAGTCGTGAATGACGACATAAACCCACAGGCCCTGGATGGGAGACTCAGACACAGGTGCACCGTGATCGCCTTACCGACCTGGGGAGTCGCCGAGCACCCCCTGGCAGCCCCATCATTGAGGCTAGTGAGAGAGGATGAGCCCACGAACCAGGTCCGGGCAGTAAAAGGCCCATCACGATCACGTGAGCTCATCGTGCGCTCGGGGCACCAATCATTGGGCTGCGAGGGTTCAGGGGGGAGCGGAGGATTCCTCTCCATCCCGACACTCACAGCCGCCTGGGCAAGCCAACACACTCTCAGATACTGTAATTGAAAGCTCATCCACTTCGCGAGCTGCAAACATGAACTCGCTCTTAGACAAGCCGGCGATCACATCGCAGAACTCGCTGGGCAAACAAGCATGCTGGGGAATGAGAGGTCCGTGGGGGGTTTCCCAGAGGAGAAGCTCCCATTGAAATCCCCAAATTGCCCCCAGTGCTAACCGATACTGCCTCATACTCGTGGGTAGAAGGACCGAGTTGGGGAGCTACTGGATTGGCAGCAACGTTGCCAAAATCATGCCCTAGCAGTGAGAGCATGACCCGTCCTCAAGTGCTGTCCCACAGCGACAGCTAAGCAGAGCTTCTTATATATATAAAAGAAGCGCTGCTTAGCTGTCAAGCGCCCAAGAGTGTTACTCAACACAACCATTGTGTGTGAGGGGGAGAACCGCTGTAATGCGCCGTAGATCCAACAGCTTTTCAGAGAGAGAGAGAGATGAATGGAACAGCAGGAGGAATTCAGCTCTGTGAATATGTCCGCTCAGCTCCGAAGGAGAAATCTGAGTGTGTGTTTGCAAACGGCACTCCTTTTATACCCGCATGTCCGGGGGAGTGGCATGCAAATTCCACATGCCAATTCTCATTGGCCCTTTCTCAAAGATCAGAGATGTCTGGGCTACCAAGAGTGAACCCCTAGTGTTAACTCATTGACGCAACGTTGAGTGAGTGACAGATAGGGAACATGATGGAATGATACTGGAAACTGGATGTGGATGTGTCTTCAGTGTATTTTAGAGTGGATTATATGTTCAGCTCATATACCAGTCATAATAAGATTCAAGCTTTGCAAAGGAAAATGTATTGAAGGATGGGGCAGTTAAAAACACTTGGATGTGATCGCAAAAACCATGAGTAAACAGTTTAATTCATGATATGTTTACACCGGGCACGTCGACACAATCTTTCTAAACCATTTATTTGTGTTGTTGGCAGTAGTCTTGCATCACAGGAGCACTCTGGTAAATTCGGCCATTCATCAACATTTGACTGGAAGCGATATTTAATAGTTAAAAATTGCATAAATATCGTTCTTTTTTGCACACAAAGTGATCAGTTTGCTTTAGAAGACATAAATGTAACCGCTGGAGAGAGGATGGATTACTCTTATGCTAACTATCTGTGCTTTTTGGACTTGCAAATATCTAATCACCATCCACTCCAATTCAAAGGACCTGCTGAGCCTGGTTCTTTTTCTACAAATCTTCAAAAGTGTTTTGCAGAAGAAAGAAAATCATACACATCTCAGATGGCATGAGAGTTTCATTTTTGGGTTAACTATCCCTTTAAGGAGGACTTGAAGGCAGAATTATCTTATATGTTGCCTGATATTATATTTTTTAAAAGGTAGCATATTTCCTCTATAATTATAATGTGAAAAAAGAGCTATCTAGGTTGGCAGCTCACTAGATTTTGTAACCACACAAACAACAAAAGGTAATACTCCATGACTTTTCATCTAACCTCGGTAGACAAACATGTTAATGATGTATGGAAGTATTAATAATTTGTATACTTACTTGCTCAGCCACATATTTCTCATACAGCCTTACAATGAAAAACAGATGTTTTCTTGACTTATACGCCTTTGTTGACAAGGCTTTTACTGTGAGCTGTGGTCAAGCTCTGTCATTAAAGAGTGCATGTGGGCCTTCATGGCAGTCATGTGAAGGTATAGGGCTGCATGGAATACATTTTGACTCACGATTGACAGCTTGATTCCATTTCTCTTTCAAACACAAATCGGCTGGAGATTTAAGTGGTCTTGGGACATTTTCCTCTGAAGCCCTGAGCATATACTCTGGTGGTGGAAGCACAGTACTGTAAGAGCAGGCATCTGTAAGAGCCCATCAATTTAATCTTAGAGATTTGCAGCATTCCATCCAAAAGTTTATTAGTTTACCGTTGGTAAGATTAAACCTTAGGTTCTTTACATTATTAAAAGAAAACAGACTGATAGAAGGCAAGGCTTTATTTCCATGTGAAGAGAAAACAAAACTAAATCTTTTCTTTCCATTACTGGAATGATTGGCACCTTGATTGTATATTTTGGAGAATGCCATATATTCCAGACAGAGAGAGAGAGTAAACAACAGCTATTCAGGTAGATACTCCAGACCTCTCAGCTTTAAAGCTCCATTTATTCCTTGTTGGTCTGAACTTTAACCTAATGCACATGTAGCTCAACAAACTTAAAAAAAAACCCCAAAACAAATGATGTTACCTGAACACAGTTCAATAACATAATTCCACTTTAATTTAGCAGAATAAATCTAGCAAACTGAAACTGAGTTTATGTCACCACTACACAACTTTGGCTTTATCGCCATCACCAGGATTATTGATTTCATTTTAATGGCAAAAATGAAAGGAATAGTTCACCCAAAAATTATGATACTCTCATCATTTACTAACCCTTATGCCTTTTCAAACTCAGATGGCTTTCTTACTTCTGTGGAAAACAAATGAAGATATTTGATGAAGATATCAGGTGTTATTGTCCATAAAATGCAAGTCAATGGGATCCAACACTTTCAAGCTTCAAAAAGGACATAAAACAGCATGTGTACATGGGCAGACTGTGTGTACAGTGCTCTGCGCATGTGTCAAGAGTGAGGAAGTGTGATTGAGCTTTAAACATGATTGCACCTAGGCTGATGTCAAGATGTCAGTCTAATGGATTACATTTGTTCCGTCTTAATCTCTGTGCTCCCATCTGATCACAAACACATACTGGAAAAAAACATGTACTGTTACAGTACAATAAGCTACAACACATTACATTATAAACACTGTAAATTAAACATTGTCAAATAGGCTTAGAAATACTTTGAGCAGTAATTCATCAATAATAGATCATACATGTCCGGTATTTTGGTATGCCACTATTATTAAAACAGACTTTCTTTTCTTTTCTTAATGGACACTATCAGTCAAAATCAAAAATCAAAACTCTAAAGTAAATAAACATTCCATAATGTCCATACTTCATTTGAGGGTTTTCCATAACAACACCTTGTATTAATATTCGAAGCGCGTTCCGACGCTTCTTCGGATCATGAGGTGGATCGCGATTCTCTTCCCGTCTCCGAGCTTTCCGTCCGCGATAAAAAATCTACGGAGGAATTGCTCGATGTTGTTAGTCGTGCGGTTGCCAGATTGGACTGGCAACGCGAAAAAGAGACCCCCAAACGCTCCAAATTAGGGGATAGATTTTATCTTCCAGTATAAGAAAGGGAACGCCTCATGGGTCCCTTCCCTTTCTTTGATAACCTCCATGAAGAGCTTTTTCGCTCATGGAGAACCACAAAAAAAAAATAAAAAAATAAATAAATAAATATATATATATATATATATATATATATATATATATATATATATATATATATATATATATATATATATATATATATATATAAAATATATATATATTTTCTTCCCGTGTTCACATACCCTCGACGTCATTATATTCGACTATTGTGGGTGCTGAGGCACGGGGGTATTCAGTGATGCCGCCGGTCGAAGAGACGCTTGCGGGCTATCTCTCGCCGGGCTCGGCATCGTCACTTAAGAAGCCCTCTCTCCCCTCAAAGGCTTGTAGGACAACCTCCACTTTAGTGGGAAGGGCTTATCAAGCAGCAGGTCAGGGTGGTGCTGCTCTGTACACTATGCTGTTTTTCAGGCGTACCAGGCTGACCTCCTGGACGACCTGAGTGTGGGTTCTGCGCTTGACGAGCAAGCCTCAGACCCACCTCGGTCCTGACTGAAGGGAGGCTCAAAAGCAAAGTGTGGCGAGTCGTGCTCCTCCTCCCAGGGATTGGGGACAGTCTCGCCGCCCTCGCCAGCCCCCGAAGCAAGACCTCAGGACTATAAATTCTAGTAAGAGAAAACCCTGACGGTCTTGCACCTAGATTAGGGGGTAGCTCCCCTCGGGACGGGGCGCGTGCTTCACTTCACCCCTCCCGGTACCCCCTCGAAGCCCCTCCATTCCCGCCACCTCTTGGTGTTTCGGGTTGCAAAGGCTTCCGTCAAAATTGGGTGTTTTCGCTGTTCCTGCATTTTACTCAGGACGCGAAACACCCGACAACCCCTCAACAGGAAGTGTTAAAATATAATACCCATCTCAGAGATCCTGGCAGCGTGGAAAGTTCTGCCGGATATATTCTTTTCTGTGGGTCTTATAAGGGCGTCAGGATTTAATTCTCTCGCCGCTTATCTGTGTTTCAACAGCGTGTTCTCACTACCGTAAACTGGATTTCTGTTTTTGTAAAAAAAAAAAAAAAAACTCAATCTCCTGGTTAAAGGGGCCATGGTATGCGTTCCCCTTCCAGAGAGAGAGTTAGGTTATTACACTAAATACTTCCCGTTTCTCATGGAGGGTGAGGGGTGGCGTCTGGCTTAGATCTTAAAGCTTGAACTACCCGTGGGTGTTCAAGTCCAAAATGATGCCTGTCAAGACGGTCATGTCTCAAGCCCTACAACTCGTTTGGCTGGTCACCATCAATCTTATGACGCACTTCTATACTTCATTTAGAAGTTCTGCCACAACATGGAAAGTTTCTGAGGTTCACTTCCGGGGGCGAAGTCTTCCAGGGTCAGGTTCTTTCACTCAGCCTAGCCCTTTTTACCCGCACATTCACAATGCATGATGTAGCGCTGGCTCCTTGCAACTCCGGGGCATCTGCATTCTGAATTACGTAGACAACTGGCTGATCCTAGCGCAGTTCCAGGAACTGGCAGTTCAGCACAGGGACATCGTCTTAGCTCATCTGCTTCTCTGGGGTTGAGGCTCAACGCCAAGAAAAGCGTCCTCTCTCCCACTCAGAACACTGTCTATCGGGGGCATCGTATGGAGTTCAATCACAATGCGGGCACAACTGTCTCCCGCTAGGATTGAGTCCATTCAGATCACCCTGAGCAAAGTCAGGCTAGGTCAAGGTTGCACTGTTATCAGTATCAACGATTTCCAGGTCTCAGGGCGAACGTGTCCACGGTGATCCCTCTGGACCTTCTGCTCATGAGACCGTTTTTGTTGTGGCCAAAAGCCAGGGGATTTCTTCCAAGGGCCAAAACCCCTGGGCTAAATAGGGTTACGCGCCTCAGGCTTCGTTCCCTTTCTATGTGGTTCAGACCCCGGTTTTCTGCCTTGGGTCCCACTCTAGGTGCGTCTTGTTGTCGCAGACTGCTAACGACAGACGCCTCCCTGACGGGCGGGGTAGCGGCCTTAAGTGGTCGTCCAGCTTAAGGGGATAGGAGGGTCGTCAGCTCGGTTGTCACAGTCACTGTCTCAGGTTGATGGCTGTATTTCTGGCCCTGAAATACCTCCTCCTGAGGCTGCCATGTCTTGGTGCGGGTGGACAATACAGCGGTAGCCTCTTACATAAATCTTCAAGGAGACCCACGTTCTTGTCAGCTGTATTTCTGACACGTCGGATTCTCCTTAGGGCCCTTAGGGCTCCTGTCACTCAGGTCAGTTATATCCCTGGATGCCCATATACGGGAGCAGATTTACGGTCCAGACAGGAAATACCAACGGGGGACTTAAGAACTCCACCCTAAGGTAGTAGTCAGAGTTCGTCAGCAAGGGTTTTTGCCTCTTACTGATAGCACCGCGCTGGCCGAACAGGGCTTGGTTCTCGGAGCTAATCTCTTCCCTCGACGACTCGCCTTGGGCGATTCCGAACAGGAAGGATCTTCTATCTCAGGCACAGGGCAGTATTTCATCCCTGCCCCGAATTGTGGAATCTTTCATGTTTGGCCCCTAAGGGTACCAACTGAGGGACACAGGGCTTTCTCCTGAGGTTATCGAGACCTTTTTAAATGCCAGGCTTTTTCCACTTGGAACAAGTTTGGGTGAGATCTTAGGGCAGAAGAGGACCTCTTCGCCTCTATGGATAGCGCAATGTCTCCTCTACTTCTCCCTGAAATCACCCAGCCCCCTTGGGTCTGGACGTTAAGACACATACATGACCCAGAATGCGTCTGTATGCATTTCTTTCCCCATTTTCTCTGCTCCCGGGAGTCTTGACGATGTTCACCAGCAAGGGTCTTGCCTCGTATTAATGGCACTGCGCTGGCCAAACAGGATATGTTTCTCGGAGCTAATTCCTCTCCTCGACGGCTCGCCTTGGGCGATTCTGAACAGGGAGGACCTTCTCATCCTTGGCCCGAATTGTGAAACCTTTCATTCTGGCCCCTAAGGGTACCAAATGGGGTTCACGGGGTTTTCTCTTGGGGTTATCGAGACCATTTCTAGTGCTAGGGCTCCCTCCACTTGGAACTGATCTGGGTAGATTTTACAGGGCAGAAGAGGACCTCTTCGCCTCTGTTGATAGCGCAATGTCTCCTCTACTTCTCCCCGAGTCGCCCAGTCCCCCCCCTCCCCCTCGGGAGGGGCTGAATGTAGTAACGCAAATGCGCCTGCATGCGTTTCCTTCTACTAAAGTTCTTATTACAGAACCAGCTAACTGCCAGTTTGCTTCAGTTCTGGATTTTCTGTAGAAAGAACTGTCAGCGGGCACTTGCCTCACCACTGCCAGGTTCTATGTGGCCACTGCGGTTTTCCACGGCTTGGTGGGCGGGGTGCCTTCAAAGAGGCAACCTCATTATTGCCCGGGCCTACAGGGCACGCGGTCAAGCTTCGCCAGTAGGTTTCAGGGCGCACTCTACCAGAGGGCTCTCCCCCTCTAAAACCTTGGCTAGAGGTCTCCCTCTGCAGCAAGTTTGTGATGCGGCAGGTTGTCCTCTCCGCACACATTCATTAGATTTTTATAGTTTGGATGTTTTGCCACTCCGGGCTCTTATGCCCTTGAGTCGACATCTCAAGCTCATGTCTGGACAAGTTTGTGATGCGGCAGGCTGGTCCTCTCCGCTCACATTCATCAGTTTTTATGACATGTTTGTGTTGCGATAGGGTTCTCTTCGCACACATTCATCGAACTTTATGGGCTAGATGCTTTGCTACTCCAGACTCTTATGTCCTTGGGTCGACATCTCAGCCCATGCCTAAACAAGTTTGTGATGCGGCAGTTTGTCCTCTCCGCACACATTCATTGGACTTTTTTAGTTTGGATGTTCTGCACTCCGGGCTCTTATGCCCTTGAGTCGACATCTCAGCTCATACCTGAACAAGTTTGTGATGCGGCAGGCTGGTCCTCTCCGCTCATATTCATCAGTTTTTTTGACAAGTTTGTGGTGCGATAGGGTTCTCTTCGCACACATTCATCGAGCTTTATGGGTTAGATGCTTTGCTACTCCGGGCGCTTATGCCCTTGAGTCGACATCTCAGCTCATGCCTGAACAAGTTTGTGATGCGGCAGGCTGGTCCTCTCCGCTCACATTCATCAGTTTTTATGACAAGTTTGTGGTGCGATAGGGTTCTCTTCGCACACATTCATCGAACTTTATGGGTTAGATGCTTTGCTACTCCGGGCTCTTATGCCCTTGAGTCGACATCTCAGCTCATTCCTGAACAAGTTTGTGATGCGGCAGGCTGGTCCTCTCCGCACACATTCATCAAAATTGAATGGTTTAGATGTTTATGCTACTCCGGGCTCTTATGCCCTTGAGTCGACATCTGAAGCTCATGTCTGAGACCTCTCACGTTTTTGTGAGTACACTGCACAACCGTAGGGGTCCGGACAGCCCCAAGTGCGGTGGCGTGGGTATTGCGTTCCCCGTAGCGCTTAGCAGCGCAACATCGTAGTGAAGCTTTTTGTAAAGGGAACGTCTCGGGTTACATGT
Organism: Xyrauchen texanus; assembly: GCF_025860055.1. NCBI lineage: Eukaryota > Metazoa > Chordata > Actinopteri > Cypriniformes > Catostomidae > Xyrauchen > Xyrauchen texanus. The sequence continues at coordinate 40,472,849 of NC_068300.1, read as the reverse complement.
GTAACCCTTGTTCCCTGAAAAAAGCGGAACGAGATGTTGCACTGCTTTGCTGCACTGGGACGTCCCAGGACTGCTCTTCAAAAAGAAGTATCTGACGACACCTGATGACGTATCCATTTATAGCCTGGCCTCAGGTGCATCTAATGATTACATCAGCCGAGGCTATAAATTCCGGTCAATGTTCATTGACGTGTTCCACACATTATTCAGCTCGGCTCACAGCTAAAGCTGTTCCCCGTAGCGCTTAGCAGCGCAACATCTCGTTCCGCTTTTTTCAGGGAACAAGGGTTACACATGTATCCCGAGACGTTTTTCACATCACTGGATGGTAATTTCACCCACATCCACAGGGACTCAACACAGGCCCCTTTTCCTCAAGGCCCGTGGCGTCTACATCAATTGCATAATTTGTTTTTCATATCTAGCAAGTCTACAAATAATGGAACCCATTCTGAAAACGAGGCCCATGTGAATCTCTGCATTGCCCTTTGTTTGCAGTATCTGTGCACGCCTGTGTGACTCCATGTATTTTCCAATGTTTCTCTGCTGCCAAAGGGATAATTCAGGAATTCAGGATTGGTTCTAGATAGGGTTGCCACCCATCCTGTAAAATACGAGATCGTCCCGTATTTAAAGATAAAATGATGCACCCAGTTTGGAATCAATATGGGACATGATTTGTCCCATATCTAAGCTGGTCAGTTGGCATCACATGGAAATCATTCCAGATCGCTAATTTAACATAGATATAAGACAAATTGCCTATGGTGGGTAAGGAACTGTCTGAAAAGTCCACACATTGTGCTCAAAGGATCTAAAACTGTGGAGTTTTTTCTATATAAATGTTTAATAAGATCAGACAATTTTTTAATACAATCATAAATTCAAGTACAGGTGAAGGAAAAAATAAACAAATAGACTAAAATAAATTATATATATATATATATATATATATATATATATATATATATATATATATATATATATATTAGGGCTGTCGAGTTAACGCGTTAATAACGTGTGATTAATTATACAAAAAATAACACGTTAAAATAATCAACGCATTTAATCGCAGTACCACCTGTATACTCCAGAGAGCAGTAAGTGAAATTTCAGCTGTGTGAGCAACACACAGTTTATACAGTGAAGAAACAACACAGATATGCGTTACTAAGGGTTCAAATGCGAACTAAGGGATCTCAATATTTGTTTAAAGATTGACTATTAAACTATATTTAACTTGACACAGTGACCTAAACATTTTATTTTTATGATGCAACACACCCGAGACGCGACACAAGCATGTCTGACGCAGGTCGTATTGTAGGGTGACCACCTGTCCCCGCATTTTGCTTTGTCCCGCGTCCTGCAAGTCATAAGCAGTGTCCTGCATTTTAATTTTGTATGTATAATTTTTTATCTTTATTATTATTTCGGCATCATTTTATTTAATCATCCTTTAATTACAAAATCACTATAAAAAAAAAGTTAATAAGAAAACACTGAACATGTGCAGCACAGCCTTTTTTTCTTACCAGAGCGGGAAAACACTGGAAAAAAATCTGCAACAGAAAAATGGGTCTATCCGGAGCTCCCGAGAAGAAAAAGTGTCTTTGTTCGTTTAATAAAGAATTGGAGACAATATATACATGGTTAAAACCAGTTACAGGTGACCCTAAAAAAGGAGAGTGCAGGGTATGCCACCGAAGTTTCACGGACAGCTCTGCTGAAGCAGTTCAGTGCCCCAAACATGACAGCTCTGATATCTTTGGCTTTGAGCATTCCTGTCACCAACGCATTCATGGAGAGGGTGTTTTCACTGATGACCACTGCGTGGACAGAGAAAAGGAACTGAGCATCTGTGGACCTCATCAAAAGTGAACTCCCGGTGAAAGTGAACACCTACACCTGCTAGGAGTTCTACAGTCATAATGAATGAGATCTGGCTCGAAGCAGCCAGATCAGACAAAAAAATTTAATTCAAGATGCACTAAATCTGATGCACTAAGATCGCATTTAATCGTTCTAGTCTTTAATAATGGAATTGATGTGCTAATTTGGAAATGTGCTTTTTAACGATTAGATTATTATTTTCACTTCATTATATTTACATTGAGTAGGTCTGAGCTGTTAAAATGAGTTTGTATCGTAGACCTTATGCCAAACTGAGTGACGTTCACAGCGCCGTCATTAACATTTAACATCACTGCAAAAATACATCTAATATCAAATCTATATTTATTCACCTAGTACAATAATAGTACGACAAAAATTGTCTGATGCAGGGGTACATTGACGGTTCTTAAACAAACCCTCATAATAAATCTCCAACTGATTGACAAATTAACTTGTGAAATGGATTGCTGTGAACTGTATGCCAATGATTGACTTATAATCCGCGCGTTGGTGTCTCTCATGCAGTGGAGCCATTGGAGTGGGGAATGATCCGAGCAAAGGGTGAAGGCCCACCCCAGCAGATAGTATCGGAGAGTGAGGACCGCCCACTTGATGGCCAGACATTCTTTCTCTAAAGTGCTGAACTTAGTTTCCTTCAATGAGAGCTTGCGACAGATGTACAGCACCGGGCGCTCCTCCCCCTCCACCACCTGCGAGAGCACGGCCCCCAGCCCTCTGTCTGAAGCATCCGTCTGTAAAACAAAAGGGAGAGAGAAATCGGGTGTATGCAAAAGTGGCCCCCGGCCACTCTCACTCTTTAGTGAGATTAGTCAGCAGGCTGGCGACGTCCGTATAATTGGGAATTAATCTTCTATATTAGCTAGCCAGCCCCTTGGGTCTCGGCCAGGTGGCAATCGCCGCAGTCTTTTCAATTTGGGGACGCACCTGCCTGTTACCCAAGTGGAACCCCAGATAACATACCTCCACCCGCCCAACCGCACACTTCTTTGGGTTGCTGTGAGTCCCGCCCGCCGCAGCAATCTCAGGACCGCCCTCAGATGCTGCATGTGCCACTGCCAATAATTGCTGTAAATGATGATGTCATCTAAATAGGCAGCGGCATAAGCTGTATGCAGTCTGAGGATCCGGTCCATGAGACACTGAAATGTAGCCGGGGCTCCAAACAAACCAAACGGAAGTGTCACAAATTGGTGTAATCCAAACAGTGTGGAGAAGGCCGCACTGTTTTTTTCATGGAAAATTGGTGACAAGGGGATCTGCTAATAACCCTTCTTCAAATCCAATGTCGAATAAAACTGAGCAGTGCCCAACCGATCGAGCAACCCATCAACGCGAGGTATTGGGTATGCGTCGAATTTAGACACCGCGTTGATTTTCCTGTAATCCACACAGAACCGTACCGACCCGTTGCTTTTAGGCACTAAAACAACCGTGCTGGACCAAATGCTGTGGGATCCCTCTATTACTCTCATATCGAGCATTGAATCCAATTCTTCCCGAACAATTTTCTTTTTGTGCTCAGGCAATTGGTAGGGGCGGCTACGTACCACAACCCCTGGCTCGGTCTCGATGTGGTGCCGAATGAGGTTCGTACGACCCGGTGGAGGGGAGAACACATCCAAAAACTCCTGTTGCAACCTGGCAACCTCTGTGAGTTGGTACGGTGAGAGGTGGTCTCCACAAGTGCCGGTGAACTGTTTATGCTTTGAATTCACCTTAGGCCCGAGCTCCGCCCTCTCCGGAACTACCATAGCCAACGTCACAGGGACCTCCTCCCTCCACAATTTCAGGAGGTTGAGGTGGTATATTTGCCGTGTGCCCCTATCTGTTCGTTTGACCTCATAATCGAGATCCCCCACTCATTGTGTGACCTCAAAGGGTCCTTGCCACTTGGCGAGTAATTTAGAGGTCGATGTTGGGAGTAATACTTTATCTCCTGGTGCAAATTCCATAGCTGAGTTCCCCTGTCATACATTCGGCACTGCCATTCTTGAGCTCGGAGCAAATTCTCCTATGTTAGTTGTCCCAAAGTGTGGAGTTTTGCTCTAAGATCATGGATGTATTGAATTTCATTCTTACTATTTGAAGGTCCCTCTTCCCAGGCTTTGCGCAAGACATCAAGCACACCACGTGGGCACCGCCCATAAAGCAGCTCAAATGGGAAGAAGCCAGTGGAGGCTTGCGGGACATCTCGTACTGCAAATAACAGGGGACTGAGCCATTTATCCCAATTTCTAGCATCCTCGTGCATCCTCATATTTTTTTAGAGTTTTATTAAATTGCTCCACCAGGCCATCTGTTTGCGGATTGTAAATGCTGGTGCGAATGGATTTAACACCCAATAGTTCATAAAGCTCGCGTAGTGTCTGTGGCATAAAAGTTGTGCCCTGATCGGTGAGGATTTCTTTCCGAATCCCCACCCGGGAGATTATTTTGAAGAATGCACCACCTACGGACATCCCCGCCAATGCCTGGCCAATAAAAACGGGCTATTAGACAGAGTAGTGTTTTTCTTTCTCCTAAATGACCCGCCATGGGATTATAATGAGTCGTCTGGAACACCATTTCCCAACACCCACACTGACCCTATGTATCAAGAGCTGAGTTGTATTTTCTTTTGTTTGAGCATCCTGCGTCACTCTATACAACTGCTCCTTTATAATGGCAAAATAGGGATATGAAAGGGTGATGTCCGGCTGGAGTTGTTGACCATCGATCACTCTCAGGGGCTGCCACCTCTGCCCTTCCCTCGTCATTCTTACGCGGAGCTGTCGAGGACGGCCCAGGCTCCGCCTCCCCTGCCAAGGCATCACATATTTCACATCACCCTGATTTAGTACAGGACCCATCCACACAAATTCCCTTCAATGCATTTCTAAAATCAGTCCCCAAGATCAGCGGATGGGTGAGGCGGGAACTAACCGCGGCCTCCACTCTATGGTTTTTTCCCCCGGAATTTAATCACAAGGGTCACCACAGGATACTTGTGAATATCCCCATGCAAACACTTAACCCTCACCGTTTTAGCTGTGCCCAAAGCCTCGGGTTGAACCAAGCGTTGGTGGATGGTGGTTTGATTGCAACCGGTGTCCACCAATGCTTGGTGAGTACCCCCATTGACACTTACTGGTATCCAGTATGCTCTGGCCCGATCGGGGGCAGCCTGCGGGATGTGGGAGACCCGCCCCCACTGTCCCCAACTCCATCAAAGGGCACTGGTCCGGGTCCCCGCACCTCCAGCACACTGACCCAGGCGCTACGCCTGCACTTGCGTCGGCGGGCACTCCCACCTGAGGGGGAAGACTTGTTCACTCATGTGTTTGATGTGTTTTTTTTACATTCCACATTTTATTGCAACAGCTGCAAAGGGTTTTATGAACAGATGGACAGATCAGTGTGGAGGTGAGGGTGTGGTCAAGCGCCTGTCTGGGTAGAGGGAAAGCGGTAAGGACATCCACCTGAGATGAATTGTGACTAATTACCATCTCTATGTTCACAGTGAGAGTCAGGGGAGATAAAAAGATGGCCAGATCACAGAGAAAGAAGAGAGACAGACAGACCAGGGCTTTCGTGTCTGTCCCCTGAGAGAGAGAGAGCTGAAGCTGAAAATCGGACTGTTCATTTGAGTGATGCTGAAAAACCATCTTGTGTTTTGAAGTGAAGCTGTACAGCGATTGCTGGTTATTTTTGAATAAAACAGACTCATGTGAACTGTGGAAACCAGTTCCTGCTTCCTCCTTTATCTGCTCAACTCAAATATTTGATCAAATCAGCTATGCAAAAAGCAAATGGGACATTGTGTGTGTTGTAAGAGACATTTCACAATAAAATAAACCACACCTCATCTGTGAAAATAGTTATCTAGTGTTTGTGAATATGCTCATGTTATCTGCCAGCTAACAAATCATGTTATTTTTTTTAAGTTTGTTGAGCTACATGTGCATTAGGTTAAAGTTCAGACCAACAAGGAATAAATGGAGCTTTAAAGCTGAGAAGTCTGGAGTATCTACCTGAATAGCTGTTGTTTACTCTCTCTCTCTGTCTGGATTATATGGAATTCTCCAAAATATACAATCAAGGTGCCAATCATTCCAGTAATAGAAAGAAAAGATTTAGTTTTGTTTTCTCTTCACATGGAAATAAAGCCTTGCCTTCTATCTGTCTGTTTTCTTTTAATAATGTAAAGAACCTAAGGTTTAATCTTACCAACAGTAAACTAATAAACTTTTGGATGGAATGCTGCAAATCTCCAAGATTAAATTGATGGGCTCTTACAGATGTCTGCTCTTACAGTACTGTGCTTCCACCACCAGAGTATATGCTCAGGGCTTCAGAGGAAAATGTCCCAAGACCATTTAAATCTCCAGCCGATTTGTGTTTGAAAGAGAAATGGAATCAAGCTGTCAATCGTGAGTCAAAATGTATTCCATGCAGCCCTATACCTTCACATGACTGCCATGACGGCCCACATGCACTCTTTAATGGCAGAGCTTGACCACAGCTCACAGTAAAAGCCTTGTCAACAAAGATGTATAAGTCAAGAAAACATCTGTTTTTCATTGTAAGGCTGTATGAGAAATATGTGGCTGAGCAAGTAAGTATACAAATTATTAATACTTCCATACATCATTAACATGTTTGTCTACCGAGGTTAGATGAAAAGTCATGGAGTATTACCTTTTGTTGTTTGTGTGGTTACAAAATCTAGTGAGCTGCCAACCTAGATAGCTCTTTTTTCACATTATAATTATAGAGGAAATATGCTACCTTTTAAAAAATATAATATCAGGCAACATATAAGATAATTCTGCCTTCAAGTCCTCCTTAAAGGGATAGTTAACCCAAAAATGAAACTCTCATGCCATCTGAGATGTGTATGATTTTCTTTCTTCTGCAAAACACTTTTGAAGATTTGTAGAAAAAGAACCAGGCTCAGCAGGTCCTTTGAATTGGAGTGGATGGTGATTAGATATTAGCAAGAAAAGGCCACAACCTGCCCAGACTAGGGGGGTAACTTGTGGCTGATGTGTAATAGGCTTGGGAAATAGCATCAACAACCCAATAAGCTAGCCTCTGTTTGGAGACGGCATTTCCTTTCCGACGTCCACCAGTGCGGTCCATATAGATACGCAAAGCACGTACCGAACACAGCAACGAAGAGGCTGGGTCTGACTCCTCCCAGAGCAGCGCTTGCAGGTTCACGACCTGGTCCCTGAAAGGGGTCGTAGGAGACGTGGATGTACGCAACCCTTCAGGTCTACCGCTGCAAACCAATCTTGATGCCGGACGCAAGTTAAGATGTGTCTTTTAAGATGTGTGATTGTGAGGGGCACCCTGACCCGGGAACCAATCGTCTAGCCGTGGGGGGTGATGGAGGGTTTCAGTTCCGCCCCGTGCTCACAGCGGTCTGGACATCTGCGCATCAGGCTGACACTGGACGAGTAGACCCGGAGGTGGCAGCGCAGTCGAGTCATCAGCATCAGATGCCGCTGTGACGTTCCCCGATGCAGCGGCGAAATCATCATCCAGCTCGCAGGGTCTGAGGGAGTAAACAGACTGGCCATGAGGCGAGCCGTTTTCACCTCGAGCCTGAACGGAAGCAAACAAACGTGCTGGGGAGCGGGTGGTTCGTGGGGATTTACCCGGAGAAACAGAGCCCGCTGTATGCCCCAAATCGCCCTCATCGCCAGCCAAACTGGCCCAAATCCCGTATGAACAAAGGCGCGGAGGGTGGCTGAAGTGGCTTTCTCTCGCGAGGAAAGAAAGCCACGACCGCAACGTTGCCCTGGCTATGTTCTCGCACTGAGAACATGAACCATTCTTAAAATGCTGCCTGCATGTGATCGCAGCCCAGGCACTCTTTTTAGGGAAAATAAACTCTTTAAGAAGCGCTTTCAAAGCGCCCAGGGGCAAAGCTCCACTGTTGTGCAGAGAAGGAGAAAGCCGCTGATAAGCGCCGTAGATCCAACAGCATACGCTCTGTAGAGGGTCTTGTGTATGCAGCTTGCTGATCACACAACCGCTCAGCTCCGAAAAAAAATTCTGAATGGACAGACGCATTTCCCTCCCTTTATGCCCGTATGTTCAAATTCTGTCTGCCAATTTCTCATTGGCCTGTTCTCAAGTTCAGAGATGCACGAGGCTCTAAAGAGAGACCCCTAGTGCCGTTTCTTCGACACAACGTTGAAGTGAGCGGCAGACGGGGAACGAAAGATTATCAGTTCATAAACACTTTTCACCCTGTTCCTCATCTCATGACATCAAATCACATTTACTATAGTGCATTAGGTGATACATTACATTTACATTTGCGTTTGCATTACATATACATTTACAAGCTTCCTCACATGCAATCAAATTGTGCTGTAGCTCCTGGGGTTAAATTGGACTGGAATTAGGGTTGCCAACCATTCTATAAAATATGGGATCGTCCTGTTTTTAAAGATGAATTGATGCTTCCCGTATCAAATCAATACTAGACGCAATTTGTATGGGACAAATGTAATACAGGATGCATCATTTAAGCTGGTCCGATGGTGTCACCCAACCCGATCTCATGAAAAGTCGTACATAATTTATGAGTTGGCTATTTTGTATGGTCTTGCACAATGTTGTTCGCATAAACTCCAATGACTTCATCACGTGCGAAGTCCCAGATGTCTAATGCTGAAGTAAGCGAGAGTTCCGCACACAATGCGTTAAGGACATACTTAATATTATAACTAACGCGGACTGATGGCTTCAACAGAATCATTCACCATGGATTAACAGCCTCATACTAGGTCTGTCTTTAAAATTGTATAAGTTATTGTTAGAAATCAACGAGTCTATGGAAAAAAATTAGATTTTTACTTCCAGATCTTGACTGTTGCGCTCTATAGGGTTGTTAGTTTTTGAGGTATTTGCAGAATCACCAATCAATTTTAGGATTCACCCCACCTTTGAATTTTCCGGGTTCAATGTTTTTTAACCCCTGGGTAGCTCAACTGATAGAGCGCTAAACACATATAAAGGACCGGGATAGTCCAACAATCGTGTTTTTCATCTCACGTTTGCTTTAAGATACTATCGGTTAGCTTTAGGTTTAAGTTTTGGGATATTGAGGTCAGTTTTGTTCATATAAAACTTAAAAAGAGAATTACGCTTAAAAACCTCATCTGTTTGGGAGAACATTTAACTTGCTTTTGGTCCCACACATTGGACACTTTACCTCGGAACTGCACAGATACATATAATGAATCCCATAATATAGTTTTACAAAAAATTACATGTCATTTTTATGAGATCAGGCTGTAGAGAAAGATGAGGATATGTTAAAAGCTAATAATGTACTTTAATGCAGCTATGTTTCTTGTTGCCTGTTTCACTTTTACACACACACACACACACACACACACACATGTTGTGTTTCCATGTTTTATGGGGACTTTCCATAGACATAATGGTTTTTATACTGTACAAACTTTATATTCTATCCCCTAAACCTAACCCTACCCCTAAACCTAACCCTCACAGAAAACATTCTGCATTTTTACATTTTCAAAAAACATAATTTAGTATGATTTATAAGCTGTTTTCCTCATGGGGACCGACAAAATGTCCCCACAAGGTCAAAAATTTCGGGTTTTACTATCCTTATGGGGACATTTGGTCCCCACAAAGTGATAAATACATGCTCACACACACACACACACACACACACACACACAAACACACACACAGATGTTGTGTTTCCATGTTTTATGGGGACTTTCCATAGACATAATGGTTTTTATACTGTACAAACTTTATATTCTATTCCCTAAACCTAACCCAACCCCTAAACCTAACCCTCACAGAAAACTTTCTGCATTTTTACCTTTTCAAAAAACATAATTTAGTATGATTTATAAGCTGTTTTCCTCATGGGGACCAACAAAATGTCCCCACAAGGTCAAACATTTCGGGTTTTACTATCCTTATGGGGACATTTGGTCCCCACAAAGTGATAAATACACGCTCACACACACACACACACACACACACACACACACACACACACACACACACACACACACACACACACACACACACACACACACAGAGATACACTTTAGATGGATCATGAAGAATGAAACTGCATTATGTCTGCTGTAGATTTATAGCGGGCGTGTTCTACTCCATATGGCTCTGGGTAGCAACTCGCAAGCATTCTCCTTTATATCTCTTTGACAAGCTCTATCAAGAGGCCTCTCTTCTTTAAAGGAAAATATCCACTGATTACAACAATCCTTCAGAGAAATTCATTGTTCCTATGTGTCTATGCTATTCATAATTTATAGAACTAAAATCTTTCTCTCTCACTCAATAGATTCACACTTCAAAAAAATCTAAATCAGTGGTGCAACTGCAGAAGTATAAAAGCAGAAATTAAACAGATGCTAACATTAGCATTCCCCAGAGAGGTCAAAGGTTAGTGTTTTATTCAGCTTTGAGACAAACACCATATCATTTGATGGTGTGCAGTTTTAGGTGGTGGAGTTGTAATATAATTTAGAGAAAATTCAGGCTCTCGTTATGTATGTATTTGTGTAGGATTAGGGGGCACATTTCAGATTTGATTACTAGACTGGAATGCAATTATTATTCTGTTGTTACGTTCAGTTGTCATTTAACAATGTTGTTTTTCTTATAATTTCTGTTTGGGGAAAATAAACTACATTATGATGTGTTAACGTCACATTTTGAACAACATTTGAGAAGTCTAATCTTGCAGCAAATGTACAAATTTCATGTTAGCCAAGCATATTTTCCCCTAACACTGTACTTTAAACACACTATACTTTATTGCACTGTTTTGAATTGAAATGTCTCAGAAGAACGTTTTATGTGCATCCCACATGTTTGGTTCTGAACACATTATTACAGACACAATTTTACATCGCTTTTGTAATTGAGAACGCTAGTTAATAAATAAAGAAAAAAACCTTTTGGGATTGAAAGTGACAATAACTTACATAATACAAAATACTTTTGCTTCCAGGAAAGATCCAGTGAAATATTTAAAAAGCATTTACATGCAAATAATACCACACACTTTTTCCATCAGTTAAGCCAGTAAATAACCCAAAGAGTCTTCTGTATCTTCCATTGGCTTTTCATCTGATGCACTGGGATGTCAAAGTAATTTTGACTTACGTTGTGCATTATGTCCTGACACCCAATGGCAAATAGCGCCGCTGCTGGTCTCCCAGCTTGGCCAACCTGTTTAGGACAGTCTGATTTGCTGGTTTTAGAGGGAAAGAGCTAATCTGGACCTTTCACCTTAACTTGTTTCCCACAAAGTCACATTGAGCATCTGCCTAAAATCACAAGCCTAGCTGAACATTTATAACCCCAAAGGACAAAAGACACTGAACATGTCCAGCATTAAATATAGAGCTATGCTGTCTTCATCTTGTCTGCCTGCAGTCTGTCCCTGGCTGTCTCTGAGCATCAGTTGCTCTCACTGCCGTATCTTTGAATCAAGGTTGGGGTAAAACACTGCAGCAAGAATCGTAGGAAAAATGGCATGACAGTTAAAGAGGACATTTTTTAAAGGTCTATGAAAAGGTCAAACAGCCTACATTAATGAAAACTCATTTTCAATGCATTTGAACAGTAATTTTGACTTTGAAATGGTTCCTTGTGTTTACTAGCACAGGCACCAAATGTCATTAGCATTTTATCAAATTCAATTCAAATATCATTGAACTGCCAAATATCATTATAATCAATACTTAGTGTGAGAGGGTGATTTTAATAAAGTGATGAGTATCATCTTACTACAAGTGTACTGTATTTTCCTTCCACCTTTACTGCAAGGGAGAACACTTCTATGCTACATGGATAACACAACAAACCAGAAGCAAATACACTGTTTGTTAACAAAAAACAGGTGTTTTCATGGTGAAGGAAAAACGTCACTATGGTGCCACCTTGCTTATAAGACAGCCCTGGCTTTTAAGAGCATTCAGAAAAGGTCACTAGTAAAACATCTATTAGTAATAGGGGAGACTGGGGCTTTTAGTCCCACATTATAATCCAGTGAATATTTTTCAGGGAAGGTTTATTTTTAAAAGTCAGTTTCTATAGGCATAAAATTTAGTCTTGGGTAAAAAAAGCTATGGAACATTTTCACCGTTATTGACCAGTAAAAAAGATTACTGAACCCATCAAACCTTTATTTGGTCAAGAAATAAATTGTATTGTAAAAAAAATATTTTTTTATATTTAAAGGAATTAATCTTCACAATGTCTGTAAAGCTCAAAAATGGACAAAAACGATTAAGCCAAAACCACAGCAATACGACTCATGCATCATATTCCAAGTCTTCTGAAGCCATACAATCACTTTGTGTGATGAATTTAATGGAATTTAAATCATTATTTACTCTCAAATTAAATCATTGATTAAGTACTGAAATCAAAAATAGTGGCTAGGCCAATAAAATAAATTCTCATTGGTTCTCATTGCATCTTGTACCTAAACGTTGTGACATCATATTGCAAGCACTAACAAGGTTTTGAAGCTTTAACCTTCGGTTAAAATCTACCTTCATTAAATAGTTGACTATATGCCAGCTGGGGCTAACTGGACCAAGCTAACTAGCTAAATCAGCCAAGGCATGGCACTAGCAATGCTGAAGTCTGGAATTCAATTGAAAGGAAATACACATACTGATAAAATCTGTTCTTTGAATGCACTGTAAGTTGTTTTGAATAAGTAGTATCAGCCAAACTAATAGCCCAAATGTAATGTAAACTAGACTTACACCAGCCTCCAAACTATACTCTAAAACTGTTAGCCAGCTGATGAAGAGAGCACAATTTATTACTCATACACACATTACGTTTACTCTTGGAACACTCTCACACGCTATCACGCCAATGCTGGCATAATCACTCACAGCTTGATCCTGATGTTGTGATGGCAGTCCTTTGCTTTCCTGCTCTTTCTAGAGATACACAGTAGTGTAAGGCTTCTCAAAGCTCCATCTAATACTGCTGGCATGCTGGCTTGGTCCAGCTTGGCTGATGTGTCATTTCTATATGCGTCGCTGGATACCGTAGATCCAGATGTGCTGGCTTACAGTGTTGTGGAGCTACAGCTGTGAGAGTGGACAGAGTTCACATCAGTGATTTGGGTGGGTCTGACATTTAGCACCCAAGGGTCCATTTAGCAAGAAGTTAGTCAGTCCAAAAAAGACCTTTTCAGAAAGAGTTACAGGTTTAGGGCCTGGATTTGGCTGAGATTTGTCTGCAGTTGTGGATTACTTAATATGAATAGGCTCATGTTGAATTACTTAGTGTGACGAGGAGGAGGGCGTGGCCGGGAGTGCTCCCTCTCCCAAACTGCTGCAAATTATCCCTCTCTTCGGCTTATTAACCCGATTGGGGGCTGGCCGTGCTTACTCACGGCCCGGCCCCACCCTCCTCCTCATCACACTTACATTGATCAATGTGTTTACTGGTGTAACCCCAATTGACACTGATAAAGCTAACACATTACTTCCAACAACAGGTCCCGCTGACGTCACTGGAATTCCTGTTGCTGACGGCACGCTGCACGATTGTTTGTTTGTAGCCTGCTTAGCATTGTTTATTCTTATTCTCAAACGTTCATCATTATATTCATCGTTCATCGTTATATCCTTTGTCATTTTACCACGTTTCAGGTTTTTCTGCTTTTCTACTGTTTCATCTGTGTGTATTTTACCTATTGCTGCTGGCACCTAGCTAGAGTCTATGTTTGTAGCCTGTTAGTCTTTTAACATCGCTTATATATCTATTTTCAGCCTTTAATCCTTAACATCTGCCATTTTTAAGCACGCATCGGGTTTCCCCTCGTTTTATTCTCTTATATGCTCGCGATTCAACTGCGAGCATATTCCACTTGAATCTGCGTTCTATTTTTATCACGACTAAACGGCTTGCATTTTTCAGTGCGCACCCATTTTTTCTCCTCTGCGGTACACAGATTATTGCTTCAAAGCACCGCTTATCAAGAACAACAAACAATTGCGTTAGGGATTCACAACAATCTCAAACCCTCACCGCTCGGGAACAACCAACAACAACAAACAATTTGCGGTAAGTCATTGCATCCGCTCATTTCTTCCTGCATTGCATGTCACATGTTTACAATAGCCTCCTCCTTCAGCAGTGAGGGATTCACATTTGATAAATGTAAGGAATTAGTCAGGCTGACGGAGAAGGTTAATGAGTTAGAGACTCGTATCTGAACGCTAGTGGAGGTCAGTGAGAAAGAGAAGCCTGTAGATACTGTTTCGGTTGTGAGTAGTAGTACAGATAGCAACATGCACACTTTGGTTCCGGCTGTAGAGCCCCTGCAGCAGGGCATTTGTGTGACGTCTCGGCGGCATACTCGCTCAGCAAAGAGACACCACTCTCCCATCCCTGTTAGGGTTTCCAATCGATTCTCCCCACTCAGTGATACACCCACTGTGAATCATATTCAAAGAGCCCTTGTTATTGGTGATTCTATTGTAAGGAACGTGGAAATAGAGACTCCAGCCACTATTGCTAATTGCATTTCGGGTGCCAGAGCGTTTGACATCAAATACAATTTACAAGTGCTGGCTAATGCTTAGCATAGATTTTCTAAAATTGTTATCCATGTCGGCAATAATGATGTCTGAGATCACTAAAGATAATGTTAAAGAGGTGTGTGAATTTGCAAAAACGATGTCAGACACTGTAATATGCTCTGGTCCCCTCCCTGCTCATCGTGGTGACGAGGTTTATAGTAGATTAGTGTCACTGAATGGCTGGATGTGGTGTCTGAGAATAAAATAGGATTTATAGACAATTGGAAGAGTTTTTGGGGTAGACCTGACCTGCCAAATAGAGACGGACTCCATCCCTCCAGGGAAGGTGCCGCTCTCCTCTCTAGTAATTTGGCTCATAGTCTGGGACCTGGGGCCCAGGTCAGGAAGCAGACAAACTGGTTAATCCAAACGTCTGCTAGCTGCCTTCAGATGTCACACAGGTTACATAAATTACAACACATAGAGACAGTATCTCCTAGATATATCATAGAGACTGTGTCTGTTCCCCGAGCTACCAAAAATTTGATTAAGTTCAAACTTGAACAAAACAAAGAAATTTAAAATTCACATCATATAAAATAGGGCTACTAAACATTAGATCTCTTTCTACCAAAGCACTAATTGTTAATGAAATGATTACAAATCATAGATTGGATGCACTCTGTTTCACTGAAACCTGGCTTAAACCGGATGAATATATTAGTTTAAATGAATCTACTCCCCCAGGTTATTGTTCTAAACATGAGCCTCGTCTGAAGGGTCGAGGAGGAGGTGTTGCTACAGTGAAATTTTTGGTGAACTAATAATTTTGAACTAATAATGCTTAATGTGACACTGTCAGATATAAATAAAAAATCTCTGTCATCTTTTGTCCTTGCTACAATGTATAGATCACCCGGGACTTATTCTGATTTTCTTGGTGAATTTGCTATTTTTTTTTTATCAGATCTTGTAATTACTGTAGATCGAGCTTTAATTGTTAGTGACTTCAACATTCACATAGATAATGAAAATTATACATTGGGATTAGCAATTATTGATATTCTCAACTCTCTTGGAGTCAGACAAAATGTAACAGGACCAACTCATCGCCATAATCATATGCTGGATTTAATTCTGTCATATGGAGTTGATGTTGATAATATAGAAATTCTGCAGCAGAGCGATGACATCTCGGATCATTACCTCGTTTCTTGTATGCAGCAATCAGCTAATATTACTCAATCTACACAACGCTATCGTTCAGGTACAATTATTCTTTTGACCACTAAAGATAGCTTCACTAATAATCTTCCAGATCTATCTCATACACTCAATAAACCACAAAGCCCAGAAGAACTTGATGAAATAACAAAAAATATAAATGCAGTCTTCTCTAGCACTCTTGATATTGTCACACCACTTCGATTAAAGAAAAAATAAGAAATAAGCCCTGCACCATGGTACAATGATCACACTCATGCTATCAAGAGAGCAGCTCGGAAAAATACAAAATTAGAAGTATTTCGCGGTGCATGGAAGAATAGTGTCTGTAGCTACAGACAGACACTAAAAGCTGCCAGGTCAGCATATTTTAGTAAACTCATAGAAAATAACCACAATAATCCTAGGTGTTTATTCAGTACTGTGGCTAAATTGGTTAGGAATAAAGCCTCAACAGAACCAGATATTACGTTGCAGCGCAATAGTAATGACTTCATGGAATTATGCAATCATCTGTCATAGCACCTCAGAAAACAGTGTCTAATCATTTTCCTCACATGCAACTTCAATCCTTCTCTGTCATAGGTCATGAAGAGCTAACAAAACTTATCGAAACATCAAAAGCCACAACATGTTTGTTAGATCCTATACCAACTAAGCTCTTAAAAGATCTCCTGTAATTTCAGAACCTCTTCTTAATATTATTAACTCCTCGCTATGCTTAGGACATGTCCCAAGAAACTTTAAAATGGCAGTTATCAAACCGCTTATTAAGAAGCCACAACTTGATCCTGGAGAACTGGCTAATTATAAACCGATTTCAAATCTCCCGTTTATGTCAAAAATACTAGAAATGGTAGTATCCTCACAAATATGTTCATTTCTACAGAGAAATAGTATATACGAAGAATTTCAGTCAGGATGTGTTCCTCATCACAGTACAGAGACTGCACTTATCAGAGTTACAAATGACTTGCTCTTATCATCTGATGATATTGCTGCATTTCTCTTCTAGTGCTTTTAGATCTTAGTGCTGCATTCCACACGATAGAGCACAACATTTTCTTGAATAGGCTAGAGAATTATGTTGGCATTGGTGGAGTTTTCTTAGCATGGTTTAGGTCATATTTAGCAGACCGCTACCACTTTGTCTATGTAAATGAAGAATTGTCAAACCAAACAAAAGTAAAATATGGAGTGCCACAGGGATCAGTTTTAGGCTCTCTGCTTTTCTCCATGTATATGCTTCCCCTGGGAGATATTATCAGGGATCGTGGAATAACCTCTTCAAAACCTGATGAGATTTCACGATTCTCGAAATTAGCAGAGTGTATCAATGATATAAAAGATTGGATTGCCAGAAATGTCCTTCTACTAAATTCTGACAAAACAGAGGTACTAATTATTGGACCAAAAATCTCTAAAAATAAGCCACTAAAAAATATTTGACTCTCGATGATGTACTGTTACATCATCTTCAACAGCGAAGAACTTAGGTGTTATATTTGATACCAATCTGTCCTTTGAAAATCAAATTACCAATGTTTGTAGAACTGCATTCTTCCACCTAAGAAATATTGCTAAATTAAGGCATATTAAGGCTCTGTTGCTGATGCCGAAAAACTAATTCATGCATTCTTGACCTCAAGACTAGATTATTGTAATGCATTACTGGGAGGATGTCCAGCAAGATCAATAAATAAACTTCAGTTGGTTCAAAATGCAGCAGCCACAGTGCTAACGAGAACCAAGAAATATGATCACATTAGCTCCATTTTATCATCGTTACATTGGCTACCTGTTAAATTCCGTATTCATTTGAAAATTCTGTTAACTACGTACAAAGCTTTGAATGGTCTAGCTCTGCAGTACTTAAGTGACCTTCTACCACGCTATATCCCATCACGTTCATTATGATCGCAAAATTCTAGCCTGTTAATAATTCCTAGAATATCAAAATCCACAAAAGGAGGTAGATCCTTTTCATTTTTGGCTCCTAAACTATGGAATAGTCTCCCAAACACTGTTCGAGATGCAGACACACTCCCTCAGTTTAAGTCTAGACTAAAGACTCATCTATTTAGCCAGGCATACACCTAATTTATCCTCCAACTCACCATTAGGCTGCTTTAGTTTAGTCTGCCAGAACCAGAAACCAGAAACATTTATCATGATTTATATCTCTGCAATAAATTGAATGGCATCTATGCTTATATTATTTAATTTGTTTCCCTGTCTCAACCTCGGGACTCCTATCCTGAGGTCACAAGAACCGGCTGGATCCAGCACCATTCCTGCTTTGTGTTGGACTCCACTGCTACGTGTCGCTGAATGATGATGACTAAATGCAGCCGGTGCCAGCCAAACATCACTTCAGTCTATTATGATGGACTTCAGTGGATGAACTGATGCCAACTCCAACCACAAGACATGGGATACTTCATATGCCATTGTCCGAACCTTGGATTTAGGATGGACCACACCGAACCTCATCGAAATAACCGGCCAGGTTGAACTGCTTTTCACATCCCTGATCTCTGCCTGTATCACCTTGGTCTATTGATGGACTACGATCTTGAAATGGAATGCATAGATTATCAATTGCCAACAAAAGTCTTCATTGGCCAATTTACAAGGACAATTGCATCTATGTGAACTTCTACAGTTAATCCAGGCTGGACTTCAAAGACATTGGTCATTAATCTTACAGTTCAAACAAAATTGATGTTTAAACACTGACCCTTAAATTTTGTTTAATAATTTTAAACCATGACTTTAACTATACATAAGTAATATTTACATTATATTCATGATGTTAGCCAGAGGGGAACTGTAAGGTTATTTTTCTTCATTAATCAACATCTTATGGAGTTTTGTGTTCCTTGCCACAGTCGCCTTCAGCTTGCTCACTGGGGTTATTAATACAATTATTATTTAATTACTTATTTTTAAACAAGATTAACAATCGTATTTTATCTAATTACACAATGATGTTTCATCGACATTATAGACATTACAGTTTTATCGTCTGTTAATAACTGATCTTCTGTAAAGCTGCTTTGAAACGATGTGTGTTGTGAAAGGCGCTATTCAAATAAAATTGACTTGACTTCTGTGAATGTGATGTAATTCCGAGAGAAACAATTTACAATGGGACATCAAGTATTGAGTTGTGAAAAGTGAGCATTATTTACTTGGATGGCACCAGAGGTGGGCTTATGGGGCTTTTTTTATCATCTAATAGGGATGTCAAAAGTACCAGTACTTCGGTATCAATCGGAACTAAATACAGTATATGTACACTCACTGAGCACTTTATTAAGAACACAATGGTCCTAATAAAGTGCTGGCATGGTCTTCTGCTGTTGTAGCCCATCTGCTCTCAAGATTCGACATGTTGTGCATTCTGAGATTATATTCTTCTCACTACAATTGTACAGAGTGATTATCCGATTTACTGTAACCTTTCTGTTATTTAATCCATTCTGGCCATTCTCCGTTGACCTCTCTCATCAACAAGATGTTTCCATCCACAGAACTGCTGCTCACTGGATGTTTTTGTTTTTGGCACATTCTAAGTAAATGCCTAGTGACTGTTGTTGGTGAAAATCCCAGGTGATCAGCAGTTACAGAAATACTCAAACCAGCCCGTCTAGCACCAAAAATCATGCCACGGTCTAAATCACTGAGATCACATTTTTTTCCCCATTCTGATATGAAGATCAACTAAAGCTCCTGACCTGTATCTGCATGAGTTTATGCATTGCGCTGCTGCCACACGAATGCTGGTTAGATAATCACATAAATATGTAAGTGTGCAAGGTGTTCCTAATAAAGTGCTCAGTGAGTGTATATAAAGTAATGTTAAAATATATTTATTAGATAGGACACCAGTCTTTCAACAGTATTTGTAATACCAAATACTGTCTGAGTTCAGCACCCACATGCCCACTTGCCAGCTGCTTTCCAGCACTTTTCATGAATGCCTTTCATGCCTATTTGCGTGCATGCAAGAAGAGCTCTCGCAATTAGGGCTGTGTGTGTGTGTGAACGCCTGTGTTGCTGAGATATTGGAAACTGTGTTGACTTTGTCCATTAAGATGTAGTATGTACCAAATATGTTGATATATAACCCTGAAAACAAAGAGTTCTATACAGATGTGCCTTCAGTCACAAGCCAGGACATTTGCATTTTTGCAAAACTCTTATATAAGGACAAGCTCACCAGATGAATGATTAAAAAAAAAAAAGAAATGTTGAACTACGGAGAGTCAAAAAGGACAAAAATAGTGTTTTTTTTTTATCATGTTTTAATGTAAAAGAATGTAACTTCTGATCTTTGAGCTTATCTGAGGCTGAGACAAAACTAAGTAAGACCTTTTGGTTTTAGTTTCTGCTAAATTTGATTAAACATTGGAGGCAAACAATTATCTTTGGAATAACATGCACTGATCAGTCATTTACGATAAGACAATAAGAAGCATATTGAAAATATGGTTCATTTTGATTTCATTTTGACTTTAACAACACATACTGCAAAATCGCTTATACAAATATATACAAATGTATTATAAACGTATAGATTTTAAAGGAAATTTTTGGTTGATTATGACTTGAAAATAATTGTTTGGTTTAAATCACATCATCGAAACAGATGTTGTGTCATCATTTTTACTTTTCACTTTCCATTCTGGTGTGATGGATCCACTCCCTACAGAACAATCATGTAGTCAGTGCTGCAAGGGAGAATTTATTGTATGTCTCTGAAGAGTCAATACTTCACACAATTTTCCATCTGTCAGTTCAATGACATGGACGACTTCTTATTTTCCGAAGTATTCCTGGCTTCATCATAGTCAGACAAACAAGCTGCAAAACAAAGGAAGAAACACATTTGAGCAAATTTGTCACATTAATTTATTATGCATTATGTTACACAGTTATGTCGCTGAATTGAGATATGCATTATTTAAACCACCACTTTAATCCAGACACTTCAATCAGCTCTTTAAAGTGCACTCAACTACAATTTCCATTTGTCTTTACTGTATTGCTGTAACACGGACTCAGGTTGAGATGGATCCATATGCGGTTTATTTAACACAGCAAGTTCAGAGTATAGACGCAAGTGTCGATTAATCAGGGCAATCAACAATATCAGAGGCAGAGCAGAAACAAGGTAAACAGGCAGGGGATCAGGGCAGCAAATAGAAGTAGTCCAGGCAAAGTCAATAATAGGCAGGCAGCAAATTATTGTAAAGAGGAAATCCAAGGCAAGGTCAAAACACGGGTAGGATAACACAGGGAATGAATAACACTCAGAAATGTAGCTGGGGTAAACAAGACTTCGCAATGAGTGAACAAACACACATGGCTTAAATAGTTTGAGTAATGTGGAACAGGTGTGTCATAATCAGTCCAGGTATGCGGGCACTGGGAAATGTAGTCCAATATTACTACTCAGGCGAGGTAGGCCTCTGGTGTCCGATTGAGGAATCTTCACCAGCGTTCATGACAATTGCATAATTTACAACTAAAAACAACTCATTATTTACAACTTGCTTTTGCCGCCCCTCTGTGGGCATTTCACCAGAGATTATTTAGCAGCAGTTGGGTCACTTCTATTAAAATGAAAGGGAGAAATTGGAACGCTCATCCAAGGAGCTCTGAGCACCCAGCGGTCAACGGATATAGAAAGGAAAATCCGCTTTACTTTTTAAACTACAGACCTGCCAATCAACTCAAGAATGCGCCTGTTCATATGCTATACAAGCCGGGAAAATGTAGCGTTATATGAGGTAAAGAAGCACAATTTATGACACCAGTATTGTCCGATTTTATTGATGATTTGAAATACGTACTTTGATCGTAATCTTGACAAACTGTTTTTGAGATAGTGGGCTTTCTGCATTCAAGTTGATAGGAGTTGCATTGGCATGACTGGGAATAGTCTCCCGAGAGCATTCCAAAGATTGCCGACAATGGACTGACTTGCTAGAAAGACTTTGATTTCAAACAAAAACTGGAGCTCACTCGTGCTATGTTCAACCAGGGGTGAGGCCATGAATATAATGAAGCATGTACCTTTTCTCAGCCTTTAAGAGTCAATATACTCTCATTTACCTAATACTTAGAGTTTTATAATTACATATATGTACAATGTAGAATTACAATAATTTGTATTGTTACAATTAAGTTAATAACTAGAAATGTACCTTAATGTGTCATATTGATGCAATTGTAATGGGGTGTCACAACGTTGTGTTGAATAACGACCCCACACACCCCTCACACAAACTCTTTACCCTCCTCCCGTCTGGCAAGAGGTACCGAAGCATTCAGGCCCTCACGGCCAGACTGTGTAACAGCTTCTTCCCCCAAGCCATCAGACTCCTCAATACTCAGAGACTGGTTTGACACACACGTGTCCTGAGTTGCACTTTAATTACTGTCACTTTATAACTGTCTGCTACCTCAATAACTGCTATGTGCATAGAACATTATCTCATAGTATGTTATGTTTACATTTTTAGAAACTGTCATCTTTTTGCACTACTGAGTACTGGTCGGCGCTGCACTGTCTATTGTCCTGTTCATTGTCAGTAATTTGTTGTACTGTCCTGTACTTTTTGCACATGTTTGCACGTGCACTTTATATAGGTATATATAGGTAGTTTATATAGGTATTTTATTTCGTTGTGTAGTCTCATGTGGTCCTATGTTGGTCCTTTGTTGTTTTTATGTAGCACCATGGTCCTGGAGGAACGTTGTCTCGTTTTGCTGTGTACTGTACTAACTGTATATGGTTGAAACGACAATAAAAACCACTTGACTTGACTTGACTTGAATAAAGCTCTCGATTTACAACATCTCACGCCTTTTTTGGATTTTATTCTGTTTAAACATATTGAAAAGTGGTGGTAAGTCCCAGTAATCATGCTCACGCATGTTCCACCACAACCACTCTCTCTGCTGGCAATATAGGACAGGTTTAACATTTGAAGGAAGTCAAGAGAGCTGGATCTAAAAGCAGCTAAGTTTAATGAAAAAAAATAAAATAAATACAAAGCAGGGTGAACACAGTAACAAGGCAAGTCTCGGAACTATGAAACAAAAAACAAACAAGATACAACTGCAGAAAACCGAAAAACTGACAAAGACTGAACAGAAATCAGAGCATTGTATACACAAGGACTAAAGAGGGAATGGAACACAGGTAAGAACAATTGGTAACAGCTGACAGAGATGAGGGCAGAGCTATGGGGAAGTGTAGTCCAGGGAAACAGAAGACAGAGGATAAACACAAGGCAACACAACAGTGAATTATGACAACAGGTTTACAATAATTACACATATGATTTAAAATATAAAGTCTGTGCCTGTTTAAACAGATTGAAAATGGTGGTCAGTCTCAATAATCATGCTCACGCATGTTTTATAATGAGGATGAACATTAAATCAAACATTACTACACATAAAACATGGTAGCTTGAGAAGAGAGCATACTAAATATATGTCGATGTTAACCCCCCAAAAATAAGATCAAATTAAATACATTTGCACTCACCCACCACTACCACTCTCTCGGCTGGCACAAATCTTAATGACCCAACCCAAACCAGTAAAGTAAAGCAAGTAGAAGCACCTTTCTCACCCTGTTACACAAATAAAAATGAAATGGCCTTAAAAATAAATACAATAAAATAAGAGATATTGCAATAAACATTATTATTAGACATTTTCAGTCCTCCTGCTTATCGCAGATGTTGGCTGGGTTTCCCAAAGCACTAAGAAGAATGTTTACGTAATCTCTATGGTGCATTTCCCAAAAGCATCATTATCTAAGTAAAAATGTTTGTAAATTAACAAGAACTATGAATCGCAAGTCTATTAAGTGCAACTTAAATATATCTTTCTCGCATATTTCACAGATTATAGACAAAGCAACATTGAATAAATTATATATAAATATTATATTATGATCATTGGAAAGCCATTGTACACTGTTTTAGAGGATAAAAAGTGTGGAAAAACAAATCACATTGAAATCATCTGGCAGTCTCCACAGTGATAGGTCTAAATTAGGACTAAAGATAAATGTAAATTAGCATAACACATAATACAGTATAATGTTTTATTGGCCTTATTTGATAATCATAACTATGATAGCAATAGAAAGATGATCTTATTGAACAGATGTTTCAGACATATGAGTAATGTGACCCTGCAGTTTAAAACAAACAAACAAACAAACAAGCCTAAATAAAATAATACGTAAAAATAAGTTTATTAAAGGAGGTTAGAGTGAGTAATGAGAGATTCCCTTCATTCTATTTGGAAATGTCTATGAGTAGTTCAGTACTGATGGCCATCAATTTAATCCTGCTCTTTGTGCATCTGTTCAGTTTCCAGCCAAAGAAACAACACAGGCTACATGAGATCCCTTTATTATGATGTGATGCTCATCGGGTACATTCACGTTACGTGCACTTCTTGTGTCACTTTTATTAATCTCTATAAGTTGAGCAAACATCTGAAACCCTGTCTTACCAAAGCCATGATTATTTATTTAATTGAATTTTGTAATAGTTAATACATTTCAGCACCTCGACAAGATTACAAACAACTTCCATATTTGTTAGTATTTCCACATAATTTTCATTTTGAGGAGATAAACACCTGGACAAAGTTATCAGCAACTTTGGACCAGATAGCTCCTGTAACGAAACACTTAAGAACAATCTACTTGCTGGTTTGGGAAACAGGTGTTACTCAATCGTAAAATAATGAACGACGCCAGTTAAGAATAAAGGCTTAAGTTGCAACATTATCAGGAATCCCAGCATTGGCTATTTCTACAAAGATCGAATCTTTAAAATCTGACAACTCTCCTTTGGCTGACATTCTGGGCTCCATGGAGCTGCTGCAAAATATTTATTTTGATTTGTAGTCTATGTAAAATAAGAGGTCTGGAGAAAAATGCTAGTGAATCAGATGTTCTATTTAACAGCTGTCCTATAGAGTTGGGTAATGTTACATTCAAATGGAAGCTAAAGAGTAGACAAGCACAGAAGTGAAACTTCTTGTTCAAGAACCATTTCTGAGGTTGTAGCTACTGAATTATGACACATATGACAATTCACCTGTCATCCCAATGTACTTTCATCCTGAGATGGTCTGAGATCAAATTCAGCATTCTCTTAGATGACACTATTCCTGCAAATTGTTCCCAGATTATGAACAGGGAAGAAATAGTGAGAACTCGTCATATGCACTTGAGCGCCAATAAACTTCTAAACACACAGCGATTCAAAAATGCACAAACATCTGTTTTCCAAACTATGATCAAGTGTGCTTCTTCAAACGCGTGTATTTGTGTCTAACAACTTTCTTGTCATTTGTCACTCTGAGAAGTTTTAAAGGTTGCCTGCCGCACAGTTGCGGGTAGATGACGAGCAAAATTACCTGCTAATTTCATTCCCTGCCAGGTCATCTACAGAAACGTCAACCATATTCCCATGTAAAATAATAATAATAATAAATTAGGTGAGACAAAGCATGGATACATTCTCTTGGTGCTAAGTGCAGTAAGTGGATCTGTTTACAGGCATGACTCCCAGTCTGACCCTGGTATAGTATACACTGATGAGCCAAAACTTTATGATCACCTGCCTAATATGATGTAGGTCCTTAGCATGCTGGCAAAAATAGTGCCAACCTGACGATGTGTGGACTCTACAAAACCCCTAAAGTTGTCCTGTGGTATCAGGCACCAAGACATTTGTCGCCGGTTTGTGGCTTGTCCCTCCTCGGACCACTGTCGGTAGGTACTCATCACTGCTGACTGGGAGCACCCCACAAGTTTTGCTTTTTCAGAAATGCTCTGACCCAGTCATCTGGTCATAACAATTTGGCCCTTGTCAAAGTCACTCAGGTCTTTACTCCTACCCATTTCTCCTGCATTCAACATGTTGACTACAAGAACTGATTGTTCACTTACCATCTAATCTACCCACACCTTGACATGTGGCCTTGTTAGAAAATGATCAACATAATTCGCTTCATCTGTGAGTGGTCATAATGTTTGGGCTAATCTGTGTATGCTGCAGGTCTAATACTAGTCCGCAGTAGACACAAAATTGCTTTGTATATTATTTGATGTTCACAACAAGAATTCTTATAGGAGTTATAGGTCTTATAGGAATCTTACAGGAATTTTTAATTGTGCAATTTGCATCAGCTCAAAAACAAAATAAAAATGTTTTAATAATTGAACTGTTATGAATAAGGCAGCGAAGGCAGACGAGGAGAGCAGATCTAAAATGCAGCTTAACTTTATTGAGAAAACAAACACAAAGGAAAACCCTCAATGGGGAAATAAACATAAAACAGGGAACATCGGCAAGGACAGCAAACCAGGCTAAACAACATTCAACGAAAGACAAGGACTGAACCAAAAACCAGGATATAAATACATGAACACAGGAACAGGGGACCAATGAACAGACAGAACTCCAACAAGATGACGAGGGAATAAACAGAGGCAAAAGGCAAGTTAACGAGGGACAGGTGAAAACAATGACAGAGAACACGAACAAGGGACAAAAGTGAAAACTATGGAATAAAAAAGGGACAAAAAAGGTAAACAAAGGGGCAACGGTAAAACAAGACAAGGTATATGTAACAGAGCCCCCCTCAAGGATCGGATTCCAGACGATCTGAAAAAGAAACAAAATAAAAAAAAACACACCAGGAGCAGACGGGCAGACCGGGGGCACGAGAGCAGGCAGGAAGTCCAAGGGGGCACAGAGGGCAGACAGGAAGTCCAAGGGGGCACAGAGGGCAGGCAGGAAGTCCAAGGGGGCACAGAGGGCAGGCAGGTTGTCCTGGGGGGCACAAAGGGCAAGGACAGGTACAGGTGGTCTGGGAGCTGGCCACCGGGCAAGGACAGGTTCAGGAGGCCTGGGAGCTGGCCACAGGGCAAGGATAGGTCTGGGGGACCGGGGAGGAGGCCACTGGACAGGAACAGGGTCAGGGGGCCTGGGAAGAGGCCACAGGTCAGGAACAGGGTCAGGGGCCCTGGGAGGAGGCCACCGGACAGGGGCAGGTTCAGGAGGCCTGGGAGGAGGCCACAGGACAGGGACTGGGTCAGGGGGCCCGGGAGGAGGCCACAGGACAGGGGCCGGGTCAGGAGGCCTGGGAGGAGGCCACAGGATGGGAACTGGGTCAGGGGGCCTGGGAGGAGGCCACAGGATAGGGGCCAGGTCAGGAGGCCTGGGAGGAGGCCACAGGTCAGGAACAGGGTCATGGGCCCTGGGAGGAGGCCACAGGACAGGGACTGGGTCAGGGGGCCCGGGAGGAGGCCACAGGACAGGGGCCGGGTCAGGAGGCCTGGGAGGAGGCCACAGGTCAGGATCAGGGTCAGGGGCCCTGGGAGAAGGCCACAGGACAGGGGCCAGGTCAGGAGGCCTGGGAGGAGGCCACAGGTCAGGAACAGGGTCAGGGGCCCTGGGAGGAGGCCCTAGAGGCGGTGACCTGGAAGGCTCTGGCGGCGTGGCCGATGGAGGTGGCGCCATAGGAGGCTCTAGAGGCGGAGGCCTGGAAGGCTCTGAGGACGGTGCTGAGGAAGGCTCAGGAGATGGAGCCGAGGAAGGCTCAGGAGGCGTAGCCAAGGAAGGGGGCGCCGTAGGAGGCTTTGGGGTTTCTGGGGCCTGAGCCGTAGGAGGCTCAGGAGGCTTTGGGGGCGGAGCCGTAGGAGGCTCGGGAGGCGGAGCCGTGGGAAGTTCTGGAGGCTCAGGAGGTGGAGCCGTGGGAGGCTCAGGAGGCTTTGGGGGCAGAGCCGTAGGAGTCTCTGGAGGCGGAGCCGTAGGAGGCTCTGGGGGCGGAGCCGTAGGAGGCTCGGGAGGCGGAGCCGTAAGAGACTCGGAAGGTGGAGCCATGGGAAGTTCTGGAGGCTCAGGAGGTGGAGCCGTTTGAGGCTCAGGAGGCGGAGCTGAGGGAGGCTCAGCTGAGGGAGGCTCTGGAGGCGGAGACCTGGGAATCTCGGGAGGAGGAGCCCTGGCAGACTCGAGAGACTTGAGAGATGGAGCCCTAGAAGGCTCGAGAGGCTTGAGAGGCGGAGCCCTGGAAGGCTTGATGGGCGGAGCCCTGGGAGGCTCGAGAGGCTTGAAAGGTGGAGCCCTGGGAGGCTCGAGAGGTGAAGCTCTGGAAAGCTTGGAAGGCGGGGCTCTGGAAAGCTCGGAAGGCAGAGCTCTGGAAAGCTCGGGAGGCTCGGAAGGCGGAGCTCTAGGATGCTCGGAAGGCGGAGCTCTAGAAAGCTCAGAAGGCGGAGCTCTAGAAAGCTCGGGAGGCTAGGAAGGCGGAGCTCTAGGAAGCTCAAAAGGCGGAGCTCTGGAAAGCTTGGAAGGCGGAGCTCTGGAAAGCTCGGAAGGCGGAGCTCTGGAAAGCTCAGGAGGCTCGGAAGGCGGAGCTCTAGGAAGCTCGGGAGGCGGAGCTCTGGAAAGCTCGGGAGGCGGAGCTCTGGAAAGCTCGGGAGGCGGAGCTCTGGAAAGCTCGGGAGGCGGAGCTCCGGAAAGCTCGGAAGGCGGAGCTCTGGAAAGCTCGGGAGGCTCAGAAGGCGGAGCTCTAGGAAGCTCAGAAGGTAGAGCTCTGGAAAGCTCGGAAGGTGGAGCTCTGGAAAGCTCGGGGGACTCGAGGGGAGCAGGCTCTTGGGCGGTCCAGGCTACTGACGCTGGCTCTTGGACGGTCCTGGCTACTGGCTCTGGCTCGGGGACGGTCACGGCTACTGGCGCTGGCCCGGGGACGGTCACGGCTACTGGCGCTGGCTCGGGGACGGTCGAGGCTACAGGCGCTGGCTCAGGGACGGTCGAGGCTACAGGTGCTGGCTCAGGGACGGTCGAGGCTACAGCCGCTGGCTCAGGGACGGTCGAGGCTACCTGCGCTGGCTCAGGGACGACCAAGGCGTCAGGCTCTGGCTCACTGACCTCTGAGGCGACGGGCTCTGGCTGGGTGACCGTGGTATGCGCTGGCTTGGGTTCGCTGACCGTGGCTGGCTCGGGCTCTGGCTCGCTGACCGTGGCTGACGAGGGCTCGGGCTCGCTCACCGTGGCTGACGTGGGCGCAGGTTCGCTTACAGCGACAGGCGTGGGCTCAGGCTCGCTCACAGTGACAGGCGTGGGCTCTGGCTCGCAGACCGGGGCAGGCGTCGGCTCTGGCTCGCTGACCGTGGAAGGCATCGGCTCTGGCTCACTGATCGTGGAAGGCATGGAGTAGCAAGCAGAAGCTTCTGCCCTCCTCCTCCTCCTTCGGGCTGACGAGGTTGAGCGCGCTGGCGCTAGAGCGGGCGAAGCTGGCAGCGTGGAGGTGTTGATTCCCGTGGAGAGCACACCCGGGATCGAGAGAGGAGGTTCGTCAGCTGCGAACGTCGACAAGATCAGATCGACGTACTCCCGCCAGGTGTAACCCTCGATTCCGGGCGACTCTTGCCACCGGCGCGTAGGCAGGCCGGCTCGGTAAGTCGCTTTCAGCGCTTCCTCACTCCATCCGCCAATGCTGGTCGAGGCGACAAAAAAGTAGGTGTATTCGCGGATCGACAGATCCGCTTGGGTCAGCTCATTGAAGAAAGCCGCTAGATCCATTGTGGGTCTTTCGTTCTGTTATGAATAAGGCAGCGAAGGCAGACGAGGAGAGCGGATCTAAAATGCAGCTTAACTTTATTGAGAAAACAAACACAAAGGAAAACCCTCAATGGGGAAATAAACATAAAACAGGGAACATCGGCAAGGACAGCAAACCAGGCTAAACAACATTCAATGAAAGACAAGGACTGAACCAAAAACCAGGATATAAATACATGAACACAGGAACAGGGGACCAATGAACAGAACAAGGGACAAAAGTGAAAACTATGAAATAAAAAAGGGACAAAAAAGTTAAACAAAGGGGCAACGGTAAAACAAGACAAGGTATATGTAACATGAACATTGTAAAACATTTAACATTTATAACTGAACAACACTGAACAACAAAATTCTAAATCGAACATTGTGATTAAAAAAAAACAAAATGATTCTATTAAACAGGGTAATGATGATGGCTGTTGGTGCTTTGTGCCAGCATTGTCCAAAACAATATTTTCTCCTGAATGTTTCTCATGTAATGGGCAACATATTTGTTTAGGTTATAAAAAGAAGAAAAAAGGTAGAAAATACTCCAGGGTGCATTTTAAGCTTTGGGGGAGCATGGACAAAAGGAAAGAATTCTATAATTATCCAATGTTCAAATGTGCCAAGAGTCCACTGAGCTTTTACAACACATCAGTGTCTCCCAGTTTATCAAGAAGAACAAAGTATGACATATAATCAAACAAGAAGCCATTAGCTGATGACGCTACAGGATCATCAGAGGGGTGAATGAACTGTTTATTGCCATGGTGTTACTTATTGTTTTGAGTTTTCTTCCTTGTCATTGTCTTCATGTTGACTCCTGTAACCAATCTGACCTTCTTGATCAGTTTGCACTGGTGTTTGGAATTTGCCTGACCTGATGTTGCTCCTCATGCTGGCTACAGTAGACTGGAAGATCTTTAGCTGACTGCTGCACATGCTTGGCTGCTTACAAAAGTCAAGCCTGCTCTGACTGCACTGTTTTAACAGTCTAGTCCAATTTTCAATTCAATTAATTTGTACATTACTTTTCACAATATTTTTGTTCCAGCTTTGCAAAGAATAACCCCAGTGAGCAAACCAAAGGCACAGTGGAAAGGAAAAATAAGTGAGAAACATTGGGAGGAACCAATATTGCATCTTAAAGCACCCTTAAAGTATCTATATTTTTTGTTATGAAAAAGTACACACAATCTTTGCGCACTCTTTTGCTACACACTCAGAGTGTGTAGCAAAAGAATGTGCAAGTATTGAGACTTATCATGTCATAAAAATAAGTCTTGAAACCAAAGACCACTTGGTCTCATAGTTACTTGCATCCTGTCAGCGTACACCTGTCAATCATTCTGTAACAGTTATCATGACATTCACTTAACTCATTTTATGTTTTACTTCTATTCATTCATTATTACTCATTCTATTTCATTTTAGAAAAAGAAGTGCTTCGTTGATAAGCTGTCATTTCTCTTTTGTGTGGCGATCAACTGATGTTTTAAATATGATGGATGTAGTAATGTCCAGTGTTGGGTAACATTACTTTTAGTAACTCATTAGAATATTGTGTTACTCCTTAAAAAGTAACTTAATTAAAAAGTTACTTTTTATGGAAAGCATTACTTTTGCATTATTTTTGAATACATTTTTCCTCTTCTGCTATGCATTCCATAGAAATAATCTATGCGTTGGATACAAGAGACATTACAGGTAATGTTAGCTATTGTACAACACTCATGTCAAAACAACATAGTAAACAAACAGATATTTAGAAAGTAGTTCTTCATGTCATATTTATAATAAAGAATCAATAACATGATATGGATGATTTGTTTTTTCATCAGCATGGCAGCCAATAAGAATAGCAATTAATTTGAATGGAATAGTTTTTTAATGCTACCAAAATGTCATAAAAATTTTATGTTTCACAAATCACATTACTTTTATATTATAAAACAAAAGTGTCAAATATTTTAAGAAATTAAGATATTTGGTGGGCGTACACAATTGTATGTAATACGTTGGTCGCTGATCCAGAGTCAGCTTTCCTCATCCCATTCTTCCAGTTACAAGGAGCTGTAACATGGAGCAGTGTTTGTGTTAACACTCACACACACACACACACACTCACTCACACACACACATACACGCGCACGCGCACACGCACACACACAGAGAGAGAGAGAGAGAGAGAAAGACACTAGGTCATATTAGTCTCTATATTATTGTTTATTCCCTGTTGGTTCACATTGTATAATAAGTGTAGTCAAGACATTATTGCCTTTCTTTGAGTGAGGCAGAAAAAGCACGGCAATATAGAGAACGCCGGAATGCAAACCTTGAACAAAGAGAAGCACCTTAAGAAAGAAAGGGAGCGATGGAGAAGAGATAGAGAGAGACAGGGATGAAGAAAGGAATTAAGGAACTCACTGAGAGAGGAAAGCGAACTCAAAGGAAGAAATGGCGGGAGAGCTAAAACTCGCACAATGGTGGAGTTGCAGACTCCTCCTCCCCCAACTCCTGAAAGTCCACCAAAGCCGGGGCCCTCAAGGTTAGCATAAATGTAGTATGGGAATATATGAATTAAACATAACTCTTAGCCAAATAATTTACTAATTTATGCAGAACGAGCGCCCTGAGGAGCAACATCGAAGTTTACCTGACCAGCCTTCATTTGTGACAGCCAGGTAAGGATAATGTTTGCCCTAAACTTCGACTTTGTTTGCCACTGCTGTGAAATTAAACCACTATAAAAAAATCTCCATAGAGCCAGCAGAACAGAGGCAATTGCCCTCCATTAAGCTTAACAACAAGCAAGCTAATCAGGCGTTGGCTCAAAATAGCATTGTGCAGGGTTGGAAATGCCCCCAAAATTCAATTTCTCCTGTTTGAGTTTTTTTTTTTATATTGATAACATAACATAATCCTCTGTGGTCACAGGAGGCACCGGCCCGATCACCTGACTTTTTCCATGATAACAGCAGAAAGAAATACATAATACAGAAAATTTTTGATCATACATATAAGAATAAGACATCATTCGAAACTATAAAGGGTTTACTTTTATTTGTGTACACTCACAATAACAGCAAAGCGTTGTGGTTTTGTAAAATAAAGAAATCATACAGGATGCACTTTCTGCGTATCGGTCTCTGTGAACTTCTGTCTTGAGCGCGACACGAAAATGAACCGAAACTCAGCGTATACTTGCCTCGCAGACATGAGAAATATGTCTATAGAAAGCTTGAATTGTCTACTTTTATATGAACCAATTTAAATCTAAAACAAATATGCTCTGATTGTGTAATGCCTATGAAACCAATGAATGGAACAGTCTTTCCTGTTTGAGCTCATTATAATTTTTGGAAGAAGACACGTTGTGAATTTACCTCAGAAGAAGGGCGTGATCCGACATGGCCTTTCTAACACAAAAAGTGTCCCAAAAGTGTGAGCGAAAACTTGAGTCTACAAAATCTATTATGTGTTTCATGGCCTTATTTCAGTTACTTAAAAATGACTAACCACACATAATCTTGATTTTCTCAAAAATGCAAACGTGTACATCTCGATCACATATTATTGTTGCACAGTTTGTGCTGAATAGTGAAATCAGGCTTTAGTCATTAATATGATATATGTATAATCACAAATAGTTCCAAACAAAGAAGGACAGTGGTGTTTTTGAACGAATCGGGCGTTTCAATCCTTCAATGACCCATTCATAAAGACTGTCACTTGATTCATGAATGAATCACCCAGTTTGAATGAATCAGTTTAATGAATGATTCAATAACTCACTCATTAAGACTTGCTGCCACCTACACAGTTTTAGTTCATATTTATAGTATAATTTAATCAGTAATCACATTACAGTTACTGATAGCAGAGACAGTATATGTAGAAATAGTGAATGCTAAAGATCATTGTCTCTTTATGAACTGGTGAACATTCAGGTATTCAGATGAATATTGTTTCTTTTCCATTCAAATACATTCAATTTCTTAATGCTAGTGTAATGCTTTCATCTTTGAGATAACTTTAAGTGAGTTTGAGAGGAGGAGACTCATGAGGTCAGGGGAAACAGTGCAGAAACCATCTGATAATTACAGGCATTTAAAAAGTAATAATTCATATTACTGATGAATTGCAGTTAATTTGCCAGGTCTGAAAGTAATGCACAATACAAGAAGTGGAAATCACTAGCGATGGAGAGGATCAGTGTCAGAGTGCAAGACACAAGTAAGGCTAGGGTATTCATTAGCCAGGGCATTAGGAGTATTAATGCAAATCTGATGTTTACGTGATTTTAATGTCACTTTTTATCATCACAGATTCTCTCAAAAACACAGAGCCAGTGGTTTTGACTTGCAGTGGCTTAAACATTTTCCTGGCTCAGACATAATGAGGAGGGCATGACATGTTACCTATATCAAAAGCATTATGTCCCACGATGCAGCTTGCTACTGGCTTTGTGAGACAGCCATCAACAAAATACAGGGTGGATACCATAAAACGTTATGAGATGACAGCTATCCATAAAGCAGAAGAAAAGGAGAAATGCATTATAGATGGTACAGTAGCACTTTTACAATAGCTTTAAATCAAAAGAAACTAAAATATAATAGTAATAGTTTAAAATACATAGTAGTACTAGTAATTGTGACAGGGCGGCGGGTAGGGCCGGGTCATGATCCCGCACACCCGGACCCTATTCAGCCTAATTAGCCCTCGAGAGGGATAAAGGCAGACCGAATACTGCAGTGCAAGAGAAAGAGATTTACGGACAGCTGTCCGACACCTGTGTGTGTATGTTTTATCTTTTTGGTTAAGTTTATAATTAAAATATTATTATATTATATATATTATAATATTATTAAAAGATGATTCTCGTCTCCTCCTTTCCAGTAATCACTTTACAGTAATTGTTTTTTAATAATTACTTTGTGTCTTTAGGGAGAACACTGTAGCGTGCCATAGCTGCACAAGTGGACATGGACCACAGGGCTCTTGAAGGCTGCTTTAAAATAATATATGAATGTCTCAAGCAAAAGTGGCCCCACCACACCAGCGCCCATTATTTATTTATACAAGCGATCGGGCTGTGCTTATTTGAATGGTTTGAATATAAATACTGCATATATTTAATTATGATTGTAAATCAAACATCTCCACATAATTACTGTAAAGAAGGCCAGCCTAATTACTTTTCTGATACTAGGCCAGATTTTGGATGACCAGTCGGTGGCAGAGTTTTCCAAATCCCCAGTGTGGATATTAATGGTGGATGAGACCACTGACATCTCTGTCACCAAGCAACTGGGTCTTGTTTTGAGGTGAGATTACTTCATACAATTAAATAGAACTGTATATTGTGATTAAAATGACTTAGACAGAATATAGGTTGTTTTATATAGACCTAACAAATTGGGAAGCACTGTAGTAAAAACCAAAGTTCTGCATTTCGGTGAAGTGTCTGCTGGGGATGCAGTAGTTTTGTATGACACCATACTGAGAGTCATCAGAGATGATAAGGCGCTACCTACCAACCAGCTGGCCTCCTTCGCCAGTGACGGAGCCTCAGTAATGATTGGTGAGTTGTCTCTTTTGCTTTTACCTTTAGTTTCGGTATTTGATGAGATTGTCATAGTGATCATTTTGAATTCTTTTTGGGAGAAAAAATGGAATTGGAAAGAGACTCCAGGAGACATTCCCTACCCTGATAACCGTGAAATGTGTGGCACTTCGCTTCAATCTGGCCATGCAGACTGCATTAAGGGGCAGAGGGGAGTACCATACATCATCGAATATGCCAGGACTGTTGGAACAATCTTCTGGTTCTACCAGGCCTCCTGCAACAAGACCAGCAGTCTAAAGGAAATGGAGAGGCTTTTTGAACTCCCCAAATCAAACTGCATGTTAGCAGTATTCAGTGCTAGTTCACAGAATGTATTTATTTATTTTTTGTATATTAAGCTAATCAATGAATTTTGTAGGGAGGAAACACTACCAGGTGGAAGTCAAATATGTAAGCAACAGATGTGATGTGCCGGATTCTCCTTTCTCTCATTGAAGACCTTTCACTTCAAGCCCAGAATGAGCCAACACCTCAAGGACTGTATTCATTTGAAAGGATGAGTTCTTGCCCCTGCCCTTTGCCTAATGCAACTTGTGCATGAGATGATCCACTGGCAGTTTTTGTTTTTCCAAAAGAGAAACCTTTTTTTCTCCCAGGTAGACCAGGAGGTATGAGATCAACAGTCACACTCCTGGTTTTCTTGTTAATTGAATGGTGTTCCTAGCTAAGCTGTCACGTTTGACCTCAGGTCACAATGCTGAAGACATCCCTGACACAGCTGAAAGAGGTCAGCATAGTCAAGAACCACTGGCAGACATGGCTCCAATCAGACGCTGGTCTGAAGCCTCTGCAAGATGAGATCCCTGCACACTTCAAAGATAATGTCTGGGAGAGTATATATACAAGTATTATTGTATATAACATACTGTAAATATGAATGTGTGTAGCTAATGTGGACAAAATAACTGTTTTATTATGTTAACATTTTCTACAGGTGATTGAGCCGTTTCTGACTTCACTGACAGAGAATATTGAGAGCTGATTCCCAAACACCAGCAGTTTGACTATCTTCAGTGTGTTCTCTCCCAGACAGATTCTGACAAACACTGCAGAGTATGGGTATGTTGAGATGACAACACTAGCAGAGCAGTTTCCAAGTTTGAGGGAGTCTGATCTTTTGTCAGAGCAGGTCTCCTACAGACTGAGTGTGAGAAGCCCTGATCTGAAGTTACTGTATCAATTACATTAAATGCACAATCACAGTCTAATGGTTTTAAAGAATAATTCTCAATTTGTTTTAATTCAATCCCTGGAGGAGGCGCTTATGTGGCTTGTATCTCCGGAATCCTCTGAGCTGTACCCCACCCTGAGCCTTGCAGCTGCAATCGTCCTCACAGCCCCTGTCCAGACTGTGGATGCGGAGAGGCTATTTTCTGCACTCAAGATTGTAATACTTGATTGAGAACACTATCACTATTCGTGTCTGTATCAGAATACTACGTTTTGAATGCATGAATGTTTTTTTTATGACACCGTTGCTCAGCAGACTAAAGGAGAAGCACTTGGATGTGTGTTGCAAAGTGGCCATCAATGGACCAGACCAGGATGCCTTGGACTACAAAGAGTGCATGAACAGATTTAATAAAATGAAAAATAGGAGGCTGAAATGTTCTGCCTTTGGTTGTGCACTATGTAGCTGACTCTGTAAACTGTCAAAAAAAAAGCTTTGATTTGAACACTTTACACCTGAAGACAGTCAAACTTAAGTTAATCCTTTCCATTTTTAGCATTTTTTTATGATTTCATGTCTATGTGGCATACATTAATGTAAGGGCGTATAACTCTACAAAAAGCAAGGTAGGATCAATTGCATGGTATTATTTGACAGAATACCTTAGATACCTTAGAAAATAGATTTAGCTCATGTTTCCAGGTTCTTATGTTACAACACTGCTGAGAAAGTGATGCAGTTTATTTATTAATTTAGTTAATTATTCATGCTTGACATGATGACTACAATCATGTCAACTGTATCTGGGCAAAATGTTGTATTGTTATGGCATTTGGAACCAAGGTAGCCTTTTTTATCAAAAGTCCAAAGAAGTCTCTTTTTTTACTGAACCTAAGAACTACTTACATCTGTAAATGCCACAATAAACCAGAAACATAATTACATAGAATAAGTAACAAATAATAAGATCCAGCCCTGTTTCAGTTGTGCACAAGGTAAATCAAGACCTGCCAATCTAAGCCATCAGCAGGGGTGTAAAGTAACGAATTACAAATACTCACGTTACTGTAATTCACTACTTTTTCCCAAGAATTGTACTTTAAGTAGTTTAAAAATGGTATACTTTAACTTTAGTATATTTTAAGTGATGTAACTACTTTTACTGCACTTTTTTCCCACCGTCCGTGTTCGGTACTTTCCTTTTTTTATCTATCAACATAATGGCTATTGACATCTCGGCCGCACCTGAAAGGGATTTTCGCAGTGAAAATGACCAATTGCTTGACTGTGTCATGTGAGTTTAACTTGCTCAAGCCATTTATCTGCATTAATCCTGCTTCTAATTTGAAGAAACATATCGAGGTAAATGTCATACTTCTGCTTACTAGATTCAGTGTGTCTATGTAGCCTGTAATTTAACTATCTATAACTGATATTATTGGGCTACTGTGAGAGATTAATGCAATGCTATCAATCTGGGCAATAAAATGATCTAGATGTTTATCTGAAAAAAAGAGATGTCCTCGATCAAAATTTTGCTTTACATCTAGAACAGGGGTGTTCATTACATCAATTGCGATAGCAAGAGCACAACTTGTTGATTGATCTAGATGAAATATAAATGATTGACTTTTTATTTTCTGACATCTGTAGCTGCATGCTGTTTGATTGACAGGTGGCTAATATCGGTGCCAAAATGTTGACGCTTCAAAAAGCACATAAAAGTAATCCATATGACTCCAGTGGTTTAATCCATGACTTGAGAATTGATATGACAGGTGTGGGTGCGAAACAGATCAATATTTAAGAAATTCTTCTCTCTGCCCAGTAGATGGCGATATGCATGAAGAATGTGAATCACCAAAAACACAAGAAGAAAGTGAAAGTTAAAGTGGAAATGGACTGAGCAGGGAGGAGAATTAGTAAAAAAGGAATTAAATATTGATCTCTTTCTCACCACATCTATCATATTGCTTCTGAAGACATGGATTAAATCACTGGAGTCACATGGATTAGACTACTTTTATGCTGATTTATGTGATTTGTGGAGCTTCACTATTTTAGCACCGATTCACTTTCATTGTATGAAAATATTGTCTGAAATATTCTTCTAAAAATATTAATTTGTGTTCTGCTGAAGAAAGAAAGTTATACACATCCAGGATGGCATGATGATGAGGACCTCTATTGTGCAGGACATGACATGCCAAGTGATCCTGCTCATTTAGCAGAGCGTTATTGTTGTGCAAGGAATGCAAAACCTTGCACAACAATAATGCTCTGTCGGTGTTAAGGGAACTTTAGACCCTACATATAAACTGATTTTAATGTAATTGTTTCATACATTACAATTTAAAATGATGATCAGTGTATTGAAAATAACTTTTTAATCTTATAATTTCTGTTATCATGTCTCCCTTTTATTTTTTGGAATCAGATTTATGTAGGGTTTATCATATATATGTGATATATTTTAAAAGTTGGCATACAGTGCCAACTTCCCACCATACCCACCCACATACCTGAGATCAGAGATGATCGTATAATTGGTTTAATAGGTTAATCAGGTTTGCTGTTTGTTAACTATAAATGAACACATTAGCTGTTATGTTGTATTTAATTAATTTAACATTGAACAGGTTAGCTTTTTTAACTAAATATGCTATAAGTTGATAATTGTCATTTTCTTCAATCATCTAATTATTAAATACCTAAAATATGTTGCTTGTAAGTGTTTGCTTCAGCTGGTGGAAGGCATGGTACAAGTGTATGTGTGCACATGATCAGGATGGTACCATCTCATTTTGAGCCATGAAAAACCCTGATCTACATATAGAATTTCAGCATTTATGGAATTAAATTTTAATAATTAGTAAATGTACTTACCTCTATATTCTTTCCAAGTTTCCCCTTACAGTATGTGACAGGGTGGAGGGCGGGGCTTTGTCGTGATTATACACAACCGGTCCCTTATCAGGCTAATTAAGCCTCCGAGAGGGATAAAGGCCGATTGCGTACGGTGGTGCTGGAGAGAGAGATTGTTTACGGACAAGTCCGTCATGTGTGTGTGTTTGTCTTTTGTTTAAGTTAATCATTAAAATATTGTTTATATCGCCAGGCCGGTTATCGCCTCCTCCTTTCCATTGAACTGCTTTACACAGTATTATTAGTTATACTTACTTCTGTGTACTTACTTCTGTGTAAATGAAATAGGCCCAATCAACACAGTGATTGCCCTAAAAATCTGACAACAATTTATATATATATATATATATATATGAGAGAGAGAGAGAGAGAGAGAGAGAGAGAGAAGGAGGAGGAAAATTATTAAAGAATTAGAAAAGTTGAAAGAAAAAGTGGCAAAGGAAAAGAGAAAAGTAGAAAAATACAAAAAGAGGTCGAAGAAAGAAGCGGTGGTGGTCTAAAGCATATGACTGGTAAACTGGTAATCAGAAGGTCGCTGGTTCGATCCCCACAGCCACCACCATTGTATCCTTGAGCAAGGTACTTAACTCCAGGTTGCTCCGGGGGGATTGTCCCTGTAATAAATGCACTGTAAGTCGCTTTGGATAAAAGCGTCTGCCAAATGCATAAATGTATATGTAAATGTAAATGTAAATGTAAATGTATCTCCTCAGTCAAAACTCAGGGAATTGGTAAAAATACAAAACATTAGGTCACCCATTAATCGAGCCCTACAGAGAATATCTGAGAATATCTGAAGAAAATACAGAAACACAAACACTGAGAGAGAAAGACATCTGATTGCCAGGGTGACTTCTGGACAATTTTTTTTAAAAGTACAAACTCCAAAAGTACACACAAATAGCATTTGGCTACTCAAAAACAAAGACAAAAATAACCGGAAACATTCAGTGTGGATCTTTGCACAACTGTGAAGAGAAAAGGAAGCTGTGCAGCTATGGAGATCAAGAGGAAAGTAAGGTCCTTTTTTCTCTGTGATGATGTTATCAGTATGACACCAGGCTGCAAACAAACAGTCATTCGACAAAAGAAAATAATGAAAAAAGAAAATTTTTGTCTGAGCAGCATGGTCAGCTGTCATACAGCATGTTTTGCCAGCTTAGGCCATTTTTAGTTGTTACACCAACAGATGCTGATCGAAACACATGTTTGTGTTTCAGTCGTGGTATATTGTCTACCATAAGCATCGAAGATATGGTTTATACTCAATCATGTGCGATTCAAATCCAAAAGTATGTGCTTGCAGTGAGTGTAGGGAGTGCCTCCTCAATTTATATCTAACCCTTAAACTACCTGCAGAGGCAGAAGTTTGTGTGGCCCAATGGACCACAGAAAGGATCCATGAAGAAGAAAAATCCTCCAGGATTAGTCAAGAAAGATCTCAGAACAAAAGAGTCTGACTTTGACAATTTCAAGAAAGGCTCAGTAGATTTAAGCAACACATCTTCAACTTCAGATGGCAAAATACAGCCTACAGGCAGATCAGCAAGACCCTAAAAAGAGATGAGTCCACGTTGCACAATGATTTCAGTGAAAATTACTTGTGCACATACAGCCAATAAATTCAGTCGGTCCAGTTTGCAGGATCACACCAACAGGCAACTCTCCACACATGGGTACTTAACACTGCTTTAGACCAGTCACCTCTTGCCTTCTCCTCCATTTCTCCAAGTCGACAGCATGACCCTACAGCTATTTGAGCCCACCTTGTTCTTGGGATGATAAGGGAAAGGTACCCTGAAGTAAAAAAACTTCACTTCTTCAGTGATGGGCCAGGAGCACAGAATCGGTAGAAAGGACATTTCTACCTACTCTCCACAGAGTCAAATAAACTAGCATTTGAAAAAGTCAACTGGAATTACTTTGTGGCAGGACATGGAAAGGGGACACCAGATGGTGTGGATGGAGGGCTGAAGAGATCAGCAGACAAAGCCATCAAACATGGAGAGGACATCCCTAATACACAGATCCTTCATGAAAAACTGAAATGCACTCTTCAATGGAGTTATTGTAGATAAGTGAAGATGATGCCGAATCAAAACCAGAGGTAAGAAAAGAACCAAAATGTACCTCTTAATTTTTACAATTTCCAACCTATACACAATTACAGGGATGTAAAGTGCTACAAATTTGTCGTAGCAGCTATTATTTTGGAGGGTAAAATACGGTGCTACGACAAAGACTCTGATAGTAATAATAATAAAAAAATATGGATATATATACGATATATAACGTTATATATAAAAATATATACTGGTCATATATAT
Source organism: Xyrauchen texanus (assembly GCF_025860055.1). Taxonomy (NCBI): domain Eukaryota; kingdom Metazoa; phylum Chordata; class Actinopteri; order Cypriniformes; family Catostomidae; genus Xyrauchen; species Xyrauchen texanus. The sequence continues at coordinate 40,431,423 of NC_068300.1, read as the reverse complement.
TGGTCACTGGACTTCCTGTTGCTGACGGCAAGCTGCACAGCATGCTGCACGAGAGTTTGTTTGTAGTCTGCTTAGGCTGCTTAGAATTGCTTATTCTTATTCTCAAACGTTCATAGTTATATTCATCGTTCCTCGTTATATCCTTTGTCATTTTACCGCGTTTCAGGTTTTTCCCTTTCTAATGTTTCATCTACGTGTATTTTACCTGTTGGTGCTGGCACCTAGCTAGAGTCTGTGTTTGTAGCCTGCTAGTTTTTTTAGCATCGCTTATATATGTTTTCAGCCTTTAATCCTCAACATCTGCCATTTTTAAGTGCCTTCCCCTCATATTATTCTCTTATCGTGATTCAACTGCGTGCATATTCCACCTGCATCCGCGTTCTATTTTTATCATGATTAAACTGCAGGCATTTTTTTCAGCGCGCACCTGTTTTTTCTACTCTGCGGTACACAGATTATTGCCATGATCTCAAAGCACAGTTTATCAAGAACAACCAACAACAAACAATTGCGGTAAGTCATGGCATCCGCTCATGTTATTTCTTCCTGCATTGCATGTCACATGTTTACAATAGCCTCCTCCGTCAGCAGTGAGGGATTCACATGTGATAAATTTAAGGAATTAGTCAGGCTGACGGAGAAGGTTAATGTGGAATAATTAATGCTTCTCAACAACTTCTCTAGTGATGTAATGTGGAATAATGAATTCCTCTTTTAAACTTCTTTTGTAGGGGTAGCTGCAGCTGCTCCCTGCTCTAAAGATGTTCTTAAGAATCTGTTTCTTTTCTCTACTCTCACGTTTCACACGTAGCTCAAACATGTATGTCACCCCCATATAAGGTAAAGAACTATTTCATTGGTGAGGGTCCAGTGGAATGTGTTTTTTCTGGACCATATAACAGAATGCTGAAACAATAAACGTTGAAGAGAGATTTGATACCATTGAGTGTCTGTGTCATTTCTTTCTTCCCTCAGCTGAGCCGTATCGAGACGGGGATTGCAGATCAACAAAATAAATTAAATACATTCGATGACAAAATTATCTAACAGTTAATGATTTAGAGACTCGCATCCGAACGCTTGTGGAGGTCAGTGAGAAAGAGAAGCCGGTAGATACTGTTTCGAATGCGAGTAGGACAGAGAGCAACATACACACTTTGGTTCCGGCTTTAGAGCCCCTGCAGCAGGGTATTTGGGTGACGTCGCTCAGCATAGAGACACAACTCTCCCGTTCCTGGTAGGGTTTCCAATCGATTCTCCCCACTCAGTGATACACCCACTGAGAATCATGTTGAAAGAGCCCTTGTTATTGGCAATTCTATTGTAAGGAACATGGAAATAGAGACTACAGCCACTACTGTTAATTGCATTTCGGGGGCCAGAGCGTCTGACATCAAATCAAATTTACAAGTGCTGGCTAAAGCTAAACGTAGATTTTATAAAATTGTTATCCATGTCGGCACTAATGTTGTCCGGCTTCGCCAGTCGGAGATCACTAAAAATAATGTTAAAGAGGTGTGCAAATTTTCAAAAACGATGTCAGACACTGTAATATGCTCTGGTCACCTCCCTGCTTGTCGTGGTGATGAGTTTTATAGTAGATTAGTGTCACTGAATGGCTGGATGTCTGAGTGGTGTCTGAAGAATAAAATAGGATTTATAGACAATTGGAAGAGTTTTTGGGGTAGACCTGACCTGCTAAAGAGAGACGGACTCCATCCCTCCAGGGAAGGTGCCGCTCTCCTCTCTAGTAATTTGGCTCATAGTCTTAATAATGATAGTATTTGACTAACTGGGGCCCAGGTCAGGAAGCAGACAAACTGGTTAATCTGAACATCTGCTAGCTGCCTTGATACGTCACACAGGTCACATAAACTACAACACATAGAGAATGTATCACCTAGATATCTCATAGAGACTGTGTCTGTTCCCCGAACTACCAAACACAATACCCTCACTAAATCATTTAGAAAAAATTTGATTATGGTCAAAACCTTAATCAAATTTTTTTTGATGTAAACAATTTTTTTTTGTAGTCTGTAAACAATTAGTTAATATTTGTTTGTTTTGTTCAAGTTTGCTTGCATTCTGGATCATTTGGAGAGGTCTAATAGCACATGTAGTCCAGTCTAGTTATGACAAGGGACTGAACGAGCAGTTGTGTGGCATGTACAGAGAGGAAGGGTCTTATCTTCCTGATATTGTAGAGTGTAAATCTACATGATCTTGCAGTTTTTTAAATGTGGTCTGTGAAATTTAGCTCATCATCAATGGTTACCCCTAGATTTCTGACCGTTTTGGAAGGCGAAACTGTAGTTGGACCCAGCTGCACGGTGATGTTGTGTTCAACAGCCGGGTTGGCTGGAAAGACAAGGAGTTCGGTCTTGGCAGGGTTGAATTGAAGGTGGTGTTCCTTCATCCAGGCTGAGATGTCTGCCAGACAGGCAGCGATTCGAGCGGTCACTGTGGTGTCGTTGGGCTGGAAAGACAAGTAGAGTTGCGTGTCATCAGCGTAGCAGTGGTAAGAGAAACCATGTGACTGGATGATGGTCCCAGTGATGTTGTGAATATGGAGAAGAGAAGTGGCCCAAGCACTGATCCCTGAGGTACCCCAGTAAGTAACTGGTGTGGCTTGGATACTTCCCCTCTCCATGCTACCTCAAAGGACCTTTCTGAGAGATAAGAGTTGAACCAGTCAAGCACAGTTCCAGTGATACCCAGTTTAGAGAGGGTGGAGAGAAGGATCTGATGGTTGACTGTGTCAAAGGCAGCAGAAAGGTCCAGCAGAATCAGAACGGATGATCTGGATTCAGCTTTCGCTTGTCTCAGCGACTCGATGACAGACAGCAGGGCAGTCTCAGTGGAGTGTCCACTTTTGAAGCCTGACTGATTGTCATCCAGCAGTTGTTCTGTGAGAGATAGGCGGAGATCTGATTGAAAACTGCCCTTTCAAGTGTTTTTGCCATGAATGGGATGAGAGAGACTGGTCTGTAGTGTTCTATCTGTGTGGGGTTAAGTGGAGGTTTTTTCAGCAGTGGGGTTACTCGAGCCTGCTTAAATGTAGTGGGAAAAGTGCCTGCAAGAAGGGATGTGTTAATTATGTGTGTAAGTGCCGGAAGGATGGACGGAGAGATGGCCTGGAGAATGTGTTGGAATGGGGTCAAGGGAACAGGTTGTGGGGTGGTTGGAGAGGAGGAGTTTAGAGACCTCAGTGTCAGTTAAAGGAGAGAACATAGGGAAAGAAGGGTTGCATACAGGAGCCAGGTGTTTGACAGGGTGTGGTGCTGTGAATGTATTGCTGATGGCTGTAACCTTATCAGTAAAAAATGTGGTGAATATATCTGCTGTCAGTGATGTGTCAGGTGGTGGAGGGGGAGGGCAGAGAAGTGTGTTAAATGTTCTAAACAAGCTACGAGTGTCTGTGGTGCTGTTGATCTTGGTCTGGTAATATAAAGTTTTTGCAGTTTTAACGTTATTTGAAAAAGTTGCAAGAAGAAGCTGATATTTACCTAGATCAGCTGGATCTTTAGATTTCCGCCATCTCCTCTCAGCTGCCCTAAGATCAGTCCGATGTTCACGAAGGACGTCAGACAGCCAGGGGCTGGGTGGTGTAGTCCATGCTGGTCTAGAAGAGAGAGGACAGATGTTGTCTAGACAGGTTGTTAAAGTAGAGCTAAGTGTGTCTGTGGCAGTGTTTACATCAAGCATGGAAAATACATTTATTGTGGGAAGAGAGGCAGAGACATCAGTGGAAAGGCGAGAGGGTGAGAGGGAACGGAGGTTACGGCGAAAGGAACCCAAAGGTGGGGCCGGTTTTACAATGGATGGGAGAATCATGTTGAATTGAACAAAGTAGTGATCAGAGACATGTAAAGGTGTAACAAGAATATTAGAGGTGGTACAGTTACGTGTAAAAATGAGGTCCAGCTGGTTGCCCGACCTGTGAGTTGCTATGGTGTGTAGTCTTTCCAAGTCAAATGAGGCCAGAAGAGTATTCAGTTCAATGGCCTGGGGTTTGTCTTGGTGTATGTTGAAATCACCAAGAACCAAAAGTGGCCTGCCATCCTCTGGCAAGGAGGACAGCAGGACATCCAATTCCTCAAGAAAGCTTGTCAGCTGACCTGTGGGGCGATAGATGACAACAACATGTAATTTTGTGGGTTGCATTGTAGTAATGGCATGGAATTCAAAAGATGTATTGTTACATACTGAAGCCTGTGGTGAAAAAGTCCAGTTATTATGAATGAGCAAACCTGTTCCCCCACCCCTACCAATATATCGAGGGGTGTGGGAGAAGGAGAAGTTGTTGGAGAGAGCAGCAGGTGTTGCTGTATCCTTAGGACGTATCCATGTCTCTGTCAGTGCCAGGATGCTGAGGGTGGACTGCGTGGCGATTACAGATCATAGATTGGATGCGCTTTGATTGACTGAAACCTGGCTTAAACCAGATGAATATATTAGTTTAAATGAATCTACTCCTCCAAGTTATTGTTTGTGGCAGCGGGGGCATGGTCAAGTGCCCGTCCTGGTCTTGGCGCAGCTCCACCATGAACTGTTGGAGGGCCTGGTGCATCCCAGCAAGGGACTGGAGGACATCGGCCAACTGAGAGGGCTCCATAGGGCGTACTTGAATTTGTATTATTTATTTTTTTGTCCCGGGTTTCGGCACCAGTGTAACAAACTTAAGGCCAGGAGGGTAAGGAGAACACAGGAAACTGGTTCCTTCGTTTCACAGGTACAGCCTTTAATTAATGATCTCCAGTACTTTACAGCTTCACAATAACATAATAGTTTTATATGAACAGACTCTCTCATATCATGCCAACACTAGACTGGCGCATGTTTCTCTTCTCCTTAACTGGAGGTTCTGTGGCCAACTTTATGCCGCTCTCCCCATGCTCACTGAAATTAGAGACAGGTGTTAGACATAATTTAGCTCAGGTGCAAGCACCCTTACCGCTTTCTCTCCCGGACGGGCACTTGACCAGGCCCCCGCTGCCACATTGTTATAAACATGAGCCTAGTCTGAAGGGTCGACAAGGAGGTGTTGCTACAATTTACAGTGAAGATTTTGGTGTTACTCAGAGGACAGGATATAAATGTAAGTCTTTTGAACTAATAATGCTTAATTTGACACCGTCAGATATAAATAAAAAAATACCTTTTGTCCTTGCTACAATGTATAGATCACCCGGGCCTTATTCTGATTTCCTTGGTGAATTAGCAAATTTTTTATCAGATCTTGTAGTTACTGTAGATAGAGCTTTAATTGTTGATGACTTCAACATTCACATAGATAATGAAAATGATACATTGGGATTAGCATTTATTGATATTCTCAACTCTCTTGGAGTCAGACAAAATGTAACAGCACCAACTCATCGCCATAATCATACGCTAGATTTAATTCTGTCATATGGAGTTGATGTTGATAATACAGAAATTCTGCAGCAGAGCGATGACATCTCAGATCATTACCTCGTCTCTTGTATGCTGCAATCAGCTAATGTAACTCAATCTACACTACGTTATTGTTCAGGTAGAACTATTCTTTCAACTCCTATCTCCTATCCTGAAGTCACAAGAACGGCTGGATCCAGCACCATTCCTGCTTCGTGTTGGACCCCACTGCTATGTGTCACTGAATGATGATGACTAAATGCAGCCGGTGCCAGCCAAACATAACTTCAGTCTATTATGATGGACTTCAGAGGATGAACTGATGCCAACTCCAACCATAAGACATGGGATACTTCATATGCCATTGTCTGAACCTAGGATTTACCACACCGAACCTCACCGAAATTACCGGCCAGTTTGAACTGCGTTTCATATCCCTGATCTCTGCCTGCATCACCTCTGTCTATTGATGGACCACGATCTTGAAATGGAATGCATAGACTAACAACTGCTAACAAAAGCCTTCATCAGCCAATTAACAAGAACAATTGCATCTATGTGAACTTCTGCAGTTAATTCAGGATGGACTTCAAAGACATTGGTCATTAATCTTACATTTCAATCAAAATCGATGTTTAAACACTGACCATTAACACTTACTTAGTTTAATAATTTTAAATCATGACTTTAACAAAACATAAGTAATATTTACATTATATTCATGATGTTAGCCAGAGGGGAACTGGCCCCCACAGAGAGTCTGGTTCCTTGCCACAGGGAGTTCTTGTGTTCCTTGCCACAGTTGCCTTCAGCTTGCTCACTGGGGTTATTAATACAATTATTATTTAATTATTTTTAAACATGATTAACAATCTTATTTTATCTAATTACACAATGATGATTCATCAACATTATAGTTTTATCTTCTGTTAATGCCTGAACTTCTGTAAAGCTGCTTTGAAATGATGTGTTATGAAAGGCAATATACAAATAAAATTGACTTTACTTCTGTGAATGTGATGTAATTCCAAGAGAAACAATTTACAATGGGACAATTTTATCCATCAAGTATTGAGTTGTGAAAAGTGAGCATTATTTACTTGACTTGATAGACGTATAGCCTATAAATATACATAAAAACCATTGTTTCAGCAGGCTACCATGTGTCTGTTTTACTGTCTATTTATATATACTTATTATTCTTAATAATATATCCAACAGGCATTTTACCTAATGTACTAGTTGCGGTGAGCCGGGTTGCTTAGCAACTGGTGTAGGGATTCCTAGGTGAACTGTCACACAAATGTTGCCATATACAATAATTCAGGTTTCATCACCAGCCAGAAAAAAATGGCCTACTCTCCTTTGTCTAAAAGAAGTCGACTATCCGGCCATAAATATAGACAGGAATACGCTACAGAATGTTCTTTTATTAAAACAAGTCAACTCTCTGACTCGCTTTCCTGCTGTGAATATTGCCGGACTGACATCTCAGTGAAAAACGGTGGACGTCACGATTGCATCGTTCATGTAGGTACAAAAAACACATCAACAATTTGCAAAATCTATTGGAAATCATAAATCTATTCATGCATTTGTAGTGAGTACTGGTGAAGATAATGCAGTGATAAAGGCAGAGACACTTTTTGCAAACTTTATTGTAGAGCACAAGTTTCCAGTTGCTGTTTCGGATCATATCGGTCCACTTTGCAAAGCTGCATTTCCGGACTCGAACATCGCCAACAAGTACAGATCAGGCCGCACAAAAACCTGAAAATGACCGTCTCATTACATAGAAAAGCCCGCGTTAGAATTAGAACCAAAATTTACCTCAGCTTGCTGCCTGAAGTTGGACCTCTGACTTTAATCTTGAAATATCAGCTTATCTTGGTGTTAAAAGAAGGCATTGCATGATGAACTATTCATTTTTTTCAATGTGTGGAGTGCAGAAAGTTTTTCACTTTGAAGAGTTTGATGCTACTGCACTGATGACATGAGTGACAGTCTCATCACTCAAGTGGGAGTGTCTCATTGCGTGCAGCTGTGAAATTCCGCTCTCGTAAAAGTCCCATTTAATAATCTCTCAATAATTTACACATTAATTCAAATTAAACCCAGTAATGTAACAACAGCAATGCCACTCATTGTAAAGAAGTAAAAAAATCATTAGAAATGTACTTGAGTGAGAGTAAAATGTACCCACTTTTAAATACTACAGTAAAAGTAAATTATCCACAAAACGTCACTCAAGTAAATGTAACAGAGTAAATGTAATGCTTTACTACCCACCTCTGCATATATTGCCTCTTTATATGGTATACCGGTATTCACATGTTACTTAAGTAACAAAGACAATTTATCAAGAATCTACATGTATATGTCAAGAGATAGAGAAGGACAAAAATTACATATACAAAAATTAGCCATTATATTATTATATCACAACCATATACCAATAATATTAATTATTCAAATAAGAATGGTTGTATGCAAACAAATCAGTAAGGAATTATATTTTGTGTCATATATACATTATACTTTGAGAAATGTTAATTATGTCAATGCAAATGTTAGGCATACTATAAGGCAACCGGGAAGATGAATCAAAGATTTATGAACTTTAGGCAAGACACACATGACATAACATTAAGCAAACAACTTTATGCATACAACAATTCTTCTTTGAATAATTAAAATGATTGGTATATGGTTGTGATATAATAATATAAAGGGCAGTTTTTTATATGTAATTTGTATGTAATTTGTGTCCTTCTCTATCTCCTGAAATATACATGTAGATTCTTGATAACTTGTCTTTGTTACTTTAGTAACATGTGAATGCCGGTATACCATAAAAAGAGGCAATGTACAGGTCCTTCTCAAAAAATTAGCATATTGTGATAAAGTTCATTATTTTCCATAATGTAATGATAAAAATTAAACTTTCATATATTTTAGATTCATTGCACACCAACTGAAATATTTCAGGTCTTTTATTGTTTTAATACTGATGATTTTGGCATACAGCTCATGAAAACCCAAAATTCCTATCTCAAAAAATTAGCATATTTCATCCGACCAATAAAAGAAGTGTTTTTAATACAAAAAAAAAGTCAACCTTCAAATAATTATGTTCAGTTATGCACTCAATACTTGGTCGGGAATCCTTTTGCAGAAATGACTGCTTCAATGCGGCGTGGCATGGAGGCAATCAGCCTGTGGCACTGCTGAGTTGTTATGGAGGCCCAGGATGCTTCGATAGCGGCCTTAAGCTCATCCAGAGTGTTGGGTCTTGCGTCTCTCAACTTTCTCTTCACAATATCCCACAGATTCTCTATGGGGTTCAGGTCAGGAGAGTTGGCAGGCCAATTGAGCACAATAATACCATGGTCAGTAAACCATTTACCAGTGGTTTTGGCACTGTGAGCAGGTGCCAGGTCGTGCTGAAAAATGAAATCTTCATCTCCATAAAGCTTTTCAGCAGATGGAAGCATGTAGTGTTCCAAAATCTCCTGATAGTTAGCTGCATTGACCCTGCCCTTGATAAAACACAGTGGACCAACACCAGCAGCTGACATGGCACCCCAGACCATCATTCCTTCTCCCCAGTCTTCCTCCAGACTCTGGCACCTTGATTTCCGAATGACATGCAAAATTTGCTTTCATCCGAAAAAAGTACTTTGGACCACTGAGCAACAGTCCAGTGCTGCTTCTCTGTAGCCCAGGTCAGGCGCTTCTGCCGCTGTTTCTGGTTCAAAAGTGGCTTGACCTGGGGAATGCGGCACCTGTAGCCCATTTCCTGCACACACCTGTGCACGGTGGCTCTGGATGTTTCTACTCCAGACTCAGTCCACTGCTTCGGCAGGTCCCCCAAGGTCTGGAATCGGTCCTTCTCCACAATCTTCCTCAGGGTCCGGTCACCTCTTCTCGTTGTGCAGCGTTTTTTGCCACACTTTTTCCTTCCCACAGAGGTGCCTTGATACAGCACTCTGGGAACAGCCTATTTGTTCAGAAATTTCTTTCTGTGTCTTACCCTCTTGCTTGAGGGTGTCAATGATGGCCTTCTGGACAGCAGTCAGGTTGGCAGTCTTACCCATGATTGCGGTTTTGAGTATTGAAACAGGCTGGGAGTTTTTAAAAGCCTCAGGAATCTTTTGCAGGTGTTTAGAGTTAATTAGTTGATTCAGATGATTAGGTTAATAGCTCGTTTAGAGACACTTTTCATGATATGCTAATTTTTTGAGATAGGAATTTTGGGTTTTCATGAGCTGTATGCCAAAATCATCAGTATTAAAACAATAAAAGACCTGAAATATTTCAGTTGGTGTGCAATGAATCTAAAATATATGAAAGTTTAATTTTTATCATTACATTATGGAAAATAATGAACTTTATCACAATATGCTAATTTTTTGAGAAGGACCTGTATGTCTAAAACATTTAGCAAACATTTGTATATTTTAAAGTAAATTCTATTAGGACAAGGCATGGCTCATATAACAATAATCAGGGGGAGAAGACTCATTTAAACTTATATATTCATGCGATTCATACCAGGTTTCCAAACTATGATATGTAATAATTTTATTTATAATTAGTGTTTTGGATGAAAGAGATCTAATGTTTAGTTGCCCAAACTTTATTAGATGATTATCTTTAAAAATATCTTTTCATTTTCTAGTTTGCCATCAATTAATGTTTTTCTGAATGTGGGTTTTAATGTTTGGTAATTCGAGGAACAGACAAAGTCTCTATATGATATATAGGTGATAAAGTCCCTATGTGTTGCAGTTTATATGGCCTGTGTGATGTCTCAAGGCAGCTAGCAGATGATCGGTTTAGCCAGTCTGTCTGCTTCCTGACCTGGACCAAATATCACAAAGAAAGTTGTACAAATTCAGGATTCCAGGATTCATTTTAATTTGACAAAACCCACCAAGTCCAATCTGGCTTCATAAGGGTTATGTTGTAACAAGACGCTTGTTATCAACTTTCTTTATCAACTTTGATACTGAGTTTATGATTAGTTCACAAGCTCATTCACATTAATGAAGCAAACAGCCAATCACTTGCAACAGCCAATCACGTGCAGCATGGAGCAATGACAGCACAAGTGACTTCTCGTGAGAGAATCAGCATGATATACTTCTCCACTTAAGATCTTTATGAAAATTATGTAGAATTTAAAAAGTTACACAGCACAAAAGGACATTATAAAAATATGATCAATGATAACACATTTACATAACACGAATGATCACTCTGAAACCATGAATAATTATAATACTGTGACATGGCAGGGGAAGAATGAGGATCTAAATGCAGCTTTATTTACAAAAGAATAAACAAACTAGCTCAGATTATAATGAAAACAAAACACAGGGAACAAGGCACAGAGCATCCAACAATACATGCAAAGACTGACAAACCAACCAGGGGAAACAAGGGCTTAAATACACAAGGGAAAACAAGAAACACCTGGGAAAACAATCAGGGAATAAGGAACAAAATCAAGGGAAACCCAATCATAAAATGAAACTACAAAAGGACTACAAAAATTAATAGGAACTAAACATAAGAGAATTACAACATAAAAGACAAGATAAAAACAACAGGGAATATGACAGAACCTTTGAGGAGCGGATTCCAGACGCTCCATATAAAGAAAAATGAAAATTGTCCATGGAGTGTAGGGGAAAACAGGTGGTTCAGGAGGGCACAAGGGGCAAACAGGCAGTTTAAGATGGCATAGAGAGCAGAGGAACAAAACAAAGACAGGGAGGTTTGAAACAGGGGTGGGGCGGGAGAAAGTGAGGACCAAATAGACCAGAGCAGATCAGGCAGAGGGCCAGGAGACCAGAGCAGATCTGGCGGAAGGCCGAGAGACCAAGGGGACCAGAGTAGATCCGGCGGAGGCCAGGGGGACCAGAGCAGGTCTGGCGGATGGCCGGGAAACCAAGGGGACCAAAAAAGATCCAGGGGATGGCCAGGAGGCCAAGGGGACCAGAGCAGATCCAGCGGATGGCCAGGAGACAAAAGGGACCGAGCAGATCCGGTGGACGGACAGGAGACCAAGGGGACCAGAGCAGATCAGGCAGATGGCCAAGGGATCAAGGGGACCAGAGCAGATCAGGCAGACAGCCAAGGGACCAATGAGGTCAGAGCAGATCAGGGCCAGGAGACCAAGGGGACCAGAGCAGATCAGGTGGACAACCAGGAGATCAGAGCAGATCAGGTGGAGGGCAAGGAGACCAGAGCAGATCAGGCGGATGACCAGGAGAACAAGGGGACCAGAGCAGATCAGGTGGATGACCAGGAGACCAGAGCAGATCAGGCGGAGGGCCAGGAGACCAAGGGGACCAGAGAAGATCAGGCAGAAGGCCAAGGGACCAAGGAGACCAGAGCAGATCAGGTGGAGGGCCAGGAGACCAAGGGGACCAGAGCAGATCAGGCGGACAACCAGGAGACCAAGGGGACTAGAGCAGATAAGGTGGATGACCAGGAGACAAGAGCAGATCAGGTGGATGGCCAGGAGACCAAGGGGAACAGAGCAGATCAGGTGGATGGCCAGGAGACCAAGGGGAACAGAGCAGATCAGGTGGATGACCAGGAGAAGCCGCGGGAGGAATAGTCTCTGGGAGAACGGTCGGAGCCGCTGGAGGAATAGTCTCTGGGGGAGCGGGCGGAGCCGTGGAAGAAATAGTCTCTGGGGGAGCAGGCGGAGCCAGGAAGACTCTGGGGGCGGAGCCGCGGAAGACGGAGCTAACTCAGAATATAATGAAAACAAAACACAGGGAACCAGGCACAGAGCATCCAACAATACATGCAAAAACTGACAAACTAACCAGGGGAAACAAGGGCTTAAATACACAAAGGAAAACAAGAAACACCTGGAAAAACAATCAAGGACTGAGGAACACAATCAAGGGAAACCAATCATAAAATGAAACTACAAAAGGACTATAAAAATTAATGAAACAAGAATTACAACATAAAAGACAAGACCAAAAACAACAGGGAATATGACAAATACATTTACGCAGCACAGAGTATCACTATTAAATGATGAAGAATTTAAAGACATTTACACAGCAAGAAGAATAATCGTTGCAGATCCTAGAGCAGACATGGGCAACATACGGCCTGCGGGCCGGATCAGGCCTCCACATGGTTTAATGTGGCCCGCGGCTCATTTATCGTAAAAGCAAATTTCTTTTTTATTGGATATTTCAGTTAACTTGCATTGGGACCTAACGCGTCTCCACAAGCATTTAACATGCTCAGGGTTGCCAGATAAGAGATGCAACACCCCCAGTTTGAGATTTATACTTGTGCAAATTGGAAATATTCTGCATAATGTTACACATATTTTGTGCAATCTGGCAACCATGCATGCGATTGTGCATTTCTATCTCTCACTTTCCCCTTAGAACAAATTTGGCGATCTGTAGTGCAATATTCTGCTCAAGGAAAAGTGTTATATGGCTACTCTGTTGTCCATTCTTAAGGCTGCTTGTGATGTTTGGTGCTACTTTGTAATCCTTTATCATAGTCATGCTGCCTGTTTTATTCAGTTGTGTGCTGAAAGTCAAACCAACGAGGAGACAACTTTAAAAGTTCTATAAATTTTATATATATATATATATATATATATATATATATATATCTTTTTTATTAAAACAGACCCCTGGAGACCACACCCAGCCCGAGGGGGTGGGGGTAGGTGGGGGTTAGGTGAAATACAACACAATACTGGTTAGGAGCGTAAGCACATCATGCAGAGTGGCGTCATGGTAGGTCCTACCCAAGGGGGGAGGAGTTACTACAAACACAGCGACCAAGGACAGAGGGCTCTCTGTGAAGGAAGATGCGGTTTACCGGCAGGGAAACCATTTTGCGGAATATGCATCACACAGGGTTGCCTAGGTGACAACCAGCACATGTGGAGCACTTACCTCAGTATGGGGGCCTAGGTGGCGCCCGTACTGGGGTGGCAGCGAGCCTCTCCAAAGACTCAACAGCCGTTAGGGGGAGGAAGAATGTCCAGCGTTCAAATTTCTTGCGAATGCAACTGGGGAAAGAGCACACGTCTTGGCCTCAAGGGAGGGGAAATGCGCTATGCACAAGCGATACACCCGGCCAGCTGACCCGAACTTACCTGTTTGTGTCACCTGATAGCTGCAACACCCCTGGTAGAATGGGCTCGTAGGCCAGCAGGGGGCAGCACTTGCAGGGCGTGGTATGCCATAGTGATGGCATTGACGACCCAGTGGGCGATCCTCTGTTTGGAGACAGCGCATCCCTTCCACTGTCCACCAAAGCAGACAAAGAGCTGCTCGGAGCTTCTAAAGCTCTGCATGCGATCCAAGTAGATGCGAAGAGCGCGCACCGGACACAGCAATGCCAAGGCTGGGTCTGCTTCCTCCTGGGGCAGCGCTTGCAGCTTCACCACCTGATCCCTGAAAGGGGTCGTGAGAACCTTGGGTACCTAGCCCGGTCAGGGTCTCAGGATGACGTGAGACCAAACTCTAAGCACAGTTTGCTGACAGAGAATGCCTGCAGGTCCCCTACCCTCTTGATGGAGGTGAGCGCCGTCAGGAGGGCGGTCTTCAGAGAGAGAGAGTGCCTTTAGCTCTGCTGACTCAAGGGGCTCAAAGGGAGCTCCCCAAAGGCCCCATAGGTCCACGGAGAGGGCAACCTGGGGGGGTTTAACCTCCTTGTGCCTCTCAGGAACCTGATGATCAAATTGTGCTTCCCTAATACTTACCTTCCACTGCATCGTGATGCGCCGATATAGCGGCTACATACACTTTCAAGGTGGAGAGGGACAGCTGTCCCTCCAACTTTTCCTGCAGAAAGGAAAGCACTGACCCTACTGTGCATCTTTGGGGGCCTTCACCTTGGGAAGAACACCACTGAGCAAACAGACACCACTTCAGGCCATCAGGGTGCCTCGTTGAGGGGGCCCTGGCCTGAGTGGTCGTGTGTACCACCACGGGTGGTAGGCCACTTAAGTCTTCCGCATCCCATCCAAGGGCCAGACAAGGAGATTCCAGAGGTCCAGTCGTGGGTGCCAGATGGAGAAGGTCCTCCCTCAGGGGAATTCGCCAGGGGGAGCTGTCGTGAGGAGCATAAGGTCCGATATCCAAATCCAGGAAGGCCTATAAGGGGCCACTAAGATGATCTGCTCCTCGTCCTTCCTGACCTTGCACAATGTCTGTGCAAGTAGGCTCACTGGGGGGAATGCATACTGTGCCAAGAGGAACCTCGGTCAGCGAGTACCAAAGTGGGCAGTGGGAGGATTCTGAGGAAGTGAACAGGTCTACCTGTGCTTGCCGAATCGACTCCAGATCAGCTGGACCACCTGAGGGTGGAGTCTCCACTCTCTCCTGAGCGTAGCCTGTCGCGACAGTGCATCTGCTGTGTGAGGTGGCCCGGGATGTGGGTGGCTTGCAGCGACTTGAGCCGCTGCGGACTCCAAAGGAGGAGTCAACAGGTGAATTGTGACATTTTATGAGAGTGTAGGTCACCTTGGCGGCTGATGTATGCAATCGTTGCTGTGTTGTCCATCCGGATCAACACATGCTTGCCCCGGATCAACGGCAATAGCCTCCTCAGGGCAAGTAGTACTGCCAGCAACTTGAGGCAGTACACGTGCCAACACAGTCGCGGGCCGGTCCAAGGGCCGACAACTGAGTGCTCATTGCATACGCCGCCCCAGCCCCATTGGGAGGCATCTGTCGTAACCACAACGTGCCTGGGGAACTGGCCTAGGGGAACTCCTGTCCATAGGAATGCTAGGTCTGACTGGGGCTGAGAAAATGGCAGCAAGCCTTCGTGACAAGGACGCGGTGTGTGCCGTGGCGCCATGCTCGTCTCTCGACTCGGGTCGGTAGCAGTGCTGAAGTGGTCTCATATGCATCAACCCAAGCGGCATGACCGCCACTGAGGATGCCATATATCCCAGGAGCCTCTGAAAGGATTTCAGTCGGACCAACATGTTCTGTCTGAACACAGTTCAGCACTGACTGCACGAGTTTGTTGGTGAGGCGCGCCGTCATTGAGACCGAGTCTGCTCCATACTGAGAAAAGAGATGCTCTGAACCAGGGCGAGCTTGCTCTTTTCCCAGTTGACCCGAAGCCCCACGCGGCTGAGGTGCCTGAGCACCAGGTCCCTGTGCGCACACAACATGTGCCGCGAGTGAGCTAGGATTAGCCAGTCGTCGAGACAGTTGAGGATGTGGATTTCCATTTCCCTTAGCAGGGCAAAGGCTGCCTCTGTGACTTTCGTAAAGGCGCGAGGGGACAAGGACAGGCCGACCCTTGAAGGCAAACCGGAGGAAGGGTCTGTGTCGAGGAAGAATCAGACATGGAAGTACGTGTCCTTCAGGACTACCACCACGAACCAATCTGATGCCGGTGCGAGACATTGCGTCGCACCGGGGCAGGATGTGTTGAATGGTCCCCGTCTGCCTTTTAACCACTGAGGATTGCTGGGCGAAATCCTCTATGGTGCCGCCGAATAGGCCAAACTGGTGCAACCAAGTTGGGCCAAAGGTGGCGCTCCTGGACCACTAAGGTGGACATCGCCTGCCCGAGAGACCACGCCTTGACCATCATCGCTCGGAGGGCAAGAACAGTCACTGAGCACAGCTCCTGCATAAATCTCAGGTCAGAACTACTCTCGTGCAGTTCTTTGAGCGCCACGTCTTGGTGCACTTGCAGGAGAGCGGAGGCGGCCTGTCCAGTGGCACTGTAGGCGCAGTCGTGAGTGACGACGTAAACCCACGGGCCCTGGACTGGAGACTTCGATTTCTAAATTTGAAATAATAATAAAAAGCTTTAGTATTAATTTAAATGATAAAGCTTAACATCATTTAATACTATTAGAAATGAATATACTATTGAATAATAAAAAAACATTTGTAGATGGTATGCACAAATTATACTTAATTGTTCTTTCTTTCTAGCAACATGACACACAATAAAGTATTTGGTGTGCTAGTGTGCTTTTATTGAAATTCAAGTTGAAATCTCTGCCAACAAATGCATGAAACAGGGCTGGCGCTATCTGTAGGCAGACTAGGCAAATGTCATTCACTCATTGCGTTATTGTTAAGGTGACCAGATTTTTTGAGTGTTAAACCGGGACTGGTCTATTTATACAAACACAAACGAAAGTGTACATTTTATTTTATTCCGTTTACAACTATTTTAATAAAATTTAAGCCTTTTAAAAGTTTGAGGTGATAAATACATTCTTAAAAGTACAAATGTAATTTCCTTGAATGTTTTTTATTAATGTTAATGAATTTGCATGTGAAATAATTTGAGTCAGCTACACATTTTAACACAAATTATTAACAAGTTGAAACCTAAAAATAAAGCAGTATTACATGTATAAAAATAAAACGCTTGTATTATGAAAAAGTGCAAAGTGTCATAGCTGTCCGAATGTGATCTACCAGGTTCAATTTACCCCTGTGGGTGTCGAAAAAACAAACATTTACAGCAACAGCAAAACACCTCAAGCATTTTCACATAGTAGACTCACACCACCAACTCTTGGACTCTTCTCAGTCGCTTCAATATAATCCAAATTCTATTGCTATTCTCCTGACCCCATTTAGACATCCAGCAATTCAGTGATGATAATTTATGATATATCTCATCATCGCGATAAGCAGGGAGGGGGCCAGAGCATATTACAGTGACTGACATCGTTTTTGCAGGTTCACACATCTGTTTAACACTATCTATAGTTATCTCCTCTGACTAGCGAAGCCAGTGAATAACAATCTTAGAAAATCTACATTTAGCATTAGTGAGTACTTTTAAATTTGCTCTGATGGCAGATACTCTCGCCTTTGGGAGACATTTGACTAAAGTGGCTGAAGTCTCCAATTCCACATTCCTTATTAATGTAAAGCTAAAATAGAAATTTAAGTTATATAGAATCCCTTATAACCAGGACGCTTTCAACAGGATTCTCAGATCGGGAGAGAGGTATCGCTTTGTCACCCATTCACCCTGATCTATTGCCGTAACCGAAGAGTGTACATGGCTAGCTGTACAGGCCGCATCCGAAGCAGCATTTAATAGCTTCTCTTTCTCACTGACCTCTATTAGCATTCAGATGCATGTTTTTAACTCAGTAATCTTCTCCATCAGGAAAAGATATTCACAGCACATTTATCACATGTGAATCCCTCACTGCTGATTGATGAAGCTATGCAAAACATGTGACATGAAGTGCAAGTAACAACAAGTGATGGTGCCATGACTTACGGCAGTTGTTTGTTGAAAAAGATGTTTGTGGTTCCTGAGTTGCAGGGGTTTGAGATAGATGCAATTACCCATATAAAAATCACAGACGAAAAATGTATTTATGCACGCAGTAGAATCCAAGTAAATAAAAATAAAAAAGGAAATTGGAAAAAAAGCGAAAAGCGAATGCAAGCAATAATACTTTTACTTTTTGTAAATACTTTTAATACAAAAATTCTATAAAATATGTAACTTAAGTTATATGTAACTTTTTTTAGTCAAAAAATAACAAAATGTTATTAATAAGAGAGTGCAACAAAAATGCATCTTCCAAACCATGTATTTACACAGAGAAAATAAGATCTGGCTAATGTGTGTGTGGGAGTTTGTTGTCACAACGAACGCAAAAAATTTGTGGCCCTTTTTCAGCATATTGCGGCGCCATTTTGTGGTCCGTTCTGTAAAACGCGTCAGCTCATTTTAGCTTATCGTTGCCCATTTCGTGGCCGACCCACTGGCCTGCTCGCCTGATGGCCAGTCGCCCCTGATCGGCCTCAAGGTGTGTCAGCCCACCAGGAAAATGCCCAGTATGCCAGATTACCTATCCAGCCCTGACTGCCGGCCAAAAGTTTGGAATAATGTACAGATTTTGTTGTTTCAGAAGGAAATTGGTACTTTAATTCACCAAAGTGGCTGATCACAAAGTATAGTCAGGGCATTATTGATGTAAAAAACAGCACCATCACTATTTGATAAAAGTCATTTTTGATCAAATCTAGACAGGCCCCATTTCCAGTAGCCATCACTCCAATACCTATCCTTGAGTAATCATGCTAAATTGCTAATTTGGTACTAGAAAATCACTAGCCATTTTATCAGACACAGCTGAAAGCTATTTGTTTCGTTAAATGATGCTTAACATTGTCTTTGTGTTTGTTTTTGAGTTGCCACAGTATACAATAGACCAATTAGGTCAAAAATGGCAAGAAAGAAACAGTTTTCTATAGAAACGCATCAGTCAATCATTGTTTTGAGTAATGAAGGATATACAATGCTTGAAATTGCCAAAAAACTGAAGATTTCACATAAAGGTGTACACAACAGTCTTCAAAGACAAAGAACAACTGGCTCTAACAAGGACAGAAAGAGATGTGGAAGGCCAGATGTACAACTACACAAGAGTACATCAGAGTCTCTAGTTTGAGAAATAGACACCTCACATGTCCTCAGCTGACAGCTTCATTGAATTCTACCAGCTCAAAACCAGTTTCATGTACAACAGTAAAGAGAAGACTCAGGGGTGCAGGCTTATGGGAAGAATTACAAAGAAAAAGCCACTTTTGAAACAAAAACAAAAAGAAAAGGTTAGAGTGGGCAAAGAAACACAGACATTGGATGACAGATAATTGGAAAAGAGTGTTATGGATCTTAATCCTATTGAGCTTTTGTGGGATCAGCTAGACTGTAAGGTGCGTGAGAAGTGCCTGACAAGACAGCCACTTCTATGGCAAGTGCTACAGGAAATGTGGGGTGAAATGTCACCTGAGTATCTGGACAAACTGACAGCTAGAATGCCAAGGATCTGCAAAGCTGTCATTGCTGCATGTGTAGGATTTTTTGATGAAAACTTTGAAGTAGTTTTTTTTTCTTCTAATTTTAATTGTAATTTTTCTTGTAATTAATGTCCTGAATATACATTGTGATCAGTTGAATGCCACTTTGGTGAATAAACGTACCGATATCTTTCCATAAGAGAAGACATTTTTCAAAACTTTTGGCCACCAGTGTATAAATAAATCCTTTAGTCCTAGGCTTGCCAAGGACATGTGAGTCGTGAAATTATGTTTATCACTGAATGTTAACAATGACAGTCTATAAATGTGTTACTTCTGTGGTCTATTTAGTCTATTCAGAATATCCTCCAGTAATAAAAACGTAACAACATTTGACCTTATCAGTCTATCAATCGTTATGTCTAAAGTTAACGAACTTTGTAATTTTTGCAATGTTATTTATTTCAAAACATCAGTGTTTACAAAAAGTCAAAACAGCAGCATAAGATATGGCACTTATCTGCTCAGTTGACATCTTTTTGGATATTCATCTTTTTCTTTCTTCCATTATTTATGTTTCCATTTGCTCTGATAAGATGTACTGTATTCATGTGCACACTGGTGTCTTGATCGCTGTGGCAAATTTTCAGGGCCAGAAAAGCCTTCTCTGCTGGCTTAACATGCCAAAAAAAATCTATATTTTCCACTCTTCATTAATCTACAAACAAAAACAAAAAGTTAATCCAGTCAGAATTTATTCCTTGATGCTTACAAGCAAAGTATAACTGTTTCACAAATCACATGCCAGAAGCAGTGCGTGAGTTTGAGCTCCAGACCGTCATGCCTTCAGAATATCTTCAGAATCCCTCAACAGTGCAAATGAATGGGCAACTAAAGCCAGATTCATCAGCCAGTCAGATTGATTTATTTGTTCTAGGTGGGTGTGATCTTTTGTCCCAATCGAGGCCTTCTAGCTGGTTTTTATGCTTTTATGCTACTATGCTAAAGGCTATAGTTA
This sequence comes from Xyrauchen texanus, assembly GCF_025860055.1. Classification (NCBI taxonomy): domain Eukaryota; kingdom Metazoa; phylum Chordata; class Actinopteri; order Cypriniformes; family Catostomidae; genus Xyrauchen; species Xyrauchen texanus. The sequence continues at coordinate 40,411,185 of NC_068300.1, read as the reverse complement.
GCATTTCTCATATAAACATCCTTTTTATTTTGGTAAAAATACCAAAACTGCATTAAAAACATTGACAAACCATATATGTATTTTTTAATTCATGTTTCCTCTGTCAAAGTGTTTCCGACTGTTTTCTGTTGAGCTGTAGAAACATGATGCAAGTTCCTCTATTACGTCAGAGATAAAGGTTCCTTAATGACATCAAATCCACCTTTTCTCTCATAACAGTGTAAAAGTGCCCTCTGTCTGCTGGTATGAATGTAACAGAACAAGAAAGTGTTTCACTACTGTTCACACGCACCTCACTGTTTTCCAACTGAATACTAAATATTAAATGAAACAAATGACAACAAAATGCAAAGGAATCTCACTTACTGTATAGTCATATAATATATAATCAGTAATAGAAATATTTTTTGACTGTATCTATATTCTGATGATCAATTAATTAATGGAGTACAATTACAATATGTTATATTTTAATGCATAACGCCGTTACATGTATTCTATTACTCCTCAACCCTGGAGGTATCATCTCATTATTGATAACATTATAGTTTGGACAGTCAGTCCCAAACATCACAACTGAAAAATGGAATTTGGTACAGTGTGTACAAAGCCTTATTGGACTACACTTTCATGGTCTCTTCCTATATTGTGGTTAGTTTATTGCAAAACTGATATGAACTGACCACTAGGGAATCAGTACATTGTAGAAAAGTAATTTTTGAGGCTGCTTTATGTTGCAGTCAACCTACAAGAGACTAAATGGTTATCATGGTTACCTTCCAAACATCTTATTACTGCTTACTTTCAGTGTTCAAGAAGGTTTCTGTTCAGTGGATAACATTCATCAGAAGTAAGCATTCATTCATATGAGCTTCAAATCTTAAGTCAGTTTTAATTAGAATGCCTGAAACACAGCAAATTTTTTGGCAAAGAAAACATAATGTAATAAAGGATAAATATAAAATTCCTGTGATCTGCTGATGTTTAACGCTGAAGGAGACTTTGAAAGGGCTCTTTGTGTTTTGCAGAGATTCTTGCATTGAGCTAATCAAATGGATTAGAGGGGTCTGAAAACCATCCAATTTAAAACAACCATCCACACAAAATAAACAGCCTTCCCAGACCAGCAGTTCATGTGCATACTCATGCTAAAACTGAAAATATTTTTACAGTAGCTTTTATTTGATAAAGAGAGAAATATGCAGTACTAGTGAATACGAGATTTTCTATACAGTAAGTGATCTAAATACATCAAGATTAAGGCCTTTTCACACCAAACACAAATCTTCGGGTGTTGTTTCTTGTAGCCATTTATATTCTGAATGGAAACAATTGATTCCTATTAAGCCATCCACAGCTTGAAAAAAATGTACGTTTATTTTTTAAAATGTATTTGCGGCAAGTGTGTTGTATGTTCTTTCCTCACCCGGTAATGAAATTAGTGATGGGAAGCTCAGATCATTGTACTGACTTTGAATCTCACTTAGATATTTCATTCATTAGTCATATGACAGGACATGCAGAAACAGAATTGATACGTTTACCTCCCAACTCGGCCTTCGGATCTGAGTATTTTGTTTGTTTTTCACCTGATAACCGCATAGGCTCTACAGGAAACACATTTGATTAGTTCTCCTCTGAAATGGGTTTTCGGATCTGAGATAATTTGTCATGTGACCGCCACTAGTCTCCATACATTTTTCTCTTTAGAGCTTACAGTTCATTGTGTTGCAGTTGTTTGTATTGTGATAAATACTTGAAGTGTGACAATAAATTATGTTTTTAAATCATAATATTTAATGCAGAAGGGCTTACAAGATATTTTCTGCCAAATGTAAAATTAAATTAAAATTGTCTTGATTATATATGATTGTAAGGAAATAATTATGAGGAAATTCAAAAGGAAATTCTTTAATCTTTAATCTCACTTGATTTGGATCTACAGTTCACAATAAGGACATAAGAAGGACATAAATAATTAGGGCTTTCAATCGATAATTTTTTTTAATCTAATGAATTACATGGTGGTTAATTAATGTCAATATACAAATATTTGCTGAGAAACTCAATATATAATGATTATACATATTTATATTAATATATAATTATCTTTAAATATTACAAAATTATATATATATATATATATATATATATATATATATATATATATATATAAATAAAAAAATATTCAGATAATTAAAATGCATTCTTGTGGCAGAAGAGTTAATCATTGATAAGGCCATACAAAAAGCGGCTTTAGAATACAATGTATTGTTTACTACTGTTACGACGCCCAGCCCTGGTAATTCCACGCACTCACGGTCTCGTGCTTTCTCTCCTGAGTACTAAGTGCCGCATACTTCAGCGCAGTATGGATCGTCATGCTTTGATTGCTTCCCAGCTGTTCCGCATTAACTCTCGCCCCTAGACTATATCTGCCTCATTTACTCGGCGTCCTGTGCGAAGTATTGTTTCACCCCATGTTTCATGTCTGAGCATTCTCAAGTTATTCTGTTCTACTGATCCCAGCCTGTTAACTAACCTTTCTGCCTGTTCGCAGCCTGCCTAACGACCTGTGCCTGTTACCGGACTTTGATCTCTCGCCGCCCACCCCGACCTAAGCCTGTCTCACGCCTCTCTGCCATCTGCTGCTCATCTCGGATCAACCTGACCTTTCCCCTGAGTCGAGCCCCACCCTGGGCACCAGACTGGACCGTTTGCCTTGTGTTTACCCTTTCTGAGAAGCTTTATGTTTGCTTGAAGCCTGCCCATTAAAATCGTTGCAAATGGATCTGCCCGACATGTCTGATTCTTTACAGAATACTTTGCCGAACGAGGATCCAGCGACGATAACTGTTCTGTCGGCCACGATCACCAACCAAGCCTCTCAGCTGGCCGACCATCATCACCAGTTATCCAGTCTGACCACGCTCATGGAGGAATTGGTCTCAGCGGTACGAGCCCTGCAGAAATCTACCGCGGAACCCACGGCCGCTGCAACGCCCACCGAGCCGGCTCTCTCACCAGACCACGCCCATGCTGCGAGCTCCAACCCGCACCTCGCGCGTCCTGAGAGGTACGAGGGTGACCCAGGTAAATGCAGGGGCTTTATTCTACAATGATCTCTGTATCTCGCCCAGCAGACCTCTCTACACACCACAGATGCAAGCAAAATCGCCTTTGTATGTACGCTACTCACCGGACGCGCGTTGGAGTGGATCACCGCGGTCTGGAAACCAGATGGGTCCGCCTTCTCTTCTTACGGAGAATTCCTGGAACGTTTCCAAGCTGTCTTCGAACATGCCAAGGAGGGGAAAGGAGCCGAGGATCTTCTCTTGGAACTCTCACAGGGGAGATCGCCTGTCTCGGAGTACGCCCTCAAATTTCGTACTCTAGCAGCCCAAACCAACTGGACGGAGAACGCTCTCAAGGTGGTTTTCCGAAGGCGTCTCCGACACGACTTACAAGCGGAGCTGGCCTGTCGTGACGAGGGAAAGGATTTGGATCAGTTTGTTCATCTCACCATCCAGCTGGACAACCTGATGTGCTCACGATGCTCCAGTCTCCGTCCAACGAGCGCTATGCACGTTGTCCCCGCACCACGTGCTTCTAACTCTTCTGCTGAGTCCTACGAGCCTATGCAGATCAATGCCTCACACATATCCGAGGAGGAGAGGGAGCGCCGCAGGACTCTGAACTTATGCCTGTACTGCGGGGGTTCCGGTCACTTCCGTCTGCACTGTCCCCTACGACCTGCACACAAGGACAGAACCACGGTGAGTCTGACCCTTGACTGTTTAAATCCTCTTACCTGTATATCAGTACCTCTTGAGTTCACTATAAAGGGGCAAGCTGTCAATACCGTCGCCTTAGTTGACTCAGGGGCAGCCGGTAATTTTATGTCAAAGGCTTTTGCTCAGGTCCACGGGATAGCCCTCATGTCTTGCACGCCTCCGCTGTCAGTAGAAGCGGTCGACGGACGTCCACTCGGCACAGGACGCATCACACACATGACGCAGGCGCTTCACATGCGTACCGGTGTACTCCATCATGAGGAAGTCCGGTTCTATGTTCTCCAAGCTCCTCACACTCCAGTAATCCTGGGCTTACCCTGGCTAAGGAAACACAACCCCCAGTTGGAGTGGACTACCGGGCAGATAGTCAGCTGGGGAGAGAGGTGTTTTTCAAGGTGTCTGTCTGTCGTCAAACCCTTAACGGTCCACGGCATTACCGAACCCCGAAACGACGCTGTGCTATCTCGCCTACCTACCGTGTACCACGATCTAGCCGAGGTCTTCAGCAAAGCCAAAGCTACCAAGTTACCGCCTCATCGAGAATACGACTGCGCCATTGACCTCTTGCCCAATACCACACCACCCAGAGGTCGCATCTTCTCCCTGTCCCAACCTGAGATCTAGGCCATGCAGAAATACGTAGAGGAGGAGCTCGCAAAGGGGTTCATCCGTCACTCCACTTCCCCGCTGTCAGCCGGTTTCTTTTTCGTTAAAAAGAAAGATGGGGGACTGCGACCTTGCATCGACTACAGAGCACTAAATGAATGCACCGTTAAATTCCGTTACCCGCTGCCGCTGGTACCGGCCACTCTAGAGCTTCTTCGCACGGCCAAATATTACAACAAGTTGGACCTGCGCTCCGCCTATAACCTGGTTCGTATCCGAAAGGGGGACGAATGGAAGACTGCCTTCTCCACGAGCACTGGGCACTATGAATATCTCGTCATGCCTTTCGGCCTTTCTAACAGTCCTGCCATCTTCCAGTCCTTCGTCAACGATGTCCTCCATGATCTGTTCCACCGAAGTGTAATCGTCTACATAGAAGATATTCTGGTCTATTCTGACACCCATGAAGCCCACATCCAGCATGTCCGCGTTGTACTTCAAAGGCTCCTTCGGTTCCAACTCTATGCCAAGATAAAGAAATGTGACTTCCATCAGACTTCCACAACCTTTCTGGGATACGTCATCCGCCCAGAGGGCGTGGCCATGGATGAGAATAAGGTGAGAGCAGTCATAAACTGGCCCCAACCCTCCACCTTAAAGGGGTTGCAACGCTTCCTGGGCTTCGCTAATTTCTATCGTCGCTTCATCAGAGGCTTCAGCTCCGTGGCGGGCCCATTGACAGCCCTGGTTCGGAAGGGCACGAGACGACTAGCTTGGAACGAAGATGCCTCCCGGGCTTTTAAACAACTCAAGGACAGGTTCACTTCTGCCCCCATTTTGCACCATCCTAACCCTGAGCTATCCTTCGTGGTAGAGGTGGACGCTTCGAACACCGGGCTAGGTGCGGTGCTCTCCCAATGTCAGGGCAACCCCCCCAAGCTGTATCCCTGCGCTTTCTACTCCAGGAAGTTGAGTTCAGCGGAGAGGAACTATGACATCGGGGACCGTGAGCTGTTAACGATGAAATCAGCGTTCGAGGAATGGCGCCATTGGCTCGAGGGAGCGACTCACCCATTCTCTGTTTACACAGACCACAAGAATCTGGAGTACCTGCGTACTGCCAAGAGACTGAACGCACGTCAAGCCAGGTGGTCTCTATTCTTTTCCCGGATCCACTTCACGGTTACTTACCGTCCCGGTTTAAAGAATATCAAGGCTGACTCTTTGTCTCGACTGTTCGATTCCAAAGCAGAGGTTCCGACTCCAGAACCCATTATCTGCCCAGATCTCGTTCTCGGACCGGTTCAATGAGACTTCGAAACGGAATGCGCACAGGCCAACGCTGACATCGAGATTCCCTCGGACTGCCCTACGGGAAAAATCTTTGTGCCAGAAACACTCCGTGACAAGGCGATAAACCACGTGCATGCCCTTCCCTTCCCTGCTCCGGGCATCCCGGAATCACTGCCACGACCCAGCTCCTTCAGAACCGGTACTGGTGGCCCACGCTCACTCAAGACACGACTGAATTTATTCGCCTCTGTAGGGTCTGTAACACCCAAAAATCCTCTCGGCTGCTACCAATGGGCCTTCTTCAACCTCTGCCTGTCCCCCAACGACCTTGGTCTCACATTGCTGTAGACTTCATCACGGATCTGCCTCCCTCCGAGGGTTACACAACCATTCTGACTGTCATCGACCGCTTCTCTAAGGCATGCCGGCTCGTCCCACTCTCCAGGCTGCCCACCGCTCTGCAGACGGCTGAACATCTGTGTAACTATGTTTTTCGGTTCTACGGGTTACCAGAGGATATTGTGTCCGACAGGGGACCCCAGTTCACTTCCCGCGTCTGGAATGCCTTCTGTGGGAGACTACAGATTAACGTGAGTCTCACGTCTGGGTACCACCCCCAGGCCAATGGGCAAGTTGAACGTCTCAACCAGGAGATTTCCCGTTTCCTTCGTTCCTACTGCCATAGTCATCAGAAGGATTGGCACCGTTACCTTATGTGGGCCGAATATGCTCAGAACTCTATCCGCAAGCACGCTACAGGGATGACCTCATTCCAATGTGTCCTCGGGTTCCAGCCCCACTGTTCCCCTGGTCAGGTGAGCCCACCAGCGTCCCTGCTGTGGATGATTGGCTCCGGCGAAGTGAGAGGACCTGGAACTTGGCCCATACTCACCTCCAGCGTGCTATAAGACGTGGCAAGGAGAGGGCTGACCGGCACCGCAGGACAGGACCTGTTTACCAACCCGGCCAATGGGTGTGGCTATCCACCCGGGATCTACGCCTCAGACTGCCCTACAAGAAACTCAGTCCGAGATTCTTGGGCCCATTCAAGATCATCCGTCAGATCACCCCTGTATCGTTTCGTCTTGATCTGCCCAGACACATGCACGTCTCGCCCACGTTTCATGTCTCCCTGCTCAAACCAGCCTCTGTCCGGTCTGTAGAGAGCAGAGAGGATTCGTCGGAGGCGGCCACCCAACCTATCCTACTAGAGGGTGAGGAGACCTACCAAGTACATTGTCTGCTGGACTCTAGACGTCGCGGCGGCATCTCCAATACTTAGTAGATTGGGAGGGCTTTGGTCAAGAGAAACGTTCCTGGATCAACGCCAATGACATACTAGACCTGTCCCTCACTCAAGATTTTCACCGCAATCACCCTCATAGACCGGCTCCTCGACCTCGTGGCAGACTTCGCCGTCATCAGTTCCCTCGCGCCAGGAGGCGCTCGCAGGAGGGGGGCTCTGTTACGGCGCCCAGCCTGTTAACTAACCAGCCTGTTAACTAACCTTTCTGCCTGTCGCAGCCTGCCTAACGACCTGTGCCTGTTACCGGACTTTGATCTCTCGCCGCCCGCCCCGACCTAAGCCTGTCTCACGCCTCTCTGCCGTCTGCTGCCCATCTCGGATCAACCTGACCTTTCCCCTGAGTCGAGCCCTTCCCTGGGCACCAGACTGGACCGTTTGCCTTGTGTTTACCCTTTCTGAGAAGCTTTATGTTTGCTTGAAGCCTGCCCATTAAAATCGTTGCAAATGGATCTGCCCGACATGTCTGATTCTTTACAACTACCATATTATTGATCATAAGTCAATCATTGGCATACAGTTCACAGCAATCCATTTCACAAGTGAATTTGTTAATCATTTGGAGATTTATTATGAGGGCTTGTTTAAGGGCCCGTCAATTTACACCTACGTCAGACGTCTCGGATGCATTGTGTCATAAACATAAAATGTTTAGGTCACAGTGTCAAGTTAAATATAGGTTAATACTCGATCTTTCAACACATCTTGAGATCCCTTAGATCACATTTGCACTCCTTCAAGTGTTTTGAACGCAAGAACCTAACGCATGTTTGTTGTTCTGCCTACTGGAGTGTTTTCTTCACTGTATAAACTGCGCGTTGCACATACAGATTAAATTTCACTTACTGCCCTCTGGAGTAAACAGTTGGTACTACCAGCTTGCATTTCTCAGGAATCTTCCTTATTATGGTGCGATTAATTGCGTTAATTTTTTTAACCCGTTATTTTTGGTGAAATTAATCGCACTGAATTAACGTGTTAAATCGACAGCCCTATAAATAATACAACAAATGAATGCATTATGAGGAAAATATTTATTTCACTTTATTCAAAATCAATTCAGTAGTCAATGATGGTACTACAAGTACCATCTTGACAGAAACATTCGCAAAGTTATGCATTGCAAGTATAGCTGTCAGTCAATTAAAAATTTTAATCATGATTAATCACATACTGTTTTGTAGTTAAAACAAAACAATATTTAGCAATATAATGCTTTATTATTATTTTCCAAACACAGCCTTTTACAATATAAAGACAATGCACCAAAATATCACCAAGTAAAGTAACATTAAACGTTTCCAAAAGTGGGAGTTTGACTATTTGAAAGATCAAGTTCCCCTATTGGTTGCATATTCATTGCAATGGTCATTAAATCTCTTAAACTCTCATCCTCCACAATATAAATCTGCCGGTAGACTGTGGCTATCCACTTTCCCACAGCAATCGTGAAGCTCCATTCATGATTTGCGTCAAAGTGGCAACGCCATTGTCATGCACCACTTTTAAACTCACCACGAACAACCGCTGCGAACAAAAACATCTCATTCTCTGTTTCGGTGATAGTTAAGATTTGGTGTGCTTCTGTGTTAATTAATATGTACCTTACATAGGCTTAAAAATAATTGATTTCTATCACAAGTCCCATGTGGGATTGTTTTGTACATCAAATAGCGCTAAGAGCTCTTTTCTCCATCGTTTTATCACTGACAGGGATGCGTTCTCAGAGATTCTTTTATTTACTGAGATAACAACCTCCATGGCTCTGTCACAGTCTGGGCTGTAGCTAGAGGGGTGAAAGGTGGTAACGAATCTAGGGGACCGCACAACAAATTATAAACTGTATTTATTTAAAAGGAAAGTGTAACAGTGCTGGCAAGGACGAAAAGACGATGATGATGGAACTCAAGTGCAGTTTATTTTTCCAAACGTGATAACAAGTAATCCTAATATAAAACGTGAAATAAAACAAAACATTAACAAGAACAATGAACATAAACTTGACTTAACTTGGCTATGACTTGACTATTACTAGAGCTAAAACTAAATAGTGTTACATTAACAATACTCGACACTGGACAATGGCAACATGAGGGATTAAATACATGGACAAGGGGGAACATAAACCAATGATCAAACAGAAAACTAAAAAGATAACATGACTAATAACCATAAAACAATGACAAACTAGAACTAATAACAAAGTAATCAAACAATGAACCAATGAAAACAAGACACATGAACATGGAGGGAAACGGGATGATCACATGACAAGGAAACAGGAACAAAACATGGCAGGGAACATGAATAAACTTTTCAAAATAAAGGAAATAAATAAAACATGAACAAAAACACATCTAGATGTTACAGAGAGGGACACATAGCAATAAAAAAATCAGGGGGCCCAGATTACCTTGCTATGGCCCTGATCACAGGAGAGAGTGTAACAGTCAACTAGCGTGTTAAGACAGATCTGCTCATAGAATGTCTTTGGGACCGCTGCATTATGCTGTTTTATGCTAAGCTTGTAAGCTCACCTTGGTAGAAGGGTTCTGGCGCTGTGGCGTGTGTGTCAATGTAATGTCAGTGTAGTCAGCGCAGAGCTGCCATGCAAGGCACTAGCCTGCTATTGGGAGCTACTTGGGGTTCAGTGTCTTGCCCAAGGACAATTCGGCATATGGAGTCGTTTGGGCCAGGAATCGAACCACCAACCCTGTGATTGGCAGACGACCCATTCTACCACCTGAGCCACAGTCGCCCCATTAATAAAATGCATCATTCTCCATGGTGTGAAACTGCCCCTCTGCTATGAGCATCACTTCCGTTAGTTACTGTTGCTGGCAACATCAAGCTTTCCTACCGGCATCTGTACTTCCGCAAATAGAGTAAATTACACCAGGAATTCTTAAATAACACATTTTTAACAGCACATTTATATCTAGTACAGTAGTTGCCAATTAGGTTTCCAGGAAGGCTAAATCCAAAACATGTAATGAAGGGGTTTGATTCAGAATCAAAGGAATCGCTTGTTGAACTTTTTGCTTGGATTAAAAAAATGGATAAAACTGATTTATTTATTTATTTATTCATAAAGATTTTTCATTGGAATGGGCATAGCATTAGGCTACTTGGGGCATTGTTTTAAATCAGAATGTAATTTTAATGATTTTTTTCAAGTTTTTCAATTGCTTTTCATTAAAATGTGCTATATCTTCCAAAGACTAAAAAAATATCACTATATAATTTTTGGATTATATCTGTCCCAAGAGAGAAGCAGCCATTATCTTTACAGAAGTGAATGGGGGCTTTCTTTGGTGTAAATCAGGATCTAGGTCTCATATGTATCAAACCTGTTAACAGTTTCCTCTATAAATGGATCTTTTCTATACTGGCTGTCTATGGTTACTTTTACTGACTTTTAAAGGGTCAAAGTGTCTACTGGATATTTGTTTCGAATTCTTCCAGTCCGCCTCCATCACACACATACTGTTCCCGCAAAAAGTATGTGGACAATTCTGTATTCTGTAAACTATATAGTACAGTGTGTACATTAGGTAGCGGCGCATGTTATGACTATCTCCTGAACAGCAGAGTTTTATTTTCCATTCATGGTTGTCTCAAGAGGCCACATGTTCTTATCACTTCAGAACAGCTCACTGGGCCAATCGGGACAACAGTTGCAGGGTGTTTATGTTCAAGTGGAGTTATGATTTGCGGAGTTGTTCTATATTCACAGATGATATTTACTCCAGATTTCAGTGGTCAGTGTTATACGTTCACACTGCTACTCCCCAAGAAACTTTATTGTGGTCATGTTGGGAATTCTGTGAATAATGACAGCACATACACAACAGTGATCTTTCCAGTATTATATCACTCTGTTCTAAGACTCTTCTCAGTTGATCAAATTGTTTAATCAAACCTAAGTTAAACTACATAAATAAAGTTAATAAAAAGTACTTGCCAGATTTCAGCAACAATGGAAAATAAGAACGATGACAAACTCCAGAGAAACGTGTCGAGGGAATGGCTCCTGCATGGCATTTCTGAAGGTACCAATCTGGCGCACATCCAAGTTGAGTTTTAAAGCGTTTTTACAACTTGCCTAATGGACTGTGTTTCTGCTGCAGGAGGGTTAATAACCATATTGATAACAAATTCTGATATGTTAATGCGATGATGTCATTTCAAGTGTAAATTATTTTTAAGTTGAATGGCCTCTTTTATTTACAAAACACTCAAATCATTAAATAAACTTAAAGGATTTAATTTAAACCAATACCACCTGACATACAAATGTCATTTCATAAACATTCAGCATAAAAATAAAAAATTCTGGTGTGATTATTAAACCACAAATGCTGCAATTTAATGAGATAAATAGATAGATTGCATGTGCTGCATGCTTCAAAGTGAATGTGTACCAAAACGGCTGCTCATACACGGAAAACACCATCATGAGCATTACACGCTCTGTTTGTAGCAGATGACAACAAGCAGAGCGCTACTTAACTTTGTAGCGTGAGGCACATACACCCTACATTTAAATTTAACCTTCCTAATCTATTCTGTTATTTTTGACCAAAATCACTTCTGATAAAAACTAAAATTGTGTCCTTTATCTGAGCAATACAAGACTTTTCCTCCACTAGCCATCTGATCATACACAATGTTTTTTTTTTTACTTGATTTGACAAGTCTAAGTGGTCATTGTTCTGAATTAGGATTTGATTTACTGGATCGGTATGCACTGACCACCACATTGTTCCTATTAGAAGACCCACTGATAGATGATTTTCCTTAAATTATCTTTCTGATGTTGACATATGAAGATGCATATGTAAGAAGGACATATGTAAGGTTTCTAGAACAATAGAGAATAGACAAGTGGTGAAGTATTACTAAAGTGTCATCATTTACACTAATTGAATGTAAATAACAACACCTTTTACTGTTTAACCGAACTACTGTTTTCACACTTGTAGTTCGGTTCTCTTGGACCGGACCAATAAGGAATGGGGCCCTCCATTAACTTTTAATAATTTTTCTTTCAATTTAGAATGCCCAATTTCCACTACTTAGTACAGGTGAAACTCGAAAAATTAGAATATCGTGCAAAAGTTCATTAATTTCACTAATTCAACTTAAAAGGTGAAACTAATATATTATATAGACTCATTACAAGCAAAGTAAGATATTTCAAGCCTTTATTTGATATAAGTTTGATGATTATGGCTTACAGCTTATGAAAACCCCAAATTCAGAATCTCAGAAAATTAGAATATTGTGAAAAGGTTCAGTATTGTAGGCTCAAAGTGTCACACTCTAATCAGCTAAACACCTGCAAAGGGTTCCTGAGCCTTTAAATGGTCTCTCAGTCTGGTTCAGTTGAATTCACAATCATGGGGAAGACTGCTGACCTGACAGTTGTGCAGAAAACCATCATTGACACCCTCCACAAGGAGGGAAAGCCTCAAAAGGTAATTGCAAAAGAAGTTGGATGTTCTCAAAGTGCTGTATCAAAGCACATTAATAGAAAGTTAAGTGGAAGGGAAAGTGTGGAAGAAAAAGGTGCACAAGCAGCAGGGATGACCGTAGCCTGGAGAGGATTGTCAGGAAAAGGCCATTCAAATGTGTGGGGGAGCTTCACAAGGAGTGGACTGAGGCTGGAGTTACTGCATCAAGAGCCACCACACACAGACGGGTCCTGGACATGGGCTTCAAATGTCAAACGTCTTACCTGGGCTAAAGGAAAAAAAGAACTGGTCTGTTGCTCAGTGGTCCAAAGTCCTCTTTTCTGATGAGAGCAAATTTTGCATCTCATATGGAAACCAAGGTCCCAGAGTCTGGAGGAAGAATGGAGAGGCACACAATCCAAGATGCTTGAAGTCCAGTGTGAAGTTTCCACAGTCTGTGTTGGTTTGGGGAGCCATGTCATCGGCTGGTGTTGGTCCACTGTGCTTTATTAAGTCCAGAGTCAACGCAGCCGTCTACCGGGACATTTTAGAGCACTTCATGCTTCCTTCAGCAGACAAGCTTTATGGAGATGCTGACTTCATTTTCCCGCAGGACTTGGCACCTGCCCACACTGCCAAAAGTACCAAAACCTGGTTCAATGACCATGGTATTACTGTGCTTGATTGGCCAGCAAACTCGCCTGACCTGAACCCCATAGAGAATCTATGGGGCGTTGCCAAGAGAAAGATGAGAGACATGAGACCAAACAATGCAGAAGAGCTGAAGGCCGCTATTGAAGCGTCTTGGTCTTCCATAACACCTCAGCAGTGCCACAGGCTGATAGCATCCATGCCACGCCGCACTGAGGCAGTAATTGATGCAAAAGGGGCCCAAACCAAGTACTGAGTACATATGCATGATTATACTTTTCAGAGGGCCGACATTTCTGTATTTAAAATCCTTTTTTTTATTGATTTCATGTAATATTCTAATTTTCTGAGATTCTGAATTTGGGGTTTTCATAAGCTGTAAGCCATAATCATCAAAATTATATCAAATAAAGGCTTGAAATATCTTACTTTGCTTGTAATGAGTCTATATAATATATTAGTTTCACCTTTTAAGTTGAATTACTGAAATTAATGAACTTTTGCACGATATTCTAATTTTTCGAGTTTCACCTGTAGGTCCTCGTGGTGGCATGGTTACTCACCTCAATCCGGGTGGTGGAGGAGAAATCTCAGTTGCCTCCGCTTCTGAGACAGTCAGTCCGTGCATCTTATCATGTGTCTCATTGTGCATGACGCCACGGAGACTCACAGCATGTGGATGCTCTACGCGATCCACGCACAACTTTTCACACACCCTTTGAGAGCGAGAACCACTAATCACGACCACAAGCAGGTTACCCCATGTGACACTACCCTCCCTAGCAACCGGTCCAATTTGGTTGCTTAGGAGACCAGGCTGGAGTCACTCAGCACACCATGGATTCAAACTCGTGACTCCATGGGTGGTAGTCAGTGTCAATACTCACTGAGCTATCCAGGCCCCCCCTCCTCCATTAAAAGGTAAATGGTCTGCACTTATATAGCGCCTTTTTAACCTTAACAGTATTCAAAGTGCTTTACACTGTGACTCATTCACCCATTCACACACATTCATACACCAATGGCAGCAGAGCTGCCATGCAAGGCGCTAGCTTGCCATTGGGAGCAACTTGGGGTTCAGTGTCTTGAACAAGGACACTTCGGCATGTGGAGTCGTGTATGTTGAATTAAAATAAATGTTTTCAATAATCGTAGTCTGTAGATGGCACTTTAGAGATCTTTACTGTATTGACAAGTGTTTGGTTGGTGATCGGAAAGATTATAACACATCTGTATTATCTAGACTATTTTAAGGCAAAAACAATAAAATATGATAATTCTTTTGATCTATCAATACAGATTTACATATTTGCCTCCTCTGAAAATTCCTGTGGTGTAGTCAAGCGCACATTCAGCATAATAAAGAGATGATTCAGGTGTCTGGATCACAGTATGCTCTAGCTCTACTGACCCCACAGGGTGTGCTATATACAGTGGCCTACTGTGTCCTTTGCTATATAACGCTAAGAATCACCCCAAGATCGGAATTGGGTGTGCAAAGTGCATTCAAGCAGTGATTTTGTGGGTGCTCTTGTTTCCTGATCTGCATTATTCTTTTAGTTAATTGGGTGCAAAAACATTACATAAAGTATGTGAAAATAACCACCGCTTTTACTGGGCACAATTTATTCTTAGTAACGAACCCTTATTCTTCAGCTATGTATTATGTTGGTTTGTTTACAGGTAAAGAAGTGCCAGATTAAATGATTATTACTTAAAGGAACTATTACACTTCCATAAAGTATACATGTAGATTAATTTTCCCCAAAATAAAAGCATATTGAGCATTTCTCAATAGAACACAAAAGTTTTCAAGAAACTTCATGCAGCTCTTTTCCATACAACAATGGTTCATTGTGACCACGGCTTTCATGCTCCATAAAGAACCATAGACGCATCATAAAAGTGGTCCATATGACTATATTTCAAGTCTTATGAAGCCATATGATAGCTTTGTGTGAGAAACAGACAGAAATGTAAGTTTGTACTTTGTGTTTTTGTCTTTTTTGGAGCTTGACAGATGTGGTCACTATGATATGTCCTTGTATTGAAAAGAGCTGTATAAAGATTCATCAAAAATTCTACTTTTGTGCAATTTGTAATGTCATTAAGCGAGTAATTAATGACAGGAATTTTCATTTTTGATTGAACTAATTTATCCCTTCAAGCAAATCTGTAGACCAAGCTGAACATGTCTAAACCATAGAAACCTAGGCACACTCCTTCCAATGGCTTTGCTCTTGTGTCTATTCATTGCGTGCTGCCCTCTGGCGCAGACCTCCAACTAATTGCCTAAGTTTCTTGTGAAGGGGGAAGAGATTTGAGGGTCTTTAATCTGGAAAATGTGCCTCATTCCCACCAGATGGTTTTAATGACTGCGGCAGAAGCCGATCCAATAACCCAGTGAATGGAGTTGGCGTCTCTGGGCCTGGCCTTATTCTGCTGGGCCTCTATGATGGCATCCTGCTTTCCGCTTGGAAGAATACAACTTCACTTGGAGCACAAGGCTAAGTCAACTCCTGCTATAACTTCTGCATGTCCCACAAGTGCAAGTGTCAAGCTGTGATGTACATCAATGCCCATGAGGTCTACAGCTGAAGTCTTACTGGCCATGCTAACACTTACCATAAGATTCATGTGATCAAGTAGGGTTAATTTCACTGACCCTAATGTGACTTCCGATGTAGGCTACATGCAGTAATATATGTGGTACAATTCTTCCTCCTCTGCAGCTTTATGACTTTATAACATGGACAGCATGCTGCTTCACTGCAGACATTCAGTGCGATAAATCTTGCAACAAATTTTCTGCCAACATGAAATGTAGTGACACCTGGGGTCACTCTTGAGAGCCCGGAAAGACCTCTGATGTTTGATAAAAGGTGAATGGGAATTGGTGAGTGGTATTTGAATGCCCCTCATCCGGACATACAGGTATAAAAGGAGGGGATGTGCATACCGCTCATTAGATTTTCTCTTCGGAGCCGAACAGTCGATGGTTCAAGCTGTGAAGCAAGCGATTTCCATCCCTCACCTCTGCTGGGATCCTTATGGCGCATTACATCGGCTTTCTCCCCTCTCTGCACTTTCGCACTCCAGAGATCGCCCCTGGGCACTTCAGCAGATCTAAAAAAGAGAGTATATTCCAAAAGAGCAGTTTTCCCTTACAAAAAGAGAATATATTCCTAAAAGAGCAGAACACATCGGAACGTATTTTTTAAGACGTGTCTTTTTAAAGATGCCCCGGTTGTGTGTTATTTCTGGTTGAGGTCGATACCTCTTGCCTTCTGACTGCCATTTGTGGATGCGTCATGTCCTCATTGCGAGGCAATGACCATGCAGTCGTGACCTTGCAGTCGTGGCTCACTTTCGTAAGAAAAGCCACTCTAGTGGCTCCCTCCCTTGGTCCTTCTACCTACAGGTATGACGCCAGTGCAGTGAGCACTGGGGGCGATTCGGGGACCACTATGGGATCACCTCCGCCGGTTAAATCCCCGCGGACCTCCCATTCCCTGGCACACTCATTTAACCTGGTGTAGCGTATTTTGGGGTTTCAATGAAAGTTTGCTATCTGGTTAGTTTGGCGGTGTTGTGTTATGCTATTAGCTTAGCTGTACTGTGTTTACAATATGGCGTCGGCAGGTTGTGTATGCGCTGTAGATGCCCCGGAAGAGTGTCTTTGGGGGTGTCTTGCCCAAGGACACTTCGGCACGTGGGGTCATGTGGGCTGGGAATCGAACCGCCAACCCTGCAATTAGTGGCCGACCCGCTCAACGACCTGAGCCACAGCCGCCCCTATTATGAATTATTATTATTTGGATCGGTTAACAGAATCAACTTGAGGTAGCTGAATTAACATTACAAATCAATTTATCTGTTCATCCAGAGAAAACACAGAACACTCAGAACACTGTCTATCAATGGCCACACAAAATTAACTCTTTCTTAGCATGGAGGTGAGATAGAATCGTTAAAGTTACATTGATTTACAAGCAGATCAGAATCAACTTGCAAGAATGTACACAAAAGTTTATTTAACTAAAACATGAACACATAAATAATCAAACAAAAACATACACACAAAATCACTGGGAAAGGGAGAAGTAAAAATTAAATGAAACCGGAACAGAATTGGGAAAATGCAGTTATGAAAAGAGAGAGAACCATCCGTTTCTTAATTTAAAAGCACCTTTGTTACAAAGGTTTTTTTCACCTTATACTAAACTATGTTCAGTTAGTTATTGGTATGATACATACAATTGCCTTGGCTGTTGAGAGAACCTGGATGCAGTCACAGGAGAGCATATGGATGGTTCCTCGAGTCGATGGTGTTCAAGTTGCAATCAATTTCTTCTGTGTTGAATGAAGAAATTAGGATGAACTCTGGTGTTCATTGCCTCTATGGTCCAGGTTGTTGCACATGGCTTGATGTGTTTAGGCCTGCCAGCCTGCAACCACATGGTCAGCATGTCCATGCAGAGGATCAGGGGAAAAATCCAGGGGAAGAGAGCAAGAGGGGGGTCCCTTCTCTCGAGTGTGGCTTGACCAATGAGAAAGGCGCAATTTCCAAGTGGGAAATGTTCCTTTGTTTGGAAGCTGACTCATTTCCATTATTGTGGTTAGTTTAAGCCCCTTTATGCACTGATTAATATAGCAAGCATACAATGCATGCTGTCAGAATTATATATATATATATACCATTGTGCAGGATGTCACACAAGGATTCAGTTGGTAGGAAACATGATACTAAAGAATTTTACATTAGCTGTTAGTCCTGTCATAAGTCATGCATAAAACAGTATACAGTACAAAACACTTTACAAGACAGTAATGATCCTATAATCCCATGATCCTAATGTCCTGGGGATATACATGTGAAATTATGGACATGAAATCAAATTTACAAGTTCTGGCTAATGCTAAACGTACATTTTCTAAAATTGTTATCCATGTCGACACTAACAATGTCTGATCACTAAAGATAATGTTAAAGAGGTGTGTGAATTTGCAAAATGATGTCAGACACTGTAATATGCTCTGGTCCCCTCCCAGCTCGTCGTGGTAACGAGGTATATAGTAGATTAGTGTCAATGAATGGCTGGATGTCTGAGTTGTGTCTGAAGAATAAAATAGGATCTATAGACAATTGGAAGAGTTTTTGGGGTAGACCTGACCTGCTAAAGAGAGACAGACTCCATCCCTCAAGGGAAGGTGCCACTCTCCTCTCTAGTAATTTGGCTCATAGTCTTAATAATGATAGTATTTGACTAACTGGGGCCCAGGTCAGGAAAAAGACAAACTGGTTAATCCGAACATCTGCTAGCTGCCTTGAGACATCACACAGGTCACATACATACAACACATAGAGAAAGTATCTCCTAGATATCTCATAGAGACTGTGTCTGTTCCCCGAACTACCAAACACAATACCCTCACTAAGTAATTTAAACTTGAACAAAACAAACAAATTAAAAATACACATCATATAAAAATAGGACTACTAAACATTAGATCTCTTTCTACCAAAGCAATAATTGTTAATGAAATGATTACAGATCATAGTTTGGATGCGCTCTGTTTGACTGAAACCTGGCTTAACGCCTTGCCGATCCGATGTCTCGCCCACGACCCATGGTGTGTTTCAGAGGTTTATGTTTTTGAAAGATAAAACTCAAAAAAAAAAAAAAAAAAGCAAACATAATATATATATTTGGAAAGCTGAGATACTCCTGATTCGAACGATGTAAACCTTTTTAAGATACAATCAACACAGCGGGTACAATCTGTCTCTTTGTCAGACCACCAACAGCCACATAAACAAACCCAAACTGGAAGAAACTCACCCATGAAGCCTCCTGTTAGTCCACTGATCCATTACATTCCAAAAAAAATGGTTTGGTTACACTGTAAAGGGTCCATACAATCCAATTCAATGAAGTATTTAGTCCATAACACATTTATATATCAATAAACATCCACGGAATATAGTAGTAGCATTTCGCGTTAGCCGACAGCGCTATCACAACTTCGACGCATTCTATGATCTAGTTTCATTTGAAAAGTAAACATTGAAGAAAATGTGATATCAAAATGGCCACTGACCCCTGAACTTTTGATAGACAGGTCATTTGAGCCAATCGGTCCATGACACAGGGGTCACCGGGTATCAATAGCCAAGGAGCGCAGTGATCAAGAATGGTACCTCCCTCTCTTTGAGTGACAGAAAATCGACCCAATTGCAATATTGAATGGAAATGAGAGTCTTTTCTGATAGCCAATTAATTTCTGTAAAGATTGATATGCAGATTTAGTGGGTCGATTCCTCAGGTCATGCGTGAAGTTCATGCGCGAAGTTCATGCGCAAAGTACCATAGTGGTTCATGCGCCCGTGCGTAAACACAGCATTGTACGAGTTGACGAGAGAAAGTAGCTAAAAGGTGTAAAATGGCAAAGAGGACTAGTAAAACACACTTTTTACTCAAAGAAGTGATTGAACAATGTACTCGCCGTGACAGTGACGAGTCGGAGGATGAAATTTCTGACGAAGAGAGCGATGTTTCATCCATTGTAGCAGAGGATATATTTTTGGATGGTGGCGACATCACTCTCGACAAGTAAGTTTTATTATATTATACAACATATTTGACTGTATATACTGAGGTATGTATTTGTTTTGAGGTGTATTTGTCAGCTTATGTCGTGTGTTTGGTGTTTTATGTCGAGTGTGTGTGTTTTTTACGTGTAACGTTACCTGCTAACTTCTTTCGTGTGCGCTTGTGCAGGATTGTTTGTTTATGTGGGCTCAAGCACAGGTGTGTGTGTGTGTGTGTGTGTGTGTGTGTGTGTGTGTGTGTGTGTGTGTGTGTGTGTGTGTGTGTGTGTGTGTGTGTGTGTGCGCACGCGCGCTCATGAACCGTATTTCCTGATTGTTTGTGTGAATGTTGTTCTGTTTATATGCTTGTGAATACAGAAACAATGTAAATGTTTTGTAAATTACTTATTTCTTTGTTGTTGTTGTTGTTTTATATCACAGACCATCATCTGAAAATGAATCAGATGAATTCTGGGAGCCTGTCAGAAAAAACAGCATACTGAGGGACGGAATGACAGCACCTCATCAGGAGAGGAGCCCCATCCTTCACCTTCCCAGGGAGGTTGCAAATAGCCTCTGAAAAATGTTAGGTGGAATCTGTTTTAGAGCACTCATAGTTTTGTTTGAGTACCAGATGTGCCCCTGGAAGAGATATTTTCTTGGATTCTGAAAAAAAGAATCATTTGTAAATAGTTTGAAATACATATACATACATGTGTATGTGTATGTGTGTATATATATATATATATATATATATATTAGTGTGAGTTCAAATATTAAAGTGTTTCAGTACCATAGCACTTGTTTTGTCTCTTTTGTAGAAAGTTTGGTTTCAGGAATTGAAAAAAAAAAAACACTATAATGTGTTTATGCTTCAGTTACTTTGTGTCAGCAATTATTGACAGTGAATCTGGATAAGGAATATAATAGCCCTAAGTGTAACCTTTCATTAGAGCCCAAAATTATGACTGTAGAGTAAAGCATTCAAGAATGGCAGCATTTGTGTTTATGGTCACAAAGGGTCATTTGGAGTCTCCAAGTGGCCTTTTTTGAGAAGCGCCTAGACATGCACTTAGATAAACATGTGTAAAACACTCATTTTCTAAGGTATTGTTATAAAATTTTAAACTGTGTTTGGTAAGGCTTCATGCTGTGATCCCATTGTGTTTTCCAGCTAATAGCGCCCAGCTGTAGTTATCTGCAGGCATCTGTTTACTAAAACAAATGTAGGCGGAATTTTTTTGGTCCTTTTTCAGTGTGTTCAAAGTTATATTACTCAATACCAGTAAGACTTACAGTGATTCTGACTATTTAGGAACAAACCTCTGAGTGTCACCTTTCAAAAGAGACCAAAAGCATGCATATACTCCAGATGGTTCAAGAACAGCATGCAATTTAATTTGGGTAGGCCTTTTTTAGGCGTTTTAGGCAAATTTTGCAGGAACGCTAACAGGTTTTCTATTCTTTCGACCACTAAAGATAGCTTCACTAATAATCTTCCAGATCTATCTCATACACTCAATAAACCCCAAAGCCCAGAAGAACTTGATGAAATAACAAAAAAATATAAACGCTGTCTTCTTTACCACTCTTGATATTGTCGCCCAACTTCGATTAAAGAAAATTAAATAAATAAGCCCTGCACCATGGTAATAAGATCACACTCATGCTCTCATGAGAGCAGCTCGGAAAATGAAGCGCATGTGGAAAAATACAAAATTATAAGTATTTCGTGGTGCATGGAAGGAAAGTGTCTGTAGCTACAGATAGGCACTAAAAGCTGCAAGGTCAGCATATTTTTGTAAACTCATAGAAAATAACCACAACAATACTAGATGTTTATTCAGTACTGTGGCTAAATTGGTTAGGAATAAAGCCTTAACAAATCCACAAATTGGAAAAGACACAAATTAGTTGTTTTTTCATTATCCAATTAGAGCTCTTGGCATCTGTTTCCACATTATGCAATGTACCTATGATACTTGCATATTTTGATAGCCGAATTTCAAACATGAGTTCACGCTTTCTAAGACAGACAGAAAACATGGACAAGTTCTTGAAAAGGACATGCATCTCTGCAATGCCTTTTGAATATTTTATCAAGACATTTCTCAGGGTACACTGATACACACACACTCCCTCACTCACTCACTCACTCACTCACTCACACACACACACACATCCTGGAATATGTCCATGTCATCAGGGAAGCAAAAATACATTGATGGGATAACCTGGTCATTCAGTACATTCAGGTAGTCAGCTGAATTCATTTTATTGAATGAGTCTAGACCTGACCAATTGATTCAACCCCAGATCATAACACTGCCTCCAGAGGCTTGTACAATGGGCACTATATATGACGGGTGCATCGCTTCATGCCCTTCCCTTCTTACCCAGACGTGTCCATCACTTTGGAATAGGGTAAATCTGGACTCATCAGACCACATTACTTTTTGCTCCGCAGTACAATCTTTATGCTCCCTAGCAAATTAAAGTAATTTTTTTCCAATAAGCTTCACTAACAAGTGGCTTTCTTGTGGCCATACAGCTGTTTAGTCCCAATCCTGTAAATTCTCGTCACATTGTGCGTGTGGAAATACTCTTACTTTCACTATTAAACATAGCCGTGAGTTCTACAGTCGATTTTATACGATGTGACTTCACCAAGCGTTTTAGTGATCTCCGATCACGATCATTCAAGTTTGTGTTCTGATCACATTCCGTCCCTAGTTGTTTTCTTTGCTTGATGCAGGCCATTCATTTGCCCCATCTTAAACACAGTAACATCTTTTTCACGACCACGACATTGTTGTTTAAGAAATGAGAAGCTACACATTGCCTCAGTTAGGGTTAAAAGAATTGTTGCCAGCTGAAACATATTAATCACTGCAATAATGATCCAATCATAGACTCTTAAGTATTCTGGAACTGGCAAATGTGGCGGACCTCCCAGAGTATTCCATGGTGGCGTTCTTCAGGGGAAACGTCAACGAGTCATTAAGGGACCTGTTGCCACCGGCGACCCCTCGTTGGACGCTCCTAGACTTTGTGGAGGAGACTCTGCGAGTTAGCAGCTCACCGTTCACTGTGGGTGTTGAGGAAGAGGACTTCACCTCTCCTCCCACGGTGGTCACCCCTCAGCCTTCCACGGCTGTCCCTTCATGCCTGCCACGGCCAACGAGCCAATGCCCACGCCTGCCATGGCCGACGCACTGGAAGCCTCGTCCGTCCCAGTGCCTGTTTCTTCTGCCCGTGCTCTCCGTGGATGTTTTTCATGTTTATATTTTGTTATCCCCTCGTGGATGTTTGTTTGTTCCCTGTATTGTTTAGTTATCCTGTTCACCGTTTGTTTCCTCATTAAAAGAACTGCATTTAGATCCTCACTCCTCGTCTGCCCTCTTCTGAATCATAACAGTTGCGTGTTTAATTTTGGCAAGTGGCATCAGTTATCATCTGGAAAATGTGGTTAATTTGCATTTTGTATCCAATTTTGTGTCAAAATGAATTCAACTTGGTCTGTCCAATCAAATAATGTGTTAAAAAAAAGTTAAAAACATTCAAAATGTTATTCTGACAACCTTCATTTACAGACAACCTGGAATCTGCCCATTTCGTCCACTGGAAAATGTCAAAAGATTTTGCCCAACTTTTAATAAAAGCATCTCAACTGATAAAAGGAAATGTTTATTTGACAGAAAATCAAATATTAATACCTGTAAAAATGTGTCAAATTGACTCTTTTTTGATTTTTTCTTATATATATATTTTAAAAATGAAATAAATGATGATTAACCAATTTCTGCCAAGTTCTGAGACAAAGCCTAAAGTAAATATATTTATGATTATATTATAATGTTTGTTTTAATTAAGCAATATCACATGAACAAGAGTGGGATATGGCCCTACATCAGCACTGCTATGATTCAGGCACAGGCATGAGGCTGCAGGCCGAGTGCCATTGGTAATCACAGCTGTGCTGATGTAGGGCCATATCGCACGATTGCAAGTGTGATATTGCTTAAATACAACAGTTTAGTGAACAAGTACATTTACATTTTTTTGGAAAAACTGAGTGCGGTCACAAAAAAATGCATTTGTGCATGGAACTACATTCTTTCGTGATGCGTCCAAGCCTTCAATAGTAATTAAAAAATGTCACTTTAGACCTAGCATCATGGCTTGGGCTGTTTCTAATAAGTTATTAGAGAAACAAGGATGTATGTGTGTGTGTGTGTGTGTGTGTGTGTGTGAGAGAGAGAGAGAGAGAGCGAGAGAGAGAGATGGAGCATGTGCCATCACCTGTTGCCACTCCTGAAAATAATGTAATTATTTCTGAAAATAATGTAATTTTGGTCAAATTCATCCTATTTTGTCTGTGGAAAAATAGCTGTCCAAGCTGGGATATTCCTCCCTATATCATAGTAGCTGGTGCGCAAGGTTCTTTCACTATATAAACCACAATCTCCTCTGCCATTTTGAACAGTATGTCCTCTCCAATGTGGAAATTCTGGTAAGAGGTAATCACCTTGAGTTTGTGTAATTAATCAGTCTGTTGGGTCTCTCAGCTGTGATGAGCCTTGATGCTGAAGTTGTTTGTCTAAAGCTGTTTAAAGATATTTCCTAGCTTTAGGAGTGTAGTAATAATATGAGTGATCACATAGTGCTGATGAATGAAAACACTGACTGATGCTGACTCACTTCATTTCACCTAACTGGTTTATATTACACATAAAAATGGTCTTTTGCCACCACCTGATAGCTAAAATATGTATTGTCGCAAAATTAAATGTAAAGAAACACATATAGCTCTTAACACTTCTACTCTGCTCTTAAACTTTAGTTTTGAATGGCACGAACACAAGAGAAGGAGTGCTGAAGTTGTGAGACCATCAGTACTCATAGAACGTCTCTCGTCCAATCAGATACGAGGACTGGAACTAACTGTTGTAAATTGAAACATATACCATGATTAATTGTGGTTAATAAAAGAAAACTGCAATTAATTAAGCCATAATAAATTTGCTTGCATTTTAGTTTTTAGTTGTAATTAGTGAAAATGTACAGTATCTGTTCAGGTTTGATGCTGTGACCCAATTTGGGAATGTCCATTGAAAATTAGCCCTCAATATATACAAAATTAAATTATAAGATTGCTAACTTCTTTTTGTTTTCTCTTTTAGTGTCACTAACTTCTTTTTCAAAAAATTATTAACTTGACTGTAGTTTAACTGCTTTGAATTGAAGTTTTAAAGAGACTTCTTTAACTTTGTTATTCTCCCTGTGTGATTTAGTAACTATAGATAGTTTGGATAGCTAGAGAATCATGGTGACTGGATAATGTCCAGATATTCCATTTGATCCAGTGGGTTAATTCCAGGATTTTGTTCTTGTTAAGCCCCGCTGCTGACTCTGTGATGGCGAACACAGGGTTTTACTAGCATTTGGAGCAGTCCAATGCCAAGCTCAGTGAAATATGATCATGCTTAACCCCATTTTCCCACACCAGATTAATCCTGGACAGATTAGTTTGATCACTCACCAGTCGGGCTGGATTCAGGTTCCTGGAAAACCACAATCATCCCCAAAAGTTGCAGAGGGATCTACTTTTATGTTTCTGAGATAAAGTGAGTATGTTTAGAATGCATGTCTTGGCATAGTTTCACTCAACTGCTGTCTCAACTGCTTTATCTTAACGTAAAACTAATTATCCTGCATTACAGGCTGTTACAAAAGATTAAAAGTGTAAAAACACAATCTGGTAAAGGTAACACTTTCCTGAGAATCTGTCTAAATCAAGTCTAAAATACAGTACAAATGGAATTCTTTCTATATTCCATAAACCTTCTAAACCTCTTTTTATAGTGTACATGCATCACTATTACTGTTGCTAAAATGCAACTTTTTTATTTTTTGTGCTGAAATATTTTTTTTGTATTGTCCCAATACCAATAAGTACCAATAAATAATTAATAAATAAATCAAACTTGTCTTAAGTGCATTGCACCCGTCTCTCCTTGTTAAACGCGATTGGTCTCACATGCCAACCTGAATGAATGCCTCCTCACTACGGCAGGGGTTCTTAAAATGTCTCAGCCCAGGACCCAATTAAGACATTTTGCTTTGAGAAATCATTATTATTCTTTCACAGACTTACAAAACGTCATGGATACTATTGTAACCTCCATTCCCTGATGGAGGGAACGAGACGTTGTGTTGAATGTAGTGACACAAGGGGTCTTTCTTGAGAGCATCGTGTACCTCTGAACTTGAGAAAAGGCCAATGAGAGATTGGCAGACAGAATTTGCATGTCCCGCCCCTGGACATACGGGTATAAAGGGAAGCGTGCGTGCACCTGTCAGTCAGGTTTTTGCACTGAGGACCCGAGAAAAAGGTACGGATGTTTACAGTGGTAGGTTTAGTGTCGTGGCAAAGGGGAACACAACGTCTTGTTCCCTCCATCAGGGATCAGAGGTTTAAACAGTAACCATGACATTCCACTTCTGTCACTCACTCGAATTGTGTTGAATGTAGTGACACAAGGGGTCCCATTTAAAAACGGCATGCACTAGACCATGTTATGTGAACTGCTGACACAGGTGCAAGCAAGCTACTGCGTGCTAGAAGCAACTGTATCGGCCGTACGTAACCCTACCCAATGCCCCCAGAAAAAGGTGTCATATATATACCTTAGGTTCCCAGCACCCCTAAGGGGGGAACAGGCGACATGACTATCATGGGAGCATATCTTAATGCTATGAAATTCATCAGGGAATGCAATCTTTTCCGTTCCTATGCTTTCAGGGGGAAAAGACCCGGTGGAGACCACATCCTGCCCAGACTGGGGGGAGGTAACATGTGGCCAATACATCACATGGGTTGTCAAGCCACAGGTGGAAGTGGCATGGTGGCAGGTCCTACTTGGTGAGGGAGGAGCTCTACAAACACAGTGACTGGGGGCAGAGCGACTGCCCAAGGGAGACATGGGTCCACTGACAGGGAGACCATACTGTGGAAAATACATCACAGGGAGTTGCCTGAAGAGGGAATTAGGCCTGTGGAGTCCTACCCCAGTACAGAGCACTTGAGGCTCATTGTGGGTCTGGTTGCAAATTCCTCCACTGAATTTGCAGGCCAGAAGGCTAGGGAGGAAGAACATCCAGGAAGTGAGAGCTTAACCTGGGAGAGAGAGTGCACTGGATCACTTTGGTGAAGGGCTCTAAGTGCAAGCAGAACACCCGGTCGGCTGTTCTCTATTACCGAGTTCTACAAAACACAGGACAAGACCGACTCAACCCTGAGATTGTAGAATCTCGCAAAGGTATTGGGTGTTGCCCAGCACGCTGCTGTGCAGATGTCTGCTTAAGGAGGTGCTGTTGGCCAGTACTCACATGGATGCCACACTTGTCAAGTGTCCTCGAACCCACATGGGGCAGAAGGCCAAGGAAATGGCATCGACGACCCAGCAGGCAGCCTCAGTTTGGAGACAGCGTTCCCATTCCGCTGTCCACCAAAGCAGACAAGAGCCACTCAGAAAATCTAGAGCTCTGCGTGCGGTCCAAATAGATAGCAAAGCATGTACCGGACACGGCAACGAAGGTTGGGTCTGCCTCCTCCCGGGGCAGCTTGCTTGCAGGTTCACGACCTGAAGGGGGTCGTAGGAACCTTGGGCACGTAGCCCGTTCGTGGTCTTAGGATGACGCGAGTATCTGCCAGACCGAACTCCAGGCAAGTGTCGCTGACAGAGAATGCTTGCAGGTCCCCAACCCTCTTGAAGGAAGCTGGAGCTATCAGGAGGGCCGTTTTCAAGGAGAGGGCCTTGAGCTCAACTGAGTCAAGTGGCTCGAAGGGGGGTCTCTGAAGGCCCGAGAGGACCACTGAGACATTCCAGGAGGGGAACAGGCTTGGCCGGCGAACATTCAGCCTCCGGGCACCTTGAAGAAACCTTATAATCAAGTTGTGCTTACCCAAGGACTTGCTGTCCACTGCATCATGGTGGGCCGTGATAGCGGCTACATACACCCTCAAGGTGGAGGGTGACAGGCTCCCCTCCAACCTGTCTTGCAGGAATTAAAGCACTGATCGAACTGCGCCAATTTGCGAACAAGCGCCACTTTAGGACATAAAGATGCCTGGTAGTGGGAGCTCTGGCTTGGTTGATCATGTCTATGACCGCAGATGGTAGGTCACTCAGATCTTCTGCATCCTGTCCAGGGGCCAGACGTGGAGGTTCCAGAGGTCTGGGCGCAGATGCCAGAGGGTGCCCCGTCCCTGGGAAAGAAGGTCCTTCCTCAGGGAAATTTGCCAGGGAGGTGCTGACGTCAGGAGCGTGAGATCTGAGAACCAAGTCCAAGTGGGCCAGTAAGAAGCCACTAAGATTACTTGTTCCTCATCCTCCCTAACCTTGCACAGCACCAGTGCAAGAAGGCTCACTGGGGGAAATGCTTACTTGCGCAGCCCCCGGGGCCAGCTGTGTGCCAGCGCGTCTGTCCCAAGAGGGGCCTCTGTTAGGGAGTACCAGAGCGGGCAGTGGAAATTGTCTTGGGAGGCAAAGAGATCTGCCTGTGGCATGCCGAAACGGACCCAAATCAGCTGGACCACCTGGAGGTGGAGCCTCCACTCTCCGCTGAGCGAGAACTGTCACGACGGCACGTCTGGCGGGCAAGTTGTGACATATGACCAGGGCGCCTTGCCGATTTATGTACGCTACTGTCAGTGCTGTCTGAATTAATCAAGACGTGCTTGCCCCGAATCAGTGGGAGAAACCTCCGTGTGGCAAGGAATAGCGCCAGCAACTCATTTGCATAGGCAAATGATGTGCCAATGCAGCCGGGGCCCTTTCCAGCAGCCATCGGCTGTGTGCCCAACGGGGCCCCAACCGGTTGAGAGGCGTCTGTGGTGACCACAACATGTCTAGACACCTGCTTTCTATGGACTGGAGTTTTCTATGGACTCCAGTCCATAGAAAACAGAGGTCTGTCCAAGGGTTAAAAGTCTGATGGCAGGAAGGGGTGATTAACACATGGTATGTGCCGGGGCGCCATGCCCATCTTGGGACTTGAGTCTGAAGCCAGTGCTGAAGCTGCCTCATATGCATCAACCTGAGCGGCGTGACCATGGCCAAGGATGCCATATGCCCCAGGAGCCTCAGGAACTGTTTTAGAGGAACCGCTGTGCCGGGCTGCAAAGAGAACGAGAAACCTTAGCACCAACTGCATGCGTGCGTTCGTGAGGCGCACTGTCATTGAGACTGAGTCTAACCCTAGACGGCTGAGGTGCCTGTGCACCTGGTCACTGTGAGCGCATAGTAACTCTCGAGAATGGGCTAGAATGAGCCATTCGTCGAGGTAATTGTGTATGCTGATGCCCACTTCCCGTAGCTGGGCAAGGGCTGCCTCTCTGACCTTGGTGAAGATGCGAGGGGACAGGGACAGGCCGAAGGGGAGGACCTTATACTGAAACGTCTGGCCGTCAAACATGAACTGCAGAAAGGGTCGACGTTGAGGCAGAATGGAGACGTGAAAGTACGCATCCTTCAGGTCTACCGCTGCGAACCAATCTGATGCCGAATGCAGGTTAAAATCTATTTCTGCATGAGTATTTTGAATGGGAGTTTGTGTAAAGCCCGGTTGAGAACTCGCATGTCCAAGATTGGCTGCAACCCACTGCCTTTTTTGGGTATGATGAAGTAAGATCTGTAGAGACCCTTCTTAATCTCGGCTGGAGGGACAGACACTATCGCATCCTTGAGTAGCAGAGTTGTAATCTCTGCCCGTAAGGTGCTGCCTTGTTCGCCACGCATCAAAGTGGTGCGAATACCACTGAAACGAGGTATCCGAGTCAGATGGTCATGGTCAACCAGTGCGACGGGTTTGGCAGCAAAAGCCATGCATCCAAGCTCCGTGCAAGGGGCACTAAGAGGATGAGTATTTTTGACGTACCAGGTGGGGCTTCGCAGCGGGGGGGAGCAGGTAATAATGGGGGCACAGTTGGAACACAGATGGGGCCCTATCCACCTGGGGGACCTCCGTGGGCCACCCCACCTTCAAGGGTAGTGAGAGCGAACGAGCGAGGAGGTCGGATCTGGGAGGGTGGCGGGGTCTATGACTGGGCCACTGACCTGAGGATCCAATCGACTAGCTGTGAGGGGTGTGGGGGAGACGGAAGTTTCCAGTCCAACCTTGCGCTCACGGCGGCCCGGGAAAGCATAGCGGACATCCGCGTGTCATCCTCAGACTGGGCAAGCAGACCCGAAGGTGGCAGCCCAGATGAGTCATTAGCACCAGATGCCACTGTGAAGCTCTCTGATGTGGATGTGCAGTGGCACAATCATCATCCAGCTTGCGGGGTCCGAATGAGACAACGGCTATGAGGCGAGCCGGTCTTGCATCAGACCCAGACAGAAGCAAACGAGCGTGCTGGGGGGACGGGTGGTTCGTGGGGATTTTACCCAGCAAAATCAGGCACGTTGCTCTCCCCAAATCGCCTTCATCGCCGGCAATGAGTGGCTTTCCCTCGGAAGGGAGAAAGCCGCGATCGCAACGTTGCCATTGCTATGTTCTCGCAATGAGAACATAAACCATTCATAAATGCTGCCTCCGTGTGATCGCAGCACTAATGACCGTCAGGAGCAGAGAGAAGGATATCTATCCAGGATCCAGGAACTACACAGAGGCGGAAAGACATCTTTAAAAAGACGTGTCCGGAAAAGGACGTTCAATGCCTTCTGTGTATTGCTCTTTTGTGAATGAAAATACTCTCTTTTAGAGGTATACACTCTTTTACAGAAGCACTGTCGAAGCGCCCAGGGCCGTGGACAGCACAGTGTACAGAGAGGGAGAAAGCTGCTGGTAACATGCCGTAGATCCAACAGCAATGGTCTGATAGAGGTGAGTGGATCAGTAGTGAGATTGAGCTTGCTGCTGCACAACCGCTCGGCTACGTAGAAAAAATCTGACTGACAGATGCACACCCGCTTCCCTTTATAACATTATGTCCAGGGGCGGGACATGCAAATTCTGTCTGCCAATTTCTCATTGGCCTTTTTTCAAGTTCAGAGGTACACGAGGCTCTCAAGAAAGACCCATTGTGTCACTACATTTGACACAACGTCGAGTGAGTGACTGAAGGGGAACAGCTTTTTTACTCAAATAAATATTTAAACATGCACATAAACATCCACACTCTCAAATCATAGATATGAAGAAATAAAAAAGAAATATCACTTCTTATTTAGTTCTGTTTCCTGTAACCATTAAAAACATGTATAATCGTAACCATTTTCTACCAAAAATACCAGATACTACAGTTAATTTGCACTACAGTAAAACTGTGGTAACAGTAATTTTCATAGCACCACAGAAACACAGTGTTTACAGTTTTTTAGGAAAATTAACATTTAACAATTTAACACTGAAAAAGTTACATACCTCAGCATACTGTTTTCTAGTTGCCCTATAGTTACAATAATTAAATGGTATTTGCAACCTGGTCTCATAGAATCACGTTACTCTAACTACATTTTTGTAAAGTAATTTTTTAAGTCAGTTTCTTTGTGAAATGAACACTAGAGGTGCTAAAATAATTACTTGTATTCACTTTCACACACATCATGAGTAAAATGGCAGATTATCAGTTAATAAACACTTCTTTTTCACCCTCCTCACACAAAGCTATTGTATAACATCTAAACATTTTACTATAGCACACAGCTTGAAGGGCGAATCATTTTTAGATTTGTATTGCATAATCAACTACATTTAAAAGCTTGTTTAAGTGTGATCAAATTGCGTGTTAATTTACTGTTTTGAATACTTGCATAATTTACCCACAGTAGTCATAAAATGTGAAATCAAATTGTCAGTGTCTGTTTACATTAGCCAAGTGCATTCAGCAAACTTGGCCAACCTAATGTCATAGAATCATGTGGCAATAACAACATTTTTGCTAAATGATTTTTACGTGGCTCATCGTACGTGTCATGGCAGTTTCCTGGTGAAATGAACACTAGAAGCGCTACAACAACAATGACTTTTAAAGGTAAAATGGCAGATTATCAATTCATAAACACATTTACGTTTTATCCTGTTTTTCACACAATGATATCTTATGACATATAAACACTTTTACTGTAACACATGACTTGTAAGGCGATACATTTTAACATTTGCATTACATTATCAACTACATTTAAAAGGTTGTTTAAGTGTTTAAATCGCACAGTAGCTCAACAGATAGAGTGTTGCACTTGTGATGCAGAGGACCGGAAAATGAGTCCTGAAGAGCACACGAGTCGACACGTGAGCATAATGTCATAGAAGCACCACAAAATGATGTGGTTGTTTCAGTAAATGTGTTTTTCATCTCACATTTAGATATAGGGAGGTCAATTTTGCATGACTAAATTACAATGACATTAACCTTAATTACCTCATCTATGTTGAAGAATATTTAACTTGCTTTTAGTCTTTAATCTCCCATGATATATGTAATAAACCATGTAATGTCATTTTGAAAAAGAATGTGCCACAGTGCTGTAATTTTAATTAAATCAGGCTCACTATAGGAATTATGCAAATTAGGTAATGATACAAACACTTGCAGAATTGGGTCTTTTTGTACAATCTGATCACAATGCAGTGAAACTGTTGCATGTTGGTTGCTGCTGTTCATGAACTGCTCACGCAAGATGTGTGGAACAGACTTAATGTAGTATATTTTAATAATAGACTGATGAAACCCTGAGGCCCCTTTAGACCCACATTAATGTAGATTTATCTCTTTTTGCATCTCACTCCATTCCTTACTTTCTTTGGAAGCTCCAAAGCATATTAAAGTCCAAATAGATGGATTGACATACTTTATCACACAGGGAAAATTCAACTGCAAAACATCAGCCCATTTAATCCTGCAGCTGCATAACTCCTTACAGAAGAAACAGCCAGAAGAAACAAAATCCAGCCACAGCTTCTTTGTCTTCACGTTCAGCTCTAAAATGAAGAAAAAAAGAAAGAAAAAAAGACAATGAAGAAACACAGAGCAAAAAGAAAGTGCAAAAAAGCTTCGTTCATTTTCTTGTTTTCCCTCTTTCCTCCCCATCTATCTTAAATGAACAGCTTTCCCAGAAAGGACATTTATGTCAACATTTACTCACCCTCATGTCGTTCCTAACCTGTATGACTTTCTTCTGTGGAACAAAAAATTAGAAATTTTGATGAACATTCAAGCTGCTCTTTTCCTTTGTTTTCTATTAAAATAAATTCTAAACATTGTTTATAAACAAAAAATCCCAAACAGTTTCTCCAAATCTCCCCACCCACTGGGTGCTAAATTCCAAGTCTCTTATATAGTCATATGGTAGATTTGTGTGGGCAACAGACTGAGATTTACATTGTTATTCACTGATAATATTTCCCTCCTTTAAAGTTCTCAAATCTCATTTGCGCATATTCAAAGCTGACACCTCTCCATCATTTATGAGACCAATGCATTGAGTGTCAAACCTGCATCTTCAATAGTTTGAAAATGTTAAAACACAAATGAGATTTGAGAGCCACGGTACTGCAGAGTGGAAAATATTCTGAGATTATTTTATACTAGGGCTATCGATTTAATGCATTCATTTACTGATTAATTTAGGTATTTCCTTCCATCGAAGCAATTCGTGATTGAAATACATGTAACAACTTTTTTAAAGATCTGCATCATCAAGGGGCACTCAGCCCGCCTCAAAAATCCCCACAAGCAGCGCAGCCACGGAATGAGAGCCGAACACACAGGACCAATGTTGACAGAAGCACAACAGAATGCAGAGATTTCGAGATGTGATTTTTAGTTTCAACTACATTGAGTCAACTTGACTCATGTGCTAAAACGCATTGTTCCCCGTCTGTCGCTCTCTCCACGTTGTGTCGGAGAAACGACACTAGGGTCTCTCTTGAGCACCGAATATACCTCTTATCCATGAAAAAAGGCCAATGAGAAGTTGGCAGTCAGTATTTTCTTATAAAGGCGGGGCAAATACTAGAGTTCATTCAGAAATTTTCTTCGGAGCCGATGGTTGTGCATGCTGTTCGCGTGAGATCACACCAGTTCCAGTATTCCTCTGACGCTCTGCATGCTGTTGGATTGAGGGCGCATTACAGCGGCGATTTTCTCCTTCTTGCATGGCAGTGCAATTGCCCCTGGGTGCTTCGACAGTGCAGAAACCCAAACTCTAAGAGAGTTGTTTAAGAGAGTGATTTTCTCTAAAAGAGCAATACACAGCGGCCTTAAACGTCCTTTTCAGGACGCGTCTTTTTAAAGACGTGTTTCCGCCTCTGTGTAGTTCCTGGATGCGGTTGATTTCTCCCCACCTCCGATAGTCATAAAAGCTGCCTGGCGTACCTGGGTTGCGATTACACGTAGGCAGCGTTTTTATGAATGGTCTATGTTTTCAGGGCGAGAACATAGCCATGATATGCGGTCGTAGGCTTTCTTTTGTCATGAGAGAAAGTCACTTCAGCTCCCTCCCGCGCCTCGCCTCTTTCCCATGGGATTGGGGCAGGTGCCGCGGGCGATGAAGGCGATTTGGGGACAAAGACGGGCTGTGTTGGCCGGGTAAAACCCCGCGAGCCTCCTGCCTCCCCGGTACGCTTGCTGGCTTCCGTCCAAGCTCGGGATGAGCGTTTTCTCTCCAATAAGGTTATGTTCTCAGTGCGAGAACATAGCTGTGGCAGCATTGCGGTCGGGGCTTTCTTTTGTCATGAGAGAAAGCCACTTCAGCCGCCCCCTGCCTCTTTCCCACGGGATTGAGGCAGGCACCGCAGGCGATGAAGGCAATTTGGGGACAAAGACAGGCTGTGTTCGCCGGGTAAAACCCCGCAAACCACCCGCCTCCCCAGCACGCTTGCTTGCTCCCATCTACTCGAGATGAGTGCGGCCCGCTTCACGGCCGGCCTGCCGGTCCCTTGAGCTCCCGGGATTGGATGACGATAATCACCGCTGCATCGGAGAGCGTTACAGCGCCGTCTGATGTTGATGACTCGTCTGCGCCGCCACCTTCGGGTCTGCGTGCCCAGACTGAGCCTGATGCACAGAGGTCCGATATGCTTCCCCGGGTACCACGAGCGCGAGGCTGAAAAATCCCATCCACCTCCCCCTCACGGCTACTTGATTGGTTCCACGGGCATGTGCGCCGCTCACAGCCGCGCCCCATCCCCCGGATACTTTCTTCCCAGACGTGTATGACGAGCTGAGCAAGCCAAGCTTCCTTGCTCCTCCGCTCTCACTACCCTCGGCGGTAGAGCGGTCCCAGACCACTCCCCCCCTGCACGCCATGGCCCCCTCCTGCAGTCCACCGGGCCAAGGCTCCAGAATTTGCACTTGGGTAGTCCTGTTCTTAACGTGCTGCAGGAACTGCACTCAAACAGGTGATGGCCACCCTCGTGGTCCAGAAACGCAACACATGGACTGGACCTGGTCGCAGTAGAGGAGGTAGACAAAGCACGCTTTCTCAAACGCTCCCGTCTCCCAGCTCCATCCATTCGGCTACACCACCTGACGACTCTACCCAGCAGCCCTCAGTGGTGAAGAAACAGACGGAGGCTATTTCACACATCCTGCCCTGCCGCAAAACATGCCACCATGGGCCATGCCCTGTCTGCTCGCCGAGGGCGTCCTCCTGCGGCTTTCAAGGAAGAAAGAAAACTGGTGCTCTGCCTCAACAAACATGGGCCCAGCTCTCAGCCCCGGTGTCGAGCTCCCTGCAGAAGATGGATGCCCCCTCATCTCACGGACCCCCTCGAGGACCCGGAAGGCTCCCAGGCGCTCCTGAGATGACCGACCCAGAGACCGAGACATTAGCTCCGGAGCTGGTAAGACCACTCCGTTCCCCGGTGGGGGGCCGGGAGGAGAATCTTTTGTTGAATTAATTTCATTGCCACACCCCCTAACGAGGGCTGCGGTACTCACATTCTCATTAATAGAGCCATTTCCTTTTTGTCTCTGGGTCACCTGGCCCGCAAATGCCGTTCTCACGGTACTCTGCCGCCAGGCCTCAACAGTTACGGCGCGCTGAACGCGGCCCCAGATCCGCCTTTAGCCCCACGACTGTTTCCCGGCTGGCTGGTTCTGACGAGTCCAGAGGACACCATTACAGGACCTTCTCCTCAGTCACTAACCCGCCCCCTGCCGGATGTGCGGAGCAAGGTAAGTGCTTCGAGTCTTTTCTCAGCACCAGAGCCTCGGGACGCGTCCTCGCCACCCGACGGCGTACTACCTGCTCCGCCCCGCTGCGAAGCCCCGCCGGGTACGTAAAAAATACTCGTCCCTTTGGTGCCCCTAGCACGGAGATTGGATGCCTGGCTTTCACTTCCCAACCCGTCTCGCTGGCTGGCCCGGACCATCCGACTCGGTTACGCAATTCAGTTTGCCAGGCCCCCGCCCCCCTTCGTGGGAGTCTGCTTTACCGCATTGAATCAGTTGGACTCAGGGCCAGTTAAGACTGCCCTGCTGATTGTGCTCGATTCCATCAAGAGGGTCAGGGACCTGCAAGCGTTCTCTGTTAGCAACACTTGCCTG
Source organism: Xyrauchen texanus (assembly GCF_025860055.1). Taxonomy (NCBI): domain Eukaryota; kingdom Metazoa; phylum Chordata; class Actinopteri; order Cypriniformes; family Catostomidae; genus Xyrauchen; species Xyrauchen texanus. The sequence continues at coordinate 40,374,929 of NC_068300.1, read as the reverse complement.
GAGTTCGGTCCGGCATACACTCATGTGATCCTAAGACCGCGACCGGGCTATGTGCCCAAGGTTCCTACCACAAGAGAAATCTGAAGAAACTGCTATCTACCATTTAAAATATTATATATATATAATATTTTAAATGGTAGATAGCAGTTTCTTCAGATTTCTCTTTAGTAAATTCTAAAATTTTTGAAAAATCAAGCACTTCTGCGAAAAAAAATGATAAGCAGAGTTAGGGAAAAAAATATACTTTGAAAAAAAATTCAAGCAGTAAAGAAAAGTTTCTAAATAAGAAACATTATGATTTATGTTTTTTTTTCTTTCTTTTTTTTTTTTTTACTAATGTTAGATATTTTTAAGGTTAATTACACTTATTTCATTATTGTTATTTTTTCATTACTTTTTAATTTTACTTCTATAAAAACTTTTGCCTGAAAGAACACAGCACGATCGGATGTCTTACATATGATTTACAGGTGGTCGGGAGCAGGTGTAAATTTAGTACATACCGACTAACATTTTGAAAATATGAAAACTATCATAAATCATAGAATTTCCGTTAGAACAGCTTTAGAAACTATTTACACAAAAACATGTTCTGCTCGTGTTTCACGAATGAGGTTCACTGTATAGAAAAAAAGTAGCCTGAATGTTTTGTTAGATAACTCCTTTTGTGTTCCACTGAAGAAAAAAAGTCATAAAAAAGGGTTCTGGAACAAGATGAGGGTAAATTAAGAAAGAATTTTAATTTTTGAGTGAACTAATCCTTTTAAAAGAATCAAAAGCGCATTAAAGTTTACTTTGCAATTCATTAAAGCTCTCAGGGATAAAACTATTGAAGTTTGGCACAGCCTTTAAGATATTAGTTAATGTCCAAAACCCCTTGTGAGCAAAACATGCCTTTGTTTCAAAAGTCCATCTCACAGGGCTGGTGTGATTTTCACCTTCGTCTCCACAGTCTTTCTGCAATTCATGTTTATTTTGTAGCATGATGGGAAATTCTGTCCTGTCATTTAAACCCAAATCAAACAATGCATTGTAGTTTGCGCACCCTCTGAGGCATATTTCCACTCCATATCCCACCACATCATTTCCATTTTTTATATTTACTGTTTCCACATCCGTCTTTATGACATAATGTGTATCATATCAGAGTGTTCATATTAGTGTTGGATGTTTACCGAACCACTTTGTATTCTAGTGTGTTGGATGTTGATGTGACTGCCTTGCATTTGGTTGTTAATAACAAAATGGATTCAATAAGAGACAATAAACGATTCAATATTGTCAGCTGGAAAAAATGCCTAAAACCAGCCTAAGATGGTTTGCTGGTCTTCAAGCCTGGTCAGGCTCTCCTGTTTGCTAGTTTTAGATGACGTTTTTTCATCACTTTTCAGCTAGTAAGGCTTCAGACTAGCTGAAGACCATCGTAAAGCAGCTAAGATCAAACCAGCTTTTTATCAGCAGGGTTGCCATAGTTTGGGTTGCCCCCAGTTAAAACCAGCCTAAGGTTGTTTTTATTCTGCATTTATTTAGGAGTTTGTTTACGCACATGCATAAAGAGGTGTTTATCTTTGCAGTGTGTGTGTGTTCAGTGGATTTAAACATCTGGTAATGATTGTGCAGAAGTGTGTGTGTGTGTGTGTGTGTGTGTGTGTGTGTAAGGCGGGGGGGGGGGTTAACAACAGAAGCTGTATTGTGTTGCGTGTAATTTCTGCTTTGCATTGGGCTCATTTTTGGCTCTTTGTTTAAGGGTGTGCTTAATGTCTGACATACTTTCTCGTCATGCTTTCAGAAATTACTTGCACCATCACAGCCTATTAAATAAAACAATGGTTATAATAACTGTCATTAATAACAAGCATTATAGGATTCTACAGTGCTTAATAGATCATTACTGACAATAAATTGAACCCCTTGAACAATCTCGCTGTCTGAGCGCAGCTTAAAAATACCCCACAAATCACCCATATTTTTCATAATTTCATCTTGAAATATGGAACAATCCAATATTTTTGGAGATGGGTGGCAACTCTTGTTGTAGGCAAATGATAATCTTTTCACAAATAAACAATATATTGCCTTCTGAAACCACTTTTTGTATTCCCTAATTAATGCTGTACTTGTCTGCCACAATAATTTAAATTCTAATGATCTGAATTGTTGGACTCATGTGACGCCATAAGAGGGTCAGACGAGCAAACGAAGATCTTTATGCAATTTGCTAGTTTTTAATGATTTTTATGTCATAAACTGGTGACATTTGATACACCCTGCTACATATCTGTTCTTTGAAGTCAACATTGAAAAGAATTCAAAATCCTCGGGATCTGGAGATATTAAAATACACATAACTTGCTCAAGCAGAAACCTCAGACAGGCCCGCAGACCAGGGACTCGGTTTGGACGGTGTGGCGGGAGAAATCCAATGCCAAATGGCGAAAATGTCTGTAATGCTGCCAAAAGTCGTTGCTAACTTAGAGGATCTTGCTGTAATATGTTGTTTGATTATTGCGATGGAAACGATTAGCTGGAGTTATCGGAGAGGGAATTAGCTGCTTATCCGCTAGCGACCAAAGTAGATTTGCAACACGTTTTGGACAAACTGGAGGATTTGGAGAATCGTAGCCGGCGAAATAACGTCTGAATTGTTGGAATTCCTCAACATGAAGAAGGCAGAGATAGGAAGAGAATCCTAAATGAGCTCTTCCCGAGTCCGCTCGACATAATAGGCCATAAGATGAAAATCAAGCAAGCTCACAGAGTCCCGGCTTGGAGATTGGCTAAGAGACAGGCCTGATCAATTCTGGCCAAATTTCTGAGATCATCCGATAAAGATCTCAAGTTGCGCAAGGCGAGAAGCAAAGGAAAGCTTTCTTGGAAAAATCACAGCATTTTCTTGTTCCCAGATTTTGCAAATTCGACAAGAGAGAAACGTGATTGATTCAAGGAATGCAAGAAACTCTTACATCAACGGAAGATCACCTTTGCTCTGATGTTTCTGGCCAAAGTGAGAATAGATACTAAGGATGGCCGCAAAATATTTACATGTATTGAGGGCAGTGGTGGCTTAGCGGTTAAGGCTCTGGGTTACTGACCAGAAGGTCCAGCACTGCCAAGATGCCACTGTAGCCCTTGACCCTTTCTGCTCCAGGGGTGCTGTATCATGGGTGACCCTGTACTCTGACCCCAGCTTAGCTGGGATGTGTGAAAAAAAACAAATTTCACTGTATATATGCCAATAATGTGTGACCAAAATAAAGGCTTCTATTCTGGGTTTGACTGTTGCACTAATGTTGGAATGTGGTCTTTATAATTTTATTTTTGACACACAATCTATTTTTTCGAATATGTCAAAATGTCAAATGTTAATATGAGTGGATTGTCCTTCTCTACGTGGAATGTGAATGGGTTGGTTCACCCCATAAAAAGAAGGAAGGTTATTTATTTTATAAATGTAAGAAATATGATATAGTGTTTCTTCAAGAAACACATCTTTCCCCGCAGGAATCTTAAAACTTTGGGAAGATATGGGGTGGACATGTTTTCTTTAGTGCTGGCTCAAGTAAGAACAGGGGGGGGTCATTATATTGATAAGTAAAAATCTACAATTCAAATGTCTCAAACAGATTATAGATAAATTAGGAAGAGTCATTATTGTTTTAGCAGAAATGAATGGGCAAAAGTTGATTTTGGCTAATATTTACGCACCTAACGCTGATGATTTTTTATAGATCTTGAAGGGATGTTGCAAGCCACTGGCACCCCTCACGATATAACAATTGGGAGGAGACTTTAATCTATTGAGTCTTGATCATAGTGAAGCTCCCAAGAGCAACACTGATGCTTCACAGGATGTGTAAAAATCTTTTTCTTACAGATATTTGGAGACTTTTGAACGCATCTGGTAGGGACTATACATTTTTTTCATCAGTCCATAAAATGTATTCTAGAGTATTTTTTTTTTTTTATAAGTCTCTCATTTTATCTGTTGCTGATTGCTCAATTGGAAACATCTTAGTCTCAGATCACAACCTAGTGTTGCCACGTATGGAGAAAAATAAATCATATAGTTGCCACTTTAATGTATCCCTTTTGCAAAATCCTGAGCAAGGCTCTGGGGCCAGATGGCTTTGCCAATTAATTTTTTCAAATCTTATGCTACAGTACTGGCTCCACTTTTGTTAGAAGATTATACACAATCATTAAAGAATGGAAAGCTTCCCCCAACCATGACACAATCCCAAATCAGTCTGATTCTTAAAAGGACAAAGATCCAAGTGAGTGTAAGATTTACCATCCAATTTCCCTGATCCAGATAGATGTTAACATTTTGTCCAAAATTCTTGCTTAACGATTAAGTAAAGTTATGACATCTCATATATATAGATCAGGTGGTGTTTATGGGGTTATGGTAGAAAGGGATTATCTTTTTAAGATTTTGGAAATGTACGGGATCAGGAATGCTTTTATTGAATGGATTAAGTTACTTTATGGACACCCGTTAGCGGTGGCAAATCTTTTTTTATTAATTTCAAATTATTTTACTCTGGATTGGGGCACCCAGCAGGGTTTCCATCTTTCCCAATTATTGTTCTGTCTTGCCCACCATTAGCAGCCACAATAAGAAAGATGATTTTCCAGGGGTGACAGCGAGAGGTATGCCGCATACGCATCTGCTTTACGCAGATGATATTTTATTATTCATCTCCAACCATACTAGTTCTATGCCTCACCTTGTTTGTAATTTGTTGCTAGTGAAATGCCAAATGTGGACCTCTGTGTCTTGAGTTGAACTAAAATCTATGTAGATGAATGTGTGTCTGGTGGCTAATTGCAATCTCTTTGTTTATTTCAGGTGCTGAAGGCCCGGGGTAGGGAGGCTAGCTTTCCTTGCCCTTTGGTGGTGGTGTTTCCCCTAACAGAGTGTTTTGCCGCTGGCAAACACTTCTCCCTCACGTAGTGTGTGTGAGTGTGATTGTGTGAAGTGTAATTGGGTGAGTGGTGTGGTCTTAGGATACTCACTTCTCAGCTGGCCACCCTACTGGTAAGCCTCAGCTCATATGTCCTTTTCATTTTGTTTTAGGGTTTCTATTTTGTTGTTCCATTGAGCCGGTCTAAATGAATGTTTGCACCACTGTCACTTTAACAGTTTTATATATTTATTGTCTGTGAAATAAAAGTCTATTTGTTTTGATACCCACGTCGTCTCCTGCCTTGTGCGGTAACGAATCTGTGTGCCCTATTTTTGGGTAGTAACTTCCCTGTTCACAGAAACGGGGTGGTGTTGTATGTTTTTCTATCTTGCTCATTTTGTAGTACTAGTGTTACCTTTACCATCCACTGCACCGCCACACTTGTGATGTATTAGTCCTCTTTTGTAAGTCACTTTGGATAAAAGCGTCTACCAAATTAATAAATGTAAAGGTTTAGGTTTAAGGTTTAGGGTAGGGGGGTCGGTTTGTTGATTTAAAACTTGAATAAACTTAAAAAAAAAAAATCTGTTTGGGATAACATTTAACTCACTTTTAGTGACACATAGTGGACATTTGACCTCAGAACTGCTGCAATACATGTAATGAACAATATAATATGATTTTGAAAACATTTTCCCACAATCTTGTAATTTTAATGTCTTTTGTTGGCATAGGCTATTTTATAACTCCGCCCACTATTTCTTAGATAATTTATCCTTAAGATACATTCAATTCAACTCGGAAAGTCTGAATTTTCAACTTCCTACAAGAAGTGCAACGGAATGCCACTTATAATCGGACTTCCATCTTGGAAAGACATGTGGAAATCTGATTTTGCTGAGATGCAGATGCGTGAATTCACACAAATGAAATATCCTGCATCTGACTTTAAATGCAACGTAGCTGTCACAATCACAGACACTGTAAACTCCCTCTCCAACCATCAGAGGGTGCCATCGCCTGAATATTGACTCTCTCTTCACACTACATTTCCCTACAGCCCCAGTTCTGACTCTAATCACCATGTTCAGCTGTTTCTCATCTACTAGGCTATTTAGCTGCACTGCATGCAGCTATCAGTGCGAAGTCTTGTTTTGCTACTGTGAACATTTCTGAGCATTTATTCCTGTGACTGCCTGATTGCTTGTGACCCTGCCTATTTTGGTTTTCTCCCTGTCTGCTGCCTGCCCTGATCTTCTGCCTGGTATTGTTCTACGATTTAGCCCTGTCCTCACTGCTCTTTCTGCTGGTTCCGACCCTTGCCTGTTTGACTACTCTTTTCATTAAACTAGGCTGCAAATAGATCTCTCTGACTCAGATCGTTCACAACAGAAGACTTCGCCAACTCACGATCCAGCAGCTATATCAACCTTGAACGCAGCCTTCTCTGCCCAAGCGGGTCAACTCGCTGCCCATCATCAGCAATTGGGTCATCTCACCTCTTTAACGGAGGAATTGGTCAAAGCAATACGAGGGCTTCAAACGTCGTCATCCGAGCAGTCGCCCAACCAAGCCTCGACCACTGTTGCCCATCCTGCAGTACCTCCACCTACCACGAGTCCTCGTCTCGCACATCCAGAAAAGTTTGACGGAGATCCTGGCAAGTGTAAGGGGTTCATTCTCCAATGCTCTTTATTCATTGCGCAACAACCCACGATGTTTTCCACCGAAGCTGGTAAGATTGCCTTTGTCTGCTCGTTACTCACTGGGAGGGCATTGGATTGGATAACGGCAGTATGGAAGGATGACGGAACTGCATTTCCGTCATTCGAGGTGTTCCTCCAACGCTTTCGTGAGGTCTTCGAACATTCAAAGGATGGGAAGGGTGCTGGCGATCGCCTGCTTGAACTGACGCAGGGCAAAGTTACTGCGGCTGAGTATGCTCTTACTTTTCGCACCCTCGCCGCGCAGACTTCCTGGAATAACGACACGCTCAAAGTGGTCTTCCGAAGAGGCTTGAATCATGAACTACAGTCTGAGTTAGCTTGTCGTGATGAAGGTAAAGACCTCGACCAGTTCATAAACCTCACCATTCAAATTGACAACCTCATACGATCTCGCAGAGCGAACCACCGCACTATTCCTGCTCCTCGCAACGTCCAAATTCCCAGAGCTACAATCCCCACTCGCACTGAAGAACCCGAGCCAATGCAGATCAACGCTTACCATCTGTCCGCAGAGGAGAGAGACCGAAGGATCCATCATCACCTGTGTATGTACTGTGGCGAGGTCGGTCATCTTCGTATTTCCTGTCCATCCAGACCACGTCTAACAGCATCACGACCGGTGAGTCTTAATGTCGATGCATTAAACCCCAACTCATGTGTATCTGTGCCCGTTGTGATCACTGCCAACGGCCAGCAGATTACCACCGGTGCTCTAGTGGACTCCGGAGCCGCCGGAAATTTCATATCTGCAGATTTTGCTCGGCAACATAACATAACATTAATCCGTTGCCCCTCTTCTCTCACAGTCGAAGCCATCGATGGACGGCCACTAGGCTCAGGTCACGTTTCTCACATCACCCAGGAACTCCATCTACAAACTGGGGCACTCCATCATGAAATCATACAATTTTATGTCTTCCACGCTCCGCACACACCTGTGATCCTAGGCCTACCCTGGCTTCGCAAACACGACCCACAAATTTCCTGGAGAACCAACCAGATTGTCCGCTGGAGCGATTCATGCCACTCCAAATGCCTCGTCCAGGTCGCTCTATCACCCGTCCGAGCGATAACCTTACCCGTGGGGAGATCGAACACGAACAACCTCCCTTCCAAATATCACGATCTGTCAGAAGCCTTCAGCAAAATAAATGCCTCTGAACTCCCACCTCATCGTGCCGGTGACTGCGCCATTGACTTGCTACCAGGGTCCACACCTCCCAAGGGTCGTATATTTCCCCTCTCCCAACCTGAATCCGATTCCATGAGGAAATATATTGAGGAGGAACTCACAAAGGGCTTCATTCGACCTTCCACATCTCCGGTGTCTGCCGGTTTCTTCTTTGTACAGAAGAATGACGGAGGACTCCGACCCTGCATTGACTATCGTGCCCTGAACAACATTACAGTCAAGTTTCGCTACCCACTCCCCTTGGTACCAGCCGCCCTGGAGTTGCTCCGCACTGCGAGGTACTACACCAAGCTTGACTTGCGCAGTGCGTACAATCTCATCCGTATCCGGGAGGGGGACAAGTGGAAGACGGCCTTCTCTACCAGCACAGGGCACTATGAATATTTGGTCATGCCTTTTGGCCTGGCGAACAGTCCTTCCATTTTCCAGTCATTCATAAACGACGTGTTCAGAGACATGCTCCAAAGAACAGTTATAGTATACATCGACGACATCTTGATTTACTCTGACACCCTGACTGACCATGTGCAGCACGTTCGAGCCGTCCTCCAGAGGCTCATCCAGCACCAGCTATACGCGAAACTGGAGAAGTGCGAGTTCCATCAGACTTCCACTACCTTCCTGGGGTACGTCATTAGCGCAGAAGGAGTAGCCATGGACGAGGGCAAGGTCAGAGCAGTTCTAGAATGGCCACGACCTACCACCCTGAAAGAACTACAGCACTTCCTCGGATTTGCCAACTTCTATCGCCGCTTCATAAGAAACTTCAGTTCCGTGGCAAGCCCATTCACATCCCTGGTGAAGAAAGGAACACATCGTCTTCCATGGAATGAGTTGGCCACCCAAGCCTTTAATCAGCTCAAGCAACGTTTCACCACAGCACCCATCCTGCGTCATCCTGACCCTGAATTACCATTCGTGGTCGAAGTGGACGCTTCCAATACCGGCTTAGGAGCCGTTCACTCTCAACGTCAGGGGTCACCGCCCAAGTTGCATCCCTGTGCGTTTTACTCCCGCAAACTAAATACTGCCGAAAGGAATTACGATGTGGGAGATCGAGAACTTCTAGCCATGAAGGCCGCCTTTGAAGAGTGGCGGCATTGGTTAGAGGGTGCTATTCACTCCTTTACCGTTTTACCGACCACAAGAACCTGGAGTACCTACGTTCCGCCAAGAGACTGAACCCCAGACAAGCTCGCTGGTCACTGTTCTGTACCCGATTCCACTTCACAGTCACCTATCGTCCAGGTTCCAAGAACACCAAGGCAGATGCCCTATCACGTCAATCTGACCCCGAGTTCACATCACAAGACCTCAAGACAATTCTGGCTCCAGACCTCATTGTCGCTCCCATTCAGTGGGACGTTGAAACCGAGATCGAGCAGATCAACTCCCGCTCTGAGATCCCATCCGCCTGTCCACCCAACCGGGTCTATGTCCCCGATACGCTCCGGGATCAGGTCCTGGAGCATGTTCATACTCTTCCCAGCTCTGGACATCCGGAATTACTACTACCATCCAGCTGCTACTGAAATCGCTACTGGTGGCCCTCTTTGGCCCAAGACACCACTGCCTTTGTCCGACACTGCCAAATCTGCAATACTCAAAAATCATCACGCCAACTACCTGCCGGTCTGTTACAACCTCTTCCCATTCCACAACGCCCTTGGTCACACATAGCCATTGACTTCATTACCGATCTGCCTGTCTCCAAGGGTAACACCGCCATCCTTACCGTTGTGGACAAGTTCTCCAAGGCCTGCCGCCTGATACCCCTGCCTAAGCTTCCTACTGCTTTACAAACAGCAGAGCACCTCTGCAACCTGGTCTTCCGATTTTACGGCCTACCCGAGGACATCGTCTCCGACAGAGGACCCCAATTCACGTCTCAAGTCTGGTCAGCCTTCTTCAAGACCCTTCAGATCAACGTCAGTCTCACTTCAGGGTATCATCCTCAATCAAACGGGCAGGCCGAACGCATGAATCAAGAGGTCATACGATTCCTACGCTCCTACTGTCATCAACATCAGGAGGACTGGAGTCGCTATTTGATGTGGGCAGAGTATGCCCAGAACTCCATCCAAAAGCATTCCACCGGCATGACCCCTTTCCAGTGTATCCTGGGGTTTCAACCGCCCCTCTTTCCATGGTCAGGAGAACCCACGAACGTCCCGGCCGTGAATGACTGGTTACAACGCAGTGAAGACACATGGAATCAGGCCCATACTCACCTTCAACGAGCTGTTCATTGCCAGAGAGAGCAAGCCGATCGACGTCGTCGTCCAGGTCCGGTGTACCACCCTGGCCAGTGGGTCTGGTTATCCACCAGAGACCTACGCCTGCGGCTCCCCTGTAAAAAGCTCAGTCCCAGGTATGTCGGTCCATTTCAAATAACAAGACAAATCACACCAGTCTCTTTCCGTCTTGCCCTGCCTAACCATTACCGTATTGCTCCCACCTTCCATGTCTCACTGCTCAAACCCGCTGATGGTCCCAACGAGAGGGAGGAGGAGAGGTCCCAGGAGCAGCGCCCCCAACCCATTCTAGTGGAGGGCGAGGAGGCCTATCGAGTCCAGGAACTCCTAGACTCCAGGCGTCGGGGCAGCACCCTACAGTACCTGGTCGATTGGGAGGGATACGGACCAGAGGAGCGTTCATGGGTTAATGCCACGGACATTCTGGACCCTGGTCTAATTACTGACTTCCATCACGCCCATCCCAACAGACCTGCTCCCCGACCACGTGGGAGACCCTGACGCCGTCAGCCACCTCACGCCAGGAGTCGCTCGCAGGGGGGGGGCTCTGTCACAATCACAGACTCTGTAAACTCCCTCTCCAACCATCAGAGGGCGCATCGCCTGAATATTGACTCTCTCTTCACACTACATTTCCCTACAGCCCCAGTTCTGACTCTAATCACCATGTTCAGCTGTTTCTCATCTACTAGGCTATTTAGCTGCACTGCATGCAGCTATCAGTGCGAAGTCTTGTTTTGCTACTGTGAACATTTCTGAGCATTTATTCCTGTGACTGCCTGATTGCTTGTGACCCTGCCTATTTTGGTTTTCTCCCTGTCTGCTGCCTGCCCTGATCTTCTGCCTGGTATTGTTCTATGATTTAGCCCTGTCCTCACTGCTCTTTCTGCTGGTTCCGACCCTTGCCTGTTTGACTACTCTTTTCATTAAACTAAGCTGCAAATGGATCTCTCTGACTCAGATCGTTCACAACAGTAGCATTAGTACAAATATTAATTCTATTTGCACCGTGAATAGCATCATTATTTGCACTTAAAGCTACACTATGTAAGATTAATTTTGTTAGAAATTTAAAAAAAAATAATTAATGAGCAAGTACATAAATAATCCATCTTCCAAGCCATGTTGTGATGAAGAATGATTTATATTTAAGAGCTGTCGTGACGGATTTGGTTGCAAAATGCATACTTTAATAATTCGTCCATACGTGTTTCCATAAAGAAAAGAAGGTCCAGCTACTACAGCATGTGTATATGGGTGGTGATAGGTGTGGTAGTAGTTTGAAGCTGAAAGCTTGTAGCCACAACAAATGAGCAACATTGTATTTGACACACATTGCTGGTCTTGCTGTGCACTAAACATAACAAATATTTATATGACCTTCAAAAACCTCCACATTCTAGTTTAGAAACCTTTAGTTTAGTTATTCTCCTTAGTTTTTGCTTTGATGAATGACGCAAGTGACAAAACAATGTGTTTAATTTTACAAGCATTTCTAATCCAAGGATTGATTTGGATACATTTTGGGGTTTAATTGTGGTTGTGGTAGCGGTTAGCTGCAGGCATGGGTTGTTCTCATTTTCTACTTGTGTGATTTCTAACCACAGTAATGAAAATGGTACTCCATGCAGCGTGGAAAGAGAAAAATCAGACACACGGTATTTACATGCCTGAAAAATATAGTGCCACCCTATTTATATCTGAGGGTCTTTGGAAGCAGGAGCAGGTAGAGTGACCAGTCAGTGGACTTCATGTGTGTGAATTAATGACTGCAGTCCGAACTGCTGGTCACAAACTTTTTTATATATTTTATTAACACATATGTAGAGAGAGAAAGTGGAAAGAGTTAGTGAGCAGTCCAGAGCAGGACATTTGCAAACCTGTCTTAATTATGGAATGTAGGATTTGTCATGTGTTTCGTATGTTAAATAAAGATAAAAGAAAACTGTCCTTGAAAAGCCAAGCAAAGATTGTTGCTGTGGGCAATGATAATAAGTGAGACGGGTCAGTTTGATTACAAGAAAATAATTTTATGTATGTATGTATTTTAAAAGGGCAAATGTGGCTTACATTTACATTGTTGGAGCTGAGGCTCAATAGCGCATGAGTTCTTGACATTACTGTATAGGGTACTACTATAGGGACACATGTTTGAGCATGGCCTGATCCAATTCCCCCTTTCTCTTCCAATTATCTTACTGTTGTGTGATAAAAACTCATACACCTATAAATAAAATTATTTTTTTAGGAAGAAATATTAAAATTTCTTCCTAAAAAAAACATTCTGGTGCAACCAGGAAAAAAGGCTCTGTGTGTGCCAAGAGAAAACAGAGTGTGCAAGAACTGAAGTACAGTATAGTGATATGTACTATTAACAACCTTTGCATGAATTTAGCAAATTCATTTTATTTTATTATGACTTCACTATTTTAATCAATGGAGTAGGCTGGCCTGTTAATGTATCCAAATATTGGGCTAAATAAATTTACTCACGAAATCTGAAATCTTTGATATGATTGTTTTTGAGCAATTCATAATTATTTTCCAATATATGCTGAAGACAAATTAAATGGAGGGCCAGTTTTCATAATACATTGGCAAGAAAAAGTATGTGAACCCTTTGGAATTGCCTGCAATTTTTCTTGTTTCATAGGGAAGCGTGACCTGAAAAAATTGAGAACCACTACCTTAACCCAATAGAGATACTGTGTAATGACCTCAAGAAAGCTGTTCACACCAGACATCCTAAGAATATGGTTGAGCTGAAGCAGTTCTGTAAGGAAGAATGGTCCAAAATTCCTTCTGCATGTTGTGCAAGTCTAATCTGCAGCTACCTGTGGTTATTGCTGCCAAAGGAGGACTGACCAGTATTAAATCCAAGGGTTCTCTTACTTTTTCCACACCACTGTGAATTTTTTATTAAATGTGTTCAATAAAACATGAAATATTATAACTGTTTGTGTGTTGTTAGCCTAAGCACATTGTATTTGCCTATATTGTGACTTGAAGATTAATTTTATGACCAATTAATGCAGGAAACCAACTTATTCATAAGAGTTCACATACCTTTTCTTGCCACTGTACATTTTATTTTTAATTTCATTTTTGTTTTCCACTTACATAGCTAGTTTCTTGCACCAAAATGGTCATATTATGGCCTTGTTTGACCAATTCCCTCCCTTGTTATGACCCCTAGAATTAAATATACTTTTTTTTTTTTACTGTCACCAGAGGGACTGTAACAAGTAAACTGTATATATATATATATATACAGTGGATATAAAAAGTCTACACACCCAGGTTCTTGTGATGTAAAAGAATGAGACAAAGATAAATCACGTCAGAACTTTTTCCACCTTTAATGACCTATAATGTGAACATTTCAATTGAAAAACAAACTGAAATCTTTGAGAGAAAAAAAAAAAAAACTCACAATAACCTGGTTGCATAAGTGTGCACACCCTTAAACTAATACTTTGTTGAAGCACCTTTTGATTTTATTACAGCACTCAGTCTTTTTGGACAGGAGTCTATTAGCATGGCACATCCTGACGTGGCAATATTTGCCCACTCTTCTTTGCAAAAGCGCTCCAAATCTGTCAGATTGCGTGTACACTTCTCCTGTGCACAGCCCTCTTCAGATCACCCCACAGATGTTCAGTTGGATTCAGATCTGGGCTCTGGCTGGGACATTCCAAAACTTTCATCTTCTTCTGGTGAAGCCATGCTTTTGTGGATTTGGATGTGTGCTTGTGATTAATCAGAGTCACTTTAAATGATGTCAGGTGTGTAATGACTTCTATTTAACATAAGTTTGAATGTGATTGGTTAATTCTGAACACAGCCACATCCCCAGTTATAAGAGGGTGTGCACACTTATGCAACCAGGTTATTGTAAGGTTTTTGATAGTCATTTTCCCCCCACGAAGATTTCAGTTTGTTTTTCAATTGAAATGTTCACATTATAGGTCACATTAAAAGTGGAAAAAGTTCTGACATGATTTATCTTTGTCTCATTCTTTTACATCACAAAAACCTGGCATTTTAACAGGGGTGTGTAGACTTTTTATATCCACTCTCTCTCTCTCTCTCTATATATATTACAGTTTACTTATTAAAGTTACAGTTACAGTTCTGAAGGTCAGCTTTCTCAGTGTAAAAATAGCGTACAAGCGGGGGTATTTCTCCCTATTTCGTGGTAGCCACACAAGAGTCGATCAATATAGAATCAGTGATGTCCACCACCATTTTTAAACAGTGTGTATCCAATGTGGAAACTCGGTAAGCGCCTCGAGTTCTGTAATCAAACAGTCCTTCGTTTCTCTCAGCTGCAATGAGCCTTAGTCCTGAAATTGTTAATATAAAGCAGTTTAAAACAATGTCCTAGCTTCAGTAATGTAGTGGTAATACGAGTGATCACAGAGCGCTGTTCCCTTTACAAAAGGCTTCACTCTGATGTTGCGCTGCTAAGCGCTACGGGGAACAGCTTTCGCTGTGAGCCGAGCTGAATTATGTGTGGAACACGTCAATGAACATTGACCGGAATTTATAGCCTCGGTTGATGTAATCATTAGATGCACCTGAGGCCAGGCTATAAATGGATACGTCACCAGGTGTCGTCAGAAACTCTTTTTTCAGAGCGATTCTGTTTCTGTGTGTTTCACACACCCTGTCAAAACTTTCTTTCCTCTGTTAGGAGATAGAATCAGTTAGGCAGTGTGCAGTGAACGTTGTTCTATTTTTCTCTTCTGTTTAGAAAATATTATATATATATTTCTAAAAAATATATATATAAAAAAAGAGAGAATGACTGAAAGCCGCAAACGGTGCGTGTTCCCCTCTTCTCGCTCTATAGCTGAAGACGGCACACATCCGTTTTTGCTGTTTGTTTGGGGGTAAGAGCACGCTGCTCTCGCGTTGCAGCAGGGCGGGTGCGAGCACTGCGATTTGCTTTAACAGGCAGAGTGCGTCGTGCTCGCCTCGCTTGCTTCCGGGAGTCAGCACTCATGAAAAGATCGTTCGTGGGGCTCGTGCATGGATTTGGCTGAGGAGCAAGAGACGGGGTGATCCCTTTCTCTCACTCTCTCCCCAAACCCAGCTGGTCCTTCACATGATCTCGAAGCGCGTTCCGACGCTTCTTCGGATCATGAGGTGGATCGCAATTCTCTTCCCGCCTCCGAGCTTTCTGTCCGCGATGAAAAATGTACGGAGGAATTGCTCGATGTTGTTACTCGTGCGGTTGCCAGATTGGACTGGCCACGCGAAAAAGAGACCCCCAAACGCTCCAAATTAGGGGATAGATTTTATCTTCCAGTCTAAGAAAGGGAACGCCTCATGGGTCCCTTCCCTTTCTTTGATAACCTCCATGAAGAGCTTTTTCGCTCATGGAGAACCCCTAAAAAAAAAAAAAAAAAATAATACAATATAGGCTATATATATATATATATATATATATATATATATATATATATATATATATATATATATATATATGTAAAAATATATATATATTTTCTTCCCGTGTTCACATACCCTCGACGTCATTATATTCGACTATCGTGGGTGCTGAGGCACGGGGGTATTCAGTGATGCCGCCGGTCGAAGAGACGCTTGAGGGCTATCTCTCGCCGGGCTCGGCATCGTCACTTAAGAAGCCCTCTCTCCCCTCAAAGCCTTGTAGGACAACCTCCACTTTAGTGGGAAGGGCTTATCAAGCAGCAGGTCAGGCTGGTGCTGCTCTGCACACTATGCTGTTTTTCAGGCGTACCAGGCTGACCTCCTGGACGACCTGAGTGTGGGTGCTGCGCTTGACGAGTAAGCCTCAGACCCACCTTGGTCCTGACTGAAGGGAGGCTCAAAAGCAAAGCGTGGCGAGTCGTGCTCCTCCTCCCAGGGATTGGGGACAGTCTCGCCGCCCTCGCCAGCCCCCGAAGCAAGACCTCAGGACTATAAATTCTAGTAAGAGAAAACCCTGACGGTCTTGCGCCTAGATTAGGGGGTAGCTCCCCTCGGGACGGGGCGCGTGCTTCACTTCACCCCTCCTGGTACCCCCTCGAAGCCCCTCCATTCCCGCCACCTCTTGGTGTTTCGGGTTGCAGAGGCTTCCGTCAAAATTGGGTGTTTTCGCTGTTCCTGCATTTTATTCAGGACGCGAAACACCCGACAACCCCTCAACAGGAAGTGTTAAAATATAATACCCATCTCAGAGATCCTGGCAGCGTGGAAACTTCTGCCGGATATATTCTTTTCTGTGGGTCTTATAAGGGCGTCAGGATTTAATTCTCTCGCCGCTTTTCCGTGTTTCAACGGCGTGTTCTCACTACCGTAAACCGGATTTCTTTTTTTTGTAAAAACTCAATCTCCTGGTTAAAGGGGCCATGGTATGTGTTCCCCTTCCAGAGAGAGAGTTAGGTTATTACACTAAATACTTCCCGTTTCCCATGGAGGGTGAGGGGTGGCATCTGGCTTAGATCTTAAAGCTTGAACTACCCGTGGGTGTTCAAGTCCAAGATGATGCCTGTCAAGACGGTCGTGTCTCAAGCCCTACAACTCGTTTGGCTGGTCACCATCGATCTTATGACGCACTTCTATACTTCATTTAGAAGTTCTGCCACAACATGGAAAGTTCCTGAGGTTCACTTCCGGGGCGAAGTCTTCCAGGGTCAGGTTCTTTCACTCAGCCTAGCCCTTTTTACCCGCACATTCACAATGCATGATGTAGCGCTGGCTCCTTGCGACTCCGGGGCATCTGCATTCTGAATTACGTAGACGACTGGCTGATCCTAGCGCAGTTCCAGGAACTGGCAGTTCAGCACAGGGACATCGTCTTAGCTCATCTGTTTCTCTGGGGTTGAGGCTCAACGCCAAGAAAAGCGTCCTCTCTCCCACTCAGAACACTGTCTATCGGGGCATCGTATGGAGTTCAATCTCAATGCGGGCACAACTGTCTCCCGCTAGGATTGAGTCCATTCAGATCACCCTGAGCAAAGTCAGGCTAGGTCAAGGTTGCACTGTTATCAGTATCAACAATTTCCAGGTCTCAGGGAGAACGCGTCCACGGTGATCCCTCTGGACCTTCTGCTCATGAGACCGCTTTTGTTGTGGCCAAAAGCCAGGGGATTTCTTCCAAGGGCCAAAACCCCTGGGCTAAATAGGGTTACGCGCCTCAGGCTTCGTTCCCTTTTTATGTGGTTCAGACCCCGGTTTCTGCCTTGGGTCCCACTCTAGGTGCGTCTTGTTGTCGCAGACTGCTAACGACAGACGCCTCCCTGACGGGCGGGGTAGCGGCCTTAAGTGGTCGTCCAGCTTAAGGGTATAGGAGGGTCGTCAGCTCGGTTGTCACAGTCTCTGTCTCGGGTTGATGGGTGTATTTCTGGCCCTGAAATACCTCCTCCTGAGGCTGCCATGTCTTGGTGCGGGTGGACAATACAGCGGTAGCCTCTTACATAAATCTTCAAGGAGACCCACGTTCTTGTCAGCTGTATTTCTGACACGTCGGATTCTCCTTAGGGCCCAGGGTAAGCTCCTGTCACTCAGGTCAGTTATATCCCTGGATGCCCGTATACGGGAGCAGATTTACGGTCCAAACAGGAAATACCAACGGGGGAGTTAAGAACTCCACCCTAAGGTAGTAGTTGCCCAGAGTTCGCCAGCAAGGGTTTTTGCCTCTTACTGATAGCACCGCGCTGGCCAAACAGGGCTTGGTTCTCGGAGCTAATCTCTTCCCTCGACGGCTCGCCTTGGGCGATTCCGAACAGGAAGGATCTTCTATCTCAGGCACAGGGCAATATTTCATCCCTGCCCCAAATTGTGGAATCTTTCATGTTTGGCCCCTAAGGGTACCAACTGAGGGACACAGGGCTCTCTCCTGAGGTTATCGAGACCTTTTTAAATGCTGAGCTTTTTCCACTTGGAACAAGTTTGGGTGAGATCTTAGGGCAGAAGAGGACCTCTTCGCCTCTATGAATAGCGCAATGTCTCCTCTACTTCTCCCTGAAATCACCCAGCCCCCTTGGGTCTGGACGTCTTCGCACACATTCATCGAACTTTATGGGCTAGATGCTTTGCTACTCCAGACTCTTATGTCCTTGAGTCGACATCTCAGCCCATACCTAAACAAGTTTGTGATGCGGCAGGTTGTCCTCGCCGCACACATTCATTGGACTTTTTTAGTTTGGATGTTCTGCACTCCGGGCTCTCATGCCCTTGAGTCGACATCTCAGCTCATACCTGAACAAGTTTGTGATGCAGCAGGCTGGTCCTCTCCGCTCACATTCATCAGTTTTTATGACAAGTTTGTGGTGCGATAGGGTTCTCTTCGCACACATTCATCGAACTTTATGGGTTAGATGATTTGCTACTCCGGGCTCTTATGCCATTGAGTCGACATCTCAGCTCATGCCTGAACAAGTTTGTGATGCGGCAGGTTGTCCTCTCCGCACACATTCATCAAATTGAATGGTTTAGATGTTTATGCTACTCCGGGCTCTTATGCCCTTGAGTCGACATCTCAAGCTTATGTCAGAGACCTCTCGCATTTTTGTGAGTACACTGCACAACCGTAGGGGTCCGGACAGCCCCAAGTGCGGCGGCGTGGGTATTACGTTCCCCGTAGCACTTAGCAGCGCAACGTCAAAGTGAAGCCTTTTGTAAAGGGAACGTCTCGGGTTACATGTGTAACCCTTGTTCCCTGAAAAAGGCGGAACGAGATGTTGCGCTGCTTTGCCGCACTGGAACGTCCCAGGACTGCTCTTCAAAAAGAAGTATCTGACGACACCTGTTGACGTATCCATTTATAGCCTGGCCTCAGGTGCATCTAATGATTACATCAACCGAGGCTATAAATTCCGGTCAATGTTCATTGACGTGTTCCACACATAATTCAGCTCGGCTCACAGCGAAAGCTGTTCCCCGTAGCGCTTAGCAGCGCAACATCTCGTTCCGCCTTTTTCAGGGAACAAGGGTTACACATGTAACCCGAGACGTTCTATGTAAACAATGACTAACGGATTCACTTAACATCACCAACTGACAAAAATGAACTTTTGCCACCACCTGCTGGCTAACAAATGTAATTTCAACAATAAAAGCAGTAACTCCTAACAGATATGCACTGCTCTTATGCCTTAGTTTAGAATGGCACGAACACAAGCGGAGTGATAAACAAAGTGAAGCCTCTGAGTGCTGATCCTGTCAGACCATCAGTGCTCATGGAACATCTCACGTCCATTCAGATTTGAGGACCGGAACTAACTGTTATATACAGTCAGGTCCATAAATATTGGGACATCGACACAATTCTAATCTTTTTGGCTCTATACACCACCACAAAGGATTTTAAATGAAACGAACAAGATGTGCTTTAACTGCAGACTTTCAGCTTTAATTTGAGGGTATTTACATCCAAATCAGGTGAACGGTGTAGGAATTACAACAGTTTGTATATGTACCTCCCACTTTTTAAGAGACCAAAAGTAATGGGACAGATTAACAATCATAAATCAAACTTTCACTTTTTAATACTTGGTTGCAAATCCTTTGCAGTCAATTACAGCCTGAAGTCTGGAATGCATAGACATCACCAAACGCTGGGTTTCATCCCTGGTGATGCTCTGCCAGGCCTCTACTGCAACTGTCTTCAGTTCCTGCTTGTTCTTGGGGCAGTTTCCCTTCAGTTTTGTCTTCAGCAAGTGAAATGTATGCTCAATCGGATTCATGTCAGGTGACTGACTTGGCCATTGCATAACATTCCACTTCTTTCCCTTAAAAAACTCTTTGGTTGCTTTCGCAGTATGCTTAGGGTCATTGTCCATCTGTACTGTGAAGTGCCGTCCAATGAGTTCTGAAGCATTTGGCTGAATATGAGCAGATAATATTGCCCGAAACACTTCAGAATTCATCCTGCTGCTTTTGTCAGCAGTCACATCATCAATAAATACAAGAGAACCAGACCAATGGCAGCCATACATGCCCACGCCATGACACTACCACCACCATGCTTCACTGATGAGGTGGTATGCTTTGGATCATGAGCAGTTCCTTTCCTTCTCCACACTCTTCTCTTCCCATCACTCTGGTACAAGTTGATCTTTGTCTCATCTGTCCATAGGATGTTGTTCCAGAACTGTGAAGGCTTTTTTAGATGTTGTTTGGCAAACTCTAATCTGGCCTTCCTGTTTTTGAGGCTCACCAATGGTTTACATCTTGTGGTGAACCCCTCCCACCTTGATTGTTGACTTTGACACACATACAGCTACCTCCTGGAGAGTGTTCTTGATCTGGCCAACTGTTGTGAAGGGTGTTTTCTTCACCAGTGAAAGAATTCCTCGGTCATCCACCACAGTTGTTTTCCGTGGTCTTCTGGGTCTTTTGGTGTTGCTGAGCTCACCGGAGCTTTCTTTCTTTTTAAGAATGTTCCAAACAGTTTATTTGGCCACACCTAATGTTTTTGCTATCTCTCTGATGGGTTTGTTTTGATTTTTCAGCCTAATGATGGCTTGCTTCACTGATAGTTACAGCTCTTTGGATCTCATATTGAGAGTTGACAGCAACAGATTCCAAATGCAAATAGCACACTTGAAATAAACTCTGGACCTTTTATCTGCTCCTTGTAAATGGGATAATGAGGGAATAACACACACCTGGCCATGGAACAGCTGAGAAGTCAATTGTCCCATTACTTTTGGTCCCTTAAAAAGTGGGAGGCACATATACAAACTGTTGTGATTCCCACACCGTTCACCTGATTTGGATGTAAATACCCTCAAATTAAAGCTGAAAGTCTGCAGTTAAAGCACATCTTGTTTGATTCATTTCAAATCCATTGTGGTGGTGTATAGAGCCAAAAAGATTAGAATTGTGTCAATGTCCCAATATTTATGGACCTGACTGTAGGTATATATATATTAACAGTATATATACAACGTCTATACACAGGCGGCCAAACGTTTGGAACAATGTATATATTTTGCTGTTTCGAAAGGAAATTAGTACTTTAATTCACCAAAGTGCCGTTCAACTGATCACAAAGTATAGTCAGGACATTACTGATGTAAAAAACAGCACCATCACAATTTGAAAAATATTTTTTTTATCAGATCTAGACAGGCCCCATTTCCAGCAGCCATCACTCCAACACCTTATCCTTGAGTAATCATGCTAAATTCTTAATTTGATATTAGAAAATCACTTGCCATTATATCAAACACAGTTGAAAGCTATTTGGTTCATTAAATTAAGCTTAACAATGTCTTTGTGTGTTTATTTATTTTTTAGTTGCCACAGTATGCAATAGACTGACATGTTTAAGGTCAATTTAGGTCAAAAATGGCACAAAAAGAAACCACTTTCTATCAGTCAATCATTGTTTTAGTTATTTTGTTATTAACAATTTGTATTGATTCCATTTAGCAAATCACATAAACATAACAGAAAATGGAACCTCAAACCACATGAAATCATAACTTTTTTCACTCCAAACATAACCCCCCCCCCCCCCAGCTGACTCAAACAAGAAACCCACTAGTCCCTCCCTGAGAGCCCTCCAAAAAGGCCAGATAGCTGCTTAGCTTCTATATGTAAATCCATGTTGCCCAGCCTTCTATACACCAACTCCTCAAATGCCGCCACCCTGCCCAACATGATGCACCACTCACTAAACGAGGGCACACCACCAGACAACTTCCATCCCCTGAGGATTACCTACCTGTCAATAATCATGCCAGTCAGGACCCAGCTCTCCATATACCTATCACCCACATTCAGGACCACCCCATCACCCAAAACACACAGTCTGGGGCAAAATGAAAACCGAGTGTCAACCACTTCACACAGAAAACTCTGAACCCTCAACCAAAACTCTTGTATCTTAACACATCCCCCAAAAACATGGGTTGTGTCCCGTCTTCTGACTGGCATCACCAGCAGGTGGGTGTGTCTTTAAGACAAAGTCTATACAATCTAGATGGTGTCCAATAAAAATAGATGCAAAATCTTAAATTATATAAGGCACTCCCTTGTATCTCTAGATGCAGACTTGACATTTTTTAGAATCCTAGCTCACAATCTCTCCTCAAATACCAAGTTTAAATCTTTCTCCCATTATCTCTTGAGAGAAGTTGAAGCTCCGCCCCAGACTCTGAATTAGCAGGGAGTAATACACTGATGCCTCAAGACATTTTCCAAAAGCAGTAATCACCACTTCTAGAGTATCTGCCACTTTAGGGGGGTGTATGCTACTCCCAAATATAGTACAGAGCAGGTGGCACAGCTGTAAATACCTAAAAAAATTAATCTGGGAATCCCAAAATGTTGAACCATATTTCCAAAAGATCTCACCACTCCACTCTCATATAGGTCACCGGGCATCTTAATCTCTCCACTATGGCAAGCAGAAAGGAACTAATTAATACGTAATTTTGGGTTCCACAATATGCTCGAGGCAACGTTTAAATAAATGTCCTAATTAAACACTCTGGACACTTTTGTCCATACTGTGTGCAAATGCTAGATAACGGGGTGTGACTTAACATCTCCGGTTAGTTTAATAGTTAGGCATTGCAATAGTAATATAGGGGCAAGTTTGATACAAAACCAGGGAGGGGCTCTCTCAGGTGGAAGCGACCAATGAGCCAAATGTTCGGACTGAATGCATAATAATAAAACAAAATCTTGGGTAGGCCTAACCCACCTTTGTCAATCGGCCTATGTAACTTATTAAAATGTAATTTGGGACGTTTACTATTCCAAATGAAGGACTTCTCTATACTATCAAATTGCTTGAAATAAGACAGAGGGACATCTATATGAAGAGTTTCAAGCAGGTAGTTGAATTTTGGAATACAATTCATTTTAATAACATTAACCTTAACAATCATAAATAAATGTAATGAAGCCCACCTGCCCACATCGCTCAAAAAACATTTTATTAAGGGTCGCAATTAACTCTAACTAAATCACACAGATTTGCTGGGAATAAAATGCCCAAATACATAATGCCATGTTTGGGCCACTGGAAGGCACCCAGATGAAAAGTCATTACTGGGCAGTACGCTGTCAGAATCAAAGCTTCGGATTTAGACCAATTGACTCTGTATCCTGAGAATTTAGAAAGGGAATTAATAATTCTGTGTAGGCAAGGCCTATGCCATATGCAACCACTCCTGGAAAATCATATTCTTTTCTTATCATGGCTGCTAATGGTTCCAGGGCAAGACAGAACAATAATATATATTTTCTGCCGGGTGCCCCTATCAGAGTAAAATAATCCATTCTTTTGTACTGCCACTATCAGTTGTCTATATTGAAGCCATTAAATATAGCCATTGAAGCTAGATCTGTGTCTGTCAAGAAGAGATGCTTAAATGAGAACACTAGTGTACTATTTATGAAGGCTATATCTTTAACATCAAGTATATCTGCTGACTCTGTTGATTTACTCCTTGATTCTTTTAACTCAAAAGTTAAAAGTGTAATTGATGATATTGCTCCTGTGAAAGTCAGGAAGAAGAGTGGCAGACAAAAAGCACCTTGGAGAAACTCAACAACAGTGCAAAATATGAAAAGACAATGCAGAAAAGCAGAGCGCATGTGGCGGAAGACAAAACTTGTAGTCCATTATAACATCTTCAAAGACAGCATCCATGCTTTTAATATGGAACTAGGCAAAGCTAGACAGACTTTCTTCTCGAATATTATAAACAGCAACTTAAACAACACACGCACTCTTTTTGTGACTGTAGAGAGACTGACAAACCCCCCAAGCCAGATTCCCAGTAAAATGCTCTCAGACAGCAAGTGCAGTGAGTTTGCTTCTTTCTTCTCTGAAAAAATCAATAATATCAGAAAGGTGATCAGCACATCCTTGAGTTGTGCTGGGGTCAGGCAAATCAAACCACAACCTGAGAAAGTAGTTACTATGTCTGATTTCAAAGAAATTGACGGCAAAATTTTGGAAGAAACCGTACAGCACCTTAAAACATCAACCTGCGCCCTTGATGCACTTCCCACATCTTTTTTCAAAAGTGTGTTCAACTGTTTAAAAGCAGATCTCCTAGAAGTGATAAACTCCTCACTTCTCTCTGGGAGTTTTCCAAACTCCCTGAAAACTGCAGTTGTCAAGCCCCTCTTGAAAAAGAGCAATCTGGATAAGACCATATTAAGCAACTATAGACCGATCTCAAATCTGCCTTTCATAGGCAAGATCATTGAAAAAGTTGTCTTCAATCAGCTGAACAAATTCTTGAACTCAAATGGATACTTTGACAATTTTCAATCTGGTTTCCGATTGCATCACAGCACAGAGACAACGCTCATAAAGATAATAAACGATATTCCCTTAAATACTGATACAGGCAAATTATCAGTACTGGTACTACTCGACCTCAGTGCTGCATTTGACACTGTTGATCACAACATACTTCTTGACAGGCTCGAAAACTAGGTGGGGCTTTCTGGGATGGTCCTAAAATGGTTCAGGTCATACTTAGAAGGGAGAGGTTATTATGTGAGTATAGGAGACCATAAGTCTGAGTGGACGTCCATGACATGCGGAGTCCCTCAAGGCTCAATTCTTGCGCCACTCCTATTCAACCTGTATATGCTCCCAATGAGCCAAATAATGAGAAAGAACCAAATTGCTTACCACAGCTATGCAGACGACACACAGATCTACTTAGCCCTATCACCTAACGATTACAGCCCCATTGACTCCCTGTGCCAATGCATTGATGAATTAAACAGTTGGATGTGCCAAAACGTTCAGTTAAACAAAGACAAAACTGAAGTCATTGTGTTTGGAAACAAAGATGACGTTCTCAAGGTGAATGCATACCTTGATGCTAGGGGTCATACAACTAAAAATCAAGTCAGGAATCTTGGTGTGTCTCTAGAGTCAGACCTTAGTTTCAGTAGTCATGTCAAAGCAATAACTAAATCAGCATACTATCATCTGAAAAATATTGCAAGAATTAGATGCTTTTTTTCCAGTCAAGACCTAGAGAAACTTGTGCATGCCTTCATCACCAGCAGGGTGGATTATTGTAATGGACTCCTCACTGGCCTTCCCAAAAAGACCATAAGACAGTTGCAGCTCATACAGAACGCTGCTGCCAGGATTCTGAGCAGAACCAGAAAATATGAACATATCACACCAGTCCTCAGGTCTTTACACTGGCTCCCAGTTTCATTTAGGATTGATTTTAAAGTATTATTACTGGTATATAAATCACTCAATGGGCTAGGACCTCAATATATTGCAGATATGCTCACTGAATATAAACCCAACAGATCACTCAGATCATTAGGATCACATCAGCTAGAAATACCAAGGGTTCACTCTAAGCAAGGAGAGTCTGCTTTTAGCTATTATGCCAGCCGCAGCTGGAACCAGCTTCCAGAAGAGATCAGATGTGCTCCTACATTAGTCACATTCAAATCCAGACTCAAAACACATCTGTTTAGCTGTGCATTTACTGAATGAGCACTGTGTCACTGTGTGTCCGACTGTTTGTACTGTATTTTATTTTATTTTATTTTATTCTAAACTGTTTCAATTATTATTATTTTTTTTATTCTTATTTTAATCTCTTCTATGTAAAGCACTTTGAATTACCATTGTGTATGAAATGTGCTATATAAATAAACTTGCCTTGCCTTGCCTTGCCTTGCCTTGCTATAAAGTAACTTAATCCATCCAATTGTCATATTCCCTGTTGTCTTTTTTTTTTTGTTGTGCTTTTATGTTGAAGTTCTTGTTTAGTTCCTGTTTCCTGTTTCATTTTTTGATTGGTTTCCCCCTGATTATTTCTCATTCCCTGATTATTTCCCCAGGTTTTCCTCGTTCCCTTGTTTGTTCCCTTGTATATTTAAGCCCTTGTTTCCCCTATATAGTTTGTCAGTTCTTGCATGTTTTGCTATGCTCTGTGCTAGGTTTCCTGTGTTTTTCCTTTACTTTGAGTTTTCGTGTTTATTTTAATAAAGCTTCACTTAGCTCCTCATTCTTTGCCTGCCTCATCACGGATGAACTGACCCAAGATGGCTCTAGCAGCGGTTTTCCTCCAGTTGAGCTAAGCTAACCTCTCTATAATTGAATACTCACATCTGTTCAGCACCATTGCCAGATGCACTGAATTTGCTGATAGTCACTTGAAGTCCATTTACTAGATTGGCCTCCTTGCCCATGATATCATGAGGGGTGCCAGCTGCTTGCAGCATCCCTTCAAGATCTATAAAAAAAGCTCTGATTATCAGCGTTCGGTGCATAAATATTAGCCAAAATCAACCCTTGCCCCTGACTTTCTGAGACATTTAAATTGTAGATGTTTACTCAATGTAATGACTCCCCCGCTCTTACTTGAGCCTGCACTAAAGAAAATATGTATACCCCATATTTTTCAGCTTCCTGCGGGAAATAAAATGTGTTTCTTGAAGAAACCCTAGATCAAATTTCTTATATTTAAATAAAGAAATAACCTTCTTTCTTTTTATGGTGTGCCCCAACCATTCACATTCCACGTGGAGAGAGTTAATCCACTCATATTAACATTCAATATTTTGACATATTAGAAAAAATAGATTGTGTGTCAAAAATAAAACTATCAAGACCACATTCCAACATTAGGGCAACAGTCCAGTATTCTTTGCTACATGGCAGTGTATTGAATCTCACCGGTTTATGACACAAAAATAATAAAAAATTTGCAAAGTGCACAGAGCTCGCCGTTTACAAGTTTGCTCCTCGCATAGCGCCACGTGGAACCCAGTCGATCATTGTTTTGAGGAATGAAGTTTATACAGTGCTTAAAATGACCAAAAAACTGAAGATTTCATACAAAGGTGTACATTTCAGTCTTCAAAGACAAAGGATAACTGGCTCTAACAAGGACAGAAAGAGATGGAAGGCCAGATGTACAACTAAAAAAGAGGATTAGTACATCAGATTCTCTACGTAGTTTGAGAAATAGATGCCATACATGTCCTCAGCTGACAGCTTCATTGAATTCTACCAGCTTAACATTACTTTCATGTACAACAGTAAAGAGAAGACTCGAGGGTGCAGGCCTTATGTGAAGAATTGCAAAGAAAAAGCCACATCTGAAACAGAAAAACAAAAAGAAAAGGTTAGAGACATTGGACAACAGATAATTGGAAAAGAGCGTTATGGATCTTAAACCCATGCTAAGGATCTGCAAAGCTGTCAAAGCTGAGGATTTTTTGATGAGATCTCTACAAAGTAGTTTAAGAAGTTCTGAAAAATTCAAATTGTTATAGTATTTTTTCACATTATGAATGTCCTGACACTACATTGTGATCAGTTGAATGGCATTTTGGAGAATAAAAGTACCCATTTCTTTCTATAAGAGCAAAATCTGTACATTATTCTAGACTTTTGGCCGCCAATGTATATATATATAGTGCTATGGAAAAGTATTTGCCCCATCTTGATTTCTTCTGTTTTGTGTACATAACTTGAACTAAATAGTTTCAAAAATTCAAACAAAATCTATTATAAAACAAAGACAACCTGAGTGAACACAAAATACTGTTTAAAATTATATTGTTATTTATTGGAACAAAAAAGTTCCAATATCAACTGGGCATTTGTGGAAAAAGTACTTGCCCCCTCACTTACTAAATCCCCAAATCTATTAAACTGCATTTATAATGGGGTTCAGCTGGACTAGACACACCAAGGCCTGATTACTGCCAGCCCAATTCAATCAAATCAACACCTAAATAGCACTTTTCCAGCAGCACCCAGTAGCACACTATACCAAGGTCAAAAGAAATTCCAGAAATGATGAGGAAAAAGGTGAAGTCTGGGAAGGGTTACAATGCTATTTAAAACCTCTGGGACTCCAACTCCACAGTGAGAGCCATCATCTCCAAATGGAGAAAACTTGGCACCTCACTACAGAACCTTCCCAGAAGTGGCCGACCTTCCAAAATTCTTTCAAGAGCACAGCAACGACTCATCCAGGAAGACACAAAAAAGCCAAGGAACTGCAGGTCTCTCGCATCAATAAAGGTCATGAAATGTGAATGAAATGTTCATGAAATGTGGCGAAAACCACTGCTAGTCCAGAGGAACATTAAGGCTTGTCTGAATTTTGCCAAAACATACCTTGATGATCTTCAAACCTTGTGGGTAAATGTTATGTGGACTGATGAGTCGAATGTGGATCTGTTTGGTAGAATGGGGTGTCATTACATCTTTCATAAATTAAACACATCATACTTGTGGTCAAGTATGGTGGTGGTAGTGTGATAGTGTGGGGATGTTTTGCTGCTTCAGGGCCAGGGTGACTTGCAATAATTGAAGAAAAAATTAATTCTGCTCTCTACCAGAAAATCCTAAAGGAGAACGTCCGGTCATCTGTCTGTGAGTAAAAGCTCAAGTGCAACTGGATTATTCAGACAATGATCCAAAGTATAGGAGTAAGTCCACCTCTGAAGGCTTTAAAAGAAGCAAAATTTAAGTTTTGGAGTGGCCTAGTTTAAGTCCTAACTTGGACCCGATTGAGATGCTGTTCCCCTTCTGTCGCTCTCTCCACGTTGTGTCGAAGAAGCGACACTAGGGGTCTCTCTTGAGCGCCGATATTCACCTCTGACCTATTGAAAAGGGCCAATGAGAGTTGGCAGTCAGTATTTGCATACCCCGCCCCCGCATACAGGTATTTAAGCGGGGCAAATATGGCAGTTTAATCAGAAAATTTCTTCGGAGCCGATGGTCTGATTGCAGTTTGCTGCGAGTTACACGCCATTAAAACGTTCCTGTTTCCTCTGACAATCTGCATGCTGTTGGATCTTGACGGCGCACAACAGCGGCTTTCTCCTTTACATTGCACGGCGTGCATTGTTGCCCCTGAGCGCTTCGACAGTGCAGACACACACACACACACTGTGTATCACACCTGATGTGCTGCAGGAACTGCGCTCAGCGACCGACCTCGCCCTGAGAGCGACGAAGGCCACAGCGCAGGCACTCGGACAGGCGATGGCCACCCTAGTGGTCCAGGAACGCCATCTTTGGCTCAATCTGGTCGAGATGCATGAGGCCGACAAGAACCGCCTCCTGGACGCACCTGTCTCTCAGACTGGCCTTTTCGGTGACACCGTCGAGGACTTCGCCCAACAGTTCTCCACGGTGAAGAAGCAGACGGAGGCCATCTCTCAAGCATCATGCCCCGCCGCAGACCTGCCGCTACGGGCCCTGCCCCGTCTGCCCACCGAGGGCGTCCCCCTGCGAAGAAACCAGCTCCTGCTCCGCCTCAACCCGGGCCCAGCTCTCAGCCCCAGCGCCGAGCACCCCGCAGGCGGCGCACGCCCCTGTCTCACCGAACCCCTCTAGGACCCGGAAGGCTCCCAAGCGTTCCTGAGACAGCCGACCCAGAGCCGAAGACGTTAGCTCCGGAGGTGGTAAGACCGCTCCGCCCCCGGTGGAGGGCCGGGAGGAGAATCCTTTGTTTTTTCATTTGCCACACCCCTGACGGGGCTGTGGTACCCACATTCTCAATAAGAGCTATTTCCTTTGCCTCTGGGTCACCTGGCTCGCAAATGCCGTTCTCACGGCAATCTGCTTTCAGATTACGACAGTCCTGGTACACCGGACGCCGACGATCCCGCCTTCCGCCTGCCCACGACTGTCCCCGGCCGGCCGGTTCAGACGAGTCCAGAGGACGCCAGCATCAGACCTCCTCCTCAGTCACTGAACCTGCCCCTGCCGGGTGCGCTGAGCAAGGTAAGTGCTTTGAGTCTATTCTCAGCACCTCAGCCTCAGGCCGCGACGAGCCGCCCGACGCTACATTACCTGTTCTGCCACGCTGCAAGGCCCCGCCGGGTACGTCCAAAATACTCGTCCCTTTGGTGCCCCTAGCGCAGAGCTGGGAAGCGTGGCTTTCGCTTCCCAACGCATCACGCTGGCTGCACCGGACCATTCGACTCGGTTACGCAATTAAGTTTGCCCGGCTCCGGCCCCCCTTCAGGGGCGTCCGCTTTTCCGCAGTACGCGGCAAGCATGCCAGTTCCCTGCGCACGGAAATCGCGACCCCCTTAGCCAAGGGCGCGGTAGATTCCGTCCCTCCAAACCGAAATGAGGAAGGGTTTCTACAGCCCTTACTTCATTGTACCCAAGAAAGGCGGCAGCTTATGACCAATCCTGGACCTGCGAGTTTTCAATCGGGCCTTGTTAAAACTCCCGATCAAAATGCTCACGCAGAGAAATATTCTGGTTGGCGTTCAGCATCTAGATTGGTTCACAGCGGTAGACCTGAAGGACGCGTACTTCCACGTCTCAATTCTGCCACGACACCGACCCTTCTTACGGTTCGCGTTCGACGGCCAGGCATTTCAGTACAAAGTCCTCCCCTTCGGCCTGTTTCTATCCCCTCGCGCCTTCACGAAGTTCGCAGAGGCGGCCCTTGCCCCGCTACGAGTAGCCGGCATCCGCATTCTCAACTACCTCGACGACTGGCTTATCCTACCACACTCTCGAGTGTTACTATGCACACACAGACACCAGGTGCTCCGGCACCTCAACAGCTTGGGGCTTCAGGTCAACTGGGAAAAGGGCAAGCTCACTCCAGTTCAGAGCATCTCTTTTCTCGGGTTTGAGTTAAACTCAGTCTCAATGACAGCACGTCTCACGAGTGAGCGTGCTCAGTCGGTGCTGGATTGCCTCGCTTTCTTCAAGCCAGGCACGGTGGTCCCTCTAAAACTTTT
Source organism: Xyrauchen texanus (assembly GCF_025860055.1). Classification (NCBI taxonomy): domain Eukaryota; kingdom Metazoa; phylum Chordata; class Actinopteri; order Cypriniformes; family Catostomidae; genus Xyrauchen; species Xyrauchen texanus. The sequence goes on along the minus strand of NC_068300.1, from coordinate 40,344,127 downwards.
CCAGAGGCTCCTGGGGCATATGGCGTCCTCCGCGGCGGTCGCGCCGCTGGGGTTGATGCATATGAGACCACTCCAGCACTGGCTCCAGACTCGAGTCCCGAGACAAGCATGACACCACGGCACGCATCGGGTAAGGATCACTCCCGCCTGCCTCAAAACACTACGACCCTGGACAGACCTCTGCTTTTTACGGGCAGGAGTGCCCCTGCAGCAGGTGTCCCGACGCGTTCTGGTCACAACCAATGCCTCCCGGTCCGGGTGGGGTGCCGTGTGCAGCGGGCACGCAGCAGCAGGCCGTTGGAAAGGGGCCCCGCTGCGTTGGCACATCAACTGCCTGGAGTTGCTGACCGTCCTTCTCACCCTCAGGAAGTTCCTCCCGTTAGTTCGGGACAAACACGTCCTCGTGAGATCGGACAGCACCACGGTGGTGGCGTACATAAATCGCCAAGGTGGCGTACGCTCCCGCCACATGTCACAACTCGCCCGCCGTCTCCTCCTATGGAGCCTCAGGTCGCTGCGTGCCACTCACATCCCCGGCAAGCTCAATGTCGTAGCGGACGCGCTATCACGACAACGCCTGCCCGGAGGGGAGTGGAGGCTTCACCCCCAATCGGTCCAGCAGATTTGGGAACGGTTTGGCAAGGCCCAGGTAGACCTGTTTGCCTCCCAGGAAACCTCCCACTGCCCGCTCTGGTACGCCCTAACAGAGGCTCCCCTTGGGACAGACGCGCTGGCACACAGCTGGCCCTCGGGGCTGCGCAAGTACGCATTTCCCCCAGTGAGCCTTCTTGCACCGGTGCTGTGCAAGGTCAGGGAGGACGAGGAGCGAGTCACGTTAGTGGCCCCCTACTGGCCCACTCGGACTTGGTTCTCGGAACTCAGACTTCTCGCGACAGCTCCTCCCTGGCGAATTCCCCTGAGAAAGGACCTCCTCTCAGGGACGGGGCACGCTCTGGCACCCGCACCCAGACCTCTGGAACCTCCACGTCTGGTCCCTGGATGGGATGCGGAAGAGCTAGCCGGCTTACGGGCGACCGTTGTGAATACAATTAACCAAGCCAGAGCCCCCTTTACCAGGCACCTTTATGCCCTAAAGTGGCGCTTGTTCGCAGATTGGTGTTCTTCCCGAACTGAAGACCCGCAGAGATGCGCGATTAGGTCAGTGCTCCTGTTCCTACAGGAGAGGCTGGACAGGAGGCTGTCCCCGTCCACCCTCAAGGTGTATGTTGCCGCCATTGCCGCCCACCACGATCCTGTAGACGGCAAGTCTTTGGGTAAGCATGACCTGATCCTCAGGTTCCTGAGAGGCGCCCGGAGGTTGAATCCCTCCCGGCCAGGCCTTGTTCCCTCCTGGGATCTCTCGGTAGTCTTGGCAGGACTCCAGAGACCCCCCTTCGAGCCGCTTGAATCAATTGGACTCAGGGCCCTCTCTCTTAAGACGGCCCTGCTGATCGCGCTCGCCTCTATCAAGAGGGTCAGGGATCTGCAAGCGTTCTCTGTCAGCGACACTTGCCTGGAGTTCGGTCCGGCAGATATGTCTGTGATCCTAAGACCGTGACCGGGCTATGTGCCCAAGGTTCCTACCACACCATTCCGAGATCAGGTAGTGACCCTGCAAGCGCTGCCCCGGGAGGAGGCAGACCCAGCCCTTTCGTTGCTATGTCCAGTGCGCGCCCTCCGCATTTACCTGGACTGCATACAGAGCACCAGACGCTCTGAGCAGCTCTTTGTTTACTTTGGGGGACAGCAGAAAGGGAATGCCGTTTCCAAACAGAGGCTCGCCCACTGGGTTGTTGACGCCATCACACTGGCTTATCACACCCAGGCTGTGCCCCTACCCTTGCGGGTCCGAGCTCACTCAAGTGGTGTTGCGTCCTCGTGGGCACTGGCCAAGGGCACCTCCCTAGCAGACATCTGTAGAGCCGCGGGTTGGGCAACACCCAACACCTTCGCGAGGTTTTACAACCTCCGCGTTGAGTCAGTTGCGTCTCGTGTTTTGTCAGGTCCGAGCCCGTAGAACTCGGTAACACGTAGACTGACCGGCCGGGTGGATCGCTTGCGCCCAGCGCCCTTTTCCTGATGTCAAGGTTAAGTAGTGCGCCTTTTTTCCCAGGGCGCCCCACTCTGAGTCGGGACCCTGGTCGATTCCTCCCCAGCCCTCCGGGTCCACGGTTCAGCGGAGGAACTCGCCGACCCAAGTCACTGCGGGTACCCTGATGGCTACCCTGTACTGGTATAGGTGCTCCACAGGTAAGGCCTCCTGCTCGGACTCCCCCTGTGTGTATTTCCACGGTTCTGTCCCCTTACGAGTGGACCCCCGTGTCTCCCTTAGGCAGTTACAGCTGCCCCAGTCGCCGTGCTGTAGAAACTCCCCCCTTTCGAGGCTGGATCTACCACCGCACCATACTTTCCACACGAGCCCTAAAACGGCCGTGTGACGTGTCTACCACTTTTCCTCCCCAAGAAAAAGGGCAGGTGTGGTCTCCGCAGGGTCTGGGTAAGACCCCCTTCCCTATATGCGTGTAAGGGCCCCGGCCGTGATTGCTCTATGCGAGAAACATAGAGAGAAAGAGGCCCAGCCAGGCTGGCCCGTTCCCATGTTGGCAAACATCGCCTTGTTCCCCTCTCAGGGTAAATAGAAGGATCCCGATGTTCGTATGGGGCATTGGGGAAGGGTACGTGCAGCCAGGTACAGACGATGCGCGGCACTGGATGAATCCCTGCCCGCCTCTGTATCGGCAGTTCACGTACACGGTTCAGCACATGGCAAGATTGGAATGGGTCCCCTAGTGTCGCTTCTCTGACACAACGTGGAGAGAGCGACAGAAGGGGAACGTTTGGTTACGTATGTAACCTCCGTTCCCCGAGGGAGGGAACGACACATAGTGTCTTTCCTCCGCCATGTCGCTGAACCGAGCCACTGTTGTGGCCGGACCATTTCCGGCTCCTCAGAAAAATCCTGAATGAACTCCCGTATTTGCCCCGCTTAAATACCCGTATGTGGGGGCGGGGTATGCAAATACTGACTGCCAACTCTCATTGGCCCTTTTCAATAGGTCAGAGGTGAATATCGGCACTCAAGAGAGACCCCTAGTGTCGCTTCTCCGACACAACGTGTCGTTCCCTCCCTCGGGGAACGGAGGTTACATACGTAACCAAACGTTTGTTAGACAAACAAAAAGTTGCTGATCACCGAATAGGCACTGTGCATGTGTATATGTCAGTAATCCAGTGCCAGTTCGAGACATTTAAGAGGCCCTAGGCAAATTTAGTTTTTTTTTTTACTTTATTTTTTATGAATTACTCTGGCATGACATGCAAAAATTCAAAGAATTACTTAATAACATAATCTGCTTCAAACAGTATAATTTCTTTGTAACCTGATTCACTGATGAAACCTGTGCATTCCTGTCTCACAAGAGTTGCATTGCAGGCGGCCATAAGAATGAATGACCATGTGCTAAAGTTTGTGTGCTGGAGATTTCCCGATAGCGAAGTAGACATCAGACTAATTTTACATGTTATTTGTTGCAACGCTGGTAATAGGCATAATTTTTTTACTATCTAAGCGCTAGTAATAAAATTGTCACTCACAGCCCTGGCTAATGACCAGGTTCACATGTCTTTTGGAGGCCCACCGACTATGTGGAAGCCCTAGGCAATTGCCTAGACTACCTATAGCACCGGCACTGAAGAAATCCTAGGATTTCATAGGTTTTCAGTCATTTATGTTTCAAATGTTTTTTAGGGAAGAAAGCTTTGAGTTCTGTAAGTATAGTATGGTTTTACACTGAACTTTTTTTTTTATCTCTAAAGATTAAGAAATAATCAATTCCTCATGATATGATATGAAAAGTAAAGGATGGTATGAGAATGGTGGTTCTTGGATCATCTGGTTTGGCTACCTTCTGGGTTTAATCACCAGATATCCTGTGATGGTTAATAATTGTTTTTTAATTATTTGATTTAAAATCAAATATGACCATTTGATTGACTGTCCATATTACTAGAGTTCAGGTTTATTTATTCAGACTGCAGCTGCTGCTTTATGCATTCAGAGTTTGACTTCCCGTCTCTGCTTGGAATTCCAGGAAGATCTGAGCACATTATAAGAGCCATATGAGCTCCTGTCAAACCGACTAGGAACAGGAAATTGAGTCAAAGCAGTTTTGACCCTCACACTGTTTTCATACATTTCACGAGGCTCTTCGCCCGCATGCATGAAATTCTTCTCTTCCTCTTTTAATCCTCTCTCTCCATCTTCTTTATAACTCACAGCAACAAGTTCACCTCCATTCAGACACTACCGTCTCCACCCTGAACTCCACCCACTCATCAAAACTGCATGTCACACTTCGAACAGCGCTTGACTCTCTAGGACCATCTGTATCAAGAGAACACAAATATTGTACATACATCAGAGGAAATAAAAGAATCCATTCCCCCAAAGATTTTTCCCCCAAAGAACGGATGTACCGCACCCTTCTCTGGGAATAAAATCAGCCAGAAATCTATTCCAGAAAACCAACCAGCAGTCTGCTTGTTCTCTATCATTGACCCTGTTTACATGCACATCATTTTCCAAACAAGGTCCATATTGTGATTATATGTAATACTCTGAGAAAAGCTCATGGTCACATGGGCTATTCTATGATCACATGAAAGTTGCAGAAACTAGTTATTCTGGTCATATAGTGATTAATAAATTAAAACTATATAGTCCTTTTGGTTTGGACGGGTCTATTTCAAGTATAAATGTCAATACTATTGTAATGAAATGAAAATATTGCAGTGCTCCCATCTCCTGGTTTGATGTATGATCTTGCTACAACAGAACACATCACATATTAAACTACAGATTTGATCTACCTCAATCATAACATTGCTACTGAAAGCTCCACAGTGGTGCATCATGGGAGACGCAGTTTACAAGTCTCAGGGGAAACATTGAAAGCTCATTGCTCTGTACTTCTCACTCTGCTTTTCCCATTTGCCCTCATAAATTTCCCTGATGCTTATCTGAGCAGTTTTACAGGATTTCAAGTATGACAGAGAGAAGATAAACATTATTTAACTAATGGTTTAAATGACAAGGTGTTAAACAATGTGTTTGTCATTGCCAGAACACTGAGACAACGTTCTATTCATAAAAGCAAAAAGAAGAAAAAAACAGAAGAACTATCAGAACCAACCATAAATATTACTGTTATTTTTTCAAATAAGACTTATGTTGAGCAAACACATAGTGCTGATGAATGAAAACACTGACTGACTCTGACTCACTTTCACTTTAGTTTAGAATGGTACAAACACAAGCGGAGTGATACACACAGTGAAGCATCAGAGTGCTGATGGTGTGAGACCTTAAGTATTCATAGAGCGTCTCGCGACTAATCAGATTCGAGGACCGGGACTAACTGTTGTCTATACAGTGGGTACGGAAAGTATTCAGACCCCCTTACATTTTTCACTCTTTGTTATATTGCAGCCATTTGCTAAAATCATTTAAGTTAATTTTTTTTCCTCATTATTGTACACACAGCACCCCATATTGACAGAAAAACACAGAATTGTTGACATTTTTGCACATTTATTAAAAAAAGAAAAACTGAAATATCACATGGTCCTAAGTATTTAGACCCTTTGCTGTGACCCTCATATATTTAACTCAGGTGCTGTCCATTTCTTCTGATCATCCTTGAGATGGTTCTACACCTTCAATTGAGTCCAGCTGTGTTTGATTATACCAATTGGACTTGATTAGGAAAGCCACACACCTGTCTATATAAGACCTTACAGCTCACAGTGCATGTCAGAGCAAATGAGAATCATGAGGTCAAAGGAACTGCCTGAAGAGCTCAGAGACAGAATTGTGGCAAGGCACAGATCTTAAAAATGCAAGCAATTTGTGGAAGAACACTAAACATAAGTCATGTTTCGGCATTGCTCTTCTGGCGGATGAATCTCTCAGTTTGAGCTTACTTTGACATCCCCTGTGTGTGATCATGACTAGAGTCATAACGTGCTATTTTCATGTTGATATTATGTCAAGTCAAGTGGTTTTTATTGTCGTTTCAACCATATACAGTTAGTACAGTACACAGCAAAACGAGTCAACGTTCCTCCAGGACCATGGTGCTACATAAAAACAACAAAGGACCAACATAGGACCACATGAGACAACACAACGAAATAAAATACCTATATAAACTACCTATATATACCTATATAAAGTGCACGTGCAAACATGTGCAAAAAGTACAGGACAGTACAACAAATTACTGACAATGAACAGGACAATAGACAGTGCAGCGCCGACCAGTACTCAGTAGTGCAAAAAGATGACAGTTTCTAAAAATGTAAACATAACATACTATGAGATAATGTTCTATGCACATAGCAGTTATTGAGGTAGCAGACAGTTATAAAGTGACAGTTATTAAAGTGCAACTCAGGACACGTGTGTGTCAAACCAGTCTCTGAGTATTGAGAAGTCTGATGGCTTGGGGAAGAAGCTGTTACACAGTCTGGCCGTGAGGGCCCGAATGCTTCGGTACCTCTTGCCAGACGGGAGGAGGGTAAAGAGTTTGTGTGAGGGGTGTGTGGGGTCGTACACAATGCTGGTTGCTTTGCGGATACAGTGTTTTTTGTAAATGTCTTTGATGGAGGGAAGAGAGACCCCAATGATCTTCTCAGCTGTCCTCATTATCCTCTGCAGGGCTTTGCGGTCCGAAACGGTGCAAGTCCCAAACCAGGCAGTGATGCAGCTGCTCAGGATGCTCTCAATAGTCCCTCTATAGAATGTAGTGAGGATGGGGGTTGGGAGATGTGCTTTCCTCAGCCTTCGAAGAAAGTAGAGACGCTGATGGGCTTTCTTGGTGATAGAGCTGGTGTTGAGGGACCAGGTGAGGTTCTCCGCCAGGTGAACACCAAGAAATTTGGTGCTCTTGATGATCTCCACAGAGGAGCCGTCGATGTTCAGCGGAGTGTGTTCACCTTGTGCTCTCCTAAAGTCAACAACCATCTCTTTTGTTTTGTCGACATTCAGGGACAGGTTGTTGGCTCTACACCAGTTCGTCAGCCGCTGCACCTCCTCTCTGTATGCTGACTCGTTGTTCTTGCTGATGAGACCCACCACGGTCGTGTCATCGGCGAACTTGATGATGTGATTTGAGCTGTGCATTGCTGCACAGTCGTGAGTCAGCAGAGTGAACAGCAGTGGACTGAGCACACAGCCCTGGGGGCCCCAGTGCTCAGTGTGGTGGTGGTGGAGATGCTGTTCCCGATCCGGACTGACTGAGGTCTCCCAGTCAGGAAGTCCAGGATCCAGTTGCAGAGGGAGGTGTCCAGGCCCAGCAGGTTCAGCTTTCCAATCAGGTGCTGGGGAATGATTGTGTTGAATGCTGAGCTGAAATCTATGAACAGCATTCGAACGTATGAGTCCTTATTGTCTAGGTGGGTGAGGGCCAGATGGAGGGTTGTGGTGATGGCATCGTCCGTTGAACGGTTTGAACGATACGCAAACTGCAGTGGGTCTAGTGAGGGGGGCAGCTGGGTCTTAATCTGCCTCATGACGAGCCTCTCGAAGCACTTCATGATGATGGGTGTAAGTGCGACGGGACGGTAGTCGTTGAGGCAGGACACTGAAGACTTCTTTGGCATGGGGATGATGGTGGTGGCCTTGAAGCACGTTGGAACAACGGCGCTGCTCAGAGAGATGTTGAAGATGTCAGTAAGAACATCTGCTAGCTGGTCTGCACATCCTCTGAGCACTCTGCCAGGAATGTTGTCTGGTCCAGCAGCCTTCCGTGGGTTGACTCTACGTAGAGTTTTCCTCACATCTGCTGTGGTAAGACAGAGCACCTGGTCGTTGGGAGGAGGGGTGGACTTCCTCGCCATCACGTCGTTCTGCACTTCAAACCGAGCGTAGAAGTCGTTCAGCGCATCTGGAAGGGAGGCATCTTTGTCACAGGCAACTGATGTTGTCCTGTAGTTGGTGATGGCCTGGATGCCCTGCCACATGCGCCGCGTGTCACCGCTGTCCTGGAAGTGACTGTGGATTCTCTGGGCGTGTGCGCGCTTTGCCTCTCTGATTGCCCGTGACAGTTTGGCCCTAGCTGTTCTTAGGGCTGCCTTATCGCCTGCTCTGAAGGCGGAGTCTCGGGACCTCAGCAGCGTGCGCACCTCCGCAGTCATCCACGGCTTCTGGTTGGAGCGTGTGGTGATGGTCTTGGAGAAAGTGACATCATCAATGCACTTGCTGATGTAGCTGGTCACTGATGCTGTGTATTCCTCCAAGTTGGTAGAATCGCCATATGTTGCAGCCTCCCTGAACATGTGCCAGTCAGTACACTCAAAACAGTCCTGAAGAGCAGAGATGGCTCCTGCTGGCCAGGTTTTCACCTGCTTCTGAAACGGTTTTGTGCGTCTGACTGAGCGGTCTGTATGCTGGAATTAACATAACAGAGATGTGGTCTGAGTAGCCGAGGTGGGGCGGGGCTCCGCCGTGCACGCGCCTGGGATGTTTGTGTAAACAAGATCAAGCGTGTTCGCCCTTCTCGTTGCAAAGTCCACATACTGATGGAATTTAGGGAGCACTGTCTTGAGATTTGCATGGTTGAAATCTCCGGTGACAATAAACAGTTCGTCGGGGTGAGCGTTCTGCAGTTCAGCTCATAGCCCCATACAGTTCACAGAGCTTCCTTAGCGTTAGCTGGGGGAATGTAAACTCGGTTATGCAAACAGTGGTGAATTCCCGTGGTAGATAAAAAGGGCTGCATCTAACAGTCACAAGCTCCAACAGCGATGAACAGTAACTAGAGACTAGCATAGAGTTCTTGCACCATTCCGTGTTGATGTAAACACACAAGCCACCACCGCGAGTCTTACCGCAGAGAGCTGTATTTCTGTCGGCACGAAACGAGGCGAGCCCGTCTAGCTGAATGGCGGCATCCGGAACTCTGTCGCTGAGCCACGTCTCCGTGAAAACAAAGACGCAGCAGTCTCTAAACTCACGCTGCGTAGCCTGCTGGAGTCGGATATAGTCCAGTTTATTGTCCAGGGAGCAAACATTTGAGAGCAGGATAGACGGGAGAGCCGGCCGGCTAGGGTTTGTTTTTAGCCTAGCATGGACCCCCGCCCTCTTTCCGCGCTTCCGCTTTCTCGCACACCGCTTACGACGTCCTCTCCCCGGCCACCGGCATCAGGCGACGCCGAGGGCTGGAGGCCTGGTCTCCGCAGCAAGCCGAGTACGCGTAGCGCCTCCTGCAGGTCATCATGCAGCTTGGTTTTTGCATGAGTCTTATATTTGAGTAGTGTCTGGCAATGGTAGACACGAACACTGGTTGCTCCGATGTCCATGTGTTGCAAAAGTCGGGCTTTTTTAACAAAAATAGCACCATTGTGGATCCGGAGTGGCCGCTGCGTGCTACCGCGCCGCCATCTTGGATCAACCCACATGACTTCATATAAATACTCAAGGTGCAGCGCAATTTCTGCGCAGATTGCGCCTGCTTATACTAGATTGTGGGAGTTATATGATTAAACATTTAAAACCTGTTCCTGCAGTCTCTAAGTCAATATCAAAGAAAGCCTTTATGTTTAAAGCTCCTTCTGATTGGAATAATTTACCTGTAAATATTCAATCCATATAATAATCAACACTAAAAATGAGTATTATATGATTAGTTGTACATGTTTTTATTAACACCTCTATAATCATGTTTTATAATTATAATACTTAATTCTATCACTGACATTAATACTATATAATCTATACAGGAATTATCCATTTTCATGCTCTATTTGGAGTATGATCTCCTGATTTTTATACCTCATTATTATTTTGTATTTATTTTTTAATTACATTTTTGCTTCAAATTTGGTACTCTTTAATTATCTTGTTGTTTCTTTTTAGATTTTTTTGTTAAATGTTTTGTCTAATTGTGCTTATTTAGATGTTTTGTCACTGAGAACCCCCTTGGAAAAAAGATGGTACATTCAAGGGGTTATTCCTTATAAAGAATTTCCAACTAAACAGAAAAATGACTTGCATTGATGAAGATAAACAACACTCTTATTTACATATTTAATTGAATTTGAAAATTTTTGCATTTATGACACTAGACTCAAAGCGCTTTTAAATAGAGAACAGGGGACTCTCCTCAGACACCACTAGTATATCTTAATATGATTGTAAAAAGTGTTTTATCTACTATTAATGTTTGAATTGTACTACAATTTTCAATTTAAGAGGTGATACTCGTGATATGGCTGATCCGAGTTCAATAGAAGACTTTGTTATTTTTATACTATATTGTCGAGCCACAGCATGTCTATGCAATGCACACAATAACACTGTAAACTAAAAACATAAAACAAGGATTCAATAATGATGGGGATAAAATATAGTTTATAACACATGAAAATAATATGCTTAAAAATGCAATATAACAGTTACAACATGTCAATTTCAGAAGTCATAAATAATAGTAATTATGTCACATTAACTTCCCCAGATAACGTAGATACATTGTGATTGGTTAACAGACGTGTAATGTTCAATTCATAAAAGCATGGCAAGCAATATTAGCTTGACAACATATTCAAGCATTGAAGCAGGTTAACAACTTCCCCAAACGGTTAACAGATAAACATCCATCTAGACTGCAACGATGCTGTTCTGAACTGTGTGAATGTTACTGAACTGAGCTCAACAGCATAGTTAGTTTATCCAGCCGGAACATTCTTTCCTGTGTGTGTGGACATGATGTAATGACGCAAGGAATGATGTCATAAGCCAGAGATTTCATGCCAAATCGAACCAGACAGCTCAAAATGCAAATAGTTTTTATATGCTTACTATATAGAATCAATGTAAGGTATGGACACTGTTTTGAAAACTGATTGTTTATGTACTTAATAATAATGGCAATTTGTTCATTTTCAACCCAAAAGTCTGATAATCTTGACATCATCAAACATTTGTGCTTTTTACATGTCTTGTGACCAGATTTCATTGACATTAAATCTTGGTGCCATATTTGAAAAGCTACAGCGAGGGGAAGATTTTCAAAGTTATACTGACGAGTTTTTGTGATACTTAAAGTGCTTTATGATGCCTTTGGAGATTTACAGCCACTGGTCCCTGTATGCTTCTATTGCACTGAAAACAGCAGCATGAACATTCTCTTTTGTGTTCCATGGTGGAAAGAATGTCATGAGGGTTTGGAGCAACATGAGGATGAATGATGACAGTATTTGGTAACACTTTATATTAATGTTCCATTGTTAAGGGTTTATAAATGTTTTCATTAATGACTAATAAGTCATTTACAAATGTATTATAAATCAATGATATGCTGTAATTACAACTTGAAAAAAGGGCCCCATTTTCATGCAATAAATAAATAAATTTATAACTAAATAATGGTCATGCTAAAAATGTTTAATGAACACACTTATTCACAATAACATTAATCAAAAACATAAAATGCCCAATCTCGTGATTAGGTCAAAATGCAGCAAAAATAGATTATTATAGTGATATTAAAAGGAGGGATAATGTCATTTTGCTACATTCCCCTTTGTTTTTATATTTATGACTGTTATATCTTTACTCACTTGTGTTGTCACTTTCCTTGTCACATTGATGTCAAAACAATTGCGCTACTCTGAGTGGTGTCACAACTTACCTGTTATTTTGCAAAAAAAAATTTCAGGTCTTCATGCTCATTCACAGTATACTGTATCATACGCAAGGCCGTTTCTAGGCATAGGCAAACTAGTCGGTCACCCAGGGCATCATCAGCCGGACTGACAGGATCACCTCGAGGGGCCATAGCAATTTTGCCTAGAGGTCAGAAATTACCCTGTTCATATTATAAAGCCTGATGACCATTAAACCATACTGAACTTTTATGTACATAGGCTTTTAATGGTGAAAACCCCTTAATACATGCTTCACAGATATCCATTTTACATAAAGGTACATTTCCATAGGCTATTAATGTTGAATAAGTGTCATTAAATATTTATAACCTATTAGGTAAAATGGCTCACTTTTGGCAAGTATTGCATGAAACTCTCCATATTTACTCATGTTGTTATAACCACATATCAATAATTTATAACACATTTGTAAATGAATTATTTGTCATTAATGAACCGTATTAAGCATTTATAACATGTTCGGTAAAATGGCTAAATTTTTGGCAAGTATTGTATGAAAGTCTCCATTTTTATTCATGTTGTTATAACCAAATACCAATGATTTATGATGCAATTGTAAATTATGTATTAGTAATTAATGAACCATATTAAGTATAACATGTTAGTTAAAATGTCTCACTTTTTGGCTAGTATTGCATGAAAGTCTCCATTTTTATTCATGTTGTTATAACTGCATATCAATTATTTATTATGCATTTGTAAATTACTTATTAGTCATTACTTAACCATATTAAGCATTTATAACATGTTAGGTAAAATGACTCACTTTTTGGTAAGTATTGCATGAAAGTCTACATTTTTGTTCATGTTGTTTTAACTGCATATCAGTGATTTATAATGCATTTGTAAATTACTTATTAATCATTAATGAGCCCCAAAGAGTAACATTAATGTAGTGTTTTACCCAGAATTTTATAGGTGCCCAGGCTGTTGAAGTATTCAGCAGCAGAATTGCAAGGATTAAACTTATATATACGTATATATATATATATATCAGTATATTTTATGGGTCTATAATGGTTTTGAGGGCCTCTTCATGGTCACTGAAGTCCGGATGAGAGGTCTGTGCTCGTTTAAGTAAATGTTCATGGGCTTTAGAGGACTGAAACAATGGCTGAGCTTTTAAGTGGTTAGGATCAGTACAGAACTCTCGAGACCAGCTGAAAACCTCTGTGATCCAAGTGCTTGAGGAAGTATGGGATTTCACAGTCTGAGACAGTGCTTTTCTGCTTCTCAGGCACCTAAAAAGTCTGTTATAGGTCAGTTCTGGGAGGATTCATGGGCTGTTACCATTGGCTGAATGTTAGCTAATGGGTTTGGTTGATTGCCGATGTGGAGTCTGAGTAGTAAGGTTGGGGGTCCAGAACTTTTTCAAGTTGTTGGTAAGTTCATCCATAAGTTAGGAGGTTTTCCACTTTTAGGAGTTGGTACAGTCCTGCAGGTCTTTCCATATTTTGGAGTTTTGCTTTGCATCTTCGATTGCCTCTCCCGTTTGGACTTGGCTGCCTTCCAGAGGACTGTCTTCACTCCCGGAGGAGTCTTCTTTCTACAGAGGAAACATTCATTCAACCCTACATAACTATACGTATTTCTTGACAAAGTGGCAAATGTGTAAGCTGGACATTGAAAGCCGTTTATATTTATTATATAACAATGACAGGTCAAAGGTCATCGGAATCTGCTCTTCAGCATGTAAATTACTTTTTAAAAGGATTAAAAAAGTAAAGTTCAAGACAAATTTTCAATTTTAGTCTTGCAAAGCCTTATTTGAAAATTATTATAGTTTTAAAGCTTAACATTTGAAGGTTATAATAATAATAATAAACTTTATTTTATATAGTGCCTTTAAAGAAACCTCTCAAAAGCTCTTTACATAGAAAGGAAAAATTTAAATATAAAAATACAGAGCTTAATAGAAATGGATAAAACATGCATCTCAAAACAACTAATGATAAAACACAGTAAATAAATTGATAGTATTAAATCAATTGAATACAATAGTATCAATTTTAAGCCTCTTGGAAAAAATTTTTTTTAAGATATGACTTAAATTCACTAAAAGACTGAACTTCTCTATGTTCTGATGGTAGGAAGGTAAGAAGAGAAAGCCCTGTCACCCATAGAGCCTAAACGAGTCTGAGGAACAGTTAAAAACCCAGATTTAGAGGTCACACTTTGGGGTGTACGGCATTCAAAGCTCAGACAAATATTAGGGAACCAAACCATGCAAAGCATAAGAATTTTAAAAGTTACAGTTTGAGAGATATACAGGCCTTACAATCCATATATTGTATATTATTCTATATATTGTATATAGAGTAGATTATCTGTTGCTAAGCAGTTGCTATGGTGTACATGGGTAGTTGCCTGGTTTATGCAGTGTTCTTAGTGATTATATGGGTGTTCTGGGTGACAGACGGACAAACAGACCAAAAATTACATGACTGACATTTTGCAAAAGGATTTTACATAGATCATTACACATCGCTGCAGTTCTGGGGTGAAATGTCCACTGTGAGACTAAAAGCAAGTTAAATGTTATTCCCAAATAGATTAGGTATTTAAGGTTTATGCTCTATTGAGTTTTAAATCAGTAAAAATCGACCTCCCTACCCTAAACCTTAAACCTAAACATAACTAATAGTGTCATAAAAAGAAAATGGGAGGTGAAAAATAGTTGCTTAAGCAACCATGTATTTTTAGTGGTGATAGTATGACACTTTCACCTTACATTTCGACTCAAGTAATCTTCAGTACTCATACTCTGGTCCTTTACTGTTATGATTGAGCAGCGAAGGCAGACGAGGAGATGCGGATCCAAGTGCAGTTCAACTTTATTAAGGAAACAAACAAGGCAGGTACACGGAAAACACGGGAACAAAGGAAAAACCCTCAATGGGGAAATAAACATAAAACTAGGAAACACGGGCAGGGGAAACATTCCAGGCTAACAACATTTAAGAAACGAACAACAATCGACAGAGACTAAACAAAGAACTCACGGCCAGTTGCTCGGAGGACAGAGCTCTAGGAAGCTCGGGAGGCAGAGCTCTGGGAAGCTCGGGAGGCGGAGCTCTGGGAAGCTCGGGAGGCGGAGCTCTGGGAAGCTCGAGAGACTTGAGAGGCGGGGCCCTGGAAGGCTCGAGAGGCTTGAGAGGCGGAGCCCTGGAAGGCTCGGGAGGGGGAGCCCTGGAAGGCTTGAGAGGCGCTGGCTCTAGGACGGGCATGGCCACTGGCGCTGGCTCTTGGTCGGTCCTGGCTACTGGCGCTGGCTCTTGGACGGTCCTGCCTACTGGCGCTGGCTCTTGGACGGTCGAGGCTACAGGCACTGGCTCTTGGACGGTCGAGGCTACAGGCGCTGGCTCGGGGACGGTCGAGGCTACAGGCGCTGGCTCGGGGACGGTCGAGGCTACAGGCGCTGGCTCGGGGACGGTCGAGGCTACAGGCGCTGGCTCGGGGACGGTCGAGGCCACAGGCGCTGGCTCGGGGACGGTCGAGGCCACAGGCGCTGGCTCGGGGACGGTCGAGGCCACAGGCGCTGGCTCGGGGACGGTCGAGGCCACAGGCGCTGGCTCGGGGACGGTCGAGGCTACAGGCGCTGGCTCGGGGATGGTCGAGGCTACAGGCGCTGGCTCGGGGACGGTCGAGGCGACAGGCACTGGCTCACTGACTTCTGAGGCGACAGGCTCGCTCACAGTGACATGCGTTGGCGCAGGCTCGCTCACAGTGACATGTGTAGGCGCAGGCTCGCTCACAGTGACATGCGTAGGCACTGGCTCACTCACCGTGACAGGCGTGGGCACAGGCTCGCTGACCGTGGAAGGCGTGGGCTCTGGCTCGAAGACCGGGGCAGGCGTGGGCCGGAAGGCGGAAGCCCGTCTTCTCTCCCTCCTCCGGGCAGACGAAGAGGGCCGCGCTGGCTCATGGAAGGCGACTGACGTGAGGGTGACCTCGTTGACAGGTGGAGTTGGTGTTACAGGGGGCGCCGGGGGTGGCTGAAGAGACACCACTGTGGACGGTGAGGCAGGGTCCTTCTCAGCAACGCCCACCGCGAGCGGTGAGTCGCACACCAGTAGGGTCACCACCAGGAAGTCGCGGAGGGTCCAGCCACGCGTCGCCTGTGGCAGCCGCTCCTTCAGTGCGGGGTGCAGATTGCCCCTGAAGAAGACCACCAGAGAGGAGTCCGGGAAATCCGAAATACTCGCCAGCTTAAGGAAGTCGCGGAGGTGGTCCTCTATAGGGCGGTCTTCTTGTTTCAAGCAGAGCAGGTGGTAGTTTGCTCGTTGAACCGCTGGATCCATAGTGGGTCTATCGTTCTGTTATGATTGAGCAGCGAAGGCAGACGAGGAGATGCGGATCCAAGTGCAGTTCAACTTTATTAAGGAAACAAACAAGGCAGGTACACGGAAAACATGGGAACAAAGGAAAAACCCTCAATGGGGAAATAAACATAAAACTAGGAAACACGGGCAGGGGAAACATTCCAGGCTAACAACATTCAAGAAACAAACAACAATCGACAGAGACTAAACAAAGAACCAGGGTTTAAATACACAGACAAAGTGGAGACTGAACGAGACACAGGTGAAAACAATGATGAGTGCAGGCAGTGGGGGAGGCCGGGAATTGTGGGAAATGTAGTTTAACACACGGACAGTGAGACTCAGGGTGGACAACAGGGAAAACATGACATGGACCGTAATCGGTGACGGGTGAGATGGAAAATACGGAGCGGACAAGTGAAATAAACGTGATAGTGAAACCGAGAACAAAGGGCAGACAACACAGGAACGTAACATTTACATTGCAAGTGCAACACTCTCAGTTGAGCCACCGCACAATTTGATCATGATAAATGTAAATGTAGTTGGTTATGTAATGCAAATGTTAAAATGTATCGCCTTACAAGTCATGCGCTATAGTAAAAGTGTAAAAGATAGCATTGTGTGAGGAACAGGGTGAAAAGTAAGGGTTTATTTATGTGTTGTTTTACTGGTGATTTGTGTGAAAGTGAATTAAAGTAATTGTTGTTGTAGCGCCTTTAGTGTTAATTTCACCAAGAAACTGCCGCAATACCAATGAGCAAAAATCATTTAGCAAAAATGAAGGTATAGTAATGTAAATCTATGACCATTTTGGTTTTCAGGCTCCCGATCACAGAGCTGAAAGCCTCAGCTTCCATTGGGTCACACAAACAATAGTGTAGAGCAGCATGTGTGTGTTGGTAAACACATTGACAGACTAGTGAATACACACAGCTGGTGCAGTAACCGCACATGTGTTCGGTGGAGGGGTTCTGGAGTGGGTTTGAGCAGTGAGGAAGGACTTTGTGTGAAATAAAGAGCCACATTGTGTTCAGATCGCATGGACGTCACCACTGAAGGTTGAGTAGTGGGGCATGTGTGCAAGTTTGTTGGTTAGAAAGGTAATTAAGACCAGATGCCTGGTTTACACAGGGTCCTATACCCATGAGGATCTGTGTGTGTGTGTGTGTGTGTGTGTGTGTGTGTGTGTGTGTGTGTGTGTGTGTGTGTGTGTGTGTGTGTGTGTGTGTGTGTGTGTGAAACAAGAGGTCTGATTGAAAATGGATGTTCTGTCTTATATTCTGTATTGTGTTTAATAGAATTCTGTTCTGGAAATGATGCTGATGGAAATATTTTTTTTTACATTTTTAAATAAAATGACCGACTCCTTTGTCTTGCTAAGGCTAATTTCATAGCTAACATTTTATGTGTCCTAGATACACACAATTAAATCATATTTTCACTTTTTTTTTTGCATACATTGGCAAAATTACAGCTTGATTGGAAATTATGCCCATTAAAATATTCTTTGTTTTCTTTAAACATCACTTGTCAAATATTTAATCTTAAGCATGCTCTTCACTGACACTTTTGTCCACTTGGTTAATAACTAACTAAAAAAAAAAAAAAAAAAAAAACATTATTAGAAGCAAAAGTGTTTGGTGTGGTGAAAATGACATAGTGGGACAGTCGTAATTAAAAAAAAAAAAACTATTATAGATTTAAACATATAATAATTTGTATTTTTTTTAAGAATTTTTAAAGTTTAATATTGAATGTCTGGTTCTGGAACAAGACTAAAACAGTCAAATCTATACATAAAATTAATTTGAAAAGTTGAAGTTGAAGAAACACCCTCATACTGATATATGATATGTGGTTATATATTATATATATATGGTATCGTGAAGATACATTGACGGTGTAATGGCAAATATGAGCACTCTTTGAGACATTGTTGAGATACCTCTGAAAATGTATAACCAATTTGACAGAAGTAGAAAGAAACACCAACTCTTGTTGTATAGTATTTAATCATTGAATACACAGGACTTTTGGCCAGCTAATGCTGTTGATGAAGATCTAAAATGAACAAACATGTAGCTGCCCAGATATTCTTAAACAGTAAAATGGCATCACTGAGTCCAGGTGTGAGGAAAGAAATTGTATTCCACCCCTCTAAACCATTGAATAACTTGTGTACTTCCCAAACATTCAAAACATTCCTTATCTGTGTGAGGAAGCCACAAACTTTCTGTCTTTAGTTATACTGTCAAAGAGTTTTGTGTACACTCTGAGGTATTTATGGTCTCAAGATGGATTCTCACAGTCTGTGTTGTCAACTTCTGACAGAAGTCTGCTATAAACAGGCATTGGAATTACAAGGAATTCAACAATTCTGATTCAACTTTGTGATTCAGCTTTCTTAAGGTCCAACACAATAATTGTAATGTTTGAACGAAGTCACAAGAGATGCAGCTTGATATTTAATAGAAAATGAAACGGAGTACAAAAAAGGGTAAACACTGGAACAAGGCAAGACTAGGAACTGGGAACAAAAAACAAACGTTATATCCTAGGTTGGCAAACTGGTTAAAAAAAAAACAGGAGCCAAAACAACAACTGACAAAGACTGAGCAGAAATCAGGGCATTAAATACACAAGGGTTAATGAGGGAATGGAACACAGGTGAGAACAATCTGGAACAGCTGACAGAGATGAGGGCAGGGCATGTTGGGAAGTGTAGTCCAGGAAAAAAGAAGACAGAAGATAAACACAAGGCAACACTACAGTGGGTCATGACTGCAATCCAGGCATTGGAATTGGCTCTTTAAAATGGTAAGACTGTGCTTGTCTACATCATACATTTGTATAAATGCCTGGTTACAACACTCTTCTCCATTAGTGGTGTTGATTTTGATTCATTTCAGTGACTCCATTCTTTTGATTCCGTTCACCAAAAAGATTTGTTCAGATTCGTTCTTTGAACATGTCTGCAAGTTACACATTTTGCGCCTGCAGATGACACCAAATAGCCGTTTTTGAAGCATTGAATTAATTGCACTGAACTAAAAGCATCCATTCAGGACCAGAACACATCTAATAAACCTTAATTAAATAATATTTGCATGTCTACAATTCTACAAAGAGAGAGTTTAAGCATCATAAGTGTTTCCCCACAAATGACAACAAAAGTATATCTATCATACTGTGAACTGATGAGCATGACTATTTATCAAGCTATACAAAAAAGACAACAAAATTGGCCTACAAAATAATCATGAGTTTCAATAAGGTTTGTATGTCATTGTAATGTGTGGTTATCACTCACTTTATTCATAATTAATCCTAGAAACTAAATTAAAATTAAAACTAGATTGACGAACTGAATGAACAACATGCAGCTCCTCCTCCTGGTCAGCAGATCATCGTTCATGATGACTGATTCATTCGTCTCGTTTGTGAAGGAGTATACCAGTACATTCAGTTCATTCACAAACAAAATGACCGACTGATTCAGTGAAGGGGTGTATGCGTTCAGCAGGTGAAACCAGTTATGTATGCTGTATGCTCTATTTTTACACATTCATAAATTGTGGATTATGTTTTGTGCATACTTATGAACTAAACTTAGTGCATCTCAACTATTCTCTCGTTCTTCAATGTGATTGACTCACTTGCCAAACTGAACAAATGACATGCCTCCTCTTGTTCAGTCGTTCAGCAGATCTTCATTCATGAACGAGATCATCGAGTCATTCATTTCGTTTGTGAACAATTATACCAGTACAATCAATTCATTCATGAACGAGATGTCTCATCTCTCTCAGACTCAAATGACCAACTCGACTAGTTTAGTGTAGGGGCGTATTCGTTCAGCAGGTAAAAACAATGATAATCTGCTTCAAGGCCTGCATTTGAATGCAATTGGCTCATGCTATAGTCAGTCTTTACAGGCATGAAAAGCAGTAGAGCTCATTAACTTCGAAAGGGAGAGATATCAGTGAATGAGAAATATGAGTCTGTGTATGGAGGGGGAAGAGAACAATACATTTACTTAAAAGATTTGTTTAAAAAGACAGATTCGTTCACGATCGAAACATCACTATTCTCCATCATTTGACCAACATTTGATATGTTACTTCTGCAATGATCAATTGAAAATGTACACAAAATTTGTGTTTACCACTGGCTTTCTGTGGGCAGTAATAGCACAATGTTTTGATAATAATGTGCACTGTATAGTAAGTTTAATTTACATTGGAAAGGAAACATGATTATGGCTTAAACTAGACTGCAGGTGGTAGATGAAAAAGAATCACTGAGAGAGTTCACACAGTTCCAGATTAGGTCTGTAATTCCTAATTTTTCTGTTTAAAGTTGTTCTTCAAATGTGTGAAGCAGTAAAAGATTATATTGGGCTGTGTAACCTCTTAAAACTGTGCTTGAGGTCTTCCGTTCTCTATAAAACTATCATAAGAGGATCCTCACATTTGCCTCCTTCCAGTCAAAGTTTATTCCCCTCTCTCTCTCTCTCTGAAATTTGTAATGAGGCAGAATAATTATATTAATTGTAATTTTCTTGCTAATACAAAAAACTTAATACCAGAATTAAGTTCTATGCTGGTCAGTGTTGCTGGACGAGCCCACATTTTGTTACAACCCATGGCTTAAAGGACGCAACAAAAAAGAAAGACACATGAATACAACATTGAGCTTGGGATTTATTAACAAATTAACAAAGAATTTCAGATGTATTAATCAGTGCTATCAGTAGTGTAAGCAATGTGCATGGATGAAAATGTAATGTGATGTGGAGATGTTGTGAATGCACAAAAAAAAAAAAAAAACTTATTCCCTTAAGTTCCTTGTGAAACATAGGGCCTCTGCAACAGTCCTCCAGCGCACTCTGTTCTGGGCGACCTTCTTCAGTTCATCCCACGATAGTCGCATTTCTTCATTTACTCCTTGCAGGATCGCCTCTACGTTGTTTTCGGACGACCAACCCATCTCTTTCCCTGTGGGTCCATTGTATAGCTTGTTGTGTGATGTCTTCTTCAGGTTTTCTCAAGGTATGTCCAATCCACCTCCTTGCAATTGCGATCTGTTGGTTGATAGGGTCTTGATATGCTCACCTCCACAAGTCAACGATTCTGATTTTAGCCATCCATTTGATAGTGAAAAACAGTAGTTGGTGAAAGTTTGGAGTTTGTTGGTCAAAGTGTTGGTGACTCTCCAGGTCTCCGAACCATAAAGAAGGACAGATTTAACATTTCTGTTGAAGCTCCGTAGTTTATTACTTGTGGACAGGGCTGTCGAGCTCCATACCACCTTCAAAATGATGAAAGCAACTTGCTTTCCCAATTCTAGCCTTGATGTCCTCTCATCTGTCCCACCCGTGACTGAGATGACACTGCCTAGGTATGTGAATAAGTTTACTTCTTTCAAGTTATTGCCTCCCAGGGTGATAAGCATCCTGCTTCATGAGTAAGGTCATCATTTCAGTTTTTTCTGTGTTGACCAGTATTTTCTGTGCTTCGCGGACCAGTTTGTTTTCTTCTGAATATGTTGGTGTTTCTGAGACAGCTGGTATAGTTCATCAGCAAAGTCAAGGTCTTCTAGACTCTGCGTCAAAGTCCACCAGATTTCGGTGTCACTTTTGGTTGTTTCATGCATGATCCAGTCCACTGTCATCAGAAACATCATTGTTGAAAGCAGGCAGCCCTGTCTGACCCCTGTCTTCACCTTAAAGTCCTCTGACAACTTGCTGTTATGGATCACTTGACATGTGGCGCAGTCATACAGTTGCCGGATCAGGTTGAAGAAGCTTTGAGGGATTCTATAGTGGTGTAGTAGTTTCTAGGTGGCGTCTATATCCACACTATCAAAAGCCTGCTGGAAGTCGATGATGTCCACTCCACTTCAAGGACTGTTTGATGATGATTCGAAGTGTGGCAATTTGGTCTGTGCAGGATTTGTCCTTTCTGAAGCTTGTTCATGCAGTCGCTCCAGGATGATGCAGGTCAACACTTTGCTTGGTACAGACAATAGCATTATGCCACGCCAGTTCTTGCAACGTCCTAGGTCTCCTTTCTTTGGAAGCTTCACTAGGTGTCCCTTTTTCAAGTGTTCTCTGCAAGAGAGGCAATAGCATTTTTGC
Source organism: Xyrauchen texanus (assembly GCF_025860055.1). Lineage (NCBI taxonomy): Eukaryota > Metazoa > Chordata > Actinopteri > Cypriniformes > Catostomidae > Xyrauchen > Xyrauchen texanus. Next base: position 40,321,933 of record NC_068300.1, on the reverse strand, counting down.
TGTAGTTGCTAAGTCCGTTTTGAGGGCTTCCGGTGGAATTCCATGTGGTCTGGCTGATTTTCCATTTTTCAAAGTCTTTAGGATTTCCGTTTTCGTAAGGGGGTTAGTGTTCACTTTTAACAAGCAGTTAGCTGGTGGTATGTTTGGTCTTTCAGTCGATGGGGGCCTGTTCAGGAGGGTTTTTAAAGTGTTCGGCCAAGCATTTTCTCTGGTCTGGTACCATGGTGATGGGCACCCTTCGTTATCTTTGACAGGTTTGTCATGGTTCAACTTTTTCATGGACAGGGTTCTGGTGACTTGATACAAATTATTAAGGTCTCCTTCTCTGCTGCTTCCTCCGCTTCCGTCACTAAGGCATCATGGAAGAGACTCTTGTCCTTCCTAGCACTTTTCTTTACTTCTTTATTCAGTGTAGAGTACTTTTCTCTAAGCCCCTTTTCTCCTGTTCATTTCTGGAAATATGTATCTGTTGTTTTATGTTTTTTCTGTTTGAATCAGTTTCCAGGTGTTGCTAGAGAGCCATTCTTTATCTGTCCTCCCTCTCTTCCCTAGCACTTCTTGACAGGTGTCTTTCCTCACACCCCTCAGTGAGTTCAACTGCTCTTCCATAAGTGTCTCCTCAGCGAAAATATTTAAAGCTTTAAACCTATTCTTAAGAGAAATCGAGAATGAGGATGAGGCAATTTGTTTGGGGCAATCAATCCCAGGTTCATTGAGGGCACTTCTCCAAACTCCAAACTAACACTGGGTTGTCATAATTTTCACACGTTTTTTTATTTTATTCATAATGTATGTCTTTTGAAAAAGGTGTCCTCTAAATGTAACAGTCTTCTGCTGTTGTAGCCCATTCACATTCTGAGATGCTATTCTGCTCAATACAGTTGTACAGAATGGTCTGGCCATTCTCCGTTGACCTCTCTCATCAACAAGGCATTTCCGTCCACAGAAATGCCACTCACTGGATGTTTTTTTTGGCACCATTATGAGTAAACTCTAGAGACCCGTATCTGCATGATTTTATACTGCAACATTGGCTAATTAGTTAATCGCATGAATAAGTAGGTGTGCAAGTGTTCCTAATAGAGTTCTCAGTGAGAGAATACCAAACATATATGAGATTAATATGTTTAATATGTGCAACTCAACAGAAAACTGTGCTGAAAATCTGAACTCTGAAATAATATCATACAATGAATAACACTGAAGTATTCACAACTTATATGTTGTGGATAAAGCTAATTCATGTCACATATATAGGATATGTTTGCCTTAAAATTGAGAGTTCATGGCAAATTTTCTTCAATCTAGCCACAAATTTGCCACTGATAATTTTCAAATACAAATGAGCTTTTACTGTACAGGTGTTTAATCCACAACATTCTACGTCTGCATTATTTCAAATAATTCTTTCTAGATTTTTCTTTATGTAAAAAACTCATGCAATGTTGACCAAGAAAAAGCCAGTTGATGCCATTGATGTTAATGACTTCAAACGTCATTGGTTCTCCTGTCACGTGTCTCATGACCAAACGTCAAACCTGACGAAACACATCTAATGGCACCAGTTGATTTGGCATCTTCAGCAGAGGGTAAATCTGCGAATAACAAAGTATGGACTACGTTTTGATACTATTATGATACTATTTTGCTGCTTTTTCTTCCTCATTTTGGAGCAGATGACATGAAGGTAAAAGACAAAATTTTAATTTTTGGGGTGAACTATGCCTTAAAGTTGGTTAGGAAGGTGCTAAGGTTTGCTGCTCTTTCCAGCAGGGTTGTTGAAGACAGACATAATTTTGCTGTGTTATATTCATTGCACTTTGAATGCATTCAGAGTTTCAGGACATTTTGAATGTTAGTCTCAGTAATACAGTGACATCACATGGGTAACACAAGGGCTTTTCTCTGGATTTTTAAAATGTTATATTCTATGTTATGGCTTGATCCATCAAAATGCCCTGAATATATAACTAATATAGTTGTCATGTCTTGTAAACTTTTATTTCATTTGATGGGGAGCAGATCACCATTAGATCATTTTAGCTAGAGCCTGCTGTCAAATAGCTTCTGTCATTTCTCTTGTGCAACTGCATCTAATAACTGAAATACAAGAAGGAAAAGAATAAGAGAAAACAGTACCACTTAAAAAGGAAAAGTGAAAATAGCCTGCTAATCAGGATGTTTAAAGAAAATACATTTATATAATTTGTTTTAATGCATAATGAACGTTGGTTTCACATTGTGCATCAGAACACTCTTCACTTTGGTAAAATCACTGAAAATATCACGACTCCGTTAAGTTTGTTGGTTTATTCTGTGATTTGCTATTTTCTCTCTCTTATGCAGGCAAAGCATGCACATGATCAGTATTTCTATCGGAACATTGATTGTTCCAAGGGAAATGCTGATCATGCCACTAATTAGCATGCTATCAACACCTGTTTCTTCTCTAATTCACTCCCTATTTATACCCTTCATGTTCTCAGTATCTTTGCTAAATTGTTGTTTGATGTGCAGTAACTTTCCACACTCTCTCTGCCTAGTTGGTCCTGTCTCATGTATCTGTTTAATGGCTGTCTCTGCCCGCATGCTGGGAGTGTGGTTACCTTCCAGCTTGCTGTACGCTTGTTCTCTGCACTTCACTATGCTTCTACAGAGGATTCCTACGAATCTGCTCCTGACTTCCACAAAACACACACTCGTCTAATAAACACACTCTTCACAGATATGCCCATTATGCGGCTACGGCATGCACTCATCCCCATAACTCCTTCCCTAAACTGCTGCCAGTGTCGGGATCTCCAGTCTTCGCCAGCACATTTATAGTGATCATTTATTGCTAATAAATCCTTCGAACTGTTCCTCTGATCTTGGGTCTCTTTGTCTTGCTCTCTGACAGAAAAATACAGCTTTTCTTGTCTGAAATGCCCCTTCTTGCCAGTAAAAACCCCTATATGAAATAATATTGTATATGTTTAAATTCTTATGATGAACATAGTCTTTGAAAGCCTGTGATTCAGACACTGTTTTTCTCTAAGTCCTTGCTAAAAGTGTTCCACTAGATACAGCATGTACTAGGAAAAATAATTTTCCTCTGTCACCTTCCATCACAATACACAGATCTGAAATGCAGGTGGCACTCTATCACCTCCATGTGCTCATCCATACACATTCAGTCTATTTTGTGATCCCACACATCATTTGTTAAATATTTAGGCCTCTGAGTGAACTAGAAGCTTAATCTAGGTGTTGTTGGAAAGCTGACACAGCATGCTTGAAATATAGTTATAGAGTTACTCTGATATAGAGTTTGTGGCTATTGGGGGATTACAGAAGCAGTGATCGGAGTAGACATGATACATTTGTAGTTGTATAGATAATTTTTCACATTGTGATTCTTTTGATAATCATTCAGACTGTGTTGTTAGTGTTACATAAACATTGTCACATTCCTGAGAACCAAAGCTTTCGTTCGATATATGACTTGCCTATTTTAGTGCTATTTGAAAATCATTTATATAAATTTTGTATATTTTTACATCATTACGTCAGGCGCTCATTTGCGACGTGTAGGTTCTGAGGTCTTATTTTTGTGAAAAGTTGAGATTCTTAGTTGTCAAATGGCACCACAAATGATTATTTATGTATCTAGAGACTTTTACATTTTAAGCGTAAACTTATTACACACTCCTGGCCCTGCCCACTGGACTTGCCAGTGGTTTTACTATGCAATATTTAGTATGAAGTATTAATCTAGTATTCCATTATGAACATTGTCACTGTGCAATTCACACACTGGTATTAGTACCAAAACAGCGTATAACTTAATTTCTCACTACAAAAAACAGCAGTATTTACGTGTGTGTGTGTGTGTGTGTGTGTGTGTGTGTGTGTGTGTTACCAGCTCATGTTTTCCACTTTCTCTGTAAATCTGATTTAACAGCTTGTCATTGTGGGACACATTTCAAGAATCCTCAGAGAACTAGCTTTAATAATTACATTGCAGTTTGGAGGTTATTGCAGCAAATTAAATCCCACTGCAGTCAGAAAAACACGTGAGTTTACTCTGAGTCTACAATGTATTACCATTTTCATGTGGGAAACAATACAGAGCAAATATGTTAATGAAATCTCAGTTCTCTAATATGCATGGAAGCTATTTGGCAGTACATATAAGTGTGCTTATCTGAAACTATTCGCAGATGTGTTATGGGTCATGGCTGGTGAGGGGGTCCAGGGAACTAAATTAGAAAAAGACTAAACACAATAAAAATGAATAGTTTTTTAGGTTATGGACTGATTGTTTTCATTGTTTTTCCTTGTGTATTTACCTCAAGAAATGCAGATGAAAAATTATTAGATGTTTGTTTTGTATCCCAGTTGTTGTTGCATGAACCAACATATTTATACAGAGACCCCAAAAAGGACACAATGTAATAGTTCACCCAAAAATTATGTCAGCATTTACCTTCATGTTGATTTAAACCTGTATGACATTCTTTCTTTCCTGAAATGGAAGTCATTGGAAAAGTATTTGAAGTTAGTTCTAAGGAAAGCTCTAGCAGCATTTATGACACTCGCTTGACATTCAAACAGTTTAAGTGTGAATTGTTTTTTTGAGGCAACTCTGTATAAAATGTCCATTTTGCAAAGAAATCTTTCTTTCATTTACTGATAAAAATGTGTTTAAGTTCAACTATCTCCAGTTGTTTATGGAAGAAGTTATTCTTTGTTTAAAACTGCATTTGGTCGCTAAGAATTCCTGGAAGAAACTTTCCACAAATAATTTTCCACAAATTTGTTTTAGATAATTGTCTGCAAATGTAAAATAAACATGACATTGTAATGGTGATCTCCTCACACCCATGAGAAAAGAGCTTTTCCTTGTTAGCAGAGTAAACGTCTTCTAAATACTCCTGATACAGTCACGTACTGTCTTGAATTGTCTGCCGCATCCTACAATGAACTTAAACCTCATCATCAGTCAAAGAATATATCTGAATGGTCAGATGAGACCAAGTCCAGACCCTGTGCTTCTTATGTGCTCTATATAACTGTCCAATCAAATCCTAATGGATACAGTCTAGTCCTGAGGAATACATAAGAGTAAAAGTCATTGTGAATGTAATTTCATATCTTTAGAATAGAACACAAAATACTGCATGTGTAGGTGATGCAAAACATGTCCATTAAGTTTTTTAACCTGTTGATATGCAATCGCTCGCGAGTGACGTCACTCTGTTTACATTTAATATATAATTTACCGTCTATATATGTAATTAATCTTTTCAAAAGTCTAAGGGTTCAACATTGATATGCGATCTCTCTTTCACGATAGCAATGCTCCAGAAACAGCAATTTAGTTGTTTGTGCCAGGAGTAAAAATATCAAAACGGGACTTCATACCTTTATTATGAAAACGCGATCACCAGATGAATCCAGTTCAACACAGGTCAATTGTCCATGACAAGCATTCATTGAAAAACATCCAATAGCACTTTTTGCCATAAAAGTGATACATCTGAGAAATATTTATATATTCTCCATTGTTTACATGAGATCTCGCCTGAAAGAATTACCCTTCATCATCGTTCTTCAACAATCTATGCAATCTGAGCAGCATTCATGTGGTAAAACTGTATATGATCTTATATATTAGAGTCTCATAAACAAAATGAGCGTGTCTCCAAAGTCTATTTTTAAAAATGCGGCATAGTTTTATTCAAAATAGCCGAGCAGTGTAGTCAAATTTTGTGTCGTCTTGAAAGGCGGAGCCTTAATTTTACTCTGTACACTTCCAGTGATTTTACAGAGATAACTTCTTTAGACTTGTGGTTTTTTGGGTTGTCTTGGCACTTTTATTATTGTTTTTTTAGATTCTAAAAACATGTTTAGCACAAAATATTTCCATTACTATAAACTTCAGCTTGTCTAACTATAAAAGATAACAACATATATTAATTCTTGAAACTTGGGAAAAAAGCCCAAAGTGTCTTCTTTCAAAAGATAATACAACTGTGTCCGTACTCCAAAGGGTCCAGTAAATACAACCATTTAAGCTCAGGTATGTCATTTTCATGGTTTGTGCTCAAAAAGGGGGTGCGTATCAACAGGTTAACCAAGATTTTAGGTTGAAATGAACAGTACATGAATGCAGAGTATAAAGGAAAGTGGATATCCTTGGTTGTGTATCTGGTCACCATTTGTTCACCATTTTTAACATGTTTTTGCCTGATTTATAATGGTCCTGCAGTGTGACAAATGAATTGTAAGTACAAATATTTCATGTAGTTTCTCAATTAAAATAGTTGTAACACTGTACCTTAATCTTCCCTTTGTTAAGTGTTTATAAAGGCCATTCATGAGTATTAAGTCATTTATAAATGCATTATAAATAATTGATATGCAGTTATAACAATATGAATAAAAAGGGTTACTTTCATGCAGTACTTGCCAAATAGTAAGCATTTTAACTTACACTTATTCATACTTATATAATAATGCCTGATTACCATTAAACCATACTGAACATTATGTACATATGTAACTCGTTAATACATGCTTCATTTGTGTCCACTTTACATTAAGGTACATTTCCATAAGTTACTAATGTTGAGTAAGTGTTATTAAGCATTTATAATATTTGAGGATATTGCTCACTGTTCAGCAAGTGTTGAATAAAAGTCACCCTTTCATGCATATTGTTATAAGCACATATCAATGATTTATAATGCATTTGTAAATAACTTAATAAACATGAATACACTTCTTTATCAATCCTTTATATGGAAGATTAATGTAAAGTGTGATCAAAATTGTTTTAAATTGAGTAGGCTTAAAGCATGTCACAATGCAAGACATGTCAACTTCCCATGTACTAACTTTTTTTTTAAGTATATGAAAGTGTACAACTGAATTAAGATGATATTGATTCATACTAGATCTGGTGTCAGAATTGATTCATTTAATGAAAATGAAAAGCGTGAATTTGCCCGGAAAAATGTAGTTTGTGTGGAAAAATCATAACATGCTTTGTTTAATGCAACAAACGTGTTCACGAATGCTTGGCTCTGGTGACTGTAGATCTGTGTAGACCATATGCTGCTCCCACAAAGTTATTCAGAGATGGAGCCTGCTCGCATTTTGAGAAATGAAGGAAAATCTCTGAGTGAAAGAAACGTTTGGAGATTTATAGCTGCAGGCACGTGAGTAGGTTACGAGCTGAGGTCAATGAAGGGAGGGTGGAGATTTGGCACAGTAGAAATTGAAGAAATTATTCATAATCCAAGCATGCATTTGCACATGAGCCACAGATCATAGATGCAGTGAAATACAGTGAGTACTAGTAAAGTCTGAGAACACTAGTAAAATACTTTTTTTTTTTTTTCAATTTAAAGGCATAGTTCACCCAAAAATGAAAATTCATGTTGTTGTAAACCCACTTGACTTTTTTCTTCTGTGAAACACAAAATCGGATGTTAGGCAGAACGTTAGGCTCAGTCACCATTCACTTTCATTGAATCTTTTCCTCCACACAATGAAAGTGAATGGTGACTGAGACTCTCAGAACTTGACATTCTGCCTGACATCTTTTTGGGTGAAATTGTAATTTTCAGGTAAATTTTTTGGTAACACTCTTCATAAATGTTCCCTTTGGCAAGGAATTATAAAGGGGTTCATTAATAACGAATACGTCATTTACAAATGCCTTATAAATAATTGATATGCAGTTAAAACAACATGCATAAAAAGTGTGACTTTCATGCAATTCCTGCCAAATAGTGAGCCAATTTCAGCCTGATCTCATATACATTATGTGCCTGTGGCAAAATTTGAGCAAAATGAAATTACCCGTATTGCTGCAGTATCAAGGTGAACTGTCCACTCTGTGTCGCTGAAAGCAAGTTAAACGTTCTCCCAAAAAGGGAGGGAGGTAAGTTTAGGTTAGAAAAACTTAGGGAGGTAAGTTTAGGTTAGAAAACTTACCTCCCTAACCTAAACCTTTGACCGAAACCTAACCAATGATGTCATAAAAGCAAGTGTGAGATGATAGAGCATTAACCTTAAAAACCTCAGAACCGACGCCCCACCCTAAATCTTAAAAAAAAAAAAAATTCAAAGTGTTGCTTCTATGACACTTGTGACAGATCATTTTTCAAGCATGATTTTCAATTTCATTTTCATTTAAACTGCTCAATGATGAATTTGAGACATTACAGACATTACAGCATAATTTTCTGTAAAGTTGCTTTAAAATGATTTGTGTTGTGAAAAGCGCTATACAAATAAAATGTATTTGACGTGCCAGCTCGCGAGCTGTGCTACAGTTGAAACCGGGTCTTCTTCATCAAGCAACTTCACACTTGAATAAGTCATGCTTGAATAAGCTTGTAAACGTAGCTGGATGTAATGTGAACGCTAATGAAGCATTTATTAATGAACATAACGATTCAGTTTGGTTTAATGTTAGTCAGGCTTTATTATATGATATGTGGTGTAAAGAGTTTTTACAGAGGACTAACTAGGACTAGTTAAGTTGGGAATCCGCTCAGAGTATCACCATTCGTTTGACACCAATGTGACAAGGAAAGTGACAACACAAGTGAGACATTACAGTAAAATGATAAATGGTCTGCACTTATATTTAACCTTAGAGGTTACCAAAGCACTTTACACTGTGACTCATTCACCCATTCACACACAAATTCATACACCAATGGCAGCGCTGGCAGAGATGGAAGCAACTTGGGGTTCAGTGTCTTCTCCAAGGACACTTCGGCATGTGGAGTCAGGAGGGCCAGGAATCAAACCACCAACACCAACTTAGCAGCCGACCTGCTCTACCACCTGAGCCACAGCCGCCCCAGTAATGAATGTAAACACAAAATCACCTAATCCCTACTTTTAAATCACAAATTAGCTGATTTATAGTAATATTCTGCATTCAATACAAGTTTAGATCAATTGACAGCATTTGTGGCAGAATGCTGATTACCACAAAAATTTTACTTAAATGTTTCTTTAAAAAAAAGGAAAAATCTGGGTTACAGTGAGGCACTTAAAATCAACATGATCACACGTGAAGTTGGCATGATGTTTCAGATAGTTTCTGTACCCTAGGATCGCCGACTGTATGCCGACACGTTGAAATGCAGCATTCTTATCAGACATGTTTGCAGTGATTTCAATGTGTTTACCTGTTCACATGGAGCAATTGGTAGTGTGTTATATCAGCTGTGTGGGAGACTTGGGTTCAAAGCCAGGCAGTAACCACATTTGAATAATCAATGACGAGCATGATTTGGAGGTTTCACTTTACTAACATTACTTTTTTACTCCACTAATGGGTAAGGTAAGGTTTGGGATTGGGTAGGGGGATAGAATCTATAAATATATGCTTTTCTCTTCATTGTATAACGTCCTATAAAGCTGAAAACAACTTGCTTCACTACTAGCTTTTGGCGATCTCTCCTGGATATAAATGGAAGTGTTTCGAAATTTCGTTCAACGTATACAGATTTTGACGAAAAAAAAAATCTATTCATTAAAATTTCACTGTGAGATCAGGCTGTTAAAATGGTATTGAATGTGGTCAATACTAAAATGTTAAAAAACTCAGTTTCAAAAGTATGTCCACAAGATGTAAACAATATGTATGTTAACATGATTTTAGACATAAAATCGCTTACTAATCTTTATATTACTCAAATAATACACGCATTTTAAGAATTGATGTAAGTGTTTTATATAAAACTATAAGATTAACATTTGTGTCTTTAAACCCTCCAAAGAGAAAGAAAAGGAGAGACACGTTATAATGATTTCCTTTGGTAATTAACTTTATGCCACAAAAATACATATAAGTATGTATAAGTGTATTAATGATGCATTTATAGCATCTAAGTTAAAATGCGAACAATTTGGCAAGTTTTGGATTAAAGTAACCCTTTTATGTGTTTTGTTATAACTGCATATAAATGACTGAATTGTAAATGACTTATTAGTCATTTTTGAACCCCTTTATAAACCCTTAAAAAATGGAACAGTCCTATAGTATAACACATTTTTCAATGCAAATTTTATTTTCAGCATAAAATGTTGAGTGAATAGTTGAAATACACAATGTACATGAATTTGATATTTCTTGTGATGTATCCAAATGATCCAAAGAGCATCTTCAATGGAAGCAAGAAAGTTTGACCATCTGAATAAAGGAGTGAATGTGCTTAATATTACTAACTTCCTTACATTTGATTAGTGACCCAGAAATACTGCAGAATCTTAAACATTTAAAAAGATGTTTCAATGTGCTGTCAGGCTTTTGGACCCCACAGCATATGAGCAAGTAGTTAGTTTGTCTGGTTAATTTCTGTAAAAGTGCTCAAATTTTTGAGGGGTTTGGGGGATTTGGGGTTTGAAAGAAACATGTGAATGGGTTCACCCCCACCGTCGCCAGCTGGGTCTCATTTCAGCGCAGGGTTTGGGGAGGGATATGCAAATGCGGCTGCAGAGTCGAGCTCACACACTGCTCTGTTGACAGAGAGATTTGAGCCCTCGCTTCTGTTACTGCTGCCCTGTCGCTCTGTCTTTCCTCTTCACTTTCTCCTCTGTCTGTTTCGTGCAAGTGGTAAACTGGGCAGGATGATACCAGAACAACAGATTGTCCAACTGAAAGAGTTGATGTTCTAGAGAAACCTTGTGGGAATTTGCAAGGAAAACAAGCAGCCCTTCACAACCTCTGGACTCTGAAGCACAGCTGACTTGTGTTTTTTCTCCTCCTCATCCCCTGCTTTTTGCTTTCTGTACATTTTCTCTCTTCTCTCCCACTTTATGGCATTTTCTGCAAGTGACTTTGTCAGATTTTGCTTTGCTACTTAAAGATGATGGGGATACTGATGTGTGAAGCTCTTGTGTTGCTCACGTCGCTTCTGAATTCAGTGGATGCCAAAGGAACTCTCTATGGAAGTACATATAGATACAATCTGCACAAGGCAGGGGGTGTCCCGCAGTACAACCCTGGAAAGCCAATGGGTCATCATAAGTAAGTAAACAATGTGTGCATGTGTGTGCGTACAGAATAGAAGCCCATATTTTAAGCATTACACCATGTGGGTGTGTGTTCACATCTAAATGGGGAGTTGACCAGAAAAGTCAAGTGTACTGCTGTGTGACATGCTAAACTCACAGCAAAAAATCTGTATTTTGTCTTTTCCAGTAAAAATGTCTAAATAACAATTTATATGAATTTACTGTAAATATACGTAAGAGACAAAGATTTGTAAGTCGTTTCAAGCATAAATCTAACCAAATTTAGTGAGGTATATATACAGTACATAGAACAAGACAAAACAAGGATGGAACTGAAAACAAAAATTATTAAACAATAAGGTAAGAGAAACATGGTATAATGACATCTCGTAATAACTTGTATGAGAAGGTGAAGTCGTAAAACATCGTACGACTTGGCTTGTATGAAAACCCTTACAAAAAAATTTAGTTCTGGCAAACTAGCCACAAACTGGCCACACATTTTCTACTCGTTATTTTCACACGAAAATGAGCAAACATTTGCCAGAAATGTATTTACACCCCTTCACCAGTAGTAGTGAACCTGCAGCAAACCTTTGGCATCAACAGACAATTTTCGGCAAGTTTGCCATTAACTTTTCCAAAGGAAATTACTTTCAACTTGTAATACGCTTCCCTCGTCTCATTTCAAACCCCAATGCTTTCTTCTTTCTGTTGTACTCAAAATTATTTTCCTATTAAATTCAAGGTTAGGTTTACACCTGTTTAAATCCTAAAAAAACATTGTTCATTGGTTCATTTATTTTTCTCAATGGGACTTAAATAAGCCTACTCAAGCGATTTCGTACTATTTCATCTCATACTATTATAAGACTTGTCATAAGACCCGGTTGGGTGCAAGAGGCTGTGCTATATTGGGAATAAAGTCACAGTTGAACGTTGTTGTTAGGCACAATGCAAAGCAACTCCTTCAGCCAAGTCTCAAATGACTTATTGTTTTTATAAAATGATTACTCATAAATCAGAAAAATATTAAGGATTTATTAATAATTTATTAAAATGTCAAATCTTTATGTTCTAAGATGGTGTGTTCACTTCATGTCGGAATGACAGTTATTATGAGGTTCTGACTTGTAAAAAGCATTCACGTCTTCACAGAACTCGTAATAAAAAGTTGTAATCTCAGAATTCTTTGAAAGCTCCGACTTGAAAGTCGGGAAAAAAGAATAACCAAAATGGCAGTGGTCTTTGGTAGTGGTATATTATATTTCTGTTGGGTATGTAAGGGATAATGTACAGACACCCGGATGTTATCGCAAAATAAACACTGACAGGGTGATCAGGACCCCGAAGCGAAGCGATAATGACCGGCTGACTACATAATCCCGCTTATAACAGAGCTACCTACCTAACAAATAAATAAATGGACATGAAATGTTTATTTGCATTAAAATTACATTATTATGTGAGAAGAGAGAAATTGCAGAGTCTCTAGAAACGGCTGAATTCCTCCTCTGATTTGCGTCGATGTTCTGTTGGTTTAATTTGCGGAAATGACCATCTGTTCATTATCCATCTTATTGCAAGACTTTGACAAGAAACATTGATTTGAGTTTAGATTATTTTAGTAGGTTACTTATATCGCAGATTGATATGAAAAGTAGGAAAGATGAGTCGCAATACCTGGATGAACGATCTGATAACACATTTTCCCCTCATAATCAGTCATTATTTAGAAATATGTAAAATATGTATATGTAAATAATGTAGAAAAATCTACCCATGTCAAACTGTTGGGTAGCAGTTGGGTAGCAAAAGCAGTTTATGACCTTACCCCTAAAAGTAAAAGCATGCTAAACAAATCATCAGAAATATATGTTATCGACTATTAATGATAAAATGTTATACATCATCGCAAAGGGGAGGATCTCATTTCTAATGACACCTAGATTGAGCTTCTAGTCCACTCAGAGGCCTATATATTCGATGAAAATGGGAGTGGAGGATGTACTGAAAATTATACTGAATGTGTATGGAAGAACACATCTGCGATTGCTAAAATGCTTTATAGCGCCACCTACATTTCAGATCAGTATTTTGTGATGGAAGGCAAGAGAGGAAAAATATTTGTTTTCTTCCTGACATTTATTGGAATAAAATAAGACTATTTGAAAGGAGATTGGGTTAACAGAAACAAAATTACATGCTTACAAAGTTAGGACAATTAAAAAATAAATATTATTATGTTTATCATAAGATTATAAACAAATACAATATTATTTATGAATTATTGTAGTGTTTTATTTTTTATTTACAGGTTCTCGGAAAAATTTGACCAATTTTTAGCAATTATTCCACAGTATGTGTAAACGGTGAGCTTTTATATTTGAGTGTGTATATTTGAGCCTTAAAATGCCCCAGAGTTGAAGAGATTAAGGAAGAGATTACATGACCATGCACATTGTCGGCTTATTAAGCATAATCGATGTGTAAGAACGTGCATGTAAATACTCTCATTGACGAAGTATTGGTTCCCTATGTCTCTGTGAGTGTTTACATTCACAACAATACGCTGATAGCTATAAAACATTTGCTCATTCTAAAAACCCGACAACACACAGAGTTTACATTGCCAAACATTTGACATGTGCACACAGAATAAGCTGCCAGAACGACGCAAAGATGTATTTATTGCAAAGTGAAATCAGGGTAATATGGGCAAAAATTATCTTAAACCGTTTATGACATGTACATGGCTTTATATGTTGCCAGCTTTTTATACATAATCAGTGTAAAACCATGCATGGAAACTCACTCTATAACCGTTTCTAAACAAACTTCTACATCTAAATATAGTCTCAAATAGTCCTTAAATGTAGTACATATGCTTCAGTTTTCTAAAATCAAAAGTAGTGATAATTCGGCTGAAACTGTATATGGCCATTATAAAATGAACGGTATCGGCCAATCTGTGTTTTCTTGACCAATGAACAGAAGTGTTTGCTCTTCCTTGAGTCTATTCTAATATCCACCAAATATCGCAACATATAATACCGTGTTTGTTTTGAAATATTTTGTGAATTTGCAGTATAAGTATTGTGTTGTATAAATACATAATTGTAATTTCAGCATATAGCCCTATGTGTTCCAATTTTTCATTGTAGTAAAATTCAATTTTATTAGTATATGACATACATATAGCCTATAACACATAACTCTCTAGTCATCAGTATCTTCAGCATCGGCCATTGAAAAAACATATCAGTTGACTACTAGTCAGCACTGAGGATTTGTTCTCCTAAAGTTGCTATGTGGCTGTAGTTTGGTCAAGCATCTACATTTGGATTGTGTTAAAAGATAAGTAGTTGGCATGTTGAGCAAGTCCACATCAAACAGCTGTCGGCGTACAGGAATTCTGGGCTTACAGTGGTATCAAATGCAGATTGTGAATGTTGGCATTGATGATATCAGATGCATCTGTCCTCAATGACCCACAGTCACTGTCTGAGCAATTCACTGCTACCACACAAACCCTCTGTGTGTCTAAACATCTTAATCTTCTCCAGTTGGGTAACCACGGCACCCTGTAACCCTCCATACAATCCAGCTCTGTGGTGAGAGACCTATGTAGGCAGCATTTTAAGGTTTAGGCATGCCTTTAGCAAAGGCTGTTCCAAAAGATAATTCTGCCTTCTAGATATATACTTTTTACTTTTTATCCCAAATTGTAAGGCAGCATCGTGTGTATCCTTTGCAGAGAGTGTATTTTATTAATATTAAAGTGTTGTGTTGTTAGCTTAGCAACATGCTAACACCAAAATCTGTTCACATCAATTGTGTGTTGAAATCACTTCTGACGTTTTATTTCGGTTTGTGTGCTTTATTAGAAGGCAGCTTTCTATTTAGGCTTTATTTTATTCAGGGGTGTAAAGTAAAGAATTACAAATACCCACATTACTGTAATTAAGACATTTTTCCCAGGAATTGTACTTTTTGAAATAGTTTAAAAATGTATACATTTATAATAATACATATTATATATGTATAATAAATTACCAGGATGGTAGAGATGATAAAATAATGTCTATCTTTATAAAGCATAATTATACAAGTATCAACATTTGCAGAGCAATACGTCAGCAGAACATTCCACCTGTCACAAATTTCAGAAAATTGTGCATCATGCATTAGAATGAGAAAACAACTATTTCTGGGTTTAAAAGATACAATAACTAAATCAATGTGGAACATTGTATCTCAAAAGCAGGACAATGTGGCCCCCCCATGTGCTACTTAAATAATTCACACAAAAATGAAAATTCTCTCATCATTTACGCACACTTAAAATACCTATATTTTAAAAATTGTATTATAACGGAGCATAGGTTTTGCAACTCAGTTGATCAAGTTGATACAACTGATAGTCAAAACACTCTTCTCATGAGTACTTTTAAATGAGCTACTCTTTTACTCTTACTTGAGTAGATTTTACAACAGGTACTTTTACTCTACTCAAACTACATTTTTTATGAAGAAACAGCACTTTTACTTGAATATTATTTTTCAGTACTCTTTCCACCCATGAGTTTATTTTTATGAAAAATGTATTTAGTCAGAATACATGTTTTTGTGCAGATGTCAGTGAAAAACATGTGTTTTGCCCCCAAAATGGTGTAGTAATGGCATCTACCAGCAGAGGCAAAATGGATCATACTAACCAGCCAAACATTGACCCCCCTGTAGTTGACATGAAATAGAAAACTGACCATAAAATAAGACTTACATTGTTTTATAAATTGGGACCTTACTCATTTAAAATAAATTTTCCGTAGCTAGTCAGACGTTTTGTGTTAACGTATTTCCGTAGATCAGTTTTTCTTAACTGGTTTTGCTTCAGGTCTCAGCGTTTACATTGGACATCAAATGGCGACTCAACCCATTAGGCCTACCAAAATTGTATGAAATATTAAGAGAACCTCCAAGTGGAGATTGGATTAAGATTATATGTGGAGTCTATTTAAATGAATATTAATTTTGTAAGGCAAAGATTGTTTTGCTAATTTTTTTCCCTGTGTCTCTTTGAAAGTCAGTTTATTTTTGTACGTGGTTAAATGAGGAATGGGACCGCACTGTCTTTAATATATGTGCTATCTGGCAAGGCCGGTTGCGCATATTTCAGGCTCCAGCTCAGACAGCTCTTTTAAATTTTGTTAAATTATGCACTAGTTGTTGCTGTTGGCTGATTGGTAATGTAATCAAGAATTAAATTATGTAATCCATAATATCAACTATAATCTGATTATGCACATTTTAAAATGTAATCTACGAGCACTTTTTTTTAATTACTCGTAGATTACATTTTGTACTCCAGATTACGAGATTAAATCTTGTACTCCAGATTACACGTAATTCATTACTACCCAACACTATGAAGTTGGCACAAGTCATGTTTATCCTCGCTGCAAGTGAATACGTATTTAATGTAGTCTGAGTCTGCCTTGCATAGTTTCATTCATGGTTCTCAAAGACAACCCGTCCAAGTTTGCATCTGCCTAATTTGGCTAGTTTCTACCAAGATGCAGATGAATTAGTGCCAAAAAATTAAGAGTTTGTTTGGACACCAACAACAAAATATATAACTTTTACATGTTGATAAGGCTATTTATTTTGCTATCTTAAATATGAATGATCCACTTTACATTTTTGAATTTTTTTTGCAACCCACCAGTTGAGAACCACTGGTGTAGATAATGTCTGGTCAGTGTATTTATGTGAACACATTCCACACTAATTTGTGAGTGTATAACCACTCTCTCTCTCTCTTCTTCATAATGCACTCATAGCAGTGAATCTGGCTGTATTAAACTGATCAGATTGGAGACATGTGGCTGTGCAGAATGCACTGGAGATTTGAATGAACCCGGCAACCTCTACACAGTCTGCTCTGTACACTAATTTCTTAGAATGCTGTATTTCTTTATGACAGAATATGTATGTAATAAGACAGTTTTATTTTTTTATCTCATATATTATGATTTATTATAAAACAAAGTTGTGGTCCTAGATACAAAGTAAATACTTCAATGAAACAACTGAGAGCTCCAATTAGTCTCCTAAACTATGAAAGATTAACATGAGCAATACATTTTTCCTCTGGTAGGGCACAATACAATACTGCATATTTTGCTATGTTAAAGCATACAAATCTATGAATTAGATTTGAGCAGTAGAACATTCGTGTTTATATATACTTTTCAACCAATTGTGAAATTTCCTGGATTACTCTTTATTACTGATGAAACCAAAATGTGAATGATGGTTCCATCATCAAAAGCAATAAATGAGCAAGTGAGAACATACAAGAATAAAGCATTCAAGAATTACTCATAACTGACATAGGAGATAGCAACTTAACATTATTAATATCCTGACATCATTATTGTCTAGTTGCTGAAAAAAAAAATCTAAAATTCTCTTTATGTCATTCAATGAAAATGTATCTTGTTCTTATTAAGGCTAATCTGAGTTTTTGATTTGGCAAAATTAGTTTGTTTAAAATAGTTTTTTACATTAATGGATTGCTCCAGGCTGTGAATGAGAAACTATTGGAAAACCAAATATTCTGAACCATAATTTTGGTTTTGGTTGAAAAAACATTTGCTAAAATCAAAATCATAATTCTTGGTTAAAATAAAAGATTATTTTTCTGCTGGCCTGGTGATTTACACTCACTGTGCATTTTATTATGAACACTTTGGTCTTAATAAAGATCCCAAGGTGGTCTTCTGCTGTTGTAGCCCATCCGCTATCAAGATTTGACATGTTGTGCATTCTGAGATTATATTCTTCTCATCACAATTGTACAGAGGGGTTTATCGGAGTTAACATATCTGCATGATTTTATGCATTGCACTGTTGCCACGTGATTGGCGGATTAGATAATGGTATGAATAAATAGATGTACAGATGTACCTAATAAAGTGCTCAGTGAGTGTATACTGTATACTACTATTTTCATTAGCTCTTCAATATAAATGTACATTTGATTACAAATTTTAGAACTTCATCCATCCATCCATCCATCCATCCATCGGCAACCGCTTATCCTGTGTACAGGGTCGCGGGGGGCTGGAGCCTATCCCAGCTAACATTGGGCTGGAGCCTATCCCAGCTAACAAAGGCGGGGGACACCCTGGGCAGGTCGCCAGAAATTTTAGAACTTAATATACAAAAATTAATAATAAAATTAATTTGGCTCAGCTGGGTCAGAAAGAGCAAAACTTGCATTTTGCAGGTGGCTTCACTCAATATCGCGGCGGCTGGCAGAGACCATAAAACTTAGAACGTTCTAGTATACAGTAATGGAAGAAGTCAAACCTGTCAAACTGCTTGACAGCCCCTACATTACAAAAACCACTGACAAGGTAAAGAGGAGACGAAAACACTCCATCAGTTTTTAAAATACACACCATCATCTTTACTGCAGTAACACTAACTGGTAATTTGTATAGATTTATATTTATTTATTAAACTGAATCTATTATACTTTATTTGTATCAAAACTATGAAAAATATAAGGTTCTAAATGTGTTTAGGCTATTAGTTTTTTTTAACAAATACTATAGTTTTATATATATATATATATAAGCAATATAGCACTCATGCTATATGACCCTACATCAGCACTGCTGTGATTCCGTAGTGCCGTAGGTAATCACAGCAGTGCTGATGTAGGGACATATAGCACGAGTGCGAGTGTGATATTGCTTATATACAACAGTTCAATGAACAAGTACATTTTAAAAAATGTGAAAAAAACGAGTACAGTCATATAAACGTATTTGTGCATGGAACTACTTTCTTACGCGACGAATCAGAATCTGCCGTTGCTTGTTTCAAAACAAATGATGCGTCCAAACCTCCATTAGTAATTAAAAAAGTTCACTTCAGAAATATTATCATGGCTTGTGCTGTTTCTAACAAGTTTTTTGATAAACAAGAATAAACTGCTGGATGTGTGTGTGTGTGTGTGTGTGTGTGTGTGTGTGTGTGTGTGTGAGAGAGAGAGAGAGAGCGAGAGAGAGAGAGAGAGAGAGAGAGAGAGAGAGAGATGCAATCCCAACACCCAATCAGATATTTCTCAGTGGAAAATAGACGTCCAAGCGGGGGTATTCCTCTCTATTTCGCGGGAGCCATTGTGCAAGAGTCATTCAATATAGAAACAGCGATGTCCTCCACCATTTTAAACAGTATCCAATGTGGAAACTCTGATAAAAGGTAAGCACTTAAATTGTGTAATAAATCAGTCTGTTGTGTCTCTCAGCATGAGCCTTAATCCTGAAGTTGTCCGTTTAAAGCTGTTTAAAGCTATTTCCTAGTTTTGGTATTGTATTAGTAATACGAGCGATCACAGAGCGCAGATCTATGTAAACAATGACTAACGGATTCACTTTACGTCTCCAACTGCCTCATATTACACACAAAAATGATCTTTTGCCACCACCTGCTGGCTCACATATGTAATTTCAAAAATAAACCCAGTAACTCCTAACAGATACACTTTAGTTTAGAACAGCATGAACGAGGAGTGATACACACACAGTGAAGCATCCAAGTGCTGATGCTGTCACACCATCAGTGCTTATGGAACGTCTCTCGTCCAATCAGATTCGAGGACCGGATCTAACTGTATTTTAAACAGTATCCAATGTGGAAACTCTGATAAAAGGTAAGCACTTAAATTGTGTAATAAATCAGTCTGTTGTGTCTCTCAGCATGAGCCTTAATCCTGAAGTTGTCCGTTTAAAGCTGTTTAAAGCTATTTCCTAGTTTTGGTATTGTATTAGTAATACGAGCGATCACAGAGCGCAGATCTATGTAAACAATGACTAACGGATTCACTTTACGTCTCCAACTGGCTCATATTACACACAAAAATGATCTTTTGCCACCACCTGCTGGCTCACATATGTAATTTCAAAAATAAACCCAGTAACTCCTAACAGATACACTTTAGTTTAGAACAGCATGAACGAGGAGTGATACACACACAGTGAAGCATCCAAGTGCTGATGCTGTCACACCATCAGTGCTTATGGAACGTCTCTCGTCCAATCAGATTCGAGGACCGGATCTAACTGTGTTATATATATATATATAAACTATAGTATTTGTATATATATATATATATATATATATATATATATATATATAAAAAAGACTATCAATGGTCTTACCTGGGGTAATTTTATCACTTTATCACTTTTTGTGGGGCGGAGGATTTTTGCTGAAAATGCTAAATGGCTAGTGACCTTGGAAAACTACTAGCCAAAGTGGCCGGTGAGCCAAAAAGTGCATTTCAAACCCTTGTTAAAATGCTCACATCTTGGCAAGAATTGCATGAAAGTTGCCCTCTTTATTCATGTTTTTATAACCACACATTAATAATGTATAATGCATTTGTAAGGACTTATTGGTCATTAATTAAACCTTTTAACAAAGGAAACATTAATGTGAAGTGTTCCCAAGAATATAAGACAAAGTAACAATACATCACTGGCTTGATAGTACAAGTGACAGGTTCATTAACTGGCCCAAATCTCTCTCACACTGGTAAATCATACTTGTAAGTATTTATTTACAATGACTAGCTCTGAAATGTATATTTATCTAAACCGTTGACAAAGAGCTATTAAACTGACATTAAAATGTTCCAAATCACTGCTTTAGCATGCAATTGCTCAATTGAATATCAGATTACCCAAACTCCTTTAATAAAGGTATAGTTCACCTATAAATGTAATCTAGTAATATATGATTATTCTGATGTTCAGGTGAGTTATTACAGCACTGATTCATGAATAAGAAGCTGCCTGCAATAAGGTCCTCTATTGTGTAGTCAGACTTTAGACTATTGGCATAAAGTCTGGTCCACATTATCCATTAGATCGAGTGGTCCATTGTTCCGTAAGCTATTCAACCCTCTATGGACAGCAACTTTGGCACATGTGTTACCACAGACAATAATTTAGATTTAGTGTGAATGTGCATAAACACATTTATACATTGTGTATAAATGAATGTGAACCACATTTAGAGTAATACATTTATAATTGAAGCTTAACGTGCAAGCAGGAATCACTGCAAATAAATGTTTAAAATGTGCAACTATTACAATGTATTGGAAGTTTAACCATAATGCTTAAACATTACATATGTTAGCAATGAGAGTGGTGTAATAAAATGGCTTTGCAACCATCTCTGTACAAAGTTATATCTAATTGCAGTTAGTGTTGCATTTATTTGTGCACACGTTTTGAACAGTGACAGCAGTTTAGATTAGCTGCAATAAAAGTCTCTTGTTATTTCCATTTCTATTAGTTATCTAAACTGAAGGTTTTCTGGTGTGTAGATACAGTTTCTCTGTTCTAAAAGCATCCTATTGTTTGATAGTAGTGGCACTTCTTTCTTTGCTTAATAGATCCTAAAAAGCCTCCATAGATCATATCTCTATTCACTGCCTGGCCAAAAAAAAAAGTTTGGATTTAAATAAACAGATACTTAAGAGTCTATGATTGGATCATTATTGCAGTGATTAATATGTTTCAGCTGGCAACAGTACTTTTAACCCTAACTGATGCAGTGTGTAGCTTCTCATTTCTTAAACAACCATGTCGGAAGATATACTCTGTGGTCATGGAAAAGATGTTACTGTGTTTCAGATGGGGTAAATTATTGGCCTGCATCAATCAAAGAAAACAAAAGATTGCTGAAATCACAAAAAATTGGGTTAAGAACTGTCCAACTCATTATTAAATCCTGGAAGGATAGTGGTGAACCGTCAGATTCGCAGAAGAAATGTGGTCGGAATAAAACCTTGAATGATCGTGATCGGAGATCACTAAAACTCTTGGACAGTAGAACTCACGGCCATGTTTAATAGTGAAAGTAAGAGCGTTTCCACATGCACAATGTGACGAAAACTTACAGGATTGGGACTAAACAGCTGTGTGGCCACAAGAAATCCACTACAGCTTGCTCACTGGGGTTATTAATACAATTATCATTTAATTATTTTTAAACACTATTAAAAATCGTATTTTATCTAAATTACACAATGATGATTAATCGACTTCATAGACATTACAGTTTTATCGTCTGTTAATGCTGATATTCTGTAAAGCTGCTTTGAAATTATGTGTGTTGTGAAAGGCGCTATACAAATAAAATTGACTTGACTTGTTAGTGAGGCTTGTCGAGAAAAAAAAAAAGTTTAATTTGCTAGGGAGCATAAGGACTGTGGAGAAATAGGTCATGTGGTCTGATGAGTCCAGATTTACCCTGTTCCAAAGTGATAGGCGTGTCAGGGTAAGAAGGGATGCTCATGAAGCGATGCTCTCGTCATGTATAGTGCCCACTGTACAAACCACTGGAGGCAGTGTTATGATCTGGGGTTGCTTCAATTGGTCAGGTCTAGACTCAGCAATGTTATGCAGAAATAAAATGAAGTCAGCTGACTACCTGAATGTACTGAATGACCAGTTTATCCCATCAATGGATTTTTGCTTCCCTGACGACACAGGCATATTCCAGGATGAAATAGTGAAAGAGTGGTTCAAGGAGCATGAGGAATCATTTTCACACATGAATTGGCCACCACAGAGTCCTGACCTTAACTCCATTGAAAGTCTTTGGTATGAGCTGGAGAAGACTTTAAGGAATGGTTCGACTCTCCCGTCATCAATACATGATCTCAGACAAAAATATATGCAACTCTGGATCAAAGCTATAGACAGTCCAACAAAATATTAGAGTATACAACTTTTATTTTGGCCAGGCAATGTACTTATACTGTCAATAGCTCCATCTCTTTCAGAGCAGCTCTTATGGCATGGCCATTGTCTGAACCCAGCGACCGATGATAGATTGCCTCCATTAGTGTGAGTGAGAGAGTGGATGAGATAGAGAGAAGAATGGGCAGATGGAGGGAGATATTTATATAATGGAAGAATGAAAAAATACTGGCACATCTCCATCTCACAACTGTAAGTTTTAAATGCCATTAAAAGCTTTTGACATGCCTGTGCATTACTCAAGGGTGACCTGGGTCATTTTAAACAATGCAAGCCATTTATATTTAGATTATAAAAATCCACTGCCAAATCCTGAGCTAGATAAAGCCATAAGCCATTTGTGTGGCTCTGTCATTGTCAGTTAGTTTTGCGCTAGTCTCACAGAGCCAGAATTATGACTATCGGCATTATGTCTTGTCCATTTTGCAGTTTATTCTGGCCAAGAACTGGTCACTTAGACAAGAAGAGACTGTCTGACTGACATCTAAACTGACCAATCACAGTTTGTTTTGTTTTATTTGTCAGGTTTATCTGCAATAGATTATACCAGAGGTTTTATACCAAATAGGCCGAAGAGCAGTGCAAAGGGGTCATTTATAGGGAAAAAAATAACAGCATAATTGTAATTTTTTTTTTTTTTAGCATTTAACGAATTTGATAACAGAACATTTTCTGATTTATAAGGACTGCTTTGGAAGCAGTGCTGAAAAGTGCTATAAAATGTTTCTGAAAATTTTTATTTTTCTCTTCAGTTTTATACTTCTAACATTGCTCTATGAGTGGGTAATAAAAAGATGCCATTAGTACAATGAGAACATAAAAGGCAATGTTGTCTATATAGTATCACACCTAATATTTTTCTCACACAATATAAATGAGTTTTTATACATAAAAACACATAAAGTTTTATACATAAATTTGCCTTTAAATTTTAGGAAGGTGGTCTTTCACAAGGGGATCTTCACATTTGAGTATTCTTTCCATCAAAAAGTTTGAAAGCCCTGGAATGTACCACAATAATAGGCTGACAAAAATACATGTAGACTTTGTAATCAAAATTACGGTCAATGACATGACCCTCATTATTAATATTATTTCTATTGATTTATTTTTGTCGAGATCTAATAAACTATTCTAAGCTAAACTAAACATTAACAAATGCAATTCACAGCAAACTATTACTTAAATACACCTCTTCTATAATGAGCACAGGCCCTGTTCTATGGAGGTGCTAAATGAACCTTAGAGCACCCTCAATTGCAGACCTGGGCAAACTACTTGAATTAGATCTTTCATTTATCTTGCTTTGGGACCAATCCCGCATCCACAAGCTTTTAATATGCTCGGGTGTCAGATAATAGTTGCAACCCCCCAATCAGAGATTTATACATGTACAAATTGGAAATATTTCGCCTTATCTCATACTAAATTTATGCAATCATGCAACCATACATGCGAGTGCATGCACACTCTCTCTCCTCTTCGGAAAATAAAAAATGTAGTGCTCAGTGCAATATTCTGCTCAAAGAAAAGAGTGATTCAGCCACTCCGTGTCCATTCGTGAGGCTGTGTGTGCTGTTTAGTGCCAAGTCAGTGAGCAAACCTTTTCAGTGATGAACATCATAAAATCCCAATAGAGCTTCACATCATTCACACACGGATCCCCTGTGAGCAAAAACAAGTGAGAGGAATACTTTGTTCTTTGTGTTATTTGTGAATTGCTGAAGTCCCTCACACCTGTGTGTGAATGTTACTCTGGCAGTAATCATTTATCAGTGTTATGCAGCCTGTTTTTTTCAGTTGTGTGCTGAATGCCAATCAAACCATTGACGAGATGCACATCATGACCCATGACCGTGTAAACGGTTGATATTGTTTTCAGAATAAAACACCTTTGTCCACTTTGCGGCAAACATACGGTAAAGTACGGTAAAATAAACAATTAATAATTATACCCAGCCTTAATTCAGTTTTACTAACACATGATAGAAAAGTAGCAGCAAAACTTCAAGCAATCACAGAATGATCCCATCAGAATACACTTCAGCATCATTCTTTGAGTGCAAGAGTGCACTACTACTTCTGGGCTTAAAAGATACAACTTTTATCTTCTCTCTTTCATGTTCTACTTAACGGCGAATGCGGCCCCTGTTCCAAACAACACACCCCTGCTCAATTGAATATGTAATATGTAAAAATCTGCTTGCCAACTGTAAATTGGCAAGCAGATTTTCTTGAATCCCAGCAAACACACAAAAATCCCTGCAGTTTGTGAACACACAAAATGCTGCACCAATTTATGTCCTAATCTGTAGGTGCCGCATTTTGCTGACATTTTCATTGACAGATCATGTGAAAAAAATTATAATTTTAAGATGAAATTCTCTGCTGAATTTTGTTGTAAAATATGACTAATATTTGAAAAACATTTGTTCATCAAATCAAAGTCATGTGGTGTAACCAATATGTACTGTAGGTAACCATTTTTTTTGTCATGTGACAAAAATGAATAATTAAAATAAAACAGAGAAAACCTCTATATACCTTCAATACTGTATGTGAAATTAAAAAAAGAGTCATATAAATCAATATAAATATTTTACATTTTATAAAAAAACATATATATATTCTTAACTGAAAAAAAAAGACTTATATTTGTAAAACCTTTTTTAACCAAAAATACTTTCAAAACATTTTCAAAATTATTGATTAAGTTACTATCAAGTATTCAATGTGCAAGGACAATATTTAAATATATTTTACATAATAGTTACACAACATTATCATTTTAAAGTCCTAAAACATTTTTGGTAGAAAATGCTACAAATGTTTTTTGAAAATTTGTGAAACAGATTCAAAAGAAAATCTTATTTTATCACCTCTGACAACCTTATTTGTCAATGACCAAATATACTATTCTGATTGTTAATATCTAGTTTACTTGCTAATAAAGCCCAAAGTATTCTTCAGTTTTGATGCCAACGCTAAAATAGAATGCGAGCCTGTCAACATCTGACATCTTCTAGTGCTTTGTAATGATAGCAATGGCTCATATGTGAGTTTTGACACCTTATGGACCAGCTAATAAGTGCAAATAATTCCAGGCGCATGCATATTTATAAAATCGGTCTGTGCGCATTCAGTGCTCGAGCACTCTGCTGATGAAAACATTTGTGTCACGTGTCCTTAATGCGGATGCTCAGCGTTCACGTGTCATGTGACAAAAATGAATAATTAAAATAAAACAGAGAAAACCTCTATATACCTTCAATACTGTATGTGAAATTAAAAAAAGAGTCATATAAATCAATATAAATATTTTACATTTTATAAAAAAAATATATATTCTTAACTGAAAAAAAAAAGACTTATATTTGTAAAACCTTTTTTAACCAAAAATACTTTCAAAACTTTTTCAAAATTATTGATTAAGTTACTATCAAGTATTCAATGTGCAAGGACAATATTTAAATATATTTTACATAATAGTTACACAACATTATCATTTTAAAGTCCTAAAACATTTTTGGTAGAAAATGCTACAAATGTTTTTTGAAAATTTGTGAAACAGATTCAAAAGAAAATCTTATTTTATCACCTCTGACAACCTTATTTATCAATGACCAAATATACTATTCTGATTGTTAATATCTAGTTTACTTGCTAATAAAGCCCAAAGTATTCTTCAGTTTTGATGCCAACGCTAAAATAGAATGCGAGCCTGTCAACATCTGACATCTTCTAGTGCTTTGTAATGATAGCAATGGCTCATATGTGAGTTTTGACACCTTGTGGACCAGCTAATAAGTGCAAATAATTCCAGGCGCATGCATATTTATAAAATCGGTCTGTGCGCATTCAGTGCTCGAGCACTCTGCTGATGAAAACATTTGTGTCACGTGTCCTTAATGCGGATGTTCAGCGTTCACGTCTGACCTAAGTATACTTTGGGCTTAAGTGCTTAAAACAAATCTCTGAATATCTTTAACTGATTTGAAAACATAAACATTTGGCAAAGTAAATTATTTTTTCATCAAAAACATTAATAATTCAAACTTGTATCTTTTAAAAATAATTTAGCTTGCCTGTGCAACCCGGCTCCCATAAACTGTGTTGCAGTCGGGAAATCAGAATGGAATTTGAAATTTTCAAAAGTGCTTTTTAGTTTTCTGTGTGATATGCATCAGACCGTGAGTGAATGGATTGTGGGCGGTCTGTGGGAATGTCATTTGAGGCTGAAACTACCTTTTTACCTCTTTCTCCATATGGTGTACCTCAAGTGTACGTACTGGGTCCACTCACATTTGATTCTTTTCACTCTATTTTATCTCCTGTGAAAAATTCACCACACATAGAAGATAGACCAGCTGAAAGACGTCTCTAATAACCACTTGTCTACACTCCCCTGAGACACACACATGCTGTGTGGTCTTTGTGGTTGGGACACAGCCTGCAGAACACAGATTATAGGTGGCCTTGAACACATCATGAGCGGCTCCTAGATCCCTTTACATGCCTGACAATGTGTTAATTTGTCCTTTCACAAGTCACTGTTCAGTATTTTGAGAAGCGTCACTGGAGATTTTGTTCTATATAAACAATTGTCAATGTCTGAAAGAGCTTTCAAAGGCTTCCTGTTGTTAAAAAAGTTATTTGCAGCTGCTGACAGATTAAAAGCAAAAAGCTTGAGTAATGTTTGGTATTTTAAATCAGAATGTCTAACACACACACACACACTCACACACACACACACACACACACGCACACACACAGACTATGTTCAGAATAACATTCGACCATACTACTTGTACAATATCTGCTGAAAAGTATACATTTACATTTATGCATTTGGCAGACACTTTTATCCAAAGCGACTTACAGTGCACTTATTACAGGAACAATTCCCCTGGAGCAACCTGGAGTTAAGTGCCTTGCTCAAGGACACAATGGTGGTGACAATCAAACCTGTGACCTTCTGATTAACAGAATATACTGTTCACGACAAATTTTCCATATGTCTGGAAGAGTCGCTTAACACAGCGCTTATGACTAGAGAGGAGCTGAAAAGTAGTGATGCGACACAACCAAGGCGAGATGCTCCAAATGTGTCCGTCTGATGCACAACGCTCTCATGTCTCCCGTGAGTTCATCTCATTGAACTCCGGTGTGGCGTGAATGTAATGAGGCATAACCGCGAAATACAGATGAAAATTCAAGTGAGGAGACCTGATCTCGAAAAATAACTGCCTCTGTATCTCTGAGCAGTAGAGCACCCTACTTTAGACAGCGATGCTTGAACAGTACATTTCAAACATCAGTCAGTACAGTACATCATTGTTTCAATTATTGACCATTTGTTACGAAGTCCTGCCCATTTGAGAACTCAAACAATTATGTAAAGAAGTTGGGCTTCCAGGCTGGAGAAAAAGGCATTGATTGAAAGCTTAATGTCAAATATACAACCAGATATTTTTTCCAATGCAAATAGCACTTATGAAGAGAAGCACAGCATCCAGGTGGGACCCAAAATGGTGTGTGTAGAGCCTCTTGTCCAATCAACATTGATCTTTTGTGACATTTAAATCAATGGAACAGGTATCTGCCATTGATTACCACTGAAGCATTTCTGCGTGTTCATTGTCTTCTATTGGCAGATTTATGTAGAAAAAAAAACTGGATCACATGACTTGAACAAACAGTGCGAAGCAGTACTAGTCTTTTGCTAGTTTTTTCCCATCACAGATATTCAATATCAAATGTAAACAGCTCCAGCAGATATGATTAAATGGGGAACAGAGTTATGTGTACTGAATACACATGGAACATTTGAATACCTCATTTTGTTTGACTTGCAGATGTGCGTTCACCTCAGAAACAAATCCTGAAGCCTGATCTGTTTTTCGTTACTCACGGCTGGAAAACATAAACCATGTGCATGCTGTTATTTTCACTCCATTCATTTGCAGTGTTAGCGTCTTTTAATTAAACAAACAACAGGTTACATGAGTTGTTTGTGTCGTTACTGTGAATTAACGAGCTAGAAATGGGAATGAGAAAGGTCAGTATATAAGAAAAATAAACACATTTGAACAGATTTAAACAGGAGCAAAAATAAATGAACGGTCCCGTTTTGTTTGCCGCAACACTTTCTCTTCAGGATCATGGGTAGTGAAGTTCACCAGGAATTCCGCAATTAAACACAATTCTTTAAAACTGAATTTAAAATAGTCTGGACAGATGGCTTCAACAGAAGCATACTGTAAACCAGGGTTTTGCAATTTATAGCACACGTGCAAGCATTGGCACGTGGAGGGGTAATCACTGGCACGCCAGCAACGGCGAGAGAGGAGTAGACTCTTTTATCTGTATAAATTCCGCACCTGCATTCCAATCTACATCTTGATGTAATCCTTCCTCATGATCACGCAGCATGTTTTTATGAGCTGAATGGGAGGCTTAACAAAAAGTAAAAATGTAATGAGACTGCAGTATACCCAACAGACTCAAGCAGCGCGTGCAAGCCATTCATGCATCACGAGTCATCAACGCTTCATTTTCGGTTAATCGCACGAGTAAACGCGCCCACTTTGCTTTGGACAGACTGCATGGACTGACCAGGAAAATAAAAAATGGCACTCCATGTCAAAAATGTTGCCAACCCCTGCTGTGTACCATCAATTAACAACCTTGGACCTCACAGTAGGTCTGTCTTTATAAGTTATCAATAAAAATGTATTTGTCTATGGAAAACAAATTACTTCTGGAACCCTACTGTTGGAGTTGTGTCTTCTAGACCATGACCGACTTCTAGTTAGCTTTAAGGTCATCTACTGTATGTGATATTGTACCCCACAAAACTGACAAAATTATATTTTTGTTTAACTACAACAACACTTGTTTTGATAGCCCAGCCAAATGTGCATTATAAAATTGTCTGTTTTAACTGAATCTGAGCCAAACCCTTCTGTCACAGGACAGATCATAGTCTGAGAGACATGATTTCAGTCAGATCTCAGTAATTAGATTCATTGATGTAAAGGGTCAGTACACCTGAACTCTCATCCACACTGTGAATGAATAAGACTCTCTAACAGTCCAGATCTCTGGAGCAGAACCGCCGCTAAACAGCAGGAGTCAGAGTTTCACTCCAGGCTTGCTGGAGAATGCCAGCTCCACTACAGCAATGCATGACTGCTCTTCACTCACACAACCTTTCTATGCTGTGCAGCACACTGCATATTTACAGGTTATGTGGGTTTCCTTGTGTGCTAAGTATCCCATCACTTTCAACAAAATAGTTTCACAGCTGATAGCAATAAATCAGATCTCAACAGCTGTTGAACTGTGTAATTATTTGGTTCTGGATTTGGGTCAAGTTAGTAAACAAGACAAATGTCCCTTCAAATTCAGATGTAGGATATTCCAAAGTTGATATCTACAACTTCTGACCAAAAAACTTTCCAAAGCCTGATGCTCAGAAGATAACACATAAAAAACAAAATAGCAATGATAGAATTTGACTGAATTGTGGAGACAAACAATGCTATGCTAGCATTAGCATTTAGCAGGTGAAGGATTATAAATATAAACGCTAATTTACCATGTTTAACACACCTGTCTCATTTGACTCTGTGTAATTTATTTGCTTAAAAGTGAATTTTTAGCATTAGATTTGTATCTTCCTGGGTGCCGCCATGTTTGCGTAATTTCATACCAGTGTTTGTGATGCTACTTAAAAACTGTAGTTAGTCAAGCTACAATTAAGCTCCTCACTTAGTTAAACTTCCAGTTTTGGGTAAGGTACTGAAAAATTACTTCTTTAAAATTGTAATCAGGTTACTTTACTGATTATTAAATCAAAACATAATGACATTACTAAACGCCTTACTTTATGGCTACTTTCTAAAACAATTTTCACAGAAAAGTGTTGTTTTTTCACTCAATGATTTTAAAGGTGCTGTAAGCGATTTTAGCCATTCTAACTTTCACCAGACTGAGCCATTGATTTAGTCATGCCCCCTCTTTCCAAAACGCTACACCGATACCATTTAAACCAATACTAAGCTGTTCCCACTGTTGTCAAACGCAACATTAGCGAAATAGCGCCCTCAACTGACAAATGATAAATCAGAATATGTCATTAAGCAATGACAACTAAGTAATTAGCTGCAATGACAACACTATCAGACCACGCAAAATGATTGACAGGTCAAAAGCATCATTGTCCGTGGTGTGCGGACACATTTTTGTTTGCTGTTTACAAAGTCTAGACCTGTCACAAAGACTGGTGAGATATCTCATGACACTTAATTCAGTGATATCTATCAGGAGAAGGAAAATTGTTTGAATGCCTTTCGATGAAAAAAATCACTTACAGCACCTTTTAAATAATGTATGTACTTCCTCATTTATTAAGTGATTAGGGGGCACACACCTTTTGGGTGTCACAGAAATGCAAAAAGATGTACATATTAATGTAATCAGGTTGAAGTTTTGCAAAACGAAATGACATGTGTCATTACACGTTTCGCTGTAGTGAATTGTCCAGTGAGGGGCACCAAAAGCTAGTATTTTATAAGTAAATGAGACATGAAAAGCTAATTTATTTAAATAAACATGTAATTTCTTGTTCCTTCTATGACACATTTGTCTGACGTACACTTTGCATGTTTGGCTAGGCTCGAGCCTCCCCTTACAAAAAATCGAAACTAGACACAAACTTGCCGCAAATTTGCAAATGAGCTTTTGATTCACTGCAAATGTTTGTCAGAAGTTTGCAGCTCTTCGTCGGTAGTGCTGAACCTCCAGCAAACCTTTAGCAACAATGGACAATTTAACGAATGTTTGCCATGAACTCTCGATTTTCATATGGGTTGGCTTTCTGAGTCCAAATTCAAACACAGGTGTGCTACCGCGCAAGCTAACCACTTTGAAATAAGTGTGTAAATGTAAGTGGGTCTGTTATACCAGCTTTAAAATGTATCCTTTTTCAAATGATATGTTAAAGTAAAAATGTTTCGATATCATAACATAGTGTGTGAGTAGTAGAGTGAAATATAAGTGTTTATAAAGTCATAATCAGCCGTTGTACTCAAGATTTGTGTGTAAGTGTATAAAACGCACAGTTGTTGTAGCGCCTTCACCAGGTAACTTCAGTGAAACGTAGAATCTGCAAAGTAAAACTCAGTTGCAAAATTGTTTTTATAGTAATGTTCATTCTATGACACTAGGTTCAAAATAATTCATATTTTAAACATATTCTACATAAATAATATTTAACAAATATGCGTAACACAAGTAATGTACTTTAAAGTAATTATCCTAATTGAAAATCAGTACTGTAATATGAAAACAAGTATTTTAAGTGTAATGTGTTACACAAATCTTTTTTAAAACATAGTTTGATGACAGTAACTACTTAGTAATCAGATTACACCAACATGGTGAACAAACCAATTCACTAGATTGAATCAGAATTTAAAATGTGGTATTTAAGCACACTACTGTTTCAGTGTATCATTGCATGCATACTGCATACTGTTTCACTAAGTATTTTTTTTATAAAAATGTGCAAGTAAACTGTAAATACTATGAAGTATGTAGTAAGGAGTATGCTAATATGCCATTGCTGCTCCTATTTTCCTGTGTTGCTGAACATTTGCTTTTTCTAGGACAGCTGGGAATCTGGCCTGACAGTGTTTCCATAGTGTCTGTCTGTCTGTCTGTCTATCTAAGTCTATCTCTCCATCAGTGTTGTTTGTTGTTGCTGTGGACACTCGTCAGTTGCTATAGCTGCAGTTCAGATTAAATAGAATGAATGTGTTCGAATACTAATGGCAGCAGTTCCACATAATTGTCAAATGATTAAGCTGTTTCACTTTCTCATTGTTTTGCTGTCTTTTATGTTTTTGATTCCAGTGAAAAGATTGTGGAAGCACAGCTCTATGCTTTTTTGTTATTGTAGCTCATGTTATCTGATTGTACTTTTACACTCAACACTCATAACTGAACAAATAAATGAAGTTTCCTTTTCTGTTGTGACTCTGATATTGATGAGAATCGAGATTTAATTGTTTTTCGGTTGTTAATTGTTTTCTTGCAAAACCCAATTGGTCTTATGCTAGAAAAAAAGGTTCAAATTTAAGGTTCTCTCTCTCTCTCTCTCTCTCTCTCTCTCTCTCTCTCTCTCTGTCTCTCTCTCTCTCTCTCTATATATATAAAACAGGAACTTCTGTGCCTATGTCGTTCAGAAGAATGTCACCTGTGTGATGCAGGATGGAGTGGCCACATTTGTCAAACCTGAATACACTACCAAGTGCATATGGGGACAGACATGCCCTGTGGTCATGTAAGTAATCTTTG
This sequence comes from Xyrauchen texanus, assembly GCF_025860055.1. Taxonomy (NCBI): domain Eukaryota; kingdom Metazoa; phylum Chordata; class Actinopteri; order Cypriniformes; family Catostomidae; genus Xyrauchen; species Xyrauchen texanus. Next base: position 40,288,691 of record NC_068300.1, on the reverse strand, counting down.
CATGGAAATGTCATAATGATTGTGAATGCCATATTTTATTGTCACAGCACGTCACAGTTATAAATTAATCTGATCACCCCCAAAAGTTGTCAAATTGATAAAAGATGATAAAAACTAAAATAAATGTTAAAATTCCTGGAACTAAAACTATTGAATCATAGTATCATGCTGTTATATATAACCTGATTGATGCCCACTTAATATTTGTATACTGAAGTCTACATGAGATTAGTAAATTTGCCTTGAATCATAAACTTAAGGGTCCTTGAGTTGCCCTCTTGTGGTGCAACTCAGAATACTCTTCAATGCCAAGTGAAACTTTTTGTCCAGATTCAGTGAGCAAAAGCACATTAAGGGCATAAAAAGAAAAGATGTCTCAATGGGCCTTGAAACATGGGAAGAATTAATACCTGTATAAATTATGTAAATTGTTGAATTCAATTAAATTGAAAGTGACAAGAAGTGTAATGGGATAAGAAGAGGGTGTGGTTGCATCGGTAGTCTTAAGCATGAAGAGTTGGGTTACTTGATGGTTTCGAGTCCAACGTTAACTATATCCATAAATGGAGAGTTGCAACCCTAATATTGACACTTTCTTTTTCTTAGTTGTGAAGGTTTAAGTACGTTTAAAGGTGTACTCAGTAACTTTTGTCTTTGTGTCATCTTGGACTTACACTGACACCTATCGACTTGGATGCAACATCATTATATAAAATCAATAGTTTCAGATGTCATTGTAGAAATGTATTATTCATAGTCAGTCATGATTACTTTAATCAATGAGTGAAAGCGTCAAATAACAGGATGGTTACTGAGAGTAGTATTCGGCTGGTCATGTGATTCGAACATGTGTGGACCCTCTCCATGTAGAATAAAACAGCTTTTATAAGGTTACTGATATGACTTGATTTTAACGTGTGTGCTCATGATTTCCTACATATATTGCATAATTACAATTCATGTCTAGGAGTTAAACCTTTTTAATGAGGAAAATGACTGAGTGCACCTTTAAACCTTTCTTCCATTTGTTGCAATTCAGTAAATGTCTCTTCCTGTCATTCCGATTCGAATTCCCACTCATGAACAGAATAGAGTCAATTCTTACATTCTTAATATTTCCCAACACAAGAAACTGAAACTCAGTTGCTCCAGGAGGACCTGTAAGAGACTTTGAATAAAAGCTTCTGCTAAACAACGTATTAATATTATTTAATTCTATAACATATACTAAAACTAAGCAGGGTATGCTTAAAAACAGATATCATGTAGACAGTAAGCCCATTCTGTTTGTGACAGTAAACATTAGTATTTCTCCCAACAGGTATCGGACACTCTTCAAACCGCAGTATAAACTCGGTCATAAAACCATCACAGAACTAGAGTGGCGCTGTTGCCCGGGTTACTCTGGAGAGAACTGCATTGACAGGCCAACCTCTGTCCCTAATGGTGTGATGCCTCCCTTCACAGGCTCTCTCCCTTGGCCCGGGATAAAGGGTTATCCCCGGGGTCAAACTGACAACAATCCCATACCTAGTGGATATGTTCCACCTGAAAATCCCAAAACAAGTTATGGTAAATAGATACAAATATATACATTTTTTAATTGTCAATAGCCTTTAGGTTATGTCACATGAACATGACTTGATGTCAACAATACTTCTGCCATTTTCTTAGAAGTAACATTTAAAATGCAGATATCTGCAAAAAGTTTCTTCTTTCAACATTTAGGAGTACACTAGCATGCAGTATTGATAAGGTAACAGACATGTACTAAGCCATAAAAATAAAAGCCATAAAAGTGCCATTTTGTTTTCATGGTGTCTTTAATATGTAAATTCCATTAACGTTAACTTGGCTTGGTTAACTTGACTAAGCTTAAAATGAACTACAAAGTTTTACAGGTTTAAACTAATTTGGTCAATAATCTTCCCCTTTCTTGTTTGCTAAATTTAGTTCTCAAAGGTTTAAAAGTTCTCCCTAACTTCCTTCAAGGTCCTAAGGCTGGAGTCTCTGTTGAGCGCCTAGATCGCATTGAGGAGAACCTTCACAAACTCTCTCAAAGTCTGGACATCTTGAATGGCCTAGTGGTTGGTATGGAAGAGCGTCTACGTGTCTCTCTTCGAGAGGACACAAAAAAGATGCTGGCCTCTATGCTCAGTGGCATCCCTCGGCTCCTGGATACCTCTGTGGGTTTTGGGCTGATCCCAGAAGGCACGCCAAATGGCTTAGATGGTGATGAGAACCTCCCTGGCTTTGGAGAGTTGGTTGGGAGAGTGATGGAGGTCAAAGATGATCTCAAAGTCAAAAGTGACATACTGGATGAGATCCGTGGCATGGTGATGGGACACGATGGCCAGATAAAGAGGCTGATGGATGGCGCCACAGGGAGACCTGTACCTGGAGTAGACCAGGGTCATCTGGAAGAACTTTTGGATGTCAGGCTGGCTGGAGTGAGGGCAGAGGTTCTTGATGGCTTTGAGAGGAGATTGTCAGGTCTGGAGAACCACTGTGATGAGAGAATTAGCCAGGTGGGTTGTTCACAGAAGTACATCAAGATTAAGGAGTTGTTCCCAAATATATACATTAAGCATTAAGATTTAACTAAATCTAATTACCCCCCAAAAGTTATGGTACAATATTTATTGACACTAAGCCTTTCAGTTATTTTGAAGCATAACATTTTTCTTGTGTCTTACCTCAGGTCCAACAGCATTGTCATAATGAGCATCTAACAGGTCAAGAGCAGATCCAACAGTCACTAGATGGCCATGAGACAGGCCTTAGGAAAGAGCTGGGTGAGCTGCAGTCACAGATCCAAGGTCTGACCGTGACTGAGAGCTGTTGTGGCAAAATAAATAGCCTAACGCAGCAGATGTTTCTGCTGGAGGAGTCAGTTACAGGCCTCACTGAGTCCCAGAGGCAGTTACAAGTGGACCTGACCCTCCAGACCCTCCGGCTGGTGGGCATGGAGGGCAGTATTAATGGCTCTAAACATGGTGAACATGATGGGATTGGACCTGGCTTTAGCTCCCTCGATGGGTTTAAGATCTTATTGGATGATAAGCTAAAGACACTGGAGCGACGTCTCTTTGTGGTGGTAGAGGAGTTGAGCAATGCCACGGCCCCAGCACTGCTGGAGGGGCAAGTGGTTCCGGCACTAGAGACAGAGATCGACAGTGTTCGGAGAAGGGTTGAGGTGGATTTGGATGGAATGCAAAAGCAGATGTCGGCCCTTGAGCTCCTCTGCACCTCTGCTTGCTCCCCTGCTTCTAGCCCCGAGACAGCCAGGGTAGAGGACTACCAGACCAGGGTAGAGGACTGGAAAGAAACCGAGAAGATGGTGATGAATCGCCTGGATGTACAATCAAACAAGCTGGACCATCTCAACAGCACCTTGCAGGGTCTCCTAACGCAACTCTCCAAAGAGGACACACAGGGCTCCATCCAGGGGGAAATCACACTCCTGAAGATCAATGTCAACTCTGTCAATCGTACCTTGAAAGGACTACGTGATTCAGTCAGCTTGTTTGCTCGAGAAGTTGGACATGTTAATTCCACTTGGCAGGAACGTGAAACCCGGTTGGTTACACAAGTCCAAGGCATTTCGGATCTAGTTGAGCGCCAGACCTCTATGCTTGGAGCTGGGGAGCGGAGGCTGATCCAGCTCAAGGCAGAACTCCAGAGTTTGCGGCGAAGGTTAGCTGGGGAGCTACAAGGTTGTCGAACCACAACACTGGGAATGCAACAGGAAGTATTGGGAGTGGAAAGTCGAATTACACAGGTAGAAGGACAGTGCGGAAGCCTCGGCGAGCTAGCTGATGACCTTGAGAGAATCCGTAGTGAACTAGAGAGACATTCAGATGCCTTCCTGGCACAGGTCAATGGGACGCTGGTCAGCCACTCAGAGCAGCTGGTCCAACTGAAGGACGGTCTCAAAGACTGCTTGAGCAAAATTGATCCCGCTGCACAGCGTGTTGATAATAAGTAAAACGCCCTGTACCGAAACACCGTAAGGCCTGAGTTTGTACAAATTGGCAATATTTTTGTCCCCTCAGCAGGGCATTTTGTCCCTTAATTCTTTGTTTTAAACATATTTTAAGCTGTTTTAAGTTTTTAACTTATATGAAGACAGCTTGACTGCATTATTAAATGTATTTGACGATTTATTAAATGAAGTAACAAATATGCATAAAACAGAAATCACTACTAAGCTGCTACGGGATTCTACTGGCAGGTATTGTCCACCTACCTTCTCATCTCAAAAACATCAGTCATCTCCTGATTTAATTACTGTATTATAACACAAACATGCTACAATTTTTTATTTTTTTTTATAATTGTTTGTTGTGTGTGAAAGAGTTTTATATATATATATATATATATATATATATAAATATATTTATATATATATATATATATATATATATATATATATATATATATATATATATATATATATATATATATATTTGTCTCATTATCGAAATGCTGTTTTCTAAGAGATTATAATTTTTCATGAATAAATGTGGGTTATGTGAAACAAATAAAAAAGGTTTGAAAGCTATTTGGTTTTCTTCTTATTACTTTGTATGTTGTAAAAGTTCCAGTTATGACCATCCACCAATAAATCAAATACACCAATAACATAGAGGAAATAAAAAAATTACTCATATTTGTTTTTACATTTTTATACATTATTATACATTTATTAATGTGTTTATCTTAACACATTTGTAACCTTTTTTTTAACTTCCGTAAGAATAGTGTCAGCAAAGGATGCTGAAAAAGAGATTACTACAAGAAACACGGGAAGATACAAATATTATTTTGATGAAAAGGAGAAACTGAACTGATATTTTTTTCCTTTAAACAGTAGTTATTTACTACAGAGTTTTATTTACTTGCGTGAACTATCCATTTAAGTCAACTATCATTATGTTCAAGTCCCTCTCTATGCCTTGAGATAATCACCAAAGCTGTGATATATCTGGTTGATATGTTGGTTAAAAATTGTCATTGTGTTTTCACATATAGTTCTTTTTAATAGAATAGAATAGAAGCCTTTATTTTGGTAACACATTATACTGACATTTTTGCATATGTACAGTGAAATGTATTTGTTTTCACATATCCCAGCTAAGCTGGGGTCAGAGTGCAGGGTCAGCCATGATACGGCACCCCTGGAGCAGATAGGGTCAAGGGCCTTGCTCAAGGGCCCAACAGTGGCATCTTGGCGGTGCTGGGGCTTGAACCCCCGACCTTCTGGTCAGTAACCCAGAGCCTTAACCTCAATAATTCTCAATAATTATTAATTATAATGAACCAATGAATCAGAAAAGGAACTGGCTGCAAATTACCTCTTGTTGCTTGTTGTGTTCACAATGAAATTGGACTTAAAAGTGGACCCAGTTTCCTTTTTGGTCCTCTTGGCATTGATGAGATCTCAGAGCTCTTCTTGTTCACATTACAATTTCTTAAGAACAAGGCTTTCTGTGCAACATAGGTAGTGTTTTTAAAAATAGATGTGTGAGCGTACAGGTGAACAGTGTTTGGGTAATGTTACTTTTAAATGTAACTCATCAGAATATTACATTACTCCTTAAAAAAGTAATTTAATTAAAAATAAATTTGTATTGAAAGTAAAATGTTTCATTACTTTTGCATTATTTTTGCATTACATTTTTCTCGCCGCCACTCTCTCTTCTGCTGCCCATTCCATAGAAATAATCCATGCGTTGGATACAAGAGACAATACGGGTCATGCTAGCTATTCTACAACACTCATGTCAAAACAACATAATAAACAAACAGATATTTACAAAGTAGGTCTTCACATCATATTTATAATAAAGAATCAATGACATGAATATGAATGATTTGTTTTTCCATCAACAGGGCAGCCAATAAGAATAATGAAGAATAACCACTGTCTTACCTAAAGCAGAAAGTACAACACTTCAACCTGCATAATATCTCTCATCATGTGCTGTGCCCAATGTCAAGTGTTAAGTCATCTTAAAATGTTTTTTCAAAAGTAAGGATTAAATTCACTGGGGAATGCCATCCTAACATGTTCAAGAAAATCTGATGAATAAATTAATATTTTTCACTTAAGTCTTCTCAGGTTCACGCCACAACTTCAAAGGCGCATGTTGATACAACTTGAATTAATAATTTTTAATGCTACAAAAATGTCATAAAAACTGTTTGTTTCATGAATCAAACTACTTGTTTATTATAAAAAAAATATTGAATCTTTTTAGAAACTAAGAAATGTTCTCTTCCATGGCTCCGACTTTAACGGCTCCGCCCTCAACGGCTCCGCCCCCAAAGCCTTCCAGGGGCTCTGCCCTCCACGGCTCCACCTCCAGAGCCTTCCATGGCTCCGCTTTCCACAGCTCGCCCCCAGAGCCTTCCATGGCTCTGCCTCCCAGGCCTCCTGATCCATTCCCAGCCCTGTATCCTCCTGGGGTCATTCTTCTGCGTTTCCCTACCATCATCTGTCTTGGGGCGCCAGGAGTCGCCCATTTAAAGAGGGGTTGTAATGTCACAGTCTGTTTTCACCTCATTCAAGGACTCTTATTTTTAAGTTCTCTCCTGCACTAAGTTTCCCAGTATTCACTGCCCTGATCACTTCCTCGTTATCCCCACCTGTATGCCATTCCCTCATTAAGTTCCCTGTGTGTATATAGACCTGCTAGTTCTGTTTGGTTTGTCAGTCCTTGATTGAACACTAATGTTTGGTAATGTTTGTATTGTCATGTTTGAAAGGTGAGATTGGCATGTTGTTTAGTTTATTGTTAGTTTCCACTCCTGTGTATGTGATTAAAGGATTTGAAGTTCCTACTCCTGCGTCTCCTATCATCCTCTTGACTCCAGGACACCAATCGTTACACTGCCTCAATTCGCTTACTGATTTTTTTAATGCAGTGTGTATTATCACATGGATCAATCGCGTTTCACTCAACTGAATGTTGACCTCATATTACACTAAAACATGCAATTTTCCCGGCTTGTATAGCTGATGCGCATGCATGTCAGAGAGTTGATTGACAGGCGATGTCTTTATCTAAAATATGATTGCCTCTTTTACCTGCAATGTGGGACTTCCTTTCTACATCTATTGACTGTTGGGTGCTATAGTTCGGGGTTGGATATTCCAATTTCTCCCATTTATTTAAATAGAAGTGACTCGTCTCTGCTAAATAGTTTCTGGCCTCACTCTATACTGTAGATTTACAATGCACATCATGCACTACATCTCATCCCTGATGTTTGCACAATTTTACTCCTGATTTCTCGCAATACAGGGACAAGGGGAAGTGTACAAAAGCAACGCGTAACTTTATTGAAAAATATATTGTTTTTTTACTCATTACTCCAAAAAAGTAATCTGATAATGTAACACACATTAGTTGTAACACGTTAACCCCAACATTGCAGGTGAAGAGTGCAGCCTTTTGGAAAACTTGGAGGATGATTGTCAGAGTGGAGTGTCTAATCAAAATGGGGAAGAGGTGCCACTAAATTCTCACACACACACACATAAAAGTGTATGTTTTATTTTATATTCTGTTAATCACTTTTAAGACTTTTAAACATGTGAAAAAATACGAGATGTCACTGTTGGAAATTTCATATCAACTACACATTTAAACAAATTATTAAAATGTTGAAACCTAAAAATGAATCAGAATTACACAAATACCAAATAAACACTTTAATCATAAAAAAAGAGCAGTGTGTGCTCTTTTGTGACAAAAAGCGTAGTTCATCAAAAAGTTTACCGATATAGCTGATGGAAACACAAATAATCACAAAAAGCTTTTAACTCTAGCTTTTTGCGTTAATGCCAATTGTCTTTACTCTTTTTGTAAAGACAATTGGCATTAACGCAAAAATATAATGTCACATGACAGAATTTACCCCAAATGTTTGCCTGTGTTAATCATGACGACAGTATACATTCATGAAAGCCAATTTATTGAACATGAAGCATTACTCGCACTGTTATAGATTGATCTTAACAGCATACCTGCACACATATGATGCTGCAAACACATCTGCATCATGACACTTCCAGGAGTGACATCACAAATATCTCGCATCATGAATGGCCACTCTTTGTGATTCATTTAATCACCATCCGTTTATTTATTAAAGTTTCTTTTCCACACCATTCAAAATAAAAGACGGCAGTCATGGAATTAGCCCACAATACAAAAAACATATCATTTCTGTGCACAAAGATGTTTTAAATTAAAAATAATTACACAATACTAGGAGAAAAGCTTCAATGTGCTTTGTTGGAACTCTAACATAAAGCCCAATTCTATTAAATTATATACACATCGATGGATGGTCCTTATACTAGGATCAGGACCAATAATACAGTCCTATCAGAATGGCAACTGCTTCCTTTTGATTGCATTTCCTCCTGACAGTAAAGGAGGGGAAAAAATGACAGCAAGCTGGCTAATTTCAATTGTCTCAATACTCTCCCCATTTTACAAAGAGTTTGGGGGGGGGGATTTGGTACACAATTAGTGACATTTCTTTATAGAAACGGCTTAAGGGTAGGTTTCATTTTGTGATAAACCAAAACATATGCGATGAAGTGTTTATTAAGTCATCACGCACAACATTTTTATCAATAAATAGGACATTCGAATGGAGACAGACAGAAGACGGCAAATGTTGAAATTCTATTTACGCATTTTCACTTTGACGATAACAAAACAGTGCGAAAAGTGGATGGAAACTAGGCTAGTGACCACACTAACATTTTCATGTATAAAGTGGTGCTGTAGACTCATACCATCAACTCTTGGTGAAAAATACTTTCTGTGCTCCCACACACAATCCATTTTAATTCTAATTAGATTCAATACAAACAGGAAGTTAGATGACAAAATCCAGAAACGTGGAGTGCTGAAAAGGAGAAATGCTGAATAAGGTGAATACATAAAAAAGGAGGGAAAAAGGTCTGAGACAGCTTGGACAGCTTGGAGTGCTCAAACGAACTCCAATAAATTTTATTTAAAAAATCTAAACTCTGGAGCATAACTGAAAAACAAGATTCTGTTGTTTCCTCAGTGTAACTTTATTCATACCTTTTAAGAATAGGATATCTGATATACTGTATATTTAAAAGTTTTTTTGTGAATTATAAATCGACATTTACTAGAAATTAAACATGTATTAGCTGAAAATGTTGTGAGATATCAATTTACTGCTTTGTGTACATTTCGTTTTTATTACTATTTTCATGTATGATTTAATCCACCAACCGAATCTTCGACAGAAGAAAAAGGGTTACAAAGATGGCGAGCCAACCCGAAAACTTCAACTCTCTCTACTGTGTGAATGCGATATATATCGAAACAAACAGATAACAACTCCTCTTCAACTTAGTGAGATTGACTCCACCTTCATCTAAACACCATGCATCACAGATAGATAGAAGCAGATAGAGGATCACACAGAGAAGTGAACTGAACTGAAAAATTTAGTTTTTCCTCCCCAATTTGGAATGCCCAATTCCCAATGTGGGGTGGTGTAGCGACTCGCCTCAATCCGGGTGGCGGAGGACGAACCTCAGTTGCCTCCACGTCTGAGACCGTCAATCCGCGCATCTTATCATGTTGCTTGTTGAGTGCGTTACTATGGAGACGTAGCACATGTGGAGGCATCACCCTATTCTCCACGGTATCCACATACAACTCACCACATGCCCCACTGAGAGTGAGAACCACATTATAGCGACCACAAGGAGGTTACCCCATGTGACTCTACCCTCCATAGATTTGGCTTGAACATGGGCGGCATTGCAGCGTGAAGCATTTACCTATGTCCCCCCACCCCTGAATCCACACCCCTGCTTTAACACATTTTTATAAATGAAGGATATTAATTTCCATATTCATATCATTATATGTTTTTAGTCCATATACGTATTCCCTTTTCTCTTATTCCTGGTGATCTCTCTTATGGCCCAGAGTATAATTTCATCTGAAAATACAAAGTGAATCTGTCCTTGTTTATGCCTCTTTTCTATAGTTGATGATATTTAGAAGCAATGGCTGTGATGGCATTGTGTTTTGGTCTCACAGGACGTCCCTGAGATGGGCTGTAAAACCACCCACTGTTATAACAAGGCCACTAGCAGCTGCAGAGCTAACAGTGTGTGAGAAATGAGTTTGTCAATATTTGTTTGAGAAGTATGTGTTCATACTGAAGTATATGACTATCACTCAACTGGAAAGAGTGTGTTCAAGGTTTATGATTATTATAATAACTAGTAATTCTGCTCTTGGACTCATATGACCAACTGGAAGCTAAAACAAATATGATGACTCTTGTGACATTATAAGCTCATCTCATTTTATTTAATCACACACCCACACACACACACACACACACACACACACACACATATTGAGCTGATTCCATCCGAAGCCGCTCGTACAACTGATCTCATTATATTGGATTATTTTAAGTCAGATTCACCCAATCATCTTTAAATCTGTACACTACATGCAGTGATCACAACACAATTCCCAAACCTTCCAATTGAATTCTTCCTACCCTGGTAAAATAGGAAATATTAAAGCTCTGGACACACATCAATAAGCGTCCATTAATTCAGATTGTTTGGTTGTTTGAAATGAAATAGTACGTTTAGTATAGAGCAGTATGATAAATTCTCCTCTTCTCTTAGAAGAAAGTCATATGACATTGGGGTGAGAAAGGATGACAGAATGTTCAGTTTGGGGGAACTAAAACTTTACATATTTAATTGATATGTTCTCATTTTTATGTGCAGAGTGTCTGTCACTTTCAGCAGTGAAACAGTGACAAAAATGAGCCACTTTTCACTCACCGTGTGTTATATCGTGCAGTCTCATCTGCCATGTTATCAAGATGTTACAGTGACAGTGAAACTGGTGTCCTTTAAGAATCCCTAAAAAGAATTATTCCTGTTTGACAGTATTGTGCTCATGTGCCTCTATTCTGCAGACAGCTGTACAAACTCAAAGAACCACAGTAAAAACAAAGGTCTTGATTGTGTCAAACAGGAAACATTTGAATGATGGGTTGAAAGGGAATTACATTTCTTTTATTGGGCATTATTAAGCAAATTAAGCAATAAGGATGAAATAATTAAATAATTTCTCCCTTTCAAGGCAAATCAGTCCACTCAGCAGCCATCTTTTAAATTCTCCCAGGAAGTTGTTTTTTATGGATACAAGCAGCATAAAAGTACATTTTCTACTAGAATGACGATCAAGTAACATCTTTCAAATCAGCAGTAAAATCTGACTTCAATGAAATCGTATATTGTGTTTCTTTAGCTCAGATTACGCTAAAAAGCGCTATTTTTCAGGCTGGTCCAGCTAATGCACATGCACATGCAGGAGTTGACTGACAGGTGAGGTCTGTATCTAAAAGGGGAATGGTTCTTTTACCTGTAAGACGGGACTTCCTTTTCTACATCCGCCATATGGACCCTTTTCACATTTCAGGGTTCTCAAAGCAGAAGTCCTCATAGTTGGTCAAACACAACTATGGCCGCTGCCGAGGTCTATGTGTTTTCACGTTTCTTAAAAGATTTGCCTGCATACGTTTGGAGATGAACCGGTCAAGTTTACAAGTTGTATTTTGAGGGATATCTGCACGAATATGACGGTAAGTCCGTAAAAATAAATTATTATTTAGAGGTTGTGCATTAAATCAGCAGGCACATATTTATGAATTAAAGAAAGGATCTACAAATGTCGCCATAAGTTGCAAAATGCAAAAAAGAGGGCACAGTTAACAAATCTGTGAGTTGTACTTAGTGAAATACCTGATGGGGGCGACGTAGGATGTGTCTTCTTACCCTTTCAAACACACACTCTCGTGCCAGATGTGATGTTTAATTATTGCATTGAAACCGTGACAGTACAGCTCAGATTTCAAACCGTTTTCACCTGTGAGCGACAACTGTAAGTCATCATCTTGGAAACATTGTCCACAGACGAAAGTGCTTACTCGTTTAATAACAAAGTTATCTTCTTCGGGTTTAATTGCCTGAACCCACCGAGCTCACACAAAGTCCAGCATCTTTTGGAAATTCATACAAACACAAATCAGGATGTTTTCTTTTAGAATTTCCCTGACAAAAAAAAAAATCTAAACTAGCTGCAAATTTGCCACTTATTATTTTGATGAACCTCCAGCAAACCTTGGACAATGGACAATTTGTCACAAGTTTGCAGCAAATTTGGTATGAACTCTCGATTTTTGTAAGGGCTGTGCAAATAGGAACACTGTAGTGGCAATGGTTATTACTTTTCTTCCTATCGCCGCCATTGTTTCCCAAATATGACGATTTCTGATTCATGAATGCAGAGGTGTGAAAACGGTGCATTGGGCGTTCCAATTTCTCCCATTAATTTTAATACTCCCTAAGTTCTCCGTCTTAGGCTAAACAGTCTTTGGTGTTACTAATCAAACTTTTCTCAGAGGTCAATTCAATCGGACGAAACCTCTCTTTAGGAACATTTGTGGACTTCGTCATTTTGGGTGGGGTGGGGTGGGGCATTCATTAAATCATGTTTTTTACTCTTAAAAGCAAAAAGGTTTTTCAGGGTTGTGTGTTAGTCTACAGTTTTATAATTTGCTTTATATAAAAACAATAGAAGTCTATGATAAGTCCTCATTTAGACATTTTAGCTGGTGCCACAAGCGGCACAAAAATGACACATTTCACTGTAAATAACTGAACGTGCACACACACACACACACACACACAAAGGACAACAACAGAATATATTGCTTAAAGTTTTTTTATTGGTGTACTTCAGACATTTCAACAACAATAATAGAAAAACAAAGTGCTTCTACTCAAAGATATGTTAATTTGCACAAACACTAAGGCCCAGAAATATTGTACGAGTGGCAGATGGCTTCATTTCAAGGAGACCAGATCTCCTTAATATAATATTTTCTTTTCTCAAAACATTTCAATTGTCTTGGTTTTATACAAAGATCAAACTGAATGTCTTGTTTGGAGATTATTGTACAGGTCTGGTTGTCTAAGGAAGAAATTTTACAACGTTGTTGGCAGACAAAACATTTTCTAATGAGAACTTAATATGATATGTCACAGAGAAGCATCTTTATCATGACAAATGATCCTACAAACAGAATTTAAGGCCAGTCATGATTAAATAGTTAAACACAGCTCGTACAGCTCATGGCATTGAGGTAAATGCACCAAATTAATAAAGGACTTTTTTTTATATATATAGTAAGTCAACTTTTGCAATTACTAATATGATATTTTTTGTTTTTGCTCCAAAACACACTACACAATATGTACAGGTGAATAAACACATTAACATTTTTAAATGTATTTGTTTATAAAAAAAAAAAAAAACATGATTAAATATTGAATAAATTAAGAGGTTTTAAGGCAGCCAGCTGTTCAAGGGAAGTATCCCTATCATTTCAGCTGGAGCAGAATGGGTTATATAGTGGATTGCAGTGTGCCAATGATGGGGTCCGCAGCTGTGTTTTCCTACAGTATGGACGCAAGCTGGTTTTACATCTGATTCAGAGCCAGTATTGAATTACATTGCAAACTTGAATCTTCCTTCCACTATTCATATGATCCTCAAAAAATTGAAAAGGAATGCTAATGTATTGCTCATTGGTATCTTCTACCAAGTGATAGGTCAACTTGAGCCACAATACAGTACAGTTTGATTGAGGTATTTACATGAGCATACAAACACCAGCATTAGTATTAGAATTTGGACTTAAGAGAATTCAAACACAAATTATAATCATGAGTTAATAAAGACCCCAAACATTGGCACAAAAATCCATTGGTGTCCGAGGCAATCAGACTTTACAGAGACAGCGATCTGCTCTGTCCGCATTTCCCACAAAACACTCCCAATTGACCTGCTACATGGACCGATTACTCTGATCAGAATGTCACATCAATGCAGCAGAGTATAATTTATCTAAATCTTGTATAATTATCTGCTACAAGACAAAAGTACTGCGGCAGCACAATACTAATATCTGTAACATCAGCACCATTAGTTACCGGGATGGGATCGTTTAAAAATCGTCTCTCTAAGTGTCTCATTCTCTTGTGCCATCATGCAAAAATGCAGCCCATTCGGTTTAACAGCAACAAACGTGATCAACCTCACATTATATGTCATGAGAAACAAATTCAGTGCTTGTACATCATTGTTCTTATTGTTAATCTGTTTCCTTCAAAATAATCCCAGTTACTGAAAAACAAATGACAGAAATAGGAAAGATTATCTAAAAAACAAACATGTTCATAAAAGACTGAATAAATACGAGGGCCAGCCTCTGTGGTTTGATGAACATACACTTTCACAGTCACATTCGTACACACTCAAGGCGACATAAAATTGTGTGTAACGATAATAAGCGCATGGTAAAAACACAAAGGGCCTTATTCGTGAAATACGAGCAGAATGAAGCACGGCGTAAACTGTTCGAAAAACCATTCTAAGTTTGCAGCTCTTCACCAGTAGTGGTGAACCTGCATCAAACCTTTGGCAAATTTGCCATGCACTCTCGATTTCGTAAGGGCAGCGTTTCATGTGAGCAATTTTTTACATAAATGTGTCAAATATGAAGCATGGTTTTATGAGCGATTTACATGGAAATTCGTTCTGCATGAGTTTCATGAGCATAAACTGTTAATAATTTGCGCTTTATCGTACTGATGCAACAATTTATGTGAGGATGGTTTTACAAATTATTTAGACAGAAATTCACTCTGCTTGGGTTTCATGGACAAAAATTGTTACGTAAATTTTTTGTGAATGGTTTATAGAACATTTTTTGTCAGCAATTCATTCAGCTTGGGTTTCATGAATGCATATTTTTACATCAATGCATCAATGGTTTTTTGAACGATTTACACAGAAATTTGTTCTGCGCATGTTTCATAAATTTAAACTGTTGCATCATTGTGGTAATTTGCTAAACAATGGCTTTACAAATTATATAGACAAATTATTTCTGCTTGTGTTTAATTAAAGTAGACTGTCACATCAATGCATCACTTTACAAAGAAATGGTTTGCGAGCAATTTTCACCAAAAGCTCATGTTTCATGAATAAGGCCCAGTGAGCGGTTTGTAGTGAGTTGTCTGTAAACCATTTGGTTTGTCCAAATCAACTTCAGACATCACACCACGCTCGGAATTATACAACGGCAATTATGACCGTAGTTAGTTGGAATCAAGTTTTATAACACACACACACACACACACACACACACACACACACACACACACACACACACACACACACACACACACACACAATATTTCTATATCATCAGTGCCTTTTGTTAATACCCAAAGGTGACTACACACACATTTTACAATAGAGAGGCAGCAGCATATTGCTTAAATGCAAAGTACACTCATTTGACTGAGATGGGCAGGGCATGGGTAACACTCCTAATATGGAAACTAATGAAGAAAAAAAATCCCTCTGCAAACACAAGCTTCAAAATGCTTGTTTGAAAGAGAGCCCAGTGTATTAAGCCATCAACAGACCCACACACATACAGCTTGAATGGATATCACATTATTAATCCATCAAGTAACCTGGCCTTAGTCTAGGTCCTATGAAAAACGTTTCCTTTAAAGTATAGAGTTAGGCTACATTATGTTTGGAATAGCAATTTCCACGGTGACGAATTAACCAGAATTTCAGTTTTCAGTGAGCAGTAAGTTAGCATTGCAATCCGAACATGGTGCTGATGTCATAATGTTTCATGAGCACTAAATCACTCACACGCACTCTCCCAACTAGTGATGTTAGTAGTATCTAAGTGTCAGTGCATGCTTTTTTTATTGTATATTTCATAATTAGTTTCATCTGCAATTATTTGTTTCTATTCTAAAACACAGAACCAGCTGTGTTTGTTTCTGGCACAAGCTTCTGCGATGGCTATTCTAAAGTCGTTCAGTATATTAACTTGTTCCCT
Source organism: Xyrauchen texanus (assembly GCF_025860055.1). NCBI lineage: Eukaryota > Metazoa > Chordata > Actinopteri > Cypriniformes > Catostomidae > Xyrauchen > Xyrauchen texanus. The sequence continues at coordinate 40,272,653 of NC_068300.1, read as the reverse complement.
AGCTTTTATCACACATGCTGTAAACATGCGACTCCGCCCCCCCTGCCGGAGTCTGATTAGAAGACAAGCCCACATTGGATCTGATTGGTCAGTCAAAGGGAAACCAGTGGTAAGGGTTTTAGATTCTCAGAATGCATCATTTATATGGTAGGTGAACAATGAAAGCATATCAAAGGAAAATGATAGATTCACAAAAAGCAAAAATGTAATGAAATGTGGAGTAATATAAAAAAAATTGTAGAAAATGTTTAAATAAAAACAATTATGGAAAAAAAAACTTGCTTTGAGGAGCTATGGCAATTCCCAGCTCTCTCTTTCGTTAAAAAAATAAATAAAATAAGGCTAAAAATGGTGCTTTAGCATGTGGCTATGCTAGTAAGAGACTATGAGCACCTCCCTTGCATAGTCCCTTGAATGAGGTCAGTAGTCCATGACAGGTGCTAGATCTCGATTGAGGATCACAGAAACATTAGTGTAGAGACTCATCCGAGACAATAGAGGGTAATAATTCAAGTTATTCAAGCCATCCACTCTCTGTCTCTCCTTGGATCTGCGGAGCAACTTGTATCTGAAAACAAAAAAGGGCAGGTTTCATTAGGCTTATGAAACATTTAAGAGCTTGTCCCAAATGCCACCCTCAAGGCCTAATTATTTGGAGATAATAATTAGAAGCTTGTCTTTGCTGTCCTGAACTACCTTCCCAGAAACTGGACTTCCCCTCGATGGTGGTGCGGTATGGACTTATAACGGCCAAGTTCTCCAGGCGGTCGACTCACTTTGTAGCCGGCAAACTGAACCCTGGAAAACACACACATATACGTGCCGACTGAGACTAAGATCACTCCTCACTCCAAAATATGACCAAAGTAATGAACCCCTTTCATTAAAAATATACAGTAGTATGAGTTATATAATGATAGGAATTGTAAGGAATTTAAATATTCTGGTTCCAAGTCCTCTTAAGTATTCAGATTCCTTAATGGTTCAATTAATGATTTTTTTTTAGTACTTTTGAGGAAGATATATTTGGATATAAGAAAAGCAGTTCTTATTGCATTTACTATACACAGCATTCTGTTGAAAAATTATCATTTCAGTTTTAAACAGAGCAGATACAACAAATCAGAAATCAGAAAGCATACGATAAGATTTGGTGAGAAACAAACTGAAATCTAATGTATTTTTTTGTGAAAATGTTCACAGACTGTTGATCTCCTGTGTGTGTTCATGATAGGGCACAAGAGCAACAGTTCAAGCAGCCCCTTCACGACATTGGGGCTCATTTGTTTATTCAAAAACAGGTCCTCCACAGCGATAGCGTCAACAGAACTAAACAGCTGCAAACAAAACAGAGAACAGAACTTGCATGTTCGAAGAGTTTATAGTCGAAGAATTGCTCCATTTCTATGCCCAGCCTTATTTTTTTAATGTTTTTGGACCGGTTCCAGTTCACAGTGGACAGATACCCAAGGCATGTCGAAAATAGAAAACGTCATGGTTACTGTTGTAACCTCCGTTCCCTGAGGGAAGGAACAAGACGTTGTGTCGAATGAAGTGACACAAGGGGTCCCATATAAAAACTCATGAACTCGTGTTACATGAACTGTCGAGACAGATGTTGATCCAAGATGGTGGTGCGGTAGCATGCAGCGGCCACTCCAGATCCAAAATGGGGCTATTTTTATCACTTAGCCCGACTTTTACGGCACATGGCAATCGGAGCAACCGGCGTTCGTGTCTACCATCGCCAGACACTGTTAAAATATAAGATTCAAGCAACAACCAAGCTGCATGATGATCTGCAGGAGTTGCTGCGTGAACTCGGCTTGCTGTGGAGACCAGGCCTCCAGTCCTCGGCATCGCCTGATGCTGGTGCCTGGGGGAGGGGACGTCGTAAACAGTGTGCGAGGAAGTGAAAACGCGGCAAGAGGGCGGGGGTCCATGCTAGGTTAAAAACAAACCCTAGCCGGCCGGGCCTCCCATCTATCCTGCTCTCAAATATTTGCTCCCTGGGCAATAAACTGGACTATATCTGACTCCAGTGACTACGCAGTGTGAGCTTAGAGACTGCTGCGTCTTGGTTTTCATGGAGACGTGGCTCAGTGACAGAGTTCTGGGCGCCGCCATTCAGCTAGACGGGCTCGCCTCGTTTCGTGCCAACAGAAATGCAGCTCTGTGCGGTAAGACTCGCGGTGGTGGCTTGTGTGTTTACATCAACACAGAATGGTGCAATAACTCTATTCTAGTCTCTAGTTACTGGTCATCGCTGGTGGAGCTTGTGACCGTTAAATGCAGACCTTTTTACTTACAATGGGAATTCACCACTGTTATTATAACTGGAGTTTACATTCCCCCCAGCGCTAACGCTAAGGAAGCGCTCTGTGAACTGTATGGGGCTATGAGCGAACTGCAGAACGCTCACCCTGACGGACTGTTTATTACGATGTGGTGGCGAGGAAGACCACCCCTCTTTTCCCAGTTGACCTGAAGCCTTTGATGGCTGAGGTGCCTGAGCATCTGGTCCCTGTGAGCGCACAGTAACTCTCGAGACTGGGCCAGGATGAGGCAGTCATCGAGGTAGTTGAGTATGTGGATGCCCACTTCCCTGGAGGGACTGGCTCTATCGCATCCTCGAGGAGCACAGTCGAGATCTCTGCTCATAAGGCGCTGGCTTTCTCGCCGCGGACAGAAGTGGAGCAAAAACTGCTGAAACGAGGCGGGAGCCGGGCGAACTGAATCACATAGCCAAGTAGGATGGTCCTGGCCAGCCTGCGTGACGGATTGGGAAGTGAAAGCCACGCATCCATGCTCCGCGCGAGGGGCACAAACGGGATGATTGCTTTTGACGTACTGAGTGGGGCAGTTGCAGCTGGGGAGCAGGTAATAGCGCGTCGGGAGGCAGAAGAGCGCCCCGAGGTTTGGGTGCTGAGAAAAGACTCAAAACACTTACCTTGCTCTGCGCACCCGGCAGGGGGCGGGTTAGAGACTGAGGAAGAGGTCCTAGAGAGGCGTCTTTGGAACTCGTCAGCGCTGGCCTGTGGGGGCTGAGCAGTCGCGGGGCCAGAGGCGAGGGAACTGCATCCAGGGAGACGGGACTGTAGAGTTTTGAAGTCGGGGTGCCGTGAGAATGCCGCGCACCGGCTGGATGACCCAGGGAGTAAGGAAATCGCTCTTTTATTGAGAATGTGGGTACCGCAGCCCGAAGGCGGTGCGGCAAATGAAAGTAATGAAAACAAGGATTCTCCTCCCGGCCCTCCACCGGGGGACGAAGTGGTCTTGGTACCAGCTCTGGAGCGAACATCTGACTGCCTGGGTCGCCCGTCTCAGGAGCACTTCGGAGCTTTCCTGGGCCTGGAGATGGGGCATACGCCGCCTGCGAGGTGCTCGACGCTGAGGCTGAGAGCTGGGCCCAGGTTGAGGTCGCAGGGGGATGCCCTTGGCGAGCAGGTGGGGCGCGGGGCACGCTGGTTGGGCGGCGCCGCAGCATGATGTGAGAAATCGCCTCCGTCTGCACGAGGCAGTGTCTGTGGCTGTCAGTCTTCAAGAGAAATCAACCGCATCCAGAAACAACACAGGGGTGGAAAGGCATCTTGAAAAAGACGCGTCCTGAAAAGGACGTTTAACACCGCTGTGTATTGCTCTTTTGTGAGTGGAAAACTCAAACTCTTTTAGAGAAATCAAAACTCTTTTAGGAGGAGAAAAGCGCTGTTGAAGCGCCCAGGGGCGTAGACTGCACAGCGTGCAGAGAGAGAGAATGCCAGCTGGAAACGCGCTGTAGATCCAACAGCAATGCTTCTCGCTGACAGAGGTGAGTGGTGAACTTCAGCTTGCTTGTTGCACAACCGTTCAGCTCAGAAGAAAAATTCTGACTGGCATCCGCTTCCCTTTATACCCGTATGTCCGGGGCGGGGCATGCAAATTCTGTCTGCCAACTCGACATTGGCCTTTTCTCAGGTTCAGAGGTACGTTTGGCATCCCAGGAAGACCCCTTGTGTCACTTCATTCGACACAACGTCGAGTGAGTGACAGAAGGGGAAAAAGCGATTGATAAACTGTACCGTTGCTCATCACTGCTGGTTAGGGCAAAGGTTCTGAATAACATACAGTAGAAAATATACCTTTTATCACGTTGTTTGTCCCAGCGCTAACGCTAAGGAAGCGCTCTGTGAACTGTATGGGGCTATGAGCGAACTGCTCACTTGAACTTGAAAATAAATGCACAAGCTTTGCATCATTGACACATCACCACCTCTGCATTCATTTTCAATAGTTCAATGGTCTGTTGTCAGACATTATGTATAAATTATTATTATTCCAATTGAACATACAATACTGTATTCATTCAGCGGGATTCAATCAGTCAAGTTCAGCAAAAAGTACTGTCCTCATTTAGAGTAAACTGCTTGCTTAACAACTTTTGCAGGAGACCCTTGTGTTGGCAAATCAAGTGCATTGCCCCCGAGAGTTTCACCCTCTCACCTGTTCCAAAGGTCGTCATCCTCGCCTCCCCAGCCCCAGAATCCATTGGGAAAACCGTTAATCTTTCGAAACTGTTCCACAGTGAGTCCACTGACACCACCAAAGAACTCCTCATAAGGAAGCCTACGTGTTCAAAGAGACAAAGATTCAACAAACAAAGCCACATATGAAAAATAAGTAATATAGGAGAGATCAGGGCTAGTTGTCACAGGGAGAAGTTGTCACAAGGGCTATGTCTCAGTAACAAGGTTTTGAGTAAAAAATCCAAATACACAAATGTGAGTGTTTTAACTAGCAGCGTATTTGTATGTTGGTTTCACAATCCTCTTACGCCGGATTCACACACACTCCATGAGTGGGGCGTGAACAACGCGTTACGTTTGGGGTTTCACATTGGCCGTGTTTCTTTTCTAAGTTTCTATAGCAACGCCGGCCACTCACGTGCACTTGTTTATCAGTGTACTTGGTCGTGACTGGTTAACATATCAAGGTTGCCTTTCAAGGCAAGTCAGTCCACTCAGTGGTCATCTTTGGAACGCTCTTCGGCAGGCTGGGCAGCAATTTTCTTTTTAAGCGAGTGACATAATACGACAGCTCCTATCTACTTGAATGGTGAAAGACTGAAATTTCCTAAAAGGTTGGGCAAGATGCAGACCTATAAATTGTAGTATTAGTTCGGTTTAAATATTGTTTATTTGTTTTTGCTTCTTTACTAAAATCTCCTGATTATTACATTTTCTACTACACCCAGAGCCGCTGAGTTCAGCGTGAGCCGCGCTGCAAAATTAGGCTCGGCACCAAAACTATCCGCTCACTGCCGCGTCTGGGACGTGTCAACTTGCGACACACGCATGCAATGTGAAGGGTGTAATCTGTTGCACATGCAATATGGGCACAAAACTAAAATGCGCAGCTCAAGCCTCACTCACGGAGGATATGTGAAACCAGCATTAGGCTATGTCCAAACTTAGGGATGTCCTGCTAAAATGTGGAGAACGAGTACGAGTACCAATACTTTATTTTTGGTACTTGTTGATACAGAGTCCGATACCTGTTTTTTTTTTACTCCATATCAACAGATATTACCATCCAAATGGTGTTTAAATTAATGAATCCATAAAAACTTTAATACAATTTAAATATAACAATTAATTTTCAACATAATGTTGTATTATTTTTTATAAAATAAAGTGCTTATACACAGGACCACAGAAGCATAATCCACAATACAGCATTGGAGTTCTACTTTGTCAAATAAAGTGCTGCATAACAGAGCATTGCAAATGTAATATATTGCTTAAATATAATACAATTACCATTGATTTATTATTATTAGTAGAAATACAGTGAATATTACATAACTTTACAATAGTGATATATTTCTTTAAAAAACAAATTGTATTTAAATTGAGCTTTTATTTTGAAGTGTTTCTGTGTGATAATGTTTTCTTTTCAGTCCAGAAAAGCTGGTTGCTACATGACTCAAAGTGATTATTAAACTGCAAAAGCCTGCTACTTAATTAAATAAGTATGTACTCTGTATGTGCCTCCTGCTACAAAGTGAATTTGCGCTCTGTTCACTGTCATCACAGAGCGCTTGATGCTCATGATGGTATTTTCCCAGTATGAGCCAAGAAGAAGCTTTAAAATCGTCGGCGTCGGCACAACACATTCACTAGTGCTCTGCTCACATTTGAAGCACGCTGCACATACAAAGTAAACTATACATTTATTTCATTAAATTGCAGCTTTTGCGGTTAAAGAATCTCACTAGGACATAATTTAAATTTGTGATTTAATTTGTACTCTTAATGTTTACGGAATGTCATTCATACGTGAGATGGTATCGGACCCGATACATCCCTATCCACACTAATACGTTTTTGCTTGAAAACACATTGCGCCTCTCATCCACACTGAAATGAAGTTTACCACAACCTAAAACAGAGCGTTTAGAAAACGTTCTCTCCATTACCACATACTTTGAAAAAAAGGGACAGAATATGTAAGCCGGTTGCATAGAGTACTTTTAAAGGCTCTTTGACTGTTGCTTTCATCTGTTTGTGAGTTAGTATATATTTTTTTGTGCATGCGTTTGAATGGCGACATTAATTACGTATAAATTATGTATATAAGTCGCTTCGGACTATAAGTCACAGGACCTTTCAGATGATGGGAAAAAAAAACGACTTATGTTCCGGAAAATATGGTAGATTTAATCACTAGAGTCTTGTGGATTATTTTAATGCTGCCTTTATGTGATTTTTTTTTCCTTTCTTTTTTTTGTTTGTGTGTTATGGTGTTATTGTTGAAAATGCGCATCTTAGAGTGGAGTCGACATGGACCTTAAATTTGAATACTTTTTGTGTACCCTAAAATTCTAATATCACATTTTTGTAGTAGATGTTGGATAAACAAGTAAACAATAAAACTACTAGCATACATTCTGGCAAGAGTCAGCTATATAATGGAGATAGATATTAACTGAAGGTTGAACTGTGTTCTCAAGACACATGTCAAGTTGGTGGCGCAAGTGGTCACGTGTTTATTTGGGCAAGTTGTTTTAAATTTGATAAGTGTATACAATATTTTTTCCCCACAAAAAGAGGTTTGTTCAAGTTTTGCCCAAAGCAAGTGGAGTGCTAAATACAACACAAGTCCTTCTCTCATTGTTCTCACGAACGTGCAAAGGACGTCAATGGTTTCGGTAGAAAAAAATGACCTAAAATTGTATGCCTTCAGAACACTTGGAATATTACGCACTAAGTAAGTCACTATCAGCTCCCATTGTATTTAAAAAAGTTTAAAAATAAAATTCCACATAAGATTAAAAAAAGTCATATGGGTTTGGAGCAACATGATGGAGGAAATTATGACAGAATTTTCCATTATGGGTGAACTGTTTCTTTAATGATGTGAAATGGTGTGACAACAAGCCCCAATCTCACCTATAAGGAAATGCACAACATTATTTAATTTAACAAAGACTTACATGTATGAGTACTTGTTGAGTTTGACCGCAAAGTGTCTTGGCATTTCACCACAGCCATAGTAGTTACGATCATTTTCCAGAAGGTGGTCAACGTCGTGGAATATTACGCAATCCCAGTTGAAGTCCTTCATGGCCTCTTTAAATCCGATGTTAAACAGCATAGCACGATTAAATGCTTCATTCCCAGCCTGTAGACACATAGAACTGTGTTAACTTCCTGTCCGGATAGCATGAAATACTATATGAATCAACTTTACACTTGTTGCTACTTTATAAAACAGCAATCTTTTTTTAGATTGGACGGGGGGCATTCTTCAGTGCTGTTTAGTGCTGGTCAGGCCCATCTGGTTTGCTGGTTTTAAAGGGGTTTTGGACATTTGTCAGCTAACAACCAGCTCTGACCTGGTTGGTTGACCAGCTATACTAGCTTAAAGCAAGAAACAACCATATATGCTGGTTTAAGCTGTTTTGTCAGCAGAGACGGTAACTTTATCTGAATGCAATAATTTATCTAAGAATTGTTTTATGAACACTTTACCAAGAAATGAATTCAGCCTGTATTTTAAAAAGTTCCAGTGTGTGGAAGTGACAGTCCAAACATTATGTATATATACTGTATACAGTATGTAAAAAACAAAAAACAAAAACACTACACATAACAGTATCGCAATACTCACCTCAAAGCAAAATATGCTCAAAAAACAAGATTTTCCCCATTGACTGCCATTGTTTTCTGAAGTCACACAAAATTCACCCCAAAATAAATATTCTTAAAAAAGATTTTTACAATAAGTGGCTTCCTAAAAACAAGTTCAAGGAAGAAAAAAAAAAGAAAATACATCATCAATCTCTATGCTTGGGTCTTTGAAGGTTAAAATTGAAGTGTGCATTTTTTATACTCAACAATTAGTAGTCAAGTCAACCTTTATTTATACAACACATTTAAAACAACAGAAGTTGACCCAACTTTACAAATCAATCAATCAAATATACAATGACAGAGTTATATATATATATATATATATATATATATATATATATATATATATATATATATAGCAATACCACACAAGCAAGAGTGCTATATGTGATAACAGCAGGGCCATATCGCACGATTGTGAGTGTGATATTGCTTATATACACTCACCTAAAGGATTATTAGGAACACCTGTTCAATTTCTCATTAATGCAATTATCTAATCAACCAATCACATGGCAGTTGCTTCAATGAATTTAGGGGTGTGGTCCTGGTCAAGACAATCTCCTGAACTCCAAACTGAATGTCAGAATGGGAAAGAAAGGTGATTTAAGCAATTTTGAGCGTGGCATGGTTGTTGGTGCCAGGCGGGCGGTCTGAGTATTTCACAATCTGCTCAGTTACTGGGATTTTCACACACAACCATTTCTAGGGTTTACAAAGAATGGTGTGAAAAGGGAAAAACATCCAGTATGCGGCAGTCCTGTGGGCGAAAATGCCTTGTTGATGCTAGAGGTCAGAGGAGAATGGGCCGACTGATTCAAGCTGATAGAAGAGCAACTTTGCCTGAAATAACCACTCGTTACAACCGAGGTATGCAGCAAAGCATTTGAGAAGCCACAACATGCACAACCTTGAGGTGGATGGGCTTCAACAGCAGAAGACCCCAACGGGTACCACTCAGCTCCACTACAAATAGGAAAAAGAGGCTACAATTTGCAAGAGCTCACCAAAATTGGACAGTTGAAGACTGGAAAAATGTTGCCTGGTCTGATGAGTCTCGATTTCTGTTGAGACATTCAGTCAGAATTTGGCGTAAACAGAATGAGAACATGGATCCATCATGCCTTGTTAACACTGTGCAGGCTGGTGGTGGTGGTGTAATGGTGTGGGGGATGTTTTCTTGGCACACTTTAGGCCCCTTAGTGCCAATTGGGCATCGTTTAAATGCCACGGCCTACCTGAGCATTGTTTCTGACCATGTCCATCCCTTTATGGCCACCATGTACCCATCCTCTGATGGCTACATCCAGCAGGATAATACACCATGTCACAAAGCTCGAATCATTTCAAATTGGTTTCTTGAACATGACAATGAGTTCACTGTACTAAAAAGGCCCCCACAGTCACCAGATCTCAACCCAATAGAGCATCTTTGGAATGTGGTGGAACGGGGAGCTTCTTGCCCTGGATGTGCATCCCACAAATCTCCATCAACTGCAAGATGCTATCCTATCAATATGGGCCAACATTTCTAAAGAATGCTTTCAGCACCTTGTTAAATCAATGCCACGTAGAATTAAGGCAGTTCTGAAGGCGAAAGGGGGTCAAACACAGTATTAGTATGGTGTTCCTAATAATCCTTTAGGTGAGTGTACAACAGTTCAATGAACAAGTACATTTAAAAAAATTAGGAAAAAATGAGCAGTCACAAAAAACACATTTGTGCATGAAATATGGGTTGATGACGGATCAGAATCTGCCATTGCTGGTTCAAAACAAATGATGCATACAAGCCTCTCAAAAACATAACTTTAGAACTACTAGTATCACGACTTGGGATGTTTCTAACATGTTATTGGAGAAACAAGGATGAATGTGCGTGCGTGTGTGTGTTCATGAGAGAGAGAAAGAGAGAGAGAGAGAGAGAGAGAGAGAGAGAGAGAGAGAGAGAGAGAGTGTGATAACCTGTTGATGATGCTGTAGTGTGTTAGTCAGCTTTCTGAAGATAATGTTATTTTGGTGAAATGCATCCTATTTTCTCAGTGGAGAAATAGCTGTCCAAGCTGGGGTATTGCTCCCTATTTCGCAGTAGTCAGTGTGTAAGGGTCTTTCACTATAGAAACCACAATGTCCTCCGCCATTTTGTCATCTCCAATGTGGAAACTCTGGTAAGAGGTAATTACCTTGAGTTTGTGTAATTAATCAGTCTGTTGTGTCTCTCAGCTATGATGAGCCTTAATGCTGAAGTTGTTAGTTTAAATCTGTTTCCTAGCTTTAGCAGTGTAGTAGTAATACGAGGGATCACAGTGCTGATGAATGTAAACACTGACTGACACTGACTTCACGTCACCAACTGGCACATATTACGCACAAAAATAGTCTTTTGCCACCACCTAAAAGCTAAAAATATGTAATGTCACAAAATTGCATGTAAAGAGCTCTTAACACATCTACACTGCTCTTAAACTATAGTTAAGGGGCACGAACACAAGTGGAGTGATACACACAGTGAAGAGTCGGAGTGCTGATGGTGTGAGACCATAAGTACTCATAAAACATCTTTCGTCCAAACAGATTTGAGGACCGGAACTAACTGTTGTATATATATATATTTATTTATGCATGGAGGAACCTAAATTCAGAACATGGTTTTGCTTTCAATTAATTTTATAAAATTGTTTGCCAGCCAATGTTTAATATCTTTGAAGCAATTAAGGGCATTATCAAATGAACACTTGTCAACGCTCACTGGGTAATCCATTTATAGGTTGATTTCTCTGAAACGTGTGGCACTTTTTAAAGTTGCACTTAGTGATTTATTTTTTTTTTTTTGTAATTGCGATGCTTTTAAACAATAGTATTTTTGAAAAGATGAAGAATAGTTGTATCAGATGACTACTACAATGGCAACTGAAAACTTTTGCTCCTGCGTGATGTTTCATTGTGTCAGCGCAACATAAATGAAAAAATACAGAGTGGCTCTTTTTGTTTGAACATCCCAACACAGCATGGGTTTGGGGCAGAACAATCTGTTTGTTTTACCAGAAAATTATTTTTGCAATTCCATTTGGTGCCACTAGAGGTGCATAAATTACACACTTGACCTTTAAGCCACACTGCTCAAAACACATTTTATACACACAACTGAACGTTTTATTTTCCAACCTGTTCAATGACGTAGAAGGCAAACTGCAGTCTCTGTCTCTGCAGCACTGGGATCAGGTGACGGAAGAGTATGGGCAGGTGCTCATGACGATTTCTGAAGGGAACCAAAATGGCCACCTGAAACAGAAGGAAGAAGTTGCTGTGCTGTGTTTTGTTCCTGTGACATATGTTTGTGTGTTTGAGTTATAAAATTAACCATCATCGTGATTTAATGCGCTGTTCATTTTACTATTACTGTAAGTTTCATAAAACGCAAGTTGGCCACCCTTACAAAAAATCTACAGTTCTGACAAACTTGCCGCAAATATGCCACTCGTTATTTTCACATGCAAATGAGCTTGCAATGGGATGCAAATGTTTGCCAGAAGTTTGCAGCTCTTCACAGGTAGTGGTGAACCTGCAGCAAACCTTTGGTGACAATGAAGAGCTTACCACCATCATTTGCATGTGAAAATAATGAGAGATGAATTTGCAGCAAGTTTGGCAGAACTCGAACTTGATTTTTGTATGTGCAGATTTGCGCCCTGCTCTTTGAATACAAGCTCATTTGCATGTGAAAATAATCAGTGCCGAATTTGCAGCAAGTTTGTGGCATTTATGTAAGAGTAGTGTTATAATTATAACAAAGTAATTAGTTACTGTAATCTAATCACTTTTAGTACAAAAGTAATGTAAAACTTTTAAAATTCTTATAATCAGATTACAGTTACTGAATTTCAATTAAGTACATTACTTAAGTACCATTTTTAAAACGCTATTATTTATGTAGAATCCATGTACAACATGAATTATAATCATAATTATGTAAATCTGTTTGTGTTTCTGTGACACTGGAAGTGTGTGCGCCCCTTAACAAGTCATTGTATAGAGGAAATGTGGGATGGTGAGTGTATGACTTGCATGCAACAATGAAAAAGAAGGAAATATAGACATTGTGTTGAATTTGTTGTGCGGAAAAACTAAAAACTTTTCTGTGAAAAGTGTTTTAGAAAGTAACTTGAAATATGATTACTTTTCAATCAGTATTGTGATTACATTTTACTATGAAGTAATCTATAAAGTCAGTACTCGAATTACAGTTTTATAGAAGTAATTTGTAATCTGTAGTGCATTACTTTTTAAGTAACTTACCCCCACTGATTAAGACCATTTCTTAAAAGTGTCAAAAATGACAATAAAAGTTTGATTAATTTCCGCATTATTACAAAATGTTAGTTTCAATGATTCAAACATTAAAACGATTAAAAAATGTAAACAAAAGTTCCTGCGGGGCACTTCATGTATTTTAAAATGTTTTAGTAAAAACATGAATATTGTAGGTCAATATTACTATATATTATACATTGGGTGCAAATACTTATCTGATTCAATGATACATATTTATATGATGCATATAAATATGATTCTACTTTTTGTTTATTTATTGACAAACATAACTGATTTTAAACTAGATTTTTAAATGTATCCCTTTCAAAAGAAATCTTTCACCCAGAAAATTAAAAAAACTGTCATCATTGAATCACCTTCATGTTGTTCTAAACCCTTATTACTTTCTTTTTTCCATGGAGATGTTAAAAAAGTAATTAGCCATTATGACAGCCTCAGTGACCACCAATTTCAATGGCAGTGAATGGTGACTGAGGCTTACATTAAGCCTAACATCTCCTTTCATGGAAGAAACACACCCCATTTCATCAATTTTAGGGCAACTATGTTATTTAGCTAGTAATATTTAGCTATATTGCCCAGCCCAAGTTTGTGTGAGTATAGTTTGAGGACACATTTGTACCCAGAAGTGAACTAATTACGACAAAATCTCCCTTTGGGTATATTTGGGAAGTCCACATAAAAAGAAAAATATAAAAAATATATAATTATTATTATTCTAAAAAATCTAAATGTTTATGTTAGGATTAGGTTTAGGATGTGGGTTAGCCAATAGTTATTAAAATGATCTATGTATAAAAAAATAATAGAAGTCTATGTTATGTCCCGATTTAGACGTTAAGTAAAGTAAAAGTGTGTGTGCTTATAATCACACAAATATAAGTGAATAACAAGTATTCTGTAAATATAACAGCCAATATGTGCAGGAAAACAGATTGACCCATTATTTCAGGAATGCTGCTGGTCAAGTTTTCACCCACAACACACCACAAAAACTTTAAACTGTGGGAAAAACAAAGAAGCCAGCAACAGGAAGCACATGTGTCACCTTCCAGCGTGGAAGGCAGTCGTGGGGTTTCCAATGGCCTCCGCGGGTCAGACTGGGCTCGGCCTCCTTCAGCAGCTTCTCCATGTCCTCTAGAAGGATTTCACTCATGTTCACCTTCACACGACCCTCTGACAGACACAAAGAGGCACACTCATGTCATTATTGTCATCTAGATACAGCATCTGCCAGTCTCACAAGAACCGGTGCAGCTCATATTTCAACCCAAAATGAAAAGACACAAATAAGAATTTATATTTATAATTAAGCCTATTTCATAAATAAAAACAAATAATTTAAGCAAAATAGTTCTTTCAGAGGGTTCGTGTAAATGAACTGGTTAAAATAGATGATTCTCATATATTTAGCATTGAGAACTCTTTCGGAGGATTCATGCAAATGAACTAGTTCGCATAAATGATTCACTGGTTCACTTGTGCCTCTCGCAGCCTCAAAAGGAAATACTGCTTTTCACTACAATTCTGTGATTGCACAAGCATGTATATGACGGTGATGTGACAGATAACAGCAGAAGCATTTCATTACACGTCAAGTTTCGGAACTTACTCATGGTGGGCAGTTTCTCGGGGCAGACCTGATCTGGCATGTACGTAAAGTCCTCGGGGAGGAATGGAGTGGTGGGCACATCTGTCTCGCTCAAATTAAACTCATACGTGTAGTCTAGAAACACATTGAAACAATAGAATCAAGCATTCATGCATTAACTCAAAATGATTTAATAATTTTGACATCACTACTGACAAATACTTTAAACATTTACTCACCCTCATGTCATTCTAAACACATATGATTTTCTTTGTTCCATGGAACACAAAAGGAGATATTTTGAATAATGCGCTGGTCGCTCTTTTCCATGCATTTACAATAAATGTGGACTGGAGATTTTATGCTTCATAAACTACATAAAATCACCATAAAAGTACCATAAATATGATAAATGTGTTCCATACGACTTGTGCGCTATATTCCAAGTCCATAGAATGGACAAAGCAGCTTTGTGTGAGGAACAGACCAAAATGTAAGTCGTTATTCACTGAACTTGTGTACAGATGAGACTAGATCACTTAATCAATAACTTAAATGGTTCAGTCTGATTCATGAACAAATCTTTTCAATGTTTTGAGAACTGAATCAACTGATTCATTGAAAACATGTTAATGAATCAGACACTTACTTCATGAAGGACGAGAGCAGGTGCGGATGTCAACATTTTCAGTGTATAACAATCAGTGTTACTCAAATATTGTAATCCACTACAAATGACTAATAACTATCTAGTCACATTACATTGATGATTACTAAAATTAAAAAGTAATCACATTACAAGTTATTATAAGTTACTTTCTAAAACACTTGTTTTTCCACTCAACAAATTCAAAATAATGTCTATATTTCCTTGTTTATCATCACACACCCTTCAGCTGTCACAGAAACACAAACAGATGAGCATATGAACTTGTGTTTTAAATGTATTCTGCATAAATAATTATTATTTTAGAAATATGAGGAACCTAAGTTATGCACTTAAATGTAATTACTTTAATTGAGTCAGTAATTGTAATCCGATTACAAGAATTTAAAGGGATAGTTCACCAAAAAATACAAATTCTGTCATCATTTCCTCAGATGTGTATGACTTTCTTCCTAGAAAAATGTTTCAGCTCTGTAGGTCCATACATTGCAAGTGAATGATGACCAGATCTTTGAACCACCAAAAATCATATAAAGGCAGCATAAAGGTAATCCAAAGGACTTTAATATATGTGTTATTTATGACCTTGTCTTGTTTTACCGTTGCCCCTTTGTTTTCCATTTTTGTCCCTTTGTTTTTCCATAGTTTTCACTTTTGTCCCTTTTGTAGCTCCACAGTCTTGTTTTCCCTCGTGTTCACTGTTCATTGTTTTCACCTGCCCTTGTTAATTTGCCTTTTGTTTTCTGTTAATCACCTTGTCATCTAGTTTGTGTTCTGTTTGTTCATTGGCCCCTTTGTCCCATGTTTTTGTATTTATATCCTGGTTTTTGGTTCAGTCCTTGTCTGTCGTTGAATGTTTGTGAATGTAGTTAGCCTGGTCTGTGTTCCCTGCCCGAGTTCTCTGTTCTTGTTTATTTCCCCATTGAGGGTTTTTTCTTTGTATTTTGTTAGTAATAAAGTAAGCTGCATTTGGATCCTCAACCTTCGTCTGCCTTCATTGCCTTAAATTCGTGACAATATGTCTCCTGAAGCGATGCAATTACTTTGGGTGGGAAACAGATCAATATTTAAATCTTTTTATTTACTATAAATCTACATTTTCACTTTCAGAAAGTCAATGTGTAGGCCAACCTGGAATTAGACCTCCAGGTTTGCCTACACATTGACGTTACGGCTGAACAGCTCTATACTTTTATGACTAAAAAGTAGATTGCAATAACTCATAGGATTACACCCAGCACTGTGTTTCTCACACAAAGCTATCTTTTGGCTTCAGAAGACTTGGAATATAATGCATGAGTCATATGGACTAATTTTAGGATGTTTTAAAGTACATTTGCATGAGCCCCAGTTCCTATTCATAGTAACATGGAAAAAAGCAACCAGCACATTATTCCAAATTTGTCATTTTGTGTTCTACTTTAGTGTAAAGGTTTAGAATGACATGAGGTAATTTTTGGGTACACTACCCCTTCTTTATGATAAAGTTGAGAATATTAAAAAAATGTTCCTACCTGTGCCGTTGATGTTGTAAGCGCTGCGCACCACCTGCTCGATAACTTGTGCACCGATATTCCTCACATTTTCACGGATCTGAATGCCGCGGGCTTGAGCCATAAAAAGGTATTCATTAACTGATGAGAGAGAGAGAGAGAGAGAGAGAGGGGCTATTATCATACTGAAACAACACAATTATTTAGGCTGTAAATCTGTGGCTAGTAAAAATATTTAAGAGAGTCTTAAAGGGCCATCAACACAATTCTAAAATCAGTTCTGTAATCTCATTTTCATTCCATATTGGTACTGGTGCAACATTGTGAATCAATGGCATTGGCATGAATAGCTGGTTTCTATCTACATGTTTTTATGCAAATTGTGGGAAATTGCATTAAAACTCCTCGATGGAAACACGATAATGCAAATAAAATCTCCAAAAAACGACAATTATGACATTTAATAATAAAGCCCCAGTGGCTTCAACATCCATTTTAAGTTCTTCCATTTTTCATTTCAATTTGGGATGGAAACAATGCTTTATTCATAAATTGATCATGTAAATAACAACAAACTCCAAAACTGGCATTTCTCTGTGCGGTCAGCACCTCGTCTATGAGTTGCGTGAATGTCCCAATCTGAGCGGGAGAGACTGAAATTGCACCCGGCTGATGCACACTCTATCACGGGGATGCTCGTCCACCTCACGCACGCTTAATGCAGCTAGATTATAACGTGATGGCTCACGACTTCATAATATATCATAATATATGTGTCGCTGTGCATTTCTTATCGTGAAGAAAATTGGCAATACGCAGCAAGACAAAAACACTTGATAACATTAGAATTTTGCAGTGTATTTTTTATTGAATTAAACGTTATTAAAAAAAATTCACTAGTCATTTAGAGGTATTTTAAAAGATGATTTTGTCCTCTTTATTGTTAGTAAGCACATTTAATACAACCTTTTAAGTCGGGCCACAAGCTGAATAATCGGTTAAGAGCGAATGATTAATCGTTGCAATAATCGCTGAATAGACGCATAATCATTCTAATAATCCTTAGATTAGTCGATTATCAAAATAATCATTATTTGTAGCCCTACTGTAAATTCATAACTTTAGGATTATGCTTTAGCTTACTGCAAGAAAGAAAAAAAAAGATTGGTAACACTTCACAATAAGGTTTCATTGGTCAACATTAGTTAATGTATTACGCATCATGCACTAACAATAAACAAATAGATTTTACAGCATTTATTACTCTTTGTTCATATTAATTCATGAAAATACAATTGTTCATGTTAGATCATAATACATTAACTAACACTGACATATACAACTTTTGATTTAAAATGTTTTCTTTTAATTACTATACAGTATGTTAAAATTAACAATCAAGATGAATAAATACTGTAAAGGTATTTTTCATTGTTAGTTCATGTTAACTAATGTTAACATATCCAGCATTTTTGTAAGGTGCTACCAAACTATTTGTTAAGGGGTTTGTTTTCCAAGTAAATGTATCTTGTTTTAAGGATGTTCAGATATGTTTCCAGAAAAACAAGACAATAATACTGATAACGAAAATGATTGTTGCTGTGCTGTTACACCTTTTATAGTGAAGTGTTCTTATTTCTGTTGGGCTTCACCAATCTGTGGCCTGAATGCATTTGTTTACTGTTTGTAGTGTTTGTTTGTTTTCTGAGAAACGCGCAGGCCTGTGTTCCACATTCATTCAATTGCTAATCTACAAGAAGATCCTTATGTTCGTGCATTATGTGCCATCAAACATACGTGCTGGACTGTGTCCTCATATGTGTGTGTGTGTGTCCTGTGCTGATAAAGTCAATGGCTCTTTATAGTATGAGCAGACTGACCCATCCCACAGATCTTCACACTCACAATCTAGGGGGGTAAGTGTGTATCTTTAGAACAGATTTACAACTGTGTGATCCCACACTTTAACAATACACTCATTTACTGTACACATACACAAACCTCATTTCATGCATTTCACAGAATACTGGTTAACTGAACTGAAGTTTAATATGTTTAATATGAACGTGTCTGTCTATTGCAGCTCATATGTTAAAATACTGGTGGGTCGTGACCTAAAATGGGTCGAAGGTCTGTTCTGATCGGACAGAAGAAAAAAAAAACAGTGCTAAATGCAAATTATAAAATGCTACTAACCATATTATCATGTATAGTTATGGCAGAAAAATAAATAGACTTTAAGCTTTTAAAGGAAGGAAAAAACAAAAGTCCATATCATATTTGTTGTTGAATTTTGAAGTCATGCATCCAAACAAACTCTGGGGTATTTGTGCACAAATTCATCAAAAAACTATGAATAAAAGTATGCAAAAGAACGATGACCCAGACTACATTAAACAGGTTCACTTGCCACAAGGAAACAAAAATCGTTTGTGCCGATTATAATGTGTTCGGGCGGTGAATTATTGGCTTCTAAGAGCACGAAAACATCAATTCAGTTTTGTACAATAAGCAATTTAGGTATTGTGTTGGGTTGCCACTTGATAACCAATGTTAATATGGGTCCTGAAACAACCAGATTCAGTAAGCACTGATCTAAATCAGCCTTGCCAGTTTTTAAATATTGAAACATTTCTTTAAAACCAAATACACTCAGAGGAATCCTAGGAATGTACAAGCCCACCTTAAGCTGGAGAATTCTGAATATCTGTGTGTGTGTGTGTGTGTGTGTGTGTGTGTGTGTGTTGACTGATGCAAAACAGAACACAACATTAGTTGGATTACAGGTAATTCTGAAATTCCCTCATAAACATTAAAGCTGAATCATGTAGGGCGGTTCCCAAAACATCATAACCGTTCATTTTAAGTTACACCATCACAAATGAAGGTACATTCACCACTGTACAAAAGTTAGTTCCAGTCCTCTAATCTGATATTTCAAGAGGTGTTCCAAGATTGCTGATATTCAGTTTTCTTCTTATTTTTCTTATTTTTCTGCCCTAAAATTATCTGGTCTTAAAGTCCTAGAGACACCAAACATTTTGGGATGGTCCCAAATCCCCCCACTACTCTCAGCAAGTTGGGCAGAATACTTAAAGAAAGAATTCTGGGCTGAATACTAAATACTTTCTTTTAAATATGTTCAGTAAATAAACATGGATTCCGATACATCACATAAAAAGTAATTTATGTGCAAAACACAATTGTTAAAATCATCTTATCTTATGTCATTATCTTATCTGAACCGCTATACCTCCACTATTAACATTTAAGTGAGTCTAAACAACCAGCTAGCTATTTGTAAGCAAATTTCATGAATCTCAAGCACTAACTTGAGATTTTTCTTTAAATTAGATGTTGAATGCTGATGTTACCAAGCAGGGTGGTTTGTGAATGTTCAGAATGGCATTATATTTTACTGTTCTTCTTAACCCTTTATTTGATTGGACTGACAAAGATTAATATATTTTGACACAAAATTGGATATGAAATGCAAATTAACTAGGGGAGTAGATGCTGGGGGTTTGGGGGTGGGACACACATACAATAATCAAGACTAGCAAGTACAACTACACACCCCCACCCCTGCTTCACCATACAACCCCCCAATGTCCAAACCAAATCTATGCCCTTGAAATTAACCATATTTCAAGATGATAACTGTATGCCACTTGCATAAATTAAACATGCATCATAGTACACACTGGGGGCGGCTGTGGCTCAGATGGTAGAGCGGGTCAGCCACTAATCGCAGGGTTGGCGTTCGATTCCTTGCCCACATGACTCCACTTGCCGAAGTTTCCTTGGCAACCCCAAGTTGCTCTCAATGGCAGGCTAGCACCTTGCATGGCTGCTCTGCCACCATTGGTGTGTGATTGGGTGAATGGGATACAGTGTAAATAGACCATTTACCATATTGTATCCATATGATGTCATATTGCATGTATAATGATACGACAGATTTCATTTCAGCTACACATTTTAAAATCAGTTACACTTCCCAAAAACTGTTTTCAGTTTTCCCTTCTCTATCCTCCCCCACAACCTTCTCATCCTTCTCTGACTGCTGACGACTTTACCACATTTATTACTGACAAAGTAGTGTGCATCAGCAGCCAGCTTTCTATACCGCACACCCACAACCACTCTCTCCCCACATCCCATCCACTGTTTTCCTCTTATCCTCACTCTGATACTGAGGACTCCAAAGTGCTTCTTTGTAACTGTAACCATCCTATCACCTGTGCCCTTGAACCTACCACCTCCCATCTTCTACAAGCTGCCTCTCCATCAATCATGCCCACACATCCCTTACAACTGGACATTTTCCCAACATATTCAAGCAGGCTCCAGTCACCCCACTGCTAAAAAAAAACGACACATAACCCCACAGTAATCACAGTACAGACTTCAAGGTTACCTGGAGAGGAGAGGTATCCAAGTCACACCAGTTAAACACTGATGTTCCTCAAGGATCAGTGCTTGGACCCCTCCTCTTCTTGATCAACACTACATCACTACATCTCTCTCCTACCTTTCCTGGCTAAAACTCTTGAGAGTGCTGTCTTTAACAAGTTGACTTCTTTTCTTTCACAGAACAACCTACTCGACAGACTGGCTTCAAAAAAGGACACTCAATGGAGATTGTCTTCTTGTTAGTAGCTGAAACACTGCAACTGGTGAGAGATAACTCCACATCATCTGTCTGCTGCTTTTGACACAGTGAACATCAAGATTCTCCTTTCCAGCCTCTCCGAACTGGGCATCACAGGATCTACGCTTGGATGGTTTTAGACATACCTCACAGGTAGATACTTCAAGGTTACCTGGAGAGGAGAGGTATCCAAGTCACACCAGTTAAACACTGGTGTTCCTCAAGGATCAGTGCTTGGACCCCTCCTCTTCTTGATCAACACTACATCACTCTGACCTATCCCAAAGGCACACAGCTTTTGTTACCACTGCTATGAAGCTTTACCTGTCGTTCCTCCCTGATGACCGCACCGTCTCAGCTCGTATCTCTGCCTGCCTCTAGGAGATTTTGGCCTGGATGAAGGAACACCACCTTCAGCTCAACCTTGCCGAGACAGAACACCTCATGATCCCAGCCAATCCGTCTGTTGACCACAACATCACTATTCATCTTGATTCAACTACAATAAAGCTAACCAGGACAGCCTGGAAACTGGGAGTAGTGGTTGATGATCAGCTTAACTTCACCATCCATGTCTCATCAACTGCTCATTTCAAGACTGGACTACTGTAATGCTCTATTGGCAAAATTAAGCTGCTGCAGATGGTCCAGAACGCAGCAGCGCATCTGAGAGCATAAGAGAGCTCATTTCACCACACACTTGATCTCACTCCACTGGCTACCTGAAATTGCCCATATCAAATTAAAATCTTTGACTCTGGCCTTCAGGACAGCCAATGGAACAGCACCCTATTCTGAATTCACTTCTCCAGGTCTATGTCTCAGCTCACTCTCTGCACTCTCAGGTGGTCCCATCGCAAAGAGGCACAAAGTCCATTTCTCAAGTCAAGTCTCTGTTCCTCTGTGGTGCAATGAGATTCAACCTCCACCCGATCTGCTGAAACCATCTCAATATTTAAGATCCAGCTGAAAACATATATTCTGCAAGCAATTAACCAATCCACAATAATTGCTTTTACTATTTAATTTAATAATAAAACATAAAAAATTTAAAAAAATTATTGCATTAGCTTCTAAACTACTCCAGCTACTCTGGCAGTGGCAGAGTTTTGTATGACAAATTGATTGCTATGTTCCTCATTTGTAAGTCGATTTAGATCGGCCCCCAAAACCATCTAGAGTATAAAGGGATCCTGTTTCCAGCCCCCTGGCTTTCCAAATTTGAGGACCACTGCTTTAGAAGGAGTTAAAAAATTTAGTTTTTTTCGGAAAACTAAATTTGGCAGATGAAATACCTACAAAATATCTACAGCAATTTGTAAAGATGTTTAATTTTCACAATTTTCCAAACTGTTTGGATCTCCGTAATTTCTGCTTAAATATAATATAATATAATATAATATAATCGGAGTGACTAT
This sequence comes from Xyrauchen texanus, assembly GCF_025860055.1. NCBI lineage: Eukaryota > Metazoa > Chordata > Actinopteri > Cypriniformes > Catostomidae > Xyrauchen > Xyrauchen texanus. The sequence goes on along the minus strand of NC_068300.1, from coordinate 40,250,327 downwards.
TTGGTGTAAATAGCGCCCGCCGCATAGCATGATGTAGTGTGTTTAGAAAGTGTGGACAGGCTGTTTTTATGTGGATGACCTGGGTTTGACTCCCCATTTTGTCCCACTTTTCCCCATCCTGTTTCCTGTCTACACTCTTAATGTTTCCTTTAATACTATTAATAATAACAAATAAAATGAATATAAAGGTTGATTTCCTCACAGTAATTTGGTCATGGTGAATGTTGGGGAGATGAGAGAATGGTCTGGTCCACGTAAAATAAACCATGGTTTTACTATTGTAAGGTTGTGTCACCAGGTTTTTGGCAGAAGCTATAGTTTTAATGCAATGAACCATGGTGTTACAACAGTAATATGTTGTTAATATAGCAACCATGTTTAATTTTGTGGTTACTATGATTTTACAACAAAATAGCATGGTGATACTATGATTACTGTAGTAAAACCATGATTCATTTTGTAAGGTTATGTTTAGGGGTTGGTGTAGTGTACCAAGTATATTTTTTTACATTTGTTTATTATCATATAAATGTTTATTATATTTTATAAGTTTATTAAAATGTAAAATTATATGTTTGTTTTCCTCATGGGGATACACTGGCCCCACAGTGCAGCTAAATTCAGGTTTTATTATCATTGTGGGGACATTATTCCAGTGTTTCCCAACCACTAGTGTGCCATGAAAGATTGTCAAGTGTGCCGTGGAAAATGATCAGATTCCACAAAATAAATCAGGGCTCCGGACTGAGACAAATTTTTCAACCATTTTCCTGACAGTGTGCTTAAACTTTGACTACAGAGTTGGCTGACTCTCTGATTGTGCTCTGTTGTTTTTTGTTCCGTATGAGAAATATCATATGGCAAATGTTCCAAACGTGAAAGGAAACAGCTTTAACCGGATCAGTCAGCGCTGCTCAATGGACAGATCAGTGCAGAGAAGTGCATTTACACGTGGACCGGTCTCGAGCGCACAGCCGCGCAGATCATCATAAACAGAGCTGTGAGAAGCATGGCCCCAGCATTGAAAAGGAATAAAGGCAAAACAGACAGAAATTGTAAGGTTCTTTTTTTCACGATGAACTTATATCAATATAGTAGTGAGAGAATACTGTTTAATTTCTGAATGTGTTTTCTTACGAAAAATGCCATTATTTGTTTTATGGTTACTGCTATTCATGGTTTACTTATACTTTTGGTTACCATGATCTTATTGCAAAAATGCCACAGGTAATAATAATAATAATAATAATACATTTAATTTGTAATGCACTTTATATTTAAGCAAATCCCAAAGTGCTACATGATAAAAACAGGTAAGTGCTAAACATATAAACACATGGAGAGCATGAAGATAAAGTTCAATCATAAGCTCTCCTAAAAAGGTGGGTTTTAAGGCCATGTTTAAAAGCATCCACAGTCTGAGGTGTCCTCAGGTGGTCAGGGAGAGCATTCCACAATCTGGGAGAAGCAGAGCAGAAAGCCCGATCTCCCATTTTACGGAGCTTGGTCCTGGGAGGTTTCAGTAGATATGCTGAGGCAGATCGGAGGACTCGTGTTGAGGTCTGTGGGGTTAGGAGTTCCTTGAGGTAGGAGGGGGCTTCACCATGAATACATTGGTGGGTAAGGAGGGAGACCTTGTACTCAATCCTGAATGAGACAGGAAGCCAGTGGAGTGATTTAAGGATGGGGGTGATGTGGTCATGTTTGCGAACCCTCAACAGGATCCTAGCAGGGCTGTTCTGGATGTACTGCAGGTTCTGAAGGCTTTTCTCAGGGATCCCGGTGAGGAGCGCATTGCAGTAGTCCAGCCTGGAGGATACAAAAGCGTGGACAAGCTTTTCCGCATCTGCCGGAGTGAGTGTGGGACGTAGTTTGGCGATGTTCTTGAGGTGGAAGAAGGAGGTCTTGCAGAGATGATTGATATGAGCCTCAAAGGTCAGATGGGAGTTCATTTTAACACCCAGGTTGGTGACTGATGTTGAAAGTGGAATATTTTGACCAGAGAAGGTGATGCTGGTAATGTCAGATGACCGAATCTGATGTGGAGTGCCGACTAAGATGGCTTCAGTCTTGGAGCTGTTTAGCTGCAGAAAGTTTTGCTTCATCCACTCCCTTACCTCGCAAGTAGTCAGAGTGGATGATGGCAGGGCAGCAGAGGGGATTGGGTTTGTCCTGAGGTAGAGCTGAGTGTCATCAGCATAGCAGTGGAATGAAATTCCATGCCGACTGATGACTTGGCCAAGGGGGGGCATGTAGAGAATAAACAGGGTGGGGCCGAGCACTGAGCCTTGAGGAACACCACAGGTTACGTTATGTGTCAGGGATTTAGCCTCTCCCAAGGCGACATGCTCAGTTCTCCCGGTGAGGTAGGATGAGAACCACTCATGGACAGATTCAGAAACTCCAATAGTGGAATTTAGACGGTGGAGGAGGATGTTGTGGTCCACAGTGTCGAATGCTGCAGTCAAGTTCAGGCGGATGAGAAGAGTTGGGGAGCCAGCATCCGCAGTCATCAGCAGGTCATTTGTGACCCTGACCAGGGCTCTTTCTGTGCTGTGGCCAGGGCGGAAACCAGACTGAAATTTTTCGAACAGATTGTTTTGTTTTAGATGGTCCTGGAGCTGTGCGGCAACTACTTTTTCCAGAACCTTGGAAAGGAAAGGAAGGTTGGAAATGGGCCTGTAGTTGGCAAAGACTTCTGGGTCTAGGGTGGGTTTTTTGAGAAATGGCCTGATGACAGAGGTTTTCAGTGTTGATGGAACATGGCCAGCCTGGAGGGAGTGGTTAATGACCTTTGTGATGAGGGGACTTATGGCATGAAGGTTGGATTTTACCAGGGCTGTGGGGAAGGGGTCCAGGGCACAGATGGATGGTTTCATCTTTTTGATGATGTCCTCAACCTCTCGCTGTGAGATGACCGAAAAACAGCAGAGAGGTTTGGACATCCCAGGCTGTGGGTTGGCAGTTGGGACAGGCAGTGTGGAAGAACTGGATAGCAGGGAACAGATGGTGTCTATTTTTTTTCTGAAAAAAGTGATGAAATTGTTGCACCTCTCTTCTGTGGCTTCTGAATGAGAGTGAGTTTACGGTTTGAGGATGTTATGTATGGTAGAGTAAAGTCGCTTGGAATTGCCAGGGCTGGTGTTGATAATGTTGGAATAGAACTGTGAACGTGCATCTTTTAAGGACCTTGCATATGACTTCTGATGTTCTCGGTAGGCCTATGAACAGTGAGTCCTGAGGCCTTGAGGTGCCGTTCAAGGACAAGCCCAGCTGTTTTCATTTGCCGGAGTTCGTAGGTGTACCAGGGGGATGTGCGTAAGAAGCTGATAGTTCTAATTTTGACCGGGATCGTGGAGATCTAGGAGACTGCTCAGAGATTGATTGTAGAAGTCAACCGACTCAGTGACTGAGGAGAAATCAGCAGAGGAGAGATGTTGGAGGTCTATGGTCAAGTTGTCCGGGTTTATCTTTTTCAGGTCCCTATAGCAAATTTGACGCTTGTCTTTGTTGTGTGGGGAAAGGAGTGTCAGCTCCATTGAGATGGCCTTGTGGTCAGACTCACCCAGATCGTGCGCCAGAAGGTTGCTTATGGGGGCGGAGTTGGAAATGACCAGGTCCAGTGTGTGCCCCCCTGGAGTGTGTGGGGACATCGACATGTTGTTGAAGGTTGAGACAGTCCAATAGTTGCAGAAACTCAGCTGCAAAGTGGCAGGAGGGGTTGTCTACATGAATATTAATATCTCCAAGTATAATAATGTTGGCAGAGGTGGTGCAGAGTGTTCATCTCTGAGATGAAAGCTGAGTTGGATTTGGGGGGCCGGTAGATGAGGAGCATTGTCATAGGGACGGGGAGATTACATTTAAATGCAAGGCATTCAAATGAGGACAGTGTAGGCAGGGGGAGGGGGGCAGCTCCAAGTTCTGTCGGTGTATGACAGCAAGACCGCCACCACGACCAGTGCTGCAGGCTCTCTCCAGAAAGCTGTAACTGCGGGGACAGACTTCATTAAGTGCTGAGTAAACCCCTGGCTGGTGCCATGTTTCTGTCAGGCACATAAAATCTAATCCTTTGTCCATGATGTGGTCTTGTATGAAGGATGCTTTATTTGTGCGGGATTGTGTATTGAAAAGTTCAATTTTAAGTGTTGTTGCTGTGGTGAATCTCTGTAGAGGCCGCAGTACACTGGAATCCACTCCGCGCTTTCTGGCCTGCTTGGTGTGGAGAGATCTCGCTGTGTTTCCCGTGCTGCTCAGCTGAGCGTGCAGAGATTTCGCAATGTTTCCCGTGTAGCTAGCACATAGAGCGACACTGCTCTGATGACACGGCAGACGTGCGACAGTGCTCCAGATGGATGGAAAGTGTAAAGCAGGCTGGCCAGGCTGATGGTAAACAAACATTCGACGGGAACTTCTGTGGATGTAACGCGGACGGCGCTGAAGTCCAAATTCTTTGATGGCTGCGATGCACGTTGGAATGGAACGGTTGTTGAGAGTTAGCAGCTGTGGGATAGAGTATTTGAGCTTCATGCCGGTCACGAAAGTGTTAGCCAAACACAGAGATGGAAGACTGTCAAGCACAGGGAGAAGATGGTCCATATCATAGCAGCGGGGTGCACAAGTCAAAACCGGACCGGGACAGCTAGAAGGCTGCCCCAAGAGTAAAGTTAACACTTTGTAGTAGCAGCGCTGGAACGACGGAGAAATCCGGGTGTTCACCACTGACAGTGGGAGGTGACCAACAATCCGCTGATGTTGAAGGAGATGTCAGTAGGTGAGTAAAGCCTTCAATTGTGTATCAATCCGTACAAAAACTCAAGAAAAATACTGTTCAAAACTAGAAAAACAGTGGAGAAGCGGCGAGCAACACACCCCAGCGTCCTCTCGTCCTCCTATTCTGTGTACAAAAACTATGGATACAGTGGGACTTCTCTGCTGTGTAAAATCTTTTCTAATGCCCTCTGATTTAAGAAAAAGGCTTTGTTTGTCTTCTGATGACTGTATATTAATCATCAAGTTCCTGATAACAAGAAAGAAACCATGTAAGAAATCATGGAGGTTCTTGAAAAGGAGAGCTAACATGATGGTTATGGGGGGCAGTGGGATAGAGGTGTGCCATGGGATTTGTTTAATTGTAAAACGTGTGCTGTGTTGGGAAACACTGCATTAGACCACACCTGACTCACACAAAATGTTGACGAGCTGGTTTCTGTGAAACAGTGTTCCCTGTTGGGCAGAAACAGATCTCTTAAACAATGAATTTAAATGAAATTCCAAACGATACTGAGGAAATCGATTTGAACCACAAAGAGACAGACGCATTTGTTGTTGTTTTTCCCTCGTCAAATTGGAAAAGCCTCAAACAAATAATGCTCTGAGTTTACATGAATTTTCCTCTTGAGAAAACACACGCAAGATGTTCACCCTCGTTCACCAATAAAACACTCTCAATCTGTACTGTGAAGGATGTGTTTATCCACATCTACACCACTCCCCTGTGTCACACTCAACAATGTTCAACTAACTGTCCCAATATCTGAATCTACAGTGACATAACACAACTGTACAGTTTTTGTGCAATCATTTCCCCTCAATTCTTAATACAAAGATCACATTTTTCAAACTCTTCAAATGGTTGTCTTTTCTAAGGATGCACCGATATCAGAAATCTCAGTATCTGCCGATCCCGATCTGATACCAGTGTTGTTTTTTTGCATAATCAGTTTAGAATATCTTTACATTATTGTGTGGAACTAATTGGGAGTACTCTTTAATATGTAAAGAAACACAAACCTCTAACTACACATTATTTCAATATAAATGTAGATTATTAAGAAACACTTTATTATTAACTAGTATACTGGATAATGTAGCAGCAAAATTAACAGTAATTCCAGTCTTCAAGTCTTCAGTAGAAAAGAAACCAGTGTTTTATTTAGCCTTTCTTTCCTTCAAAAATGTTTCAACTTGCATCTGAACTTTAAAGGATTCAGATATCTTTTTTTTTTTTTAATTGTAAGACATCAGTCCACTTTTCATTCACACAGTTATTTATTGGAACCATTCAACTTAAATATTGTTTTAAATTGTAAACAAATACTAATACCCGCGACCCTGTACACAGGATAAGCGGTTGACAATGGATGGATGGATGGATGGATGGATGGATGGACAAATACTAATAATGACAATAATAATAATAATAATAAATAGTTATTAATGTTATTATTATTGAATTTTCACTTTAAATACAGCAGTAATATATTTAAATAATGAACTTTTTAAATCCTCAGGCTTTTATTTTGACATTCTGAACTCTCCAGGAAGTCCTGTATGTGCCTGTTTGTAGTTTGTACTGTTCACAGTAGTTTAATTCACTTCTGATTCAAATTCTGGTAAAATGCACCTCCGGTGCCATTCTAAATGCATATTATAAGTGAACCGAACTATTGAGCATCTACATCTGAGTAGCGCTCAAATATTGCACACTGCGTGAAGACTAAAAATAGCCGCAAGTGTGTGTAAACAGAGCAGCACCATTCACTGACGCGCTGGCGCTGTGCATACTATATATTTACTTATATATTTACAGCCTTTTGTGATTCACAGAGCTATCGCACATCTTCAAGTGGCATTGAATAAATTGCACGAGTCATATGAACTCGTCGAACTGATACACAATCCGTCTAAAAGCTTCAATATCGGAGCTGATACCGATCCAGGTATTGAATCGGTGCATCCCTAGTCTTTTCCCACATGCAGCTTGACACAACAGTCCCAATGCCCACTACAACCAACAAAAAACTTCATACATGTCTCAAAATTAACTCATTTTACCACTACACATCCATCGTAAACACTTAATCATTCATAACAAAATTGAGGCTTTTCCACTGCACGGTAAACTCGACTCAACTCAGATTTTTGGAGGTTTTCCACTGTGGATAGTACCTGGTACTTTTTTTTAGTGCCACCTCAGTCAAGGTTCCAAGCAAGCCGAGCATACTAAATGTGATGTCAAAATCCTGCAGATCACTGATTGGTCAGAGAGAACCATCAATACCAGCATCACTGGATTTCCAGCACGCGACATCAACCCGCTAGTTTTAAAGTTAGCTACAGCGATAGCAGTATCATTTGTTCACACGACTTTTGAATTGTAAAAAGAAATGGCTGTGCAAAAACCACGCCGTGGTCAATGAACGACGTGCAGACGTTCCTCTCGTTAGCAATGAGCGGAACAAAAAATTATTTGAGGAAGTGTCTCGGCTGTGTAGTTGTGGTTCAACCAAATGGACTCTATCTATACCGGCGAGCAATGGGAGGGAGGCGTTGTTGGAGTCTGATGGACAATGGTATGTTTTGGCACTAAACTGCAGTGGAAAAGCAAGCTCAGAAAAGTAGAGCGAGCAGAGTCGAGTCCAACCGTAACATGCAGTGGAAAAGTGCCAAATGACCATAAAAACTCTTCATACTGGGGGTTACTCAGATAATGTGTGTAGGCTTCTCATGTGATCTCAATATGGTAGCCCTCATATGGCGACCCGTCCATGTAAAATTAAGCAGCTTTTATTAGACTACAGATATGACATTGATTGCTCATGATTTGAAAAATATTTTTCAAAAGTACTATTCATTTATTTAGGGGTACAACTTTTTTAATGCGGCTAAAGTTCCTGAGTGCAACTTCAAACTGTCAGAGTTAATGAGGCCACTCTGGTTCACTTCATACTCAACAGACGACCAGAGGGTGTCTTGTGACTTCGGTAAGCTGTGATCACATGCCGGTGCTGGTGTGTGTGTGTGTGTGTGTGTTGGGAGGGACAATAGTTTTTTACAGTTAAATTTAAAAAGTGAGTTGTCTCAATCAAGCATTGCTTATAAGAATGAATCCATTACAAGCAATTTGTGCAGTAGAAATTTTATGTGTAGTTTTACAGTAAAAACATTATTAACACTTACAATATGGTTGCATTTGTTAACAAAAGTTGATTACATTTGGTAACATGAACCAACAAAGAACAATACTTTTATTGATTGACAGAATGACGTCGGCGATGTTGCCTCAATTTTGAGCTTTCCATTCACTGGAAGCTTCTGTCACCACAACAAATTCCTTGTGTAAGCATACTTCGCCATGATGCTCATTCTGATACTTTTGCAGCACTTATTAATCTTGGTTAATGTTCATTTCTATAAAAACAAATATATTTTATATATATATTATTATATATGGCCAACGAGCCAGCGTTGCCAGCTTCATCCGCCCGGCAGAGGAGGAGAAGAGGAAAGGCTTCTGCTCCTCAGTCTCCGCCTGCCACGGCCAGCGAGCCAGAGCCCACGCCTGCCACGACCAGCGAGCCAGAGCCCACGCCTGCCACGGCCAGCGAGTCAGAGCCCACGCCTGCCACGGTGAGCGAGCCAGTGCCTACGCATGTCACTGTGAGCAAGCCTGCGCCGACGCATGTCACTGTGAGCGAGCCTGCGCCAATGCATGTCACTGTGAGCGAGCCTGTCGCCTTGACCGTCCCCGAGCCAGTGCCTGTAGCCTCGACCGTCCAAGAGCCAGCGCCAGTAGCCGGGACCATCCCCGAGCCAGCGCCAGTAGCCAGGACCCTCTCCGAGCCAGCGCCTGTAGCCTCGACTGTCCCCGAGCCAGCGCCTGTAGCCTCGACCGTCCAAGAGCCAGCGCCTGTAGCCTCGACCGTCCCTGAGCCAGCGCCTGTAGCCTCGACCGTCCAAGAGCCAGCGCCTGTAGCCTCGACCGTCCCTGAGCCAGCGCCTGTAGCCTCGACCGTCCCAGAGTCAGCGTCTGTAGCCATGACCGTCCAAGCGCCAACGCCTCCCGAGCTTTCCAGAGCTCCGCCTCCCGAGCTTTCTAGAGCTCCGCCTCCAGAGACTCCCGAGCCTCCTACGGCTCCGCCTCCCAAGCCTCCCACGGCTCTGCCTCCCGAGCCTCCTACGGCTCTGCCTCCCGAGCCTCCTATGGCTCCGCCTCCCGAGCCTCCTACGGCTCCTCCTCCTGTGGCTCCGCCTCCTGAGCCTCCTACAGCTCCGCCTCCCGAGCCTCCTATGGCTCCGCCTCCGAGACCTGTCCCTGTCCAAAGGCCGCCTCCCAGGCCTCCTCGACCTGTCCAGTCCTGTGGCCTCTTCCCAGGCCCCCTGACCCAGTCCCTGTCCAGTGGCCTCCTCCCAGGTTCACCAAACCTATCCTTGCCCTGTGGCCAGCTCCCAGACCTCCTGAACCTATCCTTGCCCTGTGGCCAGCCCCCAGACCACCTGAACCTGTCCTTGCCCTGTGGCCAGCTCCCAGGCCACCTGAACCGGTCCCTGCCCTGTGGCCAGCTCCCAGGTCTCCTGAACCGGTCCCTGCCCTGTGGCCAGCTCCCAGGCCTCCTGAACCTACCCTTGCCCTGTGGCCAGCTCCCAGACCACCTGAACCTGTCCTTGCCCTCTGTGCCCCCTTGGACTTCCTGCCTGCCCATTGTGCCCCCCTGGACTTCCTGCCTGCCCTCTGTGCCCCCCTGGACCTCTTGTCTGCCCCTTGTTGCCCCCTGGACTGCCTGTCTGCCCCTCGTTGCCCCCTGGACTGTCTGTCTGCCCCTCGTTGCCCCCTGGACTGCCTGTCTGCCCTTCGTTGCTCCCCTTGGTCTGTCTGCCCACCACAAGCTTCCCCCCCCAGTCAATGGACATTTGTTCTTCCTGTTTTTTGTTCTGTTACTGTTGATCGTCTGGAATCCGATCCTTGAGGGGGGGGCTATGTTAGGGTTACCTTGTCTTGTTTCACTGTTGCCCTTTTGTTTGCCATTTTTGTCACTTTTGCATTCCTTATTTTTCACTTTTGTCCCTTGTGTATCTCCATAGTCTCCCTGTTAGCGTTCGTGTTCTCTGTCATTGTTTTCACCTGTCCTCATTAGTTCACCATTGGTTCTGTTCATTCACCTTGTTATCTTGTTTTGAGTTCTGTTTGTTCATTGGCCCCTTTGTCCTTTGTCTACGTATTTAACCCTGTCTGTTTGTTTAGTCACTGTCTATCGTTGAATGTTGTTAGCCTGGTGTGTGTTCCCTGCCCGTTTTCCTCAGTCTTGTGTTTATTTCCCCATTGAGGGTTTTCCTTTGTGTTTGTTGAGTGTCTAAGTCAATAAAGTAAGTTTGCATCTAGATCCGCTCTCCTCGTCTGCCTCCATTCGTCACAGAAATAACATGAACTGACAATGAATAAGTGCATTTTTATAAATGAACATATGCCAGGATTACCAAATGTTGTATTAATAAATGTACTGCTGTTAACAAAAACCTTATAGTAAAGTGTTGCATTCAGTAGTTTTTTCCTCATTTAAGAAGTTTTACTTCTAAAGACATTAATTGTACTTTTGAAACATAAGTATAGAATCATGCGCATACCAGTCGTATCAGTAACCTTATAAAAGCTGTTTTATTCTACATGGAGAGGGTCCACACATGTTAGAAGCACATGACCAGCCGAATACTACTCACTTAATCTCAGTTACCGTCCTGTTATTTGACGCTTTCACTCATTGATTAAAGTAATCATGACTGACTGTGAATATTTCTACAATGACATCTGAAACTGAAAACGATTGATTTTAAATGATGCTGCATCCAAGCCGATAGGTGTCAGTGTAAATCCAAGATGACATATTCAAAAACTGCATATTTAAAACAAAATAAAATTCTCCTGAGAAGCATGATATTGAATTAAGTTTATTTTTCTTACCCCATTGGCTAATATTTTTCTTATTTTTATCATACATTTTGCTTTATGTCAATCTACTTAGATTTAGGGATGTTTATATATAGAAAAATATAGTTTTTGTGCCTCTATTCAATAATATAGGTGCACACACACACACACACACACACACACACACACACACACACACATTCTATCCCCTAACCGTAACCCTAAACCTAACCTACACAAAAAATGTTTTAATGATGTCCTCATAAACCACATTTATAGCATATCACCCTTGTAATTACTTGTTTATAAACTAAAAATAATCCTCGTAAACCAGCCAAACCTACGCACACTCACACACACACACAGTTCCTTTATAACGTCACTCACATGACAAGTTCAAAGCATCAATTTTACTATTGTGCAACATGGAAACAAGCACTCAGAACATCTTAGAAATCACATAGCAATGCACTAACATCCACTCAGAACACCATAGCAACCAAGTAGCTAGGTGAGTTCTGCACGGACAAGCACCATTCAAGATTTCGAAAGAAATTCTAATAGATCTAGTAACAAAATGTAAATCCATTATTACAACATACACACACATAGCATATGCTCACTCTGTTATATGACCATTTACACAGTGCAAACAAACACACACACACACACACACCCTGCTGATTACACACAACTGACACACTACAATACATTACCCTCTTTAAAATATACTATTACAATCATGTTTTATGGTCTGATGTCACTGGAAAAGTATTGTAATATCCTCAAAGAACTTCATATTATCTAGTTCTTCAGAAATGCAGCGGCGTACTGGTGCTTTACAGAATCCAGAATCCAAAACTCTCATCTGATAACAATATAATGAAACATCAAGAACTTATTTTATCTCCAAACAACCATATAGCTCAAATCAAGAACAACCATACAGAAAAAATGATTCTTCCTAAATTAATATTGTATTGTTCAGAGGTTGAGCAAATGTACACAAATGAATTGTTAACATACAGTAAGAGTATAGTTCAACTGAACACCAAGTTGTTGCATTGAGAGAGAGAGAGAGAGAGAGAGAGAGAGAGAGAGAGTCACAATGACAGAGTGTCTCAATGACAGATCACAGTTGTGTTAAGTTGGACTCTTCCGAACTTCAGTTAAACAATCACAGGAAGCCATTAAACACATCAGCTCCACACACACACAACTGCGGTGTTAAATACCCCATGGAATGGCTTGACAAATGCTGTTTTCTTTAAATGTGTTCAAACACAGTATTTCCTATTGAAACTGGAAGTTGAGTCGGGACATATTGAAGAGCTCATGCCTGTTTTAAGGTATCCAATAGCCTTCACTTAGGTCACAGCCACGAACCACAATTTGCTACTTGCTATAATAGAGCACAACACTCTGTTTCCGGAAGTAAAAATATATATATTTTTTTTCCATAGGGGAATTCATTTTTTCCGATAACGTATAAACCTTATACTATGAGCTCTGATATTGTTAATCGATGCTATATGCTTCTGTTGAAGCCATCAGTCTGGTTTATTTCAACTTCTATTACAAAATCAAGAGTTCATGAAAAATTTGCCACAAACTTGTCCCAAATCCGGCACTGATTATTTTCACATGCAAAAGAGCTTTGTGGCAAACGTGCATAAAATTGTCCATTATTGCAAAAGATTTACCGGTAAAGATGGGCTGGTTTGAGTATTTCTGGGATTTTCACACACAACAGTCTCTAGAATTTACTCAGAATGGTGCAAAAACAAAAAACATCCAGTGAGCGTCAGTTCTCCGGACAGAAATATCTTGTTGATGAGAGAGGTCAACAGAGAATGGCCAGACTGGTTAGAACTGACGAAGTATACGGTAACTCAGATAACCACTCTGTAAAATTGTAGTTAGAAGAATATAATTTCATAATGCTGTCTTAAAGTTGTGACTGATCGGTGTATACATATGTACAAATACAAATCTGTTACAGATGCAAGGGAATGTATGGCAGAAAAGGTAGGGTATGTTATATGATACATTTAAATAAGAACCACCCTAACCATGATCCTAAAGAGAAACCCTCACCAATAACAGAATTGCAGCCATCAAACCAGCATTTTTTTCTAACTTGCTAAGTTGCTAAGCTAACAACACAATACTCTAATAATCATACAAATACATTGCTCACACAAATATTAGGTAAAATATTATTATTATTATTAATTAGATTGAACCATTTTTATTAAAACGTTTTAGTACTAAATTAAATTTAAGTGTATGTTTATAATCAGTATTTCTCTGGCGTTAGCATACTGCTAAGCTAACATCAACGATACTCTTATAAGCAAACAATAAAGTGCACACACAAAATTTTTAATTTTCTTTAATTATATTAGAAGTTAGAAGTTTAAATTGATACTTTTCAGTTATTGAATGCAATTGTAAGTAATGAATGAGTGTAAATATACTTATTAATATACACTATTAATTCACTCAATCTACTTATATATTTGTGTATATCCATAATATTTTGCAATACAATTTCAATATTTTGTTTCAATACTTATAATCAACAACAATAAATCAATAGTTACAAAAAAAATTCATCATTTTGAATGTCATATTTCACATTGGAATTGTAGTTTGTTCCCTCATTAAAGTGGTTTAGTACACAGTCTTGTACCTTTCTGTTTTTGTCCGATTTTCAAACTAAAGTTTATAATGTGTTATTCACATTGGAGGTGAATGGTTCATGGCTTAAAAAAGAATTTAATGAAATCCCTTTGAATGGGGAAAATACTTCCACAACCAAGATGGCTGAAAAAGTGGGTGGGCACTGTTGCGTTCTGTTGCTAGTCAGAGACAGATGGTATTAGGGGAAAGAACATTCTCATTCTAGAAAATTTAACTTGACAAAAATTTTGACAGCCCTAAGTTTAGGATGATATCATCAATATTTTTGGTCCATTTTCCTGGGAGAGAGATATTGTACAATTTAAATGTGTTTGTCTGCTAAAAGCTTTTTGTCATCATTTAAGAGTGTTTAGATAACCTCAAAGATAACTCCCATTTTGATGCATGATGTTGCCACAGGTTAAATATGTGGTGTCCTCCGCCTAATGTTCATGTCCTGTATGGCTGCTGCTGTAGTCACACATACAGGAATGACACACACAAATACACACCCACACACACGGATTTATTAATATCCGTGTGAAGACATCCCATTCACACCCATCTTTCTTTATAAGCTAATTATAAACACAATGAACTAATCAAATCACATAACAATTACACACTTTCTTATGTGGACTTTTAGAACACTCCGTTGTATGTTGTAATAATGGATCTACATTTTGCTACTAGATCTATTAGAATTTCTTTCGAAATCTTGAATGGTGGTTGTCCGTGCCGAACTCACCTAGCTACTTGGTTGCTAAGGTGTTCTGAGTGGATGTTAGTGCATTGCTATGTGATTTCTAAGATGTTCTGAGTGCTTGTTTCCATGTTGAGCAATAGTAAAATCGATGCGTTGAACTTGTCATGTGAGTGGCGTTATAAAGAAACTGTGTGTGTGTGTGTGTGTGTGTGTGTGTGTGTGTGTGTGTGTGTGTGTGTGTGTGTGTGTGCATAGGTTTGGCTGGTTTATGTGGATTTTTTTTAAGGTTATAAATAGGTAATTACAAGGGTGATATGCTATAAATGTGGTTTATGAGGACATCATTAAAAAATGTTTTGTGTGGGTTAGGTTTAGGGTTACGGTTAGGGGATAGAAAGTGTGTGTGTGTGTGTGTGTGTGTGTGTGTGTGTGTGTGTGTGTGTGTGTGTGTGTGTGATTGTTTGGCTTTAGGGTAGAGTTGTGTGTTAGAGGCTCATTTTCAGTTCAAGGGACAAAAATCCGATTTTGAGGAAATTCGGGGACATCGTTAATTGGCATTTTATTCATAAAGCAAATACTGTTTTACTTTAAGTGTTAGGGCTAGTTTGAAATAATTATAATAAGATTGATTTATAAACAATTGAATTATATGGCATGTCCTCATTTAGGTGACTAAATAAATGTGTAGAGTTCGAGGCTTATGAATTCACTGCTTCTTCAGGTTTTAAGTGTGTGAGCTTCCAGGAAGAGTTTCTTTCACCACATGTGCTGGGAAGCTGACATCACTTCCTCATCTGTTTTTACAGGAAGTCCAACTGTACTCTGAATCATATTCACTATACTATTGTTCATTAATTATTACTTGCAGGACAGCAGCAATTAATTCAGTCAAAACCTCAACAGACTCCTTTCAAACTGACAGAATGCATTTCAAATGTAACAACAGTGACATCAGACATAGGAAATCATGATCACTCACATTAAAATGAAGTCATATCAGTAACCTTTTAAAAGCTGTTTTATTGTACATGGAGAATCACATGACCAGCCGAATACTACTCACTTAATCTCAGTAACCGTCCTGTTATTTGACGCTTTCACTCATTGATTAAAATAATCATGACTGACTATGAATGCAATTTATACAATGACATCTGAAACTGAAAAGTATTGATTTTAAATGATGCTGCAGGCCGATTTTACATCATAAATGAGTATGATTATTGTGATGCATTGGTTCACATATTTCCTGCAGCCTGCAATTGTTGTGGCTTGTACATGGTACGGCCTATGCCAGATAGTTGTTTCCATTTTATTTAGCCTAAATAGTGACTAAAATCAGTAGGCCAAGAATGAGATTTGAGTTTGATAGCTGTTGGCATTAGCAGGGCATTAGTAAAGCATTTCCCTTTGATATGACTCGGTTTGCTTTTATAAATATTTATTTTTGGATCTGGCAGGAGGAAACGGGTACAGGATCATCAAACTTCCTGTTGAACATGTGGCTTGGGATGTAAGCAGATCAGAGTACAGGTTCTTCCTAATTTCCACATGCATCAGCTGAAGTATGCAGCAGTCAAATGCGACTAGTATTGCATGTTAGTGTCTGAAAACACCCACATAGGTGCATGACAGAGAGAGAGAGAGAGAGAGAGAGAGAGAGAGAGAGAGAGAGAGAGATGCACTGCTGTCATGAGAATGAGACCTTTTTTATTGCATTACTGTAATGAGAAAATGTACGTAACTTTCATGAAAATAATATCATAATGTAAAAAATATGATTGGGCCTAAAAATAGGCTTTATACTCTATACGAAACATTTTATTTGACACCAACAAGACATTTCAGTGAAAGGTGTCGTGAGTATCACCAGTTTATATGGTAATACAGGTCATATTTTTATGCACAGTTACTGGACAATCCACAAGTGATCTGTTGTACCATCCCACTTTTTATGGCTGTTATAAGTACATTTAAAAGTATCAAGCTGTAATAGCTGTAAAATATACAACCGTCCTGTAATGCAACACCATCACTGTTTACGATAATAAAGTTCTGGCAACCGCAGAAGGAAGTGTTTCTGTCAATTTCACAAGATTATTTACAGTTAATGGTTGGTGTACCATATACCTGGAATTTCCAGAAGTATGTGCTATCTTAGTTATAAATGGATAATAAAACACTTGATTATCGTATCGATAAAATAAGCACTAAATAGAATAGGTCTTGTGTTTTTCACATGGCTAATGAAAGAGCAAAGTGGATTTCTTCCTGTCTGTGAGAGTCAGCGGGAATGTGGAGGCCGTCTCCCCTGATTGATGTTTAACCAAATTCCATTGTTCATGTGACGTTTGGCATCACATGGTTGTCCTTGGACCTTAAACTGTAGCTACAGTGGGCAAGCTTTATGCAGGGGCAACACGGGTTAATAACACCCTCCATTTAATAACTGTGAGCATGAATTTCATGAATATAACAGACTATCCCAATAAATCTTAAAACGTTGGCTTCACAAATTGCACCTGCTATGTTTTATTTCCCCAGAACAAATTAAACTGAAAAAAGCCCTATATATTATAAGCTAAAACTGTGATTTCCTCTCTACTAGTGGTGTTACACCCTGTCTTCACCGAACAGGAGCTGCGTGACACATCTCGTCAAAAGCAGATCGTTCGCTCCCATTGTAATCAATGTTGCTGTCTGCACTGGATGCAACCAATGCATTTAGTAACCATTTAATGACAACCCATTCTATTTAGCAATAACTGATAATTCAAAGGCACTGGTACTGTAGATATGAGAACCACAGTATAAGCCTGGTTATACTTTAAAAGAAGACAAACTTTTTTCTCCTAGACGAACCAAAACACTCTAGGCGAAGGAAGCCACTGTTTATACTATGTACAACGTTGGTTTAAAAGTAGTTTGTTTAGGGTAATGTGACTGTGTTTAACGTACTGTTCCAGCCACAAGTAAAGCCAATAATGCAGGTTTTTCTCTCCATGGACCGCTGATTTTAGCACTGTGACATGCTATTCTTTGCTTTATTAAACTTGTCATGGCCCCTTTCACTTTTAAAAACTCAAATCACTCTCCAATAATTTGTTGTGGCTGTGCTGTCTTTGTAGCGTTTGTGTTGCAAATCATGTAAAATATATACTTCCACACAATCTCTGAGAGACAGGCTTCAAATTTATCCATTTTAATAACATTAACCTAGGTAACAACTCCTCAGCTGGCATGCGCAATTGTAAATAAAAAGCTTCACATCCAAACCCACGGATAGTTTTAACCAATCACCAGCGCTCTTCAACCAGTTGAATTCTCTTGGGTCAAGAATTTCAGAGACGTGCGTGAACAGGAGAAATCTCACCAAACGAATACCTTGGTGGAACAAAAACGTCACAGCATTTCGTCATCATTTGTAGGTGAACTAAGCGAAGCCTGTACAGTAAGCATAAATTATACTTAAATTAACATTAAGTATACATACACTGTAAAAAAAGTGTTTACGTAAATGTACACTATATTCCTGGCTACTAGTTGCCGAACTTTGACAGAAATTCTTACAGTAGTACAGTAGTTTATAAAAGATTACATTATTTTAGTACTATAACATATAATATGGCCACATATAGTGTAATTTACAAAGTATGATCAGGCTTAACCCTTAAACCCATTTTTGGGGGGTCTCCCGCAATTGTACACACTCAAATTTAAAAGCCAATTTTTCACACTTACTGTGGACTAATTGCTCTCATTTTTCATATAAATTATAAAACTTTATAAATTAAAAAACACTCCTATTATTAATAAATAATATTGTATGTGTTTATAATCTTATGATAAACAGAAAGGTTTTTTAAAAAAAGTGTTTTTTTTTTTGTTGTTGTCTTAACTTTGTAAATGTAATGCTGGTTCTGTTCACTCTACCTCGTTTGAAATGTCTCCTTTTATTCCACTAGATGGCAGTAAGCACTAGAAAAAATATATATACCGATTTGAAATGTAGGTGGCACTCTAACACATTTTAGCCCTCACAGATGTGCTCGTCCATAGACATTCAGTCTAATTTTCAGTTCATACACCATCCTCATTGTTTTGGCCTCTCAGTGGACTAAAAGCTCAATCTATGTGTCTCGTTAAAAGCTGAGGACCCCTTTGCAATGTTCTAAAACATATTTTTCTGATGATTTGTTTAGCATGCTTTTTATTCTGGATGGGATATTTTTTATCTAAGATAAAACATTTTATTATTCAGTCAAGCAAGCTCACAGACAGGTAAAAAATGGCTTATTCTTTGAGAACTCCCAAGGGTAAGCTTATTCTTTTATTTTATGTAACATAAATGCAGAAGTGATGGTTATCTCTGAAAAGCTATAATTATTAGCTTTCAAATGATACCACATATGCAACTTATGTATACATTTTTTTGCGATATAGAGACCCCACTTTGGACCCTCCAGCGGAGTCCATCACCAAGTTACTAGATCATATTCTATATAATATACTGCAACCACAATAGAGCGCAATAGTGCCTTTCCACCTATATGTAAGATTGACAACAAGCGTCTGATATGGGTACTGCAGTCCAAATTCAAAATAGTGGAGAGTTGTCTGCCCCGCCCCAGACTCATACGGGTTGCCAGAAGGTTGATATGCAAATTAGCCAACTCAGCATCCATTTAAAAGGATTTCTGAGCTTTAAGCTGTCTCCATCTTCCAAAGTCATCTCCAACATACAGTATATCCTTGTTTTACTACACCTCTGGTCATGGTCTGGTAAAATTTTAGATGGATGGCGAGGCTTTTTAGGTCGGGTGGAATCTGGCTTCCAGGGCTGCAGCACGCAGTGTTGTTTGCCTGCAAACTTGTTCAAATATGGCAACGCAGCAGTGTCAAAGTACTGTTGTATTACAAATTTATTAAATGTTTAATTTAGGTTCCAATACATTAGTTTATAAACTGAGAAAGTTTAGTAGATTGAATTTACTATTTGAGGTATAAATGAATGTCATAGACCTGCCTGTCAGGCTTTCCAGCAGGAGATTCCTGCCTGTCCTGATCTCACTATTGTAAGTTAAATTAGTCGGATTGCTGAGACTATCACCTTTTGTCTTTAAATGACTCTTGGAGCCCCTGACCCAGTCGTTAAATAGTCCGGCTGATTAGATTAGTTGCGAATCACAGTTATGCTGATGAGATCAGGGCTGGGGAATTTCCTTTAACGAGGTGACTCCTGTACCTCATTTACATGCTTTGTTTCAGAGTGTCTCCACCTCTATGTATAATCAAGTCCCCTCACCCTTGAAAGGTATAAAACCCTATCGTACTGAGTTATAGAGTCAGACTTGGATGACTACAGCGATGCAACAGCGAGTTCTCAATAAAGAGTAATTTCTGCTTAAAAGATATCCCAACGTCTCCTGGTCTCTGCTTCGACGACGAAGAAAAAGTTCACAACAGTACTATTGATGAGTGGGCAGTGGATGGGATCACACAAAACATAAACAGAAATTCCGGCCCGGAATGGAAACTTCAAAGTAGAATATAATGGCTGTAGCGTTGTGTTCGGAGAAGCCAGTATATCAACTTAGCATGTTTCCTTATTATCTAATGACATATTATGGTAAATTTACGATTTAGTACAGTAAAAATATTACATATAGCAACTTTAAATACAATTATTTAAAAAAAAGTTTTATTTATCCATTAACAACCTCAGAGGTCACGGTAGGTCTGTCTTTAAAGGTTTAAACATTTTTGTTAGAAATTAATTATCCTATGAAATGTATTAATTATCCTAATGAAAATGGCCATTTTACTGACTCTTGAGCTCTATACTGTTCTGAAACACTATTACACACAATTACTGTATCTGAGAAAATTAATTATAAGTATATAAAGCCCAAGTTGGTAGCCAACAAGAACATTAATCAACATAATGGTCACTTCGAACAAAACAACGATTTACATAATTAGTTTCCCAACAATGCAGTCCAATATGTATACTTTGTGACTGTCATTTGTTGTGTAATCATAAGCTGCATTGATTACATAGTAAAATTCTGAATTTTGTCATAAGATATTTCTGTTTAAAACTTGCAAAAACTGTTCCTGTGCCTGACGATTCTGGTGCTCTGTGCTCTGTAGCGCCAGCCAGAAGGAACCAGTCCAAAAATGTAGTGGGCAGGGTGAATGGGGTCCAGAGTGATTTTTCCAGCCTTTTTCCTCACTCTGGATGTGTACAGTTCTTGAAGGGAGGGCAGGGGACAACCAATAATCCTCTCAGCAGTAAGAACTGTCCTCTGTAGTCTTCTGATGTCTGATTTCATAGCTGAACCAAACCAGACAGTTACTAAAGTGAAATTTTTCATGTGAACCACTTCACTTCTACTCTCTACATCCCACAAACTTACATAGTAAGTACACCGCACTATTGGTTTTCTGTTTCCCATGATCCTCCTCTCTGTGTTTCCATGTGCCTTAATCTTCTGTAAACAAATGCTCATGCAAATATGACACAGAGCAGAACACAGCAGCAATGTTCTGCCTCAAAGTCACTTCTTTCCACTCTGTATCATGACGAGCACAGGGTTAAATTACTTTTATGAAGGAAAAACTACGTAGATGGCTATCCTGCATTATGTCTTATGCCACTTCAACTCATGCACATATAAGACTTGCATGAATATTTAAGCACACATTATGTTGCTCCATTGCTGCAGGGTGAGATGTGGCTTTGCAGGATTTGCATGTCACCACCGGTGTTCAAACACATTTTAGCAGGTTTTTGGTGGAGTATGTGGTGTTGAACTCATGTTTGTGTAAATTCAAAATACACGTGGTGATATGTGTGGTTAAAAAGCTTAAAGAGGAAAATAACACAAGGCATGATGCATGGCTGCAAAATCACTAACATTGCAAGCATGAATGTATATGCTATGTGGTTGTTTTGAAGATAGAGCAAGCATCACTACTATTGCCAATACTTGGTCTAAGGGATTTAAAACAAACCTGTTATTCTGTATTTAACTTCAGAATGTAACTCTACACTACTACTTTCAGGGAAATGTTGCTCATTTAGGTCCAGTGGATCATGTAACCACCTGATATTATAATTCATAAAGCCACTGATATATTTTCAGCTGCAACTCTGCAGCCTGATATCATGAAATTTCCGTGACTGTTGCAACATTTTCGCAAAATTACAAGTACCTTGGCAGCTCTGAGGTGAAATGTCCACTGTATGGTGCTTAAAACAAGTTAAATGTTCTTCAAATCTAGTGCTTGACTGATTTATCAGTCGGCCGATATTAGCCTTTTACAGATCTATCAGTATCTGTGTATATGTTTTCCGATATGTGCAGATATGAAAACTTTTTTCAGAACATATAATGCAGAAAACAATGCTTGGGGTGATTTACAATTGGTGTCATAACGTAGGTTGTCCAGCAGAGCGTACTCCGACTGAGCTGACGGTGGTTCTGCAGACAGTGTGGAGTTAAGCGGTGTCTTCACGGTAAGTTTCTAACTTGTTTATGAAATACATAATGGAAAGTTAATAAGCAATGACCCCATCAATTTTCCCTTTTCAATATAACTAATATAATGTTAAACCTGTCCTTGACAAACATGTTACTCATGTTTATCTAATCTGTTTTTGTCCAGCTATAGTTTGCCAGTGCAGTCCTTAAAGCAGCAGATTGAAAGGTAAACATCAGTGCAACTTTTTGCAGCTCAGCAGATAACGGTGTAGTGGTTGATTGTGTCTGTCGTGTGCTGATTTCACACTTCGTTGTTACCTAGTTGGTGAGATGCAGTGCTGGAAAGTAAATAAACAACAAACAACATCCATCGTTTACTCTCCATGACAACGAGCTCATAGCTAACTAGCTAACCATGTAGCTACTTTCATACCTTGTCAGCTGAGTGGAAGCTAATGTATAAACATGTATTCACCATACCGTTTTGTTCAGGATTCACAGTTTGGTACTCTCTTCTACAGAACAATTCCAGTCGTTGCATTAATAAAATATTAAAGTCCCCGTGAACCGGAAGTTGCAAACGACTTTTCTCCAGTGTTGTGACGTATTTCCGAGAGAAACGGAATACTAAATGAGGCAAAATAGTGGGCGTGGCTTTTTTTTCCAACTAGCACCTGATTGGATCTAAAAAAGTAGGTGTTTCATTCAGAAATGGAGGCAGATCTTAACGCAAGTTTACAATCGGTTGTTGAGGATTACTCGCCGCCTGAAACACCGCCAGCAGTCCCCTTCCTGCAGCAGGAGGAGGAGGAAGATGAAGAAGAACAGGAACACACGGAGGATAATTTTGTCACGGGGGGAATCAGACCTTACATGTTTGAGCCGTTACATGCGGAGTGTTCGAATGGTAAAAAGTGTTCCGTGAGTGTCACAACCTAAAATACACCTCCTCGCCATCTCTCCTTTCACACGCTGTCAATGCTCGCAAACACACAGGCAGCCTGTCTACTGTCAGTTGGACGGGCGTGGTTACGGATGTTAAGGAGACACCTAAACCGTCAAACCTACGTCATCAGGCAAGGTCCTCCAATGCAGAGGGGCAGGGAATTTTCAGATTTTGATTAAAGATTACGAAGCCAAAAATTTTTTTTGTGTGGATTGACTTGCATAGATGAATTGTTCACCAAAAACGATCAATTTAGGCAAACAAAGTAAGTATGGTCAATTTTGAATTCATGGGGACTTTAATAAGTAATATTAAAAAGTCTTGAAAGTTGAAAGTTTTGTTGATGTTTATTTAGCTATTTATTTAATTTATTCTCTATTTTAATGGTCAGCATTTTACTGATACTAAACATAGAGTACTGATGTTTATTTAGTTGTTTATTTAATTTTTATGTATTCTTTATTTTCTCAGTGTTCATTTCTAGAATTTGTTGACAATGTATACTAATAATGTCAAATATTCTTTGATGAAAATATTTGATTAAGTAAGCAGCCTTCTGAGTACCTTTGAATAGTCATATTGGTGCAAAATCAGTGCACAATCCACATAGAAAAGGTCTGTTTTCATTCCAGCTCAAAAAACATTACTTCATTGGCCACCATATCGGTAATCTGTGAACCCCCCCCCCACCCCCCCACCCAAAAAAAAAAAACAATCGGTATCAGTATCAAAAATCCCACATCGGTCGGGCTCTATTCAAAACAGATCAGAATTATAAGTTTAATGCTATATCAAGTTTTAAATCAACAAAACCGACCTCCCTACTCTAAACCTTAGGCCTTACCCTAACTGATAGTGTCATAAAAAGCAAATGTGGGATGAAAAACACAATTGTTGAAGCAACCACGTCCTTTTGTGGCACTTCTATGACAGTTTCAACTCACGTGTTGACTTGCATGCTCTTCAGGACTCATTCCCCGGTCCTTTACATTGCAAGTGCAACACTCTATTTGAGTACACTTGAACAAGCTTGTAAATGTAGTTGTTATGTAATGCAAATGTTAAAATGTATTGTCATGTGCTATAGTAAAAAATGTTAGATGCCATAAGATAGCATTGTTTGAGGAACAGGGCGAAAAGTAATTGTGTATGAACTGATAATCTGCCTTGATTTGTGTGAAAGTGAATAAAAGTAGTTGTTGTAGTAGTTGTGTTCATTTCACCAGGAATTAACCAAAAAACTAATATCACAAAACTTTTGGTATAGTAACGTGATTAGTTATGGATGTATCAGGTTTGGTTTTGTGTTCTTGAGTATGTAGAGCATAAAATAAAACATAAACACATGTTGTGGTAAAAACTGAGGACTTCAAATATTTGACTTTAGTGCTGCAATTCAGAAACCGTGAATTTCAAAGACCAGCACTAAGGACCTCATAACCTGGATTCTGTACATTGGAACAAACAAATGTGGTCTGATGAATGTAGTTCAACCTGTTTTTTTTTACAACAAGACAGAAGACCAACGGATCTTCAGCCCAACATATGTTTTTTCAAAATTATCTGGTATGAACCAGGTGACTGTAATTTCAATAAGTAGGACATGGTAGCTGGAGCGTTCAAGTTTCCAAAAAGACGTACAATAATTATAAGTTCATAATCATTTACAGTTTTTCACATTAAGTCATCCAATGCTTTCAGAACACTTGGAATATAGCATAGCATACAAGTTGTAAAGATCATTTTTACAATACATTCATGGTGCTTTTATGTCATCATTGATGCTTGAAAACTTAAAAAACGCTGAAGTATCAATCATATTTCTTCAATTCCTCCTGTTTTATATTCCTTCTTTTCTTTTCTCCTGCTCTACTATGTGCTTTCAACACTTTCCCATATTCACTCAAACTCGCCACTCGCTTCAGACACAAGAGACCTAACAATCCTAACCACTTGTGCTATTTCACTGCTTCCTGGGTAACTGTCATCTAATACCTGCCAAATAGTGAATCATTTGACTTCATATCTTATAAAAGCCTAATAACATTTATTCAACATTTGTAACCTACCTCAATGTAAAGTGGACACAAATGAAACATTTATTAAAGGGGTCATGACATGGGTTTTTTTATTGTATTATTATGTTCCCTTAGGTGCAATTATAGTATTAATATATTTTTTTTTAAGAAAAACTTTTAAAATCTAGTGATTTATGACCTTTTCCCACCCTGTTTCTCATCCTCTGATTCAAACAGTCTGTTTTGGGGGCGTTTTCCATTTAAGACTTCAGTGTTA
This sequence comes from Xyrauchen texanus, assembly GCF_025860055.1. NCBI lineage: Eukaryota > Metazoa > Chordata > Actinopteri > Cypriniformes > Catostomidae > Xyrauchen > Xyrauchen texanus. The sequence goes on along the minus strand of NC_068300.1, from coordinate 40,225,503 downwards.
ACGCCCACTGTTATGATTGGCTAACGTCAGTGCCTATGTATCAATTATTGACGCCCCCAGCCAGAACAATATACAAGTAAACTAAGTAAAAACACTGTGATTATTCATAATGAATGAAATTGCGCTTTAAAAAGTAGTTTAAAGTTTAAAATAGATTACTTACAGTTTGCGTCGTCGTTGTTCCCAGAATAGTCGGCACGGACTTATCTTTGAGCAACAGTTTTCTGGCAAAGCCAGCATCATATTGAGATTTGTTCTCAAAACAGTCATCCTTAAAATGTACAGAACAAACGCTTAAGTTAACACTGCCGTGACTGGGACGTCCGCAAAAAATAAACTGCATCCATTTTTCCCTGACGTCTGGATCTTTCGGCAGCTTATTCAGAGGTTTTGTTTGACCACAGCCAGGAACAGCACATCTGTGTGGCATCGTAATTTTCCTGTGCACAAGTAGTCTCTGTCAGAGCTCGCTGTCCATCGACTGAACACTTGTGAGGCGACGGCGATACTGAAATGAGCGTAGTTGTCTTGCGCTTAAAGCGTAGTTATCTTGTGCTGGAGGCGGTCATATGCAAACGCTGGTACGTCACTTCTAACCGTCACGTCACTTCTAACCATGAATCCAGAACGAGCTGTATTTTGAGCTTGATTAAATAAATGATTCATTTAGAATGGGGAGGACGTCTTAAAATATTAAACTTGCAGGACGTTTTAATGATACAAAGACCTCTTATATACCAAAAGATCAAGGCAAATTTGGTTTCTCATGTCATGACCCCTTTAATATAATAAACCTGGATAATACTTTACAATAAGTTTAACATTTGTAAACATTTCGTTAGAGTTCATTTCAACATATAGTAATACATTTTTTTAAATAAAAAGTTGCATTTGTTAACATTAGCTAATGCACTATGAAATAACATGAACTAACAGTGAATTATGCACTAACTAATGTTAACAAATGGAACTTTATTGCAAAGTGTTACCAAAACCTGTACACAATGTAAAGATTGAATGTTCAACAGGCTTTATTATACAATATATGGTGTGAATGAGCATGAAGAGCTTTTGTTTTTGACCATGTTGTTGCCATGAGTCTAGGCACTGAGGTATAAATGAATCTGTTAGGCTACTATGCCGAAGCTGTACTATGTTAGCCAAATTAGGGAGATGCCAATATGGACAGGTTTTGTGACATTCCATCATCCTCAAAAACGAATCGGTTACCTAACGTAACCTCGGTTCTCTCTAGATGAGGGAACGAGTATTGCGTAAGCTAGCTTACGCTACGGGAAAGATTCTTCTTTTCTGAGATATTGAAGCCAAAAAATTATCCTTAATTTTGTATCATTTGTCAACGCAGTGCAGCAACTGCAGACCTTGAGCGGGCTAGCTAGCGAGCTCATTGGTTGCTCTGCGGCAACTGCTGCAGCCTATAGACGAACTTGGGCGAACTCGCGTCCAATGAGAGGCGTCCGCGCGCTTACTGCATCAAAGCCCGCCAAAATGGGCGTGGCTAGAGTTCATATAAGCGTAGTTCGTAGGCTGGAACCCTGGTTTTCATTGAATGAAGCGAAAGTCGCTCGTGGCGCGAGCACGGCTGGCTACGCGATACTCGTTCCCTCATCTAGAGAGAACCGAGGTTACGTTAGGTAACCGAGTCGTTCTCTTACGAGAGGTTCTCTCGTATTGCGTAAGCTAGCTTACGCTACGGGAACCCATTGTCAACACCGTGTGCGCCAAGCATCCACTGCATGAGCCCCGGGGGTGGGGGGACCCGGGGGAGCCCTTGTGAGTGGGGAAATAATATTTGGCCGGCAAGAGTGCGGTGCCGCTCTGTGTGGAATGAGTCCCATCAGTGCAGCTCACCAGGGGAGCTGTAGCGTATTAAACCGCTAGTAGTTTTGCCTGCAGGGCGGGCACTTCCAGATTGTAAAATCTGACAAAGGTGGAGGGGGAAGCCCAGCCCGCTGCCACACATATGTCGTGAATGGAAATCCCGCTGGACCATGCCCACGATGAGGCCATGCCTCTAGTGGAGTGAGACCTAATGCCCAACGGGCATGGCAGGTCTTTTGACGCGTATGCGGCAGCAATAGCGTCCACTATCCATCTAGACAGTGTCTGTTTCGAAGCGGCGAGACCTTTGGTGCGCCCTCCGAACGAAACGAAAAGCTGCTCAGAGCTTCTGAAAGAGGCGGAGCGCGCAGTATACAATCTCAGTGCTCTGACTGGGCAAAGGAGATTGGCGTCGCGTTCGCTATCGGATGCTGGCAGCGCCGATAGGGAAATGACCTGTGCTCTGAAAGGAGTACCGATCACCTTGGGAACATAGCTGTGTCTAGGCTTTAAAATTACCTTGGAGTCACTTGGTCCGAACTCAAGACACGCAGCGCTGACAGACAGCGCGTGAAGGTCTCCCACACGTTTGACTGATGACAGGGCAGTCAGAAAAACGGTTTTGAGTGGAAGGTATTTCAAATCCACGGATTGAAGTGGTTCGAAAGGGGGGCTTTCATAGTTTCGAGTCTATAGAAAGATCCCAGATAGGAACCGATGGGGGGCGCGGGGGGTTCATCCTTCTATCTCCCTTGAGGAAGCGGATGACCAGCTCGTTTTTTCCCAGTGACTGGCCGTGCAGGGGTTCAGCGAACGCCGCGACGGCCACCACATACACTTTGAGCGTGGATGGGGATCTGCCCTTATCCAGCAGCTGTTGTAAAAACACGAGCAGCGATGACACCCCACATGTCCATGGGTCCAGGTCTCTGTCGGTGCACCATTTTGAAAACACAGACCATTTTGACGCATAGAGTCTTCTCGTGGAAGGGACTCTAGCATGTATGATGGTGTTTATTACCCCTTCTGGCAGAGCGACGGGTAGTCGTTGATCACCCACGCGTGCAGCGCCCAGCGCTCTGGGTGGGGATGCCAGATCGTGCCGCGAGCTTGAGAGAGGAGATCTGCTCTCACTGGGATGGGCCACGGCGCTGTCAGTGACAGCTGCGTAAGCTCCAGGAACCATGTCTGATTCTCCCAACGCGGGGCTATGAGGAGCACCGAGTGACGCGTTTCCCTGATCCTCTGCATTACCTGTGGCAATAGCGAGACGGGAGGGAAGGCGTAAAGCGGGCGGTTGGGCCAGTCCTGGGCCAGTGCGTCCTCGCTTTTCGAGAAAAATATTGGGCAGTGAGAGTTCTCTTCTGACGCAAAGAGGTCTATCTCTGCTCTGCCGAATATGCGCCATAACTTCTGGACTGTTTGAGCGTGCAGGGACCATTCCCCTGGAGGAATATTGTCTCTGGACAGTCTGTCTGGGCCGTCATTCAGGTGGCCTGGCACGTGCGTCGCCCTCAGTGAGCGCAGGTGGCACTGGGACCAACTCAGTATGCGTTTCGTCAGATGGAAGAGGTTCCTGGATCTGACACCGCCCTGACGGTTTAGGTAGGATACCACAGATCTGTTGTCCGAACGGACCAGGACGTGGTGACCCTGAATGACTGGGAGAAAGCGCACAAGCGCATACTCGACCGCTATCATTTCCAGACAATTTATGTGAAGGAGCTTTTCCTGAACTGACCATAGGCCAAAAACCGGAGAGCCCTCGCAGACCGCGCCCCAACCCGTGTTGGACGCGTCTGTCGAGATGACTTTTCGGTGAGATACAGCTCCCATCGTCACTCCCCGCTGATACCATTCGGCCACTGTCCAGGGCTACAGAGCTGAAATACAGGTCTAAGTCACCTCGATGTGTTTATGAAGCGGGCGCATGCGCAGTAAACCCAGCTGAAGTACTGCTGCGGCTGAGGCCATGTAACCTAGCACTCTCTGAAAGTTTTTCAGAGGCGTGAGGCTGTTCATCTGAAAGGACGCGGCTAGTCGCTGAACACGGCGCGCGTGCTGTGTAGATAAGTGAGCCGTCATTGCCACGGAGTCTAGTTCTATTCCAAGGAAGGAAATTGCCTGACTGGGCTGTAATGAGCTCTTGGTCCAATTGACTGCAAGACCCAAACTGTTAAGATGGCTGAGGAGAACTGTTCTGTGAGACAGAAGCTCCGTATGTGACTGTGCCATAATCAGCCAGTCGTCCAAATAGTTCAGAATTCGCAAGCCCTGACTCGCTCAGCGAAGGCGGCACTTTCTCTATGGCCCTTTTGCACAGAAGGTTTGCTATTTCTGAACGAAGCATGCAGGCTGCTTCCGTGTTCACAATAGTTTCGAGCCGCGGGGAGGCCGAGGGGTTAATCAAACACAGTCACCTAAATGGTCCTCTTGCTGTGATAACGCTGGAAAAACCAAATCATTTAAGTGAATCGGTTCTTTCGGACAATTTATGTTAATTAACTGGTTAATATAAATGATTCCCTCATCTTTAATGTTGGGATCTCCTATGAATTTTAATGAGTCGGATCTTTCAGACGATTCATGTAAATGAACTAGTTTGTCAAACATGGGACGTTCCCTATCATCCAGTAAAGGGTGCTAGGTTTCTAGTGTCTTTAATTTTGATGTTCTGCCCATGTTTCTTGTTTCCCTTGTTGATTTGTCCCAGGTGTGTCTTGTTCGTCTCTGTGTATATGCCCTCATGTTCTCTCTGTATTTTCAGTTCTTGTCCTTGTGAGGCTCTTGTGTTGGGAGTGTTCTGTTTTCTAGTTTCTTGTGTTTAGTTTGCCTTTTATTAAATTTGCACTAAGATCCGCATCTCGCTTCTCAAGACCATCATTACAGAATAACTGACCAAGTTATGGATCTAGCAGCCGTGGAACTCCAGTCTCTCAAGCAGGAAACAGACTCCATTAAAGAGTTTGTTGAACTGTTTTGTGCCTAAGCTCACAGGCGAGATATGAGTTATATAGCCCTCCAAGCCATTTTTCAATTTGGTCTATATGAGCAGATTAAATCATGTCTGCCAGGAGGCAGATGTGAACTATCCTTGGTCTACTATACTGATTATACTTTAAGGCTCAGCTTAGCTTTCTACATGGTGGGTTACAGCCAAACCTCCACTAAGGCACACAGTACTCTCTCGCTGGAGGTGACGAAGGCCATTTCCCTGCGACCGAGGTCCCTTCAATCGCTGCTCCGGTGGTCTTGGAGGACCCAGCAAGGGAGGCCCCTATGCTCCCTACTCTGGTGGTCTCTGAGTTCTTCATGACGTAGACCCCTTTGCTCCCTGCTCCGATGGTCTCAAAGGTCCCGTTAAAGGGACTTTTCCAGAAGTCACTAAAGATAAATATTTAGTGTATTGCTGCTGTTTATCAGTATATTTTGATTCAGTTGTATAAAAATATAGTGTTTTCTAGTTTATCGGTGTATACATTTATGTTCAATTTAATGTTGTCACCCTGACTGTTTAATGTCAACCTAATTTTTTTTTAAAACTATCAGGTGATATTATTTGATTCTGCAATCAGAACTTCTGAATTAAATAATATAATCTGGTATTTAGTTACAAACTTTTTTTTAGTAACTTGTAGTGTATATAACTACTTTTTTTTAAAGAAGCTTGACTGTGGTTTAACTGATTTAAGCAGCTTGAAGCTTGAAAAGCCTACAGTTTCTAAGTAGCTTCCCCAACACTGATACCAACATTTAGTAATTCCATCTCCATATAAGGGCTTTTCACACAACCACACCTGTACAGTCATTCATCACTATTTGCAAATGTATCCTTAAACTCTCTACGGATGCACACTTAGCTAAGAACAAAATCTTCAAGTAAAGCCATGTGTCAATTTTAAACCAACTGAAACTAAATAAAAACATTTTATATAGGTCTAGACTACACATTTTTAAGCAGAATGTATAAAATCTGGGTCCAGTTGAGAAGCACTGCTTTAGAGAACATACAGAGGGAACTGAAGCATTACTGCAGAAAGATGCTCCATCTCAGAGGGTTTTTCCCTCCCTCTGTCCCTCTTTTGTCTTCGGTTTCATCTGACACTCAGAGGACAAACAGAGTTACCTTGTTTCCATGGGCTCGGTGTCTATTAATAGTGTGTGTAGTGTGCTCCATAAGGATTTTCTCAGGTTTTAATTCAATTGCCGCCCGTACATTAGACACATCTACGGCCCTTGTGAAATGAGAAGTGAGGTTACTAAAAGTCTCTGTCCCCTACCAACCTGAACTCCCCAAACAAGCATTAAAGACCCTCAGGGGTGATCAAGCTGTTGGCTCTGTTTCCATGGGGACACAAGACGTAAATGCAATGTTTCCGCTGTTTCCCACTGAGATTAAAATACACATATAGACAGCGATTTTATTGTTCTCTTTGTGCCAAATTGAGGTCAATTTAATTCATTTCCTGATTGCTTCACATGCATGGAATTCCAGATAAACAACACTTTGATTGTGCCAGTATGCTGGGGTGGGGAGTGGGGGTTGTTGCTGTGTAATGTCAAAACCTACAGACATGGAAGCAGATGCGCATCATATTGATCATACAATACTGGATGCCTGATAAAGACTGATGTGTGTGAGTGTGTGTATATATATATATATATATATATATATATATATATATATATATATATACATATATATGCCTGATATTACACTGATACATGCATAACTTAATACAATTTAATAATTTTAAAATATATTCTTATTTTGCATCATATTCACTCAAAATTCAGAATGATCTCACTGTGAATTTGGTGACAGTAGGTCAAAAGTTCTGCTGTTGGAATCGCTCAAATCACTGCCCCAGTGGCCGATGCCGAAAGTGTTTTTGAACTTATGGGTACGTGTGAGCACGTTTCTAGGTGAAATGTCCACAAAGAGACACCAAAAGTGAGTTGTATTAGTTTGTATTTTTAGTAACTTATGTAATACAATGAAAATAAATTAATATTTTAATAACTCAACCCCCTAACCCCAAACCTAAACCTAACCGTCGATGGAGTAAAAATATAATCCTAGAGGGACAATTGGCCCCATTCACTTCCATTGTATGTGTCTCACTGTAACTTAGATTTTTCCTTTTTTTTTTTAAGAAAAGTAGAGACAAGTCAAAATCACTTTTTGTAGTAAACACCAACCCTGAATCTAATCATCAGTGCAGTAAAAAGTTTACGTTAGCGGGAGAAATGCAACCTTCACTGATTATGCGAACGATTACATGGTTTCAATGCAGGATACGAACCCAGTCAGTCGGTATAATATGTACGATCCTAGGGTATTGGAACTTGAACAATCAATCTATGAAGAATTTCAGTGCCATTTCAGAATGCCAGAAGTTTGATTTTCTTGGTGAAGTTATGCAAAATTATTGGTTGTCAGCAGAGAGCTCATCTCTATTTGATCTCTAGTTTATATGTATAATTTTATCTAAAGTGACTTTAATCAACATTTATGCATTCCCAGGGAATCGAACCCACAACCATGGCAATTGAGCTATAAGAACGATGAAGGAAACCCATCCAAGAGGATCTTCTGGCCTGAAACTGCGGGTGCTGTAGAAGCATCTGGTTATATCTGAACACCTCAGGAAATTGAACTCTGGTCTTTTGCATGTCAGGAGGAGATACTGTCCACTATACAAAAGAGGAATGGCCAATAAGCCAGACACATGCCCCACAATTACCAGAAACTCTGGGGCTTGACTTTCGCTGAGCAGCTTTATAAACAAAGAATTTCTATACTAAATTGTTTCAAAAAATCTAACAAAATCTAACATAAACAAAGGCCGAAATCTGAGTGAACACAAAATACATTTTTTAAATGAAAATGTTCTTTATTGAAGGAAAAAAGTAAGGCAAAAAACAACTGGGCATGTGTAAAAAAGTAGTTACTAAATCCCCAAATCTATGAAAGTGCATTCATAACAGGGTTCAGCTGGACTAGACACACACATGTCCGATTACTGCCAGCCCAATTCAATCAAATGAACACATATATGAAACTTTTTCAGCAACATGAAGTTGGTTAAAGGTCTCATCATGTAGCACACTCTGCCAAGGTCGAAAGAAATTCCAGAAATGATGAGGACAAAGGTGATTGAAATACATCAGTCTGGGAAGGGTTACAGAGGCTCTGGGATGCCAAAGAACCACAGTGAGAACCATTATCTCTAAATGGAGAACACTTGGCACAGTAGTGAACATTTCCAAAAGTGGCCGACCTTCAAAGATTCCTAAAGTGTGTTCATTAATAATTAAGCACATTTACATAGCAATTAGCTGGGCACATGCACAATGAAACTACAGCATCATCAAAAATGGGTTGCAAATGACGGCCAACAGAATTTCTTCGGAAATCCTTATATGACCTTTAATTATCATCAAGATTTTAGATTAAAATGTACGCTAATGTATGACGGATTTTAGGCCCTGCATCTGGCCTCAAAGTTTTTCTCTATGTTTAAATCAACTTTTTGCCTTCGCTAGTTCATTTTATTATTACATTATGTAAGGTTCTGTGGGTTCAGTATTCCATGTCTCTCAATAAGGTCACAAAAATGTATTATATAGGATTACCAAAATGCTGTTTGAATTTTTTTTAGATGGTGTAGCCTATGTATTGTAATATGGAACACTGCGAAACTTTTCAACTTCCCAAAAGTTTACTTTGTCATAATAAGTAAAACAATTTACACTTCTCGCCCTTTTAAAGGGTGGTATACCAAAATAGCATCCACTTTTACTACAGTGTTATCTGAACACAGCCTTTCTAATGTGGTTTTGTATTAACATCCATTGGCACGACTTTGCATGACACAAAAACACATTTTCACTGCTGTTTCCTGGATTTCATGGTTAATGTGGCCTATTTATCATCCAATGTACTCTTAAGGTAAACTACAAAGACTGTACTTATGGTTTAAAGTGTACATGTAAAACATGTTAGCTACAAATTTGCACATAATTTCTGGCATATTTGCATTTTGAACCTCCCCATACAGAAATCTTGGTAAACATTAGATTGTATTATTTTGTATTATAAGGATTGTTTATTAATATTGGTTAATGATATTTTCAACATATACTAATAAAGTTGTTTTGGTGTGTGTTTGTATCATTTGTTAATGCATTACGAACATGACCTAAACATAAAACAAAAAAATGTAAACTAACATTAACCAAGATTAAAATGGTGTCAAATAAATTGTTTATTGTAAGTTCTTGATACCTAATGCATAAACTAATGTTAACAAATGGAACCTTGTAAAGAGTAACTTAAATGTCATACAGGGCCATATGAACATGCAGTATATACAAAATTAAAGGTTCGTGTATTTTAGCATATATGTACATATTAAAATTAAATTAGTATTTGGGGAAATATATTTTATATATATATAGATTAAGACAGACATTTTGTATTATTTTTAAATCTTTGTTTCAGATGTTTCAATGGTGGTGAAACATATTTTATTTAACACGAAATAATGAGAGGCGATAACAAAAATTACAATAACTTAATAATGACCCGGTTCTTTTCCAGTGGAAGGTAACGAAGCAACGTCATCACAACCTAATTAAATATTAATAACCAAAAACCTTGTAGTACCGGGAAGGCGCGTCTAGGGGGTGGGGCTTGTGCGGTATTTCATTTCAAGCGAACCTACACCCGGAAAGGCTAGCGATAAATATCATGGCAAATCAAAATGTTACTGGAAAACGAAGTTCAGCGGTCAAATAATAAAATCAGTCATTCAAACAGCCTTTACTCATTTATTCACAAAGACAGATATCAAGTGTTACTCCTCATAAATGGAGGTCTTCATTTCTTCATACATGCTGACCAGTAAACGACATGAATTCACGATAGGAATACTGAATGTAGTCTCCATAAAAAACGAAGCACTTAATGTTCTAACATGGAATAAATTATAGCCTAATAAACCACACATAATTGCCATCCAGTAGTCCCTTCCAACAAATGATCATTATCAACTGACAACATGATATCAAACCCTTCAGATCAGCCAGAATGCATATCTCACACGTCCCTATAAATATTTAGCAGAATAAATATTATTTAGCCTATTTGTATAAAAATGTAAAGTGCCTTACCTATGCCAGGTGCTGAATAAATGAAGTAGAGCGCAGATGTGGACAGTGAGAAGAGGAACAAGAGTCCGAGAAATGACCTTTTGCGAAATCTCAGATGTGTCGGCATTATATACAATATACAGACGTAGATATTATTCTATAGGGCTACAGATATATCCCGTCAATAGCCGCAGATGGGGGATCCACGACAGCAAACACTCCGAATCAAGTCCGATCCCGAAGTCTACTCCACTCGAGAAGGTTCCCACGTCCTAGTGGAGTCGCATCATCCACATAATGTGTATCTGTATGTACTGGTCAGCAACACACTCACACTGACACACACAGATACACTCTCCTATGCGCTGGTAATTAATGGAAGCTCATGGGTCTGCGGGTTAGGCTCTTATAAAGGTAATATGCAAGGGAGCGTCGGCCAAAGAGGGAGTGTGTGAAAATTACAATGCATAACTTTACATGATTACGTAACTGCTGCTCACTCGTGGTCCAGTTTTCTTGGAGAGGCTGTAAAACAGGCAGGCAGGTAGAGATGCACTTCTTGATGTTATGCACTGCGTCATAATGGCCTCTTTAATTCATTTGCACACAAATTCACATGTATTGAAGAATTCATCTGTCAGAATATGGACTGTTGGATATTTTCCAGAAGATTATCTATTTCCAGTTTAGAGGTTATGTGTGAACACAACCCTTTAGATAACACTGGTTAATTAATGCAAAGTTGTATCATTAACTATACGTTTCCTTATTGATGTGTGAACAGCACATTTGGAATTTACCTGGTTGCATGTGTGAATGGGGCTATTAACACACCATAGAATAGAACAGAACAGAATAAAATAAAATAGAAAAGAATAGAAATCAACAGAACAAAATAGAATAGAGTAGAATAAAATAGATTGAATCTGAATGGGAGATAATATAATAGATCTGAACACAACAAAATAGAATAAAACCAACAGAATAAAATAGAACAGAGAAGAACATAACATAATAGTATACAACACAGCATAAAATAGAACAGAACAGAATAGAACACAACAGAATAGAATAAAGAGAATAGAACAGAACCAAACAGAAAATGGAATAGAATAGGACAAAATAGAACATTTCTATATAATAGAAAAGAACAGATTACAACAGAATAGACAAGAATAGAGTATAATGGAACAAAAGAAAGTACAACAGATTGAATGGAATATAACAGACTACAACACATCATATTAGAATAGAATAGAACAGAATAGAACCAAATAAAACAGAAGAAAATAGATCAGATCAGATCTGAATAGAACAGAACAGAAAAAACAAAGTGTAGTGGAATAGAAAAGATAATAATAGAATGATATATTCATTCATTCATTCATTCATTCATTCATCAGTTTTGAGATTATATATATATATATATATATATATATATATATATATATATAGAGAGAGAGAGAGAGAGAGAGAGAGAGAGAGAGAGAGAGAGAGAGAGAGAGAATGTTAATTTAAATATATGATGTGATTGCAATGGATAGCTAAGATACAAAACACACTTGAACTAGCCCTGTGCATCAACCTATCCTATTGTTTAAAACACATCAAGTCAAACATATCTTAAAGAGATTGATATGGAAACCGTAGGCTATCTAAATTTACATTAAAAAAAAAAAAAAAAAAAAAACATTTGTACAGGGTGGAAAAAAATGCATGAAACCCGTCTAACGCATCATGATACAATGTCATTTATTTTCAGCAAATATCTGGAATTTTCGTTAATCGATCAGTTATGCATCACAGTATTGCGCATTGCAGACACGCCCACCTCACTATGAACTACAACTCCCAGCGAAATAACTGCAATATGACGTCAGCTTTTCCGTTTGCCAAAATACGCGTTTCTTCTGTTCAAGGATACTGTATGTTATACATATTATTAGCAGTTATATAAATATACAATTAAATAAATGTACATATACATATTTTACGTAATGTTTAATTGATTGCTTTCTGCTTAATACTCTACAATCGGAAGCTACATTTCCCAGAGTTCTTGGTTTCCGGGTAAACAATGATGACGACGATTCTGCTCTGCGAAACATGGATGGTGGCGACATGAGTTTTATTTGCCGATTTTGTCCAATTTTTTAATGCTTACTTGTGTTTTTAATGATGAAGCGTGTCAGCAATTGCGCTGTTGTAATTTGTGTGTTATTAATAATCGGATTGACGGATGATCGCGGACGGTTTGCTGCGGCAGATGATCAAACACACAGTGAACATGATAAAGAATTATTAATAAAAACAGCTGACAGTGATGTGCAGGATCATAGTAATGCTGATGGACACTCAGAGCAGCTCAACAGGTATCATTTCATCACATATCTCAGAAAGAGCGAGTTAGTGATTGACAGCTGTCAGATGAGGTGGCGTTCTGTGATGTGGCATGTGTTGATCATCATAAAGCTATGTTGTCTGTCTGATTGTGTATATCATTATTTAATGTACATTCAGATAGTTATAAATGCCATGAATCTTTGTTTCATTTGTATTTTCATTAAATATGAGGTCACTAAATCTTCATTAATGCAAACTTAATTGAATTTATTTTAAGATGATGTATAGCATGTTACACCTCAGGACCTGTCAAGTATTTTATTTCAGCTACCCTAATATAAGTATTCATACGCATTTTATAATCAGTTTATGTACACGTCATGGCCATGACACTTTTCATGTATTTTTGTATAGATTCATGTTCTAATGTACTTAAACTACTGATCTAAGAAGAATTATATAATGTTTGTTAATGAAAGTTATCATGAAGTGTTACACATCATATACTGCATTCTTCTGTCAGGTTGAATGACACAGAAAGCTCAAGCAATGAAACAGTTCAAAGCACCACACCTGTGCCCAAACCCACTACTCCCGCTCCTCTTATAATTGAGCCCATCCTGCCGGTGCAGATGGGTGTGGAAGCCCAAGAGGAAGAGCAATCCAGCGGCATGAGCATCTTCTTCAGTCTGCTCGTCATTGGTGAGGCACAAATTTGGTTTGCTGAAAGGATGCTCTTGTGAATCAATGGAGAAATGTATTTGACAGAGAATCCCTCAATATTCTGTTTTATCTACATTAATTAAAATATGAATGAAGGTATCAGGTTTCCATTGGGTACAGAATAAATGCCTAATGCTTTCATTCTGATTATAAAACGGATAGTTCCAGTCCTAGATGCTGATTGGTCAAAATAGCCATGTTTTATTTACAATAAAACACAGCTATGAGAGGTGACGGCAAATAATGGCACTTTTGCAAAAACGACATGAAAGGGCCTCGTTGACCTCAAACAAAACTTCTGTTGACGTTTTCATGGCTGCCATGTGCTGAGAGGTTGCGCTAACTGGACATTTTCCATCTGAATTTAAAGTTTTGTTTTTTTTTCATTTTTTTTACAACGGCTATGAACAATGCTTAATTCTTTAAAAATGCCAGAAAACCATTTAAACCTAGTGTATTAGTTTCCATCTTTGCTTGTTTTTTGTGTGGCTTCTCTCACGAGCTTGATTTGTGTGTGTGTGTGTTAAACAATTTACTCATGGAGCCACATTGAGAGCCCCATATCTCTGGGATTGAACCATAGAGGGCCTTATAAATGGAATAAAAGTTTGTATTGAACCAGAATCCAAAAGGACATCAAGATATCTTTAATACTTCTTGAGTTACAGGCACACCAACTTTGGAAAAAGAACAGGAAAAGTGCTTTTTCCCATTTTTGAACTGTCAGCATTGGCATATAATTCAACAAGGATTGCTAAAGTTCACTGATTTTAGTAACAGACCTCTTATAAAAAATAAAATAATGATGCTGCCAACTTTCTAAGTTTATTATTTTGATCTGTGGTTTTGCTCCAAAATCATAGGTGATTACTCAGTAAATAGTCATCCATGGCACCTAATATTTTAGCTTTCATCTTCATTTATGTATTTAATTTATCAAAAAAAAGAATGTAACTCCCCAATCAGTGTTCCCTCAGCTGTGTGCGAATGTGGCCATGCATTTCTGATGTTGCTCCTGCGTGAACGATAAAGAAATTTGCTCGAACATGTTTGGAAAACCTAGAGATTTCTTGATTCAAAGCTTCATATATGATCAACGTTTCAACACTGATCATTCATTTAGCTTTAATTAAACACAGTAGTTGATTAAAGGGATAGTTCACCCAAAAAAATGAAAATTCTTTCATCATTTACTCACCCAGATGTTTATGACTTTCTTTCTTCTGCAGAACACAAATTAAGATATTTAGAAGAATATCTCCGCTCTGTAGGTTCATACAATACAAGTGAATTGCTCCAAAAAGCACATAAAGGCAGCATGAAAGTAATCCATCAGGCTCCAGTGATTTAATCCATGTTTTCTGAAGTGATCCAATCGGTTTTGTGTGAGAACAGACCAAAATATAACTCTTTATAACAAAATATAAAATCTTGACATTCTTCTTGGCAATCATGATTTCAAGCTCGATTACACTTGCTAGCGCCATCTGTTGTGCGCATGTGTCAAGCATTAGAAAGTGTAACCAAGCTTGAAAGAGAAGAGATATACAAGATGTTTATAAGATTTATAGTGAAAAAAAGAGTTTAATTTTTCTTTATCACCCTAAGCCGATTGGATCACTTCAGAAGAAATGGTTTAAACCACTGGAGTTGTATGGATTACTGTTTTGCTGCCTTTATCTACTTTTTGGAGCTTCAAAGTCTTCGTCACTTGTATTGTATGGACCTACAGAGCTGAAATATTCTTCTAAAAACCTTTGTTTGTGTTCCGCAGAAGAAAGAAAGTCATACATATCTGGGATGGCATGAGGGTGAGAAAATCTTTGGTTGAACCGGCCCTTTAAAAGCATGAATAACAGACAACACATTTCAGCTGGATTGCTTTTAAATTAAGCTAATCCTAGGTAAAACTGTCATGGGCGGTGAAAAATTATAATATTCGCTCTATCAAGAGGATATCAAATGTACACACATAAATGCAATAGAATACATCTACACGCTTATCGGGGAAACAAAAAACCAATATGATGGATAAAAATAGACCATGATGGAAATTTTACAACTCAGTCCCTCAGAGCCATGGAGAAGGATTTGTAGTGTACCCTCTGGTTGTTATGGCTGCTTTCTCCAAACTCAAAGCTGTCCTTATGAGAAATAAGAGTGACTCATCACACAGTATTGATACCTGCTTGTGTGTACTTGACACCACTGATTCGTTGACACATAGTGAAGTGCTTTGTCGTGCTGTTTGTGTTCTTATCAAACAAAGGGGCTTAAAGTTACCCATCGATGCTTTTGGAGGGGGTTATCCTCATCGTCCTGTAATGTCATCAGACCATTCTGTTGCCGTGTGTGTGTGTTGTGGCACATTGTACCGTGTGTGCCCATGACGCAGTGTGTATTATGTAAAGGATACCCTTGTCCTGAGACAAGCTCTGCCTAAGACAATTAAAAATATGCAGTGTTTCATCAGATAGAGGTCTAATAGTCTTTATCGTTTGTAATGTCTTGTCATTGGATGCTAGAAGGTTTAATCTGGGTAAAGTGAATTTATAACCTGCATGACACATTAGAGTGACAATGACCTGACTATGACATACTATGAATGGTAGAGCAAAATCACAGTTTAATTTAAACATTTTTATGAGAATAAAATAAAATGTTATATAATAAAAAAAATACAAAATGACAAAGGAAGAAGCACTTAGGCTCTATTTTTCTGAGTGAGAAATGCACAGGGCTAAGTGCTACGACCGTGTGCAACGACTTAGCCAATTTTCCTGAGAGAGTTCATTCTAAGGGCAATTTTATGTCCGCACAAATCGCGAGTGGGTGTGGGTGGTAGTGTTTGCGCTATCTGTTGGTGTATGTGTGCAAACTGTGGGTGAATGGATGTTAATGAAGTGGCACAAAGCGCAATTTGCTATTTTCCTGAGAAATATGTCATTGTGCTAATACGATAATAGGACTATATAATAGGATGCAGATGGTGATGGAGAAGAACCTCAGAATTAAATTGCACTAGACACAGCCCATTAGAGCTTTGCACGAGCAATATCGCCAAACCCACTTGCGCCTAGACTTGGCACGTGCTTGCACGAAAATACCAAAACATCATAGGCATGTCCATTGACTTTGCATGTATGACTTATGGCATAGCGCTGCACTTAGTGCTAGCACTCATAAAATAGGGCCCATAAAGTAAACAAATAAACAAAAAATTTAATAAAAGCAACAATGCTTAACTTGCATTGACATTTACATATAATGTCTTGAAAATTATTTGTTTTAGTTAATGACTTGTTATTGTTCCTATAAAACTTTGAGAAGTTAATGTGATTAATTAAATTATATGAGATCTTCTTAAACCATGTTGAAACTTTTTGTTATTTATTTATTTTTTTAATCTTGCAGTGGTGCTAGCACCTTTTTGTGGAAAGCATGGCTACCATGATTAGTTTTTGGAAGGGATTTTATTTTAGTTTTATAATGAATTATTTTTGTGTTTTCAGGTATATGTATCATACTGGTGCACCTGCTGATCAAGTTCAAGCTGAACTTTTTACCTGAGAGTGTGGCTGTCGTCTCTCTTGGTAAGTCACTGTATGATGTCTCTTTATTTTAGTCAGTGTTTACTCTTGAAAATTTTCCATTCAGTGCTAACTGGAACAAATGAGTCATAATGATAATCGCAATCAGAAATAGTTAATCATAAAACATGTTTCTGTTGTGAAAGGCAATTATATAGTTTTTGATGAGCATTACATAAAACAATCAATCATTAAACAGACTTACATAAGTAACAATGAGGATAAAAATGGATTTATTTCTTAAGTTACACACATTTTCCATTCTAATAATGTAAGAAAGTTAACACTTTTTATTGACTCCAACATGTGAAACAGAAAAACATAACATATATGCACAGAATCAACTTTTAACCCCCATTATTCCCTTTCCCCCTCCCAATCACCAACCCCACCCTGACCTACCCTTGTGGTCAAAGCTAAAATACAAGACACCAAAAAAAAAAAAAAAATATATATATATAAAATAATCACACACATTTTAAACTATTTTACCCTCTCCACTGCCCCTCCCCTAGAGCCTTCCAAAAAGGTCAATTAACTGCCCCACTTCAGCTGATCTCCATCCCCTATGGAGAATCTGACTGCCGATCATAACACTGGTTAGAACCCAATATCTTATGTGTTTATCCCCTTTAGTAATGACCACCCATCGCCTAAAATACAGAGTCTGGGGCAAAATGAAATTTGAGTGCCCAAAATATCACATAAAACTCTGAACCCACAACCAAAATTCTTGGATCTTCGCACACCACCAAAAGACATGGGTTGTGTCCCCATCTTCGGACTGACATCGCCAGCAGGTGGGTGTGTCTTTAAGACCAAGCCTATACAATCTAGAGGGGATCCAATGTAAGAAAATGTATAATTATTACTGAGTGCATGTTGTTATCAGATAATTGGTAAATATAGACGTCAGTATTCACACTCGGCTGACCTATTTCTCGATATTGTGCAACCAGAGTGTGAATTTAAACAAATGTAGTTTCTCCAAAATGATGTGGGTGTTGGTCAGTGTCTCTCAGTACTCAAGAGTTATGGAGACATTTACAGAGTACACCACCACAAAATACCTGTACTTGGTGCACTTTTATGTCCCAGGGGTTTATTTTAATATATACACCAGCGGCCAAAAGTTGGAATAATTACAGATTTTGCTTTTATTCACCAAAGTGGCATTCAACTGATCACAATGTGTAGTCAGGACATTAATAACATGAAAAAGTACTATTACAATTTGAAAAAAGTGTTCAGAACTTAATCTTAAAACTTAAACTACTTCAAAGTTCTCATCAAAAAATCCTCCACGTGCAGCAATGACAGCTTTGCAGATCCTTGGCATTCTAGCTGTCAGTTTGTCCAGATACTCAGGTGACATTTCACCACACATTTCCTGTAGCACTTGCCATAGATGTGGCTGTTTTGTCGGGCACTTCTCGAACACCTTACAGTCTAGCTGATCCCACAAAAGCTCAATGGGTTTAAGATCCATAACACACTTTTCCAATTATCTGCTGTCCAATGTTCAAAAGTGTCTTTTTCTTTGCAATTCTTCCCATAAGGCCTGCACCCCTGAGTCTTCTCTTTTCTGTTGAAGCTGGTGTTTAGCGGGTAGAATTCAATGAAGCTGTCAGCGGAGGACATGTGAGGCATCTATTTCTCAAACTAGAGACTCTGATGTACTTATCCTCTTGTTTAGTTGTACATCTGGTCTTCCACATCTCTTCCTGTCCTTGTTAGAGCCAGTTGTCCTTTGTCTTTGAAGACTGTAGTGTACACCTTTATATTTTTGGCAATTTTGATTTTCTATTGCATACTGTGACAACTCAAAAACAAACATAAAGACAATGTTAAGCTTCATTTAATGAACCAAATAGCTTTCAACTGTGTCTGATATAATGGCAAGTGATTTCTGGTACCAAATTTGCAATTTAACATGATTGCTCAAGGATAAGGTGTTGGAATGATGGCTGTCACAGCTTTCTTGTGTCTTGGCATGCTCTCTACCAGTCTTTCACATCGATGTTGGGTGACTTTATGCCACTCCTGGTGCAAAAATTCAAGCAGCTCGGCTTTGTTTGATGGCTTGTGACCTTCCATCTTCCTCATGATCACATTCCAGAGGTTTTCAATGGGGTTGAGGTCTGGAGATTGGGCTGGCCAAGACAGGGTCGTGATCCAGTGGTCCTCCATCCACACCTTGATTGATCTGTCTGTGTGGCATGGAGCATTTTCCTGCTGGAAAAAACAATCCTCGGAGTTGGGGAACATTGTAAGAGCTGATGGAAGCAACGTGGCTTGTACGTGGCTTGATTCATGTGTCCTTCACAAAGATGAATCTGTCCGATTCCACCCTTGCTGAAGCTCCCCCAGATCATCACCGATCCTCCACTTGGTCATCTAATGGTAAGACAGAGACCTTGAGAGGCCTTCAAACCACAGTGTCTCGCACCCACTGTGAAATTCGGTGGAGGATCGGTGATGATCTGGGGATGAAATGCAATGAAATTATTTTTTGATTGTGTGTATTTAAGGTACATAAAATGTTAACTATAAAATTAGCCTTAGCAAGTCAAATGAGTCAGCCATTTTATTTCAAAAAGGTTAAAAAATGTAATTTCCATCAGCGTCATTTCCAGAACAGAATTCTATTAAGCACAATACAGATTTTAAAATGTGCTGGAAACAACACTGTGGTGGGAAGATTAATGTATACATCTCCTGTGATGCATGTACTTGAGTAGACATTAAATGATTGAGAATGTGAAAAATGTTTCTTGAAGTCCAGAGTGCTAAAAGTGCCCGAAGTTGAAGAAACACCCTTCATTGGTTATCAGACTCTAAATATTTGGCTTTTGTTTTTCAGGTATTTTGATGGGGGCGTTTATTAAGATCATTGAGTCTCAGCAGTTGGCCAACTGGAAGGTAAGATTCTCTCTACATTTGTGTTTCAGGGAAAGGATGGCATGGTGGAGGCGGGAACTGGCTGAACATTAAATGTAAAGATTAACAATATAAATGAACTTAAAACAACATAAATCATAAACGTACACAGACACACATGCAGCACGGCCACGTGTGGCTCTCTCTCTCTCAGTTTGGCATCTCCAGCTCCCCTTTTCTTGCTGTCCCGCTGATCAGCTGATTCAGCACCGGCTGTCATCACAGCCTGGCCACACCCTCCTCCTCATCACAATTAGCATAAACCAGAGTGTAAACTCCTCACTTCAGCTTATTTAATTACAGGTATGTTATTTATTTAATCGGTATGTTAACATGGTTAATTCAAAGCTCATGAGGCCAATAGCCCTGTTTACACCTGGTTGTTAAAGGAATAGTTCACCCAAAAATGAAAATTGTCCCATCATATACTCACGCTCATGCCATCCCAGATGTGAATGACTTTCTTTATTCTATTGAACACAAACAAAGATTTTTAGAAGAATATCTCAGGTCTGTAGGTCCATACAGTGCAAGTTAATGGGTACAAAAATGTTTAAGCTCCAAAAGTGCATTAAGGCAGCATAAACGTAAAATATATAATAGGTGTGAATGAGAAACAGGTCCTTTTTTACGCATTTACGAAGAATGCGAATTGCCAAAATCAAAAGAATGTGAAATGTAATGGAGATTGACAGTTAAAATGGACTTTGAAAAGGACCAGTTAAAAATATTGATCTGTTTCTCACCCATATCTATCATATCACTTCTGAAGATATAGATTAAACCACTGTAGTCTTATGGATTACTTTTATGCTGCCTTTATGTGCTTTGTTGCGCCTTTTATGGAAATATTCCTCTTAAAATCTTTGTTTGCGTTCAGCAGAAAATGTCATACACAGAGTAAATGATGTGAGAATGTTCGTTTTTGAGTGAACTATCCCTTTATTATGCGTCTTAATCCTAGTGTACCCTACACGACTCAAGCTCGTCTCCACTGATGTTTTGAGTCATGACTGGTCCATTGTGAGAAATCTCACAACTGATGGTCGTGTAGTGTGTGCACATCTGTGACGTGCCCAGACTAGACAAGAGTTTCCCACTGAAACTCTTTCTCCACCCGGTTGTGCTACAGTTCAGAGGAAACATCAAATAGGTACTGGTGATCCTGCCAATGTTCCACAAATATTTCCTCAATTTCTTCGGTCCAATTAGAGTTTCTTGATACCGCAGCCATGCTAGTTGATGTTCTGTTGCAGGTATATCAGGACTCCTCCCTCTGAAACTTCCCGTGCCCTGTTTCTTGCTCTCTCATTGGCTGTAGGTCAACGCTGCTGTTGTATTCAGTCAAAACATATTTCACATTGTACGATTTGGAGTCGCAGAAGGTCCAGATATTTAACATTCTAGATATCTCGCTGACATTGGCGACGCGTTTGCGCTTCTCTGAAATCGCGTCTTTGATAGTTCATACAGTGCAATTTTTGCTCATCAAGTCAAGTCAAGTGGTTTTTATTGTCGTTTCAACCATATACAGTTAGTACAGTACACAGCAAAATGAGACAACATTCCTCCAGGACCATGGTGCTACATAAAAACAACAAAGGACCAACACAGGACCACATGAGACAACACAACAAAATCAAATACCTATATAAAATACCTATATATATATATATATATATATATATATATACCTATATAAAGTGCACGTGCAAACATGTGCAAAGTACGGGACAGTACAACAAATTACTGACAATGAACAGGACAATAGACACAGTGCAGCGCCGACCAGTACTCGGTAGTGCAAAAAACGTAAACATAACATACTATGAGATAGTGTTCTATGCACATAGCAGTTATTGAGGTAGCAGACAGTTATAAAGTGACAGTAATTAAAGTGCAACTCAGGACACGTGTGTGTGTGTCAAACCAGTCTCTGAGTATTGAGCAGTCTGATGGCTTGGGGGAAGAAGCTGTTACACAGTCAGGCCGTGAGGGCCTGAATGCTTCGGTACCTCTTGCCAGACGGCAGGAGGGTAAAAAGTTTGTGTGAGGGGTGTGTGGGGTCATCCACAATGCTGGTTGCTTTGCGGATACAGTGTTTTTTGTAAATGTCTTTGATGGAGGGAAGAGAGACCCCAATGACCTTCTCAGCTGTCCTCACTATCCTCTGCAGGGCTTTGCGGTCCGAAATGGTGCAAGTCCCAAACCAGGCAGTGATGCAGCTGCTCAGGATGCTCTCAATAGTCCCTCTATAGAATGTAGTGAGGATGGGGGGTGGGAGATTTGCTTTTCCTCTCCACAGAGGAGCCGTCGATGTTCAGCGGAGTGTGTTCACCTTGTGCTAAAGTCAACAACCATCTCTTTTGTTTTGTCGACCTTCAGGGACAGGTTGTTGGCTCTACACCAGTTCGTCAGCCGCTGCACCTCCTCTCTGTATGCTGACTCGTCGTTCTTGCTGATGAGACCCACCACGGTCGTGTCATCGGCGAACTTGACGATGTGGTTCGAGCTGTGCATTGCTGCACAGTCGTGAGTCAGCAGAGTGAACAGCAGTGGACTGAGCACACAGCCCTGGGGGGCTCCAGTGCTCAGTGTGGTGGTGGTGGAGATGCTGTTCCCGATCCGGACTGACTGAGGTCTCCCAGTCAGGAAGTCCAGGATCCAGTGCAGAGGGAGTTGTCCAGGCCCAGCAGGTTCAGCTTTCCAATCAGGTGCTGGGGAATGATTGTGTTGAATGCTGAGCTGAAATCTATGAACCGCATTCGAACGTATGAGTCCTCATTGTCTAGGTGGGTGAGGGCCAGATGGAGGGTTGTGGTGATGGCATCGTCCGTTGAACGGTTTGGACGATACGCAAACTGTAGTGGGTCTAGTGAGGGGGGCAGCTGGGTCTTAATGTGCCTCATGACGAGCCTCTCGAAGCACTTCATGATGATGGGTGTAAGTGCGACGGGACGGTAATCGTTGAGGCAGGACACTGAAGACTTCTTTGGCATGGGGATGATGGTGGTGGCCTTGAAGCACGTTGGAACGACGGCGCTGCTCAGAGAGATGTTGAAGATGTCGGTAAGAACATCTGTTAGCTGGTCTGCACATCCTCTGAGCACTCTGCCAGGAATGTTGTCTGGTCTGACTCTACGTAGAGTTTTCCTCACATCTGCCGTGGTAAGACAGAGCACCTGGTCGTTGGGAGGAGGGGTGGTCTTCCTCGCCACCACGTTGTTCTGCACTTCAAACCGAGCGTAGAAGTCGTTCAGCGCATCTGGAAGGGAGGCATCTTTGTCACAGGCAACTGATGTTGTCCTGTAGTTGGTGATGGCCTGGATGCCCTGCCACATGCGCCGCGTGTCACCGCTGTCCTGGAAGTGACTGTGGATTCTCTGGGCGTAGCGCGCTTTGCCTCTCTGATTGCCCGTGACAGTTTGGCCCTAGCTGTTCTTAGGGCTGCCTTATCGCCTGCTCTGAAGGCGGAGTCTCGGGACCTCAGCAGCGTGCGCACCTCCGCAGTCATCCACGGCTTCTGGTTGCAGCGTGTGGTGATGGTCTTGGAGAAAGTGACATCATCAATGCACTTGCTGATGTAGCTGGTCACTGATGCTGTGTATTCCTCCAAGTTGGTAGAATCGCCATATGTTGCAGCGTCCCTGAACACAGTACACTCAAAACAGTCCTAAAGAGCAGAGATGTCTCCTGCTGGCCAGGTTTTCACCTGCTTCTGAAGCGGTTTTGTGCGTCTGACGAGCGGTCTGTATGCTGGAATTAACATAACAGAGATGTGGTCTGAGTAGCCGAGGTGGGGGCAGGGCTCCGCCGGTACGCGCCTGGGATGTTTGTGTAAACAAGATCAAGCCGTTCAGCCCTCTCGTTGCAAAGTCCACATACTGATGGAATTTAGGGAGCACTGTCTTGAGATTCGCATGGTTGAAATCTCCGCGACAATAAACAGTCCGTCGGGGTGAGCGTTCTGCAGTTCAGCTCATAGCCCCATACAGTTCACAGAGCTTCCTTAGCGTTAGCGCTGGGGGGAATGTAAACTCCGGTTATGTAAACAGTGGTGAATTCCCATGGTAGATAAAAAGGTCTGCATCTAACAGTCACAAGCTCCAACAGCAATGAACAGTAACTAGAGACTAGCATAGAGTTCTTGCACCATTCTGTGTTGATGTAAACACACAAGCCACCACCGCGAGTCTTACCGCAGAGAGCTGTATTTCTGTCGGCACGAAACAAAGTGAGCCCGTCTAGCTGAATGGCGGCATCTGGAACTCTGTCGCTGAGCCACGTCTCCGTGAAAACAAAGACGCAGCAATCTCTGAACTCACGCTGCGTAGCCTGCTGGAGTCAAATATAGTCCAGTTTATTGTCCAGGGAGCAAACATTTGAGAGCAGGATAGACGGGAGAGCCGGCCGGCTAGGGTTTGTTTTTAACCTAGCATGAACCCCCACCCTCTTGCCGTGCTTCCGCTTTCTCGCACACCGCTTACGACGTCCTCTCCCCTGGCCACCGGCATCAGGCGACGCCGAGGACTGGAGGCCTGGTCTCCGCAGCAAGCCGAGTACGCGTAGCGCCTCCTGCAGGTCATCATGCAGCTTGGTTTTTGCATGAGTCTTATATTTTAGTAGTGTCTGGTTGCTCCGATGTCCATGTGCTGCAAAAGTCGGGCTTTTTTAACAAAAATAGCACCATTGTGGATCCGGAGTGGCCGCTGCGTGCTACCGCACCGCCATCTTGGATCATGGGAGCGAGCTCCGATTTTCTTATGATTTCAGGCTTTTGTCGGCGATCTCCACTCAATCAATTTGAACCAATAAAGAGTCAGAATCGAATCAGGAAATCATATATATACAAAATATAACAAATATAAACAAAAGCATATCTTTTCAAATGCCAATCCGAGACGGGTCGCCTGCCACAGTGGCTGTTAGATAAGACTAAATTAATCGCCACTGTGTAAAAAATACCAGCATTTGGCTGGTGGCAGTTGTTAATTTCCCACTCTGGTTGTGAGCATTAATTCAGTTGTGAAACCTTCCAGAATATGAAAACATGGCAGGAAATGTGACGTAAAACAGTACTCAAACTGCGGATTCTTTGATCTAGTGTTCATGGTTATGAGTGGAGGAAGTGAGTTTGTGCGTCAGACATCTTTCTGTCCCATGCCTGCCTTCCTGATGTTCAGTTTCTCCTCACTTATCAGATTCTCTCTTTCTCTCTCATTTCATTCTCTCGGCTTCACAATGTCTTTCTGTTTCTTTCTCTCAATACCCCCTCTCTTTTCTTTCTCTTCCTGTCTTCACCTTTTTAGTGCTCGCTCTCTCTCTCTCTCTCTCTCTCTCTCTTTTCATGCTTAAATGTTGTTGTGTGTGATGCGGATGAGGTGAGCACAGAGCTTCCTTTTGTTTCAGGAAGTTTAAAGGTCACGAAGGCCTCTCAGTCTAGTAATCAGAGACTCTTCTGAAGAGAATCTCAAATAGAGTGAGGGCCGTTCTTTCTCTCTCTCTCTCTCTCTCTCTCTCTCTCTCTCTCTCTCTCTCTCTCTCTCTCTCATTTCATTCTCTTGGCTTCACAATCTTTCTGTTTCTCTCTCTCAATACCCCCTCTCTTTTCTTTCTCTTCCTCTCCACCTTTTTATGAATCATTTGGTTGGGCTGGATTGTGTGAATGAGGGTGTCCGTGTCCTGAGGCTGATTATTGTTAGTCATGTTAGTCTGTTTGTGGAGCCACAGGACCAGCTGAATGTGGGGACTCCTCTCAGCGTTCACTTCATGGATTTTAAGGGCTTTAAAATGATAAGAGTTTGGGTCACTCAGTTTTAGATGTTTCCCAAATTTAATGGCTCTTTTTTCAGTGTGGATTATTAGAGTATTGGCCTAATTCTGCCCTGCATGCATTGTTAGATGTGTTTTTCTGTACCTTAAGAATGCTTTTACAAAACTTTGTATGCAGGGCTTCAATCGGATTTTTGTCCCATTTGTCAAATTCGTGATTTAGGAGAGGACCCCAAACCTTGCTGCCATATAGTGCAATGGATTCTATGATTGATTGGAATATTTTGAGCCAGATTTTAATTGGTATTTCAAATTGGATAGATTTTTTAATAGCATAGGAAGCCCTTCTTGCTTTCTAGTTAAGTTAATTCTTGGCCAAGTTGAGGTTTCCATTTGCCGTTTATTTTGATGAAAATCAACGCCTGGGACATAAAAATGTCCAAAGTTTATTTCAATTTTTTTTCAATAACAGAAGTATTTGTCTGGAACAAAATCAAAGAGGGTCTCGATTGACCCTTTGCTAAGCTCTGCCATTCTTGGTTACCATTGCTTGCTCTGACAATTTCTGCTGAGCTCCCCATAGGAATGAATGGGAGATTGGTGTGAACTAGGGATGAGCATTTTGGTCATTTTGTCTACTCGAATACTACTCGATTAATTACTCGTCAAGTACTCAAGGGGCAATTACATGTTCATAACTATATATAATAATATGTCTGAAAAACGTTTTTGGCTGCTGAATTACATCTTGTTGATCCAGTGTATCATCTATTCATTTTTTGCTTTAATATTACACCCGTTGGGCACAGGATGTGTCCTGAAATGTTGCCATGAAAAGAGTGGGAACCCTGTTTACTATAGCCTTTAAGACCTGAATCAATACATGAATTAGTTAACATGAAGTTATTAACTTTAATTTACCTTTGAGCAAATGTAGGTGTCCTTGCTGATGTTTTACATGTTCATTTGGGAATGAGGGCTGACACAGTTTAATCCATTGTATGCTCTTCTCGAGATTTATTTAAAATGCGTATATCCTCTTTAGGTACATAGTGTCACTATTACAAGTTATCAATCAACAATTTTTTTTTTTTAATAATTTCTATAAAATTCTGCCTAAAACTGGTCAAACTCACACTTCTCACGTAGAGTGCTTGTAAGAGAAATGGCAGACGACAACACTCGCTAAGATAGGATTATTAGCGAAAAATCAATTAGTGTGACAGCAATAAACAGTATTTGAACAGATCAATGGTAACACTTTACAATAAGGTTCCATTTATTTACACTAGTTAATGCATTCGGTATAATGATCCTACAGTGAACAATACTTTTACAGCATGTATTCATCTTTATTAATGTTTGTTAATAATTTAAAATGGTTCATTGTTAACTTATGTTAGTTCATAGTGCATTAACTAATGTTAGCATATACAACTTTTATTTTTAAAATGTATTACTGTATGTTGAAATTAACATTAAATGATGTAAAAGTATTGTTCATTGTTAGTTCATGTTAACTAATGTAACATTATTGTAAATGTTACCAGATGGATTTACACTAAATACCACCAATACCACTAGAAAACACCATAAATGATATAACTGACATAGAACATAGTGATGAACGGCAACATTTGACTAAAGATTATATTATTTTGGAATTTTATTGTTATAAATATTAGAATAGTATTTTGTATATTGCAGAAAACAATGTGACTGCAAAAAAAAAAGCTGCTAAAATAATCACTAGTGTTTGGAAAAATGTCTTGTTTCTGAACAAATGAGCTACTATTCACTATTTTTCTTTAACTGTTGGTGTTAATGCAACATTTCTCATCTTCGTTCATAATAGAGCGAATGGATGGATGGATGGATTCAGGCTAGCCTGAGAATAGCATGCTAGTTCTTGCCAAGAACGTGTCCTCCTGAGGGTACAACATGCTGTTCTCATGTCACTGCTACAGATGGATACGATGCACCTTTAACCATCTGCCCATATGCTCAAAGTTTATTACTCAAGGGTTTGAATTTACATTTACGTTTTATGCATTTATCAGATGCTTTTATCCAAAGCGACTTACAGAGCCCTTATTACAGGGACAATCCCCCCGGAGCAACCTGGAGTTAAGTGCCTTACTCAAGGACACACAGCAAAGTTTTGCCTATGGTACAATACCAGACCTGGCACCTCGGTATTGATACTAAATCGATTCTTAGACAAAAAATAAAAACCTCTGATTTTTGATGAAATAACACAGAAAATAACTTGATTAAAAGAACTGCATAAAGTCTAACAGATACAAATTCTGTTTTCGTTTAAATTTTCTTGGATTCCATGTTAAATATTATGATATGTACATGCAGCTTTAATCAAATGAAAATATAATAATTAATTATTAACAAAATTCTTTTTATTTTTTATTTAGAGTATTATTGAAAACATTAATGAAAAAAACTCAGACATAAGGCTGCTTACAGGTCATAATAATCAAAATACAACCATTTAATATGATACTACTCTTATTATATGTATTATTGCTACTTTTGGAATATTCATATTTTTTATAGTAATTATATGTATATATTACTGTCTTCAATTTCACGTCTCCAGTTAAATAGCACTTTAAGTGCTATTTTAAGCAGAACCTTTAGCAGTTCTTTAAGCAGAACTTTTATTTTGACAGACCTTTTAGTTCTTCCTTTTTTGATGGGTTCTGGTTATATCAAGCTTTCCATTAATGCTGTAATACACCTGCCATGAATCGCAAGCTAAAATCTCAGAGCTGCACCGGAGAAGGAGATTTGAGTGTTCACAACCGTTTATGCACTAAACACACTGAATGAAAATCAAGCACCAGCAGCGTGTGTTGCGTTTGTGTGAGCATACGTGTGTGTGTGTGTGAAGTAGATAGAGCAGAGCGGCACCTCTTGTTCATTCTGTAGCATGCAGTGAATAGGACTGTATATTATTTAAATGACACCCTTCTGCTGTTTAATGATCACATTTGAAAATGTGAATATTGAGATTTTTTTAAAATAGTTTTTTCAAATTGTCAGTGATTTCATCTACAAACTTTCACATCTCATAACATTTTGCTAATGGCAACATACTGTAAAATAGTACCAAAATTAGCAACAAGATGATATTGTACCATTTTATTTTTGGTGTTGTGATATTTCGTTAGTACCGGTATACCACTCAACCCTAGTTGGCAGTGATTGGAAGAAGCTGTCCATTACTTTTATCAGCATTAATTATGCTCATTTCTGATTGGTAAAATGCTTCAGCACTGGCTAAAAACTGGTTTATTTGACAATGCAAAGAGATAACATTTGAGATTTTGTTAATTAAAGTCAAATCAGGTAAAATAATTTGTATTTATAAAGTTTGTTGCTTGTGCTTTTCCCAATAAACATTGTTCCAAAGCCGCTTTACAAAAATCAGCTGTAATATCTGTAACATCTCAAAAACATGAATAACCAACAATCCTGGAAACGTAATAAATCATTTTATTAAAAAAATAACTTTCTATATCTTGGTATTATTTACAATGTTACAAATTAGTCCCATTGTCTACATATGTGGACATCAAGTTTAAGGATTAGAAACTTTTGGCTTTATAATTATTATTATTATTGTTATTTGCATGTTTATTATGTGCTACTAGTTACAAATAAGGTAATAAAATAAATAAAAAAAGGAAATGGAAATAAATGCCCACAACAGTCATGCTTGGGTCTCTGGAGGGTGTATATCAGTTTCATCACCCATAGACACTGTTAACATTAGTTTACATGTCAAGACTATATCTTCTATTGGAAGTATGCCACTTTCATGAATTTGCTAAAAAATAAAGTTGTACTGAAAAAAATATTTATTATTAAGGAACTATTTTATACAGTACCTAACCATAACCACATTTAGCTGTTTTATACAAACAGTAAGGTACTCATGGGCATGCTCTTGTACCTTATAGCACGTGATTGACTAAAGTGTTTTTTCGTTTAGCTCTTGGTGTGACTAGAACTTTCATCTTCAATTACTTTTGTTTTTTGTCTTGGTGTGCATAGGTCTTAATGCGAGTAATCAGTCAGATGTTAGCATGTTGCTAAGTCAAGTCATTTTTATTTATATAGCATTAACAGAAGATAAAACTGTAATGTCTATAATGTTGATGAGTCATCATTGTGTAGTTTGATAAAATACAGTTATGAATTTTGTTTAAAAATAAGTAATTAAATAATAATTGTATTTATAACCCCAGTGAGCAAGCCGAAGGCGACTGTGGCAAGTAACACAAAACTCCATAAGATGTTGGTTAATGGAGAAAAATAACCTGAGGAGAAACCAGACTCACTGTGAGGGCCAGTTCCCCTTTGACTAACATCATGAATATAATGCTAATATTACTTAATTATGTCATGCAAGTCATGGATGTGTTGAAACAAAGATTTAGTATGAACTGTAAGATTAATGTCTTTGAAGTTCATCCTGGATTGAAGCTAACATCTATATTCTGTAATACGTAAAAATACAAAATTCTGAAGCTGTTTTTGCCATCTTGAAAATTTTTACTGTTCATTGCAATGCAATCTGGGATTGTCCCTTCCATGAATGATTTGTGGAATGCTGATTTACATTTTAGCCAAAACAATGGCAGAATTATGTTTCCTACTGTTTACATTAGTTTTGTTTATTACCTGAAATATATTACGCAAATCTTTGCTTTCCCTCACAATAAGTATTGTGTTCCCTTTAAAATGTTTTCATTGCCTCCCAATGTTTTGCTTTTCCGTGTAATAGCGTTCCAGCACAATATATTTTGCGTTTACTTGCAGTAGTTTGTTCCCTTGCGATATTTTGCGTTTACTTGCAATAGTTTGCATTCTCTTGCAATAGTGTGCGTTTCTTCACAATAGTTCCCTCACCTTAAGTTGAGTGTTCCCTCAAAATTTTTAGTTTCCTCGCAGTACATTTTGCATTTCTGTGCAATATCGTTTTGTGTTCTCGCGCAAATATATTTTGCAATTGTTTGCATTTTCTCACAATACATTTGCGTTCCCTCTCAACAGATTGCGTCCCTCACAATAGTTTTGCATTCCTCACAATGTTTTATGTTCCCACGCAATAAGTTCTGTGTTCCCGCCCAACAGTTTTATGTTCTCTCGCAATACATATTGTGTTCCTTTGCAAAAGTTTGCGTTCCCATGCAATGCTTTGCATTCCCACACAATATGTTTTGCGTGTGCTTCTAATAGTTTGTATTCCCTCGCAAAATGTTTGTGTTTTTGTGCAATAGTTTTTGTGTTCACATGCAATAGTTTGCATTCATGTTCTGGATTGTTAAACTCCCTCAACCATCAACTGTTGAACTCTCTCTGACGGTTGATGGGTACACTTATGTGCGTTGATGCAAGCATAGAGAATCAATAGAAAATATGTAACTATGTACATATTCATGTTTAAACTTGTACGATCTAATACCCAAATCCCCTCAGTTATTCATTAAGAGATTGTCTCAAAGAGGGCTCCAGCAAATTCCCAGTAATGTTGTGAATCTAGTGTGTGTGTGTGTTTTTTTTTTTTTCATACAATGTTTGGGGGAAGAGATGGATTTTTGTGGAACTAAAAGAGAATGTGGCCTGGTGAGGTCTCCCTGAACAGGAACTTCAAGAATGAGTTTGCACAAGGTGAAATGCGTTGCACTGATGGTTACAAGCATACTGGCTTTTATACTTTTGCAAACAGTGAACAGACACAAATCAACTGTCCATAGAAGAGCAATGGTGGGAAATTGCACTTGTGCACAAATACACACATGCACTGAGTAACAAAACCATTACACACACACAATCTCTGAATATAATTTTAATGATATATTTTTTTAAATAGATGAGTTGAAGCAGATAGTGACTAAAGGTGGTTAATTTGAAAAAAGCTAGTTAATATAAAAGATAGTTTGGCTTCAACATTGTTTAGTTACTACATAATTACCATACATCGATTTGTGATATTTCATGTGATTTACTATTATTCTATCATGTGGATAATTTGAATAATAATGAATGTTTTTGACTGGTAATGTACATTAAAACACAAACATGTTACACACACACACAAACTCACTCTCTGACTGTGCCAAGGTGTGCTTATTTATATAGCACATTTATCTCAGTGCTAATACAAAGTGCTTTACATAAGAATAATACAGGTAACAAGAAATAATCAGACTTCTGAAAATCAATGTGGCAGGGCGGAGGGCGGGGCCGAGTCGTGATCATACACACCCAGTCCCTTATAAGGCTAATCAAGCCTCCGAGAGGGATAAAGGCCGACTGCGGATGATTGTGTGGGAGAGAGAGAGATATAGTTTACGGACATGTCCGTCATGTGTGTGTGTTTTGTCTTTTGCTTCAGATTTATATTAGAATAAAATGTATATCGTCAAGCCGGTTCTTGCCTCCTCCTTTCCATTGACTGCTTTACAATCATTTAATATATTTTAAATTAAGCAACAAAATATATAAAAAAATTTATTAAAATGAAATAAAGTACACCAAGTACTAAATAAACTGCAATAAACATCTAACGTGTTAAGAAGTGGATTGTTTGGTCTTCCTGTAAAACCATGAATTTGAGTCATGTTTCCATCCAAGTTACAAATTATATTTGTGTATAATCTGAATATTGCAAGAGCAATTTGTGAATAAACCAGCGCTTTCCATGTTTTTAAGTGAAAAATAAAATGTCACTTCTGGAGAAATTGGAGCAAAATAGAAATGTAATGGAAGTTGAAGCCACTGTGGCTATTTTATTAAATGTAATGAATTACTTGCAGTTTAAAGCATGCAGACAAAATGCTCTGTTGAAATGTAGGTGAGTAGAATAAATAGATTCCAGACATACTTCTTCTGGGAACATGGGGATTATTAATTTTCAGGGGAAACCCCATACAACTGGTTTATGTAGTGACTAAGACGTTTTTGTCATTCATTTCCACAGTTCCTTAGTATGCCACATCCTGTTGAGATGTGGCATACTAAGTGGTATATTTGCTTCATAGCAAATTTGCCATTGATTATTTTCACATGCAAATGAGCTTTGTGGCAAACTTGCAGCAAACTGGCTATTGTTGCCAAAGGTTTTCAGCAGGATTGTCAATACCGGTTAAGAGCTGCCAACTTCTTGCAAACATTTGTGATGAATCACAAGCTCACTTGCATGTGAAAATAATAGAAGAGCTAAGATAGCATTGTGTGAGGAACAGCATGAAGAGTGTTGTGCTTTACTTTAAGTCATAAGTTTAAGTCGGTGGGCATGGCCTTGAAGCTTCGGTATTTTCGTGTAAGCATGCGGTAAGTCTAGGCGCAAGTGGTTTTGGCGAATTTTGATTTGTTGAATTTGGTGAAGTTAATGGGCTGGGTCAAGTGCAATTTAATTTGGAGATTTAGTCGCTAATTTGCCAGAACTCTAGATTTTTTTGTTAGGGAGAGACTGTATTGTATGGTGTCACTGCTTCATTGAAGGTGACAGTAATGTTACGGTCCAGATTCGGGGTCATCTGGGTTTGAATAGCACCTTTGCATTTACTGCCAGTTCTCTCATGGTCTCTGAGTTTTAAAACAAACTGCACAAAATCTGTTTGTGTTTGTAGCTATGTCCAATTCAGGGATTTGCCAAATTACATATTTTCAATAAAGTAGGTCTCTTGCTTGAACGATTGGCTATGAGTTTGAACCCGATGCGTTTAAAGGGGGCTTTTCCATAAGACACTGTTTTTGCTAGAGATGCATCGTAGGACTGGGTAAAAATATTAATTTTCCAATGCATCGCAATCTTCATTTGAACGATCTCGATATTTATTCTTAAAATACAAGATTGATGTTATTATATGCGCAACTCTCTTCAGTACGAATAAATCACTCGGATATTAGACCAAATTTCACACAATGTATCTAAAAATGTCTGTGATTAGACACTGGCTGGTAAATGTCTAGATTTCACTCACCAGTGTTTGAGTAGTATAGTGGTGAAGAAGTTCAGCAGCGAGATCTTTTCACTGTTGAGAGTTGAAGTTTGATTTGACTCGTTCCGTGTAATGTGTTCAAAGACGAGATCAATATAAGCCATTTGTCATTGTATAATGTTTTTTTTATTCATTCCCTTTCTGTTCTGTTGTCATTTATTGATAACATGTTTTTTTTTAATTCTAATGACGAATAGCACGGATGAGGTAAAGAAGCCATTCGAGTCTTCTTTCATTAATATTCACTCTTTACAGAGCTGTCGGTTTTCTTAAAGAGACAGTACAGATTTTTAGCATGTGTTCTACAACTCATTGCACATACTAGTAAAAATGCAATATAATATCAGTTATTGATGGAATACATGGATTTGTACAGTTTTACAAAGCTAATGTGACCAAAATGATGAAAATGAACTATAAATTGTAAAATTAATATTTTTGTAATGTACATTTGAAGTCCACCATACACCATAACCAAATACCTTTAAACTCAGTTTTTCACAATTCCTGACGTTTAATCATAGAAAACATTCCCTGTCTTTGGTCAGTTAGGATCACTACTTTATTTTAAGAATATGAAATAATAGTAGAGAGAATGATGTATTACATAAAGGTGCTACTTTTTCTTAGAACCATAAAGCACAGCATGCCAATTAATGCACCGCTGCAAAGAATATCTCTAAAATAAATTGTAGGCAAAAAGTACCTGAAGTAGGTAAACTTCTGAACCTAGTCAGTTGTTGGATGATTACTTGACCATCTACTCCAATGGACAAAATCTGCAGTGTTTGAAATGTACTGATTAACTTTCTTTCACAGGAAGAGGAGATGTTTCGGCCCAATATGTTCTTCCTGCTTCTTCTACCGCCAATCATTTTTGAGTCTGGATATTCATTACACAAGGTAAAACTGACAAAAATATATTTTTAAATGTCATTAAAGAAAAACAACTGCAAAGATATTAAATAATCTTGTTTGTTTGAAAATGTGTATCTTTGTAGTCTGCCACACACAATGTTATTTCAGCTTTTAGCGACAAGCAATTTGTCTGTCCACAATGAATATGAAAGTGCTGCGCGACATGACATGATCACAGCCAGTAAAAATATCTTTAAGATATTACTGTTCTATGTGGAGCGGGATTTTGGAACAGTGAGATTTCACAGTGGGCGGAGCCACCCAGCATAACGCTGCAGAAATAGAAACCAATGAAACGACAAAATATTTTTCATGGCTGGTTTGGGTCAAATCTCAGATATACATGGAAGAGATTTTCTTTCTTTTTTTTTTTAATCGCTTGTCACGTTCTTGTAAGGACACATTGTTAGTGTAGTCTTCTAAAGTATTAGTCTCTCCAAATAAATAAACTATTATTTGATTTTTAAATGATAGTCACATTTTAAACCATAGTCATTAAGTCTGTTTGAGAAATGTGTTGAAATATGCGATTGCCCTCTTCTAGTCAAAGACTGTTATTATAACATCATTGCTAATATTCTGACCCCTCCACCCCCCGCAGGGTAATTTCTTCCAGAACATCGGCTCAATCACATTATTCGCTGTGTTTGGAACAGCAATCTCGGCCTTCATCGTGGGTGGAGGAATCTATTTTCTGGGCCAGGTAGATTCATCTAATTTATAGTCTCAGACTCACAGGTTGCACACAGTCCATTCAATGATCATCTGATAACATATTACACACAAAACTAGAAAACACTTTCTCAAAAACATTTTCTTTCTTTACACAACTTTTGAGAGGAAGACTGATACAGCAGGCACAGAGGAGGAAATAATCTTTGGAGTACTTTTTCTTAGATATTGAGTTTGGTTTGAGGCACTTATTGGCAAGTAAGCTACATGAGCCCAACTTTATATTCTGCATTATATTCTTAGTTAATCTCTGTGAAAACATTCTGTCATTATTTTGTGTACTGTATTGTACTTAAAGTCTACACATTTTCCATTTGTTTATGTTTTATGTCAAATTGGACCAATACTGGATTTTGACGATACCAATATCTAAGGTATTGATTAATTGGCAGATAGTTTTTAAAAAAATCTATAGATTGACTGTTAAAAAATGCTCATTGTCTTTTCTGTGATTGGGAGTTCCAGACATAAAGACAAAAAGTCCAAAGTCAGACCTAAAAATAAGTACTAAAAATCGTTGGACAATCGTCATTGATTTTTCCAAAAGATTAATCTGCAAAAATAATAAAGTGGTCGACCTCTAGTTTCCTGTACAATCAAACATGTAGACAACTGCGCTATTTTTTTAAAATCAATTATTTTCCATCATCTATTATTGTGGTATAATCTATTTCAGATAAATCTCAGTCTCTAAAAATTATGGATGTAAAAACGAAAAAAAAATACTGTGATTGATCGCTGGACAGACAAGATGGTAGTATGGGTCAAAGGTTTGGCTACATAATGCAAATAACATCTAATTTGAGACATTCACACCTTTTTTCATGTAAACATTTGTTGCAGGGCGGAGGGTGGGGCGGTGTCGTGATCATACACACCCGGTCCCTTATCGGCTAATCAAGCTGACTGCGGAGGATTGTGCGGGGGAGAGAGATAGTTTACGGACATGTCCGTCATGTGTGTGTTTGTTGTCTTTTAAGTTTCTCATTAAAATATTGTTTATATAATCAAGCCGGTTCTCGCTGCCTCCTTCCCATTGAACTCCTTTACACTGGTGCCGAAATCCGGAAAGGAGGAGGCGAGAACCGGCTTGATTTATATAAACAATATTTTGTTTATTCATGTCCGTAAACTATCTCTCTCTCCCACACAATCCTCCGCAGTCGGCCTTTATCCCTCTTGGAGGCCCCGCCCTCCGCCCTGCCACAACATTCCAAAGACCTTCAAAAACTGAACTCCAAACCTCATGAAGTCAGGAAGTGGTTTGTCTAGTAAAACGGGTATGCACACCTTAAAAGCTCATCCGGCATGATTTCCCAAGGATTATGATCTCAATGTGTTTCTTCAACAGGCTGATGTCATTTACAAGATGACAATGACAGACAGGTGGGACATTTCCTAGAACACCTTACATTAATGTGTGGGATTTCTGAGAAGCTTTAACGTGTACATTCATGCTTGCAGTGACTGCAAAAATGTTTTTTGTCTTGTTAGCTTTGCATTTGGCTCTCTGATCTCGGCTGTGGATCCAGTCGCCACTATCGCCATTTTTAACGCTCTGAACGTGGATCCAGTGCTCAATATGCTGGTGTTTGGGGAGAGCATCCTAAACGACGCCGTCTCCATTGTCCTAACAAAGTATGCAACACCCAGTCATTACAACTGTCTCTCTTTGAATTCCTTCCCATCTTTAAAGGAATAGTTCTTTTTCTCATCAATTACTCACCCTTATGTCATCTCGAACTTGTATGGCTTTCTGCTGCAGAACACAAATGAAGATATTTTGATGGAGATATAATGTGCATATAGAACAATACATTATACAGTTACTCAATGGGGTCCAATAGTTTCAAGCTCCAAAAAGAACATAAAGGAAGAATAATATGTATGTCAGTATGACTCAAGTGGTTTGATCTATGACTTCAGAAAAGCATGAGAAAGTGCAATCAATCTTCAAATTATGTTCGAGCTAAGGAGACTGCAGATGCCTAGATTTATAGTCAAATAGGAGTCCCATTTTGGTCTGTTTCTCAGCCAAAACTGATAAAATCTCTTCAGAAGAAATGGATTAAACCACTTGAGCATATGGATTACTTTTATGCTGCCTTAATGTCCTTCTTAGAGCTTGGACGTTTTAGACCCCATTGACTTATCATCACACATCATCATATCGCCATCAAAACATCATTGTTTGTGATCTGCATACGAGTTTGAGACGACGTAGTGGTGAGAAAAGGTTTTATAGGTGAAGTGAACTAGGTGAACTATATTCCTTTGACCTAAAGGTTCCATTTCCTCATTATTCTACTCCCGTAAACAGTGTTCAAATCAAATATAGTGCCTGCCTCGATAACATTGGTTCTTGTGTCATGATATCATGATGTTTGGTCATGAGACTCACAAGAACCAATGAGAATGCTATGTACAGGAGTTAAGCAATGATTTGATTCTGTTCTCTTCTGATTCTGTTCATCACATGAAGTGATCATATCGCTTCAGAAGACTCGAAGAATAGCTTGTGTCCACTACTCTTACTGTGATTTGATGGTGATTTTGGAGTATGAGAGCATATTCACTATTTTCTTGCATTATATGATGAAAAAAAGTTATTTTTGTGTTCCACGGAAACAGGAAGTCATAGAGGTTTGGAACAACACAACATGAGCAAATAATGAGAGATTTTCACATCTGCTAGCCTAAAACCAAGAACCGCTAACATCGGAGGACCGTGTGTGAGAACAATAACAACAATTTAAACCGCAAAACAAAACTGTATTGCTCCCATTGTAATCAAACAGTTTTTTTACACTTCAAGTGGCCAGTGCAGTTCGACACAATGCACATTCAGTTGGAAGACACCCATTTGTGCTGCACAGATCCATTTATCTGAAATAAGATGTTTATAACCGATATTATGTGTGAATTATTACTAAGAATTTTATTCACCATTTCATTAAAATATCGTTACATTCAAATGTTGCTTCTGATGTTAAATCAAGTTACGCTGAATGTAACATTATGTTGGAAGTTAAAAGAATAGTTCATTAAAAAATTGAGAATTCTGTGATAACATTCTCTGTTCCAGGTGAATATCCTGCCTGATCTTTTCCATGTAATGACAGTAAATGGTGACTGGTTCTGTTGTGCTCCATAATGACAAAAAAAGCACCATAAAAGTAGATCATACAACTCGTGTGCTATATTCCAAGTCTACTAATGTCATAGGATAGCTTTGTGTGAGAAACGGACCGAAATTTAGGATGTTATTCACTGATATTAACTTCTATCATTCTTCCCATTTGTTGAATCTTTGACATGGTCTAAAAAACTCACATGGACTACAAAAATGGTTTATAATTTGAAAAATTGTCTTTTTCACAAAGCTGTTGCATGGCTGCACAAGATGTTGTATGATACTTTTATAGCACTTTATTTTTGCCATTTTGGAGCTTGACAGACCCAATCCTTATTCAAGAGAACAGCCAGGATATTCTTAAAAATTCTCATTTTGTGTTCCACTGAAGAAACACATTCAAGTTCAGAATAGCATGAATATGCTAAAAAAATAAAAACAAGTTGATTTTTAATGAGAGCGGCGATTCCTCAGCGGGCGCGTTCATAAAAACATTATCTGCGCATGCGTCAATCAAGAATGCACACTTTCAATCTCACCTGAGAGTCACTTATCACCGTCAATCTGTAGCTTAACAGTGATATTTGCTTGTGATGAAAACAGTTATAACAGGGAAAGGAATACAATAAAGACGTTGAGACGCCTTCATGCAAATGCTAATTAGAGATCTGTGTTACTTCACCAGCAAAACACTTCACCAGACTTCTCACTGGAGCAATTTTGGAATTAATTGTGGACATATCTCTCTTGTTTTGGAACATAGTATCTCAGGGGAGTGTGTTGAACACTCATGGAGTTATAAGATGACAGTGACAACAGAACTGATCCTATCTGTTTTTTATTGCAGTGAATGTGGGAGAAAGTGGCTCTTTGAAAATGTTTAACCAAACCAGTAGTAAGAGTGCGGCCCTTGATGCTACACGGATCCAGCTTTGCGCCCTGAGCTTTCCAAAGGCCTGTTCTAGAACATTTAGTCACAACTTAATTGTATTTTGTTCAATCCATTTATATTTGTAAAAATGGAAGTTTATTTGATCCATTCAAGATGGGACTACATAAATACTATTTGTTATGTTAATGTAGCATTGATGAAACTGGGCAGGGGATTTCCTTTTCCCAGCATGCTTTACATGGGATTTGACAAGGAGAGTAAATGTTAAAATGAAGTGTTATTTATGTGTTTTTGCGTTAGATGAGTATAAAAAACACTTGTTAGTGTTTAATGTTTTGTTATGTTGAGATTTAAAAGCGTTTCTGTTATGTTGGAGTTTTGGGGGTTACCATTATGGTAAAGAGTGGAGCGTGAGCTAACTATGAGGACAGGTAAATGTTGCATATTAGTGGTGGTGATTGAATTTTTTTATTCATTTGATTCTATTCACCAAAAGATTAGTTCAAATGACCATCTTTTAATGAATTGCATTGAACTTAAAGCACAAAGTCATTCACGACCAGAACAAGTCTATTTATCCTTAATTCAAATTTGCGAGTCTTCAATTCTACAAAGAGACTTCAGCACTGCAGAGTGTTTAAGCATCATATGTGTTTCCCAGCAAATGACAACAAAAGTATATCTATCATATTGTGAACTGGTGAGCATGAAAAAAGACAACAATATTGGCCTACAAAATAATCATGAGTTTCAATAAGGTTTGTATGTCATTGTAATGTGTGGTCATCATCACTCACTTTATTCATAATTAATCCGGCCCCTTTAATGTTGAACTAGATTGACTAACTGAACGAACAACATGCAGCTCCTCCTCCTGGTCAGCAGATCATCCTTCATGATGACTGATTCATTCATCTTGTTTGTGAAAGAGTACCGGTATACCAGTGCATTCAGTTCATTCACAAACAAAATGATCGACTGATTCAGTGAAGGGGTGTATGCGTTTAGCATGTGAAACCAGTTATATGCTCCTTCACAGCCCACTCTCGAATGCTGTTGGCTCTCGCTAAAGTCAGTCTTTACAGGCATGAAACGCAGTAGAGCTCATTGATTTTGAAAGGGAGAAACGTCAGTGAATGAGAAAAATGAGTCTCTGTATGGAGGTGAACTAGAACGATTTGTTCTCTTAAAAGATTTGTTCAAAAAGACTGAATCATTCACGAACGAAACATCACAATCGCACATGAATTTGATTGCTCACTTTGTTGAGCAATTGCTGTGCTAACCATAGCAAAGTTACTAAACTACACCATGTAGTGCTTCCAACTAGCTTGTATTTATCATGCTAACATTCACTTGCACTAGTTAGTACATAAAGAAATAAAAGAGACTTATTTGAGTTACATTTAGGTTAAGTTAATTCTACACTAAATGTTTGTGTTGAATTTTTAAGTTAGGAAAACTAAGTTCAAACACATGGAATTTTTGTGAATTCTTTTTCACATTAGCAATCTGTTTGTGGGTAGGTTATGAGTAACATAGTCAGTTATGTCATGGCTCGGTTCTCAAGTCAGTGAATACACGAGCTGATCACCAGTGACAAGAGTTGTGCATCTCTACACACACACACACACACACACACACACACACACATACAGATATACACACTCTCATATCACACAAACAGACAGATATACACACTCTCATATCACACACAAACAGACAGATATACACACTCTCATATCTCTCACACACACACACACACACACACACACATAGATATACACACTCTCATATCACACACATAGATATACACACTCTCATATCACACACACACACACACACACACACACACATAGATATACACACTCTCATATCACACACATAGATATACACACTCTCATATCACACACACATAGATATACACACTCTCATATCACACACACACAGATATACACACTCTCATATCTCTCACACACTGTATCTCAGTAGGCTTCACGTAAGTGTGCCATCAGCTCTTTTCTTTTCTAGGTCAGGGGTGAGCTGCTGCTGGTCTAATGGCCTGAAGTCTGTCCTTTCTGTTCTTCTTCTGCTCTCACAGCCTGCAGGAGTTACATATCACATGACAGTGTCTCATTTCTGTGTGATAAATGTGTTCGGATTCGAGCTCTCAAGCCTCCCGTTGTGACAAAAATGTTAGCTTAGGAGACCGTGAACCATCTTGGCAGTGTGTGTAAAAAAAAAAAACTTTTACATGCACGCTTAAATACACTATATTTAAGGGTAGATGGCTGTTTCAATCACTTGAGCTGTATGTTACTGTACATGCATTGTCCATAGCCTACATTCCATAACCTGTAAAAAAAGATTAGTTTCATACCCTGCAACCGTTTTAACTCATAAATAATTTAATTATTAGATCCTCCCACATAATGCAGTGTGAAGTGTGAAAGAAATGACAAGAACTGAACCTATTTGTAATTTACAGTAAAATCCCAAACACTTTCCTTGTGTTTGAACATGACAAGCTCATTAAAGGAGTTACAGGAAATCCAGCCGGTGCAATAATTAACGTATGACACATGTGTCTGCAGCTCTTACAGTAATGAATGATGGGAGATTATGCCTGTGGATTTAGATCAGGTCGGACGGGCCAATCCTGAATTTGCTGAGAGCAGCTAGATCAGTTCCATATATAACATGAGCTTTAAAACATTGTACATTATCTCTTATGAACAGTCTGACACAGCTCAAATTAAACAACGTTGCCGGTGACTGTTGCATATGCATAAATAATGATTATAACATATTAACTCCATTGGGCAATTACAGATGGTGTTACTAGTTTCATTCAAAAAACACACAGGTTATTCTTGTTATGCCAATGTAACCATTCAATGGAAAGGAGGACCGAGAACCGGCTTGACAATATACATTCTATTTTAATTGTAAACTGAAGCAAAAGACACAAACACACACACATGACGGACATGTCCATAAACAATCTCTCTCTCCCGCACAATCCTCTGCATTCAGCCTTTATCCATCTCGGAGGCTTGATTAGCCTGATAAGGGACCGGGTGTGTAGAATCACGACCCGGCACCGCCCTCCGCCCTGCCACATTTAAAATAAAGTTTAAATGAGTGGGAAAATGCCAACGCGGAGCTGCAGTGAGATGGAGAGGAGAGAGAAATTAAAAAAAAAAAAACACTTACCAGTTCTCCGATACGCCGCAGCTTGTTCCTCGGCCACTCCTCCACCCTCTAACGGACGACAGCCGCGCCTCTCCGGGTGAATCGGAAGCTGTCCTAAAGCCCCTGTCGGACGGAACACCCCGCCGCGTTCTTGGGGAACAGAAGGGGTCTCCCCCGCCCCTGGCAGCGGTTTTCCCGCTCCAGGCGGTCAGCAGCGAGCCCCTCCCCGCTCGAGGTCGGCGGTCTCAGACCCCAGCGCGTTTCAGCGGCTGGTAGGGCACTCCTCCGCCCCTGGCAGCGGTCCTGACCGCTCCAGGCAGTCGGTTAGGAGCCCCTTCTCCCCTCACAGTTGGCGGCCGTCCTCCGCTTCCAGGCGGCCGGGCTCCTCGTCCCCCGGCAGATGGCTTCTGCTGCTCCGTTGGGGTGGACTGTAGTGGCGACAACTCTACTACGGTGTATCCCTCCTCCTTCCCGGATTTCGGCACCAGTGTAACGTCGTTCAATGGAAAGGAGGAGACGAGAACCGGCTAGACAATATAAATTATATTTTAATTGTAAATTGAAACAAAAGACACAAACACACACACATGACGGGCATGTCCGTAAACAATCTCTCTCTCCCACACAGTCGGCCTTTATCCCTCTCGGAGGCTTGATTAGCCTAATAAGGGATCGTGTGTTTAGAATCACGACCCGGCCCCGCCCTCTGCCCTCCCACAGCCGTACCTTTCGAACTCTATAACTTGTTGTTATATAAGTAGCATTTCTTAAAGTGTTTAACAGACCTTCAAAAATATTCCCTGATGAAGGCACTTAAACTTTATTAATTATACCTTAAACATGTGCACAACAGCAAGAAAATGAACAGGATGGAAATGGAGCTACATTTAGCAATAGCTCTGTGAGGGATTGAAAGTTAGCCTGAGGGTGTCAACATGAAGAACGTTTTAAGATTTTTTAACTCTTGACATGATGGAATGTTTTAGAGTGAGACAAACAAAACAATACTACACAATATAACAGAATTATTCAAATCCATGCTAACACTTAATGATGTTTCCCACCAACAATGTTGCCACTTCCTGGTAGGTGATGTCATTAAGGAACTGGATTTTACAAAAGACTAACAGAATGGAAAGTGATATTAAGAACAAAACATAGAAATTGATTACCAATTAGATTAATGAACTCAAGAGAACATGTTTTGTTTTAAACATTTTGATAAATATATTGATCAATAATTAGTTTTTCACAAACATAATCACAAACTAATATGGTTTCCATCTTAAAATTTGGGTACATTTAAATATTTTATCCAGTATATTAAATCATATTTGATAGGGACATGAATATCCATTGCATAAAAGGAATGACCAACACTATTATAACCAGAAATATGTGTGTGTGTGCCTTCATGCAGAAAGTGCTGATTCCAATGGAAAAAAATCAAAGATGAAAAGCCCAAACATCATCATTAAACTTTGACCTCAAAAGCAAAAGTCCTTGGCGAATGATAAATCATTTTGGTTTAGCACATGTCGATAGGGAGCATGCAAATGTAAGGAATACAGTGCCCAGCTGCGACAAACCCCTTTAAAGTGAATTGTGTAATGTTTTGGAAGATAATTACCAGCTTAATATGCCAAGACAACTAAAAATAAAGGAGGTTGAAAGTGTGAAGTCTCTATATCTCTATGGTTCTATCAAAACATTGCTCCGTTTGTTTGAGCTGCCTTTCCAGCCCGACACAGCAACATTGACTCAGTGTTTGGGAAACCTGTTTAAAAATAGGGATGGGCATTTTCAAGTAATTTTGTAGTCAAGTACACTAACCCACAAAAAATGAGTTAACGATTATTTGTAAATTTTAATGTTGGTAAAAAAGCAAGAATAACATGTACGTAAAAATTGTATTTAGTTTTCTTCACAAATTTGACCAAGAATGGTTTCAAAATAAGCTAACTTCAACAAACATATGCATTAATAATAATATAATAATTAAAACAAATATAAAATAAATTAACAGCGTGAGAGCTTGCATAGAAACCAATACTGACGGCATTAGGGTAAATCACATATATTAACTTTGAGTCTACATAAAAAGGCCAATCACATTTTTTAATATCACATGTTATATTCAGAAAAACAAGTGGTGAAAGTTGGCTTTTTTTTTTAAACGCACTCTGTCTGTGTTCAGATATTTAATGTGCACACCGGTCTTATAAGCTCCTGAGTTTCTCGTACCGCTTCATATTTTCTTTTCCACCTTTAAAACAGTTTATTGTGCGTTGATATGCATTACTCCATCAAGTACTGAATATCAATAGAGTAGAATTCAATAAGAATCTAAATATTACAAGGGAAATAAATTTGCTATAATTGAGAAGTGTTTTAATAGATCAGAATGTACTTGCTGGAGGGACTTCGTGGAGTAAATTCCCAGAAGGTGCACTTTAGTTAGGTTTCAAACATGAAAAGTCCAAGGTACTTCTTGTAGTACAAAAGTTAAAAAGCCTTTATTGGGAGTGTTTAAATGGCCTTTAAATGAAAACTACAATAAGCCTCTCTTTGTAGAAGTTCCTGTAGTCTATCCCTTTTCCTGATAGATCCACTCACTGTTTCTCAACCAATACTAAAGGGGAAGGGTTTGAATAATGTAGATGTTTTTATTTGCA
Source organism: Xyrauchen texanus (assembly GCF_025860055.1). NCBI lineage: Eukaryota > Metazoa > Chordata > Actinopteri > Cypriniformes > Catostomidae > Xyrauchen > Xyrauchen texanus. Next base: position 40,180,561 of record NC_068300.1, on the reverse strand, counting down.
ATTTAAATGTTGCTTGCAATACATTTCATTTTGTCAGGGTACAAGGTTATGCTGCATTCCATTGAAGTTGGATGTGGGATATTCCTACTTGATATCTCTGACCATAAATGCATCCCATTCCTCGACATTCAGAACATGTGCAAGTGTTTGTTAAACAAGCTTTAATATCATGTAATGTGGAAACAAACTCATTTATCGATATTACTTAATAAAGTGAATGTTTATTACTTTGTATATCTCCCTGAATGTCGACATGTTTGAGTGACAGCATACCCCTGCATCTCGGCAAAATCAGAGTTGATTATTTCTGCACGAGCCTACAAGTTGTAATTCTGACTTCAAGATGCATCCCATTGCACTTTTCCTAATAGGAAGTTATAAAATCCGACTTTCTGAGTTGAATGGAACGCAGCACTACTTTTCAAAACTTGATCTTACACTGAATGCTCAAGCAACCTAATTTACACTTAGAAAACTCCCGATCTTGCTATAACAATGCAAATGCACTTGAAAATCAGTCCTCTTTTCCTGTTTAATTAATCAATCGCACTATCATGCAGAACATCTCGTGTTTTTGATCTCTTTCTCAACAGCAATACCAGCATTGATAACAGACGCTTTTCCCTCTTGAATTACTTTCATCACTTAAAGCGTGATTGCGTCACTCAAGGCCAACTAGAAGGCATTGACCGGGACATATCCTAAAGATCACACCCAACAAGAACAAATAAATCAATCTGATTGGCTGATGAATCTGACAGTCTGACTTTAGTTGCTCATTAATTTGCACTGTTGCGGGATTCTGAAGAAATTCTGAAGGCATGACGGTGTGGAGCTCAAACTCACGTGCTACTACTGTCATGCAATTTGTGAAGTAGTTACCGTATACTTTGCTTGTAAGCATCAAGGAAAAAATCCTGACTGGCTAAACTTTTAGTTTTTCTCTATTTGTTTGTAGATTAATTAAGAGTGGACAGCAATTAAAAATACATGTGATTGAAAGGATGAAAAATATTTATTTATTTAGCATCTTAGGCCAGCAGAGAAGGCTCTACTGGCCTTGAGAATTTGCATGTGTCTTTCGTCCATACCATGCTCTCAAGCATATTACAATGAAAACTACATAGATCTATTTTAGTTTTAAACAGTTGTTTCAGTTGTCAGGCAGATATATTTACTACAACTGTGTGTGCTCGCTGATGGTTTTGCTGCCTTTTTCCTTCCCCTCCTTGTCTTTCTCTTTGTGTTTAATTGTCCATGAATGGTTTTGATGGTGGCTGTGAAATTTGGAAATTTTCACTTAGGGGGTGTACTCACTTTTGTTGCCAGCAGCTTAGACATTAATGGCTGTATGTTGAGTTATTTTGAAGGGACAGCAAATTTACACTGTTATACAAGCTGTACACTCACTACTTTACATTGTAGCAAAGTGTAATTTCTTCAGTGGTGTCACATGAAAAGATATAATCAAATATTTACAAAAATGTGAGGGGTGTACTCACTTTTGTGAGATACTGTGTGAATATAATATATATATGTATACAGTTGAAGTCAGAAGTTTACGTTCACCTTTGCTAAATACATTTAAATGCAGTTTTATGCATCTATTTTAAGCCATTTAAGTCATCTATTTTGTGAAGTGTACCAGTCCCTCCTGCAGCAAAGCACCCCCACAGCATGATGCTGCCACCCCCATGCTTCACGGTTGTGATGGTGTTCTTTGGCTTGCAAGGTTCACCCTTTTCCCTCCAAACATTATGATGGTTATTATGGCCAAACAGTTAAATTTTTGTTTCATTAGACCAGAGGACATTTTTCCAAAAAGTAAGATCTTTGTTCCCCATGTGCACTTGCAAACTGTAGTCTGGCTTTTTTATGGCAGTTTTAGAGCTGTGGCTTCTTCCTTGCTGAGCAGCCATTCAGGTTTTATCGATTATAAGACTTGTTTTACTGTGGATGTAGATACTTTTCTACCTGTTTCCTCCAGTATCTTCACAAGGTCCTTTGCTGTTGTTCTGGGATTGATTTGCACTTTTCGTACCAAACTGTGTTCATCTCTAGGATACAGAATACATCTCCTTCCTTAGCGGTATAATGGCTTCGTGGTCCCATGGTGTTTATACTTGTGTACTATTGTTTGTGCAGATGAATGTGGTACCTTCAGGCATTTTGAAATTTCTTCCAAGGATGAACCAGACTTGTGTAGTTCCACATTTTGGCTGATTTCTTTTCATTTTCCCATGTTGTCAAGCAAAGAGACACTGAGTTTGAAGGTAGGCCTTAAAATACATCCAGAGGTACACCTCTAATTCAGTACAACTCCTATCAGAAGCTAATTGTCTAAAGCAGGGGTGCCCAACACGTCGATCGCGATCTACCAGTCGATCGCAAAGGCAATGCTGGTAGATCGCACAAAATTTAAATTAACTTTCATTAAATTTTAATAAAAGTAAATATAATGTCTTCTTTTAGTTTCTGTCTGACTTGCACTTGACGAGTAAATATTGACCAGGCGAGGTTTTGTTTATTCAGTTGCCATGACAACTAGGTTTGCGCATAGGCGCCTTCCAAGGACTTCTGAGAACAGAGCGCGAAATTGCGATGCTACTGCCCGGATTAGGCAAAACTGTCTGATTCAGTCATCAGAATAAGGTAAATGCCCTGGCTATTGTAATCTATTGTGCTCTAGGTGTTTTGGGTTTAGTTTTAAAACTGAATGATATCAACATTGAACATTATTATATATTTTTTTTATTAATTAGAAGATGAATTCCATGTAGGGATACATGCAGTAGTCCCAACAAGCATTTTCTTATTTTAAATGAAACTGTGTTTTTTAGTTGGTAGATCTTATTGAGTTGGCCATTTAAAAGTAGATCATCACACAAAAAAGTCTGGGCACCCCTGGTCTAAAGTTTTGACATAATTTTCTGGAATTTTCCAAATTGCTTAAAGGCACAGTTAACATTGTGTAAATATCTGACCCACTGGAATTGTGATATAGTCAATTAAAAGTGAAACAATCTGTCTGTGAATAATTGTTGAAATAATTACTCATGATGTCATGCACAAAGTAGATGTTGTAAACAACTTGCCAAAACCACAGTTTGCTAATTTGAGTTCAATGGAGTGGTTGAAAAATGAGTTTTAATGACTTCAACCTAAGTGTATGTAAACATCTGACTTCAACTGTAGTATACTGTGTGTGTGTGTGTGTGTGTGTGTGTGTGTGTGTGTGTGTGTGTGTGTGTGTGTGTGTGTGTGTGTGTGTGTGTGTGTGTGTGTGTGTGTGTATATATATTATATTAGGGCTGTCAATCGATTAAAATTTGTAATCATTACATTACAAATTAATTACATGGTGTCCCGATTAATTAATCGTGATTAATCGCATATACAAATATTTACTGAGAAAGCCCCTCATATAACAATAATTCAATATATAATGATGAAATAATTATACATAGTTATCTTTAAATATAAAAACATTATATATATATATATATATATATATATATATATATATATATATATATATATATATATATATATATATATATAAAAATAAAATAAAAATAATAAATAAATTATATATAAATAATTAAAAAGATAATTAAAATGCCAGTTGTTCTTTGTCTTTGAAGACTGTAGTGTACACCTTTATATTAAATCTTCAGTTTTTTGGCAATTTCAAGCATTGTATATCTTTCATTACTCAAAACAATGATTGACTGATGTGTTTCTAGAGAAAGCTGTAAAATTGTTTTGCCATTTTTGACCTAATATTGACCTTAAGTCATGCCAATCTATTGCATACTATGGAAACTCAAAAACAAACAAAGACAATGTTAAGCTTCATTTCATGAGCCAAATAGCTTTCGAGTGATGGCTTCTGGAAATGGAGCCTGTCTAGATTTGATTTCAAATAGTGATTGTGCTGTTTTTTTTTTTTATAAGTAATGTCCTGACTATGCGTTGTGATCAGTTGAATGCCACTTTGGTGAATTTAAGTACCAATTTCCTTCTGAAACAGCTAAATCTGTACATTATTCCAATCAGTCCCTGGCCATTTTATCAGCCGTCTTAGAAGTATTTTTTTCCAAAAAAACATTTAGGATATAATAAAATCCTTTTTTAAATACTTCATGAATCAAACCAACCAGCTCCGAAGTTATTCAAACTTTGATTTGAACGTAAAAAGTATTTGAAAATCAGACAAAAAGACTTGATTAAGTTTATCATTAAACCATCATTTATGTTGAAAAGCCAGTTCTCGCCTCCTCCTTTCCATTGATCCCTTTACACTGGTGTAACGGTATTCAATGGAAAGGAGGAGGCGAGAACCGGCTTGATAATATAAATGATGGTTTAATGATAAACTTAAAAGAAGACACAAACACACACATGACGGACATGTCCGTAAACGATCTCTTTCTCTTGGAGGCTCTCTGGCTGCTCTCTCTTTTCTATATCCACCAAATTGGGTATTCCAATTAATTCAATTTATTTTAAACAAATTCTCTGTCTCTGGCTTAATAAATGGTAAATGGTCTACACTTATATAGCGCCTTTTTAACCTTAATTGTATTCAAAGCGCTTTACACTGTGACTCATTCACCCATTCACACACACATTCATACACCAATGGTGGCAGAGCTGCCTTGCAAGGTGCTAACCTGCCATTGGGAGCAACTTGGGGTTCAGTGCCTTGCCCAAGGACACTTCGACATGTGGAGTCAAGTGGGCCGGGAATCGAACCACCAACCCTGCGATTAGTGGCTGACCCGCTCTACCACCTGAGCCTAAGCCGCCTCATAATAATCTCTGGTAATAATTGTTACAGTCAATAGTAAGAGTTTTCTTAACTTTATTGTTTTTACACTGGCTGCAGGGCATTTAGTTGTGTTTGTATGCCTTTGTCTTTTAATGGTTTATGTGTAATGGGCGGGGCAGCTGATGATCTGATGCTTTGGCCTAATGTTACCTGGGTTTCATAGAATCCCACAGGTATGCTGAACATGAATGTGAAAACCTGACAGTTTCATGTGACTAGATCATGTGACAAACAAGTTGAACAGGATAAGTGAGACAGTGTGCTGTACTGTAAGGCTGTCTAACACTCTTCACTCTTGTATCTGCAATCGCTCCGTTTGTTTGTCTTTGCATCCATCTGCATCTCCATCTGTCTCCTCATTACGTCTCTTCTCTTTTATTGTCTCTCATCTTATCTCATCTCCTGTTCTCTTCTCCTCTCTTGTCTTTTCATCTCATCTTGTCTGTTCTTGTCTTCTCATTTCTTCTTGTCTTTTCATCAGACTTCACTTGTCTTGTTGTCTCATCTATTGTCTTCTCTTCTCTTGTCATGTCTGTTCTCTTCCTTTTCTATTTTGATCGCGTCTCTCATCTCCTGAACTCGTCTCAACTTGTCTCTTTTCTTCTCAACTTTCTTCTGTTTCATCATCTTCTCATTTCATCTTTTTTTATCTGTCATCTCCTCTCCTGTCTAGTCAAGAACTAATTAAATAATAATTGTATTAATAACCCCAGTGAGCAAGCTGAAGGCGACTGTGGCAAGGAACACAAAACTCCATAAGATGTTGGTTAATGGGAGAAAAATAACCTTGGGAGAAACCAGACTCTCTGTGGGGGCCAGTTCCCCTCTGACTAACATCATTAATATAATGTAAATATTACTTATGTATAGTGCAAGTAATGGTTTAAAATGTTTTAACTAAGTGTTAAGGGACAGTGTTTAAACATAGATTTAGTATGAAATGTAAGATTAATGACCAATGTCTTTGAAGTCCCTCCTGGAACCTTAACTGCAGAAGTTCACATAGTTGCAATTGTCCTTGTTAATTGTTTGATGAAGGCTTTTGTTAAGGCAATTGATAGTCTATGTATTCCATTTCAAGAGCGTAGTCTATCAATAGACAGAGGTGATGCAGGCAGATATCAGTGAGGTGCATCACAGTTCAAACTGGCCGGTAATTTCGGTGAGGTTCGGTGTGGTCCATCCTAAATCCAATGTTCAGACAATGCCATATGAAGTATCCCATGTCTTATGGTTGGATTTGACATCAGTCCATCATAATAGACTGAAGTGATGTTTGGCTGGCGCCAGCTGCATTTAGTCATCATCACATAGTGACACGTAGCAGTGGAGTCAAACACTGAACAGGAATGGAGCTGGATCCAGCCGGTTAGGGAGTGTGAGGGAGACTATTCCATAGTTTAGGAGCCAAATATGAAAAGTATCTTTATCTTTATGTGGATTTTGATATTCTAGAAACTATTAACAGGCCATAATTTTGCGATCGTAATGAACGTGATGGAATATAGTGTGGTAGAAGGTAACTTAAGTACTGCGGAGCTAGACCATTCAAAGCTTTGTACGTAATTAATATGAAATTTAACACGTAGCCAATGTAATGAAGATAAAATGGGGCTAATATGATCATATTTCTTGGTTCTCGTTAGCATGGCTGCTGCATTTTGAACCAATTGAAGTGTATTTATTAACCTTGCTGGACATCCTCACAGTAATGCATTACAATAATCTAGTCTTGATGTCATGAACGCATTAATTTGTTTTTCTGCTTCAGCAACAGAAAGAATGTGCCGTAATTTAGCATTATTTCTTTGGTGGAAGAATGCTGTTCTACAAACATTGGTAATTTGATTTTCAAAGGACATATTTTATGTCAAATATAACAAAAAAGTTCTTCGCTGTTGAAGATGATGTAACCGTACATCCATCGAGAGTCAGATTATATTTTAGCGTTTTTTTGGTCCAATAATTTGTACCTCTGTTTTGTCAGAATTGAGTTGAAGGAATTTTCTGGCCATCCAATCTTTTATTTCATTGATACACTGCTAATTTGGAGAATTGTGAAAGTTTGTCTGGTTTTGAAGAAATATAAAGTTGTATATCATCGGCATAGCAGTGGAAACTTATTCCATTATTCCTGATAATATATCCCAGGGGAAGCATATACATGGGGAAATGCAGAGGGCCTAAAACTGATCCCTGTGGCACTCCATATTTTACTTTTGTTTGGTTTGACAATTCCTCATTTAAATAGACAAAGTGGTAGCGGTTTGCTAAATAGGACCTAAACCATGCTAATGCAACCACAAATGCCAACATAATTCTCCAGCTTATTCAAGAGGATGTTGTGATCTATCGTGTCGAATGCTGCACTAAGATCTAAAAGCACTAGAAGAGAAATGCAGCCATGTTCAGATGATAAGAGCAAGTCATTTGTAACTCTGATAAGTGCTCTCTGTACTGTGATTAGGCCTAAATCCTGACTGAAATTCTTTGTATATACTATTTCTCTGTAGAAATTAACATATTTGGGAGGATACTACCTTGTCTAGTATTTTCGACATAAACGGGAGATTTGAAATCTGTCTATAATTAACCAGTTCTCCAGGATCAAGCTGTGACTTCTTAATAAGTGGCTTGATAACTGCCATTTTAAAGTTTCTTGGGACATGTCCTAATGATAGCGAGGAGTTAATAATATTAAGAAGAGGTTCTGAAATTACAGGAGATACCTCTATTAAGAGCTTAGTTGGTATTGGATATAACAAACATGTTGTGGCTTTTGATGTTTCGATAAGATTTGTTAGCTCTTCATGAACTATGACAGCGAAGGATTGAAGTTGCACGTGAGGAAAATTGTTAGACACTTTTTTTCTGAGGTGCTGTGACAGATGATTGCATAATTCCAATTTTATTTATGATTATTTCAATGTTATCTGTAAAGAAATTCATGAAGTCATTACTCTTTTGCTGCAACGTAATATCTGGTTCTGCTGAGGCTTTATTCCTAACCAATTTAGCCACAGTACTGCATAAACACCTAGGATTGTTGTGGTTATTTTCTAAGAGTTTACTAAAATATGCTGACCTGGCAGCTTTTGTAGCTACAGACACTATCATTTCATGCACCATGAAATAATTCTAATTTTGTATTCTTCCACATGCGCTCCATTTTCTGAGCTGGTCTCTTGAGAGCATGAGTGTGATCATTGTACCATGGTGTAGGGATTATTTATACTTTAATTGAAATGGGGCAACACTATCAAGAGTGCTAGAGAAGACTGCATTTATATTTTTTGTTATTTCATCAAGTTCTTCTGGGCTTTGGAGTTTATTGAGTGTATGTGATAGATCTGGAAGATTATTAGTGAAGCTATCTTTAGTGGTCGAAAGAATATTTCTACCTGAACGATGGTGTAGATTGAGGACCATTAGCTGATCGCAGAATACAAGAGACGAGGTAATGATCCGAGATGTCATCACTCTGCTGCAGAATTTCTATATTATCAACATCAACTCCATATGACAGAATTAAATCTAGCATATGATTGTGATGATGAGTTGGTCCTGTTACATTTTGTCTGACTCCAAGAGAGTTGAGAATATCGATAAATGCTAATCCCAATGAGTCATTTTCATGATCTATGTGAATGTTGAAGTCACCAACAATTAAAGCTCTATCTACAGTAACTACAATATCTGATAAAAAATTAGCAAATTCACCAATGAAATCAGAATAAGAATAAGGTGATATATACACTATAGCAAGGGTAAAAGACGAAATCGTTTTTTATTTATATCTAATGGTGTCACATTAAGCATTATTAGTTCAAAAGACATTTATATCCTGTCCTCTGAGTAATACCAAAAACTTCTCTGTAAATTGTAGCAACACCTCCTCCTCCTCAACCCTTCAGACAATAACCTGGAGGAGTAGATTCATTTAAACTAATATATTCATCCGGATTAAGCCAGGTTTCAGTCAAACAGAGCATATCCAAACTATGATCTGTAATCATTTCATTAACAATTAGTGCTTTGGTAGAAAGTGATCTAATATTTAGTAGCCCTATTTTATATGATTTTATCTTTAATTTATTTGTTTTGTTCAAGTTTGACCTTAATCAAATTTTTTCTAAATGATTTAGTGAGGGTTTTGTGGTTGGAATTTCGGGGAACAGACACAGTCTCTATGAGATATCTAGGTAATACTTTCTCTATGTGTTGTAGTTTATGTGAACTGAGTGAAGTCTCAAGGCAGCTAGCAGATGTTCGGATTAACCAGTTTGTCTGCTTCCTGACCTGGGCCCCGGTTAGTCAAATACTATCATTATTAAGACTGTGAGCCAAATTACTAGAGGAGTGCGGCACCTTCCCTGGAGGAATTGAGTCCTCCATATTACAATGTCTGACTTTAGCAAGTCAGGTCTACCCAGAAAATTCTTCCAATTGTCTATAAATCCCATTTTATTTTTCAGACACCACTCAGACATCCAGCCATTCAGTGACAATAATCTACTATAAATCTCGTCACCACGATGAGCAGCGAGGGGACCAGAGCATATTACAGTGTCTGACATAATTTTTGCAAATTCACACACCTCTTTAACATTATCTTTAGTGATCTCCGACTGGCGAAGCCGGACATAGTTAGTGCTGACATGAATAACAATTTTAGAAAATCTACGTTTAGCATTAGCCAGCACTTGTCAATTTGATTTGATGTCAGATGCTCTGGCACCCGAAATGCTATTAACAATAGTGGCCGGGGTCTCTATTTCCACGTTTCTTACAATAGAATTGCCAATAACAAGGGCTCTTTCAACATGATTCTCAGTGGGTGCATCACTGAGTGGGGAGAATCGATTGGAAACCCTAACAGGAACGGGAGAGTGGTGTCTCTTTGCTGAGCGAGTATGCCGCAGAGACGTCACCCAAATGCCCTGCTATGGGGGCTCTACAGCCAGAACCAAAATTGCTCTCTGTCCTACTCTCATCCGAAACAGTATCTACCGGCTTCTCTTCATCATTGACCTCCACTAGTGTTCGGATGCGTGTTTCTAACTCATTAACCTTCTCCGTCAGCCTGACTAATTCCTTACATTTACGTAGCACTTGTGAATCCCTCACTGCTGATGGAAGAGGCTATTGTAAACATGTGACATGCAATGCAGGAAGAAATAATATGAGCGGATGCCATGACTTACCGCAAAATGTATGTTGTTGTTGGTTGTTCCTGAGCGGTGTGGGTTTTAGATTGATATGAATCCCTCACGCAATTGTTTGTTGTTGGTTGTTCTTGATAAGCGGTGCTTTCAGATCGATGCAATACTCTGTGTAAGAGGAGAAAAAGGGGTGCATGCTGAAAAATGCACGCAGTTTAATAATAGAAAATTAATAAAAATAGAAAAGCGGATGCAGGTGGAATATGCATGCAGTTGAAGAGAATAATGTGAGGGAAAACACGATGCGTGCTTAAAAATATCAGATGTTAAGGATTAAAGGTTGAAAACCGATATATAAGCAATGCTACAAACACAGAGATGGCAGTCTTGTCATCTCTTTTCTTGTCTCTTGTCTTCTAGTCTCGTATCGCCTCTCGTTTAGTCTTCTCCCATCTTGTTTTATTTTCTCTCTTCTCCTGGATTTTATTGATTGTCCTACATCTTATATGTGCTTGTCTATTTTCTGATCTTTTGTCTTGTTGTCTCTTGCCTTCTTGCCTCATCCCTTGTCTTGTGTCATCTCTGTTCTTTTCCCATCCCTTGTCTCGTCTTGTTTGTTCTCTTCCCTTTTCTCTTTTGATCGTGTCTCTTTTCTCCTTAACTCCTCATGTCTTCTCATCTTGTTGAATCTTGTCTTTTCGTCTGTCTTCTCTGCTCTTATCCCCTGTTTTGTCTTCTCATCTCCTGTCTGGTCTTCTCATATCTTTTCTTGTCCCTCCCCTGTCTTGTGTCTTGTCTTGTTGTCTCAAATCATCCCTTTTCTTGTTTGTTTTCTTGTCTCTGTTCTCATGGCTTGTCTTGATTGTCGTCTATGTGTTTTTGTCTTTTTACTTGTCTTTTTCCTGTTTGTCTCTTGTTGCCCTGTCCCTTATCTTGTTCTGTCTCTGGTCTTGTCTCATCCCTTGTTACATCCCATCTGTTCTTTTCCCTTTCTCTTTTGGACTTGTTTCTCATATCCTAAACTTCTGTCATCTTGTCTCTAGTCTCGTCTCTTGTCTTTTCTTGCCGTCTTCTCATTTTTCTTCTACCTCTTCTCATTTTATCTTTTTTTTTTTTTTATCTGTCATCTCCTTTCTTGTCTAGGCTTTTTTATCATCTCTTGTCATTGTCTTCTAGTCTCATCACATCTTGTTTTCTTGTCTCTCTTCTCCTGGATTGTCTTGATTGTCATCCATATTATGCGCTTGTTGTCTATTTTTTTTCGTCTTTTGTCTTGTAGTCTCTTGTTGTCTCTTGCCTCATCCCATGTTTTGTGTTGTCTCATGTCTTGTCTTATCCATTGTCTTGTCTTGTCTCATTTTGCCTTGTCTCTTCTATTATCTTCCCTTTTTTCTTTTGGTCTTTTCTCTCCTCTCCTCAGCTCGTCTTATCTTGCCTCTTCTCTTTTCATTAGGGCCCAAGCACCTGGGTGGCTTGTAAGGGGGGGCTCCCCCATTTTCACCTACAGTCACCAAAATTGGTGCATATATAGTTCACATCAAGCCGAACAACTTTCATACTCAGTCATTAGCTCTGCTCAACAGTATGTCTGCCATTTTGGATTTTCAGAAAATCACAGGTTCTGAAATGTTAAATACTTCTCCTATAGGATTCATGTGACTGCCACCAAATTTGTCCAACAGCATGCCAAGACATTATTTTTTTATATTTTGAATGATGTTGCCATGGTGAAGCAATACATTTATGGTGAAAAATGGGAAGCATGACGTGCCTTATATCTTCTTTGTACATTGTGTGATTTTGATGAAAATTCTGCTGTATGTTTGGTAATGGGGGCTGATCACATTAATGTGGCTATTATGGGTTACGGTCCAAGCGCCACCAACTGGCAGCAGGAAATATGGCACTTTTAACAGACTTTGAAATAGCCCTTGTTTATGTTCATGTTTAATGAATTGCTTAAAAAATCATTATAATAATGTAAAGATACTGCTGATGGAAAATTGTCAAGGGATATTTGATATCTTAAATAGTGTTGCCATGGCAACACATTAATTGTTATTAGTCCTTCTTATATTTGGGTGTTTTTGAGGCACTTGGCATGCTTAAAATTTCATGAAATTTTGCACACACATCAGAGTCGGGCTGCAAAAATGTTCACACATGGGCCTGTAGGGGGCACTGTAGCGCCCCTTTTAAAATGGGTGTATAAGACGGCCTCTGTGGCACACCCATTTTTGCCTACAGTCACCAAAATTGGTACATATGTAGTTCTCATCAAGCCGGACAACTTTCATAAATATAGTTATTTGCTCTGCCCAACAGGAAGTCGGATATTTTAGATTTTTTTAAATATTGCAGTCTTTGAACTTTTAAATACTCCTCCTTGTTGATTCATGAGACTGTCACCACATTTAGACAATATTATGCCAAGATATTGAAGATTGTAAATTGTAAACAGATTTTTGATATATCGAATGTCATTTCCATGGTGAAGCATTCAATTATTAAATGTTGAAAAATGGAAACAGGAAGTGTCTCATATCTTCTGTGTGCAATGTGTGATTTAGATCATAATTGAGATGTATTTTTAGTCTTGGGGATAATTACATAGAGGTGACTATTTTGGGTCATAGCACCACCACCAGCAGGAAGTGTGGCTGTTACAACAGACTTTATAATAGTCCTCTTATATTAACCCAAATTGCTTCAAAATTGTTTAGAAGCCAAACGCATGTGTCCATCTTGCATTGTTTTCCGAAAGCCACCGGGTGGAAATGGACTGTGTTTATGCCCGTCATCGCTGCTTGCAGCTTTATTCTTATCTTGCCACTCCTCTCCTCCCTCGTCTTTTCTTCTCATCTTGTCTCTTCTTGTCTCGTCTTGTTTTTTCTTCTCTTCTTGCTTCGTCCCTGGTTTTGTCTTGACTCTCTACTATACTCTTTTCTTCTCGACTATACTTATCTGCACTCTTCTTTGTTTCTTATCATTATTCTTCGTCTATACACTTTCTGAGTATGTACTGTGGTACTCGTCCTCATTGCGAATGTGTACTTTGGCTGTCTCTGGAGAATTGGTTGGTAAAATAATCTTATCTATAATGGATGGGAATGAGGAGTTGCTGATATCAGCTGTTTGTTTGTTTCCTAGAAAGCAGTAACACTTCACATGAGCCAAACTGTCCCTCCTGACAAGACAATGGTAGATCTTTATCATTAGCTTGTGTAGATGTAGAGCAGATTCTTTGCTGATGTAATATTTATTTTTGTGTGCACTGAAACAACAACATCAAACAACAAGATTTTTCAAAAACAATTGCGTATGTTTAGAAAATGACTGAATCTTAAAGGGTTCTGTAGTCTTTCCCTATGATCTTACAACCTCCACCTGTCAGTACATCATAATTCTCAAGAACTGCTGAAGACTCTGCCGTGAGCAGTTTCGTTATAACTCTTTCGTTCCTTGAGCACTCCCGTTAAAACATTTTACACTTATATATTTTTTATTTCTTTTATATATACGATCTATAATGTCCAACACTGTATGTTCATGCATCACAGGAAATTTATGTAGTTTTTAATGGCATTTTGTTCTGAAAATCATGAAAATTCCCACCTTGTCATTTCCAGCACATCTCAAATCATCAATATATTTAAGTACAGAATATATTTAATGTTTTATTTCATGTGTTTAAAATAATTATTTTGTGGAAATGATGGTGCTGGAAATTAAATTATTGTTTTCTAAATTTTTGAAATAGAAATTGGCACCTCCGTTGCCTTATATCATAGCTTACATTTGATATATTCTAAATATACACAATAAAATATGTTTATACTTTTTGCCTAATTTGGCAAATGACATCCAATAAAATTTTGTTTTCTTTAAACATCACTTTTAATCTCATATTGAATATTTTTTTGGACAAAAGTGTCTTCACTGACACTTTTGTCCAAAAAAAAAGAAAAAAAAAAGAAATGTTGTAATTGCAGAATATTTTGGTGTTGGGACAGTCAACATTTTATAAATACTTTTTGTTTAGATTATAATTTTTATATATGTAATAAATTTTATATTTTTATCAGATTATTATAAACCGTGATTATTGTCACAGTTTAATATTGAAAGTCTAGGTCCGAGACATGGCTAAAACTACCAAAAAAGTACCAAAAACTAATGATGAATGCCTTGTAAAATTTTTCCAATTCAGTTTTAATTAGACCTTCAAAAAATTGAAAAGAAAATAACAATTTGGGATGAAAGTTTCTATAAAAATCAACCCCCTGGGACATGAAAGTGCCCAAAGTTGAAGAAACGCCCATATGGAGGCACTTATATTATTATTTTTACATACAATGTTTTCCCTCTATGGTTTTTGTATTGTATTGCTCTACATGTGAAAGTTGCTATAGGTCAAAGCATCATTTTAGTACATCATATAAGTACATGTAGTGTGTAGAATGTGTATGTACTGCCCCCTGCTGACACACAAAGATTTACTGAAACTTTTTGTTTGGAATTGGAATAATAAGTGTGCATCTTATGCACAATATTACATATTTGTAATTAACAAGCAGGGGACCATGCAAAAAAATCAATTAATAATTTGACCAAAAATCTCTCCATTGAACTCAACTCATTGTGAAAATGTCTGAATTGTGAAAATGCTTTTATTTAGCTTTTTTTATTATAATTAAATATTTCCTTTTTATATTTAATTAAATATGTTATTTAATTATGCATCCTATTTTCAGCAACAGTTGATATTAATTGCTATTTTATTAGACCAGTAAAATTAAAGATTTTCTTCCAGTACCTGATGTAATTAAGGTCTCATAAATGTACAGATTTATCCATTTTCATTGTTTATTTATCAGATAGTGGTCAGGGGTTCATGTGTTTGGTGTTGTTGATGTTTCAGTACAGCAGAGGGGTTTGCAGGCTCTGATGTCTCTACAGGCTGGGAGACGTTCCTGCAGGCGCTCGGCTACTTCCTCAAGATGTTCTTTGGCTCGGCTGCTCTGGGCACGCTCACTGGACTCATCTCTGCTATTGTATCCTATATGTGTCTGGGCTTCAGCGGATTACCTGATGGTTCACGAGTTAATATGTTCTTAGATGGTTAAAAAGACCAAAAAATTATTTCAACTCGTCCTTTTTCTTTAAAACAGAAAAAAAAATCGAGGTTACAGTGAGACATTTACAATGAATGAGAATGTGGCCAATTTTTGTAGGGTTTAACCTCTTCATCTCTGGGGTATTTTTGGGCCTCCGCCTGCAATTTTTCACACTCAAATTTAAAAGTTAACCATTTCCACATACTGTGGAAATATGCCTGACTTATGTATTTGGAGACTTGAAGATTTTAAGTGTAAACATTTTCGCGACACGGCACCCTCTTTTGGACCCACCGGTGGGTCCACAGAGTTGAAGAGGTGGAAATGTGAAGCTTATAATTTTTTAAAAGCACTTACATTAAATCTTCTGTTAAAACTCATGTATTGTTTGAGCTGTAAAGTTGTTTAAATTGTCTTTTTTACAGTCATTTTAGGGTTTATGTCATAACTACTTCACGGCTTTGAAGTTTTAAAATTGGATATACCGGTAACTTTACTCAAAAAAGGTCAGTAAGCAATATTGTCACACTATAAACATATTAACACACATATTGTTGATGTCTTGTGGCATTACTTGTGAAACAGTGAGTATTTCAACGTTTATATATATATATATATATATATATATATATATATATATATATATATATATAAAAAATGATTGATACTATATAAATAGAAAATATAAGTTACCGTAAATGAAATCATAGATAACATATGTTTTTATATTATGTTTTTTGAAGAACTAAATCTTAACCTGTAATCCTGTGAGGCTATATTCTTAAACTAATATCTGAAGGCATTGAAGCACTTTGACTTGAGGAAGACTCCATCTCTAGAGTTTGGCATGATGATTATATTTGCCTACCTGCCATACGGCCTCGCTGAGGGCATCAAACTCTCTGGTTAGTTTCAAACCTAGATCCTGATGAGTTCCAACCTGTGATAAGTTTTACTGATAAAGTAACTTTCTGTTAGTATAAAAAACAATTATAATTCCATTTTTGTACATTCACCTACTTTTGACCCTTTCTTTCTTCGTTCTTTCATTACTTTCCAGCCTGACTAATTTTATATCATTTTATCGCTGTGGTTGAAAAATATGATGTTGTTTTGATTCTAAATGTAATGATTTTGTTTTTGTTTGGCATTATATTGTAAAAAAAAATTGAATAAAAATATTTTTTAATTTCTGTCTGTTTGTGTTGTAGGTATCATGGCGATTCTGTTCTCGGGTATCGTCATGTCTCATTACACTCACCATAACTTATCTCCAGTCACTCAAATCCTCATGCAGCAGACGCTTCGAACTGTCGCCTTCATGTGTGGTCAGTACATTTACAACATTCACAAATGCCTCCTGTTAACATACAGTTGAAGTCAGAAGTTTATATACACCTCAGCCAAATACATTTAAACTCAGTTTTTCACAATTCCTGACATTTAGATTTAGAAAAAATTCCCTGTCTTATGCCAGATATGATAACTACTTTATTTTAAGAAGTGAAATGTCAGAATAATATTAGAGAGAATTATTTATTTCAGCTTTTATATCTTTCATCACATTCCCAGTGGGTCAGAAGTTTACATACACTTTGTTAGTATTTGGTAGCATTGCTTTAAATTGTTTAACTTGGGTCAAACTTTTTGGGTAGCCTTCCACAAGCTTCTCACAATAAGTTGCTGGAATTTTGGCCCATTCCTCCAGACAGAACTGGTGTAACTGAATCAGGTTTGTGGGCCTCCTTGCTCATACACACTTTTTCGTGTTGAGGTCAGGACTTTGTGATGGCCACTCCATTACCTTGACTTTGTTATCCTTAAGCCGTTTTGCCACAGCTTTGGAGGTATGCTTGTGGTCATTGTCCATTTGAAAGACCCATTTGCGACCGAGTTTAACTTCCTGGCTGATGTCTTGAGATGTTGCTTCAATATAGCCACATAATTTTCCTTCCTCATGATTCCATCTATTTTGTGAAGTGCACCAGTCCCTCCTGCAGCAAAGCACCCCCACAGCATGATGCTGCCACCCCCATGCGTCTCGGTTGGGATGGTGTTCTTCAGCTTGCAAGCCTCGCCCTTTTCCCTCCAAACATAACGATGGTCATTATGGCAAAAAGTTCGTTTTTTGTTTCATTAGACCAGCGGACGTTTCTCCAAAAAGTAAGATCTTTGTCCCCATGTGCACTTGGAAACTGTAATATGGGTTTTTTATGGCAGTTTTCAAGCTGTGGCTTCTTTCTTGCTGAGCCGATAAAGGACTTGTTTTACTGGTTATAGATACTTGTCTACCTGTTTCCTCCAACATCTTCACAAGGCCCTTGGCTGTTTGCACCAAAATACATTAATCTCTAGGAGACAGAATACATCACCTTCCTGAGCGGTATGATGGCTGCGTGGTCCCATGGTGTTTATACTTGTGTACTATTGTTTGTACAGATGAACGTGCTACCTTCAGTAATTTGGAAATTGCTCCCAAGGATGAACCAGACTTGTAGAGATCCACAAATTTTTGGCTGATTTATTTAGATTTTCCCATGATGTCAAGCAAAGAGGCACTGAGTTTGAAGGTAGGCCTTAAAATACATACACAGGTGTACCTCCAATTCAGTACACCTCCTGTCAGAAGCTAATTGGCTGATTGCCTAAAGGCTTGACATAATTTTATGGAATTTTCCAAGCTGCTTAAAGGCACAGTTAACATTGTGTATGTAAACTTCTGACTCACTGGAATTGTGATATAGTCAATTAAAAGTAAAACAATCTGTCTTTAAACAATTGTTGGAAAAATGACTTGTGTCATGCACAAAGTAGATGTCCTAAATTACTTTCCAAAACTATAGTTTGCTAATTTGAAATCTGTGGAGTGGTTAAAATATGTGTTTTAATGACTTCAACCTAAGTGTATGTAAACTTCTGTATAATAGCATTACTTTTCATGCATTGTTGAATATTTAATGCTTTTGTTTTGGATTAAACAGAAACCTGTGTGTTTGCTTTCCTGGGTCTGTCCATCTTCAGTTTCCCTCATAAGTTTGAGCTGTCCTTTGTCATCTGGTGTATAGTAAGTAAAATCATTTTATGATATCTAGTGCTTGTTATCTTCTGTTTAGTTTAGTGTGTCTCTGGCTCCAGAGCACTACTGACCAGTCAGACTGCAGATCTCATGTAGGCACACTTTGGAGTGTCTTCCTAAAGTCTGGTCCATTTTGCAGCTTACGCCAATCAGACAAAACATTATGATCTCTCACAGGTGAAGCGAATAATGTTGATCATCTCCTAACAAGGCCACGTGTCAGTGTCTGGGTAGATTAGATGATATGCAAACAATCACTTCTTGTAGTCAATCTGTTGAATGCAGGAGAAATGGGCAGGAGTAAACACCTGAGTGACTTTGTCAAGAGCCAAATTATAATTGGTCAGATGACTGGGTCAGAGCATCTCTGAAGCTGCAAGACTTGTGGGGTGCTCCCATTCAGCAGTGGTGAGTACCTAATGACAGCGGTCCGAGGTGGGACAAACCATAAACCAGCGACAGGGTGTTGGATGCCCAAGGCTCGTCGAAACGTGAGGGCAGTGAAGGCTATCCCATCTGCTCTGAACCAAATTTTAATGATGGTTATGGGAGGAATGTGTCACAACACCCAGTGCATCGCACCCTGCTGTGTATGGGGCTGCGTATGGGTCAATAATGACCCCTGTCCACCGTTGAAAGTGCCTACAATGGACATGCGAGCGTCAGAATTTTACCTTGGTGCAGTGGAAGAAGGTCGCCTGGTCTGATGAGTCCATTTACCTAGGGAAGTGATGGTACCAGAATGCACCGTGGGAAGACAACAAGCCTGTGGAGGCAGTGTGATGCTCTGGGCAATGATCTGCTGGGAAAACCTGGGTGCGGCCATTCATGTGGACGTCAATTTGACGTGTCACCTACCTAAACGTTGTTGCAGACCAGGTACACCCCTTCATGGCAATAGTATTCCCTGATGGCAGTGGCCTCTTTCAGCAGAATAATGCACCCTGTCACACAGCACACATTGTTCAAGAATGGTTTGAGCAACATGAAGAAGAGTTCAAGGTGTTGCCCTGGCCTCCAAATTTCCCAGATGTCAATCTGATTGAGCATCTGTGGGATGTGCTGGACCAACAAGTCCGATTCACGGTGGATTCACCTCACAACTTACAGGACTTGAAGGATCTGCTGCTAATGTCTTGGTGCCAGATACCACAGGACACTTTCAGGGGTCTTATGGAGTCCATGCCTTGGCAGGTTGCTGTTTTGGCGGCACGTGGAGGACCAACAGCATATTAGGCAGGTGGTCATAATGTTTTGACTCATATGTGAATTCTGGTAAGTAAAGTATTGACAAAATCAAACATTTCAGCTATGGGAACTTTCTGAAATTTGACATTGAAATAACCCTAATTTAAATTATGGCATGACTGTCTTCGTGAAGTACACCAAGAAAAAAAAAAGAAAAAAAGATCGAGGAAATTGTGTGTCTATATATAATTTCTAGCTGGTATTAAATGTTATCAATTTGTCAATGAACAACTAAATGTCAAATATACATTATGTAATATATCCAGTCTTTTTCAAGCATTAATTATGCAGACTTGTCTTACATCATTATCAGAGTTTGACTGCACACACAGCTTCTGAAGAAGTGTATTGTCATCATCTTAGGTTCTGGTTCTTCTTGGTCGCGCTGTGAATATTTTTCCTATCTCCTTCATGCTCAACTTCTTCAGAGATCATAAAATCACCCCCAAAATGATGTTCATCATGTGGTTTAGTGGTAAGAAGACATTAATATGTTCATTTCCATAAGTCAAATTTAATATGCTATACATGTGAACATTTAAAAAAGGATAAAGGGTTTGAAGTGAGTTAGGGCTGTCAACAGGGCTGAGATACTAAATTCAAACTTTTCACTGTAATAATACAGGAATTCGAATTATATTCGAAATTCACGACATTATTTCAGCTGGGGGAAGAATCTACAAGAAACTGATCTTTAAATTGATGTTGTCAATAAGCACTGTGTTATAGTGATTGTTTATTGCAAAGAACATATCTGCCTGTTAACAAATGTGCTTAAAATGATAAAGTCAAAAGATTTAGCCAGTTCTTATGCTTAAATATTAAAGCAGTTAAAAAATAAAACTAGATGCTTCTTGCGGAAGAACATTGTTTTGGTTGTGCTTCGGCTCTGCTCCTCTGTGTGGATGAATGTGGTTCGAGGCACCAGTGTGGACATGAATACAGGACATATTATCAGAGTGAATGGACAAATAAATAATGAAAGAAAGGAAAAGATGGATATCTAAAAACATCTCATCTGAGCAGATAAGTGCCATATAAGTGCTGTTGTTTTGACTTATTTGAAACATTGATGTTTTGAAATAAATGACATTACAAAAGTTAGGTAACATTTTTAACATTATACATAATGATTGATAGACTGATAAGGTCAAACATTGTAAAGTTTTAATAACTACAGGATATTCTGGCAAAATAGACCATGGTAGTAACTAAAACTAAAAAAAGTTACATAGTGTAGCTTTAAGTAAAATTTGAAAACGAGAAAAGAAATGATTCAATAGTTGGTTCTATTTTAATTTAGTGTTGCACAGTAGCCTATACCGGTGCCATAATACCACAAACTCTAGCTTTAGAATACCGGTGTCTTTTATTAAATAATGTTTAATCAAGTGCCTATAGTTTATGAAGCGAGACGCTGATAAGAGAACAAGGCATAGACAATACTCAACCGCCAAAGACCTCCACCTAAGGGGCCGTTCACTCTGAACACATCCGTCTTTTTCTATGCAAGCATGCACTAGACAGAGGTCTTTCACTATTGCATCGTGTCTCGCTGTTTTTCAGCATCTCGTGCAGTAACTATCCCTATTTTTTAGATGCTGGGTCAGTTTAAAAAGGAAATTCAACCTTTTACAATGCATCTCGAGACACCTGCAGTTCATTTATTGTTGCACTGCCCTGTTTTACCCCAAGAATGAAAGTTGGCAAACATCTAAAATTTTCATTTTAACATTCAAATGGGCCTTTTATTTTAAATTTGATGAATATTCTAATTTCAAATTCTAATTTAACAGCCCTAAAGTGAGTTATGTTTTAGTCATGTTTATTACCACATCTTGATAATTTAATGCCAACCCATAGAACAAAAAGCATAATAACAAATAATTTGCAAAATATGTTCTCCGATGATTAAGTATTATACATCATCATCATAATAGAGGAGGATCTTTTCAGTGACAGCTAGATTAATCTTCTAGTCCACTCAGAGGCCGAGATATTCAATAGATCAATGGGGACAAAATAGATTGAATGTCTATGGGATGAACACATGGCAAATGATCAGCTGCATTAGAGCACCACCTGCATTTCAGATCTGTATATTGTGATGGAAGGTGATAGAGGAAAATTCAGGTTTCCTAGTACTTGCTAACATTTAGTGGAATGAACTAACACTTTTTGCAGAGACAGTGCAAACAGCCTGAATCACAGGCTTTCAAAAACAGGATAACATTTTTTTTTAGGTGTTTTCTGTAAAATAAGACCAATATTTAGCAATTAGTCCACAGTATGTGTGTACGGTGAGCTTTTAAATTTGGATGTGAAAAATGCAGGTGGCAGCCAGAATCAGTAGTTCTTTTGTGAGTAAATTGTATTGGAGTTCAATAACGTTGGCATTAATGTCTCAAATGTTGCCTGACATTCTGTCAATGTTTCAGTCTCGTCTATTTTCAATATTTTTAATGCTGGTGTGTTCAGGTTTGCGTGGTGCGATCCCATATGCTCTGAGTCTTCATTTGGGTCTGGAACCCATCGAGAAGAGGCAGCTCATCGGCACCACCACAATAGTCATCGT
This sequence comes from Xyrauchen texanus, assembly GCF_025860055.1. NCBI lineage: Eukaryota > Metazoa > Chordata > Actinopteri > Cypriniformes > Catostomidae > Xyrauchen > Xyrauchen texanus. The sequence continues at coordinate 40,158,549 of NC_068300.1, read as the reverse complement.
ACTGTTTACCATCCTGCTTATGGGGGGCGGAACCATGCCTCTCATCCGCATCATGGACATTGAGGAGAGCCAGTCACGACGCAAGAACAAGAAAGACGTCAACCTGAGCAAAACTGAGAAGATGGTGTGACAACTTTTATTTGTATCATTGTTACTGTTTTCATTTCATTAAATAAGTGTACTTCTTATCCCTCTCTCCACTTGTGATTGGATCACCTGAGATGTTCATACCTGGTGTAAATGTCTTTGTGGGTCTTTGTCTTCTCAGGGTCACACTAATCACAATATGTTTCTCTCTCTCTCTCTCTCTCTCTCTCTCTCTCTCTCTCTCTCTCTCTCTCTCTCTCTCTCTCTGTCTCAAAGGGTAACACCATTGAGTCAGAGCATTTGTCTGAGCTGACAGAGGAAGAATACGAAGCTCAAATTTTTCAGAGGCAGGATCTGAAGGGCTTCCTGTGGCTGGATGCCAAATATCTGAACCCTTTCTTTACTCGCAGACTCACACAGGAGGTAAGATGGATGTTCATAATGTTTTTATAATGTCATTCAGACATTCTTAATCTGAGAGTATTTCACTGAAATATTATTCATCGTTTCAGCTTAAATTGTTAAAGCTCTTTCTCCTATCCCAACTTAATTTGCCGGGACAAGTAGACATTTGTAGGTTAATTTCCGAAAAGGGATAAATATTCTGACTCTGCTATCAAAACACTGATCTGTTTGTTTAAGGATCCCGACACTTTGGCTCAACCATTGACCTGAGTTTTTTTGGTGGGACTATCTGATTGATCTACCAATGACAGATAGCGGGAGTTTCAGGCAGCCTATTAGAGCATTTCACACTCTACTTAACCCTGGGTTTTTATCTTTTTAAACCCTTTTAACTGGGTAGAGCAACGTTTCACACTTGTAATTTTGAAAGGGGGTTAGCACTAGGGGTTTGAGCACTTTTGCCTGTTTTTTGTACTTGCAGTATGTTTCAGGTGATGAAAGATAAGCAGAGCATATTTCCACTGATTACAAGTTATTAACAGTTATTAGTCAGGGACGCAAACTCCTCACCTTGTACCATTTTGAAACCAAAATTGGTCACTTTTTGTGATTTATGCATCACAGATGGGGGGGGGGGGGTATGTGATTGATTATAGAAGTGGTCAATCACATGCTTGGCAGATCACTTGATTGATTACAGCTAATCTCATTCTCGGCTTGTAAAATCACCTCTTCGTGATGCATTCTGCAATGCTTGTCATGTAGGGCAAAGCAGCTTTTGACGCTGGCATTGAGCGAGTGTTGACGGCCCGTCCCAAGTCATGTGAAAGGCGCTTGATGAAAGGACATTATTGAAACATATTTTTTCTTTACAGAGAAGATAAAAATTAGGACAAAACAAAAGCAGACACACACACACACACACAAACAAAAACGAAGATACATACATTTAACTAACATTACAATCACAAAAGACAATATTCAAGTCCCTCAATGTACATTCAGTCTAGGAGAGCTTCAGTCTAACCGTATTAAATCGTGGAACCCTGTATCTCCAGTTTGATGGTAACAATATGAATTCAATGTTCAGGACATGATTAGGATCAGAGACAATATTTTTGACCAGCCTTAACAAGTTACTATGATAGATTGTTTCATTGAGTTTCTCAAGGGGTTGGCCTACAATCTTTGAGCAAATTATTTTTTGGTGGAACAGATTTGACTTTAAAGTAGTGGACAAACACTTGTATCATGTAGTTTTACAAAAAGTAAAAAACAGAAGAAGCATTTGTCAACTTGCCCCAAAAGACCTAAGGTGGCAGAGAAAATTAATTCTTTGCTTTGTCCTTTTGCAGACAATTTCAATGTGTTTTTTCCAGGATAACAAATCATTACACAGAAGTATTTATATGAAAATACCTGCTTGATTTTTTCAATATGGATAACAATAGGAACATTTTCTTTGTGTTAATCTCAATAGTATTGTTATCTCTCAACTTGACCACTTTGTTCCCTAAATTACTTAACCGGGATATTAGAAATGTATCATCTGAATTCTTTAGAATGTATTGAATTGTTATATCTGTACGACAGTCGTCGGTATAAAAAGTGAAAAGCGTGGATGAACTCAAGCAGCCCCGGTGGGCCGCAAGATTGGTCGTGATGGCAGATGAAAGAGTTTTGTTCAACTTTACAATCTGAACTCTGTTAGTGAGAAAAGAGGCATACCAATTAATCAAATAGGGATTCAGGTCCCACTGTACCATTTTTGACACCAAAATGTCTGCTTGTATTGTGTTGAAAACCCCCAGCCCTTGGACCACCTCAAACTTAAAAAGCTGTAACACCAGATACCAATGAGTGATCCACACGTTAGTATCCTTCATGCGGTGGAGCCACTGGAGCGGGCGTGATCTGAACAGATGGTGAAGGCACGCCCCAACATGAGTGAGGATGGTCCAATTGATGGCCAAGCATTCCTTCTCAACAGTGCTATACTTAGTCTCTCTTAAAGAGAGCTTATGACTAATGTATAGCACGGGCCGTTCCTTCCCCTACACCACCTGCGAGAGCAACGCCCCAACCCGTGGTCCAATGCATCTGTCTGTAAAATAAAAGGGAGAGAGAAGTAAGGTGTACTGTATGTAAAAGCGGCCCACCACAAAGTACAGCTATCACCTGCATAAATGCCTGTTCACACTGTTCCGTCCACTGGACCGGATCTGGTGCTGCCTTTTTAGATAGATCAGTCAGTGAGCTGGTGAGGGCTGAATAATTAGGGACAAACCTACAGTAGTTGCCAGCTTGCCCCAGTAACTGTCTTACCTTTTTGGTCTTCGGTCTCGAGCAGGCTTGAATCGATCTGGTTTTATCAATTTGGGGCCGCACCTTCCCGTGGCCCAAGTGGAAGCCCAGAAAGTAGTAGGGAAGCACCGATCCGATACCTTGCTCGGTATCGGCTCCGATACTGAAGTTATTAGATAGAATGTGTATGGGTTCGACGAGCAAGATCCAAAACAATAGTCATGTTCGTTACTGTCAAGCTCCAAAAATGACATAAAAGAACCATAAAAGCAGTTCATATGACTTGTGCATTATATTCAAATCCACTTGAAGACGTGCGATCGCTCTGTGAATCACAAAAGGCTGTTTAATAAGTAAAAATATAGTATGCACAGCGGCAACTCGTTAGTGAATGGTGCTGTTGACACAAACTCACACACAGGGTGGTGATGCACTCGCTGCTATTTTTAGCCTTCACAGTGGTGCACAATATTTGAGTGCTACTCAAGAACAGCATCTCAGATGTAGATATAAAATACATTAATAAAAATATAAAATTCACTTATAAAATGCATTTAGAATGGCACCGGATTTGCATATTACCAGAATTTGAATAAGAAGTGAATTAAACTACTGTAAACTTGTCTACAAACAGACACATAAAGGATTTCCTGGAGAGTTCAGTATGTCAAAATAAAAGTGTGAGGGTTTAAAAAGTGCACAATTTAAATATATTACTGTTGTATTTAAAATTAAAATTTGTAAAAAAAAAAAAAAAAGGCAAAATAAAACACTGGTTTCTTTTCTACTGAAGACTGGAATTACTGGTAATTTTGCTGCTACATTATCCAGTATACTAGTTAATAATAAAGTGTTTCTGAATAAGCAATACATTTATATTGAAATAACGTGCAGTTAGAGGTTTGTGTTTCTTTACATATTAAAGAGTACTCCCAATTAGTTCCACACAATAATGTAAAGATATTCTAAACTGATTAACAACACTGGTATTGGATCGGTACCGGCCGATACTGAGATGTCCGATATCGGAAGAGAAAAAGCGGTATCGGCGCATGCCTAGAAAGTAGTGCCTTGATCCTTGAGGATTTCTTTCGGAATCCCCAATCGGGAGATAATTTTGAAGAGTGCCTCCGCAACACTATGTGCTGAGATGTTGCACAGAGACACTGCTTCCAGGTATCGCGTTGTGTAATCCAGCAGAACTAACTCAAAGCAATGGCCCCATGCAGTACTTTCTAATGGTCCATACCAATTCTTTCGAAGGGGACCTCGATCGATGGAAGTGGGCGCAATGGAAGGCAGCCGGGGGATTCACCAGCTGACATTCACAGCATGTCGCACACCACCTGCGGACATCCCCATGTGTGCTCAGCCAATAGAACGGGCTATGAAATGGTTTACTGTTTTTTCTCGTCTTAAGTGACCTGCCATCGGATTATGAATTGCTATTCCAGACGGCTTTTCGGTATCAACAATTGGTTTGTATCCTCTTTTATCTGAGGATCCTGCATCACTCAATAAACCTATCTTTAATAACTGAAAAATATGGATATGCGAGTGCAACTTCTGACCGGAGGCGTTGACCATCGATCGCTTTCACTTGATCAAAGGCGTGCCTAAGGATCTCGTCTCGTGACTGCTCTAGAGGGAAATTCCCAGCAGGGAATCCATGGATGTCTCTGCTTCCCCCTCCCTTATGTCATCCTGACGTGGAGCTGATGTGGATAGGCCTGGCTCTGGCTCTGCCTCCCCAGCCAGCGAGTCACACATCACACACTGATACTCTTTGTCGCAGGACCCATCCACACACGTTCCCCTCAATAAAGTAGTAAATGCTGGCCAATTAATTCCCAAAATGAGTGGATGTTTGAGGCGGGAATTAACCGCAGACTCTACACTATGTTTTTGTCCCAGAAATTGAATAGTGACTGTCACTACAGGGTAAATCCTGTGCACACATCTCACCTTCACCCTCCGCCCCATGCCCAAAGCCTCATCTTAAACTAAACATTGGTGAAAAGTGGTTTGATTTTTTTAGTAACCTGTAACTTTTGAACTGTATGTTCTAAAGTCATGGGGTTGGTGTCTGGATTCCTTAAGTCATGCGTATTTCAACGATACCAGTTTTTCTCATATCGGCCGTACTTCTTCTCCACCATATTGATATTTATTAAAAAATGATATCTTTTTAAAATGCATTGTCAGATTTCAAAGACAATTGGTATGCATAATCGACATCATGTCCTGATGACACTTGAGCAGTTTGAAGACAGTGTCACCTATAGTTCAAAAGACAACCCACACTCGTGTGCTGACTCTAATCTCAGAAAGTCTCTTTGCCACTCAATGGGGATGTCAGCTGAGTGGCTCAGTGTGTTAAAGCCCTGATTTGTGGGTTTGATTCCCAGGTGGACCAGTGTTAGAGTTGATGTTTTATTGTACTGGAGATCTTTGTATTGTTTACTGAATTGTTGCAGGGCTTATTATAGATCATTTCTGTTTGCAGCTATACTTCTTGTTCTTCTTTGTCTTAGTGTTGTTCTGATATAAATGGGATTGATATCATTTGAAAGGTTTAAGAAGTTCAGAGAGAGCATCACCTGTAGTTCAAAAGAATATGATCTGTTTTGCATTGTAATTTGCATGGTTTTTGCATCATAATACATGCAATGATAGCATAGCATGCTCATCGGTAAGCATGCTAACTGTTGGGTTTTCTGTCTTTTAAGGCTATTTGATCATGAGGCCATCCATAGAACACCATTATCTTAGCCAATGCATTTGTAAGGATATCTGATCATATGTTATAGGTAGACAACATTAGCTTAGCATGCTAATCAGTTAACATTCTAAACAGCACATTTGGTAGGCTTAGGCTTAGCATGCTAATCAGTCAACATTGCTTTATTTTGCCCGTAACTTTTAAACCTTGTGTCTTAAAATCATGGGGTTGGTGTCTGTGGATTTCTTAGGTCATCCGGATTTCAACGATACCTGTTTTTCCCATATTGGCCATACTGCATCTCCACCATATTGACTTTTATTTTATTTTATTTCTTTGTGATTTTTCTCCCCTTTTCTCCCTAATAAGCAATGCCCAATTCCCAATGCACTCTAAGTCCTCGTGGTGGCGTAGTGACTCCGGGTGGCAGAGGACAAACCTAATTTGCCCCCGTGTCTGAGACTGTCAATCCACCCATCTTATCAAATGGCTTTTTGAGCGTGTTACCACATTTTGGTACAACTATTGGGTTTTATAGGACTATTTGATCAAAATGCTATCTGTAGGGCAACATAAGCTTAGCATGCTAATCAGTTAGCATGCTAACCAACACATTTGTAAGGCTATTTGATCAAATGCTATCCATAGGCAACATTAGTTTAACATGCTAATCAGCTAGCATGCTAACCAACACATTTGTAAGGCTGTTTGATCAAATGCTATCCATAGGCAACATTAGTTTAACATGCTAATCAGCTAGCATGCTAATTAGTTAAATACATCATGACCAGTCTGTTCTTTCTTTCTGCTGTGTTTGATATCAGCCATATCAGCACTCCACCCTTTTGAATACTTCTTACATTTAAAACATGCTGACTCTCACCTTGGTATATCTATTCAGCACCTGTAAAACCTGTAGCAATGTGGCACAGTGGTCAGTGCGCCAAGCCTTTGTCCTCTGGAGATCAAAAGATTGACAGTTCAAGACCAGCTTGGGGCAACATGCAAAATTTTTAGTATTTGCAAAATACATTAGTCTGTTCTTTCTCAGCCATATTTGCTCTCCACCATTTTGAAAACCTGCTGTCTCTAAGCTTGGTATGTTTCATCAGTACCTGTGGTCCAGCAGTAAGGTGCACCGTACCTGTGTTCTTTGGAGATGGAAAGGTTACTGGTTTGAGACCAGTGTGGACAAATTGCAATATTTTAAGTAATTGCAAAATGTTTTTGCAATTACTATCAGCCATATCAGCACATAATTTATAGTATTTACACCTACCATAAAGCCTCTTGGTAGATTTAAATCATGAACAACTCAAAATTATTAAATGACTCACTCATATCACATAAGATGCTCATTTAGCCACTTAGTGGCATGCCTAGAAGTGGACACTGAGTTAATCAGTAAATTAAACTGAACACATTTGTTAAACAGAAGTAAGCCCTTTATACCCTTTGTTTTTGCAGCTAATTCTGCACAATTGTGCAGTTCATTTGCAATACTTTAATCATTAAAATAGCTGGAATTGGTGCTTTAGCTTAAAAAAAAATATCCCCAGAAAACATTGTTGTGGACCAGTGATTTCACCCCTCATGAGTTTGCATCCCTGATTAGTGCATGTTGTGTGACCGTTGATAGCTTCATTCATCCACTGAATAGCCACGTTTCCACTATCGGGCCAAATGAGGGCATTCTGGTGTGTGCTAGGGCCAGTTGTGTTACTACTGTCACTTCTGAGGTTTCATCGTGCCACCTCAGGGCTTTATCGGAGTGAGTGGCCTTTGGTCTGCTGATTATCCTTGGGCCAAACAAGGCCAACCTGGGATTTAGATGGGGTCAAGTTTAAAGGTGCAGTTTCATTGAACTTGCCAGATTGTGTACAGCGCACAATGGAACAGGTTTGGGTACAGTACAAATCCGTTAAAATGCACAATGGAAAGAGCGGTGCCCAAATACATTTTCCATGGTCCGTGAACATAGATGGTGTGCTTGGACATCGTTCCACTGTTAGTGAAGAGACCATTCGGGACACCATGGCAGTTACAGTTGGTGAGTTGTCAATGCTAACTTGTCTTGCAAGCTAGCTAATGTTTACAAATGTTATAAACTCAATATTCAAGATAACATGATACCTCAGCTTGAGCTTCCCTCCTGCTCATGAAATGTGTGGCGTGTGTGACGTTGGCACCAAGGGGGTTAAGGGTGAATTTTAGGGCAAATCTGTGGTGCTTTTGGCCTGATGGTAGGAATGCAGATCGATTTTGGTCTCACGGCTCAGGTCCGATGCTATTGGCCCCGGCTGGCCAGTTGTTAGCCCTGCCCTTGCTGGCCTGATAATGGAAAAGCGCCTATTGTTGTCGACCTGGTAAAAATGCAAATAAGAACATTAGCCTAGGGTTTACAAATGTAGTGTGGAACCTTGAAACCTAGGATTAATTACAAAAACAAAGTATGAACAGTGTGAAACATTAAACAAGATGACCCAAGATTTATTTTACCCAGGGTTAAGAATTACACTGGGTTAACAATTTCAAGTGTGGTCATTACTACAAAGGGTATTTTTAAGAGATTTGTTGCAACTGGTAGCAGAATAGCTGACATGAGGATGGCCTCTTTTGACTTGGGTGTGTAATTAATCATCCACAACACCCTAGTAACAACTCAGAACTACTAGAATGGCATTAAAATCGGGCACTTATACAACCACTTAGCAACTTCCTGGCAACCACTCAGAACACCCTGGCAACTACATAATAGCACACTACATAGCAACACACAAAAAACCCCTTAGAACACATTGCAACCACCTACCTACAACATAGCTACACCCTAGTAACCACCAAGAACACCCTACAGACTACATAGCAACATACTAAAAAACAATCAGAACACATTAGCAACTGTACAGCAATGGCCTCACAATTACATAGCAACATGTTAAAATCCACTCATAACACCCTAGCAAGTACATATCAACACACTACAGACCCCTTTGAACACATTAGCAACCGCATGACAATTACCTAGTAACTACATGGCAACACACTAAAAACCCCTTAAAACACATTAACAAATCCACAACACCCTAGCAACTACTGTACATAGCAACATACTAGTAACCACCCAGATCACCCTATAAAGTACATAGCAGCACACTAATAAACTTCTCAGGAAACATTAGCAACCTCATAGCAATACCCTGGCAACCACCCAGCACACCCTAGCAACTGCATAGTAATGTGTTATAAACCACTCAAAATACCCCAGCCAGAGCACCCTAGCATCTATGTAGCAACACCCTAGTAACCACCCAGAATACCCTAGAAAATGTAGAACAATATACTAAAAAACTATTGATTAGCAATTTAACTGTTGAAGGGTTAATTTGTTTTTAGTACCATTAGACAAACTATAATGAAAGAAAAAAAAATGTAGCTTGTTTTTTTTTTATACGGTGAGGGGAAAAAAGTATTTGATCCCCTGCTAATATAATAATATAATATATAATATTATATTATATTATATATTATATATATATATTATAATATAATATAATAATGCATTTGCCCACTGACAAACAAATGATCAGTCTATAATTTCCCTCATTAAAATGCTATTCAATTTATAAAATTTTTGACATGCGTTTTTCTGGATTTTGTTGTTGTTATTCTGCCACTCACAGTTCAAATTAACCTACCATTAAAATTATAGACTGATCATTTCTTTGTAAATAATTTTTGATACATAAGGCTCATTATCTTCCTGAGGCCCAGCAATTCATTTTTGAAAATCAATTAGTTTGTTTCAGTATTTCTTAGCCCATTCATGCTACAGTGGTAAATCTTGGGGTATTATTGGAGGACTGCCTTGGGTTTTCAGAGATACTAAATATTTGAGAGTTTGTCCATGACAACTTCCTCTCCTTGGGCTATAATTGTGGATCTAAATATATTAGCACATCATATACAATATAAATAAAAAGTTTATTTTTTAAATATTTTTTTTAATCACTTGTATTTTATGCACCAAACACTATATTGACATTTAAAAAAGGACATTAAACTTATAAAACTATTTTCCCTGGGTCTCAGGAACTTATGGTTAGATGATATCATAATAGCTTGTAATGTAAAATAATGAGAGCTTTATAATGACAGAGCTGGCTGCATATATAAAAATACACAGAAATATTAGTTCACATTTTATATCTTATAAAAAGTATGTCAGCTCTGTTTTTTTTTTTTTTTTTTTTGGTTGGCATGATTGGTGATTTTGAGATATACCTCAAAAGCCTGTTGTATCAAGGATTTCAACTTGCTTTTTCAATAAAATAATATACAACATTTTAACCAAGCACAAGTTGCTTCTATTCAGCAAATACTCATTTTAAAATATCGGTAACAATATAATAATTACTGTAACTTTTACTTTCTTTAAATCAGCAAAGATTTCAATTAAATAGTGCATGCAATACAAAACCTTAAAAAAAATAATTCCATCAAGAAATGCCCAGAAACATCCACAGGTGGCAGTAGACATTTAGTTCATTGCAGACAACAGGATTTTCAGTGATGATTATGCTAATTATGCACAAGCTTTAGAAAATAGTGTATCGAATTTGAGAGAGGCAATGTTTTTAGGGTTAAAAGCCACTCAAAATACCATAGAAACCAGCCAGAGCACGCTAGCAGCAACATAGCAACACAATAAAAACAGTCCAGCAACACCCTAGCAGCATGTTAAAAACTTGTCAAAACATCTTAGCAACCACATAGCAACACTCTGGAAACCAACTACATCACCGTAGCATTGTGGCAGCGACTTTAGCATGGACAAACAACACCATCAAAATCTAGTTTCAGTTACAGTTACAAACAGTGCTCCAACTGACTTACTTTGGGTTACAAGTAATTTCAATTATGTGAACAGTTAAAACTTGAAATTGTGGCAATAATCTATCAATTTTCCTCTGTAAGGACCTGCGGCATGGGCGGATCCAGATGAAGACTCTCACTAATAAATGGTATGAGGAGGTGCGTCAGGGGCCGTCTGGTTCTGAGGATGATGACGATGAAACAGAACTGCTCTAAGACTCCTGTAAAAGGCTGGACAGAGAGAGATGTGGCCGAGTCAGAACTCAAATAAGCTGTTCAATTAGCATGTAGCATAAAATATATGAATCACATGGTGATGCAGCCCTTTACTTTCACACAACACTCCACCACTGGAACAAAATACTGTGGTGCTGCTACATGAAAAGGAGAAGAAAATGTGGTCGAAGAATCACTTTGGTGATGTTTCGGGTTGCACTATGGGGAAACGTAGTGAGGATACAGAATAAGAAGTAGAAGAGAATTTGAGAAAAACATGCAAAAAATAATAGCAATATTGGACACTTTTCTGTATTTTTTTTTTTTTTAAACAAGTTGAAAAATCTGAAAGGAAAAGTTCACTGAAAATGAAAGCTATCACATGATTATTATAAAGAATATAAAAAAATAATAGCATTGAGGTTTGGAACTATACGAGGAGTAAATAATGACAGCATTTTCATTTTGGGGTGAACTAATTTAGTCATACAACTTTTCTATCTGTCTTTGTTGGGTTTTGTTTTTCGTACAGGGAAATTACACCAATGAATGTTTTTTATGTTTGGCATTGTTTAACAAATGCACCCTTTTTTTCTTTTTATGATGTATTTATTTGTTGTGTTGTCTTTATAAATGGGAACTTTGTCACTGCAAACTTGATGAGTTTATAAATAGTTGTAATGGTGTGATTGAAGGAATGTATTTCTGCATAATAAACAGATTATGAGCCACATGCACAAAACTGCAATGAGGATGTGGTGTAAAACACAAATGTGAATAAATTGATTTTGTGCCATGTATTATCATGTCATATTTAAACATTTTGTGATTTGAAAGATTTAAATATAATTTCCAAAATCTCAAGCTGGAATTAAAAATTGTGTGATGTCATTACAATAGTTTTCCAAATATAATTTATAAAAAATATTTGGAATTAAGTCTTCAGGTGTTAAATGATCTTATTAACTTAATGTTACTGCTTTTTATACACTGCATTCATAACATATTCAGACCCCTTCATTTTTTTCATATTTTGTTTTGTTCCAGCCTTATGCAAAAAAAGATTTAATAATTTTTTACAATCCATACCCCATAAAGCAAAAAAAAGATTTTTGATAACTTTGCAAATGTATTAAAAAGAAAGAAAAAAAAAAAAGAAATATCACATGGACATAAGTATTCAGACCCATAGCAAACCATGACACTTGAAATTTAGCTCAGGTACATCACATTTATCTGGTTCATCTTTGAGATGTTTCTACACTTTGATTGGAGACCAAATTCAAGTAAGTGGACATGATTTGGAAAGGCACATACCTGTCTATATAAGGTCTCACAGCTGAAAATGCATGTCAGAGCAAAAACTAAGCCATGAGGTCAAAGGAACTGCCTGCAGAGCTCAGAGACAGGATGTCAAGGCACAGATCTGGGGAAGGCTACAAAACAATTCCATACTTCTTAAATTGAAGACGTTTGGAACAACCAGAACTCTTCCTAGAGCTGGCCTCCCTGCCAAACTGAGCAATCGGGGGAGAAGTCTTTGGTAAGAGATGTGACCAAGAACCCAATGGTCACTCTGGTTGAGCTTCAGAGATCATGTGTGGAGATGGGAGAAACTTCCAGAAAGGACAACCATCACTGCAACACTCCACTGATCTGAGCTTTATGACAAAGTGGCCAGACAGAAGCCACTCCTCAGTGCAAGACATGATAAATGAACAGGTAAACATGTTTGTTTTTGCTATATTTGGTCAAATGCTGATCTTCAATTTTATGAAGACACAAAATTTTTTTTCAAGAAGATTATATCTCACACTGTGCTCCAAAGCACAACATATCCATTTGTAATTCATGTCCTTTTAACTGTATGGTCTTCAGTAATTTTTAAACATTCATAAATTCTGTATTATTTTTTGTGCATACTTATAAACTTTTCTTTGTGCATTTCGCCTCTTTCACTCCTTGTTGATCATGATTGACTCACATGCCGAACTGAATGAACATGCCTCCTCGTTTATTCGTTCAGCAGATCTTCGCTCACCAACGAGATCACCGAGACATTAATTTAGTTTGCGAACGAGTTTACTAGTTCATTCAGTCCGTTCAGGAACGAGATGTCTCGTCTCATCTCATTCAGACTCCAATGACCAGCTCAACTGGTTCAGTAAAGGGGTGTATTCGTTTAGCAAGTGAAACCAAAGATATGCTGCCTCACAGCCTGCACTCGAATGCTGATGGCTCATGCCATAGTCAGTCTTTACAGGCATGAAAAGCAGTAAAGCTCATTGGCTTCAAAAGGGAGAGACATCAATGAACAAGAAATAACACTTAGTGTATGGAGGTGAACAAGAAGGATATGTTTAAAAAGGCCAAATCATTCACGAACAAAACATCACTAATATAAAAGAACACTTACAGAAAGTCAAATACAACATAGAACATGGGTGTCAGGACATAGAAAGTCAATGTAATTTTGTCAACAAGCACACAATGTGGCTGACACCTCAAATTAATGTGTAGAAATAACTTCTCTCAGGAATTCCAACAATTCGGACATTATTCTGCTGGTTACGAATCTCCAAATCGTCCAGCTTCTCCCAAACACGCTCCAAATCCGCCATGGTCACTAGCGGAAAAGCAACTAATTCCCTCTCAGATGACTCCAAATAATCGATCCATTTCTCGTCATTCCCCACTCTTGTAACCATCTCAGTGAATTTCGTCTCCATGGCCGTGATTGATCAATGTATTGCAGCAAGATTCTCCAAGTCAACAATGACCTTCGTCAGCATTGCAGTTATGTTGAGCAATTCTCGACGAATCTCTTTCACCTCTCTGTCGAGTCCCTGGCTCGAGGCCTCCGGAGGGGTGTCAGCTTGAGCTCATTAGTGTCTTTTAATGTTTCCAGAGCCAGAGAATGTTTAATTCTTTGACATATTGCCTTCCTAGAACATTTATGGAACAGGGTGTATCGACTCTCACTGGTTTATAGCATTAAAAGTATCAAAACTAGCAAAGTGTGCACAGCTCGCCATTCACACATCCGAATCTCGCATGGCGTCACGGGACTCCCCGAAAACAGAGGTTTTGTATTTAAAGGAAAAAAGAATAATCAAAATGGTCATGGTTTTGAAAACTCTACACATTTTCACACCAAAGATCACTTGCTTTCTATATTTTGACAATTTACTATGTTAATTTTTAGACTTCATGGAAGTGAAAATGGAAATTCAGGAACTGAATGAAGAGGAGAAGCATTGGTATCAGGAATCTCATATCATAACTGGAGAAAAAGCTTTACCGAGCCCTCTTTACCAAGAGTTTCCTTTTTAAAGGACTCCTTAATGATCACATGAGAACTCAAACTTGAGAGAGGCCTTACACATGCCATCATTGTGGAAAGGGTTTTAAAACTAAAGGGCATGTCAGTGAGCATGTAAAAATTCCCACTGGACAGAGGCCTTTCACATACCCCCTGTGTTGAAAGTGTTTCATAAATAACCTTAATGATCACATGCAAATTCCCACTGGACAGAGGCCTTACACGTGTAAGGCCTCTGGGTGTGGACAGAGTTTCAAATGTAAGGGATCTCAAAATAATCACATAAGAATTCACACTGATGAGAAGCCTTACATATGTGTGAAGTGTGGGAGAGTTCCACACAGGCACACACTCTGAGACATCATCTCTTTTGTCACTCTGGAGTTAGGTCATATAACTTAAAGAAATTACTTGACAATACACCTGAAGGCACACATGAAAATGCATGCAAATGAGAATTACATGTGCTCTTTCTGGGGAAAGGATTTTGCACAAAAACTATCTTTACTAGTACACTATGGAATAGGGCTACTCAATTAATAGAAAAAAATATTAAGATTACATTTACATCAACCGCAATTAAGTGTCAATAACAGAATTCTGTTAGATATACAGTACACCAGTCATGTTTCTATTTTTATTTACTGTTTAATTAGAAAATTGCTAACATTTTTATTAAACTTTTACACAGAAATTCACATTTTTTTTACTTAAATTTTTAAATAGTTTAAAACTGTTAAAAGTTACTATGTAACTTTTCAACAAAGATGAAAATCATAATTCTCTTCATTAATTTCTGTGCCGTTTGGTTTTAAGTCAAGTCGTTTTTATTTGTATAGCACTTTCCACAACATACATTATTTCAAAGCAGCCTTACTGAAAATCGTGTCTTATAAAATGAAAGTGGAATGTCTATAAAGTTTTAGAGTGATCATTGTGTAGTTTGATTAAATATGATTGCAAATTGTGTAAAAATAAATAAATAAATAATAATTGTATTTAGAACCCCTGTGATGTTGAAGATGTTGGTTAATGGAGAAAAATAATCTTGGGAGAAACCAGGCTCACTGTGGGAGCCAGTTCCCCTCTGGCTAAACAACATGAATATAATGTAAATATTAGTTATTTATATGTAGTGCAGGTCATGGTTTAAGATTAGTAATCCTCGGGATATGAATCCATGGAAACTGGAATAATACTACTATAGATGTCATTACATTTTATGCAGAGTTATATATCATGATAGATTGGGAAAACTAACTAAAGCACTTAGCTTGTGAGTTGACAGATAAATTAGGTGTGTATGCCTGGATAAAGGGATTAGTCTTTAGTCTAGACTTAAACTGAGTGAGTGTGTCTGCATCCTGAACAGTGTTAGGGAGACTATTCCATAGTTTAGGAGCCAAATAGGAAAAGTATCTACCTCCTTTTGTGGATTCTGATATTCTAGGAACTATTACAAGCCAGAATTTTGTGATCGTAATGAACGTGATGGAATATAGCATGTCAGAAGGTCACTTAAATACTGTGGAGCTAGACCATTCAAAGCTTTGTATGTAGTTAACAGAAATTTTTAATTAATATGAAATTTAACAGGTAGCCAATTTAATGGTGATAAAATGGGGTTAATATGATCATAGTTCTTGGTTCTAATCAGCACTCTGGCAGCTGCATTTTGAACCAATTGAAGTTTATTTATTGAACTTGCTGGACATCCTCCCAGTAATGCATTACAATAATCTAGTAATTATGAACGCATTAATTAGATTTTTGGCCTATTCAAAAATTCTCAAGCCTATTCAAGAGAATGTCATGATCTATCCAGTTGAAGGCAGCACTAAGATCTAAAAGCACTAGAAGAGAAATGCAGCTGCAATCAGACGATAAGAGCAAGTAATTTGTAACTCTGATAAGTGCAGTCTCTGTACTGTGATTGAGCCAAGTCCTGATTGAAAATGTTCATAAATACCATTTCTCTGTAGAAATGAATAGAGTTCGGAGGACACTACCTTTTCTAGTATTTTCGACATAATTGGTAATAAATGAATTGAAATCGGTCTGTATTTAGCCAATTCTCCAGGATCAAACTGTGATTGATAACTGCCATTTTAAAGTTTCTTGGGACATGTCCAAAGGATAGCGAGAAGTTAATAATATTAAGAATTTATGAGGTCACGTGACGCCATGTGAGGTTCGGATGTGTGAACCGTGAGCTCTGCACACTTTGCTAGAGCTATTATTGTCATATACCGGTGAGATTTGATACACCTTGTTCTATAAATGTTCTAAAGACAATATGTCAAAGAATTCAAAATCTTAGGGCCTTGGAGACATTAAAAGACACTTACGTGCTCAAGCTGATGCCCCTGACAAGACCGCAGACCGGGGAGCCTGATTTGGCCAGGGAAATTCTGCGACAATTGTTGAACTTGACGGCAATGCTGACGAAGGTCGTTGCTGACTTGGAAGATCTTGCTGTAATATGTCGATCGATCACTGGCATGGAGATAAAATTCACTGAGCTTACAAGAGTGGGGGATGTCGAGAAACGGGTCGATTATCTGGAGGGAATTAGCCACTAATCTGCTAGCGACCAAGGCGGATTTGGAGCATGCCTAGAGGATATGGAAAATTGTAGTTGACAATATAACGTCAGTATTGTTGGAATTCCTGAGGGAGCAGAGGGTCAGAATATGGTGGAATTCCTGGACGGGCTCTTTCCGAGTGTGCTCAACATAACGGGCCATAAGCTGGAAATCGAGAGGGCTCGCAGATCCGCTGAGGGACACAGGCCCCAAAATTCTGAGATCATCCGATAAAGATCTAATTTTGCGTGAGTCAAGGAGTAAAGGAAGGCTTTCTTGGAAAAACCATAGCACTTTCTTGAGAGAAACGTGATCGATTCAAGGAATGCAAGAAACTTTTACATCAATCCCTTTTGCACTGATGTTCCAGGCCAAACTGAGAATAGATGCTAATGCTAAAACATTCACATGTTCCCAGCAAGAATTGTCCTTCATAAAGTCAATGGATTAAGTTATTTTGTGCTACTCACATTGCAGCCAGGTGGGACTGACTCACTGAACGTTCACTTGACTGTTCGAGGAACTGAGCGCCTTTTTTGTTTCTTTTTGTGCTGGTTCAGCCTAGCGGCTGGAGTTTGTTTTGTGGAATAACACTCCTTCAGGACAGTGTTGTGGATGAATCTGCACATTCTATGTGCTTATGTCTCCTACTATCTGGAATGTGGAGTATTTCTTGCAAGACTCCACTTGGAGTGATTAGGTCATTTGTTGCACTCATGCAGTGTCAAATGGGCTTGTTCACTGAACATTCGTTGAGGAAAATGAACACTGTCTGAGGAAAATTAGCAGCTTTTTTTTAAGAACATTTAACGTTTGGTTACGTATGTAACCTCCGTTCCCCGAGGGAGGGAACGACACGTTGTGTCGGAGAAGCGACACTAGGGGTCTCTCTTGAGCGCCGATATCCACCTCTGATCTATGAAAAAAGGCCAATGAGAGTTGGCAGCCAGTATTTGCATGTCCCGCCCCCGGACATACGGGTATTTAAGCGGCGCAAATACGGGAGTTCATTCAGGATTTTTCTGAGGAGCCGGAAATGGTCCGGCCACAACAGTGGCTCGGTTCAGCGACATGGCGGAGGAAAGACACAGCAGACAAAGAGCTGCTCAGAGCGTCTGGTGCTCTGTGTGCGGTCCAGGTAAATGCGCAGGGCGCGCACTGGACATAGCAACGAAAGGGCTGGGTCTGCCTCCTCCCGGGGCAGCGCTTGCAGGTTCACTACCTGATCTCGGAATGGTGTGGTAGGAACCTTGGGCACATAGCCCGGTCGCGGCCTTAGGATCACAGACGTATCTGCCGGACCGAACTCCAGGCAAGTGTCGCTGACAGAGAACGCTTGCAGGTCCCCGACCCTCTTGATAGAGGCGAGCGCGATCAGCAGGGCCGTCTTAAGAGAGAGGGCCCTGAGTCCAATTGATTCAAGCAGCTCGAAGGGGGGTCTCTGGAGTCCTGCTAAGACAACCGAGAGATCCCAGGAGGGAACTAGGCCTGGCCGGGAGGGATTCAACCTCCGGGCACCTCTCAGGAACCTGAGGATCAGGTCGTGCTTACCCAAAGACTTGCCGTCTACAGGATCGTGGTGGGCGGCAATGGCGGCAACATACACCTTGAGGGTGGACGGGGACAGCCTCCTGTCCAGCCTCTCCTGTAGGAACAGGAGCACTGACTTGATCGCGCAGGTCTTCGTTTCGGGAAGAACACCAATCTGCGAACGAGCGCCACTTTAGGGCGTAAAGGTGCCTGGTAGAGGGGGCTCTGGCTTGGTTGATTGTATTCACAACGGTCGCCGGTAAGCCGGCTAGCGCTTCCGCATCCCATCCAGGGACCAGACGTGGAGGTTCCAGAGGTCTGGGCACGGGTGCCAGAGCGTGCCCCGTCCCTGAGAGAGGAGGTCCTTTCTCCGTGAACCAAGTCCGAGTGGGCCAGTAGGGGGCCACTAACGTGACTTGCTCCTCGTCCTCCCTGACCTTGCACAGCACCGGTGCAAGAAGGCTCACTGGGGGAAATGCGTACTTGCGCAGCCCCGAGGGCCAGCTGTGTGCCAGCGCGTCTGTCCCGAGGGGAGCCTCTGTTAGGGTGTACCAGAGCGGGCAGTGGGAGGTTTCCTGGGAGGCAAACAGGTCTACCTGGGCCTTGCCAAACCGTTCCCAAATCTGCTGGACCGACTGGGGGTGAAGCCTCCACTCCCCGCCGGGCAGGCGTTGTCGTGATAGCGTGTCCGCTACAACATTGAGCTTGCCGGGGATGTGAGTGGCACGCAGCGACCATAGGAGGAGACGGCGGGCGAGTTGTGACATGTGGCGGGAGCGTACGCCGCTTTGGCGATTTATGTACGCCACCACCGTGGTGCTGTCCGATCTCACGAGGACGTGTTTGTCCCGAACTAACGGGAGGAACTTCCTGAGAGCAAGAAGGACGGTCAGCAACTCCAGGCAGTTGATGTGCCAACGCAGCGGGGCCCCTTTCCAACGGCCCGCTGCTGCGTGCCCGCTGCACACGGCACCCCACCCGGACCGGGAGGCGTCGGTTGTGACCAAAACGCGTCGGGACACCTGCTGCAGGGGCACTCCTGCCCGTAAAAAGCAGAGGTCTGTCCAGGGTCGGAGTGTTTTGAGGCAGGCGGGGGTGATCCTTACCCGATGCGTGCCATGGTGCCATGCTTGTCTCGGGACTCGAGTCTGGAACCAGTGCTGGAGTGGTCTCATATGCATCAACCCCAGCGGCGCAACCGCCGCGGAGGACGCCATATGCCCCAGGAGCCTCTGGAAAAGTTTTAGAGGGACCACTGTGCCTGGCTTGAAGGAAGCGATGCAGTCCAGCACCGACTGAGCACGCTCGCTCGTGAGACGTGCTGTCATCGAGATTGAGTCTAACTCCAACCCGAGAAAAGAGATGCTCTGAACCGGAGTGAGCTTGCTCTTTTCCCAGTTGACCTGAAGCCCCAAGCGGCTGAGGTGCAGGAGCACCTGGTCTCTGTATGTGCATAGTAACTCTCGAGAGTGTGCTAGGATGAGCCAGTCGTCGAGGTAGTTGAGAATGCGGATGCCGGCTACTCGTAGCGGGGCAAGGGCCGCCTCTGCGACCTTCGTGAAGACACGAGGGGACAGAGACAGGCCAAAGGGGAGGACTTTGTACTGAAACGCCTGGCCGTCGAACGCGAACTGTAAGAAGGGTCGGTGTCGCGGCAGAAGTGGAACGTGGAAGACACGTCCTTCAGGTCTACCGCTGCAAACCAGAATATTTCTCTGCGTGAGCATTTTGAACGGGAGTTTTAACAAGGCCCGATTAAAAACTCGCAGGTCCAGGATTGGTCGTAAGCCGCCGCCTTTCTTGGGTACATTGAAGTAAGGGCTGTAGAAACCCTTCCTCATTTCGGTTGGAGGGACGGGCTCTACCGTGCCCTTGGCTAAGAGGGTCGCGATTTCCGTGCGCAGGGAACTGGCATGCTCGCCGTGTACTGCAGAAAAATGGATGCCCCTGAAGGGGGGCGGGAGCCGGGCAAACTGAATTGCGTAACCGAGTCGAATGGTCCGGTGCAGCCAGCGTGACGCGTTGGGAAGCGAAAACCACGCTTCCCAGCTCTGCGCTAGGGGCACCAAAGGGACGAGTATTTGGGATGTACCCGGCGGGGCCTCGCAGCGGGGCGGAACAGGTAATGCAGCGTCGGGCGTCTTCGTTGCGGCCTGAGGCTGAGGTGCTGAGAATAGACTCAAAGCACTTACCTTGCTCCAGCGCCCGGCAGGGGCGGGTTCGTGACTGAGGAGGAGGTCTGATGTTGGCGTCCTCTGGACTCGTCTGAACCGGCCGGCCGGGGGACAGTCGTGGGCAGGCGGAAGGCGGGATCGCCGCGTCCGGTGTACCGGGACTGTCGTAATCTGAAAGCAGATTGCCGTGAGAACGGCATTTGCGGGCCAGGTGACCCAGAGGCAAAGGAAATAGCTCTTTTATTGAGAATGTGGGTACCACAGCCCCCGTCAGGGGGTGTGGCAAATGAAAAAGCGAGGATGTTGTCCTACAGGGCTTGGATGGGAGTACGGGGCGGCCACGCCAGGAGGTAGGGCTACCGGGGCATAGATGGTACGCAACTGCCCTATCGACCTGGGGAATCGCCCCGTATCAGTGGCGCTCTCCGCCGTCGAGGATGGTGAGAGTGGAGCGGGTGGCACCTAGACGAGCGGAGAGCGGGGCTTTCCACGTAGACGTCAGCTCGTCATGCACCTCCGGGAAAAACGGGACCGGGGGGATGCGTGGCCGCGAACGGCGCGCTGTCCCCAGGATTCAGTCATCCAACCGTGAAGGCTGTGGGGAGGATGGAGGGTTCCAATCCGACCCCACGCTCACGGCGGCCCGGGAGAGCATGTCAGACATCTGAGCGTCGGCCTCAGCCTGGGCCTGCTGGCCTGAAGGCGGCAGTCCAGGGGAGTCCTCGGCATCAGACATCACACTCTCCGATGCAGCGGCGAGTTCATCTGCTTCGGGCTCGGGAGGATAGACAGCCGGGCCGTGAGGCGAGCTGCTATCGCCGCGAGCGTAGACGGGGACCAGCGAGCGTGTCGGGGAACGGGAGGTTCGCGGGGGGCTACCCGGCGAAACTGCACCCGCTGCCGCCCCTAAATCGCCCCCAGCGCCAACCGCATCGTCCTTAATCCCGTGGGAAGAAGGAGCAATGTGGGGTGCAGCTGGGGTGGCTTGCTCTCTGTTGAAAGCAAGCCGCGACCGCAACGTGGTCATCCAACGCGCCATCAAATCCAACAGCATGCAGATCGTCAGAGGAAACAGGAACGTAATAGTGGTGCGTAACTCGCAGCAAACTGCAGACAGACCATCGGCTCCGAAGAAATTTTCTGAATGAACTCCCGTATTTGCGCTGCTTAAATACCCGTATGTCCGGGGGCGGGACATGCAAATACTGGCTGCCAACTCTCATTGGCCTTTTTTCATAGATCAGAGGTGGATATCGGCGCTCAAGAGAGACCCCTAGTGTCGCTTCTCCGACACAACGTGGAGAGAGCGACAGAAAGGGAATTTAATTTATTTATTATTTTAGTGCTGGTTGGTGAGGTAATTAAGTCTCCAGGGCCAGATTGCTTTGCAGCTGAATTTTTTTAGATCTTATGCATCAGAACTGGCTCCACTTTTGCTAGAAATTTATACAGAATCATTAAAGAATGGAAACCTTCCACCAACCATGACACAAGCCCGGATCAGTCTGATTCTTAAAAAGGACAAAGATACAAGTGAGTGTAAGAGTTACCATCCAATTTCCCTCATCCAGCTAGATGTTAAAATATTGTCAAAAATGTAGGGCAAATGATTAAGTAAAATTATGGCATCTCTTTTGATGTTGAGCAGGTAGGGTTTATTTGGGGCCGTAGCTCTTCTGATAACATTAGGCGTTTCATCAATATCGTGAAGTCCGTGTCGAATGATCAGACCCGGTCGCTGCCATCTGGTTTGATATGGTAGAATGGGATTATCTTTTTCAGATATTGGAAATATACGTGTTCGGGAATACTTTTATTGGATGGAATAAGTTACTTTATAGACACACAGTAGTGGCAGTACAAACAAATTGATTCATTTCAGATTATTTTACTTTGGATAGGAGCATCCAGCAGGGTTGCTCTGGAACCATTATCAGCCACTATAAGAAAGGAGGATAATTTTCCAGGGGTGGTGGCAGGAGGTGTGGGGTATAAACTTTTGCTTTACACAGATAATATTTTATTATTTGTCACTGAGCCTACTAGATCTATGCCTTGCCTCGACAGAATTATTAATTCCTTTTCTTAGTTCTCAGGATACAGAGTCAATTGGTCTAAATCCGAGCTTTGTCTCTGACAGTGTTCTGCCCAGTAACAGCTTTTCAGCAGGGCACCTTCCAGTGGCCCAACAGGACATTAAGTATTTGGGCATTTTATTCTAAGCAAATTTGTATGATTTAGTTAGAGTTAATTTTGACCCTTTAATAAAAAGGTTTTTGAGTGACGTGGACAGGTGAGCTTCATTACATTTATTAATGATAGAAAAAGTTAATGTTATTAAAATGAATGTTATTGCAAAATTCAACTACCTGCTACAATCTCTCACTGTAGATGTCCCCCTCTCTTATTTCAAGCAATTTGATAGCATGGCAAATTTGGAATGGTAAACTACCCAGATTACCTTTCAATAAATTGTTTTATTATTATGCATTCGGTCTTTTAATTTGGCTCATTTGTCGTTTCCACCTGAGACAGCCCCTCCCTGGTTTTGTATTCAACAGGAAGTTATTGCCCCTATTTTACCATTGCAAAGCCTTTGAGAGGCTTTCAGTCAAACAGAGTGCATCCAAACTATGAGCTGTAATAATTTCATTTACTATTTGGGTTTTCACAGAAAGAGATCTAATGTTTAGTAACCCTACCTTTTATTTGATGTTTTTCAAGTTTAACCTTAATTGGGGGCCGGGTTGATCAGCAAGTAATGACGCTGACTACCACACCTGGAGTCTTAAGTTCGAATCCAGACCCGCTGCTGAGTGACTCCAGTCAGGCTTCCTAAGCAACAAATTGGCCCGGTTGCTAGGGTGGGTAGAGTCACGCAGGGTTAACCGCTAGGTCTCCTCAGTAACACGCTCAAAAAGCTATGTGATAAGATGTGTCTGATATTAATGGTCTCAGACACAGAGGCACCTGAGATTCATCCTCCGCCAACCAGATTGAGGCAAGTCTCTACGCTACTATGAGGACTTAGAATGCATTGGGAATTGGGCATTCCAATTTAGGGAGAAAAGTGGATAAAATCCACACACACACACACACACACACACACACACAAAGTTAACCTTAATCACATTTTTTCTAAATGATTTAGAGAGGGGTTTGTGATTGGTAGTTCGGGGAACAGACACAGTCTCTATATGATATCTAGGTGATACCGTCTCTGTGCTGTAGTTTATGTGACCTGTGTGATGTCTCAAGGCAGTTAGCAGACATATGGATTAGCAAGTTTGTCTGCTTCCTGATCTGGGCCCCAATTAGTCAAGTACTATCACTATTAAGACAATGAGCCAAATTACTGTCTGTCTGTCTTTAGCAGGTCAGGTCTACCCCAAAAATTCTTCCAATTGTCTATATATCCTATGCTATTCTCTGGACACCACTCAGACATCCAACATTCAGTGACACTAATCTACTCTAAACCTTGTCACCACAAAGAAGAGTGAGGGGGCAAGAGCATACTAAAGTGTCTGACATCGTTTTTGCAAGATCACACCTCTTTAACATTATTTTTAGTGATCTACTGGTGAAGCCGGACATCGTGAGCGCCAACATGAATAACTATGTTAGAAAATCTACATTTAGCATTAGCCAGGACTTGTAAATTTGATCTGATATCAGATGCCCGAGCTCCCAAAATGCATTTAACAATGGTGGCTGGAGTCTCTATTTCAACATTCCTTACAACAGAATCACCAATTATTAAGGCTCTTTCAACATGATACTCAGTGGGTGCATCACTTAGTGGTGTGAAGCGATTGTAAAAAAATTTATGTAAGGCGAATATTGCAATTACCATACGTGAGTTATCAGAAGAGGCAGGAATTTTCTTTTTAGGCCAACAGTTCAAATGTTATATGAAGCAATAGTAAACTGAATTTTTTAAAGGTGGTGGCACTATGGAGTTTGGCCTATAGAGACCCCAAGATTGCTCAAGGCGCTATTCGTTTCCAACCATAATAGAGTGCCAATTGTCATTTTCCTACTGTAGGTATGAATGAAACTAGTTTTAAAAGTTTGAAGTTCATACCGACATTACAGTAAAACAAACCACCACCTAGCTAGATAAATCATCTGATAGATGATACTGTAGATAAAAAGAGAGAGAGTTAAAGAGAGAAAAATGATCAGAGATTAATTCAAAAAGGGAAACAGTGAGTAACATAATGACAACTAGCAAGATAAAATAATACAGCAACAAACATTAAATTCAGTTAGCACTTTGCCTCTAATCAAGAAAAAGTATATGTACAATATATTTTTTATCTTTCTCATTAAAATAATAAACTCACCTCTTTGTCTTGTATATTCTTTGTATTTACCTACTTTAAATCTAAGCCTCTAACTAAAACACTAGAGATATTTGTAACGATTAACAAATTATAGATTTGTTAAAACAAATAAAATAAAATGAAATACAATAAAATAAAATACTTACGTACTGTAATTCACCCCAAATGAAACATTGGAAATGTTAAATTCCCCTTTCTTTTCTTGAAAGATTCAATACAATGTATTTAAATGTGCATTCAGTAATTTGGGTTATACACATTAAAAAATTAATTATGTTTTTGTTAAGCGTGATCTGAATTTTGTACAATCAGAAGAGATGAAGGCTGCACTCAATTGTTTTCTATAAAATGTGTTTTTATTAAACATGGTGCAGGTCACTCCTTCAATGTGTTTTGCCATGTTGAAATGGCATGGTCCGCTGTGTTTCACTAAACGTTGAAAAAGCGGATCCTTGTGCTAATTGGCTGCCGCCTGTGTAGATACGCTTTTACCGAATTTATGTTTTGTTATGTGAAGAGTGAAAAGAACACAATGGAACATACTTACTATCGTGCTTTATCAGCGGAGACATTGTCCAGCAGGACAACGCTTTTTGACGAAGAAGCGGAAAAAGGCAAAAAACTAGAGTAAACATCGGTACTGCATACACAAAGTGGAAAGATTTGA
Source organism: Xyrauchen texanus (assembly GCF_025860055.1). Classification (NCBI taxonomy): domain Eukaryota; kingdom Metazoa; phylum Chordata; class Actinopteri; order Cypriniformes; family Catostomidae; genus Xyrauchen; species Xyrauchen texanus. Next base: position 40,133,313 of record NC_068300.1, on the reverse strand, counting down.
TGATGAAAGAGTAGTGATGCAGATGTTGCTTCTTTTTTGTTGGACAACTAAGACATTATTGTTTAGAACACTCTCTAAAATGGTATCAATGGAATTTACAGAAAACTCAAACAAGTTTCCCTCGAACTTTTTAAAATTATGTGTGTAGTCAACATGTTTGTAATGGACAATTTTCAGCTGTGTTTAAAAAAGCAACTGGAAAGAAACATGTAATTTTCCTTTCTTTGTTATCACAGTTATAGGAAGGGGGGCCCATCTACCTCCACCTCTATGAAATGGCATACATCTTAATTCCTTAAATGCAAAGTAGCTTGGTACAGTGATTGTTGTGGATTTCATGTAATCCATGACTTTGGTTGCTTGGAAACAAAATAAGTTTGCCAACAATTCTAATCTTTCCTTTACCATAACATTCTGTATCGATAGATAATTGAGGTTTATTTTATGCTAAGCAGTTCTCTAATAAAGGTAATAACTGTCTTCACAAAGTCTTCAAAGATAACTGATATGAGGAACAATAATAATCTGTCCTTAACTGTAGAAGTCTGTTCGCTTGAATTCTGATGGTTGTTTTATGGGAAAGCAATTATATTATAGTAGTACTAAATAAATAAATAAATAAAATATATAAAATATATTAATAATAAATCAATTAAAATGTATCGAATCACAGTCTCACTCAATAGAACATTTTCAAATGACTGTGTTTAAATGGTTTAGTGAATAGATTTTTTTAATTGTTCAAACGTATCAAATGTTCAAACAATTAAATTGTTCAAAGGTGCAAAATAAATCTGTGTATCATTTATACATTTTATATTCAATTAGGAATTCAAAATCTGAAAAACAAAAAATGACTTATTTCATTATTCATTTACAAAACCAATAGAGAAAAAAATGACTTGTTTTTCATCGTTTCGATTTACTGCTCAAGTTAAAAATAGGAAATTGGAAAAATAGCCACAGGTCACTGTGTGTTTTGATTATTTGATTTCACTGATATATGGCTTGAATATTTGATTCGCACATGGGTGGACCTGAAACGCATCTTTCTTCTGATTGGTCAACCTAAACCGTCGTCTTCATCAATGCGTTGAGACAGAATAAAAGTTATCTGCTGTTTACTTTTAGTAGCCCAGTCTGTTAACTGGCAACCTATTACAACATTTGGAATGTAAAAATGTACTTTTAAGGTTTTATGTTAAATTAACTTGCATGTCAACTGAATGAGTGATTGGACAATGCCTGTGTTTAATAGTGAGTGGAATTTTCAGACGTCCCTTAAGCACGCTAAACAATGATAGCACATCAAAGTCAAAACTTTTTTTATTGTCATGTGTACAGAGTACAGAGTACCAAGTACAATGTAATTAGTACTTGGGTGCTTCTTGCAAAACATTTATGTGCAAAGAAAGCAAGAAAAACAGGGAGTGATTGACAGCAAATTTACATATTATTTATTGCGAACAAAATAAAGCAATGCGCATAGAGAATGTGTAGTGCAAACGTGTATAGAGCCAGGCTAGCCAACCCCACCCCTGGTAAATATGTAGTGTAATGTATATGTAAAATGTGTGTGCATATATGCACTCATTAATTACTGTGTAATGTAAATATGTATATAAGTGTGCGATAAATAATTATAAATGGCAGCAGTATGTTGGCGGTAATAAAAAATACATCAGTTGCAGGCTGAACAGTGTTGGTAAGTGTTCTGAAATTAGTGTTAAATTATATTAAGTGTGTATGTGAAGGGGTCTATAAAGTTATGTGTTAGATGTAACAGTAAAATTGAACAGTCTTATGGCAGTAGGGTAGAAACTGTTCCTGTACCTGGATGTGCATGTGCTGATGCACCTGATCTGCTAACCAGATGGAAGAAAGGAGAAAAATGGTTGTGCAGGGTGACTAGAGTCCATCATCATGCTTTCAGTTTTCCTGAGACAGCATTTAAAGTATGCCTATTATTCTTTGAGCTGTTATCAACACCCTTTGCAGAGCAGTCTTGTCCTGTGACAAACAGCTGCTGCACCAGCATGTAATTCCTCCGATGAGTATGGATTCAACCGCGCACTTGTAGAAACTGGTCATGACTGCTGTGGATATCCGAGTTGTCCTCAGACGTCTGAGGAAGTGAAGAAGTTGGTGAGCTTTTTTGATGGTAGTCTTTACATGCTCTGTCCACTTGAGGGTAAAAGTGACCATCAGCATCATCTCCTGTGTAGATGGATGCATGCACTGTTCCCTTTTTCCGGAAGTCAATAACCAGCTCCTTTGTTTTGCTGGTATTGAGAGCAAGGTTGTTACTCAGGCACCACTCTGCCTGGAGCCTCCCTGTAGGCTGTCTCATCATTGTTTGTGATCAAGCCTACTATGGTGGTGTCATCAACAATCTTTAAGATGGAATTGGAGCTGTACCTGGCTGACAGTCATGGGTGCATTTTCAGTCATAATTTTGCAGCCATACCAAAAGACAGTTCTGAGTGCAGTGTTTTATATCTTTACATTATAGTTATATACAATTTATATACCATAACATCAAGCCAAGTGTGCAAAATCTTTGCAAACTTGCCGCCTACTGAGAGCTCAGTTACGAGTAACTGAATATCCAAAAGATATCGAACCAGTTTGGGAGCTTATGTGTGAGGGACTTGATCATCATGGAAATCATGCTAAAGGAAGTTCATGAAAGCTCGACCAGAGAATTTAATTCAATTTATTTCACAATTGTCCGATAGTAAAAAGCACACAAAACTGTCACGTATACGAACTAGATCGGTGATGGTCTGGGGGAGCTTCAGCAAGGGTGGAATCGGACAGATTCATCTTTGTGAAGGACACATGAATTAAGCCAGGTACAAGGTTATCCTGGAAGAAAACTTGCTTCCATCAGCTCTTACAATGTTCCAAAACTCTGATGATTGTTTTTTCCAGCAGTACAATGCCACACAGACAGATCAATGAAGGTGTGGATGGAGGGCCACTGGATCAAGACCCTGTCATGGCCAGCCCAATCTCCAGACTTGAACCACATTGAAAACCTCTGGAATGATCAAGAGCAAGATAGATGGTCACAAGCCATCAAACAAAGCCGAGCTGCTTTAATTTTTGCACCAGGAGTGGCATAAAGTCACCCAACATCAATGTGAATGACTGGTAGAGAGCATGCCAATGAAAATCAGCATTATTCCACTAAATATTGATTTCTGAACTCTTCCTACGTTAAATTGTGTCGTTTTAAAATTAATATCAACTTGTGTCTTTGCATTATTCGAGGTCTGGAAACATTGCATTATTTTTGCTTTTGACCAGTTGTCATTTTCTGCAAATAAATACTCTATGACATTATTTTTATTTGGAATTTGGGAGAAATCAGAATACAATTTTTTATTTTTTTTTTCATTTAACACATACCTATAAATGGTAAATCCAGAGAAACTGATCATTTTGCAGTGGTCTCTTAATTTTTTACTCTTCTGAAGCGATGAGAGAAACAGATCAATATTTCAATCCTTTTTTTAATTTTTTTGACTATATATCTCCACTTTTACTTTAAGAATGTTAAAGTTAAAGGGAGATTTATAGTAAAAATTAGTAACTGTTTTCTGGGACAAGTGCTGTTACAACTAAAGTGTTACAATCACTGCTACCTATATGATCAACATTATGGAAATGGTCTAAACTATGCTATATTATGACTATTTTTGGCGCAACAAAACTTTAACAACATTATAAGTGGGCCTCTGGAAGAACAAAAATAATAAAAAAAATTATAATATGACACCGCAAACAGATTTGTGATTCATGATCCTGAGGTCCACAGACAGGACGCAGACAATATTCTTGAATCTCATTCCAGCACAGTAAGAGGCGCTTTGCGGCTCTCTAGCCCGCTGGTAAACACAAGTATGAAAGAAAGAAAGAGACAAGAGCCAGTTGACAGAGAGCAGATATCTTCTATACCGGGTCACCTTGATAACAACCTCGCGTTTTTACCATTGAGAGAGCGTAACTAGCTTTTTACGACAGTAAGTCACCCTTTGTAGAAATCATATATATGTATGGTGAGAGCCGGAAACGGACACCTACCTGTCGCAAAAGTGTCTGGTTTTCTCTTGAAAAACAGCAATTTTATCATTGTAAACTCCACACAATTAATTCGAAAAGGATTGTTTAGTTTAAAACATGTTGAAAATTAGCAGACAGGCGGCCAATTCATTAAGTGATGAGATGTTTCATCACAAAAGCAGTTTATTCAGCACACTGAATCATCCACAAACATCCATAAAAAATTTAAATTAAATCAAAAACGGCCTCTGTCTCCTCGTCAGTGTTACAGCCCATTGAATGTCTGTGGAAGCACCTCATCACGCATTTTGTTGTTAACATTGCTATATTTTTTGATAGAAGGGCTCTGGTGAGAGCTCCATGTTTCGAACACTCCGCTGGAGCATGTTTAATGTGCTTTATATCATTATGTAAGTATTTATTTAATTTGCTTGTTATTTTTCTCTCATTAATGTTTTAATGACTGTAAACTACGTTGTTCCACGTATGTCACTGTTACGGACGCTTTAAAATATTCAGTTTAGAAGACACAAGCAGAAATTGAGAATATCATGTGTTTATGTCTGTCATGAGCATATTAAATCAAGCGACTGAATGAAGACGATATTATATTTATACATTGCTGTATTAATATCCTATTATATTCTGTTATTTCTTATTATACTCTATATTATATGCTGTAAAGAAAATGAAATTGAACACAATACAAACTCCTCTTAAGACATTTATATTTGGGTGTTTGGTCATTTTTGAGCACTGTAGACTTCTAGAATGTAAAGTCTTGGTAAAACATTTTTCAGTCTCACTATTTTTTGTCAACATGTAGAATAATAAAGGCTCGATACAAGATAAAGGTGCATGAATTGTAATTTTGCAATATAGAAATCATGAGCACTCACATTGGGACATTCTAAAACGCTTAACGTGAAAAACGCTTAACGTGGCTTACTGTACTAATACAGTGATATTGAAAGACCCAACTCAGTACACATCATATTAATAAACCATACTATGTATAAAAAAAATAAGATGAGTCCAAAATATGAACGCAACGCGTGTAATTACACGTTAAGCATTTTCCTCCCATAGAAAACCGTTATAAGAAAACGCTTAACGTGGCTTACTGTACTAAGACAGTGATATTAAAAGACCCAACTCAGTACACATCATATTAATAAACCATACTATGTTTAAAAAAATAAGATGAGTCCAAAATATGAACGCAACGCGTTTAATTACACGTTAAGCATTTTCTTCCCATAGAAATTCATTTTTCAGAAGAAAATGCAAACGCGTTGCGTTCATATTTTGGACTCATCTTATTTTTTTATACATAGTATGGTTTATTAATATGATGTGTACTGAGTTGGGTCTTTCAATATCACTGTATTAGTACAGTAAGCCACGTTAAGCGTTTTTCACGTTAAGCGTTTTAGAATGTCCCCTAAATGGGGTCCTATCAATAACCTTATAAAAGCTGTTTTATTCTACAGGGTATAGGTGTGAGGTCCTCGCATGCTAGAATCACATCGCTTAATCTCAGTAACTATCCTGTTATTTGACACTTTCACTCATTGATTAAAGTAATCATTAATGACTATGAATGCTACATTTCTACAATGTCATCTGAAACGGAAAACTATTGATCGCAAATGCCACTAGGTGTCAGTGTAAGTCCAAGATGACAAAAAGACAAAAGTTACCGAGTGCACCTTTAAACTAAATCGACAACATTTGTGGCATATTGTTGATTACCACAAAAATTGATTTCAATCGTCATCCCTTTTAATGTCCAACATGCATCACAGGAGATTTATGGTATTTTTGTCTTTTTTTCCCCCTGAAAGTCATGACGCTTTTAATGTTTTTGAAATAAACTCCTTTGTTTTGATGAGGCTAATTTTATAGGTAACTTTCTATGTATCCTAAGTACACACAATAATATTTTCACAGTTTTTGCATAATTTGTAAAACTTTCTACATACTTTCTACTCTTTTGCGCCCCTATTCTCTGCAATCATTCAACAATATTCCTGAGTCCAATGACCATTGTTGGGCAAGCTACTCAAAAAAGGTAGCTAGCTAACCTACCATCTACTCCATGGAAAAATTATTTAAGCTTAGCTAAAAGAAACACTTCAGAGAAAGTAGCAAGTTCCCTTTACAAAAGGCTTCACTTTGATGTTGCGCTGCTAAGCGCTACGGGGAACAGCTTTCGCTGTGAGCCGAGCTGAAATAATGTGTGGAACACGTCAATGAACATTGACTGGAATTTATAGCCTCGGTTGATGTAATCATTAGATGCACCTGAGGCCAGGCTATAAATGGATACGTCACCAGGTGTCGTCAGAAACTCTTTTTTCCGAGCGATTCTGTTTCTGTGTGTTTCACACACCCTGTCAAAACTTTCTTTCCTCTGTTAATAGATAGAATCAGTTAGGCAGTGTGCAGTGAATGTTGTTCTATTTTTCTCTTCTGTTTAGAAAATATTATATATATATTTCCAAAAAAAAAAAGAGAGAATGACTGAAAACAAACGGTGCGTGTTCCTCTCTTCTCGCTCTATAGCTGAAGACGGCACACATCAGTTTTTGCTGTTTGTTTGGGGTTAAGAGCACGCTGCTCTCGCGTTGCAGCAGGGCGGGTGCGAGCACTGCGATTTGCTTTAACAGGCAGAGTGCGTCGTGCTCGCCTCGCTTGCTTCCGGAGTCAGCACTCACGAAAAGATCGTTCGTGGGGCTGTGCATGGATTTGGCTGAGGAGCAAGAGACGGGTTGATCCCTTTCTCACTCTCTCCCCAAACCCAGCTGGTCCTTCACATGATCTCGGCTGCTCCGACGCTTCTTCGGATCATGAGGTGGATTGCAATTCTCTTCCGCCTCCGAGCTTTCCGTCCGCGATAAAAAAAATATACGGAGGAATTGCTCGATGTTGTTACTCGTGCGGTTGCCAGATTGGACTGGCCACGCGAAAAGAGACCCCCAAACGCTCCAAATTAGGGGATAGATTTTATCTTCCAGTCTAAGAAAGGGAACGCCTCATGGGTCCCTTCCTTTCTTTGATAACCTCCATGAAGAGCTTTTTCTCTCATGGAGAACCCCTAAAAAAAAAAAAAATATATATATATATATATATATATATATATATATATATATATTTTCTTCCCGTGTTCACATACCCTCGACGTCATTATATTCGACTATCGTGGGTGCTGAGGCACGGGGGTATTCAGTGATGCCGCTGGTCGAAGAGACGCTTGAGGGCTATCTCTCGCCGGGCTTGGCATCATCACTTAAGAAGCCCTCTCTCCGCTCAAAGCCTTGTAGGACAACCTCCACTTTAGTGGGAAGGGCTTATCAAGCAGCAGGTCAGGCTGGTGCTGCTCTGCACACTATGCTGTTTTTCAGGCGTACCAGGCTGACCTCCTGGACGACCTGAGTGTGGGTTCTGCGCTTGACAAGCAAGCCTCAGACCCACCTCGGTCCTGACTGAAGGGAGGCTCAAAAGCAAAGCGTGGCGAGTCGTGCTCCTCCTCCCAGGGATTGGGGACAGTCTCGCCGCCTCGCCAGCCCTCAAGCAAGACCTCAGGACTATAAATTCTAGTAAGAGAAAACCCTGATGGTCTTGCGCCTAGATTAGGGGTAGCTCCTCGGGACGGGCGCGTGCTTCACTTCACCCCTCCCAGTACCCCCTCGAAGCCCCTCCATTCCCGCCACCTCTTGGTGTTTCGGGTTGCAGAGGCTTCCGTCAAAATCGGGTGTTTTCGCTGTTCCTGCATTTTATTCAGGACGCGAAACACCCCATAACCCCTCAACAGGAAGTGTTAAAATATAATACCCATCTCAGAGATTCTGGCAGCGTGGAAACTTCTGCTGGATATATTCTTTTCTGTGGGTCTTTTAAGGGCGTCAGGATTTAATTCTCTCGCCGCTTTTCCGTGTTTCAACGGCGTGTTCTCACTACCAGTAACCGGATTTCTTTTTGTAAAAACAAAAAAACTCAATCTCCTGGTTAAAGGGGCCATGGTATGTGTTCCCCTTCCAGAGAGAGAGTTAGGTTATTACACTAAATACTTCCCGTTTCCCATGGAGGGTGAGGGGTGGCGTCTGGCTTAGATCTTAAAGCTTGAACTACCCGTGGGTGCTCAAGTCCAAGATGATGCCTGTCAAGACGGTCGTGTCTCAAGCCCTACAACTCGTTTGGCTGGTCACCATCGATCTTATGAAGCACTTCTATACTTCATTTAGAAGTTCTGCCACAATATGGAAAGTTCCTGAGGTTCACTTCCGGGGGCGAAGTCTTCCAGGGTCGAAGTCTTCCAGGGTCAGGTTCTTTCACTCAGCCTAGCCCTTTTTACCCACACATTCACAATGCATGATGTAGCGCTGGCTCCTTGCGACTCCGGGGCATCTGCATTCTGAATTACGTAGACGACTGGCTGATCCTAGCGCAGTTCCAGGAACTGGCAGTTCAGCACAGGGACATCATCTTAGCTCATCTGTTTCTCTGGGGTTGAGGCTCAACGCCAAGAAAAGCGTCCTCTCTCCCACTCAGAACACTGTCTATCGGGGCATCGTATGGAGTTCAATCTCAATGCGGGCACAACTGTCTCCCGCTAGGATTGAGTCCATTCAGATCACCCTGAGCAAAGTCAGGCTAGGTCAAGGTTGCACTGTTATCAGTACCAACGATTTCCAGGTCTCAGGGCTTAACGCGCCCACGGTGATCCCTCTGGACCTTCTGCTCATGAGACCGCTTTTGTTGTGGCCAAAAGCCAGGGATTTCTTCCAAGGGCCAAAACCCCTGGGCTAAATAGGGTTACGCTACTCAGGCTTCGCTCCCTTCCTATGTGGTTCAGACCCCGGTTTTCTGCCTTGGGTCCCACTCTAGGTGCGTCTTGTTGTCGCAGACTGCTAATCGACAGACGCCTCCCTGATGGGCAGGGTAGCGGCCTTAAGTGGTCAGTCCAGCTTAAGGGGATAGGAGGGTCATCAGCTCGGTTGTCACAGTCTCTGTCTCGGGTTGATGGCTGTATTTCTGGCCCTGAAATACCTCCTCCTGAGGCTGCCATGTCTTGGTGCGGTGGACAATACAGCGGTAGCCTCTTACATAAATCTTCAAGGAGACCCACGTTCTTGTCAGCTGTATTTCTGACACGCCGGATTCTCCTTAGGGCCCAGGGTAAGTTCCTGTCACTCAGGTCAGTTATATCCCTGGATGCCCGTGATACTGGAGCAGATTTACGGTCCAGACAGGAAATACCAACGGGGAGTTAAGAACTCCACCCTAAGGTAGTAGTTGCCCAGAGTTCGCCAGCAAGGGTTTTTGCCTCTTACTGATAGCACCACGCTGGCCAAACAGGGCTTGGTTCTCGGAGCTAATCTCTTCCCTCGACGGCTCGCCTTGGGCGATTCGAACAGGAAGGATCTTCTATCTCAGGCACAGGGCAATATTTCATCCCTGCCCCAAATTGTGGAATCTTTCATGTTTGGCCCCTAAGGGTACCAACTGAGGGACACAGGGCTCTCTCCTGAGGTTATCGAGACCTTTTTAAATGCCGGGCTTTTTCCACTTGGAACAGGTTTGGGTGAGATCTTAGGGCAGAAGAGGACCTCTTCAGCCTCTATGAATAGCTCAATGTCTCCTCTACTTCTCCCTGAAATCACCCAGCCCCCTTGGGTCTGGACGTTAAGACACATACATGACCCAGAATGCGCCTGTATGTGTTTCTCTCCCGTGTCTCTGCTCCCGGAGTCTTGGCAATGTTCACCAGCAAGGGTCTTGCCTCCTAATAATGGCTGCGCTGGCCAAACAGGATATGTTTCTCGGAGTTAATTCCTCTCCTCGACGGCTCGCCTTGGGCGATTCCGAACAGGGAGGACCTTCTCATCCTTGAGGTCATCGAGAGCATTTCAAGTGCTAGGGCTCCTCCACTTGGAACTGATCTGGGTAGATTTTACAGGGCAGAAGAGGACCTCTTCGCCTCTGTTAATAGCGTAATGTCTCCTCTACTTCTCCCCGAGTCGCCCAGCCCCCCTCGGGAGGGGCTAAACGTAGAAACGCAAATGCGCCTGCATGCGTTTCCTTCTGCTAAAGTTCTTATTACAGAACCAGCTAACTGCCAGTTTGCTTCAGTTCTGGATTTTCTGTAGAAAGAACTGTCAGCGGGCACTTGCCTCGCCACTGCCAGGCTGTATTTGGCCACTGCGGTTTGCCACGGCTTGGTGGGCGGGGTGCCCTCAAAGAGGCATCCTCATTATTGCCCGGGCCTACGAGGCGCACAGTCAAGCTTCGCCAGTATGTTTCAGGGCGCACTCTACCAGAGGGCACTCCTCCTCTAAAACCTTGGCTAGAGGTCTCCCTCTGCAGCAAGTTTGTGATGCGGCAGGTTGTCCTCTCCGCACACATTCATTCGATTTTTATAGTTTGGATGTTTTGCCACTCCGGGCTCTTATGCCCTTGAGTCGACATCTCAAGCTCATGTCTGGACAAGTTTGTGATGCGGCAGGCTGGTCCTCTCCGCTCACATTCATCAGTCTTTATGACAAGTTTGTGTTGCGATAGGGTTCTCTTCACACACATTCATCGAACTTTGTGGGCTAGATGCTTTGCTACTCCGGGCTCTTATGCCCTTGAGTCGACATCTCAGCCCATGCCTAAACAAGTTTGTGATGCGGCAGGTTGTCCCCTCCGCACACATTCGTTGGACTTTTTTAGTTTGGATGTTTTGCCACTCCGGGCTCTTATGCCCTTGAGTCGACATCTCAGCTCATACCTGAACAAGATTGTGATGCGGCAGGCTGATCCTCTCCGCTCACATTCATCAGTTTTCATGACAAGTTTGTGTTGCGATAGGGTTTTCTTCGCACACATTCATCGAACTTTATGGGCTAGATGCTTTGCTACTCCGGACTCTTATGTCCTTGAGTCGACATCTCAGCCCATGCCTAAACAAGTTTGTGATGCGGCAGGTTGTCCTCGCCGCACACATTCATTGGACTTTTTTAGTTTGGATGTTCTGCACTCCGGGCCCTCATGCCCTTGAGTCAACATCTCAGCTCATGCCTGAATAAGTTTGTGATGCGGCAGGCTGGTCCTCTCCACACACATTCATCAAAATTGAATGGTTTAGATGTTTATGCTACTCCGGGCTCTTATGCCCTTGAGTCGACATCTCAAGCTCATGTCTGAGACCTCTCGCGTTTTTGTGAGTACACTGCACAACCGTAGGGGTCCGGACAGCCCCAAGTGCGGCGGCGTGGGTATTGCGTTCCCCGTAGCGCTTAGCAGCGCAACATCAAAGTGAAGCCTTTTGTAAAGGGAACGTCTCGGGTTACATGTGTAACCCTTGTTCCCTGAAAAAGGCGGAACGAGATGTTGCGGTGCTTTGCCGCACTGGGACGTCCCAGGACTGCTCTTCAAAAAGAAGTATCTGATGACACCTGGTGACGTATCCATTTATAGCCTGGCCTCAGGTGCATCTAATGATTACATCAACCGAGGCTATAAATTCCGGTCAATGTTCATTGACGTGTTCCACACATTATTTCAGCTCGGCTCACAGCGAAAGCTGTTCCCCGTAGCGCTTAGCAGCGCAACATCTCGTTCCGCCTTTTTCAGGGAACAAGGGTTACACATGTAACCCGAGACGTTTCTACTACACACCAAAAGTAGCTTGGTACATTTAAGCTACTTATTTATTTATTTTTTAACCAGATGCATGGTGCACGCCATCATAGACAAAGCATCTAAAAGACTTATTCACATGATGTTTATCAAAACCATGCAGTGTATATTACAGTTTATTTCAATACAGTATACAAGTAAACAGTATGGTACAATATAAATATGTAAAAAAACATGTACATTTTTATTTATACATGCTATCTATACCATGTTTTCAATATAAAAAAATAACTAGCCTATTTTTACATTTTATTTTTCATATATATGCTTCTACCTCTACAAACCCATACTCATTTGAACATAATTTACTTTGCACATTCCTGTAAAAAAAACTCATGTACTATTAATCTTATCCTGCATTTCTGTATGTACTGAAAGCTTCTGATCAGATGACAAATTCCTTGTGTGTGTGTGTGTGTGTGTGTGTGTGTGTGTGTGTGTGTGTGTGTGTGTGTGAGCACATCTGGGCAATAACAATATGATATCTGATGTTATCCATTAGGCTACCCTATTTATGCACCATTCTGTATTTACATGGTGCTTCAAAGAATACCATGGTACAATCATGCTAATTTGATATATGATTACCACATTTATATTAAATTGAATGTTCATGGTGTACATGAATATGTAATGGTACGTGTCCAAAAAAACATGGTTATCCCATGGTACTTCACGTGTTTTCATGTTGGCTATGTGTTGTTCTGATACCCATTCATAGTAAAATGTCTTTTATTTTGCCGGAGATTAGACTCATTCATCTGGAAGGAATAACATCTGGGGCGGCTGTGGCTCAGTTGGTAGCAGGGTTGCCAACTCTCACGCATTTGGCGTGACACTCACGCATTCAGCCTCAATCTCACGGTCTCACGCTCAACAAAGAAATCTCACGCTAAATTAGACATTCTTCTGTGCTGTATTTTTTTTCACTCATGTGCACTAATATTTCCGAATTACTATAAACAAGTTCAGGCTCTTTACTGATTGGACCACTGTGTCTAATGCCTTTTAGGGATGGGCGGATCGATCCTTAAGTATCGATATTTTCGATACTGCCTTTGTATCAAAAGGAGTATCGATACTATCTGTTTGTTTAGCCGCCTATTTCAAATACGTCAGAGCGTCCACAAATTGTCGATAGCGCTGTTGACAGGTTGGCCAGAGCAAATTGTGATGCGCTTGCGACAATTAGTACATGTTCTGTGAATTCCTACTGACCGCCAGAAGCAGTAGGCATATAAACACTCTGGCGATCATCACTAGGAATTAATGAAGCAGAACGTACGGTCAGTTAGCGCAGACAGGTGTTCGAGTGCATGACTGCAATGAGTGAACGAAAAAGAAGTGTTATTTGGAGCTATTTCACTCCAGTAAATACTGACGAAGCCTCGTGTGACATTTGTAAAAAAAACATTTGCCACTGTGGTAATACCACAAATCTGACCAAACATCTGAAAGCAAAACACCCTACAGAGCACCGACGAGGTGCAGCTGAAACGAGCAGAGGAGTCAACACAGACACCGACCCACATCTTCTAGCTCGAGGCAGAGTTCACTAGCAGAATGCTTTCAGAGAGGTCAAAAACGTTATCCAGGTATAAAGTGGTGGTTAGATTATTTGAATACAAAAAGTCACATTATTTATAGCTATTATTTGTACAATATATACTGTTTCAAATATGAAGCTATTACAGTATTTTATTTGGAGCAGAATATTAAACTGGATATTTTGCTTTAAACATTTTTTAATTATATATATATATCTATTTCTGTTACCTGATAGGCTATCTGGTGGATATTTTGAGTTAAATCATTTATATATTATTTTTAACATTTAAAAAAAAAAAGTTTATTAAACAAATGACATAGTTTGTGTCAAGTAACACGGGAGAGATTTACTATCATTATAAATTCTTAATGCCTGTAACACAGCTTTAAGAACATAATATATGTATTATATTTTATAGATGACTCGCAGAGAGCATCAGAAATTACAAGAGGCATAGGAGAGATGATTGCAAGGGACCTCCAGCCAATCTCAGTTGTAGAAGACAGAGGATTTATTGCTCTTGTCAAGATTCTTAATGTCAACTTGTTTGGAAGAAATGTTGTAAAAGTTTTCAGTGCTTGTTAGTAAATGTAAGCAAAACGTTGTCATGTCCATGTTATTTATTATTAATAATGTTGCAATCACAATACTCTATAAAATCACTTACATATAAATAATTCATAAAAGTATCGGAATCGGCGATACTTGTCTTCAAAGTACTTGGTATCGGATCGAAAAGAAAATAACTGGTATCGCCCATCCCTAATGCCTTTCTCTGATTGTTGATTCGCTGGAAACATTTGTCGTCGTACGTTAGTGACGTCTGCTGTCTATTTATTGGCATCTTCCATACCATAGCATCTTCACCTTCAACGCCAGGAAAACGTTTAGTGGCCTGTTTGGTGTAGAATCAGCAATGGTTATCTAGGTAAGAAACATATAATTTATTAAAACGATATACTTGCTCAACTGTATGTCATTATTAAACTTTGTCTGACAGAAAGTCGCATTATTATACTCTTAGCGAAGCAAAGAAACGGTACCGTTAAAGTTTTAGGTGTAAAGTTAATGAAAGCTAGTTCAGGTCAGCTAGTATGTAGCTAACGTTGTCTTTTAAATTAGAATTAGAACTTTGCTGTGGCAAACGGATGAGCACAACGGTATTATTAACACAAACGATGGATTATAACTCCTTGTTAGATCATGAGTTTGCTGACATATTTTCGAAAGAGGACGGACAAACGTAGAGAGGAGATTGGGGAGACAACAGAATCTCACCAGCAGGTAAGCTAATTGGTTTCAAAGATGATTATTTGTTACACCTGACCTAGATGATGAACATGAATTGAGTATCTCAGAAAATTAGAATATTATGAAACGGTTCAATATTTTCAGGTTCACTTTGTCACACCATCATTATTGCTAATTATCTCAAATGTGCATAAATGCAAACGTTTTCTGAGCCTTGACATTCTCTGTCTGATTAGACTTCAGAATTATTGAAGTAGCCTAAATTAACTTTTCATCAGTATTCCAATTCATTAATCATTACTTATTGTTTCCTATTGATATTTTTGCTTTTGCCTGTATTTGTACTTTCAGATGAGAAACAAGCAAGGTGCGTCCGATTGCGTGTGCTGTTTGAAGATCCAATGACTGAAATTCACCTGCTCTTTTATCAGTCCACGCTGATCATCTTTACACACTTCAACCTTCTCTTCCAACGTCAAGACCCCTCCGTCTACCTACTACATGAACAAGTACGTAACACTCAATGTTGCAAGTAGTTAATATTACAGATTATTACATGGGACTTAAATCTTATTTCTGAGCCATCCCAGTGTTGCTTTGAATAAAAGTAGAAAAGTGTTTTTTGTGTACTAAAGATCAGGTTTTTCATAAAGAAACTGATGTCAAAATTCCTGAAGCCAGGAGCTTTCAGAGCAGTTGATGTGGACAGTGTGGACATCATGAATGAAGAGAACCAACTCCCAGGTCAGTATGATGGCACAAAAGACAGTTATCTTAATACTTTGTTGGCTGGTCTTAAGTTACTCTTGGTGATCAATTGTGCATTCTGTGATGCCTGTAGATTCACAGCTTGGCATTGGCTTCACAACAAGAACCACCTTGAACAGACTCGTTGAAGCTGGTCATGTCTCCCCTGAGGCTGTTAAGAAGTTCCACATGGCAGCAAGAAGTTCTTCATAAGATCAGTGGAGTATGCTTTGGCCAAGCTGCCTCTGAATGACCAAGTGCTGCAGTATGCCAAGTTTGTGGACTTCAAGCAGAAAAGGGATGTTGCTGTGGATTATGTGCAGTACTTTGTTCAAAGGTATCCATCCTACCATCATTATAGTGGAGAAAAGGTGGAATAAGTTTAGGAGTTGGTATACAAGTGATGGTTCATTCTGTTTCTCTAATGTTTAGGTTCAACCATCTCCTGCCATATGATGAGCTGAGGGAACAGGACCACTTAAATGATGAATTCTTGGAGTACCAGATGATGGAAGAAAAAGACATCCCTGATGCCATCTGGAGAGATGCTGTTGTCAGAGAGAGTGCAGATGGAGAGTACCACAGGATGGATCGAATTTGGGCCTATCTCAGCACTGTGAAGAACCGCATAAGTGGAACCCTACAATTCCCAAGACTGGTAACGGTTGCACAGCTAGTGTTGATTCTGCCACATTCTAAGGCTGATGCTGAACGTACCTTCTCTGTGGTTGGACTTAACAAGACAGACACCTGGAATAAACTGTCTCTTGATGGCACACTTTCATCCATTATGTCTATCAAAATGAGCAACATTGATCCCTGCTACAAATATGAGCCCCCTGCTCAGATTATAAACGATGCTAAGTCTGCCACAACCCGTTACAACAGGCCAAATGTCAGTGTTTAGGAAAAACCATTCGAAATTCTGACACATTCTCATATTCAGTTTATTTGTTCTAGTTTACAAGGCACTTGTAAAGACTTTTTGTGAGCACCTATATAAATAAATGAAGGTTTTCAAGAAACTTTCCCACTTTTTTTTACAATAACATCAAACATTGGGAAATGAATGTAATTGGTGTAGGTTTAGATGGTAAGAGGTTTGTGGTGGTGGCGGCAGCAGTGGCCGCCGGCCAAAATTTCCAGTAGGCTGCTGCATGCGCATGTTTGGGGAGAAATCTCACTCCAGGCAAATCACCAAAGTTGGCAACCCTGTGAACCCCAAGTTGCTCCCAATGGCAGGCTAGCACCTTGCATGTCAGCTCTGCCATCATTGGTGTGCGAATGTGTGTGTGTGAATGAGATGCAGTGTAAAGCGCTTTGAATACCGCTAAGGTTAAGAAGGCGCTATTATAAGTGCAGACCGTTTAACAAAGTTTGTTTTTATACTGAGTAATAAGCGCTCAATATAGTAGCAGTGTATATGCAAAAAAGATAATCCCTCAATCTCGGCATGATTGGCCAATCACCGATCACAGGTTTAAGACAAAGATCGGCTGATTTAGAGCCGTTGCCGATCGATCGGTGCACCCCCAATTTTTTTTAATGTTTGCATTCATAGTTTTCAATGTGCAATAAAACACCTGAATACTTGCTTGTCAAGGTTTTTGAAAAGTAAAGAAGAGACATTTTTGACGCAGCAGAGGGAGAACGTTCTAGCTTTTAATTCCTTTGTTGTATCAACACTAACAGTTTTTGCCAGGTACACTTGACATGTTGAGGAACAACACAAAAGTTTTTTTTTCTCTGAGTTCTCTTATTTGCATCCTAAGATATATTATGTCGAAAAAGAAAAACAACAAAAATTTCTACTCTGCACTACTAGTTTTCTCAGCAGTGTCTAAAACTAACAATTTCAGAATTGTTTCAAATATATATATATAATGTACAGATTTTGCTGTTTCTGAAGGAAATTGGTACATTAATTCACTAACGTGGCATTCAACTGATCACAAAGTATAGTCAGGACACTACTGATGTAAAAAAACAGCACCATCAATATTAAAAAATAAATAATGTTTATCAAATCTAGACAGGCCCCATTTCCAGCAGCCAACACTCCAACACATTATCCTAGAGTAATCATGCTAAATTGCTAATTTTGTACTAGAAATCACTTGCTGTTATATCAGACACAGTTGAAAGATATTTGGTTCATTAAAGGAAGCTCAACATTGTCTTTGTGTTTGATTTTGAGTTGCCACAGTATGAAATAGACTGGCATGTCTTAAGGTCAATATTAGGACAAAATTGGCAAAAAAGAAATGGCTTTCTCTAGAAATACGTCAGTCAATCATTGTTTTGAGTAATGAAGGATATACAATGCTTGAAATTGCCCAAAAAAACTGAAGATTTCATTCAAAGCTGTACACTACCGTCTTCAAAGACAAAGAACAACTGGCTCTAACAAGAGGATAAGTACATCAGAGTCTCGAGTTTGAGAAATAGTTGCCTCACATTTCCTCAGCTGACAGCTTCATTGAATTCTACCTGCTAAACTTTAGTTTCACGTACAACAGTAGAGAGAAGACTCAGGGGTGCAGGACTTCTGGGAAGAATTGCAAAGAAAAAGCCACATTTGAAACAGAAAAACAAAAAGAAAAATTCAGGGTGGAAAACGAAACACAGATAATTGGAAAAGAGTGTTATGGATCTTAACCTCATTGAGCTTTTGTGGGATCAGTTACACGTAAGATGCGTGAGAAGTGCCCGACAAGACAGCCACATCTATGGCAAGTGCTACAGGAAGTGTGTGGTGAAATGTCACCTGAGTATCTGGACAAACTGACAGCTAGAATGCCAAGGATCTGCAAAGCTGTCATTGCTGCATGTGGAGGATTTTTTTGATGAGAACACTTTGAAGTAGTTTAAGGAGTTCTTAAAATTGTTTTCAATTTGTAATAGTAATTTTTCACATTATTAATTTCCTGACTGTACTTTGCTTTTTCTCCATGTGATTGTTTCTGGTCCTGGATTTTCAATGAACTGTTTCTGTTCACATTTTTATGGATGAGATTTGGTGTCAAGCAGTTTTGCCAACTACTTTCAATGAAAAGTAGCTAAAGCCTGCTAGAAAAGTCGTTAAATATCGCTAGATGATGGCATTCGTTAATTAGCATATTCTTGACATCACATCATATTTGCATTCTGCCTTGTGTCAGCCCTTTACATCTGTTTGCTTCTCCCTACTTACTGAGCTCACATACTGTACTTTAATACAGCCGAATTCCCAATAAAGCATTTCTCATGTACATATTTGTTCTGTTTCTGTTGTCAGACAAAGGAACGTGTATGAAATAGTGACTGAAACGCCACCCATTAAGACTACATGTTAACCAGTAGTCACTTCCAAGCAATTTCCAAGCTGCTGCTCTGCACTCTTTAAATTTAGATTTTATAACATAAGTTAAAGACAATGGCTGTGCTGTGATTTTGGCTATATTACATGTAAAATGATTACAAAATTTAGAAGCTATAGAATGTCTTCTTTTTCTCTCACACTGCCTCTTTCTCTGTAGCAGTGAGTGATAAGCAAGATAAATAATGGTCAAATTTAATTGTTTAAATTAAAACAAAGGAGGAACAACCAATACAAGTTAGTGTTTGGTCCTTGGCAACTCTATTTGTACATGCACAGCTCATTCATGTCCGTTTCAGCTGCCGTGCTGAATGTGGTGTTCCTCTGTCTGCCACTCATTGAATAGAGTAGATGCAGAGAGGCGTGCCTGCGGCGGGAAAGCAAGACCTTGTGCCCGTGTGTCAGTACTGGTGACTCTTCTACGAAAAGTAGCTAAGGTTTGTCCAAAAAGTCGCTGGGTGCTTTTTAGAAAAAAGTGAATAAAGGGATCTGAAAAGTCACTAAATCTAGCGACAAAGTCGCTAAATTGGCAACACTGGTGTCAAGCAAGCCTGAATGTGGTTTGTTCTTTGTACAGCTATGCGTTGCCTATACAGCTGGAGTTGTACTTACTGCCCCCTGCTGAAAACAGGTGGTACTTCAAGCTGTAATTGCTCTCATGGAAGGAATATTCATTTTACGGTTCAGGCACATGATTAATTGCGTTATTTTTTAACACTTATTTTATATATAATTAATCACACTGAATTAGCAATGGCCCTAATAATTTCATGTGCATTTTTTATTTTTTGTAAGTAGCTGTGTAATAAGCAAGATAATGGACAAGCAGCCAGTCATGATCATAAAATAAACCCCTTCATGGTGATACAAGCTTTCAGGGTTAGTTTTGTGATAATTGATCTTGTTGAGTTTGATCAGTTATTTTAGCTAATCATGATATTTTTGTTTGTAGATATTCATCATGAGAGAGCTGGATGTGATCTGCTGTAAAGTATGAAAGAACTGATCTGTCCTTGTTGAATATTGCTGATTTCATCACAGAAATGTCTCAGCTGAAGAAAGAGGTAGCATCACTGAAGGCAAATTAAGTGGTGTTTATGATCTTTTCCAAAGCAGATTCTTGTTAGCTTTTGGCTTAAAGCTAATATATAATATGTCGAGTGTGTAGAGTATGAACGGAAAATCATGAACTCATTAATTCTGAATGCAATGCACACATTTTTGCGAAGGATGCTAAAACCCCCACACACTGTGACTCCCCATCTAAATCACCAGGTAGCGCCAGCAAGTCTGGGAGTTAGAATGCTTTCTTGACGTTTTTACAACCCAAAGAGCCTCTCCAGAGACACTCGTGATATCGCCATCTACACACTGAAAATCTATACACACACACGTTCATACCATTTAAAACCAAGAAATGGCTTATTTTTAAGGAAATATGTTTTATTCCCATATGCTTGGGTATTTATGCTGTTATATCAAACTAGTTAAGATTGTTTAGTTGTGTAGTTAAACTCTGAGGGCTTATATAAAGAATCTAAGAGTATATATTCACTTTTAAGTGTACCAAATACAAGTTTCTTGGTATCAAATTAAACCTTAGGACTCGCCCTAGCTGAATATATATATAAGGTTACATTAAAATGTATTCTGCTATGTTTTACCATCTTTTGAGTGATTCAAACCACATCCAGGACCCTGTCGTAAATTAGGCAAATGACTAGCCTTGACAAGACAAAGGGAACCATCTCGCGCCAAAACTGAGGCGCCTCATTGGGTCATTCCTCCCAAAGGAGGTGTGACCTCCCTACCTTAAAAGTCAGGATCTGGAGTGGAATTGCTCTCTTTTGCTCTCTTCCTCTCTTCTCTTCCTCTCTTGTCCTCTTTCTCCTGTCCTTTGTCCTTACATCTCTCTCTTTCTCTTCTGAACTTCTTCAAGTTTTCTTCAACTTCTCTTCAAACTCTCGTCAGACATGTCTTTTGTTTTATTTGCCGTTTATCTCAGTCTTTTTCTTGTCTTCGGACAAAGCTCAACACTCTACGTTTTTGGAGCAGTCCGATATCCTCCGGGTGAAAGGACTCTCTCTCAGTTTCAACCATTACTCCTAAGATGCTTTGAACTTCCCGCGAGCGATCCACGCTCGAGAAGCACCAAAACGCAACAAGGACATTCACGCACACACACAGTCTTGTTCAGCGACACAAAGGTCCATTTTGCAAGTATTATTCAATCTAAATTCAAATGTGTTAGAGTGTGTAATTCCCTTGATGGCTCTTAAGGTTTAACTGTTGTGACAAGTTTGCTATCCCTGTAATCTCTTTATTTTCCTTCCTGTTTTACTTTGTTTGTTCTATGTTAAATGTTTGTTGTTAAATGTGTTCTATGTTTGTTTAAGTGTAGTGATATATCCTAGTTCCTTGTATTAAACCCAATTATACGCTTGATTGTCTGTGTTTGTTGGTCATAAAACAAAGCCTCTTTAATGTGCGATCTAAAGCTACGAGCTGATATTATCAAAGTAAGTTAACGTGCTTTGATTAAGTAAGCTTATACTAAGAATAAACCTTCTGGAGAATTGATCAAGAGTATCGAGCAAAGTGGTTCTGTGGACGAATTGATTGGTTGCGGTACGGGTTAATTCCATTAAGAAATTCTGAAAATTAATACAGCCTGTCTGCATGATGTATATTCCTAATTAATTATAATTTGTTGTGTTTAATTATCTATATATATCTGAAGCAGACTTTTGGGCTATATAACCCCTGTTTTGGGGCAATTTAGAATGTATTGTTATCTGGTTCAAACCGGATGATTAATCATTGATTACAATCATTAATATTAATTGTACATACCCCAAACCTGAACCAAGAAACCCTACAAGTGTTTGATGTGTTTTGTATTGAATAACAATAGTACACCGATATTATAGATTAGATTAGATTCAACTTTATTGTCATTGTGCAAAATAAGTACAGAGCCAATGAATTGTAGTTAGCATCTAACCAGAAGTGCAAATAGCAATATGTATATATATATATATATATATATATATATATATATATATATATATATATATATATATATATAAAATACGTGAGTATATACAATGTTTTTGTTTGTGCAAATTTATGATGTAGAGAAGCAGAGACCAGCTCAATGCAAATGTCTATAAATAAAGTACAAGGTCCAAATGATGAAGTATAAAACTGAAGGTGCATTGTACAGAATGAGGTATAAATATATTTATATGGCCAGTGATCATAACAGTGCAAGCGGCATCAGGAGGTAGAAGTTATGTGCAAGAAATGTGCAAGGGAATGTGCAAAATATTATAATATAAATTAATAAAAAAATGTAAATATGTAGTTCGAGTGGGATGTAGTGTTCAGCGCCTGAGTTTAGAGTTCAGTAGGCTGACAGCTGAGGGAAAGAAACTGTTCCTGAGTCTGCTGGTGTGAGAGCGAAGACTCCTATAGCGTCTCACAGATGGGAGAGGATTAAACAGACTGTGGTTGGGGTGAGAGGTGTCTTTGATAATGCTTCTCACCCTCCTTAGGCAGCGTTTATTGTGAATGTCTTTGATGGAGGGTAGCTGGACACCAGTGATGTATTTCACCACCCACTGGAGTGCCTTCTGATCTGAGATAGTGCAGTTGCCATACCACACTGTGATGCAGTTTGTTAAGATACTTTCAATAGTGCAGCGGTAAAAGTTCAGCAGGATGTGGGGGGACAGGTGAGCTTTCCTTAGCTTCCTAAGGAAGTAAAGGCGCTGTTGTGCCTTTTTGATCAGAGTGGAGGTGTTGTAGGTCCAGGAGAGATCCTCAGAGATATGGACACCCAGGAACTTGAAGCTTGTCACACGCTCCACTTCGTCCAAATCAATGTAGATGGAAGTGTGTGTGTCCCTTCCTAGCCACAATCAGCTACTTGGTCTTCTGGGTGTTGAGTGTGAGATTGTTGTTGGCACACCACACTGCCAGGTGCTGTATCTCTTCCATGTAGGCCGTCTCATCGTCGCCGCTGATCAAGCATACCACAGTTGTTGTCATCTGCAAACTTGATTATGGAGTTGGAGCCTTGCTCAGGTATGCAGTCGAGGGTGAAGAGGGAGTAGAGGATTGACTTAGCACACAGCCCTGTGGTGCACCAGTGTTCAAAGTGAAGGTGGAGGATTTGTGGTTGCTGACCCTAACAGACTGTGATCTGTTAATGAGAAAGTCCAAGGTCCAGTTGCAGAGGGAGGGGCTGATGCCAAGATCAGTGAGCTTGGAGATCAGCTTGGATGGGATCACAGTATTGAAGGTAGAACTGAAATCAGTGAATGGCATCCTGACATACGTGTTATTTTTGTCCAAGTGAGTCAGGGCGGGGTGAAGAGGGGAGACGATAGCATCCTCAGTTGACCTGTTGGGTTTGTAGGCAAACTGATATGGGTCCAGTGTTGGGGGCAGACATGTTTTCAGGTGGGAGAGGACCAGCCTCTCAAAACACTTTGCTATGATGGGAGTAAGAGCAACGAGACGGAAGTTGTTTAGGGCCACTGCAGCAGCATGTTTTGTTACTGGTACAATGGTGGCTGTTTTGAAGCAGGTGGGGACAATGGCCTGGGCCAAGGAGAGGTTGAAAATGTTGGTGAAGACGTCAGCCTGCTGTTCTGCTAATCTAAGATGCGTATGACTTTCGTTTTTCTGCTGAACACAAACAAATATTTTTAGAAGAATATCTCAGCTCTGTACGATGCAAGTGAATGGTGACCAGGCCTTTTGAACCTCCAAAAAGCAAATAAAGTCAGCATAAATGTAATCCATCAGACTCCAGTGGTTTAATCCATATTTTCGGAAGCGATCCAGTTGGTTTTACGTTAGAACAGACCAAAATGTAACTCCTTTTTTACTGTACATCTTGACAGCAGTATGTGATCATGATTTCAAGCTCGATTACACCTGCGACCGGCTTCAATACATATTATATCACCCTCTTGCGCTCTCCCAAAGCTATTAAACCAAAGCTATTAAACAAAAGGTAAACTGATAGTGAATTGAAAAGCACATAAGTTAGGCTTCTAATTTAAATGTCAGCTTATGTTAATATATCAATGCCTCAAAAATCATATTGAGAAAATTATGTGACAATCAGTAATCTATATATCAATATTTGTTTTGTTTATTAGTCCACAAAAGGAATCAAATGTACTTAAATACACTCTAGTGCCCATTAACTTTTTGTTTTATATGCTGCTTCACTTATGTGCAGCGAAAAACATTCACACATCTGTAACAAAAATAATTTAGCTTATTTTTTAGGATTTACAAATTTCTACTTCATTTTAAAAACAATTGTGCTTTTTGCATTTACCCTTTTGAAATGTTTTATTTATTCATTAATTATAATTGTTTTTATAGTTTTAACAATGGTATTTGTAACAAGACCATAGTAAGCAAGCACATGGAAGCATGGATCTTCTTTTCTACCATAGTTAGATGTAACATGATTTCTATAAAACAAACTATGGCATTTTTCTACATTATAAACATTAAACCTATTCTAAACACATGTAAAAACAATAAATACAAAATATAAATACAAATATATATATTCCCACACTCCCCTAATGTAGCCTATGACAAATTTAATAGAGCTGAAGTAGTGATATGATAATATTTATTATCAATCTATTTCTCCCTAAAGTATAGTTGGTTAGTATTACTATAGTAAATTCAAGGTCGATGATGTACAATTCTGTGCTGAATTCAAATGGTTTCTGCTTCTCAGGCCTTGCTTCTCGCAGAGCTGCGCGTTTAAGAGCTTGAGACTGGTCTGCAAGTAAAAACGCACCTGCTTTGCGCTTGCTCTGCTCTGTCCATTGAGCCGTATCCATCTACAGCCATACAGGTGCATTAGCGGAGGGTGTGCCTCTGCCTGTGTATTCGACACTGCTAAACCAGATACTTCAGATGTGTCACCAGACTTCAAAATCAGATGAACCGCAGTACAAATCCATACCAACCCATATAATTGAGAACCTACTGATATATCCAAGTCTAGATAAAAGTTTTAATGCAAAGAGGAACTTGACATAGAGTCCTAAACGCCCCCCATTTGTAACCTAATGCCCGGGCCGGTGACAAATAAGGTTTTCAAATAGGTTAAAATTGCACATCAAAGTAGTTATTATCATTATGGGGATGTTTTTTACTTATTACTAAAATCTCAATTTTAAACAATGTATTTTAAGCGGTTTAACTGTGAATCATGTGACGACACCAGTCAAAATGTCATACGGGATAACATTAATGCATTTTCTAAATATTATGGTATTAAAACTTTTCAAATCAATAATACTTAATGAATATGTAAAGTGATGCAGTAAACAATATTTAGAGCTCAGAAAACATTTTTTTGCACAACTATTTTTTCTCATTATATTGTGATTTCTTTAAATGTGACCCTACTTGTTCAAGTTCTTTACCCACATTTTAACACTGCAATGTGATTTAAAATGCAAAATGTCTGAAAATGCTTTACAGAACTTGGTATCATGTTATTATTGTTTCCTCAATTCCATGAAGTGAAATTGTGCATTTCAATGGAAAAAAACAGCGTTATCCCGCCTGACTTAAATTGTTACTCGGTATGACACCATATGAGTTAACACATGAATTGCCATTTTTACAGCACTTACACATAATAATGTTCATAAATAATTAATGTTTATGTTATGCAATGTTTTTCCAGGAAATTAATTAGGCTTCACTGTAAAGAAATACAAATGTGGTTTTCAGTGTGTAAACTGTTACACACAAACTCAGTGTGGTTTCTTCTCAGATTTGGCAAGTATACAAATATATTTAAACAATTTTTTCATGTTTATGAATATCAAAACAGCACAACTTTTCAACATTATAGGTTTAATTTAGTACTGAAAAGTACCTTGAACCATTTTATTGATGATCATATTCACTCTACATCAATATTCATAAATAATGTAAATGTTAATATCACAATTTGAATGGAAATTATACAAATTAAAGCTGAAAACTGTATAAGAATATATTGTCAAACACATGTTATCCAAGATAACGGATGACATTATGGGCTAACAGAAAATAACTGTTATCCTATATGACAAAATTTTTATCCGGTATGACAAAACTCAGTTTAAATCTTAATAAGGCAGTATTTTTGGCTACCTATAGAAATATGCAACCTTTACCTTCAACTTCCAAATATGTAAATTCATGCTAAATAAACATATTTACATAAAATCCACATTATATATGTTATTTTAGCGTTATCCCATATGACAAAATATGGATTTTTACTACATAGTGTGTTAGTGAGGAAAAAGGGTAAGTTAAACACATTTTATGAAAGACATACTTACCTTTCACCATTGTTTGGGGGTCCTTCAGGGTCTTTGTGATTGTGTAGCATGCTGTCTCACATCATGTCAAAATAAATTTCACAATAAAATTGCTGCAGTTTTCTTGTTATCCCGGATGACATTGGCTGACGGCCAGTTTTGCGACAGAATGCTCCAAAGCATAACAATCAACTGGAGTCATATTCTTTGTAATATTTAAATATATTGTTGTCAAGACTCATACAATAATGCCTGTGGCAGAGATGTTAGGGTTTATTAGATTTTATACAGTTTGTTTGGCTTTTTTGTATGTCACTCTAAGGTCCGGACAGTTATCCGGTATGACATTATGTGACTATAATGTCTAACAATTCTTACACTTTGTAATACCCTCAATATATGTTCATATAATTTGATAAACAGAGATCAATAGATTCAATAAATGTGCTTTTTATTAAACATTTCCTTATTTTGACATCATAAAGGGGTTTGGACATCAAAATTGTACGTCAGGTCATTGGGCCGCCCCCCTCTTTACTAATTTGCTCTCAGCACCCCCTGGCATCATTTGAATGTCCCTGTTGAGAACCCCTGTTTTAGATAAACAAATTGCAGAACCACAATGTGATTTTTATTGCAAGGACAATATAACAAAGTATTGCAATAATTTAAATAAAGGAAAAACAGCGCACAGCCTTTTCTGTTATTATTTTTAATATATGCATCATATTTTATACTATAGCCTACAGTTATTCTCAGTGTACATTATTCTGCATGTATTTATATCAGTACTTTGTGTTAAATAATCCAGGCATTAATCCAGGTATTATAAAAAAGAAATTGAGTTCGGAAGTCTGGAATATAGACCTTACTTGTAGCCAAATACATGTGAAAATAAATATGAAACAGCACTCTTTACGTATCTCACTCGCATAAACACAGATTATATACTCCTCAAAATGCATCATCATTATTGGAAGAACATAATGAAACAGTTATGCTATGTTAATCTCTAACAACTGAAGGGTGTAGACAGGAGACTAGTATAACAACAGCACCGTGACAGACTCGATGTGAATAAACCTTCCGTCAGAGGTTCGTCTCGCAAAATTGGAGATTTGGTGTGAACAGGCCTTCACTCAATGGGGGGGAGGGAGCTGTTGAAATCTTTTGTTTAAGCTAAAAACATGCAGTTGCAGGGACACACATATTGCCAGGCAAGATCTAACTTGATCGAATACAGTCGCAACATATATTGAACAAATATATTTATATTGCTTATATATACACCGATCAGCCACAACATTAAAAACACCTGCCTAATGTTGTGTAGGTCCCCCTCGTGCCACCAAAACAAATTTTTATTTTTGGCACCATTCTGAGTAAATTCTAGAGACTGTTGTGCATGAAAATCCCAGGAGATCAGCAGTTACACAAATACTCAAACCAGCCCATCTGGCACCAGTTCTGTGGATGGAAATGTCTTGTTGATGAGAGAGGTCAACAGAGAATGACCAGACTGGTTTGAACTGACAAAGTTTATGGTAACTCAGAATACCGCACTGTACAATTGTGGTGAGAAGAATAGCATCTATTCTGAGATGCGGGTTGGCGCTGTTTTGGCGGCGCTGTTATGACTACACAATTTTAGGCTGGTAGTTTTAATGTTATGGCTGATCTGTGTATATTTATGATATGTACTGCTGGATTTTTAACCAACTGAAGCCTATTTATTGAACCTGCAGAACACCCTCCCAGTAATTCATTACAATAATCTAGTCCTTAGGTCATGAACGCATAAATTAGCTTTTTTGCATCAGAAACAGAGAGCACGTGTCGTAAATTAGCAATATTTCTGAGTTAGAAGGATGCTGTTCTCCTAACATTGGAAATGTGATTTTCAAAGGAAAGAGTGCAATCAAACATAACACAAAAGTTCTTAACTGTAGAAGATGATGTAATAGTACATCCATCAAGTAATAAATTATATTCTAGTATCTTAGGTTTAGAGGTATTTGGTCCAACAATTAATAACTCTGTTTTGTCAGAATTGAGTAGAAGGAAATTTATAGCCATCCAGTCTTTGATATCATTGATACACTCTGCTAACTTGGAGAATTGGAACATTTCACTGGGTCTCGAAGAAATATAAAACTGCATATCATCGGCATAACAGTGAGAACTAATTCCATGGTTCCTGATGATGTCTCCAAGTGGAAATATATGCAAGGATAAAAGCAGAGGACCTAATATTGAGCCCTGCGGCACTCTACTTTAGCTTTACTTGATCTAAAAAAATATTTGTTAACTCAAACAAAGTGGTAGCAGTCTGATAAATAGGACATAAACCCTCCTAATGCCTGTTCACAAATGCTTCATAATTGTCAAAAAAATAATGTGTTCTATGGTGTCGCACTAAGATATAAAAGCACAAGAAGAGAGATACAGATATCAGATGATAAGAGGACGTAATTTGTAACTCTGATAAGTGTAGTCTAAATCCTAACTGAAATTCTTCACAGATACCATTTCTCTGTAAAAATGAACATAGCCGGGACATTACATTTTGTAGTATTTTGCACATAAATGAGAGATTTAACATCAACCTATATTTAACCAATGCTCCCGACTGAAGCTGTGGTTTCTTGAATAGCGGTTTAATAACTGGAAAGTTCTGGGGACACGTCCTAAATATAGTCACTATCTCTAAATATAGAGACACTTTTCATTCTCTATATGAAATTCTTTTTTTTTCACTTTTCATGCACCTTTTCATTTTCAGAGCATTTGTAATTTTCTAGTTAGCCATATATTTATATATATATATATTTTTAAATGACAGTGTTTATGATATCTAGGAGATATAGTGTCCATGTGTTGTAGTTAATATGACCTGTGTGGTGTCCAAGTCAGCCTGCAGATGGTCAGTTTATCTAGTCTATCTGCTTCCTTACCTTGGCACAGGTGGGTCAAACACTAACACTATAAGGACAATGAGCTCAGACTCTAACTATGACATTTCTTGGGATATGCCATTCCTTTTGTCCAAAAAAGATAAAGAGAAAATGACTGATATTAATGGTCATGGTTTTGAAAAGCATTCACCTACCAGACTTGATTGTAATAATCGCATCAAAGATTACGTAAAACTAGATCCTTGATTTCTGCATTTTGACCTTTTACTATGTCATTATTAGGTCTGAAGCAAGTGAAAGAGGAAAGTCTGGAACTGAATGAAGAGGAGGAGAAGCATCAGAATCAGGAACCTCATTTCATAACAGAAGAAAAAGCTCTCACATGCTCTCAAATTGGACAGAGTTTGAAACATAAAAGAAACATTAATGATCACGTGAGAATTCACACTAAAAAGAGGCCTTACACATGCCATCAGTGTGGACAGAGTTTCAAACAGAAAAATCATCTTGATGACCACATGAGAATTCACACTGGAGAGAGGCCTTACACATGTGTTGAGTGTGGACAGAGTTTCAAACGTAAAACACACCTAAATGATCATATGAGAATACACACTGGAGAGAGGCCTTACAAATGTGTTCAGTGTGAAAAGAGTTTCAAACGTAAAGGATATCTTAATGGTCACATGAGAATTCACTCTCGGGAGAGGCATTACACATGCCTTCAGTGTGGACAAAGATTCGAAGGTAAACGACCTCTTAATGATCACATGAGAATCCACACTGCAGAGAGGCCCCACACATGTGTTCACTGTGGAAAGAGTTTCAAAACTAAAGGTCATCTTTGTACTCATCTGAGAATTCACACTGGAGAGAGGCCTTTCACATGCTCTCAGTGTGGAAAGAGTTTCATAAAGAAAGGACACTTTAATGATCACATGAGAATTCACACTGGAGAGAGGCCTCACGCATGTGTTGAGTGTGGACAGAGTTTCAGCCGTTAAGGATATCTTAATGATCACATGATAATTCACTCTAAAGAGAGGCCTTACATATGTGTAACATGTGGAAAGAGTTTCAAACGTAAAGGATATTTTAAAGATCACATGAGAATTCACACTGGAGAGAGGCCTTATGTATGCCATCATTGTGGAAAGAGTTTCATACACACAGGCTCTTTGAAATATCATCTTCGCTGTCACTTAGGCAATACGCCTAAAAAAAACATGTGAATTTATACAAATGAGAATTGTTGTGCTGTTTTTGTGGAAAGTGCTTTTAACAGCTTTAAATGACACCAGACAATCATAATTCCTGTGGTCATGGAAATCCTGGAAAAGTCATGGAATTTAGAAATTGTGTTTTCCAGGCCTGGAAATGTCATGGGGAATAGGGGATGTAAACCAATCAGCCACAACATTAAAACCACTGACAGGTGAAGTGAATAACATTGATTATCTCATTACAATGGCACATGTGAAGGGGTGGGATATATTAGGCAGCTAGTGAACAGTCAGTTCTTGAATTACATGTGTTTGAAGCAAGACAAATGGGTAAGCGTAAGGATCTGAGTGACTCTGACAAGGGCCAAATTGTGATTGCTAGATGAATAGGTCAGAGCATCTCCAAAACAGCAGGTCTTGTGGGGTGTTCCCGGTACACAGTGCTTGGTACCTACCAAAAGTGGTCCAAGGAAGGACAACCGGTGAACAAGGTCATGGGCTAGCCCATCTGGTCTGATCCCAAAGAAGAGCTACTGTAGCACATATTGCTGAAAAACTGACCATGATAGAAAGGTGTCAGAACACACAGTGCATCGCAGCTTGCTGCATATTGGGCTGCACGCAGAGTGCCCATGCTGACTCCTGTCCACAGCCGAAATCGCTTACAATAGGCAAGTGAACATCAGAACTGGACCATGTTTTCTATTAGATCATGTGGATTCCCGGGTTCGCGTGTATCGATTACCTGGGGATGAGATAGCCTGGGGATGTTAATAGGTTCCATCTTTTTGGGTTTGAGTCCAATTACT
The DNA here is from genome assembly GCF_025860055.1 of Xyrauchen texanus. NCBI lineage: Eukaryota > Metazoa > Chordata > Actinopteri > Cypriniformes > Catostomidae > Xyrauchen > Xyrauchen texanus. The sequence continues at coordinate 40,102,340 of NC_068300.1, read as the reverse complement.
TAATGTGACAGAGGTATTTCATGGGTGCTTATTAGATATTTTAGTACATATGTGTATATAATATGATTATCTGGTGTAATTGTTTATTTTGAAAGAGGCTTCTATTTATCTGCATCTGCAATGTGCCATTGCCTAAGCTCTGCTGTTTTGCCTGCATTGTTTTGCTATAGGCCTTTACACACACCCATGTCCGCACACCAGTACCTTCACTTTGTTGCATAAAACAGCTTCTTCTGCAGTCTGTTTCAATCACAGTGCCCATAGCGTTATGGTCTTTTTTTTATGTACAATTAATCTCAAATACTTTATCTTCAAGTCAAGTCAATTTTATTTGTATAGCGCCTTTCACAACACACATCGTTTCAAAGCAGCTTTCTAAAGAGACCTACCTCATTACTCAGGGATGATCAAGCAAAGAAAAACTTTGTATTATTTTATTATTTTAAAGAGGGTATTTATGGGAGTAGGCAGCACTTCAAAGATTATAAAGTGCAAGAAAAAGCATGTGAACCCTTTGGAATTACCTGCATATACACACATATATATATATATATATATATATAAAATCAAATCTGGTTTGATATTCATCTAAATTACAATAATGAACTAACACAATCTGTTTTAACTAATAACACAAATTATTGTATTATTCTTGTACATGTTGAATACATCACTCAAAAATTCACAGTGTAGGTTGGAAAAAGTATTTAAACCCGTTGGCTAATGACGTCAACAAAAGCTTTGTAGAGTCAGGAGTTGGCAAAGCTGGCATCCATTTAATGAAAAATGATTGGAGGTGTGGGTTAGAGCTACTTTGACTTATAAAAAGCACTCAGACATTTTGAATTTAGTATTCACAAGAAGCATCTGCGAAGAGATCTCAGAAGACCTACGATCAAGAATGCTTTGCATAAAGCTATAAATGTTTACAAGATTCAACAATTTATTACTGTGGTTACTCACCCTAGATGTGGCCTTCTAGCCAAGATGACTTAAAGGGCACACTGCAGAATGCTCAGTGAGGTAAAAAAGATCCCTAGAGTGATAGCTAAAGACTTGAAGGAATCAATGGAACTTGTTAACATCTCTGTTCATGAGTCCATGGCAGGAGACCACAAAGGAAGCCGCTGCAGGGATGGGATGTGTTCAATAAAGACATGAAAGATTATAATTGTTGGTGTGATGTTGGCTCAAGCACATTGTCTATACTTGTGACTTTGATGAAGATAAGATCACGTTTTATGACCTATTAATACAAAAAACAAACAAACAAACAGCTAATTCCAAAGGGTTCACATACTTTTTCTGTAAGTATGATTTTTTTAATTAGAGGAATGCAAGAATATAGTAAAAACAAGAGAAAACTTCCAGTAGGTACTCAATTAAAATTCGACTCTTTACAGCATGCAGTACTGCCACGGTAGAACCTTAAACTCTCACACGTGAGACATGTATGCAACATCACTGCCAGGAGGAGCAAAGGGACACCTTTGGCACCATAGTTTAGTAGTGTGAAGGAAGTGAGTTATTATGATTAACAGTGTTAATACTATTATTTGAATTGTAAGTTTTTACATTTTGATGTGTGTAAGGCAATTAGGGATGCTCCGATCAGGATTAGCCAATCCGATCAGGATAACCAATACCGATCACCTATCTTGTTTTCACCTGATCGGCAGAGACGGATTATTTCACCTTTTATCAAGATCTCTGTCATAACTGGCTACATGTAACATCTGCACACTGACACTATTATTTGAATTGTCCTCTTCCCAGTAATATAACCTTGCCTTGTTTTTGCTAATAAAAAAGGCTTATTAAAAAATATTTTTGTAATAATAAGTAGCTATCAAAATATTCTGTATATTAAGATAGAGTTACTCTATATGAAAAATTAAGCTTAGTGTCAAACTAAAGACAATTTGATAACACATTGGTGCAATTAAACTTAATGTGACATTTTGAGACAATTATTCATTATATTTCATATAATTTTTCTTCCTTGTTTTATTTCTATTTTATTTTTGCATTACATTTAAAACTTTATATTATGGTATCTTAATATAGTATAAAGAATTGTTGTATTTATAAATTCATTCCCTGCCTTTTCATTTAGTTAATTTATCACTTGTTGCTGCTTGAACTTTCTTGGAACACACACTTTCTTATGAGGGCAAGAGATGAAATAACCCATATTTCTGAAGACTACAGGTGCTACTAATGTTAATGCTGTTTAATCGGGAGACATTTAATAAAGATGTTTGAATTACACTACATCTTGTAACTTGTGTTATAACGGAGATGCCTAAGACCGGCGGAGACTGAGAAGCTGCCGGCATGAACCGTTTCATAGCTCGCGCTGTTTACCCTTTGCCTTGTTGCATGTGAAACGTCTCAGGTTTAGGTGCGACCAGCTGTGAATATTTGTGCAACACGTAAATTAAATTGACTAGAATTTATAGCCTCTGCTGATGACATCATTGGTTGCACCTGTAGCAGGGCTATAAATAGATGTGTCACAGGTGCATCATCAGGTATTTTGTCTGAAGAGCAGTCCTGGGGCATCCCAGTGCAGCAGTGAAGCGCAGCATCTCGTTCCGCTTATATCAGGGAACAGGGGTTACAGTTAAGTAACCCGAGACGTTCCCTATCAAAAAGCTACACTTAGATGCTGAAGTCCGTGAAGTCTTTCCTGCTCCGGCGTTGTAAACGGCGGGGAGCAGAAGGCTTCGAGAGTGATGTACAGTCGAGAAAGGAACCTTAGGCAGGTAGTCATGATGAGGATGCAAAATTGCTTTAGCCATTCCTGGGGCAAAATCTAAGCAGGCTGGCAAGACAGACAGAGCCTGTAGATCCCCAATTCTTTTTAGAGAAGTAATTGCCATAAGAAAAACCATCTTGAGAGTCAAACGTTTATCAGACGCTGACTCTAGAGGTTCGAAGGGGATCTCAACCAGACCCTCAAGGACTATTGCAAAGTCCCATGAAGGGATCCTGGTCCTAGCAGGAGGTCTCATTCGCATGGCTCCAAGAACGAAGCGAGTGAGCAGAGGATGTCTCCCCAACGACACCCTGTCAATCAAGGCATAGCAAGCTGATAGAGCGGACACGTAAACACTGAGAGTGGCGGGGCATGTGCCTGCTGATAATTTTTCCAGCAGAAAGTCCAGAACTGAAGCAATCTGGCAGTTAACTGGATCTGCATTATGTGCACTGCACCATCTTTCAAAGACACCCCATTTATTGGCGTAACTTCTTCTAGTAGAGGGAGCCCTAGCACTTAGAATGGTCTCGATAACTTCAGGTGAATGCCCAGTGTCCCTCAGTTGGTACCCTTCAGGGGCCAAACATGAAGGTTCCACAGCTCAGGCCGGGGATGAAATATTGTCCCCTGCGCCTGAGACAGAAGGTCCCTCCTGTCCGGAATTGCCCAAGGCGAGGCGTCGAGGAGAGACATTATCTCTGAGAACCATACCCTGTTCGGCCAGCACGGCGCTATCAGTAAGAGGCAGAACCCTTCCTGGCAAACTCTAGTCAAGACTTCCGGGAGAAGAGAAACCGGGGGAAATGCATACAGGCACATTCTAGGCCATGTATGTGCCATCGCGTCCAGACCCAGGGGGGGCTGGCTGACTCGGAGAGAAGTAGAGGGGACATTGCGCTGTCTGTTGAGAGGCGAAGAGGTCCACTTCTGCCCTGTAAAATCTCACCCAGATTTCTTTAACTACCTTGGGGTGGACTTTCCACTACCCCGTCGGTATTTTCTGTCTGGACAGTAAATCTGCTCCCACATTCAGGCATCCAGGGATATAAACTGCCCTGACTGACAGGAGCTTGCCCTGGGCCCAAAGGAGAATCTGACATGCCAGTCTGTTCAGCTGCAGTGAACGTAGGTGTTGCAGGACAGAGGGCGGGGCCGGGATGTGATTATACACACCCGGTCCCTTATCAGTGTAAAGGAGTTCAATGGGAAGGAGGAAGCGAGAACCGGCTTGGCAATATAAATAATATTTTTAATGATAAACTTAAAAGACAAAAGACACACATGACGGACATGTCCGTAAACTATCTCTCTCTCGTAGCACCACCGTCTGCCATCGGCCTTTATCCCTCTCGGAGGCTTAATTAGCCTGATAAGGGACCGGGTGTGTTTGATGATTTATGTAAGAGACTGCTGCTGTGTTGTCCACATGCACCAGGACATGGCAGCCTCTCAAATGCTGGAGGAAGTATTTCAGGGCCAGAAATACAGCCTTCAACTCAAGGCAGTTGATGTGCCAATTGCACTGATGACCCTCCCATTTCCCTTGAGCTGCACGACCACTTAAGTCCGCTCCCTAGGGAGGCGTCTGTCGTTAGCAACTTGCGACGGCAAGACGCACCTAGAGTGGGACCCAAAGTAAGGAACCGGGGTCTGAACCACATAGAAAGGATACGAAGCACGCGGCGTGTAACCCTTATTAGCCTTAGGGGACTGGCCCTTGGGTGAAATCCCCTGGCTTTGAGCCACAACTGAAACAGTCTCATGTGCAGAAGGCCCAAAGGGATCACCAAGGACGCAGATACCATGAGACTTAGTATTCGTTGATACTGATGAACAGTGCAACCTTGGCCTAGCCTGACTTTGCTCAGACAATTGTTCTTGCATCGTGATCGAATTCCATACAACGCCCAGATAGGTAATTCCCTGAGAGGTACTGTATTTCAACTCTTTTTGATGTTGATTCTCAGACCCAGAGAGCCCAGATGAGATAAGATGATATCCCTGTGCTGAACTGCCAGTTCTTGAGACTGTGCTAGTATCAGCCAGTTATCTATGTAATTCAGAATGTAGATTTCCCAAAGTCGCAAAGGAGCCAGCCGCTAATTGGGCATAATCGTTTTCTTTCCCATGATTCACATTAAAGAGGATGGATTCACTGCACGAGCGCAATATATAAGGTCGCACGCCAGGACTTGAATAATTTGTTATGAACTTCGGGGAAGAATTGTGCAGGATGCTGCCTTTTGACGGCGTCCGTACTGCTGGAAACAGTCATCGAGGTGAGATTATTCAGGTTCCTCTGGGGGAGACCAGCCAGGGTGAAGCTCTTCGACTGCCCTTGTAATGACGCAGAGCATCTCCCTGTCAGTGGCGCGTGCACGTTCCTCGTCCTCGCTGGGGGGAGGGGCGGCAGCATCATCCACTGACCATTTGCCTGATGCGGCGAGAGATATAACATTGTCATCATCCCCAGCGTCAGATCCACCAAACGAGATGAGGCCGCACACTCCTTCACAGGGCCAGAGCTCGTCTCGCACATAGCGTATGGGGAAATATGGCTCGTGGGTTGTGTGCTGGCACGAAATCCACCTCAAGTTCATCTGACAGAAAATGCAGCTCTCATGCTTGTCTGACGGCGGGATGTGTCTCACACACAAGGAACACTTACGGAACGACATCTTGGAAAAAGACGCGAACATGTTAGTGGCTCTTCTAGATAAATAAATATAAATATTGATTTTTTCAATCTAAATCACAAGCAGTGATCACTGTCTTGAAGGAAGAAATTCTGAGGAAATGGTGTCTGTGCACCTGTTTTATAGCTGTCAGTTCACGCCGGAACGAGCGTTTAGTTTCGCTCCAAAACAGGCGGGGCTCAAACACCATAGCCAATATTAGAATATTGCCGTTATTGTAGAGAGGTTTCAAATAGGTTGTGTATGAAGGCACTCCCCATATGCGTTAGTAAACGCAATGTCAAGTGGACTGAAGTCGTAAGGGAATGCCACATTAACAGGACAGCACACAAACTTTTCATATTTGCCATCGCTATACCTCTCCCACTGCATCGTTCTAGACTGCTGAATCTTTGTTGTCTTACAACACTATGCCAATATTCCCCACAATTCTGATGCCATGACAGTGTTGCTCGTGCTCAATTCTTAAAGGATTTGCATGTTTTTTGCGACATGAGTGATCGTTTTTGTGATTGGCCAAATTACCAATCACTGTTCGAGTTGTAGAACGTGAAAATTGGCCGCTACCAATCGGTGGCTGATCGATCGTAGCATCCCTAAAGGCACTCTAACAATGCAAAATTAATGGCAGCATTAAAATTATAGCTTAGTTTACCATTGAGGTATAGACAAAGCTGTTTTAATGTAACTAATAGATATTAGTTATTTAATTATTTTCCTGAAAATCGAAACCAAAACATTGTGAACATTTATTATTTATTAGCCCTAATGAAAAAACAAAACTGCAGTGGTAGACAATAGTGGTTCAGTGGAAACCCTGCTCATAAGCGTAATGGAATATATTTGTGCTTATTTTGTTGTTATTATATGTGATATGCCTTTAAATTTACAGATGATGGTGTCTAGTGGAAAAAAGTTTGTGAAAACACGTGGAAACACATGCCTAGGGGTTTTCTGACCAGCTCTCGTGCCTACTGCAAGTTACTCGCAGGTTTGAAATTAGATTTTTTTTTTTAACTTTAGATTTTTTTATTTGTTTGTCAGTTTAGATACATGTGCAAAGTAAAATGCATCCAGCATTCACAATAAGATGTTTTTGCGCTGCAGCTGGCACTGAAACTGTGTCTTGTAAGGTTATTGTTGGTTATACGGACTTATTGAGGGTGAGTAAATTATGGGATAATTTTCATTTTTGGGTGAACTAACCCTTTAATGTTTTATAGATGTCATAGAACCTTACTGTTGTTAATATCAGTAAATTTACACCTGCATCCAACATAAAATCAATGCCGTACTATAGAATGAGCATTTCAGTGGCACAAAGAATGCAATATTATTGGGCATTTCACTTATTTTGAAGTATAATAACAAATAATTTCACTTTCATTATCAGTTTGTTCTCAAAATTGTAATTTTAAAGGCCCCAGATATATCCCTCCATCTTCTTGCATTCAAGAAACGCAAGGTTTGTTCTTACATTCATAATGTGTAAGCCTGCTGAAAAATATTATTAAATAAAAAAAATTTGTAATGCATTAAACTAAATGAAGCAAACAACACTAATATTGAGTTGTGTGGGTTTAAAAAATTTTTTTTTTAAATATATATATATATATATATATATATATATATATATATATATATATTTTTTTTTTTTTTTTTTTTTTTTTTGATAATACAAAGTCCCAGCTTTCAAATGATGTCACATAGGCGGCCTGGGGTCAGGGAGTGATGTAGGGGGGCTTTCATCCAATAAAGGTTAAGAACCACCTGTCTAAACCACTTGGTAATCCAAGCAGACTAATGAGGATATTTGTTGCATGGCCTTCATGAAATTTCAACCTCACTTGGGCTGAGTATGCACACAATTCGTTGCCAGTGTCGTTCATGGGGTTGTCACCCTGCCCCTACCAGTGTTGCCTTGGGTACCAACCGCCAATTTTCCCTTTCCCAGAGCCGGAAGCGGTGGTGCACTCTGCCCTAGTGTTCATCAGCCATTGTCAGCTCAGTTGGAAGATCTGAAGATTTGTCTGGTGTGCCTTCATTACTTTAATGGCATGATTACCCTGGAAATGCTCATTGATATCACCCATCAGCTCATAAAGCACATGAAAAATGCAATTGGCTGAAGTGCTTTAAAGTCCTGAAAATGTTTGTCAAAGTCTGAAAGTATGTTATGAAACTGCTCAACATATCGAGTGTTGTCAATTGATACATTCTTTTTCCTGCTTTTCCAGTTCAGATGCAATGTGCCTGGAAGGATTTTAGATCGTGCTGCTCCAATATTGATGCCACCAGTTATATGTTTTGCTTGAAAGCGTTAACAGAGCTAATCATGTCTACAACACTTTTGTCTCTCCCTTAAGTACTAAATTGAGCTTGTTGAGCATGCCAGTAAAATCTGTTAAAAAAAGCCAATCCATCAACCATTGTTCATCATCCAGCTTTTCATGTTCAGAGAGTTTGAGAAACTCTTTAATTTCATGAGGCAACTACCTGAATAGCAAAAATGCCCCTCTACTGAGCCATCTGACATTGCAATAATGCAGTAAATCGGTGTGTTCTGCGTCTGACTATTGTGTGTACGAAACAATCATCTTTGAAGAGATCTTGCCTGAATCAAGCAGACAATTCTCATTGACACATCCATGACCTCTCTTATATCTTTGCACATAGTGCCTGCTGATGAATACAGTGGTAACCGAGGAATTCTAGAAACATCTCATTCTCTTTGCTTTTAGCAATTACATTGCTGGTACACCATCAGATATGACTGATATGAACTTTGATAGTGGTAAGTTCATACTTGCAGCAATGTGGAAAAAATGTCCTCGGCATGTTCCTTCAGAGGTAAAACACCCAACATCTCCTCTTTAACAGTCATGTCTGCAAAAACCATCCCAACTGTGCAGTATCAATGGCGTCTGTAGACTCGTCTAGTTGAAGTGAAAAACTTCTCTTAGTTGCTGACATAAGTTATGTGCCATTGCTTCGCACCAACGTGTTACAGTTGGCCTGGACAACTGAACTGATTTAACTGCTGACATTAATTCAGACTTATTTTTAAAATCTTGAAACAAGGAGTCTACAACCTAAACAAATGCCTCTTTGATCTTTTACTCATCTTGAAAGGGTTTCTTATGTCTGATAAGAAGATGGCTCAATTTCAGGGATGCCACTGTTGCTGCTTTTGCTTTCGAACTTGGCATTGTAAAAATGGATTGTTAAACAGTTAACTGGGATTTCAGTTCTTTGACGTTCCTCTTTCGTAACTTTTCGAACACTCTTCATGGGAAATTTACTGTCATATGTTTTGTGCATGGTACGATAATGCCTCTCCATGTTGCCTTTTTTTTGTCAAAACAATAGCGGCTTGACAAATTAGACACACATCTTCCTCCCATTCAGAGTAAAAATTGTACGTTTTGTATTTGGTGCTGTATATGTCTCCATTTTGCTTCGTTTTGCTATTTCTAATTTTCAATCATTTGTTTTAAATGCTATGCAGCTGCTGTATGTGATAATTGTTGTAATGGTAACCGTATGCCTACAGTCTATCACAAGTACATGGTGGCAGTGCATTGAAGATATCTTTTTTTTATCATTAAGTACTTTGAGATTTAGTTGAAATGGAAAGTGCATTATAAATAAAATGTATTATTATTATTATTATTATTATTATTATTATTAAGTCTATGGATGAGAAATTAAGAATGATCTTCGAGATTTTTTTTTTATTAAATATGTTTTCAAATATTTTTTGTAATTTCTCTCTTACTCTCTTTTTTTTTACCTGTTACAGAAAAAGTTACTTTTGTCTTTGTGCCACCTTGGATTTACACTAACACCTAGCGGCTTGGATGCAGCATAATTTAAAATCAATAGTTCCCCTTCTGTCGCTCTCTCCACGTTGTGTCGGAGAAGCGACACTAGGGGTCTCTCTTGAGCGCCGATATCCACCTCTGATCTATGAAAAAAGGCCAATGAGAGTTGGCAGCCGGTATTTGCATGTCCCGCCCCCGGACATACGGGTATTTAAGCGGCGCAAATACGGGAGTTCATTCAGAAAATTTCTTCGGAGCCGATGGTCGTGTCTGCAGTTGCTGCATACTACACACCGAGTTCCTGACATTCCTCTGCAGCATGCTGTTGGATTATACGGCGCACAACAGAGGCTTTCTCCTGTTTGCACGGCTGTGCGTTCCTGCCCCTGGGCGCATCGACAGTGCAGATTAAAAAAGCTCTCACGAGTTTTTTTCACAAAAGAGTGATTTTTATTAAAAGAGTGAATTTCACTAAAAGAGCAAAACACAGCGGCGTTGAACGTCCTTTTAACGTCCCTGTACTCCCTTCCCGGACCTGTAGAGCAACATCCTTGCTGACCGCAAAGGCCTACAGCGCCACCGGACGCGCCGCTTCTGCCCTGCATGCCATGGCTCTCCTGCAGGTCCACCAAGCCAAGGCACTAAGAGACATGCACGGGGGTGGCCCTGATCCCGACACGCTGCAGGAACTGCGCTCAGTGACTGACCTCGCCCTGAGAGTGACGAAGGTCACAGCGCAGGCGTTCGGGCAGGCGATGGCCACGCTTGTGGTCCAGGAGCGTCAACAATGGCTGAACATGGTCGAGATGCGTGAAGCAGACAAGACTAGCTTCCTCAACGCTCCTGTCTCCCAGCTTGGCCTCTTCGGCGACACCGTTGAGGACTTTGCCCAGCAGTTCTCCATGGTGAAGAAGCAGACGGAGGCCATCTCTCACATCATGCCTCGCCGCAAACCTACCGCTACGGCTCATGCCCCGTCTGCTCGCCGAGGGCGTCCTCCCACGGCCAAGAAACCTTCTGCTCCGCCTCAACCCGGGCCCAGTTCTCAGCCCCATAGTCGAGCCAACCATGGGAAGCGCACGCCCCCTGTCTCACGGACCCCCTCGAGGACCCGGAAGGCTCCCAGGCGCTCCTGAGACAGCCCACCCAGAGTCCAAGACGTGGACCATGTGATGCATTTGCCACTCTTTGCCTCCCCTGCCGGGTAGGTGTGGCCTCCGCAGGTTCTTCTCCCCCTGAAAGAAGGGCTAAGACCCCCTTCCCTCAATGCGTGTAAGGGCCCCGGCAGTGCCATGAACCTTGTAAACTTTGCCAAACTAGCAACTATTTTTCTTATATGCACATATTTTAGCATATTTACAGCCTGTTATCTTCTAAACTAAGTTACAAAAACCAGACAAATCAATAATAAGCTACTGTATAAAATGTTATAAATGTGCATTGAACTACGGAAATGTAAAAGGGAAAAAATAGTGTTTTTGTAATATTTATTTTTTTATTTTTTATTTATTTATTTTTTTTTTTATTGCAAATTAACAAAAGAGTAACACATACAAGGTAGTGAGATACATATACAATACAGAAGAGAGAAAAAGCACAAAAACAAAACAAAAACAACTTGACCACAAGGGTCAAATACATACATATGCAATGCCTATTTTTCTGTCATTGCACCCTTGGCCCCGCCCACTGGTGCTCAGAGTCAGTCACACAGGTGAAGAGGAGAGAAATGGCCTGTCATGGGAGATTCATCCAAAGTGGACTTACACAGGACACCTTCATGTGCCTGTTTGGATTTAAATGTTTTTCTACAAAACGTGCACTAGACGAACGACTTTGACCGTTATCATACATCTCTTCGCCTTTTTCCGTTTTCAAATTGAACAGATGAAAGGAAAGAGGAAAAAAAAACATACTGAAGAGAAGTTTGTCATTTGCAGGGGAATTTACACAGGGCAATATGAAATGAAGAGTTCACACTCAGTGTGTTTAATTATGTTTATGCACATTACTTCATTTCAATCGCAAAATGTATGCACCATTGAAACATTTACACACAATAATGGGTTTTCTCAAAGTAAAACAATAATACTCTTAAGACACATTCCATTCAGAGGTTGTGTGAGTGCGCATAGGTGTCCATCCCATTTCCGTGCCTCTCTCAGAGCAGATTGGGAAAGTGGGAAATTTCCTCCAGAAAATTATGTTGTAACACTGGTGACACCAACTGAACATACTTTATGCACTCTCGACTGTGAAGGATTAACATACAGACATCTCGAAGAAGAGCGCCCACTGCTGCCCTTGTACAAACCTTCATCTGTAAACAGAGGGGTAGAACCTTCCATGCAGAAGGTGTATTAAATGAAAAATAAATACACAATACTAGAAGAAAGCTACAATGTGTTTTATTAGAACCCTAACATTAGCCCAAGACTAAATTAAAGAATTCTTATAGCTTACTTTTGAAACATATCGGCAGCATTCTCTGGGTTTGGTCAATTAAATAAATTGCCTAACAACTTTTTTATATAAATTACCAGAACAAAAAAAAAAACATTAAATTAAATCAAATTAATAAATTGCCAAAAAAACAACAACAACAAAAAACAAAAACAAACATGGTGTCTTTGTGGTTGCCATGCTATTAGAAATATCTTGCATCGATCATGTGACACAAAGTAATAGTTCTTCCCGTTCTCCTCATCTTTCTTCTGCAGTCGGGTCGTGTGTGGAATAGGATAGGCGAATCTGTCGGGATGTTTGGCGATGAGTGTGTTTTTGATGTGTCTCCTACCGACCCCGTGAGCACCCAACAGCACCAGTGTTGTCCTCTTGAAAGAAGGCAGCTTCGCCACCTGTTTGTACATCACCAGATCTTGTTGTTCAAACACTGCATTGTGTTTGGCTAAATATTTGTCCTTATACTATTTCTTCTTCTTCTAAACCACATATATCTCGTCTGCTGCTCCTGTTTTCTCCATGGCTATACATGCAACATGCCACTCCTGCAGCTCTGGTGATGCGATCAGTCCTGTGTGCCGTTCTCCGTGTTCTCCAGTTTTCTCTGCCACCAGTTATGATTGTCTTTACTGATGATCTGATTGATGTGCACGCCCGCCTCTCTACAGGGTATCAGGTCATCTTTAGACGGGTCGTATTCGAATTGTGCTCACACGTAGATCTGTCGAACTTTTGGATGGATAGTCGATGGCAAATCTAATATTGATCTGGTGACACTAGAGTATCCATTAGCAGGAGACTGTCTGGACACATCTGGTGACTCTTTATCACATGATATAGACTGACTGCGGTAACTCTGGACAATCTTAAACGTGATGCTGCCTCTCATCTCATGCAGCATCTTCTGCAGCTGCTTCACTGTTTGATTTGTGACAATGATGCCATTTATTTCATGGATCTCGTCTCCCACATGTAGCATTCCTTGCCTGTAAATCTTTCCTCCATGCATGATTCTCACTATGATACAGTGTTTCAGATTGTTCATATTCAGAGTAATACACATGGCTCATCCGTGCTCTTCTGGAACTGCACCAGTCGCACACACGACACCGTTGTTGCTCTCGGGTGAGTCTCCGTTCAGGTATGGTGAGGTGGTGCGGAGTCACTCTCAACACATCGTAGCTGTAAACCTCATGAGCCACCACAGCCATGAAATGCTATGAAATGCGGCCATGAAATGCGGCTGAGTGAGAATTCTCTTCAATTCTTTTGCCTCCATGTTCTCTGGATAACAGGAAAGGGTGTCCAGGGCCTTTTTTGCTCTCTGAATGGCATCAATGGGAGGGTTTCTGATTTTAGGTGAAGATTGACTGTTGATTTTATCATACAAGTTCAGCAATGTGTGCAGGTGTTGGTCCTTGAAGATGCTGTGCTGTGATTTTCACTGCAATCTGTCAATGCGTGAATCTCCTCTAGCCTATCCAGAACTTGTGACATGGCCCCAGAAGATGTGGGGTCCTCTGGGATATCATGAAGGTCTTCGGGAGGGTCGCCGTAAAACGAGTTGAACTAGATACGGCAGTGAGCAGGGTGCCCTTCAGTTTTCTCCAAGCATTAAACTTCCTCAGCTTCACGGCAGGTTAATTTTATAAGAGTAACAATTACTCTCCTTGAGCCAGGATTGCATGAGGGATTCATAAACAGTGATATTCTCAGCACGGTTGAGCATCAGCCACACCAGATTTTTAGTGCTCTCTGATATCTGAGCCCATTGACGAAGATTCATCTTGTCCTTTTGATTATGGCTTCAAACAGATGTTCTATAGTGCCATAAAAGGGCAAACAGTTGCTAAACAGGATGAAAAAAATCACGCCACAACCCCAAACAGCCACGGGCTTCCTATATGGCTCGCGCTTCACCACCTCTGGGACCATGAAGTGAGGAGTGCCCACACGACAGAATATGTGGTTACATCCAGAATATGTGGTTACATCCTTGGCTGTATGGGTATTATATGCATACAGGTTTGAATTGTTACATTTGTGGAGCTTTGACACAGACATCATCTTTCAGAGGAGCACAGTGAAATTAAATGGTCTGATCATGTGATTAGTTTATCCCCCATGTAAAAAATATTAAAATTAAATCGAAATTGTACTTTCATTTATAGCTGATACTCTCTATAATATGCATCAACAAAATAAAATACATAGCTCTCTATAAAATACAATAACAAAATAAAATATATAACTCTCTATAAAAAACATTAACAAAATAAAATACATAACTCTCTATAAAATACATTAACAACTGTTTGTGGACCCTTCAAATTTTGGAATTAAATGGCTTAACCCAAAAATGAAGACCTGTGTTGTATTTCACTCAGCTGCGCTGTCTTACTGTTGTGCTGTTTTGTTGGCCTTTTGTAAACATGGACATTATGATCGTGTTGGTGCTTTTCCGTGCAACACCGGAGATGTGCGCTGTGTTTTAAGAGTGTATGTAATGAATGGTTGCTGAGATGAGACAGAAGAAGCTGGATCTAAATGCAGGCTTTTAATGAAGATGGTAATATTGAAACAAATTAACATGAACTCATAAAGCAACAGACAAGAACTTACAAAGAAATGCAAAACTGGAGAGTATATATAGACACACAAGGGCTAATGAGGGAATGGAAAACAGGTGAGAACAATGGGAAACAGATGGCAGTGATGAGGGCAGTGCATGATGGGAAACTTAGTCCAGGGGAAACACTTCAAAATAAGACTCCTAGGAAACAAGAGGGAGCCAGACTGTGCCATAAACCCCCCTTTAATTGGCGACTCCTAGTCCAAATGACTGGTGGCCAGGGAGGAGACCCCAGGTTTGGGATAGAGTTGGGAGGCCTTTGAGGTGGCCACAGGGCTGGGACTGGATCTGGAAGCCCTGGGGGCAGCCACAGGGCCAGGACTGGGTCAGGAGGCCTGGGGGGTGGTGGAGCTGCTGTATGAGGAGTCTCTGGGAAGGCGAATGGAAGTTCCATAGCACCACACATTCCAGATATTCACCAGTGTCCAGTGAGGATCAGCTGGAGGTATCAGTTCCTTCAGTGTGCTATTCAGACCGGTCCAGAAGAAAACCACCAGAGAGCGGTCTGGATAGTGAACTAAATTTACACTCCAAAAAATTGCGGAAATGATCCTCAACTGGACAGTCCTCTTGCTTAAGAATCAGTTTTCTGACAGCCGCTAGTTCCTTGTGGGTCAGTTCTTCTCTAATGAATGGTTGCAGAGATGAGATGGGAGATGCTGAATCAAAATGCAAGATTTTAATGAAGATGGACAAGAACAAACAAGAACTGACAAAGAAATGCAAAACTAGATGGTAAAAATGCACACACAAGGGCTAATGACGAGAACAATGGGGAACAGATGGCAGTGATGAGGGCAGTGCATGATTGGAAATGTAGTCCAGGGAAAACACTTCAAAATAAGAGTCCAAGGAAACACAAGGGAGACAGACTGTGACAGTGTACAAGTACAACTTTTTTCCCTCCCCTATTCTCCCTAATTTGGAATGCCCAATTCCCAATGCGCTCTAAGTCCTTGTGGTGGCGTAGTGACTCGTGTCAATCATTGTGGCGGAGGACGAATCTCAGTTGCCTCCACGTCTGAGATATTTTATCACATGGCTTGTTGAACGCATTTCCATGGAGACATGGAGACTTTACGCTATTCTCCGCGGCATCCACACACTATTCACCACATGCCACACCGAGAGAGAGAACCACATTAAAGCCACCATGAGAATGTTAACCCAACGTGACTCTACCCACCCTACTTGGCCAATTTTGTTACTTAAGGGACCTGGCTGGTGTCACTCAGCATGCCCTGGATTCGAACTCATGACTCCAGGGGTGGTAGTCAGCATCTTTACTCGCTGAGCTAGCCAGGCCCCTCACAAGTACAACTTTTAAAAAGTATCTCATTCTGCTGTTGCCACTGGATGGATGAATCACATGCAATCCTGTGTGTAAACAAGCACGGAAGATGTGAGAAGTGAAGACCTGCAGCTTTGCTTTGGCCTGTTGAAGCACCCAACATCATGGATTGTATTACACTCACACTATGATTCAAACTTTGCAAAGGAACTGTTATTGAAGGATGGGATAGTTAAAACACTATTGGGCTGCAAATCCGTAAGTAAACAATTTTGTTTCATGTATATTGAATAGATCATGACTGTTTAATATTTTATGGTGGTGCTTGAGTGAACAGTTAAATATATGCAGATGAAATGTGTCGGTGTATGTTATGTGTTAAACCTGAAATGTAGTGTGGAGTTTGTTCATTTTCTTCGGATTGCGTTTCAAAAATAGTTGTATTAGAAGGGCTTCACGATGTTAGCCAATCAGAACAATGGGAGTTTGCATTGAAGTGTTAAAGCGCCAGACAGCTTAAAATCAAGCATTTCAAACAGAGGGCCAGAGACAGGGTGGGACATTTTTATATATGACTAAATTATAAATATTTTGATGCAAAGTGCTAAGTGGACCTCAGGGAAGATAGTACAATTAAAAAAAAAAAAAAAAAAAAAGAGTATGTTATTACACCTTTTTTTTATAATGCATAGTATTTAAAGCAAGCAATTTCTGATCTTTGAGGCTGAGACAAAGAAGGACATTTTATTTTTAGTTTCAGTAATATTTAAATATGAATAATATAAATGGCACTTCATAGATGCAACATTTTAAACTTTTATTATAAGTGTTTTATATTTTGATATTTAACCAAAGATGGCCTTTCATATCCACAGTGGTCTGGGGTAAGCCCTGAATATCCACTAACCCTAGAAACGCCCTTGGTACAGGCCCCAGATCTACCCAAGTGATTGTTGTGTTCTCATGTTTTGATTGCGCCGTAAGATTGTCTTTTTGTTAATGTCCACCAAAAGGCACTGTGGGCTTACACATTTTCGGTGGAATGTTGCTATGACTGTTTTGCATGTTAAAGGAAGATATGAATTAAAGTTAAGAGTAAGAGACACACACCTCGTTCCTTGACTTTTATTTTTTACATACCTAACATATATAAAAGAATAGTTAATCTATTCTCTCATTATTTACTCACCCTCATACCAACCCATATGTGTATGTCTTTCTTGTGCTGAACGCAAACAATGATTTGATATTTTTGGAGTTATATTTTGGTCTGTTCTTACCCAAAACCAGCTGGATTGCTTCAGAAGACATTGATGAAACTTATGGATTACTTTTATTCCAACTTTATCTCCTTTTTGCTTTTGGAGTTTTGGTCACCATTCACTTACACTGAATTGACCTACAGAGCTGAGATATTCTTCTAAAAATCTTTTTTTGTGTTCTGCAGAAGAAATAAAGGCATACACATCTGGGATGGCATGAGGGCGAGTAAATAATGACAGAATTTTCATTTGTGGGTGAACTAACTGATAGTAAAAAAGGACTTAAATATTTATCTGTTTCTCACCCTTTGACTTTTTTCTCCTTTGTAAATATGTTTATTTCTAATTAACTTTAATGGAAAAAGTTAATTAAATAATTTATACCCTGATGAAAGATCAATATCAGTGTCAAGTCCTACTGTTATAATGTTTTAATAAAGCCCTATATAAATGTTATTTCACTTTAAAATTAACCACTGATTATGGGGGAATGTATGGATTGGTTGGCCTGAATATTTCCAGGGCTGATTCTGTGTCCCAGTCCAGCCCTTGAAGGGTGTGAAGGGCAACTGAAACTTAAAAAAAATCAGTATTTGCACTGACAGCAGAAACTGTCACAATACGCTTAAACAATAACTGGTTTTCCAGGAGGTATAGGAGCAACTGACTGCACTCATATTCCCATTGAAATCCCTGGCGGAGAAAATGAAGATTTGTATAGCAACAGGAATGGCAACTGTTCAAGGTTCAAAGAGCAATACAATCAGATACAATAACATTCAGATACAGTGTACTGTTCAATGAATAAATACTGAAACAAAATATTTTTTGACCACTGTTACTCGAAATGCAAAATTATACATTAGGCACAACCTTCTAATTCTATTACCATATTTAGAATGAGATATGTACCTGAGCACCCTCTGGATTCCTGGGTAAATGAACTAAATACTCTCCATATGAGATTATTAGAGCACTTTATTTCTAAAGGTTGAATAATTTAATGGCCAAATAAACCCCTTGTCCTTTTGGAGTGGAGGTGGCATAGTGGACTAAAGCACATAACTGTTAATCAGAAGATCGCTGGTTCGATCCCCACAGCCATCACCGTTGTGTCCTTGAGCAAGGCACTTAACTCCAGGTTGCTCTGGGGGGGATTGTCCCTGTAATAAGTGCACTGTAAGTCGCTTTGGATAAAAGGATCTGCCAAATGCATAAATGTAATGTAAATGTTTTAAAGAATCAGACTTATCCGGGCTTGTGTCATGGTTGATGGAAACTTTCAATTCCGTAATGATTCTGTATAAACTTCTAACAAAAGTGGAGCCAATTCTGTAGCATAAGATCTGAAAAATTCAGCGGCAAAACCATCTGGCCCCGGAGGCTTGCGGGAGGTAAGGCCTTAATTACCTTGTCAATCTCCTCAAAGGTTTATCTCAGAATCAAGTGAGTTTTTTGCTCATTCGTCAATTTAGGATGTTCTAATGGTTCCACAAAGTTTCTAATATCCTCATCAGTAGACGAAGACTTGGAACTATAAAGATCAAGATAGAAATCTTTAAAGGCATTATTAATATCAATGGCAGAGGTAAAAATCTCACCCCCAGCAGATTTCACTGAGGGAATGGAAGAAAAAGACTCTCTCTGTTTTATATCTCTAACCAAAAGCATCCCTGGGTTGTCCCCTGACTCAAAATTGACTGTCTTGCCCTGAATTAGCAAAACTCCACAAAATAGTATTATATCTGTATTTCAATCATGTAATTTCTCTGAGGCCATCAGATGAAATTTGGTGCTTCAGATCTGCCTCTGCACTTTTAATATTCCCTTCTAAAAAAAGCCCTGATCATCAGCATTAGGTGCATAAATATTAGTGAATATCATCCTTTGCCCCTGAATTTCAGCTAAATCATAATTGTCGAATTTGCAAAGTCTGGCCTGTTATGTCGAGCAGACTCGGGAAGAGCTCGTCCAGAAATGTCTCCATATATCTGCCCTCCTCATGCTCAGGAACTCCAATAATTCGGATGTTATTCCTGTAGTTCCTATTCTCAAGATTTTCAAGTTTTTCAAGAATGTGTTCCAAATCAACTTTGGTTGCTGGCGGATTATCAGATAATTCCTTTTCTAATGACTCCAGATAATCGATCTGCTTCTAAACATCTACCACTCTTGTAACCAGCTCAGATCATTTTGTTTCCATCACCATAATCGATCAACATATGACAGAGAGATCAGTGAGACGTAAGTCAGCATTAACTTTTGGACATTTGACACTGAATCTCTCCCGCTGCTCCATTCAAATTGAGTCCCCGGACTATAGGCCCAGAGATTTCAGCTTGAGCACTTTAATTTATTTTAATGACTCCAGAGCCCAATGATTTAGACTTTTTTTGAAATATTGACTTCAAAGAGCAAATATGTAGCAGGGTGTTTCAAATCTCACCTGATAATAACACAAAAATAATTAAAAACCAGCAAAGTGCACAGAGTTCGCAGATTACACGTCCGCTTCTCGCATGGTGTCACGTGACCCCCTAAACAGTCTTTTCAAACATATGACACGTTTATTTCTGAAACAGACAGCTAATCTATCACAAAATCATCACAATAGCAGTTTTATAACTCGTATACTCACAGCCAACACAATCGTGATCATCCAATGCACGCAGCTGTCTGTTTACATCAGGTGATGATACGTTTGACACACATAAACAATGTCTGAGATGTCAAACAGTGCACATGCAAACCATATATTTTTATAGATGTATATAAAATAAAGAAATAAAGCAAATACAGTACAGTCAAAATAACCCATTTGTTCATATGTTTATTAAAGTATATACAGTATTTTAAAAGTTTTGACAAGAAAGCAAGAATTAAATCAAATACTTGCCTACACTCCGCCCCTCTTTAGTGCTGGCTGTGCAGTGTCATATGTGGAAATAACTCACTGTGGGGGACACTGCAGGGGAATTACCTCTGTCCCCCTCCAAAAAATTTGCATGAAAAACATTTCAATTCCAAACACATTGCAATCTTGCGACATGTAGTCGTGAGTCACCATGTCATTAAAGTAAGAGAGGTTCTCTGTCCTGAGTAATCCAGGCCAGGAACGGTAAGTAATCGCACCATAACATTCCGAAATGTGTTGAGTAGAAATGCTTCTGGAACCATCACTTCTCATTTTCAGAGTTCAAAAGTTTAATCTCTGTCATTTGGTCATTTACAGTGATTCCGACACAACGTGAATGCTACACATCTTTTATAACTCCATTCGACCAATCATGTGGCTTCATGGAATGTTGTATTTTCAGATATTCTTTCATATACAAACAGGACTCCATTGCAACAGAATTTAAACGCTCATTTACTGTAAATGGTGAGTATGCATTACTTTATATGATCAGAATCTGAATATTCTAAAGTAATCATCAACAGTGATTATAACATTATAACATGCATTATCGCTGTAAAGGCAAGTTCCCCTTCTGTCACTCACTCGATGTTGTGTCGATGTAGTGACAATAGGGGTCGCTCTTGGAAGCCCCAAACACCTCTAATCACTGAGAAAAGGCCAATGAGAATTTGCAAGCCACTCCCCCGGACATACATAGGATACAAAAGGAGCTGGAATGCGGCAACACATTCAGATTTTTTCTTCGGAACCGAGCAGTTGTGTATCAGTGAGCTGAATCACACTGCTGTTCCATTCACCTCAAAAAGAAGCGTATGCTGTTAGATATATGGCACATTCCATCGGCTTTCTCTCCTTCTGCATGCCTAGTGCAGATTATGACCCTGGGCGCTTCGACAGCGCTACTAAGAGAGTATATATTTCTGCAAAGTGTATATGTTCCTCTATTAGAGCAGCACATGTCTTTTTAAAGACGCATCTTTTTAAAGATGCCTTTTGCGGCAAAAGTTCCTTTTGTTTTGTGTTCACGTTGTCCAAAAAAAGAGCAGTTCAACTCCTTGGGTCACACAATTGTTTTACACGAGCAACCAGAACCCTCCATCAGGGAACGGAGGTAACCGTTCTCTCCTCCTCCTACCCCCCCCCCCCCCCCACACACACACACACACTGGCATTAATAATAATTTATGTGCCCAACAAGTTTATTTTGCACATACAGTATATAATCAAATATTAAGTGATTCAACTTTTATATTTATATATTTATATATATATATATATATATATATATATATATATATATATATATATATATATATTTTGCAATGAAACTTATCACAATACAGTTGTTGAATACTATACAACTAGGAAAAGCCTGACCATAACATATATAGATGTACAGCCAAACAGAATTGACATGCACATAAATGCAATGTTTAACAAATGTACAACGTTAAAAATTGTAATCACATTTTAAAGCTGTCTCTGAATCAAGAGGTAGATACAATGCATTTTCTTCTGGACAGTTATTAACAAGATATATAAATGTTTCCTACCAAAGAACAGTGTAGTTTTTATATTACACAGAGTTCTTGCCTGCAAATTGATATTTGAAAGCTGAAGCGTTAGAAGTTGTCGACGAAAAACCTGATACATTGAACTAATTCATTGTGGGTCTGTGCATAGGCCCGATATTTGTGTGAAAGAGATAATGGATTACTTTATATCCGAAGTTCAGTTTTTTTGTTAGTTTTTTTGCTTTGATTGCCCATCTTTACACCACAAATCATGCATACTGACACAATTCTTTACAGTGCATTTGAAATCTCATTTATAGTTGTTATAAAATGAATATTGTAATAATGTTACAATTATATATCATACAGTATATAAACATGTTTACTACATCAGTTGGCTCCTTGAGTTTTGAAAGGGTGAGTGTGAACAAGGATACAGACACATTTTTAATCACAATATAACAGACACTGCCATAACTTTTGCTTAAAAAAAAGAAAGCAAAAAGAAAGAAAGAATGAATCTCATGAAAACCTGTTCAGGTTATCTTTTACCCCTTAAATGAAAAAAGAAGAAATTCAATATTTACACAAAGAAAGCAAACAGAACAAATATATATATATATATATATATATATATATATATATATATATATATATATATATATATATATATATATATATATGGGATTGTGGTATGTTCATGTTTAAGCACATTTTCCACCCTAAATCTCATTACCACAATGCATTTTTTCATTAATGTCATGCAGAAAAAAAGATGATATTATTTACATTGCAGGATGCATACAGTAAATAAAATATGACATATGAAATAAAACCTTGACATGTTTTTGTAAAATTCCCCCATGTTCCACTGTAGCCTTGATTGATAGTAATGTTCTGAATATTATTCTGTATATAGAAGAAATTAATGTCCTGAGTTTATATTTGCACAATAGCACCACCTTGCTATAGTGACATACATGCCGACAAGATACATATGTTGTTCATTTTCAGTACTAGTAATTGTATAGAAGAATGTACATTCTCCTGATACCAAACGGACATTCTTGAATTTCCCTGGGCTAGGCCTTAATGATGTCAACCCGTATCAAACATGAACATATATACAATGTGCTCTTTTTAAGCTTTTACACTTCAAAGACACAATTTCAGTATAACCTTATACAAATGCATGGTATACTGTAGAGCATGTGTCTATAAGCTGATTTTTCATAGAATTACATAGTCTCTCTGTTACAAGCCAAAAACACACCCAAATCTTGAATAACAATAATTTTAGAATCGTTTGCATACAGGCTATATACATATGTCTTTGTTTATGTCAAATATAATCAATGCATGGCAACATTTTTAAATGCAGTATCAAATCAAGAGAAATCAAACATCAGGCGCAAGCAAAGACAGAAAGAAATTGAACTTTGTTAACCTTGTTTGTGTAAATGCATTGTTGCATAGATGGTGTTATTCACAGTAGTTTCCATACATAAAAATAATTTGATTTCTAAAATCCGTAAAGGCCAGTGTTTGGTTTAAACCTGTTTCTGTTATTGTAAACCCAGTACAAATATCAGTTGAAATATGATGTGTGAAACTGGACTGAATCTGAATAACAGTTTTACCATAAAATACGGGTAAACTGAAATCCATCAAACGAATTGATGTTTATTGGGTTACAGATAGGATATGCTGTTTTTACTCAGGTGAAGCACAGTGGTTGATATCAAGTGGCCTCCTGAGAGATTAGATGCTGATATTATTCCAGAAAGTACTAATAAAGGAATAACTATGCAGTGATGTGTGCAAGAGGTTGGTTACAACTGCCTCTTTAGGCGTTTACAGACTGTTGTGCACGTACGGTTGGTTATAGTAAGTTTATCTTTATACCCTGAGATTAGCATTGTTTAGCTTGTTTAGCATTGAAATTAAAACAAATAAATCAACAGTTAGTTCTAGTTATCATCATTGTGTCACAGAGATTATTGATCAAATTACGTTTTTAACAGACACAAAAATGGAAGGTTTTTGCATTATTACCAGAACGGAAGCGTGAACTGAAAGTGTGTGAAGATTTTGGGTAAATTCACAGATAGTCGTCATTCAGTTAGACATCTGCAGTAAATGGTTGTTTTGCTCTGGCAAGTCCAAATACTATTGTTAAGTCAGTTTTGTTCAACTGTTTGTTTAGAACTGCTGCATAGGAGCAATATCACACTCCCAATTGTGATGTTGTACTGAATATTAGCACGGCTGTGATATTTTTCTGTGGCGTGACTGGTGAGCGTGGTTCAGAGGTTGCATTTTTTCATTTCCCTCTACTGAGTTGAAGTTTGTGTTAGGTGGTTAAGTCAATAAAATGTGCATCCCTGTTGACTGTTTTACATAATTTACAACTAAAACTAAAATTTCCAACTTTGGCCTCTGAGGGCAGTAGTTTGAATTTTGGTAAGCACAGATCGATTTCAGCAGCAGAACTTGTGACCTACTGTTGCTGATTCACAGTGCGATCATTTCTAATGTCTCAAAAAGTTTATGAATTGAGATTTTGAACATGGAACTGTAATATCTATAAAGTCTTAGTCATAATTGTGTAGTTTGATTAAATATGAATGTACGTTTCATTAAATCAGTAATAATTGTATTTAGAATCCCAGTGAGCCCCATGTCTCAATGGCATTTGTAATTGTCTACCTGCTTAAACAATTCAGGTTGGCAAGCAAAGTTAAAAGTATTTTTGTTAACATTTCTAATAATTCTTTGTGATATGAAACTATTTTTGTTAAATCATAAAAAAATTAAAATATATATTTTGAGGTATTCTTGTTGTATTGAGGCATAATTAAAGGGAAAATCAAGGGGGGAAATATTTAAAACAAAAAGTATATTCATTGCTGAAGACAGTCCTTCATGAGCAGTTATTGTTCTTTTTTAACTTGAAATGTTTTGAAAATGTTTGCAGAATTTGCTGCCAACCTTTCTGTGATTCTCTTGTTGATATCTATAAGAGTAAAGAAGTAGAATCAGCTCTTTCCTGTGACATCATCACAGTTCTTAATTTCCCTATTTGCTCATACTTTAATATTTTTCATATATATCCAGTCCCTCAAAGAGGAAATCATATTTGTTCTTGCAAATGCAAGTATAATAAACATATCTACACATACATTCTCTCAGATATGCAATTTGCGTGTTTATGTACTTTTGTCTCATTAAAACTCTGTCCATAATTGCTGTTAGAAAATAAATTAATAAATTTAGTTCTCTTTATGCTTAAAACAAATGATAAAATCTACTGATGAAACACGATAAAAGTGTATAATTGAAAATGCACTCTCTAAAAAATTATTTGGCAACACTTTACAATAAGATTTTGTTCGTTGCATTAGTTAAAATGAGCTAACAATGAACAGCACTTATTAATCTTGGTGAATGTTAATTTAAACATACTAATATTTTTTTTTTATTAAAAGTTGTATGTATAAACATTGCAATATGAACTAACACAAACTAAGAATGAACAATTGTATTTTTATTATGTATATACAGTATATTGAAAAATTTACATTATCAAAGATTAATAAATGCTTTAAATTATATATTGTTATTTGCTAGAATATGAAACCTAAT
Organism: Xyrauchen texanus; assembly: GCF_025860055.1. Lineage (NCBI taxonomy): Eukaryota > Metazoa > Chordata > Actinopteri > Cypriniformes > Catostomidae > Xyrauchen > Xyrauchen texanus. The sequence goes on along the minus strand of NC_068300.1, from coordinate 40,077,329 downwards.
GCATTTACTAATACAAACCTAATTTTAATGTAAGGAAGTTTAGATAAATTAACTTGAAAACAATATATATATATATATATATATATATATATATATATATATATATATATATATATATATATATACAATATATACAGATAAATCTATTATATAGATTTATCTGCTTTTTGTTTCATTAAAAAAAAAAAAAAAAGATCTAAATCAATGCCTTACATCAGTCTTAGTGTATGGAGTCATCTTTCTTCGCATTAACATTTATAAACCTCACTAGTTAGTTGACATTTACCTGACATGTCTCATAGAAAGTGAATTACAGTAAATTAATTGCATGGAGCATCCCAGGGGTTTCTTGTTTAGGACACTAACTGTAAGCTTTGTGTCACAGGTGTAAAAAAGCAGGCCATATATTTAAACATCACTCCAGTATAACAATGTATAAATACCTATTATAATCGTATGTATGTTTCCAGCTAATTTGAATTCTAAGTATTTTGACCACATTGTTGTTATTTAATCGATTTAACATTCAGTTCTAAACCATTTGGTTACGTAATTTTGTACATTTGTAATTAACACTTTAAAAAGATAGATCTCAAACCACATTGTACAACAAGAGCCTGTCTGTGAGCGAATCCCCTATTTAACTAAATCGATTAACAAAATAAGATTCTTCTTCTTGTTGGAGTAGAATGGTGTTTATGTAATGATCATTCACACTAGATTCTGAACTATGGCCAAGACCTACCGTGCGAAATTAAACCGGTCTCATGACAAGTCATAATAATAGTCTACATGGTGAAATTGTAAATGTATGACTTTTACTTCCTTAGAGATTAAATAAATCCTTACCCAAACCCTAAACCGAATTTAAAAGGAAAATAAGCTTTGTGTTCCACAGAAGAAAGAAAACGTTGTTTGGAATGAGACGAGGGAAGCATATTCCAGGATATTGACATACATCAGTCATTTGTATTGCATAAATAAATATGGAATAAGTAACCAAATTTGTTCACTGATGTTTCCTTTCTTAAAATACAGTTTTGGATACGAGGCTAGCTAAAAATTATTTAATGTCTGTTTCCCAGATAGCAAAAAATATCCGCACGGCTTCTTTTTGCCGCCGTCCCTAAGCTGTCGGCTATAGGTGCGTCCCACTGGCGGGGATGAAACGTTTGCCGCCAAATTCGTCACTCCCATTTCTTGCGAGATGCCCCCGGCGATCAGACGGCGGCAAGCTGCTTTGAAATACAAGGATTTCTACTCTCAAAATCGACCAGCCATGTTGGCTATTATTATTTTTTGCTCCAAAGCCATTAGGGTTTATAACAGAGTCTTGACTCTTGATTCCATTATAAGGTAAGGTTTAGGAAATGACATTTAAATTACTTTGAAACTCTGAAGCGATTATACAGTAATATATGTAAAATACATTGAATTATTTTATGCACTTGAAAATTGTTTACATTTCTTTGATTGCTGCGCATTTGAGACATGCACCAATAAACCAAAAAGAATTCCTTTTGTAAAACTTGGCAATAAATATCTTTATGATTCTGATTAGGTTTTAAAATAGATATTTAATTCATGGTATGAACAATTTAGCAGAATAAATTGATGAAGTTAGACTTTTCACGAATGCCTGATTATCAGTGAACAGTGAAAGACATCTGCAACATGGCCAAAATCTCGGGTAGGCTATACTTTAATTTTTTTTATTAATTTGCAACCATGGTGATATCTGTCATAAACATGAAAATCCCTGTTTTGACGTGAAGGATAAACTCAATGAAAAAGCGAAATTATCCTCTGGTTTCACAGTTGCGCAGAAATTTCGTTTATGTCTACATTTTTTCCAACCTCTATTTTTTTTTGTTATTTTACCTTTTACAGGTTTTGCAATTATGACCTGTACAAATGTTTAAGAAAGTGTTAAAGTCCCTGTAAAGGCAATAAAAAAAAATCTAAACGCATTATAAATGTTAAAAATGTATTGCTAAAACACATGACAAAGACTGAACTGTGAAGTTCCGCTGTCGCCATATCTGTTTCCGGTTTACTTGCGCGTCGCCCAAAATGTCTGTTTTTACTCGATGTCTCCAGAATCTTCCGAAAATACGCGTCAGCGATGTTCATCGCATTGTTGATGCCTGGTCCCCTGCTCCGACAAGCAAGAGGGACAAGGGCTTTAAACTCTACATATCGAGTTATCTGCACAACTACAAGGGTAAATATTTTAATCTAATGTGGTGTGCCGGCAGATAGCGGCTAAGCTAGTTCGCCACTTGTTCATTTTTTATGTAAGGTTAGTGTAGAAGCTTGTTTTTTCTTAGTTTTAAAGCAGACTGTTTGTTAATTTTTGTGATAATTGTAATATAATTTATATTAACTTGCTCTCCTCTCAGTTTCTAATAAAGATCAGGGCACAGGTGAAGTCACTGTCAGGGCACTGTGCTACAGGTCCATGAGGAAAACAGATAAACCTCACAGTTTGAGTGTATGGTGAAGCTAGAATTGATAAGACTGCAGTTACAGGCTTGTTACTTTAATAGCCCGATGTTCCTGGGGACTCGGCTAAGGTTATTCATGTTTAATGTAACGCAAATCAAATGAAAACAGTTATTGTAGGCAGGAAAGTTTCCCTAGCTGGTCCCCTCCGGGTAAAATGCGTTCTTATTCAAGTTTTCAACTCAGTCATTCGTTTAAGATGCAATCTTGTGTTAATAAGTATTAGGCTATCATGATTATACAGTGAGCAAGCTATATAAATAAGTATTTAATATAATAAAAGTGTAGAGCAACAACCGAGGGTGTAAGGTAAAGGCTGAATATTGTAGATTTATTACAATATGTTGCATGTTTGAATTAAAATATCTGTGGATATGCAGGAGCACACACACTACAAAGGCCTGACTGGAGATTTGCCTGATCTATCCATCCTTCAGGTGAGTAGGGATACAACAATAGCAAATTTCACTGTACAGTATGATATATCAACCAAAAGCTGTATACCAATATTTCATTATTTTCTTTTTCCTCCCCTTTTACAAACAAATATTCTGCTTCAAAGAAAAAAAATGAAATTGATGTTATCATAAGGGTTCTTCATTATGAACTTGTATGCCATGCATAACATACTGTGGATAGAAATTACAGGGAAAGTTACTGGTATGATAATTGTGGTTATATTATATTACTATTATATTTAGTGTATTGCTAATCAATATATTGTTACTTCCCAGGTGACAGCGGCTCACTTCAAGAGCAGGTGAAGCAAGTTGGGACAATGTTGAAGACGTTTGCTCGCACTGGGCAATCGGGTACAACTTGCAAACAACACCTGTGGTTGTTGGTTTAATTCCAACTGGGGCCACCTGTACATGTAGTAGACCTATAAATGTCATAGTTTAGTAGTTGAAGGACCAGGACTTATTCTGGGAACCCCTGTAGGTGCAGATCAAACCCTAATGCTGCGACGTCTTGGAGTTTGGCGATGTTGTGCGTAGCATGGACAACAAAATGCTATGCTGTAACATTTCAGTGCCAATGTGTCTGTTGGAGAGTTATCCCTGCCAGGGGATCTGTTACTCCCCCCTAGACACCCAGGAAGATTTGGCGTTGCTTGACAACAGTTTGAGGCAGGATAAAGAGCTCCAGCAACGATTTGTAAGTGTGCCGATTTCGTTTATAACGCCATAGGGTAATCTAAAAAGTAAAATTAAGATCGTACACTGCATATTCTACAGTCTGAATCCACAGCCTGTCACATTTTACATTTATGAGAAGCTTCAGAGAAATGTAATTTGTAACATGTTTTTTTTGTATTTTCAGCTTCGGTTATTGCCAATCAAATGTGGGAGGGACCTAAAGACAACCGTGTGGCGAATGCTTCAGAGTATCTTCTCTAATCACCTTTCCATCAATACAACCTGGATTGGTGTAGGGGATAAAGCATGTTTTAGAGACATGTTCCTGAAGACCATTGTTCACAGTAAGTTGTATATTTTTTTTATATTTTAGTAGATGTGTATGACCTTATGTCATTCAAATGGAATGACAGATCTTTATTTTCTACAGGAGCCATCCGGAAGAATCCGGCAACCCAGGGTGCCACTGATGAGGCGATCCAGGTTAACGTTACGCGTTACCTGAAAGGAGCATCTGAACATGAAGGTGGAAAAAGGCGCCGCACAGCTGAGAGGGACCCACAGCCGACCCCTTAAACATAGGCTGACTACTGACACCCCAGGATCACTGACAACTGGAACCCTTTCTTTATCCTGCAGTCAGTAACATCAAGACCCCTAAAAAAAGCCTGCTAAAAGTGTCAGACTACACTCACCCAATCCACACTGTTCACTGTGGAAATTGCTTTTTTTTTTCTTTTTTTTCTTTTCTCTCGTGACCCTGCTTTGAGGGCAGCTCCTTGGATGAATATGGGATGGTTTGTCCTTTTATACAGGCGCACGAGGAATCACTGAAGATATGCCAATTTGCACTGCCTCATTCTGGAGGTCGGGGAAAACCGGTGATTCTTAGCCCAATACGCCACGCAGTCCCCAACCTCTCCAGACATTCTGATTGGCTGTGTTCTCTACAGCCAGATTTTCTGCTGTTAATTATATTTATTCCCACTTGTTGTCATGTGTAAGTTGAATGTCAAAATGTATATTATACCTGTTATCCTGCACATTCCTTGATACCAAAGATCTCAATTATTTCATATACAATTTGCTGCTTATTTCATTGTTACAGTGCTTAACTATTCTATTTTTAAATATAGCTTGTAAATCCTAGATTATACATCTAATACTTGATATTTGCACATTATCTGGTATCAAATATTCTACTTACCGTGACTTTAGTATTGGCTTATTTCATTCCGTCAGTGCTTAACGATTCTATTATAGTTTGTAAATCCTATTTCATACCTCTGATACTCGATATTGCACATTAACTAGTACCAAAAATTCTACTTTCATTCCGTCACAGTGCTTAACTGTTATTCTATTGTTAAATATAGCTTGTAAATCCTTGTGCCACAGGTCAGCATTGCAGTTATAATGGTATATTCTACTCCAGAGCGTTACTCTAAATTATTACCACTTAACCTATTGTTAGAAATGACTTGTAAATATGATGTTATACCTCAAATTATTTGGTATCCTGCACTTTCTTTGGTACCAAATATCCTCATTGCTTATGTTTACTGGTAATTCTTTTCATCCCAGAGCTGACCTCTTTATATTATTAACAATTATTTGTAAGTGTTACAATAGTGTTTTTTAAAAAAAAAATGTTTTTTTTACCAAAATTGAATTGGAAACCTGCATGTTCTTTAGTGTGTGTGTGTGTATGTGTGTGTGTGTGTGTGTGTGTGTGTGTGTGTAATGTTTGTATTTTTCTGTTATTTATATTTCAGTGATCTGACATCTTGTTTCAATGACAGTTACTGTACTTTGAAATGTGGAATTAAAACGGCAAATGGAAATTTGTCTGGTTTGATCAATCATTATTCTTGATAAACTGCATGCTATAAATATATATAAAAAAAATATATATATATATACAATAAGCGGCGGCAGATCGCTCGAAAAAAGCGTTTGCCTCCGACGGTCCGCCTTCGATATAACGGCGGATAGCCAGCGGGCCGGCCGCGGAACGAAGGCGGTAGGAAAGCGGCTGCCGCTTTTAAAAACCGGCTGCCGCCGGCGGTGCGCTGTCAAACGCGTTTGCGATATTGCCATTCTGCCGCTTCTACTGCCGCCGGAGCACCGCCAGCGGCCCGCCGACTTATTGCTATCTGGGTTGTATCGATTTTCAGTTCTGTTTGTTGATTGGTTGGTCTGTTTGGCAATACAAGTTTTACCTTTTCGTATGAGCCCAGTTGTATGAAATTGTATGATTTCGCCATCTCGTACAAATTATTATCAGTTACAGTATCATGAGACTGTTGGATCCCATAATATATTACTTGCATATGAGGCTTGATTTCAATAAATTAATAAATAGATAAAGGCTCGAAATGCATAGGCAGTGGTTAGCACTTGACTGATAACTGATGTCCCTCTTGAAGAGAAGGCTGTGAACCTCACTGGCTGTGAGGTTCACGAGTTCATAGTTTTTATACAATGACAGTTCATAGTGACCACAGCTGTCAAGCTCCAAATAGGGAAAAAACAGCATTAAAGTATTGTAAAAGCAGTACATAGCTTTTATAGCTTTTCTGCATTATAGTCTTCTGAAGTCATGCTATAGATTTCTGTCATCTCTTGGAAAAGTTCAAGGATATGAAAAGTTGATATGCTTGGTCTTGGTGGACTACTGTATATCTTCTTACGCTGCTGCCACTGCAGAGCAAGTACAAAAATGTGCTAATGCTAGACTAGAACATACACAGATAGACTGTTGTGCATGTAAGACATGCTGCTGCTGCACAATTAAACTAACATACAATCCCCCTGAAACAGACCTAGACAGTTGGTGCTGGGGAGGAGGAGGGTTTCTGTTAAAAATATTTAAACATCCTTAAAAAAAATACTTGAAAAGCCAAAATGACATTAGTGGCAAGTGTTGTTTTCAGATAAACCACATACAATTTATTGAAATTTATGGTTAAAAAAATGGGTTAAGAACAATAAATTGTTTTCCCTTTTAATCAAGTTTTTTTTACTTACTCCATTCGCAAATCTTTTTTCTTATTATAAGTCCTTTAACAATCCTTACATTTTTAGATTTTTCTGAAAAGATGAAAAAATATGTAATTTCGCTTCTCAAGTAAATGCATCTTGTTTTAAAAAAAAATTGATATTTGTATTGGAAAACAATAAGAAAATCAATAAGAGTTTTTGCAGTGTTTCAGGATGGAGTGTGCGAGCAGATTGGTTTACAGATTACATGTTGAAAGGACCTTGTGAATTTTGGTCCTAAAGATTTTGAATAGCTTCAGATGACTTTAATGATCCTCCCCCTCCTCCCCCCTCCCCCCTCCCTCCCTTTTGAAGCTTGACAGATATGGTCACTATGAGCCATTGTTAAGATTCATTTAAACTCTCCTTTTGTGCTCCATAGCAAAAATGACATGTCAGGTTGCGAACGATATGAGACATTTTTGGGTGAACTTTACCTGGTGATTATTAAATTATTTCATAATTTGTTTTTTGCTATTCCGAGTTACCAGGCAGCAAAACGTCTCGGTTACTGTCGGACCCTCTGTTCCCTGATGGAGGCAACAAGACTTTGTGTCGATAAAGTGACACTAGGGGTTGATCTTGAGAGCCCAAAAAACCGTCAGATCGTTGAGAAAAGGCCAATGAAAATTGTTGAGTTGTATTTGCATGCCACTCCCCCTGACATACGGGTATAAAAGGGTGGCCAGCAAGCAAGTTCATTCAGGTTTTGCACTGAGGAGCCGAGACAAGGTCCCGGCCATTACAGCGGTAAAGTTCTGTCTGTGGCAAGAGGGACACAATGTCTCGTTCCCTCAATCAGGGAATGGAGGTCACGACAGTAACCGAGACGTTTCCCCTTCTGTCACTCACTCAATGAAGTGACTCTAGGGGTCCCATATACGAAACGCCACAATGACTGAACTGGTCACGTGAACTGCCGATGCAAGTATAGGAAAGCTACTATGAGCGTAGAAACAGATGCCCTCGGGCTGCACGGAGCCTCCCAGAAGTCCCAAGACCTTGTGTGCTTCCCCATAACCCTGATGGGGTGGGGGGGAGAAATACCAAATGTGGGAGCAGGCCGTGCCAGCCGCGGCCTTTTCTCTCTAGGTTTCCTCTCCGTGGAAAAATAGATTCAGCTGGGGCCTAAAAATACTCATAAAACATGCCGGGGAAGGCGTTCTTTTCCGTTCCTATTCTTTCAGGGGGAAAAGACCCCACGGAGGCCACACCCTGCCCTGAAGATGAGGGTAGCGTAAAAAGTGTCACATATACCATACGGACCCATTGGCCGGACATGGTGGGGGGGGGGGGTTCTATAACACAGCGACCGGGGCAGAGAGGGCTCTGCCAAGGAAGATGCGGGTCTACCACAAGGAAGGGGAGAGTGTGCCTTGGAAGATACATAACAGGAGGTTAACAAGGAAACCAAAAACCTGTGGAGCACTTACTCGGTACAGGGCATGTAGCACAAGTACTGGGTCTGACCGTGAACTCCTCCACAGAATTTGTGAGTCAGAGGGCTAGGAGGAAGAACAACCAGGGTTCACAAGTCGTGAACAAGCATGGGAGAGAAGAGCACATGGCTTCACCTTCTAGGAGGTGAAAGGCGCTATGCACATGCTAATACACCCAGCCAGATGTCCATGTAACGAAATTACTTACCTGCTCGCACCTGAAAGAACACGAGAGGTAATGACCACATCCAGAAACTGTACAGAGACGGAATGGCATCTTTAAATAGACGCATCTTTAAAAAGACGTTCAACATCACTGTGTACACTCTTTTAGAGAAAATAAACTCTTTAAGAAGCGCTGTCGAAGCACCCAGGGGTGTAGTCTGCAGCGGAGTGCAGAGTGGAGAGAGACCGCTGGAAAGCGCCGCAGATCCAACAGCAACACTCTGAGAGGGAAGGTGATTGAGTAAGCAGACAACTTCAGCTTGCTGTAGAGCGAACGCTCGGCTCCGAAGAAGAAATCTGAATTAACTTGTTTGCTGGCCACCCTTTTATACCCGTATGTCGGGGGGACTGGCATGCAAATTCAACTCCCCAATTTTCATTGGCCTTTTCTCAAAGATCTGAAGGTGTTTTGGGCTTTCAAGATCGACCCCTAGAGTCACTTGTTCATCACAACAACACAACGTTGAGTGAGTGACAGAAGGGGATCAGTATTTCCAGCATAGTTACTGAGTCAGCCTGACCTCGTGAAAATTACATAACGGTGGTGAAATTTTAGAAGAACAATATTATGTAGATCCTTACACATATCGAGGCAGTTTCAAGGTGAAATGTTCACTGTGTGACACTAAAAGTGATTTATTTTTTACATTTTCTACCAAACAGATGAGGCTTTTAAGTTTAAGGCTCTATCGAGTTTTCAAACAATAAAACTTACCTCCCTACCCTAAAACCCTAAACCTAATCAATAAAAAGCAAAGTGAGATAAAAAAACACAATTGCTGAAGCAACCACTTGCTTTTATGTAGGGCTTATGAACTGATAATCTGCCGTTTTATTGATGATTTGTGTGAAAGTGAATAATAAAAGTAATTGTTTTTGTAGCGCCTCTAGTGTTCATTTCACCAGGAAACTACCAGGATATGTATAACGGGCCACGAAAAAACTTGTTTTGCATAAATGTACATGATTTTATGAGACCAGGTTGTAACAAGTTGAGTAGTGGAATATCCTCTTGCAACCAGCATTCTTCTTAGTAGAAGACTTTAAGGCATATTCCTGTTTCATATCTTCCAAAGTATGCCATTGTATCTATTCCCTCAACAAAACAATTTGCCTTTATGATTGTGGTCAAACCTAAACAATCTTGCTTTTTTAAGTGGTCTTCATCCCTCTCTCACTGCCTACAGGAAGTCGCTATGCATCTCATTGGAGAGCTGACTGACCACCACCTCGCTGTGTGTTGAGCCAGTGAGGATGCGAGCTGTCCTTTGGGGTGTGATGTCCAGGTAATGTCCCATCCTGCACTTTGGACTGTGTCTGCTGGACTGGTGGCTCTCATGCAGCGCGGTAGATGCCCATGTGTAGTTACACTCCTCCTTTGTTTTCAGTTTCGGTAGATTTGTGGCTTCTTTTGGTTGACTCTTTGTCTGGCACATGCATGGACACATTGTCCTCCTGAACTTTGTGGCATCCCTGCACAGGGACTTGCGGAAGCTGGGCTTAAACACGAGGCAGACCACTGGGTTGTAGAGGGTGGATGACTTGGCGAACATGGCTGCCAGAGCAAACGCTATTGGAGGAACCAAGTCTGGCTCACCGAAAGCCGCCCACATGGACACCACAGCATACGGGCTCCATGCCATCAGGAATCCTATACATACTGCAACCGATAGCTGTGTGCAGACGAAAGCAAACACCCACAGAGACAAAAATATCAACAAACATCCTATAATACAGATAACCAGCCCCTTCACTATATGACAACAGAAAGAAATGTGGCAAAGCATTAATGATGTTAAGCTTTTTTATTTGTCTGACAGATGTAGTATTTGAGATGTAGTATGTATTCTAACATACATTAAAGATGCAATTCATAAAGGCAAGGACTCAAATAAAATTATTCTATAAATAACATGTTTTCAATTTCTAGTATAAAAATCATTTTGATATTTTTTTTTTCAAAATGTCTAGTTGTATCGTACTGTATATTCATGTCTAAAGTCTTTGAAGCATAAAAGCATGTTGAATTGCTCTAATAAAAAATATAAATGCATTGATTTATCAGTGCTTGCATTTAAATGCATAGAACTTAATGTGCTAGCATTTTGGAAGACTGAATTTTAACAAAGTTGTATTTTTAAACATTGAATATTTCATTTAGAAGCATTTCACAACTTATTCATAATAAAAAAATGAAAAAATAAATATTCACCTTCCAAAGTTAATTTCCAAAATATTCAGTTCATTTGAAAATACTATCTAGATTTTTCAACAGATAAAATTCAGCCTATTATATTTAGTTTAACAAAATTTGCTTCCTCAAATTCAGTGGTTCAAATTCGGTTGGAAATTCAACCTTCTAGGAACTGCAGGAAAAGCAGCAGAGTACTGATGCACAATCTCAACCTGATGCTATTCGTTCTCACCAGTATGTGGTGCATTGAAATCGGGTGTTGACTAGTGATGGGAAGATCGGATCATTTTACTGACTTGGATCTTTGAGTCTTGTTCAGCAAAATGAACAAACCTTTATCCAAGTAATTTCGTTCATTTAAGCAGAATTAAAATAAACATTTTCAATAGACAACCCCCCCCCCCCCAACAAGTCTCCTTAAGCAAACTTTGATTATAGTCCCAATAAAGAAACAAAATTTTATGCAGCCAAGGAAAAATGATGAGAAACAGAAAGATTAGTTCACCTCTGGAATATAGCGCTACCGTATACGGCTGTCACGTGACAAAAGAATGAACGACTCGGACCAGATGACTCAGGAGGCGAACCAATAATTTCTGTTTCCTGTGTGTGCATAATATGGCTGTCACGTGACAATAGAATGAACGACTCAGACCAGATGACTCGAGAGGTGTACTAATCATTTGTTTCCTGTGTGAGCAATGCCTAGCATATATGGCTGTCATGTGACAAAAGAACGAACGACTCGGACCAAAAGAGATGAAAGGTGAACTATTAATTTCTGTTTCCTGTACATCCTATGCAGTTTTCACATAACAAACGAATGGAGGTTGCGCAATGCGCATGCGTGGCCAACACAAAATTAACAAGTCAATCTCTGAGGGGAGCCTCGTGGTGCCGTGCGAGGAGCGTATGTATGAGCAGCGAGCTCTGCACACTTTGCTACTTTTAATTCTATCTGTGTCATAAGCGGTGAGATTCGAAACTGTTCTAGGAAGACAATATGTCAAAAAATTCTAAATCCTCGGGCTCTGGAGACTCTAAAAAGACACTTACATGCTAAAGCTGATTCCCCGCAGCGGAAGGCCAAAAGCCCCTGACTCAATTCAGATGGTGAAGTGAAAGAAATCCGTTGTGAATTGATGAACGTGTCGGCAATGCTGACGAAGGTTGTTGCAGACTAGGAGGAATTGGCTTGGAATTTTAGAATGAGTGTGCAATGAGAGATTCCTTCTCTCTCTCTCTCTTCATCCTCCTCCTCTTCTTTCTTCCTCCAACAGCTGGTTCAAATCATCTTGCATATAGTCTTTTACACGGCAATTGCTTGATGCATAATGGCAGTAAGGCTACAAGTACACAGTACACTGGAGTCTAACCAGATGATTTATTCATATTTAGACAGGTATATGAGTTGTTCCGTCAGGTATATGATGTCCGTCATTTTAATATCCTGTTCTGTGTGTATTTGTTCAATTTCCAGACAAAGAAACTTTAGGCAATGTGAAAGCCCCTTATGATTCACATCGCGTACATTTATGTTACCTGGTTTACGATGCTTTTGGGAAACAAGGGTCATTGTGCAGTGCTCTCACATCTGCAATTAAAAACTAGCGATTAGTAATTTGAACCCATTCACATGTGAGCGATAATCTTTGTTTCTATCTTGAAAAATCTAAGTGTAGCATATTGACAGCGTTGCAAAAAACAAATGTGTAAAATGTGTCTGATGTCCACTGTGCTATCGCAAAATCTCAGACACGTCTTCTCGGTAGAGGTAATGTGGTGAACATCAGTTAAGATGGCATTCCAGGGACCGGTTTATGGCAGCGCCTCTCTCTAACTGCCAGTGTGGAAGAAAATGTGCCACACTGTGATTGGATCCTTGGTGAATGAACATAAACAAATGTTCAGCAACATCAGATAGATGCTATGACAACTGCCAGACACCTCTTGCAGGGCAGGGAGTGGGACCTTCTGCACCCACCACCACCAAGGAGAGGACTTCTTATTGGACTACAGGTTGACTTTAACTCTTCAAACTCATTCCTAAGATTTAGGTAAGAACTGCCATAAAAAATATTTCAGTACCTTCCGGATGCAGCAGCAGTGGAGGGCCACAGAGATCTAGTCATAGCTATGTTTGGAGGCCTTAAATTAATATAAACTTCAAAAACTCCACTCCATCTTCATGCAAAGCACAGTTTATGTTATTGATTATTGACTGTTAACACAATAGTTCACAGGATAGACCTATTATTAACAGATAAACTAATGCATGGACGATGACTTAACCGTTTCTTATCGTGTTTGGTCTCTATCTGTTCCATACGATGTCTTTAATAATTTGAAAGAGGTTTGGTAAAGAAATAATGCATGGGCAAAACCTTTTATGTTGCTTTATTGCTATTTTGCTGCACTCTAGCTGAAAAAGGGCCCCAGCATTGAGGGACATTATCTGAACTTTTCGGCACCTCCAGCAGTGCAGCCCAGTCCACAAAGGACCTCTGCATCTGCAGACATTGCCTGTCCCACACGGCTCCTCAGTGATGCAGCCAGCCTGTAAAGGACCCTGTTTAAGATTCAACTGACCTCTTTAAGGACACTCTTGGCACAACCGAAGTTCAGCATCCTCCAGCCCAGAGCAGCAATGACTACTGGATCACAACTCTGCATCCTTCCCACCATCGCCAGTGGAAGACATCTCTACTGCCGGAATGATCACACGACTGTGTGGAACGTAAATATAAACTTACCAAAACTCTTTCTAGAGACTTTGTCATTAGTTTATACCTGCAGAATATGTTTTTCTAACTTGCTTAGATAACAGTTACCTGCGGCCAGCTTGTTACAAATAATAGGTATATTATTTGTTTAATGATAAACAAGCATTATTTATCACCATTGTGCCAGAGCCATTAGGTGGCTTCCCATAAGAAGCCTTCCCATACAATTCTCTCCTATTGCTACCTTCAGTTCAACGGCATTGCATTTGTTTTATTGTTTAATTCAGTACTTTACTTTTGGTTATTATTTTAGTATCCTTTAGCATTGCATATTCATTATTAGCATTATTAATCAGTGTGGTATTTGCTCTTGCATATCTATTGTTAATACATTTCATAAATTTTATTACAACTGTGTCTTCACTCTGTTGATGATCAAAGACTCTACTAGTTGTCCAGACTCTCACAAATCCTTCAGATAAATCAGCTGACCAACTCACTCATTAATTAGTTAGAGTACATTAATTCGAAATTATTGAACAGCTCTTTTGGGAGTGTTCTTAAATTGTTAAGATAGTATTCTTAGCTGGTGCCCCGTATTGAAAAGGGGGAGGGGTCATCTGATACACTTTATGCCTCTTTGAAATGTCGCGGCAATGTCGAGGAAATGCAGGGAGTTTTTTTAAACGAATGGGTAAATAGGTGGAGCTGTTGCTGCAGGTAACGCTAGACTAAAAATTTGCAAAAGTGAGTGAAAATATTGACTGGGAATCATGCCAAAACAAATAAGGCGAAATATTGGACCTCTTCAAACAGCACTATCCTTCTGATGGTGCGGCATACCCCCACAATAAGGACAATCTCACAAAACTTATTATTACAACAAACACTGACGGCTATTAGGCTTAAGTACATACATGCGGTGTACTCCGGAAAGAGAAGCGGACATAGCAGAGTAGTGTTGCTTTACTTCGAACTTAGCGAGCAGATTTGGGGTGGATCTCCAGCCGTCACCACCATAAATTCTGGCATTGAAACCAGCAATATCAACAATAGCAACAGCGATGACAATAATCCACAGTCGATCAGTCGAGATTCTGCTTCTATCTATAGTTCTGCTCCTTCTCCTGCTACGACAAGTCTGGACTCAAGCTGCGTACACACTGCCAATAAGATAGAAGACGGTAGAGCTCACGTGATCCTTCTCTCTCTCTCTCTGAGCTCCTGCAGTAACGGAAAGATGGATGAAAGGCTAATTCTTGCTGTTAGCAATTTTCCAGTGCTCTATGATATGTCTCTTCCCACATACAAGGACATTTTTAAGAAAAATACTGCATGGAAATGTGTATCTGAGATCGCAGGGATTTTATGGACCCAGACAGACTGGCATTTGCATTTTCGCCGCAGATAAACAGCCGCTATGGCAAAGAGCACGCCTTGTTTCTCATTCATCTTTGACATAAAGCATTTTATGTACTGATTCCATTTATATTTAGTCTTTTTCCTCCAAAATTTTTGTTTTTAGCTGCAAGAAAAGCGATTCGCTGTCAACAGCAATGGAATGACATCCGTGAATGTAATTTATAAACGTTACTAGGCAACCAGTAGTGGGAACGCCCACTAGCGACTTCACCGCCAGCCACTGGCGACCTGCAGCGACAAAGTAGCTGGCAGTGTGTATGCAGCTTTAGACACAGAGATGACGTCTACCAGGATCAAAAACAGATGTGACCAACTGAATGCAACGCTGTCATCCTACAGACAAGAGAAGCTGAAATGAAAACTGTCAAATGAATTGTCACAATTAATTGTGCTTGCTCATGAGGATTACAAGTTGAGGCAGCAAACATTTGAGAGGATGGATGCTGCAAACAAAGAGTTTTCAGAGAATATTTGCAGGCTGACTTCCAACATTGAAAAACTTTCAAATTCAATTGCAGATAGATTTGCGATGGCCCAGGCTCCATATGTAGTACCACTGCTGCCAGGATTACCCCCCACAGCTTCAGCATCATGGTTATCCATATGCTCACAGTTCAGTTGTTGTCTCCATTCCTTCTTCATTGGCAACCAGACCAGTCCCACAGCACCTTAAATATGCTGCTCCATTACATCTTTTCTCTGATGACACAGACTAGTCTGTCATGTCTTTAATACATCCAAGTTCTTGTTAAAATAGGACCTTGTTTTGTTTTAATTGTTTTTCATATCTTGGTTTAATTCTAATGGCTTCTTCAAATTTAATGTAGCCATGGTTTCAACAGTTAAATGTGTTCCCTGCATTTAAGGTATTTGATGGACTTTTATGGTACTGCTGTTTTCTCAAATGTTTCTTCTCTGATGACAATCATTTAAAGTTACTTTTAATTTAAACAGTAGTTTTGTGGGCCCATTTCAGTTTAAACTACTTCTGTAAATTCATGTCAACAATGCCTACAATGAGCATGAGCAACTATTGTTTGACAGAGCATAATTTAGAAAATATTATAATTTCAGCAGCGATAACGAGTCCCAAAAACTTTTTCTTTGTTGATCTGCATATCTTGATGTTGAGGAAAAACTTGTTGCAAAATAAATGTGGAATAAACAAAATATATTTTATTCATTTAATGACTTAATTTAATGAGTGTATTGTTTTATACAGATCTGGTGCTATAATCACTGTTCCACGTCTGTCGCTCACTCGACGTTGTGTCAAATGAAGTGATACTAGGGGACTTTCTTGAAGGCCTTGGTAACCTCTGAACTTGAGAAAAGGCCAATGAGAAAATGGCAGACAGAATTTGCATGTCCCTCCCCCGGACATACAGGTATAAAAGGAGGGAATCGTGCATCTGTTCATTCAGATTTCTTCTTCGGAGCCAAGCGGTTGTGCGATCAGTGAGCTGAGATCACTTCTGTTCCACTCACCTCTGTAGAGCGTTGCTGTTGGATCTTCCCACGTATCAGCGGCTTTTTATTTCTCTGCATGCCAGTGCAGCTTTGAGAATATTTTTGTAAAAGAGTTTATTTCTCTAAAAGACCACACACAGCAGGCATTGAACATCCTTTTCAGGACGCGTCTTTTTAAAGATGCCTTTCCGCCCCTGTGTAGTTCATGCATGCTGTCGATATCTCTCCGCTCCTGACAATCATAGACGCTAACTCGTGTGTCTGGGCCGTGATCACACTGAGGCGGCGTTTGTGGATGGTTCTTGTCGCTCCTTCTTCCCACAGGATTGATGATGACCCAGCTGACGATGGAGGCGATTTGGGGATTGCGATTAGATCCCCACTAACCACCCGCCCCCCGCACGCTCGTTGACTTCTGTCCAGGCTCGAGGTGAGAGCAGCTTACCTCACGGCCAGTCTGACTACTCCTTCGAATCCCCTGAGCTGGATGATGAATTCTCTGCATTGGAGAGTGTCCATCTGAAGAAGACTCAGAAGACTTGACTGGGCTGCCACCTTCGAGTCGGCCTGCCCAAGAGGCTGATGTCCAGATGGCCAACATGCTTGCCCGGGCCGCCGTGAGCAGAGTTCGGTCTGGCAGAGGCCCATGTCGTTTTAAGACCTTGACAGGGCTACACGCCCAAGGTCCCTACGACCCCCTTCAGGGACCAGGTAGTGAACCTGCAAGCGCTGCCCTGGGAGTTGGCAGACCTAGCCTTATCGTTGCTGTGTTTGCGTACCAATGTGGACCGCACGCAGAGCTTTAGATGTTCTGAGCAGCTCTTTGTCTGCTGGAACAGCTGACTGCTTTGTTTGATGGACAGCGGAAAATGAATGCTGTCTCCAAACAGAGGCTAGCCCACTGGGTCGTCGACACAATCGCTTTCGCATATCACACCCAGGCCATGCCGCACCCTTGCAGGCTCGAGCACACTCGACGAGAAGTGTGGCATCCTCGTGGGCACTGGCCAACGGCACCTCCTGGGCAACACTCTATACCTTTACAAGATTAAATATTAATCTTGGTCACTTCAGATTTAGACCAATTGACTCTGTCAGAACTTGACTCCTGAGAACTTAGAAAAGGAATAAATAATTCTGTGGAGGCAAGGCATAGCTCTGTCAGAGAGGAATAAAAAATATAATCTGCGTAAAGCAAAAACGTATGTGCCATACCTCCACCAGCACTCCTGGAAAATCATCCTCCTTTCTTATCATGGCTGCTAATGGTTCCAGGGCAAGACAGAACAATAATGTGGAACGAGGGCAACCCTGCCAGGTTCCCCTATCCAGAGTAAAATAGTCTGAAATTAATACATTCGTTTGTATCGATGATACAGGGAGTCTATAAAGTAGCTTAATCCATCCAATAAAAGTATTCCCAAAAAGGTACATTTCCAAATTCTTAAAAAGATAATCCCGTTCTACCATGACAAATGAATTTTCGGCATCAAGTGAGAAGGCAACGACCAGAGTCTGATTATTCACCACTGACCACATTATACTGATGAGAAGCCTGATGTTATCAGAAGAGCTACGGCCCGAATAAACCCCACCTGATCTATATGTATATGAGATGTCATAACATGATGCCTTCATAACAACGCCTTCAACAGTGTTTGTGGTGCGTGAAATTGTCACTATTGGGGTGTGATCTATCCGTTAGTTTTTCCTTTTGTGTCTCCCACTTTCCTCTGAGCAGGTACTAATTACAGCCACCTGTTTCCTGTTACCATCGCGGTGTCCTGCCTGCTGTGATTTGCCGCTAAGAGGACTGTGGCTCACATAAAAGGAAGGCTGAAGGAGAGAAGAGAGATGCGCATTTGCAGCATTCGTTGTGAGCTGTATAAAGAAGCTACATTTTGAGCAACCGCAAGAGTAGTGTTGAGAGTTTATCCTTCACAGGAGAGTTTCGTCTCTCCTGCTCCAGATGATGTCTTTTTCAGCTGTGCTGGTGTTAGTCTGTTGTTGACAAACTATATTCTTAATTATATAATTTATCTGTTATAATTTAGTTAACTTTTATTACAAGATTTCTTTATGGGAAATTTAGTGGGGAGGCGGGTGCAGATTTAATTAATAAAGGTTTTCTCCTGTTTATTTATAGAGAAGTAGACAGGGAAGTATGTTTTTCTTTTGTTTCTTTTTAGGTAAGTTATCATTTTCCCTTTCAAGAGAACATTCTTTATGTTTGTTGTTTTGGCTTATATCCCTTCCTGAAGTTTATGCCCATTTCTGTTATACAAAATAAATAACAACATTTGAACTGACCATTGTTTATTTGTGTGTATTGTGCTGGAGCCGGAGACTAGAAATTAATTTCTTACTCCATTTAGTGATTTATTTAAAATTGTTTTTACCTTGTTACTCTCACCACAGCCCCTAGACAGGGGAAAATTGTAGCAACAAATAGTAATGCCTGTTTCTCAAAATGGCACTAAGATTGCTCATTATAAAGTAGAACTTAAATGCTTTGTTTTAGGAGCTGTCCGTTCCAACGGCGAAACCTCGGTCAATATGTCCAGGAGTTTGTCTTCTCAGCATGACAATAATGCAGAAATACTGACAAGCATGGAAATTATAAGTAGCATTGTTGAGATGCCAAAAACTAATGACGATCACTGCATTTAAATAAAGAAATAATGATGACTTTGGTAAAATGGGATTTCAGATTGATGCTCAACCTATATAGATATTACTTATAGAAATGCATGCATGTGAACGCATGTAATGTGAATCATAATAAGGGTCTCTAATGTTGCCAAAAGTTTGTTTCTTTTGCTGGAAACTGAATGCACACTGTATTGTCATTTTTCTATTTTATAAAATGCATCACACTTTCATGTGTGATGTTTTTGAATCAGTGAATGTAAAACATGGTGTAGTACTTTTTGTCAGTTAGTGCACATTGTCCCTTAATTTACCTGTGCATTTGTCCTCTGGATTTTGGAAAATAATTAGGTAATGTTCTAAAATAATGTAATCAAATTTTATTACTAAATATTAAGCCTAATATTTGGATATACTAACATGCCTACCAACTCCATAAAAGTGCCAGTAATTTGTTTAGGCTAATAAAGTCATTATAATGTAACGCAGGGCTAAAAAGAAAATTTACCTTTGTGGAAGGCAATTGTTAAAGTTATAAAACAAATTCACTTTATTGTGCTTCGGTTCTTGCGCATTCCCTTGGTACACACAAAACCTTGTTTCTGGCTTTCCTATGATCCAAATATATCAATGCAAGACATTAAATGCTCCTTATACTATGATAAACTGGGAAAAATGTGAGAAAGATAAATTTAAGTTGCACTTATGATTTACAAAGTTTTGTTACTATAGTGATGATTTTTAACTTTTTTTTCATATTACTTGAATGTATTATAGTGCCTCGGGAAACCTAGCCATGGACAAATAAATAAAATGAGACCAAACAACAACAACAACCAAAAAAAACCTTCCTATTCAGGGACTAGTCACCCTACTACATTACAATGCCTAACAACAATCAGCGCTTCAAACAACTGAGTTATGTAAGAACCTGGACAATATATCGGCAATCTCTATAGTCTCTTCCCTGACTAGTACGGTATGTGTCACAAGCATTCCTTAGTCCGGTTGTTTGATGAGAGAGAGATATTATGTAGTTGCATTAAAAGTTGAGCAGCAGTGAATAATTATTCTGTTGGACGGCATTGAGGAACTGATGATGACCAATCAGAGGAAATGTGTGTTTCATGCCCACCTTATGAGCAAATCAAATATTGATCTATTTTCTACCCACAAACAATTTTGAAACACAAACTATCAAAACATACATGGCTGCTCTCTCTACCTGTAGCTTTGGTCTTCAGCAGTCAACACCCGACTGCATTGCAGTACGTACTGGTGAAGGTTGAATTTTAACTGAATTTTATCCGCTGAATTTGAGGAAGCAAATTTTGTTAAGCGAAATATAACGGGCTGAACTTTACCTGTCGAAAAATCGAGATGGTATTTTCAAATGAACTGAATATTTTGGAAATTAACTTTGGAAGGTGACTGAATTTTTAATAATGAAATAAGTCGTGAAATGTTTCCAAATTAAATGTTCAATGCATAAAAATACAACTTTGTAATAATTCAGCATTCCAAAATGCAAGCATTGTAAATTCAACGCATTTAAACTGATAATGAAATGCATTTATTCTTCTGATTAGAGCAATTCAACATGCTTTTATGCTTCAAAGACTTTAGTCATGATTTAGCTCCATATAGTTGGTGTAACCATCCTGAGACGGAAATTAATAAATTAAGTATAATTCTGAAATTCCAACTACTATGCCTTTCATTTTTAATATTTCTTAGAGACCACATGAAGTCACTTTTCGAGCACAATTTTCCTGCCTGTGTTGACCTATTTGCTACTGAACTAGGAAGTTTTGGTGTGACCAACATGCAAGAAGACATGCTGTTGTTATGTGAGAAGAACTCCAGCAAACAGGACATCACAGAGACCCCAGAAGATCCCCATTACTTTGTGTCAGTTTATATTGCCAAATGGTATGACCCTGAGAAAACTTTATCCATGACTCAAAAAATTTATAATATTAGTGAATAACTTTGGTAACACTTTATTTTAGGGATCAAAAATTAGACCATAAATAATGACTAATAATTACATTTAAAAGTGAATAATTATGGACTTATAACATATTTATTAAGCCTTTATTGGTTGATTTTTTTATTCTTGCTTTATAACCCGTTTACATTTGCTTTTCTATATATAACAATGAATTTATTAGATAAAAACAAAACATATCAGTAGCTACTATGATGCAAATGACATCCTTAATAGGTTCTCATTACTCTGTGTGAATGTGCAGCTTATAAGTATAAAATAAATGATCATTCAACAAATTTCATCAAAGCAGGGAAGGTTAGGTTTATGGGTTGGTGGATGTCTGTGGAACTCTAAATTAACACAATAAACATGCTGCAGGGATGCCCCTATATTGTATGGTAGTAAATAGCATCTATTTACACTTTGTGCAAAGATTTGTATTTATTTATTTTATTTTATTTACACTTAGCAACAAAAATCTCTGCTTCCCCTTCTGTCGCTCTCTCCACGTTGTGTCGGAGAAGCGACACTAGGGGTCTCTCTTGAGCCACCGAATATACCTCTGGTCTATGAAAAAAGGCCAATGAGAAGTTGGCAGTCAGTATTTGGATACCCTGCCCCCGGACATACGGGTATAAAGGCGAGGCAAATACTAGAGTTCATTCATAAATTTTCTTCGCAGCCGATGGTCTTGTATGCTGTCTGCTATGAGTTACACACACCCGTGTATTCCTCTGACGATCTGCATGCTGTTGGATTTGACGGCGCATAACAGCGGCTTTCTCCTATCCTTTGCACGGCTGTGCATTGTTGCCCCTGGGCGCTTCGACAGCGCAGATAAAAACTCGAAAGAGTTTCTTAAAAGAGTGATTTTATTTAAGAGTAATTTCCTCTAAAAGAGCAAACACAGCGAGCGTGAACGTCCTTTTCAGGACGCGTCTTTATAAAGATGCCGTTCCGCCGCTGTGTAGTTCCTGGATGCGGTAGAGTTCTCTCAGCTTCAGACGGCCACAGGCGTTGTCTCGCGTGTCTGGGTAGCGATCACACCGAGGCTGCGTTTGTGGTTGGTTCATGTTCTCACTGTGAGAGCATGACCATGACAACGTTGCGGTCGCGACTTGTTTTCAACCGAGAACAAGCCACTTCAGCCGCACCTCGCATTGCTCCTTCTTCCCACGGGATTGAGGACGGTGCGAGTGGCGCTGGAGACGATTTGGGGGCGGCAGCGGGTGCGGCTCCATCGGGTACCAGAGACCCGTGGACCACCCGTTCCCCAGCACGCTCGTTAACTCCTGTCCGGGCTCGAGGCAACAGCGGCTCGCCTCACAGCCAGCCTGCCTATCCTCTAGAGCTCGAAACGGATGAGCTCGCCGCTGCATTGGAGAGCACGGCATCTGACGCGGATGACTCCCCTGGGCTGCCGGCTTCGGGCCAGCACCCCCAGGCTGAGGCTGACGCTCAGATGTCCGACATGCTTTCCCGGGCCGCCGCCAGTGTGGGCTTGGATTGGAACCCTCTATCCTCCCCACAGCCATCGCGGTTGGATGACTGGTTCCTGGGGTCTGGGCGCCGCCCATGGCCACGCCCCCCCAGTCCTGTTCTTCCCGGAAGTGCATGATGAGCTGACGTCGCTGTGGAGAGCACCTTTCACCTCTCGCAAAGCCACTCGCTCATCCGCTCTCGCTACCCTCGACGGCGGAATGGTCCATGGATACACGGCGATTCCCCCGATGGATAGGCTTCACCTATGCCCCCTCCAAGGCCTGTAGGACAACATCCTCGCTGACAGCGAAGGCCTACGGTGCCGCTGGACAGGCCACTTCCGCCCTGCACGCCATGGCCCTCCTGCAAGTCCACCAGGCCAAGGCGCTCAAAGAATTGCACGTGGGTAGCCCTGATCCCGATGTGCTTCAGGAACTGCGCTCAGTGACCGACCTCGCCCTCAGAGCCACAAAGGTCACGGCGCAGTCACTCGGGCAGGCAATGGCCACCCTCGTGGTCCAGGAACGACACCTGTGGCTGAACTTGGTCGAGATGCGTGAGACCGACAAGACTCGCTTTCTCGACGCCCCAGTCTCCCAGTTCGGCCTCTTCGGCGACACCGTCGAGGCCGTTACCCAGCAGTTCTCAGCGGTGAGGAAACAGACGGAGGCGATCTCCCAGATCCTGCCCCGCCGCAAGTCTGCCGCCTCGGGCCATGCCCCGTCTGCTCCCCCTGCGAAGAAACAAGCTGCTCCGCCTCAACCTGGGCCCAGCTCTCAGCCCACGCGTCGAGCGCCCCGCAGGAATTCGGCGCCCCCCATCTCATGGACCCCCTCGAGGACCCGGAAGGCTCCCAGGCGCTCCTGAGACGGACGACCCAGAGCCCAAGACGTTAGCTCCGGAGATGGTAAGACCGCTCCGTCCCCCGGTGAAGGGCCGGGAGGAGAATTTTGTTTTGAATACATTTCATTTGCCGCTCCCCTTAACCGGGGCAGCGGTACCCAAATTCACAATAAAAGAGCTATTTCCTTTGCCTCTGGGTCATCTGGCCCGCAAATGCCGTTCTCACGGCACTCTGCCCCCAGATCTCAACAGTCCCGGCACGCTGGACGTGGCCACAGGTCCGCCTTCAGCCCCACGACTGACTCCTGGCCGGCCGGTTCTGACGAGTCCAGAGGACGCCACCATAAGACCTCCTGCTCAGTCACTAACCCGCCCCTGCCGGGTGCGCGGAGCAAGGTAAGTGCTTCGAGTCTTTTCTCAGCACCGAAGCCTCGGGACGCACCCTTGCCTCCCGACGGCACTTTACCTGCTCCGCCCCGCTGCGAAGCTCCGCCGGGTACGTCAAAAATACTCGTCCCCTTGGTGCCCCTAGCACGGAGATTGGATGCGTGGCTTTCACTTCCCAACCCGTCACACTGGCTGGCCCGGACCATCCGACTCGGTTACGCAATTCAGTTTGCCAGGCCCCCGCCCCCCTTCGCGGGCGTCCGCTTTACCGCAGTGCATGGCGAACATGCCCAATCCCTGTGCGCGGAGATCGCTACTCTTCTACTCAAAGACGCGATCGAGCCTGTCCCTCCAACTGAAATGAAGAAGGGTTTCTACAGCCCTTACTTCGTTGTACCCAAGAAAGGCGGCGGCTTACGACCAATCTTGTACCTGCGAGTTTTAAACCGAGCACTGCTCAAACTCCCGTTCAAAATGCTCACGCTAAAGTCTATCTTAACAAGCGTCCGGCACCTAGATTGGTTTGCAGCGGTAGACCTGAAGGACGCGTACTTCCACGTCTCAATTCTGCCGCGACACCGACCCGTCCTACGGTTCGCGTTCGACGGCCAGGCGTTTCAGTACAAAGTCCTCCCCTTCGGCATGTCTTCATGAAAGTCGCAGAGGTAGCTCTTGCCCCGCTCCGAGAAGCCGGCATCCGTATACTCAACTACCTCGACGACTGGCTCATACTGGCCCACTCCCGAGAGTTACTATGCGTTCACAGAGACCAGGTGCTCAAACACCTCAGCCGCTTGGGGCTTCAGGTCAACCGAGAAAAGAGCAAGCTCACTCCGGTTCAGAGCATCTCCTTTCTCGGCATGGAGTTAGACTCAGTCTCAGTGTCCGCACATCTCACCAACGAGCGTGCACAGTCGGTGCTGAAATGCCTCGCAAAGTTCAAGCCAGGCACAACGGTCCCTCTAAAACTCTTCCAGAGGCTCCTGGGGCATATAGCATCCTCCACCGCAGTCATGCCGCTAGGGTTGATGCATAAGAGACTGCTTCAGCACTGGCTTCAGACTCGAGTCCCGAGACGAGCATGGCGCCACGGCACGCACCGTGTGATAATCTTCCCTGCATGCCGCCAAACACTCAAACCCTGGACAGACCTCTGCTTTCTAGGAGGAGTGCCCCTGCAGCAGGTGTCCCAACGCGTCCTGGTCACTACCGACGCATCCAGATCAGGTTGGGGCGCCGTATGCAATGGGCACGCAGCTGCAGGCCTTTAGAGAGGGGCCCTGCTGCGCTGGCATATCAATTGCCTAGAGTTGTTGACTGTTTTCTTTGCCCTGTGACAGTTCCTCCCATTAATTTGAGACAAACATGTCCTAATCAGGTCAGACAGCACCACTGCGGTAGCGTACACACACAGCTGGCCCATGGGGTTGCGCAAGTACTCATTTCCCCCAGTGAGCCTTCTTGCACAGGTGCTGTGCAAGGTCAGGGAGGACGAGGAGCAAGTCACACTAGTGGCTCCATACTGGCCCACCCGGGCCTGGTTCTCAGACCTTGTACTCCTCGCTACAGCCCCTCCCTGGCGAATTCCCCTGAGGAAGGACCTTCTTTCTCAGGGGCAGGGCACACTCTGGCATCCGCATCCAAACCTCTGGAATCTCCACGTCTGGTCCCTGGACGGGACGCGGAAGATCTAGCTGGCCTACCACCCACTGTCATAGACACGATCAACCAAGCCAGAGCCCCTTCCACCAGGCAGCTCTACGCCCTGAAGTGGCGCTTGTTCGCAAATTGGTGTTCTTCCCGGGCTGAAGACCCACAGAGGTGTGCAGTTAGGTCAGTGCTCCTATTCCTGCAGGAAAGGTTGGAGGGGAGGCTGTCCCCGTCCACCTTGAAGGTGTATGTTGCTGCTATCGCGGCCCACCACGACGCAGTAGATGGCAAGTCCCTTGGTAAGCACGACTTAATCATCAGGTTCCTAAGAGGCGCCCGGAAGTTAAATCCCTCCCGGCTAAGCCTGTGCCCCTCCTGGGACCTCTCGGTAGTCCTCGCGGGCCTCCAGAGACCTCCCATTGAACCACTAGAATCAGTTGGACTCAGGGCCCTCTCTCTTAAGACTGCCCTGCTGATCGCGCTCGCCTCCATCAAGAGGGTCGGGGACCTGCAAGCGTTCTCTGTCAGCGACACTTGCCTGGAGTTCGGTCCGGCAGACACTCGTGATCCTAAGACCGCGACGTGGCTACGTGCCCAAGGTTCCTACCACGCCTTTCAGAGACCAGATAGTGAACCTGCAAGCGCTGCCCCGGGAGGAGGCAGACCCAGCCCCGTCGTTGCTGTGTCCAGTACGTGCTTTGCGTACCTATCTGGACCGCACGCAGAGCTTTAGACACTCTGAGCAGCTCTTTGTATGCTTTGGGGGACAGCGGAAAGGAAACACTGTCTCCAAACAGAGGCTTTCCCACTGGGTAGTAGATGCCATTTCACTGGCTTATCACACTCAGACCCCCCTTTGCGGGTCCGAGCTCACTCGACAAGGAGTGTTGCGTCCTCGTGGGCACTGGCCAGGGGTACCTCCCTGGCAGACATTTGTAGAGCAGCGGGTTGGGTGACACCCAAAACCTTTACGAGATACTACAATCTCATCCCGTGTTTTCTCTGGTCTGAGCCAGTAGAACTCGGTAACACGCTGATGGGCTGACCGGGTGAATCGCTTGCATATACGCCCTTTCCCTCGCTTGAGGTAAAACTGTGCGTCTTTTTTCCCAGGAGATTCCACTCAGCTCGAATCCCTGGTCGATTCCTCCCTAGCCCTCATGGGTCCGCAGTTCGGCGGAGGAACTTGCCGACCCAATCAACTGCGGGTACTCAAATCTACCCTGTACTGGAATAGGTGCTCCACAGGGTGAGGACTCCTACGCAGAGTCCCCCTGTGTGTATTTTCTGCGATACGGTCCCCTTACGAGCGGACCCGCGTTTTCCTTGGGTAAGTTTCGGCTGCCCTCCGGTCGCCGTGTGTAGCAACTCCCCCCTCGCTGAGACTGGATCTACCACCGCGCCACTTCCACGTGTCGCCTAAAAACACATGTGATGTATTCACCACATTACCTCCCCAGCTGGGTAGGGGTGGTCTCCGCAGGGTCTGTTCCCCCTGAAAGAATAGGAAATTGGGTAAGACCCCCTTCCCTCAGTGCATGTAAGGGCCCCAGCTGTCTATTGCTCTATGCGAGAAACATAGAGAGAAAAGGCTTGGCCCGTTCCCAGGTTGGCAAGCGTCACCTTGTTCCCCTGTTAGGGTAACCAAAAGGATTCCGACGACTTTGGTGGGGCATTGGGGAAGGGTACGTGTAGTCTGATACAGCTGGTCATCTGGCACGTAAAAAACACCTGCCCGCTCCTGTGTCAGACCACGTACACGGCTCAGCGCATGGCGTGATTTAAATTGGACCCCTAGTGTCGCTTCTCCGACACAATGTGGAGAGAGTGACAGAAGGGGAACGTCTAGGTTACGAATGTAACCTCCATATCCCGATGGAGGGAACGAGACGTTGTGTCCTTCCCGGCCACGTCGCTGAGCCGAGCCGCTGTAGTGGCCGGACCATTTCCGGCTCCTCAGAAAAATCCGGAATGAACTCTAGTATTTGCCTCGCCTTTATAACCGTATGTCCGGGGGCGGGGTATGCAAATACTGACTGCCAACTTCTCATTGGCCTTTTTTCATAGATCAGAGGTATATTCGGTGGCTCAAGAGAGACCCCTAAGTGTCGCTTCTCCGACACAACATCTCGTTCCCTCCATCGGGGAACGGAGGTTACATTCGTAACCTAGACGTTTCTATATTTAATTTATACGTATAAGCTACACATTCACACAGAGTAATAAGAACCTATAAACTATGTACTTTTCACTTTATAATTTTGTTTTTTTACCTAAAAAGTTTATTGCAAGACAAAAACAAATATAAAGAGGCTATTAGGCAAGGGTATGAAATCAGCAATCAAAGGCATAACAAGTACCTTATGATTCTAAATAAATCCGTAACCAGGCCTTTACAAGTCCAATTAGTCATTAATTGCTGTCTAATTTCTGATCCCTAAAATACCAATAAAGTTACCAAAATGTTTTACCTATACATTAAAACAAAAAATTTAAATACACAATCTTAGTGTACAGATCTTAATCATTAAGATCTGTACACTGATATGTATTTAAGGTGCAGGGAAAATTCGTTTTTACTTTGACTTTTGATTTTTGCAGCAATAGAGATTTAGTCCTTTAACAATATACATTATGTTCCCTTTGTTAAGGGGTTCATTAAATACTAATATGTCATCTACAAATGCATTCAAAATCTATTAAATGCATATATAACATTAATAAAAAGTGAGATTTCCATGCAATACCTGCCCAATAGTGAGCCATTTTACCTCACATTTTATAAACGCTTAATAACACTTATTCAACATTAGTAACCTATGAAAATACACCTTAATATAGTAATATGGATACATATGAAATATTTACAATATTAATGCCCATAAAGTTCCATATGGTTTAATGGCCATACGGCTTTATTATATGATACATTTTGTGAATGAGCATGAAAATCTGAAGTGGGGGAAAACATTAGTGAAGTTTTACAAAGTGAAAAAAACCCAGGTGTTTTTTAATGTGTTAAAAAGTAAACTATTAATCGCAGAAATTAACGTTAAATTTCCCAGACCTAATATAAATATATATAAAACTATAATTATTAGTGCTGTCAGTCAATTCAAATATTTAATCGCATGATTTTATATCAAATATTTAATCGCATGATCGTGATTAATCGCAGTTTTTGAAATATCCTGCTGGATATTTTCATCATTACAGCAGAAACAACTTAAAATATTCCATAATTTTTGGGTGTAAGACATTATTAGAGACTATAAAGGGTCTACACTCACAATAACAAAAAAATCTTGTGCTTTAGTAAAATAAAGAAAATAAAAAGGGTGAGCTTTCAGCAGTCTCTGTGTTCACGAGCATATTTCAGAAACACGTCACAAAAATGAATTAAACTCTGCGAATACTTCTCACACAAACACGAAACAGATGTCTAAAGAAAGCTTAAAATGTCTACTTTTAAATAAAACAATTCAAATTTAAAACAAATATTCTCCTGCAATGTAATCTGTATAAAACAATGCGATGTACAGTTTTTACTAGTCTATCTAATTATCTGTAATGTGATCACACCTACCAGCAGAGCGCACTATTCATACGCTAATGTGCTGAGACGATCAACGCAACTCACCCCGACGGTGAGGTTTAATGTAAACACAACGTAACTTTTCTGCGTGTTTGTAACGATACACAGACGACTGTGAGGTTTGATTTAAATACATTTCATTCATTTTTCTGCGCGTTTGCAACAATACACAGGCGAGAAAGCTCTACAATAGTATGGAAAAGTTAACATTTTCCTCAGAAGAAGAGCAGGACTCCGATGAACATTTGTATTTTGAAGAGAGATTTGATCCAGCCGAGGATACAATTTCAGACGAGTAAGTCATTGAGTTTTCTTTAGCTGACATGCTATTTTATATAAACATGTTCATATTTTACTAGTGGGACTGTTCCAGCTTTGCCAGACAGGATTCAGAGTATTGAAATTTTAAATATGACTCCTAATAAGCAAGTTTTAGTTACATGTAAATGTTGTTTCGGCTAAAGCAGGTATTTCAATTGTATGCTGTATGATATAAATATGATATGTAATATGATATAAAATTACATGAATGTTTAGATTATATTTTAAATAGCGTTTATGCTGCCTCATTATCATCAACAAAGCTTGTGCTTGCATATATCTGTTCAGGTGTATATGAGTAAAATGCACTTTAAATATGCCCATATTATAAAATCAGCATATTATAATGATTTGTGAAGGATTATTATAGAAAATTGTAAATTGTAAAAAGAGTTCAGAATATCAATGTTGTTTCTGTATTTTGGATCAAATAAATCCAGTCTTGGTGAGCAGAAGAGACTTCTTTTAACGGTAGTGTAGGTCTAAACTTAAGTAAAGTCTTTATGTAAAGAAAATATATAGTCAGATTACTTCTTTTAACTTAAAACTTGATTTTGATCATTAAGTCTCCTCACATTAATTCTCTATCCCTCATTTATAGGCCCAGGGGAGGGTCTTTGTCTCTCATGTGTGAATTACAATGAATATTCATGATAGTTCACGCCTCCTCGCATACTACCTTTCAACACTAAAATTGTCGTACAAAAGTTAAATTACTATATTGTTTTGTATGAATGAGTGATCAGGATGGTTTTCACATCATTTTGTAGCAAAAACTCTAGGCTACAAGATCCAGTTCTCAAACGTCTTGTGGACAAATGTTTAGTATCTGTTATATGACCTTATTTCAGTGACTTAAAATTTTAGTTTTTCCAAAAATCGTGCATAAACGTAATTTTCTCAAAAATACAAACATGTACACACATGTTGCTCACATATTATTGTAGCCCAGTTTGTGCTGAATACTGTGTTTGATAAAGTCTGATGACTTTAGCCATTAATATGTTTTTAAGCAACTGAAAAAAGCACAAATGTCAAGGCATGTCAAAACTTCTCCAGGGCGCAAAATACCCTCAGACCCCAGAGGGTTAAGTATTGTACAAAAACACTCTTGTTATTCATGCTGTTATAATTGCATATCAGTAATAAATAATGCATTTGTTAATGACTTATTAGTCATTAATGAAGCCATTTATAAACCCTTAACAAAGAGAACTAAGGTAGTGTTAACAAAATAACCATTATTAAAATGTTTTGAACTATGAAACCAACATGAGTACAAAGATACAAATTTTGGCACGTGCATTAAACATAAACTAGCTATTTAAAAGATTTTAACTTACATCCTTATTTGTCATTGACACCCAAAAAATGTATTTGGCTTAATTCACACATCAGTACTGCTTACATTTACTTGTGCCAATTGTAAGATCAAGAGCACTTGTAACCATTCTCTCTCTACTTTAGCTCGCTCATTAGTCTTACCTTGACAATAAGTGTCTGCACATTGGAGATCTTGTTTTGAGGAGAGATGTGCTGCTGCACTGCATGCTGGGACTCCCGTACTGTCACAAATATGAGTGTGTAAGAGAGGAAGATGATGGTGCAGGGCACAATGTAGCAGAAGAAGAAGAGGAAGATGATGTAGATCATGGCAGGTGTGCTGTAGCTGGGTGCATGCCAGTCGATGCAGCAGGCGGTACCATATGGCTCTGACCCGTACTGACCCCAGCCTGAGAGCGGCCCAACTGCAAACACAGCAGCGTAACACCACACCCCCACCACCAGCAAAAATGCGTGAGATGGGGAAAATTTATTTCCTGATGAAAACATAAAAGACAAAGCATGAGAGAGAATAGCTCTCTACAATATTACTCTTACTATTGCTGCAATATATACCTGTAGAATCAGTGCTTACAATGCTTACCCTTAAATAAAAAATGTTAGTACATATAGTATGCATATAATGTGAAAAGAATAGGCAACCTGTTAAAGAAAAAGGTTCAGTTTCTGTACTTCTCTATTCAAAGTTAATTACAGAAAAGTATTGTTGTTGTTTACAATAAAATATTATGTTGTACTAAACCTCTATGCTTACTGTGAACCTTTACAGATCTACACAATCTAAAATTTTAAAGGAATATTCCGGGTTCAATACAAGTTAATTTCAGTTGACAGAATTTGTGGCATAATGAAAATATAAAAAAAAGTTAGAATTGGCCCTACTTTACTTACATTTTCTTTTTTAATTAATTTGCATTGAACAAGGAATATTTCTTATAACAAGATGTTTACTAGAGATATTTTCCTTTTACTTTTCCCCCTCACCAGAACTCCCCCTCCTTAAGTTTTGATCCCACTCACTATGTGTGAAGTGTTCCAGCACATCTGTCTCCCAGAAAATGCTGCTCCACATAAGTGATGCCTCAGGAATACTCACAAGATTGTCAACTGTGAACACAATGTCTGTTATTGTTTATCTATTAGGCTATTTATTTTATTTTAGCCTTTCATTTATGTTATTAAATCTTGGACAGAAGCTAAAATAATCACTGATTAACAAGTGTTTTTAACATGAATGGTTTACATGACTGTAAGTGAAACGTGAAACTTCTCTGTTAGCTTTATCAATAGTCAAGACGTTGATCCGCATGTTAGTTGCACTTGTTTGCGCTCTCTAGCCGAGCAGGGATAGACAGAAACTGCACATAATATATACCACGGACCAATGGCACCTGCAGCTGTAGGGCCGTACACACTGTGCATACCATGAGTGCTCTCACTGACCTTAGAAATAATTACTCTCAGAATATTTCACCAATCATGAAATGACTCCCGTATTTCTGTTGGCTGTTTAAAAGAACTAACAATGCCCAATTTGCAAAATAATCATTTTTTTGATCTGGCAAAACTGTCGGAATCAATTCGTAATTCAGTACAATTCGTTCAGAGCGCTCTCTCACTGAATCATTTGGAGCAGTTTCTTCTGGATATTTACGAATACAGTGTATACAGTGTAAATTTACCTACAGTCAACTGAAACAAAAGGCTGTCTTTTTGAGAGGTAACTTCAGCTAGTGCTGTGTCATTTGAACAAGGGGCTGTTCAAACTGAAAGTGTTTTGCATCCACTTGTGCTGTTTTTCAATTGTTTTCCTTGTAAACATTCACTAGATGGATGTCTTTTGACAACTGCGTCATGTTTCACTGTGTTTTTAGCATCTCTCACTTAAGCGCTGCATTTTTAGATGCTGTCAAGTTAAAAGAACTTCAACTGATAAAAACATGTTAAATAAATGCTTATCTCAGTCACCAGAATTGATGCTTATTTAAGCGTTGTTTATTTGCACAAAAGAATACAAATAAAAAAAATCTCACAGGGGAGCATGATATAAGGTCCCACCAAAGAGAGTGCATGTTACACCAAAGAGAGTGCATGTTACACTACTCCTAGTCTCTCTACACTGGCTT
The DNA here is from genome assembly GCF_025860055.1 of Xyrauchen texanus. Lineage (NCBI taxonomy): Eukaryota > Metazoa > Chordata > Actinopteri > Cypriniformes > Catostomidae > Xyrauchen > Xyrauchen texanus. Next base: position 40,044,780 of record NC_068300.1, on the reverse strand, counting down.
TTGGTTGATGCAATTATCAAATTCAAGGCTCTGATGCTGACATACAGAACAGTCACTGGGTCTGCTCCAGCATACCTAAAATCATTTTTGAAGAGCTACGTTCCCACCAGAAGCCTGCGGTTGGCTAAAGAACATGCCTTGTTGTACCAACACAAAGAGGGACCAAAACACTTTCCTGGACATTTGGTTTTATTGTTCCACGTAGGAGGAATGACCTTCCCAACTTCATCCGTGCAGCTGACTGTTACATCACACTGAAAGGTCATTCGGCAGGAAAGGGTTGAATTCATGGTACATGAACATTCGGAAGCAGCATGTCAATTTCCTCTGTGATCATGCTGGTAGACCACTGAAACAAAAATTTTGGGTTGTGACCCCCCTGGGATGCATGTTTGTTCTGATTGGGTTGCAGACAGCAGGTAAAAAACTAAGCTAAATGCAAATAATGGTAAGTCTTGGTTCTGAATCTAGTTGAGAATCACTGTTGTTGACTATTACCTGTAAAGAAAGTTTGACTGACTCTGAGAAGAGAAAATAATATGTGCATTATTTTACCGTGCTGAAACTATAATTTGGTCTGTGACTCTAGTCCCGAGATGGACATGGCACCACGGCACATACCGTGTGTTCATCATCCCCACCTGCTGACAGACTTTCAACCCCTGGAAAGACCTCTGTTTTCTGTGGAAATGAGTCCAACTACAGCAGGTGTCCTGACGCGTTCTGGTCACCACAGATGCCTCCAAACAGGGTTGGGGCACCGTGTGCAACGGGCACGCAACTGCCGGCTCCTGGACGGGGCCCCGGCTGGGTTGGCACATCAACTGCCTAGAGTTGCTGGCTGTAATTCTTTCCCTACAGAGGTTTCTCCCATTACTTCGGGGCAAGTATGTCTTGATTTGATCAGACAGCACCACCATGATTGCGTACATAAATTGCAAATCTGGCATGCTCTCTTGTCACATGTCGCAACTTGCCCGCCATCTCCTCATTAACTTAATATCCCGAGCAACATCAACATGGCAGCGGATGCGCTGTCACGACAGGGCACGCTCAGCGGAGAGTGGAGGCTCCATCCCCAGGCAGTCCAGCTGATTTGGGAGCGGTTCGGCAAAGCACAGGTAGACCTGCTCGCTTCCCAAGAGACCTCCCATTGGCTGCTCTGGTACTCCCTAGCGGAGGCTCCCCTCGAGATAGATGCGCTGGCGCACAGCTGGCCCCGGGGGCTGCACAAGTAAGCATTTCCCCCAGTGAGCCTACTTGCACTGGTGCTGTGCAAGGTCAGAGAGTGTGAGGAACAAGTCACTCTAGTGGCCCCCTATTGGCCCACACAGACATGGTTCTCGGATCTCACGCTCCTCGCGACAGCCCCTCCCTGGCAAATTCTCATGAGGAAGGACCTTATTTCTCAGGGATGGGGCACCCTCTGGCATTTGCGCCCAGACATCTGGAACCTCCACGTCTGGCCCCTGGTCAGTGCTCTCGTTTCTGCAGGAGAGGATGGAGGGGAGGCTGTCCCCCTCCACCTTGAATGTTTATGTAGCCACTATATCGGCTGACCACGATGCAGTATACAGTAAGTCCCTAGGGAAGCACTGATCATCAGGTTCCTTAGAGGCGCCCGGAGGCTGAACCCTCCCAGGCCATGCCTGTTCCCCTCATGGGATCTCTCCGTGGTCCTTTCAGGCCTCCAGAGACCCCAATTTGAGCTGCTAGAATCAGTCAAGCTCAGAGCCCTCTCCTTGAAGACGGCCCTCCTGATCGTGCTCTTTCCATCAAGAGTGTTGGGGACCTGCAAGCGCTCTCTGTCAGAGTCACCTGCCTGGAATTCAGTCCGACAGACACCCATATCGTCCTAAGACCTCGACCGGACTATGTGCCCAAAGTTCCTACGACCCCCTTCAGGGACCAGGTAGTGAACCTGCAAGCACTGCCCCGGGAAGAGGCAGACCCAGCCTTTTTGTTGCTGTGTCTGGTGCATGCTTTGCATACCTATGTGGACTGCATGCAGAGCTTTAGATGTTCTGAGCAGCTCTTTGTCTGCTTTGGTAGACAGCGGAAAGGGAACGCTGTCTCCAAACAGAGGCTATCCCAAAGTGTCGTTGACGCCATTGCTTTGGCCTATCACACCCAGGCCATGTCCCACTCCTTGCGGATTCAAGCACACTTGATGAGAAGTGTGGCATCCTTGTGGGCACTGGCCAACGGCACCTACCTAGCATATATCTGCAGAGCAGCAGGCTGGGCGACACACAATACCTTTATAAGAAATTTAGAATCTCAGGGTTGAGTCTGTGTTTTTCTCAGGTCTGAGCATGTAGAACTCGGGAATATGGAACATCTGACCGGGGGGTTCCGCTTGCAGGTGATCATGTGCGCTCTTTCGTCCAGAAGAGTCCACTAAACTTGCACTCCCTGGATGTCCTTCCTCACTAGCCCTCTGGTCCGCGAATTCAGTGGAGGAATTCCCCGACCAGACCCACTACGGGTACTGGAATAGGTGCTCCACAGGATGGGCCTTCATGGATTAATCCCCCTGTGTGTATTTCCATGGTATGGTCCCCCTACTGGCGGACCCACGTCTCCCTTGGGCAGTCCCCTCTGCCCCCCAGTTCCATGTTTTTAGCAACTTCTCCCTCGCAGCAAGTATGATGTACCACCGCGCCACTTCCACATGTGGCCTGAAAACCCATGTGATGTATTTTGCCACATTTTACCTCCCCCAGCCTGGGCAGGTTGTGGTCTCCGCATGGTCTTTTCCCCCTGAAAGAATAGAAGTTGGAAAAGAATGCCTTCCCCGATGCGTGTTATAGCGTTAAGTGGCCCCAGCCGCTTTAACTCTTTGCGAGAAAGATAGAGAGAGAAAAGGCGTGGCTGGTGTGGCCTGCTCCCATGCTTGGCACATCGCTTGTTCCCCCCTTCGGGATGCCAGGAGCCTAAAAAGTTTATGACTTTTTCTATGGGGCGTTGGGGAAGGTTACGTGCAGTGTGACACAGCCTGTTGCTTTGGCACGCAACTGCCCGCACCTGCGTCAGCAGCTCAAGTACACGGTTCAGTGCATGGTGTGATTGAATAGGGACCCCCTTGTGTCACTTCATTTGACACAACGTCGAGCGAACAACAGATGGGGTACTGTTGTAACCCGACGCTGAACCGAGCCACTGTAACAGCCGAAAATTATTCTCGGTTCCTCAGTGCAAAACCTGAATGAACAGATGCATGATTCCCTCCTTTTATACCCGTATGTCCGGGGGAGGGACATGCAAATTTTGTCTGCCAATTACTCATTGGCCTTTTCTCAAGTTCGGAGGACCAAGGCCTTCAAGAAAGTCCACTAGTGTCACTTCATTTGACACAACATCTTGTTCCCTCCATCAGGGAATGGAAGTTACAACATTAACCTAGACATTTGTAACCTTAGAAAATGTCCTCGTAAACCATTTAAACCCACCCACACCCACACACACACACACACACACACACACACACACACACTGTAAAATAGTAAAGGCCTCTCAACAACTGTTTCTCTTGTCAGTATAGTTTACTTTGCTGTTACAGGACACAGTTGATGTGTTGCAAGCTGTTTCCTGTTCTGTAGAAGTGTGTGTAAGAAAACTGCCATCTATAGAAATGTGTTTCCTTTATCTATACTTTCAATTCTCAATATACATCTGTTTACCTGTGCTTTCGCTGATTGAGAACTATGCAGCACTTCACTGATTGCACTATTTCATCTTACTATTATACTATTATACTATTATATCCTTTTTTATATTTGAATCTTTTATTTCTATATTTCTATTAGTATTTATAATTCCTTGTTCTTAAATTATTTAAAATTAAGTTCTCTGTGTCTTGAGCACTTTGAATTACCCTTTTGAAGCACTTTTCAAACTGAAATGTGCTAAATAAATTAACTAGCCTTGCCTTAATATAACTTCCAAAAGTAAAAGCACACAAGACATTTTATCCAACTGCCTGGAAACCAATGTGCAACATACCAGGTTAAAACAACAAGTGCTTTTGAGGATCAAATAATCACTGAATAAATTCATAACTATAAATTCAGTTTTACTTTCTTAATTATATAAAATAGACTATATGTAGGTTCTCTGTACTGTACTTACACTCTCCTCACATTTTTAGAGATTAGTTTTTTTTTGCAATCACTTACAGAGACTGCCGCACCATTATATACATTACATTTTTTTAGGTTGGTCTATTATTATGGTATACTATATCTCCAGAAACCCCATCCCTAATTGCCATGTAATTACATATTGAACTGTTATTGATCATTTTATATGTCATTAACATCTCTTCCTGTCTAAGAGGGTGCTTCATGGCCAGTTTAAAAAGTGGACCAGATCGTTTGCCGCAGTTACTGTAGAGGTCTGACTATTTGAGACAACACAAACACGAGTGCACTCACAGACACACACACAGGCCAGAACCGGCTGTTCATATCCAGTCACCCACAGGAACACAAGCCTGGGGTAGTCAACAGTACAGCACCGTGCACAAACAACACAAACCAGCTCAAAGACATAGACAGGATAGCAAGTGCAATGCTGTGCAGTGAAACAAAGCCACTTCACAGTCTGCTGGAGAAACACAGACGGATGAAGCTCTCTGGACAGGTCTCAAGTGTGCACCTGCATATAAAACACACTCATTTAACGACAGCCATGTGAAGATTTTGGACAGGTTGTACAGATGTTTTAAGGCAATCTATGTGATAATGGAAAAGTTATTTCTGGGTTGGGATGTGACACCACTTGTCAGCCACCTGACCATTATTTCGGCCAAATTCTTTAAATTAAAAAATGATGTCATCATTTGCTCACCTCATGATTTTCATGATTGTCTGAAGTATGAACAACTTTAGAGATTTACAAATGTTTATTGATCCTTATTTAATACTTTAATATTGAATTAGTGGAATTAATCAGTTAATTGTATCATATTTATAATCAATAAGATTAATTAAATGTTAATTGTCATCACATTTATTTAACGCAGTTGATACATTTACCTAATTTGATATAATAACTTTTTCATTCTGTTCTGTATGATTTCTGGTGGCTTATTCGACTTGTTTCAATGGATTACATAACTTTAATCAACACTAAATTTTAAATGATAAAATGAACAAATCCTGCATTCATTTAAACACTTAAAAATTGCAGCCTCAATAGCTTTACAACATGTTTTACGTCAGTGTTGAAAAATACTCATTACCTCTCACGTGTCACGTGACAGGTTGCAACATGCAATATTCTGCGTGATGTATTTGTTTAAATTAAATATGAAACCTTCATGGAGTGGATCAGGAGATTTTTAGCAATTAACAACTTAAATTCAACTTTCTGCTAGCGCTTTAAATGCATCAAAGCATTGTTTGGACTACTTTTGCTTTGTGCTATTTTTCTGAATAAATTATTGTGATTTGACTGCCTGGCACTTTTTGATGTAGTCAAGAAATGGTTATGGTTAGGTTTAGGGGTAGGGTTTGAGATTAGCAGCTCTAAAATATACTTTAGATATTATGTTTACATACAGAAATATATATGTATGTATATGTATTTGCTTTCGGCGGTGGACAGGGGTCATCATGGGCACTGTTACCGGTTTGCGTCTACGCAGCCCCATACGCAGCAGTGTGTTGTGACAAATTCCTCCCGTAACATCATTAAAATTTTCTGTGACTCGTGCCACAGAAGACCTTCTGTCACTTCAGACCAGATGGGATAGCCTTCGTTGCCCTTGTGCATTGATGAGCCTTGGGTACCCAACAACCTGTCGCCGGTTGCGGTTTATCCATCCTCGGACCACTGTAATTAGGTATCAAGGACAACAGACCAGTGTCAGTTTTGGGTAAGTTAATGAAATCATCAATGCTGCATTTTCTGCTGCAAATTTAGAATGGCTTGTGGTAGCCTGTAAAGCATTATTAAGAATGTTAAATTTACAGGTTGAGGCCAGTTGTTCAGTATTTGAATTGCCATTGTCATTTTTTAGTAGTGTACAAAAATGGTGCTTCCAGAGCAGATAGAGGGGTTGAAGATTTTTATAAAACTGCATGCTTTAATTTTTAATTTTTCAGTACATATTTCAACATAAAACCATTGTCACATTAATTTACTAGTGACATTTTGTTTTACATAATGTATTACACACAGTAAAAGTTGAATATAGGCCATTTTATTTTCAGTGAAATGTGAGAATTGGTCAAGAGTCTGAATTCTTTTCTAAGGCCCTATGTATGCTGTGTTTTCACACAGTGGCTGCAAGTGTAAATGTCAACTTAAAAATATTGCACTTGAAAAGATTTATAGTTCATGCCCTTGAGTTCCCTATCGGTCACTCACTCGACGTTGTGTCGATGAGTGGACACTAGGGACCCAGACATCTCTGATCTTGAGAAAAGGCCAATGGAAATTGGCATGTGGAATATGCATGCCACTCCCCCGGACATACGGGTATAAAAAGAGTGACGCTGCAAACACACATCAGATATCTTCTTCGGAGCCGGGCGAGCAAGTTCACAGAGCTGAATTCCTCTGCCGCCTTCATTCATCTCTCTACGCTGTTGGATCTACGGCGCATTCCAGCGGTCCTCCCCCTCGTACACCACGGTTGTGCTGAGCAAATACCACTGGGCGCTTCAGCTCTAGAAAACTACGGAGTGAACAACTTCGTTTATATATATATCTCTATGTATACCTACGTATACATACATATATATATATATATATATATATATATATATATATATATATATATATATATATATATATATATAACAACACTTAAAAGAGTTTCATTTCCTCTAAAAGAGTGGCGCAAACGAAAAACGTCTTTTTCAAGATGCCTTTTTCGTCTGTGTATGTTTCCTGTTTGCGGTTGTTACGTCTCCGCTTCCCACAGCCACTATTGCTACCTCTCGTGTTGGGCAATGCCCACGCAGGGACAGCACTTGTGGATGGATCATGCTCTCACTGCGAGGGCATGATTCTGGCAACTTTGGCAATTTCTCTCGTAAGAGGGACGGGTCGGTTAGCACTGGGGGACCATTTGGGGATTTCAATGGGAGCTTCTCCGGCGGGAAACGCCCCACGGATCTCCCATTCCCCAGCACGCTCGTTTACCCCAACGAGTTTGCGATGTGACCGCCGGATCATCTCAGGGCGAGTTTGCGGTCGCGTTCACGGCTCGGGAAGTGGATGAGCTTTCAATTACAGCATCAGAGAGTGGGTTGGTTCAGTCTGTCGCCATGCACAGCTGACGGCCATGCTTGCCCAGCGGCTGCGAGCGTCGGGATGGAGTGGAATCCTCCGCACCCCCCTGAACCCTCGTGGCCGGGTGAACGGTCCCGGGGCTCCGAGTGCCGCTTACGGCCGCACCCCGCCCCCGTACCTTTGTTCCCGGAAGTGCATGATGGTTATATTTTCCACCAGATGGCACCATTTTACTCTTGTTTAGCCTTTGGAGCAAATACATGCTTTTTCCCATCAAAGAGGCCGATCTTGACACCGCTGGTACCAGTCATCGGCAAGTCCACTCAGCTCCACATCCTCCTGTACCACATCACTCCATCTCTTCTCCAGCCCGTGCTGCGGCCACACACACACACACACAGACACACACACACACACAACACACTCTGACATCCATACCAACACACCTGCACAATTTTATCTGCATCGTTTATTCAACTGGCCTGCAGTGCTCTATAATACAGCTAACAGAAAATAGGAAAAAGCATGTATTTGCTCCAAAGGCTAAACAAGAGTAAAATGGTGCCATCTGGTGGAAAATATAACAAAATAAAATTTTGAAGCCAAGGCTCCAGAATGAAAGCACAATATCATAGAATTCATGATTTTATGCTTTAATGGCACTGAGTTTTATGCTTTAATGGGTTTCAGTGGAGACAACTATTTTATGTACACAGCGTATTATAGATACCCCAAAAATACACACCTTTGGCACAATGTATGCATTTGGCTTTAACTCAGCCAAAATTATCGAAGAAATGAAAATGAAAAAGGAAAAAACGTCCCGAAAGTCACACACAAGCATATACAATCTTTACTAAAGTATCTATACTTCCTATTGTTTTGTGGTATCAAGAATATCGATCCTCACATAAAACATTTTTTTATTATTTAATATGACAATTCTTTTGACAATTTATGTTACACCAACAAAAGTAGTTTTTAAGGGTTAGATCAAGTAGAAATATATCCTTGAGTTAACAATTGCAGAATACTCTATTTATTCTTTTTATATCTTTTTTTATTTTACTCGTCTTTTGGATCAGTGCTGACATTTTTAAAAATTTTTGTTTTGTGGTTTTTTTTGTTTCACTTGACTTTTAATTAATTCTCATGTTCTCATAACCACATTCAGTATAATTTACATAATGTATTATGAATATTTTCTGAATATAGGAAGTTAATAAAATGCTGATGTTATATCCTTAGGTTTTTGTGTTTCAAAAGGCATATACATCCTCTCAGCTAATGAAGTCTGTCTAAAACAAATTCTTTCATGTTTGCAATTCTTTGTCATCTCCATTTGTCTCTGTCTTTCCCTTGAGCTTGTGTGTTTCTTTGAGTGAAGCATTTGATAAATTCTCTTCATCTTGGTAAGGAACTGAATTCATGGCTTTGACATTCTCGACACAATCACTAACCTAACTCTAAAAAACATCCTGAATGATTTATGGTCCTGCTGTCTTTAATTGAAACTTTCCTCTCCAGTATCACAAACTGTCTGTAATCCACTCTAACCCATCTCTCTCCTGCAGTGTTTTCTTGACCTGTCTATACCTCAGTTAACATGATAACAGAAGATCACAAGACATTTATTTTTTTATGGTCACATGTCCAATCATCTTTGATAGTGATAAATGAACAGGTAAACATGTTTGTCTTGCTGTCAAAAACAGTGAAAAAATCTTGTATTTGGTAAAAATTCCTTTGGATTCTCCACAACAATGAATAAATGCCTGTTCCAAATCAAAGTGAGCAAATAAACCCCTCCACGAAAGGCCATTCCACAAGGCAGTTAGCAAAGGTTACATGCGATGGTCACTTAAACAAAGTAATTTTACTTTTTATAATAATGTGACCCTGGGTGGCGTGTATACCAGTATATTTTGAAGCAAGGTTGTCAGTAAAACATCACGTTCAAATGCTCATGCAAGCTCTATAGCCCTTTTGTCACAGATACAACTCCTCCAAAGTTTACATTCGTCCTCATACATAAAATAGCAGATATAGCCATAAGCAGTAATACTCAATAAACAGGGGCCATTTTCCTGTAGCATAAACATTGAGGAAACCTAATTATTAAGATATCTCGTGCTCACAACAAATAACTTTTGGCGGGTAATGTTCATTCATGTATTTATATATTTATGTAGTACAGCTATTTATTATTATTATTATTACTATTATTATTATTGTTATAAAAACACCACATGGGGGCAAATAAGACACTTGAATAAGACTTTGGGGGCAAAGGCAGTGTTTGAAAAAATATATTACAAAAAATATATTTATTTGCAACAACAAAATAACAGCAATAAATAAACAGCTAATAGGATGATGGATGCACTATGTCATAATGGTAATATTTCAGGCAAAGATAAAGAGTAAGTGATGTATGTTTTCATTATTCCCTTCATCAAGGGTGTTCCAAAGGGCCGTATATGAAATGCGAGTGGCCTGCTCCCTCCAGAGCTCCCAATTCAAGGGTTCTGGCCTTCGGAGTGAGCAGGGGATGCTCACTTCCGATTGGAAATCGCCCATCAATGGTGGTAATTTTGATTCATCTCAGTGACTCGAGACTTTTGAAACTTCACAATCGTTCATTGATTTGTTAATTGACCATTTCTGCAAATTACACCTTTGCACATGTAGATGCCGCCAAATGACCATCTTTTACATTTTGAACAAGTATTTACATTGAATCAAAAGTGTCAACAAATATACTAAGAGACTTCAGAACTGCAGAGAGTTTTAGCATTTCCCCACAAATTACAGCAAAGCATATCTATCATATTGTGAATTGCTGAGCACAACTTTATCAAGTTATACAAAAAAGACAACAATACTAGTCTGCAAAATAATTATGAGTTTCATTAACGTCCTTATGTCATTGTAATGTATGGTCATCGCTCACTTTTATTCATAATTCATCCAGCCCCTTTTCTTGTTGAATGAGATGAACTGAATGAAAGACATGCCTTCCCTTGTTCAGTGAACAGTAGATTCTCATTCAAGATTAGTTATTCTTGTCTCGTTCAGACTCAAATGACCGAATGGTTCATTGAAGGGGCATATTTGTTTAGTGTGTCTAACCAATAATATGCTTCTTCACAGCTTGCTCTCACTAAAGTCAGTCTTTAAAAGCAATACAAATGGAATTTGCATTTCAACAAATGTACAAAGAAATTTTTTCACTACAAATGATAGGTCTTATTTTTACTATATTTTGTCAAATGCTGATCTTCAATTTTATGAAGACACAACATTTTTTTCAAGAAAATTATATCTCACACTGTGCTCCAAAGCACAACATATCCATTTGTAATTCATGTCCTTTTAACTGTATGGTCTTCAGTAATTTTTAAACATTCATCAATTCTGTATTATTTTTTGTGCATACCTATAAACTTTTCTTTGTGCATTTCGCCTCTTTCACTCCTTGTTTATCATGATTGACTCACATGCCGAACTGAATGAACATGCCTCCTTGATCTTCGCTCACCAACGAGATCACCGAGACATTAATTTAGTTTGCGAACGAGTTTACTAGTTCATTCAGTCCGTTCATGAACGAGATGTCTCATCTCATTCAGACTCCAATGACCAGCTCAACTGGTTCAGTAAAAGGGTGTATTTGTTTAGCAGGTGAAACCAAAGATATGCTGCCTCACAGCCTGCACTCGAATGCTGATGGCTCATGCCATAGTCAGTCTTTATAGGCATGAAAAGCAGTAAAGCTCATTGGCTTCAAAAGGGAGAGACATCAATGAACAAGATATAAGACTTAATGTATGGAGGTGAACAAGAAGGATTTATTCAAAAAGGCCAAATCATTCACAAACAAAACAACACTAATATACAAGAACACTTACAGAAATTCAAATACAACATAGAACATGGGTGTCAGGACATAGAAAGTCAATGTAATGTTGTCAACAATCACACATTGTGGCTGACACCTCAAATTAATGTGTAGAAATAACTTTGCGTTGCATTCATGTGTCCTTCAAGTGTCCTTCCACATCAAACAGCTTAGGAGGCTGTAAAATCTGCTTTAGACTCATCTGAATGCCTGCTTAGTGGTAAATGATCTAATCAGGTAATGAAGAGGTAGTATGATAAAAACCCCACATGGGATGATTCATAAACAACTGTGCCCTTGATCAAGACACTGAACTCTAAACTGAAAGGTTAGGTTACTTCACAGGGACGGAACCTGTAGTAATTGCAAATTATAATAATACATATACTGTACAAACATGCCACTATTTTTCCTTTTATTTTCCTTTATGACATTAGTGAGAAGAATAAACAGCTATATGTCACCTTTGAAATAATGAAAGTGTAGTATTGTGGAAATGGAGCCTAAGTTGAGCGGGAGAGGAATGAAAATCTTTAAGTTTGAATTAAACATGTGGGAACACACTGGAGAAATCAGTCCTCTAAAAACAGACCTCTAGACCCATTTGACAAAAGATCCATCTAGGGTGATCTAATCTTATGTGGCAAGTGGTAAATAAAAATGTTCCTAAATGGTTTGTTATTGGATCACTGAATTCACATTCAGATGTAATAAAAAACTAATGCGACCACATTGCATTTTAGGTGTAAACAAGTTAAGATATTTTTATTTGTATAGCGCATTTCATAACACAGATTGTTTCAATGCAGCTTTACAGAAAATCATGCATTTTGTTGGCAATTAAATAGTCTATATATTCCATTTCAAGAGTGTAGTCCATCAATAGACAAAGGTGATGCAGGCAGAGATCAATTAGGTGCATGACAGTTCAACCGGCAGGTCATTTCAGTGAGGTTCGGTGGGGTCCATCCTAAGTCCAAGGTACAGGCAGTGGCATATGAATTATCCGATGTCTTACAGTTTGAACTGGCATCAGGTCTTTCTCTGAAGTGCACCGTAAAAGGCTTATGTGATGTCTGGCTAGCACTGGCTGTAGTTTGTCTTCATCACTCAGCGACATGTAGCAGTGGAGTCTAACACCTAGCAGTAATGGAAACAAATAGAATAATATTAGTGTGGATGCCATTCAATTTTATGCAGAGTTATAGATCATGACATATGTTTTTTGTTCCGGCAGACCTAACAAAAGCACCCTAATTGTGAGTTGATGGATGCATTAGGTGTATGCCTGGCTAAATAGATTAGTTTTTAGTCTAAACTTAAACTGAGTGTGTGTCTGCGTCCCATACAGTGTTAGGGAGACTATTCCATAGTTTAGGAGCTAAATAGGAAAAGGATCTACCCACTTTTGTGGATTTTTATATACTAGGAATATTAACAGGCCAGAATTTTGTGATCATAATGAACATGATGGAATACAGCATGCCAGAAGGTCACTTAAGTACTGTGGAGTTAGACCATTCAAATTTTGTATGTAGTTAACATAATTTTCAAATGAATATAAAATTTAACAGGTAGCCAGTGTAACAACGATAAAATGGAGCTAATAAGATCATATTTCTTGGTTCAAGTCAGTCTACTACCTGCATTTTGAACCAACTGAAGTTTATTTATTCAAATTGCAGTACATCCTCCCAGTAATGCATTACAATAATGCAGTCTTGGGGTCATGAATGCATGAATTAGTTTGTCAGCAATATTTGCTAAGTGGAAGAATACTGTTCTGGGTGATCTTTTTACTCTAGCAAGGGCAAAAGATGACAGATATTTTTTATTTAAATCTGATGATGTTACATTATTAGTTAAAAAGACTTAAACTTATATCATCTCCTCTGAGTAACACCAAAAACTTCACTGTTAAGTGTAGCAACACCTCCTCCTCGACCCTTCAGGTGAGGCTCATGTTTAGACCAATAACCTCGGGGAGTAGATTAATTTAAACTATTATATTCATCTGGTTTAAGCCAGGATTCAGTCAAACACAGCACATCCAACTATGATCTGTAATAATTGAATTTACAATTAGTGTTTTGGTAGAAAGAGAGCTAATGTTTTTTTCTAAATGATTTAGTGAGAGCAATGTGTTTGGTTGTTCTCTATATGATATCTAGTTGATACAGTCACTATGTGTTGTAGTTTATTTGTTGTAGACCCAAATTACTAGAGAGGAGAGTGGCAACTTCTCGGGAGGGATGGAGTCCATCTCTCTTTAGCAGGTCAGGTATGCCCCAAAATCTGTTCCAGTTGTCTATATATTCTATGCTGTTCTCTAGACACCACTCAGACATCCAGCCATTCAGTGACACTAATCTACTATAAACCTCATCAACATGACAAGCAGGGAGGGGGCCAGAGCATATTACAGTGTCTGACATTGTTTTTGCAAGTTCATACACCTCTTTAACATTATCTATAGTGATCTGCGACTGGCTAAGCTGGACATTGTTAGCCCTGGACAAAATGAATAGCAAATTTAGAATATCTATATTTAGCATTAGCCAGCACTTGTAGATTTGATCTGATGTCAGACGCTCAAGCCCAGGAAATGTATTTAACAATGGTGGCTGGAGTCTCTATTTCCATGATCCTTACAATATAATCACCAATTATTAAGGCTCTTTCAACATGATTTTCAGTGGGTGCATCACTGAGTGGGAGAATCGATTGGAAACCCTAACAGGAATGGGAGAGAGGTGTCTCTTTTCTAAATGAATATGCTGCCAAGATGTCACCCAAATGTCCTGATTCGTGGGTTCTACATCCGGAACCAAAGTGTTTGTGTTGCTCACTGTACTGCCCTCATCCGAAACGGTATCTACCGGCTTCTGTTTCTCACTGACCTCCATTAGCGTTCGAATGCCTGCCTTTAACTCATTAACCTTCTCCATCAGCCTAACTAATTCCTTATGTTTCTCACTTGTGTATCCTTCACTGCTGACAGAAGAAGCTATAGTAAACGTTGCATGCAATGCAGGAAGAAATAACATGAGCAGATGCATGACTTACAGCAATTGTTTGTTGTTGTCGTTGTTGTTATGGTTGTGCTTGAGTAGCGATGGTTTGAGATCTATGTGGTTCAATGTGGCTCCTAATCAGTGTGCAGCATGCAGGCAGCAACCGCAACAGCTAATCCATGCTGATACATCTTGGACAGCGGTGAATGACCACCTACTCACCTGTCAATTAACCACTGTATTAAAACAAGAGTTTAAAGGCTTTACTTTTTTGTAGTTTCATTAACTTCCCTGAGGTCTGCTGATAATGTTATTACGTTTTTTTTTCTTCTCCAAAACAGTCATAATTGAGTAATATATGATAATTTTCCACCCTGTCTCTGGCAATTTTTCTGAAACGCTTGGTTTTGGCCTAAGAGCCTCCTTTTTCCAATTAACACTTTATATTGATTACAACATATGAAACAGAAAAGAAAAACATACATGCACAGAATAATATTTTAACCCCCATTATTCCCCCTCCCAATCCCCAATCCCACCCTAACCCCCAACAAACATGGTCAAAGCCAAATCACACACACACGCACACACATAAACAAACACAAAAACAGAAAACAAAACAAAAAACATATACATATATACATATATATATATACACTCACCTAAAGGATTATTAGGAACACCATACTAATACAGTGTTTGACCCCTTTCGCCTTCAGAACTGCCTTAATTCTACGTGACATTGATTCAACAAGGTGCTGAAAGCAATCTTTAGAAATGTTGGCCCATATTGATAGGATAGCATCTTGCAGTTGATGGAGATTTGTGGGATGCACATCCAGGGCACGAAGCTCCTGTTCCACCACATCCCAAAGATGCTCTATTGGGTTGAGATCTGGTGACTGTGGGGGCCATTTTAGTACAGTGAACTCATTGTCATGTTCAAGAAACCAATTTGAAATGATTCGAGCTTTGTGACATGGTGCATTATCCTGCTGGAAGTAGCCATCAGAGGATGGGTACATGGTGGCCATAAAGGGATGGACATGGTCAGAAACAATGCTCAGGTAGGCCGAGGCATTTAAACGATGCCCAATTGGCACTAAGGGGCCTAAAGTGTGCCAAGAAAACATCCCCCACACCATTACACCACCACCACCACCAGCCTGCACAGTGGTAACAAGGCATGATGGATCAATGTTCTCATTCTGTTTATGCCAAATTCAGACTCTACCATCTGAATGTCTCAACAGAAATCGAGACTCATCAGACCAGGCAACATTTTTCCAGTCTTCAACTGTCCAATTTTGGTGAGCTCTTGCAAATTGTAGCCTCTTTTTCCTATTTGTAGTGGAGATGAGTGGTACCCGGTGGGGTCTTCTGCTGTTGTAGCCCATCCGCCTCAAGGTTGTGCGTGTTGTGGCTTCACAAATGCTTTGCTGCATACCTCGGTTGTAACGAGTGGTTATTTCAGGCAAAGTTGCTCTTCTATCAGCTTGAATCAGTCGGCCCATTCTTCTCTGACCTCTAGCATCAACAAGGCATTTTCAGCCCACAGGACTGCCGCATACTGGATGTTTTTCCTTTTAACACCATTCTTTGTAAACCCTAGAAATGGTTGTGCGTGAAAATCCCAGTAACTGAGCAGATTATGAAATACTCAGACCGCCCGTCTGGCACCAACAACCATGCCACGCTCAAAATTGCTTAAATCACCTTTCTTTCCCATTCTGACATTCAGTTTGGAGTTCAGGAGATTGTCTTGACCAGGACCACACCCCTAAATGCATTGAAGCAACTGCCATGTGATTGGTTGATTAGATAATTGCATTAATGAGAAATTGAACCGGTGTTCCTAATAATCCTTTAGGTGAGTGTATATACAGTATATATATATATATATATATATATATATATATATATATATATATATATATATATATATGCTGCCACCCTGCCCATCTTCGTGTACCACTCCAGAAATGAGGGTGAACCAGCCAACTTCCATACCCTCAGAATGATCTGTCTACCGATCATGACACTGGTTAGGACCCAATTTCTTGTATTTATCCCCTATACTAATGACCGCCCATTGCCTGGGCGAGTCTGGGGAAAAATTACATTTTATAAATCACACATAAAACTCTGAACCCTAAACCAGAATTCTTGGATCTTAACACACCACCGAAAAAAATTAGTTGTGTTCCCATCTTCTGATTGACATTGCCAGCAGGTGGGTGATTATTTAATAGTAAGCCTATAAAATCTAGAGGGGGTCCAATAGAATATATGTAAAATCTTGTCTTGCATAAGGCGCACACTTGCATCTCTAGATGCAGACTTGATGTTTTTTAGAATCCTACCCCACACTACCTCCTCCAATACAAAGTTTAAATCTTTCTCCCATAATCTCTTGAGAGATGTTAAAGTTAAAGTTAAAGTTAAAGACTCTGAATTAGCAGGGAGAAACACACTGATGCCTCATGGCCTTTTCCAAAAGCAGTAATCACCACTTCCAGTGTATCTGCCACTATAGCGGGGTGTATGCTGCTCCCCAAAATAGTACAAAGCAGATGGCGCAGCTGTAAATACCTAAAGAATTGAGACCTGGGAATCTCAAAATGTTCAGCCCAATTTTCAAAGTATCTCAACACCACTCTCATATAGAACACTGAGTGTATTAACCTCCCACAAAAACCTCTCTGTCCAGCAGAAAGATGACCTTTTTTAATACATAACTTTGAGTTCAGCCATGTACTCGAAGCAAAATTTAAATAAATGTCTGAATTAAACACTCTGAACACTTTTGCCCATGCAAGATAACAGGGTGTAACTTAACTTCTCTGGTTAGTTTGATAGAAAGGCATTGCAATGGTGAAATAGGGGTAAGAACTTCCTGTTCAATATAAACCAGGGAGCGGCTCTCACAGGTGGAAGCAATCAATGAGCCAAATGTCTGAGACCAAATGCATAATAATAAAGCAAAATCTTGGGTAGACCTAGCACACCTTTGTCAGTCGGCCTATGTAAAATACTGAAATGTAATCTGTGACGTTTACCATTCCAAATTGGTACCTCTGTACCTACGCTATTCTATCAAATGGCTTGAAATAAGAGAGGGGAACATCTATAGGGTGATATTATAGTACTGTAGGTAATTTAATTTTGTAATACAATTCATTTTAATAATATTAAACTTCTCAATCATAGATAAATGTAATGAAGCCCACCTGCCCACATCGCTCGAAAGCCTTTTTATTAAAATTTCAAAATTAACTCTAACTAAATCACCCAAATTTGCCCCTATTCAGAGTAAAATAATCTGAAATTAACCCATTCATTTGTATCGCCGCTACCTTTTGTCTTTAAAGTAACTTAATCCAACCAATAAAAAGATTCTCGAACCCTTACATTTCCTAAATCATTAGCCAAAATTTGTGAAAATAATTTTACGTCTAGCTGGATCAGGGAAATTGGACAGTAAATCTTACACTCACTTGGATCTTTGTCCTTTTTAAGAATCAGACTGATCCGGGCTTGTGTCATGGTTGGTGGAAGCTTTCCATGATTCCATAGAAACTTCTAGTAAAAGTGGAGCCATTTCTGTAGCACAAGATATTGAAAACTCAGGGGCAAAGCCATCTGGCCCCAGAGCCTTGCCTGTAGGCAAGGCCTTAATTACCTCGCCAAGCTCCTCCAAGGTTATATCAGAATCAAGAGAATCTTTTTGCTCAGCCGTCAGTTTAGGAAGTTCTAATGGTTCCACAAAGCTTCTAATATTCTCATCAATAAACGAAGACATGGAACTATAGAGATCAAGACAGAATTCTTTAAAAGCATTATAAATATCAATGGCTGAGGTAAATATTTCACCACAAGCAGATTTCACTGAGGGAATGGTAGAGAAAGACTCTCTCTGTTTTATATATCAAGCCTGAAGTTTTCCTGCATTGTCCCCCGACTCAAAATATGACTGTATTGCCCTGAATAGCCAAAATCCCACCTTCCGTGACAAAATATTATTATATTTAAATCGGGTCAATTTTCTGAGGCCACTAAATGACATTCGGCGCTTTATCTCTGCCTCTACACATTTAATAATCCCTTCCTTCTTGTGCTTTGGATTTTTTTGGTCAATGCAGCATACTGTCTGATCCAGCCCCTAAGAACTGCCTTAAGTGCCTCCCTAGCCACACCCACAGAGGATACTGAAGACAAGTTGGTCTCCATATTAACGTTAAATTCAGCCTTTAACATTGGTTAGAATTCGCAAAAGGAATACATTAAAGCACCAACTATATGATTTCCTTTACTCCATATGTGGCAACACCTCTAAACCAACCAGGGCATGATCTGAGACTAAAATGTTTCCAATTAAGCAATCAACAACAGATAAAATGAGGGGCTTAGATGTATATAAAAATCTATTCTAGAGTAAATTTTATGGAATGATGAAAAAAATGTATAGTCCCTACCAGATTGGTTCAAAAGTTTCCAAATATCTGTAAGCCCAAGATTTTACACATCATGTGCAGCGTCAATGTTGCTCTAAGGTACTTTTGCTTCACTATGATCAAGGCCTAAGTACATCAAAAGATTAAAGTCTCCTCCCAATATTATATCATGAGGGGTGCCAGTGGCACCCCTCATGATAGTGGATCTATAAAAATCCCTGATCTTCTAAGTTAGGTGTGTAAATATTAGCCAAAATAAGACTTTGCCCCTGAATTTCTGCTAAAACAATAATGACTCTTCCTAATTTATCTTTAATCTGTTTGAGACATTTGAATTTTAGATTTACTTATCAATGTAATGACTCCCCTGCTGTTACTTGTGCTACTTGTAAAGAAAACATGTCCATCCCATATATTCCCAAATTTTTCAGCTTCCTGCGGGGAACAATGCATTTCTTCAAGAAACACTATCATATTTATTATGCTTAAGAAGAGAAATAACCTTCCTTCTTTTTATGGGTTGCTCCAACCCAGTCACATTCCATGTGGAGACAATCCACTCATATTAATATTTGACATTTTGACATATAGGAAAAAATGTATTGTGTGTCAAAATCAAAATGATAAAGACCACATTCCAACAATCAAACATGTATGCCTATGAGAACCCCTGTGACGGATTGCTCAAGTCCGGTGTTTCAATATAAATTTTGTTAGACAGAATTACACAACAAAAGATAATCCATAAACAAACTCCTGCCAATAGGCAGAATAAACAAAGAGCATGTAGATTCATCCACAAAACTGTCCCGAAGGTGAATTACTCCAAAAAAATAGACTCCAGCTGCTAGGCGGAACCAGCACAAAAAGAAAAAAAGGTGCTCAGTTTCCTCGGACAGTCAAACGAATGTTCAGTGAGCCGGCTCACTTGGCTGCTACATGAGTGCAAAAAATGAAATAATCACTCCAATGTCTTGCAAAAAATACTCCACAAAACAAACTCCAGCTTCTAGGTGGAACCAACACAAAAAATAAAGGTGCTCAGTTTCCTCAAACACTCAAGTGAATGTTTAGTGAGTCGGCCCACTTGGCTGCAGCATGAGTACCACAAGATAGCTTACTCACTCCATTGACTTTATGAAGGACATTGCTTGCTGTGGCTAATGTGAATGTTTATGGCCATCCTTATCATCTATTCTTAAATTTTCAAAAGCGACCTTCCGTTGATGTAAATGTTTCTTGCATTTGTTGAATCGATCATGTTTCTCTCGTCGAATTCGCCTGGGAACAAGAAAATGCTGTGGTTTTTATAAGAAATCCTTCCTTTACTCCTCGCCTTGCTTAACACAAGATCTTTTTCGGATGATCTCAGAAATTTGGCCAGAATTGATAGGGGCAAATCAGATTCTGTAATGTAAATCAGATTCTGAAAGAGCCGTCCAGGAATTTCACCATATCCTGACCTTCTTTGGCCTCAGAAATGTTTACAATACGGTCATTATTCCACTGACTACGGTTCACCATGTCCTCCAACTTCTCCCAGACATGCTCCAATCAACCTTGGTTGCTAGTGTATTAGCAGATAATTCCCTCTCCGATGACTCCAGATAATGGATCCATTTCTCAATATCCCCCACTCTTGTAATTATCTCAGATAATTGAGTCTCCATGGCAGTGATCGATCAACATATCATTGCAAGATCCTCCAAGTCAGCAACGACCTTCGTCAACAAAGCCACCATGATCAACATCTCTCTCCGCATTTCCCTCATCTCTCTGACCAAATTGACTCCCTGGCTCTGGGCCTTCTCAGGGGTGTCAGCTTGAGCACCTAAGTGTCTTTTAATGTCTCCAGAGCCCGAGGATTTTTAATTCTTTGACATATTGTCCTCCTAGAACAGTTATGGAACAGACTGTATCGAATCTCACCGGTATATGTCATTAAAAATGTTATAACTAGCAAAGTGCGCATAGCTCACTGATCACACATCCGTTCTTTGCATGGCATTATGTGACCACCTAAGAGCCTCCTGAAAATTTCAAGGTAAACACCCACTGATCTGATTGGCTAACATTGTGCAGCCCCTTGAAATCAGCCATATTTAACTCACTCGAAAGAGAATGAACAAGCTCCACAACATTATAAAACTAAATTTAAGGGGTTACACATAACGCAGATCTAACACATAGCATCCAAATATATTAAACTGTTCATCTCAAGCAAAACAGTTAACACTCAGCACCATAAACTATCAAACAGTCATGACATATTGAAATATTCATGAATTAATCTGTTATTGTTTTGCATCAGGTCCAATTGTTTTTAACAATTTTTCAACAAGTTGCCCAATCCTTCAAAAATAGTTGCTTTGCAAAGCTTAAATCATATTATGACTGGTTCACAAACAAACCACGCTGACATGAGCCAAAAAAACACATAGACGCACACACATCCAGCATCACATCAGCACAGACGTGTCAAAATGATTATAGATGTCCATCTATAACATGTTTTCATACACCAACAATTAAAAATAGCGCAGATGGAGGGGGCCTGGGTAGCTCTGCGAGTAAAGACACTGACAACCACCCCTGGAGTCATGAGTTTGAATCCAGGGCATGCTGAGTGATTCCAGCCAGGTCTCCTAAGCAGCCAAATTGGCCCAGTTGCTAGGGTGGGTAGAGTCACATGGGGTAACCTCCTTGTGGCCGCTATAGTATGATTCTCGCTCTCGGTGGATTACGTGGCAAGTTGTGCATAGATGCTGCGTAGAATATCGTGAAGCCTCCACACACGCTACATCTCCGTGGTAACGCACTCAATAAGCCACGTGATAAAATGCGCAGATTGATGGTCTCAGACATGGAGAAAACTGAGATTTGTCCTCCACCACCTGGATTGAGGGAGTCACTATGCAACCACGAGGACTTTTGATGTGTTTACATACGTACAACGTGAAGAAAATATTCGCCTTGCATTATTCATGCGAGTTTGACCGCTGGATTATAAACTTATGTTTAAACTCTATTCCACCTTCTCTTCCGGAAAAGGACAAGAGGAGGGGCTTCTACGACTTCATAGTAAAGTACAACCAATAGCTGGAATCAAGTAATGCGCATATTTTCAGAACTTACAAGGTAGCCTAACTTCCTCGCTCACTTTCCTCCAAGCGATGTCTTTTTTCGTCCGGTCTCTGTACATGTATGACGTTGTGTCCACACAATTCCAGGTGCCCACACACCGCTACAACAAATTTTTTATCCTTTTTTCCAGATTTCTTCTGTTACTACGTCAGTGACAGCCGGACAATCTCAATGCTAATAGGCTTTCGTGACAACGCTTCATGCGGATTTCTCAGTCGAATTGAAAAAAATCAACTCGCGCTAATGACGCGATTCAAATTTGCATGTTCGAGTTGCGCCATTCGCTTCATTCACGCCACCCGGCTTTTACTTTTTATGTAATCGTGCTATGCGAAACGCTCGCTTTGCATTGTATGTGAATGCACCATTAGGAATTGGCCATTCCAAATTGGGGAGAAAATTAAAAAGAAAAAAAACAGCGCCGGTCAGCAAAAGAACACAGTGCTCTCTCTGAGTACGAAGTGGGCGGGGCCAAGGGTGCAATGATTTTAATAGGTGTTAATGTTTTTTTGATGTAGAGGCGGTCATGAATTAATGAGACCCAAATGATTTAGAGAAGTTGCGGCATTTTTGCAGCTTGGTTTCAATAAATGCTTTTATTGCATTGGGGTTTACATTTTGAGTTCTTAAATTTACAGTATGTTTTTATAGTTGAAAGTATACCTCTCATATAGTATACCTCTCATAACCCTTGAAGTGCTAGGGCTTTAAAATAACCAATCAAAAATTTGGAACTTAATAGACGATTCTTTATTAGATTTAACAGAATTATGTAGCATGCCATATAACACACAAATACAGATCTTACCATAGTTGGGGCAGCAGACTTTGAGCCAGCACACACAGGAGAGCACAGTCAAGTTACTGAGACTGCAGAGACCAAACAGAACTCCACAGAATGCATAGCACATACACATCACCTCCGTGAACAACCACCTAAATAGAGAAAAAGACAACAAGACTTTAGTCTGTGCAATCACTTGAATGAAAATTCTGTCATCACAAACTCACACCTATGTTGTTCCAAAATGATGACAGGATTAAATTTTTTCTGCGAATTACCCCTTTAAGCTTATTTGAGCATATAAGCAGTACAAAACAAAAACCCAAGTGCAAAAGGGATGAGATCTTGTTGTATTCTGTTTTTTACACACTTGTCTGTCTAATGTCTCTGATATGACATAACCTCTCCACAGATCATTTGCATGGTTAAACAGTTGCTAAGCAATAACGTGAAGCATGTTTCCACTGACCTTCAATGCATCAGATCAAACCAGTGAATGTCAGAGAAAGTTGAGGCTAAATTGCAGTGCTCACTGCTTCCTGCACACTGGTAATGGGATACATGTTAGATCTAATTCACTAAATTATGTTCTATTTGAAAGGCCCTGTAAAGTCATCACACATGAACAAAACTTGAATCATGCAGATTCAATAGTGTAAGGATAATTGAAAGCAATATTAGGCAATATCACACTTACAATTGTCAACTGTAGTTCCCTATATGTCACTCACTCAAAATTGTGTCGATGTAGTGACACTAGGGGTTGCTCTTGAGAGCCCGAGACACCTCTGATCTTTGATAAAAGGCCAATGAGAATTGGTGAGTGGTATTTGCATGCCACTGCCCCGGACATATGGGTATAAAGGAGGGGACGTGCAAACTGCTCATTCAGATTTTCTCTTCGGAGCAGAGCGGTCAATGGTTCAGCGACCTGAATTTCCCACGGCTTCCATTCCTCACCTTTGCTGGATCCTTACAGCACATTACAGCGGCTTTCTCCCTCTCTGCACGGTGCACTGCAGAGATTGTCCCTGGGCACTTCAGCAGATCACTTAGAGTGTATTCTGTAAGACTATATTTTCCTTCCTAAATGAATATATTCTAAAAGAGAAACACACATCGGAACGTCTTTTTAAAGACGGCCAGAGCCTACGGTGCCACTGGACTAGCCGCCCTGCATTCCATGGCTCTCCTCCAGGTACAACAAGCCAGGTCGCTGAAAGAACTGCACAAGGGTAGTTCTGCCTCGTGATTGATGCAGGAGCTGCGCTCAGCGACGGAGGTCACGGCAAGGTCTCTCGGGCGGACGATATCCACTTTGCTGGTCCAGGAGCGCCACCTATGGCTTAACCTGGTCAAGATGCGAGAGGTCGACAAGACATGCTTCTTGAACGCCCCCATCTCCCAGGACAGCCTATTCGGTGACACCGTCGGAGCAGTTCTCAGCGGTGAAGAAGCAGACGGAGGCCATCCAGCATATCCTGCCCCGGTGCGGCTCTAGATCCTTCACCCAGTTTGCACACCGCCAAGGGCGTCTCCCTGTGGCGGCTGCACCGGATCCAACTCGGCCTGCCCCTGTGGCCCTGCACTGGTGTTGAGCCCCCCGCAAGAAGCAGACACCACCCATCTCACTCTGCCTGCTAAGAAGACTTCTAAGAGCCCCTGAGACAGGTGACACATGGACGAGAAAACCTGCTGTTCTGGAGCTGGTAGACAGGTTTCCCTTTCATTTTGTTTTGCTGCTCACTCCAGTAGCTGCGTTACCCAAACATTCATCAAAAGAGCAGTTTCCTCATTCCCTGGGTCACATAACCGATGTGTATGTCCGTCACCCCGACCACAATCCACCATTTCTCTTTGGCAGGTCCAGCGCCCCGGCGGCATTTTCCCTGCCACTGCGCACCAAGCTGTGGCACAAACATACTCAAACCAGGACGGTTTAGAAAAACCTACCCTGCCTCAACCGATCCACTGGTGAGTATCAGGTGCATCTATTTCTCTCGACTCAGCACCGCCACAGGGCTCAAGCCCCGTCAATCTTGTCCCCTTGGTCCCCCTCGTCCGGAGCTTGGACTCGTGGCTCGTGCTTTTCAACCCGTCGCAATGGCTGACCCCAACCGCCAGACTCAGCTACGCGATTCAGTTCGCCAGGCGCCCACCCAGGTTTAGCAGCATCCACTACTCCACGAAGAAAGACGAGAACGCCGCTACCTTGCCAGCGGAAATCGGCAACCTTCTGCGGAAGCTTGCGATAGGGACCTAGTGCTTTCGCACCTCAGCCGGCTAAGGCTTCGGGTCAACTGGGAAAAGAGAAATCTCCTCCCGATTCAGCGCATCTCTTTTCTCGGTCTGGAGTTTGACTCCATCTTGTTGAAGGCGTGCTTCACGAATGAGCGTGCACAGTCGGTGTTGGCCTGTTTGAAGGGGTTCAAACAGAAGACAGTGGTTCCACTGAAACTATTTCAGAGGCTCCTGGGGCATATGTCATCCTTGGCGGTGGCCACACAGCTCGGGTTGATGCACATGAGACCGCTTCAGCACTGGCTGAATCTCAGCATTTGCCACCCCCTGCAAGGCTATAAGCCCATTCCATCAGGAGTGTGGTGGCCTCCTGGGCTCTGACCAGTGGCACCTCTCTAACAGACATTTGCAGAGAAGTGGAAGATCATGTGACATATCTCCACTTAAAATACACACACACTCTCCCGACGTAAACACTGGCATCCTGGTTGGTTAGCGAATTCTCTCATTTTCTGGGGAGAAAAAGAAAAAAGAGAGAAGAGGCATGACTGGGCTAGCCTGTCGCTATCCTTTGGGTAGTCGACTCATCCCCAAAGGGTTGTTCGACACTCATACTAGCATCAGGGGAATTTATGTGAGGCCCAGTGCACTGGCTATGCGGCACACAGTAGTCTGCTCGTCTTGCACCGCCGATCCACATAACATGGTTCAGCTAGTTGTGGCATTTTTGGGGACCCCTAGTGTCACTACATTGACACAATGTTGAGTGCGTGACAGATAGGGAACATCCTGGTTACTTCTGTAACCTCCATTCCCTGATGGTGGGAACGAGACATTGTGTCCCACCTGACACAACGCTGAACTACCGGGAACTTATTCTCGGCTCCTCAGCACAAACCTGAATGAGCGGTATGCATGTCCCCTCCTTTATACCCATATGTATGGGGAGTGGCATACAAATACCACTCGCCTATTCTCATTGGCCTGTTATCAAAGATCAGAGGTGTCTTGGGCGCTCAAGAGCGACCCCTAGTGTCACTACATCGACACAACGTCTCGTTCCCTCCATCAGGGAACGGAGGTTACGGAAGTAACCAGGAAGTTTTGTTTGGCAATCCAGATGCACTACTTTACATCACATTTATGTTATTATGAAACGCTTTCTTCCTAAAGTGAATGATAATATGATGCAAAAATCACATTACTAGCAAAAACAAGGATAGTCAGCTGAGAAAACAGCCTTAGAACTGCCTAGACTTTTCTGTCCCTGTCAGGCATTTTCATTTCTAATGTTTAGATGCATTGTCAGTGCATGCATTTTAGATGCATGCATGCACTGCACATACACATACTGCATGAGATAGATGTTAAAGTATGTATTTGAACATATCTTTGTTCAAATAATCTAGAAATGGTTTCAAAGATAGAATAGTGTTTACGTAATCAATGATTGGACCACATGAAACAAACAAAAAAGGCAATGAAAAGATGGAATAGCAAATACAATGTGCCTCTGGAGGTATATTTATTCATGTGTGAACTGCATAAATGTGACATCAAAAGAGAGATCATGTCCTGATGCTGCACTCAAGTGCTTTCAGCGGTTTCAGCTGATTTAATAAGCCTTTATAATGATTACGCCATTCAGATGAGAGAGAGACGACCCTCTTTAATGAGTCTCAAGAGGGCAAATCAACATCTAAAGGGCAAAAGAAAAAGATAGAGAGATGTCCTTTTCTTCCTTAAAGGATTACATTACCCAAAAATGAAAGTTTTGTCATTATTTACTCACCCTTTTATTTTTTCATGTAGAACATACAGTCAATTTTACACAGCTCTTTTTTCATACAATAACAGTTTATTTTGACTATTTCTGTCAAGCTCCAAAATTAACAAAAAAGTATGATTATTAGAAAAAGGACTAAAGTATTTGAATCATAAAGTTTCTATTAGTTAACAATAGATAATAACTTAGGTATCAACAACTAACAATGAACAACATAGTTTTACAGCAATTATTAAGCTTTGTTAATGTTAGTTAAAGGGGAGTCCCCTTTGAGCCCTTAGAGTCAGCTGAGCTTAAGGCACTCTCTTTAAAGACTTCCCTCCAGACACCACTCACTTTCATCAAGAGGGCAGGTGAACTGCAAGCATTCTCTGTCAGCAAAACATGCCTGGAGTTTGGTCCGGGCTACTCACGTGATCCTGAGACCCATTCAGGGATCAGGTGGTGAACCTGCAAGAAGGAGGCAGACCCAGCTGTGTCCGGTGCGAGCTTTAAGCCTCTATTTGGACCGCATGCAGAGCTTCGGAGTCTTTGAGCACCTCTTTGTCTGCTTTGGTGGACAGTGGAAAGGAAGTGCTGTCTCCAAGCAGAGGATCGCCCACTGGATCATAGACGCCATAGCTAGGCCATATCACACCCAGCACGTGCTGCCTCCTGCTGGGCTACGAGCCCATTCTACCAGGAGTGTGGTGGCCTTCTGGGCGCTGACCAGTGGTGCCTCTCTAACAGACATTTGCAGAGCAGCGGGCTGGGCCACACCCCACAACTTTGCGAGGTTCTACAATCTCCGGGTTGAGCCGGTTTTATCCCGTGTCTTAACAGGAACAAACAGGTAAGTTCGGGAAAGTTGGCCGGGTGTATCGCTAGCGCATAGCACCTTTCACCTCCACTGAGCTGAAGACGTGTGCTGTCAACTCCCAGTAGTGTTCACAAGATGTGTTCATACAAGATGTATTACTTCCTCCTAGCTGTAGCATCTTGACCAATCAATCAGACACACAATTATTCATGATTTAATGAATAAGCCAACAGATGTCTCAAGACTGTAACAAGCAAAGGTCCAAGTAGGCCCAAGCCAACTCTGTTATGTCTGCTCCCCACTGATCATTATCAAGCTTTACACTGTCTTTACAAGGTCCAGCAACTAGTGGACATCAGTGACATTCCAAGCGGGGGAAGCTAACTGCATTCCAGAGCAATCTTTCCCCCATAAGAAATTGACTTAAAGCCCAGAACAACAGACTTTTCTTCATTAAATAATAAACTATATTTAAAAAATAATTATAAAAACTATAAATATACCTGTATATCCCCAGGACATTGTGTATAGGATCATTACTGTCTTGTAAAGTGTTTTTGTACAGTAAGAACAACCAGATAATGTACAATCAGTTCTGGCATGTTTTCTATCAAATTAATCCTTGTGTGACACACTGCAAAGTGGTATATATATATAATTCTGATAGCACGTATTGTATGCTTGCTATATTAATCAGAGCATAAAGGGGCACACATTATCAACTTACCCCCCACTCATGCAATGAGTCAGCTTCCAAACAAAGGAACATTTCCCGCTTGGAAATTGCACCTTTCTCATTGGTCAAGGCAGACTCGAGAGGAGGGAACTCCATCAGGAGTTAAAAGACATGTCCCGCCTCTTACTTTCTCTTTCCCCTGGATCTTTCCCCTGACCATCTGCTGCTGGTCATGCTGACCATGAGGTCACAGGCTGGCAGGCCTCAACATCTCAAGCCATGTGCAACTACCTGGACCATAGTCAATGACCAGAGTTCATCCTAATTTCTTCATTGAATACGGAAGAAATTGATTGCAACTTGAACACATCAAGACGTTCTCCTGCAACTGCAAGTATCGTACCAGTAACGTCTCAGTTACTGACGTAACCTCCATTCCCTGATGGAGGGAACGAGACGTTGTGTCGCTGAGTTGACACTAGGGGTTGCTCCTGCGGAGCACATCCATCTCTGATTTTGAGAAAAGGCCAATGAGAATTGCCGTGTGGAATTTGCATGCCACTCCCCCGGACATACGGGTATAAAAGGAGTGACGCTGCAAATACACATCAGGTATCGCACTGAGGAGCCGAGCCAAAGACCCTGCGCTTTCAGCGGACGGTTCAGTATAGTGGCTAGTGGGAACACAACGTCTCGTTCCCTCCATCAGGGAACGGAGGTTACGTCAGTAACTGAGACGTTACCGTCTGTCACTCAGTCGACGTTGTGTCGCTGAGTTGACACTAGGGGTCCCATGGAAAACGCCACAGAGCTGAACCGAGTTACACAGACAAGTGGTGCAAGACGGGCAAACCTCTGTGTGCCTCGTAGCCAGCGCAGCAAGCCGTCGCATAACTACCCCCAACACACTGGCAGGCATGAAGTGGTCCCCTGCTCCTAGGGGGAACAGCTAACTGCTCAGAAGTATAAGGACAGGCTGGGGGCCAAATATAAGTGGTCCATCTGGGGGGTGTCCCTCCAAAGAGGAGGACACAGCGGAGACCACACCCGGCCCCGAGAGGGGTGGAAACCGCACATCGTGTGGAACGGCGCCGTGGTAGACCCTACCCAAAGGTGGGGAGGGGTTACTACAAACACGGCGACCCAGGGCAGAGGACCCTCTGTCCAAGGAAGACGCGGTTTGCCGGTAGGGAAAACATTTTGCGGGATATACATCACACAGGGTTGCCGAAGGGGGCAACCAGCACATGTGGAGCGCTTACCTCAGTACGGGGGCCTAGTGACGCCCGCACCGGGGGGGCAGTGAGCCTTTCTGAAGACTCAACGGCTGCTAGGCTAGGGAGGAAGAACGTCCAGGGTTCACACTTCCTGCAAACGCAACTAGGGAAAAGAGCGCACGTCTTCACCTCAAGGGAAGGGAAAGGAGCTATGCACAAGCGATACACCCGGCCAGCTGACCCGAACTTACCTGTTTGTGTCACCTGATAACACACGGGACGAAACTGGCTCAACCCTGAGGTTATAGAACCTCACAAAGGTGTTAGGTGTTGCCCAACCCGCGGCTCTACATATGTCTGCTAGAGAGGCGCAATGGGACAACACCCATGAAGCCGCAACGCCCTTGGTATAATGGGCTCGTAGGCCAGCAGGGGGCGGCACGTGCTGGGCATGGTATGCCATCGTGATGGCATCGATGACCCAGTGGGCGATCCTCTGTTTGGAGACAGCGCTTCCCTTCCGCTGTCCACCAAAGCAAACAAAGAGCTGCTCTGAGCTTCTAAAGCTCTGCGTGCGGTCCAAGTAGATGCGAAGAGCACGCACCGGACACAGCAACGTAAAGGTTGGGTCTGCCTCCTCCAGGGGCAGCGCTTGCAGGTTCACCACTTGATCCCTAAAGGGGGTCGTGGTAACCTTGGGCACATAGCCCGGTCGGGGTCTCAGGATGACGTGAGAGTAAGCCGGACCGAACTCTAGGCACAGTTCGCTAACAGAGAACGCCTGCAGGTCCCCTACCCTCTTGATGGAGGTGAGCGCCGTCAGGAGGGCGGTCTTCAGAGAGAGCGCCTTTAGCTCTGCTGACTCAAGGGGCTCAAAGGGAGCTCCCCGAAGGCCCCGAAGGACCACGGAGAGGTCCCACGAGGGAACGAGGCACGGCCTGGAGGGGTTTAACCTCCTCGCGCCCCTCAGGAACCTGATGATCAAATCGTGCTTCCCTAAATACTTACCTTCCACTGGATAAGCGGCTACATACACCTTCAACGTGGAGGGGGACAGCCGTCCCTCCAACCTTTCCTGCAGAAAGGAAAGCACTGATCCAACTGCACATCTCTGGGGGTCTTCACCACGGGAAGAACACCACTGAGCAAACAGACGCCACTTCAGGCCGTAAAGACGCCTCGTTGAGGGGGCTCTCGCCTGAGTGATCGTGTCTACCACCGCGGGTGGTAGGCCACCTAAGTCTACCGCATCCCGTCCAAGGGCCAGACATGGAGATTCCAGAGGTCTGGTCGCGGGTGCCAGCGACACAACGCCGACTGAGTGACAGACGGGGAACTAACTGAACCTAGTTTTAGTATAAGATGAAAACCCCTTTGTAACAAAGGTGCATTTAAATTAAGAGCTCGATGGTTCTCTCAGATGGTCAAAATGACTCTTTTCATAACTGCATTTCCCCTATTCTGATTCATTTTATTTTCACTTTTGTGTACATTCTTGCGAGTTGATTCTGGTCTGCTTGTA
Organism: Xyrauchen texanus; assembly: GCF_025860055.1. Lineage (NCBI taxonomy): Eukaryota > Metazoa > Chordata > Actinopteri > Cypriniformes > Catostomidae > Xyrauchen > Xyrauchen texanus. The sequence continues at coordinate 40,013,997 of NC_068300.1, read as the reverse complement.
AATCAATGTAAATTTAACGATTCGATCTCAGCTCCATGCTAAGAAAAAGTACATTTTTTTGTGGCCATGAAAAATATCCTTTCTGAGAATTGATAGACAATCAATACTGAGTGTTCACTGGACGAACAGATAAATTGATTGTAATGTTAATTCAGCTATCTCAAGTTGATTCTAATAAATCAAAATCAAAATGTTTTCAAGATCAAAATGTTCATAATTAATTATAACAATTTATGATTAATTATTCATGTTTCCCTTTTAATTATATGTTGACTGTGGTATATTTTGATAAATAATCTCACCCCTGTTTCTAAAAGATTTAGCTTCAAAGCTATACCTATATGTGTAATATTATTGTCAATAAGCCACGAGAATAATATTACTCCTATAAGAGAATTAATCATAATTCTCTTATTAAAGCTAATTTCCTACAGTAGAATTTATGAGCTGATGAAACGAGATGTAATTTAAATACATTGTGATATTTTGGAGACTTTAGTGGCATATATGATAATATTGTATTTTTAAAAGGAGTTTGTAGGAGCCATAAGGCTATTAATAATGTTACTTAATGTCACGGCTGTATGTAACTATTGTCTGTACTCCCCCCTGTGGTAAGGGGAAAGAATTGCACCCCTTTTGGGGACTTCCTGAAGGTAGCCATCTTAAACAGGAAGTGATGTGGCAAGGGCAGAGGGGAAGTTTTTTGACCTACATTACACCACACTGCTTGTTTTGGAGGACAGAGGTTTGTCTTTAAGTGTTCACCTTTTTGTTACAATAAAGCTCAAGTCTTGTTAAAACAGGTGTAGCGTCAAACATACTTTCCCTCACAGAAGTGGCTTAAGAAGGAAAGGAAGCCACTACAGAGTTTTTTTTAAGAGGTGGAATTAGCTGTAAAAATTCAGATTGAATTGAATTGAACAAATTGAATTCTGCAGCCTTTTCTACTGTTCTTAGGACCCACATAGAAATACCTGGCAGAAGTTTCCACACTGCCAGGTTCTCTAAGATGGGTATTAATTTTGACACTTCTTGTTGAGGGGATGTAGAACGTTCCGTGTCCTGGACTAAGGCAGGAAGCAACGGTACACCCAACATTTTGCTGGAAGCCTCCAACTCCCGAAACAACAGAGGGGGTTGGAAGGGAGAGGTTTCGTGGGGGTATCGGGAGGGTCGAAGTGGATGATACACGCGCCCCGTCCCAAGGGTCACTGACCTGCTGTCTAATAAGCCTTCCCCACAAGTGTGGAGGTGGTCCTGCACTGCTTTGTGGGGAGAGTGGGTCTCTTTCGTGATAATGCCTAGCCAGGTGAGAGATAACCTGCAAGTGTCACTCCTACCGGCTACATCACTGAATATGTACATCACTGTGCCTCGACAACCACGATAGTCGAATATGTCTACGTCGAGGGCATGAAGACATGGGAAGTGTAAGGTTTCCTCCATGAACTAGAGAGCTCGTCATGGAGGTCATCAAAGAAAGCAAGGGACTGATATAGCGTTCTTTTTTTTTTTTGGCCACCAGAAGGAAATATGTCTTCTAGTTTGGGGGTCTCTTGTTCATGTGGCCAGTTTAACTGTAGTCTGGCCACATCCCGAGTAACCACCTCGAGTAATTCCTCAGCCGCTTTATTATTGTGCATGGAAAGCGCGCTTCAGGCTTACGAGGAGGATCAGCTGGATCTGGGGAGAGAGCGAGCGATAGGTACGGACAGTCTCTCGCTCCACAGCCATATCTATGCGAGAGCCCCATGATGAAAGAGTGGGCACTGGCTCTTGGAAGTAAGCAAGACGAGTGTGAAGCATTTTGACTGTAAATAGATCGCAATGCTTGCACCGCCTTGCCCCGACGCAAGAGCAGCATGATCTTCCCCCAAACACACAAAACAAAACTGGTGTGTGTCCATTTCAGCCATAGAGCATGAACATGGGAACACACACTGCTTGCTTTGTTAATCAGTCATTCTTTTTCTTCTTTTTTTTAAGAAAAGAGAAAGAGAAAGGTTTCTGCGCACTGCCTAACAATTATAACTCCTAACAGAGGGAAGTAGAAAGTTCTGACCGTCAAGAAGCACAACACACACAGAATGATCTGAAGGTAAAAGATCTGACAATGCACCTGTGACGCATCTATTTATAGCCCTGCTACAAGTGCATCCAATGATGTCACCAGCTGAGGCTATAAATTCTGGTCAATTTCATTGACGTGTTGCGTACATATTCACAGCTTGTCGTACCTAAAGTTGTTCCCAAAGCGCTAAATCAGTGCAGCATCAAAGTGTAGCTTTTTGACAGGGAACATTCCCTGCCTTAGGTCAGTTAGGATCACTGCTTTATATTAAGAATGTGAAATGTCAGAATAATAGTAGAGAGAATTATTTTTTTCAACTTTTATATCTTTCATCACATTCCCACTAGGTCAGATGTTTACATACACTTTGTTAGTATTTGGTAGCATTGCCTTTAAATTGGGTTAAACATTTTGAGTAGCCTTCCACAACTTCTCACAATAGGTTTCTGGAATGTTGTCCCATTCCTCCAGACAGAACTGGTGTAACTGAGACAGGTTTGCAGGCCTCCATACTCACACACACTTTTTTAGTTCTGCCCACAAATTATCTATCGGATTGAGATCAGGGCTTTGTGATGGCCACTCCAATACCTTGACTTTGTTGTCCTTAAGCCATTTTGCCCCAACTTAGGTGGTATGCTTGTGGTCATTGTCCATTTGGAAGACCTATTTGCAACCAAGCTTTAACTTCCTGGCTGATGTCTTGAGATGTTGCTTCAATATATCCACATAATTTTCCTTCCTCATGATGCCATGTATTTTGTGAAGTGTACCCGTCCCTCCTGCAGGAAAGCACCCCCACAACATGATGCTGCCACCCCAATGCTTCACGTTTGTGATGGTGTTCTTCAGCTTGCAAGCCTCACCCTTTGTCCTTCAAACATAACAATGGATATTATGGCCAAACAGTAACATTTTTGTTTCATCAGATCAGAGGATATTTCTCCAAAAAGTAAGATCTTTTGAAAACTGTAGTCTGGCTTTTTTATGGCGGTTTTGGTGCAATGGCTTCTTCCTTGCTGAGCAGCCTGTCGACATAGGACTTGTTCTACTGTGAATATAGATACTTGTCTACCTGTTTCCTCCAGCATCTTCACAAGGCCCTTTGCTGTTGTTCTGGGATTGATCTGCACTTTTCACACCAAATTATGTTCATCTCTAGGAGACCGAATGCATCTCCTTCCTGAACGGTATGATGGCTGCGTGGTCCCATGCTGTTTATACTTGCATACTATTGTTTGTACAGATGAACGTGGTACCATCAGGTGTTTGAAAATTGCTCCGAAGGATGAACCAGACTTGTGGAGGTCCACGATTTTTCTTTCTGAGGTCTTTTTTACTAATTAATTTATGAAGATTTTCCCATAATTTCAAGCAAAGAGATACTGAGTTTGAAGGTAGGCTTAAAAATACATCCACATTTACACCTCCAATTCAGTACACCTTCTATCAGAAGCTAATTGGCTAATTGCCCAAAGGCTTGACATCATTTTCCAAGCTGCTTAAAGGCATAGTTAACTTCACCATTGAACACCATTATTTTGGCAGAACTTTTATTTTGAAGTGTTTCTGTGTTGTTATAACCAAGTAGCTCTGACCAGAACCCTTCTATATAGGGAGCCTTCAAGCTTAGCCTAAAATAGTATAATGCTGCAGTCCCGTAGAAATTCTATGGGTGGTACACTGGCGAGTAGATAGTAGGCTATTCTTTTTGAAGGGATGTTTATGGAGGAGATTACGTTGAATAAACTGCTTTTGTGTGGAAACAGCTCATCATTTAAAGAATTGACCACCTGTCCATTAATCTTCAACATGTATTGCACTAAACAATACTTTTGGAGTAAACTATGTGTGGAGTTTACTATGATAAAATTTCTGTTTTGTAAGAGAAGGCATAGGTGTCAGTTTACAGCTCTCCCCGTTCATTTGTATGATATTCGCGAATTTCGACTTACTGTAGTAACATGCTAGTTAACCGTTATGCTCTCTCCTATTATAAAAACGTGGAGGTTTTGATCTCAGTACTGATGTTATGATGAGGTTCCCACTCTGGAAAAGCTGGTCGCGCCACCGAATAAGCCAGATGCAACGTGACTCAAAGTGATTATTAAACCGCAAAGGCTGCTGTTAATTAAATAAGTATGTACTCTGTTTGTGCCTTGCTCTACAAAGTGAATTTGTACTCTGCTATCATCTGCTTCAAACAGAGTGCTCGATGCACTTGATAGTTTTTCCTGTATGAACCAAGGAGGATTAAATGGTAAATGCGGTGCAGCCAGAGTCAGCACAACACTCTCCACACATTCACAGGTGCTCACATTTGAAGCGCGCTGCACATGCAAAAGGAACTATTGATGGATAAAAATAAAAGTGGAACACACATTCTGTACCACATGGTGGTGCTTTGCATAAATGTGACATAAACAACACTTGAAAATGTACACGCTTGACAAATTTTAACAGGTATATAATTTCAACCGGTATATCAATGGATCCACTAAATTCCAGAACAGCACACAAACATTCTGACCAATAAGGGAACAGTTTAATCCGATGGGACTTTTATTGACACTGGGTTTGGTATCGATGCCTTTTTCACGCATCATTAATCTGAAGATTATCCAGATGATTATTGAAGATATAGGAATTTGTTTCAGATAGATATAGGACTGCTCGTTGCACAATAGTTTGTCATTTCAAACATATTTCTCAACATAACTTGATGTTGTAATAATTAGAGGCAGGGTAAATTAAAGAGGGGTGTACCAGACGTGTCTGACAGATGACATGGCGTGTTAAAAGATTTATTAAAATTATTTTCTACATGGGTACACACACACTGCCAAAGCTCAACATCAAATATCTGCAGTTCCACAGAGCGCAACTCACATTTTTTTCCATTAAATTCTACTTCAATCATTATCAAAGGACATAGATTATTTGCTCTAGCCATCACTGGACGATATAGACTATTATTTATATGTTACTTTCATATAGCCTACACAATGTATTTTCAGTTAAAAATATGTTGTTTTGTGGTTTGACAGTTTGATAGAAAGACCTATTCAATGCTACATACAGAGACATTGTAGAATGAACTACATTGTCCGTTTCTAATCGTTCAGTTTGCGGAGTTACTAGAAGTATACACTAACCTGCAAACTCCTCAACGTCAATTTGTTCATTTTTGAAGAACAAAACCTTTGTAACTTTGGAGTGATTGATGCTGTGCCACCATCTTGTCCTCTGTATGTTTATCCCACCTGCGACCCGGCTTCAGTAATTGTAATATCACCACCTTGTGGTCTCCCATCGCTTTTATACCACACTATTAAACAGAAGGCCAGCTGAGTGAATTAGAAAGCATGCAAATTAGGCTTCTAATTTAAAGAGGACCTATTATGCAAATTCACTTTTACATGGTGTTTGTACCTAAATGTGAGTCTGCAGTGTGTGTACACAGCCACCCTACAATTTTAAAAATCCAACCACTCCTCTTTCTTATATTTCTATTAATCAAAAACAGTGAGACAAAATGAATGGTTTTTGTTTCTGCTCTAAAGTGCCGTCACGTTAGAGCAGGCCACGCCCACAACTGGTGCAGAATCCACCCTATATCATAGATTCTCCCCTGAGTGATATACATACAGTCCGCCATTTTTATCCGCACATTTTTATACCCACAATTAGACTGCTTTAGTTTAGTCTGCCGGAACCAAACACCAGAAACATTGATCATGATATATAGCTCTGCAATAAATTGAATGGCATCTATGCTTATATTATTTTATTTGTTTCCCTGCCTCAACCTAGGGACTCCTATCCTGAGGTCACCAGAACCGGCTGGATCCAGCACCATTCCTGCTACGTGTCACTGAATGATGATGACTAAATACAGCCGGTGCCAGCCAAGCATCTCTTCAGACTTCAGAGGATGAACTGATGCTAACTCCATACATAAGACATGGGATACTTCATATGCCATTGTCTGAACCTTGGATTTAGGATGGACCACACCGAATCTCACCGAAATGACCGGCCAGGTTGAACTGCTTTTCATATCCCTGATCTCTGCCTGCATCACCTCGGACTATTGATGGACTACAATCTTGAAATGGAATGCATAGACTATCAATTGCCAAAAAAAGCCTTCATCAGCCAATTAATAAGGACAATTGCATCTATGTGAACTTCTGCAGTTAATCCAGGCTGGACTTCAAAGACATTGGTCATTAATCTTACAGTTCAAACAAAATCGATGTTTAAACACTGACCCTTAACACTTATTTAGTTTAATAATTTTAAAACCATGATTTTAACTATACATAAGTAATATTGACATTATATTCTTGATGTTAGCCAGAGGGGAACTGGCCCCCACAGTGAGTCTGGTTTCTCCCAAGGTTATTTTTCTCCATTAATCAACATCTTATGGAGTTTTGTGTTCCTTGCCACAGTCGCCTTCAGCTTGCTCACTGAGGTTATTAATACAATTATTATTTAATTACTTAATTTTAAGCACGATTAACAATCGTATTTTATCTAATTACACAATGATGATTCATCGACATTATAGACATTACAGTTTTATCGTCTGTTAATGCTGATCTTCTGTAAAGCTGCTTTGAAATGATGTGTGTTGTGAAAGGTGCTATACAAATAAAATGTACTTGACCTGAGTGAGAAGAATAATGTCTCAGCTTCGTAAGTGTCATAAGTGTTCTGTTGTTGGCTGTAAAAGTGAACATAAGAGTCTTCATGTACTCAAGGCATCAGAGCCACTGAAGACATAGTGGACAAGTTTTGCTTTTGAAGGAAATATGCCCCATACATATATTCATGTATGTTTGTGCAAATAATTTTACACTGGACTGCTTTGTGAATGAGTGTCAATATAAAGCAGGATTGAAAAAAAATTGATTCTCAAGCATGGATTAGTACCAACTTTTCATATATGGCTGAACTCCGGTATTTATGCTGTATTGTTTCAGATTTGTTGCTGCTGTAGTATCTGAAGCAGGAGCTGTAAAGGCACAGCCCTCTTCCGGAAAGGGGGTGGGGAGTAGCAGCTAATTTGCATTTAAAGAGGCATTTATAACATAGTATAATAAATTATCCGTGGGGTATTTTAAGCTGAAACTTCAGACACATTCTGGGGACACCTGAGACTTATATTAGATCTTGTAAAAAGGAGCATAATAGGTGTCACGATTCCCTTGTTGTCTGCCCTGGGTTTCACTTGTCTTTGTCCAAAACTACACTTCCCATGATCCCTGGCCCTCATCACTGCCAGCCCTGTGTCATTGTGCTCACCTGATTGTAGTTTGTCATTATCATGTCTCCAGTGTATATAAACCCTATTTGTTATCCATTCCCTTGTTGATCGTCAATGTTTCTGGATGCTTGTTTTGCCTGTTTCCCTGTTTTTGTTCCTCCGTGTTTTTGTTCCTCCGTGTTTGTTTTATTTTTCCCAATGTGGATCTATCCTTTGTTCCTGTTTTGTCGTGTTATGATTTTTGCTTTAATAAAGACCTACTGCAATTAGATCATCGCCCCTCGTCTGCCTTCCTGCTCATCGTAACAGAACGATCGACCAACAATGGATCTAGCAGGGTTCCTCAAGGAGCTGACACAGGCGGACTTGTCTGTCCGGGAGTTCTCCCACTTCTTCGCCAGCGTGGCCAGTTACACCGGCTGGGATGACCACACTTTGAAGGTGGCGTACCGGTTCGGTGTACCCAAACACTGGTGGTGGGAATTACCAGATACCGGAGACTACACCTGGCAAGAATATGTGGGACTCATCGTAGAGGAATTAGCTGCCAGGGAGCCACCTCTCCTGATCCCAGCTTCCGCTTCTGGGCTTTCCTCGCCAGCCACGGTGAGTGAGCCAACCCCCACGCCTGCTGTGGTCAACGAACCAGCGCTGCCAACTTCATCCGCCCGGAGGAGGAGGAGAAGAGGAAAGGCCTCTGCTCTCCAGCCTCCGCCAACCACGGCCAACCAGCCAATGCCTGCAGCCCCGAACGTCAGTGAGCCAGTGCCTGTAGCCCCGAACGTCAGTAAGCCAGCGCCTGTAGCCTCGACCGTCCCAGAACCAGCGCCTGTAGCCTCGACTGTCCAAGAGCCAGCGCATCTCGAGCCTTCCAGGGCTCCGCATCCTGAGCCTTCTACGGTTCCGCCTCCCGAGCCTCCCAGGGCTCCGTCTCTCGAGCCTCCCAGGGCTCCGTCTCTCGAGCCTCCCAGGGCTCCTCCTCTTGAGCCTCCCTACGGCTCCACCTCCAGAGCATTCCAGGTCTTCGCCTCTAGAGCCTCCTACGGCGCCACCTCCCTCGGCTCCGCCTCCAGAGCCTCCTACGGCTCCAACTCCCTTGGCTCTGCCTCCAGACCTCCTACGACTCCGCCTCCAGAGCCTTCCAGGTCTTCGCCTCTAGAGCCTCCTACGGCTCTGCCTCCAGAGCCTTCCAGGTCTTCGCCTCTAGAGCCTCCTACGGTGCCATCTCCCTCGGCTCCGCCTCCAGAGCCTCCTACGGCTCTGCCTCCAGAGCCTCCTACGACTCCGCCTCCAGAGCCTTCCAGGTCTTCGCCTCTAGAGCCTCCTACGGCGCTACCTCCCTCGGCTCCGCCTCCAGAGCCTTCCAGGTCCCGCCTCTAAAGTCTCCTACAGTGCCACCTTCCTCGGCTCAGCCTCCTGGCTCAGCCTCCTGAGCCTTCCTCGGCCCAGCCTCCAGAGCCTCCCTCGGCTCCACCTCCTGAGCCCCTATTGGTTCTGCCTCTCTTGGCTCCGCCTCCTGAGTCTCCCTCAGCTCCGCCTCCTAGGCCTCCCTCAGCTCCGCCTCCCGAGCCTCCCTCAGCTCCGCCTCCCGAGCCTCCCTCAGCTCCGCCTCCTGAGCCTCCAGAACCTCCTTCAGTTCCACCTCCTGAGCCTCCCTCGGCTCCGCCTCCTGGGCCTCCCATAGCTCCACCTCCTGAGCCTCCCGAGCCTCTCTCAGCTCCGCCTCCCGAGCCTCTCTCAGCTCCTCCTCCCGAGCCTCCAGAGCCTCCCTCAGCTCCGCCTCCTGAGCCTCCAGAACGTCCTTCAGTTCCACCTCCTGAGCCTCCCTTGGCTCCGCCTCCAGTGGCTCCCTCAGCTCCACCTCCGAAGCCTTCTACGATGTGGTCTCCTGAGCAGTCCACAGCTCCGCCTACCTCGGCTCCGCCCTCGGAGTTCCCCATGGCTGTGGTCCTGAGGCCACCTCCCAGTCCTCCTGAACCTGTCTTTGCTCTGTGGCCAGCTCCCAGGCCACCTGATCCAGTTCTCTTGTGGCCACCTTGGACTGCCTGTCTGCCCCCTGTGCCTCCTTGGACTGCCTGTCTGATCCCTGTGCCTCCTTGGACCGCCTTCTTGCCCCCTGTGCCTCCTTGGACTGCCTGTCTGCCCCCTGTGCCTCCTTGGACTGCCTGTCTGCTCTCTGTGCCCCCTTGGACTGCCTGTCTTGTGCCCCTTTGGACTGTCGGTTTGCCCCTTGTGCTCCCTTGGTCTGTCTGTTTGCCCCTTGTCCCCTCTTTGGCCTGCCCCCCCCCACCCACTTCTTGGATGTTTTTTTTTGGGTATTCCCTTTTTGTTTTTGAGGAGCGTCTGGAAGCCGCTCCTTTGAGGGGGGGTTATGTCACGATTCCCTTTTTGTCTGCCCTGGGTTTCACTTGTCTTTGTCCAAAACTACACTTCCCATGATCCCCGGCCCTCATCACTGCCAGCCCTGTGTCATTGTGCTCACCTGATTGTAGTTTGTCATCATCATGTCTCCAGTGTATATAAATCCTGTTTGTTCTCCATTCCCTTGTCGATGTTTCTGGATGCTTGTTTTGCCTGTTTCCCTGTTTATGTCCTCCGTGTTTTTGTTCCTCCGTGTTTGTTTTATTTTTCCCAATGTGGATATTTCCTTTATTCCTGTTTTGTCGTGTTATGATTTTTGCTTTAATAAAGACCTACTGCAATTAGATCCTTGCCCCTCATCTGCCTTCCTGCTCATCGTAACAATAGGTCTCCTTTGATATTTTTTAAATGTTGATGCCTCAAAAATATATTGATAAAATACCGTAATAATCTATATAGTATATCAATATTTTATGACAGCACTAATTGCCACAGTTTTGTTGCCTTGTGAAGTGAACTGAACCAAGAAGAAAATGCAACATTCTAACAAAAGTCCCTGTTTCGGGAACAAATCAAACAAGATACAGGTCTAAAAAACAAACAAACAAACAAATAAAAAAACTTAAGATTCTTTTTTGACAAGATAGTGGATAAAAGAATGCATATCATATTCTTAGCTCATGATCCATCTGTCCCTTCTATTTGCACTGGTGTCAGTTTGAACCTATTTCACTATCATTTTTACTAGGCACTTATTGATAGTTAACAGGATACTGGGTCTAACAGCGTCAAAAACATATCTAAGAAGATGTGGGGGAATAAGGTCAAGGGGAGAAACTGTAGTTTTAGTTGACCAACAATTTATTGTAAACAGTACGTGAAATATGTTCAAACTAGCTTAAAGCACCAGTCCAAATGGAATGGACAGATGGATCATTGGCAGAGAATAGAATATATGATCTAATATCGTTATCTTGTCAACAAAGAATCTGAGGGCGTTTTCAGACCTGTAGCTCATTTGATTTGTTCCGAAACAGGGGCTTAAATTGTTACAACATTGCATTTACTTCTTGGTTCGCTTCTTGGATTTCTTAAACCTCAACAAGAGTTAAACTGAGATCATGGTTTTTGGGCCTTCTGAAGCCTCGGGTTTACCAAACCTTAATTTTGGTAATTTGTAAAAAAAAAAAAAGCATTTGTGAAAATCCTAGGTGTTTTATTTGACAGTTTTGGCTAAAGTCAAGGCTTTTCTCTCTTTTAAGGATTTTGAAAGGTTGATTTGTGCCCTTTTTCACATCTAAACTTCAATCTTAGGTATATTGTGATGTTTTATGTATTTTGTTTTGAAAAGATGTTTTTTATAGTATAATTTTGATATTTGTTTATATTGCTTTTGTTGTTGTACAGCACATTGGTCAACTATTGTTGTTTTAATTTGTGCTTTATTAAAATTTAAATTACATTGACAATTGACAAAGTTACCGTATAACTTTAGATGATATGAAATACAGCACACAAGTCATATTTACTACTTTTATGTTGCATGTTATATGGAAAATAGCTGCATGAAGATCCTTAAAATTCTCCTTTTGTGTACTATAGAAAAAATTGCAGCATATGGGTCTGGAATGACATGAGGGTGAGTAAATAATGACAGAATTGAAATTATTGGGTGATTTCTTTCTTTGACTTTTATGTGAAATGTTCCTGCTGTAAGTGAGTTTCACCTGTGAGCGAAAGCAGAGGGAATAGCGAAGGGGAAGAGGAATATTGTCATGCCCAAATCACTGATGGACAGATTGATGATAAAAAACTCTGCTGGCTTAAGAGATGACTTCTTACGATAGGCCACAAACAACAAAGTAGTGTTTCCTAACACAGACAGCACACCTGCACAGGGAAAGACAGAGAGATGGTGTTAGACACAGTGCAAACTGGTTTATAAAGGAAAGCTTTATCGACAGCATTTGTTACTAAATTGTGCAAAAACAAACAAGGTGATAGAATACTAAGGTGATGGAAACAGTTTATTTGCAAATGTTGACGTGTTTTGACCATTTGTGAAGGTGTTACGAGTGTACGATAGCTTGATGTGATTGACCCAATGAAAGGTCTGACCTTAGCACACAATTATTGAATACTGACTTGACATTCAGTGTTTAACCTACAGCTGGTTGTGAAAGTGGGTCCTCACAATCCTCCAGAATTTTTTTTTAAGTGGGGGCACTCCCAGGTCTGCGGAGGCTAGTGGCGTATGGGCATCACAGCCATTTCGGCCTCTCATTATATCAGATTTATATAAATAAAAAATGTATTCTGCAGGGTGTCCTGGCAGCATTTAATAAAAAGATTTAAAATTGCTCCAATTCTGCAAACAAATCTCTCTACCAAGCAAGGAGGTCATTAAGCTGCTCCATCATCATTACAAGGGAAATACGCATGATGCAGTGGATGGAAACACACAGTGATTCATATTTTCTTTAGTCAAATTTGTAGAACTAAGCATAAATATGTGAAGCAGTTTGACTGAAACCCATCTTGAGCGTAGCTGTCAGTTTGAACTCTCAATGAGAGAACATATTTGGGGCTCAGTTGGTAGAGCGGGTCGGTCACTAATCGCAGGGTTGGTGGTTCGAATCCCGGCCCACACAACTCCACATGCTGAAGTGTCCCTGGGCAAGACACTGAACCCCAAGTTGCTCCCAATGGCAGGCTAGCACCTTACATAGTAGCTCTGCCACCATTGGTGTGTGAATGGGTGAATGAGATGCAGTGTAAAGCACTTTGCATACCATTAAGGCTTAAAAAGGCACTATATAAGTGCAGACCATTTACCATAAGCAACAGACACATTAGTGTATTTACATTTATGCTGTGTCTGAAACAATTTATTAATTCACTCATTCATATTTAACCACACAGGAAATGTTACAATCGTTATATTCAGAATATTTCACAAACAGTGAGTGAATTCAGACACTGAAATCTGAATTGACTATTTAGAATGTTTTATATATGTGGTTTGGATTGGATTAGTATAGATTCAATGTTGTTCTTTTCTGTCCAGTCTGTAAACAACAGATTTGAGTCAGATACTCCAAAAAAATATAGCTTATAAAGCTCATATTTTTCCTAACTCACTTACATCAAGTCTTTCTTTAAAAAACAAAAATCAGCCATAAAGTTTAAATCAACATTTTAAATGTGGGACTACTGTTCTAGGGATATGAATGTATAGGTTACAGATGAAACCTTTGTTCCCCGGGCTGACGCTATGGGAGTTCCTCACTGGAGGGACTGTTACTAAACTCTTTTAGAATCATGCCAATCTCATTGGCAGATTGCACTTGGCACTCTGCCCCTTATGTGTGTGTCTCAAAGCATAAAAAGTACAGCGCCATTTAATCAGGATTTTTAGACAGATGAGAGGGGATCTCATATCTCAGTCCCTTAACAGTGAGAAATAAGTAGTGAGGTGTGTGTACGCAGGTGTTCTTTTTTGACTGTCAATGCCAGCAAGCCTCCCACCCACATGGGGTGGTCGCCCTGCCCAACTTAATCAATTAGAGCTGGTGGGCCTTGTGCATCCATTGTCATTTCAGATGCACCGTCGCAGTCTTCTGGCATGCAAACAAAGGGCAATACAACAGTCACCAGACTTGGATGGTATTCTAATTTCCGGCATACAATGGTGGGAAAAGCTAAATCCCCGTCCTGAGAATGCAGAAGAACCCACTTCACTAGGTTTAACATGGCATGCATGCCTCGTGCATATGCAAATAGTTCTGTTATTCTTGTTTTGATGTGGCAGCCTTCTGAAATGTCTACTACAAAAGTAAAACAGTCAACAAAGTGACCTGCAGTATGCTACATCTTGTTAATGGTTCGAAAACTGCGGGGTTTTGTTAATGGTTCGAAAACCTTCTTGAGGCTGGAAGAAAGCACTGCTTGTCACAACAAGTTTTTACACATCACCAACAGCAATAAAACAGGCACTGAAATTGACCTGCGTCATGCCGCCAACTTGTTCGCAATGGCGGGAAAGCGAGAGGGCTGCAATTGGGACGGTGAGTGTTTTTTCTCTCTTAAAGGACAGTGGAAAGACACTTTCCGCCTTACTTTGCATACGTCTTAAGTTGTTATATTGCATTATATTACATGGCAGTCTTTTGACACGCTGCTAAAAAAAAGCAAGAGAGGCAATTGACCCTCCTATGATTTTCAGTCATTTTTTAACAGAATCACTTTTGCTGATTTAATCAAAATGGTTCCCTATCAAAAGAATAGTAGTCCCACATTCATCCGACTTGAAAAGGAAGTTCTAGTTATTCATCACCAACATATTTACCTATGTTATTTATGTTTGGATTTACCTCTATGTAAAAATGAATTTTGTTGTATCATTGAACGCATTAGAATAGGTGTTATAATATTGGATATAACTTTGCAAGTGATCCTCCACTAAACTAGACCATGTGTAATTAGAGGGATGGGAGATCCCCTTAATTACATGCCTTTGCACCAAAACCCGGCTCTACAATGACTTGTGAGACAACCCTTAAAATTATTGTGGGGCTCAGTGCTTTCACAGAAAAGGCTTACAGCAACACTTTGTTTAAGTTTTATTGCACGGTTAATAAAAAAATACATAATTTTATGTGGCTCATTGTACTCATTGTTCCTGGTGAAAGGAACCTGCATCATATGTCCACATATGCATGCCCACTGACAATGCCAGTGTCAACTTGAAATGTTTTTCCGAAATCAGGATGAAATTCAGTGGGAAATGCTAACATGTCCTCTCAGTGCAGGCTTGAGTTGATTGAGAAAGTGTTTTAGTCGGAAAGTGTTTTAGTCGGAGCATGATGCATATAGCTGTATAGCTGCAGGTGCCATTGGTTGATCACATAGTACTTCAAATGCGTATATGTATATAACTTTAATAAAAACGAATCACATTTCAAAAACAAAACTACTTGTTTATTATAAAACAATAAAGTTAAATAATTTTATAAATTAAGGCATATTCTTTGTGCACACAAACCATGTAGAACATTGCGCGCAGCCACTGATCCAGAGTCAGTTTTTTTTTTGCTAGAACACAGAGAAGTTCAGCTGCATATGTCAGTGAATTGAGTGAGCATTTCACCCTTTATATCATGTTGGGCCAGGGAAAGGCTAGTCTTATAATCCCTCTGCCTAAGTGTGTTGTAGGGTATTACATATATAATTTAGAGATGTGGATCAGTTATGTAGGGTATTTTGCACGCATTCTACCACCGTTATATGTATTATAATTTGCACGCATTCTAGCACCATTATATGTAAGGATATTTGGTATGCTAAATTTAGAAGGGAATTTAGAGTCTCAAAATATGTGAGCTATGATTTAACCTTATAGAGTCTGTTGACAATACCTTAAGAACCATTTATCCTTCTTTGAGTCTACATCAATTTGCTATCGGATTACCCAAATTATTGAATCAATACACCAGCACTTTGAGCACAATATTGGATATGTACTTGTGTTCATTGTGTTGCTTGGTTCTTGGCACTTGGTTGAATGTTCGTTCCGTTGATGTTTTGATCTCTGTATGGTCGAAGTTTATTGTCTGTATGAATGATGAGGGATAAAGGCGGCCGGTGACGATGGTTCGAGAGAGAGAGAATTACGGGCATGTCCGTCGTGTGTGTGTTTATGTCCTTGTTTTAAGTTTCTCATTAAAATATTATTTATGTTGACAAGCCGGTTCTCGCCTCCTCCTTGCCCATCCTTTAACTGTGCATCCCCCAAAGGTGTCCTGCGCCAATCAGAAGTGACTTTTCAGAGCCACGTGGTCAACTGGGCTGTCTTTTCCGACAGAGATATGGTCATTTGTTTCAGACTCTTAAAAATGTCCCGTTCAAAAACAGTGCATATTTAATCATGAGCTTTTATATCTTGAGAATGGTACAAGAGACATGATATTCGTTGTCATCAGCTTTCTCTTCATACACCAGCGAACGCTTACATACTAAACATTCTATTTTTTTATGGATGTTATATGTGTAGGTAACAAAACATGAAAATCTCTGGTTACAAAATCATATTGGTTTTACACATCATTGCATTTTATCAAGTTAAGCCTTGTAGTTACCATTCTTAGTAGAATGAGATGAATCATACAAAATGTAAGATTATATTTATCAATTATAGGTGATTGCACATCGCTACACACATTTTAAAGAGGTTCATCAGTCTATAATCATTCATTTGTCAGGTACAAATTTTACCACAGTTCAAAGTGATTTTCAGCATTATCTAGCAAGGCTAGATTAAGATGAAATGTCTTAAAGTTGTGCAAATCTGAAGGTCCTTGTAACCTTACAAAAGAGAAGTCTGCTTTAACTCTGTGGAAGATCAGGAGATCAGGTTGCGGAGGGGCCGTTCTGACCAATGAAAGGCCCCTCCGCAACCTGTGCCATTTTATTTATGATGTAGAAACATTCCAAGTTGAAAGTTTTTTCTATATCCAAATCATGTTGTTTCAATTCTTCTGTGTGTATAATCCAACAGTGTTTACAGACGTTTTTAAGCAGTGTGTATTTAGTAATCACGTTTCACTCACCGGAATGTTGAATGTTAAATTCTTTAACACAGAGCAGTTCAGATGCAAACCGTTCCTAGACCTGTGCTTACAGGCTGCTTTAAAACAGAGCATTTTGGATGCAGAAGCTGTCAGTGATCATTCCACATTGGATGAAACTGTATGCGTAATCATGCTATGGCCAAGGGAAGACTTCTCCTTATCAATCTTGGCAAAAAAAGTTTTACATACCAGAATGTAACACGTTTGATAAAAATGGCTGTGATTGTCATGACAAAGGCAACATTTATGGTGGCTGCACATGCAAGCTCCACTGCACAACAAATCCACCGCCACCAATTAATGTATGTTTACAACAAGATTTCACTGAAGCTTTCAGATTTATATTCCTTTACCAGTAATATTTTGCAGTTTTTAAAACATAAATCTCAGGGTGGGCTAAAAGAAGACTTATTGTGCTCTGTATATCACTGATGGGCATGGCTCACATTCTCTAGAATAACAATACCCATCATGCACTACCCACACATACAACAACATCTCACACAGCTTGCACACTTATTCGTGACTTCTTGCAATATGAGGAAAGGAGAGGCATAGAACAGAAATGTTTAAAATATTTTAAAGAGTTACTCAGACGTTATGGTCTTAAAAAAGAAAAAGAAAAAACATATTACTTGTTATTCGAAAAAGTAATCTAATTGTGTTACGCATGTTCCCTGTAATATGTTACCCCCATGACTTTAACCTTTGCATTACATAACCAACTACATTTACAAGCTTGTTCGAGTGTGATCAAATTATGTGGTAACTGATAGAGAATTGCAATTGTGATGTAAAGGGGTATGAGTCCTGAACAGCACACGAGTTGACACTTAAGTCGAAATTGTCATAGAAGCACCACAAAATGACATGGTTGCTTTAGAAATGACGTTTTTCATCTAACATTTGTTTTCTGAAACAATCAATTAAGTTTAAGGTTTAGGCTAGGGAGGTAGGTTTTGTTGATTTTAAACTCAAAATAGCATTTACCTCATCTGTTTGGGAGAACATTTAACTAAATTGTAGTGCCAAACAGTGGATATTTTACCATATAACTGTGACATGTGTAATGAACCACATAATGTAATTTTACAAAAATGTCGCCAGTCACGTAATTTTCATGAGATCAGGCTAAAGAATTATGAGATGATTGTAATGACCCAGCAATATAGTGATTACAGATTCAACAGTTTTTAGCAAGTACACTAATCCATATTTAGATTAAAATTAATTAATGAAACATTTCAATAAATCCAATTAACCGTGAAATCATATTTGGACAGTTCAGTTACTTACCAAATATGCTGTAGATGGTTCCCAAAAGAAAGTCATTCTCTTTTGATATTTTGGACAGAAACAAGTTAGTTTCAGACGAGTTTTCCATCTGCACACAAGAAGATGAGAAGCAGATTTAACATCAGTATGATATGTCCTGACTTGTCCTATATTTTTCACACCTTCCTATTTTAAAAGAATTGATCAATGAATTTCCATTAACACCAGCTCCAGTCTAAAAGATGAGAAGGCCCCAGGAAACTAGTGTTAGGCTAATTATGTCCATAAATTCCTTTGAAGTGCACACAGTCTACAAGGCAAAGACATGTAGCATGTGAGCACTGATGCATAAAGGAAATGCACAGTGTGTGTAGGGGCTCTAAATGAGACCAGTGGATGGGTTTGAGCTATACGAGTGAATTATACAACAACTGTATAACATATTCATCTGTACAGTTGTTTAAGTGGAGCATAGAAAATATTCAGATGGGAATGTACAAAGAATGAATTGCAGCCGCTGATAGTGTTGTTTATTTGTATATCGTATCTGCATTGTTTTAACCCCCACATCACTAAGGACATTATGCAAATCAGATAACAGTGCATACGCACTCACAAAAATAGTACCAAACGCAATTTTCACAGCGCAATTCCAGATCTTGCAGGTCCTTTTGAATGCAAATTGAGCAAGCAGCAGACTATTGCAATCCGATATACTTTACTGGGACTGTAAAGAATTACTCCTCAACTGTGATCCAGACCTTTAAAAATGGTGGAAGTGTGCTTGACGACACCACATATCTGAATATATGCCAGGTTATAACCAGTGTTGCAGAAGCTGTTTTGAAACTGTATCAAAACCATGGTTTCCACAAAGAAAAGAAAAAAGTTACTAGAGTTATGTTTGCTAAAATATTACTATGGTAAAACCATGGTTAATGTTTGCAATGAGGGTGACAACAATAAATTGAACACATTTTTACTCAATATACACTGAAAAACTAGGAAAACAGCCTATTTTATAAAACAGAATTGAAATATAGTTATAAACAACAGTAATACACTAAATGTTTCACTTCAAAAAAGATGAAAATAATTCTCTGGTGCATTTTGGGCTGCCGTCCGCAATTTTTAGTATCAAATGTAAAAGCTCACATTCACACATATTGTGGACTAATTGAAAACTGTTTGTCTAATT
Organism: Xyrauchen texanus; assembly: GCF_025860055.1. Classification (NCBI taxonomy): domain Eukaryota; kingdom Metazoa; phylum Chordata; class Actinopteri; order Cypriniformes; family Catostomidae; genus Xyrauchen; species Xyrauchen texanus. Next base: position 39,995,185 of record NC_068300.1, on the reverse strand, counting down.
TTTCAAAGAACACCCAAAATAAAATTAAAATAATCAAATTATTCATAAACAATATTGTATGTGTTTATAATATTATGACAAACAGAATTTATTTTCTTTTTTTTTTGTCCCAATTTTGCAAACATGTAATTCTGGTTCTGTTCACTCTACCTCACTGTAACGTTGGGGTAGGATGAAGAGGATGAAGACAAGATGATGAGGCTGTGAAGAACCCAAGTGCAGTTAATTTACATAAGTGAAATCCAAAGACCGTAAATCCAAACGTGTATTAAACATAAACATGAACTTAACTTGACTAAAAAACAAAACATAAACATGAACAAGACTAGAATATGCTTGACTTGACTTGGTGGAACAATAACACGACGTACACGAAGTCATGTGATGCGAGGAGGCTAGATGGCTGCTTAATGCTGAGCTCCGCACCGCGTTGAGAGAATTATCCTATTAAACGAATATAACACGGTCAGTTCTTTTAGAGATTTATATCCTGATTAAAGTCTAATGAGTAAAACGTCGAAACAATTGAAAAACTTGAATGCTGGAGACATTTGAGATCACAGGCTCCTGAACTGCCTCAGGATGGTGAGAGTTCCTCCCCGCAGCCGTGTCCAGAGAATGAAGTGTCACAAGACATAGTGAATATTTACATTATGTTGAAGAAAATCTCGGATGATATGGGGGGCACTGACAACATTCGCCGAACTACAACTTCTGTGGAGAACAAGCTATCTGCGTTGATCACGCGAATCGATGATGTCGAAAAACGTGTGGAATTCCTCGAGGAAACAGAGAATGAATGGCAAACGAACCCGCCAGCAACTAAATGTGAACTTGATCAGTTAAAAGATAAAGTGGAGGACATGGAGAATCGGAGCCAACGAAAAAATCTCCGCTTTATCAGCGTTTCGGAGGGAAAGGAAGGAGGAAACATGATTAAGTTCATAGGGGAGCTGATCTCCACATTAATAGATACATCGGAGCGACAGATGGAGATAGAACGGGCTCTCCGAGTATTTGGCCCTCGACCCAATCCCGAGGACAGACCTAGGCCTATACTGGTGAGATTTCTAAGATCACTGGATCATGATTCGGTGTTGCGGGCTGCACAGGAGAAAAGGGAGATCAACTTTGAGGGTAATCAGATACAGATTTTCCCTGACTTTGCAAGAGCGACGCAACTCAAGGGAGAAAAGTTTAGAGAATGCCGAAGAGTCCTTTATGTTCGTGGGGTGAAATTGCAATGTTGTATCTGTCATGTTCATTGGTGTCTTTTGTCTTCGTGCTTTTATGTTGAAGTTCAGTTTAGTCCCTGTTTCCTGTTTCCTGTTTGGTTTCTGTCATGTTCATTGGTGTCTTTTGTTGTTGTGCTCTTATGTTGAAGTTTAGTTTAGCCCCTGTTTCCTGGTTCCTGTTTCCTGTTTGGTTTTTGTAGTCCTTTGTAGTTTGTTATTATGATTGGTGTTCCCTTGATTGTTTCTTCCAGGTGTCCCTCATTCTCTTGTTTGTTCCTTGCTGTATTTAAACCCTGGTTCTTTGTTCAGTCATTGTCAATCGTTGTTGATGTTTATGGATGTTTGTTCTTCACCTTTCCACCTGTTCTCCCCGTTCGTGGTCCCTTGACGTCTTCGTGCTTTTTGTTTATTTTTCCCATCGTGGATGTTTGGTTTGTTCCTGTTCAGTCTGTTTTACTTTAAATAAATACGAACTGCATTTAGATCCTTGCCCCTCGTCTCCTTCATCTACTCAGCGTTACAGTATCCAGCGACCTTAAGGCTTGAGACCAGCAAGGGATATAAACGCTTAATTTGCCCAAAAGAAGCCTTGAAGTATGTTACAGAGATGGAGCAGTGACTGGACTGATCCTTCATGTTGGATCTATGTATCTTTTTTGGTATTTATTTCATTATTATGACTCGAGTTGTTTTAGATGGTAAAAAAAAAAAAAAGTAATTTGAAATTTAGATATTTTATTTATTTTACGGCTTCAAGTATTTATACAGTATTGGTTATGTCAATTATTGAGTAGGCTAATGCATATTACGTATACTTATAGTATGCATACTGACCGGGGATTTGTATTTTGCGGCAATAGTGAGTAACAGTTGTTTGCTGCCTTTGACCTGCATGCGAGTCATGGATGTAAATGTTTGTTTGAAAAGACATTAATCGATAATTATTGGACAACTATGCGCTCTGTTCTTGTTCAAGCGCAGTTTATTTTGTTCGGGTTGGGGTGTCTGTGGCAAAATGGTACATGTATGTTTTTGATTGCTATTTTTTATTTTATTACCTTTTTGAAAGTTGGTATTGCTTTTATCTAGAGTACTGCGTCTCACCACATGGAAAGTCAAGGGGTTAGGTCATCCGATTAAAAGAAGAAAGGTTGTCTAAACTTAGGGCAGAGAAAAGGGATGTTGTGTTTCTTCAAGAAACTCACTTGTCACAGAAGGAAGCAGAGAAGCTAACAAGGGGTTGGGTTGGGAAAGTATTCTATAATGTGGGTTCAAGCAATTGTAGGGGTGTGAAATAAACAGTTACAATTTAAATGCATTAAACAAATGAAGGACGAAGAGGGGAGAATTCTTGTTCTATAGGGGGAAATGAATGGGCAGAATATAAAACTAGCCAACGTTTATGCTCCAAATAAGGATGATCCGGCTGTTATATGCAGCTGGGCAGTATGATATTGTTTTAGGTGGGGATTTGAATTTAGTGTTCGACCCAGTGCTTGATCGGAGTAGTTTGATAAGATGTAAAATGGCCAAAGCTAGAGTAAAGTTAAAAAATATGTGCAAAGCTTTTGGATTAGTAGACATTTGGTGGCTTTTGAATCCGGATGGGAGAGATTATACATTCTATTCTGCTTCTCATAAAATGTACTCTAGAATTGATTATTATTTTATATCAAAATCTCTTGTCTCTTGCTCGACCTGTTCTATCGATCGGCACCATTATTATTTCAGATCATGCTTGGGTATGTATGGAAATGACTCCATATCAGCATAGGCAATGTACTTACAGATGAAGGTTCAATTCTTCCCTTTTACAGAGATCTGATTTTAAGGAGGCTTTGAGAACTGAAATTAAAATATATGAGGAGACAAATGTGGGCAGTGTTAAGGGGTTATATTATTTAGAATGCATCATATATAAAGAAATGTAATATTAAAGACTTGGCTAATTTGGAAAGAGAAATTAAAAAGAGGGAATTGGAGATGATGAAAAAGACCACACATGAAGGTTTGAGATATTTAACGTGATTAAAATATAGGTACAATGATATACTGTCGAAGAAGGTGGAGTTTGGATCGTTCAGGGCAAGGCAGACATATTTTGAATCTGGGGACAAAGCGGGCAAGCTTCTGGCAAACTATATTAAGCAAAGAGAAATGTCTGCTCTAATTCCTGCTATTCAGTCTACTGAAAGAATAACTGTTTCTAAGTTAGAGGATATTAATTATGATTTTAGAAAATTGTATATGGATTTATACACATATACCTGTGAAACAGAGGGTGGAGATATAAAGGATTTTTTGAACTCATTAAATTTGCCAAAGTTGACAGAATTGCAGAAACAGGAACTTGATTCCCCCATTACATTGAATGAAATTGTATAAGTAATCCTTGCCTGAGGATGAATTGTTTAACCTAAGTCTCCGGGGCCAGATGGCTTTACTGCAGAGATTTTTTAAGTGCTATACTGCTGAGGTGTCTCCATTGCTGTTTAACATGTATAATGGGGTTACTTTGCCTTTAGAACCACTCGCGGCAGATATACGATCAAGTACATGCTTTCCTGGGGTTGCTGTGGGGGGATCGGTTCACAAATTGATTTTGTATGCAGATGACATACTGTTGTTTGTTTCAGAGCCCCACAAGTCTGTGCCGTGTTTGCTAAAATTATTAATTAATTTTCTAAGCTTTCAGGTTACAAAGTCAATTGGTCGAAGTCTGAAGCTCTTCCTTTAACAGCCTATTGTCCTGTGTGGTTTTTCCAACCTACTCCATTTCAGTGGCCCAAAGAAGGTATATGGTAACTTGGTATTATTTTTCCTCATAAAAATCATTTTTATTTAATGATTTAGTGAGAGTGAATATTGACCCATTACTGCAGAAAGTTTAAAATGATGTAGGGAGGTGGTCATCATTAAATTGGTCTCTTTAGTGTAAGGTGAATGTTCTCAAAATGAACATATCTCCCAAGAATTATCTATTTACTTCAATCAGTTCAACTGCAATATTTCAAACAGTTTGATAAGATAACTAAGAAATTCTCTGGAATGGTAAGTGGCCTTGGCTGCATATGAGCAAGTTGCAACAGCCGGTTGATGGGGGGGACATCCTAAACTTGTGTTTTAATGTTTAATGTGGTTTAATGTTGAGCAATCTATCCTAATACCGCTGCCGCCACTGCAATGCTTATCCATTCAAATAACCTCAAACAGTACAGTCCCACCCCATAATATCACATCTTCAATCAATTTGGAAGAAAATAGTGAGAATATTTCAGTTTATCCACTTTTTGAACACAGCTTCAAGTATTTGGATGAATCCCAAATTGCGCATTGGAAATTGGAAGGAATGGATAATGAAGGGAATAAACAAAGTGCAATTTTGGAGGTATTTACAGCTGAGACATGTGTTATGTGCAACTTTTGGTTCTTGTAGTCAAGCTCCACAAGAGGATAATATTTTGTCTACAATCCTAGCAGCATGGAGTAGAGGGCATGAGGTGTCAGCATATTACAGATTGCTAATGGATAAAGTAGGTTATAGTTCCCATTCTGCTCTTAAAGTAGTCTGGAGTAAGGATTTGAATCATTTAATTAGTGATAAGGATTGGATCAGAATATGTAAAAATTGTAAAGTAATGTCAAGGAATCTGGGAGTACGACTTATTCAATTTAAAATATTGCAGGCTATTTAGGTTTGTCTGAAGCACCCTGCTGAATGCTGGCGATGTGAGAGGGAGGACCGATACCTGATGCATGCTCTGTGGTCCTGCTCTAACATACAGGAATTTTGGTCTAAGGTTCATAACGATATTCAAGATGTGTCATAATGTTGCTTTCCATTCTGTCCAGACATTTATGTCCTTGGAGACCCATCTTCTCTATCTTATTATGAGAGGTTGGTGGTCACCAGGTTCACCATCTTTCCAAGAATGGGTTACAGAATTGGGGTAAGTCGCAGCATATGAAAAAATGTAATGTAGACTACTTGAAAAAATGTATGTTTATAGGAGAAAGTGGGATAAATACTTGACATTTATTGAAGGTACAGGATAATGACCTGGTGATGAGATGCAATATAAGAGTGTCATTAATATATTTGGTGACTAACTTTTTTTACATTATTATTTAAATTATTTATTTTTTGCAAGTTTATTTGTTTTTTAAATTTTTAGTTTTTTGTGGATTTATTCTAGCGATCTATATATAATTATGACTGACACATTTTAGATGGGTGGGTAATGGGGGAGGGGGTTTGATAAAACCATTATATTTGTAAAATGGAATCTACTGTTTCGTTAATTTGAAGGAGAAAAAAAAATACAAATTAAAAGTGAGAATCATAAAAATAACACAACGTACACAAACAGACTGGGGAACGACCTCCGTGATCGTGAGCCCAGGCAGAGATTAGGGAATGACCTCCGTGGTCGTGAGCACAGGCAGAGACTAGGGAAAAGGTGTCCTTTTCCTTCTCCTCCTTTTCTGGACAGCTGGGAGCATGGTTACGTTGAAGGTCGAGGCAACAGGCATTGGATCTGGGACAGTCGAGGCTACAGGCATTGGTTCTGGGACAGTCGAGGCTACAGGCATTGGTTCTGGGACAGTCGAGGCTACAGCCATAGGCTCTGGGACAGTCGAGGCTACAGGCAATGGCTCTGGGACAGTCGAGGCTACAGGCAATGGCTCTGGGACAGTCCTGGCTACAGGCATGGGCACTGCCTTGTTAACCATGGCAGGAATGGGACCCAGCTCGTGGAACATGGCAGGCTTTGTGAGAGTGCTGAGTCCCTCATCAGCCACTCCCACAGTGAAAGGTGAACCGCACAGTACCAGGGCATAGTCCATGAACTGAGCCAGGCTGAGGGTAATCCGACCACCTGGCATCATAGATCTGACTGGCTCACTCATGCCTTCCCAAAAAATGTCCTTGAGGGTGATTTCATTAAAGCCAACCTTGCTGGCCAGAGCACAGAAGTCCTCCACATATTCCTCCAGGGATCGATTCCCCTGGTAGAGACGCAGGAGCTGAACTGATGGGTTAATCTTATGTGGTCAGGTATTCTGTAACATTGGGGTAGGCTGAAGAGGATGAAGACAAGACGATGATGATACGAAGAACCCAAGTGCAGTAAAACATAACTAAACTAAACATAAACATGAACTTAACTTGAAAAAAAATTTAAATAAACATGAACTAGACTATACTTGACTTGGCATGGTGGAACAATAACTCGACGTACACAAACAATGTTACATTAACATTACCTGATAAGGGACAATGGCATACATGAGGGCTTAGATACACAGACAGGGGTAAACAAGACAACCAATCACAATACTGAACTAATAATAAGACAATGAACCAATGAAAACAAGACACATGAACATGGAGGGGAACAGGATATCACATGACCAGGAACACATGAAGAAACAGGAAATCACATGACAAGAAACCACATGACCTGAACAGGAACTAAACTTTAAAATAGAAGACATGAAAACAAGAACCAAACACATAAAAGTGAAACTCACTTTGAAAATCTCATTTCATTCCACTAGATGGCAGTAAGCACTAGAAAAAAGTTATTTTTTTTCTCTGTCACATTTCATCACAATATACAGATCTGAAGTGTAGGTGGCGCTGTAACGCATTTTAGCCCTCACAGATATGCTCCTCTATAGATGCTCATCCAATTTTAAGTTCATGCACCACCCTGATTGTTTCATTCAATACCTTAGCCTCTGAGTGGACTAGAAACTCAATCTAAGCATTATAAGAAAGCAACAGTGATATAAGAACAGCAATAGTGAAAAAAAAAAAAAAAAAATCTGATGATTTGTTTAGCATGCTTTTCCTTCTGGATGGCATATTTTGTTCTGTACATCTAAGATATAACATTGGATTATTCAGTCAAGCAAGCTCACAGAAAAGTAAAAAATGGCTAATTATAATTTTTTTCTTTTTAGAAAACGGTAAAAGAAGATATAACTATAATTACATAATTATTATAATTACATAAATTATATTTCACTTTGTGATTCTTTTGAAAAACTGGTATTAGGGCAACAAAAGAACTTTCATTTGATCAATGACTTGTGCTATGTGAAAGACTTTTATTTTCACCAAAATATTTCTACCCCATTACCACTAGAGAGCGGAAATTTGCGATGCAATTTTTTTGCTGCCTTATTTTGTTATTTTATGTAACATAAATGCAGCAGTGATGATTATCCCTGAAAAGTTTAGATTGTAAGCTTTCAAATGATACTTCATAGACTCACTTGACTTCCCAATGCTAAAAATAAGGGAATCATTTATTAAACCGGTTCATTTACATAAACTGTCTAAAAGACCCGATTCACTTCAATGATTTTGTTTTTCCAGCATTATGACAGAGAGAGGACATTTAGGTGAGTGTGTTTGATAATTTCTTCAGCTCCGTTGCTACGTTCACAATCCAATGTGACAAATGTAGCGTTTTGTGACGCTACAGCACTACTTGTTGGAAAATGTAGCTCATTATTGGAAAGGCAACACTATTGTAAAAAAGCTGAGCTACTGTCACGCTACTGTAAAATGTCATTAAGTTAGTAGCATCGTTATTTTTGTTAACTACTCCCAAACACTGATAAAATACTGCTCCCATGATCCAAAGAAACACAACACAAACATCTCATGAATTGAATCCAAATGACTTAAATTGAATACATTTAGAGGCTGGTTGAACTAGATTGTGGATGTTTAAGTTTTTGTGTTGAAATTCAGGTCACAATGGTGCAAATGTTTAGTGAATTTGCTATTTAGAGGCAACACAAAAACTGTGATATATCGGCACTTCCCTGATGCAATTGCTTTCTCTTTACCAACAAATTTGACTTCCTCTACTATTATCTTTCACCTGTGGGCAGCTGTTTTTATCATAGAAAAACGTATACTTGTGATATCCAAAACAAAACATTAATATTCATCCCACAAAAAATATATCATATCCCCTCCCAATGTTGGTTGCGATGCAACAATTCTTCCTTTGATATATGGATTTGTAAAGTGTTCTGTTAGGTTCTGATATCAGAGCAGGTCTTTGTAGATGTCAAAGTATGTGTTGTTTGATTGACACTCTTCAGTGAAAGCGATCACATGGGTGGACAGTGTAGCATCTTGCTAACATCTAAGTCAGTTAGTTAGTCAGGCCGCAAGTAGTGATGCATGCTAATTATATAACTAAACATCTGCATTTAATATCTCATATTGAATGTGATGATAATCTTCCACAGCCTAAAGTGTTGTTAATACATAATCTCTCATGAATGAGGTCCTTCTTATCATCACAGTGTTCACTTCCCATTTTACAACAATTACCTGATCTTGTGTTGTGCTCTGGGCAAGTTGTAGGTAGAATTAATTCTCTCAGAGAACTCGATAATATGGGATAACATGAGTTAGTTATAGATTAGTTTCCGTTGGTGTAAGCACCGTCCTACGGTTCAGCATCAGGAATCTCGCTTGAAACATCAGAACGTACCAGAAGGCAATGACGGCAGGGTAGAGGAGCATACCCCCCCCACAACAGAATGGGACCAAAACTGGTGATATTTGGGTGGTGGTGGGGGAAAGCAACACGACATACAACCAATGAGACAGCTGTGGGACCTTATAAGGCATAGGCAAGATAATAATGAGATGAGATGCCGGAATTGAATGAATTAATAATGTAATGCTACTACGAGTCCTCTAAGAGAATTATCGCTTAGGCTTCCATTACTTTAATTGCATTATCAAAATGAGTGTTTGAGCAGCAGTTGTTTTATATATCAAATAAATATATGTATCAAGAGTGTGCTAGAATCACCCAGTCGTCAAGGTAGTTGAGTAATGCCCACTTCCCTTAATGGGCAAGTGCTGCCTCTGCGACTTTCTTGAAGACGCAAGGGGACAGGGACAGGCTGAAGGGAGGACCTTGTACTGATACACCCGGCCCTCCGTAGGAAGGGTCTGTGTCGAGGTAAAACCGAGACATGAAAGTACGCGTCCTTCAGGTTGACTGCCGCAAACCAATCTTGATGCCGGACGCACGTCAACATGTGTTTCTGCGTCAGCATCTTGAAAGGGAGTCTGTATAAGGCCCGTTCAGAACTCACAGGTCCAAGACTGGCCGCAACCCACCGCCTTTCTTTGGCACGATGAAGTAAGTGTTGTAGAACCCAATCCTCAACTCGGCTGGAGGAACAGGCTCTATTGCCTGGTGCCTGGTGAACTGAATCGTGTAGCCAAGTCAGATGGTCCTGGCCAGCCACCGCAACGGGTTGAAAAGCGTTAGCCACGTGTCCAAGCACCGGGCGAGGGGCACTAAGGGGACGATCAAGTGTGACGTACCTGGAGGTGGGGCCTTGCGGTGGGAGGGAGCAGGCAACGGCACATTGAGGAGCGTTGCTTCAATCCGATGGGGTTGTGCTGAGGAGATGCTCAAAGCACTTACCTCCTTCCGTTTACCCGGCCTGGGGCGGGTAGGCGGCAGAGGAGGAGGTTCTGTAGCAACGACCTCTGGACTCTTCACCACCTGCCAGCCTGAGGCACGTGTGTGGTGCAGTTGGGCACGTGAAGGCGGAGGGTCCGCTTTCATGGGGGCCCGACTGCAGATGCTCGGTGTCTGATCACCGTGAGATCGGTGGTTGTGGGCACCAGTTAAGTGACCTAGGGAGTGAGGAAACTGCTTCATTTGCGACAACATGGGTACTGCAGCCCGTTGGGGGTGCGGCAAGGAAAGGAAACTAAAGATTCTCTACCGGCCCTCCTCCGGGGAATGGAGTGGTCTGGATACAAGCTCCATGGCAGACGTCTCTCTCCCTGGGTTGCCCATCTCTGGAGTGCTTGGGAGCCTTCTGGGTCCGGGAGGTGGTCTGATAGATGGGGGTGTCCGCTTCCTGCGGGAAGCTCTACGCTTGGGCTGAGAACTGGATCCAGGATGGGGCGGAGCTGCCTGGGGTTTCACCAGCATAGGAGGATGCCCTCGGCAAGCAGACAGATGCAGGATCTTGAGCCGCGGCGGGCAAGATGTGTTGAATGGCCACCATCTGTTTCTTCACCATGGAGAACTGCTGGGCTAAGCCCTCTATAGTGTTGCCGAATAGGACAAACTGGGAGATGGGGCGTTGAGAAAGCGAGCCTTGTCGGGGTCCCGCATCTCGACCAGATTCAGCCACAGATGTCGTTCCTGGACCACGAGGGTTATCATCCCCTGTACGTGTTTATGCACTGTGACCTTCGACCCGGAGGCCGAGGTCGGTTTCCGAGCGCAGTTCCTGAAGCACATCAGGACCAGGACTACACAAGTGCAGATCTCTCAGCACTTTGGCCTGGTGGACTTGCAGGAGGGCCGTAGCGTGCAGGGCAGAGGCGGCTTGTCCAGCAGCACTGTAGGCCTTGGTCGCCAGAGACATCGACCTACAGGCCTTGGAGGGGAGTGACGGTTGATCCCGCCAGGTGGCGACTCGCGATGGCCCGGGTCAGCATAGCGGACAGCTAGGCATCGGCCTCAGGCTGGTCTGGCACACCTGTAGGCACTAGCTCAGTCGAGTCTGCCAAGATGCTCTCTGATGCAGCGGCGAAACACTCATCCAGCTAGGGGGCTCCGGGAGAGTCAACAGACTGGCAATAATGCGAGCTGGTCTCATCTCGGAACCGGACGGGGGCAAACGAGCATGCTGGGTAACAGGTGGTCCGCGGTGATTTACCCGGCGAAACCACGCCCATTAAATTCGCCAACTCTCATTGGCCTTTTCACACGTAACTGAGGCTCTCAAGAGAGACCTCTAGTGTCACTACATCGACAACGTTGAGTGAGTGACAGAAGGGGAATCAAGGTTACACTCGTAACCAAGATGTTTTTGGTAATGGATGCCATTAAAAAAATTAGCTATTTAACTATTGTAAATGAGAAAACCAATGTAGGTAAGCTAGTTTGATGAGGAAAACATTACTGAGTGCACCTTATAATTTTTCTTTTATTTATTTATGATTTTTTTTAAATCACATCCCGTTTTTTTATTTATTTTTGTTTTATTACCATGAGAATGTTTAATGGATATTCAAATTGAATAGTTAATATACTATATCACTGAGAAAGTAAAATAACCATATAAAAGTCTAAGTATTATTAAGTAACACATTTTAATAGTTTGTATTTACAACAACACAAACAATAATTAACCATTCATAATGCAGTAGTTATGAGAATTGACTTATTCCACAGGTTTGTAATAATAAGCTCAAATTTAATTAGTAGTAATATTATTTCTATAAAAATCCTAAACATGATATAATTTAAAATTAACTAAGTTAACATTATAACCCTAAATAATAAGTAAAAATAAATAAAAACTAATGACCTATGAAAAGCTGTCAAACATTTGTAGCACTGGGGCAGATACAGAATCTTTTTTTTTTCTTCTTTTTTTGCCACTGGTCTGATTTTTTTGCAACCTAGGCTTTAGTCCTCTTAGTATGTGTTTGTCTGCTCCTAATAGTATGTCTGACCTTAGTATGATATGGGGCCCTCAAAGTGTTACCATGTGAAATTTGGGGTCCATTGGAGCTCAGGGAGCGAACTCACGTACAGTTTATACCATTCATTTTCACAGTGGGTCGGTGGACATGACTCCGAAAGGTCCAAATAACTCCAATTTGAAATCTCTTGCTTCTCAGGGGCCCCTTAGACAGTTTGCAAAGTTTCAAGTCTGAATGACTTAGTTAAGTGCTTAATTGGCTGACTTGTGTATGAAAAGTAACTTTTTTCTGTATAAAAATTTTATACAGAAAAAATATACAGAAAAAGTACTTCCCAAACACTGAGGGAAGTATATTTTTATATGTTGTTTCTGAGGGCCTAACGATGAAGCATTCGAAGCCCTCAGGTATTAGCTGTAGAATTGCATTGGTTTAATGGGCAAGTACGACATTTGGGAAAAAAGGGTCAAAACGTCGTAGAACCTGGAAATTTGATCCCCAAGGGCCCCCAAATCAGGATCTAAAATTTGGAGGCTCTAGACATTTTCTGATTGCATTTTGTCTAAGCTCTAGACCTTAACTTAACACCCAAATGACTTTGCACAGGCCAAGAGGGCTGTGTGAGCGATTCTTGCATTAAAGCAAAAAAAAATTGTCGCTGAAGTGCTGCGCTGATCAACGACAAGCGTCTGAAGTGAAAAACCTGTTCACCAAGAGTGTCTTCGACGGCGATGTGGGGAACTCTTCACCGCAACACACAGGGGAGCAGAAAGCCTCTCGGTGCAAGTGCTGAGCACAGGCAATGAGTCATCTTGTCCACGTCTCACTGAGAATTTCCATCCACTCTAAGTGTATATCGACGGCGAAGCAGAGAGGGTTCCAAGACTAAGACAAAGTTTGCAGTCTTGAAGGAAGAAAATTCTGAAGAAATGGTGACTGAGCGCAGGGCCATGTATAGGCTTATATAGGGCTTATATAGGCCAACTGCGTGCCTGAAGGGGCTGGGCTCAGACACCTTTGCCAATCAAAGGATTGGCATGATTGTATAAGGGTTTCAACAAGGTCCTCTAAGATGGACTTCCCCATAGTACTTTTGGCACTGTCGAGTGAAATAAATCGATAGGGAACTTGTGTTTTCAGTGACACAAACCTGATTAGGGGTGCTCACTCTCCTATTGCATGATATCTACTTTTTCATAATTTTCAAGATTTACCATGCATTGTAGGCAATGTTGTCACAATACCAATATGTTATTAGTCTGTACCTACACCAGTGAAATTGAAATGTTCTAAAACAAAGAACAACAGAATCAGTCAGTAACACTAAGAAAACAGTGCTTAAAGTTTCTTACAACATTAATAAGAATTCAAATATTTCTTCCTCTAGCTCCTACAGTCGCCTCTCTCCCTCATATTAATTAGGGATACATGATATGCATATGCGGTGCCCAATATATATATAATCAAAATATAATGACTGATTATGCAGTTACCACTGATATTTTAGCTGATAATTTGTTACAGTTTATTTTGCATGTGGCTGAAAATCTCGGACAGCCTGCGGCTGCAGGCTCCTTCATGCAGGGACTCGGCCTCCTTAAGCGACAGTGCAAGTATGCACACAAAGTGTGTCTGTGTGAAAGACAAGCTAATGTCACTCTGTGAGGTATATTTCAAAATCTCTGCAAACTTGTTACATTGTTTTGGAGCTGTTTTAGTCATTTGCTGTAAGTAATGACATGCCATTTCCCATTTTCTGTTTGTTTCATGAGGCAACAAACCAAAACGGAACATGTTAATTGGGGACAATCATTTTTATGTTTTACAAATATGGGAAGCTGGGAAGCAAGGGACAGAGCCAAGATGTACCAAAAGTGGATGAATTTATTATACAATGACTTAAGTGGTATGGAATAGGAGAAATAACTACAATATATACAAAAACGAAGTTACCGAAGACCAAGTCCGGTGGGAGAAAAGGGACATGGACGGTGCCAAAGAAAATAACTAATCAAAACAGAACAAACTGACTTCCTGATTGAAAACCTCTAAACTGTCTAAAGAAAGAAAAGTAATCTTCAGCATCAATGACGCATTATATAAGCTATTCTAACTATCCTAGAAATAAAACATCACAGAGGGTAATTGCCCCTAAACCTAGTGAATCTATACAAAAACACAAATCCACACAATGTATGTCACATTGTACCTGTCCTCGTTTACCTATTTGTGATGACATGGAGGTTTAAAAGTAACAAGGTCGAAGAAGTTGGATCACACAACATGAAAATGGTACAACAATAAGTGATACTTACAAAAGTGAGTGAATTAACAAAAACAGAGTTGTCAATGATATCTGTAAGCAAAATGAACAAGTAACGAGTCAGCCAGTAATCAAGTCAGCTCTCACTCATGTCAGCTTTGGTGCACGGTTTTATAGTCTATGAGGTCTACTCTGATTGGCGAGAGTAGGGTGATAACATTGCTCGGTTAACAAGGATTGACAGGATTCCGGACCAATGGTGAATATCTGTGAAGATGACAGCAAAAAAAGAGCGAGAGACAAAGGAGAGAGAAAACACAAACAGACATACATGCCGGTTCCATACGGGAACGTAACAATGCACAGAAACCAGTAATGTAGTCTAGGGCATACGCAGTCATATGCCATATGCCCACCTATCGTTCATAGGATATTGCATATGCCCACCTAAATGATATATATGATGATATATATGGCCGCCAGAACAAGAGTAGGCTTTTGACCCGGAACTTTTTCAATCTACTAACGCAATGCCTCAGCACCATTGAGTGAATTTATTATTTTTTTTCTAGCAGCGGTAGGTTGGAGCTCAACTGATTACACTGGCAAGACAAACAGTCCAACTAAGCTGATCGACCAATCCTTCATAAATTCATAAATAAAGGAAAAACCTTCAAAAACACAGTATCCCCACTTCCTCAAACACTACTACACCATTGGTTGAGACTTTATGACTGATGAGTCATGACTATTCGATCTGTATGATGTTTTTACTTATACCCATTTTGAGTGTTGTGTTCACATTTAATACGTTTTACAGTGAAACTGTCACTGTTGAGTGCTGTAAATAAGTGTCTCTGAATGAGATGGCAAGCACAATTCCACACATACATAAGAAACACAAACCACCACTGCTCTCGCAGTATGACTGCTAGAATAAATATTACACCATATTTAATAAAATTTGGGTAAGTATTGTGTGTTTTGTTGTTTAATTTTCATTCCATTTTGGTTTAATGCATTATTTGTCACAAACCCCGCTCCCTTGCTCCGCCCCCTCGAGCTTCCACGCTCGTTCCGCCCCCTCGAGCTCGCACGCTCGTTTTCTCCCTCGAGCTCGCACGCTCGTTTTGCTACCCCGAGCTCGCACGCTCGTTTTGCTCCCTCGAGCTTCCACGCTCGTTTTGCTCCTACGAGCTCTCATGCTCGTTAGCAGGTCTCCCTCCTCGGGCTCGCATGCCCGCTCTCCTATCACCAGTATTAGTTTCACCCGCACTCGTCCCAATCACTAGATCATTAGTTTCACCTGTACTCGTCTTATCACCCCTTTATTCGTTACACCTGCACCGCTCGTTAGTTCCCCTATTTATATCACAGCACATTCGTTTCACACCCGTTGGTTATTGTATTTAGTTTCCCGTGTCTTTGCCCCCCGCTAGTCTCGTCTAGTTTTGAACTCCTCTTGTCCTCCTCTTAGCTTGCCAGCTCCCATTGTTCCCCCGTCTTTTGCTCCCCACTAGTCCCGTCTTGTTATTCTTATTCTTATTACCCCGGCTTTGACCCCCTACGCTCTCGTTGACCACTCTCTCCCGGATTTGCCCCTCCATTCTATTCTGATTCCCCGGCTCCGACATCACGCTCCCCTTTGACGCCTCTTCACTGGATTTGCCCTGTTTATACTGTTGCCTGCCTTTGTTGCAATAAAACGCAGTTTTGACTCACATCGTGACTGTCTCTTCTTGTGCGGGTGACATATTACAGCTATTTAAAATTTATTATTCTGTCTCCATTAGTGGAGCATTAGCAGCAAGTCCAAATTCCAAGCTTTTAAATGACAAATTTTTTAAATGAGAAGCTTTTAATGAATAATACAAAATTCAAAAAAACTTCAGCACATTTACTCTCTATTTAAAAGTGCACTCAGTCATTTTTTGAAAGATGACGAAGTGGCTTACATTGACTTACATTGACACCTAGTGGCCTGGATCCTGCATCATACAAACTTTGTAGTTTTCAGTTACCAATGCCATTGTAGAAATGTCCTATGAACAGTAAACCAGGATAAATTTTAACCCATGAATGGAAGTGTCCAATAATATGGCAGTTACTGAGATTAAGTGAGAAGTAATCAGCTGTATTACTGAACACTTCATCTCACATGAGTGGTCATGATTTTATACATATGTTTCAAAATTACTATTAATTTTTTTAGAAGTAAAACCTTTTAAATGAGGAAAAAAAATTACTGAGTGAAACTTTAATCACATTTATGTGAGTTAGAAATAACCGATATTAAAAAGATCTCATAATTTTTCTTTTCTACAGGATGCTCAGATAATTTGGACTGGATGAATTTGATGAGAAATGTCCTTTCATATAATGGTGATTTTTCTTTCCTAAGGAAATTTTCAAGTTTCATTCATAAGATAACTATTATGGGACTCTTATGAAAGTTGAAATAAATCTACATTATTTTAGCTGGATAATGATAATGATAATGAAGAGTAATGAGTGAAAAACAAAGTCCAAGACATACATGTAAGGGTAGAAGAAGAGGTTAGATGAACACAGATAAAAGCTTGCTTGAATATTAAAAGACCAGAGAAATCTGGGAGATTTAAATTAAAGCCAATGATGACAAGGGACTGAATTTATAACAATAAGCCTGATTATATAAACAGGACATTGGCGATTATCTCTGTCCCTGAGAGAGCATATGGGAAGATTTTCATTTCTTTAGCTTCAGTATCACCACCAGCTCCACAGAAACATACAGAAATGAAGAGCCTGTATCCCCTCAAGCTATTGTGTTTATATTAATTATGTCTGCTTTTATAGAGTTTTCTTGCACTGGACCCTTCCACCAGCTGCTCTATGAGAAAGTCCTTGTGCAGATGGGCTTTTACAGACAAAACCTGATCACCGGCTGTCCCTTGACAGCCTGCCTTCAAAACATATGGACTTTTGAGGAAAGAAAGAGATAAAAGCAAAGCCATGTGTTTTTTATGTGTTGGTACAGAAGTGTGCTGGCACGTGTCCTTTCAGGAGAAGATGTGTGCAAAATGACACCACATATTTAATATAACAAGCCATATTTACACCTGGTATTAAAGTCAATATAAAATCTAAATGGACCCTATTTGCGTCCAACCAGAAGTGCAAAAAAGCAGAAAATGCAATGTGATAATCAAGTATAGACAGGTGGCGCATAGGCAGGACAAGAAATATATTGCAGTGTTATAAGAGCAGAATAAATATGGCTATGTAATATGAGCAGTGTATGAACAACATGTACAGATATGTGCAATGAAGTAGCAGTGACATTTAAAATAGTAGTAGAATAATATAGATATATGCAGTGTATTAGCAGAATATATAGTAAGAAAAACAGAGTAAATATGGATAATCTGTATGAACCATATAGACAGATATGTACAGTATGTACAGCTATGTGCAGTGTGGTAACATTATAAGAGCAGTAAAAATAAGTGTATGTGCAGGATGGATAGTATGAAGAGAATATGGCTATGTATAGGTGTAATTACAGTATGTACATTTAAATAAATAAAAAGAACAGAATGGGTGGGATAGGGTAGTGTCCCTAAGGGGATGATTATTTTTGACGTACCCGCTGGGGATTCGCAGCGGGGAGGAGTTTGTAAAAACGCGCAAAGTCGGCATCAGCAGGTAAAATCCTGGCCCAGTGTTGCCCGCAGCCGGCTGCCTCACGTGTGTTTTAGTTCTGGCATTAAAGCACTGGGCCGATCCGGCTCAACACAGCTGGGGCAGAGCAGGGCACTTGGTCTGGGCCTCTTCTGGCAATGATTTGGCTTAGATTGATCTTTATTAGGCTGCATTATGTCTGCCATAAAATTAACATAATTCACCACCTGTAATGTCTGATCATTTGTAAAGTGCATATTTAATGTCCTGAATTCATCATACAATGCCTATTTATTTAGATATTATCAATAAACGACTAACCTCGCACACCTGAGAAGCAATCGATAGGTGTGTAGAACACAAGCTTCAGCAAAGTCAACTGAACTGAAAAAAACCCTGCACACTATCCCAGCTTTTAAGCAACGTTTCGGTCACTCGACCTTCATCAGTCATTTACAAACAGAGAGCAACAGCACTAAATTTAAAATATGTTATGACCAATCAGCACATCTGATGACCATGACATCACAACCAATGACAACCAATAAAAAGTGAATATCTAGAAAACACCTATAAATACAGAACAGAGAAAAACATCACGTATACAGCAGCTCAACTCCATATAATAAAATACACCTGTAAAGGTAACCCTCACCATTACATACAGATCCTTTTCTTTCATATACACGCACCTAAAGGATTATTAGGAACACCATACTAATACTGTGTTTGACCCCCTTTCGCCTTCAGAACTGCCTTAATTCTACGTGGCATTGATTCAACAAGGTGCTGAAAGCAGTCTTTAGAAATGTTGGCCCATATTGATAGGATAGCATCTTGCAGTTGATGGAGATTTGTGGGATGCACATCCAGGGCACGAAGCTCCCGTTCCACCACATCCCAAAGATGCTCTATTGGGTTGAGATCTGGTGACTGTGGGGGCCATTTTAGTACAGTGAACTCATTGTCATGTTCAAGAAACCAATTTGAAATGATTCGAGCTTTGTGACATGGTGTATTATCCTGCTGGAAGTAGCATCAGAGGATGGGTACATGGTGGCCATAAAGGGATGGACATGGTCAGAAACAATGCTCAGGTAGGCCGTGGCATTTAAACGATACCCAATTGGCACTAAGGGGCCTAAAGTGTGCCAAGAAAACATCCCCCACACCATTACACCACCACCACCAGCCTGCACAGTGGTAACAAGGCATGATGGATCAATGTTCTCATTCTGTTTACGCCAAATTCTGACTCTACCATCTGAATGTCTCAACAGAAATCGAGACTCATCAGACCAGGCAACATTTTTCCAGTCTTCAACTGTCCAATTTTGGTGAGCTCTTGCAAATTGTAGCCTCTTTTTCCTATTTGTAGTGGAGATGATTGGTACCGGTGGGGTCTTCTGCTGTTGTAGCCCATCCGCCTCAAGGTTGTGCGTGTTGTGGCTTCACAAATGCTTTGCTGCATACCTCGGTTGTAACAAGTGGTTATTTCAGGCAAAGTTGCTCTTCTATCAGCTTGAATCAGTCGGCCCATTCTCCTCTGACCTCTAGCATCAACAAGGCATTTTCGCCCACAGGACTGCCGCATACTGGATGTTTTTCCTTTTTCACACCATTCTTTGTAAACCCTAGAAATGGTTGTGCGTGAAAATCCCAGTAACTGAGCAGATTGTGAAATACTCAGACCGGCCCGTCTGGCACCAACAACCATGCCACGCTCAAAATTGCTTAAATCACCTTTCTTTCCCATTCTGACATTCAGTTTGGAGTTCAGGAGATTGTCTTGACCAGGACCACACCCCTAAATGCATTGAAGCAACTGCCATGTGATTGGTTGATTAGATAATTGCATTAATGAGAAATTGAACAGGTGTTCCTAATAATCCTTTAGGTGAGTGTATGTTCCATATACGTATATATATACGCATATACTGTACATATAAATACATACATATATATATATATATACATATACACATATTCACACCTACATATACATGGAATAAACTAAGCATACAATATATCTACAGCATCACATTAAACAAGGCTTCATTATTAAGTCCCATTGGAGATAAGATTTGAAGTGTGTAGATCCAATAAATCTCACGTCTCTGTAAAATCAATTCAATGTTGCCTACTCTTGGTGGCATCTTAACACTCTTGATGCCACAAAAATGCAAAGAGGAGACATCATGATTAAACTCAACAAAAATGTATAATTGAGATCTTTTCTCCTGATCGAATGGTTGTTTTAACTGATGTGACGTTTATTCCATTGTGAACTGGTTTGATTGAAGCGATGGAGGAGTCAGGAGACAACGAGGCAGGTTCAAGTTCAGACCTTTTATTGATCGTGCTTTCTCACACACAGAATCGACGGTGACCGTCGATCACAATTACACCTCCCACAAAGGTGTATGTATATATATATATATATATATATATATATATATATATATATATATATAAATTTGAGCATGATTGAGATGCACTCTCCCGTCTGTCGTGCTTTCTGGAAATTCTCTCTCCCTCTCTCGACACTTGGCGTTCCTTAAATGACTCTCTCCGTATCACTATAATAAGACACAGGTGTCAGAGGTAATTACAAACCAGGTGACAAGCCTTACCGCTCTCTCTCTCCCGCAGACCGACACACGACCACGCCCCCCCATGCCACACCCATGTATCCAAGACCACAAGGACAACAATTCAAATACACAACATGGGTAGATGTACAAGTAATAACAGAGTTTATTGAATATCTTTTTCTAGTTCATGAATGACAAAAAAAGGATGATTTAAAAGAATTGTTACACTGTGCACAATTACCACATCGATAGTTTCCATTTGGGATCGGACTAAGCAGTCGCTGAGATGGTGCAGAAACCTTACTGCAGAATTTGGCATGGACTAAACGATGTTTAAGGTTTTTAGCCCATTTAAACGCGATAAGAGGAGGATGCTGGAATGAAGCATTTAGCTCTGGATCAGATATTAGCAAATGCCAATGTTTTTTGAAAATGTATCTTTTATGAAGAGCTGACCTAAAGGCTTTTCGATCCAATCAGGTGGGTGTGTAGTAATGAGACTCCCTTCGTTTTTCTGAAGTCACATGTCAAGAAAGTGGACACCGAACTCACTTCCAAATTAAACTCCATATTCTCCACAAAACCATTTACAAGTTTTACAAAATCATGAACTTTGTTAAGATCTCCTTCAAAAATACATAATACATCATCAATGTATCTACACCATTTTAAGATGCATGAAAGGAAAAGATTAACATTGCTGTTAAACACATAACAATGCTCAAAAATCCCCACAAACAAATTTGCATAATTTGGGGCAAAAAGTGTAATCATGCCTCCTCGGCCAGAAAGATAATGATTTAGAGCATGAAGTCCCCCCTTGTGAGAGATATTATGTATATAATTAGTTATGTCTAAAGTAAGCAACAAAGATGTTTCGGATAAACCTTGTACATCTGATAGTTTATTAATGAAATCCGTTGAATCTTTAATATATTCTGGTAACATATGAACAAAAGATTTAATAAAAAAAATCTACATATGGAGATAAGGGAGATAGAAGAGCATTGGTTTGAGCCACAATTGGACACACTTGAGGATCAATAAGCTTTTGTGAATCTTTGGTAGAGTATAAAAAACAGGCCTGATAGGATGCTTGCATTATAAGATATCAAACTCAGTCAAAGATATCCATCCTTGGGTTTATTGGGCATTATTCAAAAACAAAATACCTCAGATTGATAAGTATAGGTAGGGTCATTCTGAAGTTTTTTGTAAAACCTGGTATTTTTTATATGTGAGAGAATCTCTTGTCTGTATTTTTCCGTGTCTTGAACCACAATGGCCCCTCCATTATCCACAGGTTTAATAACGACATCGGGGTCATTCGACAATTCAATTAAAGATTTTTTCTCACTTGTCGATAAATTGTAAGGAACTGTAAAATGTGAAGGTTCACATGTTTTCATGATGTCTTGTTCAACCATATGACAAAAAGTATGAATAGAATGGTTAGAAACATTGGTTAGAAACAAAAGTACAAAATGTACTTTTAGGTCTAAAAGGTGTCGCTGGTTGGGAAACATTAGTCGAAACAGATTTGGAAAAAAAATGCCAGAATTGAATTTTCCTGAAACATTTAAACAAATCTACTTTCAGAGCAAAATATTTTACAAATGATAATCCTTTAGACAAAACTTAGATTTGATCATCAGACAGTATTTTGGGAAAAATATTGATTACCATCTCCTTGAGAAGCTCCTGGCTTTTGATGCCCTAGAACCTCTTCAACATTTCTTTTTTCCCGGGGTCTTTTTGATGGAGTTTGTCATCCTAAAAATAATTAGACATAGTAGCACTAGACACACTGTCCAAAGTAAAGTCAATATAGGTAGAATTGGCAACCCGTCTGCTATAATTACGGGATCCTACACGTCGTCCGCTATTATGGAAGTGTGATAAATTCCCTAGAGGGCAAAACCGACCCTGGATTATAAACATTAAATGGCCCCATATATCTACTGTTAGAAGAGGCTGCATCAGGTGCCTTCTCCTACACTTCATTACGAAGATAGTCCTCAGTATCTCGTTTATACTTCTTCAGTTTAATTTCTTGTAGTTTTTCACAATATTTATCAATTGAAAAATTTATGGAAGCTTGGCCTGAATCAAAGTCCTTACGGGGATGCATTCGCAACTTCTCCTCCAGTTGTACAATCTCCTCAAAAGATACTTGTTCTATGATCAAGAGCATAAGGTCAAGAGAGCATTTATTGAGGATTTCCCCCCATTTCTTTAGAAAAAACATTGTTGTTTTTACAGTGTTGGTGTGTAAAACCCTACTCCTTTAAAAAAGGGTCTTCCTAAAAGTCAGTTTAATAGATTGAGGAGGATATGTTACTCTGATTTTGATTTCATTTATAAGTCTCAGTAAATGAAAAATAAATTTCTTCAATGAGATTACCCACTTGATTGGATCGAATGAATGCCATGTTTGTGCTGTTTGGACTTAACAATAGACTATTTCTATAAAACTGCATAATTTAGAAGAAAACTATTTTGGTAAGCATCGATGCACTTTACATTACATTTATTTATTTAGCAGACACTTTTAAATGGACAAAAATCACTTTAACTACTGTTCTGTACTAAACACAGCCAATAAATTAGATGTTTTTCATGGTTAATGTATGAAATGTTGAAAGCCGTGTGTTCTGAGCTCTCTACGCGGCACTGCACTGAAGCTTTGAAGAAAAACTCAGATGAGGAGAGAGATGAAGATGACAGTCCAGGAGAAACAGCAGGTTTGTTTGTTTGTATTTATGCTTTTATTTCCATTATGTACACAGTAATTCTTTTTATTTCATCAATGATTTGATTACATCAAAGATGCCATGTTACAACCATTTTAAATGAATGTAGCCTTGGCCAGGTAGAGAGGTCTTCAGGTGGCACCCAACCTTCACAGATTGTTTCGACCATTATCCACAACATTCTCCAGTTGGCGGGTCGTCAGTGGTGGCCAAGTCACTGCACCTCTCCTCCAGGCTTCCAGTTAATGTCCTCCCTCTTATGCCAGAGCCAACAGGAGGCTCTTTCCACCACTTCCCCCAAGCTTCGGGCAGCTGTTTTTCCACAAGAGAAAGCGGTGGAAAGAGCCAAAAGGCATTTGTATTTAGAAAAAATTATTCTTAAGGTTTTTCTTAAGGACCCTTGCTCAAGAGAAGTACAAGTAGGGAGAAAGTTGAGAGACAGTAGTGAAAGAATGGAGTGAGAATGGATATATGTTAACTTGAATAAATGTTGAATGTTTATATTTGCTTATAAAAACTTGTGTTATTGATTGTCACACATTTCAATATTAATCATGCTGGATACAGACACTTATTGATCACTGGACTCTGCATTGTGAATAGTCTATCAAACAACATACATGTGTTGGCAATACATGAAAAAGGCCTACCTATGAATACATTTTATTTAATAAAGTTTGCATTCAATGTTGCTTTGTATTCATAATTTCTTGTACTTGGAGTCACGTGGCACCATGCAAGGGTTGGACGTTTGAATGGTTAACTATGCACACTTTGCTAGATTTTAATACTTTTTGTGTCAAAAACCGATGAGATTCGATACACCCTGTTCCATAACTGTTCAATGAAGACAAAATGTTAAAGAATTCAAAATAATCTTGTTCTGGAGACATTAAAAGAGACTTACGCGCTCAAGTTGATACTCCTGACAGGGCCGCAGACCGGGGACTCAGTTTGGTTGGTGCGTTGGGAGATATTTAGGGTCAACTGTCGAGCATGTCTGCAATGCTGGCAAAGGACATTGCTGACTTGGTGGATCTTGCTGTAATACTTCGTTTGATCACTGCCATGGACACATAATTCTCTGAGTTGGTTACAAGAGTGGGCGATGTCGAGAAACAGATCAATTATCTGTAGTCAACGGAGATGGAATTAGCTGCTAACCTGCTAGTGACCAAAACGGGCGTGGAACGTGTTTGGGAAAAGTTGGAAGACTTCGTACCCGCCGAAAAAAATGTCAGAATTGTTGGAATTCCTGAGAATGAAGAAAGCAGAGATATGGTAAAATTCCTAGACGAGAGCTCTTCCCAAGTCAACATAACAGGCCATAAGCTGGAAATTGCACGAGCTCACAGAGTTTCGGCTCGGCGATCCGATGAGGGAGACAGGCCGCGATCAATTCTTTTGTCATGGTTCCTTGTAGTGGCTAGTTTGTTTTGTGGAATAACACTCCTTCGGGACAGTTTGTGGATGTATCTACACGTTCTTTGTGCTTATGCCTCCTATTAGATGGAGTTTGTTTTGTGGAATATTTCTTGCAAATAATTATTAGGAGTGATTAGGAAATATGTTACAATTATGTGTCAGCCGAATGGCCCGGCTAACTGAACATTAGTTTGTCTGCCCGAGGAAACTAAATGGCCTTTTTTGGACTTGAACAATCCGATGGCAAAGATGTTGTGGGGGCTCTCATAGGTGTACATAGACTGTTTGAGTTTAGAGGGATGAACGGCAGTTGGTCGCTGTCATGTGCGGGGTTAATGAACACATTTTTATTTTTTCTGTTTGTTTGGTTGGTTCTGGGGGAAGTTCAGGTTTTTTTTTTGTTGCTCTAATGTTGAAATGTGGTCTTTATAATTTTGTTTTTGACACACAATCTAAATGTAAGAAATATGATACAGTATTTCTTCAAGAAACACATCTTTCCCCGCAGGCAGCTGAATAATTTGGGAAATATAGGGTGGACATATTTTCTTTAATTCTGGCTCAAATAAGAGCAGGGGAGTCATTACATTGATAGGTAAGCATCTACAATTCAAATGTCTCAAACAGATTAAAGCTAAATTAGGAAGTGTCATTATTGTTTTAGCAGACATTAAGGGGCAAAGGTTGATTTTGGCTAATATTCATGCACCTAACACTGATGATCAGGGCTTTTTTATAGATCTTGAAGGGATGTTGCAAGCAGCTGGCTTTATATATTATTGGGAGGAGATTTTAATCTTTTGATGGACTCAGTCCTTGATCACAGTAAAGCAAAAGTGTGTAAGCCCCCTAGAGCAACACTGACGCTTCACTGTATGTGTACAAATCTTGGTCTTACAGATATTTGGAGACTTTTGAACCCATCTGGTAGGGACAGTACATTTTTTTCATCAGTCCATAAGATTTATTTCTAAGTACCTCATTTCATCTGTTGTTGTTTGTTCAATTAGAAACATCTCAACAGTCTCAGATAACTCCCTTGTGAGTTTAGAGATGTTGCAACATATGGAGAAAAGGAAATCATATACAGTCGTATGCAAAAGTTTAGGCACCCCTGACAATTTCCATGATTTTTATTTATAAATAATTGGGTGTTTGGATCAGCATTTTGATCTATCAAATAACTGAAGGACACAGTAATATTTCGGTAGTGAAATGAGGTTCATTGGATTAACAGAAAATGTGCAATATGCATCAAAACAAAATTAGACAGGTGCATACATTTGGGCACCCTTGTCATTTTGTTGATTTGAATACCTGTAACTACCTAGCACTGATTAATTGGAACACACAATTGGTTTGGTGAGCTCATTAAGCCTTGAACTTCATAGACAGGTGCGACGTTTAAAAGACTCAAGATGGCACCGAGTATGGCTGCTGCATTGCGAGCTCCGTTACAACACTGCGGTTTATTGTTTGTTTTGTTTACAGTTCTTTGTTTTTTTGTCTTGGATGTTGTCTGCCTTATTGATTACGACAGACAAACACTTTTGGACATTGGTTCTACAATTACACATCGAAAACCGGACTTCAAATTCCTTAATGCTGACCCGCTGTTTACAAACACGCTGGCGGAGCCCTTTGGCTGGGCTGCTCGGCCGCGGAAACGCAGAAGGAAAAGAGGAAAATGAGCCGGCGTTCTCATCAGAGTAAGACGTCATGCAAATCGACCCCCGCTACCCAGTATACTACTGGCAAATGTTCAGTCTCTGGACAACAAGCTCTGCGAGCTGAGAGCGCGGATCTCTTTCCAACGAGAGACGAGAGATTGCTGTTTTATCTGCCTTACAGAAACCTGGCTGGCTGCAGAGATTCCAGACTCGGCCATCGAAATCACGGGCTTTTCCGTGCACCGAGCGGACAGAGCGAAAGACCTCTCCGGTAAAAGCAGAGGTGGTGGTGTGTGTTTTATCATCAACAAATCATGGTGTGATCAGAGGAATGTACATTTCATCAAGTCTTTCTGCTCTCCTGATCTGGAATATCTCATGCTTCTGTGTCGACCATTCTGGCTGCCGAGGGAATTCACAGTGGTCATCATCACAGCTGTGTACATCCCCCCACAAGCCGACACAGACCGGGCACTCAGGGAACTGTATGGGAGTATAAGTGAGCAGGAAACCGTGCACCCTGAGGCTGCGTTCATTGTTGCCGGGGACTTTAACAAAGCCAACTTCAAAACAATCGCTCCAAAATACCACCAACACATAAAGTTCAACACACGAGGGGATTGGGTTTTAGACCATTGTTACTCTCCTTTCCGGGATGGCTACAAATCCCTCCCCCGCCCCAATTTGGCAACTCAGACCATTCTTCCGTTCTACTTCTACCTGCTTACAGGCAGAAACTAAAACGGGAAGCACCCACCCTCAGAACGATCCAGTGCTGGTCGGACCAATCAGACTCTGCGCTACAAGACTGTTTTGATCACGCGGACTGGGAGATGTTCCGGTCCGCCTCTGATGACGACATCGAGGTTTAGGCTGACAGCGTAACGTGTTTCATCAGGAAGTGCGTAGAGGACGTTGTTCTGACCAAAACTATACGGATATACCCCAACCAGAAACCATGGGTTAACGGCGAGGTTCGCGCGGCACTCACTGCGCGGACCTCCGCTTTTAATTCTTCTAACACGGAGGAGCGTAAACAAGCCATTTATGCCCTCCGTAACACCATCAGTGAAGCCAAACGCCAGTACAGGCACAAACTTGAAGGTCAGTTCAACACCACTGACTCCAGAAGTATGTGGCAGGGAATTAACACAATCACGGACTACAAACGGAATAAAGTCTCCGCCATGAACACCGCTGCATCTCTCCCGGACGAACTTAATACATTTTATGCTCGTTTCGAGGACTACACCACCACCCTCGCGGAGAGAGCACTCGCGGCTGACGCTACAGAGGCTGATTCACTCTCCGTCTCTGTTGTGGATGTAACCCGATCCTTCCGACGGGTGAACATCCGTAAAACTGCGGGTCCAGACAGCATTCCGGGCTGCGTCATCAGAGCGTGCGCGAATCAACTGGCTGGTGTTTTTACGGACATTTTCAATCTGTCCCTCTCCCTGTCTGTAGTCCCCACATGCTTTAAAACATCAACCATTGTGCCTGTACCAAAGCAAGCCACAATCACTTGCTTAAATGACTGGCGTCCTGTTGCTCTGACTCCCATCATCAGCAAATGCTTCGAGAGGTTAATCAGAGATCACATCTGCTCTGTTCTGCCCCCCTCTTTGGACCCATTGCAGTTTGCCTACCGCAACAACCGCTCCACCGATGATGCCATTGCATCTACAATACACACTGCTCTCTCCCATCTGGAAAAAGGAACACATATGTGAGAATGCTGTTTGTAGACTACAGCTCAGCATTCAACACCATAGTGCCCTCCAAGCTTGATGAGAAACTCCGGGCTCTGGGCTTAAACAGCTCGCTGTGCAGCTGGATCCTGGATTTCCTGTCAGGCAGACGTCAGGTGGTTAGAATGGGCAGCAACACCTCGTCATCACTGACCCTCAACACTGGAGCCCCACAGGGCTGTGTTCTCAGCCCACTCCTGTATTCCCTGTACACACATGACTGTGTGGCAACACATAGCTCCAATGTCATCATTAAGTTTGCTGACGATACGACGGTGGTAGGTCTGATCACTGACAATAATGAAAGAGCCTACAGAGAGGAGGTGCACACTCTGACACGCTGGTGTCAAGAGCACAACCTCTCCCTCAACGTCAGTAAAACCAAGGAGCTTGTTGTGGACTTCAGGAAGAAAGACGGAGAACACAGCCCCATCACCATCAATGGAGTACCGGTGGAGAGAGTCAGCAGCTTCAAGTTCCTCGGTGTCCACATCACTGAAGAACTCACATGGTCCATCCACACTGAGGCCGTTGTGAAGAAGGCTCACCAGCGCCTCTTCTTCCTGAGACGGCTGAGGAAGTTTGGAATGAACCAACACATCCTCACACGGTTCTACACCAGCACTGTAGAGAGCATCCTGACTGGCTGCATCACCGCCTGGTATGGCAATAGCACCGCGCACAACTGCAAAGCCCTGCAAAGGGTGGTGCGAACTGCCAGGAACATCATCGGAGGTGAGCTTCCCTCCCTCCAGGACATATACCAGGCGGTGTGTGAAAAAAGCTCGGAGGATCATCAGAGACTCCAGTCACCCGAGTCATGGGCTGTTCTCACTGCTACCATCAGGCAGGCGATATCGCAGCATCAGGACCCGCACCAGCCGACTACATGATAGCTTTTTCCCCCAAGCAATCAGACTGTTGAACACTTGATCTATCAGGATCAATAATTAGCACTGCACTTTATTCAACTGTAATCTCACACTTCTCCTCAATATACTACTTCATATATATATATATATATATATATATATATATATATATATATATATATATATATTTCATATACTCCTTACTTATTGTATTGCATATTGTGTATTCTATATTGTATTCTATATTGTGTGTATTGTATATAATTATCGTGTTGTGTAAGTATGTGTACATTTGATATGTAAATTGTGTTGTGTAAGTATGTTGTTTATTGTAATTGGTATATGTCTCGTCACTGTCATGACTGCTATGTTGCTCGGAACTGCACACAAGAATTTCACCTACTGTTGCACTTGTGTACATGGTAGTGTGACAATAAAGTGATTTGATTTGATTTGATCCAATCATGAGTGATGCGGAAGAATCCTTTTCTGCACACGCCACAAACAGAGTCGCTTGAGGTATGCAAACGCACATTTGGACAAGCCAGCTTCATTTTGGAAGAAGGTACAGTGGACTGATGAAACAAAGATAAATTTATTTGGTCATAACAAGGGAATTATGCATGGCGGCAAAAGAACACAGCGTTCCAAGACAAACACTTGCTACCCACAGTAAAATTTGGTGGAGGTTCCATCATGCTGTGTGGCCAGTGCCGGTACTGGGAATCTTGTTAAAGTTGAGGGTTGCATGGATTCCACTCAATATAAGATACTTGAGAATAATGTAGAGGAATCAGTCACACAGTTGAAGTTATTCTGGATATTTCAACAAGACAACGACCCAAAACACTGCTCAAAATCTACTCTGGCATTTATGCAGAGGAACAAGTACAATGTTCTGGAATGGCCATCCCATTCCCCAGACCTGAATATCATTGAAAATCTGTGGGGTGATTTGAAGCGGGCTGTCCATGCTCGGCAAACCTAACTGAACTGGAGATGTTTTGCAAGGAGGAATGGTCCAAAATACCTTCATCCAGAATCCAGACACTCATTACGGGCTAGGGAAGCTTCTAGAGGCTGTTATTTCTGCTAAAGGAGGCTCAACTAAATATTGATGTGATATTTCTGTTGGGGTGCCCAAATTTATGCACCTGTCTAATTTCATTTTGATGCATATTGTACATTTTCTGTTCATCCAATAAACCTCATTTCACTACCGAAATATTACTGTGTCCTTCAGTTATTTGATAAATCAAAATGAAATTGCTGATCCAAACACCCAATTATTTATAAATTAAAATCATGGAAATTGTCAGGGGTCCCTAAACTTTTGCATACGACTGTAGTTGGTGCTTTAATGTATACCTTTGGCAAAATCCTGAATTCCAACAAATGCTTAAGGCTGAAATCAATGTCTATATGGAGACCAACTAGACCTCAGTATCCTCTGTGTGTGTGGCTTGGGAGGCACTTAAGGCAGTTCTTAGGGGTTGGATCATATAATATGCCTCATTCATCAAAAAATCCAAAGCACAAGAACTTGTGGAGTTGGAAGGAAATATTAAAAGTGCAGAGGCAGAGCTGAAGCACAGAATGTCATCCGATGGCCTCAGAGAATTGACCCGATTGAAATACAGATAAAACTATTTTGTCACGGAAGGTTTCACATCTTCGACTACTGATGAAGACATTAAACACTTTGTGTCACAAAACACAGAGATGAAAATAACGTGTCTCTTGTATTTTGTTCTTGCTAAGATTATCAAACAACAACACATTATCGATCTGGTAGAACTATTCTATTGACCACTAAAGATAGCTTCACTAAGAATCTTCCAGATCTGTCCCAAATACTGAGTATGCCAAAAACATCAGAAGAACATGTAGTCACAGATTAAATTTAGAAAAATAGATAGTTTTGCCCCTTTGATTAAAAAAAGTTAAAGAGAAAAGACCTGCAGGGTGATATAATGATCATACTCAAGCTTAAGAGAGCAGCTCTTAATAGTACATAATATAGTACAAAATTAGAGGTGTTTCAGGGTGCATGGAAGGAGAGTCTTTAGCTACAGACAGGCTCTAAAAGATACAAGGTCTGCATATTTTAGCAAAATCTTAGAAAATAATATTTCTTATTTTTAATATTTGTATTTGTTCAGTACTGTGGCTAAATTGAAAAGAAATAAAGCTTCGACTGAACCAAATATTCCCTCACAGCACAGTAGTAATGCCTATATAAATTTATTTACAAATGTTTTTAGACCATCAAAAAGAAAACTGGAAATATGCAACTGACTGCCACAGCTCCTCAAAAGTCAGTGTATCATAGTATTCCCAATAATCGACTTCAGTCTTTTGCTGTAATAGATCAAGAAGTGTGAACAAAATGTATTAAAACAAATAACATTTATGCTAGACCCTATACCCACTAAGCTACATTATATATTTTGGACATGAACCCAGAACTTTCAAACTTGCAGTTATCAACCGCTTATCAAGGAAACACAGCTTGATCCTGGAGAGATATAGACCTATCTCAAATCTCCCATTTGTGTCCAAAATATTACAAAAATGAGTGTCCTCCCAAATATGTATATTTTAACAGAGAAATGGTATCTGCAAAAATTCTGTCAGGATTTAGGCCCTATCATAGTACAGAGACTTCAATTATCAGAGTAACAAATGACTTGCTATTATCATCTGACTGCAGATGCATCTCTTTCATCTCTGTTCCTTAATGCATTCTTATATCCTCCGAAGGCAGCATTTTCCAGCTTTCTGATGCAGCCAAGGAGTAGATCTAAGGATATGTGCTCTTATTAGTTATCTGTGAGTGTTTTTGTTGTTGTTGTTGTTTTTAGCTGTGGAGTAAAAATGCACCTATACCTGTTTGAAATAATATCAGGTGCTAAAAGTAACTATTCTAAACTATAAGCTATTGTCGCAGAAATTAGCTTTTTATGTAAGCCAACGATGGTAAGATGTTAATATGGGTGGCTATGGCTCAGTTGGTAGAGCGGGTTGGCCACTAATCGCAGGGTTGGTGGTTCGAATCCTGGCCCACACGACTCCATGTGCCGAAGTGTCCTTGGGCAAGACACTGAACCCCAAGTTGCTCCCAATGGCAGGCTAGCACCTTGCAGCTCTGCTGCCATTGGTGTATGAATGTGTGTGAATGGGTGAATGAGTCAAAAGTGTAAAGTGTTTTGAATACTGATAAGGATAAAAAGGTGCTATGAAAGTGCAGACCATTTACCATTTAATATCAGCATGTTGGAATGTGGACTAAAAGTGGGCAGAGAGCACTTTAGATTATGAATGTTACTCGAAATGAAAGAGGTGTTCTGTAATGCCACTAATCAAAACGCATAAACATCTTTTTATTGACATTCTCTGAATATTCTTCCACCCCATTTTTCTCTGCAAAGTTACAGGGACAAAACTTTAAGCTATTTGAGTCAACACTGAAGTCAATTACAGCAAATCAAACCCTGTTTAACCTTTCTAACCTTTCTATAGATTATATGAGAACATAAACTTGTGAAATACTGCTGGAAATATTTGACATCCCACTAGCCTCATTAGCTGCATGCTGGACATTAAAGAGCTTTGAGATTAAGAGAATAAAACAAATGCCATGTCTAATTAACCTGCTCCTCTCCTATATAAAAGAGACCAATTAATGAAACCACCACTGCTGAAAAAGCAATACGCCCAGCAATTAGTTTGTAAAACTCCTCATTAGTGCCGTTTGCCAAGTCAAGCATCACTATTACTATTGCTCATAGGGATGTAAGGGATTTGAACAAACCCTTTGTAGTAAATTCGGTATGTAACGTGTCCCACATGTTTGTGCTACAGAGCTAAATTTTTCAACAAGTAGCGCTGTTGCATCACTAAGCTCTACATTCATCACATTGCAGCTTGTAATGTAGCTAAATAAAGTTCCAAATTTCATTAAGATCGGGAGGAGCATGTTCATCTAGGCTTGCCAATCTTAACTTAAGGATATGGAAGCGGCAGCTTCCTTCACTCTGGTGACAATTCTTCTGGCATTCCTCCACATCCTCATCTCCAACTTTACATTTCATAATGTCTAAATAAACTATTATTTAAATATTGTCTCTCTATTCCTTGTTTTATTTTGATTGTCCAAGGGGGAGCTCAGAGCTTGGGCCCTGTCCTGTGCTCGAGCCCCTCCATTATGGACAGCACACTACATCAGTTTACCTTCATCAGCTCCAGGTCTACATAAAGCAGTGCACTACTTTTTACAACTTGGCTAGTTTAAAGGTGCACTCCAGTGTTGTTGTCAAGTTACTAGATCTCAAGTCGAGGCCAAGTCACCAATATTGTGTCCGAGTCGAGTCCAAGTCGAGTCGCCAATAACTGCATACAAGTCTGAGTTACCAGTCCTTTTCTATAAAAAAATCACAATTCTGTTTTTTTTATCAAAATTGTAATTTTATTGGCACACATACACACACACATAAACACACATGCATTCAGCTTTTCAAAGAAACCATATATACAAAAACAATACCATCTCTATAGGTTATTTTTTCTTCTTAATGATACATGAATCTTGCCATTTATTTAAATTTTATTCATTTATTTATTCTCAGATATTGTCCTCTAGTGTTAAATTATCAAAATTCATTATAATTTAGTCGCTGGAGCAATTCACATGATTTTTCATGGATGTATGGATGGATGTTAGTTCTTTTAACAATGGGATTACTTAATTGTTTTAGCCTACATTTGTGATAAATTTGCATCACACATATGTCATAAACGCATGAACAGACGTCAACATGATCTTGTGTTCCCGTTATAATTATTACCCGTAATCTTTTTTTGTTCCACATATTTTCAAATTTTCTACAAATGTGCTGCCACATAAATTCAGAAAAATAATTTATGCGTTCTAGACAAACTTGTGCAGATACGTTTTCTACTGAGGTGAAAGTTTTGAGAGGACTTGTGTCGCAATGCATACTTTGTTAACGATTTCTGTCATTTGATTTGCTCATGTCTCTTACAATGCCAGTAAGCATCAGAATACCATTATTACAGTACGACTTTAACCATGTATTATGCACCACTGAACAAATGGCGAGTTGATTCCTCAAACTCCGTTATTCTCCTTTACTATACCACATCTACAGAGGCAGAATATTTGTATGAATAAACAGAGGCAGAGTTATTTCACGTTATAATAGATTTGCGAGTGCACATGACATGTTTTGAGTGGCACACGCACTCTCTGAATTATAGAAGGGAGATTTGAGAGTGCGCATCCAGTTTTGAGTGAAAGCATAGGAAATCCGTGTGCGAGCACAGAGATTAGCGCTCAAGCAACCGGTACATGGCATGACATGCATGTGATCTCATGCCATAAAAGGGCAGAATGCAAAAGTTATGCACCCAATGCTCCAAGTCCGAGTTATTAGTGTTCAAGTCTGAGATGAGTCATGATTCATCAATATCGTGACTCGAGTCGCAGTCCTGAACTCGAGTCAGGGGCGTCGGACTGGGGGGGTAAAGGGTACCGAGTACCCAGGGCCCGAGGCGGGGGGGCCCCTTAGAAGTCAGTTTTCTATACATACATATTTGGTACGGGGGCCCAGCAAGATGGTTTGTACCCAGGGCCCAAAATTTGGTGCTACGCCCCTGACTCGAGTACTACAACACTGGTGCATCAGTAACTTTTGTCTTTGTGTCATCTTGGATTTACACTGACACCTATGACGGCAGCATCATTTACAATCAACAGTTTTCAGATTCAGATGACATTGTAGAAATGTATTATTCACAGTCAGTCAGTGAAAGCGTCAAATAACAGGAAAGTTACTGAGATTAAGTGAGTAGTATTCGGCTGGTCATGTGATTGTAACATGTGTGTTACACATGTAGAATAAAACAGCTTTTATAAGGTTACTGATATGACTTAATTTTAATGTGAGTGATCATGATTTCTTTCATATGTTGCAACATTACAATTCATGTCTTTAGGAGTTAAAGTTAAATAGTTTAATTTAAAGTCTTTTAATTGAAGAAAACATGAGAGTGCACCTTTAACTACTTTAAGTTATGATTAGCTTTAAGCTTGGGAAGCTTGTTTCAAAGTGGCTTTCCCAACACTAGCAATGACCCAAAACACCCTATAATTTCTTCAGACAATTTAAAAATCTAGTTTTACTTACTCTTTTCAACTTTTATGATGATCTTAAAATACTGTAGAACATTTATGATATTTCTTTGTTGTCTGTTTGTTTATATGTGTTTCTGGCTTTAGGTGAAACTATTTTTAGCTCAAGGCTCCTGTAAAAATAATGAGCTGACACATCTAAAGGACTTCAATAGACATGAAGTGCCCAGCGCAAAACCTTTAATGCAGGTGGGGTTTTTTTGTTTTGTTTTTTCATTGTTTCACACATTTCACAGAATCAACTAAATTCATCCTTCAGACCACACCAAGGCCATTTTAATGAGTTTTTAGAGCTTCTAGATGGTGTTAGGTACTTTTACTAAATTTACTCACCTTTGTGTTGTTTCAAACCTGTATGACTGTCTTTCTTCTTTGTGGAACACAAAAGATGATGTCAGGCCAAATGTCAGAGCTGCTCTTTTCCATACAACAAAAGGGAATTTTGAGCTGTAAATAGGCTGTCGAACGCCAGAAAGGACACAATTTCTGATGTATCTAATAATCACTTTAATTTTTCTCTGTTCATCATACAAAGCTATCATATGGCTCTAGAAACCTTGAAATATAGCATACAAGTCATATGGACTACTTTTATGTTACTTCAATGGTGCATTTCAAATCATTTTTGGTGCTTTATAGCCACACTCCCCACTTACTTTTTTGTATTGTGAAGTATCTGCTTTTTCTATTCCACAGAAGAAAAAGTCAACCTGACAGTGAGTTAATGTTGACAGAATTTCCATTACTTGGTGAACATTAGTGCTGTAACAGTGCTGTATGACACTCAATGCTTTGTAAAACTCACAAATTTTTATTGATATTGGTATAGGTGCATTCTGTATTTGGTAATGTGAAGTGAATTGTGGGCCCAATACATTTGTGTACCTTCTATTTAAACAATAAAGTCTTATATATCTCTGTCATTTCTGGACCTGGCAATGGAATAAAAGCACTGTCTCCTGATACATTTTAAGTGTCTCTCTCTCCAGTGCTGAGTGAAATGCATGCAGACTAGTTCATAAACAGCTGCGTACAGTGCTGCGACCTCATATCCAACAATCCAACTTTTCAGCTTATCATATTCCATGTTTTCAAGGCCACCAGGAGTGATTTTTTGTTTGTATAGTTGCAGTTTGCTCTAAATTTTATAGTATATTTATAACTAAATTAAATAATATTCCAGGTTCAATACAAGTCAAGCTCAGTCAACAGCATTTGTGGCATAATGTTGATAACCATAAACATTTATTTTGGCACCTTTCTTTTGAGAAAAAGCACAAATCTGGGTTACAGTGAGGCACTTACAATGGACCTATTTCACAGACCTGTAATTACACATTTCATCTTTCTTTAACAACGTAAATGTAGAAAACTTTTTAGATTTCCAATTTTTTAATATTTAAGAGTAAATTTATAACATTGTACTTTGTATTATATTACCCTGAAATATGTTTTAAAACATCAGTTACCATAGCTGTGATGATGTTATCCAGCGTTTTTGCAAAGCTTTGAAAGCAAAATAGTTGTTTTTTCTTTTGCTGTTGGTCTAAAGGTGTAAAGCAAACACAAAAATTTTATTTACTCTGGTTCCCCATTCACAGCCATTCAAGTTTAGCCAACTATGATGTGTGAAAAGGGTCAATGGAAGTGAATGGGACCAATTTGTAAACATTAAAGGAATAGTTCACCTGAAAATTAAAATTCTCTCATCATTTACTCACCCTCATGCCATCCCAGTTGTGTATGACGTTCTTTCTTCTGCAGAACACAAAGATTTTTAGAGGTATATATCAGCTCTCTAGGTCCACATATTGCAAGTGAATGGTGTCCAAAATTTTGAAGCTCCAAAAATAACATAAAGGCAACATAAATTAATAATCCTTATGATTCCAGTGGTTTAATCCATGTCTTCTGAAACAATCCAATTGGTTTTGGGTAAATGCATATATAAATATAATTCCTTTTTCACTCTAAACCTTGACATCAGCAGTCTCCTTGGCAATCATGATTTCAAGCTCGATGACACTGCCATCTAGTGCTCATTACATGCATCAAGCACAAGGAAGCGTAATCGAGCTATACTATAACAAATCCAACCACAGTACATTTACAAGCTTGTTTGAATGTGATTAAATTGTGCTAGCTCAATGACTCAACTGAGTGTTGCACTTTTATTGCACATTATTTTGATGGGATCAGCCTGCACTGTACTTATCAAATCAGTTGTAAAGCTGACAGTTTCTTGGCTTTGTCACACACAATGATTTGCCTCTATTCTAGTGAGTATCATCAAAGACAAGACAGGGAAGAAGCTGTAAAAAACAACAGAACAGACAATTGATCAGTGAGAGACAGTTGAAATCTAGATCAGAGAGGTTTGATGTAGAATAATACTTGACATCCAAGCAGGATCTGAAAATTACTGCACTCTGGGGAAAACGGCAGATATCTATTCCTGTCATCCACAACCTCAGCAAACGACTGTCTTGCTATGGGGTCAAGTGCTGGCTATCTGCTTGCAAAGTGTTGGCCCAATGCCAAAACATTTTGCTGTTTTTTTTTTTTATGTGATCTGCTGCTGTAATGCCATGAGCCAAGATCATAACACGTGAAATAAATTACCAGATCACCAGAGAAAAGAGCTGTGTGAAAACAACAACGAAAACTAGATATTTGAATTCACTTTAAAGCAACTCATTATAACACATGGTCTGATGTAATGAAAATTATTTGACTGTGGTGAGATTTTTGCAAAATTGCATTACATGGTACATTATACATATCACTGCAGTTTCAAAGGGAAATGTCCACTGTGTGTCATTAAGAGCGAATCAAATGTTGTGCCAAATAGATAAGGTCTGTAAAGATTGACAGCAAGAATTTTAAATGGGTACTGCAGTCCAAATTCAAAATAGTGGAGAGTTATCTGCCCCTCCCCAGACTTGAAACTCATACGGATTGCCTGAATGTTGACATGCAAATTAGCCAACTCAGCATCCGTTTAAAAGGATTTCTGGGCTTTAAGCTGTCTCCATCTTCCAAAGGCATCTCCAATATTTATCCTTGTTTTACTATGCCTCTGGTCATGGTGGTTTTTAGATGGATGGCGAGGCTTTTTAGGTCGGGTGGAATCTGGCTTCCAGGGCTGCGGCACGCAGTGTTGTTTGTCTGGAAACTTGTTCAAATCTGCCAACCCGGCAGTGTCGAAATACTATTGGTGAGTGGGCAATGGGCAGGATCACACAGGGAAAAACATAAACAGAAATTCCGGCCCGGTATGGAAACTTCAAATTAGAATACACTGGCTGTACATTGTTATCGGAGAAGCCAGTAATTAAACTTAGCATGTTTCCTAATTTTCTAATGACATATTATGGTAATTTTATGATTTAGTACAGTAAAAATATTACATAAAGCACCTTTAAGTTTAAGGCTCTGCCAAGTTTAAAATCAACAAAACCTATACCAGGAAAAAACAGGAAACATGATCATATCATCCCAATTTAATAGCACTACATTCCTTTAGATTACTCAAGGTCAGTAACGTGGTCTAAATACTTTGGATTACTTCTTCAGCATTGTTTGATTTTTTTCACTTGTTTTGACTATAAAAACAACTGTCAGTACAGTAAGACAAAATACACATGTTAAAAATACATTCTCTGAAAAACCTAAATATCATACGCAGTGTTGTTTCTAAAGCAAGATCAATCAAACTGCTATTGTTTTAAGGATTTTTACAGGAAAACAATCCCAAAATTATTAACAAGAATATGATTTTTGCCCTAATATCAAAGGTCTTACTAGAAAAAAGAAATTATGATCTAACGTGAATTTTCTTGATAAAAAAATATGATTGTGTCTGGTAACGTGCATGTAAAATGGATAGAAATAGCATTTTAGCTTAGCGTAAAGCTGACAATTTACACAAGGTTTATTTCTATTTCATTTGCTCCAAACTTACTTCAAAGTTAAAAAGTTACTCTGTCTGCTCGTATGAATGTAACACATCATAAGAAAGTGTTTCAGTGCTGTTCAAATGCACTTTGGATTGCATCATTTATATGTATAAATGTTTTCCATCTTAAAGCACTAAATATTAAATTAAACAAATGACAATAAAATGCAAAGTAATATCTTCAGTAATCAAAATACTTTTTGAATGTAACTGTATTCTAATTACCAATTATAATTTGTAACAGTAGTGGAGTAGAGTTACATATATTTCATATATTAAATACGTAATCCTGTTACATGTATTCCGTTATTCCCCAACCCTGTATATATAAGTAAATATATTTAGAATAAGAGTGTTGGAATGTTAGTTAAAGGTCCTGTGAGCAATTTTTTCATGGAAAGGTATGCAAAAAAATAATCCTACTCCCTGAAAGATATCAATGAAATGACTGCCCTGAGATATCACACTGATCACTGTGACAGTTATAAATTCTGTAAAAAGTACAATAAAAAAGTGTCAAATTGTGATTATTTAGAAAAAAAATATCTCAACTCTGTGGATGAAACAGATCAATATTTAAGTCATTGGCTTTTTTTACCATAAATCTCCACTTTCACTTTCAGATGTGAAAGTGAAACAATACACTGCCCCACAGTGTGGAGGATGTCGAAAAATGGATATCGAGATACCGATTATCTGGAGTCATCAGAGAGGGAATTAGCTGCTAATCCACTAGCAACCAAGGGGGATCTGTAGCGTGTCTGGAAGAAGCTGGAGGACTTGGAGAATCGTAATCAACAAAATAACGTCCGAATTGTTGGAATTCCTGAGGACAAAGAAGGTCGGGGTATGGTGAAATTCCTGGACGGGCTCTTTCCAAATCTGCTCGACATAACAGGCCATAAGCTGGAAATGAAGCTAGCTCACGGGGTTCCGGCTTGGCGATCCACTGAGGGATACTCAATTCTGGCCAAATTTCTGAGATCATCTGATAAAGATCTCGTGTTACACGAGGCGAAGAGAAAAGGAAGGCTTTCTTTGAAGAACCACAGCATTTTCCTGTTCCCAAACTTTATGAATTTGACAAGAGAAACGTGATTAATTCAAGGAATGCAAGAAACTTTTACAAGGATGGCCGCAAAATATTTACATGTCCCCAGCAAGTGATGTCCTTCATAAAGTCAAAGCACTGAATAAGTTATTTTGTGGTACTTATGTTGCTGCCAATTCGACAGACTCACTGAACATCCACTTCATCGTCCGAGGAAGATGAGCACCTTTTTGTTTCTTTTTGTGCTGGTTCCACCTAGCGTTGGAGTTTGTTTTGTGTAGTATGGTGTTTTTGCAAAAATGTTAACAAACATTATATCAGTAAAAACTTGTTCATGTGATATAACAAATTATAATGAGAAAAGCACATGTATGGAACATACTCAGTCAGCATACAGAGCAAAAACATGCACTCATGATGTGCAGCAAAAAGCGCATAACAAAAAGGCTAATTGTGTTATTAAATTTTTTTTCTGCTAGAAATGAACACTTTCTAAAAATGTTAAGTATTTTTAAAAATTTGAAAAGTTGCTAGTTTTCCACTAATAGAAAGAGTTCAGATGCCTGGAAAATATTGGTGGCGAGCTGAAATGATGTAAGATGCAAGTCCATTGGCTGAAGATAATCAAATTGAATGATTTATGTGCTCAGAAAGGATAGCAGAAATGTATAAAGCTGAAAGCTTGGAACTGGGAAGGCAGAACGCACAGCTGGCCTTCTCAGGTTGATTGGTTGCTCGATAAACGTATACCTTTGACATCTGGAACCTCTGACTCGTGAGAGTTTTTCAATATAAAAAATATATTGTGTCAAAAATGTAATTATAAAGACCACATTCCAACATTAGAGCAACAATTAAACACCAAACTCCCCTCTCCCCCCCCCCCCCCGAACCAAACAAACAGAAAAAACAAAAATGTGTGCATTAACCCTGCTCACGACTGCACCAACATCCATCCCTCTAAACTAGGGCTGCAATGAACTATTATTTTTTATAATTGACTATTCTAATGATTATTAGAATGATTATTCGACTATTCGGGCGATTATTGCAATGATCTCTATAGATACACATCTTCATCTACTGATGAAGATATTAGAAACTTTGTGGAATCATTAGAACTCCCTAAACTGATGACTGAGCAAAAACCTTCTCTTGATTCTGAGATAAACTTGGAGGAGCTTGGCGAGGTAATGAAGGCCTTGCCTATAGGAAAGCCTCTGTGGCCAGATGGCTTTGCTGCTGAATTTTTTAGATCTTATGCTACAGAACTGGCTCCACTTTTGTCAGAAGTTTATACAGAATCATTAAAGAATGGAAAGCTTCCGCCAACCATGACACAAGCCTGGATCAGTTTGATTATTAAAAAGGACAAAGATCCAAGTGAGTGTAAGAGTTACCGTGCAATTTCCCTGACCCAGCTAGATGTAAAAATATTGTCTAAAATTTTGGCTAACCGATTAAGTAAAGTTAAGACATCCCTTATACATATAGATCAGGTCGGGTTTATTTGGCTGTATTTGGTCCCACAATACATAGTATACATTTTCAAAACTCATGCTATCAATGCAATATCAGTGTCTGTGGACTGAATTGTGGATAATTTTATCAATGATTTGGTAC
Organism: Xyrauchen texanus; assembly: GCF_025860055.1. Taxonomy (NCBI): domain Eukaryota; kingdom Metazoa; phylum Chordata; class Actinopteri; order Cypriniformes; family Catostomidae; genus Xyrauchen; species Xyrauchen texanus. Next base: position 39,953,606 of record NC_068300.1, on the reverse strand, counting down.
AAAATACATTCAATGACCATCATCAATTTTCAAAATTAATGAAATAATTTCTCACTCAAACTCAACCATTTGCAGCCAATTTTGCACACTATTGAATAGTGTTTTCAAAACAGTTAAACGTATGTTCAAAACAGATTGCAACCTAAAAAACATTTTAGGTTACAATCTGGTAATTACAAGGGTATTATGCTATAATTGTGGGTTATGAGGACATTTCTAGTGTCCCCATAATTTAAATTGGTTAAATAACATACTAATCTATGTTTTTTTTTTTTTTTTTTTACATTTTTTTGTGAGGATTAGAGGATAGAATCTATAGTTTGTACAGTATTAAAATCATTATGTCGATGGAGAGTCCTCATAATGATAGCTGCACCAACGTGTGTGTGTGTGTGTGTGTGTGTGTGTGTGTGTGTGTGTGTGTGTGTGTGTGTGTGTGTGTGTTTGTGTATGTACACATGAAAGAGATAGTAAGGATCAGAGAGAGATTTAGTTGTCAGTGGTATGTGAAACCTCAGATTCATTAGTTCTTCACTGCAGCTCTAGTGTGTGATACTGTTAAAGCTGCATGTGGAAGATTAGTTTGACCCTCCAACACACTGACAGCGAATCTTTAGCAAATAAACTCTATTAAACTGTTGCATTAGTGAAGCTAATGACTGTAAGAGATGGTCTCATGTTCAAACCTTTAATGGCCAATTTTATCTCAATAAAGAAATAATGATACAAACAGCTGCTAATTTTAATTCAATATTAATTATTATAAATATGTATTAAAATAAACATTTGTATTTTAACAATTTTCTATCTTTTATTATTTTAATACAATAGTATAATGTTAATATTACTGTTTCAAAACATGTGCAATTTATTATAAAATATAAAAACAAATTAATATAATTATGAATACATTTAAAATAAATAAAACACACTAAGAAATTAACAACATAAAATCCACTGTCTACCTCACAGTTTTGTATATTGTATGATATTGTCAGTTTCATAGTCTATCCAAACATACAATTGTTTTAAATGTTACGTACGGATACCTACGAATTAAAATGAGATCAGGCTGCAGAGTTGAGCTCATTCACCTGCAGTGGTATCCTGAGGGTGAGTAAGTGATAACAGATTTTTTTAATTTATTTTTTGTATGAACAATCCCTTTAAATACATACCTGTTAGTCATTTATAATCTGGGGAATGCTATTCAAGCTTTCATTCCAACTTCCAAGAGGCCAACTGAGTGACATTTAAGGATTGCTTTAGTAGCGCAGAGAATCAGTTTTCCTGCCCTCATGAGCACAGCATGATAAATTGCTCGGAAGGGACCTCTGAGCTCTTGTTAGCTATGGGTCAGACTGCTTCTAGAAGACTGAAGCAGTCTTACAGAACAATAATTCCTACACTTTGACAGAGAACTTACATTAAAGGACGGTTCACCCCAAAACAAAAATATATAAATTGTAATTTACTGATGTCATATTTTACAACCATATGACTTACATGATACACTGTCCTCTATTTGACCTGTGTAACCAGGCTTTATCAGGCACTGTACTTCATTTGTCAAACGGCACATTTGCCTTGAGACCTTTTTGAAAATGAATAAATGAAATTCATTCAGACCGAATGTCACATGATGATTCAGTGCAGAAACAAGGCAACCAGGACACCATCTAAACCCACATCAGCCTAGAGGAACGTTTCACTGCTCAGATGTTTCTCTTTCAGGGCTCCAGAGACTTCATTGAGATTTTAGTTGTTTTATTTAACCTGTTAACCTGCACCCCCACTCAGGGGCTCACAGCTGAAAATGACATACCTGAATTAAAATAAATATAGCTCCTGAGAACAGTGTACCACAGGCACAATTAAGGTCTCTTTGGAAAGAAGACACTTGGCACTCTACTAACAACAAATCAGAGTTGATAATGCTCAAACAAATAAAAAGTTATAAAAGTTGAAGTGCCTCATAAATAATGTGAACTTCAAAAAATGTTTTATTATTTCATGTACAAATATATAAAAATAGACCTGGAGGAATCCAATTACGTAAAGGATTGAAAGCCACAAGTCTCATCAGTTTATATTTCAAATTTGAGGAAGATATAATGAAAAATGGGGTTCCTGCAAGCTTTTTTCCAAGACTATGTCGGTTCCCTTTCTACCTCCCCTGCCTGAGGCACATCCCCAGAAATGACATCCCCAAACTAAAATAATTGTAGTTACTGAACAATTTGCTCTACATGCACAATTTAGACATATTTAAAAAGAAGACACTTTGGAGTTTTGTTACCCAAATGTAAAAGTTGAAAAAACTTACACAGACAAAAATGTATAGAATTTAAAGTGTCTTGAAGATAATTTGTACTGCAAGTAACATTTCATTATTTTATGGAAAAATCAATGAAAACAAACCTGGATGAATCCAGTTAGGCAATTGATTGAAAGCCACAAGTCTCATCAGTTTATATTTCACATTTGAGGAAGATATTATGAAAAATGAGATTTCTGCAATATTTTTCCAAGACTATGTCCAGGTACCAAGAAGCCTCCTTGGATACCTCAAAAAGCAACCTAATGATCAAATGTTATGAAGGGTACTGCAAGCTATTTTAGTCATATACACTATTCATACCGATAGTTGCCCATTCAACATTCAATGGCTGGTGATGGCCAGTGATACAGACAGCATTCATATGGATGGTCAGACATAGAACCAACAAACAATCACACTGATGGCCAGCCATCAGACAAGCCATTTGTTTTATATTTGGTCTTTTCAGACCACAATGCATTTACCATATAAATCAAATGGGAAAACAAACACACACACACACACACACACACACACACACACTCTCTCTCTCACACACACACACACGTATAATGTGTGCATGTTACATAGCAACTCACCGATGTAAAATTGGACCATCTTTTCCGTCCTCAAGTATATCACCGTCGTCGCTGTATTCACTCCTCAATTTCGTCATCAGCTGCTTGAGTGATCTCAAATAAAACATCTTCAGCAGAAAAAACTTCTTTTGATGATCCATTTGATGAGATAATCCGTCCAGTAAGTAAGACGCGAAAACAGATGTTGACTGGGGAACCGTCTTTTTACTATGGCTCGTTTGTTGTCAAATGACGGGGGTGTGGTCACAGCCTAATTCGTAGGTTAGAGTGGCTGATTCAAATAAATAAAAAACATCTTGTTCGCGAGGAATTTAAACTTCCGGATATCGTTGGAATCGTGCACTGCTTGGCTACATTTTCTATCAGTCATATCATTTCAATTCTTTCATTGGCTTTCGTTGTAAAGACAAAACAATAGGATCAGCATATCATGACGTCAAAAAACTGACCGCAGTGTTTGGATATTTCGACCTATATATTGCCTATCTTTGTATTTGTGTGTGTGTGTGCGGTCTTAATTTGTACATTACACTCTAAGCAACACACCCATATAACGTTCGGCTACCGGGAGTCTGTTATTATGCATAATTTTATTGCATAACCGACAAGTATGATACTTCACCCTGAAGAAACTTCGATGTAAACAAAGGAATAACCATCAATGTTACAACGTTATTGTTTCTTTGGACTAAAAATGCTCTATGGGATGTTATTCAGTGGACCCTCACCTTTCCATCCAATCTGGAACTTTTAGCAGTGGATGCGTGTGTGGCTCGTTATTACGACACTACTGGTAAGTGCTCCGTTTTTGATTACGTTTGTTTGATCTGTATTGCTTACATAAATGCAAGAAATACATTCGTTATAAGCTTTTCATCGAAAAACAGAGCTCTATCATCGATGCTTGAGGCTTACACCTTTAAAATGATATATAGTTTGCCAAGATTAATGATGTTCTTTCACGTTAAATCTATTCATAAACATTAAACTGGGGGGGGGGGGGGACTCTTCGGTGCGACTGCGCACTGGTGCAGGTTAACAGGTTAAGTATAAACTTTCCTTAGGATAAATAAAAATAGACACAAATGAGTCAACTGTTGACATACTATACTGTAAGATTATAAAGCCATATGGTTAATGTGTATAGAGGGCTGGGTGAAATGCATGAAATATGTTTAAAATATTTGTATAAAAACTATTGCAATATCCGATTCATTTGTGAATTTTTCTACGTTGTTAGGCTTAGATTGTAAGCTGGCTTTCCCCGTCTGCTGTGTGCTGGCTGCCCACTCCTCACAGGTATGTATAGCCCTTTGTTTATAACAAGAAGCAATTGACCGCGGTTGGCTACTTATGATTTGTTTTGTCCTCGGTGGCATTGATAGCACGTCACTTACATGGTCCTGACTGAGCCACTATACTGTAATATAGTGTGCGACTACGAAGCAGTTCGTGTGCAGGATCATCCCGTGGTATGTAGGATTATAGTTTGTGTATTAGTAATGTGTTTTCTCTCGTTTTAATGTAGTTTCTTTATGCTCTGCAGGTCTCCCCTGCATAACTGAGGGTCTCTTGGGCTATTTGTGGGAATTGAGCATTAACACTGAATCATGATTGCGTATAATTGCGACTGCGTCGCTGTTTTGCCTTGACCTTCATCACGATAGCAAACATTAAGCTACTGTGATTTTTGATTTACGTTGCTATTTGCGGATTGTGCATGGCTTTGCGGGTTGGCTGACCGTCTCCTCTGGCCGCCGCCAATTGAATTCCATCGGGTTAAACTTGTAATCAGCATCTTGTGTGTATCGTTTGAGTACCGTACGGTCTTATGTTTGATTATTTGTTTTCTCTTCTTGTTCATTCCGTGTCTCATCTCCGAGCACTGTAAACCCGAGTGAACGTGGTTTATTTCAAACTGTTAACTTGTTTTTTTGGTTATGTGAGTTTTACTTTCGTGTTAAATGGTTTAAATTCTTGAATTATTTGATTTATTTTGTGAAGTTGTTTCAAACTTATTTGTGGGTATTGTACCTTCTAAACGTTTTTTTTGTATCTTTGGTAGTTTATTTTCTTTGAGGTTGTTTTGTCTTTTTTTTATTGTATTTACTTTTTTTCTCATCTTTTGTCTCTGTTGCAGGAGCTGGGGGTTTTCTGGAGGGTGGAGGCAAAGCTGCCATTTGCGTGGTGTGTTCACCTCTAGTGCTGTGTGTTGTCCGGCAGTTAAACCTTCACGTGTGCGTTTGGGTATTTGTAGTGGTCTATCGTGGGGCGGGTTCGTTTTCCAATTTGGCAGCTGGCCCAGACCTCCAGATACCTCTCCTTTTGGCTAATTTGTTTTCCTTAAATTGAGTTTATTTTCTGTGTGTATGAGTAGATGTAGATTGCTGGTGTCCGTCATTATTTTATGGCCAATGTAGGAGTTTTTCACCTTGAAGTTTTAGCTATTTATTAGTCAGTATTGACAAACAAAATAAACTTTTCTATACGACTCCTGTCCTCTCACCCACTCATTCAAACCGAACCTGTGTGCCCTTAGGGCTATTATTTCCCCGGTTGTCCGGGGTGGCGTAGTCGATCATATATTGCCATTTCTGTTAAGAGTGAAGTAAAGCATTTCAATTCTCTTTTCACTACCACTGCATCGCCACATATACATCAAAGTACCCCCCCGCCCCCGATTCACACACTCATGAGCTGTCTGCATTTAGTCCCTGTCTGAGATCCATTTGTATGCACACACATGTCGCTCAGATATAAATACCTCTGAGCCTCTGTGTGTGTGTGGTTTGAACACAATGAAGGTGCAGAGGCCACAGTGAGCTAGTGGACAATATTGTGGCACAGCTATAGCATCTAACATTTCTTTAGCTGGGGCAAAAGACACTCTTTAAAAAAAAAAAAAATCAACATTTTCTTAAAGGGATAGTTTATACGAAAATTTGAATTCTGTCATAATTTACTTCAATCATTTAGTTCTAAACTTTTGTGACCTTTCTTAAGTGAAACACAAAAAGTACATTTTGAAGAATGTTCACAGCTTTTTGTAAGTAATTATTCACTGAAAAGCCTGCTTAAAAAAAAGAGCAGTTTGCACATAAATCTCCTTTTGTGTTGTACATAAGAAGTTTAATACTGTATTTTTATGTTCTTTAAGAAAATGTATGTTGTATTACGAAGGTCTAGATGTATTTAGTGTAAAACAACACAAAAATAAAGCAATGCAGATACAGATAAAACACTCACAGATAAAAAGAGGGAGAAGTTGGGAATGATTTGCATCCTCGCTGTGTAAAACTGACATCAAAGCAAAGTGACAGGTTGGATTGTACTGAGCAGCAGTTGCCCTGGGTGAAATCTGTCCGATCTCTCCCGGATTCATCCGTACGGCTGCCAGCAGCACACACATTCAGAGCTTGCTAAATATTATATTTATTTTCCATATTAATGCAAAGCCCAACACCAATGACCACTAAGCTTCTCCAGAGCTCAACGCTCATGGATCCCTTTAAACTGATGCTTTAATCAATGTAGAGGCCACTTCACACGTGACTAGTGCTGTCATATGTAGAAAACCACAGAACACTAAAAATCTTGATGTAAAATTTTCATAAAAAAATGTGAGAGGGGCATGGGTAGCTCAGCGAGTAAAGTCACTGACTACTATTTATGATTTTGTGGGGAGAAAGAGAACTGGCATTTTAGGACACCAATTTAACATGAATACATCCTTTCTCTTTTCACAGGAAAAACACATGAAAGGGAGCATAAATCTTGGCAAAAAGGAGAGCAGTGGCCTTGTGGTTAGCATGTGTGCTCTAACTAGGGCTGCCACACATCCCGTAAAATACTGGATCGTGGCGTATTTAATGATAAAATGATGGGTCCCGCATTGAATCAATACAGGACATGATTTGTCCCGTATTTAAGCAGGTAAAATGGCGTCACAGTGAAATTGTTCCAGATCGCTAATTTAAAATAAACATTTCCTTACGGTGAGCAAGAAAAGTCAAGAAAAGTTTTTCTGTGGAACACAAGAGACAACATAAGATGTAAGAATGTAATAAAGATCACCATTATCTATACAACAAAAGTGGAAAATATATTTTTTTCTGCCAAGAAACCCACCATGAAAGAAGTTCATATTACCTGTGTGCTGTATTCCAAGTCTTCTGAAGTTATTTGATAGCTTGGTGTGGTGAACAGACAACCATTATTTAGAGAATCTTCCCCTCTCCTGTACCTAACAAATCTCATTCGCACTTCCATGTTGCCAAACTTGACACAACATAAACCCAATGCTGTTCAGCACTGTTGATGTCAGACCGGGCACAACCTGTCTACACACAAGATGTTTGAATATACAGGATTGCTATTGAGACTTGAGAGCTGTCATGAAGGCAATGCATTTCAGCAAATTTTGGTCTGTTCCTTGCACAAAGCTATAGTATAGAGTAGCTTCAAAAGACATGGAATAGCACATGATTCATATGGACTATTTTTTATAATACTTTTATTGTGCTTTATGAAACTGTCAAAATGTTTACAAGAAACGTTTGTAACCTCCATTCACTGATGGAGGGAACAAGACATTGTGTAGAGTGAAGCAACACTAGGGGACTTTCTTGAAGGCATCAGTTACCTCTGAACTTGAGAAAAGGCCAATGAGAATTTGGCCTGGTATAAAGGGAGGGAATCATGCCTCTGTTCATTCAGGTTTTGCACTGAGGATCCGATAATAAGGTTCAGCCATTGCATTGGCTCGGTTCAGCGTTGTGGCCAGGGGGACACATTCTTTCAGGGGGAAAAGACCTTGCGGAGACCACTACCTGCCCAGGCAGGGGGGAGGTATAGAGTGGCGAAATAAGTCACATGGGTTTTCAGGCCACATGTTAAAATGGTGCAGTGGTAGATTCTACCTACTGAGATGGAGAAGTTGCTACAAACTCAGCGACCGCGGGGCAGCGGGAACTGCCCAAGGGAGACGCAGGTCCACCCATAGGGGGACGGTACTCCTGAAAATACACACAGGGGGAGTCATTTTAGTACACGTAGTGGGTCTGGTCGGGGAATTCCTCCACTGAATTTGCAGACCAGGGGGCTAGGGAGGAAGAACATCCAGGGAGCGCAAATCTAGTGGACTCTCCTGGGTGAAAACAGTGCACGTGATCACCTCAGTGGAGGGGAAGGGCGCTAAGTGCAAGCGGAACACCAGGTCAGACGTTTCGCATTCCCGATTTCTATTTGCTCGGACCTGAGAGAACATGGGATGAGACCGACTCAACCCTGAGATTGTAAAATCTCGTAAAGGTATTGGGTGTTGCCCAGCCCTCTGCTCTGCAGATGTCTGCTAGTGAGGTGCCGTTGACCAGTGCCCACGAGGATGCCACACTTCTCGTCGAGTGTCCTCGAACCCCCAAGGGGGCGGGCACGGCCTGTGTGTGATAGGCCAAAGCGATGGTGTCAACAACCCAGTGAGAAAGCCTCTGTTTGGAGACAGTGTTCCCTTTCTGCTGTCCACCAAAGCATGGAGACCTAACCATAGACCTAACCATAGACCTAACCATCGCTGGAGTAAAAGCGATTTGCCACAAATGTTTGCCAGAAGTTTGCAGCTCTTCACATGTTTCGGTGAAAATTTGGCAACCAAGGACAGTTTACTGCTTCTGGTAAACAATTCTGTGGCAAACCTGTGGCAACAATGAAGAATTTGCAAAGATCATTCGCATGTAAAAAATAATCAGTGGCGAATTTGTGGCAAGTTTGTGGCAAATTTGCCAAATCTTTAGATTTTTGTAAGGGCACACACTTCAGCTGTACATACTAAATTCATTTAAACAGACATATGAAAATAATAAATGTGTAAATATTATCATATTTAAAAGAAGATTGAAGATTATGAATGCAAAGCCCTTTAGATAAAACTCATACTGACAGTTATCTGTTGAACGGTTTATAAAGGTAATGCCAGAGTAAACACTTGTGAATTATGCAAATCTGAGGTCTGTGTATAATAAAACAAAAGCATAACAACACTGTCCTCAGTGTGCCTGGAGAGAAGAATTAGTGTGTGTGTGTGTGTGTGTGTGTGTGTGTGTGTGTGTGTGTGTGTGTGTGTGTGTGTGTGTGTGTGTGTGTGTTTTCATCTCAGTTTCCACAATTGTCCTTTTAAAGTCACTCATCACACTACTTAACATGTAACATGCTTGCGTTTATCATACACAGCCATGTATAGACACTGTATGTGCTCACAAGAAATGTTGAGGGTCTTGAGGGTATTTATAGCAGGCATACTTTATATTCACCTGTCATTAGTATGAGAGAACCGTCACAACATGTGACTCTTAATTTAAGTCAAGTGACCTCACTTACAAACATACACAAGCCCAGTGGGTTTCTTTAAGTGAAAAGCACAGTGTAATAGACAACCTCATGTTTGTTACGTAAATCAGCTGATCCATTTTTATAGCTGTACATTCTGTCTTCACAATGAACACTGATACATGTCTTTACATCATGAATTAATAGTAAACTAATTCCCCATTCATAATGCTCCACACAAATATTAAATTAAACACTAATAAAAGACAAGTAATATTTATAGGGTCTGAAAAAGACTCTCCTAACCAAGTGTGATATGACAAGTTTCCAATTACAAGTACTTTTTTCTGCCCACATGAATAAGACAAAAACAGCCAACGAAAATCTGTTTGGTGTTTAAAAGAGTGCAACTTTGTCGCTGCAGGTCGCCAGTGGCTGGCGGTAAAGTTGCTAGTGGGTGTTCCCACTACTCGTTGCCTAGTAACGTTTATAAATGACATTCACGGATGTCATTCCATTGCTGTTGACAGCGAATCGCTTCTCTTGCAGCTAAAAACAAACATTTTGGAGGGAAAAGACTAAATATAAATGAAATCAGTACATAAAATGCTTTATATCAAAGATGAATGAGAAACAAGGCGTGCTCTTTGCCATAGCGGCTGTTTATCTGCAGCGAAAACGCAAACGCCAGTCTGTCTGGGTCCACAAAAACATTCAATCTCGGAGTCAGCATGGCGAGTACCACCGGCTGGTGCAAGCGCTGCGGCTGGATATACCATATCCATATCATAGAGCACTGAATAATTGCTAACAGCAAGAATTAGCCTTTCATCCATCTTTCCATTACAGCAGGAGCTGAGAGAGAGAGAAAGGATCACGTGAGCTCTCCCGTCTTCTCTCCTATTGGCTGTCGCTTCCGTAAGTCGCTCTTCATTTGAATAAAGTTGAACTTGTCTGAACTTTGTCGTGTCGCTGGACACACCCACATCTAGTCGCCAATGGTCGCGACAGCTTGTGTCACCGGAAGTCGCTGTGCTCTCATTGAAAATGAATGGGATGGTGTCGCTGGCAGTGTGTACGCAGCTTTACACCAACTGAAGAGATTATAAAACCAGGGTTTAGCCCAGAACCCTAACCACTGCGCCAGACAATCAAAAAGTCAAAAACATCAAAGAGACATTCTAGGTTGAGAGAATACAACTATGTCCTAGAAAATAGTAAAGTTTCGTTTTTTAATTGAAGCAGGAATTATTTTGTGTCCTTTCGCCATAAACCGCCATTGTATGACATCACTGAGCACTAAATTTTTCACAATTTCTCACTAATGGAGAAAATGAATGGGAATTTTACTTCCAGAACCAGACTGTTGCACTCAGTACAGTAATGAGGAGCAGTATTTTGGACCAATGACAGTTCACAATGGGTGGGGCCACCCAGAGATGGAAACCAAGTGATTAATATAAAGGGAAAAATGCCAATTACATGAAAGATTTATCCTTTATCGCTTGCTGTGTTATTGTGGATTGGACATTGTTTAAGTTAGTCATATTAAATGTTTAACAGTAGCACAAGAAATCACTGTAGATTGTGCACAAAAACAGACAAGAACATTAAAACGTTCATTTAATAATTTTAATAATTGCTACTATAATGGCTATAGCTAATAACTAATGACTACTAATAATTAATGACATCTCAGTCAGGTATTCTAAAGAATAAGATAAAAAATAAAATACATAAAAAAGTGGTGTACATACACTCAATATTTTTATAATTAAAGCTGCCTGTTTGCATATTATAATATATATATATATATATATATATATATATATATATATATATATATATATATATATATATATATATATATATATATATATATATATATATATATAACATAAACAAATATATAAAAATTTACAGAGAACTATACACAAACACATGTGACTGCACATGGAATAGTCTAGTTATCAGAGTGTAAAATGCCGTTCCTACCTTACAGACAGATGTTAGTGATCCGTTAAGTCCAATACAAGTTCATGGAAGACACTGATATGTAAGGGCCATCAGTCTTGTATGAAGAGGTTCATATTAAAGGGAGCAATAACAGGAGAGCATGAGGAGAGAGGATGAGGTCGAGGAGTCATTGTGCAGGATTTGACGCACGCTGTGCCTACTTCCACAGTGTGAAGGATACTATCGCGCAAGAGATCACAGACACTGTGGTCTTGCCCGCTCACTCTCTCTCTCTTTGTGCTGTATCCCCCCTCTCATTCTCTCTCTCCCTCTCTCTTCCTCTGCTTGTAAGTAATCCTGCTTTGTGTGTGACTGACTGTGATTGTAGATACATTCATTGTCTCGCTCTGATTCTGTCTTTCTGTATGGGATTCATACAGTAGGAAAGAAATTGAGAGCAAAATATTTATACTTCAATTCTCAGAATTTGGTCTCAGAAAAAGACCCCAGTAATCTCACATCAAGAGTTTAAGAAGAGATTTAAAAAATTTCTCAAACTGTGCTCAGATTTGTCGAGATACCAAAGTGTGCAACAAAAGCTTGAGATTTCAATATGAACTCATAACATTTTTCTAAAACCATGTTATTTGATTAATTTAATAGCTATATACTCTACTGTATGTCAACAGCTGTCTCATAAGTGTATACTGTTATTTCTCCTAAAGAATTGTAGGAGAAACATCTAAATGTATATTATTGAAATAAAATGTATATTTGACTGAAAGATAGCTGAAAGTAATGTGTAGTGTTGTTCAAAAGACAAGTTTCAAATGTAAATTTTTCTACTTTATTAATTTTTAAACATACTAATATTAACATAACAATTTTATCTACAATCTTAAATATTTGAATCCCAGATTTTCAGCAAGGACACCTTTGTAGAAAATCCTCTCCAGGATGTCTAGATTCCCATATTGCTTATGCTCCTTTTTGACGAGGGTAGCACCTTTAATTGGTTTAATTGACTTGATTAATTCCGGATGACCTTTTAAGTTAATTTCCTCATTGATATATTGAAATCCTTTCTATTTTGGTTGTACGCAAACTGTTTTTACATGGCTGCGTTCTTCCATTAACTTTCTCCCAATATGGATTTAAAAAAATCGTAATAAAAGAGTTCTAAGCCAGAAACTAAACTAACCAGCTCTGAGGTGAATCATAATATAACAAACTTTGATTTGAAGCAAAAATGCATTAAAAAACAAAACAAAAAAACAAACAAAGGTAGAAGACTGTGTAATTAACATCTTTAATGGGGGAATACACTGCAATCCCATGTGCCTAAGCATCATTATTATTGCTTCTAGAACCAGACTGTTGTGCTCTACAAAAACATATTTTACTCTGCTAAAAGCAAGAAAGCAAAGAGCTGAGAATGTTGGGCAGACTTTAATCTCTCTTACGTGTCATCACTCCTCAGTTCAAACCTCCCTTGCAGCACCACCTGGAGTGAGTAGATGGAGAAATCTTCCTTCTTCATTACCCATGCTGCCCACATCAGCAAAAATCTCACTAGATCCTACTTAACAAGGACTTGCATATTCAGAATATTGCATATTGCATATTCAGAATATATCAAGCCCCTGACCAAAGACCATGCCCATTTTTATTGACCTTCTGGATCTGTTTGCTATCAACCTCCCAAGGCAGTACCAGCTACTGTATGTCCATGTAAGCGCAGACCCTTAACACACATCTCACCACCCACCCCACTGAGAGCAAGAACCACATTATGGGACCATGATGAGGTTGCCCAATTTGACTCTACCCTCCCTAGCAACCGGGCTAATTTGGTTGCTTAGGAGACCTGGCTGACCAGTACTACTGAGATATATTTATTTATTTATATAAATGTTCTCCCCTTTTCTCCCCAATTTGGAATGCCAAATTCCCAATGCACTCTAGGTCCTCGTGGTGGTGTAGTGATCGCCTCGGTCCGGGTGGCAGAGGAGGAATCTCAGTTGCGGCTCAGAGAGTCAATCTGCTCATTTTATCACATGGCTTGTTGAGCGTGTTACCGCAGAGACATGTGGAGGCTTCACACTATTCTCTGCGGCATCCACACACAACTAACCACGCACCCCACTGAGAGCAAGAACCACATTATGGGACCATGATGAGGTTGCCCAATGTGATTTTACCCTCCCTAGCAACCAGGCCAATTTGGCTGCTTAGGAGTCTCCAGGGGTGGTAGTCAGTGTCTTTACTCGCTGAGCTACCCAGGCCCCCACCTACTGCGATTTTAAAGGGCTATTATTTTAATTTGTAAAGAAGTCGGAATATGATGCAGGAGTCACTAAAAAGATTACTTTTATGATAATTTTGTGTCCTTTTTTTATGCTTAAAATTTAGTCACTTTCCACTGTCAATGTATTGACAAATGGTACAGGAATGATTCTAGACAATTCCTGAGTTGTGCAGAAGTCATATGTGTTTGAAATGACATGAGGGTTAGACAATTATGAAAGAAGTGTATTTTTGGGGTGAATTATTGATAAACAATATTGTAAATACAAGGACCGAATGTGTTTATGCATTCTGTGTGAACAGCACCTGAAACCAATCGACAAACTCAATTGCAAAATGAATTGCCGTGGACTGTAGCACAATTAAAGGCTTATGTTCAATCATATGGAAATAGAAAAAAAATATATATTGACTTCTAAATGTCTATTCAGGGGTTTACTTGACTGCCAGTATATACCAAAATACCAAATGAGCTTTATCAAGACTGAGATTGAGTAGAATGTTTGTCAAAAATAACAGCAGCAAAATAGCGCCCTCAACTGTCAACTGGTATGAGCAACATGGCATAAAAATGGAATTAAGCCTCAATCATTTGCTGCAATGACAATACTATGAGAATGTGAAATGATTGACAGGCAGAAAGTGTCAGGGACCGCAGCCCACTGAAAAATGTTGTTTGCTGTTTACAGAGACTAGAGCTGTCACAGAGACAGGTGAGATATCTCACAACACTTATTTCAATTATATCTTTCAGGGAGTAGCAAAGTTTTTTGCAGATCTTTAATACGAACACCTAAACATGTGAAGTGTGATTGGTGGTTTAACACTGCTGATTAAGCTAGAATATACAGCAGATTTACTGTTGATAGTTAAAATATTGTCTTGCAAGGCTAAAGGCTGATTTATACTTCTGCGTTGAACCTATGCTACAACCTCTACGTGGTGGTTTGCATTTATCTTTCTGCATGTATTGAAAGAAATTCTGTTTATTGAGAAAAATGCCTTGATTTCTGAAATAAAAATAAATTTCATAAATGAACAAAAGCAATGTAATCAATGGATTCAAAAGTGTTTATTAAATTGTTGTAGAATTAAATCAAAGTATGTGAACATGTGAGATTTAGGTACATATAATTCATTATACACGTTGCCTGCCATGCAGAGACTAAATAAATCCACCATATACTGTATGCTTGCTCCTGAGTCACTTAAATAATAATGAATATAATAAGTATGGATTATTATTATTCAATTAATAACACATATTTTGGCACTCAAAAATTATCCAGTTAATAACAGCACAATACAATTTTTGTGGTCTGCGTAGACCTGATTTAGTTACATTGTTGGAAAGGTGTGAATCAGGTTACGGCGTAGGTTTGATGGAGAAGTATAAATTGATCTTCAACACTCTTAGTCTATAGAGAGTGACAGGGCAGACTGTGTTGTCAAGCAGAGACAGAAGAAAAACAACCATTTATGGGAGCTGCCAGTGTTGTGCCTTAAAAAGGGAAAAACGGGAGAAGGTTGAAGAGACACACACGCAGCTCTCGCCTTCACTCGACTGTATCGAATGACTTTTTAAACAACGTATACAAAAACATACATTTCAATATTCATGCACTCAAATTCAGGACCACAGTCACCATTAGTATCTCCTTAATGCATTCTAAATTCTTTTTTTTACTAAATTACCATATGAAATGTAAATTGTTTTAACCAACGTTATAACTTAACATTTTAATACTCCTTTTTAACTGAGTTCTCACATAACACATTAATGAAATGTATTTTTAACATATCCACTTATTCCTTGGTTCTACCATGACATGAACTAGGCCCTTATAGTGATGAATATGCACGTAAACCTTACAGCACAAATATGTGGACGTAACAGTATATATGTGGATCTTAAACAACAACGACAAAGTTGAAGAGACACACACACACATGCAGCTCTCGCCTTCACTCGTCTGTATAGTTTTAAACAGCGACCAACTTACTATAAACTTTATTATAACCATTAGCTATTATAAATGAAATGAAATTACATGTCCCAAAAATGGAATACTGTATTACTGGAATAAACTTGAGCAAAAGATGAGAAGAATCTCAAAAAAATTTTATTTGCTTTTCAAATAGATTACTTGGTATAAAAATGAGTTAGGAACTATTCTTTCACATACCACTTGTCACACCAGTATTTGAGAATAATTCTTCGTACTGTGAGAAGAATAGAGCAGAAGTGCTGGTACTATGGTCCTATGCACTTCGATAACTGTCTGGTTTGGTTTGGTTACCAAATTCTGATGCTACATATTGTAAAGCAGTGATGGGCAGAATCTTCTCTACAAATAGCTCAGTAGTGAGGTGGAAGCTTTGTTTGTATTTGAATCAAGTAGCTTTACAGTAGCGAAGCTATATTGTTTATTAGGTAGCACGTAGCTTTGACAAAAGCTACACCACTACATCATACATCACACCGGTGTATACTATCTTGAAAAAATTTAGCAAATGAATCGGTCATCTGAGTCTGTTCTTTACAATGAATTGGTCACACGTGATAGCAAAGCAGTCTGAATCGGTTCGAGATTCAATCTGAATGACTCCTAAAGGTCACGCGCGTGTGGCTGAATCATTTGTGCGTGCTCTCACTTGCCATAATGCTCACGGAATATTTTAAAATAAGGAAAATAAAGATAACACTGGTTGTAGTGGATCTATATCAAATTAAACCAAACCTGTAAATGCATCCTATTGATCCATTGCTCGTGATGAAGAAGGTCTTTATGAAGTAAAACATGTGTACAGGTTGAATGGCACGGCAGGTAAAGACACCTGCCATGCCATTGTTATTACAGTGGTTTATGAATAAAGTAGTGATGTACCATAGTAGTACCTGTGTACATTCAATTGTATATGTATGTGGTAATCATATATCAAAAAAACATAGTTGTACCATGTGTGGCGGTGCAGTGGTTGGGCAAAAATTACACTAATGTACAAAATGAAGCAAGATAAAGAGCAGACTACGCCACCCCGTTTCTATGAACGGGGAAATTTCATAAGACACACAGGATCGCTACCACAGAGAACAAGAAACGTGGATATTAATACAAAACAATTTTTATTTTCACAACAATAATAATTTAAAATGTATAAGAACTGTTAACAAGAGTTTACACTGCTTCAGTGGGCACCAGACCAAAAATGGAAATAAAGAGGAAAACTTTCACGCTGAGACTTACCAGTAGGGTAGCTAGCTGCGCAGTGAGTATCCTAAGACCACACCACTCACCCAATTATCCTCCACACCAACACAACCACACTCACACATGCTAAGTGAGGGAAACGCAAGTGCCAACACCAAAACACTATGTGAAGGAAACACCACCACAAAAAGGACAAGGACAGCTAGCTTCCCTAAACCGGGGGCCTCCAGTTCCTGAAACAAACAAAAAAACAATGTATTTCGCAATTAATCAACAGACACTCAGTTATCCACAATTTATAGTAAAACAGGTTCAAACCCTAAAGAAGGTCAATAACTGGCGAATTACTGGCCACAGAATTTCGACAGACTGGTGTAACCCAAAAAGGTTTACATCAAATTGCCAGTAAGACCTGAAAAACAAACAATGGAGCAGCCAACTGCTATAAGGACAAAATAATAAAAAAAATAACAAACAAAATAAGTCAAACAATACAAAATGGAAATGACAATTAATTATACTTCAAATTAATTAAATCACAAAACAAAAAGTAATTAGAAAATGAAACAAGGAAAAGCACAGACCAAAGAAAGCAACCAAATTAACAAACAAACAAACTGTTGGTGGCGATATCACAAAAGGTGGGGCTAAGGCACAACATTGGTAAGTCTCACGCTGAGTGACGGCCCTGAGACTAGCCACCCTTCACCAAGACCACCAGCATTAGTGTAAAGCTATCTACAAAACAAACAAAAGAAAACAAATAAAAAGGGACGTATCTCAAAAAAACTAATAGTCACACCGTAGTATGAATGGCAGCAGAACAAACAGTGCAGTCTAACAATGTTGTCTAGGGAGCATTTGCCCCACAGTCCACAGTGACGAACTTCTCCCGAGCAGATTAACGCACTAAAAATAAACAAAATGAATGAATGAAAAATACTCAACCTCATCATGCTCAAATGGTTAAATATACATACCCGGTAGTAGAGCGCTAGACCCACAGATTATTCGGTTACTCACAGCTTCGTTCATAATAAGCAAACCTCCAATGTACAGGTGTTCCATCTGAACGTGCACATGAACTGCAGTACGATAGAAGCATAGGTTACCGGGGGTCACACCAGAACAAACATTAGTCCGTTGAAATAGACATACCTGAGGTGAAAGATAGTCTGCACCCCAAAAGCAGTCACACCAATCCTGGCCAGAACCTGGCTACAACAAATACACCACCACTTTAATAGTGTGTGTGCACTAGCAGCGACATTAGCCAAACAGCTAGGTACATACCTCCCACAGAGCTCCGTGCGCACACGCAAAAAGTGAATCTGACGATGATGCATACCCAGGTGGCCTGAACTCCGCCTTAAATAGGTCAGGGACAGCAGCCCATAGGCTGTCACACCCATCAGTCATGTAACAACCACAAATAATAGGGTGGGTTCTAACCCGCCTTGCCACACATGGTATTCTTTGAAGTGCTTTGAATCACCATAAATACAGAATGGTACATAAATATGGTAATTTTATCTCAAAGCACCATGGCATTACCATCTGATACCATAAAAAATCACATTGTTATTGCCCAGATGTGCTCACACACACATACACACAAAGATCAAAGATCCCCCATTTAGCCTTAACAGACTGTAGGGGCAAGTACTGTTAGCGAGCACCTATGAAGGCCGGAACGGTACATGGGGGGGTGGGTGGCCAGCACCACGCCCGACCGCCTTTGTCTCCCCAGATAATCGCCACTGGTGTTGGCCATGAGTGGGAATCGAACTCGGGTTGCCAGGTTCATAGCGCAGCGCGCTAACACACACACACACACACACACACACACACACAAGTTACGGGTTTTGTAAAGGTCGGTGTCCGTAATTCACTTCCTGTGAAAGGAATCACCTTTATTTTGGCGAATGACTTCATACCAATTCCTGATGTAACAGACGCTCCACTTGCATGCTTATTTTCAGGTGATGTGTCTAATAAGTATCCTGAAGTTTTTCCCGCAAGCATGCGCAGTTACGCGTGCCTAGGCAGCGAAAATGACGGTGTTACTTTGGCTGACACTTGTGTGGGGGAAAGTTTTGTGAATGATGTGCTGATTTCTGAAACTAAGGTACAGTTGAAGTCTATACAAAATTCTAGCCTGAAAAACTCAGAAAGGGTGTCGGAGAGTATTAATTCTTTAAACTTGCCTATTACCGTTCTCAGATTATTGCTGCACAAAAGATCCATCACTGCGAACATGTTTTTTTGCGGTTGTCAGTCCGGAAGCTGCCAAGGACAGACATGCAGCATATTTTTTAGACAATGAATTACTGATGTGAAAATGGTGTTCTGGAGTAGATGATGACTTGGACTGGAATGTGGTATATCAGGTGGTCGTTCCAGATAGGTATCATTCACATTTATTATGTTTAGCACATGAACATGTATTATCTGGACATCTGGGAGTGACTAAAACCTATAATCGTGTCCTCCAACATTTTTTCTGGCCAGGTTTGAAGCGTGCTGTGACCCAGTTTTGTCGCACTTGTCACACCTGTCAGTTAACAGGTAAGTCAAATCAATTGATTCCTCCCGCTCCGCTTTTCCCGATTCCAGTTACGGGTGAAGCATTTGAAGAAGTGTTCTCTACCTTTGGTCTGCCGAGAGTTATTCAGACAGACCAGGGAACAAATTTTCTGTCACGGGTTTTTGATCAAACATTCAAATCTCTGTCCATAGAACACCGAGTCTCTAGTGCATACCACCCTGAAAGCCAAGGTGCAATTGAAAGGTTTCATCAAACCTTGAAGTCAATGCTCCAAAAATACTGCCTAGAAACAGGCAAAAATTGGGATGAAGGTGTTCCTTTAGTGTTATTTGCCATACGTGAAGCAGTACAGGAGTCATTAAAGACAGGATGCTGGATATTGACTCGGGGTCTAAAAGAAATGTTTTGGACTTCGTTAGTCAATTTAGAGAGAGGCTTCATGGTGCCTGTGAGCTCGCTCAAAAATCGTTGAGGTATGTACAGGGCGAGATGAAAAAACGGTATAATGTAAAAGCGGTCGCATGGTCTTTTCAATCTGGTGACAAAGTGTTGGTGTTACTACCAATTCCAGGCTCTGCATTATTAGCCCGATTTGCTGGTCCTTATGACGTGATTAAGAGACTCGGTGAGACTGATTATGTCATCCGCACCCCAGAGAGAAAGAGCAAGACGCACATGTGTTACATTAATATGCTTAAAGCATATCATGTTCGGAAAAATTCACGTGATGAACCTGATAAAGAAAACGGTGAGGTTACACCTATCATGGTAACTTGTGAAGTTGCTCATGTTGCAGATACTGAGGTTGATGCAGATGAAGATGGTTTAGTGCTGAGGAATACTCCACAGCAGTGTGCTAAATTAGAGAACACCGTTATGCTAAATAACTTGCCTTTTCATCTTTCTCATTTGTCAGATGGTCAAATACAAGATGTGATGCATATTATTACGGCTTCCCAGCCTTGTTTTCGGATGTCCCGACTCAAACCAATGTGTTGCGGCATGATATTGATGTTGATGGTGCGAAACCTATAAAACAACATGCATACAGAGTCAATGCTCACAAAAGGTCTGTCATGAAGGAAGAGACTGATTATCTGCTAACGAATGGATTAGCTCAACAAAGCTGTAGTCCATGGAGTTCTCCATGTCTTCTGGTACACAAGCCCGATGGTTCATTCTATTTTTGTACTGATTATCGGAAGGTAAATGCTGTGACTATACCTGATTGTTATCCTCTTCCCAGAATGGAAGATTGCATTGACAACATAGGATGTGCTAAATTTGTCAGTACACTCAAAAAAATGATTTTTCGGTTTTGTTCACTTTACCTGAACAATTCATGTTGAATTAATGCCATTTTGGCTATTTTTCATTTCAACATGATTGTGTCATGTTAAACTGACTTAAAACTGTCACTCGTTGGTTTAACATAAAGTTTTCATTTTAAAAGTACGTTTCAATCACTTAGCTCAGTCAAACTGTTGACTGAATTAAAAAAATATATATAATAACTTACATAATATTTATAATTTATTTGAAATATTTTTGTTTATTAATTTATAGCTTGATTATAATTATAGAAGTGCAATTAAATGGTTATTGGTGTTTTTAGGTTTGTTATTTGTCTTAAATTATGTTAAATCAGACTGATACAAATAATGTTTAGTAAAAGTCAATCACACATATAAAATGTGTGTTTTTATAAAGTCAGCCGGACTGAATGTCAAAACAGCCTGAAAACAAACCACATTCTCAACCTAAAGGAAGGGGAAATTTGTTGTGACGCAATTCTGGCGGCAACATTCATAAAATACGTTAATGCTGCGCATGTCTCAAATAAATCGCCACGCCATTAACTGAAATATAAGCTTAAAACAAACAGGTACGTGTCCATCCATTTCCATCACTGTTATTAGAAACAATATTATCAAACTGTTTTATGATGTCGGTTGATACTAATGTGTTATTACTTATTATGACAGAATGCACGATTGTAAGCCTAAATGAGATGGCCGCGCCATAAACTGTATTAAACAGCACACGAACAGGTAACTGTTAACTTAACTCATCTATCCATTTGCATCAGTGTTGTTAGAAAAAATATTAGCCAACAGTTTTATTATATTGGTTGAACGTTATGTATTTATGGCCTGATTGAACTATTTTAAGCCTAGATGACCGCGCCATCAACTGAATTAAACGGCAAACAAACAAGTAACTTTTTCGTCCATTTGCATCAGTCTGATTAGAAACAATTTTAACAACGGTTTTATTATGTCGACTGATACGGATGAATTTATGACAGAATCCACGATTTTATGCCTGAAAGAGATCACCGCGACATCAAACGAAAAGGTATGTGTCTAAGTTTGCACATGTTTGTTAGTTTAATCATCTATCTTTGCACTCTGTTCATTTTCATTGCATCGATCAAAGATATTATAACAATGTTGTGTTGTGTTGTGTGGTTGATGGTTCAGTGCGTTTTTAAAGCATTAATGACAATTATTATTGGTTACTGAATATTGTTAATAATAATATCAATAATGGGTATTTGCGCCTTTGGTTGCTAGAATGGTATGTATGGCTAATAATTTTTAGTTATTCATATTTGTTATTTGTGTCTTTCAGAACCACACACATTTCAAAGTTGTATAAACTAATAGAAATACTGACTGTAACCAGTACAGTACAGTGTTTTTTTGTTTTTTGAATGGTCTCATTTTACAACTCCCATAGAGAAAAACATGAATTTGACCATTTTTGATCTCTAGGTCTAATCTCTAGGTCTGGTGGGGGCACTTTTAGTTTTCATTAAATCCAATTGGTCTAGTAGCATCTTGCTCAAAAATGATTTTGAACACAATGTAACTACAGAAGAGTGAAAAATTATTGAAACTATTTGGTAATTTAAGTGCAAGATGCTACTGGACGAATATGATTCAGTGATCTGTGCTAAGCTAAACTAAAAGTGCCTCCGCCCTTTTAAAAAAAAAGGGCGGAGGCCTTTAAAAAAAAAACAAAAAAAAAAACCCAAACTCATCTGCTTTTCTCTAGAGGGGTTGTAAAATGAGTCTATTTCCAAAAACAGGTAATGTATTGCAATATAATTAATACTGCAATAATATTGTATCATAACACATGTATTGTGATTATTATAATATGGCAACGCTGATGATGCACACGCCTTGTTGACACTAATGTATTTGACAGAATGCCAGCTTTAATGCCTGAAAGAGATCGCCGTGTTATCAGCTGAATTAAACGGCAAACAAACAGGTATGTGTCCCATCTATTTGCATTGGTGTTATTAAAAACAATATTAGCCAACTGCTTTATTATGTAGGTTTATACTAATGTATTTATGACAGAATGCACAATTATTTTATGCCTGAAAGAGATCACCACGCAAACAACTCAAATCAAACCTCAAACAAACAGGTAACTTGTATGTCCATCCATTTGCATCATTGTGATTTCATGTCTGTCGATACTACTGCTTTTATGATAGAATAGCCATTAGGGCTGGGAGATAAAATGCATATTAGCGATAATATTGCAGTAATTGTAAGGAAAATGTAGAATTTTGGAATATCACAAATTTAGTATATTTTAGATTCAAGCATGCTTAACTGAAACATTGTTCCAAGCGTCCAGTATTGCCCCTTTTTATATTCATTTATATGTTTTATATATTTTGTTATATATTATATATATATAATATTTTATACGTTTGCATTTTACTCCATAATAGCTGTTCTAAAGTAGTTCTTGTTTTTTTTTTGTTTTTTTTTATGGGGATACAAGAAAAACCAAATTTTGTATTTAAAAGAAAATGCAAACATATTGAGAAATATATTGAATGTAGTTAAGAAATTTGACAATATCAAGATATCAAATAATTGTGTATATGGCCCGGCTGTAATAGCTTATTTTTGTAGATAGAAATGATTATTGTTGGTAAGGTTTCAAACCATGAACTACAACAATCAACTAATTTTTTTTTTTTAACTCTTTTTTTCTAGATTGTCTGACAAATTTTCTTTGGCTTAACACTGAAAGACCCATTTAGATATGTGGAAGTGTAAGACCTGTGAGTTTTCAGCATCTTCTAGATCAAACTTGTTGAAACATTACAAGTTAAAGCATAAACACTTTGGCCGAAGCCACTCGTTCCCATGCATGCATTCAAGTTGTCCTTGTTTTTTTAAGACATGGAATGCTTTATTGGTCCATCTTAGTAGAGTCCATGCAAATCATCAAGATCCTGCACAATCTGAACTGACTACCTTCAGCTGTCCTTTGTGTTCAAACTGTGGACTTTGTTGTGAAAAGGATTATTTTGCTCACATCGGTACACATTTGAAGAAAAATGAAGTGATTACTTGCATGTTTTCTGGTTGTGATTTTCAGACAAATGTTTACGGTACCTTTAGGTCCCACAAAAACAGAAAACACACTCCCTATTCATTGAGTGACTTTAAGTATGGTGTAGTGTCTACGTCTACAACACGTGTCTGACAGCGGCATTCACGAAAGTGTACAGGTTAATGAAGTTGCTTCTGATAATGTACGTTTTGAAAGCAGTGCAGAAGTTCAGGACCTACCTGGTGTTATTGTTGAAAATTTTGCAGCAATGTTATTGAAATTGGAACATTTCTTTCATGTTCCAGGCATAGCAGTTAATGAGTTTTTAGAAGAGCTGCACTTTTTGTTGAGTACCTCATCCCAAACTGCTACATGTGACAGGCTCAAAGATCTGTTTCAGGAACACAGTCTTGCCTGTGATGCCGCAATTATTCAAGACATTGCTAAAGCTGTGTGTGAATCTCATCCACTGCACACAGCAATAGGACAGCATGGTCCACTAAGCACAGTGTATCGGCGCAAGGAGTTTTATAAAAGTCACTTCTGTGTTGTTGAACCTGTTGAGTACATCCTTGATTCACAACAGGGAAAAACCTTTCAGTATGTTCCCATTTTAAAGTTCCTGCAACAGCTGTTGGCCAAGGAGGATGTGATTGAAACAATACTGGCAAACCACAGCTATGAGCGTAATGAAGCTGTTTATTCATCATATCAGGATGGCAGTATCTTTAGGGAAAATGCATTCCTGTCAGGAGATGATTTAAGACTTTTGTTAAGGTTGTACGTTGACGATTTTGAAGTGTGTAACCCTCTTGGTACCTCTCGGAGAACACACAAGCTCTGTGCAGTGTATTGGACTCTAAGCAATTTGCCTACAAGTTCTCATGCAACAATGTCGTCCATTTTCTTAGCTGTGTTGTGTAAAAGTAATGACGTGAAAGAATACGGCTTCAGTAAAATCCTTGAGCCTGTTCTCCAGGACCTGGCACATTTAGAAGAAGTTGGAATTTTTATTCCTTCAGTTGGTCAATTTGTGAAGGGTACTGCTCATGTTGTGATTGCAGACAACCTTGGGGCCCATAGCATAGCTGGTTATGTTGAGAGTTTTTCTTCTGAGTATTACTGCAGATTCTGCACTGGAAAGAGATCGGAAATTCAGACTAATGAGGTTCGGTCAGGTAGGTTTAGCCTTAGAAAGAGAGAGAGCTATGATGCTCACCTGAAATCTGCACAACAGACCGGCAGCTGTTGTTTTGGTGTTAAAAAAGAATGTGTATTCTCCACACACCTTGCTCATTTTCATGTTCTCTCTGGCTATCCCCCAGATGTCATGCATGATGTTTTTGAAGGTGTTGTACCATTTGAGCTTAAGCATTGTTTGTCAATGCTTTTATCAAAGAAGTACTTCACCTTTGAATTTCTCAATGAGCGTGTTGTTAATTTCCCCTATAAATGGACGGACAAGACAAACAGACCTCATGCAATCCCTTGCTCAATGTTCAGCCAGAATACTATTGGAGGCAATGCTCACGAGAACTGGAACCTGATAAGGTTGCTTCCATTGCTTGTAGGCTGGTGCTTATGGATCTCAAAGATATTGTTGAACTTGTGGTATCACCAGTTCACACTGATGAGTCAATTGCATACCTTGATGGCAAAATTTCTGAACACCGACAGAGGTTTCAGGAAGTTTTTCCAGATGTGAAGTTAATTCCAAAACAGCACTTCTTGGAACATTATCCTGAACTTATCAAGTCATATGGTCCACTTGTGCATCTGTGGACTATGCGCTTCGAATCCAAACATAGCTTTTTCAAGCAAGTTGCTCGGCTTACCAATTGTTTCAAAAATATCCCCCTTACACTTGCAGCTAAGCACCAGCTAATGATTTCTCACAGTTTGAAATCGTACCATCTTGAAAAATCTGCACTAGACGTATCAACTGTGTCAACAGTGCCTCTGACTGTTTTGAGAACAGAAATAACACAGGTCGTCCAAGACAAGTACCCAGGCACTGAATTCATCCAGATCACCACAAGTGTCACCAGTAAAGGCATCAGTTACAGAAATGGGATGATTGTTGTTTGTCGCTCTTTAGACGGGCTCCCTGAATTTGCAGAGATTATTCAGATGTGTATAGTGCAGAAGGGACTGTGTTTTGTACTTAAAGGTCTGTGTGGTTGGTATAGGGAGCATTTTAGGGCCTTTGAACTGACCTCTTCTCCATCGCGGGAGATTTTCTTTCTTGAACTAAGTGAATTAGCTGATGGCTATTCATTGGCTGACTACAAGGTTGGAGGTCTTCGTTTGGTGTCACTGAAAAGACAAATTCATTCATAACAGGTGCCATTTAAATATTTCTTGTTTAACTGTATGAATGAAGCTTATGTACCTACAGTCTAAACAATACACTTTTTTTCTCATCAACAGGATTGTAAATATGACCTCCACCATCATCCTGCGTGTAATTCTGGGAGAGAATGATGCACAGAAAGTGAAACTTCAGAATGGTGTCCCTTGTTCTTTGGCAGAATTAAAGAATGAGATACAGACACAGTGTAATTTGTTGGGAGAAATCAGACTTCAAATCATGGACCCTGACTTTAATGAATTTGTGAACCTGACTTCCACAACTGATGTTCAGAACAAAAGCACCCTTAAGGTCATGAAACTCTGTGACTCTTTAGCAGTATCTCCATCTCCTCTGAAGCATCATCTTCTTCATCCCTTGACCCCCAAGAGTTGACTTCGAATACAAGGTCTTCTTGGCCAACATGTTTTGTTGTGCCCCGTTTCTCCTATGATGCAGAAATTAAGCTGGAACAAGGCAATTCAGAATACCAAAAAAAAGGCTCTCTACTGAATCCAGACCCAAAGCTGAAATCAGACATTTTGGATGGACTTGCTGAAGAAATAGTAAAATTCAAAGTGTACCTCTCTGATGCAGAATTCAATGAAGTGGCAGAAGCCCTTATAAAACGGCATCCTTGCCTTAAGGAACAGGGATCCTTCACAGGCTGCAGTGGCTGGAAAAGAAGCCTTAAATATAAAATGTCAAATTACAGAACCAAGCTGCGAAATCTTGGTTGTAGTGAAGTGACCGTTAATTCCATGAAGCACAAACCTATGGGTGTAAGCAATCCAGCTTTTGGTGTCAAGAAGCCACGCAAGGCTGAAGTAAACTTTTGTCCCTCATTTCTTTCTGGTGAAACTCCTGACAGCATGGAGCAAATCAGAGTCTCCCTTCTTTCTGAGGCTAAGAAGAAGAACAATGAGCAAACTGTGAGAAGATTAATGGACCTTTCATTTGCATTGAGAAGACAAGAGGTTGTCAAAGAATCTCCACTTATTGCTGACTTTATGAGCAGATGGCCGGCTTTGTTCCAAGAAAATGAGGTAATTCACCCTAATGTCTTTAAGTGGGATTTAACATAAAATTAAATGTATTAAAATGCCAATAAGTCAAAAAATAATAATAACACCATATAAGCAAGTTAGAACACATAGGCTAGCTAGCTTTTTTGGGCATACATTAAAGGAGAACTCCGGTCAATTTTAACATTGAGCTCATTTTTTGGAACATTTGGAGTGCTGTCAGTACAGACAAAAACGACAAAAACCGGTGTTGCCTACACCGTGTTATCCTCTTTTTAAAATTCGCACCCTGTTGACTTCAATGGGGCAAGTTCTAAACCTGCTTTTAGCCTCTTAACATCCTTGATTTGTCATTACAAGTGCACAGCCATGTGAGTGGTGTTATTAAGAGTGACCACGGTCAATCTGACTGCAGTAGATGTGAAAGATATTAATAAAAATGATGTTAATTCAGCCAGCTCACATACCTGTATTTACTTCCTGTTTTCGGTCGAAGTCCACAGTAGTCGATTGTCGAGTTCGCGCTCGATCATTGGTAACTAAGCAACATCATATCATAATGTCATAGAATATCATAATATCAGAACACCACACAGCACCGTCATCGGCTGACAGTCTGAGTCTCCACTGTTGCTTAGTTACCAATGATTGCACGCGCGAACTCGACAATCGACTACTGTGGACTTCGACCGAAAACAGGAAGTAAATACAGGTATGTGAGCTGGCTGAATTAACATCATTTTTATTAATATCTTTCACATCTACTGCAGTCAGATTGACCGTGGTCACTCTTAATAACACCACTCACATGGCTGTGCACTTGTAATGACAAATCAAGGATGATAAGAGGCTAAAAGCAGGTTTAGAACTTGCCCCATTGAAGTCAACAGGGTGCGAATTTTAAAAAGAGGATAACACGGTGTAGGCAACACCGATTTTTGTCGTTTTTGTCTGTACTGACAGCACTCCAAATGTACAAAAAAATGAGCTCAATGTTAAAATTGACCGGAGTTCTCCTTTAAAGTTTTGGTGTTTTTCTCTTTGTGTTTTAGGTTTGTGCTGAATTTACACGGGTAACAACTGTTGCATTAATTTCAAAATTCTTCTCAAAGCTGGATGAACACACTCCAAGTCTTCTGAGGATCTTTGCCAAGAGAGGTGGAGCTCAGGGACAAAGGATAAGGAAACTTCTTGTGCCACTTACACAGGTATGATAACTGCGAAAATTGTTTTTCTAGATAAATTAATCATTTGTTTCTCACTTATGATTTGTGTGACTTGAAAATGTATTAGTTGATTGGTACATGTTGCTAATTTTCTTTATTTTCCCTAGTGTGCCTGCATTAATGTTAAGAGGGAGTGTGTCCTCAAAGCCCTGTTTGTGTACCTAAATGAGGATCCTGACAATCTCATCAAGGAGTACATGGTATTGACTGAATATTCTGACAATATTTTGTGTATAACAATACATTTTATAGTACATTAGTATTAATGTACTTTGTTTCTGTTTATAGGATGTAGATTTTTCCAATACTGAAGCTGCACTCAAAGAAATGGTGATGGCCGTTTTTGTCATCAGATGTGAAGGATGTGAAGTTGGTGATGAACCTGCGGATGTTGGAGTAGTTCTTGAAGGAGTTACAGCACTAGAAGGGCTTGGTACTGTAGCTAATGGTGTTGCATTGCTGATTGGGGTTATTTATACCCTAAATCTTAGTTATCCGAAGGAGTCTCGATACACCTTTGAACTCCTGCAAAAAGTGTTCCTGGAGGCTTGATGGACACAAACTCTCCACCAAAGTTCAAGCCCTCAAGACCAAGCTTTTTACACCTCATTAAAGGACTGATGAACACCCTGATCTTTACCTTGAAACTGTTTTTTGTGTCAAATAGTCAAAACATGATCATGTTTCATGTTCACACATTTTTAATGCCTTTATTGATTTGATTTTTTATTTTATTTTTTGTACATCAAGGCATATGTGAAGAGGAATAGTTTCCTTAAAAATTACATTTGTCCTTAACTCACCCAAAGAAGGTCAAGGAAAACCATCAAGGGTTTCAATGACTCATGGGTTAGTTAATGGTGACTATTTAATTTTTTTTTTTTGTCAAACTTGCCCTTTTAAACACTTTTTTTTCAATGACGGTATTAATGGCTTCTGACTGTTCTTCAAGGAAAGACGTTTGAATGACAATGTATTTTAAATAGTTTTCAAAGATGTTCCACATAGCACACATTGTGTTTGCTTTTCCTTTACAAAGATTATCCTGGCACATTTTGGAATTAGAATACATTTACAGACAGCTTGATGGACACAAGCAGTTTGATAAAGTTTTGCACTTCAGTGGAGGCCTGATGAACAAACATAACCCAAACATACTATTATTTTTTTCTTTGGAATTGCAGGTTACTTTCTTTTTGTGAAATGCATTAAAAGCAAACACACTTTGCTATTTTTTTATTAATGGGTTGTTGTACATGTAGGAATTTAAACCTGTTTTTTTCATTTTGCATTGTAAAGGAAAACATTTCTGTACACATTTGTGTTTTATATAAATTGTCAAATTCTGGCTTAATGTGTTATAAGTGTTTGAAATGTTTTTGAAAGTGTGACACCTGCTTAAGCTGTTCCCTAGTAAAAAGAATTTATTACATATTTGCTGCCTCTGTAGTCATCATTGAATTATGGGGAAAATGGGTGATATTCATTAATTTATAACATAGTAGTAACTTGACTAAATGGGATTCATTGGAAGTGATGTAAATATATCGGCTTAACATCAAGGATTAAAGTTAAGATAACATGATTAATTGAAGTTCAATAAAAAACATTAATTCAAGTTAAAAATAAGTATTTAAATCATGTTTAGTGAATGTCATCTGTTCATGTTAAATGAACACAAATATTTCAAGCTGGTTGAACATCATCCATTGTTAAGATAATGTGGTGTAATCACGTGGAACCACTGTCCACGATTAAATCATGTTCAACCAATGTGCTATTTTTTTGAGTGTAAATTGGATCTATTAAAAGGCTACTGGCAAGTGCCCTTAACGCCATGCTCATCAGACATTTCGGCATTCGTAACCCCGGACCACTTCCTACAGTATAATGTAATGCCGTTCGGGCTACGAAATGCACCTGCTACCGTTCAGAGTCTAATTCAGATTTCTAAGTCAGAGACTAATTTTAGCTGGCATACCTAACTGCAACGCCTATCTGGATGATCTGGTAATTTATTCGATGGAGTGGACAGAGCATATGACACTTCTTAGAACAGTTTTTGAAAGGTTGGAAAGTGCTTCATGTTTTTGGTCAAGCCAGTCTTACTTACCTAGGTAAACAGGTGGGACAGGGACAGGTGAAGCCGGTTGAGGCAAAAGTTGCGGCGATCACTGGATTCCCTATACCTGTAACTCGACAGGAGTTACAGCGGTTCCTAGGAATGGCGGGATACTACCATGGTTTCTGTAAGAATTTCTCTACGGTAGTCGCCCCCCTCACCAATTTACTCAGTCCAAAGCAACCCTTCCGTTGGTCAGAAGATTGCAGTACTGCTGTTTTGGCTGCTCCGAACTTCGAAAAACTTTTTAAGTTAGAAGTTGCGAGTGCATACGGTGCTGGAGCAGTTCTCCTCCAAGATGATAGAGATGGAATAGATCATCCCGTTTGCTACTTCTCAAAGAAGTTTAATAAATATCAGAAGAACTATTCTACAATTGAGAAGGAAAGTTTAGCACTACTGTTAGCGTTGCAATTCTTTGAAGTTTATTTAGGCTCGTCTAGTTTGCCTATTGTGGTGTACACTGATCATAATCCGCTTGTTTTTCTGTCTCGCATGTTTAACACAAATCAGCGCCTCATGCGTTGGTCCTTGGTTGTACAGGGTTATAACCTAGATGTCCGACATAAAGGATCCGAGAATGTTTTGGCAGCTGCTCTTTCAAGAGTATAAATGTTCTAGGTGAGCAATCTGTTTTGTCATTTAAAAAAATGTTTTTTTTTTACAAACCGCATATGTTTGTTCTTTATTGTGGGGGTGTTACGTCCCTGTGTGACGTTAATGGATTTCTTTTGGAGTTTTTTTTCTCTCCCTTTTGCTCTCAGTTTCTGTCTTAAACTTTTCGCAGATTCTGGTTGGTTTACTCTACTGCCAATCATCCAAGTTGATGACGTCACCGTGATGCCTACACCCATAACCGGAAGCTCGCGATCATATAAAAGGGCACGCAGACGCCAACACAGGGAGCTCGCTCCGCATTCAGATTCTTCCGAATGCTTTTTGAATGTCTCTCTTGATGTTTCGATTGACTGTGGGTTTTGACCGGGTAAACGTATTGTTGGACTGTTTCAATGTACTTGTGCTGGTTGGTTGGAAAAGGGAGTGGGTAGGTTTTGTCACGTGATATACATTTTTGCATACGTAGAACGAATTACTGTATAATCACACTAGGTTAGGGGCAAGTGCAACCCGCTGTATTTCTACTTTGGTCAGTTCGTATAGTATAGATACGGCGTCACGGATGTTGAAGATTTTTGTTTCAACATTTTCTATTTCTGCTTTAGGTAGGCTTACTAAACCAAAATATTAGGAAGATTGGATGTTTTGTTTTTATTCATTTCTTTGATTTGGCACTGTCCAGTTCCCTTTTTCCTCCCCATCTGCAGTGTTCGATGTGCACAGTGAAATAAAGTAAAACATATTATTCTTTCTGGATGGTTTCATATTGTAAACGGTACAAGGTTGATATTGTAATAAATCTGTGTATATACTTTTACTACACTGTTTCCGTCTGCCTTATTCACCCTCTCCCAATGTATAAACGGTGTGTTTTGTGCTTTCGGTGGGACAATGTCGCTCTCCCCACTACCTAGACAAGGATAAACAGGGGAGAGACGTAACACACACACACATACACACAAGGAATTTGGCCTCTGATCAGAAGCTTTCAGTACATACAGAAATACAGCGAGACACAGAATTACATAAGATGAACAGTATATGAGTTTTTTTACAGGTTTGTAGAGGTAGTAGTATAAATATGAAAAATAAAATGTAAAAATAATGATGTTTCATTTTGTACACATGGATTTGTATAGGTAAAATCCCTAAATAAGATTTTACGTTTTTATTTTACATGCATATTATATTGCACTATACTGTATACTTGAATACTGTATTTTGCACTATACTGTTCTCTGCTATATTTATATGGTTTTGCTGAACATTATGCGAATAAGTATTTTAGATGCTTTGTCTAAGACAGTATGCTCTGTTAATCTGGTTTAAAAAATATATGCAGTAGCTTAAATGTAGTAAGCTACTTGTATGTAACTTGTAGCTTGTAGTGTAACTTGCAACTTTCTCTGAAGTGTAGCTTTTAGCATAAATAATTTTTCTCTTGAGTAGCTGTTAGCTTAGCTTGCTACATTTTGTGACTAGTTTGCCCAACTGAGTACCAACTGATTTCAAGCACTGTTATTCATATGTCAACAGCTGGATTTTTTTCATAATTCATCCGAGTAGCATCATTAATTGTAAACTGGTGGGCACCCCATACATTGTGAAGTCATAACCATCATAAATCATTAGGGAGGCGACTTCCACAGCCAACATTATTCCTGTCTTCAGGGACACATTTCACAGTGAATTAATATAAGCTTTCACCGACATATTGGCATGCCATGTGGGAATCCAGAGTGGGAACCTTAAAACCAGTGCAGAACAGAAACAGTGAACTTCAGAAAACTACTTTTACACCAGTATCCAACACTGGCTCATCGTCAATGGTCTACAGTTGAGATCCATTACAAAAGTGTCCCTTAACCAACACAATTGTGCAAAATAAATCAGGTGTAGCCAACCCTTCTCCTGAAGAAGTAAATTCCAACAGAGTTTGGTTCTAACCCTGCTCCAACACACCTGCCTGTCATTTTCAATAATCCTGAATGCCTAGAAAATGCAGGATTACATGCTTCAGTTTCCACTGGAAAGCCCTTTACAAGAGCATATACCAAAAAGACCATCAGTCTTGATTAGACCCCGAAGCCGCCGCCAGGCGCCGCCATTTGCGCCATTTAGAATTTCAGCCGCCGCCAGCCAATAATTTCGTAAGCCAAATTGAGCCGCCATCTGATAAAGTTTGGCTCAGCCGGCTAGAATTATTTGCATCAAATAATAATTCTATCACATAGAGACATACACACGAAATATATAAACAATACACGAGATCTATTTTCCCACTGGATTCATAACAGCGCAGTCTTGTGCCCGTTGCTACGATACACAGACTCACAGTGAATTGACGACCAATTAAAATTGCTCGTTTTCCGTACAGAAGAAGCGATGCATGTTTTTCTCGCACTGAGGTGAAATGGCGGAAAGAAGCAAGCAAGGTAATTTTGATCTCACTTCTCACATACTTTCCTAATTCCTACTTACTTTTTTCTTAACTTAGGCCTACCCAGACTTTTGTTAAATCTTCAGGGCACGGTTGCACAAACACCTGAATCAAAGATTGATGTTATGAACCAAATATTCTGGAACGGAGAGATTTATAGCGCTGAACGTGATATTACTGCAGTAACAAACCACCGTTTCCACATTGCTAATTCACGACGCATGCTTCAGTGTACATTGAAGTGAAATGTGCAAAACTTTGTCCAAAATAATAGGCTACTGATAACAGTGTGTGTTTATATTAAGGCGAGACACGGCAGGCAAAAACATAGTTTTTTTTTTTACTGGTCAATTTTGAGATTTTTGGATATTTGTCTTCAATAAAATGTCTTCTTTCAGACTTGTGGTGAAAAAAGTCCGAAATACACATTTAGGTCTTTATTTTACTACACTTCGTCTGTTTGCGTCTGTAGATTTCTCATAAAATTCAACAAAAGTTGAATATAATTATTATTATTTATATAATAATAATTATTAACATCCTAATGTTATGATACATTCACATAAACCGGCACAATGCCATTAAATATAAATATATATATATATATATATATATATATAT
The DNA here is from genome assembly GCF_025860055.1 of Xyrauchen texanus. Taxonomy (NCBI): domain Eukaryota; kingdom Metazoa; phylum Chordata; class Actinopteri; order Cypriniformes; family Catostomidae; genus Xyrauchen; species Xyrauchen texanus. The sequence goes on along the minus strand of NC_068300.1, from coordinate 39,919,570 downwards.
ATATGTATATATATATATACACACACACACACACACGCACGCACGTACGCTACGCGTACACACACACATACATAGAATATATATATATATTCTATGTTATGGGAGCAGCCAATTTCCTCCAAAATTAAACACAAAAGCGTATTAATGCAGTGTTTCTGCTACTCTCCAGAAAAACAATGCTATTATATGAGTCATTTTAGTGTCAACATAATAAGCAATGTACATTATGCGTCAATATTTACCGATAATTGCTGCAATAATAGCTGCTGCTCTCTGCCCCGCTTAAAATCATTGGCAACGCTAATTTGTTTGGAACTATTGAGAGCTACACGAATCACGTGACGCGCGGCGAGATCACTGTCGCAACCGGCTATGTTCGCAACTCTCATATTTAACGGCTCTGGGGTGCGTTTCCCATACAACGACGTAACTTGCTGCTCCACTACCGTAGTACGATGCACTGTTGAAGAAATCAACTTGCTAGTCACGACTGTTTCCCGAAACCGTATTGTCGCAAATTGGTTGTTCAACCACGTTGGATAATGATGTCACACATGTGGTGGATTAAAAACTACTTTTAATGAATCTGTTCGAATTAATGATCGAATTAATGCTAGATGTTTTGCTATAAATTACGGACATGTCATCTGAGGACTCTCTCATATTTTTCTCAGTTATTTGCTTTATTTCCAGATTCAATCATAGGCTCGTTCTTACGCACTAGAGCACGTTCACACATGCGCACTCTTCAAAAACGGTGCTTTAAATCTATTGACAAACTAAAAGACATAAAGGACATTTGTATGTCCTCTAAATAAAAGATACTGATTGTACTGAATGTCATCTTGCTTATTTGGCTCAAGATAATAATTTATTAAGCCCACATGTTATAATAACAAGAAACTCTGCTTCTAACCACAGGTCAAGAGCTGTCGTTCCAACCACACAACTCTGCGATGCTGTTTGCGAATGTTCGTTGGAATGATGGTTTTGGGAAACACCGACTCGTTGAACTATGATGATAACGACGGAACTTTCGACCATAGTTGGCTAACGATGCTTTTGGGAAACGCACCCCTGGTTCGCGCTTAGTAGATGCCGCCAATGCAAGTTCAAAACAAAGCGCGCGCGCTGTACTGTGATTGGTGGCTCGTTTGACCAGTTACATTTTTATCCACTCATAAATAAAAAGGAACGACTGATTTTGAAAATGTAGTAGAGTAAAAAGATATTTGATTTTGAAATGTAGTGGAGTTAAAGTAAAAGTCTCCCCAAATTTAAATACTTCAGTAAAGTACAGATACACAAAAAAGCTACTTAAGTACAGTAACGAATTACATTTACTTCGTTACTGTCCACCACTGAACATAGACATCTGTAGACATGAAGTGGCAGCTTCAGCCATTTGCAGCTATGAAAAGTTTGGCGGCTGCAGCAGCCATTTAGGTTTTGGCTGAGCCGGCTAGCCAGCCAATAACTTCATCAGCCAGCCATTATTCTCAAAACAAATGGCTTCGGGCTCTAGTCTTGATCTAACAGCTTCATGATAAACATAATGCTGTTTTACCGAGTTTTGATGGTAAACATAATGGTTAACAGTTTGGTGAATTAAGACATTTTGGCTGGGAGTGTTGGATTCTGAGCTAGACTAAGATGCAGAAGTTTAAGCCATACGGAATTGGGTTAGGAAGGATAGGTAGTATCAGATATGATATTGTAATTACCAAAATGTATTGTAATTACTTCTTGACAGCTCTAAGATGTACTGGACTGAAGGTTACCGAAGCCCTGAAAACGCTTGCAGATGATAATACCATGAGATGGCTTGAAAGAGGTGCATTTGAAAACAAAAAAATGGTGTGTGCTGACGTTCTATGATAACAAATCAATTTTGATGCGTTTTACTGTTGTTGATGAAAAGCCAGCTGTCATCTTCCAGTGCTCATTGAAAGATAAAGGGTGAATCCAAATTTGCATAATATCCTTACTAAATATTATGCTTGATTGTGATTGGTGCATCCCAAATCAAATTGAATGTATATTTAAAAATATAATATTTCCAATGTATTTTTTAAGCATCTGTGAATGTTTTTAGGCGTATAGAGCAGTTTGGTTCTGGAAGTAAAAATCCCATCATTATTTTTTAAATAGGGGAACTGATTATTTACGATAACTTGTAAAACTTTAAAGGCTGTTAATTGATGGTATATGCTTTTGTTGAAGCCATAAGACCACATTTTTTCACCTTCATTTGTTTTCAGTTGTGTTTATTTGTAGAATTCCTGGAAAAGAACTACACTACCCTGAATAGAAAGATCCACCAATCAGAGAATCACAACAACAAAAAATGTGCCAAAAGAGCTCCACAGTGACCGACAACTCCCATGATGCACTGTGAATGATGCACTTGCTCTTCTATCAGTCTTAAACTACTTTTTGTATATATCTGTATATTTCGCTATATCTTTAAAATAAATTGATTCCATACTAATAATGAGCAACTTTAAATCAATAGTTTAATATTTTTTCATAGTTTATTTGATTACATAATTTGCAAAGCTTCATGGGATTGAAGTTCATTCCCAAAGTCTGTAATTTTGTTATTTACCTCAGAGCTGGTTGGTTTGGTTCATGTCTTTTAATTTTTTAGGAAATCCCTATGGACTAAATCAATAGGGAAAATAATTCTGGAACCTTGACAGCTTAAAAAGTGGGCAGACACTGTTGCGATCAAGATTTACATTAGCCTCTAGTGCTATGAAAGAGGAAGGGGTTTTTAACCTTTTTTTTGGCCGCTTCTCTGTTCAAAAATAGACAATGAATGCAAAGTCAAATTAGCCACAGCAGATATTACATGAATTTTAGGGTAACAAGGTTAACATGAGCATTAGGTACTTGACAACATGGTCTATGATATTGGAGTGGTGGTGGTGTAGTGGTCTAAGCACATAACTGGTAATCAGAAGGTTGCTGGTTCGAGCCCCACAGCCACCACCATTGTGTCCTTGAGCAAGGCACTTAACTCCAGGTTGCTCCAGGGGGATTGTCCCTGTAATAAGGGCTCTGTAAGTCGCTTTGTATAAAAGCGTCTGCCAAATGCATAAATGTAAATGTAAATGATATCAAGACACAATTTTATCTTTTTATGGCTTTTTTTTTGTCAACACTGACCCCACCACGCTACATAAACTGGTGAGCCAAAACATTATGACCACTCACAGGTGAAGCAAATAACGTTAAACATCTCCTAACATGGACACATGTCAAGGTCTGGGTAGATAAGATGGTAAGTGAACAATCAGTTCACGTAATCAATGAGAGAAATGGGCAAGAGTAAAGACCTGGGGCCGGTTGCATAAAACTGTTTTAGACTAGTCTTACTAGTTAGTCATCTAAAATGTTGGTCTTAACTTTTTCAGTCAGTTGCATAAAAACTTAGATCAGTCTAATTAAAGACCAAAATGTAAGACAGCACACCTCAGGCTAACTTTTGTTTACATTCCATATTGCCATTGAAAATAACTGTCAGCTGAGCCAGTGGGGGCTGAAAGGGGCTTGAGTTGAGACTTGGTTGAAGACTTTGACTTCAAAAATGGTAACAAAATGTTGTGTTTTTAATTATTTGGGTTAAATCACTAAATGTGTTCATTTAAATACATTTTGAAGCATTGTAGTCCTCTAATAAGCAAATATTCTCAGCGAATAAAAAATGTATTGAGCCTCCACTGTCGGCCATTTTTTTTAAGCTGTTCAGTGTCTTAATTTTCCCACAATGCAATGCAAATTAGACTTGTCTTACTAAAGACAACTGTGAGCTTGTTTTATGCAACAGGCTTTCTATGGCGTCTTTAGCTAGTCAAACTAATTGTTAGATGCATTCTTAAGTTAATGGCTATGTTTATGCAACCGGCAACTGAACGACTTTGACAAAGGCCAAATTGTTATGACCAGAAGACTGGGTCAGAGCATCTCTAAAGAGAAAGGCTTATGAATTTGGAATTTGACCTTGGAGCAGTGGAAGACGGTCACCTGGTCCGATGAGTCCCATTTTCTTTTACATCATGTGTGTACACGTGCGCTGTTTACCTGTGGAAGTGATGGCACCAGGATGCACTGTGGGAAGATGAGAAGCCGGTGGAGGGAGTGTGATGCTCTGGGCAATGTTCTGCTGGGAAATCCTGGGTCCGGCCATTAATGTCAATTTGACATGTGCAGCATCTACCTGAACATCGTTTCAGACCAGGTACTTCCCTTAATGGCACTGTTATACCCCTGATGGCAGTGGCCTCTCTGAGCAGGATAATGCTCCCTGCCACACAGCACACATTGTTCTGGAATGGTTTGAGGAACATCATGAAAAATTCAATAGGTTTGAGCATCTTTGGGATGTGCTGGACCAACAAGTCCAATCTACGGTGGCTTCATCTCACCTCTTACCTCTTTCCCCGCCAAACACGGAATTTTCCGTGTTTTATGAAAAAACGCTTCCCCGCCAAATACGGAAATTTCCGGGTTTCCGTGTTTTAGGTGTTATACGGTAAGGAAGACCCCTGCGCATGTATTGAACGAGTACGCAACTCTTTGATCAAAGAAACAGACTGCGATCGTCTCAAACATGAAGAAGTAGAGTATGAGAAGCTCAAAATATCAGACATAAACATGCCTTTTTCTCAGCTTTTTGTCTGAAATGTTGTTTTTTGACAAAACCTATCTCTGTTCAAGTCGCAATAAAAAAAGAACAAATGAAGATAAAATAAAATGTTTTTTTTTGCCTAAAAGCAGAGGCTCAGATCTTTATTTTGATATATAGCATCTTCATATATTCATGGAAGAAAATATTCTGTGGGCCATTAAATTTAGCGAAAATCGTCAAAAACCCTGGCGGTGGCTGGCACCTTTTTTTTAAAAACGCTAGCGGGGAAAGAGTTAAAGGACTTGAAGGATCTGCTTCTAATGTCTTGGTGCCAGATACCACAGGACACTTTCAGGGGTCTTGTAGAGACCATTTCTTGGAGGGTCGGTGTTGATTTGGAGGCACTCAGATGACCAGCAGCATTTTAGGAAAGTGGTAATAATGTCTTGGCAAATCTGTGTATGCAGTATGTACTTTACCATACAGTATATTCTTTACCAGCACCAGCACAGTACGTACACAGTATGCAAATTAGGATTTCCCCATATTAATTATAAGGGTCACCAATGCCATCTCCACACTGAACTTTTTCATATTTTTTCATATTATTTTTATTGCTCCATGGTAAAACACAAAACATTTCATTTTCTTCTTTACATAATTTAAATTCCCATGTGCAAAAGGGAGCAGAAAGAAGATAAAATCTTATAATATCTGTCCCCTATTCCAAAATACAAAATAACTTTCTTAAGCAGCTTACAGCCAAAATTACACTGACAAAAAACAATGTTGTTTAAATAACAGCAATTCATGCAGTATAAAAAAGCAGGCAATGCCCAGACAGCAAAACAACAAGTAATCCAATACATACAGAGAAAAAAACAAAACAAGACAACAACATGGATCTCACCATATTAATACTAACCAAATTTACTTTGCTTATATCTCTGCTTATGCTAACCGATATTATTAGACCCAATAAAATAAAAATAAAAAATAAAAAAACTAAACAAAACACAACAACAAACCAAACAAATCCAGAAACAACATAAACCTCACCATATTAATACTGACTAAATATACTCTGTTTATACTTATACTTAAACTGACCAATGTTACTACAACTTTTAAGATTATCATGCAATGAATTCCACAATTTTACTCCCATAACTGAGGGGCACATTTGTTTTATAGTCGTACGTGCAAATTGATGTTTAAAATTATATCTTCTCCTACTGTACTCTTTTTCTAACTGATAATAATGTTGTATTATCTCTGGAAAGATTTTCAGTCTTACTTTAAACAATATTATTAGTGTTTGAAACTTAGCCAAATCTTCTAGCTTTAATATTCTGGATTTAGCAAACAATTTGCTTGTATGTTCTCGATAATTTACAAAAACAGATGACATTTGTAAATATAATAAAATTTAAAGTTAATAAAAGTGTGACATAACAAAAAAGACATTATGAAGTTCCTTGAATTTTGCATGAAAGCAGCTCAGACTTCGATATTACTGACACCACCAAACAATCTTCAGAAAAGGAGGAACTGTTACTGTAGAAACTGTAGAAACTGGGTCACTGCTGTACCACTCATGTCATTCCAGACATGTCCCAGATGTAGTCAACCTGAAAAACCAGTGCACTGCCACACTGTATGGAATGTAATTCCTGTGCTTACAAAGTGAACACAACTGTTTACCAGCATGTCATGCAGGTTATTAGGCTAGACTGACCATTATATTTCATCTGACTATTAAATGTCATCTGTTTTTGTTTACACTAGATGTCAACATGTCAGTCAATCTCAGGGCCCATTCCATCACTATTTACTGTAAACAATCTGTTGTCACATGTTGCACACACGCTGAGACTCTGTATACGTGTGAATATAATATACTGTATATATAATATATACATTGATCAGCCACAACATTAAAGCCACCGGCCTACTGTAATATTGTGTAGGTCCCCCTCTTGCCGCCAAAACAGCGCCAAACCGCATCTCAGAATAGCATTCTGACATGATATTCTTCTCACCACAATTGTACAGAGTGGTTATCTGAGTTACCATAGACAGTTAAACCAGTCTGGCCATTCTCTGTTGACCTCTCTCATCAACAAGACATTTCCATCCACAGAACTGCCACTCACTGGATATTTTTTGTTTTTGGCACTATTTGGAGTAAATTCTAGGGGATGTTGTGTGTAAAAATCCCAGGAGATCAGCAGTTATAGAACCAGCCCATCTGGCACAAACAATCATCCATGTGATCTAATAAGCCAATCGTGTGGCAGCAGTGCAGTGAATGAAATCATGCAGATACAGGTGAGGAGCTTCAGTTAATGTCCACATCAACCAATGGGGAAAAAAATTTGATCTCAGTGATTTGGACCGCGGCATGATTTTTGGTGCTGGATGGGTTTTAATGCTGTGGCTGATATGTATATACACTCACCTAAAGGATTATTAGGAACACCATACTAATACTGTGTTTTAATACTTTTGCCTTCAGAACTGCCTTAATTCTACGTGGCATTGATTCAACAAGGTGCTGAAAGCATTCTTTAGAAATGTTGGCCCATATTGATGGGATAGCATCTTGCAGTTGATGGAGATTTGTGGGATGCACATCCAGGGCACAAAGCTCCCATTCCACCACATCCCAAATATGCTCTATTGGGTTGAGATCTGGTGACTGTGGGGGCCATTTTAGTACAGTGAACTCATTGTCATGTTCAAGAAACCAATTTGAAATGATTCGAGCTTTGTGACATGGTGCATTATCCTGCTGGAAGTAGCCATCAGAGGATGGGTACATGGTGGCCATAAAGGGATGGACATGGTCAGAAACAATGCTCAGGTAGGCCGTGGCATTTAAACGATGCCCAATTGGCACTAAGGGGCCTAAAGTGTGCCAAGAAAACATCCCCCACACCATTACACCACCACCACCAGCCTGCACAGTGGTAACAAGGTATGATGGATCCATGTTCTCATTCTGTTTACGCCAAATTCTGACTCTACCATCTGAATGTCTCAACAGAAATCGAGACTCATCAGACCAGGCAACATTTTTCCAGTCTTCAACTGTCCAATTTTGGTGAGCTCTTGCAAATTGTAGCCTCTTTTTCCTATTTGTAGTGGAGATGAGTGGTACCTGGTGGGGTCTTCTGCTGTTGTAGCCCATCCGCCTCAAGGTTGTGCGTGTTGTGGCTTCACAAATGCTTTGCTGCATACCTCGGTTGTAACGAGTGGTTATTTCAGGCAAAGTTGCTCTTCTATCAGCTTGAATCAGTCGGCCCATTCTCCTCTGACCTCTAGCATCAACAAGGCATTTTCGCCCACAGGACTGCCCGCATACTGGATGTTTTTCCCTTTTCACACCATTCTTTGTAAACCCTAGAAATGGTTGTGCGTGAAAATCCCAGTACCTGAGCAGATTGTGAAATACTCAGACCGGCCCGTCTGGCACCAACAACCATGCCATGCTCAAAATTGCTTAAATCACCTTTCTTTCCCAGTCTGACATTTAGTTTGGAGTTTAGGAGATTGTCTTGACCAGGACCACAACCCTAAATGCATTGAAGCAACTGCCATGTGATTGGTTGATTAGATAATTGCATTAATGAGAAATTGAACAGGTGTTCCTAATAATCCTTTAGGTGAGTGTATATATACAAACAATAAAAATCAACACTGATTACATAAACAATGCCTTCTTCAGCTGAGAAGAAGACTGTGTGTCCCAATTTCCCACAACAATTAGAGCCTACAGCAAGCAGAGGTAATCTAAAGAGACAGAGGCAAGAGTGATAGAGAGGGTTACAGAATGCAGTTACTAAATAAGATAAAAAATGTATGTCACTTCATGCAAATTTGACTGTTTGCCTGCCAGCATCAAGAGGTTTTCCTACTTTTTTCCAGTTCATTATCTCTGCACATCATCATAATATGATGATGTGCAGAGATAATGAGCTGGAAAAAAGTAGGAAAACCTCTTGATGATGTACAGTACGTCCACAAACACAACTCAACACACTGACAATAATGGAATTGTAGAAATGTGTATGTTAAGTGGACTGCATCTCAATAAGAACAGAATATGCAGTTGATTTCTTATGACATATAGCTCTGGGGTCCCAAATCTTAAAGCTTATGTATGTCGTTTTTTTGTTTTAAAGTGTTAAAGTTCAATGTGCAGAGACATCAGTAAGCCATTTGTAAATTGGCTTCCCAGTGTTTAAACACAGTGGCTCTTTCAGCATTGCTCTTTTTGTTTGAGCAAGGAGGTCTACAATACCTGGAGGGAGCTGTCAGTTAGCATTCCAATTCATCTCAATGAGAGTTGTTCGACTGGTGCATGCAGACCCAGAAGTACACAACATGTATTCCAGACTGATCTCACAGTAAATTCAGAAACAGTAGGTTTTTTCTTAGACTGTGTTTACCAAATTTCTAAGCACTGCCCCAGTGGCCAAAGCAGGAGATGTTTTCGAATTTAATGGTACGTGTGACTTACAGTTTCAAGGTGAAATGCCTTCAGAGAGGTGACAAAAAATGTTTTAGCTGTAAAGAATGTATTACAGTGAAGAGGAATGCATATTTTACCAACTCTACTCCCAAACACCTGCCCTAAACCTAATCGACAGTGGAGTAAAAATGTTATCTTGAATCTATGTAAATGTTATCTTAGCCTATACCAGCTACCTTGGGTCTAGATTGCCTCGGGCAAATGGTAATTATTTTCTACACTTGCCAGAAACCAGTAACATTAGGCTGCGTCAAGTGCAGAGGTTATTCTCCAACACCATCTGCATCCTATTATATAGTCCATTCCCTGTCAAGCACCAGCGATACAAACAAAGAGCACATTCATATGAAGTTGGTAGTTTAAATGGACTGCAATGAAATAGAAGAATAGAAATATGGACTTACATGTAAGTTCTTTTGTGCATTAAATACCTTCTTATTGACTGTCAGGCATATTCCTATGATGGTGACTGTGGCAGGGCGGAGGGCGGGGCCGGGTCGTGATCCTACACACCCGGTCCCGTATTAGGCTAATTATGCCTCCGTGAGGTTTAAAGGTCGACTGCAGAGGGCTGTGCGGGAGAGAGAGATCGTTAGCGGACATGTCCGTCATGTGTGTTTGTGTTGTCTTTTAAGTTTCTCATTAAAATATGATTTATATCGTCAAGCCGGTTCTCGCCTCCTCCTTTCCCATCCTTTAACTGTTTTACATTGGTGCTGAAACCCGGGAAGGAGGAGGGATACGCCGTAGTAGAGTTCTCGCCACTACCGTCCACCCCAACGGAGCAGCCGCGGCCATCTGCCGGGGGACGAGGAGCCCAGCCGCCTGAGCGAGGACGATGGCCGCCGACCGCGAGGGGAGGAGGGGCTCCTAGCCGACCGCCTGGAGCGAGAGAACCGCTGCCAGGGGCGGGGGAGACCCCTTCTAGTCCCCGAGAACGCGGCGGGGTGTTCCGTCCGCCAGGGGCTGGAGGACTGCCTCCGATTCGCCCGGAGAGGCGCGGCTGTCGTCCGACAAAGGGTGGAGGAGTGGCCGAGGAACAAGCTGCGGCGTATCGGAGAACTGGCGAGTAAGTTTTTTTATTTTTTTTTTGCATCTCTCTCTCCTCTCTCTCTCTCTCACTGTCGCTCTGCGTTGGCCTTTATCCTCTTTTAAATTGTATAGTTTTTTTGGGGGGTACTACACTGTTACAGGAGTACCCTCCCATTTTAATCATTTCTGTTTCCTCCCTTGTCCCTCCCTCGTCCAGGTAGATGGGGATGACCTGCCGGCAGTCAGCTGAAGGCGCCCTCCCCAGGGAAAGGGGGATGTACGTCAGGCCGGGGCTCCCCAGCCTGAGAGAACGAGGGAGGAATGTGGCAGGGCGGAGGGCGGGCCGGGTCGTGATCCTACACACCGGTCCCGTGATTAGGCTAATTATGCCTCCGTGAGGTTTAAAGGTCGACTGCAGAGGGCTGTGCGGGAGAGAGAGATCGTTAGCGGACATGTCCGTCATGTGTGTTTGTGTTGTCTTTTAAGTTTCTCATTAAAATATGATTTATATCGTCAAGCCGGTTCTCGCCTCCTCCTTTCCCATCCTTTAACTGTTTTACAGTGACACACTCCTTTTATATGCATGGGAAATGTGGTTCTCGTTAGTATTTCAATTTACACTCTGTTAAATTATAGAGAATGTACACTGGCAGCCAAACGTTTGGAATAATGTACAGATGGAAATCAGTACTTTAATTGGCACCAAAATGGCATTCTACCGACCTTAGGTTTTCAAGGCTTGAACTGCCCAGTCAGGGTGTTCATGTCCAAGATGCTATCAAGACGATCGTCCCACAAGCCCAACATCACTTTTGGCTGGTCACCATCCATCTCATGGACACATATCTTCATATAGAAATTCGGCCACAGCACAGGAAGTTCCTGAGGTTCGCTTTCGGGGGCGAAGCCTTCCAGTATCGGGTTCTTCCATTTGGCCTAGCCCTATTAACCCGCACATTCATGAAATGCATGGATGCAGCACTGGCTCCTTTGTGACTCTGGGGCATCCGCATTCTGAATTATATAGACGACTGGTTGATCCTAGCGCAGTTCCAAGAACTGGCAGTTCAGCACAGTGATATTGTCTTAGCTCATCTGGTTTTTCTGGGTCTGAGACTCAACGTCAGAGAGTGTTCTCTCTCCCACCCAGGGAATCACTTATCTGGGGGTTATATGGAATTCGATCACGATGCAGGCACAATTGTCTCCAGAACGAATCATTCCATTCAGAACGGCCTGAGCAAGGTCAGGCTAGGTCAAGGTTGCACTGCTCGTCAGTATCAATGAATACTAGGTCTCGTGGCATCTGCGTCCACGGTGATCCCTTCGGGACCCCGGATACTTACCTTGGGTCCCAATCTAGGTGCGTCTCGTCGTTGCAGGTTGCTAATGACAGACGCTTCCCTGACAGGCTGGGTAGCGGTCTTAAGTGGTCGTCCAGCTCAAGGGGAATGGGAGGGTCGTCAGCTCGGTTGTCACAGTAACTGTCTCGAGTTGATGGCTGTATTTCTGGCCCTGAAATACTTCCTCCAGAGGCTGCCATGTCTTGGTGCGGGTGGGCAATACAGCAGTAGTCTCTTACATAAACCATCAAGGAGGTCCACGTTCATGTCAGCTATATTTCTGGCACGTCGGATTCTCCTTGGGGCCCAGGGCAAGCCCCTGTCACTCAGGGCAGTTTATATCCCTGGATGCCCGTATGTGGGAGCAGATTTATTGTCCAGACAGAAAATACCGACGGGGAGTGGAAACTCCACCCCTAGGTAGTGGAACAAATCTGGATGAGATTTTACAGGGCAGAAGAGGACCTCTTCGCCTCTATGAACAATGCAATGTCTCCTCTACTTCTCCCTGAGTAACCCAGCCCCCCTGGGTCTGGACGCGATGACGCATACATGGCCGTTAATGGTCTGTATGCATTTTTCCTCGGTTTATCTGCGCCCGGGAGTCTTGGCCAGAGTTCTCCAGCAAGGGTCTTGCCTCTTATTGATAGCACTGCGCTGGCCGAACAGGGTATGGCTCTCAGGGTTAATATCTCACCTCGACGGCTCGCCTTGGCGATTCCGAACAGGAAGGACCTTCTTTCTCAGGCACAGGGGACAATATGTCATATCCAGCCCGAATTGTGGAACCTTTCACGCTTGGCCCCTGAAGGGGTACACAGGGCTTTCTCCTGAGGTTATCAAGACCATTTTAAGTGCTAGGGCTCCGTCAACTTGGAACAAAGTTCCCCCGGGGCTGGATGCGGTGGCGCATACATGGCCCAGAATGCGCCTGTAAGCATATCCGTCTACTAAAAGTTCATAATGCAGATCCAGTTAACTCGGCTTGCCACACCTTGATGGACGGAGTGCCCTTTGAGAGGCATCCCCTGCTAGGACCATGACCTCTTCATAGGACTTAGCAATAGTCCTTGAGGGTCTGGTTGAGACCCCCTTTGAACCTCTAGAGTCAGCGTCTGACAGACTTCTGTCTGACTCTCAAGATGGTTTTTCTTATGGCAATTACCTCTCTAAAGAGAATTGGGGACCTACAGGCTCTGTCTGTTTTGCCAGCCTGTTTAGAGTTTGCCCCAGGAATGACCAAAGCAATTTTGCACCCTCATCCTGACTACCTGCCTAAGGTGCCTTTCGCGACCCTATATCAGGTCACTCTCTAAGCCTTCTGCTCCCCACCGTTTGCAATGTCGGAGCAGCAAAACTTCACAGACTGTGTCCAGTCTGTGCCCTTTTGGCTTATGTCCACTGCACTAGCCAGTGGCATAAGTCAGGGCAACTATTAGTTTGCCATGGGAGCCGCAACCGGGGGGTGGCCACCTCCAAGCAGACTATGTTGCATGGGGTGAGGGACACTACTGCCCTGGCCTACGAGGTGCGCAGTCAAGCTTCGCCAGTAAGTATCAGGGCTCACTCTACAAGAGGGCTCGCCTCCTCTAAAGCCTTGGCTAGAGGTGTCCCTCTGCAGTAAGTTTGTGATGCGGCAGGTTGGTCCTTTCCGCACACATTCATTAGATTCTATAGTTTAGATATTCATGCCACTCTGGGCTCCTATGCCCTCGAGTCGACATCTCAAGCTCATGTCTGAGACCTCTTGCGTTCTTGTGAGCACACTTCACAACTGTAGGGTTCAGGACAGCCTCAGTGCGGCGGCTTGGGTGTTCTCGTTCCCAAAGCGCTTTTCTCAGCGCAGCATCCTAGTGAAGCTTTTTGTAAAGGGAACGTCTCGGGTTTCGTGGTGTAACCCTTGTTCCCTGAAAAAAGCGGAAACAAGATGCTGCGCTTCTTTTTCGCACTGGGATGTCCCAGGACTGCTCTTCAGAAAAAGAGCAGTTTTTCCTGTTTCCTTTGTCAGTTTTTGCATATTTTGTCTATGCTCTGTGCTAGGTTCCCTGTGTTTTTCTTTTCCTTTTATTCTGAGTTAGCTTGTTTATTTTTCAGTTTAATAAAGTTGCATATAGATCCTCATTCCTTGCCTGCCTCGTCACACATAGAGGACCTCTTCGCCTCTATGAACAATGCAATGTCTCCTCTACTTCTCCCTGAGTTACCCAGCCCCCCTGGGTCTGGACGCGATGGCGCATACATGGCCGTTAATGGTCTGTATGCGTTTTTCCTTGGTTTCTCTGCGCCCGGGAGTCTTGGCCAGAGTTCTCCAGCAAGGGTCTCTCCTCTTATTGATAGCACTGCGCTGGCCGAACAGGGTATGGTTCTCAGGGTTAATATCTCTCCTCGACGGCTCGCCTTGGACGATTCCGAACAGGAAGGACCTTCTTTCTCAGGCACAGGGGACAATATGTCATATCCGGCCCGAATTGTGGAACCTTTCACGCTTGGCCCCTGAAGGGGTACACAGGGCTTTCTCCTGAGGATATCAAGACCATTTTAAGTGCTAGGGCCCTGTCAACTTGGAACAAAGTTCCCCCGGGGCTGGATGCGGTGGTGCATACATGGCCCAGAATGCGCCTGTAAGCATATCCCTCTACTAAAAGTTCATAATGCAGATCCAGTTAACTCAGCTTGCCACACCTTGATGGACGGGGTGCCCTTTGAGAGGCATCCCCTGCTAGGACCATGACCTCTTCATAGGACTTAGCAATAGTCCTTGAGGGTCTGGTTGAGACCCCCTTTGAACCTCTAGAGTCAGCGTCTGACAGACTTCTGTCTGCATTTGTGTTTTTTTTTCTATTAAATATTAATTTGACTGTTCAGCCAGTTCCCGCCTCCTCCTTGCCCATTTTAACCCTGTTACAGGTGTTATGTTTGATAAAAATCTATCCTTTAAAAATTACATTTCCAATGTTTGTAGAACAGTATTATTCCACCTCAGAAATATCAATAAATGATGACACATGCTCTCTGTTTCTGATGCCAAAAAGCTCATTCATGCATTCATGACCCTGAGACTAGATTATTGTAGTCATTACTGGGTGGATGTCCTGCAGCTCAATAAACAAGCTTTAGTTGGTTCAAAATGCAGCAGCTATAGGACTTAATAGAACCAAGAAATATGATCATATCAGCCCAATATTATCTTCACAAAACTGGCTGCCTGTTTTGTATCAATTTTAAAATTCTGCTAACTACTTACAAAGCTTTGAATGGTCTAGCTCCTATGGAATAATCGTCCTAGCTTTGTTTTGTATTCAGACACAGTCTCAGTTTATGTCTACACTAAATTATCATATTTTCAGCCATGCATACACTTAATTTATCCCTCAACCCATAGTTATTCTGCATTAGTCAGGTCTGCCCAAATCAAAAACATTTCTGCTGTATATATATGCATCAAAATTAAGTGAATTACATCTCCAGCTCTCTACATTGTGAGCAAATCAATTGCAAATGCGAAAACATTTTGAGCTATGCGACTAAAATATGTCTGTTATTAGCCACTGGCTAGTAAATGTTCAGAGTAGTGGTGAGGACCTAAATCACAGCGACCCTTTTACGTAATAATAAGCTGGATATAAAGAAGCTGGATTCAGCCTCATCTTTTACTGCGTGTTGTGTCTCGTGAGCGTGCACCCTGAAGGAAATTTAACTTATATAGCTGCATTGGGTCCTGATATGCCGTGATATGCCATTGTTACATTTAATTTGCGTTTAACAATGTCAACTCTGACTTTGGTAAAACTTTTCAACAGACTGTTTTCACAACATTCTCTGTTTTACAGTATGGCTACAGACTAGTGTAACGCACCTGTTAGAAGAAGGTAAAAGAGTTGCAAAATCGAGAGCTTGTAGATTTGAATTTGAAAACTTGTACAGTAAATATTTGAACAAGCAAGTCAATACAAATTATGCAAGAAAACCACACACTCCATTTACATTTTATGTCTCTTTTTATATATACCCTTCCTGTTTAAAGTCAGTTGGTGATCAAAAAGTTAAAAAAATAAATATAAAGGCTAATCACACATTGCACGGATGATCTCGACAATGTTCGCTGCATTCATCATTCAACTGTAAACATTTGCTCCAGAGGCATTTCCAGCATTGAAGGACATCCGGGGCTTAGCCCAGACAATTTTATTTTCACACTAGCAACCACTTCTCTGTAGTCCAAAGCTGGTGAGAGGGTATTCTTTGAGTTTTGCTCTGGCTGGGCCTGTTTCTACAGTTCCTAAATCTTCCACTCTAGTACTATCCTCGAATGACTCAGTCTCTCTCCTCCCTGAATCATCTGTGATGCAAAAGAACAGATACAGGACATAACTTATTGCAAATCAGCTTCAAACAACTAATTCATCAAGCGCTACATATGTCAAATTGTGGACCAATACCATTTAAGAAAATGTATTGGGAAGAGCAGATCAGTGGGATTGCCCTAAGATCTATCATGATTCTTGAATTTTCATGTATATTACCATAAAGTCATCACAAAAGAGTTATATTATAGTGAGTAAAGTACGTACAAAAAAAATATTTAATATAAATAATTTATATTTTTTTACATAAATAGTCAAAATGATATATAAGATCCTACGTTAAAGCAATACATTAATGACTTTATTCTAAGTTCATTGACACACAATGTCATTGAACTGTATATAATTCTCCATGTTCATCTGTCAAAATCCTTTAATTAGGATCATTAGGAGCATTTGGATAAATGATGTTTCACTTTTAACTTTATCTAAAGTAAAGTGACAGATTAATTGTTACCAGTTTGCATGCCTGATTCTGGCACAGCTGCTGCTGGCTCCGCAGTCTGTAGCTCATCTTTGCTACACTCTACAAAACCATTTAATCAAATCAAAGTGTATATTTACTACAAACTAATATCACAAAACAAGTCACATATAAATTTTATGTTAATGCTTATTGGTTATCCTTAGAAAAAACAACACCTGATAAACAAGAAAAGTACACTCCGAACGGGACTCAAACCGACGTCTCCGGCATGAGAGGCATATGGCTAAGGGCTGCAGCTTTCAGTGTCAGTCGCTAGTGCACCTCTTGAGGTCAGGAGAGGGAGGTTTACACACTGCACAGCTATCTACCTGCTGGATCTCGTTACAAGTGCAGTGTGATAAAACTAGTGTTCCTGGCTACCCACTGACTTCTTTCGGAAAAATCCCCATAGCCTCATTTGCTTCATTTTTGCTGTCTTTCCTGCTAACAATAAGTAACGTTAGTTGATGTCAACTCCTCCCCTACCTGCTGCATATTCAACAGAGAGGAAGTACCTCTTCTTCCCATAGGCTACCGACAGCAAATAAATTTATTCTATAGGCTAGATTATTTTTAAGACCTTGTCTATTTTTACAGTCTGTATGCAGTATGTGCAAAGCCAAAGCACAATGAAATAAGGCAACTTATGATTACAGGGGTTTACATAGGCTATTGTCCGGTTTCATATTTGTCAGTCAACATTTCAAAATACATTCGGGGCTACACTCAAAACATTAGGGGCTGAAGCCCCGGCAAAATCGGCTGACGCTGCGTCTGATTTGCTCACAGAGCTCTCAGTTCTCTTAAAGAGACAGTACCATTTTAGCGCCTGCAATATGTCAATGTAAAGTAGTACTTAAAATACAAACATGTCACAAAATTTAGTAAGTATAATTCATGTGTAAATATAAATATTTAAAGGAATGATCATACATTATTAAATATTTTAACTTAAAAAAACACTAAATATGGGAAAATGTTATTTGTATAGCACTATTCACAACACACATCGTTTCAAAGCAGCTTTATCATGCATTAACAGAAAATGAAACTAATATCTATAAAGTCCTAGATTAATCATTAAATATGATTGAAAATGTGACTATGGCAAGGAATACAAAACTCCATAAGATGTTGATTGATGAACAAAAATTATCTTGGGAGAAACAAGGCTCACTGAGGGGGCCAGTTCCCCTCTGGCTAACTAGCATGATTATAATGCCAATATTAGTTATTTATGTACAGTGCAAGTCATGGTTTAAAATTATTAAACTAAGTAAGCGTTAAGGGCCAGTGCTTAAACAAAGATGTTGTATGAACTTTAAGATTAATGACTAATGTCCTTGAAGTTAATTCTGGATTAACTGCAGAAGTTCACATAGATGCATTGTCCTTTGTTAGTTGGCCAATGAAGGCTTTTGTTGGCAATTAATTGAAAGTCTACATATTCCATTTTAAGAGAATCCATCATTAGACCAAGGTGATGCAGGCAGAGATTAGTGAGGTCATTTTGGAGAGGTCTGTTTCGGTGAGGCGTAGATTGACGTGCATTAGCTGAGGTAATGAGCTGAGATGTGACAGAAATCTAGAGTATGATTTTGGCAATGAGTTTGTCCTCTCACATTTTGTCTGACTCTAAGAGAGTTGAGAATATCGATAAATGCTAATCCCAATGTTTCATTTTCATCATCCATGTGAATGTTGAAGTCACCAACAATTAAAGCTCTTTTCACAGTAAATACGTTATCTGATTGAAAATTAGCAAATTCACCAAGGACATCAGAATATGGCCAGGGTGATCTGTATAATGTAGCAAGGGCAAAAGATGACAGAGAATTGTATTATTGTATCTGACAGTGTCACATTAAGCATTTGTAATGTTACTCTGGTGAGTAACACCAAAAACTTCACTGTAAATTGCAACAATACCTCCTTCTCGACCCTTCAATTGAGGTTCATATTTATAACAAAAGCCTGCGGGAGTAGATTCATTTAAACTAATATATTCATCAGGTTTAAGCCAGGTTTCAGTCAAACAGAGCACACCCAAATTATGATCTGTAATCATTTCATTTACAGTTCATGCTTTGGTTGAAAGAAATCTAATGTTTAGAATCGAATCCAACCTTTTATATGAAGTTTATCTTCAATTGTTTTTATTGTTGTTATTTTCAAGTTTGACCTTTATCAAAGTGAGGGGTTATTGAGGGGTTTGTGTTTGGTAGTTCAAGGAACAAACGCAGTCTCTATGTGATATCTAGGTGATACAGTCTCTGTCAAGCAGTTTATTTTGAGTGCATAGCTTCCCTGCTTGAAAAGGATTAACACATCAGCAAGGAGATTTCAAACTGAATTTCACGCTTCATTTATTCCGATTAAAGATGGTTAAAGATGACAAGATGATGAAAAATTTAAGTGAAAGAAAGAGATGAAGATGAAAGAGGTGAAAAACATTTGAACAGAAACATAGTTATATTCTAATAAATAAAATGATTATCAAACATTAAATTACCAAAAAATTGCTGTTCTCAAAACTGACATGAATTTAGGCTTAATATAAGGCATTCTATGACATGTGTAATTTAACTATTAATGTTTTAAGCCATATCAAAGCATTTATACTTCAGAACCAGATTAAATTACATTCAGACTTTTTAACATTTAGCAATAACTTCTTATCATTGACATTTGATATACTGTTCACCAATAAACATGTTTTAAATGCAAATGCAACAAACAATCAGCACTTGAAACAATAATCTGTTTTTTGTGTCAGCCCTACCGCACACACACACTGGTCAGATGGACTTTTCTCATCCTTTTTCCGCTGCTGTTCGATTGGTTGAAAACTCAGCTTTGCTTTGTCTCAGTTCTTTAATAGATCCGCTTTGCTTGAATTTGGCTTCTTAATATTGATTGATAGAAAGATGCTGTTTTCATTGCTAACAGTGGTGTAAAAGGATACAAAATTGTTATGCCAGGATAGTTGTGCTGTGACGACAGGGAAAAAAATTAAGTCCATTTTATGTTTTGAAGAGACCTCCAAAAAACTGGTCATTGGTAAAGCCTCACTAACCATTCACTTTCATTCTTTGTAAAAAGATACAATGAAAGTGAATGGTGACTGGGGCTGTCATTCCTTAACCTTTTTGTTCTGCAGAAGAAAAAAAAGTCATAACACCCAACCTATTTCCAGTCTCAACTCTGACTGTCTATAAAATTATTGAAATGGCATAAAAAAGAATGTATTCGGTATTCAGTACCAATATGCAATTTACAGCACTCAGCACTCACCAGTGCATGTAATTACATTACATATGCAATTGGTGCAATCAACTGTAGTCACGTTGTATTAACAGTACCAGTGAAGAAAGAAGATAACACATTTTCAATCACCAGTGGAATTGGGCAATCAAAGACGTGCAAATGAGTGTGATCAACATAGTTGCCAGGTGGTCTGCATCAACCCATCATTAGACACCGCTGATCTATAAGAGTGTACATACAATATGTAAAAGATATTAAATGAATTTCACATAAAATATATAACAAATCCACACAGCAAACAACCACACATATTCATGAGGCCCAAAATCTGAAACCACCTAGATAAATGTTTCTATATTGCACTGTTCCTATTTAATATACATTTTTATTTTTTATTTTTGAATTGAATATGGTAACATTAAAAAAATGTGAAATAACACCAAAATTGTGCACCTTTCTATTAAAAATGGTGACTGGTTTAGTCTGACTCTTGACTAATGAATCAGAGCCGGTAATTTGTGATTCACCAGCTCACGAGTTCTCGTTTTGAATCAGTTTGATGAATCCTTAATTGAACTAACTTAATGAATTACTCTGAGGGCTGAATGAACATTTTCTGCAAGATGCTCTCAGTCATGTTGAAATATTTTGTGTACAAAGTTGATAAAATATGATATGATAATACATGATAACAATGGTAGATTCTGTAGCTGTACTCCCAAAGAAGCAAAAATGTCTGCATCAAGAAGACAGAAAGACTGGCAAAGGCAACAAACTAGAGTAAACATCAGTGCGGCATACATAAGGTGGAAAAATTTGAGTAGTGATTCCGATGTTGCGTCTTTTTTGTGGGACAGGTAAGACTTTATATAAAACTCTCTAAAATAGTGTCAGTGGAATTTACAGAAAACTCATACAAGTTTCCTTCTAATTTTATTTTAATTATGTGTGTAGTCAACATGTTCATAATGGACAGTTTTCAGTGGTGTTTACAAATGTAACCGGAAAGCAACATGTAATTTTCTTTTCTTTGTTATCACAGCTATAATAAGGTGGGCCAATCTACCTCTATTAAATGCATAGATCTTTATTAGTTTAGAGCAAAGTAGCTTGGGACAGTGATTGGTGTGGATTTTGTATAAATTCTGACTTTGGTTGAATGTTGACTTTAGTTAGTCAAATACAGTATTCATGGACATGCTAAATTTGATCATCAAAAACAATTATAATCTTTCCTTTTACCATAACATTCTGTATCGCTAGATAATTGAGGTTTATTTTATGCTAAGCAGTTCTCTAATAAAGGTAAAAACTGTCTTTAGAAATAACGTGAAACATAGACAGTCTCCAAAGATTATTGGTATGAGGGACAATAATAATCTGTCCTTAACTGTAGAAGTCTGTTCACTTGAATTCTGACATTTGTTTTTACGAAAAGCACCTAAATTACAGTAGTTATAAATAATGTTAAAAATGGGGGCCTGGGTAGCTCAGTGAATAAAGATGCTGACTACCACACCTGGAGTCGTGAGTTTGAATCCAGCAAGGTCTCCTAAGCAACCAAATTGGTCCGGTTGCAAGGGAGGGTAGAGTCACTTGGGGTAACCTCCTCGTGGTTGCTATAATGTGGTTCTCGCTCTTGTGGGGCACGTGGTGAGTTGTGCGTGGATGATGTGGAGAATAGCTTGAAACCTCCACACGCACTATGTTTCCGCGGTAATGTGCTCAACAAGCCATGTGATAAGATGCGCGGATTGATGATCTCAGACGCAGAGCTAACTGTGATTTGTCCTCTGCACCCGGATTGAGGCGAGTTACTACACCACCACGAAGACCTAGAGCCCATTGGGAATTAGGCATTCCAAATTGGGGAGAAAAAAAATAATGTTAGAAATTACCTCAAACTCTGACATTTTTCAGATGTAAATTATTAAGGATGTCCCAATACTGGTACTGGTAACAAAATCGGATCTGATACCACACTCATGTACTCGTGCTTGTAAAAATGCTCCGATACCAAAAACCGATACCATCTGACATCTGAATGTCACTACGCAAATAATCAGCTTCAAATGTGAGCAGAGCACAAGTGAAAGTGTGGAGACAGTGTTGTGCCGACACCGGCTTCACTGCAAGTACATTTTAAAGCTTCTTCTTGGCTCATACATGTAAACACCATCCTGAGCATCGAGCGCTCTGTTTGTAGCAGATGACATCAAACAGAAAGCAAATACTTTGTATCGGGAGGCACATGCAGAGTTCATATTTATTTAATTCATTAGCAGGCTTTTGCAGTTTAATAATCACTTTGAGTCATGTAGTGACTGGCTTTGTTCGGACTTAAAAGCTACCATCATCACACAGAAACACTTCAAAATATAAGCTTAATTTAAATAAAAAAAGTAATGTAATATTTACTGTATTACTACTGCTACTACTACTAATAATAATACATCAATGGGAACTGCATTATATTTATCAATCTCTTACATTTGTAATCTGTTATGCAGCACTTTATTTGTCAAAATATAATTTCAATGAAGTATTTGGGATTGTTCTGTGAGGTTCTGTATATAAGCACTTCACCTGATAAAAAAAATAATACAACATTTGTGTTGAAAATTAATTATTAATTCATAATTATTATTTTCATTTGACCCTTTCACACGTACAATCAAACTGGTGTGATTACACTAGTCTGGGCTCAGATGCATACGATCAAACCGGTGTGATCTGCATTCATGCTGCTGTTTACCAGCAAAATCATGACTGAAGCGGTTGTCATAATGAACCAGCTAATCAAATCTTTTCAACTTCACAATATCTTTTTAATTTTAATATGTTAAAAACTTTAAAACAATCACTAAATTAGAGTATAAAGCTGTTACCGTCGAAGCGGACTGTTTTGATGCAGCACTGCCGCCATGTTTTCTAGTGATGGGAAGTCTGATTCTTTTCCAAAAAACGGTTCTTTCGGACGGTTCTTTTCAATGAACTGGTTAAAAAAACAATAACTATTTACCATTTACGTCATCACTGTAATGATATCACTATAAATAATGCTAATACACTGCCATCATAGAATACACGTACAAACACATTCAATAAAGCCATATGGAAGGGCATATTGCTGATTATAACATTTATTTAATTAAGTTATAAAGGGTTTTTTTGTCATCAGTGTTTCATTCAGTGATCTAACAACACATCCTACATTAAATTTTGCACCTAAAGCACCCAATACTGACACTGATATACAAACGTGGAGGTTAAACACGTTTAAAGCATAAAAAGTGATCGAATTAGTTTTAATCAACTCACCCTTTTTTACAGAAACCATGATCCAGCTCATCACAACTTCACAAAAAATCTGCATGTGTAACGGGATTAGGTGATTGACAGCAATATTGGCCTATCAGCAAGCAGTATTTTCCATTTAAAGGCTGATTGGTTGTCACCCGGGATGTGTCACTTCTGTTTTCCCCGTTTGTTTGCTCGTGTCAACGGTGCCTTGCAGCTTTATGTGTTGGTGCTGTGCCCATTCGTGCTGTCTGGTGGATGTGCTTATTGCTTGTCTAGCAGGTCTGATTCCCTGTATCCCATTGTGCTATTGATGGGCATGACTGTGACCAATCCGTGGCTATAAAGCGTGCTATCTGACATGATATCCTGATATTATAGAGCCAGTGTCCGTTGCACAACCGGGTCCATCTAATGTTTCTATTCCTGTTGCTGCGGATCCCCCACGTATTGGTGCTGGTGCATCGACCCCGGAGCGGTATGTTTTCGTTCCTCGGGATCGTAGGTGCCCAAAGTTTAGCGGCCAGTCGGGCATTGGCATCAATGAGTGGGTGGAGGAGGCCCAGGCTTGTATGCGGCTTCGCCATCTGTCTACAGCGGATCAGGCATTTTTCTTGTTTGATCATCTGGAGGGAGAAGCGAGGGAGGAGATTCGCTATCGGTCTAGGGACGAGAGGGAGGATCCGGATCAAATTATTCAGGTATTGTGTGATTTGTATGGTTGCACGAAGTCTTATGTAGCGCTCCAGGAGTCGTTCTTTTCCAGAAGACAGCAGGAGGGGGAGACATTGGTGGAATTCTCCTTGGCCCTGATGAGTCTTCTGGAAAAAGTTAAAAGTCAGTCGCCTCATGGTATGCCTAATAGTGAAGTTTTGCTAAGAGACCAGTTTGTTGAATATGTTAATGATTGCGCTCTTTGACGTGAACTTAAGCAACTAGTGCGTCATCAACCCACTGCTACCTTGTTCGATATTCGCAGCGAAGCTCTTCGCTGGGAAAGAGAAGGCAAGCCTGGTGGGGTGCGTGGTCGAAGTCAGTCTGTCCCATCCGCTTATGGTATTCAATATGGGGTGCAGGGACATCAGCATCATAATAGCAGTGGTTCAGCCGTGTCAGAAATGAGTGAACTATGAGATATGCTTAGAAAGCTGCAGCAACAATTGGACCAGTTAACTCAAGGTATGGCTCAACTGCAAAATCCCCCGTTACGGTCGCGACCATTTAAGGCTAATTTAATTTGCAGAAGGTGTCAGCAACCGGGCCATTTTGCCAGGGATTGCGAGGGGGAGCGGATATTGGTTCCGCTATCAGCCCGTGTGAATTCTGCTTTAATGAGGGGTGGACAGTCATCGTCTATGCAGCCATCGGCCGCAACTTGGTTGGGAAAAAGATAGGCTCCAAAAATTGATCTGTTTCCGATTTTATGTCGCGCTTTATGTCTACTTGCCCACAGCTCTTGTATTGATGGGTGGGGTTCAGGTACC
Organism: Xyrauchen texanus; assembly: GCF_025860055.1. Lineage (NCBI taxonomy): Eukaryota > Metazoa > Chordata > Actinopteri > Cypriniformes > Catostomidae > Xyrauchen > Xyrauchen texanus. Next base: position 39,895,144 of record NC_068300.1, on the reverse strand, counting down.
TTGCCTGGTGGACACCAGATCTATGGTGTCCACCCTTACTGAGAGTTGTTTTGTGGCAAATTTTGGGCTATGGGGTCAGGAGCGGCTTAGATCGTGTCATTGGTTACAGCTTCGAGCCGCCAATGGCCTTTCAATTCCTTATATTGGTTATCTTGAACTGGACGTGGAGCTTTGTGGCCGAGTGGTTTTGGGTTGCGGTGTGCTGGTGGTCCGAGATCCTCCTGGTGGCGTGTGTGCAGCTGTTCCTGGGGTGCTGGGTATGAATATCCTGACCCGCTGCTACCGGGAGCTCTTTGGCCAGCATGGAACAGCGCTTTTAAGACTACCCGTGGTGTCGCAGGCCCCTAATTCTGTTCTTCAGGCTTTACAATATTGCCATCAGGTTGACGTTCAGTCGGTTTCGGATTGTGGGGGGCGAGTTAAGGTGCGGGGACGTCGGGCGTGTCGCATCACGGGTGGCACCATGAAATTTGTTGCAGCAACCTGTTCGATGACATATTCGAGCGTTACAGTAGTGTTTGAACCACCAGCTTCGGGTCTACCGGCAGGTTTGCTGGCATCTCCTCCTCTTTTAGGTGGATGGTGGTACAGTCTATGTGCCCGTAGTTAATGTTGGTACTATGGATGTAGTGCTGTACGCTAGCACTGTTATTGGTACGGTGAACAAGGTGGATGTGATCAGTTTGCCCCCAGAGGTTACTGAAGTTAAGACTGTTCCGGCGTATTCCTCCATCTGAGTACGAGGTGGTGAAGGCACATATCAATCAATTGTTGGAAACTCAGGTAATTAGAGAGAGCTGTAGTCCTTATGCCTCGCCCATCGTCCTGGTCAAAAGAAGGATGGTAGTCTGCACGTGTGTGGACTACCGTCGCTTAAATTCGAAGACTAGGAAGGATGCGTTCCCTCTAACACGTATTGAGGAGACTTTGGACTCGCTGGCTGGGGCCCGTTGGTTTTCTACGATGGACCTGGCCAGTGGGTACAATCAGGTACCTGTAGTTGAGAGGGACAAATCTAAAACTGCTTTTTTCACTCCTTTTGGCCTATTTGAGTGGAATAGGATGCCATTTGGATTGTGCAATGCCCCAAGCACCTTCCAACGATTTATGGAGCGGTTGTTTGGTGACCATCAGTGCCAGTCCCTTCTTTTATATCTTGATAATATTGTTGTCTTTTCCTCCTCGGTGGATCAACATCTCGCTCGGATGGAGGTTGTCCTGAGCCGCTTGCAGGCTGAAGGATTGAAGGCCAAACTATCCAAGTGTGCCTTTTTCAAAAAAGAAGTACATTATTTGGGGAATGTCATCTCTTCAGAAGGAGTTTCTACTGATCCCTTAAAGGTAGAGGCAGTTGCACAATGGGCTTGTCCCACCAGCGTTGCAGTTGCGCTCATTTTTGGGATTTGCTAGTTATTACCGACGGTTTGTGGATGGGTTCGCCAAGTTGGCTGCCCCCCTCCACAGGCTGGTGGCTCAGCTGGCAAGCCCAAAGCACTGTGTTCAGGAGTTTGCTGAAGCTTGGTCTGCGGAATGTCAGTGTGGCTTTGAGGGGTTGAAAGCTAAGTTAACCACAGCCCCAGTGCTCGCCTATGCCGACTTTTCACTGCCTTTCATTTTGGAGGTAGATGCCAGTCATGGAGGCCTAGGAGCAGTCCTTTCACAGGAGCAACAGGGAAAAGTGTGCCCTATAGCTTATGGCAGTCGCAGTCTTAGGCCCACTGAGTGCAATACATCCAACTATAGCTCAATGAAACTGGAGTTTTTGGCGCTCAAGTGGGCCATGACTGAAAAGTTTAGGGAGTACTTGCTGGGCCAGAAATGCATGGTATTTACTGATAAAAACCCCCTCAGCTACCTGACTTCTGCAAAATTGGGTGCCATGGAACAGCGCTGGGCTGCCCAATTAGCATCCTTTGATTTTGAGATCAAGTATAGATCAGGGAGAAGCAATCGCAATGCTGACGCATTGTCGCGCAAAAACTTTCCAGGTTCGGGAGACGTGCACCAGTGGTGTTCAGGTATGGCTGTTCCAGTGGCCTTGCAGCAAGCTGCCCAAGGTGGATTGGTGACCTCGGTTAACCAGGTTACCTCCTTTCCTTGTACTTCCAATAGTGACATAGGTGCTCAGCATGTAGCAGACCCAGTCATAGGAGAGTTGTTGGTGTTCTGGAGGCGCAAGTCGCCCCCGGCTCCTGACGAGCGTAAGAAACTCTCCAGGTTGGCAATTATTTTGCTCCGGCAATGGGACCGCCTGGTGGAGACTGATGGAGTGCTCTACCAGCATGTGTTTCGGGGGAGAGGAAATCTTCCAGGTGCTATTGCCGGCAGTTATGAAACACTATGTCTTGACCCAGCTTCACCAACAGCATGGGCACCAGGGGGTAGAGGGTACATTCCAGCTAGTGTGCCAGCGATGCTACTGGCCTGGTATGTCGGCAGATATTACCCGCTGGTGTCAGGAGTGTGAGCGCTGCCAGTGTGCTAAAGGTGTTCCTTCTGCCCCTGGTAGTTTTATGGGGCACCTATTGGCTGCTCGGCCTAATGACATTGTGGCCTTAGATTTTACAGTGTTGGAGCCCTCAAGGTCTGGCCTTGAAAACGTACTGGTCATGACCAATATTTTCACAAAATATACCTTGGCAGTACCTACTAGAGACCAACGGGCAGAGACGGTAGCCCAGGTTCTAGTAGTAGAGTGGTTTTGTAAATTCGGAGTGCCGGGTCGCATCCACTCTGACCAAGGTCGGAATTTTGAATCAGTCCTCATTCAACAGCTTTGTTCTCTGTATGGAGTTGAGAAATCACGTACCACTCCATATCACCCGGCTGGAAACGGGCAGTGCGAACGTTTCAACAGAATGATGCATGAACTGTTGCGCACTTTGCCGCCCTCCAAAAAGGGTGATTGGCCGTTTTGTCGTCCTCAGGTCCTCTTCACATACAATACTACTCCTCATCAGGCAACCTGGGAGTCTCCATTCCTTTTAATGTTTGGACAGGAACCCAGACTCCCGGTTGACTTCTTACTGGGCAGAGTCCAAGAACCATCGGCTGGCGGTATTAACAGGTGGATTCTGGAGCAGCAGGATCGGTTGCAAGTGGCGTTTCAGGGTGCTTGTGAACGGTTGGGTGCTGCAGCCGGTCGGAGAAAGGCCCGGCATGACCTGCAGGTGAAGGAAGCACCACTGAAGGAGGGTCAGCTGGTATACCTCCGCAATCATAGTGTGAGGGGTAGATGTAAAATCCAGGACCTGTGGAGCTCAGTGGTCTACCAGGTAATGAGGTCACCTAAAGCAGGGGGGGCAGTATATACCATTGCTCCCATTAGAGATCTGGGAAAAGTCAAGAATGTGTACCGATCTTTGCTAAAGGCTCAGATCTGCCAGGACATGCCGATTGTTTTGTCTGACAGTCCGGATAGTCCAGTGGCTGAGTCGGTGCAGTCCCCGGAAGAGGAGTGTGATGAGGATTTGTTTGTCTTGGTGAACGAGACACCACAAATTAGAGGTAGGGCGAGGGTACAGGACATTGTTCCTCCTCCCCCTCAGACATCTGATGCTCTGCAAGTTGTGGAGACCTGTGGGGTAACAGAGGGTACTATGGGTTTACCATCATTGGTAGTGCCTTCTAACTCACTAGAGGATGGTGAGGTTATGGTGAGAAGGACTGGGCGGGGAACTGCAGGTCAGCACTCTAATAGGCATCACCTTCCTCGAACAGTGGGTACTGGTTCAGTGTACCGAATAGTGAGTAGTACAGACGGTACCCTGTTTCGGCCTTGGAACTGAGAGTTCCTGGTTGGGAGTTTTTTTTGGTTCACCGTCGGGGCGACGTTGCAGAAACTGGTGGTGGAATGTTAGGGGATTAGGTGATTGAAAGCAATATTGGCCTATCAGCAAGCAGTATTTTCCATTTAAAGGCTGATTGGTTGTCACCCGTGTTTTTCCTTGTGGTGGTGGTTCTTCTTTATCGTGTGCAGTGTACACTTTGTGTGTGATGGTGTGATTCGACTGCACGGTTGTGTGTGTGCGCGTGAACGTGTGCCCCGTAAGACCGAACTCCACAGTGATTCCTGTCATTGGGAGCCCCCGCCCTGCTGTTATTATTTGGTATTTGCTTTACAGATATATATAATTGCTATTTTGGCTTGTGTGTGTTTCTTTGATCTGAAGTGGGGTTGTTAGTGTTTGATGTGGATCTTAGTGTCCAACATTTTTAATCACTTTTGTATTAATAAACATTTGTATTTTTGTATTGTACTCACGTCTCTCCTGTCTAACTTTATGAGGGAACCGAACCTGTGTGCTTTACTCAATGTTTGAGTATTTTCCCTGGGGTTAACTCCTAGGGTGGCGTAGTCGGACTTTTATTTATAAATCAACTTGAGCTTGTGTCTCGAAACTGCATCCACTCGTCACATTCTGGCATAGTCGGCAGGATTCCCTCTTGTATAGTATAAAGACGTGGGTGTTTTTTGTTTTTATTTTCTTTTTTTGTGTTTCTGTAGGAACCAAACGAACAGACCGTGGCAGTCCCTTTTTGTGGTTGATCGGCACAAGTCAATCTAGCGTTATATTTGTGGTAAGTGCTTGTGCAGTTACAAAAATGGAGGATGAATTGCGTGAGTTGAGAGATTTAGTAGCTCAACTTAAAGCTGATAATGAAAGGCTGCGGCAAGAGCCAGTGTCCGTTGCACAACCGGGTCCATCTAATGTTGCTATTCCTGTTGCTGCGGATCCCCCACGTATTGGTGCTGGTGCATCGACCCCGGAGCGGTTTGTTTTCGTTCCTCGGGATCGTAGGTGCCCAAAGTTTAGCGGCCGGTCGGGCATTGGCATCAATGAGTGGGTGGAGGAGGCCCAGGCTTGTATGCGGCTTCGCCATCTGTCTACAGTGGATCAGGCATTTTTCTTGTTTGATCATCTGGAGGGAGAAGCGAGGGAGGAGATTCGCTATCGGTCTAGGGACGAGAGGGAGGATCCGGATTAAATTATTCAGGTATTGTGTGATTTGTATGGTTGCACGAAGTCTTATGTAGCGCTCCAGGAGTCGTTCTTTTCCAGAAGACAGCAGGAGGGGGAGACATTGGTGGAATTCTCCTTGGCCCTGATGAGTCTTCTGGAAAAAGTTAAAAGTCAGTCGCCTCATGGTATGCCTAATAGTGAAGTTTTGCTAAGAGACCAGTTTGTTGAATATGTTAATGATTGCGCTCTTTGACGTGAACTTAAGCAACTAGTGCGTCATCAACCCACTGCTACCTTGTTCGATAATCGCAGCAAAGCTCTTCGCTGGGAAAGAGAAGGCATGACTGGTGGGGTGCGTGGTCAAAGTCAGTCTGTCCCATCCGCTTATGGCATTCAATATGGTGTGCAGGGACATCAGCATCATAATAGCAGTGGTTCAGCCAGTGTCAGAAATGAGTAAAACTATGGGATATGCTTAGAAAGCAGCAGCAACAATTGGACCAGTTAACTCAAGGTATGGCTCAACTGCAAAATCCCCCGTTACGGTCGCGTAATTTAATTTGCAGAAGGTGTCAGCAACCGGGCCATTTTGCCAGGGATTGCGAGGGGGAGCGGATATTGGTTCCGCTATCAGCCTGTGTGAATTCTGCTTTAATGAGGGGTGGACAGTCATCATCTATGCAGCCGTCGGAAAACTAGTTCCCACCGAGTCTTAGGGCCGCAACTTGGTTGGGAAAAAGATAGGCTCCAAAAATGTATCTGTTTCCGATTTTATGTCGCGCTTTATGTCTACTTGCCCACAGCTTGTAGGATTGATGGGTGGGGTTCAGGTACCTTGCCTGGTGGACACCAGATCTATGGTGTCCACCCTTACTGAGAGTTGTTTTGTGGCAAATTTTGGGCTATGGGGTCAGGAGCGGCTTAGATCGTGTCATTGGTTACAGCTTCGAGCCGCCAATGGTCTTTCAATTCCTTATATTGGTTATCTGGAACTGGACGTGGAGCTTTGTGGCCGAGTGGTTTTGGGTTGCGGTGTGCTGGTGGTCCGAGATCCTCCTGGTGGTGTGTGTGCAGCTGTTCCTGGGGTGCTGGGTATGAATATCCTGAGGCGCTGCTACCGGGAGCTCTTTGGCCAGCATGGCACAGCGCTTTTCAGACTACCCGTGGTGTTGCAGGCCCCTAATTCTGTTCTTCAGGCTTTACAATATTGCCATCAGGTTGACGTTCAGTCGGTTTCGGATTGTGGGGGGCGAGTTAAGGTGCGGGGACGTCGGGCGGGTCGCATCGTGGGTGGCACCATGAAATTTGTTGCAGCAACCTGTTCGATGACATATTCGAGCGTTACAGTACTGTTTGAACCACCAGCTTTGGGTCTACCGGCAGGTTTGCTGGCATCTCCTCTTTTAGTGGTGGATGGTGGTACAGTCTATGTGCCCGTAGTTAATGTTGGTACTATGGATGTAGTGCTGTACGCTAGCACTGTTATTGGTACGGTGAACAAGGTGGATGTGATCAGTTTGCCCCTAGAGGTTACTGAAGTTAAGACTGTTACAGCCAAAGTGAGTACACAGGTTGTGCAGGGTTCCTCCACTGTACAGGAACAGATAGCTCTGTTCGATTTAGCAGTGCTGTCAGAAGAAGAACAGGTTAAGGTTAGGGAACTACTGGAGAAGTATGTACCTGTGTTCTCTATGAACGATGGGGATCTGGGTTGTACTAATTTGATATCCCATGAGATACCCTTGTTGGATGACATACCTGTTAGGCAGCGGTTCCGGCGTATACCTCCATCTGAGTACGAGGTGGTGAAGGCCCATATCAATCAATTGTTGGAAACTCAGGTAATTAGAGAGAGCTGTAGTCCTTATGCCTCGCCCATCGTCCTGGTCAAAAAGAAGGATGGTAGTCTGCGCATGTGTGTGGACTACCGTCGCTTAAATTCGAAGACTAGGAAGGATGCGTTCCCTCTACCACGTATTGATCCGAGGAGACTTTGGACTCGCTGGCTGGGGCCCGTTGGTTTTCTACGATGGACCTGGCCAGCGGGTACAATCAGGTACCTGTAGTTGAGAGGGACAAATCTAAAACTGCTTTTTTTCAGTCCTTTTGGCCTATTTGAGTGGAATAGGATGCCATTTGGATTGTGCAATGTCCCAAGCACCTTCCAACGATTGATGGAGCGGTTGTTTGGTGACCATCAGTGCCAGTCCCTTCTTTTATATCTTGATGATATTGTTGTCTTTTCCTCCTCGGTGGATCAACAACTCGCTCGGATGGAGGTTGTCCTGAGCCGCTTGCAGGCTGAAGGATTGAAGGCCAAACTATCCAAGTGTGCCTTTTTCAAAAAAGAAGTACATTATTTGGGGCATGTCATCTCTTCAGAAGGAGTTTCTACTGATCCCAGAAAGGTAGAGGCAGTTGCACAATGGGCTTGTCCCACCAGCGTTGCAGAGTTGCGCTCATTTTTGGGATTTGCTAGTTATTACCGACGGTTTGAGGATGGGTTTGCCAAGTTGGCTGCCCCCCTCCACAGGCTGGTGGCTCAGCTGGCAAGCCCAAAGCACTGTGTTCAGGAGTTTGCTGAAGCTTGGTCTGCGGAATGTCAGTGTGGCTTTGAGGGGTTGAAAGCTAAGTTAACTACAGCCCCAGTGCTCGCCTATGCCGACTTTTCACTGCCTTTCATTTTGGAGGTAGATGCCAGTCATGGAGGCCTAGGGGCAGTCCTTTCACAGGAGCAACAGGGAAAAGTGCGCCCTATAGCTTATGGCAGTCGCAGCCTTAGGCCCACTGAGCGCAATACATCCAACTATATCTCAATGAAACTGGAGTTTTTGGCGCTCAAGTGGGCCATGACTGAAAAGTTTAGGGAGTACTTGCTGGGCCAGAAATGCATGGTATTTACTGATAAAAAACCCCTTAGCTACCTGACTTCTGCGAAATTGGGTGCCATGGAACAGCGCTGGGCTGCCCAATTAGCATCCTTTGATTTTGAGATCAAGTATAGATCAGGGAGAAGCAATCGCAATGCCGACGCATTGTCGCGCCAAAACTTTCCAGGTTCGGGAGACGTGCACCAGTGGTGTTCAGGTATGGCCGTTCCAGTGGCCTTGCAGCAAGCTGCCCAAGGTGGATTGGTGACCTCGGTTAACTAGGTTACCTCCTTTCCTTGTACTTCCAATAGTGACATGGGTGCTCAGCAGGTAGCAGACCCAGTCATAGGAGAGTTGTTGGTGTTCTGGAGGCGCAAGTCGCCCCCGGCTCCTGACGAGCGTAAGAAACTCTCCAGGTTGGCAATTATTTTGCTCCGGCAATGGGACCGCCTGGTGGAGACTGATGGAGTGCTCTACCGGCATGTGTTTCGTTCAGACAGGGGAGAGGAAATCTTCCAGGTGCTATTGCCGGCAGTTATGAAACACTATGTCTTGACATAGCTTCACCAACAGCATGGGCACCAGGAGGTAGAGGGTACATTCCAGCTAGTGCGCCAGCGACGCTACTGGCCTGGTATGTCGGCAGATATTGCCCGCTGGTGTCAGAAGTGTGAGCGCTGCCAGTGTGCTAAAGGTGTTCCTTCTGCCCCTGGTAGTTTTATGGGGCACCTATTGGCTGCTCGGCCTAATGACATTGTGGCCTTAGATTTTACAGTGTTGGAGCCCTCAAGGTCTGGCCTTGAAAACGTACTGGTCATGACCGATATTTTCACAAAATATACCTTGGCAGTACCTACTAGAGACCAACGGGCAGAGACGGTAGCCCAGGTTCTAGTAGTAGAGTGGTTTTGTAAATTCGGAGTGCCGGGTCGCATCCACTCTGACCAAGGTCGGAATTTTGAATCCGTCCTCATTCAACAGCTTTGTTCTCTGTATGGAGTTGAGAAATCACGTACCACTCCATATCACCCGGCTGGAAACGGGCAGTGCGAACGTGTTAACAGAATGTTGCATGATCTGTTGCGCACTTTGCCGCCCTCCAAAAAGGGTGATTGGCCGTTTTGTCGACCTCAGGTCCTTTTCGCATACAATACTACTCCTCATCAGGCAACCGGGGAGTCTCCATTCCTTTGACCTGTGGGGTAACAGAGGGTACTATGGGTTTACCATCATTGGTAGTGCCTTCTAACTCACTAGAGGATGGTGAGGTTATGGTGAGAAGGACTGGGCGGGGAACTGCAGGTCAGCACTCTAATAGGCATCACCTTCCTTGAACAGTGGGTACTGGTTCAGTGTCCCGAATAGTGAGTAGTACAGACGGTACCCTGTTTCGGCCTTGGAACTGAGAGTTCCTGGTTGGGAGTTTGTTTGGTTCACCATCGGGGCGAAGTTGCAGAAACTGGTGGTGGAAGGTTAGGGGATTAGGTGATTGAAAGCAATATTGGCCTATCAGCAAGCAGTATTTTCCATTGAAAGGCTGATTGGTTGTCACCTGGGATTCGTCACGTCTGTTTTCCCCATTTGTTTGCTCGTGTCGACGGTGCCTTGCAGCTTTATGTGATGGTGCTGTGCCCATTCGCGCTGTCTGGTGGATGTGCTTATTGCTCGCGTAGCAGGTCTGATTCCCTGTATCCCATTGTGCTATTGATGGGCATGACTGTGACCAATCCGTGGCTATAAAGCGTGCTATCTGACATGATATCCTGATGGAGCTGGGGTCCCACGGCCGGAGTGCTTTTCCTTGTGGTGGTGGTTCTTCTTTATCGTGTGCAGTGTACACTTTGTGTGTGATGGTGTGATTCGACTGCATGGGTGTGTGTGTGCGCGTGAACGTGTGCCCCGTAAGACCGAACTCCACAGTGATTCCTGTCATTGCGAGCCCCCGCCCTGCTGTTATTATTTGGTATTTGCTTTACAGATATATATAATTGCTATTTTGGCTTGTGTGTGTTTCTTTGATCTGAAGTGGGGTTGTTAGTGTTTGATGTGGATCTTAGTGTCCAACATTTTTAATCACTTTTGTATTAATAAACATTTGTATTTTTGTATTGTACTCACTTCTCTCCTGTCTAACTTTATGAGGGAACCGAACCTGTGTGCTATACTCAATGTTTGAGTATTTTCCCTGGGGTTAACTCCTAGGGTGGTGTAGTCGGACTTTGATTTATAAATCAACTTGAGCTTGTGTCTCGAAACTGCACCCACTCGTCACACATGCACAAAACTCAATAGCAAAATTTGTTTACATCTCTCGTACTGTACTGTTGTGACCCGAGTGCTCAGCCTGATTTGTGAACTTGCTGGAGTGGTTAATTGCAAAGAAGAGTTGTCAAAAGCAGATATCACCAGTTCTAAGACATATTACTCCCAGTTATTGGCTCATTTGGATTCGGAGTCTCAGGCACATCCGAGAGACAGGTTAATATAGAGTAACTTGTGGATCAGTGTTGACTCAAGACGCAAACTGTTTCAAAATATTCAGTCCGATTAAGTGAACTAGTTCAACTCGTTCACTAAAAAGAACCAGTGTAAAAGAAAGATTTGTTCATGAACTGAACATCACTAATGTTTTCTAACATCAAAGAATATAAAAAACTAGTCAGTCCACTTTTTTCAGAGATAACCATCACTGCATTTATGTTCCTTAAAATAACAAACTAAGGCCTTGAATATTTATGTTGAAAATTAACGCCCCCTAGAGGAAATAGGGTAGATATATGAATATAAAAGTCCTTCAAAGACAAGTCATATAGCAAATGAAAGCTCATTTAATAATGTGACTGTACAGTTAATTATGTTGCCATAATACCATAGTTCGAAAGATTTTCAAAGTAATCACAAAGTGAATAGGATTTATGTAAGTCATCAAATACAAACGTCTCTTTTATGCTTTGATATCTGCTTCTGTTAGCCCCAAGTATGGCCAAAAACTTTATTTCTGCTTTTACATTAGTGAGTGTTCTAAAAAAATTGCCATTTTTTACTTGTCTGTGAGCTTGCTTGGTAGAATAATCCAATGTTACTGTATATCTTAGATGTCCAGAAAAAAATATGTCATCTAGAAGGAAAGGCATGCAAAACAAATCATCAGAAAAAAAGTTTTCTATGTCAACTATTGATGATACATTTTAATATATCATTGCAAAGGGGAGGATCTCAGCTTTCTAATGAGACACAAAGATTGAGCTTCTAGTCCACTCAGAGGCCAAAATATTTGATAAAACCATGAGGGTGGTGTATGAACTGAAAATTAGACTGAATGTCTATGGACGAGTACATCTGTGAAGGCTAAAATGTGTTAGAGCAACACCTACATTTCAAATGGTATATTATGATGGAATGTGATATTCCACCCAGGGGCGCAACTACCCAGTGTTAGAGGGGTATGCAGCAACAATTTTTGGCGCCCCCCCACTTATAAATAAATAAGTTTGCCGGACATCATCATGTATGGGTTTCAAATAATAAAGGTTTATTTGAAAGTATATCAGACAGCCACTGTAGGCCTACGGTATATATGTACATATATATATATTAATATATATATATATATGTAAAGAATCAGACAAGTCGGGCAGATCCATTTGCAACAATGTTTTTAATGGGCAGACTTCAAGGAAACGTAACTTCTCATCAATGAGCAAACACAGGGGAAAGGTCCAGTCTGATGCCCGGGGAAGGGTTAAACTCAGGCGAAGGAGTCCGGCTGGATCCAAGATCGGCAGTCGGCGACAGAGAGGCGTGAAACAGGCTTGGTTCGGGGCAGGCGGTGAGATATCAGAGTCCGGTAGCAGGCACGGGTCGTTAGGCAGGCTGGTAGGTCGGGTAGCCGTCTCCTCTGAGTCCTCTCTGCGCCCTACAGATTGGGCGGCGGCTGGTTTGAGCAGGGAGACGTGGAACGTGGGTGAGACGCGCATGTGTCTGGGCAGGTCAAGACGAAACGACACAGGAGTGATTTCACGGACGATCTTGAATGGACCCAAGAATCTCGGACTTAGCTTTTTGTAGGGCAGCCGGAGGCGTAGGTCTCGTGTGGATAGCCACACCCACTGGCCGGGTTGGTAAACAGGTCCTGCCCTGCGGTGCCTGTCTGCCCTCTCCTTGCCGCGTCTTATCGCACGCTGGAGGTGAGTGTGGGCCAGGTTCCAGGTCCTCTCACTCCGCCGGAGCCAATCATCCACGGCAGGGACGCTGGTGGGCTCACCTGACCAGGGGAACAGTGGGGGCTGGAACCCGAGGACGCACTGAAAAGGGGTCATCCCGGTAGAGTGCTTGCGGATGGAGTTCTGGGCATATTCGGCCCACATCAAGAAATGATGCCAATCCCCCTGCTGACGATGACAGTAGGAGCGGAGGAAGCGGGAAATCTCCTGGTTGAGGCGCTCCACTTGTCCGTTGGCCTGGGGGTGGTACCCCGATGTGAGACTCACGTTGATCTGTAGTCTCCCACAGAAGGCATTCCAGACGCGGGAAGTGAACTGGGGTCCCCTGTCAGACACAATGTCCTCTGGTAACCCGTAGAACCGAAAGACATAGTTACACAGATGTTCCGCCGTCTGCAGAGCGGTGGGTAGCCTGGGGAGTGGGATGAGTCGGCATGCCTTAGAGAAGCGGTCGATGACGGTGAGAATGGTTGTGTAGCCCTCGGAGGGAGGCAGATCCATGATGAAGTCCACCGCGATGTGGGACCAAGGCCGTTGGGGAACAGGCAGGGGTTGAAGGAGGCCCGCGGGTAGCAGCTGAGAGGACTTCTGGGTGTTACAGACTCTACAGAGGCGAATGAATTTACCCGCGTCTCGAGTGAGCGTGGGCCACCAGTACCGGTTCTGAAGGAGCTGGGTCGTGGCCGTGATTCCGGGGTGCCCGGAACAGGGAAGGGCGTGCACGTGGCTCATCACTTTGTCGTGGAGGGTTTCTGGTACAAAGATCCTCCCAGTGGGGCAGCCCGAGGGAATTTCGAGGTCAGCGTTGGCCTGAGCGCACTCGGTCTCGAGGTCCCATTGAACTGGTCCGAGGACGAGAGCTGGGTTGATAATGGGTTCTGGGGTCAGGACCTCCGTTTCGGAGTCGAACAGGCGAGACAGAGAATCAGCCTTGGTGTTCTTCGAACCGGGACGGTAACTCACTGTGAAGTGGAACCGGGAAAAGAAAAGAGACCACCGGGCTTGGCGTGCGTTCAGTCTCTTGGCTGTACGCAGGTACTCCAGATTCTTGTGATCTGTATACACGGAGAATGAGTGAGTCGCTCCCTCAAGTCAATGGCGCCACTCCTCGAACGCTGACTTCATCGCTAACAACTCGCGGTCCCCAACGTCATAGTTCCTCTCTGCTGAACTCAATTTCCTGGAGTAGAAGGCGCAGGGATACAGCTTGGGAGGGTCGCCCTGGTGCTGAGAGAGTACCGCTCCTAGCCCAGTGTTCGAAGCGTCCACCTCCACCACGAAGGGTAGCTCAGGGTTAGGATGGTGCAGGATGGGAGCAGAAGTGAAGCTGTTCTTGAGCTGCTTAAAAGCCCGGGAGGCAGCCTTGTTCCAAGCTAGCCCTCTCGTGCTCTTCCGAATCAGAGCTGTTAACGGGGCTGCTACGGAGCTGAAGCCTCTGATGAAGCGGCGATAGAAATTGGCGAAGCCTAGGAAGCGTTGCAACCCCTTTAGGGTGGAGGGTTGGGGCCAGTCTACGACTGCTCTCACCTTATTCTCATCCATGGCCACGCCCTCCGGGCGGATGACGTACCCCAGAAAGGTTGTCGAGGTCTGATGGAAGTCACACTTTTCTATCTTGGCGTAGAGTTGGAACCGAAGGAGCCTCTGAAGTACCGCGCAGACATGCTGGATGTGGGCTTCAAGGGTGTCAGAATAAATCAAAATGTCGTCTATATAGACGATTACATTTTGGTGGAGCAGGTCACGGAGGACGTCGTTGACGAAGGATTGGAAGACGGCAGGGCTGTTAGAAAGGCCGAAAGGCATGACGAGATATTCATAGTGCCCAGTGCTCGTGGAGAAGGCAGTCTTCCATTCGTCCCCCTCTCGGATTCAAACCAGGTTATAGGCGGAGTGCAGGTCCAGCTTGGTGTAATATCTGGCTGTGCGAAGAAGCTCTAGAGCGGCCGGTACCAGCGGTAGTGGGTAACAAAACTTAACATTACATTCGTTCAGGGCTCTGTAGTCGATGCAGGGTCGCAGTCCTCCATCTTTTTTCTTGACGAAGAAGTACCCGGCTGACAGAGGGGAAGTGGAGGGACGGATGAACGCCTTTGCGAGCTCCTCCTCCACGTATTTCCGCATGGCCTCGGTCTCAGGTTGGGACAGTGAGAAGATGCGGCCTCTGGGTGGTGTGTTATTGGGTACGAGGTCTATGGCGCAGTCGTATTCCCGATGGGGCGGTAGCTTAGTGGCTTTGATCTTGCTGAAGACCTCGGCTAGATCGTGGTATACGGTGGGTAGGCGAGATAGCACGGCGTCGTCTCGGGGTTCGGTAATGCCTTGGACCTTTAAGGGTTTGACGACAGACAGACACCTCGAAAAGCATCTCTCTCCCCAGCTGATTATCTGCCCGGTAGTCCACTCCAACTGAGGGTTGTGCTTCCTTAGCCAGGGTAAGCCCAGGATGACCGGAGTGTGGGGAGCTTGGAGAACGTAGAACTGGACCTCCTCATGATGGAGCTGGCCGGTACGCATGCAAAGCGCCTGGGTCATGTGTGTGATGCGCCCTGTGCCGAGTGGACGTCCGTCGACAGCCTCTACTGACAGCGGAGGTGTGCAAGGAATGAGGGCTACATCGTGAACCTGAGCAAAAACTTTAGACATGAAATTACCGGCTGCCCCGGAGTCAACTAGGGCGACGGCATTGACAGGTTGCCCCTTTATAGTGAATTCTAGAGGCACTGACACACAGGTGAGAGGATTTAAACAGTCAAGGGTTAGACTCACCGTGGTTCTGTCCTTGTGTGCAGGTCGCAGAGGGCAGTATAGACATAAATGACCGGAACCCCCGCAGTACAGACACAGGTTCAGGGACCGGCGGCGCTCCCTCTCCTCCTCGGAGATGTGTGAGGCGTTGATCTGCATAGGCTCGTAGGTCTCAGCAGACAAGTTAGAAGCACGTGGTGCGGGGCTGACGCGCATGGCGCTCGTGGGACGGAGACTGGGACGTCGTGAGCGCATCAGGTTGTCCAGCTGGATGGTGAGGTGAACAAACTGATCCAAATTCTTTCCTTCGTCGCGACAGGCCACCTCCGCTTGCAAATCGTGTCGGAGACCCCTTCGGAAGACCACCTTGAGAGCGTTCTCCGTCCAATTGGTTTGGGCTGCTAGCGTCCGAAATTTGAGGGCGTACTCTGAGGCGGGCGATCTCCCCTGTGAGAGTTCCAAGAGAAGATCCTCGGCTCCCTTTCCCTCCTTGGCATGCTCAAACACAGCTTGGAAACGTTCCAGAAATTCTCCGTAGGAAGAGAAGGCGGACCCATCTGGTTTCCAAACCGTGGTGATCCACTCCAGCGCTCGACCGGTGAGTAGCGTGCACACGAAGGCGATTTTGCTGGCATCAGTGGCGTGCAGGGCCGTCTGCTGGGCGAGATACAAAGAGCATTGAAGAATAAAGCCTCTGCATTTACCTGTGTCACCCTCATACCTCTCAGGGCGCGCGAGGTTGGAGCTCGCCGTGTGTGGCTGGTCTAGTGAGAGAGGCGGCGCGGTGAATGTTGGAGCGGCCGTGGGTGCCGCGATGGATTTCTGCAGGGCTCGTACCGTTGAGACCAATTCCTCCGTGAGTGTGGTCAGGCGGGATAACTGGTGATGATGGGCGGACAGCTGAGAGGCTTGGTTGGTGACAGCGGCCGACAGAGCAGTCATTGTCACTGGATCCTCGTTCGGCGAAGTATTCTGTAAAGAATCAGACAAGTCGGGCAGATCCATTTGCAACAATGTTTTTAATGGGCAGACTTCAAGGAAACGTAACTTCTCATCAATGAGCAAACACAGGGGAAAGGTCCAGTCTGATGCCCGGGGAAGGGTTAAACTCAGGCGAAGGAGTCCGGCTGGATCCGAGATCGGCAGTCGGCGACAGAGAGGTGTGAAACAGGCTTGGTTCGGGGCAGGCGGCGAGATATCAGAGTCTGGTAGCAGGCACGGGTCATTAGGCAGGCTGCAGACAGGCAGAAAGGTTAGTAACAGGCTGGGATCGGAACAATAGAATCACTCAGAAAACGCTCAGACATGCAACATGGGGTGAAACAATACTTCGCACTGGATGCTGAGTTAACGAGGCAGATATAGTCTCAGGGCGAAAGTTTAATGCGGGACAGCTGGGCAGCAATCAAAGCTTAATGATCAATACTGTGCTGAAGCATGAGGCACTTAGTATTCAGGGGAGAGAGCGCGAGAGTGCATGGAGTTGGCAGAGCTGGGCGCCGTAACAATATATTATTAACAATGTTAACAAATAATAAAAAGTTACAAACAGAATAAAAAGTTACAAACAGAATAAACAGTTAGAACTAGTCAGTCACCGATTCTCGATGCCCAATCCAAGTAACAATGTTGCTACCAAACATTCAAAAGCGCTCTTTAGTTTCTACTAAATTGTAACATGGCTTGCCTTTTCACTTGCCCATTTATCTAGTATTGCATCGAATGAAATGGTTCGTGCCACACTGTTTTCAATTGAAATGACTGCTAATTGGGTTAAGCGATCATTACTCATGTTGGAATGAAGGTATGTCTTTATCAGCTTTAGCTTGCTGAATGATCTCTCCGCAGAGGCAACTGTCATAGGCATTGTCAGGAAAACTCTCAGGGCTACTGTTACATTTGGAAAAACCAAATCAAGGTTCTCCTGTAGGAGGAAATGTAATTTATCCAGAGCCTTTTCATGACCCCTAGGGGTCATTACTTACTTAGGTAAGTAGACGGCTCGCTGGGTAAATTTCCTGAATGATATCCCTTGAAACATCATTGGTAGCTAGGGCATATATTGTCACTGATTCCTCCAACTCAGCTTTTGTCATGTGTTCCATTTTAAAAATGAACTTAAACTTTTCGGACACAAGCTGAAGATTGCAAAATCTGTCAGACAACTCCTGAATTACTGTGTCAACAATTGCATTGAAAACCTCACTGTTAAATAAAGCAGCCTAAATTCAATTCTTAAATCAGCCTAGTGATGGCATCATATAAGACAAGTATTATGCAGTAAGGTTGTGCTGCTGTTGAAATTACATTAACATTTTGGATTTTAAAAAGTACAAATATGGCACACACACACACATATATATAGATATGTAATTACAGGGTCACATCTCTCTCTCCCTTTAAAGGTCTGTGCTATATATATATATGTGTATATATATATATATATATATATATATATATATACACACACACACACACACACACACACACACACACATAGCACAGATTTTTAAAGAGAGAGAGAGAGATGTGACCCTACCATAGGGTTTAACCAAAATCTAAATGTAAATATCAGCAACATTATTTTGCATGAAGTTAGCAAACACTTTCCAGTCTGTTAACATTAATATTATCAAGCCTCTAAGTTTGCTAGCAAATCTATGCATGATTCCATGGTAAACCAGAGATATTGCATTAGTTGTTTTCCAGATTCTTGTCATTTATCATACATGCTACCTTATATTTTTCAGTTTTCAGCTCAGCAACCTCGGTTTTGCATATTCTAAGCTAGCTAGCTACATATTCTGGCTGCTACATTCCCAGTCTTAGCAAACGCTAGCTAGTCTGTTAACATGAATATTTGCAAGCTTCCAAGCACAGACGTCACACTTTAAATCCTACCTGTTGCCTTTCACCATCCACTTATTAAGCTGCTGTCGCATCCCTTGACATGCAATCTCCTTTTCCCTCTTTCTTTTTCTGTTTTTAGCCCCCGACAGCTTTTTTGCTTTATCCATCTTTGAGTTTTAACGACAACTCACTCCTGCTGCTCACTCCTGCTGCTCATTCAGCGCTCGCGTCGCGATATTACCCTTCTGTCAAAATAAATTCTATGATGGAATCTTATGAGGGCGCCGGCGCCTACACTAGTCTGTTAGTCCTCTAAAATTTATATAACTTTTTTATAATTAACTTATATAACTTTTATATAAATGTATAAAACTTATATAAATTAGAATTTTTTTTTTTTTTTTTTTAACCATCGCTTTGGCACCCCCATGGTGCGGCGCCCCTATGCGCCGCATATAGCGCATACCCACTTTTTGCGCCACTGATTCCACCTGTCTCTGTGACAGCTCTAGACTCTGTAAACAGCAAACAAACAGTTTTGCACGTTCTCATAGTGTTGTGTAGCAAATTATTGAGATTTACTGCCATTTTTAAGCTATGTTGTTCATAACAATTCTTATTTGAGGGTGCTATTTTGCTGCTGTTGTTTTTAACAGTCGTTTCTGCACCATGTCTTTTTAATTAATGCTTGTTTGGTATCTTTGGGGTGCAGGTTTTTGAAAGAGGGGTATGGCTAATCAAACGGCTCAGTCTCATGGAAGCAGAATGGCTAAAATTGCTTACAGCACCTTTAACATGCAGCTGACAGCTGCACGAGAGAGAAAGGGAGAGACAGAGCAGATTTACTTGCACAGATTCTGGAATTACAGTTTGATACAAAAACAAGTATATTGATTTGATTTGTTCAACTGTATCTATTGGCTTACTAATTCGCAGCTGTACTGTAAAGTGAATAAAAGTATATGGAAATTTCCCTCATTATGGACATGGAACTTGCGAATATTATTACAATTGTGCCCAATACCCTCAATCTTATGCCGAATTACAGGCCTTGCAAACTGTATTATATTAAAGTATGTAAGTTGCCCTGGTTCTCCTCTATGATGTCATTATTTAAAAAAACATTACACTGCAATCTGCTAAATTAATGCAATGGAACTTTAATATACACTGGCAGCCAAAAGTTTGGAATAATATACAGATTCAAAGAGTTCTCATCAAAAAATCCTACACGTGCTGAAATGACAGCTTTGCAGATCCTTGACATTCCAGCTGTCAGTTTGTCCAGATACTCATGTGACATTTCACCCCACACTTCCTGTAGCACTTGCCATAGATGTGGTTGTCTTGTCAGGCACTTCTCATGCACCTTACAATCTATCTGATCCCACAAAATCTCAATGGGGTTAAGATCTATAACACTCTTTTCCAATTATCTGTTGTCCAATATCTGTGTTTTTTTTTGTCCACTCTAATCTTTTCTTTTTGTTTTTTCTGTTTCTTTGCAATTCTTCCCCCGAAAAACGGGCATATTAGTACCCGTAGTGGGTCTGGCTGTGAACTCTGCCAAATTTGCGAGCCACAGGGCTAGGGAGGAAGGCATCCAGTGTTCACGGGTTTGTGATCTCGCAAGGGAAAGAAGCGCACATCTTCACCTCACGGAAGGAAAAGGCACGGTATGCCTGGCCAGCTGTCCTCTAACCTTACCTGTTCATACCTGAATATGCACAGGATGAAACCGGTATTGGGTGTTGCCCAGCCTGCTGTCCAGCAGATGTCTGCTGGAGAGGCACCGGCAAGTGCCCACAAGGATGCTAGACTCCTCTTTTAGTGTGCTCATTTTCCCAAAGGGATGGGCCTGGCCTGGTATGCCAGCACGATGTCATTCATGATCCAGTGGCCAAGCCTCTGTTTGGAGACAGTGTTTCCTTTCTGCTGTCCTTCAAAGCAGACAAAGAGCTGCTCAGAGCATCTAGAGCTCTGTGTGCAATCCAAATAGGAAAGCACGCACCAGACACAGCAACGATAAGGCTGGGTCTGCCTCTTCAGGGGCAGCTTCGCTTGCAGGCTCACCACCTGACCCCTAAAAGGGTCATGGGAACCTTTTGGACATATTCCGGTTGGGGTCTCAGGATCACGTGAGAATCTTCTGGAACAAAGTCCAGCCAAGTGCCACTGAGATAAAATGCTTGCATGTCCCCAACCCTCTTTATGGAGGTGAGGGCAATCAGGAGGGCAATATTAAAAGAGAGGGCTTTCAGCTCGACTGACTCTAGCGGCTCAAACAGGGCTCTCCGAAGGCCCAGGGGGACCATGGAGAGATCCCATGAGGGGAAGAGGTGTGGCCTAGGAGGATTCAGCCTCCAGGCACCTCTGAGGAACCTGATGAAAAGCCTGATGATCAGGTCGTGCTTCCTCAAGGACTTACTGTCCATCGCGTCGTGGTCCGCTGCTATAGCAGCCACATACACCTTTAAGGAGGAAGGGGACAGCCACCCCTCCAGCCTCTCCTGCAGGAGGGATAACACTGACTGTCAGCGTATCTCCCTTCGAAAAAACACCAATTTGCAAACAAACGCCACTTCAGGGCAAATAGCTGCTTCGTAGTGGGAACTTTGGCCTGAGTGACCGTGTCTACCACTGCCAGTGGTAGGCCACTTAAATCTTCTGCGGCCTGTCAAGGGGAGAGACATGGAGATTCCAGAGGTCTGAGCATGGATGCCAGATGGTGCCCTGTCCCTGAGAGAGGAGGTCCTTCCTCAGGTGAATTTGCCAGAGAGGCACTGTTGTGAGGAGTGTGCTTTGCAGAATCGACTCCAAATCATCTGGACCACATGGGTGTGGAGTCTCCACTCTCCGCCAAGTGTCGCCTGCCGCGACATCATGTCCACTGTGGCATTAATGCTGCTTGGGATGTGAGTGGAATCCGGAGGAGGAGACGGCGGACGAGTTGTGGCAGGCACCGTCGCCGTGTTGTCCGGCCGGACAAACGCGGGTTTGTGCTGGATCAACGGCAAAATCCTCAGCAGGGCGAGCAGTACCACCAACAACATGAGGCTGTTTATATGCCAACACAGTCGCAGACGTGGACCACCGTACTTCTCCTAAATGACTTCAGGCAGTTCAGCACCAACTGCATGCACTCATGGAGACTGAGTTGAACTCCTTCCCGAGAAAAGAGATGCTCTGAACCGGGGAGTTGACCCGAAGCCCTAAACAGCTGAGGTGCCTGAGCACCAGGTCCCTGTGTGTACATCAACTCTCGAGAGTGTGCTTGAATCAGCCAGTAGTTGAGGTAGATGAGTATGCAGACGCCCACTTCCCTTAATGGGGCAAGAGCTGCCTCTGCGACCTTCGTGTAGACGCGAGGGGACAGGGACAGGCCGAAGGGGAGGACCTTGTACTGTTAGGCCTGGCTGTTGAAAGCAAACCGTAAGTAGGGTCTGTGTCGAGGTAAAACCGAGATGTGAATGTACGTATCCTTCAGGTCTACCGCCACTAACTAATCTTGATGCCAGACGCACTCCAAAATGCATTTCCTTGTCAGCATCTTGAACAGAAATCTGTACAAGACTGTCCACAACCCACCGCCTTTCTTTGCCACGATGGAGTAAGGGCTGTAGAACCCTTTCCTCATCTCGGCTGGAGGGTCAGGCTGTATCCACCCTTGCGCAGAAGGGTCACGATCTCCAAGTGCAGGGTAGCACCATTCTCGCCCTGAACCTAGGTGAAGCGGATGGCGCCGATCCAGGGTGGGCACCTGGCAAACGGAATCACTTAGCTGAATCGGATGGTCCTGGCCAGCCACCACGATGGGTTTAAAGCGATAGCCACACGTCCAAACTCTGGGCGAGGGGGATAATCTGGGGGATAATCGCATCTGACATACCACGTCGAGGAGCCTCACATCGTCCCGAGGTGGCTGCACTGAGGGGAACCTTAAAGCACTTACATTGCTCCATATACACTGCGTTTCGGCGAATGTCCTCGTAGCTCGTCACAATCATGTTCGTGGTGTCCAGGCCACAGGTGTTCAGTGTCTAGTTGCTGTGATAACGCCGGTCATAAACACCGGCTGTGTGACTCAAGGAGTGAGGAAACCAGCAAACATAAAACAAAAGGAAACACAACATGCCTCCCGGCCCACCAGCGGGACACGGTGTGGTCTGGATACCAGCTCCAGGGTTCCCGCGGACATCTCGCTCCCTGGGTTGTCTGTCTCAGGGGTGCTTAGGAACATTCCTTGGGGTCCTAGTGCCAGGCTGTGAGACGGGGGAGTCCGCTTGGTAAGCACACATGGCACCCTTGGTGAGCACACGGTGTACAGAATCTTGAACTCATTAGGAACAATTCTTGCTTCATTTAGCATACCTCGATTTGCAATCGAGTTACCCGAAGTATATAATAAAACACCAGCACTTTTTAGCTAAATTCTGGAGATGTACTTGCATTTCCTTGCGATGCTTTGGTTCTTTGACTGGGTCAGTAGAAAGTTCTGTTTATTCTGTCAATGTTGTGGACCTCTGTTAAGATTGTGGATGCCAGGAGTTCAGTGCTGGTGGGGATTTGAAGTGAGACCTCCCGCAAGGGTGACTCGCGTCTCCCCATCATGTGTGTGAGTCCTAGCACAGGGATGATAAATCATTCGGGGACTTTGCATTCCAAGCATTCCTGAACACTACATTGTGTGGAACCTGGGCAGAGGGCGCTGAAGCGAAGCCAGTAATAGAAGGGCTAAGATCCCAGTGGGAAGAGGGCAAGAGAGCAGAGAGAGGAAGAGGTAAGAGACTGTTCTTCCTAGGCAGGGAGGTTTTGTTGAGTTTGGCCGTAACCCCAAAGGTGTCTTGAGCCAATCAGAAGTATCTTTTCAGATACCATGTGATCATCTCTCTGTCCCTCCTTCTGAAGGTGATTATTGAGTCTTTGATCTTGAGGTTTCCATTTCCCGCTCAAAATTGGGCATGCATTTATCCTGACTTTTATATAATGAAATCGTGTGAGAGACATGATATCTGTTAACATCAACATTCTTTACATAAACAGGCAATCATTCACACATGAAAAATTACATATTTTCTCTTTATGGTTACTTAACTACACATTTGAATATGCATTATTATACATTGTATAATGAGCAGCATGTATACACAAGGTCAGAATAATGCAGAATAATGATTCTAGCCACAGTTAGGCATCATGTGATCCATCTCCCAGAACCTGGGAGTGGTGGTTGATGACCAGCTCAAATTCACTGCCCGCATCTCATCAACCACCTGGTCTTGCAGGTTTACACTTTACAACATCAGGAAAATCAGACCTTTCCTGTCTGAATATACTGTACAGCTCTGTTGGCTGGCCTCGTAGCTAGCACGATTAAGCCAATGCAGATGGTCCAGAATGCAGTCGCATATCTGGTGTTCAATCAACCAAAGTGGGCTCACATCACCCCCCTTTTGATTTCACTCTACTGGCTACCTGAAGCTGCCCGCATCAAATTCAATGCTTTGACTCTGGCCTTCACGACAGCCAATGGAACAGCACCCTCTTACTTCAATTCACTCCTCCAGGTTGCTCTCCCTGCAGTCAATAAGGAGTGGCAACTGGTGGTCCCATCGTCAATTTCACAATCATTCATTTTCTCTGATCCTCTGAGGTGGAATGAGCTTCCAACATCCAAATGATCTGCTGAAACCATCTCATATTTAAGAACCAGATTGTGTTGCTTTGGATAAAAGTGTATTATAAATGACTAAATGTAAATGTAGCTACGCCTTTACACATTTGAGAGAGAGCTACTGTACATAGTGCACTCTGTATCTAACAAAATAGCTCCCTTTTTATTATACCTTTTTAAATATATGTCCTGAAGCATCAGCCCAAATCAATGCAACCGTTTATTTGCTCAACAACAGCATTAACACTGATTTTAGCATACTGTAGTCAACACATCACTAAAAGTTCAGCGTAATGGATTTAGGAGACAAGGTATGAATGTAAATTCTGTTATGCCAATTTACTGAGAAGTTAATAATGTGAGCTCATGATTGGTTACATAAACTGTGTGATAAAAGGTATGTCAGACAATACTTCTTTCTATTGTGATGTCCTCACTAGTTGAATGCAGAAACAGACATATAGTGCACATAGTAGCATATAGTGTGAACATATAGTTCACAAAAATCTTACTTCTTAAAACTCACTGAATCATTTCAATCATTTCAATCAGAATTGGGACCAAAGATATACATAAATAGATGCCTCATGGGTTCCTATGGACCACTATATGTAAGTTGACCACCATACTGAAAAGGTAAAAGTCAGTAGGTAAACACACGAAAGCAGTTGGCCGTGCATCTGCAACAGTCTTTGGCTGTTGATTTTCACAAGATTTCGTTTGTCATTAACATTAAATTATTCTAAATATTGTAGATAATAAAATGACTTTAAACAAATATTAAAGCTCTTATTAATATTATTAATTATCAGAGAAGTCAACGGCCTGATTGCTTGAGCTTTACATTCTCCCGTTACAACCGTAGGTGTAACTGGTCCTGCTCAACCAGTCCCTGAGCGGGATGTGACCCAGGATCTCCGGCATGGGAGGCGGGCGCGCTAACGAGGAGGCTAAAGGCTACAGCCACTTGTGTCAGTCGCTAGTGTGCTTAGCGCAGCCAAGGGAGGCTCGAAGGGCAGAGTCGTGGAATGCGGAGCCAGGAGATGCCTGAGGGGCAGAGCCAAGGATGGCAGAGCCACGAGCGGTTCAAGGGGCAGAGCCATGGAGGCTCAAAACAAGGAGCCGTGGAAGGCTTGGAGTAAGGAGCCATTAGTGACTGGGAACTGACCTCAGTGGTCGAAAGCACAGGCAGAGACTGGGGAACGACCTCTGTGGTCGTGAGCACTAGCAGAGTCTGGGGCACAACCTCCATGGTCATGAGCACTAGCAGCGAATGTGGAACAACCTCCGTGGTCATGGCTTGTGGGCACTGGCTCGTTAACCGTGGCATCCATAGGCACTGGCTCGTTAACCATGGCAGGCATGGGCACTGACAATCTGTGAGGAATGATCTTCATGTACTGACACCAGTGGAGGATCGTTCAATTTAGAAGATGCAGAAGTGCACAAAAAACAGAGGTAAGCTTCATGGTTTGCGGAGCAGGTGGTGGTGGCACATGGTTCCTGCCATAACCCACAGTGTAAGGGGATAATGCTGGGTTAGGGGTTACCTTGACTGTGCTCATCTGTGTAGGTGGAATACCCGCTGAGTCCATTTAGGTATTCTGTTCTTCTGTCAAAATACGAACTCTCAGAGGGATGGACTCAATCGCAGGGTTTATTGACAAGGAAAGGGATGAAAGGTGAAACAAACAGGTGAGGTAATCCAAACACAGGTATGACACAAACAGCAGGTGAGTAAACTCCAAACAGGGTAATTAACAATGTGCTGATGATCAGAAAATTGTGACAAACAATGGGAGTCAAATGGCTGGAGGACTACATGGAGGATGAAACAGACACCAAATAACTAGGAAGGTAAACAAACTGGTAATTATTGAGGTGGCTAAGGAGTCTGCAGTTTTATGGGTGTGCATAGATGAGAACAGACAAGTGACTGAGTGTGAGAGCAGGCTTTTATGCAGTCCATTATTAGAGTGCTGATGACGTGCAGGTGCGTGTAATCAACTCAGGGGAGAATGAGTGCTGTGTGAGGGAGAGGTAGCAGAGTGTGGCGTGAGAGAGGGAGTCCGGTGTATCTGTGACAGATGGGAATTGTGATATGACCTGATGTGAATATCAAACTTCAAAATAATTAAATTAAATAAACGCATAAACTGTATCCTTCAAAGTGCAAATGCGGCACAGTATTTTCTCCACATGGGGGCTTGTGAGTGTTTCCAGCTGTTGCAGAGCAGTTCACAATCACTAGCGTATATCAGAAATGTATGACAACTGCTCACTAATGATCAACTGTTGATGATGATATAATGTTGATGAAATTACTGTTTACTTTTAATTGTTTATTGTAATACATTATAGATTATTGTAGGAGTTCACATTTTATTTCCCTTATCTGTTTGAGTGAGCAGCTGGATGCATTGAAGCGCAAACATTTCAAAATAAGAGTCCCTGGTGTATTTTAGCTTTTAAACTTAAAAGTTCCACACAATGAATCAACCCTAGTTATTGGTATTTTGGTTGCACCATAAACTGTATCTGGAATTTAATACAATTTGGACTCTTGTAGCCTCTGTCTGGCCCACCTCATCAAAGGAAGGACAGATTATTAACATTTCATATAGTCTTCCAATTTTAAAAACTATTAATTGCGATTAATTAATTAATCCGATTAATTGCCTTTCTTTCAACTCATTATCATATCAGCAAAATCCAATATTGGTCAACCTCTAAAATGGTACATAAACCAATTTGAATGTGATATACATGTGGAAAACACGTCTTAAATATTTTAACTTGCATATAGCCTACCCAGTTTTACTGATAAGCATTGTTAAGGCCATAATTAGTGTGTGCCCATGCCTGTTTAAAGGTGTAGTATGTAAGATTCAGAAACCCTTGTTATTAATGACACCTGTGGCCATTAAGTGAACTGCAGCCAGCTAACTGTTGCTCGTGCTTGCGCTCGTGAACACACTCCATAGTGACCCTAGCGTGCGAGCATCGGCCAAAACAAAGATGTAACATACAAAGAGACTGAACGTGATCCACCAGCATCATGCTGACAGATGAGGTAGCATAATTAAAATTAAACAGTTATAATTGGTTTACTACAAACTTTGAGACTAAACTAAAATGACTAATTCTTTCCATTCTTTCTCTATGTTCTCTCCTCTGACTGACACTGAGGTCTCTAAACTCCTCCTCTCCAACCTCCCCAACACCTGTTCCCTTGACCCCATTCCATCACACCTTCTCCAGGCCATCTCTCCATCCATCCTACCTGCACTTACAGGCAAATCTTAATTAACAAATCTCTACTTACAGTCCTTTTTCCCACTCGAGTAATCCAACTGCTGAAAAAACCTACACTTAACACTACAGACCAGTCTCTCTCATCCCGTTCATGGCAAAAACACTGAAAAGGGCAGTTTTCAATCAGATCTCTGCCTATCTCTCACAGAACAAGCTGCTGGATGACAATCAGTCAGGCTTCAAATGTGGACACTCCACCGAGACTGCCCTGCTGTCTGTCACAGAGTCGCTGAGACAGGCGAATGCTGAATCCAAATCATCCATTCTGATTCTGCTGGACCTTTCTTCAGCCTTTGACACAGGCAATCATTAGATCCTCCTCTCCACCCTCTCTACTCTGGGCATCAGAGGAACTGTGCTTAACTGGTTGACCTCCTATCTCTCAGATAAGTCCTTCAAGGTAGCCTGGAGAGGTGAGTTATCCAAGCCACATCAGCTACTTACTGGGGTACCTCAGGGATCAGTGCTTGGGCCACTTCTCTTCTCCATATACACAACATCACTGGGACCCATCATTTAGTCACATGTCTTCTCTAACCACTGCTACTCTGAAGACACGCAACTCTACTTTGTCTTTTCAGCCCAACGACACCACAGTGACTGCTCAAATCGCTGCCTGTCTGGCAGACATCTCGGCCTGGATGAAGGAACACCACCTGCAACTCAATCCAGCCAAGACCGAACTCCTTGTCTTTCCAGCCAACCCTGCTGTTGAACACAACATCACCGTGCAGCTGGGTTCAAATACAGTATCACCTTCCAAAACGGTCAGAAATCTAGGGGTAACCATCGATAACAAGCTAAATTTTACAGACCACAGCTCAAAGACTGCAATATCATGTAGATTTACACGCTACAATATCAGGAAAATAAGACCTTTCCTCTCTGAACATGCCACACAACTGCTTGTTCAGTCACTTGTCATAACTAGACTGGACTACTGTAACTCTCTCATCGCAGGCCTTCCTGCATATGCAATTAGACCTCTGCAAATGATCCAGAATGCAGCAGCACATCTGGTCTTTAATGAACCAAAGAGAGCACATGTTACACCACTCTGTCTCTCTCCACTGGCTCCCGGTTGATGCACGTATTAAATTCAAGGCTCTGATGCTGGCATACAAAACTGTCACTTGGTCTGCTCCAGTATACCTAAAATCCTTTATGCAGATAAAGAAGCCTGCGGTCGGCTAAGGAACGTCGCCTTGTTGTACCAACACAAAGAGGCACCAAAACACTTTCCCGAAATCTCAGTTTCATCATTCCACGTTGGTGGAATGACCTTCCCAACTCCATCCGAGAAGCTGACTCACTCTCTGTCTTCAAAAAATGGCTAAAAATCTGTTTTGAATGCTATTATGATTCTAGTAAAACTTTGTAGTATGGCACTTTTCGGATAAATGTCTCCTTAAGATGATTCGTTTTCCTCTTTTGTAAGTCACTTTGGATAAAAACATCTGCCAAATGAATAAATGTAAATGTACTAACATAGCATACCGATACATACACACAGCTACATACTACTGAACTATACCAGAAAGTTTACTGTTGCACTGCACTGTTATGTTGTACTATTGTATGTTTTGTATATCTCATGTTGTACTACGATCAAGAAACCAGCGTATTTGCTTAAATTTATCCAGTATACCTGACTTTTAGTATAAAGAGAATATTGCTGAAATTATCTGAAAGTTATGAAGCAAGGTAGCTTGCAATTTGTCAGCCTTAGCAGGCAAGATCAAGTTAGCTAAAATTACACAGATCAATCCTTATGGCACTATATTTCACATGCTTTGCAGTTATTTAAGCTGACCTGTCCAATAAGAATGCCAATTCAGGGTCGGTTTTGATCCCCAAAACCGAACAAAGGTCCCTCCAGGAATCAAATGCCCTGCCAATGTTCTTTCTAGTTTTCGCTCGACCACGTTCATGTTCCTGCTTAGCCAGACTGTTTGTTGGCGCTGTTGAATAGTGGAAGAGAAGGACCGAGGCAAGGCTCTCGGGAGAGCGCATAAACTTCACATCCTTTGGATTTTCCTGGCAAAATCGACCTGCTTCCTTCGCATGAAAACCAGTCTACCAGCTTTAAGGATTTAGAAGTTCAAATTTCGACGTCCTCAGATTTTCTTGAAACTCACAAGATAGAAAGAGGAGGCTGAGATTAGGACAGAAACACAAGTTTCAGCTTCCTAAGTCAATCCAGAGCTGAGATCTGGACATCCCGCGTACAATTAGGCCCATTCGCAGAAATAAAGGTTTCGTGGTCAGAGGAATTTTGTTGTTTTGAAGGGCTTATGTTGTTCAGGGGGAGTCCTACAGTCACCTAAATGTGATTTTAAGTCAAATATTTGATCCAGGAGTTAAAAAAACCATGTCCAAAAAGTGATGATTTCAGACAATGCAAATAAATGGCAAGTGGGTAGACCCACTTCCAATCAAAGTAATACAATTTGTCCCATTAAATTGATTGGAAGTGGGTAGTCCCACTTCCAATCAAAGTAATACAATTTGTCCCATTAAATTGATTGGAAGTGGGTAGTCCCACTTCCAATCAAAGTAATACAATTTGTCCCATTAAATTGATTGGAAGTGGGTAGTCCCACTTCCAATCAAAGTAATACAATTTGTCCCATTAAATTGATTGGAAGTGGGTAGTCCCACTTCCAATCAAAGTAATGAGCTAAAAGGATAGAAAGACAGACAGACAGATTGATAGACAAACATTCTACATTGAGAACTGCACTGTGCAAAAGTGCTAAAAAGTGGATTTCTTAGCACAGAATCACAGATGGGATTGCTGAGATCCGAAGTCTACCCACTTGCCATTTATTTGCATTGGCTGAAATCATCACTTGTTGGACTTCATTTTAATAACTCCAGTATCAATTTTTTGACTTAAAATCACATTTAGGTGACTCAGTGAAGCCCCCTGATCAACCTGAGCCCTTCAAAAGAAAAAAATGTCACTGACCACAAAACCTTTATTTCTGCGAATGGGACAAATTGTACGTGGGATGTCCAGATCTCAGCTCTGGATTGACTTAGGAAGCTGAATTCTATGTTTATTTTCCTCTCCAAGCCTCCTCTTTCTTTGGTATAAATTTCAAGAAGATTGGAGGAAGTCGAAAATTTTACGCAAAAAAGTTTTTTTGTGCAAAATTTTCAACTTCCTCCAATCTTCTTGAAACTCTCAACATAGATAGAGGAGGCTGAGATTAGGACAGAAACACAACTTTCAGCTTGCTAAGTCAACTGAGATCCCACATACAATTTGTCCCATTAAATTGATTGTAATTGGGACCCACATTACATTTTTGGGATGTGTATCTCAGCTCTAGACAGACTTGGGAAGCTGAAACTTGTATTTCTGTTGTTCTCCAAGCCTCCTCTATCTATGGTATCAATTTCATTAAGATCGGAGGATGTCGAAAAATTCGTGCATACACCTTTAAGGATTTGGAAGTTCAAATTTCGACGTCCTCAGATTTTCTTGAAACTCACAAGATAGAAAGAGGAGGCTGAGATTAGGACAGAAACACAAGTTTCAGCTTCCTAAGTCTGTCCAGAGCTGAGATCTGGACATCCCACATGCAATTTATTTGCATTGTCTGAAATCATCACTTTTTGGACATGGTTTGTTAACTCCTGGATCAAATTTTTGACTTAAAATCACATTTAGGTGACTGTAGGACTCCCCCTGAACATCATAAGCCCTTCAAAACATAAAAATTCCACTGACCAAGAAACCTTCATTTCTATGAATGGGTCAAATTGGAGTTGGGATATGCATATCTCAGCTCTGGAGAGACTTGGAAGCTGAAACTTGTATTTTTGTTGTTCTCCAAGCCTCCTCTATCTATGGTATCAATTTCATTAAGATCGGAGGATGTCGAAAAATTCGTGCATACACCTTTAAGGATTTGGAAGTTCAAATTTCGACGTCCTCAGATTTTCTTGAAACTCACAAGATAGAAAGAGGAGGCTGAGATTAGGACAGAAACACAAGTTTCAGCTTCCCAAGTCAATCCAGAGCTGAGATCTGGACATCCCACGTACAATTAGTCCCATTCGCAGAAATAAAGGTTTCGTGGTCAGAGGAATTTTGATGTTTTGAAGGGCTTATGTTGTTCAGGGGGAGTCCTACAGTCACCTAAATGTGATTTTAAGTCAAACATTTGATCCAGGAGTTAAAAAAACCATGTCCAAAAAGTGATGATTTCAGACAATGCAAATAAATGGCAAGTGGGTAGACCCACTTCCAATCAAAGTAATACAATTTGTCCCATTAAATTGATTGGAAGTGGGTAGTCCCACTTCCAATCAAAGTAATACAATTTGTCCCATTAAATTGATTGGAAGTGGGTAGTCCCACTTCCAATCAAAGTAATGGGCTAAAAGGATAGAAAGACAGACAGACAGATTGATAGACAAACATCCTACAGATAGATGCATTCATACATAGACATATATTAGACATATTGAGAACTGCACGGTGCAAAAGTGGATTTCTTAGCACAGAATCAGATGGGATTGCTGAGATCCGAAGTCTACCCACTTGCCATTTATTTGCATTGGCTGAAATCATCACTTGTTGGACTTCATTTTAATAACTCCAGTAGAAAATGTATGACTTAAAAATGCATTTATATGACTCAGTGAAGCCCCCTGATCAACCTGAGCCCTTCAACACAAAAAAATGTCAGTGACCATGAAACCTTTATTTCTGCGAATGGGACAAATTGTAAGTGGGATGTCCAGATCTCAGCTCTAGATTGACTTAGGAAGCTGAATTCTCTGTTTATGTTCCTCTCCAAGCCTCCTCTTTCTTTGGTATAAATTTCAAGAAGATCGGAGGAAGTCGAAAATTTTGCGCAAAAAAACTCAAAGGGGTACGTACCCCTTTGAGTTTTTTTGGGCGAAATTTTTGACTTCCTCCGATCTTCTTGAAACTCTCAACATAGATAGAGGAGGCTGAGATTAGGACAGAAACACAAGTTTCAGCTTGCTAAGTCAATCCAGAGCTGAGATCTGGACATCCCACGTACAATTAGTCCCATTCGGAGAAATAAAGGTTTCGTGGTCAGTGACAGTTTTTTGTTTTGGAGGGCTCAGGTTGATCAGGGGGCTTCACTGAGTCACATAAATGTGATTTGAAGTCATAAAATTGATCCAAGAGTTAAAAAAACCATGTCCAAAAAGTGATGATTTCAGCCAATGCAAATAAATGGGAAGTGGGTACACCCACTTCCAATCAGTTGAATGGGTCAACAATCATCACTTGGTGGACTTCATTTTTATAACTCCAGGATCACATTTTTGACTTCAAATCACATTTTAGTGACTGTAGGACTCCCCCTGAACAACATAAGCCCTTCTAAACATCAAAATTCCACTAACCCCGAAACCTTCATTTCTTTGAATGGGTCAAATTGGAGTTAGGATGTGCAGATCTCAGCTCTGGAGAGACTTGGAAAGCTGAAACCTCTGTTTCTGGTCTTCTCCAAGCCTCCTCTTTCTATGGTATCAATTTCATTAAGATCGGAGGATGTCAAAAATTTCGTGCATACCCCTTTAAGGATTTGAGAGTGCAAATTTCGACTTCCTTGGATTTTCTTGAAACTCACAAAATAGAAAGAGGAGGCTTGGAGAAGCACAGAAACAGAGGTTTGAGCACACCAAGTCTGCCCAGAGCTGAGATCTGGACATCCCACATGCAATTTGTCCCATTCACAGAAATGAAGGCTGATGATTTCAGCCAATGCAAATAAATGTCAAGTGGGTACACCCACTTCCAATCAAAGTAATGGGCTAAAAGGATAGACAGACAGACAGACATATATTGGACATATTGAGAACTGCACTGTGCAAAAGTGCTAAAAAGTGGAATTCTTAGCACAGAATCACAGACAGGGATTGGTGAGATCCCACATGCAATTTGTCCCATTAAATCGATTGGAACTGGGACTGCCCACGTGTAATTTATTTGCATTGGCAAATGATGCTTTCCTTTCAGCACCACTTAGAGGCTGTCTCCCCCTCAGGCAGCACCATGGGCCCTTTTTATGTTCCTGGTGGGACAGTGAGAGGAAGCTGGGCTCGTTGTAAATGTGTCAGGCAGCCCTTTCGAACGAGGTCAGTCCCGAGGTCGTAGCCTGAGAGCTGAGATCTGGACATCCCATGTACAATTTGTCCCATTAAATTGATGGGAATTGGGACTACCCACATAACATTTTTGGGATGTGCATATATCAGCTCTAGACAGACTTGGGAAGCTGAAACTTGTATTTCTGTTCAACTCCAAGCCTCCTCTTTCTATGGTATCAATTTCATTAAGATCGGAGGATGTCGAAAAATTCGTGCATACCCCTTTAAGGATTTGGAAGTTCAAATTTCGACGTCCTCGGATTTTCTTGAAACTTACAAGACAGAAAGAGGAGGCTGAGATTAGGACAGAAATACAAGTTTCAGCTTCCTAAGTCAATCCAGAGCTGAGATCTGGACATCCCACATGCAATTTGTCCCATTCGGAGAAATAAAGGTTTCGTGGTCAGTGACAGTTTTTTGTTTTGAAGGGCTCAGGTTGATCAGGGGGCTTCACTGAGTCACCTAAATGTGATTTTAAGTCATTAATTTGATCCAGGAGTTAAAACAAACCATGTCCAAAAAGTGATGATTTCAGCCAATGCAAATAAATGGCAAGTGGGTACACCCACTTCCAATCAACTGAATGGGTCAAAAATCATCACTTGGTAGACTTCATTTTTATAACTCCAGGATCACATTTTTGACTTAAAATCACATTTAGGTGACTCTGTGAAGCCCCCTGAAACACATAAGCCCTTCGAATTTGCGTATTCTGTACAGAATACGCAAATACAACATGTTTATGCAACTTACAACTCATAAACATGCATCATTTGCCTAAAAAATGAAAGTGTCCATAAGCACTTTGTCCTATGGAGACTCAACAGCAGGTTTATGGGCTATTCATTTGAAACACTTCACATTTACATGCAGTTTTATTGACAAAATCCCTTTGGCATCACTCAGAATACACAATACAACAAGTTGATGCAACTATCAACTCGTAAACATGCACAATTAGCTTCAGAGTGAGACTCAAAGGTCAATGATTAATCATTACCATTGTAATTGTCTTATAGTTGGAGAACCATTGAATCTGGCTTGAAAATGGAGATGGGGGAGGGATCCAAATACAAGCCAAAACATGCAATTGAGGTTGGAGTGGGGGAAACAGTATGCTTTATTATGTTCCTTTATGAAATAGGACTCAACTCAGCCTAATATAACAAGCTGATGCAACTATCAACTCATAAACATGCACAATGAGCATAAAAAATGAATTCCCACGAGCCATGCATTTGGTCCCATTCAAACAAATTGGAAGTGGGCACTTCCTGTATGATTCGGTGAAAAAAGCCTTGAATCATATGCCAGCAACTTCAGCCGTCGAGTACTCCTTCCTGAGGCCTTCAGATACAACATGTAACGAATTCAAGTCCCTCGGTGTTAAGCAAGTACTTTAAAAAAAATCAAGAAAAATATTCCTGAAAACTGATTGTCACATTACACACATTAGTCAGCCAGTGAAGCACTTCACAAAGTCGTTCAGACTTGAACCTTTTCACAGTGACCGAAGGGCCCCTGAGAAGCTACAGATTTCCATTTGGAGCCATTTGGACCTTTCCAAGTCATGTCCACGGTCCCGCTGTGAAAATGAATGGTACAAATGGTAAGTGGGATTGCTCTTCCCGATGTCCCAAAGACCCCAGATTTCGCACGGTGACACATCAAGGGCCCCTTATCGACATACTAAGAGGACTAAGGCCTAGGGTGCAAAAAAGTATTTTTCATTCATTTCAACAGATCTCTCTGCCTGTCACAGGAATCAATGAGACAGGCTGCATTTTGGGCCTGTGTGCGACAGTCCGTTCATCGGAGCCTTTAATACTCAGCAATCCCCCTGGGCTTCCAAACTCTAGGACCTGACTCGGGGGCCCCTGGCGATCGAATATCTGAAATTTCGAGGTCCTGCGACATCGGTAACCCCCTTTTTTAGACGTCCCACTATCCCTTTGAATCCATGCATTTTTCACAACGTGTTTGTGGACAACATCCCTAAATGGCCCAAATGAATGGAAAATAAGGTTGAAAGGTCACGAGACTCTCCACGCTGTCTAAGGGCACCCCGACGATGCGCATATGTCGATTTCGAGTCGTTCGGACCTTTCGGAGCCCCGTCCGCCAACCCCTCGTTGACAACGAATGAAACGAATGGCACGTGGGCTTTTTCTAGAAAGCTCCCCCAGCCCCCAAATTTCACACGGCGGTAGCCTGACGCCCCCCGAAACACATACCGAGAGCACGTGGCTCTAGAAAAAAGGAAAGGTTTTTGGGGGGCGTTTGTGCAAGATTCCCTCAAAATCCTTTTGCACTTAAAGCTTGAAAGAGCCTCTTGAAGGATGAGAGGCCACTAGGGTTAGGGTTTGAATATAAGCTCAGGAAGGTTCTAGAGACCCCAAACTTTGGTTCCTGATTCGTGGGGACCGGACGCTCGCGGATCGGGAGTTTCGAGAGCCTGCGACCTTTTGACCCCTCTTTTCCAGACGTCCCACTATCCCTTTGAATCCATGCATTTTTCACAACGTGTTTGTGGACAACGTCCCTAAATGGCCCAAATGAATGGAAAATAAGGTCGAAAGGTCACGAGACTTTCCACGCTGTCTAAGGGCACCCCGACGACGCGCATATGTCGATTTCGAGTCGTTCGGACCTTTCGGAGCCCCGTCCGCCAACCCCTCGTTGACAACGAATGAAACGAATGGCACGTGGGCTTTTTCTAGAAAGCTCCCCCAGCCCCCAAATTTCACACGGCGGTAGCCTGACGCCCCCCCCAAACACATACCGAGAGCACGTGGCTCTAGAAAAAAAGAAAGGTTTTTGGGGGGCGTTTGTGCAAGATTCCCTCAAAATCCTTTTGCACTTAAAGCTTGAAAGAGCCTCTTGAAGGATGAGAGGCCACTAGGGTTAGGGTTTGAATATAAGCTCAGGAAGGTTCTAGAGACCCCAAACTTTGGTTCCTGATTCGTGGGGACCGGACGCTCGCGGTTCGGGAGTTTCGAGAGCCTGCGACCTTTTGACCCCTCTTTTCCAGACGTCCCACTATCCCTTTGAATCCATGCATTTTTCACAACGTGTTTGTGGACAACGTCCCTAAATGGCCCAAATGAATGGAAAATAAGGTCGAAAGGTCACGAAATTCACCACGCTGTCTAAGGACGCCCTGACGACGCGCATATGTCGTTTTTGAGTCGTTTGGACCTTTCGGTGCCCCGTCCATCGACCCGTTGTAGAAAATGAATGAAATTAATGGCAGATGGACTTTTTCTAGAAAGCTCCTCTGGGCCCCAAACTTCACGTGCTGGTAGTCCGGGGCCTCAAGCGCGTCATATTAAAAGCGCAATTCTCTAGAAAGAATTTTTTTTCCCATTTTTTTTTTTGGCTTGAATGCGAGAATCAACCTCACAGGCCTTTTGCTCTCAAAGCCAGAAAGAGCCTCTTGCATGTGCAAAGTCATTTGGGTGTTCATTTAAGGTCTAGAGCTGAAAGAGTGCATTCGGAAAATGTCTAGAGCTTCCAAATTTTAGGCACTGATTTGGGGGCCCCTGGGGATCCAGAATCCCAAATTTCGAGGTCCTGCGACCTTTTGACCTCTTTTTACAAGAAATCCCACTTGCCCATTGAACCAATGCAATTCTACAGCGGTTTCAGGTAATGGGGTTAAAATTGATGCTCAGACCCGGGGCTTCGAATGCTTCATTGTTGGGCCCTCAGAAACAGCATATTAAAAGGTGTGTCCCTCAGAGTTAAGGAAGTACTTTAAAAAAATCAAGAAAAATATTAGAGGAAAATGTTTGTCACATTACACACATTAGTCATCCAATTAAGACTTAACGAAGCCATTGGGACTTGAAACTTTGCCCACTGACTAGGGGGGTCCCTGTGAAGCTACTGATATCAATTTGGAGTCGTTTGGAGCTTTCGGAGTCGTGTACACGGTCCCGCTGTGAAAGTGAATGGTACAAATGGTCAGTGGGACGTGTTCTAACGTTGCACCCTGAGCTCCAACGGACCCCAAATGTCACACGATGACACGTCAAAAGCCCCTTATCGACATACTAAGAGGACTAAGGTCTAGGATGTAAAAAGTATTTTTCATTATTTTCAACAGATCTCTCTGCCTGTCACAGGAATCAATGAGACAGGCTGCATTTTAGGCCTGTGTGCAACAGTACATTCATCAGAGGTTTTAATACTTAGCAAGCCCCCAGGGCCTCCAAAATGTAGGACCTGAATCGGGGGCCCCTGACGATCGAATATCTGAAATTTCCAGGTTCTGCGCCCTTCGAACCTCCTTTTCTAGACGTCCCGCTTGCCCATTGAACCAATGCAATTCTACAGCGGTTTCAGTGTACAGGGTTAAAATTGATGCTCAGACCCGGGGCTTCGAATGCTTCATTGTTGGGCCCTCAGAAACAACCTATTAAAAAGGTGTGTCCCTCAGAGTTAAGGAAGTACTTTAAAAAAATCAAGAAAAATATTACAGGAAAATGTTTGTCACATTACACACATTAGTCATCCAATTAAGACTTAACGAAGCCATTGGGACTTGAAACTTTGCCCACTGACTAGGGGGTCCCTGTGAAGCTACTGATATCAATTTGGAGTCGTTTGGAGCTTTGGAGTCGTGTACACGGTCCCGCTGTGAAAATGAATGGTACAAATGGTCAGTGGGACGTGTTCTAACGTTGCACCCTGAGCTCCAACGGACCCCAAATGTCACACGGTGACACGTCAAAAGCCCCTTATCGACATACTAAGAGGACTAAGGTCTAGGATGTAAAAAAGTATTTTTCATTATTTTCAACATATCTCTCTGCCTGTCACAGGAATCAATGAGACAGTCTGCATTTTAGGCCTGTGTGCAACAGTACATTCATCAGAGGTTTTAATACTTAGCAAGCCCCCAGGGCCACCAAAATGTAGGACCTGAATCGGGGGCCCCTGACGATTGAATATCTGAAATTTCCAGGTTCTGCGCCCTTCGGAACCTCCTTTTCTAGACGTCCCGCTTGCCCATTGAACCAATGCAATTCTACAGCGGTTTCGTGTACGAGGTTAAAATTGATGCTCAGACCCGGGGGCTTCGAATGCTTCATTGTTGGGCCCTCAGAAACAACCTATTAAAAAGGTGTGTCCCTCAGAGTTAAGGAAGTACTTTAAAAAAAATCAAGAAAAATATTAGAGGAAAATGTTTGTCACATTACACACATCAGTCATCCAATTAAGCACTTAACGAAGCCATTGGGACTTGAAACTTTGCACACTGACTAGAGGGGTCCCTGTGAAGCTACTGATATCAATTTGGAGTCGTTTGGAGCTTTCGGAGTCGTGTACACGGTCCCGCTGTGAAAATGAATAGTACAAATGGTCAGTGGGACGTGTTCTAACGTTGCACCCTGAGCTCCAACGGACCCCAAATTTCACACGGTGACACGTCAAAAGCCCCTTATCGACATACTAAGAGGACTAAGGTCTAGGATGTAAACAAGCATTTTTCATTATTTTCAACAGATCTCTCTGCCTGTCACAGGAATCAATGAGACAGGCTGCATTTTAGGCCTGTGTGCAACGCTACATTCATCAGAGGTTTTAATACTTAGCAAGTCCCAAGGGCCTCCAAAATTTAGGACCTGGCTCAGGGGCCACTGAGAAGCTACTGTTGTCAATTTGGAGCCGTTCGGACCTTTCGGGGTCGTGTACACGGACCCGCTGTGTAAATACAATGTACAAATCGTACGTGGGATGTGCTCTAACTTTGCTCCCCGAGCTCCGACGGAGCCGAAATTTCACTCGGTTGCACACCTGGTGCCCCTCTATCACATACCAAGAGGGCAGACACCTCCTGCCATTCTTTTTTTTTCACCTTCAAAATATGCCATTTCGAGGGTGTGGGCAGGCACCCCGGCCACCAAACGCGTGGCCCGTGAAATCCCAGAGCGTAAAAACCTATTTGGGAAAAACAGTTGGTCAGGGGGATGATAATGGGTCCGTGGACAGCCCCGCCCCCCCTGGGTGGTCTGGGGGTCTCATTGGTCACTTTTGGAAAAATAGTGGGTCAGGGGGATGATAATGGGTCCGTGGACAGCCCCGCCCCCCCGGGTGGTCAGGGGGTCTCACTGGTCACTTTTGGAAAAATAGTGGGTCAGGGGATGATAATGGGTCCGTGGACAGCCCGCCCCGGGTGGTCAGGGGGTCTCACTGGTCACTTTTGGAAAAATAGTGGGTCAGGGGGATGATAATGGGTCCGTGGACAGCCCCGCCCCCCCAGGGTGGTCAGGGGGTCTCACTGGTCAGTTTGGGTAAAATAGTGGGTCAGGGGGATGATAATGGGTCTGTGGACAGCCCCGCCCCCCCAGGGTGGCACAGGGGGTCTCACTGGTCAGTTTGGGTAAAATAGTGGGTCAGGGGGATGATAATGGGTCTGTGGACAGCCCCACCCCCCAGGGTGGTCACTGGTCATCGTGAGTGGTCAGTGGGCAGACAGTGGGACCCTGGGGGTCTCACAGCAGCATACAGCACCCCCTATGTGTGTCCATTCGGTCATGTATTCCGGACCGCAGACTCCGTGGAAATTTGACCGTCCACAGACCCATAAGCTCCATCTGTCCATTGAGATCGTTTGCAGGAGGGCGGTACATGGAGCTGGTATCGTCCCTCGCATCCATCAAACGTACAATGGCCGTTGATCTCAATGGGACTTTTTCCACGAACCCTCTAAGTTCCCTTACCAATATGGTTTCCAACCGCATCACAGCATAGAAACAGCACTTATAAAGTCACTTAATGTTATTCAACTAAATACTTGTCATGTTTATGTGTTTTGTTCTTGTTTTCATGTCTTTTATTTTAAGGTTTAGTTCCTGTTCAGGTCATGTGGTGTCATGTTCCCTCATGTGATCTTGTCGTGTTTCCCCTGTTCGTGTGTCTTGTTTTCATTGGTTCATTGTTTTATTACTTTGTTATCAGTCTTGTCTTTTCATTGGTTAAAGCACATTTTATCTTGTTAACTTGTTTATAGTTTAGTCTTGTGATTGGTTGTCGTGTTTACCTGTTACCCATGTCCTTGTATTTAAGCCCTCATGTTTGCCATTGTGGATTGCCAGGTATTGTTTGTGAATGTATCATTGTTGCTTCTATGGTCAAGTCAAGCCAAGCAAGTCTGGATTATGTTTTGTTTCATAGTCTAATCAAGTCATGTCGAGTTTAGTTAAGTCAAGTTTATTTATTTTTTCACGTTTGGAGTTAGTGTTTCTGGATATCACGATTTATAATAAACTGCACTTGGGTTCATCATCATCATCATCTTCATCATCATCATCATCATCATCTTTGTCATTGCCAGCACCAGAATCGTTACAATACTGATTAAGGCAAAATACCAGTGCCGGTATTAGTAGATCTCAGTTCTGCCTTTGACACTGTTGACAATAGTATACTCCTAGACAGACTGAAATAACTGGGTAGAGCTCTTCATCTAGTTCAATAAATATTTAAAAGGGAGGGGTTACTATGTGAACAAAGGCAACTATGAATCTGAGTGTACTGTATCTAACTGCCCAATGAGGACTTTTAAAACATTACCGCATAATTTTCTGTAAAGTTGCTTTAAAATAATCTGTATTGTGAAAAGTGTTATACAAATATTAAAAATAAATAAATAAATAAAGCTGCGGGCCACCCATTACCCACCCCTATCACAATTGCTGTTTATATCCTATTTCTTGCAAAGTTAATGTAATGGACCAATCATCCAGTCCCATGGTTTCTCTTACCACTGCTACGCTGATGACACGCAAATCTACTTGTCTTTCCAGCCCAACGACATGACAGTGACCGCTCAAATCGCTGCCTGTCTGGCAGACATCTCAGGCTGGATGAAGGAACACCACCTGCAACTCAAGCCAGCCAAGACCAAACTCCTTGTCTTTCCAGCCAACCCTGCTGTTGAACACAAGATCACTGTGCAGCCAGGTCCAACTACAGTGTCGCCTTCCAAAACGGTCAGTCTAGGGCTCTAGCCATTCTAGACCCCTAGAAAAAATCTAAGGGTAACCATTGATGATGAGCTAAATTTCACAGACCACATCTCAAAGACTGCAAGATCATGTAGATTTACACACCACAATATCAGGAAGATAAGAACTTTCCTCTCTGTACATGCCACACAACGGCTCGTTCAGTCACTTGTCATAACTAGACTGGACTACTGTAACGCTCTCATTGCAGGCCTTCCTGCATGTGCTATTAGACCTCTGCAAATTATCCAGAATGCAGCAGCACGTCTGGTCTTTAATGAACCAAAGAGAGCACATGTTACACCACTCTTTGTTTCTCTCCACTGGCTGCCGGTTCATGCATGTACTAAATTCAGGGCCCTGATGCTGGCATACAAAACAGTTACTGGGTCTGCTCCAGCATACCTAAAAACATTTATGCAGAGCTACGTTCCCACCAGAAGCCTGCGGTTGGCTAAGGAACGTCGCCTTGTCATACCAAAACAAAGAGGCACCAAAACACTATCCCAGACTTTCAGTTTCATCATACCACGTTGGTGAAATGACCTTCCCAAATCAATCCGTGAAGCTGACTCACTCTCTATCTTCAAAAAACGGCTAAAAACACATCTTTTCCAAGAGGACTTAACCAGTCACTAAAAAAATAAAAAATGTACAATTCTTGTTGCGCTTAAATCTGTTTTGTATACTTTTTAGTATGGCACTTTTCGTACCACTGTCTCCTTAAGATGATTCGCTTATGTTTTTCCCTTTTGTAAGTCGCTTAGGATAAAAGCATCTGCCAAATGAATAAATGTAATGTTTCTTGGAGATTAATCTTATCTCTTTAAAACCAAAACACACGGGAAACTTTTCAGGTGCGCACCAGTTAAAAAAATTTTTACATCGTATTTTGTAATTTTTATGGTGGTAACCCTTGAGCTGTGAAAATCACAAAACACAACCTAACCATACCAGAATCAAAATCATTAGTAGCAAATGCACTCTCATCAGACTTTCCACAGTGCTGGGGTTATTTAACATATACTGTACTGTACACTGTGCTGTATTTTCAACATGCAAGTGGAGAAGTCCAGCTCTGGAGCCAGGCACAGTTGCTACAGTGCATGTCAAGTCCGTGTTGGTGCTACCATGAAAGAACACTTTGTCAGTTTTCTTATCAGTGCTTGACTCGTCGGGTGTGGGACTGACAGAAGTGCTTTTGAAATACATAGAAATACATCTCAAAATGCAGGGGACAAGCATACAACAACGGGAGTAATATGAGGGGCAAGAATTGTGGTGTGCAGCGGAGAGTACTGGATATTAACAGCAAAGCATTATTCATGCCTTGTGCTAGCCACACTCTTAACTTAATCAATTTGGATGCTACAAAATCAACTGTGGAGTATGTGAGCTTCTTTGGAGCACTACAAAACCTCTACACTATATTAAGCTTGTCTCCACAGAGGTTGGGCATTTACAAACAGCATGTCCCACAGATGACTCTCAATGTCCTCTCCAACACACACTGGGAGTACCGCATTTAAAATGTAAAGGTTTTGCTTCCAGTTCTCTGACATAGGTAGGGAGACCATCCAATGGAAAAGGGTGACAATGAAACCACCAGTGCAGCCCGAGGCCTGGAACAAGAGATCTTGACATGGAGATTTCTGCTGACCGTCATCACCTGGTACAACATCCAATATGAGGTAAACAAGGGGTTGTTCAGAAGAAACATTTTCCTTCCTTTAGTAAATTCTGCTGTTGCTGGCAACACAGCGTTTAAAATTGATTAATTAATTTTATAGTGTTTTTGATTTCATTTATGGGTTAAAAGAAATTACAATGGCTTTTCCTGTCGTGAGCATGTGTAAACTTTATCGACAGTTCCAGTACGAGTCACCACATAAGGATAATGTTTTGACACCCGAGGAAATGTTCAGAAGAATCATTTCCTTCCTTTAGTAGATTCCGCTATTGCTGGCAACAAGGAGCTTTTCAATTTGATTAATTCATTTTATTGTGTTTATTAATTCATTTATGGGTTGCAAGAAATGACAAATGCCATTCAAAATAGTACAGTTGAAGAGTGCTGACGTTTGTGAGTTGAGTGCTGTGGTCCGCTCTGTGCCAGTTCATGAATCTACTGGCTTTCAAGTTCTCAACTAAATATACTACAACAATGTTGTTGAATTGTACCCCAACTAGAGCATTGCTCTGCCACACATATTAACAGTACCGCTCAACTGTTGCATCCGAGGAAAGGAGTTGCTCTTGCCTAAAGCTGATAAAATCATACCTGTGGTCCACCATTCTGCAAGAGAGACTGTCTGCTCTTGCCCAGATGTCAATTTACCACAAAATTATGAGATTGCTGGATAATGATACATTGTCAAAGCTTTTGCAGCACTTCATCATTGGAAAGCCAAGTTCTAAATGCCACAATCTGAGTAAGTGTAAAATATTTCCTCTTGATGTAGCCTATTCGTATTCATATTTCTTCCAACTGTTTTTTGAATGGGCATCCAAATTGCAAAGGCCACCTCTGGACTGGCAATGTGAGCTGCACACACAAGGCTCAATCCTTGGACCTCTCCTGATTAAACTGTATATGCTCCAACAGGCCAAATAATAAAAAGAACAAAATTGCTTACCATTGCCACGCTGACGATACCCAGTTCAACCTAGCCTATTTCCAAGTGACTACAGCCGCATAGCCAGTGCATTGAAGAAATGAACAATTGGATGTGCCAAATTTTCCTACAGTTAAACAAAGACAAAACAGAAATCATAATATTGGGCAAAACAAAGATTAAAATCATACCTTGACTCCAGAGGTCTAAAGATCATGGCAATAAATAAAGAACTGAAACAAAAAGACAAACACACAAGGGTGTCGGACAGCTGCCCGTTAATCTCTCTTTCTGTTCCACTGCAGTCTCCAGTCAGACTTTATCCCTCTCTGAGGCTTGATTAGCCTGATACGGGGCCAGTTGTGTAGCATCATGACCCGCCCCCGCCCTCCA
The DNA here is from genome assembly GCF_025860055.1 of Xyrauchen texanus. NCBI lineage: Eukaryota > Metazoa > Chordata > Actinopteri > Cypriniformes > Catostomidae > Xyrauchen > Xyrauchen texanus. The sequence goes on along the minus strand of NC_068300.1, from coordinate 39,851,333 downwards.
CCCTGTCACATTCCTCCCTCGTTCTCTCAGGCCGGGGAGCCCCGGCATGACGTATATCCCCACCCCTCTTTACCTGGGGAGGGGTGTGCCACATCTGCCAGCAGGTCATCCCCATCTACCTGGATGAGGGAGGGGACAAGGGGAAAAATGTACAAAAACATTTGAAAAAATAGAGTGAAAGGCCAACACGGAGCTGCAGTGGGAGAGAGGGAGGAGAGAGAAAGAAACAAAAACATTCACACGCCGGTTCTCCGATACACTGTAGCTTGGTCCTTGGCCACTCCTCCAACGAACGACAGCGGTGTCTTCCCGGACGGATTGGATGCAGTCTTCTGGACCCTGGTAGATGGAATGCCCCGCCATGATCTCGGGAAACAGAAGGGGTCTCCCCCACCCTTGGCAGCGGTTCTCCCACTCCAGGCGGTCGGCCAGGAGCCCCTCCCCGCTCACGGTCGGTGATCTCATACCTCTCCGCGTTCAGCAGCTGGTAGGGGTCTCCTCCACCTCTGGCAGCGGCCCTGACCGCTCCAGGTGGTCAGATAGGAGCCCCTTCTTCCTTCGCGGTCAGCGGCTATTTGTCCGCTCTCAGGCATCTGGGCTCCTCTGTCCTCCAGTGGACGGCGCATCCCTCCTCCTTGCTAGGTTTCGGCACCAGTGTAAAGGGATTAAAGGGAAAGGAGGAGGCAAAAACCGGCTTGACAATATAAATAATATTTTAATGAAGAACTGAAACACACAAACACACAAAGGTGTCGGACAGCTGCCCGTAAATCTCTCTCTCTGTCCCACTGCAGTCTCCGGTAGGCCTTTATTCCTCTCTAAGGTTTGATTAGCCTGATTAGGTGTCGGGTGTCAAGCATCAGAACCTGGCCTCGCCCTCCGCCCTGTCACACACAATACAAGTGAAAAACAGCTATTGATCAAATTTCTAGCAGAAAACAGGAGCACAATGAACCCAATAAAAATAACAAAGATTTTGAAGGAATCAATAGGTAAAACAGAAAGTACAAAAATGCTGAGAAATGGAAATCTTTTACTATTTTATAAAGATAGTAAACAACAAAAAATGGCAGTAGGACTAAAATCGTTGACAGGACAAAAAGTTTAAAGTTCAGTATTAGATGAAAATAAATGGACGAAAGGAGTGATTACAGGAGTTCCAACAGAAATGTTGGAAGAAACAATAAAATAAATCTGACAGGAGCAAAGGTGATTGAGGTAAGAAGGTTGAAGTTTGTTAAAATGGGAAAAAAAAAAGATTTTGGTGATTGTACATTTTGAAGAAAGAGTATTTTGGGGATTCATCAGTGTGGTGTGGGGACATGTGTCGGTCTGTGAGAGAGAAAGACCGGTAAGGCTTGTGACCTGGTTCATAATTAACCCTAACACCTGTCTCTTGTTATAGTGATGCGGAGGGAGACATAAAAGGCAGGCCGGGTGTCCAAAGACAGAGAGAGAGAGAGAGAGAGAGACTTGACTTTTAAGCTCCTTTTATTTACAGACACTTATAAAAAAAAAAACAATAAATATTACACTACACAAAAAAGCATTAAAAAAAATCCTACCTACATATGCAAAAATAGGTTTTTTACTCACATTAAAATTTATTATAATTCATAACATTATATCATAACCTCTCTCTTCACTTGGTTGACATAAAATACCTTTAGTACCCCACAAAGAAAAAAAAAGAGTCAGTATCATTAACGAGTTCATAAAACTTGTACTCCAAAATTAACCTACTTTTTACCAAAGCCTTAAACATATGTAAAGGATCAACTCCTCCATTAAGAAGTGTTTTATTCTTCCTTGTCAGCCAAATTGCCATTTTAGCCTTACCAAACAAGAAATTAATCAAAACAGTTTTTGTCCTGTTTGAGGCACTATATTTTGGTCCAAAAACAAAAAGACCATTTGTAAAGTGAAAACCAAAACTATGACTCAATTCTCCTAATACACCAAACATGTCTTTTAGCCTTGAACAACCAATAAAAATATGAAAAACAGTTTCTGAAATTCCACAAAAAGAACACTCTTCCTCTTGCAACGGATTCAAATGTGCCTTATATCAATTTGTTGCTATTATCCAATGTGAAATTCGCCATTGCAAATCTCCATTCCGTTTTTCAATTGGTTTCTTATATAAGGACCTCCAACTTCCTTTTGGGGAAATACCAGACTCAACAAAATCAGTCCACTTAGTTTCTGGAAGTTCTTTTAACGCTCTTAAATTGAGATATTTTACACAAACACAATAAAGAGCTTTCTTAGAAGTAATATTAAAAAAGACCAAGTTCAGGTGTCCTGAAAGAGAGCAGACTTCCTTCAAACTCCTGCCACTCCCCTACATCCACAGCCACACTGATCTTGGGAAATACATTCTCCGATTTTTCAACTTCTAGTGGCAGAACAGGAAAAGAGACTTGAATTTCAGCTAAGAGTTTTTGCACAGTTCGAACAGAACGAATACCAGTCTCTAAGGCCAGTTTTTCTGCAGTAATCCACTGGTCATTTGACCTAAGATGGCAGATCTTATGGATTCCTGCTCTCACCAAGCTTGTGTGGACAGTCTGTGATTCAAATATTGCACTGGGTATGTGAGAATTAAAGATTAAGGGTTCTTCAAGATCCCAAAGACTCGGTGTTTCAAAAACCTCCCTTTTAACAATAAAAATCTGCCATGCATTTAATACGGAGGCATAAAAAGATGGGAGCCCACTAAGATCCATCTCCTTTAAATTCATTAAAAAGAGATGTCTGTCCAACTTCAACCGTCCCACTCGATTCAATAAGGCACAAGCCACTCTTATCCAGTTCTGAGACTGATGATAAAGTAGTCTCTGAGCCGTTTGCAGTCTAAAAGCAGCCATTTTAGACTTAATGTCCATAAGACCTTGACCTCCTTCATGTACCTGCAGATACAAAATTGACTCTCGTAGCCAATGTTGTCCAGACCAGAAAAAATTTACAAACAATTTTTGGACTCCTCCAATAAAATCTTCTGGTGGATTCAATACAATTAATCTATGCCATAGGATAGAGGCGGCAAGATTATTTATCACCAGCACTCTTCCCCTATAGGACAGTTGAGGCAAAATCCAGTTCCATTTTGACAATCTGGCACATATTTTGTCCTTCACACCCTCCCAATTTTTTCTTTGGTAGTTTTCAGAACCCATAAGAATTCCTAAAAACTTGAAACCAACTTTTTCCCACTTAACGTTTTCAGGGATAGCTGGTAAAGGCATTGTTGTTTTCTCATTACACCAAAACGCTTCTGTTTTACCCCAGTTAAGTTTTGCAGATGATGCTCTCTCATACAATCCAATACTGTAATTAATAATATCAATATCTTTTTGTTCTTTCACAATTACAGTAATGTCATCCGCATACGCAGTCAGTTTAACAGAATGAAGATCGTCACCAATACTTAAACCAGACAGTTTTTTTCTTAGTAGACATAAACGTGGTTCCACTGCTAAAGCATATAGCTGACATGAAAGTGGACACCCCTGCCTGATACCCTTATGTATTCTTATTGGTTGACTTAATCCACCACCAATCTTTAAAATAGAAGATACATTCATATACAAGAGTTTGATCCAAGAAATAAAAACATTTCCAAACCCAAACGCATACATTGTCTCAAACAGAAAACCATGGTCAACTCTATCAAAGGCTTTTTCCTGATCCAGGAACAAAAAACCTATATCTACTTCATAAAGTTTAGAGTAGTCCAAAATATCTCTGATCAGAAAAATATTGTCATGTATTGTTCTTCCTGGAATACAATAGGACTGGTCTTGATGTATTATATCACCCAAAACAGATTTCATTCTATTGGCCAATAACTTAGCTATTAGCTTATAGTCAGAAGTCAGAATTGATACAGGCCTCCAATTTTTTTTAGGAAACTCAAGTCTCCTTTCTTAGGTATCAGTGCCAACACTGCCCTTTGACAACTTATGGGAAGTAGTTTATCTTTAAAACATTCTTGAACCACCTCATAGAAGTCTCTTCCGATGATCTTCCAAAACACTTTATAAAAGTCCACTGGCAGTCCATCAATTCCAGGTGCACAGCCAGCATTCATCTGTATTACTGCATCAGTTAACTCCTTAAAAGAAACAGCACTGTCCAGAGTCCGACTCTGCTCTTTAGTGATGGTAGGAAGCTTTTGTAATAATTGTGAAATGCATCCAGTATCAGTGTCCTCCTTTTTATATAGTTCTGAATAGAAATCCACTGCAATCTTTCGCATTTTTCTTGAATCAAAAGTCTTTAGTCCATCTGGTGTTGTTAAACAGTGCATTTCATTTTGTTTCTTTAAGACCTTTTCCAAATTAAAAAAAATACGCAGTGGGAGCATCCATGTCATGTATAGACATAAACCGCGACCTTATTAGGGCACCTTTAGCCCGCACTTGCAATAAAGTTTCAAGATCTTGTTTCTTTTCAGATAACTTTCCATTTAATGATGAATCTGAATGTTGAATCATTCCAGATGTTATCTGAAAAATCTCTTGCTCTATTTCAGCTATTTGTTTTTTAATTTTTCTATTAGACAAAAAAGTAAATTGCTGACAAAAAACTTTTATTTGGGTCTTTCCTATTTCCCACCACTGTTTCAAACTTTCAAAATCATCCTTTTGGGAAACCCACTCACTCCAAAACGATTCAAATTTTCCTAAAAAGTATTTTTCTTTTAACAATGCTACATTAAACTTCCAATAAGGACTTTTACATTTTTGATTTGTCAAGGCAATATTCGCTGTAATAAAATGAATGTCTGATACACAACATGGGAAAATGTTACACTTCATTAATCTATTATTTTCTGCACGCTTGATATAGAGCCGGTCAAGTCTAGCTGCACTAATCCTCCCTTGTGAAACTCTTGTCCATGTATATTGTTTTACAGCATTATTCTTTTCTCTCCACACGTCTATAAAATCATGTTGAACAATAATACTTTTTAAGAAAGAAGCTGATACAGAATCTGGTTCCTCGTTATTTCTGTCTAAAAGAAAATTAAGAGTACAGTTCCAATCACCACCGACAACTATAAATTCATCCAGGGTAAAACTTTTTAAAATATCTCCCAACTTTTGGAGCATAAATATTTATAAAAACAAATACTTGATTATGAATTTCAGCTTTCACAATCAAAAGACCTCCTTTCTCCAATTCTATTTTTGATAAAATATTAACATCAAGATTAGCTGAAAATAGGATATCTACTCCAGCACTGATATTTGTGCCATGGCTTAAACAACATTTCCCTTCCCACCACAACTTCAACTCAGATTCATTATTGGAGTCACTATGCGTTTCTTGTAAAAATATTACATTATCGTCTTTAAACCTAAGAAATTCAGACAGTAAAGCTCTTTTTCCCCCATCCCTCAGTCCATTAACATTTAAAGATCCCACTCTTAGTATCTGCATTATAGGGGAGAGAAAAGGGAAACAGAAAAGAAATAGCAGAGAAACAAAAACATTTTTTTAAAAAAAATCCCACACCCATGTGCTTTTATTTTTTTCGTTTTGACATTTTTGCCTGATCATTTTGAGCTTTACGTGCAGCCGTCATAAATTTTTTCAGCCTAAATCTTTTTTGTTTCGAAATCACATCGTAACCAACAGTCTTCTGAGCAATCATTACCGATTTAATAAATGTATCACAATCAGCGAAGTATTTAGCAACATCAACTTTTTTCCCTTTAGTTTGATCCAGAAATTAATTTAATTCTTCCACAGAATAAATGTCATTCGTCGACTGACTGTAATCAAATTCAGACACCTCCGAGCCGCTCTCACATTCCTCCATCTGAGCCTCATCGCTATCTTCATCTCCTCTCAAAGCAGACTGCAAACCACAACCACTTTCATCCTCAACACCAGTACAAAGTTCACTGTCCTTTACAGAATAAACTACATCTTTCGGACCATTTAGGCCTCCTTTGTTTTCACCATCTTGTTTAGATAAATTAAAATCACTCACCTCAGATTTTGAACTCTGTTCTGAAGCGTTTTGCTCAGTTGAGGACTTAACCTGGGTTGTTTCGCTGGGTCGAGGAATTCCACAGGTAGAAACAGGTGCTTCTATATCCTCACCTTGAGTATCCTGCCTCTTTTGTTTTTTTGCTGGAATCATTGTTTCTTTTACAATTTTAAGTCTTTTTTCCTTATCACGATTTTCAGTGTTCTCAGTTCGATCTACGTGTTCTTCAATATTTCCATCCTTCACTTCATTCTCCGTCTGTTTTATGCGGGCAAGTAAATCTCTTATGCCCCAAATCTCCGCAATCAAAACAACGCATACTTTCTGTTGTTGCGAATATCATGTACGAGCTATCTCCATGTTGTATGCGAAAAGAGATTTCCAAAGTCTTAGAGGGTGCATTTAAAAACATGAAAACATGTCTTCGAAAAGACAACACATGTTTCAAAGCAGCATTTTTGCATCCAAGTGGAACTACTTTGATGGAATTAGCAAACTTACCAAATCGACTAAGTTCTTTGATAATTCCTTCATCAGAAATGAAAGGAGGCACGTTTGAAATCGTCACTTTAGTAGCAGGTGTGCGCAACGGCGTTACCTGCACCAAAGTGTCAGACACCACAATTCCGTTTTCAACAAGCCTGTTCACTAGATTTTCCTCTTTCAGAAAAACCACGACGGCCTTGTTCATTCTAGAGGCCGAGACTATTTTTCCATGTCCTACAATTTCTCCCATTGCTAGTAGAACATCTTCTACTGTAAACACTTGATCCGAATCAACTTTACATCCATTTTTGATTGAGAAACCAGGCGTTCCCTCACCCGAGGGAGACGCCATAGTTTTCTAAATCAGCAAACAGATTTTTTTTTTTTTTTTTTTTTAAAAAGTATAGAAAGTGATAATACGAGAAGAAAAGAAAAGAAAAAAAATACACCCACCATAAAATACAAAACGGGAAAATTCACACGAATTCAAGCGCACCGCTCTCACACCCTACGCCACACTCTCGCTTCCCAGCATGCAACACACACGAGAGAGAGAGAGAGAGAGTGTGTGAGAGAGTGAGTAAGTAAACAAGAAAGCACAACAGCTACAAGCAGAGTGCTTTTTCATTTATTTTTAAAGCTTTACATGTATGATGTGGAGAAGAACACGAGTACGGGAAAGGTGGACAAGGTGTAGAAGCAAAATGCTGTAATTGTTGTGGGAACCATAGTGCTGGTTATGGTGGAGATCAGGTAAGGAAAGAAGCAGCAAGTGTTGGACTTTGACATTGATGATGGGCACAGCACATGATGACAGATATGATGCAGGTTCAAGTGTTGGACTTTGACATTGTCGATGGGCACAGCACATGATGAAAGATATGATGCAGGTTTAAGTGTTGGACTTTGATATTGATGATGGGCAGAGCACATGATGAAAGATATGACACAGGTTCAAGTGTTGGACTTTGACATTGTCGATAGGCACAGCACATGATGACAGATATAATGCAGGTTCAAGTGTTGGACTTTGACATTGACGATGGGCAGCATATGATGACAGATATGATGCAGGTTCAAGTGTTGGACTTTGACATTAATGATGGGCACAGCACATGATGAAAGATATGATACAGTTTCAAGTATTGGACTTTGACATTGATGATGGGCAGAGCACATGTTGACAGATATGATGCAGGTTCAAGTGTTGAACTTTGACACTGATGATGGGAAGAGCACATGATGACAGATATAATGCAGGTTCAAGTGTTGGACTTTGACATTGATGATGGGCACAGCACATGATGACAAATATGATGCAGGTTCAAGTGTTGGACTTTGACATTGATGATGGGCACAGCACCTACTTTCTAAATATCTGTTTGTTTACTATGTTGTTTTGACATGAGTGTTGTACAGTAGCTAACATTACCTGCAATGTCTAACGCATGGATTATTCCTATGGAATGCATAGCAGAAGAGAGAGTGGTTAATTATTTCTTTACTTTCCATAAAAAAATTACTTTAATTAATCAAGTTACTTTTTTAAGGAGTAACGGAATATTCTAAAGAGTTACTTCTAAAAGTAACATTACCCAACACTGTGTATATATATATATATATATATATATATATATATATATATATATATTTACATTTACATATAGCAGACACTTTTATCCAAAGCAACTTACAATTGAGGAACATAGCTGGAAATTATATATAGACACCAAATGTACTTTGATGGAGGTCCACAAACTCAACTTCAAATTTATCAATATGATTTATCTCACTTTTCAGTATTGTATAAAATTTGTTTAAGAAAAGATAAACAGTGTAATAGAATAACTTCTTGAGTCACACTTTAACATGACCCCAAATCTGTACCTGTTGAATATTAATGTAGAGGTAATATTTGATTGTAATGCAAAATAGTTTTTAATATTGGTCTATCTTGCAAAGAAATGTATACAGTTACTTTAGTCATCTGCTCAGTTACCCTTCTTAAAAATGTGGATATCTCAGGCAGCCACACTACTTCCACTTATGTTTTACAAAAAAAAAAATAAAACGAAATGTTTTGGCAGATACGGTCACCTCTTTGGGATTATGTAAAAGATCTTACCTGCACAATGTGTTTCAATAAAGGCCATAATTAAAATAGAAAAAGATGTTGAGTCATTAATAAAGCCACTGATTAATTTCACACACACACACACACACACACACACACACACACACACACACACACACACACACACACACATACACGCACACACACACACACGTAGTGTTTCCATGTTTTATGGGGACTTTCCATAGACATAATGGTTTTTATACTGTAAAAACTTTATATTCTATCCCCTAAACCTAACCCTACCCCTACCCTATCCCCTACCTAACCCTCACAGAAAACTTTCTGCATTTTAAAATTTTCAAAAAACATAATTTAGTATGATTTATAAGCTGTTTTCCTCATGGGGACTGACAAAATGTCCCCACAAGGTCAAAAATTTCGGGTTTTACTATCCTTATGGGGACATTTGATCCCCACAAAGTGATAATACACGCTCACACACACACACACACACACACACACACACACACACACACACAAAGATCTTAGCAATAAATATCAAAGCATTAAATAAAGCAGCCTACTATCACCTCAAAATATTTATCAAGAATTAAATGCCTCACATTCAAACAAGACATTCGGGGGTTTGTTTCCAGCAGGGTGGACTACTGCAATGGACAAAAAGACAATTAGACAGTTGCAGCTCATACAGAATGCTGCTGTCAGGATTATGACAAGAACCAAAATAAAAAAAAACTGAGCATATCACCCCAGTCCCCAGATCTTTACACTGGCTTCAGTTACATTTAGAATCAATAAATCACTCAATGTCCAAGATACATTGCAGATATGCTAATTAAATACAAACCTAATAGACCACTCAGATCATTAAGTTCAATTTAGCTATTATGCCACTCAGAGCTGAAACCACAGAATCTGTTTATTTATGTTGCACTTTACTGATTGCACTGCATCAGTTAATTTGTGTATTCTTTTTTTATTTTAATGCATTTGAATCGAAATGTAGTATTTATTTGTATTTAGTATTCTTAATTCTTATCCTTGACTTGTATGCACCTTTATTTCATCTTCACTTTATCATTTGTATGTAAAGCACATAGAATTCCAGTGGTGCCAAATGCTGAGAAGCAGCCGAGGAGAATGTTATATCAGACAGTAATGCTGAGCTAAGATCCACAAGAAGAAGTGCGTTATGGGTCCTTGAGTCAGCAGAAAGTAGGATGTCATTAAATACTTTTAGAAAAGCTGTCTCAGTTCTGTGTAAGTGATATCCAGACTGGAAAGGCTCAAAAAGATTATTTGATATTAACTGTGATTGTAGCTCAGAGGTAACAACCCTCTACAGAACTCACATTTGTAAGATGAGTGTATGTGGCTTCTAGCTGATGTTCAATTAGATTCACTCATTCATTCAACAGGAATTAATTATGGTAAGAATATTGTGGTAGTGTGCAGATCATGTGAGCAGAGAGGAGCGATCAGAATTTCACTGGAGCGAGGAGCACGTTTCATGAGACTACACTCAGCCCCGCTCTGGCCGCTCACGAGGTGCTCACTTTACGCTCCAAACATGCACTACATTTTGTGTGTGGCCACATTAATAGGCTATGTGTGTGCTTCTACACTGACAAATATCTGGTATTGAGTGCTGTATTAGATCCGAGAGCGGATTATCAGAGATGTGGCAGCGTTTAAACTCTGTGTGATTTGCGAGCTGATGGTGATAGGTGCCGATTCCAAAAAAAGTTATATTAGCAAGCCAGTAATCCTATAGTAACCTCTTGAATTAAAAATCTTTTCACATTATGTAATTTTATTTGTCGTATGTTAATATGAAAAGAGATTTCTTTTTATACCTGATGCAAAAAAATAAACAAGAATGTTGACAACGAAATTATGCCTAATTTTCTTTCTCATTTCATGCCACTCCACTCCAACATCGCTCTTGCTCATGCGTGCTCATGAGCGAGGAGCTAAGCGATGAATTTTGAACTTTAGTGTTGGAGTTGAGCGATCACACATGAGCGAATATTTGAGCAACTCGCTCCACTCTTGTTCTCATAGTTCTTCAGACATGTCCGAAACAGACAGTTCTCAGTTCAGTGTACTGTTACCCGAGAACTGATAAAAAAAAAATACAATCCAGTCATAAACATATTTCCAGTATGAATTATTGTTAAATATTAGAAACATTAGAAACATATATTTCGCCCCTCATTCAAATCCTGGGTAAACGCATGCTTTTAGTATTAGCAGCTCACTCAGTTCTCTGTATTTCTGACATGTCCAAAAGAGACGGTTCTCAGTTCAGTGTACTGTTGAATCAAGAACTGCTGTGACTGGATTTGCAATCTAGTCTGAGCAGTTCATTGTAAAAAAAGAGTTAACAAAAGCAGACATCACTAGTTCTAGGATCATACATACTGTATTATTTCCAGAGTGTCAGGCAGGTTATGACTGAATAATTATGCCTTCACGTGCTATTAGAATTATCGTAAAAATTAGTTTCCGACTGTGAAGTGGCACATGAATGACCCATCAAGTCGTAATTATTACTGGGAAACTCTGAGGTGTATAGAAGCATTTTTCAAGCTTAATGACTTGTCACCAGACCTTTGAAGCTCAAAAATCACATAAATTATCCACATAATAGTAATCCATACCACTCCAATCGTTGAATCCACATGTTCAGAAGTGATATAAGTACAGGAGAGAAATAGATCAATATTGAAATCCTTTTTTAACTATAAACCTACACTTTCACATTCTTCACATTTTAATAACTATCTCCTCAAAATGACACTCTTAATAACACAAAACCATAATGGACTGTTAAATTTCAGTTCTACAAATATTGATTTCCCTGTTGTAGGCACTGCAGTATAAGCAGAAGTTAAGCACCCAGTGGTCGCACATCAATGCACCTCTGTAGCTTCACTGTCATGCCCCTCTGCTGATGCAGGCCCATCTTTTACACCCTCCCATTTTGCTGCTCCACTCTTCTCTGATCCAGAGAGCTCAAGTCCACCAACCTCACCTTTGTCAGAACCAGCCACTGACACAAAACTCCCTTATGTCAGATAAAAAAAAAAAAAAGGTTAAGTGAGAAAAAGGAAAAATGCTGGAATTCCTCACAGAGTCTGAAGAAGCCGCAGAAAGGATGAATGAGAAAATCCTGGAGCAAATTAAATCCACCCATTCCCTCTTTAAAAGACTGATACAGTCAAATAAACAGCCAATTAAAGATCTCATTTTTCATAATATCGAGATTCTGTTACGTTCTTGCAAAAACATGTCATATTTTGTTCTGCTCCCACTCACAACTTTTACGTTTGTCCCCTGCCCACTTGCAAAAACCTGCAGGTAGAGGTCTATGCTGATTTTTCAGTCCCGCTCCCATAAGATTCTGTCCTGCTCAAGTGTCATAGGCAAATTTTTTTTCTATTCCCCAAATACCTGTTTAACCTTTGGATGGTTTCAAAGTTTAATATGTACCAATTTTAATAAAGCATTTACATCTGTAGCATTACTAAGGGATCCGCCTTCATGCTCAGACATTTTGCCTCAGAGTGGTACATTCTGCCGAATGGAGCACGAGGAAGAATTTGTATGAGCCACCAACCTTGCACCAAATAGTTTATTTTTTGTTGCTCTTGCACAATACACGAATAACAAAAATAGCATACTGAACTTTAAAAACATTAAATAATCGCAGTGCAATTAATTGCGTAATTTTTTTTAATGCGTTGTTTTTTGTCAAATTAATCACACTGAATTAACACGTTAAATCGACAGCCCTAATAAAAAGATTTCGTCCTAAAAGTCCGCACACACACACACAAATACAAAGATAGGCAATATATAAGTCAAAATATCCAAACACTGCAGTCAGTTTTTTTGACGTCATGATATGCTGATCCTATTGTTTTGTCTTTTCAACGAAAGCCAATGAAAGAATTGAAATGATATGACTGATCGAAAATGTAGCCAAGCAGTGCACGATTCCAACGATACCCGGAAAGTTTAAATTCCTCGCGAACAAGATGTTTTTTTATTTATTTGAATCGGCCACTCTCCATACGCTTGAGGAGCTAACCTGCGAATTAGGCTGTGACCACACCCCCGTCATTTGACAACAAACGAGCCATAGTAAAAAGACGGTTCCCCAGTCAACATCTGTTTTCACGTCTTACTTACTGAACGGATTATCTCATCAAATGGATCATCAAAAGAAGTTTTTTTCTGCTGAAGATGTTTTATTTGAGATCACTCGAAGCAGCGATGACGAAATTGAGGAGTGAATACAGCGATGAGGGTGATATGCTTGAGGACGGAAAAGATGGTCCAATTTTACATCGGTGAGTTGCTATGTAACATGCACACATTATACGTGTGTGTGTGTGAGAGAGAGAGAGAGAGAATGTGTGTGTGTGTGTGTGTGTGTGTGTTTGTTTTCCCATTTGATTTGTAAGGTAAATGCATTGTGGTCTGAAAAGATAAGGTAATGCACCTTATAAAAAAAATGGCTTGTCTGATGGCTGGCCATCAGTGTGATTGTTGGTTCTATGTCTGACCATCCATATGAATGCTGTCTGTATCACTGGCCATCACCAGCCATTGAATGTTGAATGGGCGACTATCGGTATGAATAGTGTATATGATGACTAAAATAGCTTGCAGTACCCTTCATAACATTTGGTCATTAGGTTGCTTTTTGAGGTATCCAAGGAGGCTTCTTGGTACCTGGACATAGTCTTGGAAAAAATATTGCAGAAATCTCATTTTTCATAATATCTTCCTCAAAAGTGAAATATAAACTGATGAGACTTGTGGCTTTCAATCCTTTACCTAATTGGATTCCTCCTGGTCTATTTTTATATATTTGTACATGAAATAATAAAACATTTTTTGAAGTTCACATTATTTATGAGGCACTTCAACTTTTATAACTTTTTATTTGTTTGAGCATTATCAACTCTGATTTATTGTTAGTAGAGTGCCAAGTGTCTTCTTTCCAAAGAGACCTTAATTGTGCCTGTGGTACACTGTTCTCAGGAGCTATATTTATTTTAATTCAGGTATGTCATATTCAGCTGTGAGCCCCTGAGTGGGGGTGCAGGTTAACAGGTTAATAAATCCCAGCTAGTGGAAGATTGTGCCTACATGCAAGTGATTTCATTCCCACCTCCAGTCTCCTCCCCCCAATAATACATATGGCATATATAACTCCTGATTGTACTATACATATCCTCACCTGCATAACATTACCATATGCATTTCACCATCCAGACATTTAACAGTATGATAAACTGTATTATAAGAGATAAGACTGTAAACGTCACATGTGCCCAAATGCTGCACCATGAAGAACATTTTTGTTTTCAAAGAATATATCTTGAATAGCCCTTGGCAAAATGTTTTTATCTTTGCAGACATAAATCTAGCCTAAGCAATTTTGCTTCTCAGAAAACCTTTTAAATCATATTAAAGGTGTTTTTATTGAGAAGGTAAATATTTAATAATGGAAACAAAATGAAAATTAAAAAGATTATTTGTGCAGCACTGTCTGATATCATTGGATTACCAAGTTTTATATTTGATGGGTATTTTATATTCAAAAAACTGCAACACGGCAAATGTAATTTTCATAATGTTTTTATTAGACTAGAATGGGGGTTTCATTGCGATGAGGGTCAGGATGAAGTGGTGCATGCAGCACATTTGATGTGCATTGCTGTACCTGTTTGCAGCTGTATAATAATGTATTTGATGAGACTTATCTTTCCAATGGTCAGTTCGATAACACAGGAAAGTTCTCCAAACGCAACACATCCCAAACCAATATTTCCCTTTTACAGCTTATATTTGAATGCCTTTTCAATAGCTTCCATAAAAACAATATTGGCTTCATAAAGTTTACTCCTGTTTCAAGTGCTTACATTTTTATTCTAAATATGTATTAAATGAAAATCAGAGTTTATAATCAGTCTGTTCAGTTAATTATTTGTCCAACTGGAGTCGGCAGTAAAAGAGTGCGTATGCACAGTCAAGAGTGTCCTTGCTTACGCACATTTCGATGCCCATTTTGTGCGCAAGCAATGTTTATGCATCGGGCCCCAGTTCTCTACTCTAGTGTGACTTAACTTGAGTTTAGGAATAAATAGACAGAGGGTGGAGGAGGGATGAATCCGGAAGAATTGTTGTAGCGGTTCATATATGCTTACTCTAACGTTGTGAATGGTCGGATTAAGTGAATAAGCTCCTCCTGAACTTTGTTTATAAAATTTAATTTAGTTTGAATTAACGCATTAATTCAGTACGATTAATATTACAAAAAATAACGCAATTAATCGCATGCCCACGGACCATAATAAGGAAGATTCCTGAGAAATGCAAGCTTGTAGTACCTGTTTACTCGGGCAGTAAGTGAAATTTCAGCTGTATGAGCAACGTGTAGTTTATACAGTGAAGAGAACTCTTCAGTAGGCAGAACAACAAAACCATGCATTACATTCTTGCGTTTAAAACACTCGGAGCGCAAATGCGCTTTAAGGGATCTCAAGATTTGTTAAAAGATTGAGTATTAAACTATATTTAACTTGACACAGTGACCTAAACATTTTATGTTTATGACGCAACACACCTGAGACGTCTAACGTAGGTGTAAATTGACGGGTCCTTAAACAAGCCCTCACAATAAATCTCCAACTGATTGACAAATTCACTTGTGAAATGATTGCTGTGAACTGTGTGCCAATGATTGACTTATGATAAATAATATGGTAGTAAACAATACATTGTATTCTAAAGCCGCTTTTTGTATGGCCTTATCAATGATTAACTGTTCTGCTACTGGAATGTAAAGCATTTTAATTATCTGAATGTTTATATTATATATAAATATATGTATATATATAATTTTTTTATATATTTAAAGATAGCTATGTATAATTATATATTGATATAAGTAAGGAATAATTGACGACGGGCCGTTGAATTATTAGAAAAATAATGCACACCCGGGGTGGTAATGCGCCACGACGCGAAGCCGAGTGGCCGTTACACCTGGTGTGCATTATTTTCTAATAATTCAACGCCCGAGTCAATTATTCGCTTATACTACAGTTACCACACCTCGAAACATTGTTCAGATGATGTGATTCTAGACGTTTGTCAAGTTTTTGTCATTAAAACGCTCTTGTATGTAGGACTAATTTCTTACGCATCTAATCCCATGCCTCCGTTGCTAATTCCAAAACGTCATTTTAGAGTTAGTAACGGAGGTTTGAGCCACTGACAGCAGACTAATGCAGTTATTCGTGTAGTTATTAGAGAGACAGAGGTTGCAATAATGAGACAGAAAATCATGTGCGTCATATTATTTAATTTATTTATTAATTCATACGTTATAATTCATTCGTTAATTCGAACGAATTTATTTATTAAAATTAAACTGCACGTTAAACACATTGACAGCCCAAGCTGTTGTTTTTTTGGTGTTTTCTTCATGTTTTTTGCCCTCGAGTCGGTCTAGCTGTTCTTCGCTGATTGTTTTATGTCTTTTGTTGTTGCCGGCTGCCTTTGATGTCCTCTTCCATTTATTTGTTTTTTCATCTGAGCTATCCAATACTGCGGTGGCCCAGTTGTTAAAATGTTTATGTTCACCATAAATATTAAAATTAACTTCCGGAAAATCAAAATAGTCTGTCATTTTTTTTCCTCTTGAAGTTGAAGTGGATTTGTCGCTGTCACTTCTTGTTATGAATTGTATCCTATTTTCCGTTATTACAGTTGACTACGCGAAGTGATATTGAACTGTAATGCGGTCAAGACCTGCCTGGAACTACTTTAGCCGTGCGTTTCCCTGAAAATAATTGCACACCTTAGAATGTTCTCAACCAATCAGAATCAAGCATTCAACAGCCCTGTAGTATAAATATGTATAATCATTATATGAGGGCTTGAGACGAAGAACCATATAAGTCCATATTTTCAAATTTTGAATAATAACATTTTTTTAATTTGGACTCTGAATATTATATTATTATTTTTTTTTGACTTGAAGATAGACAACAAAAGCTTCACAATTCTAATGAGATAAGATTTTTTTGTATCAATCTTAAAAATAAAAAGTTAGAGTAATTTACATTTCTGGAATGTGGAAGAACAGTGTATGTCCAATTCATCATATCACTTTAAACCACTGGAGATTTGATTCCTTTATCTTAGTTTTAATACAGTAACAGAACCTTAAAGAAAATATGAAGCATTTCTTTCTTTCAATTTCTTTTATTTTTTGCCAACGTAAATCACAGAACAAAAACACGGACAATACAGTACGAACAATAAACAATACATAGGCCTACTTATAGTGCAGAAAATAAACGTCAGTACAAACAATAAACCGTACATACAATCAACAATACATATCAATAACAGATATACTGTTCTTCCACATTCCAGAAATGTAAACTACTCTAACTTTTTATTTTTAAGATTGATACAAAAAAATCTTATCTCATTAGAATTGTGAAACATTTGTTGTCTATCTTCAAGTCATACAAAGAATAATCATACATTACATTTGCATAGCACTTTACCTCTGATATCGATCTCAAAGTGCAAAAATATGTTTCCTGACTGGGCAACAACAGTGAGCTGAATCCTAACCATTACGGTATGTGCACGCTGGCGTTATAGGGTGGTAAGGCACCCGACGCCCTATAATGCCAGCATCCAGTGCACCATTAGACCAGGGAATGTTGTAGGGCAACGGATGCTGACAATGGTGCAGCTTTAAAAACTAACAGGACGAGAGCATGAGGTCCTTCAAGATTTTTTTTTTTTTTTTTTACTTACCTGTTCTTTTGTTTTCCTCTGAAGTCCTCTAATGGAGACCTGACTTTATCTACCTGCTCTGTTCCCTCAGACTGACTGCCTAACTTTTCTTGAATAACCTTTTCAAAGATAAGTAACTTTAAATAAATATGTTATGGACAATGTAGGCTATCTAATTAAAATCATGCATGTAATAAAAAGTTAACAAACGGAAAACGCTATAGGCTATATAAAACTTGCCTGTAGGCGACTGTTGGTCAGTTGAAAGACTGACATAAATGTGAGCTTACAAACAGCAAGTCTTTGGCCACCTTGTTGCACATGGTACTTGAAGGTGTACTTCCTCTTAGTAATCTCAGTGTCAGGCCCACGTGGTCGTCTGCGACTCACCTTGTGCTAGAAGTAAAAAGACATGAAGTAAAAAGACATTACCATAGCGTAGCAGGCTAGCCGTAGTGTAGAGCTGTCAAGTTAAGGTCATTAAGTATGTGAGTAGGCTTTGGTTAGGAGAATGAATAAGCCATGTGTATGCCTTTTAGGGCACCAAAGCGCTGTGGTCTGTAATGCACTTGGTGGCCTACTTGATGCCGATCATCCTTCATCCATTCTCACAAAATGTAACATTTACAGTGATCAGGCACATGTGCAGTCTTAGTGAATTGAAGGCATACAGTAGTATTCAATTCACTGGTTATTTCATGGGCCTACATTGTGATGCATTGCATACTGTTGACATGATATGGTCATGAATTGCTTAAGTTAGCCAACCTGCTCCAAACCAGAGAGAATGATAGCCTGCTGCCTCTCATAAGAGACAGCATAAAACTCTGTGAAGAGCTGGAGTTTTCTTTGTTCTGTTAGGCTTGAACACTGCCTGGGACACGTCTCATTGCACACCTTGCCCTTAACAAAAACAAAGTCACATTAGCTGGGGGTTTTTTTTTTAAGCTATAGAACACTAGAGCTATTAGCAGCTATTAAGGTTACTAGCTAGAATATATATATATAACAGCTTACACAATCAATGCATTTTTTTTATTATTACCTTTTATTTATTTATTTAATGAGTAACAAACATAGCATAGCATACAATATTACAAAACAAAGTGTTGCATTAAATGGTAACAGGGGATCCAAAAAAATATATCAAAATATTTTAAACACGTCAATGACTTTTTTTTTATTTTTTTTACCAATTTCAGTGAAGACATAAAGCAATCAAAGTCTAATTTTCTTAGATTTCATTTCAACCTATTCATGACTTGATTCGCTAAACAGTCCGAGCTGTATGAACATTAGTAACGTTAGACGCCCAGTAATATGCCCCCTGACTGTAACCAGCTACGTTACAAACTAACTGGCCAGCCAGCTAACATTAGGGACATCAAACGCAGCTAAAATGTTTCGATTAATTTATCCGTGGTTATAAGGAGTAGCCTACAGCATTCATTTCGACCCATTCATGAACTGATCCATTAAACAGAGTGAGCTATATGAATAAATTGTAGTAGACGACGCCCAGTAGCCTACACGCCCCTCTGACTGTAACCGCTAAAGTTAGGTAGATACTTTGTATAGGGTTCTTTCACTCACCTCTTTCGGTGGACTTTTTCCTCGTTTTGCTCTCCTCTCCGGTTCACATATGGTTTCCCAGCATCCCTCAAAGACTTCCTTGCGCTGTCCTTCCATTCATTCATGTTCGCTCTCCTTTTTTTGCCGAGGTTTTGCCTTTTAATGTCCGCAGCGGACATGAAAGCAACCAGCGTCTCCATTTTTCGTTAGTGGACATAAACGGTTTTTCCGCGTGAGACTATTTTAAAATACAGAGTTTTGGTTGCGCGAACACCCCCCCAAAGTGATTCTGTATACAAAGTGGCACACATACATTCAAGTCACATGGTTATCTCAATTTTTGTTTTTTTTGGACTTATACGGTTGTTGGTCGCATGAACACATATATTGACATCCTGGCTGTAGCCCCTCCCTGGCACATTCCTCTGTGCTGTGATGTGCTGTCAGGTCTGTGTTGTCCTTACTACAGCAGGAGCTGGAGAGACGGCTGTCTCCCTCCAACCTGAAGGTGTATGTGGCTGCTATTACAGCGTATCAGGATACACTGGATGGGAGGCCCTCATGGCAGCACAACCTGATCACCAGGTTCCTCAAGGGCACGAGGAGATTGAATCCTCCTAGGCCGCACCTGATTCCCTCTTAGGATCTCTCTGTGGTCCTACCTGCCATACAGAGAGCCCCCTTTGAGCCCCTGGAGCAGGCCGAGCTCAGCACTTTGTCACTGAAGACAGCCCTCCTGGTGGCGCTCACCTCTATCAAGAGAGTTAGAGACCTGAAGGCTCTCTCTGTCACCAGCGAATGCCTGGAGTTCGGGCCGGCACACTCTCAAAGTATATTGAGACCCCGGCCCGGTTACATGCCGAAAGTTCCCACCACTCCCCTTCAGGATCAGGTGGTGAACCTGTAAGCGTTCCCTTCAGAGGAGCAAGACCCAGCCTTGTCGTTGCTGTATCCAGTTCGCACCCTGCGCATCTATCTGGACTGCACGCAGAACTCGGAGCAGCTCTTTGTCTGTTTTAGAGGGCAGCAAAAGGGGAAAGCTGTCTCCAAACAGGGGCTGGCCCATTGGAATGTGGATGCCATTTCTTTGTCTTACCAATCACATGACCTGCCATGCCCTTTGGGAGTCCGGGAGCACTCCATTAGAGGTGTTGTGTCCTCCTGGGCACTGGCAAGGGGCGCCTCTCTAACAGACATATGCAGAGCAGTGGGTTGGGCTACACCCAATACCTTTTCGACCCAAGTGTTACAGGTAGGCTGGGGAGCCGGGATTCCTATATACGAAAAGCTGCAGGCGCTGAACCGTGTCACAAGGTATGCAGGAGCGGACATGGGCAAGCTGTTGCGTGACTCACAGCGGGCGTTCGACCCCGCTGTATCGCTTGCATAAGCGCCTTTCCCTTTTCAAGGTGATAATGTGCGCTATCTTGTCCACAACATTTTGCTGCAATCGGTGAACACTGGACGCCTCTTTATTTTCTTAAGCACTGTTCTGTGATGAACTTGGCAGAGGAGTAATGCTGCCAGGCACGGTACTCATGGTATGCCCCTTTTCAAGTGAGCCGGTTCAGTTCAATGCATTGCCAGCATCATTTATGAAACTCTTGGGAAAATCATGATGTGAACATTGAAATACTTGCAACTGGAAGAATCTTAAAAAAACAGAATTCCTAAAGAAGGTATATGACAAGCTATACGAAGGTGTGGGATTTTCTATTTTTTTCCCCTTAGTATTGTGTATGCATCTCCCCATGATGTGCTAATGCTGTTAAATATATTTTTGGATTTAACAGCATTAGCATTGACCATAAGCTGAATGCGATTTACCAATGCCTATTATTTGGGAGCATGTGTAAATTTCATTCATACCAAACTAACATTTTGAAAACATGAAAACGTTTTAAATTCAAGAATGTACATCAGAATGGCTTTACAAACAATTTACACAAAAAATGAATTCTGCTCGTGTTTCATGAATGAGGCTCATTATGTTTTCTGAAAATCTCTCCAAATATATTTCACTTCACCAAGGTAAGAACATTTCATTCAAACTACTCACTGAAATTGTGTTTGTTCTAACACAAACAAATGACTATTGCAATTAGGTAAGGCCACACATGAGAACTCTTACAGGGCAGGAATGGAGACACCAGTAACAGGCTTTGTGTGAAATGGAAAGGTGCAGATTACAGTTTTCTCCTCATCAGAGAGCAATAAAAGAATCCTCTCAGTAGACACACCTCGAGTCCCCACCCCACCATGTAGGAGAAATTAACAGACACACCCGGAAAAAGGTACACCCTCTCGCAAGCAAACTTTCCCATCCAAATTCCTTGGGCTTGATGTTCCAGACTGCAAGGATCATCTCAGTAGGCCAGGAGTTCAGCAATTCCTCACTTCAAGGCTATTAAAACAGAATCCTGCTCCTTCCCCAGTTCAAACACATCCCGCCCAACTAGTGCAAGTCATATCTGCTACCAGACTGCTCCTCCAACTTTGTGGAGCATACTATGACTAACCAAACCTCTTTCAAGGGACCCTGACATTAATGACTATTGTCAGCATAGGATTTTCTAACATATATTGATCTTGATCTTGATCTTGATGAAACCTTTCTCTGTTTCATAATTAATCATTGGGATATTTAACAATAAATACAATTCTACACCTTTTATTTGATAAAGGAATCTTATTGTCTTTCCAAAAGATTAGAGTTTTAGCTTAGTACCCTGCAATTGCTACATCACTCAACAGCTTGCAGTTCCCCTTCTGTCGCTCTCTCCAAGTTGTGTCGGAGAAGCGACACTAGGGGTCTCTCTTGAGCGCCGATATCCACCTCTGATCTATGAAAAAAGGCCAATGAGAGTTGGCAGCCGGTATTTGCATGTCCCGCCCCCGGACATACGGGTATTTAAGCGGCGCAAATACGGGAGTTCATTCAGAAAATTTCTTCGGAGCCGATGGTCTGTCTGCAGTTTGCTGCGAGTTACACACCACTAACGTTCCTGTTTCCTCTGACGATCTGCATGCTGTTGGATCTTGACGGCGCACAACAGCGGCTTTCTCCTTCACACTGCACGGCGTGCATTGTTGCCCCTGAGCGCTTCGACAGCGCAGACACACACACACATTGTGTATTTAAAAGAGTAAATTCCTATTAAAAGAGTAATTTCTCTAAAAGAGCAAAACACAGCGGCGTTGAACGTCCTTTTCAGGACGCGTCTTTTTCAAGATGCCCTTCCACCCCTGTGTTGTTCCTGGATGCGGTAGAGTGCTCTCCGCTTCAGATGGCCACAGGCGCTGTCTCGTGTGTTTGGGCCGCGATCACACCGAGGCGGCGTTTGTGGATGGCTCATGTTCTCACTGCGAGAACATGACCATGACCACGTTGCAGTCGCGGCTTGCTTTCAACAGAGAGCAAGCCACCCCAGCTGCACCCCGCATTGCTCCTTCCCACAGGATTGAGGACGATGCGGTTGGCGCTGGGGGCGATTTGGGGGCGGCAGCGGGTGCAGTTTCGCCAGGTAGCCCCCCGCGAACCTCCCGTTCCCCGACACGCTCACTGGTCCTCGTCTACGCTCGCGGCGATAGCGGCTCGCCTCAAGGCCCGGCTGTCTATCCTCCCGAGCCCGAAGCATATGAGCTCGCCGCTGCATCGGAGAGTGTGATGTCTGATGCCAAGGACTCCCCTGGACTGTCGCCTTCGGGCCAGCAGGCCCAGGCTGAGGCCGACGCTCAGATGTCTGACATGCTTTCCCGGGCCGCCGTGAGCGTGGGGTTGGATTGGAACCCTCCATCCTCCCCACAGCCTTCACGGTTGGATGACTGGTTCCTGGGGGCAGCGCACCGTTCGCGGCCTCACATCCCCCGGTCCCGTTTTTCCCGGAGGTGCATGACGAGCTGACGTCTACGTGGAGAGCCCCGCTCTCCGCTCATCTAGGTGCCACCCGCTCCACTCTCACCACCCTCGACGGCGGAGAGCGCCACGGGTACGGGGCGATTCCCCAGGTGGATAGGGCAGTTGCGTACTATCTATGCCCTGGTAGCCCTACCTCCTGGTGTGGCCGCCCCGTACTCCCATCCAAGCCCTGTAGGACAACATCCTCGCTCAACGCGAAGGCCTACAGTGCGACTGGACGCGCTGCATCCGCCCTGCATGCAATGGCCCTCCTGCAAGTCCACCAGGCCAAAGCACTCAGAAGCATGCACGGGGGTGGACCTGATCCTGATGTGCTGCAGGAACTGCGCTCAGCGACCGACCTCGCCCTGAGAGCGACGAAGGCCACAGCGCAGGCACTCGGACAGGCGATGGCCACCTTAGTGGTCCAGGAACGCCATCTCTGGCTCAATCTGGTCGAGATGCGTGAGGCTGATAAGAACCGCTTCCTGGATGCACCTGTCTCCCAGATTGGCCTTTTCGGCGACACTGTCGAGGACTTCGCCCAACAGTTCTCCGCGGTGAAGAAGCAGACGGAGGCCATCAGTCACATCATGCCCCGCCACAGACCTGCCGCTACGGGCCCCGCCCAGTCTGCCCGCCGAGGGCGTCCCCCTGCGAAGAAACCAGCTCCTGCTCTGCCTCAACCCGGGCCCAGCTCTCAGCCCCAGCGTCGAGCACCCCGCAGGCGGCGCACGCCCCCTGTCTCATGAACCCCCTCTAGGACCCGGAAGGCTCCCAAGCGTTCCTGAGACAGCCGACCCAGAGCCGAAGACGTTAGCTCCGGAGGTGGTAAGACCGCTCCGTCCCCCGGTGGAGGGCCGGGAGGAGAATCCTTTGTTTTTTTCATTTGCCGACGGGGCTGTGGTACCCACATTCTCAATAAAAGAGCTATTTCCTTTGCCTCTGGGTCACCTGGCCCACAAATGCCGTTCTCACGGCAATCTGCTTTCAGATTACGACAGTCCCGGTACACCGGACGCGGCGATCCCGCCTTCTGCCTGCCCACGACTGTCCCCCGGCCGGCCAGTTCAGATGAGTCCAGAGGACGCCAGCATCAGAACTCCTCCTCAGTCACGAACCCGCCCCCTGCCGGGTGCGCGGAGCAAGGTAAGTGCTTTGAGACTATTCTCAGCACCTCAGCCTCAGGCCGCAACGAAGCCGCCCGACGCTGCACTACCTGTTCCGCCCCGCTGCGAGGCCCCGCCGGGTACGTCCAAAATACTCGTCCCTTTGGTGCCCCTAGCGCAGAGCTGGGAAGCATGGCTTTCGCTTCCCAACGCATCACACTGGCTGCACCGGACCATTCGACTCGGTTACGCAATTCAGTTTGCCCGGCTCCTGCCCCCCTTCAGGGGCGTCTGCTTTTCCGCAGTACACGGCGAGCATGCCAGTTCCCTGCGCACAGAAATCGCGACCCTCTTAGCCAAGGGCGCGGTAGAGCCCGTCCCTCCAACCGAAATGAGGAAGGGTTTCTACAGCCCTTACTTCATTGTACCTAAGAAAGGCGGCGGCTTACGACCAATCCTGGACCTGCGAGTTTTCAATCGGGCCTTGTTAAAACTCCCGTTCAAAATGCTCACGCAGAGAAATATTCTGGCTGGCGTTCAGCATCTAGATTGGTTCGCAGCGGTAGACCTGAAGGACGTGTACTTCCACGTCTCAATTCTGCCACGACACCGACCCTTCTTACGGTTCGCGTTCGACAGCCAGGCATTTCAGTACAAAGTCCTCCCCTTCGGCCTGTCTCTGTCCCCTCGCATCTTCACGAAGGTCGCTTGCCCCGCTACGAGTAGCCGGCATCCGCAGAGACCAGGTGCTCCGGCACCTCAGCCGTTTGGGGCTTCAGGTCAACTGGGAAAAGAACAAGCTCACTCTGGTTCAGAGCATCTCTTTTCTCGGGTTGGAGTTAGACTCAGTCTCAATGACAGCACGTCTCACAAGCGAGCGTGCTCAGTCGGTGCTGGACTGCCTCGCTTCCTTCAAGCCAGGCACAGTGGTCCCTCTAAAACTTTTCCAGAGGCTCCTGGGGCATATGGCGTCCTCCGCGGCGGTCGCGCCACTGGGGTTGATGCATATGAGACCACTCCAGCACTGGCTCCAGACTCGAGTCCCTAGACAAGCATGGCACCACGGCACGCAATGGGTAAGGATCACACCCGCCTGCCTCAAAACACTCCGACCCTGGACAGACCTCTGCTTTTTATGGGCAGGAGTGCCCCTGCAGCAGGTGTCCCGACGCGTTCTGGTCACAACCGACGCCTCCCCGACGGTTGCTGACCGTCCTTCTTGCTCTCAGGAAGTTCCTCCCATTAGTTCGGGACAAACATGTCGTCGTGAGATCGGACAGCACCACGGTGGTGGCGTACATAAATCGCCAAGGCGGCGTACGCTCCCGCCACGTGTCACAACTCGCCCGCCGTCACCTCCTATGGAGCCAGCAGCGACTCAAGCGACTCACATCCCCGGCAAGCTCAACGTCGTAGCGGACGCGCTACCACGACAACGCCTGCACGGTGGGGAGTGGAGGCTTCACCCCCAATCGGTCCAGCTGATTTGGGAACGGTTTGGCAAGGCCCAGGTAGACCTGTTTGCCTCCCAGGAAACCTCCCACTGCCCGCTCTGGTACGCCCTAACAGAGGCTCCCCTCGGGACAGACGCAGTGGCACACAGCTGGCCCTCGGGGCTGCGCAAGTACGCATTTCCCCCAGTGAGCCTTCTTGCACCGGTGCTGTGCAAGGTCAGGGAGGACGAGGAGCAAGTCACGTCAGTGGCCCCCTACTGGCCCACTCGGACTTGGTTCTCGGAACTCAGACTTCTCGCGACAGCTCCTCCCTGGCAAATTCCCCTGAGAAAGGACCTCCTCTCTCAGGGACGGGGCACGCTCTGGCACCCGCGCCCAGACCTCTGGAACCTCCACGTCTGATCCCTGGACGGGATGCGGAAGAGCTAGCCGGCTTACCGGCGACCGTTGTGAATACAATCAACCAAGCCAGAGCACCCTCTATCAGGCACCTTTACGCCCTAAAGTGGCGCTTGTTCGCAGATTGGTGTTCTTCCCGAACTGAAAACCCGCAGAGATGCACGATCAAGTCAGTGCTCCTGTTCCTACAGGAGAGGCTGGACAGGAGGCTGTCCCCGTCCACCCTCAAGGTGTATGTTGCCGCCATTGCCGCCCACCACGATCCTGTAGACGGCAAGTCTTTGGGTAAGCATGACCTGATCCTCAGGTTCCTGAGAGGCGTCCGGAGGTTGAATCCCTCCTGGGATCTCTCGGTAGTCTTGGCAGGACTCCAGAGACCTCCCTTCGAGCCGCTTTAATCAATTGGACTCAGGGCCCTCTCTCTCAAGACGGCCCTGCTGATCGCGCTCGCCTCTATCAAGAGGGTCGGGGACCTGCAAGCGTTCTCTGTCAGCGACACTTGCCTGGAGTTCGGTCCGGCAGATACGTCTGTGATCCTAAGACCGCGACCAGGCTATGTGCCCAAGGTTCCTACCACACCCTTCCGAGATCAGGTAGTGAACCTGCAAGCGCTGCCCCGGGAGGAGGCAGACCCAGCCCTTTCGTTGCTACGTCCAGTGTGCGCCCTGCGCATTTACCTGGACCGCACACAGAGCACCAGACGCTCTGAGCAGCGCTTTGTCTGCTTTGGGGGACGGCAGAAAGGGAATGCCGTCTCCAAACAGAGGCTCGCCCACTGGATTGTCGACGCCATCACACTGGCTAATCACATCCAGGCCGTGACCCTACCCTTGCGGGTCCGAGCTCACTCAACAAGGGGTGTTGCGTCCTCGTGGGTACTGGCCGTGGGTACTGGCCGTGGGTACTGGCCGTGGGTACTGGCCAAGGGCACCTCCCTAGCAGACATCTATAGAGCCGCGGGTTGGGCAACACCCAACACCTTCGCGAGGTTTTACAACCTCCGCGTTGAGTCGGTTGCGTCTCGTGTTTTCTCAGGTCCAAGCCCGTAGAACTCGGTAACACGTAGACCGACCGGCCGGGTGGATCACTCCTGGTCGATTCCTCCCCAGCCCTCCGGGTCCGCGGTTCAGCAGAGGAACTCGCCGACCCAAGCCACTGCGGGTACCCTGATGGCTACCCTGTACTGGTATAGGTGCTCTGCAGGTAAGGCCTCCTGCGCGGACTCCCCCTGTGTGTAATTCCACGGTTCTGTCCCCTTACGAGCGGACCCCCGTGTCTCCCTTAGGCAGTTACAGCTGCCCCGGTCGCCGTGCTGTAGCAACTCCCCCCTTTCGAGGCTGGATCTACCACCGCACCATACTTTTCACACGAGCCCTAAGACGGCCGTGTGACATGTCTACCACTTTTCCTCCCCAAGTAAAAGGGCAGGTGTGGTCTCTGCAGGGTCTGGGTAAGACCCCCTTCCCTATATGCGTGTAAGGGCCCCGGCCGTGATTGCTCTATGCGAGAAACATAGAGAGAAAAGAGGCCCAGCCAGGCTGGCCCTTTCCCATGTTGGCAAACATCGCCTTGTTCCCCTCCCAGGGTAACTAGAAGGATTCCAATGTTCTTATGGGGCATTGGGGAAGGGTACGTGCAACCAGGTACAGACAATGCGCGGCACTGGATGAAATCCCTGCCCGCCTCTGTATCGGTGGTTCACGTACACGTTCAGCACATGGCAAGATTGGAATGGGTCCCCTAGTGTCGCTTCTCCGACACAACGTGGAGAGAGCGACAGAAGGGGAACGTTTGGTTACGTATGTAACCTCCATTCCCCGAGGGAGGGAACGACACGTTGTGTCTTTCCTCCGCCATGTCGTTGAACCGAGCCACTGTTGTGGCCGGACCATTTCCGGCTCCTCAGAAAAATCCTGAATGAACTCCCGTATTTGCGCCGCTTAAATACCCGTATGTCCGGGGGCGGGACATGCAAATACCGGCTGCCAACTCTCATTGGCCTTTTTTCATAGATCAAGAGAGACCCCTAGTGTCGCTTCTCCGACACAAAGTGTCGTTCCCTCCCTCGGGGAACGGAGGTTACATACGTAACCAAACGTTTTCCATCTTATTCACTTTATTTTCTTATGATTTAAGTCAATAGATTACCTTATTTAACTAGTATAATTGTGCAGTTGTAGCATATTTCAATTTATTAATATTATTTAGTAGTTGTGTTATTTACCCTTTTATATCTCATGTTAATAAAATAAATTGTATCTGTGTCTTTCCTGTATTGATAAGTCAGAGGGGTCTACAAGTTGTCAAGAGTCCTTTGGGTGTGAGATGGACACAAACACCTTTAGATAACACCAAAAATATGTACACAGTGCTCCCTCAACTTCAAAATGTTCTCTCTTTAAAGCTGAAGTGTGTAACTTTTTCTATTAAAATGTTTTCTCCTGTCCCATCTTAAAGGAATAATTACACAAAAATTACAATTCTCTCATAATTTACCCACCTTTATATCATCTCAAACTCGTATTACTTTCTTTCACGGAACACAAACAAAGATATTTTGATGTGAAGATTGGGATGTGAATATATCCATAGAATGCTAGTCAATGGGGAAAATTTCAAGCTCCAAAAAGCACATACAGGGTGGCGCAAACAAAGCGGGGCCATTATGTTTGATGCTTAAAAATTCATAAAGGTGTTGTGGCACGCTGGGTGGAGCCAAGCAGCGTCTAGGCAGAGCGAGGCTGGGAACATAAGTGGTGAATGAGGTCCACCTGTGTGCCACACCGGTCTCGTGTTCCAGTGAGGGGCGGCAGGAGTATTTAAGGAGAGGAGACGGTGGCAGACAAGAAAGAGAGACACACAAAGTCTGTGTGTCAGTGTCGTTGGTGTAATGATGAAAAGCAATTTGTGTTGGAGCTGCTTAAAAGCAGCTGTGTTGTAATGTTTAATGTCCACTGAAAAGTGCTACATTAAAGTGTCTTACGTGTTTGGCAAGCTGGTCCCAGCTTCCTCCTTGCCCATCTTGTGAACTTTGTTACAGGCGTTTGCACCATTTTTACCGTACTTCTACGACTTTTTGTAAACAACAAAATTATGTTACTGTGATGTCAAAATGAGCAAAAAACTTGCTACAAATAAGTAAAAAAAAATTTTTTCGTATGACTTAAGCAATTTGTAAAAGAACATAGCCAGCATTACATGGAAAGCTGTCATAAATTGATAATAAACTCACGCATGGCCACAGCTTCACACCTCAGTTAAGACTGAGTTAAGATATTGGCAAGTACTGCCAGCCAAGATAACTGAGTTGACTTTGTTATACCTGAGATCAAGTGCTGTTCAGCTCTACATCTACCTTGGTAGTGTGTGCACTGTTTAGCCACACTGGAACACAATACTCAACAGCTGAATAGACAAGAGCTAGTGTTGCAGTGCGTATAGTCCCATGTGGTGCTCACTTCCTTACTAGGTTAGCAAGAGAGGAGGCCACTATCTGCCATTGAAAACTTAGCTAAACAATTTTCTCTCAAACAGTTTAGTCTCCAGGCACGATCATGATTTCAAGCCCAATTACACTTCCTAGTGCTTGGCTCAAGCTCAGAGCACTGGATTGCGCTAGGAACTGTATCGAGCTTGAAATCATGCTCAGAAATGAGACTGCTGATATCAAGATTTATAGTGAAAAATGATTTATATTTTAGTCTGTTTTTACCCATCGTATGGATTATTTTATGCTGCCTTTTATATGCTTTTTGGTCACTATTCTCTTCCAAATCATCTCTCCATCAAGATACCTTTGTTTTCAGTGGAGGAAAGAAAGTCATACAAGTGAGACAGCATTTGGTTGCGTGAATGATGAGAAAATTTGCTTTTTTGGTGAACTATTCCTTTAATATGCAGATACAACTATGAGTTAGCAATTCATAGGTTAAGTTTCTCGAAAACTGTACACACAGTCTCTATGGCACTATTAAAATTTCCATTTTTGCTTGAGCAACACATCTAATGAGATTTAATATTAAGAGCTGTGGGACTGTTGTAATCCTTTCTGCACAAATATTGTACAAACATATAATCACATGAAGAGCAATCTGTTACCATGAAACCCATAGAATCTTACCTCTTCTGTTCTGAAAAGAGGAGGCCGTCTGGCTTTTATGTCTGTGATAGTGATTGCTTGACCACCTCATGCCTTCTGACTGAAAATTCTTGTCCATCATCATTCTCATATCTATATGCACAACCCTTTTAAATAGTGTAGAAAAAGGCAACTGGGAGATTTTGATGTTTGTCTGGTCATTTCATTACATGGGCAGAATATTTGATGTATTGTCCCATCACTAAATGCTCCACAAGCAAAAGGGCACCCTTACAAATCACTGCATGACATCTTCCATTAAGCACAATATATTGTGAAACAAGTCAAGCAATATTCATCTGCTAACACTATCAACACAACTATAATGCAAGCCAAAAACAGAGCAATAAATTCAAGTCTCTGATTGTGACTTTCATGACTCATGACTTTTTCATGGCTTCCTAATAATCCCCTATATATACTGCATACGTAAATTGGCTACATAACTGCACAATCCACTCCACCAGCTTGTGGGGGGGGGGGGGGTGTTCTGGTGCACTATGGCTGACGTCGCATCATCCAGGAGTATGCTGCACACTGTAGGTTGTTGAGGAAATTCATGTTTGCACTATGTAAAGATGAGACAAAGATGAGACCATGATTCATTCGAGCTTAATTGATTTTACGGAAATGCATACAGCATAGTCGGGTCTATTAGAAATGGGAGCTGCTTTGTATTTCTTAAAAAACAGACATAGGACGAAAGATTTTATTCATTGAAGGACAACTCTGGGGCTACAGCACAGAGCCTTCAAGTTTGTATCAGTTCCGTCCTCCCGTCTGCCTGCCCAGGCACCTGCCCAGGTCAGGGACACAAGTGGCCCTCTGAGTGAATGTGTGCAGAAACACTGCTTGCAGTATACTGTCCCAGAACACCAGTGTACAAATTAAAATAGTAATTTTTAGGCTACAACATGTTGGTTTATCTTGCACAGCCCAAATTCTCTTTTGCCACCCCAACCCAAAAGTGTAATATCTGAAAAATGCATGTTTTTGTGATTTATTTTATAAATTTTTAATTTTATGTGAGAATCTACAGTATTATAAAGCGTTAATGACAGTACTCATCATGTTCTGTTGATGTAATGCCTAATACTGATCCTAGTGAAGAGTGCTTAAAGCCTTGTGGACACTACATGACTCAAACTTGTTTCTTTTGATGTTAAGTCTCGAATCTCACGACGAATGTTCTTGTTGTGTGTGCACTCCTACGACTGTCAACACACTCTTTGGTTCCAGCTCTAGAGACCCCGCAGCTGGGCATTTGGGTGATGTCTTTGTGGCATTCTCACTCAGCAAAGCGACACCACTCTCCCATTCCTGTTAGGGTTTACAATCAATTCTCCCCACTCAGTGACACACCCACTGAGAATCATGTTGAAAGAGCCTAGCCTTCCCAGAGCATCTGACATGCTGGCTATTTCAAAACATAGATTTTCTAAAATTGTTATTCATGTCCGCACTAATGATGTCCAGTTTTGCCAGTCTTGATCACCTGAGATAATGTTAAAGAGGTGTATGAACTTGCAAAATCGATGTCAGACACTGTAATATGCTCTGGCCCCCTCCCTGCTCGTCGTGGAAGTTTGTAGTAGATTAGTGTCCCTTGTAGGAAATTTGGTAGTATAAATGTACACGGTACGGATTAAAGTGCCGCAATTCTCCACCATTATATGTAGGAACAGTATGTGTGAGCTAGGAATTAATGTAAACTGTCCTTAATCTACATCACTATTTAAGGAAATTTATAATGGAATTAGCAAAATAAATGACAAATAATTACAATATTTTTTTTATTTTTTTTTAAAAACATTTGTTTATTGATTTTTTCAGTGACATAACAAAATCAAGAGGTAACAATTCGGGAGTCAAAACAGTGTCAAGTACAACTAACAAGAAAGGAGAATTTTTTTTCAAATAAAAATAAACAGAACCAAACAAAAAACAAAAAAACAAACAAAAAGGTCACCCACTGCTAAATAAAAGCCCAATATGTTCGCTTACAGAGAGATATATAAAAAAACATCCCAGCATGCTACAAATTCACACAAGAAAGAACTCACAATTAGAAGACAATCAGGGTGGCTACTCTGGAATAGCCGTAAAAATCAATCCCTCAACATGTGCAAAGAATGGACCCCAAGTTTTATTAAACTTTGCAAGAGAACCATGTATCGAGCACCTAACTTTCTCCAACTTCACGAACTGAAGGATTTCCCTGATCCAAGACGAGTGAGAAGGTGGCGCAGGAAACTTCCACCTCAATAAAATTAAACGTATAGCCAATAAGGAGATAAAGGCTACAAAGTCAGCTTTATATTTAGGAAGCTGCAAAGTAGGAGGTAAAACCCCAAACAAAGCCGTACATGCTGTTGGATCAAAATGAACCCCCGTACAAACAGAAATAGAATTAAATATCTGCGTCCAAAAATTATGTAGTGAAGGGCAAGACCAAAACATATGGGCATGGGTAGCTGGAGCCTGACGACATCTAATGCACATGGGCTCGACATCATTATAGATTTTGGAAAGCCTAACTCGAGTGAGATGGGTACGATGTAGAATTTTGCACTGGGTCAGACCATGTCTAGCACAAATTGAAGAGGAGTGAACCCGATGCAAAATGGCATCCCACAGCTCCTCCGAGATCTCCTCCCCTAGATCCTCCTCCCATTGGATTTCAATTTTATGCTGCGGGGTAAGCTGCAAAGAATAGATAAGATTGTATAAACATGAAATAGCACCCTTAATGGTAGGCAATGGGGTTAAAAAGGAGTCAATTAGAGAGGCCTCTGGGAGATTTGGGAAGTTGGGGCTAAGATTGCGAATGAAACTTCGAACTTGAAGATATCTAAAAAACTGCTGCCTAGGCAAATGGAATTTCTCAGAGAGTTGCTGGAAGGATGCAAATGTACCAGCAATATACAAGTCCCTAAATGCCTTGCTGCTGTAGTCAGACCACAAAGAAAAAGCCCCATCAATTAAGGAAGGGTGAAAAACAGGGTTAGCTGATAAAGGTGCTAGGAAAGAGAAGGTCTGTAGACCAAAATAGCGTCGAAATTGCTTCCAAATTTTATAAGTGGATTTAACTAAGATATTATTGCAAAAAAGGGAGGGAGAAAAGCTAAGAGGAGCATGAATGAGAGCAGTCAACGAAGCAGGTTTAACAGAAAACATCTCCATACTCAGCCATGTAGGAGAAACTGGTGCCCCCTCCAGAGAAATCCAAAGCTGAATTACTCTAAGGATGGAAGCCCAGTAATAAAACCTCAAGTTACGAAGGGCCAAGCCACCAAGGGTCTTAGGTCTCTGCAACAGCTCCTTTCGCAAACGAGGGACCTTCCTGTTCCAGATAAACTCAGTGATTGATTCGTCTAATTTGTGAAAAAAAGACTGAGGGAGAAAGATGGGTATACACTGGAAGAGATAAGACAATTTGGGAAGAATATTCATCTTAACCGAATTGACCCTGGCCACAAGGGAAAGAGGCAACAGTGACCACCGTTGAAAGTCCATCCGTATCTGATCTAACAAGGGGGCAAAATTATAATCAAACAAATCTTCAAATCGGTCACAAATCCGGATACCAAGGTATTTAAAGCCAAATGGAACAATTTTGAATGGGAAACCCTGAGCAGCATTCTGGGCACCTTGATTTAAAGGGAACAGCTCACGCTTGTCCAAATTTAGTTTATAGCCTGAAATCTGACCAAATGAACCAAGGATGTCAAGAGCAGCTGGAACTGAGATAGAGAGATTGGACACATATAGTGATAAATCATCGGCATAGAGGGAGACCTTCTGTTCAAGACCATATCTTGTAATTCCAGTGATGCGTGGCTCTAAACGAAGCGCAATAGCCAGAGGTTCAATAGCAACAGCAAATAAAAGAGGACTCAGAGGACAGCCCTGACGAGTGGAGCGGTGCAAAGGGAAATACTCTGAATGGGTGTCATTAGTTCTGACTGAAGCCACAGGGGATGAATATAACAACTTAATCCAAGAAATGAACTCCTGGCCAAAACCAAATTTCTCCAAAGCGTAGAAAAGGTAGTTCCACTCCACTCTGTCAAAAGCCTTCTCCGCGTCTAATGAGATTACGGCTTCCGGCCCCATTGACGTACAAGGATTATAGACAACATTGAGAAGTCGACTGAGATTAAAGAACCCATGTCTGTTCTGGACAAAACCTGTCTGATCAGGAGAGATTATTAAAGGCAAAACAGATTCCAGTCGCGTAGCTAATAATTTGGACAGAAGTTTTACATCTACAGATAAAATACTAATTGGACGATAACTTGAGCAGGACAGAGGGTCCTTATTCTTTTTTGAGAGTAATGATATGGAGGCCTGTTTTAGAGTCTGAGGTAATTTAGAAAGAGTAAGAGATTCATTGAACATTTCTATCAAAACTGGTGCTAATTTGTCAAAAAAGGTCTTGTAAAACTCCGTCGGAAAACTATCTGGGCCTGGACATTTTCCAGACTGCATAGAAAATGTTGCCCGTTTAAGGTCATCTATGGTGATTGGCCCCTCTAACTGCTCAGCAATATCAGCATCTACCTTAACCAACTCCAGTGAGTCAAAAAAACTATCCAGGGCAGACAGATCAGACCCAACCTCAGAAGTATATAAAGAAGAGTAAAACCGTTTAAACTTTAATTTTTTTAGGATCGGTAGTGTCGCCAGAAGGAGTATTAAATCTGCTGAGAGGAGGAAGCCTGTCGAAGCTGATGGGCCAAAAGTTTGGTCGCCTTATCCCCAGATTCATAATAACAATATTTAGCCTTAAATAAGAGCTCCTCAACCTCTTTAGTAGAAAGAACATCAAACTCAGCCTGAAGAGAGAGACGACCCTTATATATGTTAGGGGATGGGGAGGAAGCATAGATATTATCAAGCTGGGAGATTCGTAACCTCAATTCCTTTAATTTTTTTTCCCTTTGTTTATTCTCATAGCTGCTGTATGAAATAATTTCACCTCTAATGTATGCTTTCAAAGTCTCCCAAAGAAGGGAGGCTGAGATCCCTGGAGTAATGTTGGTAGTAAGAAAAAAGTCAATTTGATTAGAAACAAACTTAACAAAATCCTCATTAGATAGCAGGTGCGTACTGAGACGCCAGGGGGGGCACGTACGTTCGCGCTCCTGTATGAATAACTCCAGTGTGGTTGGGGCATGATGACTATTAGAATAGTGTCATAAGAGCAAGATTGAACAGAATGGAGAAAGCGGTTATCCAGGAGAAAATAATCAATACGAGAAAAGGAGTGATGTACATGAGAGAAAAAAGAATACATTTTACCAGACGGATTAAGAAAGCGCCATGGATCAGAGACCGAGAACTCATCCATAAAGGATAAAATGGTCTTAGAAGACTTTGAGGGCACTCCTGGTCTAGTAGAAGACCGATCTAATACCGGATTAAGCCAACAGTTGAAGTCACCCCCCATAATAAGTAGATGTGTGGACATGTCAGGTAATTTGGCGAACAATTGATGGAAAAAATTGTCATCATCCCAGTTTGGACCATACACATTAGCCAGAATCACAGAATTACTATATAGCTGACCCGTTACAAACACAAACCTTCCGTTGGGGTCAGCTATTACATTAGAGCACACAAAAGGAACCGATTTGTGAATCAAAATTGCAACACCCCTAGATTTACAATTAAAACTAGAATGGAAAACTTGACTGACCCACCTCCCCTTTAATCTGATATGGCTGGAAGATTTTAAGTGAGTTTCTTGAAGGAAAACAATATGGGCTCCTAATTGTTGAAGATGGTGAAGAACTTTGCTATGTTTAATAGGCTGATTTAGACCATTACAATTCCAGCTAACAAATTTGAGTCCTGTCCCTGATTGTCGAGGCATCCTAGACTGCTGCATGCCAGTCAAGTATTAGTGTACACTGCAGCATGGAATGTATAACAGTCACAGAAATAAATTAAAACATGGGCGACCTGACTAAACAAAACACAAAACACACAACGAGAGAAAAAGGGAGAACTCCTCACCCACCCACCCACCACCCCACGAGCTGAAGCGTCTTCCCAAATAAGACGCGTGCAAATCCCACAAACTACCAAAAACGTCCTAACACACTCCGTTAACAGCACAAACCAGTAGTGCTCATGCGAGTTTGTGATAAAGCATAAAATAAATATATAAACACACACAGTAGCAAAATATGAAAAGTGACTCAAGTCCAAGTGACACGAACTTAAAACAGGGCAGCTTAACATCAGAAACCGGGTTAAATTAACCCCCAGTTTACCAAACAAACTGCCAGCCACTGTCAAACTGTAGCTCCAGAAGAGACACCAGACTTTAAGTTCACCTTGACAAAGTCCATTGCAGTGGCTGGGTCCTCAAATGTGTGTGTAACTCCACCAGGAAGAGTGATCTTTAGAGTCGCGGGAAACCTCAATCCAAACTTCACTCCAGAACACGAATGTAACAGACGTTTAACGTCCGCGAATGCAGCGCGTTTCTTCGCAACTGACGAAGTGAAACAATTAGAATATTTGTCTGAATAAAATTCTACTCTTGTTGTATCTGCTTACAATTTCTATTGTAACTTTAATAAGGGAATTATGATTAATTCATGAATGTGAAATAAATTATCAATACAGAGAAAATTTTATTTATGGAGTCTGTAGACAATGCCTTAAGAACCATATATCCTTCTTTTTATGAATTATGATTAATTCAGAATGTGAAATAAATTATCAATACAGAGAAAATTTACTTTATGGAGTCTTTAGACAATGCCTTAAGAACCATATATCCTTTTTTGAGTCTAAATCGATATGCAATCGGATTACCCAAAGTGTTTAATAACACACCAGCACTTTGAGCAAAAGTCTGGAGATGTACTTGCGTGTCGTTGCGTTTCCTTGTGTTGCGTTACATTGTTTTGCTTGGTTCTTTGGTGTTTGAAGAAAGTTCTTTCCATCTATGTCTTGGACTCTGTTATGATCGTGGATAGTTATTGTCTGGATGGCTGATAATGTGGGCTTTGAAGCGAGGCCTTCTGCAAGGAAGACTCACGACTCCAGTGTGTGAAATGTAGAGCAGAGAGTGAGATGCTTCCTCAGGAATTTGTTTTCCCAAGTCTTCCTTGGACTCTACATGGCACGGAGGATTACAGGGTTTCTGCATGTATTATCAAATCTATTTTAATGCCATTTTAAAAAATTGTAATGCCATACACGACCCATGACTAACCACGGATACATATACATATATATATATATGTATATTATACACACACAATACATTTTTTAAATACCCATGTCCCACATTCTGAATTGTAACCATTTAATTTTTCAATGATGCAATGATGATACTCTTAGATATTTGAGAAAATCTACATAATTTAAATAAACTGTACCACTCTGAACTGAATTAGAAATGGCTCAGGAGACAGCTTAAAATGTCAAAATTTATTTGCAGATATTTCAAATTTGATTTAACAAATTGCCAATCAACTAGTTGTTGAATGCTAGGCATAAAGAAAAAAAAAGGCCATGAATGTAAAAAAGCCATTAAGTTTCGGTTTGTGTAAATTGTACCACCATCGAATACACGTGACCTCCTTCAAATATAACCCCAAATTCGATCAGTCTGGACAGTGAAGGAAAAACTCAAACTCTGAATATTTAAAGGCTGGAACTTAATGTATTCAAAATTCAAATGCTATAGAAATTACAGTTTTATCTTTGTGTAAATAAGAAAATTAGTCCATGTGCCTTTGTTCGCTCGCTTTTAGTTCCAACTCTGTCTCAACATTTTTTAATACACTGCATTTGTCCTTGTATCTCCTCCTTAGAGTATTCGATTTTGTAATCATTTGAGCCATGAGTGTAAATGAATGAATATCATACCCTATTTAATTAAGCATGCCCATTTAAAAAAAAAAAAAAAAAAAAAAACCTTAAACTAATCCTCAAAATGTTCTTTAGATCAAAGTATATACTGAGAATACAGTTTGTGCATACAAAGCTGTGCATAACCTTTATTTTGAATCTATCCCTATAATATTCCTACCAGCTGAAACCCCTCCAGTCAACTGCTTGTCCTTCAGAAATTTTTGAACTAGAGACATCTTTCCCTTGCACCATTCTGGGTCTCTGCTCATGATGGAGGGATATAAGCATGCAATCTGCCTGACAGTGGGGTATTTCAAAGGGCTCTTTTCTTGTATTTTCTTAACGATTCTGGAGAGGCACCTCATGCAGTCCCTTCTAAATGTGAGGGCAGTGAGTTCACCTACACTGTTGCTTGATTTGCTCTGAAGAGCCTACCAAGGAGGGATAGCACACATCATGTAAGTAATATACAGGGAATGAATGCAGTATTTTTTAGGGTTTTTATGTATACATATAAAAGAGTAACAATGCATTACCTTAAGGACAGAGTCAGCACCCAAACCAATGTCAACATGGCATGCAATGACCCAGTTCTTCTGGTCATAAAGGTCAAGTTTGGTCAGTTTAAAGGGAGTGATGTCTTGGAGTAGCTCCCTTTTGATGAAACGTCTCACCAGAGTCTATAAAATGAAAAACAAATTTGTCTAATTATTTAACATTCTGTTAACCAGCTTTGCCATTTCATCCTACACAGGTATTATACAGTTATTCAATGTAGTATAGCCATTTAAATTAAGCAGAAATCATCAACTCTGTCAAGTCTCTCCACAGAAATGGCAGGACTGGCTCATCAGTCTGTTATTTCTTCAAGAATGGACAAAAAGTTCTGGATATCACCATAAAAAACTGAAGTTTGGCTAAGATCAGGGGATCTTTATTTGCTGCTTCTATGGTATCAAAAGAAGAGGTTCCACGGTTTGGTAGTTCTTTTCTATGGACTGCCTCCACATACTCTTTAAGCTTTGGCGATACCTCAGTGGCTCTCTCTGAAACAGGCAGATTTTCCACCCATCTGTGTCCACAGAATGGGAGTGGAAAAACAGATGAGCCAGTAAGTTTTGTATAATCTTCTCTTGCAGTGACATTGTGAAAAATAAAGTGCATTGCTCTCAACAGTTTCTCAATACTCCATGTGGAGAAGCCAGTCTTGAGTGAAATGTGTAGCATGTGCAGTCCCCAGCTCCCAACAGAAATTATCTGCCGACCTCCATGTAGTTTCTCCAATGTTCTTGCTGGAGATTATTGAGGAACTTCAAGTTCACATTTGGGCCATCCATACTAATGGAAAGGAGATGCCTCAGGTCTAATAGGCGCACACATTCCTAAGAATATAATAAATAAATACATTATTTGACATAAAAAAGAAAAACTCAATAGATGTTACTGAAATGTTTGGTTATTGCAAATTTGCTCTTATAAATTAAAATAGCTTTTTAAAGCACCATCTAAAAGCAATAAGATTCACTGAATAATGACAAAGACATCTTGTATCTTGTTTATGTATTCTAGATTTGCAATAAAAACATAGAATACTATATTCACTAATCAATACAAAGACCACTGTAATACTTCTGTATAAAACCTGTATCTTTATCCTTAATTCTTCCAAATACAATTCCATTAACAAAAAGTACAACTATACTTACTTTGAAATGGTGAAGCAGATCCTCAGTCTTTGAATGTCCCATGAACTGTGATCCAAGATAACGGGACTGGACACAACCAGCCTCCCAAAATCGAACAAGGACATCTAGTTGTTTATTTTTTGTCGACTGGTTGAAACTCTAATCAAACATCAACACAAATGGTCCTGCATTGTTAATCGCAGTAATCAGTTTATTTTTGAAGTATGGGGCAAGTCCAAATTTTAAAATGTAGCTGGTTTTGTTAATGGTTTCCAATTTGTGAATCAGGAAACATTGCCTGAAACAACTCAGAAACACCTTCATTGGATGCGTACGAGTGGTGCTGCACGGCAGTGTTCAGACACCAGAGCACCTCCACCTGCAGCGTCGCATTCGAAACCAAACACTGCCCGAAGGTTACTCGATTTTCCTTCGGTAGCGGCTCCGCTGGAAGCGGTGGTCACTACAGCAGCAGTTGTGGTGTTTGTGGTGGTGGTGGTAGTTGCTAAATAGGTTACTTTGTCGGTCACGCAAAATAACTAGACATAGTTAATTGCCGTCTGCATTTTACAGCCGATTTGTGGCCATCGGACTGCATATGAGATTTAACGGCGTTAACACCCATTGTATCTAGTTTAAAAACTAACACTGCAAAATCCTTTTCCATGTTGACCACTAACAGGCTGCAACCATGTCTGAAATTCTTCGTCTTCCATCCATTTTTGCTGGAATTTGCACTTCCCCATTTCTTTGCTACTTTACTTTCTCTATTCTAACTCCTCCATGTCCCAGCCCGCCACTGTCCAAACATCCGGCGTTACATCAATTTTGCACCGGCCGGAGGCAATTAACTGAAAACTGGAGCTGCGTGATTATCACACCATTGTACATATTTTGCGACAGCAAATCAAAGATATTAATTGTGAAGGCTATATTCAAAATAAATTGGTAATATTATTATATGTCATTATAAAAACTATCTAAAATTTTTAATGCCTGTAGGAATAACATTTAATGACTTTTTAATGCCCTGCGGAAACCCTGGATTAGGAAGAAGCAAATGAGCTGAAGAGAGGAGACTAAGCGACGTTCCAAAAGAGCGTTGCACAACAGAAGAGGATTCAAGAGCAGTAGAGAGTTCTTCCTTGGTAGGAAAGTTTTGAACTGAAATTGGCCGCACCCCCAAAGGTGTCTGTAACAGATATTCAGACTCGATGGTAGTGTTAAACCCGGAGGTGTAGTTTATTGAGGGATATAGGGGAATAGGTAAACCTGGATGATGACTGCTGTGCGCTGGATTGCGGGTAAACCTGGGTGATGACTGCAGTTCGCTGGATAGCGAGTTAACCTGGGTGATGACTGCAGTTCGCTGGATAGCGAGTAAAACTTGGTGATGACTGCAGTTCGCTGGATAGCGAGTAAACCGGAACTGGACGAAGGAGCAATAGAGCTTGGAACTGGACTTCGTTGGAGAGGCGAGTTAGGGATGTAACATAGAGTCTCCAGGAGGAAGCAGGTAAGTGAGTCTGTGATAGTAGTTGAGACCAGGCAAAGAGTGACGGGGGAGTGGAGCTTAAATACTGTGAGGTTGATGAATGTGGGAACGAGCTTCAGGTGCAGGTGATTAGAATTCGGGAGAGGGAAATCGTGGGGTGTGTGCACTGGGAGTGTCCTGAGCCAATCAGAATGGTCGACTGGTCTGTCCATTTCAAAGCTGTTATGCAATCCTTTGTGTGGAGGATTCTTACAACTTTCCAATCAAAATAGTGCATGTTTAATCATTAACTTTTATATCTTGAAAACAGTGCAAGAGACATGACATTTGTTGTCATCAACAACATGGGACATGAAATGCTTTCATGAATATTACACATGTAAGTAACAAAACATGAAAATACCTGGTTACAAATCATACTGTTAATTCATTGGTTTCACGCATGGATAATACATTTCACGTTATGTGATACCTGATTGTCGGGATATATTATCAAGTTGAATAGTTACCATTCTAAGTAGTAAATATTTACTACTCCCATCAATATTAAAAATTATAATCATTGATATGTCAGTTATAACAGTGATCACAGGTCATAGTCATTTTCAGAATTATCTAGCAAGGCTAGGTATTGTGTACATTGTTGGTTTAAATGCATTCTGTACATTTTAGATGGTTAACTTAACGAAGTACAATGTTCAAGGATTCCTTTTTAGCTGCTGTTTGCAGAATAATGAGGATCTCATGAGGATCTCACGACTAATTATTGTCCATAATAAAGAGTCATAGAATTGGCGTTGTTTTGTTCATTGTAATTCAGGATTGAGGATCTCTCAAAGGAAACTGGTTCACTCTGTCCTTTATTGCTTGTGACCTCTGCACCCAGGGGCCTCTTTGCAGAGATGGTCTTAATAGCATTGTCAGGCAAGATCCATTAAATTTGGGAGTATTTCCTCAGAAGCATGAAATTTCTGAAGTCACGTGCTATCTGGACAAGTCTCTTTTGTTAGTTTTATTGGCCAGATGTGAGCTACACTAGATTTCTTGGTGCTTTAGTCAAGCAGAATCTTTTAATTTATGGAGTTTTATTCTAGGACTTAAAGCTTGGATTTTCCTAGATCCAAATCATATTGCTGCAATTCTTCTACATCTATTATACTACACACTGAATGGCTGGATGTCTGAGTGGTGTCTGAAGAATAGCATATGATTTATAGACAATTGGAAGAGTTTTGTGGTAGACAGAGGCGTTTCCAGCGTTGAAGGAAATCCAGGGCTTAGCCCAGACAATTTTATTTTCATACTAGCAACCTGTACATCTCTGTAGTCCAAAGCTGGTGAGAGGTTATTCTTTGAGTTTTGCTCTGGCTGGGCCTGTTTGTACAGTTCCTAAATCTTCCACTCTAGTAGCCTACTATCCTCTACTAACTCATTCTCTCTCCTCCCTGAGTCACCTCTGATGCAAAAGAACAGATACAGCACATAGCTTACTGCAAATCAGCTTCACACAACTAATTCATCAAGTGTTACATAATGTCAAATTGTAGACCAATACCATTGAAGTAAATGTATTGGGAAGAGCAGATCAGTGGGATTGTCCTAAGATCTATCATGATTCTTGAATTTTCATGTACATTACCATAAAGTCATCACAAAAGAGTTATATTATAGTGAGTAAAGTGAGGTAAAAAAAAATATTTAATATAAATAATTTATATTTTTTGACATAGGATCTTATAAATAATTTTGACTAAGTTAAAGGAATACATGAATGACTTTAGTCTAAGTTCATTGACACACCATGGCATCGAACTGTATATAATTCTCAATGTTCATCTATCAAAATCCTTTAATTAGGACCATTAGGAGCATTGGGATAAACAATGTTTCACTTTTAACTTTAAAGTAAAGTGACTGATTAATTGTTACCAGTTTCCATGCCTGATTCTGGCACAGCTGCTTCTGGCTCCTTAGTCTGTAGCTCATCTTTGCTACCCCCTACAAAACCATTTAATCAAATCAAAGTGTATATTTACTACAAACTAATATCACAAAACAAGTCACACATACATTTTATGCTAATGGTCATTGGTTATCCTTAGAGAAAACAACACATGATAAACAAGAAAAGTACGCTTCGAACGGGACTTGAAACGACATCTCCGGCGTGAGAGGCGGATGCGCTAACAAGAAGCTAACAAGTTGCATCAGTCATTTGTACACCTTTTGAGGTCAGAAGAATGAGGTTTACACACTGCACAGCTATCTACCTGCTGGCTCTCGTTACAAGTGCAGTGTGATAAAACTAGTGTTCCTGGCTACCCACTGAATTCTTTCGGAAAAATCCCCATAGCCTCATTTGCTTCATTTTTGCTGTCTTTCCTGCTAACTGCTGTTAACTCGCCAAAAAGTAATGTTAGTTGATGTCAACTCCTCTCCTACCTGCTGCATATTCAACAGAGAGGAAGAAACGGAGTAGCCCATAGGCTACCGACAGCAAAGAAACTTTTTCTATAGGCTAGATTATTTTTAAGACCTATGTCTATTTTACAGGCTGTATGCAGTATGTGCAAAGCCAAAGCACAATGAAATAAGGCAACTTATGATTTCGGGGGTTTACATAGGCTATTGTCCAGTTTCATATTTGTCAGTCAACATTTCAAAATACATTCGGGGCTACACTCAAAACATTCAGGGCTGTAGCAGGTCAGGTGGTAGACCTGACCTGCTAAACAGATGGACTCTATTCCTCCATGGAAGGTGCCTCTCTCATCTCTAGTAATTTGGGTCATAGTCTTAATAGTGATGGTATTTGACTAACTGGGGCCCAGGTCAGGAAGCTGACAAATTGGCTAATCCGAACGTCTGTTAGCTGCCACAGGTCACATAAATTACAACACATAGATATCATATAAAGACTAAGTCTGTTCCCCAAACTGCCAAACACAAACCTCTAACTAAATCATTTAGAAAAAATGGACTAAAATAAATTAAGATAAACATCATATAAAGATAGGGCTAATAAACATTAGATCTCTTTCAACCAAAGCACTAATTGTAAATTAAATTAGAACAGATCATAGTTTAGATGTGCTCAGTTTGACTGAAACCTGACTTAAACCGGATGAATATATTATAATATAAATGTGCAGTATTTTAGATTCAGAAACTCTTGTTATTAATGACACCTGTGGCCATTAAGTGAACTGCAGCCAGCTACATGTTCCTCATGCTCGTGCTCATGCACACACTCCATAGTGTGATGAGGTAGTATAATAAAAATTACACAGCTATGATTGTTTTACTACAAACTTTGAGACTGTATATTATATTTGGCTCTCCAGTGCTTGAACAGGGTTAAAACAAAGTGTGGATATAGGTCTGACTATGCGAGACTGTAGTTGAAGTAATCACTTTTCTTTGCATGATTCATTGACTGCATTTATACGATAGCCTATGTCGGCATTAGCTATCTAGTAGGGTTGGGCGATGTCCCCTAAATTGGCAGTTGACGATGTTGACAGTAAAACATCGCGATGGACGATGATATCGTCGGGGGGATGGGGGTATATAATTTCATATAATTTTCAAAAATTATATGAAAAATTATAATTTCGTTATTTTACTAACCCAACCCATCGTCGGCGCTTTATAGGTTGCACGACACGTGAAGCATTTTTTAATTTTTTTTAGCTTTCACTTAAGAAGAGTTGTGCACTTTTTATTTTAATATATCTCTTTACATAAATACTATTTTCCACTTAAAAACTATAATTTCGTTATTTTACTATCCCAACTGACTCATCCGGCTTTCCAATAGGTTGCACGTAAGGGGAAAAATATTTCTTCCACTTAAGAAGAGTTGTGCACTTTTAAGCACTTTTTATTTTAATATATCTCTTTACATAGATATTTTTTTTCTACTGAAAAACTATAATTT
The DNA here is from genome assembly GCF_025860055.1 of Xyrauchen texanus. NCBI lineage: Eukaryota > Metazoa > Chordata > Actinopteri > Cypriniformes > Catostomidae > Xyrauchen > Xyrauchen texanus. The sequence continues at coordinate 39,806,339 of NC_068300.1, read as the reverse complement.
CGTACTATAACTATAAACTATAAGTTCGTACTCATCCGGGCTTTTTAATATATTGCGCCTAAGAAAAAAAAGTCGTCTTTGGGCAGCCTTCTTGCGAAGAGAGCGGCCACAGCCAGGCTCACTGATGAGCAAAAGGTCGAGGCAGAAATGACCATGTACCTGCAGGAAATGGCCATTGATGGGGAAGAGGACGACAAAATGTTTTCGTTCATGGCAAGATTAGCACGGAAATATCTGTGCATGTGTGCTACCAGTACTCCATCAGAGCGGGTCTTCAGCACAGCGGGTAGTGTAGTTACTCCAATCCGCAGCTTATTAAAACCAGATAAAGTGAATATGTTGGTATTTCTGGCCAGAAACATCGAAATTTAAACATGGTCTATGGTGAAAGATATTAGACTTCTTTACGCATTTTTCACCATCCGTTGCGGAGCTATTTGATTTTGCATATTATTTTTTAAATGTTCATATGACCACTTTACAAAATTTCAATAACATAATTTATTTTGCAGCCTGTGCTGAAGTTAATTGTGCTGCTAATTATAAGTGAAATGTTAATGCCGAGTTTCGGTCTGAGTGTTGTTCCGTTTTCTTGTTCTTTATTTGTTGTTCTTCTATGTTTTAATAAATGTGTGTTATTCATATTCACCTTGTTGCTTTCATTTGATTTGACATTATGGATTTATGGCCAAGGAAATTTTTCTTTAAAAGTATTAACCAGACAAAAGTTATTTGACGTTCTCTGGTCTGGGTTTATCTTAAACTGCCGCTTCAGTGTATACAACAGCTATGTGACAATGAGCAAGATTTTCTGAGACACTACAGCTACTAATAATTCATTAATAAAGGCTATTTTCTTGTAGCCTACAACATAAAATATTTTAATCTAAATGTACAGTGTAAGACATGTAAAAAAAAGACAAGAAGCTAACAATGTCCAGATCAATATTTGTGTAGCCTGCCTGACACGGTATTTTCACAGACTAACACGTCACGTCTCTGGCATATACAGTATTTAAAATAGCATATATGCATTAGTTATATTCTCAATTTAATTTACAGAGCAATCCCTGCAAAGTTTTTAGGTTAACTATAGAAGAGACTAGGATTAGTGAGTCACACTAGCAAGACTCGCAAAAGGGGGCGTGGCATCACGATGGTGGCTCTACATCGTGATGTTGGTCAGCCATCACGATGGACGATGATATCGTCCATCGGCACAACCCTACTATCTAGCCAGCTTTATCAATAGCTGTTAGCTTAATTTGGTGGATGATGACAGTAACTTTTTATAAAATAGACTGTACATTATAAATATGTTGACACAATTCAGTATTGATGTGATTCCATCACAACTGTCATTTTGATATATCAATGCGCTTTTGTTTTATAATTATAGAATGTATATATTTTCTGTATTACCAAGTTACATTACACTTATGAATGGGTCTTTTTGCGTTATCTTGAACATTGTCTAGCATTCATTTAATGTTTTACTGTAGTTTAGCTAAAATTACACAGATCAATCCTTATGGCACTATATTTCACATGCTTTGCAGTAATGTAAGCTTACCTGTTTGGCTTTTGATCCCCAAAACCAAACATAGGTCCTTCCAGTAATCAAATGCCCTGTCGATGTTCACTCTAGTTTTCGCTCGATCATGATCACGTTGCTGCTTAGCCAGATGGGATTCAGTAGATAAATGTTTTATTTAATTTTTTTTAGGAGTTTGTGTAGGTGTCGGTGTTGTGCTAGGAGCCGGACGTTTGCTGGATTCCATCTCTAAGATAATGTTACCTAGTGTTGCAGTTTGTTGTCGTTGTTGAATAGTGGAAGAGAGGTGATTACTGAGGCAAGGCTCTCAGGATTTTCCCAGCAAAAGCAACCCACTCCCTTCGCATGAAAATCAGTCCACAGGTTTTAATAGGCAACCTAGGAAGTCCAGGAAGGGCTCATTTTTTAAAGTTGCATTACAAGCCATTCACACATTGGCAAAAAAGGGCGAATTTTACATGAAAATTGTTACATTTTTCAATCAGACCTAGTAGTTACTGTAGATTGAGCTTTAATTGTTGGTGACATTAACATTCACATAGATAATGAAAACGACACATTGGGATTAGCATTTATCCATATTCTCAACTCGCTTGGAGTCAGACAAAATGTGACAGGACCAACTCATTGCCATAATCATATGCTAGATTTAATTCTGTCATATGGAGTTGATGTTGATACTACAGAAATTCTACCACAGAGTGATGACATCTCAGATCATTACCTCATCTCTTGTATGCTGCGATCAGCTAATGTTACTCAATCTACACCACGCTGTCATTCAGGTAGAACAATTCTTTAAACCACTAAAGATAGCTTTACTAATAGTCTTCCAGATCTAAATATAAATACAGTATTCTCTAGCACTTTGATTGTGGCGCCCCTCTTCGATTAAAGAAAATTAAAGAAAAAAGCCCTGTACCATGGTACAATGATCACACTCATACTCTCAAGAGAGCTGCTAGGAAAATGTAGCACCAGTGGAAGAATACAAAATTAGAGGTTTTCGTGGTGCATGGAAGGATAGTGTCTGTAGCTACAGACAGACACAAAAAGCGGCCAGGTCAGCATATTTTAGCAAACTCATAGAAAATAACCACAACAATCCAAGGTGTTTATTCAGTACTGTGGCAAAATTGGTTAGGAATAAAGCCTCAACTGAAACAGATATTCCGTCGCAGAACAATAGTAATCACTTTATGAATTACTTTACTGATAAAATTTAAATAATCAGAAATAAATTGGAATCATGCAATCATCTGGCACAGTACCTCGGCAAACAGTGTCTCATCATTTTCCTCAAGTGCAACTTCAATCCATTGGTCATGAAGGTCTAACAAAACTTATCGAAACATCAAAAGCCACAACATGACTGTTAGATCCAATATGACTTAAGCTCTTAAGAGGTATTTCCTGAAATCTCAGTACCTCTTCTTAATATAATTAACTCCTCGCTATCCTTAGGATATGTCCCAAGAACCTTTAAAACGGCTGTTATCAAACCACTTATTAAGAAGTCAAAATTTGATCCTTGAGAATTGGCTAATTATAGACCTATTTCAAATCTCCTATTTACATCGAAAATACTAGAAAAGGTTGTGTCTTCCCAATTATGTTAATTTCTACAGAGAAATATTATGAACAATTTCATTCAGGATTTAGGCCACACCACAGTACAGAGACTCCACTTATCAGAGTTATTAATGACTTGCTCTTATCATCTGATCGCGTTTAGATCTTAGTACTGCCTTCGACACGAAAGATTACGATATTCTCTTGAATATGCTAGAGAATTATGTTGCCATTTGCATTAGCATGGTATAGGTCCTATTTAACAGACTGCTACCACTTTGTCTGTGTAAATGAGGAATTGTCAAATCAAACAAAAGTTAAGTATGGAGTTCCACAGGGATCAGTTTAGAGCCTCTCCTTTTCTCCTTATTTATGCTTCCCCTAGGAGAAATTATCAGGAATCAGGAATAAGTTTTCACTGTTATGCCGACGATACCCAACTTTACATTTCTTCGAAACCCGATGAAATTTCACAATTCTTCAAATTAGCAGTGTATCAAATGAAATCGATTGGATGCCCAGAAATTTCCTTCTACTTAATTCCGACAAAACAGAGGTACTAGTTATTGGACCAAAAAAGCTCTAAAAATAAGCCACAAAAAAACATTTGACTCTCGATGGATGTACTGTTACATCATCTTCAACAGCGAAGAACTTCGGATTTATATTTGATACCAATATGTCATTTGTCATCAAATCAAATTCAGCATTCTTCCGCCTAAGAAATGTTGCTAAGTTACGACACATTCACACTGTTGCTGATGCGGAAAAACTAATTAAAGCGTTCGTTACCTCAAGACTAGATTATTGTGATGCGTTACTGGGAGGATGTCCAGCAAGTTCAACAAATAAACCTCAATTGGTTCAAAATGCAGCACCCAGATTTCTGACTAGAACCAATAAATATGATCATATTAGCCCCATTGTATCATTGTTACATTGGCTAACTGTTAAATTTCATATTAATTTTTAAATTCTGTTAACTACATTCAAAGCTTTGAATGATCTAGCTCCACAGTATTTAAGTGACCTTCTACTAGTGTTGTCAAAAGTACCGGTACTTCGGTACCAAGTCGATACTAAAATAAAAAAGATGTAATGGTACCACTGTTTCTGCAGTACCGTTAGTACCGACCAGTCACACGACAGCTTTAAAATGCTCACAGCCTTATTTTGAATGCGTGCTCTGTTACTTCTTGTACACTGAAACGGACAATTAATCAAATTAAAATCGTGACATGCCCTAGTATGATTTATTAAACCGATAAAAGCTGCAATCTAACTGTGGAAGAGATGTGTACGTTAAACAAATCCAACCTCTCATCCAATCTACAAACATTGTGAATAATTCACGTTGTATGTGACATGACAAAGCAGAATACTTATCCAGTGTGAATCATGAAAAATATATATTTATATAATTAAAATCACAGCATCTGCACTCTATTCTCAGCTCAGCTTTATTTATATCGCATTTAAAACAACAGTTAACCAAAGTGCTTCACATTAATACAATTTAAAACATAACATTTCAAAATGACTACATACACAAACACCAGTAATCTAAAAGACAAACACTCCAAAACTGTGTGCTACACTTCATTCATCAGACTTAAAGGCCAGTTTAAAGAGAAGAGATTTCATATGTGACTTAAAAGTCTTCAATGATCACACTGCACAGTGTTGCAAACTGTTTATCCAGAAAAGTGAAGTGTACAGCAAAAAACACATCATAATAAAAGCACGATTCAAAATAAAATCTAGATGCCTGAAATTGAATAAAAGTATATTACAAATTTATAGTAAAATGTAATGTTCTCTATAATAATAATAATTAAAGTATCACAAGCAAGACATCCGTTGAATAAAAGTTTGGCAAAAAAAAAAGCAATGACATGTAAAAAGTTTTATGTTCACTTGTTAAAAAAGTTTTAAGAATTTATTGATTAGACACCATTTTGATGATGAAATGAAATTAAACTTAAAAAAAAATTCTGGAAAGTTCTGGAAAATAATAATAATTATTATTAAACTATAATTATTAAAATAATTAAAAATAACTAAACTGGTGTGTTCACTAGCACATTATCATATTAGAATATTTTTGCTGTGGTATCGAAATTGGTATTGAGAACCGTGAAATTGAACTGGTATCGGTACCAACTACTGAAATTTTGGTACAGTGACAACACTACCTTCTACCATGCTATATTCCATCACGTTCATGAAGATTTCAGAACTTTGGCCTGTTAATAGTTCCTAGAATATCAAAATCCACAAAAGGAGGTATAGTTGAAGTCTGCATACACCTTAGCCAAATACATTTAAAATCAGTTTTTCACATCCTGACATTTAATCGCAGAAAACATTGCCTGTCTTAACCCTGTAAGATCCGTTGTTGTAAAATCACCACATCACTTTTTGCTCTCCAAAAAGAGACCACATTTACATAGCCAATGGATCCTGTTGTATTGCATCACAATGCCATTGGATAGTAAATGTGTAAATAGGTCTGGCCATAAGGCCTTGAACTCATTTCACCTGCAAACTTTCCTGAAAGCACATCTCCTTGTTTCATTCGACTGGATATATCAACATTGAAGTAAAATCTCAGAAATTTTTTTTTTTGTGATTATTGTATTTACACGGGCTACATATTCTAAGTTATTGTGGAATGCATGCATCAAATTTGATTTTCAGCTTGTTATTGTCACAGTTCCCCCGACACTCTCAGTGCACACACCCCACGATCTCTCTCTCCCGAATTCTAATCACCTGCACCTGAAGCTCATTCCCACATTCATCAACCTCACAGTATTTAGGCTCCACTCCCCCGTCACTCCTTGTCTGGTCTCAACTATGATCACAGACTCACTTACCTGCTTCTTCCTGGAGACTCTCCGTTATATCCCTAACTCACCTCTCCAACAAAGTCCTGTTCCTAGCTCTACTCCTCCTTCAAGTTCCAGGGTTCCTAGCTATCCAGCGAACTGCATCCATCAACCAGGTTTCCTCGCTATTCAAGCGAACTGCAGTCATCACCCAAGTTTACTCGCCATTCAGCGGACTGCATCCATCAACCAGGTTTCCTCGCTATTCAGCGAACTGCAGTCATCACCCAAGTTTACTCGCCATTCAGCGGACTGCATCCATCAACCAGGTTTCCTCGCTATCCAGCGAATTGCAGTCATTACCCAAGTTTACTCGCCATTCAGCGGAATGCATCCATCACCCAGGTGAATCCGCTATCCAGCGAACCGCAGCGGACCGCAGTCATCTCCTTGGTTTACCCATTCCCCAAGTCCCCTCAATAAACTACACCTCCGGGTTTAAACACTACCATCGCGTCTGAGTATCTGTTACAGAAGACCAGACCTACAAGACATCATGGACCCGGCAGGACCCGATCCCTCTGCACCTCCATTAGCTGCCAACGCTTCCGCTATTCCTTCGCCTGGGTATTCCATGACACCCGTGGCCAACCCAGCGCTCTACTCCGGAGTGGCGGAGTACTGCAGTGTTTTTTTAACCCAGTGTTCTTTGGCAATTGAGATGCAAGCACATCGTTTTTCCACAGACCGTGCTAAGGTGGCCTTTGTGATTTCCTTGTTAACAGGACAAGCGCTACAATGGGCTCAACCGCTCTGGGATACGAATAGCCCTGTGACACAATCCTTTGACAGTTTCACGCGACACTTCCGGGAAGTTTTTGGGTTTCCTGCAGGGGATACTTCCCTCGGTGAGCAACTATTTAATCTCCGTCAAGGAAAAGGATCTATCAATGAGTACGCCCTGAAATTCCGCACACTAGCAGCCCCCAGCGGATGGAATGAGTCTGCTCTCCTCACCATCTATCACCTGAGGTTGGAACCTCGACTGCACTTACACCTCTCCTCCTTTGATGACACTATGGGTCTTGAACGCTTCATCCAACTCTCTATCCGGGTGGCTAATCGGATGAGGTCTTGTCTTGCGGAGCTACCTGTCCTGCCTCATCCTCCAGCTACCGCTAATCCACAACCCTCCTCATTCCTATGAGCCTGACAGTGATCTCATGCAGCTGGACACCTACCGCCTGTCCCCAGCAGAGCGCCAATGCCGGTTGACCCAGAGGTTGTGCCTGTACTGTGGTAAAGAGGGACACATGATTTCAGTGTGTCCCATTCGACCTCCTCGTCCAATGGCGAGTCATTTACACTCCGAGAGTTTGCTCCTCTCCACTCTTAACTAGTGTCTTGCTTACTGCCTCTGATCTCTCTCTCTCAGTATCAGCACTCCTCGACTCTGGGTCAGCCGGCAACTTCATCTCTGACGCCCTCTGCCACCAGCTCCGCCTCCAAAAGAGGCCCTGCAAACCCCACCTACAGATCCAAACCATAATTGGATAGCCCCTAGGTAGAGGGTATATCCGTCACTGGGTCGGACCCATCAAACTTCATACTGGGTGCCTGCACACTGAGGAGATCACCTTCCTGGTACTCGACCATTCCACTACTGACATCATCCTAGGCCGACCCTGGCTCATTCGTCATTCCCCTGTCATCTGCTGGTCATCAGGTGATGTTCTGAAGTGGGGAGCCCAATGCTTCCCCACCTGCTTTCCTGAACTTCCTATTCCTCAGCACCTTCCTACTACCAAAGAACCCCTGGTCAAACTAAGCTCCACCACCATCGAGAGCCCGACCAGCTCACAGTCCGTAGGGTTCCCCTCCTACTACTCGCACTTCAAGGATGTTTTCTGTCCCCTTCAGGCCTCACGGTTACCACCTCACAGACCTTGGGACTGCGCCATCGACCTCTTTCCAGGCGAACCACTGCCCAGAGGTAAGATCTACCCCCTCTCAATCCCTGAACAAACCGCCATGAAAGAATATGTCAAGGAGGCCCTATCCCAGGGGTACATCTGTCCTTCCACTTCCCCTGCTGCCTCAAGCTTTTTCTTCGTGGCTAAGAAGGATGGAGGCCTACGCCCCTGCATTGATTATCGCTCCCTCAACAAGATCACAGTAAAGTATCGGTACCCGCTTCCCCTCGTGCCCGCTGCCCTGGAACTGTTGAGAGGTGCGACGATCTTCGCAGCGCCTATAACCTCATTCGCATCCGAAGGGGGGACGAATGGAAAACAGCTTTCATTACCCCAACTGGCCACTACGAGTACCGGGTGATGCCGTATGGCCTGGTCAACGCCCCATCAGTATTCCAAGGTTTCATGAACGAGGTTTTTCGGGAGTACCTCAATCAGTTCGTCATCGTCTACATTGACGATATCCTTGTGTTTTCTGCCAATTAATCCATCCATCGTCATCACGTACAGCTGGTGCTGGGTAAGCTGAGGGATCACCATCTCTACCTCAAAGCTGAGAAATGCTCTTTTCATCTGAGGACCCTCCAATTTCTCGGGTACCACATCAGTCCAGAGGGTATTCAGATGGATGAGGGCAAGGTGGAAGCGGTGCGAACCTGGCCCACGCCCACTACGGTCAAAAAGCTCCAACTCTTCCTGGGTTTCTCCAACTTCTACCGCCGGTTCGAGAATTTCAGCTCCCTCTCTTCTCCGTTGACATCACTCCTGAGGTCCAAGCCCAAGTCCCTTGCCTGGTCCCCCCTCAGCCTCCCTGGCATTCCAACGACTTAAGGTAGCTTTTCCTACGGCACCCCTTCTCTACCACCCTGATCCCGACAAACCTTTTCTGGTTGAAGTAGACGCCTCCACCACCGGCGTGGGAGCTGTCCTCTCCCAGCAGCAAGGAAAACCAACCAAACTCCATCCGTGCGCCTACTTCTCCAAGAAACTCAACCCTGCGGAACTCAATTATGACATCGGTAACCATGAGCTTCTGGCTATTAAGTTGGCCTTAGAGGAGTGGCGGCATTGGCTCGAGGGCGCAAAACACCCTTTCCTTGTGCTTACCTACCATAAGAATCTGGAGTATCTCCGTGAGGCTCGCCGCCTAAACCCCCGACAAGCTCGTTGGGCACTCTTCTTCTCCCGCTTTGTCTTCTCCATCACCTATCGCCCCGGTGACAAGAATGTTAGAGCTGACGCTCTCTCCCGTCTCTATGCTCCAGAGGAGACTCAAGAGGTCCCAGACACGTTCTTTCTCCCGACATCATAATCAGTCCCATTCAATGGTCTCTGGACGAGGACATCGCGGAAGCAACCACCACTGACCCAGCTCCTCCAAACTGTCCCGCTGATAAGACCTATGTCCCCTCTTCCCTACGTTTAAACATCATCGATTCCGTACACTCCTCCTTGGGCATTGGTCATCCGGGGAGTAATCGTACTCTCGCCCTACTCCAGGACCGATTCTGGTGGCCACACATGGAACAAGACGTCCGTAGATTCCTACAAGGATGCGTCAAATGTGCCATCTCCCGTACCCTGCGCAGACTTCCTGCTGGCAAACTCCTTCCTCTACCCGTTCCTCGTCGCCCCTGGTCCCATCTGGGAGTGGATTTCATTACGGATCTACCCTCTTCCGAGGGATATACCTGCGTCCTGGTCGCAGTGGACCGTTTCTCCAAGGCCTGCAAACTTCTCCCTCTCAAAGGACTCCCCACTGCCCTAGAAACTGCGGAGGCCCTCTTCAATCAGGTTTTCCGCAACTACGGAATTCCTGAAGACATCGTTTCCGACTGTGGACCGCAGTTTATCTCCAGAGTCTGGAAGGCCTTCTCTCTCCTCGGAGTAACCATCAGCCTCATCTCAGGTTATCATCCACAGAGTAATGGGCAGGCCGAAAGGAAGATCCAAGAGATCGGTCGTTTCCTCAGGACCTTCTGTCACCACCGCCAAGGTCGCTGGGCCCGTTTCCTACCTTGGGCAGAACACGCTCAGAATTCCCTTCGTTAGTCCTCCACCAAACTTACCCCTTTCCAATGTGTTCTGGGTTACCAACCTCTGTTTTTCTCATGGTCCGGTGAACCTTCTGAGCTGCCAGCGGTCGATCACTGGTTCAAGGAGAGTGAAGGGTTTTGGGATTTGGCTCACCACCACCTGCTACGAGCAGTACGCCGCCAAAAGGGTTCTGCTGACACCCGCAGAGCACCCACTCCGACCTACCTTCCAGGACAAAAGGTGTGGCTTTCCACCAGACACATCAGACTGCGTCTTCCCTGCAAAAAGTTAAGTCCCCGTTTTATTGGCCCTTTCACAATCTCTAAACAAATTAACCCTGTCACCTTCCAACTCCAACTCTCGCCTGAATTCCGCATCCACCCTGCTTTTCATGTCTCTCTGTTGAAGCCTCATCACCCGTCTCTCTCTCTCTCTCCGTCCTTCGGAACCGGACCCTACTGAGGGCCCTCCCCAACCATTAATCTTGGAGGACGGCCCGGCCTACGCAGTCCGAGACATCTTGGACTCCCGTCTCCGCAGAGGTCGTCTGGAATATCTCATCAATTGGGAGGGGTACGGCCCAGAGGAGAGATCTTGGGTTCCCCATGATGACATCCTGGATCCCACCCTTCTCTCCCACTTCCATGATACCCACCCTGATTGTCCGGCCCCTCGTAGCCGTGGGCGCCCTCGCCGCCAGGTCACACGCCCCTCTGGAGCTGCTCCTGGAGGGAGGGGTAATGTCACAGTTCCCCCTGACACTCTCAGTGCACACACCCCACGATCTCTCTCTCCCGAATTCTAATCACCTGCACCTGAAGCTCATTCCCACATTCATCAACCTCACAGTATTTAGGCTCCACTCCCCCGTCACTCCTTGTCTGGTCTCAACTATGATCACAGACTCACTTACCTGCTTCTTCCTGGAGACTCTCCGTTATATCCCTAACTCGCCTCTCCAACGAAGTCCTGTTCCTAGCTCTACTCCTCCTTCAAGTTCCAGGGTTCCTAGCTATCCAGCGAACTGCATCCATCAACCAGGTTTCCTCGCTATTCAAGCGGACTGCAGTCATCACCCAAGTTTACTCGCCATTCAGCGGACTGCATCCATCAACCAGGTTTCCTCGCTATCCAGCGAATTGCAGTCATTACCCAAGTTTACTCGCCATTCAGCGGACTGCATCCATCACCCAGGTGAATCCGCTATCCAGCGAACCGCAGCGGACCGCAGTCATCTCCTTGGTTTACCCATTCCCCAATTCCCCTCAATAAACTACACCTCCGGGTTTAAACACTACCATCGAGTCTGAGTATCTGTTACAGTTATGTCTTTGTTGTAACTTTACAACACTGGGTGAAAATGGTAGTCAAAATTGCATGTGCTATTACATGGAGACATTACACTTCTCAAATTTTCACATATAGGATAAATACTTACAGAAATACAATATATTTGATGATTCACTCTTTATAAATGTGTTATTTGTAATAATTTTCAGTTTAGACCAGATTTGAATAATTCTAAATCAATGTTATTTCTGTTAGCAGTCAACTATAGTTAACTGTTTTTTTATCTGGACTTTGTTTGTTTGCCTAAATATCTGCTTGTTGCACAAGGCAGATACTGTTTGTGGAATGCTTTGGAGAATGTTTGTTCAGGGACCAGTGAAAATGTTTTGGAATGTGGGGGTTGCATGTTTGGTGCATTGTTCAGGGACAGGTGTGAATGTTCTGGAAAGTGGGGATTTATGAGGTCTGGGGTTTTTTTATATTCCTTTTAGATTGTTAAGTAGAGAGCACATTAGGCTAGCCAGACAGTTTTGTGTGACTTCAGTTGAATGTATTGCATAAATAGGACTCATTTGCATTGGGATTAGTTATAGTTGAACATACTCTAACTATTATTTCCATTTCAGAATGACACCAGCAAGGAGAGATGTGTACTGCACTGTGCAAGATGTCATTGATGCTATCCAAAACGGATAGAGTGATGTTAACATTGAATCATACACCAGTGATTCAAGTGATGAGGAGGTGGTTGAAAATGTCGAGGAAGTGGACAAAGAGAATCAGAGACCCACTGATTGTCCAGCTGATGATGATGATGAGGACATCGAGCCAACCAAGCCAACCAACTAAACAGACTATGTCCCGGGACCGGTATCGCTGGCTGAAAAAGGATTTCACCAGTCCTAATATTGATTTCTCTGGTCCGGACGAGACCAGTGATGATGTTTCCCTGCACACACCACTGGAGTACTTCCAGAGGTTTGTGTCAGAAGACATGATTCAGGCTCTGACAGAACACACTAATAAGTACAGCTTTCAAAAGACTGGAACAACTATAAACAAAAACACTAAGGAAATTGAACAGATGATTGGCATGTACCTGAAGATGGGCCTGATGCAAATGCCTGGTGTCCGTATGTACTGGGAGTCAGACACGAGTTACACCCCTGTTTCTGATGTGATGTCACGCCACAGGTTCCAATCTCTGCTGACATCATTACATTTTGTCAACGACAATGCCATAGAGCATGAAGAAAGACAAACTGTGGAAACTAAGACCATGGCTTGATTCTTTCAGAGAGAAATGCCTGCAGGTGGTACCCGAAAAGCACAACTCTGTGGGTGAGATGATGATTCCATTCAAGGGGAAATTCAGTGGAATTAAGCAGTATATGCGTGGCAAACCTCGCCCATGGGGCTTCAAATTGTGGGTAAGAACTGGCATCTCTGGCATGCTCTGTGACTTTGATGTATAACAAGGCAGTGTCGATGGAAAACGAGCCAAATCTGAACTTGGAATGTCAGGTGACGTTGTGATGAAGCTTGCCTCCACGCTTCCAGAAGGTCAGAACTACAAGGACTAGGCAGACAACTACTTCACCTGTGTTCCATTAGTAGTTCAGCTCCTTGTTCGTGGAATTCATTATGTGGGAACAGCCAGGCAAGTGCGCTTATCCAACTGTAACCTTGAAGATTAGAAGATCTTGAAAAAAAAGGGAAGAGGAAGCTTTGACATCAGAGTGGAGGAAAACCACAACATCTGTGCTGTCAAATGGTATGACAACAGGGCAGTCATACTTGTGTCATCCTTTGCTGGCATTGAACCTGTGGAAAAGATTCAATGCTGGAACAAAGCCACCAAATACTACACTGAAGTCGAGAAACCTTACATATTGGGTTACAAACCTTACAAATCGTGCCGCTGGTACAGTTACATCTTCTGGCACACCATTATCCTTGCTCCTCTACAAACGGGACTGCAAAGCTCTCAATATTCCCAAGACAAAGATGCTGAACAGAAGACTGTTTCAGGTGCAACTAGCGTCCTCTCTCATCCTGACAAACACAGCTGTCAACACACCCAGGAGTGGGCGGCCATCTTCAGCCAGTGGGAGCCCTTTGACGTCCAGGATATTCTAATAAGTTCTGCAGGAAGTGCAATCTCCATCTCTGCTTTTCAGAGGAAAGGAACTGCTTTTGGGACTACCATTGCAAGTGAACACTGGACACTGGTTCTTTGACAAAGTTTTCATTCTAACCAGTTTTTATATTTTTTAATAAATTCTGATTTATAAAAATATGACTGTTGGGTGATTATTATTAATGAAATGTACTGTTATAGTGCTATGTAAGGAATTCACAGTCCAAATGAACCCTTAGTTGTTCTGTGTATTTGTTCTGACAGTTTGATTGCAAATGCTGAAATTCTGCTCCCAACTAGTCCCAACATTCCAATATCACAACGTTTCCCTACAAACGTACACAATTTTTTTTTTTTATAAATCCTTCATTATCTGCATCAGAGGACTCCTACAACAACATCTGATGTACAATTTTTTTTTTATGTTTTTATATATAATGATATATAATGATTTAAAAGGATAATGATTTATTTCAGCTTTTATTTATTTCATCACATTCCCAGTGGGGTCAGAAGTTTACATACAATTTGTTAGTACTTGGTAGCATTTCCTTTAAATTGTTTAACTTGGGTCAAATGTCTTGGGTAGCCTTCCACAAGCTTCTTACAATAAGTTGCTGGAATTTTGTCCCATTCCTCCAGACAGATCTGGTGTAACTGAGTCAGGATTGTAGTCCTCCTTGCTCGCCCATGCTTTTTCAATTCTGCCCACATATTATCTATCAGATTGAGGTCAGGGCTTTGTGATGGCCACTCCAATACCTTGACTTTGTTGTCCTTAAGCCATTTTTCCACAACTTTGGAGGTATGCTTGGGGTCATTGTCCATTTGGAAGACCCATTTGCGACCGAGCTTTAGCTTCCTGGCTGATGTCTTGAGATGTTGCTTCAATATATCCACAGAATTTTCCTTCCTCATGATGACATCTATTTTGTGAAGTGCACCAGTCACTTTTGCAGCAAAGCACCCCCACAACATGATGCTGCCAACCTCATGCTTCAGAGTTGGGATGGTGTTCTTTGACTTGCAAGCCTCACCCTTTTTCATCCAAACATAACGATGGTCATTATGGTCCTTTTGTTTCATCAGACTTGAGAGCATTTCTACAAAAAGTAAGATCTTTGTCCCCATATGCACTTGCAAACTGTAGTCTGGATTTTTATGGCAGTTTTGGAACAGTGCCTTCTTCCTTGCTGAGCAGCCTTTCAGGTTATGTCGATATAGGACTTGTTTTACTGTGGATATATTTGTCTACCTGTTTCCTTCAGCATCTTCACAAGGTCCTTTGCTGTTATGGGATTGATTTGCACTTTTCGCACCGAACTATGTTCATTTCTTGAGACAGAATGCATCTCCTTCCTGAGCTATATGATAGCTGCATGGATGAACCAGAATTCTGGAGGTCCACTATGGGCTGAAATATGTGCCTCCAGAAACTGAATTTGAACCATTTATATTTGAATTTGAATGGCTAAACTTGAATAATTGCATTGAAAAACTGAATTTGAATCACATAATTTGAAATTGTATTCTTTAATTAAAATTGAATTTATTCAAAAACTGAATCTGAATTGTATCAATTGAAATTGAATTTATTCGTTTGGAACTGAAGTCCAATAAAATTTGATCCTCACTGAAAATTAAACTCTCTATATATCTTCACATTCACTTCTCACAATTCAGATTCAGTTCTCAAATTCAATTTCAAGTTACTGAGACAGACATCCGGGTAGTTGGAGGATGAAGGAAGAGCAATCGAGCACAGATCGATAGATAGCGTTCATTGGCGCACAGGACTCCTCTTGGGCCAATCAGCACCAATGTTTTGGAGCACAGTACGTTACCCGCCATGAAACTATGGAATTACGATTGTGTCAATAATAATGAATGTAACTTTATAAACTGAACGTAACTTTTTCAGAAACTATCAAAAATATTCCATTACAAAAGAAGAAAAACACAATTAAAATGAAAAAAATAAACTCAGTCGCACGAATTTAACAGGCTCTTCAAATATGCTTCATTTTTTGTTAATGTTTTTCAAAGATTCGTTTTCGCAAATCGTGGATTCTGAATACATTCGCAGTTTTTCATTTGCTGTTTTGAGACAAACCTCTCGTGGGGGTGGGCTTAACAGTGATCTACTCTGATTGGATAGTGAGCTTTTGATGGACAGGTGCTCTCTGACCCGGATGTACAGACGTCACTCAGTGGCGCACATATTGGAAAGCTCTCGCGGTGATTTGTAGTTATGCAATACGTCGTGCTTTGTTGTATTATTTACTAACAATATGTAAATAATATTTGACCTATAATTATATAATTTAATATTATATGAGACCTTCGATCGTCTAATAATCGTCTTCGATCAGTCTGTAAAGATGAGCTCTCAGGAGAGACACGGAGCGGCATCATCTTCCTCCTCTTGTTTTTTATTTTATTTTTATTTTATTTTATTTTTTTTAATGCAAAGAACAGTAACATACAAAAGAGAAAGCATAAGTACATCACATAATATATGTCAAAATAAATAGAAAAAAAAAGATAATAATAATAATGTATATAACAATAAAAGAAGAGGTAGGGCCATTACATCACACAAAAATGTTCACATGAAGAGATCAAATGCAGTGCAGATTCTAACAGTCCTTATGGCTTTCTTATTAGTAGATACTGAAATTTAGATAATTTTCTATTTCTTTTAAGAAGACAGAGAAGATAGGTTTACAGTTAAAAAATTTGCATTTGTGAATATAGAATTTGCTTAGGAAAATAATTAAATTAATAACAAAACAGACATTTTCG
The DNA here is from genome assembly GCF_025860055.1 of Xyrauchen texanus. Lineage (NCBI taxonomy): Eukaryota > Metazoa > Chordata > Actinopteri > Cypriniformes > Catostomidae > Xyrauchen > Xyrauchen texanus. The sequence continues at coordinate 39,790,136 of NC_068300.1, read as the reverse complement.
TTTGTGGGGTCTGAATCAAAATACCCAAATATAATGTTTCTCATATGTACTGAGAAGCCTGGCAAAATCTTACACTTGATAAAAACATCAATATCATTCCAGAGCTTCTGAGTGTAATGACACGACCAAAATAAATGAACCACTGTTTCATCAGAATTCACACAAAAAGAGCATGTTAGCTCAATGTCAGATTTAAATCTTTGTATAAATTTCTTAACAGGATAGAACCTGTGTATCAACTTAAAGGAAATTTCTTTCACTTTATTTGTGAGAATGAATTTCTGCTGTAAAGACCAGATTTTTTTCCAATTCAGGTTACCAAACAAATTATTCCAAAAGGAAATAACAGGTGGAACAGAAATCAAATCCTTAAGAAATAAAGATCTTATAGTTTTTAGCTTTCGACTCTGAAAAACAGATTTGACCAACAGAAGTATCACAAGGTTTAGGAAAGGATGCAGTAGATATTGGGGTGAAGTAATTACGGTTTTTAAAAAGCATACATAAACCAGAGGGAATAGCACCCATTACTGTAGCAAATTATTTTGGGGTTACTGGTATTTGGTATTCAGAAAGAAATTATGAATATCTGAATAAAAGACCTTGCTTATTAAACAAATGCTCCACTCCTCCTCCTCTTGTCCTTCAAGGCAGCTTGAAGTAAGTTTGTTACTGAAGTAACCAATAACAACGATAAAAGTTGTATTCACGTAACGTTACAGTGTGCAACAGTTCTGGCTTTATTTTGCAGATTTATTGTTTAACCACTTCAGCTCTGCAGGATATTTTGAATTTTTTAGAGAATTAGGCATATCTGAATTTAAAAGGGCGTCCTGCCCACATACATTGGAGTAAATGGATAGAAATTGTCTAATTGTACAGAAAACACTCTAAATTTCAACACAGTGGTGGAATATTGCATATATTTTATTATATTTATTCACAATGTTTTGATAAACACATATAAAATATCATATTTTTATATATTTTTTAATAATTTTTTTATTGTCATTCACAAGTTTGCAATGCACTGATGTCATGTTGTTATGTAGTTTGTTTGTTTGCTCTTTTTCACAGTTATTATATTCAAGGACGTGTCAATGTAGACAGTGCAGATATCAAACTGGTCTTTATTCTACAGCAAGGCAGAAATCTTGGTGCAGATGCTGCATCTGCAGCTGTACATAACAACCTTGAAATTCTTAACCAGTCGCTCGGGAATACCAGCACAAGGCAGGGTCAGCAGCAGTCCGTTCAGCAGTCGGGGCAGAGTCAAACAGTGGACCAAGATATGGCCAGGTTTCAGTTTTGCAGTCATGACAATGACAAAACAGCAACATTTTATTTAGCATGCATTTACAATACAACAATAAATTTGCAAAATAAAGCCAGAACTGTTGCACACTGTAACGTTACATGAATAAAACTTTTATCGATGTTATTGGTTACTTCTGTAACACAAACTTACTTCAAGCTGCCTTGAAGGACAAGAGGAGGAGGAAGATGATGCCGCTCCGTGTCTCTCCTGAGAGCTCATCTTTACAGACTGATCAAAAACGATTATTAGACGATCGAAGGTCTCATATAATATTAAATTATATAATTATAGGTCAAATATTATTTACATATTGTAAGTAATACAACAAAGCCCGACGTATTGCATAACTACAAATCACCGCGAGAGCTTTCCAATATGCGCGCCACTGAGTGACGTCTGTACATCCGGGTCAGAGAGCACCTGTCCATCAAAAGCTCACTATCCAATCAGAGTAGATCACTGTTAAGCCCACCTCCACGAGAGGTTTGTCTCAAAACAGCAAACGAAAAACTGCGGCGTAAGCGAAATCTGTGGCAATGTATTCAGAATCCACGATTTGCGAAAACGAATCTTTGAAAAACATTAACAAAAACTGAAGCATATTTGAAGAGCCTGTTAAATTCGTGCGACTGAGTTAAATTTTTTCATTTTAATTGTGTTTTTCTTCTTTTGTAATGGAATATTTTTGATAGTTTCTGAAAAAGTTACGTTCAGTTTTATAAAGTTACGTTCAGTTTTATAAAGTTACGTTCATTATTATTGACACAATCGTAATTCCATAGTTTCATGGCGGGTAACGTACTGTGCTCCAAAACATTGGTGCTGATTGGCCCAAGAGTCTTGTGCGCCAATGAACGCTATCTATCGATCTGTGCTCGATTGCTCTTCCTTCATCCTCCAACTACCCGGATGTCTGTCTCAGTAACTTGAAATTGAATTTGAGAACTGAATCTGAATTGTGAGAAGTGAATGTGAAGATATATAGAGAGTTTAATTTTCAGTGAGGATCAAAGTTTGGACTTCAGTTCCAAACGAATAAATTCAATTTCAAATGATACAATTCAGATTCAGTTTTTGAATAAATTCAATTTTAATTAAACAATACAATTTCAAATTATGTGATTCAAATTCAGTTTTTCAATGCAATTATTCAAGTTTAGCCATTCAAATTCAAATATAAATGGTTCAAATTCAGTTTCTGGTGGCACATATTTCAGCCCATAGTCCACAAGGTCTTGGCTGATTTCTTTTGATTTTCCCCTGATATCAAGCAAAGATGCACCAAGTTTGATATATATTATTAGTGTTTGTGATGTTTGAGTGTTATTGCTTGTACATTTTACGGACCGCAGAGTCCGCTCTTTGCTGCTAATAATACTCAAGTTATTACTGTAACTTTCTGTTATCACGAATGAGATTTGCTGTGTTTTAGTCTAACCACATCAGACTTTTGTGTATTTCCGCCATCGCGGGAGAGACCGGCACACCAAAGAACAACACGGGACGGTTTACTTACAGGTAAACTAAAATTAAACTAACAGTTGCTTTCTCTCCTGCGATCGCGAAACCGGCTTCAGTGCCACCACTCTGTTCTCTCTCTCGTACTAACCGCATTTGGATTGTAGATAACTTGGTGATAAAGCTCAGCTTTGTCACTTAAGTTATTTTACAAGCAGAGACACGTGTAACGTGCAGACGCTATTGGCTCCCCTACGCCCACATTTGTGGCCATATTCTCTGGCCGGAAACCTCGCATGACGTACTTTCCACTAGAGTCACGTCCGCCATTTTGCACGTGTCACTCCTCTCACACACACACACACACACACACACACACACACACACACACACACACACACACACACACACACACACACACACACACACACACACACACACACACGTTGTGTTTCCATGTTTTATGGGGACTTTCCATAGACATAATGGTTTTTATACTGTACAAACTTTATATTCTATCCCCTAAACCTAACCCTACCCCTAAACCTAACCCTCACAGAAAACTTTCTGCATTTTTACATTTTCAAAAAACATAATTTAGTATGATTTATAAGCTGTTTTCCTCATGGGGACCGACAAAATGTCCCCACAAGGTCAAAAATTTCGGGTTTTACTATCCTTATGGGGACATTTGGTCCCCACAAAGTGATAAATACACGCTCACACACACACACACACACACACACACACACCTTCCTCTCATGTGGTATAGGCTTATTTTGTTACCATTTCTAATCATGTCATTGTTTAGTTTGTAGTTGGAAATTGTTAGTTTATTGATTGATTATTAATTTATTTTAATAATTGATATTAATAATCAACAAACTGTTATATTTCAAAGAGAAGTGTTTTAGTTTGTATAGCATATACTTGTATCAAGGCAGGCAGAAGAAGTCAGTGCTTGGATTCAAGCCTTCATTTTTACCCTTTTGAATGTCGATGTTCTCCGGACGTCGACCTTCCTAAGAGAACAATCCTATATTGAGACTGTTATACTATCTGGTTATTAGTCCCTGATTCCAGGGTGGTGCCCTAGAGATATTAATCCTTATTAATATTCTATTGATTTTGATAATTGAAAATTATCTTTTATGATTGTTCAATTTAAAGGATCAATAAGCTAGTGTCAGTTCTAATCAATGTTCCATAGATTTTAATAATTGATGGTTATCTTTGATGATTGTTGGTTTAAAGGATAAAGCATTACACTGCTGGATTTAAATAGCCTCTTTAGGGTGCCTTGATTTAAAAAAAAAATATTGTAATTGTCTACTTTAAGTAAAAGGGAAAAAAACTTCTTACTGCTAAGTTGAAACTTTGCTTTGTTAAAACAACCTGACATCATGTTATATTGTAATAAAAATGTTTAATCAATTCTTACAATAATCAAGGAAAGCAAAAACACATACATACTAATATATAATATATATATATATATATATATATATATATATATATATATATATATATATATATATATATATATATATATATATATCTATATATTAGGGCTGTCGAGTTAACGCATTAATAACACGCGATTAATTATACAAAAAATAACGTGTTAAAAAAATGAACGCATTTAATCGCATGCTTGAAGTACCACCTGTATACTCCAGAGGGCAGTAAGTGAAATTTCGGCTGTGTGAGCAACACACAGTTTATACAGTGAAGAAAACAACACAGATATGCGTTACTAAGGGTTCAAATGCGAACTAAGTGATCTCAATATGTGTTTAAAGATTGAGTTTTAAACTATATTTAACTTGACACAGTGACCTAAACATTTTATTTTTATGATGCGACAAGCATGTCTGACGCAGGTCGTATGGTAGGGTGACCACCAGGCCCGGAATTGGAAGCATTGTCCCGCGTCCCGCAAATCATAAGCAGGGTACCGCATTTCAATTTTGTCTGCATAATTTTTTATCTTTATAATTATTTCGGCATCATTTTATTTCATCGTCCTTTAATTACAAAATCACTATAAAAAAAATTTAATAAGAAAATACTGAACATACCAGAGCGGAAACACTGAAAAATGGGTCTATCAGGAGCTCCCGAGAAGAAAAAGTGTCTTTGTTCAATACTTTGTTCAAAGTGTCAATAAAGAATTGGAGAAAATATATACATGGTTAAAACCAGTTACAGGTGACCCTAAAAAAGGAGAGTGCAGGGTATGCCACCGAAGTTTCACGGACAGCTCTGCTGAAGCAGTTCAGTGCCCCAAACATGACAGCTCCGATATCTTTGGCTTTGAGCTTTCCTGTCACCAACGCGTTCATGGAGAGGGTGTTTTCACTGACCGCTGCGTGGACAGAGACAAGGAACTGAGCATCTGTGGACCTCATCAAAAGTGAACTCCTGGTGAAAGTGAACACCTACACCTGCCAGGAGTTCTACAGTCATAATGAATGAGAAGGCCCTACTCGAAGCAGCCAGATCAGACACATTTTTTATTCAAGATGCATTAAATCTGGTAAGAACACATTTAATCTTTCTATTCTTTAATAATGGAATTGATGTGCTTATTTGGAAATGTGCTTTTTAACGATTAGATTATTATTTTCACTTCATTATATTTACATTGAGTAGGTCTGTGCTGTTAAAATTTGTATCGTAGACCTTATGCCAAACTGAGTGACGTTCACAGCGCCGTCATTAACATTTAACATCACTGCAAAAATACATCTAATATAAAATCAATATTTATTTATATTTATACCTAGTACAATAATAGTACATTATCTCTCTCTCGTGTCCCGCAAAATCAGGTCTGCTGACCTGCAACAGAGCAATAGCATGTGGTCACCCTATCGTATGGTCTTTACCTCACAAATAATTAATTACCAACAAGGATAAGGAGGTGTCCTTTAAACTGTTACACCATTTTTACCCAGTCAATCTTTATTTAAGAAACATGCTCCCCTGATCTTTTTTGGGAATGTGCCCACGCAGTAGTATTTTGGAGAATTGTTTTTAAATATATTATTTAAATACTCCTTGTACCTCCAACAACTCCAAAGCACTGAAAATGAATATGTAATGAATATAATGTCTTGGCATTATTGTAAAATATATCTGTAGTATTGTGTACTATGTGTATTGTGTACCCCTATACCACTGGCTTGTTTCTAAAAAAAATCTGATGCAGGTGTTTATTGATGGGTTCTTAAACAAGTCCTCAAAATAAATCTCCAACTGATTGACAAATTCACTTGTGAAATGGATTGATGTGAACTGTATGACAATGATTGACTTATGATCTGATTATGGTATTAAACAATACATCTAAAGCTGCTTTTATATTGTTTTATCAATGATTAACTCTTCTGCTACAAGAATGTAATGCATTTTAATTATCTGAATTTTTTATTTTATATATATATATAATTGTTTCATATTTAAAGATAACTATGTATAATTATTTCATCATTATGTATTTAATTATTGTTATATGAGGGGCTTTCTCAGCAAATATTTGTATATGCGATTAATCACGATTAATTAATCGGGACACCGTGTAATTAATTTGATTAAAATTTTTTATCGATTGACAGCCCTACAGGCAAGGCATTAATTACCTCGCTATGCTCCTCCAAGCTTATCTCAGAATCAAGAGAATTTATTTGCTCAGTCGTCAGTTTAGGGAGTTCAAATGGTTCCACAAAATTTCTAATATCTTCATCAGTAGACGAAGATGTAAAAGCATTATTAATATAAATGGCCAAGGTAAATATACCTTGTATCTTTGTTTATATCCTCCAGTCTGTAACTTGTTAGACTATTTCTTTCATAGTCTGTGGCATATCCTTTTCATTATTCATGCTTCTCTGTCCTATTTTGCCGTGAGCTAGGATTTGGAGTGCATTCAACTGATGCACATTTAGAGGTAATCAATTTAATCTGCCCAACTCATCTCATGCCTGCATGCTTATTTCATGAATGTAGAGTCCTATACTTGAGACCATTAGTCAATTTCCTCACAGATGGCAGGTTCATTTTTCCTATTTTTCATGTTCTCACTGGGTTTACTTGTGCATTCACCATCAGTTCTCTTGTTGCATGCTTTAAATCCTAGGCTGTAAACAACTGTGCTAGGATGAAGATAAGGCACAAATTCATTGACTTTGTGCTACATAAAACAGCACATTCATGGGGCATTATAAATTCATTGTGATCCAGATTATAATGAATGCACAGGACATGTTTGTAGAGCTATGCAATGCAGTTAACAGTGCATTGAATTACAATAGCTTCATATAATTGCTGACCTTCAGCCAAGTGAATTAGGCTAACATTATGGTCAGCATTTCAGCATCCAGATACTATTCCAGACAGTAGTTTTATATAAAATATTTCTGTCTGAATCAAAATGAACACAATAAACATGCTGCAGAGACGACCCTATACTGTATGTTTGTATTAAAATGTGATTTTTTTTTGTCACTATTGCACTGGGATGTAAATTGCATTAATGATTATTTATGTGCAAACAGCATCTGGATAAAACAAAATTCTTCACAAGTGATAATTATTTTTATTTTTTATATTCTATTCATCTTTGTTTTCTTCAAATATCACTTAATATATTTCATCCATGCTCTTCACTGACACTTTTGTCGACTAACTTAAAAAGTACACTACCTTTTGAAAGAACTTTATTAGGGAGAGATGGTTTGGTGTGGAAGAAATTAAGACAAGACTTGTGAGACAGTCATACATAATATGTATATTATAGAAATCATTTTCGTATAATAAAATTGAAATTATTTGTGTTATGTCACTCTTTGTTTAGATTATCATATTTTTAAACCTGTAATAATTAGTAATTTTAGAATGGATTTTCGTAGTTTAACATTGAAAGTAAATATAAAATATATACATAAAGCATTTGAAAAGTATCAAAAATAAGTTATAAAAAGTGGTAAAAAGTGCACCAAATAAAAAGATTCCAAGTCAGTTTTAGTGCTCTATTTTCTTGTGTGCAAAGCGCAACATGCTACAACCGTGCGCAACTTCTTATCCAATTGCCGTGAGCGTGCTAATTCTAAGCACCAGTGCAAAGTGCAACTGGGCATGGGTAGGAGTGTTTGTGCTACTGTGGGTTTAGGCCCATAAAGCGCAATTTGCTATTTTCCTAAGAATTTGGTCATTGACATTCATTATCACCTCTTCACTCAGCACAAAGTCCCAATTCAGTTCCTGCATTTGCAGTTTAGCGATTTCCCCAGCAGGTGGTAATAAAGTTAATGTACAAATTCTGAAAGTAGTTGCAGAACATCAAATAATGTCCCTTCAATCTCTGTTGAAGCCATTTGTTGAAACAAAAACATTTTCTAGAGGTCAAGGTTTTGTTATGATTTTTTTTGGACTACTTCATTATTTTGATTATATTTTAGTATAGTGTGATGTGTAATTTGAATTTAGAAATATTTTTTAGGTTACATTTTTTCATGTTAGCGTTAGAAGTGAAGTGCGTGCAGATACAATCACTGTTAATACTAGCAATGATTTGTGTGTCAGTGGATGAAAATTAAATAATAATACTTAAATTATCTATAATTTAATGGAGCCTACATTCATATTCTGAACCACATTTTCCAAGCATATAAAAGAAATGTGTCCCATTTAACATGGACACACAAAATAATGTAAATCCATATTTTTATTCTTCCAATTCATTGCATACAGTCCATTTACACTACCAACATCTTATGTATGTACTGTCTTTGTTTTTATCGCTGGTTCTTTACAGGGAATGGACTGTATAATAGGACAGAGAAGATGAAACTCCATTGACCTGATTAGCGCCTTGTGCGTTTGATTTCGCCAAACCCGCTTGTGCATAGACTTTATAGCCATGCCCATTGACTTTGCACTTATGAGTTAAGTCACTGTGCTTAGCGCTTACGCGCTTAAAATAGGGCCCTTAATGTGATATAAAAAAAAAATAAAAAATTTATTAGGGCTGTCAATCCATTAAAATTTTTAGTCGAATTAATTACATGGTGTCCCGACTAATTAATCGCATTTAAATCGCATAATACAAATATTTGCTGAGAAAGCCCCTCATATAACAATAATTAAATATATAATGATGAAATAATTATACAGTTATCTTTAAATATTAAAACATATATACAAACATATATATATATATATATATATATATATGAAATAAAAAATATTCAGATAATTAAATTGCATTACATTCTTGTAGCAGAAGAGTAAATCATTAATAAGACAATACAAAAAGCAGCTTTAGAATACAATGTATTGTTTACTACCATATTATTGATCATAAGTCAATCATTGACACACAGTTCACAGCAATCCATTTCACAAGTGAATTTGTCAATCAGTTGGAGATTTATTATGAGGACTTGTTTAAGGGCCCGTCAATAAACACCTGCGTCACCGTACGTTCACACCAGAGGCGGCGAGAGCGTCAAATCGACCGGAAGTCATTCATTTTCAATGACAGCCAGCGTCTCTCCGCGGCGAGAAGCGGCGCGGCGAGTCTTGGGCGGCGTGGGCGTCAGATGGAAGTTCAAGTGCAGTCAACATTATGGTAATGAGCTGTGACGCGTTTCGGCGGCAACCTATTGGAATATAGAAGTGCTCTGCTCTAGCGAAGTCTAGAGAACACAACTGTGTAAACTTTGGTTCCCACCAAGCATTCGTTCCGAAGATAAAATGGAGGAGAAACGAATTATTGCCGTGACGGGTTTCCCTGTAATATATGACCAAGACCACAGTTATTACTACAAATGTATTTTATTTTTTATAACAAACAACTATAATTTTAATTACTTACTGCCATCGATCGATTAATTATTTTCACATTTTAAAGAGTACATGAGGATATACGCTACTTGTGATAGGTCGGCAAAAAGTAAATGGTCGACATGTCTGGATGTTTAAATTGCGGCCCCTTTAAATATAGTTCACAAAACAAAGCATTCTGAACAAACGTTGCCGCCTATTTCAACTACGTCAGAGCGTCCACGAGCGTCGAAGGCAGGGCAGCCAGAGCGAATTTTGACGCTCTCACCGCTTCTGGTGTGAACGTACAGTCAGACATGCTTGTGTAGCGTCTCGGATGCGTTGCGTCATAAACATAAAAAGTTTAGGTCACTGTGTCAAGTTAAATATAGATTAATGCTTGTTTGTCACGTGATTCTTATAACACGCAAAATTCAGGTGGAGGGCAGGAAGTGAAAAGCACAATGGACGAGATGGAGGAAAGTACATACTTTACTAGTTTAGACGATATTACGAGAGAAAGGAATACACAGAAAATCCCAACATAGGTTGGACTTGATCCTTATGTTTTGAAAAAGGAGCGATTTTTCAACTGAATACTTGCCTGCCATCGAGGCAGTAGATATAAGCAACTACCTTGTCCTCCAGACATCCTTCTACTCCAGAACACAAATGAAAGCATACAAAAGTATGGAGGCATACAACTTTTTTGTCCTGTGGATTAACCTAGCAACAAACATTAAACACTGCGGCGCCTCTCGATTTTAGCGTTGAGGTTGTTTACGCGATTAGGTTAACCACTCTCAAAGGTCTGCTGAAACACCGCTAAAGACATGGATCATCGTGAAACAATACGGAGAAGTCCTTGCAGCTCATTGCAATTGCATGGTAAGTTATTTATGTTTGCCTGTAAAGGCTTTGTAATTCGCTTTCCTATCGTTACGTGTTTTTGTTCAGTTACAGGGGTACAGACTCAAACAAACAAAGAAAAAACTATTTCTTTAACTTAACAAAGTACGGAAACAGCTAACGTTACATAAACATAGCCACATAAGTTGTAATAACTTACCTTTGACGAAGTGCTCACTGCACACATTGGAGAGTATTATCGCATTATCCGACTCGGCTCCTCTAAAACGCAGACGCAGGTTTTCCAGCGTTTTTCAGTCAATTTCTTGCATTTTCTCCCTTTGGTACACGATAAAAAGCTTATTGTGGTTTCTTGGTTTGGTCGATTTGAGCAACCGTAAACTATGCAAAACATAGGCATTTTGAGTTTGTGATAGTGCTTTGCTAATAATCCTATGTAGAACATCACTTCCTGCCCTCCATCTACATTTCGCGCCACAGCAACGCAGTGACGTGACGTCATGTGCTAACAGGCGTTGCGATTAATTACGTACATTTTTAAGTTATACAAATATTTCTAGTTTTCATAGCCTTTTTGTTCAATGAACCACAAATTAATTTTATATACGATAACATATCACAATAAAAATGTTTAAAGGCCGGCTTTTGTTTTAAATATTTGCATTTGTGGATATAGAATTTAGCTTGCACAATTAGTAAATAAGTTGTATGTTTTGTATACTTTGTATACTGTTGTTTACGTTTGAGCAATAATAAAAATTAAAAAAAAAATAAAAAAATTACGTACATTTTTTAACATGTTATTTTTAATACATTTAATTGCACGTTATTAATGCATTAAATCGACAACCAGAATTTTTATGTTTTCGTAGTTAATCGTGATTTATCGCAGATTTTGAAATTGCTAAATTTGACTCTATCCCAGACGGCAAACTGACTACGAAACGCATCTGCCGCGGAGGTACAGTGAACTCCGGAACGGATCAAGAAAGCGGATCTGAAACTGTGTCCACTTGCGCACCGCGGCGGATACGCCACGGTGGCGGCTCGCGGATCCGGTCCTACATTGCTGCGGTCCCTTTGCGTATCCGTACATAAATGGGTACATCCGCCCCGGCTTCGCTTTGGATCCGCGAATGAGCCGCATATCCACTCCGGGTCCGTTTTGGACCCGGTCATATGAGCATCGTATCCAGCCCGGGTCCGTTTTGGACCCGTTCATAAAATTCCGTCTGCAATGCCACTTTTTTACCCACACTGCCTGATAACTAATCCAAAATTCATGCAATGAATCCAGTGTGTAAACGTGATTGCACTGCGCCTTGTTGACGATGTCAGGAGGAGAAATAGGCTGTGAAATCCGAGGCTTGACCATGTCTGTGGGTTTTGGTATGTGATACATGTTACATTTGGCTGAAGCATTTTAACCAAAGCCTACACAGTTTGCTTTTTAAGGCAATTCTCTCAACAATTATATTTAAAAAAAAAAAAAAGGTAGAGTACAATAAGAATAAGAGCATCAGTGAGTGCTGTTTTTAAACAGTTCTAAGTGCTATAGCAAGACTATTGTAAGTAGTGCTACAAGAGGAGATGTTATCTGATTATAAATAGGCTACAAGCCAATGGAATTTGTAAAGGGCATGGTCTCAGAATTGGAAAACAATGTGTAGCCTGCGACAGACTATTTAAATTAAAATTGAAACAATTTGAAAGAAATAAAACATTTTATTTAATAAATGAACACATAAATATAAGTTGCCTAATCATCGGCCTCAGCCTGGTTAGACCGGTTGGTCAGGCGCCTCCTCGCCGCACCACGGTCTGCAGCCAAGTTAAACCATCTTATGGCATGATGTTGAATGTCTGTGTCTGTGGCTGTGCAACACAAACCATTTGCACGTACAGCACCTGTAAGCACAAAATGAGGTTTTAAATTCAGCATGCATTTGGTAGGCTACTTATGACTTAAGCCCGGGCTGCCCAGTTATTGGCTGGAATTAATCAGTGTTGCCAGATTGGGCATCTTTTGACTTCGTCGGCTGGGGAAAATAAGCCAGTGTTACAATTGCTGCGTCCCAATTCGCTTACTTATACTACGCCTTAAAAGTATATACTCTTTTTGTTTAGAAAAAGTACATACTTTTGAGTGTGTAGCAAAAGAGTAGGCAAGCTTTGGGACATACTATCACGTCATCTTTAACGGACAGATCTGTCGCGTGCATCCTGTCACCGTAAACTGGCGTCAATCATCTCGTCACCGTAAACTGCCCTGTCAATTATCTCGTCACAGTTAAAATCCTCCATTCAATCGAATTTTATTTCCTACTGTTTCGGAGAGCACGTTCATCTGCCAGTCGTGGGTCTTTCATGCGGATACTCTCCTCGTGTTTGCAATTTGAATATAATGATGCATTTAAAAGTTAATGGCTAAACGTATCTTTACAAAATTTCACAATGCTGCTGCAGATGCAATGTAATGTGGACAACATTGAATAAATTCATTTTCGTCAGGTTAGATACTGATAATTAATCACTCAAATCTCTTTATCTAAACCTCTCTACATAACCGCTGGACTCGCGCGTCCTCCATGTCTGTAGTTTTTTAACACCTTTTCACTTGTGTTTGTAGTTCTAACCGAATCCTTGTCCAACGCGCGATGGGTTGTGGGCAATATCAGCCGTTAGAGTGCGCATCAGTCTGCACTTCGGATTCTGACCGGAAATAGTAGATCATCCGGGTATCTTTGAAACACTCATTTCAACATACTACGATTTGGGACGTACTAATTATATTTTCGAATATTATTTAGGATAGTATTGGGACGCAGCAAATATATTCGGTTCCTGAAATATTTGGTTCCAATGGGTGGATCTATCATGAATATTCACGAGACCATAGCGTGGGCGGGGTGACAAATACAAGCGAGTAGAACAGAAATTATTAGGGTGAGCGCCTCATTTTGTTTTATGGATTATTTATTTCAAACAGGTAATAAAGTTGAACGAAGTTAAGCTTAAACTATTCAGTATATAATTTATAAATAATTCATCGTTTTGTAGCATGTGTTTCAGTACTCTGAGTTTACCTGAACTATTACAGACCTGATCCTGTAGGAAGCATTGGAAGACCTACAATAAAGGCATATTTCTCCAAATTTTCCCAATTAGTTGTTGCTGACATTCTATGAAATAGAACTGTTCGTTTCTCATGAATGACTGAGATTAGGATTTTTAAAGGTGTGTGATTGCTGTTTAAATAAATATTTACAAATGTATACAAACAGTTACGAGAAGTTTAGGACAAAACGGCATCTCAAGCGCTCTCTCTATTAATTTCTGTTCCACTCGCTTGTATTTGTCGCCCCGCCCACGCTAAGGTCTCGTGAATATTCATGGTAGCTCCACCCATTGGAACCAGAGGAACCGAATATATTGTAACACCGGCTTAGGCGGGCAGATAAAGTTAAATTGTAGGGCAGATTTGAGTTAAATTGTTTATCTGTGGCAACACTGTTTACAGTTTCAGTCGACCCCAGCACTGCACCGCCCGCAGCTGTGTGTGGGAGCCGTTACACTTCCCTTCCCTTCCCTGCTGCTGAATACTTAAAGTGACTTACGGTACATCAGTGTCTTTGACGACACGTGACTGAATGCCCTCTTGCCGTTTGCCCCCTTCCAGCTTATGGTCTTGGCCACTTCTTTGGTGAACATCCGAGAGAGGATGTTCCACGCCACTCTCTTCACATCTTGGCCACCAATCGTGGCCAAAAAAGAAATCTAAAAGTAAGTCACAAAACACCTTAAAATACAGACAAGGTATAAAGCCCTAATGTAATAACTTGTACGACAATCTTTGCCCCACCTCCACCCCACACCCACCACTTTACCAATTAGAGTTGAGAGTGACTGGCAGGAGCATACCATTCTTTGTTTGGCTGCTGCATTGGCAGCGTATTTCAGGAATGCTTCAAGGCCATCCACCGCTTCCAGTGATTCGATGGGCAGCTGAATGCATTCAGGACACTCTGGCTCTTGAGGTGTTGAGGTGTTGAGCACCCTGCTGCTCAGGTGATTGACCTTGGCCACCAGCTGGTCCTGCTGCTGCTTAATGTGCTCCAGCAGGCTTAAAATGTGGACCTGAGCAGCTGTTGAATACATAGTATTATAGAATAATTATTTCCCCTCCATTCCATGCACTTAAGTCCCCCCCGTGGTTAAAGTCAAGGTATTATAGCTTGTAGTTACAGTTATTTCTTACCAGAGCAGGGAATGTTTTCTGGGCCATGTCTCCCACCTCTCCAGGTAGGTCTGTAGACCTGGCTTGGCTCCTCTGGCCCCCGTTGTTGCTGGTTGCATTGTGCAGGTTGAGAGGGGTGTTTGTGGTGGTAGTGGTTGGGGAGGGGCAGTTCTGCCAAACACTGTGTTGTTGTTGGGGGGGGGGAGAGGGGGGGGTTATACAACATACACAACACAGTCACACAGACTTAAGAAACATTCACAGAGTCATGTAAGATGACTACATATTCAGTATGAATAGAGCAGATAAAGCTAAAAGCTGGATGGCCCGGGGAAGAAAGGACTTCCTCAGCCTGTCTGTTGAGCATGCTAGTGACAAGAGTCTGCCACTAAACTTGCTCTTCAGTGTAGTGAGTGGGGGTCATGTTGTGGTTTGTGTATGTGTTTTTTTTTTGTGGTGGAGAAATAGAAACACATTTATATGTAAGGATATTTCCATTTTTTTCTTATTTGAAATTATTAGGAAATGAATACTCTCTGACTCTTACTTTGACTATTCTCTGGACTATTTTCAGGGAGTTGGTGACTTGTCCCAGCAGCTAACCCGGATTTGGACCTCTTTGGGGGTCGGTAGTCCTCCTCTACATCAGTGTCACCAAAGAAATGTCTGTTTAAATAAAAAAAAAAGATCTTTATCTACATGCAAATCAACATTTAAAGGAGACAGAGAATGGTTGAACAGGGCAGTGATCTCTGTTCTGTCTAAATAAAACTTTATGGTGTTAGTGTTTGTATGTGTAACATGAAGGAAAAACACTGACTTCGCTGTTGTTCTCCTTCTCCCAGGTCGTTCCTGTTCATCCTCAGTTTGGAGGTCCGAGGTGCTACATGTCAGAGCCTTCTTCAGGATTTGACGTGCCTCCATGTAAGTATCTGAAAGGTAAACATGCAGCTTGACATGAGTCTTAAAGGAACATGCCACCATTTTATGAAATGAATTATTCACGGTCTCCCCTACAGTTAGATAAGTGAAAAACATTTTTGTCTCCTTGCATGCATTGTCTTAGTCCGGCAGCGCCCCTGCTAGCTTAGCATGCACGGTGACAAAAACGTTTTTGCTCACTTATCTTACTCAAGGGGAGACCGTGAATAACCCAATTTCATATTCTTTTAAATAGTGGTGGTAGTGGATTTGTAGGCGTAGGATTTGTAAAAACCACTTAGCCAAATAACAACTTTGAGATTTGGCATACCAGATGATTTGATGATTCTGACATCATGTGTCTGCCAGTCATCCTGTGGCTCCTCTTCATGTTTTACTGCCCTATTAATTATTTCATCACTGTTATAAGTTGGCCACGATGCACAACCATCCTCATACCAGCTTTGGGGCACCACTGCTACAGTTTTATTGGTGACAAATTCAACTACATGGAACATCCTTAATGGAGAAGACAAGAAAAGAAACAAGTGTGAATGCACAGTTATTGTGAGTCAGAGTAAGAAGATCTAGTGGAAAAAGCTGTGACATTTTGTTTTTATTGATTTTGATAATATAGGGGCTTATGTGAAGTGTCAACTTGCACAACACTGATACTGACAGTTGACACCTGAAAGATGATTAACTTCAGCAAAGTACTTACAGCAACTTATCAGCCCGTTTTCTGATGCAGCCACTGCCAGCAAGTCAAACTTTGGTCAATCCTCAGACCCTGATCTAAACTAGTCATGCTATGATTATGATTGGTAATAAAACAATGAACAAAAACTATCAATTAATGTTAAAGTAATTAACTAATTAATTAATTAACTAATTAGTCTGAACTAATAAACTGATTGAAATGCATTTTTTGCACGTTAATGCAGGAGAGGAAAGGCCACAAAGCCTTCCCTGTGGGGCAGGGCGACACATTTCCCATCAAGGTCTGAAACATTGGCAGCCATGATGATCTCAGATTTTTCTGAAATGATGTAAATATTCAGTGTATCCGAGCTAAATGGGTAGCTAAAGAACAATGACTTCCTTCTATATTCCTTCTATATTGCATAAATGCCCCCAATGCTTTCCTGATACAGGTCTTTGTCCAGAAAACTGGCCAGCATTACAGGTCCAGTGTACAAAAGAAACTGCCTTAGCTCAGTAGCCTTCCAGCGATCCAATTCTCTAAGAAATCGCGGCTTTCTGGCAAACTCCACCGGAATATAAGGCCTCATGGATACCAATTTAGCGGACATTTGTTCAACTATAGTTGCAGGGACACGGACAGTCAGAGGACCCCTAAGCCACATATTGAGCCAGTACCCTCAAATGCATGTGGCCCCTCATGGTGATGTATCTCATCTAACCTGTCACTGAAAGACTCATCCGTCCTTAGTGCATAATCTTTACATGGAAAACTCATTCAGCTCTGTTCATGTCTACCAGGGTTTGTGCATTTATCGCAGGCGTGGTAGGCATTATGACTTTTGGTGTGTTTCACAAATGCTCTTGCCGGTGTGTCACAAATTTCTGTATCAAGTTTAAGCATCAAAGTCTTTCCCTCGAAACAGAAACCCTTTTCCAGATGAACTAATTCTTTGGTGAAGTCTTTGAGGAATTCTTTTGCTGATGAAGGTTTTTTTTTCTCCAGAGTATAATGCGATCATTACAGGCTCTTTCATAGGGACACTGAGCAGGAGACCCAGGATGGGCCACAGCTGAACACTTGAGCTTTTAAATAATGGTAGCCCATCTATGTTTATTTGTAGCCTCAAAGTTAAGCCATCAGTTAGCGTGTGTGCATACCCGCTGAGTGAATGGATGATGCCAAAATAGTAGTATTTTCCCCCTGCCTTCTCTTGAATGGAATATTTAGTTGTTGTCCTAAGGAGGGTCCTGCCATCCTTTGGAAGATCAGGATGGGAGAGGCGAAGGATGCCTAGTAGGGCAGTCAGAGCAACCAATGAAATCCCAAAGTGTCTGGTCCAGTCCGCAATCTTGTCAGATAAGGACATCTCATAGAACTCATCTTCAGGCTCGGAACTATCACTGCAACTAGCTAAGAGACCCTCAGTATAGTCTGACTCAAACTCCATGCCACCTTCCTCTTCATGAAAGACTGCTCCTTCTGCAATACCTGAGGTATCATTTGCACAACTGAGACAATCTTCTAACAATCCTACCCTGTCATTGTCATTCTCATGCCTGTCATTTATCCCTGTCTCTGTGTCCATGTCAGTCAGACTGAGATAGTCATCCTCATCCCTAATTTGTTCAAGTCTTTTTCTCACATCTACACGGGTCCTCCGTCTTATGGTGGAGCTGGAAACTGGCACACTCTTTCTGTTCATTTCCTCTGAAGAAACATTTCAGAAAGCAACCAGTGAGGGGTTAAACAACCAGATTTTTAAATGCTGCTTCAAGTAATTTGGAGTCAATCAGGCCATATCCCTGTTGTTCGAAGCTACCGAATGCTGCCGGTAGATAGAAGAACAACAGCATTTGGTACAATGTAAACCGAATTTTGCGAAATGACAGCTAACACTAACAGATGGGGGCATAAGAAAACTTAACTTTCTTGCTCTACATTACTAGTCAGAGCATCATCAAACTGGTGTGTCATTATAGACAAGACATGAGGATTCTGTAAAAAAAACCAGCCCATTACTATAGAAATTTCAAGAGAGTTCCATTATCAGCATCATAGTTGTTCCCACCAGGCTTCCGATTTTACATTCCATATGTTATCTTAATGCAAAGGAAGTAGATTGGGAACAAAATAGAACGTTCACGCATTGTTTTTGTTTATCTTGTTGAAAGGGTCTATATCAACACCTTAGCATTTAACAGTGACGTCACCAGAGGGTTTACCAGGATATCATGTTTGGGGGGGCATTTGGCTTGTTTGGGGGGGCAACATAAACAATTGAAAAAATCGGCGCAAAATTAAGCTATACTACACACAATCTGTTTTAGTGCATATCTTTTTCTAAGCCAGGAACCCAGAGATAGGCACAGGGCCCCTATTAGACTATAGGGCTTAAACTGGATTTTTGTTGTGTCAGACCTCACTCATCTGCTAACGATGAAAAAATATGCACAAAACAATCCACTTTTAAATTGTAATTTATCATCAGATGCAGAGGCGTTTCCAGCATTGAAGGACATCCGGGGCTTAGCCCAGACAATTTTATTTTCACACTAGCAACCACTTCCCTGTAGTCCAAAGCTGGTGAGAGGGTTTTCTTTGAGTTTTGCTCTGGCTGGGCCTGTTTATACAGTTCCTAAATATTCCTCTCTAGTACTATTCTCAACATCCTCTCTCCTCCCTGAATCATCTGTGATGCAAAAGAACAGATACAGCACATAACTTATTGCAAATCAGCTTCAAACAACTAATTCATCAAGTCAAATTGTAGACCAATACCATTGAAGAAAATGTATTGGGAAGAGCAGATCAGTGGGATTGCCCTAAGATCTATCATGATTCTTGAATTTTCATGTACATTAACATAAAGTCATCACAAAAGAGTTATATTATAGTGAGTAAAGTGAGGTAAAAAAAATATTGAATATAAATAATTTATATTTTTTTACATAGATACTCAAAATGATGTATAAGATCCTAAGTTAAAGCAATACATGAATGACTTTAGTCTAAGTTCATTGACACACTATGGCATCAAACTGTATATAATTCTCATCATCTCTATGAGAATAATTCATCTGTCAAAATCCTTTCATTAGGATCATTGAGATAAACAATGTTTCACTTTTAACTTTCTCTAAAGTAAAGTGACTGATTAATTGTTACCAGTTTCCATGCCTGATTCTGGCACAGCTGCTGCTCCTCAGTCTGTAGCTCATCTTTGCTACACTCTACAAAACCATTTAATCAAATCAAAGTGTATATTTCCTACAAACTAATATCACAAAACAAGTCACACATAGATTTTATGTTAATGCTTATTGGTTATCCTTAGCGAAAACAACACATGATAAACAAGAAAAGTACGCTTCGAACGGGGCTCGAACCGCGGCGTGAGAGGTGATAGCGTTAACTCGGAGCTACCAAGCTACGTGAAATTAAACAAGGAGGTTAGAGGCTACAACTCTTGAGGATTAGCCTACTGTGGGTGAAAGCCAGCTAGATGATGATCTTAACTGAATTCTTTCGGAAAAATCCCCAAAGCCTCATTTGCTTAATTTTTGCTGTCTTTCCTGCTAATTGCCATTAACTCGCCACTAAGTAACGTTAGTTGATGTCAACGACTGTGAAAGCTCCTCCTCTACCTGCTGCATATTCAACAGAGAGGAAGAAACGGAGTCGCCCATAGGCTACCGACAGCAAAGGAACTTATTCTATAGGCTAGATTATGCCTATGTCTATTTTTACAGGCTGTATGCAGTATGTGCAAAGCCAAAGCACAATGAAATAAGGCAACTTATGATTTCGGGGGTTTACATAGGCTTTTGTCCAGTTTCATATTTGTCAGTCAACTATTCAAAATACATTCGGGGCTACACTCAAAACAACAGATGGACAGATTATTTCTCAAATTCTCAGGGGAGGCAGAGCTTATCCTAGGGGAGGCACTGCCTCCCCCAGCCTCCCCCTAGACACGCCCCCGGGCGTCACTATTTATGCTCCAACAATGAAACAATGCAATTGGTGATATATCCTAAATGTTGATCTTAATTCACACAGGTGGAACAGTCCTCAGCCCAAGATCCAATAACAAGCTGCAAAGAAAACATAATTATGTTAAATTGTGATTAGGATTTTGGATACCAGTATGCAGCTGAAGTGGCATGACGTTATAGCTCAGTCTGTTCTGTCGAGATGAGCTAGTGCGAATCAATAAAAAAATTTGACGAATATGGCGCTGTTCTGCAAAACTAAAATGATTCTACCATCAACACACTATTAACTGTTTGATAGAATAATTCCATGTGGTACATATATGGAACACAAATTTCAAAACGGGGAGGTGAAATAAACAAACCTGAATATGTCTGTTTTCTTTTGTAATATATTTTTTAGTTCTTAGCTTAGTGATTCCAATTGACAGACGTGAACTATTAAATATTGCACGTTGAGGTAGCACAAAATTTACAGTAAATGTACTTCTAACAGTGGATTGTGAGTTTTATTTTCCACTGCACTTGCGTGGTACGGCTAGCAGTTTGACAGAAACACCGGCAGGGGTGGCGCCAGATAATTTTTAACGCAGGTGCTGAGGGGGTGCTAGATCATTGACAGGGGGAGCTGCGCAATTATATAGCCTATATTATATATAAATAGCCTACTATTATTAAATGAGCAAAACTTCAATATTTAATATTCAATCATTTTAATTATCACAACTAAAGTTTTAATTTGACTAAATTGAATAAGCACAACGTTCAGTCAAATATATTTAAAGGTTTATTGTTATTTCAACATAATATCTCGTAATTTCGACATAAGTGTGTGTGTGCAACATAATCAGAGAGTAGCCTATTTTCCTTTGGAATTGTTTCGTTTAGTTTAAAGATTTAATTGCAAGCTTTCTATATATATATTTCTCATGCCTGTGAGGCATATTTCGGTTAATTTATGATGAGATGCGCTCAAGTTCACTGCAATGCAAGTGACCGCGCCGGCGCCTCCATGTCATGATTATATTGTCTGCTATATTTGCTTTTTATTCATTAAATCCAGGCGATTGGTTGATAAATAATAAAAAAAAAATTGATACAATTAATATAAAACGAAATTCACTTTAAAGAAAGGCTTTACAAAACACAACGTAGGCTAATGAGTCAAAATCATGTCTGACCCACCGATAAAAAACATTATAATATTTGAACAAATATGAAACTAAATGCGCTTAGGCTATTAGTAGGCCTACAGACTCTCTATTTGTGCAAATTGCTGCACATTCATTTAATTCTGAATTTTGCACATTGAAAGGCATTTTTGTGCATAGTAAAACATATCTGCAACATTTATCAAGTTCACGGATAATTGTGCGTGCATTTATTAATCATGATACTAAAATCATAATAAAGTTGGTTATACTACAAAAAAAATCAGATGAGCCCAGAATATAAACGCAACACGTTTAATTAGTCTACACACTTAGATTAATGACTTTTAAGTACATGTCGATCAAACGAATGTGTACGTTACGTAACGTTAGGCCTGTAGGCCAAATATAGGCTACGTAGACTGTCGTAAGTCAAGTATACTGTTTTTTTAGGCTATATTTTGGAGTAGTATAGGCTAAAAGTAGACTGAACATATTTTAGTGTAAAAGAAGTAAAGTTAGCACACTTGAATACATTTTCTGTAAGGGTGGTCAGTGGATTCTTTGATTTCAGAAAAAAACGGATGTCTTCTGCACATTAGTCACATAAACGATATAATCATCATCAAGACATTTATTTCGTCTTGTAAACTCGGATCACATTTGAATGCCCAATAGCGAGTCAACATGTCAATAGCTATACAACGATCTGGTCTGCAAATTATCCATATCGTTAGCACCAAGCTAGCACAAGTTAGGCTACTGCAATGAATTTAGGCATAACTTTCCCAAATTAAAACAACTTAACATAGGACATCCGGGATAGAGCTCGAATATGGGGAATGGGAATTAAAATCAGGCACTGGTCTACTTTATGCTACACAGGCTATTGTGATACTGCAACGCCTTATAAAATAGCAACCAAAATCCACGAACATTTTACCAAAACCTTCGACAAAGCAGGTTACACCGATAGATTATATTTCAATGACAGATATAACATTAATAAAACGTTACACTTACTTGGCAGCCTTCACGCGAAAGAGATCCGACACTAATCCCACGTACGGCGTCCGTTATCTAAGGCGCGTCCGAAGTGCGGATCCGTATGTGATCCGTTCTGGGTCCGCCAATTAAAAGCGCAGGCGGGGCCGATCCTGGAGGCGGGGCCGATCCTGTTAGCGCAGCGAAAACGAATCTGACAGTCAGGCGGATCTGGCGGCTTGAGGGCAGGTCTGCCACGGACTCCTTTGCTGTGTGGGATACTTCTTTTCCTATCAAAGTTTATTTATTTCCATTTTAGGAAAGAAAACAAAACAATATCAAGTCAAGTCAAGTGGTTTTTATTGTCGTTTCAACCATATACAGTTAGTACAGTACACAGCAAAACGAGACAACGTTCCTCCAGGACCATGGTGCTACATAAAAACAACAAAGGACCAACACAGGACCACATGAGACAACACAACGAAATAAAATACCTATATAAAATACCTATATATATACCTATATAAAGTGCACGTGCAAACATGTGCAAAGTACGGGACAGTACAACAAATTACTGACAATGAACAGGACAATAGACACAGTGCAGCGCCGACCAGTACTCAGTAGTGCAAAAAGATGACAGTTTCTAAAAACGTAAACATACTATGAGATAGTGTTCTATGCACATAGCAGTTATTGAGGTAGCAGACAGTTATAAAGTGACTGTAATTAAAGTGCAACTCAGGACACCTGTGTGTGTGTCAAACCAGCCTCTTGAGTATTGAGGAGTCTGATGGCTTGGGGGAAGAAGCTGTTACACAGTCTGGCCGTGAGGGCCCGAATGCTTCGGTACCTCTTGCCAGATGGCAGGAGGGTAAAGAGTTTGTGTGAGGGGTGTGTGGGGTCGTCCACAATGCTTTTTGCTTTGCGGATACAGTGTTTTTTGTAAATGTCTTTGATGGAGGGAAGAGAGACCCCAATGATCTTCTCAGCTGTCCTCACTATCCTCTGCAGGGCTTTGCGGTCCGAAACGGTGCAAGTCCCAAACCAGGCAGTGATGCAGCTGCTCAGGATGCTCTCAATAGTCCCTCTATAGAATGTAGTGAGGATGGGGGGTGGGAGATGTGCTTTCCTCAGCCTTCGAAGAAAGTAGAGACGCTGCTGGGCTTTCTTGGTGATAGAGCTGGTGTTGAGGGACCAGGTGAGGTTCTCCGCCAGGTGAACACCAAGGAATTTGGTGCTCTTGACGATCTCCACAGAGGAGCCGTCGATGTTCAGCGGGAGTGTGTTCACCTTGTGCTCTCCTAAAGTCAACAACCATCTCTTTTGTTTTGTCAACATTCAGGGACAGGTTGTTGGATCTACACCAGTTCGTCAGCCACTGCACCTCCTCTCTGTATGCTGACTCGTCGTTCTTGCTGATGAGACCCACCACGGTCGTGTCATCGGCGAACTTGACGATGTGGTTCGAGCTGTGCATTGCTGCACAGTGGTGAGTCAGCAGAGTGAACAGCAATGGACTGAGCACACAGCCCTGGGGGGCCCCAGTGCTCAGTGTGGTGGTGGTGGAGATGCTGTTCCCGATCCGGACTGACTGAGGTCTCCCAGTCAGGAAGTCCAGGATCCAGTTGCAGAGGGAGGTGTCCAGGCCCAGCAGGTTCAGCTTTCCAATCAGGTGCTGGGGAATGATTGTGTTGAATGCTGAGCTGAAATCTATGAACAGCATTCGAACGTATGAGTCCTTATTGTCTAGGTGGGTGAGGGCCAGATGGAGGGTTGTGGCGATGGCATCGTCCGTTGAGCGGTTTGGACGATCACGCAAACTGTAGTGGGTCTAGTGAGGGGGCAGCTGGGTCTTAATGTGCCTCATGACGAGCCTCTCGAAGCACTTCATGATGATGGGTGTAAGTGCGATGGGACGGTAGTCGTTGAGGCAGGACACTGAAGACTTCTTTGGCATGGGGATGATGGTGGTGGCCTTGAAGCACGTTGGAACGACGGCGCTGCTCAGAGAGATGTTGAAGATGACGGTAAGAACATCTGCTAGCTGCCAGGAATGTTGTCTGGTCCAGCAGCCTTCCGTGGGTTGACTCTATGTAGAGTTTTCCTCACATCTGCCGTGGTAAGACAGAGCACCTGGTCGTTGGGAGAAGGGGTGGTCTTCCTCGCCACCACGTCGTTCTGCACTTCAAACCGAGCGTAGAAGTCGTTCAGCGCATCTGGAAGGGAGGCATCTTTGTCACAGGCAACTGATGTTGTCCTGTAGTTGGTGATGGCCTGGATGCCCTGCCACATGCGCCGCGTGTCACCGCTGTCCTGGAAGTGACTGTGGATTCTCTGGGCGTGTGCGCTGTGCCTCTCTGATTGCCCGTGACAGTTTGGCCCTAGCTGTTCTTAGGGCTGCCTTATCGCCTGCTCTGAAGGCGGAGTCTCGGGACCTCAGCAGCGTGCGCACCTCCGCAGTCATCCACGGCTTCTGGTTGGAGCGTGTGGTGATGGTCTTGGAGAAAGTGACATCATCAATGCACTTGCTGATGTAGCTGGTCACTGATGCTGTGTATTCCTCCAAGTTGGTAGAATCGCCATATGTTGCAGCGTCCCTGAACATGTGCCAGTCAGTACACTCAAAACAGTCCTGAAGAGCAGAGATGGCTCCTGCTGGCCAGGTTTTCACCTGCTTCTGAAGCGGTTTTGTGCGTCTGACGAGCGGTCTGTATGCTGGAATTAACATAACAGAGATGTGGTCTGAGTAGCCGAGGTGGGGGCGGGGCTCCGCCCGGTATGCGCCTGGGATGTTTGTGTAAACAAGATCAAGCGCGTTCGCCCCTCTCGTGGCAAAGTCCACATACTGATGGAATTTAGGGAGCACTGTCTTGAGATTTGCATGGTTGAAATCTCCGGCGACAATAAACAGTCCGTCGCTCATAGCCCCATACAGTTCACAGAGCGCTTCCTTAGCGTTAGCGCTGGGGGGAATGTAAACTCCGGTTATGTAAACAGTGGTGAATTCCCGTGGTAGATAAAAAGGTCTGCATCTAACAGTCACAAGCTCCAACAGCGATGAACATTAACTAGAGACTAGCATAGAGTTCTTGCACCATTCCGTGTTGATGTAAACACACAAGCCACCACCGCGAGTCTTACCGCAAAGAGCTGTATTTCTGTCGGCACGAAACGAGGTGAGCCCGTCTAGCTGAATGGCGGCATCCGGAACTCTGTCGCTGAGCCACGTCTCCTTGAAAACAAAGACGCAGCAATCTCTAAACTCACGCTGCGTAGCCTGCTGGAGTCGGATATAGTCCAGTTTATTGTCCACGGAGCAAACATTTGAGAGCAGTATAACAATATAATGCTTTAACATTTTCCAAACAAAGCCTTTCACAGTATAAAGATAGAAATGCACTAAAATATCACCAATTCAATAAACATGAAATGTTTCCCAAAGTCTAAGTGGGAGTTTGACTAATTGAAAGAACTAGTCCCCACATATGTTACATATTCATTGCAATGGGCATTAAATCTCTTATAATCTCATCCTCCACAATATTAATCTGCCGGTAGACTGTGAGTATATGCTTTGCTACAGCAATAGTGAAGCCACGTTCATGATTCACATCAGTGCCAGCATCAAGCGCTACTTTAAACTCAACATGACAAGCACTTGCAGACAAAAACATCTTATTCTGTATTTTGGTGATAGTTAAGACTTGCCGTGCTTCTTTGGTTATTAAAATGCACCTTACTAAGGCTAAAAAATACTTGATTTCTGTCACAAGATCCATCTAGGCTTGTTTTGTATAACAAAAAGTGTTAAGAGGTGCTTTCTCCATTAATTTATCTCTGACACGGAATCACTGTTGTGTGTGTGGCATGTGTGACAGTATAATGACTCCAGGCAGACACATCGCAAAGGTTCTGCCCTTCCAACCAGTGTTTATGCTGGTTTATGCAGCATTAACAGTAAATGCATTAACAGCATAGAAAAAAATCTGTATTGTATGATTTTATTCACTGCACTGTTGCAAGAATTGGCTGATTAGATAATCACAAGTGTTCATAATAAAATGCACAGTGAGTGTATATATACACTGATGAGACAAAACATTATGACCACCTGCCTAATATGCTGTTGGTCTTCCATGTGCCGCCAAAACAGTGCTGATGCCCAAAGCCCATTGGGCCAGGGGTCATCATGGGCATTCTGACTGGTGTGTGGCTACGCAGCCCCAAACACAGCAGGTTATGATGTACAGTGTGTTGTGACACATTCCTCCTGTAACCATCATTAAAAAATATTTGTGACTTGTGCCACAGTAGACCTTCTTTCAGTTCGGACCAGACGGGATAGCCTTCGCTACCCTCGTGCAATCGATGAGCCTTGGGCGCCCAACAACCTGTCACCGATTTGTGGTTTGTCCCTCCTCGGACCACTGTCGGTAGGCAGCATATAAGCCTTGCCATTTCAGAGATGCTCTGATCCAATCATCTGGCCACAAATATTTTGGCCCTTGTCAAAGCCATTTGTCCTGCATTCAACACATTGACTAGAGAACTGATTGTTCACTTACCATCTAATCTACACAGACCTTGACAAGTGGCTTTGTTTGGAGATGATCAACGTTATGTTCTTCACCTGTGAGTGGTCACAATGTTTTGTCTCATTGGTGTATATATATATATATATATATATATATATATATATATATATATTGACCAATTCATTTAAATCCCTCTGTAGATGTATACACAGCAAAAATTGGAGGGTTAAAATTTGGGTGTTAAACATTTCGAGTTGATTTCAACACCCAAAGAGTAATTTTAACACATTTAGAGTAAGATGGTGTTCGGAGTTGGAGTTATTTGAAAGAGTTTATCATCAGTGTTAAACCAACTCCTTTAAAGATGTAATAATTAATACACTTCGCCCAGTTAGCTCCAGCACTGCACTCACGCAGTTGCATTTCATTTCTTGGTTCGTAGGAAAAAGCGCCGCGAATGTCCTTGTGTAGGTTTGAATGGTAAGTCAAATTAAACCAAACTACTTAAACATTTATGATTGATGCAATGAATGCAACAGCAGCATGTGGAATATTACGTATAGTACGTAGCCTTACATAGAACATGCGGACAAGTTAATCATTTAAATCAAAACGAGGACATGAATTGTAGGCCTACTTCGTGGTCACAATTTAGCCTAACGTTAACGTTACCTGCCATACATCTAAAATGAATTATTTTATTTATAATTAGGTAACGAATTATTAAGTCGTGGCCATGGTATCATCTCTCTCTCTTTATGCATGAATATAAACGATATGATCATGCATAACGTAGGCTACCACATGTAAATCGTGGTCATGTACTAATACGCTCCCTCGTTTTGATTTAACTAACAATGGATCAAATTATTGCAAGCCAAAATTTAATTAAAATGATGTACGTGACTTGTGTGCATCTGCACATCGAGATATTGATGTTAAAATTATATGTCGTGTAGCCATAGGCCTACAGTGTTCTTCATTTACACTGATCAACATTGTCATACGCATTTGCAGTAAAAAAATAAAAAATAAAAATGCTGGTCCAGGTCAAGTACAGCGAACAGCAGAAGTATGTGAAACTGGATTGTACTGATGGACGGTTTGACTTTATGCTATTTAATCTAAAAGGTATGTTTTATTTCACTTGATTCAAATATGATACATATTTTATATATAAATGTTGTATTTTATTTATATCAATGTTGTATGATTTCTTAATCTTTACATGTAAAGATTGTTTAACATGACAAAGGATTAAAAAAAAAGTATATTTCAGGAACACTTCTATGATGCTGCAAGCAACACAGGATACATTGCCTGGCGTATGAAAACAGTCCACAGGAAGATTCGTCGAGGATCTGTGCTACCAGACAGCTCTCTTGATGTTTCTCCAGGAGGCCCTAAATGCCAAAGGGCTACTAATTTTGAAGATCAACTTGATGGGGATGCTTGCAAAGAGGCCATGTCTTTGCTCAACCATGCCACAGAAAAGTTACTAATTTTCCAGAAGATGAGACAGACCTTTCAGCATCGCCAGAAGCTTGTTAAAGATCCAGGCTCTAGTGTTGATATCCTCTCCACCTTCCCAAGATTCCTGGATACAAAGGGTTGGTAAGTTTGGAATAACATGTTTTCAATGGCATGCAAATTGAGAGTATTGTTTATAGTTTAATATCTTCTTTCTTAAAGGTGGATCAAGACTTCACTCTCCTCTTTGATGCTGAGATATCCTCCAGGCTGCTACAAAAGTGGGACACGTTCTTCAGGCCAAATGTCATAAAAGAAGCCAAGCAGCTATCATCAACAGCAGAGTTGAGGCAGTTGTTGCTGTCAGCAGAAGGTGATCTTGACGAGGCAAGAAGTAAGTTGTATTTGATTTAATTGTTTTGGAGGATTTGCTAAATTTGCAGTTATAGTTACTTGTATTGTTTTGATGAGAAAAATATTAAAATGAGTGTGGCAGCGGGGGCGTGGTCAAGCGCCCGTCCGGGAGAGAAAAGCGGTAAGGGCGCTCACACCTGAGCTAAATGATGACTAACACCTGTGTCTGATTGCAGTAACATGAGGAGAGCGGCATAAAAAGGGCAGGAGCGACGGAGCATGGAAAAAAGGAAGAAAAGACTGTCTCTGCATACTTGTAGAAAGAAGTTGAAAAAGATTAAAAAGACTTACCCCTTAAGTTGACACTGGTTTCCTTGTCCCATCCTTGAACTGTTTTACATTGGTGCAGAAACCCGGGACCATTTTTTTTTTTTGTGATGGAACAAGGTCGCCCCGTAGAGTCCTCCCAGCTGGCGGAAATCCTCCAGTCCCTCGCTAATCTCCATCAAGGCCACCAACAATCCCTGCTTGAGCTCCGGCAGGATCAAGATCGGCGGTTCTTCGAGGTCATGCGGGCTCAGGCAGAGGACCGACTCGCTATCCGGAGCCTCCTCAGCCAGGAGGCTGCGTCAGCCCCAGCCGCGACCCCGGACACCCACGCTACGCTGCCCCCACCCATGTTACAGAAGATGGGGGTGGCAGATGATCCTGAGGCCTTCCTCGACCTGTTTGAGAGGACGGCTGAAATCTGGGGCTGGCCGCCCGAACAGTGGGCAGCCCGTCTAATTCCTCTCCTGTCCGGGAAGCACAGCTCGCGGCACAACAACTGCCAGCGACGAACCTCCTGGCTTACTCTGACCTGAAGAGGGCCATTCTGCAGCGGGTTGGTCGGAGCCCGGAAGAGAATCGCCAGCTCTTCCGGAGCATGAAGCTGGAGAAGTCCGACCGCCCGTTTGCGTTTGTTCAACGGCTCCGGGGCGCTTGTCGGCGGTGGCTGCTCGCGGGGACCGCGACGTCGAGGGAGTCATCGATCAGGTGGTACTGGAGCAATTTACGCAAAGACTGCCCAGGAGAACGGCGGAATGGGTCCAGTGCCACCGCCCGGCGTCGCTGGAGGCAGCTGTTCAGCTCGCGGAGGACCACCTGGCGGCGATACCGAGGGCAGATGAGCCCTCCCCCTCTCTCTCTCTCTCCCCTTCCCCTGTGTCTTCCCCTGCTTCTTCCCCCTGTTCCCTCTCGCTCTGCTCTCTCCCCAGGGCCCGTTCCTGCCCCCCGCAGGCGTGGAGGATACATCAGGCCAACTTCCCGGCCGTGGGAGAACCCGCCTAACCCTTCCCCGTCCTTCAGCCGCTCTCCTCCTCAGGTGGTGGTGCCCGCCAGCACGGGTGCGGCCGTGGCGCCTGGGCCGGTCTGTTGGAGGTGCGGAGACCCGGACCACTTCCGGGATCAGTGTCCGCTGATGGAGGTGGGGACGGTGGTGCTGGGTCTCCGATGTCCCGCAGGCTGCCCCGGTCGGGCTGGAGCGTGCCGTGTCCCGGTAAGGATCCAGGGGGTACATACCAAGCATTGATGGATACCGGCTGTAATCAGACCACCATCCACCAACGCTTGGTTCAACCCGGGCTTTGGGCACAGCTAAACGGGTGAGGGTGAGGTGTGTGCATGGGGATATTCACAAGTACCCCATGGTGACTTTAGCAATCAAATTCGGGGAGAAAAACATAGTGTGGAGGCAGCGGTTAGTTCCGCCTCACCCATCCGCTAATCTTGGGTACTGATTGGCCGAATTTTAGAAATGTATTAGAGGGAGTTTGTGCGGATGGGTCCTGCATGAAAGTGAAGAGGTGTGTGATGTGCGATGCTTTGGCAGGGAGGCGGAGCGGGGCCGTCCTCGGCTGCTCGAGTGGCGAGGGAAGGGGCGAGGGGTCACCCCTCCTCTCAGGGAGTTCCCTGAGGGGACTTCCCTTGGAGCAGTCACGGGATGAAACCCTTAAGCACGCTTATGACCAAGTGAGAGTAATCGATGGTCAACAACTCTGGCCGGGTGTCGCCATTTCATATCCGTATTTTTCAGTTATTAAAGATCGGTTATATAGAGTGGCGCAGGGCGCTCAAACAAAGGAGGAGGTGACACAATTGTTGATTCCACGGAGCCGCCGGAAATGGTTTTCCAGGCGGCTCACTATAATCCTATGGCCGGTCACCTAGGGGAGCGGAAAACACTTTTCCGTCTAATAGCCCGTTTCTATTGGCCGGGCATTGGCGGCGACGTCCGCAGGTGGTGTCGCGGCGTGCGCGAATGTCAGCTGGTAAACCCACCGGCCACCCCAAAAGCGCCTTTGCGCCCCCTTCCATTGATCGAGGTTCCCTTCGAGAGAATTGGAATGGACCTCGTCGGGCCATTAGAGCGGACGTCACGCGGACATCGCTTTGTGTTAGTCCTGGTGGATTACGCAACGCGGTATCCGGAAGCAGTGCCTCTGAGCAACATCTCAGCACGCAGTGTTGCCGGGGCACTCTTCAAGATAATCTCCGGGTGGGGGTTCGAAAGAAATCCTCACCGACCAAGGCACTACGTTTATGTCACGAACACTTTGCGAACTTTACGAATTATTGGGCGTTAAGTCGATTCAGCACTAGCGTGTACCATCCTCAGACGGATGGGCTGGTGGAACGATTTAATAAAACACTCAAAAATATGATTCAGTAAATTGCGTGCGCAAGACGCTAGGAATTGGGATAAGTGGCTGGACCCCCTGTTATTCGCGAGTACGAGAGGTTCCGCAAGCCTCCACGGGATTTTCCCCATTTGAGCTGCTGTACGGACGGCGCCCACGCGGGTCCTCGGCGTCATCCGTGAAACTTGGGAGGAGGGACCTTCTAATGCCAAAAATGAAATTCAATACGTTCTTGATCTTCGAGCAAAACTCCACACACTGGGGCAATTAACACAGGAGAATTTGCTCCAGGCTCAAGAACGCTAACGCCGGCTGTATGACAGGGGTGCTCAGCTACGGGAATTTGCACCGGGAGATAAAGTGCTTGTATTACTCCCAACATCGAGCTCAAAATTACTCGCCAAGTGGCAAGGACCCTTTGAGGTCACACGACCAGTAGGGGACCTCGATTATGAAGTTAAACGTACCGATAGAGGGGCGCATCAAATATATCACCTCAACCTCCTGAAATTGTGGAGGAAGAGGCGGCCTCTGTGGCGTTGGCAACGGTAGTTCGGAGAGGGCGGAGCTCGGACCGGAGGTAAACAAAGCCTGCGATCCTAACACCCGGTTCCTTGTGGAGACCACCTCTCACCATGCCAACTCGCAGAGGTTTCCGAACTACAAAAGGAGTTTGCAGGCGTGTTCTCTCCTCTACCGGGCCGTACAGACATCATACAACACCACATCGAGACCGAGCCGGGCGTAGTGGTACGTTGCCGCCCTTATCGCTTGCCCGAACATAAAAAGAAAATAGTTCGGGAAGAATTGGACGCGATGCTGGACATGGGAGTAATAGAAGAATCTCACAGCGATTGGTCCAGCCCGGTCGTCCTTGTTCCCAAGAGCGACGGGTCTGTACGTTTCTGTGTGGATTATAGAAAAGTCAATCGCGGTGTCTAAATTTGACGCGTACCCAATGCCCCGTGTTGATGAACTGCTCGATCGGTTAGGTTCTGCTCGGTTTTATTCGACCTTGGATCTAACGAAGGGTTATTGGCAGATCCCCTTGACACCAATATCCCGTGAAAAAACGGCCTTCACCACGCCGTTCGGATTACACCAATTCGTGACGCTTCCTTTCGGTTTGTTCGGGGCACCAGCCACGTTTCAGCGCCTCATGGATAGGATCCTCAGACCGCATACTGCTTACGCCACTGCTTATCTAGATGATATCATCATTTATAGCAATGATTGGCAGCGGCACTTGCAACATCTGGGGGCCGTCCTGAGATCGCTGCGGCGGGCAGGGCTCACGGCAAACCCGAAAAAGTGCGCGGTTGGGCGTGTGGAGGTACGGTATCTGGGGTTCCACTTGGGTCATGGCCAGGTGCGACCCCAAATTGACAAGACCGCGGCGATTGCGACTTGCCCTAGACCCAAGACCAAAAAGGGGTGAGGCAGTTCCTGGGGCTGGCTGGCTATTACAGACGGTTTGTACCTAATTATTCGGATGTCACCAGCCCGCTGACTGACCTTACTAAAAAGGGGCTCCAGATCCGGTCCAGTGGTCAGAGCAGTGCCAACAGGCGCTTACAGAGATTAAAGCTGCACTTTGTGGGGGGCCGCTTTTGCATGCACCTGACTTCTCTCTCCTTTTGTTTTGCAGGCGGACGCTTCAGACAGAGGGTTGGGCGCCGTGCTCTCGCAGTTGGTGGAGGGAGAGAGCGCCCGGTGCTGTACATTAGCCGGAAGCTCTCCTTGAGGGAGACTAAGTACAGCACCGTAGAGAAGGAGTGTTTGGCCATCAAGTGGGCGGTCCTCACCCTCCGATACTACCTGCTGGGGCGGGCCTTCACCCTCTGCTCGGATCACGCCCACTGCAGTGGCTCCACCGCATGAAAGATACTAGCGCCCGGATCACCCGTTGGTATCTGGCCCTCCAGCCTTTTAAGTTCAAGGTGGTCCACAGACCGGGGGTGCAGATGGCTGCCGCTGACTTCCTCTCCAGAAATGGGGGGGGAGTGGTAGGCAGGCCGGATGACGCCCCGGCCTGAGTCGGGCGGTGGGGGTATGTGGCAGCGGGGGCGTGGTCAAGCGCCCGTCCGGGAGAGAAAAGCGGTAAGGGCGCTCACACCTGAGCTAAATGATGTCTAACACCTGTGTCTGATTGCAGTAACATGAGGAGAGCGGCATAAAAAGGGCAGGAGCGACGGAGCATGGAAAAAAGGAAGAAAAGACTGTCTCTGCATACATGTAGAAAGAAGTTGAAAAAGATTAAAAAGACTTACCCCTTAAGTTGACACTGGTTTCCTTGTCCCATCCTTGAACTGTTTTACAATGAGCAACATCAAAACCTATAAGATGGTTGTTTTCCGGATTAATTTGTTTAATCTGGAAAACAAATTTTAGGCTAAACATGAACAAAACAAATTAAGGTTTAGAATGCTCTCTGTTCTTAATCAAACTTAAAAAGTATTACATTTAACTATTTCAGTTAATTAATTCACGTGAATCTTTGTCTTCAGTCTACGACCAGGAAATGGCATCCCTTCTGTTACTGATACATCTTCTTCCACCACCACCAGGAGGACCAAAGTCTCCAAAAATCAGTGCATGTAATGCTGTTGAAAGACTTGTAATCTTTCATAAGGTAGTGGCATTTTAATAATGTGTTGTTGGTTGCTCAAAACATGAATGAGATTAAAATCAGGTCTTCATTGGCATTCCCATATTTCACTAGTCAATGAGTCAATGTTTGAAAAATCACTTTTATAATGTTGTTTTCTCTGTGACTGCACATTATGTTTGTGTCTAATGTTCAGTGTTCATCCTAACCCTAGTCATGCTCCAGTTTAGAGGAGCACCTCCGAAACAACCGGCATCAGCACCCGTACCTCCTTGCAGTTGGATGTCAGAAAAGCAAGATTGACAGCTTCTACATCACTTTGGATAAGCATCACATCCCACGCCAGGCAAACCGCTCCCTTGGGGCATTTGATGAACTTTTCAAGGCACATTTTGTGTTCAATTTGTCCTATGATACTGCACTTGTGAGCTTTTACACATTCCTGCAGACAACAGTGAATAACATTGATGTAGGGAAAATGAAGGAGTCACCCAGAGTCAAAGACTTGAGAGCCAGACTGCTTAACCAGACAGTAACCTTGTCTTAAAATCTGAGCATTGTTGAGAGAATGCTGATCTGTTTTATTTGTCAGACACAGCACCACAGCAGTCAACAGTTGATTTCACATTTAAGAGGTGAACATAGTTACTATCCTGGTTCTAAGTTCAAGTTAATTTGTTCGCAGCAAGGTTGTAGGCATCAGTTTCAAACGTATGCTGGTTTTCGTAAGCACCTTAATAATGTTCATAGCAATGTTCAGAAAATTGCTCTAACTTCAACAGTTGGATGTTCCTCGAGTGAGCCACTTGCAAGTTCATCTCGAGTAGATACTTTAGATGACCAAATGAATCCCCAGCATGAATCCCCTTGTTCCAGTGTTTCTTCTGAGAACAATGATTCTGAGCTTACTAAAGATTCAACTAAAGAATTGTGTGAATCCATTGTGGCAAAATTACAGGGAAGTGGGATTTCAAACAGTTTAGTGACCTCAATTGTAGGAGATTTAGAGGAACTAACAGATACACTTCACTCACAAGCAAAGCATAACATGCTTTCTGCTTTACCTACAAGTGACCCCTACAAATTTGTGATAAATGAATCTTTTGAAAAATTAGAAAACCCATTCACAAATCTGAATACCGAATGGAAACGAAATAAATACTTTAAAGAAAAATGGGGAGTGGTTGAACCAGTTGAGATAACACTTGGAATGAGATATGACAGCAGACTAAATCAGAAATCTGGTACTTATGACCAAGTACCAGTTAAAGATACTTTTATTTATGTGCCAATTTTAGAAACCTTGGAATTCATGTGCAGAAATCCAGACATTTGTGATCTCCTAAGGAAAGACTGTAGATTAGAGACTGACACTTTTACAGATTTTAGCGATGGCAGTTATTTTAAAACTCACCCTTTGTTTACAACCAAGAGACATGCATTACAAATCCAAATATACTATGATGATTTTGAAACTGCCAATCCCCTTGGCTCCAAACGTGTAATTCAAAAAATTGGCTGTCTTTATTTTATTGTAAGAAACTTGCCCCCCAAATTTAATTCTGTTTTAATGAACATTCATTTGTTATCACTTTTTCACACACAAGATATAAGTAAGTACGGTTTTAATGTCATACTGGAACCGTTGATAAATGATATAAAGATACTGGAAAGCCAAGGGTTAAGTCTTCCATTTTCAGATGAGCAGATTTATGGCACCATTGCACAGATAACTGGCGATAATCTAGGGATGCACTCAATTCTTGGTTTTAATGAGTCATTTAATAGCCGTCATTTCTGTCGCCTTTGTTTAATTGAAAAGCAGGATTCTCAAACAGTATACAGTGAGGATGATCCTAAGGTGGTCCTTCGTGGAAGAGAAATCTTTGAAATGCATTGCCAGTCTCTCCAGGAAAACCCACAATTGAGGTCACTGTATGGGTTGAAAACAAATTCTACACTTAATACACTGAAGTATTTTCATGTTTGCAATAACTACTCGTTTGATATAATGCATGATCTTCTAGAGGGTGTGGCTCAGTACGAAATTAAATTGCTTTTTGGATATCTCACACAAAACTTTATCTCTGAAGAGGACTTGCTTTCAAGGATTTATTCTTTTGATTATGGATTTTTAGAACGTAAAAATCGCCCCACAAAGATTATTTTGGAGAGTGCTGGTAATAACGTTGGTTTAAATTCCATTCAGACATTATGTCTTGTGAAAAACCTCCCTCTATTGTTTGGTGACATTGTTCCTCCAAGTCACAAACACTGGAGTTTGTTGTTATTGTTACTACAAATAATGAACATCGTGTTTTCGCCTTGTCTCACTTTAGGCATGACAGTTTATTTGAAGCACTTGATTGCTGACCACCACAAATTATTTAAGTACTTGTACCCACAGAAAAATGTAATACCCAAGCATCATTTTATGATACATTACTCCTCTTCAATTAGGAAAATTGGCCCCTTATTATTTATGTGGTCTATGAGGTTTGAGGCCAAACACAAGATGTTCAAAGATATTTTTAAAAATTTCAAAAACATAACAAAATCGTTGGCTAAAAGGCATCAGATGGCCATTGCTTATCATTGGGAATCCTTTACCCTCAAACATAATGAGTTTGGGTCGATTAAATCATTTACCCTTAGAGAGGAGAATGTGGTCAGCAATCATATCCTTGAAATGATCTTGTCAAAAGATGCCTTCTCAACCAGTTGGGTTAAAGTTGATGGTGTCGAATATAGAGCTGGACTTGTCGTTTGCAGTGCAATGGAAAATGAAATGCCAGTCTTTTGTCAAATAAGTGATGTACTTTTGGTTGACAATCTCATTTATCTATTGGTAAACAAAACTATTTACAGAGAATTTTGATGAGCATCTTCATGCATTCAGAGTACTACGAAGTGAGGAAAGGCATGTTATAAAAATGTTAGAGATTAAATTTTGTAAGCCATTTAATATTCAAAGCTCATACAGTGTTGAAGATGAAAGTTTGTATATCATACCTTCTTTTGCAATGTTTTAAATCAACTTGAAATTGTACTGCAAAAGAGAATTAAAAATAAACAAGTTGATTGAAATTATGTTGTGTGCTGGAGTTTATTTAACTATGTTTAGTAGTTTTTTTTGACACTGTACTGATGAAAACTAATTCTACGTTAAACATGTAACTCTGAACAATGTTGTTTTTCTGTATCCCTTTTAGTGTTATTTTAACACTTTATAGAGTCAAAGAAGGAACTCTGGCATAGTGTTAAATGTTTAACTATTGTGAAAGTGTTAACTTGACTCCAGAGAGTGTGGAGCTATATAAACTCTCAAAAAGTGTTGAAATCAACTCTGTGAGAGTTAATTCAACACTCGACTTTTTGCTGTGTACCCGTGTCATTTTACATACTTTTTTGAAATCAATATATAAAATATCATATAATATCAAATAATTAATTATTCCGTATTGTTTTTTTGCCTTACAAATACTACTCTGATTGGAAAATATATAATATAAATAAAACATTCTGATATTTGCAGTCTGATCTAATGAAAATGATGTGACCATGGCATAATATTAGCAAAACTAAATTATGTGCTTCATTACTTTTGGCTGCAGTTTCCTAGTGATAGTTGCAAGGGGCCCCAAAAGCATAATAGATGAAGGTATTAACAAGTAAAACGTACCTTCCTAACTTAAAACTTTAACATTAACCTAACCAATAGTGTCCTAAATGCAACTGAGAGGTGAACATAACAGACTTATTTACCCTTTACCAGCACCTAAACATAACTGATAGTGTAGAAAAAGCAGCTGTGACAGGAAAAGCAAATTTTCTGAGGCAAGTGCGTCATTTTGTGTCCCTTCTGTGACACGTTTGTCTTCTCAGCTTGCATGTTTGGCTGGGTTCAAATCAGCAGTCTGCCGTGTTCAAAGTCCAGCACTCTATTGGATGAGCTGCTGCCGAAGCCAGTCACATTGGAATAAACGTGTTAATGCAGGTGGGTCTGTAATACAAGCGTTAAAATTGTTTTTTTAAATGATGCGATAGAGTAAAACTATTTAGATATCATAACATAGTAGTGTGTGAATAATAGAGTGAAACATAAGTGTTTCTAAGTCATAATCAGCTGTGAATAAAACGCAGTTGCTGTAACACCTCTAGTGTTAATTTCACCAGGACACGGTGGCGCAATGAGGAACATGCCACATGTCAGTTTGCAAAAAATGTGTTTTAATAATGTTCATTCTGTGAGACTCGTGGCCTGTCACAAAGCAGGATTAAGCAGCTAGCTTGGTAAATTGAAACTTAGTTTGAGTGAATTCTGAATTTGCGGTACCATTAAGGTAGATAGGTTTTCATAAAAGTTATTCACCATAGTAACATACATTAAATGACTAACCTGCTCCGGGGAAGGTTATGTTCACAATAAGAGATCTCAAACAAATTTAAAGCACACTACAAAGAGACAATATTAGAAAAATCAACAAAATCTGCTGTTTATGATAATTATTTATTTGCAAGAAATATATTTTGGGCAGCATTTTATCTAAAGACACTTTCCCACTTTTCCCATTTTCCCACACTGGCCATAAAATATCTATGAAAAAATAAACCTAAAATAATTACATAGTTACAAGTAAAATAGATTAATGCTGCATATATCAACAACGATCAAAAGATTTTAAAATATAAAAAACGTAATTACTCTCCAATATTGATATTAGTATTATTAGTGCATCTACTCATTTTCCAATTGCTCACATTTTTAGTGCTCTAGTTTCTAATAGTATGAAATTTAATTAAGCTTATCATTTAAATGAATACTAAAGCTCATTATACTAATCTTTTAAAATTAATAAGACAAAATTGTCTTATTGTGGACCTACTGTATATAAAGCTACGATCACACCAATATGTCAGCTAATTTAATATTTTTTGATCACAATCAGATTTTTTTCAGCAGTCCTCTCCTTCTTTCGCAGCAGCTGTGATGTTTCCTCTTGCTGTGTAAATGTCTTTAAATTCTTCATAATTTTCATGAAGATCTTCAGCAGAGAAGATTCTTGCGATGATTCTCTTGCGAGAAACGTATCGTTTGTCTCGCACTATGCTGCATGTGATTGGCGGTTCACTTAATTATCATGTAAATGCATGTTTTTGATATTATTGCTATACATGTGATATAAACATGCTCAATGTTGTTAGATAGTTTTGTAGTTGTAATGTAAATAAAAAAAGGTTCAAGTAAGATAGCATGTAGATAAACTACTCTTAATTATAAAAAAAGCTTGTAACTTAACAAGTTACAATTTCTGAGTAGCTTCCCAAACACTGCACTCTATTAAGCTTTCACTCACATCTGTAAATGTTTGATTTCATATACACGAAACAAAATCAACTTCATTTGAACCATCTTCTGATGCCTTGAGGAAAATCATACAGACAGACAACTTTTTTATTGATCCCTGATGCGAAATCTAGGATGTAAATTAATTCATCTCTCTTGGGCTCTAGATTTTATGGGGTTTTTATAAGGAGAATTGCATTAATAACCGAGGGGAGTCTCACAGGAAGTGTGATAGATTCTCAGCACGTGAGATCCTCCAATGATCTTGGTTAACTTTATTATTTTGCTCATTAAAGCTGCGCTCCTCATTTCCATTATCTATTCTGCTTGTTCGGCCCAATCTACATGAGCTGCAATTGGCTTTCACCTTAATGCATGCAAATGAGAAGCAAAACTATGGAGATTTTGGTGACCAGGACTCTCCAAATTGGTCGGAAATGCAGAGCACAACCTCTGCCTTGTACGTAAAAGGATTAGTATATTTACTGGAAAAAAAAAATAGCTAATTATAATTAGAAGAAAAGCTGTCCAAATTTTGGAAGGCTGGAGTAAATGAGCAAACATTTGATGAGGTCAGTGGAGAGTTGTGAATGGACAAACCCTAAAAACATTTTGTAAACATCTCAAAAGAGCACAAAGACAACTTAAATGAACTGGAAATATTGGACACATTTACATAAAAACACCCAAAACTGGCCTTTTTCAATATACAAGTTAGGAGTAAGGGTTAGGGGTATTTAGACATACAATATATAGCCAAAATGTATGTGAACACCCCCTTCTAATTTACAGGTTTGGCGAATTCTCAAGTAGGTATAGCTGCAGACCAGAGATCTCCAAATGGGGTGGAATCTCAAAATAGTGCCAGGGTTACTCCAAAAGGGGGTTGAGCCAACTTTAAAAGGGGGGCGTCACTTCCACTCACAGCTTAGGGGCTCCCTATATCTTTAATGCCGATTTGGAGCTCAGAACCCTTTTTGGAGTAATGCCTGCAGCTATATATACTTCTCCTAATTCCAGACATTTCTCCAGACCACTGTGTTACTTATGCAACTGAACACTGCAAAAAAATAGTTCATAATTAATTATTGAAAATGCATGCGGATCAGTGATAGTGATGTCCAATCCATGAAATAATCATTTGAGTCAAGTCTTTTGATCATTTTGATTCTTTTGAATAGGTCAAATCAGATTAAAAATGAATGTTTCTTTAAAGGGATAGTTCACCCAAAAATTTAATGAATGAAAACTCCAGATGTGTATGGCTTTCTTCTGCTGAACACAAACAAAGGTTTTTAGAAAAATATGTAGGTCCTCACAATGCAGGTGAGGAGAACCAAAATGTTGAAGCACCAAAAAGCACATAAAGGCAGCATAAAACTAATCCATAAGACACTAGTGGTAAAATTCTTATCTTCAAAAGCGATATGATAGGTGTAGATGAGAAAAAGATCAATATTTAATTTATTTTCTATCTATTCTCCTCCCTTCCCAGAAGGGGGTGATATGCATGAAAATGTGAATCTCCAAAAAAAGAAGAAGAAGAAAGTGAAATTGGAGATTGATAGTAAAAATCATGACTTAAATATTGATCTGTTTTTCACCCACATCTATCATATCGCATCTGAAGATTTGGATTAAACTTTAAACTGAGTCTTATGGGTTGCTTTTACGCTGCCTTTATGTGCTTTTGGATCTTCAAAGTTTTGGTCACTATTCCATTGCATTGTATAGTTCTTAAGAGCAGA
Organism: Xyrauchen texanus; assembly: GCF_025860055.1. Taxonomy (NCBI): domain Eukaryota; kingdom Metazoa; phylum Chordata; class Actinopteri; order Cypriniformes; family Catostomidae; genus Xyrauchen; species Xyrauchen texanus. Next base: position 39,748,925 of record NC_068300.1, on the reverse strand, counting down.
GATATTCTTCTAAAAATATTCATTTGTATTCAGCAGTAGAAAGAAAGGGTTACACATCTGTAATGGCATAAGGGCGAGTAAATGAGTAGAGCATTTTAATTTTTGGGTGAACTATCCCTTTAAGTGTGAGGACTGGGTACTTTTTATAATACAGGTTAATATAATCCTTTTTAACTTTGTTATTTTTCTATTTAAAGTTCCTGTCCCTATTTTCCTTTGATCGAATCTGCTTATTCAGCACAAACTATTAATTCAATAAATGCCATTTGCTTTGATACTTTGTTATATAATGCAAAGACAGTCATACGTTTTTTTAATGTGGCTTAAGTGTCCACATTTTGGGGCACACTGTATATTAAGGAGCAGCAATAGCTAGGGTTGGCACAAGTATCTGTATGTTTTAACATTTTCTCTTTTACATTCTCACCACACCATCCCTCACACACACTTGAAGATGAAACACTTTTATAATTTAACGTGAAATGCACTTTGAAACATTGCTTTGAAATATTGCTGTCTCCCATATTTCGTAGAAGCAAAAGTAAAACCATTAACAAACATGTGCAGATTTGAATGGCACATTTGCTTTGGGAACTTCCTCAAGCAATACTAAGCATTTCACTCAATTATCTCAATCCAATAATAATTTAGTCATATACCTCTAATTATTTCTTTCACTGATGATTCATTTTGTAATTCAGGCCCAGTTGTATCCCACTCCACACTCCCACCTCCCCTTCATCACAGCGGGGTGTCAAATCACACTGTGTACTATGAAATTTGCATAAGACATTGAAGTTATTCCACAGTTCTTAAGCAGTAATGAGGAACCACATGGTTTCTGAGTTAGATCTTGCTGAATGCTTGGAAATGTGCAAAATAAATAGAAAAGAAATGTTCCCATACTGAGAGATTAAATACATGAAATACAGCAATGACTATATAATTAATCGACTTTACCTTTCATGCATACATTAAATAGACAGGTGATAACAAAGTTGACCACCCTTGGATTAGTAAAACAATTATGTATCATATTGATGTTCCCCTTGTTAGTGGTTTATAACATGGTTTATTAGTGACTAAACATTTATTTACAAATGCATTAAAAAATAATGTAGTTATAACAACTGCATAAAAAAGCTGGTCTCATGGCAATGCTAAAAAATCAGCATTGCCGTGCTGATTAACAATAGTGGAAACAGTGAAAAACAATGTATTGAAACATATGACTTTGTGAATGAGCTAATTCTTTCTGATCATTATTTAAGTGAAGGATAGAGCAAGCATATGTTCTTGATTTACATTTATTTTACATTTACTCATTTAGCAGATGCTTTAATCCAAAGCAACTTACAAATGAGAACAACAATAGAAGCGATTCATCCAACAAAAGGGGCAACAATATAATAAGTGCTGTAATACAATTCTCACATAGTTTAGAACAGTACACATAGCAAGGAAAGTTGAATGGGTTAGGTGTTCACGAAAAACATGTGTCTTTAGCTGTTTTTTGAAAGAGGCTAAAAACACAGCCTCTCGGGTGGAATTAGGCAGGTCATTCCACCAGCGAGGAACAGTCAAGGTAAAGGTCCGGGACAATGATTTTGTGCTTCTATGAGATAGCTCCACGAGGCACCGTTCACCCGTAGAACACAGGCTTCTGGAGGGCACATAAATCTGAAGTAGTGAGTTTAGATAGTGGGGTGCGGAGCTAGTGGTTGATCTGTAAGCAAGCATCAATGCCTAGAATTTACCTTTTTGGTAAATAAACTTTTTTCGTCCACGTCAAGATCAAGAACCAGAAGGTTGTTTGAGCATGAATGAGAACAGATATCGTGTTCATGAACAAACCGAATGTGCTGATACACTCACACACAAATGAAATTCATAAATTGGTAATCTCGTTCCTGAAACAAGAATCTGCTGACTTACTGAATGAAAGGAGGAATACATTTGTTCAGTTCGGCAGCCTCATTCAACAAAAAAAGGAGCCGGATGATTTATGAATAAAATGTTACAATGACATAAGGATGTTATTGAAAATCACAATTATTTTTTAGGCTTGTATTCTTGTATTTTTGTCATACTCTTGACAATGTCAAATGTCATAATTATATGCTTTGTTGTCATTTCTGGGGAAACAGTTATAATGTTTAAACACTTTGCTGAAGTGTCTTAGTAGAACTGTAGGCTTGTCCTGGTCATGATTTACTTTTTTTAAATGTAAAAGACGCTCATTTGTTGCCATCAAAGACATTGCAGAAATGGCCAAGGAACAAACCTTTTTGGTGAACTGATTCAAAAGACTTAATTCTCTAGGATTAATCAATTTCCCCACCAATAGCAGCAGCTCAAGCGATGTACTTAAGATGAATTTGGCTGCAGCCACTGATCTAGAAGCAGCTTTTCCTTTCTAGAAATAAAGTTTGGAATCGTGGTGAGAAAAACTGAACCTAGACCAGCAATTACGAACAGTGTCATCACTGAGTGGCAAATTAAATTCCATATTGATTCCTATTAATTAATATAGGTACACATCATGCTTGTGGTCAGGGGCAGGATAAGCCTTTCCCAGCCTTACATAGCTCCGCATTTTGATGACTGTATCATTATTCATAACTAAACTAAGTTATTTTAATGTGCCATCCAACTTGAACTGAAAATGTCTGCTTGATACTACTGAATGTACTGATAGCACCACAGTAAAATTGGGGGTACAATGTAGTGCTACATAATGGCTTACATAACCAGCAGCCAACAATCACAATGAAAAACAAAACACATACCAACAAAACACGCTAGTGGTCACACAACCATACACAAAAACCAAAAACAAACCAAAACAAAAAAGAATATAACAAACATACACATCCACTGCACCTCTCTCTCCACTGTCCCTCCCCGAGTGCAGATACTTGCCTCATTTCTCCTCAAACAGGTCTAAACTCCCCAGTTTTCTGGATGCCACCACCCTGGCCATCTCCAAACACCACTCCTCAAATGGGGGCGCTCCAGCCAACTTTCAACCCCTTAAAATTATCTGTCTGGCAATAAAAATACCAGTTAGGACCCAGTTTTTTATGTGTTTATTCTCCAAATTAATGATCGCCCTATATCCTAAGAGTCTGGGGCAAAATAAAATTTTAAAGCCCAATACACATAAATCATCAACCAAAATTCTTGGATCTTAACACATCCCCAAAAGACATGGGTTGTGTCTCCATCTTCTGATTGACATCGCCAGCAGGTAGGTGTGTCTTTAAGACCAAATCTATGCAATAGACTATAGGGGGTCCAATAGAATCTATGTAAAATCTTGAATTGCATAAGGCAAACCCTTGCATCTCTAGATGCAGACTTGATGTTATTTAGAATCCTAGCACTCCCTCCTCCAATACCAAGTTTAGATCTTTCTCCCATAATCTCTTAAGTGAAGTTGAATTTCTGTACCCCAGACTCTGAATTATCAGGGAGTAATACACTGATGCCTCATGACCTTTTCCATTAGCAGTTATCACCACTCCCAGAGTATATGCCGCTTTAGGGGGTTGTAAACTACTCCCAAAACAGTACAGAGCAAGTGGCGCAGTTGAAAATACATATAAAACTGAGATCTGGGAATCCCAAATAGTTTAACACAATTTTGAAAGGATCTCAACACTCCACTCTCATATAGTTCAACGAGTGTAGTAACCCCCCTCGTCAGACGCACCGTCCTCAATCCCGTGGGAAGAAGGTGCAATGCGGGGGCGGCTGGAGTGGCGTGCTTTCGGTTGAAAGCAAACCGCGACCGCAACGTTGCCATGGTCATGTTCTCGCAGTGAGAACATGAACCATCCACAAACGTTGCCTCGGTGTGATCGCAACCCAGACACACGAGACAATGCCTGTGGCCGTCTGAAGCGGAGAGCACTCTACTGCATCCAGGAACTACGCAGGGGCAGAAGGGCATCTTTATAAAGTCCTGAAAAGGACGTTCAATGCCAGCTTCGTATTTGCTCTTTTAGAGAAAATCACTCTTTTATAACTCTTTAAGTTTCTTGCACTGTCGAAGCACTCGGGGGCAAACTGCACTGCCGTGCAGAGAAGGAGAAAGCCGCTGTAATGCGCCATCGAATCCAACAGGCAAGCATCAGAGGAAAACAGGAACAGGTGTGTAACTCGCAGCTGACTGCAACACAACCATCGGCTCCGAAGAAGATTTCCGAATGAACTCGACGTATTTGCCCGCTTTTATACCCGTATGTCTGGGGCGGGGTATGCAAATACTGTCTGCCTAATTCCCTTTGGCCTTTTTTCATAGATCAGAGGCATATTTAATAAAATGTGCAAATACTTAAAGACAACGGTAAAGAAGCCCATCTTTCAACCAGCGTCACTGTATTCTCAAAAATTGAATTATAATTTTTTTGTTACTATGTCTTCCAGTTTTGGAGTAATTTTAATTCCCAAATATGTAAACATTTCCACATTATTAAACATATCTACCTTACTGATAGAACTTTTTCTTTCTTCTTCATTCAGCAACATAACTGAAGATTTTGAATTATTGATCCGATACCCTGAGATTTTCCCAAATGTCTCTATGATTTGAATTAAAGCCGGAATGGTTGAGTCTAATTTCTTTAAAAATAATATAACGTCGTCAGCAAATAGCGCTATTTTATGTTTACTGCCCCACATTTCTATACCTTTTATATCCCTTTCTTTTCTGATAGCAACTGCCAAGGGTTCAATAGCCATCAGAAAAAGGAGAGGAGAAAGAGGCGATCCCTGTCTACATCCCCTAGAAACATTAAATGATTTTGATATAAAATTATTAGTTAAACTGTCGAAGGATTCTGGTACAACAATTTAACCCATTTGCAGTATTTTTCTCCAAATCCAAACCGAATTAAAACATCAAACAGAAAATCCCATTCCACCCTGTCGAATGCCTTTTCTGCATCTAGTGCTAGTAATGCAGTATCTTTTTCCCCCTTTTGTTGATGCAGGATATTTAGCACTCTTCTTACATTATGACATCCTTGTCTATTTATCATAAAACCATTCTGATCCATCCCTATGACGTAAGATGCTACAGTTTCTAATCTTCTTGCCAATATTTTGCTCAGGATTTTAGTGTCTGAGTTGAGTAAAGTTAAAGGACGAAAATTTTCACATTTATTGTTAGGTTTTCCTGGTTTATAAGGTAATTATAGCTTCATTCAAAGACATAGGAAGTTTATTCTCCGCAAAGGCTTCTACTAGCATGTCTAACATAGGTCTTACCAATTTATCTTTAAATTTTTTATATATATCTATGGGGAGACCATCAGGTCCCGCCGCCCTCCCCGCTTTCATCAGATCGATCGCCTCTACCACCTCTTGTAAACTAATGTCTTTTCCTATTTCATCTTTATGTTCTTCTGGTATACTAGGTAACTCCAAATTATCCAAAAAAGTTTTTTGTATTTCTGAACCTGAAGTACATTCAGAATTATATAGTTTCATATAATATAATCTAAATAAATTATTAATTTCTTGTGGGTCAACAATGATATTACCATCTGACTCTTCAATCGAATCTACAGCCCTCTCCATTTGCTTTTTTTTAATTTGCCATGCCAACACTTTACCTGTCTTTTCGCCTTGATCATAAAATGTTTGTTTCAGCTTTAATTACTTAGCTACAGTTTTATTTGCAGAAAGTGTATTATATTTAGATCGAAGCATTAATAGCTGTTTATGTTTATCTGCACATATCGAATCACTATGATATACTTCATTTTCCAGCTCTTTAATCTCTTTTTCCAAATCTTGTAACTCCTGTCGAGATTTTTTACTTTTAGAACTACAAAAACTAATAATTTGTCCCCTAATAAACATTTAAATGCCTCCCACCGAATTCCTGCTGAAGTTTCCAATTGATTTGTTTCAAAGTAATTGTCAATTTGATTACCCAAGAACTCTACAAATGACGCATCCTTAAGCCAACTTTGCTGGAATCGCCATTTAGGGGGATCTTTAACCAATTTTGAATCGACATACGACAAAGATACTGGTGCGTGATCAGAAATGACAATACTAAGATAATGACAATCTATACATTTTGAAAGCAATTGGGCTGACACAAGAAAGTAGTCTATTCTAGAGTAAGTTTGGTGTGTTGCCGAATAGCATGAATATGCAGTCTGTTTTGGATTAAGATGCCTCCATATATCCACTAGATTAAGCTCTCCTATAAAATGTAGAATCTGTTTTCTAGAATTCACATGTGCGGTATCAACTCCCGTAGATCTATCTTTTCCTGGATCAAGTGTACAATTCATATCCCCCGCCATTATAACCTGACCTGATAATGAAGCCACCAGCAGAAATATGTTGCTATAAAATTTAGAGTCATCCTTATTAGGGCCATAGATATTTACTAAATTTATTATCTCTGTTACCAATCTTCCCTGAATAATCACAAATCTGCCCGCTGGGTCCTTAATAACATTATTTACTTGAAATGGCACAGCTTTATGTATTAATGTAATTACCCCTCTGGCTTGTGTAGTAAAACATGCCGAAAATACCTGTCCTTGCCACCTTCTTTCAATTTTGATCACTTCCTCCTTAGTCATGTGCGACTCTTGCAAGAATACCACATTTGCCTGTATCTGCTTAATTCTAGTCATCACCTGTTTAATCTTTTTTAGTTTCCCCAGCCCCCTGCAATTCCATGATAAAAACCTAATCCCTCCTGTCTGTGCCATTTTTTGTTTTAACCATCCTCATTACCTTAAACCATATATTTGCCAAAATATAAGAGGCCAAACCTAAAATAACTAAAACAATACGAATAACATAAAGTATGAACTTACCCCAGCATTTTCCATGCTTCACTGATACCATCTGTATCAGTAACCCCCTTCCCTACACTCGACTTCTTAAATGGTCTTCTCCTATTTGTTCTGTTGTTCAAAAAAAAAAAAAAAAAATGAACACCAACACCTCTATCCATCATTACCATTTCAACCTTCTTATCCATTTTTATACCCACGTATTTTAACCAAGCCATGACTTGTCCAATAAAATACTATTACCTCAAAGAAAAAAAAGAAGAAAAAGAGAAAAAGAAAAAAAAGGAAAAAGAAAAAAATACAAGAAATACCCTGACAATCTATCATTCTTATATCTCCAAGTAACATCTTTCCAACTATACACATTATATTAACATAATATCTTCAAACTATTATCTTAAAATAAAGTCAAACTTTCACTTTGTGTCATTTCTTTTATCAAATATTATAGCAAAAGCGCCCTCTTCTGAACCTTAAATGAATTAAATTAACCATCTAATAATTAGCTTGTTACCCTTATAAAAACCAAATTAAATATCTACTTTGGACGAATATAGGTTACAACTTACCGACAAAGAAAATAAACTACAATTTTACATTTGGTCCTCAGTACCTCGCATTAATACGTCAGTTTACTTGTTCTCAATTTTTTGCATTCCTTTATCCATTTCTTCTGGTCTCGATACCTCAGTTCACTTGTCCTCGACCTGCTGCATAAATTTCTCCACTTCTTCTGGGCTGTTCATAATTACAGTACGGTCTCCATGTGTAAGAAGCAATCGAGCAGGAAAGAATACTCTATGTCGGTTGATTCCTTTGTCACGCAATTTTTGACGGATAGCATCGTACTTTGTTGCCTGTGAAGCTCTGCCGACAAATCCGGAAAAAAACGAAGATTGGAACCTTTGTATGCAATTGCTCCCTTACTCTTTGCAGCCTTTAGCACCTGATCCTTCTGTTTGAAATTGAGGAAGCATCTCAATCTTAACAGTAGGCTATTATGCTGTGCATTAAATAGAAATTAACTTTTAATGATGCAAACCCCCAAATGAACTAATCAACATGTTAATATTGCATAGATTGAATTTAATCGATTGCCATCTAAATGTATTTTAGTGCCATTAGGCTATTTTATGCATAATACATTTGTAGATGAAGAAGCTCAGCAAATGCGAATAGAGGAAGATTTAAAATGCTAGTATTTCTAAAAAATGAACGCTGCATTAGATATAGTTTTGACAGTCTTATCTAGTTTTGCTTAAAAAAAAGTGTAGAACATTCTGAGAACGTATTTTTTATTTTTTTCACAGAATTATAGGGCAATGTTAAATAAAAGAAGTGCAATAATAGAAAATGATAGGCAATAATACATAGACCTAATAATATTTTATTTTTGGTAAATTATTAATTTGATTTAATTTAATGTTTTGCTTTTGTTCTAGTAATATTTTTATTAAAAAAAAAATTTGTTTGGTAATTTATATTTTTAATTTAATGTTTTTTTTTGTTTGTTTGTTTTTAGCATCTAGCAATTTATTCAATTGATCAAACCCAGAGAATGCTGCCAATATGTTTTCAAAGTAAGCTATACAAATTATTTAATTTAGTCTTGGGCTAATAAAGCACATTGTAGCTTTTCTTCTAGTATTGTGTATTTATTTTTTATTTACATTTACATTTATGCATTTGGCAGATGCTTTTATCCAAAGCGACTTACAGTGCACTTGTTACAGGGACAATCCCCCCGGAGCAACCTGGAGTTAAGTGCCTTGCTCAAGGGCCCAACAGTGGCATCTTGGTGGTGCTGGGGCTTGAACCCCCAACCTTCTGGTCAGTAACCCTGAGCCTCAACCACTGAGCCACCACTGCCCCACATCTTCTAATTTAATACGTCTTCTGCATGGAAGGTTGTGATATTAAAAAGCATACTGAAATAACTTTACAGTGGAGAGGTAGTTAGACGCTAAGCGAACACAGAGCAGGGTTTCTCTAATCCAGGATTGTGGAGTGAGCAAGGAGTGGGAAATGGACAGCACAGCTGGAGCGGCGTGATTAAAGAATGCTTTGAGCATGGAGGGGAAATTGTTGCTGCTCCACTCCACTCACATACTCTGGTGGCAATATTTTAAAGCTAAAAAAACAAACACAAGTCAGCATAAAAATAATCCATAAGACTCTTGTGAAACAGATCGCTTTCACATTCTCCTGGTGTTTTTGGTGATTCACATTCTTTTCTGCATATCACCCCCTACTGTCTAGCAAAAAATTACAAATATTGATCTGTTTCTCACCCACACCTATCAAATCACTTCTGAAGACATGGATTAAACCACTGGAGTTTTATGGATTCCTTTTATACTGCCTTTATGTGCTTTTTGGAGCATAACAATTTTGGCCAACAGAGCTCAAATATTCTTCTAAAAATCTTCATTTGTGTTCTGCCGAAGAAAGTCAAACACATCTGGGATGTCATGAGGGTGAGTAAATGATGAGAGAATTTTCATTTTTGGGTAAACTATCTCTTTAAAGTGATAGCTCAGCCATAATTTAATATTCTGTCATCATTTCTCTACCCTAATGTTATTCCAAACCAGTGTGAGGCTTTGTATTATATGGAACACGAAATATGTTAGATAGAATGTTAGGGACTGACAGTCTCGGTCACCATTCACTTTCAATATATATATATATAAAAAAAAAACATTCACTGAAAGTAAATAGTGACCCTATTAAACATTCTGTCTAATATCTCTTTATTGTGTTGTATGGAAGAAAGAAAGTCATACGGGTTTGGAAGAACATGATGGTGAATGATGACAGAATTTCCATTAATAATAATTATAATAATAATAATTCTGTAGTACATGTTCAATGTGTATTATGTAATGGAATATAGGGCATTAAACATTTATTATGTCATTTGTGAAAGTAGCGAGTTACTCACTACTTGAGTACTTGTAATTGGATACTTTATTACTCTTAATCAAATAATTATTTATGTTAGTTCTTTTACTTCTACTTGAGTAATTATGTTTTTGAAGTAATTGTACTTTTACTTGAGTACAGGTTTTGGCTACTCTACCAACCTCTGAATGGGAGTATTTAAGGAGAGGAGACAGCGGCAGACGGTTCAATATCAAAAGTGTGGCCACCAGCTGCGTTTAATACTGCAGTGCGTCTCCTCCTCATGGACTACATGAGATTTGGCAGTTCTTGCTGTGAGATGTTACCTCACTCTTCTACCAAGGCATTTCCAATTTCCACAACATTTCCTGGGGAAATGTCCCTAGCCCTCACCCTCTGATCCAATAGGTCCCAGAAATGCTCAATGCTTCATCGCCAGCCGGGTCGTCCTCAATCCCGTGAGAAGAAGGAATGACGTGGGGGGGCGGCTGAAGTGGCTTTCTCTCGTGAGAAAAGAAAGCAGCGACCGCAATGTTGGCATGGCTATGTTCTCGCACTGAGAACATGAACCATTCATAAAATGCTGCCTGCATGTGATCGCAGCCCAGGCACGTGAGGCAGCATTTATAACCATCAGAAGTGAAGAGAAATCAACCGCATCCAGGAACTACACAGAGGTGGAAAGACATCTTTAAAAAGATGCGTCCTGAAAAGGACGTTCAATGCCTGCTGTGTATTGCTCTTTTATGAGTGGGAACTCATACTCTTTTAGAGGAAATAAACTCCTTTTAGGTAGAGAAACACTCTTTCAGGCAATAACAGTGCTCACCCCCACAATTGGGACTATCTTTACAAAAACACTTAATACTGAAAGTGCTATGCATAATATGTCCACAAGAGGGGCCTAGGTTGAGTATGATGCTACATTATATTGTTTTCCTGAATGAGTGCGTAGCAGTGTGCACATGTCTTCCATGTTCTTAGATTAAAAACCATCTTATTGGATACAGCATATAGTCTGCTTCTTAACCACATAAATCCCAAAAAACAAAACATATCAACAAGTTGTGCTGATATTGACGAATCACTCAACGCACAACCGAGCGAGATTCACAAAAAATCGGATCAAAAAGTTTGGAAGTCTCACGTTAAAGGAGACAGCCAAAGCAACCCCACAGCAAAACAAACATAAAAGTCAAACAATGTGGAAGTGAATACTAATGAAAATAATACCTTTGAGGGATCTTTTGCCCTGGGTTGTCTCACATACCAGCTTGGCAGTATGACCTGCCCAGATCTACAGAAGGTGAAAACCTACACAGTGGAATTGAATGTACATGGACAAAATGTAAACTTTGAATTTGATATGGGATGTGGCTTGACTGTCATGCATGAAGCCTGCTTCAAAGCAACATGGGAAGAATCAAAGAGTCCTGAATTAAAACCTGTGAAGATCAAGCTGGAGACTTATACAGGTGAACCTATTCATGTAATAGGAGCAGCTTATGTGGATGTTACGTATCACAAGCAGAAAAAGAGTCTTCCTCTCATTGTTGTAGAGGAGGAGGGACCTAGTTTGCTGGGCAGAGGCTGGTTGGAGCAGCTAAAGCTGTGTTGGGGTGAAATACAAAATGTGAGAATAAGGGTAAATGAGGAAATCTTTAAAGTGACATTGCAGAATGAGTTGCATGCAAGTCATGAGGAAGTTTTCAAAGAGGAATTGGGCACTCTCAAAGGTAATACAGCAACAATACATGTTAAGCATGGGGCTCTGCCAAGATGTTATCATCCCAGATCGTTACCTTTTGCAATGAGGTCAAAAGTTGATGCTGAAATTAACAGACTGCGTAACAAAGGCATAATCACCCATGTTAAGTACTCTGAGTGGAAAGCGCCGGTTGTACCAATCCTCAAGCCAGACGGATCCATTAGACTTTGCAGAGATTATAAACCAAGCCTCACCTTTGGAACGTTATCCAATGCCGCATGTGGATGACCTCTTTACAGTGAGCTTGTATTTTTTAAAACTAGACATGAGTCATGCCTATCAACAGATTGTGATGGATGAAAATTCCAAGCAGTATCTCACCATTAACACTCACAAGGGGATGTTCACATACAATCTTCTTCCCTTTGGAGTGGCTTCAGCACCCGCTTTATTTCAAAGGACTATAGAAGGGTTGCTACAAGGATTAACACATGTAGAAGTCCCTCTTGATGACATACTGTTCAGGTTGCACCTGCTAAAAGAAAAAGTAAAGGCACTAACAGAGGCTCCATGTCCCACAAATGTCACTAAAGTGAAAGCTTAATTTGGTTTGCTGAATAATTATGACAAGTTTTGTACCTAACTTGTCCACCATTCTAGCTCCCCTCCACAAGATGTTGATAAAATACTCTTCAGAAAGAGACCTAATTATCTTGTGTGATGCCTCTCCTTATGATGTAGGTGCTGTGCTTTCGCACCATATGGAAGATAACACTGAGAAACCCCTAGGATCTCGTACACTGACACCAACAGAGCGACGATATTCCATTTGGATTAAGAAGTAATTCCACATGTACTTATATGGTCGGTCAATTTACTATTTGCACTGACCATAAAGCAATTATCTTCCTTTTTGGAGAAAAGAAACCCATTCCACAGATGGGGTTCCCTCAAGTTCAAAGATGGGCCATATTGCTGAGTGCATATGAATATACATCTGCTTGCAAATGTGTATGCCTTAAGCAGACTGCCCCTTCCTGGAGTGGAACAGGATCAAAGTAAACCAGATCAACTCTTCATGTTGGACATGTTGGATTTTGAACCCATCAGTGCCACTCAAATAAAGAGCTGTCTATATAAATAAAAAACTATCGTATCATACCACATGCACACAGGTATGCCACCAGCCAAGATAATCATGGCGAGATCTATGTGTAGTATCTGGACCAATCAGACACACAATTATTAATTATTTAATGAATAATCCAACAGGTCCAATCAAGACCGTAACAAGCAATGATCCAAGAAGCAGACAAAGGCCATCCAGCATATCTTGCCCCGGCGCGGCTCAAGATTCCGCATCCCGTTTGCTCGCCGAGGGCATCCCTCTGCGGCGGTGAAAGCCCAGGCCGCTCCACCTCAACCCGAGCCCATGTCTCCGCCCCAGCATAGGGTCCCCCGCATGAAGCTGATGCCCCCTGTCTCTCGGGCTGGCATGAGGACCTGGAGGGCTCCTAAGCCTCCCTGAGATGGACAACCCAGGGAGCGAAACGTCTGCCACAGACCTGGTATCCAGATCTCTTCATCCCCCACCGGGAGGTACATCCTTTATTTCCTTTTCTATTTTGTTCGTCGCACCCCGAACGGGATGCAGTAACCACATTGTCAAAAAGAGCGGTTTCCACACTCCTTGGATCATGTAATCATGTCCACAGTGGACAATGAGCGTCCACAGCCAGGGCCCCGCAAACGTGGCCTCCCCAACACTTTCAGAGGCTCCTGGGACATATGGCTTCCTCAGCAGCAGTTATACCACTCGGGTTGATGCATATGAGACCGTTTCAGCACTGGCTTCAGACTCGAGTCCCGAGATGGGCATGGCACTGCGGCACACACCGCGTAGCTATCATGCTGCTCTGCCGCCACTTATTCAGCCCTTGGACAGGCCTTGTGCTTCTATGGGCAGGAGTTCCCCTACAGAAAGCATCCAGATGTGTCGTGGTCACCACAGATGCCTCCAAACTGGGCTGGGGCATCGTGTGCAACAGCCGCCAGTTCCTGGTCAGGACGGCAACTGGGTTGGCACATAAACTGCCTAGAGTTGCTGGCTGTAATTCTCACCCTGCGGAGGCTATTGTCCTTGATCCAGGGCTAGCATGTGTTGGTCCAGTCTGCCAACACAGTGACAGTAGCATATATAAATAACAAAGGCGGCGTACGCTCTCGCCACATGTCGCAACTCGCCCGCCATCTCCTCCTCTGGAGTCAGCAGCGGCTGAGGACAGGCAGCTTCAACACCACAGCAGATGCGCTGTTGTGGCAGGCAAAGCTCAGCGGAGAGTGGGAACTCCACCCCCAGGTGGGCCAGCTGATTTGGAGTCGCTTCGGCAAAGCACAGGTAGACCTGTTCGCTTCCCTGGAATCCTCCCACTGTCCGCCCTGTTATTCCCTGACGGGATCCCCCCCTTGGGACAGACGCGCTGGCACACAGCTGGCCCGGGGGCTGCACAAATATGCATTCCCTCCAGTGAGCCTTCTTCCACAGACCTTCTGCAAAGTCAGGGAGGACGAGGAACAACTCACCCTCGTGGCCCCATACTGGCCCACCGAGACTTGCTTCTCGGAACTCACACTCCTCGTGACAGCACCTCCCTGGCAAATTCCTCTGAGGAAGGACCTTCTTTCTCAGGAATGGGGCACAATCTGGCACCCGCGCCCAGACCTCTGGAATCTCCATGTCTGGCCCTTGGATGGGACGTGGAAGATCTAAGTGGCCTACCACCAGCAGTCATAGACACGATCACTCAAGCCAGAGCTCCCTCTACCAGGCTACTTTATGCCCTGAAGTGGCGTTTGTTCGCCAATTGGCGTTCTTCCCGAGCCGAAGACCCCCAGAGATGCGCAGTCGGGTCAGTGCTTTCCTTGCTGCTGTAGGGGCGGCTGTCCCCCTCCACCTTGAAGGTATACGTAGCAGCTATAGGCACACACCATGACACAGTGGATGGTAAGTCCCTAGGGAAACACAACCTGAGCATCAGGTTCCTCAGAAGTGCCCAAGCTGAATCCTCCCAGGCCATGCCTCTTCCCCTCTCCTTAAAGATGGCTCTCCTGATTGTGCTCACATCCATCAAGAGGGTGGGGGACCTGCAAGCTTTCTCTGTCAGCATCTCTTGCCTGGATTTTGGTCCGGCATACTCTCATGTGATCCTGAGACCCTGACTGGGTTATGTGCCCAAGGTTCCCATGACCTCCTTCAGGGATCAAGTGTTGATCCTGTAAGCACTGCCTGGGGAGGAGGTAGACCCAGCCCTGTCATTGCTGTGTCCAGTGCGTGCTTTGTGCAACTACTTGGATCGCATGCATAGCTTTAGATGCTCTGAGCAGCTCTTTGTCTGCTTTGGTGGACAGCGGAAAGGGAACAATGTCTCTAAACTAAGGCTTGCTCACTGGATTGTGGATGCCATTGCATTGGTTTACCAGACCCAGGCCGTGCCTGCCCCATTGCGGGTTCCTGCACATTCTACAAGGAGTGTGGCATCCTTTTCGGCACTGGCCAATGGCACCTCTCTAGCAAACATCTGCAGAGCAGTGGGCTGGGCAACACCCAATACCTTCGCAAGATTTTTCAATCTCCGGGCTGAGCAGGTTTCGTCCCATGTTCTTTCCGGTACGAACAGATAGATTTCGGTAATACGTAACAGCTGGCCGGATGTAACGCTTGGGTATAGTGCCTTTGCTCTCTTCTGAGGTGAAAACATGTGCTTTTACGCTCAGTCGAGTTCACGAAGTCGTGGACCCTGGATGTCCTTCCTCCCTAGCCCTATGGTTCACGAACTCAGCGGATGAGTTTGCAGCCAGCCCCACTATGGGATCTAAGATGACCTAAACTGGGATAGGTGCTCCACAGGTACCGATTACTCCGGTAAACTCTGTGATGTATATTTAGTGGTACAGTCTCCCTGTTGGCAGACCTGCATCTCCCTTGAGCAAAGCTCTCTCTCCCCTCGGTCGCTGTGTTGTCTTTTGGGGCCTTGGGGGAGGTTACATGCTGTCTGATGCACCTGTTATTATGCACGCAGCAGCCTGCTTGCACCTGCATCATCAGTTCACGTAACATGGTTCAGCTGTTGTGGCGTTTTTCTATAGGGACCCCTAGTGTCACTACATCGACACAACGTTTAGTGAGTGACAGAAGGGGAATGTCATGGTTACTGTCGTAACCTCCTCAAAGAATGGGAGGTGTTCAGGGCTCTCAAGAGCGGCCCCTAGTGTCACTACATCAACACAATGTACCTCCACCAGGGAACAGAGTTTACGACAGTAACCATGATCTTTTCCTAGATATGGTGGAGGTAAGCGGGCACTTTAGCCCATCCCAGTACATTTATACTACCAAATTCACTACATACGTTTGATCTTCTCTTGCCAGATGTTAAAGAAAAAGTTTAACTCAAACAACAGAAACATCAAGCGAGTCATGACAAAATTACTAAGTTGAGAATTTTCACAACTGGAGATGATATGTTACGGTCCCAAGTGGATTCCTGCAGTCATTGTGAGTTTGTCAGGTCTGGTTTCCTATGCAGTAGCTGTTGGAAGAGGCCAAATCCTGAAGCGGTATGTTGATCAAATCCATGTTCGACACACTGACCTGTTTCAGGACTCCACCCAGTGAAGAGTGCCCTCTGAATAAGTGCCCCTGCCACCTGAAATTCCCTGTCCTGCTGAAACGTAAATAGTACCAGAAGTAGTCACTTCAAGTAAGGACACAAAACAAATGGGAACTGAGAAAGATATGAACTTACCTGAAAAAGGTAAAGTATTTCTTTAATATCTTTTTTACTTACTGTGCAGTCCCAAGCCTTTATTTCAGTGGAAGCTTTTATTTTAAAAACTGAAGTTTATGTTGTTTCAAGTTGAGTAGACAACAGCCTTTTAATGCAAGTTAAATGCTCCTATCTGCCTTGCTGTCAACAAAAAACAGCTCTCCTGGGGTTATTGTTAATGTGTACAGTAAATTGTAGCATCCAAACAATAGAGGTATGTGAAATTATGCAAATGGTCAATTAAAGTAAATATGGGGTGCCTTAAATAATGCACTCAGTGCACGTTAGGACACCTAACTGATCTCAGAGCACATCTGTCACTCAGGGCACCAGATCACCAGACCACTCTTAAACCACATGTGTAATATACAATGATCCTGTATTACATGTATTTAAGAAAGCACAGCACAATACATGCAACACAGCCATGCACATAGGCACAGCACAGCAGGCAGAGCATTGAGATTATCTATTTATTGCCCTTGCGGTTTGAAAATCGCACCGGGTCATATCGCAATTTAGATTTTATCTTGGTTAATCATTCAGCTCTAATAGACAGTGTGCTAAGCATAGTCTAACACAGTGTTTCTCAACCTATTTTCTGCCACGGCACACTATACAACTAAAACACACCATTATCCAACATAGGCTAACCATCGTCAATATTTTTCCTTTTCAAGAACTTGACCATGTTTTCTGTCCATCTTAGTAGTGTGTTTACTTGTAATGTTTGAAATTCGGCTATGCCAAAAAAAAACAAAAAAAAAAAAACACATAGGTAGGCTATACTCTTACAAGAGTATACAAGAGTGTTAAAGCGTAGCAGTTGAATTGTGGACCAGCTGCAGGTGAGAGAGAGAGGCCTGACTCACACCCAGATACAAAGCATTACAATAGTCAAAACGAGAAGAAACAAAGGCCCAAATCATCAAAATAGAGGATGGACTTCAACTTTGCTATAGATCTAAGATGGAGAAAAACATTTTTAACAACAGCATTTATTTGTCGATTAAAGACAAACTTTGATGGCCAAATAGGCAGACAGACAGATATTGAAATAAAAAACAAGACAGAGAGAGAGACGTGATGATGGATGGATATTACCCATTAATAAATTAAATAAGTATCGTTAGTGACTGTTTAACGAATAATTAGGCAAAAGAGGAGTTGGTAATTGCACCTCTTTACAAGCATTTTAGATTAAACATTATGGTAAGGATCTTGCATTTTCAGATGGATCCCTAGATCTACAAATATATCTTGGGAATCATTAATGACTGTAATCACTGTACACTAACGGTAATATAAATATAAGAAGCATAACCGATGTTTATGCGTTGCTTTTGTGAAAGTGAGTTCTAATATTCCAACAATGAAAAACGTTCAGGTCATGATCCCACAAGGAAAGAGGGCTCTATTCTTGGATCCTATGGGGGAGAAATAAGCAAATTTAAAGAAATGTCAGGATGTGACAAGACGATAAACCAACCTTCTCAGCAAGTCTTATGAAAGGAAACATGATGAATAAACATGAAATAGACAAAGTGAGCACTTTCACACTTTTGATTAATTTAACGTATTACAGATCATTCATGAGACGAAAAGGAGTGCACATATCTAGATGAACACGTGATACACTGTCACACCCATGCCAAGTGACAACAGTTCCTGTGGTGCCTTTGTCCTGAGAGTTAGTATTTTAGGATTAATGATGAATCATGGAATTTTGAAACTGGGGGAGGTAAAGAGTGGTTAAATACATCACATGTGCTTTTGAAACTTAAACTGATTTATTGGTCTAAACTGCAAGCTTTATCTTTGATGGTCACAACCTTTTGCCTTAAAACCACATCATTATTTGTTCATTGATTTCCTTTTTAGTATGCAGAATGCTTCCTAAATGACAAGCCAATACAATTGTCCACATCCACCAGTAGTGTTGAAGATCTAAGGATGGCAGTAGCAACTTCCCTCCTACAGAACACTGAAAAATTATTATTTTTATAATAATAATATTTAAAAAATGACAACACAATCTTTTCAGTGAGCACACTTAAAATACACAGATTTCTTCAAACTGTTGAGCACATTTATTATGCATTATTTAATTGCATAAGTTAACAGATTAAAAATAAATTAAAACTGTATACGTATATGTGGCAGAAGAAAAAGTTTTATGAAGTCTGCTAACAGTCTTTCTATTCTTTCAGTTCTATTTATTACAGTAAATGCAGTAATATGTTATAGTAAGACAACAATGTATTTAAAATCAACATAACATGTAATTTGGCTCGAGGTGTCTACATTTTTGCACATGACTGTATGTAGTATCTGTAGAAATGTCTTTTAAGTTATTGTTGTTAACATATTACTGCATTTACTGTAATACTCTAACATCATTGTATAGCCAAGTCTGAAATAGCAAAGTCTGTTTATTGACACCTAAATATCTGCTGTGATGTGTGCCTATAGTGGTTCCATTGTGACTGCATCAATATATCAGCAAAGGTGACAAGCATCATCTGCTTGGTTTGTAATAATTAAAGAGAAAAATCTGTGTCAGACTATATTATAGTTTGTTAATTTAAGTGTTACTTAGTTCTTGAGGTTTAATTTAATGATCATATGCTTTTCAAATGTTCAAATGTTGTTTGGTGTTCTACACACACACACACACACACACACACACACACACACACAGTTGTGTTTCCATGTTTTATGGGGACTTTCCATAGACATAATGGTTTTTATACTGTACAAACTTTATATTCTATCCCCTAAACCTAACCCTACCCCTAAACCTAACCCTCACAGAAAACTTTCTGCATTTTGACATTTTCAAAAAACTTAATTTAATATGATTTATAAGCTGTTTTCCTCATGGGGACCGACAAAATGTCCCCACAAGGTCAAAAATTTCGGGTTTTACTATCCTTATGGGGACATTTGGTCCCCACAAAGTGATAAATACACGCTCACACACACACACACACACACACACACACACACACACACACACACACACACACACACACACACACACACACACACACACACTCTTTATTAATTCTCAATTTGCTGAACACTAGAATGTGATTTTTTTTTTTACCATGAAAAATTGATGTCTGCTTGTTTAGACCACAAAGTAAAAGGATGACAGCCATCAGCTGCACAGTTTCCAATAAAAAGTTTTGTTGAAAGTTTAATGAAACTGAAAATCTACAGAATATACAGGTTAACAGAAAACAATGGGTAGTAAAAAAAATACAAAATTAATACACATGTAAATAATAATAAATTGTTATGATTTTCAATGATTTACGCTGTTTTAGTGGGTCAATTTCATATTTAATGGGATCAGGAACAATGAAATACCAAGATAGCAGATTGAACAATGGGCTGTAATGTATATATTTCTGTGGAAGTGGGGGCGTGGTCAAGCGTCCATCTGGAGAGAGAAATTTGTTTAAGGGCGCTTGCATCTGAGCTAGATTATGTTTAACACCTGATTCTAATTCCAGTGAGCATGGGGAGAGCGGCATATAAGCAGCCCCGCCACCAGCAGAAGAAAAAGTCTGGCACAAGGAAGGCCATGGTGCTCCTGAAGCTGTTGTGCTAAATCTGTTGTGTTTGAGAAGCCAGGGGCGGGGTCAGGAGTTTTTCAAAGGGGTGGCCAGGTGGGGGCAAGCGATCAGTCTGTGGTGGCACAGAAATGTTCGGGCAGCATTTTTATATCATCAGACTGTGGGCAGGAGAAGTGGATACAATGACACCCGGGACGACCTTGTGGCTTGATGTATACAATCGCATATGTACACAAAAGACAATTTAAAGCAAGACACAAGACATAGTTTAACTGCAAGAAAATTACATTAAAATCCCCTGTCAGAAATGTATATGCAGTACAAGTGAAGAAATGAAGCAATACAAATAATTATGCAGAATGTGGCCCTAAGCAGAATTTTAATTGTAGTGAAAGATAAGGCTTGGAGAAAGAAACTGAAAAGGTGGTGAATGTTCATTCTTTTAGTGCTCTCTGTTTTGGAAGGCGATTGACTAAGATGTGGCTATAGGGTGCAGAGAGATTTGCATTTACAAAGTTTTTTTTTAAAGATACAGACGGGTGACAAATTAAAGGAAAAACGTCTCGGGTTACATGTGTAACCCTTGTTCCCTGAAAAAAGTGGAACAAGATGCTGCGCATTGCTAAGCGCTTTTGGGAACAATCCTGCATTGTGACCAGCTGTGAATATGTGTGTAACACGTCAATGAACATTGACCAGATTTTATAGCCTCGGCTGGTGAGATCATTAGATGCACCTGTGGCCAGGCTATAAATAGACGCGACACCAGCGTGTTGTCAGATCCGTTTTCTTCAGAGCATACTATGCTGTGTGTCTCACAAGCCTGTCAGAAACTTTCTTTCCTTTGCTAGGATTTAGAATTTTTTAGGCAGTATGCAGTGAACCTTTTCTCCTTTCCCTCTTTCTATATATATATATATATATATATATATATATATATATATATATATATATATATATATATAAAATAGAAAAGAAAAAGGTGGAAAAATGTCTGAGAAGCAAAGCAAACGGTTTCCCTGTCAACATTCTATGACTGTCAGGGACACGCATCAATTTTGTTTTGTTTGTTTGGGGGAAGAGCATGCTGCTCTCGCATTGGGGCAGGGCATTTTTGGGCAAAATGCTTTGCGCTCGCCTCGCTTACTTCCAGGAGTCAGCGCCCACTCATTCATCGTGGGCATATATCGCATATATCTGGCTGAGGAGCGAGAGACACGCTATCACAATAACGCTTGCCCAGTGGAGAGTGGAGGCTTGCTTCACCCCCAGTCGGTCCAGCTGATTTTGGAACGGTTTGGCAAGGCTTAGGTAGACCTGTTCGCCTCCTGAGAGACCTCCCACTGCCCACTCTGGTACGCCTGAATGAAGGCTTCCCTCTGGGCAGACGCACTGGCACACAGCTGGCCCATGGGGCTGCGCAAGTACACATTTCCCCCAGTGAGCCTTCTTGCACAGGTGCTGTGCAAGGTCAGGGAGGACAAGGAACAAGTCACTCTAGTGGCTCCTTATTGGCCCACTCGGACTTGGTTCTCGAATCTCGTACTCCTCGCGACAGCCCCTCCCTGGCGAATTCCCCTGAGGAAGGATCTTCTTTCTCAGACACGGGGCATGCTCTGGCATCTGCACCCAGATCTCTGGAACCTCAATGTCTGGCCCCTGGACGGGATGCGGAAGATCTAGCTGGTCTACCACCTGCCGTCGTAGACACGATCAACCAAGCCAGAGCCCCCTCTACCAGGCAACTTTATGCCCTGAAGTGGCGCTTGTTCGCGAATTGGTGTTCTTCCTGGGCTGAAGACCCACAGAGGTGTCAGTGCTCTCATTCCTGCAGGAGAGGTTGGAGGGGAGGCTGTCCCCCTACACGACACAGTAGACGGCAAGTCTTTGGGTAAGCACAACTTAATTATCAGGTTCCTAAGAGGCGCCCAGAGGTTAAATCTCTCCAGGCCAAGCCTGTTCCCCTCCTGGGATCTCTCAATGGTCCTCTCGGCCTTCAAAGATCTCCCTTAGAGCCACTAGAATCAGTCGGACTCAGGGCCGTCTCCCTGAAGACGGCTCTCCTGATCGCGCTCGCCTCCATCAAGAGGGTCGGGGACCTGCAAGCGTTCTCTGCCAGCGACACCTGTCTAGAGTTCGGTCCGGCAGACACTCATGTGATCCTAAGACCACGGCCGGGCTACCTGCCCAAGGTTCCTACCACTCCCTCCAGGTAATGAACCTGCAAGTGCTGTCCCGGGAGGAGGCAGGCCCAGCCCCTTCGTTGCTGTGTCCAGTATGTGCTTTGCGTACCTACTTGGACCGCACGCAGAGCTTTAGAAGTTCTGAACAGCTCTTTGTCTGCTTTGGTGAACAGCAGAAAGGGAACGCTGTCTCCAAACAGAGGCTTTCCCACTGGGTAGTTGACGCCATTACATTGGCCTATCACACCTAGGCCCCACTTAACCACTCTTTGCCTCCACCAGTCTGGGCAGGTGTTGTCTCCACAGGGTATTTTCCCCCTGAAAGAATAGGAACTGTGTAAGAGTTCCATATGATAGCGTTAAGATGGCCCCAGCCGCTTTAACTCTATGCGAGAAACATATAGAGAGAAAAGGCGCTGCTGGCGCAGCCTGCTCCCAAGCTTGGCACGTCACCTTGTTCCCCCCTGTCGGGGATAAAGAACCAGAAGGCTCTGACGATTTTATGGGGCATGGGGGAAGGATACGTGCAGTCTGAAAAAGCTGGTCACTAATAAATGTTTAAATATATTATTAAATTAAATCAGTAAATCCCAGTTTCGGGATCTACCTTTCTACTTCGTTTTATCTGTGAAAGGAGTGAAAATCCTTGAATGCTTGTTCCACACAAGTGCAGTCCACTTACAGATTACACTATTTTACATAATGTAAACATTTGACATAATATACATATAACAATGCACATTACACAAACAGATTATCCACAACTGCCACACTAGCAGCATAGTGATGGTGAAATATGAAACACATTGTGTTTTGCACAAGACCAAATCAAAGAGAAGTACACAAACTGTCATATATTCTTTGCACTGTCGAAGCCTCTGCTCAGTTTCAGAATAACAAGAAGGCTACATCTCTGCTTCTGTTGTTACTTTATCCCAATTATTAAACTTAATGCTTTTTAATTCACAATTTCATGCATTTAATTAACAAATTCCTACATTGCCTTGGTGTTATTTATGTGGAAAAGATTGATTATAAATGGCTTTTTAGACGGAAGAGTTCTAAACTCGTTGCACCACTGTCATCAACTGACATCATGCATTTGCTCTCCTTTTATTCTTTTGGGAAAATCTGAGAGGGAACATAACAGGTCATCAATTAGCTGCTGGCTAACAATAAGAATCTAACCAATTCACAAAGAAAAGTGGTTTATTCCTAATATTAAGATTAAGTTAAATCAGGGATTAGGATTTTTTTGAATTAACAAGTGAATAGTCATCCATATAACGTAAATACATTAGAGTAGGTAATTTACTTCCATGCCATGTAAACAAACCAATATTAGTACTTTCTTTCCTTCTTTCTTTTTTCCTATATTTTAGGTCAGCATCCAGAAGGTACCATCTCACTGGTAGCTCTCCAGCACTAATTCAGTACAGTAAATAATGCCATATACCGTACCAACTTTTTTTAAATTATTTAAAGTTATTCAAGTATTCCTGTTAAAATTATTATTTCAGACATAGTGAGTTTAGCACCACACCCTTTCTTTACTTGTGTGATTGTGTCATAGTTGTGTTTAGTGATCAGCCGATATGGGTTTTTTAATGGCTGATGCCAATATCCAAAGATCTGGGTGGCCAATACAATGCTGATGTATCACACAATTTAATACAGTCCATAACAAAAACATAAAATTGCTAATAAAAACAATAAACTCTTATTTAGCACTATATTTACTCAATTTCACACAAAACTTTGTAAAAAGTTGGTCAACGGATGAAGATAGCAAGTCCTGCCTTACATTTACATTTATTCATTTGGCAGACGCTTTTATCCAAAGCATCTTACAAAAGAGGAAAACATAAGCAAATCATCTTAAGAAGACAGTGATACAAATTTGCCAGTAGTAAATATGATATATGTTGTGACAAAAATTATTTATGGCTTATGATTTATGACCTAATTGGTGTACATTTTACCTTTTGATTCCTGTCCCCAGTTTTATTATAATTGTAAGACATAAAAAGTAGTATTACGTTTAAAATGTGTTTAAATGATGTGTTTTTAATGGGGTGCAATGCTTGGTGACAAAACTGGGGTGTTAAAATAATGCTTGGTATAAGACTTTTTTAACTTTTAACAAAGTGGTGAAAATGTGTTTTTCTAAAACAGTGGATATTGACTGAAGCAAACTTATTTCGATACAATTTAACATAAATGGGTTTAACAGTTTTATTTCAACAAAACATTTTAATTGAAATAGTATGCATTATAAAATGTATCTTTAGCGCAAAGAATCTTACATTTTCTGTTCAAAGTCCTTTCACAACCTCATCCAACGATAATGGAGTAAGAAAGAGAATGTTTAACATTAACTTAGCAAACAGGATACATTTCTAAAAACATAATATATCATTTTAAACGATAATGGAGTAAGAAAGTTGACAAGCCCCCTCCGGTGGGTGGAGTTTAACTCCACGGTTAAGATTATTTCACAACATCTTTTCTCTTAGGAAGCATGTGTGTTTTTTAAATGTTTAGCTGTAGCACTAACAAAATGTCTTTAACAAAATGGTGAAAATGTGTTTTAAACAAAATGTATCAAGTTGGCAAACACAAATTTTACAACGAAACTCCTTTTCGTTGTAAAATTTATGCTGAATGGTGTTTATGCTCAAACCATATGTTCTTTTATTTCTGTAATGGTTAAACAGCTTATTGGGTAAGACCTATTTCCTACAAAATGTGTTACGATGTTTATACATGTGTTTAAGCGGTAGTCGATCTAAAATGTTTTTATTTTAAGCCATAGTAAAAAAATGAATACATTACATGTGCTTTTCAGATTTGAGTACGCCTCTCCAAAACTCCTCCCTATTTAAAACCGAATGTTGAGTGTTTTGTGATTATCTGTCACAGCGGCGCCATTCAGGATCGTGTGCAGGTGTTTAACACTAGCATTACTTTTTAAAATGGCCTTTATTTTCAAAAGTATGTGTTGCTTGTATGATGATTTTTTTAAATATTTGTGCTTTACAGTTAAAAAAAAAAAAAAAAAAAAAAGTACATTTTGTAACTTGATGTTTAACAGGATTTTAAATATTTTGTCTTGTACGTAATGCAGGACAAATCAACGATCATGAAAACTTGGATCACATTGATCAACTGTGTAAGTTTACGTAAAGATAATTTTTTCATGTATTTATATATTAGAAGTGTTTAAATATTATGTGACTATATTCTTTTATTTTCAGTGACTGCACCGTTAATTAATAAAACAAAGGGTCAGAGCAGATGTGCACTGCAAGGTATGCATACATTATTTGAAGTGGATCTCGATCAAACAATATTGATAAAACAGCAAAAAAAATAAAATTTTTCTGTGTTTGTAGATATTTCAAATGTTGACTTGTCATCCCACAACTAGGTTTCGCCACGACTGAACCAAACGCATTCTCCTCACTGTCACCTCGTTCACGGAGATGCAACAAGGATAGTATTGCGAGGAATTCACGAAGTGCCAAATTACATGCTGTATCCCCTGTAGCTGGAAACCCCATCACGTCAACTACATTCAGTGTTAAACGAGTCAGTTGGTGAGTATGAATTCACGCTAACATTGTTAAAAATACAAAATGGTAATCCCTCGCTAATACACATTCTATTCTCATTCTTTATATAGATCTGTACACTACCAGTTTGCTAAGTAATGAGGATCCCACATCGATCTTCGATGATGCATTTTTCATGAGAGGCTGGGACTCCAGTAGTTTCAGTGAGGAGATTGTTCCGGTGTTCTGACGATTTGTGCTGCCTTGTCGAAAAATGCTACCGTAGCGCGAATCGATAGCAGAGTCTGACGATTTGTGCTGCCTTGTCGAAAAATGCTACCCAAGCGCGAATCGATCACAGAGAATGTCGATTCATTCTCTAGCTACTGTTTCCATAATGATGTAAATCTCACAATATTAAGACATCGTTATTTCATTTAAAACAGGGTAAGTGTATGGGGAGCATATTTTTATATTTTAAATGAACCAGCAATTATCACATTTGATATAACAAGTAAAAATGACATTATTGTTATAGTGTTAGTATAGTATACATTGTTTGTTAGGTGTAGTTCAGTATACATTGTTTGTTACGGTTATTTCATGTATACACCATGTGCTCTTATTAGCCAATCAGATGTGGCTACGTCATTACGTAGGGATTAGTTCTGCTTGTTTTCATTTAGCATCAGTATGCTCGTAGGCTCCGGTGCGGATGGTTGTACATAAACCCATCAGCGCTGGGAAAGAGCATTAAACCCCCATTATGTAAGTTCGCTATGTCTTAATCAGTAAAGTGAAATTCCTGAACAGATTCTATTTGTTGTGTGCTTCTCTTCACGCCTCCATGGACACTGAGAAACTAACACGAGAAACACAACAAGTGGTGTCAGAAACTGAGCGTCATTGACAGTCATCAGCGACTTGTGAGTGTTGTGAAGTGCTGGGACATCCTTTGTGAATCGATGTACATTATTATCGCTGCCAAACGCTGTTGTGAAGAAGTATTAAAGACTGATTAACCTCGTTTGGTCGCCGCATTGAACATAAACTCACGGCAATAAGGGCTGCACAGAGTTTCCTTTTCCCCATCGGAGAGGCGTGGCGCTGGCAGTCTGCCAAAGCTAGCTGCTGTTGGCTGCCTGCCAACTTTCACAGACACTACTAAATAGCCCTGCAAATCTACATCGAAGTTCAAAACCACAGAATATATATATATATATATATATATATATATATATATATATATATATATATATAAAATAAAAATTATAAAATAAATAAATAAATAAATACATAAATAAAGCTAAATTGTAATACAACATGGATGTGAGTGAGCCTGAAGTCCAACTTGGAGCATCAGCTGCTTCAGACCCCCCACAATGGCTACAGGCTGTGCTGTCACAACAAAATAAGCAACTCCAACATGCCATTTCGCCTCTGCTCCAAAGATTGGAAGCGACGGAGGCTAGTTTGTTTGCCCTCACGCAGCAGCCTCATACCAATAAGGTAACACGTGGTCCCCGCCAACATGACGACTCTACCACACTTGCAGCTGCCCCTGATAGAACCGTTATGACAGATGGCGATGCTACAGGGCCTTCAGATGCTGAACAGCTTTTTGCTGCTGAGCTTGCGGTCATTGATAGACATGTACGGAGCCCAATTACTCCAACTTCCTCCACACCTGGCCCTGATGTGAGACCTAGAAGCCGTGCACAGGGACCCAGCCATTATAATGGCTCTTTCAACTTGGGCCCAAACATGCACACACCTTTAACTCCTGCAGCGCCCAACCATCACCTCACAACCCCTCGTGGTAGAGCTTCAGATGGACCTAAAGCTAAACTTGACACTTACGATGGTAAGGATGACTGGGACTCCTTCATCATCCCTTTTGAGCGCAGAGCTGTCATTTATAGATGGAGTACAGTAGAGAGAGTGGATAAACTCCATGAATGTCTACGAGGAGCTGCTGTTAGATATCTGTGCTCATTACCCGAACACATACGTGAAGATTACTTTCTGCTGAAAGAACAGCTGGCTTTCCGTTTTGGCCAGAAAGAGCCTCCTCCACAGCACGGAGGAGACTTGGAGAACTGCGCCAGTCTAAAGAAACTGTATCGGAGTTTGCAGAGGAGGTTCACAGGCTGGTCATTTTAGCTTATCCTGGAGTTGACACTGAGCTCAGGGAGCAAATTGCTGCTGATGCTGAAGGCCTGCGCAACCAGAAAGTGGCATACGAGGTTATGAACCGTGACCCTGTATCACTGGATGAGGCACAACGGCTAGTATCATCTTATGAACACAATTTCAAAGCCACACTCGGACGAGACTTTGATCTGAAGGGGAGGACACGTCGAGTATCCTGGGCTGATCAAGACATGGACTCTGATGAGGAGCCACCAGACTTGCAGTCACGTAGAGTGCAGTCACAGCCGGGTTATGTTACACAACACCAGTTGCAAACACTCATTGATAAAGTTGATAAGCTCCAACTAGCCATAGGCCGCCTGCCTCCTTCCTCTTCTGTTGCTCTTCCTTCTTCTGTAAGACCCACCCAACAAATAAATTCCAGTATGGCAGTTCAGTCAGAAAGAGGACGTGCAGCTCAGACCTCTTTCAAGTCAAGAAGATACAGACAGCAAAATGCCAGCCCCACCAGAGCGTCTAGCGGGTCATGTTTCCAGTGTGGAGAGGAGGGACATTTCAAACGAAACTGCTCACGGTCCCCCAGTCCATCTACAAGTCCCCCTGCAAATACTGTGGCCAGAATGGAGCCCTCAAATCAAAATCACTCCGAACAGGCAGAGCAGAGTCCGTCTATTGTGCATGTGAGCAGAGCTGAGTGTCGAGGGCCCAGTTTAATGATTTTGCTGACTGTTGATGGCGTACCAGTTAATGTGGTTATAGACACGGGTGCTGAGGCTACAATAATGTCTGAAGAGACGTACAGCAAATTACCCGCTAAATCACCTTCAGGACTGAAAAATGTGTGTCTCCGAAATGCAGAAACTGGAAGGGAGATGTCAGCAACAGGCGGAGTGAAAGTGGAATTCAGAATTGGCACAAAGGTGTAGGAGTGGACAGTATGCATTGCACCAATTCGTGATGCCCTGCTCCTGGGCTTAGATTTCTTAAAAGCTGCTGATTTCACCATACATGCCTCTGGTAAAGTGTTTATGGGCTCTGAACTCATGCCAGCCTATATATCCGAAGGCAAGGGCCCAGACTATGCCATTTCGAGAGTGATGTTAGAAAGTGATGTTACTGTGCCGCCAGAGTGTGAATGTTTAGTTTGGGGTGTGGTAGACGACCCAAAACCAGAACTCCCGGCTGTTCTAGAGCCTGTTAGCCTGGCTGATGGAGTGTCTTCAGGCAGCATCATGATTAACATGGAACAGAGGATCCCAGTCAGGCTATGCAATGTCACAGCTTCCAGTAGACCCTTATTACGAGGAGTCTGTTTGGGTGTGCTCATTGAAACATATCCTGATGCTCAAGAGGAGGAAGATAGAGCCTACTTAGTTCCAGGTGACGCTCCATTGTATGCAAAATGTGGGAACTCAGTGCCACAAGATCTTGACAATGAGCCGCCTGATGAGCATGACATAAGGAGGGTGTCGTCACCAAACTCTCTTGACCTTCCAGAGCACCTCAGACAGTTGTTTACTTCTGCAAGCGAAACGCTCACTGAACAGCAACAAGAGATGTTAGTAGCTTTGCTTAGTGAATATCAAGCAGTTTTTGCAGCAACTGATGATGATCATGGGAAGTTTTCTGCTTTGCAGCACAGCATAGACACAGGAATGTCTAAGCCTGTTCGACAGCCAGTACGACGTACCCCTTTAGGGTTCTGGAATGAGGAGGAAACACATCTTAAGAAAATGCTTGATTCCGGTATTGTTGTCCCCTCAAGCTCAGAATGGGCTTCCCCTATTGTCCTTGTAAGGAAAAAGGATGGGGGGGTTCGCTGGTGCGTAGATTATCGCCAGCTTAATGATCTTACCATCAAGGACGCATATCCCCTACCAAAAATAGAGGAATGCCTGGACGTGCTGGGTGGTGCAAAGACATTCTCAACACTTGACCTTCAGTCAGGATATTGGCAGATTGAAATGAATAAAAAGACAGATCCAAGACTGCTTTTGTGACGAGGTATGGGCTATATGAGTACACCAGAATGCCATTTGGTCTGTGTAATGCACCCAGTACATTCCAGAGGGCCATGGAGCTGGTTCTACGAGGGTTGCAGTGGGACACTTTACTGATATACCTGGATGACATAATCATTTTTGGTGAAGATGTGGAACAGTGTATGGAGCGCCTCGCAGAGGTTTTTCAGAGGTTGCAAAAATATGGACTAAAGCTGAAGCCCTCAAAATGTCAGCTGCTAAAAGACGAAGTCCTGTTTCTTGGTCACGTTGTGAGCGGCGAAGGAATTAAGACCAATCCAGCCCTCATTAGTGACGTTAGAAACTGGAAGTCCCCAACCAGTGTCCAGGAACTCCAGTCTTTCCTGGGTCTGTGCAACTATTACAGGAGGTTTGTTGCCAAGTTTGCTGAAATCACTACACCCTTGACAATGCTACTCAAGAAAGGGAGTCCTTTCTCCTGGGAAGAGGAGCAGAGAAAGGCCTTTGAACATCTTAAAAGGAGCCTCACAACTGCACCCATTTTGGTGTTCCCAATTACATCTGGACAGTTTGTCTTGGACACTGATGCGTACAACCAGAGCATTGGAGCAGTGCTCTCACAGTTACAGTGGGGGGAAGAGAAGGTTATCTCTTTTGCCAGCTG
The DNA here is from genome assembly GCF_025860055.1 of Xyrauchen texanus. NCBI lineage: Eukaryota > Metazoa > Chordata > Actinopteri > Cypriniformes > Catostomidae > Xyrauchen > Xyrauchen texanus. The sequence goes on along the minus strand of NC_068300.1, from coordinate 39,718,536 downwards.
TCTCCTCACACCAGCTCACCAGAGGTACTGTGTCACATGTAAGGAACTCCTAGCAGTTGTCAGGTTCACAAGACAGTTCCGCCACTATTTTCTGGGGTCTAACTTCTTACTCAGGACGGATCACAGCAGTCTAACGTGGCTATACAGGTTTAAGAGACCAGAAGGCCAACTGGCTAGGTGGCTCGAAGAACTCAGTCTGTACATTTTTGTCATCGAGCATAGGCCAGGTACACACCATTCCAACGCTGACGCTCTGTCCCGAAGGACTCTGAATGAAGAACCTTGTGACTGTTATCAAGCAGGAAGAGAGCTAGATAGCTTGCCATGCAAGGGCTGTCTCTTCTGCCGTAAGCTCCACCATCAATGGGCCAGATTCGAGGAAGATGTCGATGATGTCATCCCCTTGGCGGTAAGACGCACACACTCCCTTGACCCTCAGAATGAGGGTAGTTGCACTAACACTCCCAGTGACCTTAACGAAGTAGGTGATGACAACTCAGGTCTTTCCTCAAACTGGCTGCAACCGCTAAGTCCAGAAAGTCTCAGGAAAGAACAGTTAGCTGACCCAGACCTTTCAATTCTCCATAAATGGATGTCTGATGGCCCTTTACCTGCTAAGGAAGAGTGGGACAACTAGCAGAGCCCAGCGGTTCGCAAGTACTGGCTGTGTTGGTCTCAAGTAGAGATACGAGATGGGGTCCTCTATTACCGGTGGGAGGATGTAAATGGAGGTATGTCATCTCTGCGCTTACTTGTTCCTGTTTCCCTGAAGAATGAGGTTCTCCAATCCCATCACAATCCAGCACAAGCGGGTCATGCAGGGGAGGAGAAGACGCTTATGCGTCTCCGCAGGTGTTACCAATGGTACAATATGGGGAACGATGTACGCCTTTTCGTCAAGAAGTGCCCACAGTGTAGTTCCTGTAAAACAACCAGTCCAATGGGGAGGGCCAGGCTCCAGAACTACCAGGCTGGAGCACCTATGGACAGACTCCACCTTGATGTCCTAGGACCATTCCCAGAATCCAAGTCAGGCAACAGGTACATTCTAGTTATAATCGATCAGTTTACCCGCTGGGTAGAGGCATTTCCTTTCCCTGAACAAGGAGCTGAGACAACAGCAAAGAGTTTGGTGTTTGACTTCATATCACGCTTTGGGGCTCCCCTCGAGATTCACATGGACCAAGGACGGAACTTTGAGAGTTCGCTGTTCACAGAGGTTTGTCGCCTGTTACAAGTAACTAAGACCCGGACCACACCATATCATCCAGCTTCCAACGGGCAAGTGGAAAGGTTCAATAGAACGCTCTTGCAGATGATACGGTGTTATATGGACCAAAGTCAACGAAATTGGGATGAACATCTTCCCTTACTCACTGCAGCGTACAGGAGCACTGTGCATTCAGCGACAGGCTTCACACCAAATCTGCTGATGTTGGGGCGAGAAGTTTTCCAGCCACATGACATCTGGCTAAGGACGGCTGAGGTTACCAGGGAAGCCAAAGGTACACCTGAGTTTGTCCACGAACTGCAAGCTAATCTGCAGCAGGCTCATCAAGTAGCGCGCCAGAACTTGCGCTTCGCTCAGACTCGCCAGAAAAAGGTCTATGACTTACGAGCCAGAGAGAAGTCCTATCAAGTAGGTGATCTTGTATCAGTGAGGGTCAGTAACAGGAGAAAGGGTTACAGTCCAAAACTCCAACCCCCATGGCAAGGGCCATTGGTTGTCACAGCACGGCTTGGACCAGTGCTCTACCGAGTCAGGGACAGACGAGGTGAGAAAGTACTGCATCATGATCGCTTACAACCCTATCTAAGTGACCACATACCTGCCTGGAAGCAGCGTCTGCGACACAAATATACCTGCACCGAGGAAGGCTCCCTGGTTCCAATAACTGCTCAGGTACCTGTTGCCACAGGGACAGAAGCACCAAACTTGTCATCTTCTGACAACTCTGTGTCGGAAGAGCCTCTAACCCTTCCTGTAACAGACTCTAACGGTGACCCTAATCCCAGTGGAAAAGAGGGGACGAAGACAAAAAGGGGGCGACTTGTTCGAGCCCCAAGTCGTTATATGGACTAAAGAAGAAAATAGAAGACAACAAAAAGTTAACTGTTAACCCTCAGTCGTGCAGAAGGGACTCTGCAGAGCTAAGAGGGGGGTGGTGTTATAGTGTTAGTATAGTATACATTGTTTGTTACGGTGTAGTTCAGTATACATTGTTTGTTACGGTTATTTCATGTATACACCATGTGCTCTTATTAGCCAATCAGATGTGGCTACGTCATTACGTAGGGATTAGTTCTGCTTGTTTACATTTAGCATCAGTATGCTCGTAGGCTCCGGTGCGGATGGTTGTACATAAACCCATCAGCGCTGGGCAAGAGCATAAAACCCCCGTTATGTAAGTTCGCTATGTCTTAATCAGTAAAGTGAAATTCCTGAACAGATTCTATTTGTTGTGTGCTTCTCTTCACGCCTCCACAGACACTGAGAAACTAACACGAGAAACACAACATTATTGTATATTATATGAAATACAATTATAATAAAATTATAAGTTATAAGTACTGTATACTGTACTGTTTTTATTTTTAAAACTGTGTGAAAAGTAAAAATTATAATAAAATATTCATCTTTGACCTGTCAAAGCACACCTTTCCTAACTGAAACTTTCAGTTATTCTTGTTCAGCTGGCTGACCGTACAAATATTCATATGGTAGTTAGCATTTTTTGACACATGAATATTTACCTTATGTTCACTGTCATTAGAAAAAACAATACTAGCCTACATAATAATGTCTTCAAGATGTAAGGAGTTGCATATTTTGATAGACCAACGTGCCCTATCAAATAATGCTCCCAGTGCAAATTCACTTTATTTTACATCACTACTCACTCCATATGCACCTTATGAATATGGAGAGTATGTTGAGATATTTTGTAATTATGCCTTCAAGATGTCAGGAGCAGCATATTCTGTAATAGCATCTTTAAGATGTCAGGAGTTGCATATTTTGATAGACCAACGTGCCCTATCAAATAATGCTCCCAGTTTTTTGAAACTAAATAAATGATGAAAGTACTCTGAATCTGGCAAAACAGTACATTTATTGATTTATTTTAATAAATATCATGTGCTCACGTGAAATTGTAATGATGTGTAAATGATCCACGATTTGATCTTTAAATGTTATTTGTCATTTTTTTTAATCGAGACGTTCTATGAAACAAATATCATGCATTTTAAATAATGATATTGAAAATGTAAGCACATTTCAATCCTTGAAAACATACAGGTTAAAAATCAAGAATTTTCCAAACTTTCAAAACTCTGAAAGAAGTAGAACACACGATGAACGTAGGTCATTCATAGCTAATTGCTATATTATGCTGAAAATAAGGTGTGCATGCTAACATTTACATGTTCACATGTCAAATTATGTAATAAAAAAAGGATTAAAGATATTGCAATGCTCACCGTCAAGTCTCCACAGCAAGGATGCATAGATTTATGGGCGTGGTAACGCAGAACAAAACTGTGAGTCTGCACATGCGCATAACCAGTAAGTAGCACATATCGATGGGTAGCACAAATTGTCAGAACACCGGACAACAGCGATAATGCGGTCTCAGCATCTGAAAACCCTGTGGTTTCAGACGATGTTATGAATGACGAGGAGTTGTTGCTAAAAGATGCAGGGGATGTGATTTCGGAGATTAATACAGTCTTGGATTGTACGGACGGCGATACGAATAATCATGTGTGTGTGGAAGAGACAGCGCTGATTGCTGATGAAACTCTGCATGTGATTGAACTGCGTGAACAGAATCGAAGGGCGGACGAGAAGCTGGACATCATTTCAAATAATGTCAAACACCTTTGTGACTGTTTCCACATGGTAATGACAAACTCAGTAGAACAAGGTACCTTATACGGATTATCCTCGATCGGGTTGGTGCCAATCGAGAAGTGTTAAATAAATATGTTCGTGTGCTCCAGGATGCCTACAGAGAACGTCAACTCATGGTAACCCTTTTATCCAACATCAATAACACAATCATAGATGGTAGAAAATAACTAATTGTGTTTATGACTGATTTGTGTTAAAAGGGTGTTGTTTTGGCTTATTTATTTAGTTGATCTGTGATTGTATTTTCATAAAAGTAGATTTGTGTAGTTGGTGTATAATCAGTGGAGAATAAACCGCAATGGAAAAAGATTTTCAAATATGGCTAGTAAAAGACTACGTTCAGACGATGAATTGCAAGATTGTCAACCAGACTTTGAAAAAAAATCCTTCTGCAAGAACTAGATACTAGATACTAGATTTGATAATATTTGTCAAGTATTGAACAACTACAAATCATAATTGATCATCAGACGGATGTTTTATGCCCTACCTATTTGGATTTAAATGCTAGATTAGAGTCTATTATTCAAACACAGAGAAGATGTGTAAATTATTCTAATAACGACAAAGACTGTGAAACGTTAAATACTTCGCAAGAGTCATCATCACACAGTACAATGCATGATCTAACCATTGCAGAGACACAAATATCAGACCCCTCGTGCTCTAATGCGTGCAAACGATTAGAAGAGATGATAAAAAAATATAATGATGAACTTGGGTTCTCAAACCCCAATCTGTGTGAAAGATTAGAAGAAATGCTTAAAATGCATGATGATGATAATGATATGAATGAACTGTTTGTTGAGACAGTACAGGCTGGTGGTGTAAGCAATATTTCTACAGACTCGAATGCACCCCATGTGGTTTTAAGTCAGAACGATGTTGAAGCATTGGTTAGAAATGGTGTTGTAGACGAATACACTATTGTACCAAAACAGCGTTTCAATGATATAGAGATACACACAGAGCTCTAAATCTAAGGGAGTTATCCTCTACAGATTTTGCTGCATACAGTACATCTGTGCATAGAGTATTGTCAGAGATGGTACCATTTTCAGACAGATGGGCGGTTTTATCAACATTTCACTGAGAGGCCCCAGTCTGAAATCTGATGTAAACATCTAGGTTACGTATGTAACCTCCGTTCCCCGATGGAGGGAACGAGACGTTGTGTCAGAGAAGCGACACTAGGGGTCTCTCTTGAGCGCCAATATTCACCTCTGAACTATGAAAAAAAGCCAATGAGAGTTGGCACCCAGTATTTGCATGTCCCGCCCCCGGACATACGGGTATTTGAGCGGCGCAAATACGGGAGTTCATTCAGGATTTTTCTGAGGAGCCGGAAATGGTCCGGCCACAACAGTGGCTCGGCTCAGCGACGTGGCAGGGGAGACACAACATCTCGTTCCCTCCATTGGGGAATGGAGGTTACATACGTAACCTAGACGTTGCCCTTCTGTCTCTCTCTCCACGTTGTGTCAGAGAAGCGACACTAGGGGTCCACTTATAAAAGTGCCATGCGTGTATGTGAACTGCTGATACAGGAGCGAGCAGGTATTCTTACGTGCAGGACGACCAACTGTATCAGGCTGCCTGGCCGGGCCTCTTTTCTCTCTATGTTTCTCGCATAGAGCAACTAAGGCCGGGGCCCTTACACGCATTGAGGGAAGGGGGTCTTAGCCCTTATTCAGGGCGGAGAAGACCCTGCGGAGGCCACTCCTACCCGAGAGGGGAGGCAAGTTTAAGTGGCAAAACCATCAGAGGCCTGACTTAGGGCCTATGTGGAAAAGTTGGTGCGGTGGTGGATCCAGCCTCATAGAGGGGGGAACATACAGCACGGCAACCGAGGCAGCCGTGACTGCCTAAGGGAAACACGAGAGTCCGCTCGCCAGAGGGGACAGAACCGTGGTGTTACACACAGGGGGAGTCCGAAGGAGGCCTTAACTGTGGAGCACCTATACCAGTACAGGGTAGCTTGCGGTACCCGCAGTGGCTTGGGTCGGCGAGTTCCTCCGCTGAACTGCGACCCACGAGGGCTAGGGAGGAATCAACCAGTGTCCCAAACCTGAGATCTCCTGGGAATGAAGGCGCACTGTTTCCCCTGGTTAGGGGGTAGGGCGCTAGGTGCAAGCGATTCACCCGGTCAGATCATGGGCGTGCTACCGAGTTCTACGGGCTCGGTACCTGAGAAAACACGGGACGATACTGACTCAACGCAAAAGTGTTAGGTGTTGCCCAGCCCGCTGCTCTACAAATGTCTGCTAGGGCAGTGCCCCTAGCCAGTGCCCATGAGGACGCAACACTCCTGGTGGAGTGAGCTTGGACCCGCAAGGGGGGGGCACGGCCTGGGTGTGATAAGCCATGGGAAATGGTGTCGACAACCCACTGGGCGAGTCTCTGCTTGGAGACAGCGTTCCCTTTCTGCTGTCCCCCAAAGCAGACGAAGAGCTGCTCAGAGCGTCTGGTGCTCTGTGTGCGGTCCAGATAAATACGTATAGCACGTACTGGACACAGCAGTGAAAGAGCTGGGTCTGCCTCCTCCCGGGACAGCACTTGCAGGTTCACCACCTGATCCCTGAAGGGCGTGGTAGGAACCTTGGGCACATAGCCCGGTCGCGGTCTTAGGATCACGAAAGTATCTGCCGGACCGAACTCCAGGCAAGCGTCGCTAACAGAGAACGCATGCAGGTCCCCGACCCTCTTGATGGAAGCGAGCGCGATCAGCAGGGCAGTCTTGAGAGAGAGGGCCCTGAGTCCAACTGAATCAAGCGGCTCCAAGGGGGGTCTCTGGAGTCCCGTAAGGACGACCGAGAGATCCCAGGAGGGGAACAGGTTAGGCCGGGAGGGAGTTATCCTCCGGGCACCTTTTAGGAACCTGACGATTAAGTCGTGCTTACCAAGAGACTTGCCATCTACCGTGTCGTGGTGGGCCGCGATAGCAGCGACATCCACCTTGAGGGTGGAGGGGGACAGCCTCCTCTCCAGCCTCTCCTGAAGAAACACGAGCACTGACCTAACTGCGCACTTCTGCGGGTCTTCAGCTCGGGAAGAACACCAGTCCGCGAACAGATGCCACTTTAGAGCGTAGAGATGCCTGGTAGAGGGGGCTCTGGCTTGATTGATTGTATCTATGACGGTCGGTGGTAGGCCGGCTAGATCTTCCGCATCCCGTCCAAGGGCCAGATGTGGATGTTCCAGAGGTCTGGATGCGGGTGCCAGAGCGTGCCCAGTCCCTGAGAAAGAAGGTCCTTCCTCAGGGGAATTCGCCAGGGAGGGGCTGTCGTGAGGAGCATGAGGTCCAAAAACCAAGTCCGGGTGGGCCAGTAAGGGGCTACCAGAATGACTTCCTCCTCGTCATCCCTGACCTTGCATAGCACCTGTGCAAGAAGGCTCACTGGGGGAATGCGTACTTGCGCAGCCCTGCCGGCCAGCTGTGTGCCAACGCGTCTGCCCCGAGGGGAGCCTCTGTCCGGGCATACCAGAGTGGGCAGTGGGAGGTTTCTTGGGAGGCAAACAGGTCTACCTGAGCCTTGCCGAACCGGTCCCAAATCAGCTGAACCGACTGGGGGTGGAGCCTCCACTCTCCGCCAGGCAAGCTTTGTCTTGACAGCGCGTCCGTTATCACATTGAGGTTGCCGGGGATGTGAGAGGCGCGCAGTGACTTGAGTCGCTGCCGACTCCAAAGGAGGAGACGACGGGCGAGCTGTGACATGTGGAGGGAGCGTACTCTGCCTTGGATGTTTATGTAGGCTACGACCGTGGTGCTGTCTGTCCTGACTAGGACGTGTTTGTTCCGAATTAACGGAAGAAACTTCTGCAGGACCAGAAAAACAGCCAGCAGCTCTAGGCAGTTGATGTGCCAGCGCAGCGGGCCTCGGTTCCACCGGCCTGTGGCTGCGCGCCTGTTGCACACGGCACCCCAACCCAGTTTGGAGGCGTCGGTTGTGACCAGAACGTGTCGGGACACCTGCTGCAAGGGTACTCCTGCCCTTAGAAAGCAGAGGTAACTTTTACGTTGTGCGTGCCACGTGCCGCGATGTCGAGGGCGAATTGAGACGTGGAAGTATGCGTCCTTCAGGTCTACCGCTGCAAACCGGACGCCAGATAGAATTTGTTTCTGGGTGAGCATTTTGAATGGGAGTTTGGACAAGGTCCGATTGAAAACTCGCAGGTCCAAGATCGGTCGTAAGCCGCCGCCTTTCTTGGGTACAACGAAGTAAGGGCTGTAGAAACCCTTCTTCATTTCGGTTGGAGGGACAGGCTCTATCGCGTCCTTTAATAGAAGGGAGGCGATTTCTTCGCGCAGGGAATGGGCATGTTGGCCGTGTACTGCGGAAAAATGTACGCCCACGAAGGGGGGCGGAGACCTGGCAAACTGAATTGCGTAACCGAGTCGAATGGTCCGGTGCAGCCAGCGTGACGGGTTGGGCAGTGAAAGCCACGCCTCTAAACTCCATGCTAGGGGCACCAAGGGGACGAGTTTTCTGGACGTACCCGGCGGGGCTTCGCAGCGGTGCGGAACAGGTAACGCAGCGTCGGGGGGCAACGTGGCGTCCCGAGGCTCTGGTGCTGAGAATAAACTCAAAGCACTTACCTGGCTCCGCACATCCGGCAGGGAGCGGGTTTGTGATTGAGGAGGAGGTCTGATGATGGCGTACTCTGGACTCGTCTGAACCGGCCGGCCGGGGAACAGTCGTGGGGCTGAAGGCGGGGACACCGCGTCCATGGAGACGGGACTGTTGAGGCCTGAAAGCAGAGTGCCGTGAGAACGGCATTTGCGGGCCAGGTGACCCCAGAGACAACAAGGAAATAGCTCTATAGAGTGTAAAGAATTTTACAAAAAATTCTCCTCCTGGCCCTCCACCGGGGAACAGAGTGGTCTTACCAGCTCCGGAGCTAACGTCTCGGTCTCTGGGTCTGTCATCTCAGGAGCGCCTGGGAGCCTTCTGGGTCCTCAAGGGGGTCCAACTTCTGCGGGGAGCTCAACGCTGGGGCTGAGAGCTGGGCCCACTCACTTGTTAGTTGAGGTGGAGCACCACTTTCTTTCTTTCTTGAAAGCCGCAGGAGGACGCCCTCGGTGAGCAGACAGGGCATGGCCCCTGGCAGCAGGTTTGCGGCAGGGCAGGATGCTTTTTTTGCTTGAAAATAGCCTTCGTCTATTTCTTCACCACTGAGGACTGCTGCGTGAAGTCATCAAGTGGTGTTGCCGAATGGACGGAGCTGGGAGACGGGGGCGTTTGAGAAAGTGTGCTTTGTCTACCTCCCATACTGCCTGTCCATCGTTGCGTTTCTGGACCACGGAGTGGCCATCGCCTGTTTGAGTGCAGTTCCTGCAGTACATCAAGAACAGGACCACCCAAGTGCAGATTTGAAGTGCCCTGGCCCGGTGGACTTGCAGGAGGGGGCCATGGTGTGCAGGGGGGAGCGGTCTGGGACCGTTCTACCACCGAGGGTAGCGAGAGCAGAGGAGCGAGGATGCTGGGCTTGCACGTCCGGGAAGGAATCCGGGGGGGGCGCACATGCCCGCGGAACCAATTAAGCCCGGGGAAGCATAGCGGATCTTCTTGCGTCAGGCTCAGACTGGGCGGAGACCCGAAGGTGGCGGCCCAGGTGAGTTATCCGCATCCAACGCCGCTGTTACGCTGTCCGATGCAACGGTGATGTCATCATCCAATGCCGGAGAGCTTGAGGGACCGGATGGTAGGCTGTTAAGCGGACCGCACTAATCCCGAGCTCGGGGGAAGCAGGCAAGCGTGCCGGGGAGGCGGGAGGTTTTCGAGGGGATTTACCAGGCGAAAGCGTTCCGTTAATCTCCCCAGATCGTTCTCCATCGTCCGCGGCGCCTGCCTCAATCCCGTAGGAAGGAGGCGAGGCGCAGGAGGCGGCTGAAATGGCTCTCTCTCACTACAAGAGAAAGCAGAGATCGCAGCGCTGCCGCGGTTATGTTCTCACACTGAAAACATAACCCATTGGAGAGAATGCTCATCCCGAGCTCGGACGGACACAAGCAAGCGTGCCGGGGGTTCACCCGGCGAAACGGAGCCCGTCACTGTCCCCAGAACGTTTTCATCGCCCGCAGCGCCTGCCTCAATCACGTAGGAAGGAGGCGAGGCGCGGGGGGGCGGCTGAAGCGGCTTTTTCTCATTACAAGAAAAAGCCTACGACCTCAATGCTGTCATGGCTATGTTCTCATACTGAAAACATAGACCATTCATAAAAACGCTGCCTGTGTGTGATCGCAACCCAGGAATGCAAGGCAGTTTGTATGGCCGTCAGAGGTGGGGAGAATCAACGCATCCAGAAACTACACAGAGGAGGAAGATCGTCTTTAAAAAGACGCGTCCTGAGAAGGACGTTCAACGGCGCTGTGTTTTGCTCTTTTAGAGCGAAATTCACTCTTTTAGAATAACTCTTTCGAGTTGTCTGCGCTGTCGAAGCACCCAGGGGCAAGAATGCACAGCCGTGCACGAATGAGAAAGCCGCTGTTATGCGCCGTCAGATCCAACAGCATGCAGAGCGTCAGAGGATTAAACAGGAACTTGGTGTGTAACTCGCAGCAGACTGCATGCACGACCATCGGCTCCGAAGAAATTTTTTGAATGAACTCCCGTATTTGCGCCGCTCATATACCCGTATGTCCGGGGGCGGGACATGCAAATACTGGGTGCCAACTCTCATTGGCCTTTTTTCATAGTTCAGAGGTGAATATCGGCGCTCAAGAGAGACCCCTAGTGTCGCTTCTCTGACACAACGTGGAGAGAGCGACAGAAGGGGAACTGTGTATTATCACCTAGTGATCATTTTTTCAAACATTTTTGTAGAACAATTTGAAAAAATTATCCAGAGTAAAACGAAAGTGATGGCCGACGACAGTTTGCAATTACACGTATCCATAGCCAGAAGTAAGAACGGTGGTGCTCGTAGGAAGATGGTTGATATAGCACATGATGATGTAATTAGAAGAAAACTAATGCATTTATTTTGTCCTGTCAATATGTCAAACAACCTGTGCTTTTCAATATGCCTAGCATATTTTCTCGACCCGCAGATTTCACATGACAACTTAAAAAGATTGGGTAAAATCATTCAGAATGCTGCCGGTTTCACACCTCAGGACAAAATAGGTCTAGGAGACATTGCAAAATTTGAACGTGCATTAGACATAAAAATTGTTGTCTTTCACAGGTCAACCGATGGAAAGTTAGAAAAATATAAAACTTCTGATGAATCACACCCCAAAACAGCATATCTTTACATTCATGATTCTCATTATTACATGATAAAGAATCTGAAAGCATTTATAGGGTCCGCATATGTGTGCGATTTCTGTTACACACGGTATGCGAGCAGACAGAATCATGACTGTAAATATGTATGCTCTGGTTGCAATGATAGTGGGTGCTACAAGCAACCTAAAAACACAATACACTGTCCGGACTGCTTGCTCTATTGCAGATCTAGCTACTGTTTTAATGCCCATGAATTAGTAGCCCCTACGGATGATGATTGTGGTAGAGCTCCTTGCGATACTACAAAATATTGTCGTAAATGCGATAAACGCTACCACACTACCGCCAAAAACCCCAAACGATAAGTGTTTACATTGCGGGTATGAATTAAGTCGTGCAGGTCAACACAAGTGTTTAATACAGCCTACCCCTCCCAAGGAATATACAGACTGATACATTTTCTATGATTTTGAAACACGTTGTGATAATGGAAAGCATGTTGCTAATTTTGTTGGCGCCATGAGTTTTGATGGTGACACGTTTGAATTTGGAGGTGAGGGGTGTGTGAGACAACTCGTTTGTAGGTTTAGACAACTGAGATACAAAAATTACACATGGATGGCACACAATGCAAGCGGATTCGACAACTTTGTAATACTGGAGTATTTTTGCAATGCAGGGCTCAAACTTAACATAGTAATGCAAGGATGTAGATCCATTTTCATGTATGATGAGATTTTTAGGCATCGTTTTATTGATTCTTACTCCTTCCTCCACATGGCTCTGTATAAGATGTCTTCTGTGTTAAATTAGCAAAATAAAGTAAAAGGATTGTTTCCTCACTATTTCAACAGACAGGAAAATCTTATATAAAAGACTTATGTAGGTCCATACCATGCGAAAAACTACTATGGGTACAACACCATGACAGATAGTACCAGGGCAAAATTTGATCGGTGGTATGCAACAGTCGTTGGTAAAGTCTTTGATTTCAGAAAAGAGATTGGCATCTATTGCTTGAACGATGTCGTTTTATTACGTGAAGCATGTATTACATTTAGAGAAGAGTTCCTGCCATGCACACAGGTAGATCCTTTCAGCTACGTGACTCTTGCTAGTTGCTGTATGGGGACTTTCAAGACACAATTTCTCTCTAGAAATACACTGGCTCTGACACATAATAATGTATACGTCAATCAGTATAAGACATACTCTAACATCTCTATTGAATGGCTTGAGTGTGTGAAAAAAACCCGCGACGTAGACATCCACCAATGCCCTAAATCACGGCGAAGTGAAATTTGGATGCTACTTTGTTGATGGATATTACAAAAAAGATGGTGTACGAAGACCTCTACAATTTGCCGGCTGTTTTCACCATGGTCACAAATGTCGTTACAGACCTGACTATGCAAATCCCCTGTCAAAAATTCCTTTTGGAGTGCTCAGGAGGAAGTTTAATGAAAAGATTGATGTTTTGCAGAACGCATACTGTTTAGATGTAGAGGTAATGTATGAGTGTGTATGGAAGAATCTAAAGCAATCTGACCCTCATGTAATTGCATTTATGACCACTTATTCGGCACCTGAGAGACTGAAACCGTGTGATGCACTCTTTGGGGGGTGTACAAACGCTTACAAGTTGTACCACAAAACGGCAGAAAATTAGAAGATCAGATATGTTGATTTCACAAGTCTTTATCCTTACTGTCAGGCTCGAAAAAGTTACCCTGTTGGACATCCTGAAATAATCTTCAAGGATGTTGACCCCCTTGAAAATTATTACGGACTTATGGCCATAATGCTAACCCTCCGAACACTGCTTCACCCTGTGCTCCCTTACAGATGCGCCAGGAAACTCATGTTTCCTCTAAGCAGATCATGCGCTGAGAAACAAACCAATGTTACATATTGTCTGCATACAGATGAGGAGAGATCTATCTCAGGCTGCTGGGTGAGCATTGAATTGTTAAAGGCGATTAAGAAGGGGTATCTTGTAATGGAAGTCTCTTTGCAGAGAAATCGGAAACACAGATCGGAAATTATGTAAAGACCTTTCTGAAGTTTAAACAGGAGGCCTCAGACTATCCCTCTCACGTAGTCACTGAGTCAGACAAAAAAGCCTATATCGATGATTACTTTAAAAAAGAAGGGGTTAAACTCGATCCTGAAAAGATCTGTCACAAACCTGCACAGAGGGCTATCAACAAAATGTTGCTGAATAGTCTGTGGGGGTGTTTTTCAATGAGGGAGAATCTACCCACTTCTAGGCTTTTGAAAGACCCAGACGACTTTGCTCATATCATATTTGTCAGTATGATGTTAAATATTTCACATTGGTGTCTGATGAAATTGCGCTGGTACAGTATCGTCACGATGCTGGTGCCATGTACAACACACGGGATGTGAATATATTTCTGGGGGCCTTTACAACAGCACACCCACGGTTAGAATTGTATAGCCTTATGGATAAACTGGGGGTCAGATTGCTGTATAGCGACACAGACAGCGTTATCGTTATCTCTAGAGACAGCGATTGGGAACCACCTCTGGAGCCTTATTTAGGAGATCTGATCACAGAGTTTTGCTCAGAAGGGCCTAAAACATACAGATATCGCACTGCGAAAGTTAAAGTGTGTATGAAAGCAAAAGATATAACTTTGAATGCTGAAAATTCCATAGCCATTAGATTAGACATTTTGGTCGATCTTGTTGACAGCTTAAGACATGTAAACTCACATGACACCAGACACATCCTAGCCTACACAGACACCATCATGAGGAATAAAAAGAACTTCACTTTGCAAAACAAGTCAGTTGTTTCAAGTGGTGTATAAAAAAAGGCAGCTATTCCCTTATTATACAACGTTACCATATGGCTACTAATCATTTTTTAAATCACCGCAGTGTGCAGGGGGTTGATAGTTTTGATTTTAGACTTCAACAACCTTTTTCATGTGTAATAAGTGGACCTTCAAATTCTGGAAAGTCTTATTTTGTAAAAATGTTGTTGGAAAATGCTGTAAATATGATTTCTAAAAAGATTGAAAACATTGTGTACATTTATGATTGCTGGCAACCACTGTATGATGAACTGTATAAAATGTATATAATGTGGAAGGAATACCGCAATCTCTGAATGATGATGTTTTATTACCTGTCAATAAAATGAATCTGTTGATAATTGATGACATGGAGGCGAGTGGAAACTCTGAAGTGGAGAAGATATTCACGCAATATGTGCACCATAGAAACCTTAGCGCTATTTATATTGTGCAGAATAAATTTTTCCAAGGTAAATCCAGCAGAACCATCAGTTTGAAAACAAATTATTTAATATTGTTTAAGAATCCTCATGATAACAATCAGATAAATGTGTTGGGAAAACAAATGTACCCCAGAAATACTAAATATCTTATGGAATGCTATCAAGATGCTACCAACCAGCCTTTTGGATACCTCATGATAGACTATAAAGCAAAAACCCCTGAACATTTTCATCTCAGAACGGGGCTACTTTCAAACCAACCAGTAGTTTACATTCAAAAAAGAAAACAGAGAGTTTGGTCAAATGTCTGCTAGACTATCTAGAACCTCCCCCTTTTAAAAATGTTATTTAAAGCGACCCCGATGCAAAGGCGTCTTATTATGCAATCAGCATCTGACGAGCTCATTTTAACATTGTGTGAGGTCGTGCTTAATGTTCTCTATGGCACAATCCCGCTAACAACCCAGCAACACTGCCGGTTGAAGAGGAGAAGGACTGAAATTAAATAAAGCAAATAAAAAGAATGGTGTGTCCAGAAAAAAAATTCATGTTCAACCAGAATGGAGGATATCTTCTTCCGCTCTTGAGCATAGCAGTCCCCTTTATATCCAGTCTGATAATGTCTAAACAAGCTTGAAGATGGAGTATGCTGAGAAGCTGTTTTTAGTTCCTCAAAATCAAATAGATAAACATAAGATGTCCAATACCCGAGAATCAATTCAACAAACCGTGGAAGACGATCTGGATGTTGCTATAAAAAATATTTTGTATACTCATGAGAAGGCCAAGCTTTACATCGCAGTTAAACAGGGTGATCGGGACAGTAAAACCTTAACACTTGCATTACCAGGACCCGATGCGTCTCGCAAAGAGCCATCTGTTACCTCTGTTGAAGATGGTGGGGTCAATGACATTGTTGCTGATGTGTTGAAAAATGTACCATTGAAAAGTGTGAAAAATGCAAGATACATCATGGATAAAATGTCTAAAGCCAAAGAAGTTTCATCTTGGAATGATTCGGGGGAGTTTGTATTTAAAGGTATTACTATACAGGGATCACATGTGCTGGATCTTGTGAAGAGTGTTACAGCCCCACATAATATTAGGGGTGACCGTAGACCTCATGGATGGACTGAGTTTTTGCAGGCAATTGCTACTTTAAACATCCCTTATTCAACAGTGCCAAACCATACGTTAGACATGTAATAAGTTCATTTAAAACCAAACCATCTACATCATCCTCTATGGTACAAGGAATGTATTTATGTACACCTTCTTCTAAGGATTCAGAGGCATCAGCGTTTAAATCACCGACTCTTGATCAAAACGTATGGTTGTCATTTTGATCTTGTATAATTTTAATGTTAATATTTTTGTACAAATTAATCATGTGATATTCAATAAATTTATGAGCATTGAGCTCTTTTTATTTATTAGAAACATCCATTTTACAATCATGTATTTATCATAAATGTTTCACCCATTTGCACACATTGAATACACTTAAATGCAGTACTATTACAATGAGTTATCCTTAGTTTTTTCACAAAACGTGATACAAATTCATAATTTTTAATTAAATCATCACTATAAAACATCATAACATCATCATAATCATGACCTCGAATCATATGATATAGAACAAAAACACAATGATGACCACATGTGACAGACATAAAATGCTGAACTTGTTTAGCTAAATATTTAATGCGTGTTGAATTACTTTTTAGAAAGTCAATGATTGATACAGGAAAACGAATAAAATCAGGACTATTACCGTCCTTATTTATATACTCTTCGGACATGGTATGTAGCAGAGCCATGGTTTAGAATATAGTTTTAACAGATCTCTTAGCCGATCCAGATGAGTCGCGCTTCACAGCTCACTTTCGCTTTCGTTGCCTAACTGCGGTTTTCTTAGGGAGGTTCCTGGTTTTCTTTACCACTTGACCACTCCTCCCCCTCCTCATTCCAGGTGGTTTAGACCTCCGTTTATGTAACATAACCATTAAACCTGAACCATCTTGAGATTTATTGTTATTAAAAGAATTTGTCATAGCATTGGTGACAACAATCGCTGACTATGTTTTTAGCGGCATTTTTAAGGTGTGGTCTGGCTATGCTGAAACCTCTTTTTACCAATTTACCATTTCCAGTATGCTCATTTGCAGATTCAAAGGGTTTCTCAGGTATTACACCCAAAATAATGGCTAGTTTACCGTGGAACGTTAAAGATCTTCCTGGTGGCGCTGTCATGTACACTTTGTTTTTCACATGATCATAACCGAGACGTACATGTTGAGGTAGCAAAGCATTTATCTCCCTAATTACAAACAAAACTTCATCATAATATACACTTTTCATATTCATGATCTCAAAACATGTTTTTCTGTTGTTTCTAACCTCTCTGAAGTGGAATTTCACATCAACAGTAATAGTGTACCATGATTACAAACAAAACTTCATCATAATATACACTTTTCATATTCATGATCTCAAAACATGTTTTTCTGTTGTTTCTAACCTCTCTGAAGTGGAATTTCACATCAACAGTAATAGTGTACCATGATCTAGGGTAATCAATTTCCGCTAGACCCACCTCCCACTTGCTAAGTTTATAGGTCTGGCTAATCTTTTTCTGTAATTTGAAATTCGGTTTTCAGGGTAAAGAGCTAATGACGCATTGCATGGCAATGTGACATAAAACCCTGCTTCATCCATGGCCGTTTACTGCAGAAATGAACTCAAGTGACAAATGTATATTTTCATATGCTTTAAGAGCTCTGTAGAACTACAACATATTTTTCATTAACCCAACTGTCAAACTTCAGAGGCCATCCCACCCACCATACGGGCACCATGGTTCTTTAACCATGCTAATTCTTGTCTAATATCTTTTCCACTTTAAAAGCGTTGTCCTTGACCACAATAATTTTTTGTAGCTCCTCTTCATAAAATGATCCATTGATAATGTCACATCATAATCAGATAGTTTATAGACTGGTGGTTGACGTGGTATATATTCGGTTATAGTGAAGAACTCATCAGTGTAGTTTTGTTCATACCCCCTTGGTAAAAGGCCCCCTCATCTTTGATATTCTAACCATGTAGCCGATTTTGTATTTAAATACAGGTGTCTTCTTACACACATTACCATACAAATTGTCATAGAGGATCGGTTAATTTTCTTTGTCTACAGGCCTCATTTTAATACTTCTGTGATAACTACTGTTGTATCCTTGAATAATGTCTTGTAAAACATTGATGTAGCGTTTAGAGTTTACAGCTGTTAAATACCGCCACAACCGTCCTTTTAATATTCTATTAAAGCGTTCAATAACGCTTGACTCCCTGTGCTGAAATGGTAAATGTTGTGCTTTTTAGTTAGTTGTTGGAAATGCTTGTTAAAAAATTCCTTCCTCTTGTCAGTCTGAATTTTCTGAGGAACTCTTGTAGTATTTAATTAAATGCATTGGCCACTGTCATTCCAGTCTTGTTCTTTATACAACGTATATTTGCCAAACACATCTAGACATGTAAGCAGAAATTTAGTATTGTCATTTTCCATAGAATATATTGACATATCTACCAGGTCCATTTGATACTGTGCATAAATACTATAAACAATGACCCTATTCCTTTTAAAATTATGGCGTAGTGGTCTGTGGAGTGTATAAGCATCTTGACTGGCTTACCAGTCTGAAACTTCTTTATCACTTAGCAAATCACCACTTTTCTCTAATACA
Source organism: Xyrauchen texanus (assembly GCF_025860055.1). Taxonomy (NCBI): domain Eukaryota; kingdom Metazoa; phylum Chordata; class Actinopteri; order Cypriniformes; family Catostomidae; genus Xyrauchen; species Xyrauchen texanus. Next base: position 39,700,374 of record NC_068300.1, on the reverse strand, counting down.
CCACGTTTTAATCTATTCACACCCCCTAAAGAGCCAGGGACAGGAATCAAAATGTCAAATGTACACCAATTAGGTCATAAATAATAGGCCATAAATCATTTTTGTCACAACATATATCATATTTACTACTTGTGCTATATTACAAAGTTTCACTAGCATCAGAATAGCATTCAAAACATATACAAGTGGATTTGTTTTACTAGTGACTAGTTAAGTGCTCTTGGAGTCAGTTTCATGGATGGAGTTGGGAAGACCATTCCACCAACGTGCTATGATGAAACTGAAAGTTCGGGAAAGTGTTTTGGTGTGCCTCTTTGTGTTGGTACAACAAGGCGACGTTCCTTAGCCGACCGCAGGCTTCTGGTGTGAACGTAGCTCTGCAGAAATGATTTTAGGTATATTGGAGCAGACCCAGTGACTGTTCTGTATGCCAGCATCAGAGCCTTGAAGTTTATATGTGCATCAACCAGTAGCCAGTGGAGAGAAACAAGGAGTTGTGTAACATGTGCTCTCTTTGGTTCATTAAAGACCAGACGTGCTGCTGCATTCTGGATCATTTGCAAAGGTCTAATTGCACATGCAGGGAGGCCTGCAATGAGAGCATTACAGTATTCCAGTCTAGTTATTACAAGTGACTGGCCTTACAGGTCAAAGAGCCAATCACCTTTTAGATACAGACATCGCCTGTCAATCAACTCAAGAATGTGCATGTGCATGTATATATATATATATATATATATATATATATATATATATATATTTTTTTTATTAAAGGGGAAAAGCAGCACCATTTATGATACCAGTTTTGTCAGATTTTACTGCTGATTTGAAATATGTTCTTTGATCATAATCTTGACCAAATATTTTGGAGATTTTTGTCTTTCCCCATTCAAGTTGATAGGAGCTACACTGTCATGACTGGAAATAGCCTCCCGAGAGCATTCCAAACATGGCCAACAGTGGACTTGCTAGAAAGACATTGGTTGCACTCACATTCTCGTGCAGATCCAGCGAGCAGCAGAAGTCTCCTGACAGTTTAAACATCCTGGATCGCTGTTGGATTGTAATGATTGTGGTGGCTGTCACGATTTGTGAATCAGGAACTTTTTATCCTGATCCTGAAGTTTTGATTCTGGCTGATGGAACACACACTTCAGAGGAAGATATTAGATGAGCGCTCGATGGGAAGAAAATGCTGGATATTCGTGAGGTTCGTGAATTACGTCTGTTTAAATGAGATATCTGCATATTTGCAAACAGTATATAATAGAAGTGTTATTGATATTTGCCTTTTATCATTAGAAAGTTAAAAGTGATAGGTAACTGCTGAGAAGAGGCTGATATGAAATGTGGTTTAGAGGTCAATAAATGAGCTCTCCACAGGATGCTAGACATGCTAAAGTTTTGTGAAGTTGGTTTATTACACCTGTTTAAACGAGAGATGTGCATAGTTGCATACGATATATGATATTAGTTTTATTGATATTTGCCTTTTTCTCTTTAGACAAGAAAGTTAAATATTACAGTGAACTGTTGAGGAGAGAGAGAGGGAGAATAAAACAGGCGAGCACTTTAACATTATGAGCTCAAACGCGTCTGCTGTGGCTCTGATATGAGGACCATTTAAATGAGACTGTGTTGCACACCGGTCTATTACTGTAGTAACACTATGGCATGTAACAACAAAACAAACTGTGACTGGTCGTTTACATGTCTCAGTCGCTTCACATGCAAGCAGGCGATTTTCAGCTCTTTCAAGAAAAAAATGCCAATAATTAAAAAAGTCAGAATATTGGCTTATTTATCGTGACCTTATCTTTTCCAACACAAGCATTGCACGGATGTTATAATAGCGAAATCCCTGATAGAAATCTAATACAGCAGATTGGGAAAAGAGTGTATAAAACAGTAGCAGAAGTAATAGGAAAAAAGAAAGGATTGAGGAGAAAGTAAGCTGTCTATGGTGGACAGAAGAATGTAGCAAAGCAATCATAGATAGAAATAAAGCATTTAGGAAGGTTAGCAGGTCATTTTCCTTTTAAGTAACTCTGGCAATTCTGTATCAAGGCAATTCTGTATCAATAGGAGAATAGGGTATTGGGAGAATGGTAATAGGGTAGATGTTACGGACATGGAAACATTGTGGAAACATTTATCAATATTCATAGCAATAAAAATATTTCAGAAGAATTTAAGGTAAATAGAGAACAAATTTTCATTAGATCACAATGTTTGAAATGAAGAGAGCCCCTGGGGCTATAAGACAAATATCTCCAGGATTGAATGATTTTTGTTATATAATGATTGATAATTTGTCCGACTATTCACTCAACATAGTGTTACATTTTTTGGACAAAGTATGGGAAGTAAGAAACATTCCTACATCTTGGCAGTCATAGGGCCAATTAAAAAAACAGAAAAGGATAAGTCAAATCCCAGTAGCTATTCACCTTTTTCCTATGCCTCGTAATGCTTTGCGCAAAATGTGGGAGGTATTTCCACCAAGAAGTAAACAGTTGTCGATGCAGCATACGTCAGTCTTTCATTTTTTTAGATGAGGGAGCACAACCAGGCAGAGCTTGAAAAGGACAATATTTGGATACTCGTTCCATCTTTAATAGATGGAAGGGAGGACGATTTAAAGAAGTGGCCTCTGGGAACATACAGTAGTATATTTAGCTTCTTTGTTGATTCCAATGCTTGCAACGGCAAGCCGATGAGTTATTTGAAAATCCCGGAGGCTCATCAGTATCTTCACAGCAATAAAGCCAGTCGTGTGTTTTTAGGGATGTTGAAAATTACCTTGTGTACTAAAAGGAGACATAAATCTGAGACAAAACCTGAACATGTCACATAATAAGGCTTAGGTTTTAGTTTCAACATCAGATGTCATAGAGACAGCGGGTGCTAATGTATCACAGGACAGAGGCGCTCATATAGTCATGCAGATGCAATAATGTGGAAGATGAGTACAGTAAAAATAATAAGAGAATATAACTGCAAGCAGCGATGGCGGGCCCAAGCCGGTGGCACCGCCACCCCCGTGCCTTTAGGGTTGCTGTGCACGATGGGCAATAACTTAACCTCGCTTTGACTGTCGAGAAGATGTGTGCTGTAGAGCTCGCATCAGTGTGTGCTCTGCAAAAGTGCGCATCGAGGGCACATATCGACCACAAAGTATGCGTGAGCACCCTTCCGATACCTAAAATGAAAAATGAGACACCCTACGGTCTCATGGAGTTAATGGACACATGAAATAAGTACACAAGACTGAAAATTCATATGAAGTGTGCCATTTAGGACAGGGCCTATGACCGTGAACCACAATAGTCACATCTATGAGATAATTCAAATGTAGAATAATTTTTGATGTCATAGGATGTCATAGGTCAATATCTTTTGCAGCACTTAAATGTGTTAATCCAGAAGGCCAGTATTTATCTGGAGGTCTTTGTACAGGTTTATCAATGTAATTATAATTTACGCTTATGTGTTCCTATGATATGCAATGGAAGTACATTTTTATGTTTAACATGGGTGTATTCACAATACATAGCATACGATATAATATTTTAAGATTATTTATCATTATGTTAAGTACATCATTAAAGTTAAGATAGTAAATGTATTTATATATTTTGTAGTAGCTAATATAACAAGCAAGTACACTGCGGGAATTATGAATTATACCAATGGAGTCGTATGGATTGCTTTTATGCTGCCTTTATGTGCTTTCTGGAGCTTCAAAGATTAATTTGCAATGTGTTTCACATTCAAACCAAAATATCTGACTTTCTGTTGTTTTCGGACCCCGTTCCAGGGTACCCGGGCGTGGCAGGGGGGCTCGACAGCGCCCCCTGGAACAGGGGCCGAAAACTTGGTCTATAACTCAAACACGCTTGCATGTAATAATATGAAACTCGGTACACATATAGATCTCATCATTTCATATATCCTTCATACTTTTACTTTTTACCCCAGACCAACAGGAAACCGTCTATTTAGGGTTGTTTGAAAAACGCACGCAATGGAATTTGGAATACTCCTCCCAGAGAACTCCACCAATCGCCACCAAACTCGGTCAGCATGATGTCAAGACATTGACCATGAAAAATTGCCGGCAGATTTTTGATATCTCCAACGGTTTGGCCGTGGCGAGGAAACGAAATGATGGCGAGAAACGAGAAACAGTCAGAGTGTTATAACTTCTACATACATTAATTGATCTCGATGAAACTTCAGCGGTGTGTTCGCTGTAAGAGGCCGATCGCATGGATGTGACTATTGTGAGTCAAAGTTATAGCGCCACCAACTGGCAGAAGGAAGTGTGTCACTTTCAAAATGCTTTAAAATCACCCACTTATTGTTACACGATTTACTTCAAACTTTAGGTGTATAATGTAAACACACGGCAGATGTAGACGTGTGAAAGAATTATTGATATCTTAAATACTGCTGTCGCGGCAGCTCTTCAAACTTGAATTTTCTTTTTTGATGCCTGGTGCAGGGGCTCAGTAGCGCCACCTTCAGACAAAAGTGGGGTATTGGTTTCATACTTTGACCTAGAGTCAGATATTTTGGTTTGAATGTGGAACACATTGCACAAGAACTTTGAAGCTCAAAAAGCACATAAATGAAGCTTAAACAGCAAGGAACTGTGTTATAACTTCTGCATACATTACTTGATCTCGATGAAACTTAAGCAGTTTCTTCACTTGAAGAGGCCGGTCGCGTGGATGTGACTATTGTGAGTCAAAGTTATAGCGCCACCAACTGGCAGAAGGAAGTGTGTCACTTTCAAAATGCTTTGAAATCACCCCTTATGTCTCAATTGAACAAACAGTTGATAAAGAAATCGGTATCAATATATTGAATTATTAATTATTTCACTGATCAACTGTGATGTCCGGTTAAGATGAAAATAAACTATTACTCTGTCTAAGCGATTATCTTTCTGAAACACGTCACAAAAACTTACAGAAACGGATAACACAAACATGACGTTGGAAATATACACTTATCAGAATAGTTATATTAAACTTGTCTATTTCAGTTATAAAGCTGTCTCATATGTAATTTCTCCTTTAATTCTATAATATAACCACTAGATGGAGGTCTAAGCACATTTTCTGTATTCTCGTTGTTTTAACGTAAGAAGAACACTTATGCGTGTTGACTGTTGAGAACGGTGTTTGGAGATTTTAAAAGACGCGGACCAGACGGAAAAACAAGACATACTGCATCATTGCGTTCAATATTTTAACGAGGGCCACTCGTGACGCTGTACACGGTGTAAGCATCAGCTTGAGGACTCTTCAAAATGTATATAGGTCTCAGTTCTGGATGGAGTTATTTGCAGACCTTAGAGATGCTGGATACTTCAACGGGAGTCGTGAGCGTCATTGCTTTGGTGATACAATAAAAAAATACTCTACAAAAAAAAAAAAAAAAAAAAAAACAGGGTTTCCACGGGGTCTTAAAAAGTCTAAAATTTCAAAATCACAATTTAAGGCCTTAAAAAGTCTTAAATTTGCTGAAGTATTGTGTTCTAGGTCTTAAATAATTTTTAACAGGTCTTAATTTTCCTACGTCCATGTAAATCTCATTTAAATGCTCCCATAGCGCTTTGGAATGTTTCTTTTTTTACTTCCGTGCTGTTGTAGTTTCTTATTTCGCTAGTCCAAATATAATTCGCTGTATTACGACTACAAAATAGACCAACATGCAACAGCCAGCTTTGAGCTTTCGTGTTATTGGCGCGAGTCTCTCGGATACAACAGAAAGACGTTAAACGGATTTTATTCAGCTATGAGGAAGTGCAAGTTTAGCGATACTTGGCTTGAAAAATCTGAATTTCGTGCTTGGTTAAAGCCAGTTGCAAATAACGCATTTGAAGCCTACTGCTTATGCAAGAAAGCTATTAAATTGGGAATGTTGGGTGTACGGGCGCTGGAGTCTCATTCAAAAAGTGAAAAATATCTAACTGCTGTCAAGGGTCTCCAGCAAACTACAGCCATCAGCCATTAGCGCTTTGGAATAGCGGATGATGACTAATTTCCAAAATCACGGGACCGTTCATGCTGATGTTCGACGAAAGTCTTCATCGCACCACCAAAACGAAACAGCTGGACCTGCACGTACGTTTTTCGTCTGCTGCGAATGGGTCGAGACTGCAATAAATAAAAATAAAAGGAATAGGCTACAATGAATGATCTATGGCAGGGCTAGTATAATGGTGGCCCCAGATCATCTTTGTCTGGCCCTCCAACAGTTTTTTTATTTTTAAAAACCCTCACAATCTGATATCAAAGTGCCCTCTCAGCAAAGGTTTAGCGCGTTCATAGGCAACCGCATTCATCGGTGAGTTTAAAAACGCTCATTGTGGGTACAACACCATTCATCGGTGAGTTTAACAACGCTCAACTGCAGGTAAAGCAGCACACAGAGGTGAGTTCAACCAAAACAACGCTAAACTGCATGTGGCTAATGTTTACACTCAGGGTACATTACGGCATGTTTTCCATAACGTTACGACGTTCTCAATATAATTCATAATCACACGTTTATAATGAACAACGCGTTATGGTTATTGTGTTATTAAAAACTGTGTACGCAGGTGTTACAGTTAACATGGTAACACTAAGTTACACCTGGTTTACTTGTATGTTACTGATTAAGAAGTAATGTCAAAAAAACAGTTATAACTGCATGAAGATGAATGGTAACACAATACTGGCAAAATACTGTTTACATCTTGCAAATGCATATGATTCAAGACTAGAATTCCCCAGAACGGAGGGAGGGGCGGGGTGACCAAACCTCATTATCATTTAAAGTCATATGCACTGAAACGGCGTGCTGAAAACGGAGCTGTTTTTCAGCAGTTAAAATTAGTGTTTTCTTAAAATACTAATGAGAATTTTTAATAAAAGTATATTACAAAGTTTTCATTTAGACCCTAAAGATTCATATTAACTTGTACAAAAATGGCATTATATGACCCCTTTAAGGTTACAAATACACACACACACACACACACACACACTCCATCATTGCAATCTTGACATTGCAGCCTGTTCATTATAGCCGCAATAAAATATAATAATAAAATAGTAAACCTACCATATAAAAATTACTCTGTTTAAATAGTCAGTAGTACAATTCAGTATCATTCACAGTAAGCACCGCTCCACTGTGATGTTTCCAAGCATATTTTTACGCATGTAAAGAGGATGATTTTCTACGTCGGTATTGGAGCGTGAGTAAAGTACAAAGCCTATAATAACTGGCAGAAGGCAGTAAGAGAAACAGGAAGTCTGTTATAACTTCTGCATACATTAATTGATCTCGACGAAACTTCAGCAGTGTGTTCGCTGTAAGAGGCCGATCGCATGGATGTTGCTATTGTGAGTCAGTTATAGCGCCACCAACTGGCAGAAGGAAGTGTGTCACTTTCAAAATGCTTTTAAATCACCCCCTTATGTCTCAAGTGAACAAACAGACCAACAGAAAGTCAGATATTTTGGTTTGAATGTGGATTTCTTGGATTTGCACACATCTTCTCGACGGTCGAGCGAGCTTACGTTATTGCCCGTCGTGCGTGGCGACCCTAAAGGCCCAGGGGTGGCGGTGCCACCGGCTTGGGCCCGTCATCGCTAGCTTTCAGCAGCTTTAATTATTATTATTATTATTATTATTATTTTTTTTACGACTTACGGGGCACTTTTGGGGCTCTTAACATGCTCAAAAACTCTTGAAACTTTGCACACGGGTCAGAACCTGCGGTCATTAGGGCCGGCCTGAAGCTGGTACCCGGGCGTGGCAGGGGCTCGACAGCGCCCCTGGAACAGGGGCCGAAAACTTGGTCTATAACTCAAACACGCTTGCATGTAATAATATGAAACTCGGTACACATATAGATCTCATCATTTCATATATCCTTCATACTTTCACTTTTTACCCCAGACCAACAGGAAACCGTCTATTTAGGGTTGTTTGAAAAACGCACGCAATGGAATTTGGAATACTCCTCCCAGAGAACTCCACCAATCGCCACCAAACTCGGTCAGCATGATGTCAAGACATTGACCATGAAAAATTGCCGGCAGATTATTGATATCTCCAACGGTTTGGCCGTGGCGAGGAAACGAAATGATGGCGAGAAACGAGAAACAGTCAGAGTGTTATAACTTCTACATACATTAATTGATCTCGATGAAACTTCAGCGGTGTGTTCGCTGTAAGAGGCCGATCGCATGGATGTGACTATTGTGAGTCAAAGTTATAGCGCCACCAACTGGCAGAAGGAAGTGTGTCACTTTCAAAATGCTTTAAAATCACCCACTTATTGTTACACGATTTACTTCAAACTTTAGGTGTATAATGTAAACACACGGCAGATGTAGACGTGTGAAAGAATTATTGATATCTTAAATACTGCTGTCGCGGCAGCTCTTCAAACTTGAATTTTCTTTTTGATGCCTGGTGCAGGGGCTCAGTAGCGCCACCTTCAGACAAAAGTGGGGTATTGGTTTCATACTTTGACCTACAGTCAGATATTTTGGTTTGAATGTGGAACACATTGCACAAGAACTTTGAAGCTCAAAAAGCACATAAATGCAGCTTAAACAGCAAGGAAGTGTGTTATAACTTCTGCATACATTACTTGATCTCGATGAAACTTCAGCAGTTTCTTCACTGGAAGAGGCCGGTCGCGTGGATGTGACTATTGTGAGTCAAAGTTATAGCGCCACCAACTGGCAGAAGGAAGTGTGTCACTTTCAAAATGCTTTGAAATCACCCCTTATGTCTCAATTGAACAAACAGTTGATAAAGAAATCGGTATCAATATATTGAATTATGAATTATTTCACTGATCAACTGTGATGTCCGGTTAAGATGAAAATAAACTATTACTCTGTCTAAGCGATTATCTTTCTGAAACACGTCACAAAAACTTACAGAAACGGATAACACAAACATGACGTTGGAAATATACACTTATCAGTATAGTTATATTAAACTTGTCTATTTCAGTTATAAAGCTGTCTCATATGTAATTTCTCCTTTAATTCTATAATATAACCACTAGATGGAGGTCTAAGCACATTTTCTGTATTCTCGTTGTTTTAACGTAAGAAGAACACTTGTACGTGTTGACTGTTGAGAACGGTGTTTGGAGATTTTAAAAGACGCGGACCAGACGGAAAAACAAGACATACTGCATCATTGCGTTCAATATTTTAACGAGGGCCACTCGTACGCTGTACACGGTGTAAGCATCAGCTTGAGGACTCTTCAAAATGTATATAGGTCTCAGTTCTGGATGGAGTTATTTGCAGACCTTAGAGATGCTGGATACTTCAACGGGAGTCGTGAGCGTCATTGCTTTGGTGATACAATAAAAAAATACTCTACAAAAAAAAAAAAAAAAAAAAAAAACAGGGTTTCCACGGGGTCTTAAAAAGTCTTAAAAAGTCTAAAATTTCAAAATCACAATTTAAGGCCTTAAAAAGTCTTAAATTTGCTGAAGTATTGTGTTCTAGGTCTTAAATAATTTTTAACAGGTCTTAATTTTCCTACGTCCATGTAAATCTCATTTAAATGCTCCCGTAGCGCTTTGGAATGTTTCTTTTTTTACTTCCGTGGTGTTGTAGTTTCTTATTTCGCTAGTCCAAATATAATTCGCTGTATTATGACTACAAAATAGACCAACATGCAACAGCCAGCTTTGAGCTTTCGTGTTATTGGCGCGAGTCTCTCGGATACAACAGAAAGACGTTAAACGGATTTTATTCAGCTATGAGGAAGTGCAAGTTTAGCGATACTTGGCTTGAAAAATCTGAATTTCGTGCTTGGTTAAAGCCAGTTGCAAATAACGCATTTGAAGCCTACTGCTTATGCAAGAAAGCTATTAAATTGGGAATGTTGGGTGTACGGGCGCTGGAGTCTCATTCAAAAAGTGAAAAATATCTAACTGCTGTCAAGGGTCTCCAGCAAACTACAGCCATCAGCCATTACGGCTTTGGAATAGCGGATGATGACTAATTTCCAAAATCACGGGACCGTTCGTGCTGATGTTCGACGAAAGTCTTCATCGCACCACCAAAACGAAACAGCTGGACCTGCACGACGTTTTTGGTCTGCTGCGAATGGGTCGAGACTGCAATAAATAAAAATAAAAAGGAATAGGCTACAATGAATGATCTATGGCAGGGCTAGTATAATGGTGGCCCCCAGATCATCTTTATCTGACCCTCCAACAGTTTTTTTATTTTTAAAAACCCTCACAATCTGATATCAAAGTGCCCTCTCAGCAAAGGTTTAGCGCGTTCATAGGCAACCGCATTCATCGGTGAGTTTAACAACGCTCATTGTGGCGTACAACACCATTCATCGGTGAGTTTAACAACGCTCAACTGCAGGTAAAGCAGCACTCAGAGGTGAGTTCAACCAAAACAACGCTAAACTGCATGTGGCTAATGTTTACACTCAGGGTACATTACGGCATGTTTTCCATAACGTTACGACGTTCTCAATATAATTCATAATCACACGTTTATAATGAACAACGCGTTATGGTTATTGTGTTATTAAAAACTGTGTACGCAGGTGTTACAGTTAACATGGTAACACTAAGTTACACCTGGTTTACTTGTATGTTACTGATTAAGAAGTAATGTAAAAAAAACAGTTATAACTGCATGAAGATGAATGGTAACACAATACTGGCAAAATACTGTTTACATCTTGCAAATGCATATGATTCAAGACTACAATTCCCCCAGAACGGAGGGAGGGGCGGGGTGACCAAACCTCATTATCATTTAAAGTCATATGCACTGAAACGGCGTGCTGAAAACGGAGCTGTTTTTGAGCAGTTAAAATTTGTGTTTTCTTAAAACACTAATGAGAATTTTTAATAAAAGTATATTACAAAGTTTTCATTTAGACCCTAAAGATTCATATTAACTTGTACAAAAATGGCATTATATGACCCCTTTAAGGTTACAAATACACACACACACACACTCCATCATTGCAATCTTGACATTGCAGCCTGTTCATTATAGCCGCAATAAAATATAATAATAAAATAGTAAACCTACCATATAAAAATTACTCTGTTTAAATAGTCAGTAGTACAATTCAGTATCATTCACAGTAAGCACCGCTCCACTGTGATGTTTCCAAGCATATTTTTGCGCATGCAAAGAGGATGATTTTCTACGTCGGTATTGGAGCGTGAGTAAAGTACAAAGCCTATAATAACTGGCAGAAGGCAGTAAGAGAAACAGGAAGTCTGTTATAACTTCTGCATACATTAATTGATCTCGACGAAACTTCAGCAGTGTGTTCGCTGTAAGAGGCCGATCGCATGGATGTTGCTATTGTGAGTCAGTTATAGCGCCACCAACTGGCAGAAGGAAGTGTGTCACTTTCAAAATGCTTTTAAATCACCCCTTATGTCTCAAGTGAACAAACAGACCAACAGAAAGTCAGATATTTTGGTTTGAATGTGGATTTCTTGGAATTTGCACACATCTTCTCGACGGTCGAAGCGAGCTTACGTTATTGCCCGTCGTGCGCTGGCGACCCTAAAGGCCCAGGGTGGCGGTGCCACCGGCTTGGGCCCGTCATCGCTGCTCGCAGCTTTAATTATTATTATTATTATTATTTTTTTACGACTATTGGGGCACTTTTGGGGCTCTTAACGTGCTCAAAAACTCTTGAAACTTTGCACACGGGTCAGAACCCGCGGCCATTAGGGCCGGGCTGAAGCTGGTACCGGGCGTGGCAGGGGGCTCGACAGCGCCCCTGGAACAGGGTCCGAAAACTTGGTCTATAACTCAAACACGCTTGCATGTAATAATATGAAACTCGGTGCACGTATAGATCTCATCGTTTCATATATCCTTCATACTTTTACTTTTTACCCCAGACCAACAGGAAACCGTCTATTTAGGGTTGTTTGAAAACGCACGCAATGGAATTTGGAATACTCCTCCCAGAGAATTCCACCAATCGCCACCAAACTCGGTCAGCATGATGTCAAGACATTGAGCATGAAAAATTGCCGGCAGATTTTTGATATCTCTAACGGTTTGGCCGTGGCGAGGAAACGAAATGATGGCGCGAAAAGAGAAACAGGAAGTGTGTTATAACTTCTGCATACATTAATTGATCTCCATGAAACCGCAGCAGCGTGATCGCTGGAAGAAGCCGATCGCATGGATGTGACTATTGTCAGTCAAAGTTATAGCGCCACCAACTGGCAGAAGGAAGTGTGTCACTTTCAAAATGCTTTGAAATCACCCACTTATTTTTACCCGATTTACTTAAAACTTTAGGTGTATAATGTAAACACACGGCAGATGTAGACATGTGAAAGGATTATTGATATCTTCGATACTGTCGCCGCGGCAACGCTTCAAACTCGAATATTCTTTTTGATGCTTTTGAGACTCTTAGCATACTTGAAATTGCATGAAACTCGACAGACACATCACATTTATTAGCCAGTACACATGTGCAAAGTTTCAGAAACGGGCGTGGTGCAGGGGCTCAGTAGCGCCACCTTTTGACAAAAGTGGGGGTTGCTTTACACTTTGACCCACAGTCACAAAACTCAGGAATTATATTGTTCTCATCGAGCCGGACAACTTTCTAATTTACAGTCATTAGCTCAGACCAACAGAAAGTCAGATATTGTGGTTTGAATGTGGATGTTTTGGAGAATTTTCTCTCCTCTCTCACTGACCCTACGTCTCTCTGTGTCTGGGGGAGGGTGCTGATTTTGCTGAGGAGTGAAAATGCTTTTATTTTTGTTTTTCAAGGTTTTGGGGCCCTTAACGTGCTCGAAAACTCTTGAAACTTTGCACACGGTCGGAACCCGCGGCCATCAGGGTCGGACCGAAGATGGTACCCGAGCGTGGCAGGGGGCTCGACAGCGCCCCTGGAATGGGATTCGAACACTTGTCCATATATCAAACATGCTTGCATGTAATGATATGAAACTCGGTACACTTGTAGGTCTCGTCGGGCCGAACAACTTTCGTGCTCTAAGTTTTACGCCAGCCCAACAGGAAGTCGGCTATTATGGGTTGTTTGGAAACACGTGCTCTGGAATTATATATTTTCCGCCTAGAGAATGAATCCAATCGCCACCAAACTCGGTCGGCATGAAGTCAAGACATTGAGGATGCTACATTCCGGACGGATTTTTGATATCTCGAACGGTTTGGCCGTGGCGAGGAAATTGATTTATGACTAAAAAAGGACACATGAAGTGTGTTATAACTTAGTTAGTTCTATCTACAGTTACAAAACTCGGCGTGTATATTGTTCTCGTCGAGCCGAACAACTTTCTAATTTACAGTCATTAGCTCCGACCAACAGAAAGTCAGATATTGTGGTTTGAATGTGGATTTCTTAAAATTTTTCTCTTTCTGAGTGACCACTCCTCCTCCCTTTCTGTGTTTTTTCTCTCAGTGTCTCTCTGTCTGACAGACAGAATGGGCCTGCCAAATTTTTTTTGTGTGTGTGTGTGTGGGAGGGGAGGGGGGGGTTCTCTGTTGGGTTTAGATTTGCTTTTTGATTGTTTGATTGTTTTTCAAGGTTTCTGGGACTTTTGGGGCCCTTAACATGCTCGAAAACTCTTGAAACTTTGCACACAGGTCAGAACCCGCGGCCATCAGGGCCGGGCTGAATCTGGTACCCGGGCGTGGCAGGGGGCTCGACAGCGACACCTGGAATGGGATTCAAACACTTGTCCATATATCAAACATGCTTGCATGTAATAATATGAAACTCGGAACACTTCTAGATCTCGTCGGGCCGAACAACTTTCTAATTTACAGTCATTAGCTCAGACCAACAGAAAGTCAGATATTTTGGTTTGAATGTGGAACACATTTCAAATTAACTTTGAAGCTCCAAAAGCACATCAAAAGTAACATAAAAGAAGGGAGTGTGTTATAACTTCTGCATACATTAACTGATCTCGATGAAACTTCAGCAGTGTGTTTGCGGGAAGAGGCCGGTCGCATGGATGTGACTACTGTGAGTCAAAGTTATAGCGCCACCAACTGGCAGAAGGAAGTGTGTCACTTTCAAAATGCTTTGAAATCACCCTCTTATGTCTCAAGTGAACAAACAGACCAACAGAAAATCAGATATTTTGGTTTGAATGTGGAACACATTTCAAATTAACTTTGAAGCTCCAAAAGCACATCAAAAGTAACATAAAAGAAGGGAGTGTGTTATAACTTCTGCATACATTAACTGATCTCGATGAAACTTCAGCAGTGTGTTTGCGGGAAGAGGCCGGTCGCATGGATGTGACTACTGTGAGTCAAAGTTATAGCGCCACCAACTGGCAGAAGGAAGTGTGTCACTTTCAAAATGCTTTGAAATCACCCTCTTATGTCTCAAGTGAACAAACAGACCAACAGAAAATCAGATATTTTGGTTTGAATGTGGAACACATTGCAAATGAACTTTGAAGCTCCAAAAAGCACATAAAGGCAGCATAAAAGCAAGGAAGTGTGTTATAACTTCTGCATACATTAACTGATCTCGATGAAACTTCAGCAGTGTGTCACATGGATGTGACTATTGTGAGACAAAGTTATAGCGCCACCAACTGGCAGAAGGGAGTGTGTCACTTTCAAAATGCTTTTAAATCACCCTCTTATGTCTCAAGTGAACAAACAGACCAACAGAAAGTCAGATATTTTGGTTTGAATGTGGAACACATTGCAAATGAACTTTGAAGCTCCAAAAAGCACATAAAGGCAGCATAAAAGCAAGGAAGTGTGTTATAACTTCTGCATACATTAACTGATCTCGATGAAACTTCAGCAGTGCGTAAATTATAATTACATTAATAAACCTGAACAGAGACCTCCGGATAAATACTGGCCTTCTGAATTAACACGTTTAAGTGCTGCAAAAGATATTGACCTATGACATCAAAAATTATTCTACATTTGAATTACCTCATAGATGTGACTATTGTGGTTCACGGTCCTAGGCACTGTCCCTGTCTCAAATGGCACACTTCATATGAATTTTCAGTCTTGTGTACTTATTTCGTGTGTCCATTAACTCCATGAGAACGTAGGGTGTCTCATTTTTCATTTTAGGTATCGGAAGGGTGCTCACGCATACTTTGTGGTTGATATGTGCCCTCCATGCGAACTTTTGCAGAGCCCACGCTAATGCGAGCTCTACAGCACACGTCTTCTCGACGGTCAAAGCGAGGTTACGTTATTGCCCATCGTGCACAGCGACCCTAAAGGCACGGGGGTGGCGGTGCCACCGTCTTGGGCCCGCCATCGCTGCTCGCAGCTATATTTATTATTATTATTATTTTTTTTACGACTATTGGGGCACTTTTGGGGCTCTTAACGTGCTCAAAAACTCTTGAAACTTTGCACACGGGTCAGAACCCGCGGCTGTCAGGGCCGGGCTGAAGCTGGTACCCGGGCGTGGCAGGGGGGCTCGACAGCGCCCCCTGGAACAGGGTCCGAAAACTTGGTCTATAACTCAAACACGCTTGCATGTAATAATATGAAACTCGGTGCACGTATAGATCTCATCGTTTCATATATCCTTCATACTTTTACTTTTTACCCCAGGCCAACAGGAAACCGTCTATTTAGGGTTGTTTGAAAAACGCACGCAATGGAATTTGGAATACTCCTCCCAGAGAATTCCACCAATCGCCACCAAACTCGGTCAGCATGATGTCAACACATTGAGCATGACAAATTGCCGGCAGATTTTTGATATCTCGAACGGTTTGGCCGTGGCGAGGAAACGAAATGATGGTGCGAAAAGAGAAACAGGAAGTGTGTTATAACTTCTGCATACATTAATTGATCTCCATGAAACCGCAGCAGCGTGATCGCTGGAAGAAGCCGATCGCATGGATGTGACTATTGTCAGTCAAAGTTATAGCGCCACCAACTGGCAGAAGGAAGTGTGTCACTTTCAAAATGCTTTGAAATCACCCACTTATTTTTACCCGATTTACTTAAAACTTTAGGTGTATAATGTAAACACACGGCAGATGTAGACATGTGAAAGGATTATTGATATCTTCGATACTGTCGCCGCGGCAACGCTTCAAACTCGAATATTCTTTTTGATGCTTTTGAGACTCTTAGCATACTTGAAATTGCATGAAACTCGACAGACACATCACATTTATTAGCCAGTACACATGTGCAAAGTTTCAGAAACGGGCGTGGTGCAGGGGCTCAGTAGCGCCACCTTTTGACAAAAGTGGGGGGTTGCTTTACACTTTGACCCACAGTCACAAAACTCAGGAATTATATTGTTCTCATCGAGCCGGACAACTTTCTAATTTACAGTCATTAGCTCAGACCAACAGAAAGTCAGATATTGCGGTTTGAATGTGGATGTTTTGGAGAATTTTCTCTCCCTCTCTCACTGACCCTACGTCTCTCTGTGTCTGGGGGGAGGGTGCTGATTTTGCTGAGGAGTGAAAATGCTTTTATTTTTGTTTTTCAAGGTTTTGGGGCCCTTAACGTGCTCGAAAACTCTTGAAACTTTGCACACGGGTCGGAACCCGCGGCCATCAGGGTCGGGCTGAAGATGGTACCCGGGCGTGGCAGGGGGGGCTCGACAGCGCCCCCTGGAATGGGATTCGAAGACTTGTCCGTATATCAAACATGCTTGCATGTAATGATATGAAACTCGGTACACTTGTAGGTCTCGTCGGGCCGAACAACTTTCGTGCTCTAAGTTTTACGCCAGCCCAACAGGAAGTCGGCTATTATGGGTTGTTTGGAAACACGTGCTCTGGAATTATATATTTTCCGCCTAGAGAATGAATCCAATCGCCACCAAACTCGGTCGGCATGAAGTCAAGACATTGAGGATGCTACATTCGGACGGATTTTTGATATCTCGAACGGTTTGGCCGTGGCGAGAAATTGATTTATGACTAAAAAGGACACATGAAGTGTGTTATAACTTAGTTAGTTCTATCTACAGTTACAAAACTCGGCGTGTATATTGTTCTCGTCGAGCCGAACAACTTTCTAATTTACAGTCATTAGCTCCGACCAACAGAAAGTCAGATATTGTGGTTTGAATGTGGATTTCTTAAAATTTTTCTCTTTCTGAGTGACCAATCCTCCTCCCTTTCTGTGTTTTTTCTCTCAGTGTCTCTCTGTCTGACAGACAGAATGGGCCTGCCAAATTTTTTTTGTGTGTGTGTGTGTGTGTGTGTGGGGGAGGGGGGTTCTCTGTTGGGTTTAGATTTGCTTTTTGATTGTTTGATTGTTTTTCAAGGTTTCTGGGACTTTTGGGGCCCTTAACATGCTCGAAAACTCTTGAAACTTTGCACACAGGCCAGAACCCGCGGCCATCAGGGCCGGGCTGAATCTGGTACCCGGGCGTGGCAGGGGGCTCGACAGCGACACCTGGAATGGGATTCAAACACTTGTCCATATATCAAACATGCTTGCATGTAATAATATGAAACTCGGAACACTTCTAGATCTCGTCGGGCCGAACAACTTTCTAATTTACAGTCATTAGCTCAGACCAACAGAAAGTCAGATATTTTGGTTTGAATGTGGAACACATTTCAAATTAACTTTGAAGCTCCAAAAAGCACATCAAAAGTAACATAAAAGAAGGGAGTGTGTTATAACTTCTGCATACATTAACTGATCTCGATGAAACTTCAGCAGTGTGTTTGCGGGAAGAGGCCGGTCGCATGGATGTGACTACTGTGAGTCAAAGTTATAGCGCCACCAACTGGCAGAAGGAAGTGTGTCACTTTCAAAATGCTTTGAAATCACCCTCTTATGTCTCAAGTGAACAAACAGACCAACAGAAAATCAGATATTTTGGTTTGAATGTGGAACACATTTCAAATGAACTTTGAAGCTCCAAAAGCACATCAAAAGTAACATAAAAGAAGGGAGTGTGTTATAACTTCTGCATACATTAACTGATCTCGATGAAACTTCAGCAGTGTGTTTGCGGGAAGAGGCCGGTCGCATGGATGTGACTACTGTGAGTCAAAGTTATAGCGCCACCAACTGGCAGAAGGAAGTGTGTCACTTTCAAAATGCTTTGAAATCACCCTCTTATGTCTCAAGTGAACAAACAGACCAACAGAAAATCAGATATTTTGGTTTGAATGTGGAACACATTTCAAATGAACTTTGAAGCTCCAAAAAGCACATCAAAAGTAACATAAAAGAAGGGAGTGTGTTATAACTTCTGCATACATTAACTGATCTCGATGAAACTTCAGCAGTGTGTTTGCGGAAGAGGCCGGTCGCATGGATGTGACTACTGTGAGTCAAAGTTATAGCGCCACCAACTGGCAGAAGGAAGTGTGTCACTTTCAAAATGCTTTGAAATCACCCTCTTATGTCTCAAGTGAACAAACAGACCAACAGAAAATCAGATATTTTGGTTTGAATGTGGAACACTTTGCAAATGAACTTTGAAGCTCCAAAAAGCACATAAAGGCAGCATAAAAGCAAGGAAGTATGTTATAACTTCTGCATACATTAACTGATCTCGATGAAACTTCAGCAGTGTGTCACATGGATGTGACTACTGTGAGTCAAAGTTATAGCGCCACCAACTGGCAGAAGGAAGTGTGTCACTTTCAAAATGCTTTGAAATCACCCTCTTATGTCTCAAGTGAACAAACAGACCAACAGAAAATCAGATATTTTGGTTTGAATGTGGAACACATTGCAAATGAACTTTGAAGCTCCAAAAAGCACATAAAGGCAGCATAAAAGCAAGGAAGTGTGTTATAACTTCTGCATACATTAACTGATCTCGATGAAACTTCAGCAGTGTGTCACATGGATGTGACTATTGTGAGACAAAGTTATAGCGCCACCAACTGGCAGAAGGGAGTGTGTCACTTTCAAAATGCTTTTAAATCACCCTCTTATGTCTCAAGTGAACAAACAGACCAACAGAAAGTCAGATATTTTGGTTTGAATGTGGAACACATTGCAAATGAACTTTGAAGCTCCAAAAAGCACATAAAGGCAGCATAAAAGCAAGGAAGTGTGTTATAACTTCTGCATACATTAACTGATCTCGATGAAACTTCAGCAGTGCGTAAATTATAATTACATTAATAAACCTGAACAGAGACCTCCGGATAAATACTGGCCTTCTGGATTAACACGTTTAAGTGCTGCAAAAGATATTGACCTATGATATCAAAAATTATTCTACATTTGAATTACCTCATAGATGTGACTATTGTGGTTCACGGTCCTAGGCACTGTCCCTGTCTCAAATGGCACACTTCATATGAATTTTCAGTCTTGTGTACTTATTTCGTGTGTCCATTAACTCCATGAGACCGTAGGGTGTCTCATTTTTCATTTTAGGTATCGGAAGGGTGCTCACGCATACTTTGTGGTTGATATGTGCCCTCCATGCGAACTTTTGCAGAGCCCACGCTGATGCGAGCTCTACAGCACACGTCTTCTCGACGGTCAAAGCGAGGTTACGTTATTGCCCATCGTGCACAGCGACCCTAAAGGCACGGGGGTGGCGGTGCCACCGGCTTGGGCCCGCCATCGCTGCTCGCAGCTATATTTATTATTATTTTTTTTACGACTTACGGGGCACTTTTGGGGCTCTTAACATGCTCAAAAACTCTTGAAAGTTTGCACACGGGTCAGAACCTGCGGTCATTAGGGCCGGGCTGAAGCTGGTACCGGGCGTGGCAGGGGGCTCGACAGCGCCCCTGGAACAGGGTCCGAAAACTTGGTCTATAACTCAAACACGCTTGCATGTAATAATATGAAACTGGGTACACATATAGATCTCATCGTTTCATATATCCTTCATACTTTTACTTTTTACCCCAGACCAACAGGAAACCATCTATTTAGGGTTGTTTGAAAAACGCACGCAATGGAATTTGGAATACTCCTCCCAGAGAATTCCACCAATCGCCACCAGACTCGGTCAGCATGATGTCAAGACATTGAGCATGAAAAATTGCTGGCAGATTTTTGATATCTCTAACGGTTTGGCCATGGCGAGGAAACGAAATGATGGCGAGAAACGAGAAACAGTCAGAGTGTTATAACTTCTGCATACATTAATTGATCTCGATGAAACTTCAGCGGTGTGTTCGCTGTAAGAGGCCGATCGCATGGATGTGACTATTGTGAGTCAAAGTTATAGCGCCACCAACTGGCACAAGGAAGTGTGTCACTTTCAAAATGCTTTAAAATCACCCACTTATTGTTACACGATTTACTTCAAACTTTATGTGTATAATGTAAACACCCGGCAGATGTAGACGTGTGAAAGGATTATTGATATCTTAAATACTGTTGTTGTGGCAGCTCTTCAAACTTGAATTTTCTTTTTTGATGCCTGGTGCAGGGGCTCAGTAGCGTCACCTTCAGACAAAAGTGGGGTATTGGTTTCATACTTTGACCTAGAGTCAGATATTTTGGTTTGAATGTGGAACACATTGCAAATGAACTTTGAAGCTCCAAAAAGCACACAAAGGAAGCATAAAAGCAAGGAAGTGTGTTATAACTTTTGCATATATTAACTGATCTCGATGAAACTTCAGCAGTGTGTCACATGGATGTGACTACTGTGAGTCAAAGTTATAGCGCCACCAACTGGCAGAAGAAAGTGTGTCACTTTCAAAATGCTTTGAAATCACCCCCTTATGTCTCAATTGAACAAACAGTTGATAAAGAAATCTGGTATCAATATATTGAATTATGAATTATTGCAGTGATCAACTTTAATGTCCGGTTAAGATGAAAATAAACTATTGCTCTGTCTAAGCCATTATCTTTCTGAAACACGTCACAAAAACTTACAAAAACTGATAACACAAACATGATGTTGGAAATATACACTTATCAGAATAGTTATATTAAACTGTAGTCTATTTCAGTTAAAGCCATTTCAGTTATAAAGCTGTCTCATGTAATTTCTCCTTTAATTCTATAATATAACCACTAGGTGGAGTTCTAAGCCTATTTTCTGTATTCCCGTTGTTTTAACGTATGAAGAAGACTTGTACATGTTGTTGAGAACGCAGTAAAGTGTGACGCATATTTCATTCTGTGAGTTTTATGAGTACTCCGAGTCTTTATTAAAACCAACACATGAAACATATGTCTAAAGAAAGTAGGGATGGGCTGATCGATCCGAACGTATCAAAACGTCCGAGAATGATGATCAAATTTCAAAATGCTTTGAAATCACACTCTTATTTTTATTGTAAACCTGTGATAAAACATATATGCTTGTGTTTTACATTTTTAAGAAAACAAAAAAAATGGCAGCAAACAACCACTTTTATAATTATTGTTTTGCGATCTTTGCGATTGATTTTCTTTCTGATTAATTTTCTGATAAATCTACCATTTGTTGTTGAAATGACGTAGTTCCAACGGGAGTGCGAAGTGGAGGGCGGGTCCACCTTCTTCATGTAGCCAATCAGATGAGCTAATCGCTAACTCTCGATTTACTCTTATCTGATTGGTTTAAAAACACGCCAGTCACCAGAACACATCTTTAACATAATTTGGCTCAGACCCGTTCTCGTTGCTGCAATGGTACTTTTAATAATGCACACATGCATGTTAAATAATAAATAAATAAAAGAACAAATGAATAAATAAATGAATAAATAAACCATGATTACTTAAGGTTACAAATACACACACACACACACACTCCATCATTGCAATCTTGACATCGCAGCCTGTTCATTATATCCGCAATAAAATATAATAATAAAATAGTAAACCTAACACATAAAAATTACTCTGTTTAAATTAGGGCTGGGCGATAAAGCGATCTCGATATGGCATCGCGATAATATTTATTTAGACTACGATGATAAACTTTTGACATGTTTACTCGATATGGATAGACCTAACAGCCTATTACAAAGCAGAAATAAACGGACAACAGCCAGTCAGAACGCAGATTTTGGCTTGTGCGTCTAAGTACACGCCCATTTGCTAGCAGAGCACTGTTTGAGCTACCGGCAGTGAAGAAAGTGAGTGTAAAGAAAAAATGAGTGGAAACGACGAACTCGAACTATCTTCCAAAGCTGAGGAAATTGTTGACAAAAAAGGTAACAAGACGTCAATTATATGGAAGTGGTTTGGATATCTGAAAAGCGACGACGCGCAAATAAAGACGGTCTGCGAAATATGCCGTCGGTCGGTGATAACCAAGACGGGAAACACAAATAAAACCTTTTCGGTCACCTGAAAAGGTACCATCCCAGCGACCACACCGAGAGTATGAAAATGCGGGCCCATGTTAATGTTACTCCGTCCAAAAGTTTTGCAGACTAGTCTTTCTGGCAAAAAACCTATAATAGGGTAATTAGGGTTACATGAGCACTACCTAAAAGGTGTAGCATAGTGACTGGTTTACAATGTTTACATTTTGCACTTTTTACTCAGATTGCTACCTCTAAAACATTTGAGATATTTAAAACCAGTACACAATTAATATTTTATTTATCTGACAGTTAAGTACTTAAATCTGCCAGGGACTTTGTGGTTCACTTGTTTACATTTGTTGTCTTGGTTGTACCTCTGCAAACATTTTGAAATGTTTGCTGCCCTGCCAAAGAAATTTGATGTGATAGTACTGTAGTCACAGCTTTTAGTTTGATATTTTATAATCAGTTACAAGGCAAGCTAACTTGCATTGTTTTGTCAAGGCAGATAAAGCATGTTTGCTAAAAGTAAAATGTTAACATTTAGATTTAAAGTTTATCAATATTCTTTTATAACAAAATATATTCTCAACCAATCCATGTTTGCACAGTTAAATGTTTGCATTGTTATTTATTTATGTTAATAAACTATATAGTTCAACTATTGAACCTTCTGGTTTCTTCAGGCATCATTATCAGTATACTTTTCAAACGGGCAGCATTATTAAATTATATATCGTAACAAATATCGATATCGATCAATATGGAAAAAATATTGTGATAATATATTTTGCCATATCGCCCAGCCCTAGTTTAAATAGTCAGTAGTACAATTCGTATCATTCACAGTAAGCACCGCTCCACTGTGATGTTTCCAAGCATATTTTTACGCATGTAAAGCGGATGATTTTCTACGTCGGTATTGGAGCGTGAGTAAAGTACAAAGCCTATAATAAAGAATAGTTTAGCATCCAAATACATCGCAAATGTAAAAACATTTTGATTGTAAAGAGAGCGTTTTTTTATTCGGTGTTCTGTTCTGAATATCATTCAATTTCAAGGATTTGTTGTGGAATGTTTTGAGAGTATCATCAAATAAGAATAATTCTCTCGTTTTAGTGATTCCCTAGTTATTTTTTTTATAATTCTAATCAAGTAAGGCAAGTAATATTCTCTGTGTCTTTATATAAATAAACCAAAACAAAAAAGTTTGAGCACCGCTGCTTTATGGCACGTTTTGGATTGTGGTCAGCACAGAAAACAGCGCACGATTCTTAAATGGTTTGAAAGTTATATTGAAATGCTTACAATGGAATGGATAAGAGGAATCGACATTTTTATTTAAAAACAAGTCATCTGAAACCTGACATCAAGTAAGGTGAGGAACAACGAATTTCACACACTTGGAAAATGCTTTTTATTTGAATGAGTGAATGTGGCTCTTAAAAGAGCCATTGTTGCTGCCCTTAAAAGGACATTTGTTGCTTCATCTTCTGAGTTCCACCTGCAGAGCTTCTCGGAGGTTGCTCGGCAGAAGCTGGTTTCCCTCTGGTCTCAGGTGGACTCCGTCTCTGCACAGATGGAACAAGCCGATGTTTCTGTGGTGAATGCAGCGCATCTGCCTCTCTGCCAAGAAGCCAGACATGGCGCCGTTGATCCACCGCCGGCTTCGTTCAATGCCATAGCCAGTCCTGCCAGTCTGTCCTCTCCAATTTAGACGGGGTAAAATGCCAGAAAACACCAGCCTGGTTCTGGGAAACATTTGTAAGACTTCGGTCAGGTCACTCTTTATTTCCGAAGAAAATCGAGGCGGTTGCGGCCCACCCGACACAAACTGTTCCCTCCCAGGTGAATAATGAGAATATCTGGAGCTGTAGCTTTGGCCCTGAGAGAGCGCAGAGCTGGAAACAGCTGCTCCCAGAGTCTGCCTCCTCTGCCGTCCCAGGTGATCTCACACTGAAGACCGAGGTTTCCGTCCAGGCGCTGCTCACAGAAGCGAGTATGCAGTGTGCGGATGATGGAACTGCCGACGATCCAAACACGTGAAGCCATCTCAAAGATGAGTGAGGGAATGTGATTTACAACCGGTATTTATGAGTGTTGCACGTTTGGTTCCTAAAGGTGTTACAGGCCCCACCCATTTCCAGATTCAATAATCGGCTCGTTCTTACATAGTAGAGCACGTTCGCACATGCGCAGTCTTCAAAAACGGTGCTTTATTTATTTATGTACCGTACAAAAACGGTACATAAATAACATTTGTATGTGTTCTAAACAAAAGACACAGGTTGTACTGAATGTCAGCTTGTTTATTTGGCTCAAGATAAGGATTTATTAAGTCCACATGTCATGCAAACAAGAAATGCTTCTAACTAGGTCGAGAGCTGTCGTTGCGAATGTTCGTTGGAGCTCTACAGCACACATCTTCTTCTCGACAGTCAAAGCGAGGTTACGTTATTGCCCATCGTGCACAGCAACCCTAAAGGCACGGGGGTGGCGGTGCCACCGGCTTGGGCCCGTCATCGCTGCTCGCAGCTTTAATTAGGGCCCAAGCCTTGAAAAGGCAAGGCCCTATTGTTTTCGTTAGAATATTATTTTTCTTACGACTATTCGGGCACTTTTGGGGCTCTTAACGTGCTCTAAAACTCTTGAAACTTTGCACAACGGTCAGAACCCGCGACCATTAGGGCCGGGCTGAAGCTGGTACCGGGGCGTGGCATGGGGGCTTGACGGCGCCCCCTGGAACGGGGTCCGAAAACTTGGTCCATAAATCAAACACGCTTGCATGTAATAATATGAAACTTGGTACACATATAGATCTCATCATTTCAGATATCCTTCATACTTTTACTTTTTACCCCAGCCCAACAGGAAATCGTCTATTTAGGGTTGTTTGGAAAACGCATGCAATGGAATTTGAAATACTCCTCCTAGAGAATTCCACCAATCGCCACGAAACTCAGTCAGCATGAAGTCAAGACATTGAGGATGAAAAATTGCTGGCGGATTTTTGATATCTCGAACGGTTTGGCCGTGGCGAGGAAACGAAATGATGGCGCGGAAAGAGAAACAGGAAGTGTGTTATAACTTCTGCATACATTAATTGATCTTGATGAAACTTCAGCAGTGTGTTCGATGTAACAGGCCGATCGCATGGATGTGACTATTGTGAGTCAAAGTTATAGCCCCACCAACTGGCAGAAGGAAGTGTGTCACTTTCAAAATGCTTTGAAATCACCCTCTTATTTTTACCCGATTTACTTAAAACTTTTGGTGTGTAATGTAAACACACGGCAGATGTAGACATGTGAAAGGATTATTGATATCTTGGATACTGTTGCCACGGCAATGCTTCAAACTCGAATATTCTTTTTTGATGCTTTTGAGACTCTTAGCATTCTTGAAATTGTATGAAACTCGACAGACGCATCACATTTATTAGCCAGTAGACATGTGCAAAGTTTCAGAATCGGGCGTGGTGCAGGGGCTCAGTAGCGCCACCTTTTGACAAAAGTGAGGGGGTTGGTTTTACACTTTGACCCACAGTCACAAAACTCAGTAATTATATTGTTCTCATCGAGCCGGACAACTTTCTAATTTACAGTCATTAGCTCAGACCAACAGAAAGTCAGATATTTTGGTTTGAATGTGGATGTTTTGGAGAATTTTCTCTGCCTCTCCCACTGACCCTACGTCTCTCTGTGTCTGGGGGGAGGGGGATGATTTGGCTGTTGAGTGAGAATGCTTTTATTTTTGTTTTTCAAGGTTTTCGGGGCATTTTTCAAGAGTTTTAGTTGCTCGAAAACTCTTGAAACTTTGCACACGGGTCGGAACCCGCGGCCATCAGGGCCGGGCCGAAGATGGTACCCGGGCGTGGCAGGGGGGCTCGACAGCGCCCCCTGGAATGGGATTCGAACACTTGTCCGTATATCAAACATGCTTGCATGTAATAATATGAAACTCGGTACACTTGTAGATCTCATCGGGCCGAACAACTGTCGTGCTCTAAGTTTTACGCCAGCCCAACAGCAAGTCGGCTATTATGGGTTGTTTGGAAACACATGCTCTGGAATTATATATATTCCTCCTAGAGAATGAATCCAATCGCCACCAATCTCGGTCGGCATGAAGTCAAGACATTGAGGATGCTACATTCCGGACGGATTATTGATATCTTGAACGGTTTGGCCGTGGCGAGGAAATTGATTTAGGACTAAAAAAGGACACATAAAGTGTGTTATAACTTAGTTAGTTCTATCTACAGTTACAAAACTCGGCGTGTATATTGTTCTCGTCAAGCCGAACAACTTTCTAATTTACAGTCATTAGCTCCGACCAACAGAAAGTCAGATATTGTGGTTTGAATGTAGATTTCTTGGAATTTTTCTCTCTCTGACAGACAGAGTGCCCCCTCCCGTTCTGTGTTTTTTAGGGCCCAAGCCTTGAAAAGGCAAGGCCCTATTGTTTTCGTTAGAATATTATTTTTCTTACTACTATTCAGGCACGTTTGGGGCTTTTAACGTGCTCTAAAACTCTTGAAACTTTGCACAAGGGTCAGAACCCACGGCCATTAGGGCCGGGCTGAAGCTGGTACCGGGGCGTGGCAGGGGGGCTCGACGGCGCCCCCTGGAACGGGGTCCGAAAACTTGGTCCATAAATCAAACATGCTTGCATGTAATAATATGAAACTTGGTACACATATAGATCTCATCGTTTCATATATCCTTCATACTTTTACTTTTTACCCCAGCCCAACAGGAAATCGTCTATTTAGGGTTGTTTGGAAAACGCATGCAATGGAATTTGAAATACCCCTCCTAGAGAATTCCACCAATCGCCACGAAACTCGGTCAGCATGAAGTCAAGACATTGAGGATGAAAGATTGCCGGCGGATTTTTGATATCTCGAACGGTTTGGCTGTGGCGAGGAAACGAAATGATGGCGCGAAAAGAGAAACAGGAAGTGTGTTATAACTTCTGCATACATTAATTGATCTCGATGAAACTTCAGCAGTCTGTTCACTGTAACAGGCCGATCGCATGGATGTGACTATTGTGAGTCAAATTATAGCGCCACCAACTGGCAGAAGGAAGTGTGTCACTTTCAAAATGCTTTGAAATCACCCTCTTATTTTTACCCGATTTACTTAAAACTTTTGGTGTGTAATGTAAACACACGGCAGATGTAGACATGTGAAAGGATTATTGATATCTTGGATACTGTTGCCGCGGCAATGCTACAAACTCGAATATTCTTTTTTGATGCTTTTGAGACTCTTAGCATTCTTGAAATTGCATGAAACTCGACAGACACATCACATTTATTAGCCAGTAGACATGTGCAAAGTTTCAGAAACGGCCGTGGTGCAGGGGCTCAGTAGCGCCACCTTTTGACAAAAGTGAGGGGGTTGGTTTTACACTTTGACCCACAGTCACAAAACTCAGTAATTATATTGTTCTCATCGAGCCGGACAACTTTCTAATTTACAGTCATTAGCTCAGACCAACAGAAAGTCAGATATTTTGGTTTGAATGTGGATGTTTTGGAGAATTTTCTCTGCCTCTCCCACTGACCCTACGTCTCTCTGTGTCTGGGGGGAGGGGGATGATTTGGCTGTTGAGTGAGGTTGCTTTTATTTTTGTTTTTCAAGGTTTTGGGGCCTTTAACGTGCTCGAAAACTCTTGAAACTTTGCACACGGGTCAGAACTCACGGCCATCAGGGCCGGGCCAAAGATGGTACCCGGGCGTGGCAGGGGGGCTCGACAGCGCCCCCTGGAATGGGATTCGAACACTTGTCCATATATCAAACATGCTTGCATGTAATAATATGAAACTCGGTACACTTGTAGATCTCATCGGGCCGAACAACTTTCGTGCTCTAAGTTTTACGCCAGCCGAACAAGAAGTCGGCTATTATGGGTTGTTTGGAAACACATGCTCTGGAATTATATATATTCCTCCTAGAGAATGAATCCAATCGCCACCAAACTCGGTCGGCATGAAGTCAAGACATTGAGGATGCTACATTCCGGACGGATTATTGATATCTCGAACGGTTTGGCCGTGGCGAGGAAATTGATTTAGGACTAAAAAAGGACACATAAAGTGTGTTATAACTTAGTTAGTTCTATCTACAGTTACAAAACTCGGTGTGTATATTGTTCTCGTCAATCCGAACAACTTTCTAATTTACAGTCATTAGCTCCGACCAACAGAAAGTCAGATATTGTGGTTTGAATGTGGATTTCTTGGAATTTTTCTCTCTCTGACAGACATAGTGGCCCTGCCATTCTGTCTGTGTGTGTGTGGGGAGGGGAGGGAATTTCTCTGTTGGAACATTGAAGCTCTAAATCGCCCTGAACATAGACATCCCAAATCATTGAAAAGTACAAATGGTATTATTTAAAGTTTTTTTTATTTCTCTCTTACGTTGTAAAATGCCACGTTTTTGAATGGCATGTAAAATGTAAAAATAATCACTCAATCTCCATTTTTTTCTCTGATCTGTTGCTATTTTAATGATTTAAAAATCAAAGCACTGACCATTTAATGTGTGAGCTTGTACATTTTGAAATAGTTATAAACAGTCACAGCAATGCAGTGTTATAATGTGCCTAGATAGTCTTTCAAATAAAATGAGTTTACCCCAAAAAGATATTTCTCTCATCATTTACTCACCCTCAGGCACGTGCACACATAGACATCAAAGGGGGCTTGAACACCTGCCCTTTTTCTTCCTCGAAAGAAAGTGCCCTTTTTTCTGGGGTGTTTTTTATTTATTTTTATTAATATATATATTCCTGTTTGCGCACAGCTTCCCTGTCAAACAAATATATTTATTAAATAAAAAAGCAAAACATCAGGTCGGTAGATGAGATTTTGTCTATGCCCGCCCTCCCTCCCTCCCTCCGCGTCGTGTACAGTGCCTCGACTATACAGCTAATTAGCCAAAAGCAAATATAGTTAACTTGTGTCTTGCTAACATTCATGACTCATGAGCTACTAGCTAATGTAATAGGTTAGCTAAAGTCTAGCTAAGGCAATATATCATGGCCATACAGGCCAATATATACTGTACTTATTGGAGACATTACAGGTGAATACAGTCA
The DNA here is from genome assembly GCF_025860055.1 of Xyrauchen texanus. Classification (NCBI taxonomy): domain Eukaryota; kingdom Metazoa; phylum Chordata; class Actinopteri; order Cypriniformes; family Catostomidae; genus Xyrauchen; species Xyrauchen texanus. Next base: position 39,671,018 of record NC_068300.1, on the reverse strand, counting down.
AATTTGTGTGATGTACTTAACATAATGATAAATAATCGTAAGATATTATATCGTATGCTATGTATTGTGAATACACCCATGTTAAACATAAAAATGTACTTCCATTGCATATCATAGGAACACATAAGCGTAAATTATAATTACATTAATAAACCTGTACAAAGACCTCCAGATAAATGCTGGCCTTCTGGATAAACACATTTAAGTGCTGCAAAAGATATTGACCTATGACATCCTATGACATAAAAAATTATTCTTCATTTGAATTATCTCATAGATGTGACTATTGTGGTTCATGGTCATAGGCCCTGTCCCAAATGGCACACTTCATATGAATTTTCAGTCTTGTGTACTTATTTCATGTGACCATTAACTCCATGAGACCGTAGGGCGTCTCATTTTTCATTTTAGGTATCGGAAGCGTGCTCACGCATACTTTGTGGTCGATATGTGCCCTCAATGCGCACTTTTGCAGTGCAAGCTCTACAGCACACATCTTCTCGACAGTCAAAGCGAGGTTATGTTATTGCCTATCGTGCACAGCAACTCTAAAGGCACAGGGGGTGGCGGTGCCACCGGCTTGGGCCCGCCATCGCTGCTCCCAGCTATATTTATTATTATTATTATTATTATTTTTACGACTTACGGGGCACTTTTGGGGCTCTTAACATGCTCAAAAACTCTTGAAACTTTGCACACGGGTCAGAACCTGCGGTCATTAGGGCCGGGCTGAAGCTGGTACCCGGGCGTGGCAGGGGGGCTCGACAGCGCCCCCTGGAACAGGGTCCGAAAACTTGGTCTATAACTCAAACACGCTTGCATGTAATAATATGAAACTCGGTACACATATAGATCTCATCGTTTCATATATCCTTCATACTTTTACTTTTTACCCCAGACCAACAGGAAACCGTCTATTTAGGGTTGTTTGAAAACGCACGCAATGGAATTTGGAATACTCCTCCCAGAGAATTCCACCAATCGCCACCAAACTCGGTCAGCATGATGTCAAGACATTGAGCATGAAAAATTGCCGGCAGATTTTTGATATCTCTAACGGTTTGGCCGTGGCGAGGAAACGAAATGATGGCGAGAAACGAGAAACAGTCAGAGTGTTATAACTTCTGCATACATTAATTGATCTCGATGAAACTTCAGCGGTGTGTTCGCTGTAAGAGGCCGATCGCATGGATGTGACTATTGTGAGTCAAAGTTATAGCGCCACCAACTGGCAGAAGGAAGTGTGTCACTTTCAAAATGCTTTAAAATCACCCACTTATTGTTACACGATTTACTTCAAACTTTATGTGTATAATGTAAACACCGGCAGATGTAGACGTGTGAAAGGATTATTGATATCTTAAATACTGTTGTTGTGGCAGCTCTTCAAACTTGAATTTTCTTTTTTGATGCCTGGTGCAGGGGCTCAGTAGCGCCACCTTCAGACAAAAGTGGGGTATTGGTTTCATACTTTGACCTAGAGTCAGATATTTTGGTTTGAATGTGGAACACATTGCAAATGAACTTTGAAGCTCCAAAAAGCACACAAAGGAAGCATAAAAGCAAGGAAGTGTGTTATAACTTTTGCATATATTAACTGATCTCGATGAAACTTCAGCAGTGTGTCACATGGATGTGACTACTGTGAGTCAAAGTTATAGTGCCACCAACTGGCAGAAGGAAGTGTGTCACTTTCAAAATGCTTTGAAATCACCCCCTTATGTCTCAATTGAACAAACAGTTGATAAAGAAATCGGGTATCAATATATTGAATTATGAATTATTGCAGTGATCAACTTTAATGTCCGGTTAAGATGAAAATAAACTATTGCTCTGTCTAAGCCATTATCTTTCTGAAACACGTCACAAAAACTTACAGAAACTGATAACACAAACATGATGTTGGTAATATACACTTATCAGAATAGTTATATTAAACTTTAGTCTATTTCAGTTAAAGCCATTTCAGTTATAAAGGTGTCTCATGTAATTTCTCCTTTAATTCTATAATATAACCACTAGGTGGAGTTCTAAGCCTATTTTCTGTATTCCCGTTGTTTTAACGTATGAAGAAGACTTGTACATGTTGTTGAGAACGCAGTAAAGTGTGACGCATATTTCGTTCTGTGAGTTTTATGAGTACTCCGAGTCTTTATTAAAACCAACACATGAAACATATGTCTAAAGAAAGTAGGGATGGGCTGATCGATCCGAGCGTATCAAAGCGTCCGAGAATGATGATCAAATTTCAAAATGCTTTGAAATCACACTCTTATTTTTATTGTAAACCTGTGATAAAACATATATGCTTGTGTTTTACATTTTTAAGAAAACAAAAAAAATGGCAGCAAACAACCACTTTTATAATTATTGTTTTGCGATCTTTGCGATTGATTTTCTTTCTGATTAATTTTCTGATAAATCTACCATTTGTTGTTGAAATGACGTAGTTCCAACAGGAGTCGCGAAGTGGAGGCGGGTCCACCTTCTTCATGTAGCCAATCAGATGAGCTAATCGCTAACTCTCGATTTACTCTTATCTGATTGGTTTAAAAACACGCCAGTCACCAGAACACATCTTTAACATAATTTGGCTCAGACCCGTTCTCGTTGCTGCAGTGGTACTTTTAATAATGCACACATGCATGTTAAATAATAAATAAATAAAAGAACAAATGAATAAATAAATGAATAAATAAACCATGATTACTTAAGGTTACAAATACACACACACACACACACTCCATCATTGCAATCTTGACATCGCAGCCTGTTCATTATATCCGCAATAAAATATAATAATAAAATAGTAAACCTAACATATAAAAATTACTCTGTTTAAATTAGGGCTGGGCGATAAAACGATCTCGATATGGCATCGCGATAATATTTATTTAGACTACGATGATAAACTTTTGACATGTTTACTCGATATGGATAGACCTAACAGCCTATTACAAAGCAGAAATAAGCGGACAACAGCCAGTCAGAACGCAGATTTTGGCTTGTGCGTCTAAGTACACGCCCATTTGCTAGCAGAGCACTGTTTGAGCTACCGGCAGTGAAGAAAGTGAGTGTAAAGAAAAAATGAGTGGAAACGACGAACTCGAACTATCTTCCAAAGCTGAGGAAATTGTTGACAAAAAGGTAACAACACGTCAATTATATGGAAGTGGTTTGGATATCTGAAAAGCGACGACGCGCAAATAAAGACGGTCTCGCGAAATATGCCGTCGGTCGGTGATAACCAAGATGGGAAACACAAATAAAACCTTTTCGGTCACCTGAAAAGGTACCATCCCAGCGACCACACCGAGAGTATGAAAATGCGGGCCCATGTTAATGTTACTCCGTCCAAAAGTTTTGCAGACTAGTCTTTCTGGCAAAAAACCTATAATAGGGTAATTAGGGTTACATGAGCACTACCTAAAAGGTGTAGCATAGTGACTGGTTTACAATGTTTACATTTTGCACTTTTTACTCAGATTGCTACCTCTAAAACATTTGAGATATTTAAAACCAGTACACAATTAATATTTTATTTATCTGACAGTTAAGTACTTAAATCTGCCAGGGACTTTGTGGTTCACTTGTTTACATTTGTTGTCTTGGTTGTACCTCTGCAAACATTTTGAAATGTTTGCTGCCCTGCCAAAGAAATTTGATGTGATAGTACTGTAGTCACAGCTTTTAGTTTGATATTTTATAATCAGTTACAAGGCAAGCTAACTTGCATTGTTTTGTCAAGGCAGATAAAGCATGTTTGCTAAAAGTAAAATGTTAACATTTAGATTTAAAGTTTATCAATATTCTTTTATAACAAAATATATTCTCAACCAATCCATGTTTGCACAGTTAAATGTTTGCATTGTTATTTATTTATGTTAATAAACTATATAGTTCAACTATTGAACCTTCTGGTTTCTTCAGGCATCATTATCAGTATACTTTTCAAACGGGCAGCATTATTAAATTATATATCGTAACAAATATCGATATCGATCAATATGGAAAAAAATATCGTGATAATATATTTTGCCATATCGCCCAGCCCTAGTTTAAATAGTCAGTAGTACAATTCAGTATCATTCACAGTAAGCACCGCTCCACTGTGATGTTTCCAAGCATATTTTTTAGCATGTAAAGCGGATGATTTTCTACGTCGGTATTGGAGCGTGAGTAAAGTACAAAGCCTATAATAAAGAATAGTTTAGCATCCAAATACATCGCAAATGTAAAAACATTTTGATTGTAAAGAGAGCGTTTTTTTATTCGGTGTTCTGTTCTGAATATCATTCAATTTCAAGGATTTGTTGTGGAATGTTTTGAGAGTATCATCAAATAAGAATAATTCTCTCGTTTTAGTGATTCCCTAGTTATTTTTTTATAATTCTAATCAGGTAAGGCAAGTAATATTCTCTGTGTCGTTATATAAATAAACCAAAACAAAAAAGTTTGAGCACCGCTGCTTTATGGCACGTTTTGGATTGTGGTCAGCACAGAAAACAGCGCACGATTCTTAAATGGTTTGAAAGTTATATTGAAATGCTTACAAAGGAATGGATAAGAGGAATCGACATTTTTATTTAAAAACAAGTCATCTGAAACCTGACATCAAGTAAGGTGAGGAACAACGAATTTCACACACTTGGAAAATGCTTTTTATTTGAATGAGTGAATGTGGCTCTTAAAAGAGCCATTGTTGCTGCCCTTAAAAGGACATTTGTTGCTTCATCTTCTGAGTTCCACCTGCAGAGCTTCTCGGAGGTTGCTCGGCAGAAGCTGGTTTCCCTCTGGTCTCAGGTGGACTCCGTCTCTGCACAGATGGAACAAGCCGATGTTTCTGTGGTGAATGCAGCGCATCTGCCTCTCTGCCAAGAAGCCAGACATGGCGCCGTTGATCCACCGCCGGCTTCGTTCAATGCCATAGCCAGTCCTGCCAGTCTGTCCTCTCCAATTTAGACGGGGTAAAATGCCAGAAAACACCAGCCTGGTTCTGGGAAACATTTGTAAGACTTCGGTCAGGTCACTCTTTATTTCCGAAGAAAATCGAGGCGGTTGCGGCCCACCCGACACAAACTGTTCCCTCCCAGGTGAATAATGAGAATATCTGGAGCTGTAGCTTTGGCCCTGAGAGAGCGCAGAGCTGGAAACAGCTGCTCCCAGAGTCTGCCTCCTCTGCCGTCCCAGGTGATCTCACACTGAAGACCGAGGTTTCCGTCCAGGCGCTGCTCACAGAAGCGAGTATGCAGTGTGCGGATGATGGAACTGCCGACGATCCAAACACGTGAAGCCATCTCAAAGATGAGTGAGGGAATGTGATTTACAACCGGTATTTATGAGTGTTGCACGTTTGGTTCCTAAAGGTGTTACAGGCCCCACCCATTTCCAGATTCAATAATCGGCTCGTTCTTACATAGTAGAGCACGTTCGCACATGCGCAGTCTTCAAAAACGGTGCTTTATTTATTTATGTACCATACAAAAACGGTACATAAATAACATTTGTATGTGTTCTAAACAAAAGACACAGGTTGTACTGAATGTCAGCTTGTTTATTTGGCTCAAGATAAGGATTTATTAAGTCCACATGTCATGCAAAAAGGAAATGCTTCTAACTAGGTCGAGAGCTGTCGTTGCGAATGTTCGTTGGAGCTCTACAGCACACATGTTCTTCTCGACAGTCAAAGCGAGGTTACGTTATTGCCCATCGTGCACAGCAACCCTAAAGGCACGGGGGTGGCGGTGCCACCGGCTTGGGCCCGTCATCGCTGCTCGCAGCTTTAATTTTTGCTGTTGTTTTCATTACTATTATTGTCATAATAATGCTGTGTCTTATTGTTACTATCACCTTTGTTTTGCTAAATTACACAAACTAAACAATTAGATTGTCTTCAATGCAGGTAGAGAATGCAGATGTCCAAAGGAAGTGGAATTCAGGAGTGAGGAAGAATGTAGGGCTGAGATTATATCAACAAAGAGCAGGCCACACCTATCCAGGACCAACAAAATCATCTCCAAAAACCACAACTTCACCAAACACCAAATATTATAGGACACATACTGTTTATACTGTATATCACATAAATTCATCTGTTATGACCCCACTGATTTAGCTACAGACAGGTGGTCTTCTTCAGCAATGTTTAGAGCGGATGTGGACAGCAGCAAGTCAGGCCTAAGCCAACAGGATCAGAGAATTCCCATACTGAACAAAGCATAATGCAGAGTTGTTGGAAGTTCAATATGTTTTATAAGGCCTCCTATACAAGCAGCTACCCTAATGGAGGAAAACAGGGTCCAAAGTGCTTCACAGTTCTGTCAACTATTGTAAAGTTATATTGATAAAACATATTGAGAAGGAAAATGTTATCCTTCTTCAGATCCAATTCTGGATTCTTTTTATCCTTCTTCAGTTCCTCATCTGGATTTCCTCAAAGAAATTTACATTCCACGAATTCAACAGACTATGCTAAAGCACAAGTGCAATAGCAGAAATGTTACTTTTTACATATGCTGCCTAAATTAGCTGATGATTTTACTGAAAAGAAGATTAAGCTTTGCCATAAGGACCTGCAGCTTATGAGCAAGTAGAGGGGACACGAAATGTAGTCTACAGTATGCACACCAAAACATTTATTTGTGAAATCAAAAGCCCGCTGTGGATTCAGAAGAGGTTCAAGTTTCAAGTTTGTTTTTATTTATATAGCACATTTAAAAACAGCAAACAAGGCTGACCAAAGTGCTGAACAGTACACAAAGTAAAGAACAAGGACAAACCACACATTCATGACAAAAAAAAAAAAAAAAAACTCAGTGTTTTAAATGCTAGAGAAAAAAAAAGTTTTAAGAGAGGATTTAAAAACAGTTAGCGATTGAGTCGCTCTGATGTAAATCGGAAGGCTGTTCCACAGCCTAGGGCCAGCGACCCGAAAGGCTCTGTCCCCTCTATTCTTTAACCGTGATCTGGGGACAAACAAAAGTCTCTAATCACCAGACCTCATGTTTCGTGTGGGATTGTGTGTACAGAGTAGCTCAGACAAATAACTCGGTGCCAGATTATTTACGGATTTAAAAACAAAGAGAAGAATTTTAAACAGAATTCTAAGATTCACAGGTAGCCAATGCAGTGATTTTAAAATAGGTGAAACATGATCGAATTTACGTTTTCTTTTGAGGAACTTTGCAGCAGCATTCTGTACTAATTGGAGACGAACAATAGAGTTTTTGGGTATGCCATAGTAAAGAGAGTTGCAATAATCCAACCGCGATGTAATGAGCGCATGGATAGCAATCTCTACGGTTTTCTCAGAAAGAGAGGATTTAATCTTAGAGAGAAGACGTAGCTGGAAAAAACAAGAACTGATCACCGCATTTATTTGTTTATCAAATTTGAAGTTCTGATCCCAGAGAACACCTAAGTTCTTAATGCAAGATGAAGTTGGATGAAGATAATCCAGATCAATGTTACTGCTATTAAAGTTGTCATGGGGGCCAAAGACTATAACCTCGGTTTTGGATTCGTTCAGAAATAAGAAATTTTGAGAGAACCACATTTTTACTTCTTCTAGGCATACAAAAAGAGATTTCCGTGCAGTATCTTTGTTGCGTTTCAGAGGCAAATAAATTTTTGTATCATCTGCATAGCAGTGAAATGATACACCATGCTTCCGGAAAATGGAGCCTAGAGGAAGTAAATACAGGGAAAAAAGAATGGGTGCGAGAATAGACCCCTGCGGCACTCCACATGAGAGTTTGGCTGGCGATGAAGAAAAATTACCCAATTTAACGGAGAAACTTCTATTTGTTAGGTAAGATCTAAACCAACTGAGGACAGTTCCCTGGATGCCCACAAAATGTTCTAGTCGGAATAAAAGAGTTTTATGATCAACTGTATCAAATGCCGAGGTTAGGTCTAACAGTATTAGGATCACAGAGTCACCAGCGTCAGTCGCTGACAGTATATCATTAGAAACCCTTAATAAAGCAGACTCTGTGCTGTGCAGAGGCTTAAAACCAGACTGGAAAGTTGCAAGAATTTGATTTGAGCTAAGATAAGACTGGAGTTGCTTGAGAACCGTTTTCTTCAATGCTTTTGTAATAAAAGAAAGGGTCGAAATAGGTCGAAAATTATTAAAATCCCTATCATCAAGTGAAGGTTTCTTAAGAAGAGGTGTAATAGTGGCTTGTTTTAGTATATCAGGGAGCGTCCCTGTGCTCAAGCATTTATTCAGAAAAGACACCAAACATGTTCCAACTGAATCAAAAGTTTGTTTCAAGATACAGGGGGAAAGAACATCAAGAGAGCTGAAGGAAGGTTTCAGATGATCAACAATTTCTCTGAGAAATAGAAGAGAAACTGGTTCAAAGACACTCCATATGGCTGAAGAACAACCCGGTTCAGGTGAGACATTAGCAGATGACTGCAACTGAGATCTTAGAGAGGTGATCTTCTCACAAAAAAACCTTGAGAAACCTTCACATAATGATACTGAGGGATTAGAAACCACATTTCTAGGAGTATTTAGAGCAGAATTTAACACAGAAAATAAGGCTTTTGAACCATGATGGTTTTTTAAAATTAAATTAGAAAAATACTTAATTTAGCAGATAAAATTGCTTTCTGAAAAGCACTGAGGGAGTTTTTCAGCATTTCATAAGAGATCTGTAGCTTATCACTTTTCCATTTACGTTCATCTCTTCTACAAGCACGCCTCAGGGAGCGGATGGTATCATTGAGCCATGGTTCTGTGTTAGATTTTGACTTCTTAACTTTTAAAGGAGCAGTATTATTTAAAACCTCGGAACATACAGTATTAAACAGACTCAGATGTTCTTCAGCATCCAAGTCGGGTAGGGGTGACTCCAGGGACAGGGACAAACACACCACATTGAAGGTGTTAGTAAATTCATCATGGAAACAGGGAGAAAAGGAACGGGTCCATTTTGCAATAGGTGAAATGTGCGATTTTGTAAAAGGAGAGAACATAGAAAACAGTACAGGCATATGATCAGAGATCAGAGTGTTGAAAACCTGAACATCAGTAATGGAAACGCCATGAGAGAGTACCAGGTCCAAAGTATGTCCATGAGTATGTGTGGAATCTTTCACCCACTGAACCATGTTGAACGAGTCAATGAGACTTAAAAACTCCATTGTTAGAGGCTTTGACTGACAGCATACATGAATATTAAAATCCCCTAGCAGAAGAATATTGCTGTAATTAGTTACACATTCACCTAAAAAAGCAGTAAATTCACTTATAAAATCTTTCACTAGGTGAGGAGGGCGATACCCAATGAAGAGGTTGAAACCCAATGGATGCCATTATGTTTGGAGTCGGATATTAGGAAAGCATAAATAAAGAGGTAGTGATTGGAGTATTTTTTTATATAGAGAAGGCATATGACATGTAATAGAAAGAGGGGCTCCAAATTAAACTTCATTCCATGGGTATAAAGGGAAAAATGTATAACTGGAGTATAGAATTTCTTTATAATAGAGCAATACAAGTTGGAGTGGGATCCTCGTACTCCAAAAATACATTACATAGAAAATGGAACTCCCTAAATTAGTGTCTGCAGTTCTATATTTTTTTAACATAATGATTAATTGTATTTTTTGACAAATTAACACAGATATTGGCCGGGGCTTCAACGCCGCTGGAGCCCCACCCGCAAACTTGCGACAATAGCCGGTTGGAAACATTTAGCAAGGATCTGGGTTATCACAACCTGACCTTCCTTACAATGCTATATGGCAACGCTGGAGTTGCGGCCTATGCTGGGATTGATGATACAAACTTATCCGATCTGACGAATTCAAAATTATAAAAGTGACTGTTGTGGTCCTTCTGGAACATCTCATCAACAAAAAACTGAAATAACTCTGTTTGGGCTGTGAGGTGGACCACCCAAGTCAGATTAGACATTCCTGCTTGTTTGAACCTGACACCTTTTTCTTTGACACATACTATGAGGAACTGTCTCGTAATCTGATTAAACCTGGACGTAAACACATCATAGCTCAAGCATTGAGCCGGTGTGGTTTGAGGATTCACCCCCAGAAGATTCAGGGGATGGTGGACAATATTTTGCATGAACTGCGTGAAGAAGTTTACATTGTGGAAAAGCTTTGTGAAGTCAGAGAGGGAGTTGTGGATGTCAGTAGCGAACAGATTGTCTATGACGCCGTGGACAGCTGGAAAGGCTCCGCACAAGTTGCCTGAGTGTGATACTGAAATGGGGAAGTGTCTACTATACATCATAATACGTCATATTAGTTGTGAGATGACCAACTTAATGTACAATATCATTAATTACTGTGTTGATTTACCTACCTATTGCTCTTAACGGATGTGGTTTTGATCCCAACCGTTTATCAAACCTCATGAAGCAAATGTCTGTTGTAAGAGGCATGTCAAATGAAATGGACAGATATTATGCGTATGTGTATTAATGTGGGCGATCCAATTTGTGCAAGTATTAGAAAAATACTAGACCTGGTGAGTGAATGTGGCAGTTGTATTAGAATTGCTGACATAATGTGAATGTGTACGTATGTGATGGATTTATGTGTAATCACATTGTCAAGAAATGACCAGACTGATGTTTGTGAAATTATTGAAACACAAGTTGATTACATTCTTGAGAAAAACATTGTCATGTGTATAAGATTTCTACAGTACCTCAATGATGTATGATGCCAATGTTCTCTTATATTGAAATAAAAGCCCAAAACACTTTAACCATCAGTGTTATTCTTTTGTGGAGACTGAAGTGACAATATGTCCAAAGAAATACAAATATTTATTGCACACCTTCTTACCTGGGTTCTTTAGGAGGTAAAAAACACATAAAAGACATTGTTTTAAAAGAAATGGGTGTTCGTTTAACCGATAAACAAGTTTCGGACTGGCTCGCCGCGAGGATGCTTACACACTACACAGAACTGCCCCTCTAAAATACAAAAGGAATACGTTTCTTGTCTATGGTATTGATAAGCAGTTCCTGTTCCTGTGTAGTTCCTGGATACGGTCAATTTCTCTCCGCTCCTGACGGTCACAGATGCTGCCTTGTGTGTCTGGGCAGCGATCACACCGAGGCAGCATTTGTGGATGGTTCATGTTTTCAGTGTGAGAACCTCACCATGGCAACGTTGTGGTGCGACTTTCCTTCTTAAAGAGGAACGCCACTCCAACTGCCCCCTGCATTGCTCCTCCTTCCCACGGGATTGTGGACAACCCGGCTGTCGATGGATGCGATTTGGGGATGGCACCGGGCTTGGTTTCGACGGGTAGATCCCCACAAACCACCCACCACCCGGCACGCTCGTTGAATACCATCCAGGCTGAGAGCGGCTCACCTCACGGCCAGTCTGCTTACTCCCTCGAGGCCCCCAAGCTGGACAATGAGTTCACCGCTGCATCGGAGAGCGTTCCAGTGCCTGACACGGAAGACTTGACTGGACTCATGCCCAGGCCACCATCAGCGCAGGGTTGGACTGCAACCCTCTGTCCTCCCCACAGCCTTCACGGCTAGACGATTAGTTCCTTGGGTCTGGGCGCCGCTCACAGCCACTCCCCCGATCCTTTCTTCCCGGAGGTGCATGATGAGATGACGAGGTTGTGGATGGCACCTTTCACTGCCCTCAACCGACCTCCTCGCTCATCCGCTCTCACTACCCTCGACGGCGGGGCGGCCCATGGGTACTCGGTGGTCCCCCAGGTTGACAGAGAGGTTGCAAGTTCACCAGGCCAAGGCATTCAAAGATCTGCATGTGGGTAGTCCTGACCCCAAAGTGTTGCAGGATCTGCGCTCTGCGACCTACCTCGCCCTCAGGGCCATGAAGGTCACATCGCGGACACAGGTGCTGTGCAAGGTCAGGGAGGACGAGGAACAATTCACTCTGGTAGACCCCTACTGGCAAACACAGGCTTGGTTCTCGGATCACACGGGGACAGGGGCACCCTCTGCAAGTGCTGCCCCGGGAGGAGGCAGACCCAGCCTTTTCCTTGCTGTGTCTGGTATGTGCTTTTCGTACCTATGTGGACTGCACGCAAAGCTTTAGATGTTCTGAGCAGCTCTTTGACTGCTTTGGTGGACAGCGGAAAGGAAACGCTGTCACCAAACAGAGGCTTTCCCAGATTTTACAATCTCAGGGTTGAGTCGGTCTCTTCCCATGTCTTGTCAGGTCCGAGCCAGTAGAACTCTGTAACGCAGAACAACTGACTGGGTGTACCGCTTGCACCTAGCGCATCCCTTGTATGGATTAATCCCCCTGTGTCTGTTTTCCATAGTACGGTGAATACCGCGATTTCTATGCGAGAATCATAGAGAGAGAAAAGGCACGGCTGAAGGTATTAGTCCGTTATTATCATTAAATTTAATTTAACATTGAATCATCATATTTAACTAATTTATATTGTACTCGTTCATTCTGATTAATGTCGCTTAGAGAGTCTCACGCCGGCCGTGTACGCGGATCTCACAGTCACAAATATGGCAGTATTGGTCATTAAAACAGCAATTGACAAAATACTAATTAGATGGCTGGCTTGCCCTTTTATCTACAAGTAATTTATTTAGTCCCCTTAGATAGTAAACACTTAGAGTAACATTTCTACCCGGAGGTCATGACCACTAAATGTACAAAGATAGACCAACATACCCAAGTTAAAATAGCTTTATATTATCATGTCATAGATTCCTATTTACACTTAGTTAAAAAATATTACAATAACCATAGGTTTAGACTTCACCCTATTTAGGCTTGGTCGACACTTCACGTTGTCCTAAACGGAAATTCCATATCGAGCCTGTACACACCAAGTACACTTGAAATAATGTAAATTAGTTAGTCGGAGCTCTAAAGTCTCAGTCAGTGTACCCCCTGCTCCACTCAGGACAGAGCTTTAGTCTGCTACTAACCTGGTCGAGGATTTGCGGAAACATGGACTTAACGTAATCTACTAAAGACAATAGTTTCAGAGTAAATCAGAATAAATTCAAATGTAACTATTTATTTTCCAGGTAAAATAATAAATTCATCAATCCAATTAGACAATAAGTCAAATTTCACATTTTATCAAAACATAAGAAATTAAAATTGCAATTACCTGACATAAACTACACACAGTAAACTGTGTGGGATCATCTGACTACAGAGAAGTATGCAAGCATTTGCTGGCATATGCAGAGAAAGCTGATGACAATGAATGTCATGTCTCTTGTACCATTCTCAAGATATAAAAGCTCATGATTAAATATGCACTATTTTTGAGCGGGAGATTTTTAAGACTCTGGAACAAAGAACCATAAATCGACTGTCGGAAAAGACAGCCCAGTTGACCATGTGACTCTGAAAATTAACTTCTGATTGGCGCAGGACACCTTTGGGGATGCCGTAAATTTCAGTTAAAATATATCCAAACAGGAAGAACACTCACGCTTCTTCTCTTCATCCTCTTCTCTTGGTGGCTCCTTGCTCTTCTTAATTCGGCCTGCACGTGCTGGTCGCTCCGCTGACTGCCAGGTCCATGCCATGTGAGGCTCAAGGAAGCCTGGGACTGGACATCCTGAGAAGGAATACGAAGGCCTCGCTTCACAGCTAACCTCATCATTCATACAGACAATAAATTCGATCATACAGAGGTCAGAACCATCAATGTAATGAACTTTCAACCAAGTGCCAAGAACCAAGCAACACAAAGAACGCAAGGAAACACCAAAAAGACATGCAAGTACATCTCCAATATTGTGCTCAAAGTGCTGGTGTATTGATTAAATAATTTGGGTAATCCGATATCAAACCAATGTAGACTCAAAGAAGGATAAATGGTTCTTAAGGTATTGTCAACAGACTCCATAAACTTCATTTTCACTGTATTGATCATTTTATTTCACATTCTGTCTTGTTTTCACCAACCTAATATATATATATGTGTTAGATAAGATTTATGATTAGAAAAGTTTGTCTGTCTGCAAAGGCAATGTGACTGTGGTATATTTTGATAAATAATCTCATCCCTGTTTCTAAAAGATTTAGCTTCAAAGCTGTACCTATATGTGATATAAGCAATAAGCCATGAGAATAATGGCTTATTATTCTTCAATAAGCCATGAGAATAATAATCACTCCAATAAGTGAATTAATCATAATTCACTTATTAAAGCTAATTTCTTACAGTAGAAATTGTGAGCGGATACAACGAAAACAAAAGACTTAGATAGGTCGCACACATTCATGTAAAAACCAACCATGACTGAGGGTGGATTTTAAGTCACGCTGCCCTGCAAAGCCTCATTATCTCTTTATCCAGAAAGATGCTCTTTTGTGAGCCATCACGGCCCAGATCCATCTTGAGTACTGTTGTTATTAAAATGCTATGATAATGTGTTGCTAACAATGTCACTTAATGTTTTTTGCAGCTGATTTAAGATGTGGCTTGGGTATGTCCTCGTTTTAGCAATGGTATAGCCATTCTAAAGAGTCCTCTAAATACCCCTCCCAAAACAACTCCATACATAACCCCACCCCCTGTATAGCCGGGGAGTCCATTGCCGGCCTGATTCTGGTAATAGGCTACATAACGCATGGGGTTGGCATTGTGATTGTTGAAATATGAAATTTTTTAAACAAATGGTTTCACAGGTCTAAAGTGTAGCTTAGCACACATCTTCCCTTAACTGAAAGGTCCATCTTGATTTTGATCGTCTTTCATTTGTATGATTATCTTGGTGATGGACGAATTATTAACTGATATGTAGCGCGGTCTGTCATATCTAACACTAACAATCTTGTTATTCACACCATCTATATGTACACACCTTAGTAGCGGACCATGATGATCACCAACTGATTGATATTCTATTATATCCGTGTAGATATACATGGTGTAGAACCCCCCATTTATGTCTGCTTGATAGGGCGCATATGTCACAGGCTTGTACCGAACACTATACTATGTTTTTCATGAGTTTGGTTATCAGTTTCTATAGCAACCCCTGGTTTTAATCCTAAAATATTAGCCAACTTTCCATAAAATGCCAATGATGTCTTCGGAGGGGCTTTCAGAACACTTTGCTTTTAACATGGTCATACCCAAGACTCACCCATGATGGCAGGTTTGCATTGACCTCCCTGATCAAAACAAATATGTCATCATAATATCCAGTCTTTAACCTGTCGTTTACATTTTATATCTTCTGACATATCTCTATGTCTTTGCCTACAACAGGATATTCGATATCTGTCGTTGTTGTTTCACCATAGTTGAGAATGAATGCAGCATCTTCCTCATGAAATGTGTATCATGACACAGGATATTCAAATTCGATCAATGCAACTTGCCATTCTCCTTTTACGTTTATAGTTCTCGCTAACCTGGTTTATAACTAGATATGCGGTGGGCAACGGGACATAAAATCCACCCTCAGTCATGGTTGGTTTTTACATGAATGTGTGCAACCTATATTGGTATTGTAAGGCAGGGTGCCAATGTGTTTGCATTCAAAGGCAAAGAGCAAATGTATGATCTTTGAGAAAATCAACAAACTAACTTTCTCGCAATTAGCAACACTTCCTGAGGCACCACACCCCATTTGCGAAGACTGCAAATTTACACCTCATTGTTGCCCTTCCACATCTGTCCCATTCTCTCCCCTCTCCTCCTCAGAATCACCTAAGATCTGTATGTAACTAAGTCTATATCTGATGTATACAAATAATGTAACTAGTGTAACATGTTTGGAATCATTTAAAATGTCTCAGTGCGTCTGGTATAGTGCTCTCATTCCCAGGTTTGTAAAACTTAATGACAACAAAGTTATAAGGTCTTTGCCAAATGCTTTATAATTCTGGAGGTCTGTCCCCATCCCTGCTTGTATGTTAATGAGGTATGTCCCCAGGACTTCCAAATCTAACCACTCCCAAAATTCCCTTTGTTCATGGTTTGGGTATTTAAGGAAATGTGACACATTGCTCAGGGTTCTCTGTAGTCAGAGGAGCCCACACAGTTTACTGTGTGTAATTTATATCAGGTGATCGCAATTCAAATTTCTTATGTTTTGATAAAATGTCTAACTTTGACTTATCACTGTCTAATTGGAATTGACGAATTGATTGTTACCTGGTCAATAAATTGTCAACATTTGATTTTATTCTGACTGACTCTGACATTGTGTTTCCCAAACAGATTAAACGATTCGTATGTTACCGCAAGTCTGCGTCAGATTAGTGACGACTAATATTTGCCATCGATTCAAGTGTACTTGGTTTGCAAAGACAAAAAGGGAATTTCCGTTTAGAACAGCAAATGCTGCTTGACCAATCTAAATTCGGGTGTGTCTTACCTCTGTTTTAATTTGATGTTTCTCCAGATAAGTGTACGTGAAAAAACCACGACATTGCCAGTCCAAAGCTATTACAAGAGAAGTTATGTTGGTCAACTTACATCTGTAATAGTGGCCGTGACCTCTACTGAAGAAAACGTTAACTTACATTCAAGTGTATGCAATTCCATGGGGGCTATACTGAAGTATCTTTGATTGTGTGAACTTGAACGTGACCTATCTCAGGTATATAGCAATTACCTCTGTTTGATGATCCAATACTGACCGCTTGTGATCGTGAGACCCGCGGTGTAGAGAGAAACACGCGAGGACCTCAAAGCGACATAGTTTCTTAATCTAAACGGGTAAAATATAATTAAAGGAGTTAAAAGAATAATCAAACATTCGCTCACTTTTAATGATGCTCAGATATCATTAAAAACCTTTTTCATTTATGGAGTCAGATGAAATAACGAGGTAATACATAAGAGAAAATGTATTTCATTTAAACTTGTTGTGTTGCGTATGAGGAAAGACAGTAACGCGCAGAGACCTTCACCCGTATTATTGGAGACCGCCATTGGACCGATAAAAGGGCTTACAAAGTGGTGAACCCGACGTGATCTCGGAACCAGACGAGCAACGTCTTTCCAGCGCGACATTCAACTTGATCCCTGCCCGGGACATGAGGTTTGATCTTCCCACCTATCTCCAGCTGCTGTGGTAAGTCAATCTTATTTGCCTTTTAGAAGTGTTGAGGGGAAGATTGTTTGCACCTCACGTCTGTTTAGACCGGAAACGAAAAATCCGGTGGGCATAAGAATTAGACGGGAAACATGTCTTTCCAGGGAAAGCAAAGCAGCGGTGTAGGTGAGGAAATAATGGAGATTCTAAGCGTGCAATTAAAAAACCTCCTTGTTCGGTTAAGCGACAAGGGACTAAAATTAAAGTGGAGCAACAATGAAATAATATCCTGGTACTCTGCTGAGGGTGCAAAATTGAAATCAAAATACAATAACATTCCCGCTGCAATTGTTTATTTGCTTCGTCGTAACGACCTCAAGACCATAACCGAGAACGAACGAACAATAGCAAATATCAAAGAAATCGAAAGATTGCAATCTGACGAGTTACAAAAGTTAAGAACACAAGTTGAAGCCTTCGCGTACGAGCAACAGGGTTGGGCTAGACAACGCGAAGAAATGGCAACAAAAATTGATCAAATACAAAGAAAACTTAAAACCGGCAGGAATTACATATCTGCTCTCGAAGATTGCTGCGATAAATCTGGGTTTCCAGTAGCTGCAGTTAAACGAGCAGCACTGGATAAAACCTTTGAGCTAGAGACTCAAAATGATGATGCCGCGTTAGGAGACAGGCCACAGAGAGAAACTCGTAACCGAGCTCTTGTGAACCTGTGGCCTGAAGAACAAAACCTGCGAAGCTCAGTAAAGACTGAGACAGCAAAGACAAAATCGAATGACTTGCCAAAGAAATCAGTGAAAGTCACTGTTCTTAAAACCATGACGAATGCGGATGATGAAATCACAACAATC
This sequence comes from Xyrauchen texanus, assembly GCF_025860055.1. Taxonomy (NCBI): domain Eukaryota; kingdom Metazoa; phylum Chordata; class Actinopteri; order Cypriniformes; family Catostomidae; genus Xyrauchen; species Xyrauchen texanus. The sequence continues at coordinate 39,653,131 of NC_068300.1, read as the reverse complement.
AGCCGTCCGTTAACATGCGAAGAATGCTCTAGATATAGACAGGTCGTAGGAATTATGCCGAGAAAAGGGCCGTTTCAACCCTACTGGGAAGCATTGATGTTTCAGGACACGGTGTACGAATTAGAAATTAGAGATGTATGGCAAATAGCTCTCCTCACTATCCCTGAGGAGCTCAGACCAAAACTAACCACAGAGATGAAATCTGGCAACATTATGAACCGAGACAATAACAAAACGGACGAGATTATCTACGAGCATCTAAAACAGGCATTATTAGACATGAGGGGACCGACACATGCAGATTGGAGAAAAATATTCGAAATCAAACAAGCGAGTAATGAGTCATTTGAAACGTACGCTGAACGGTTATGGGTAACATACAGAGAACACTCAGGCCTAGAAAATGCAAACCGTGACTATGGCGCATTACTACAACTTGTTAAGAACAATGACGGCATCCCAGTTCAAAAGGCTTTATCCAATGGTGTCGACCCCACCGAAAACACGTTCAGATCAATAGTAGACTGGGGTTCAAGAATAGAAAGCAGGTGGAGATCAAAACCCTGTAGTGTTGCGTCCGCAAAATGGTTAACAGAAGGGAACGGCCCCGATAAATTGAACCAAAGACCTCAAAGCAAAATGCAATGCCATTATTGCAAAAAGTTTAACCATCTCATAAGAGATTGCCAAAAAAGAGAAAGAGATTTGAGAAAACAAGCAAAACATTGCCAAAAAACGCCCTATAGCGAAACTGTTGAAACTATTCACAAATTTAATCACTGAGTTTAAAAAACAAAACTGCCAAAAGGGTGTGGCCCACAACGTGAACGGAATAACGGAAAATACCATCACCAATAGGGATACGTGGCCTCCATCGCCATAGGGAGATGAATGGCAGCCTGACAGGCTGATTGTTCCTGCTGTGAGTGCGGTTCAGACTATTCTTATTAACTTAAAACAGTACCAACAAGAACTGTGGAGTTCTGATGGAGAGCTGACACCGCACCTGCAGCAGGACCAACAAGTCAAGGTCACTGAAGGCATGATTTTAAGAGACGATAAATACATAATTCCAGAAGCCCTCCAGAAATCAGTGATAAAATCAGTTTAATTTATACTATTTTTATATAATATAGTTGTATTATAAATCACATTATAATATGCATTATATTATAATGGCCATGCATGGCCACAGACGGGGAAAGGTTATGCATGGCATTGCAGATGTATATTAGACATGTATATTTGTAGTGACACTGCAAGCCGAACAACCTTACCGGCCCTGAAAATTCTTGTGATTTGAATTTCATTGGTTCTCTTATCAGTGCCAAGAGGGAGGGGTATACGGTCGTTGTTTGCTGTGCACCAATGCTCTAAAAACAGTGGCACGTGACAATGAACCAAATCATCTCTCGCTGAGAAGCACCAATTGAATTTAAAATATGATCAGGGGAACCATTCCACTGTGTAGACAATGAAAAAAATGTGTGTAAAATGCTAAACATCAGGCAAAAATTGCATAACCCTAACAGACCACCGAGATCATAGGTCATAGATGATCGAACGTGTGAATAGGACCCTTAAAAAATGCTAAGCAGAAGACACATCACCAAAAATGTGAATTGATTCTTTGACCACAGAGCTGTGTTGGGAGCAATAAAAATAAAACAAAGCTCAGGAAGTTCCCCAGCAGAACTGGAGCCTATATTGCTCACAACAGCAGACTGTGCAGACTCAACTGTGAGAACAGCTTAAGGTGCTTCACACTTCAAACTGCACTAAAATATCAGCAGTAATTCAGATCTCACCAAATATGCTCAGTCTAATTTGACCTCTGAAATAAATTTGCATTAGACATTGTAATGGTACATGTTTCTTCCCCCTGATGGCACAAACCATACAGTATGAGACTAAAGCTGTCTGTAACAGTTTGGCTTTGACCATCAGAGGAAAATAAAGTACCACATGTCTAAATGCAAATTAATTAAAGGTTCAACATTAACTGTTTTCTCTTTCTGTAGTTGTTCATATTTCTGGTTGCAATGTCATGAGGGACAGATGCAAAAAGGTTTCTGATCCCCCGGCCTCAAGCCAGGACATCAATTTGGCCATGCTGGAGATGGGTGCGAAAGCAAATCTAACAGGCCATTCACACCAAACAGCTCCAAAAAACAAAAATAGCTGTATGGCCTCTCGGTTTAGCACCGGAACCAAAAATTATGCAACACCAATTGCTATAGATCAGGTTCCACCCATCTCCTAAACATACAGAGCACCCACATTTATTACTACACTTCATGGAACAAAATAATGGCAGAGATTCTGAAAATACTAATCCACTGAAGATCTGGCCTGCCTCTCACACATAGGACATTACAAACATGTTTCCATAAAACAGGCACTATTTACAACTTCCCTTTTAAATACTGTAATATACATGGGACATGTGCATGGCTACAGTCACTCATCAATGATGTAATTACTAATTGCAAGCGAACTTGCCACCAAAATTTCAACATTTCCACCTACATATAAATCAAACCAATTGATTGTTGTTGGAATGGTTGCAAACCAGAGGGCCCCTGGTTTCCAACGCATTGCTAATAACAATGTAAAAATAAAAGTTGACGATATGAAATGCAGACACTTCTATCGATCACTACACATTTGGAAAATAGGCATATATCATCGATTGTGACTTAGCCACCAAAGCACACATTAGATCATTTTGAATTAACACTGTTATTATTGTATATGTCTGTAACTGTGATACTACAATCATAGAATTATTATTATAAATATATGTTTAATGATGCATGCCACTGGTGAAGATACAAGCTGTACTGAATTTATGGTATGTTTCCTTTATTTTATTATACACTGTAACAATTTATAAATTGTTATATATGTTCTAATTGCCTTGAACTCTGTGCCACCTTTCCTTTAATTAATTCAGATCAAGTATATCCAAATTCCACTACCAAAAAATCAAAACGGTAGTAAAAACAAAATCAGATTAATTAGTCCCCTTTGCATATTTAAAGATACACTTGAGACCTGGATTACCACTCGCACTTGTGACATGAATTCATTGTTTGTCTTTTCATCATGTATTGATGTATTACTCAACCATTTCTCATGTCAGTATAACATTAAGTTCTTTAGAGTTTCATCTTTACACGGTCATTTCAGAAGATGTTCAGGTGTATATGCATTGCCAGTGGGAACTCCTTCACCTAATTGATGTCTGCCCAGAAGACCACCAATGGAGGTGGCAGAGAATTCTTCAAAGAGTCAGATCATCATTAAAGGTACAACCAGAAGCAGATGTTTCTCCATGATGGAATGACATGTCCACTGAACAAGCCACAAATGCCTCGATGGACTCTATGAACTGAACACATGTGCTAACCTCAACCAGACACAGTGTTGCGACTTGCCTCATCAGGACATCAACTGACATGGCACTGGCTTTCAGCCCTTCGCAACTGTACAATCTTCTGCGACTGAGATAAAAATAGAAACTAAGACACAGTGACCCCACAGGGACTCTTCTGGAATTGTCCCCGGGGGTCAAGCGGAGGAAACTGTAAGGCAGTGTGCCAATGTGTTTGCATTCAAAGGCAAAGAGCAAATGTATGATCTTTGAGAAAATCAACAAACTAACTTTCTCGCAATTAGCAACACTTCCTGAGGCACCACACCCCACTGAGCGAAGACTGCAAATTCACACCTCATTGTTGCCCTTCCACATCTATCCCATTCTCTCCCCTCTCCTCCTCAGAATCACCTAAGATCTGTATGTAACATAAGTCTATATCTGATGTATTCAAATAATGTAACTAGTGTAACATGTTTGGAATCATTTAAAATGTCTCAGTGCGTCTGGTATAGTGCTCTCATTCCCAGGTTTGTAAAACTTAATGACAACAAAGTTATAAGGTCTTTGCCAAATGCTTTATAATTCTGGAGGTCTGTCCCCATCCCTGCTTGTATGTTTATGAGGTATGTCCCCAGGACTTCCAAATCTAACCACTCCCAAAATTCCCTTTGTTCATGGTTTGGGTATTTAAGGAAATGTGACACATTGCTCAGGGTTCTCTGTAGTCAGAGGAGCCCACACAGTTTACTGTGTGCAATTTATATCAGGTGATCGCAATTCGAATTTCTTATGTTTTGATAAAATGTCTAACTATGACTTATCACTGTCTAATTGGAATTGATGAATTGATTGTTACCTGGTCAATAAATTGTCAACATTTGATTTTATTCTGACTGACTCTGACATTGTGTTTCCCAAACAGATTAAACGATTCGTATGTTACCGCAAGTCTGCGTCAGATTAGTGACGACTAATATTTGCCATCGATTCAAGTGTACTTCGTTTGCAAAGACAAAAAGGGGATTTCCGTTTAGAACAGCAAATGCTGCTTGACCAATCTAAATTCGGGTGTGGCTTACCTCTGTTTTAATTTGATGTTTCTCCAGATAAGTGTACGTGGGAAACCACGACATGGCCAATCCAAAGCTATTACAAGAGAAGTTATGTTGGTCAACTTACATCTGTAATAGTGGCCGTGACCTCTACTGAAGAAAACGTTAACTTACATTCAAGTGTATGCAATTCCATGGGGGCTATACTGAAGTATCTTTGATTGTGTTTACTTGAACGTGACCTATCTCAGGTATATAGCAATTACCTCTGTTTGATGATCCAATGCTGACCGCTTGTGATCGTGAGACCCGCGGTGTAGAGAGAAACACGCGAGGACCTCAAAGCGACATAGTTTCTTAATCTAAACGGGCAAAATATAATTAAAGGAGTTAAAAGAATAATCAAACATTCGCTCACTTTTAATGATGCTCAGATATCATTAAAAACCTTTTTCATTTATGGAGTCAGATGAAATAACGAGGTAATACATAAGAGAAAATGTATTTAATTTAAACTTGTTGTGTTGCGTACGAGGAAAGACAGTAACGCGCAGAGACCTTCACCCGTATTATTGGAGACCGCCATTGGACCGATAAACGGGCTTACAGTATTTTGTTTTTATGGCTTCTGTACATCAACCAATTCTTTGTGGTTGATCCATGATGCGAATTTAGCAGGCTATCAGAGCCAGTGAACCAACACTAATGTTTTCTGGCTTTGTTTCTTCATGTCTACATTTTTTTACACTTGTTCCCTTTACAAAAAGCTTCACTTTGATGCTGCGCTGCTAAGCGCTACGGGGAACAACTCTAGCTGTGAACCGAGCTGAAATAGTGTGTGTAACGCGTCAATGAGCATTGACTAGAATTTATAGCCTCGGTTGATGTAATCATTAGATGCACCTGTGGCCAGGCTATAAATGGATACGTCACCAGGTGTCGTCAGAAACTCTTTTTTCAGAGCGATTCTGTTTCTGTGTGTTTCGCAAACCCTGTCAAAACTTTCTTTCCTCTGTTAGGAGTTAGAATCAGTTAGGCAGTGTGCAGTGAACGTTGTTCTCTTTGTTCTCTTCTTTCTTCTCTCTTCTGTTTAGAAAATATTATATATATATGGGGCTCTGGAATGGATTTGGCTGAGGAGCAAGAGACGGGTTGATCCCTTTCTCTCACTCTCTCCCCAAACCCAGCTGGTCCTTCACATGATCTCGAAGCGCGTTCCGACGCTTCTTCGGATCATGAGGAGGATCGCGATTCTCTTCCCGCCTTCGAGCTTTCCGTCCGCGATAAAAAAAAAAATCTACGGAGGAATTGCTCGATGTTGTTACTCAAGCGGTTGCCAGATTGGACTGGCCATGTGAAAAAGAGACACCAAACCCTCCAAATTAGGGGATAGATTTTATCTTCCAGTCTAAGAAAGGGAACGCCTCATGAGTCCCTTCCCTTCTTTGATAACCTCCATGAAGAGCTTTTTCGCTCGTGGAGGAACCCCTAAAAAAATAAATAAAAATAAATTAAATATATATATATATTTTCTTCCCGTGTTCACATACCCTCGACGTCATTATATTCGACCATCGTGGGTGCTGAGGCACGGGGGTATTCAGTGATGCCGCCGGTCGAAGAGACGCTTGCGGGCTATCTCTCGCCGGGCTCGGCATCGTCACTTAAGAAGCCCTCTCTCCCCTCAAAGCCTTGTAGGACAACCTCCACTTTAGTGGGAAGGGTTTATCAAGCAGCAGGTCAGGCTGGTGCTGCTCTGCACACCATGCTGTTTTACAGGCAAACCAGAATGACCTCCCGGACGACCTGAGTGTGGGTTCTGCGCTTGACGAGCAAGCCTCAGACCCGCCTCAGTCCTGTCTGAACGGAGGCTCAAAAGCAAAGCGTGGCGAGTCGTGCTCCTCCTCCCAGGGATTGGGGACAGTCTCGCCTCCCTCACCAGCTCCCGAAGCAAGACCTCAGGGCTATCATTTCTAGTAAGAGAAAACCCTGACGGTCTTGCGCCTAGATTAGGGGGTAGCTCCCCTCAGGACGGGGTGCGTGCTTCACTTCACCCCTCCCAGTACCCCCTCGAAGCCCCTCCATTCCCGCCACCTCTTGGTGTTTCGGGTTGCAGAGGCTTCTGTCAAAATTGAGTGTTTTCGCTGTTCCTGCATTTTATTCAGGACGTGAAACACCCGACAACCCCTCAACAGGAAGTGTTCAAATATAATACCCATCTCAGAGATCCTGGCAGCGTGGAAACTTCTGCCGGATATATTCTTTTCTGTGGGTCTTATAAGGGCGTCAGGATTTAATTCACTCACCGCTTTTCCGTGTTTCAACGGCGTGTTCTCACTACCGTAAACCGGATTTCTTTTTTTGTAAAAACAAAAAACTCAATCTCCTGGTTAAAGGAGCCATGGTATGTGTTCCCCTTCCAGAGAGAGAGTTAGGTTATTACACTAAATACTTCCCGTTTCCCATGGAGGGTGAGGGGTGGCGTCTGGCTTAGATCTTAAAGCTTGAACTGCCCGTGGGTGTTCAAGTCCAAGATGATGCCTGTCAAGATGGTCGTGTCTCAAGCCCTACAACTCGTTTGGCTGGTCACCATCGATCTTATGACGCACTTCTATACTTCATTTAGAAGTTCTGCCACAACATGGAAAGTTCCTGAGGTTCACTTCCGGGGGCGAAGTTTTCCAGGGTCAGGTTCTTTCACTCAGCCTAGCCCTTTTTACCCGCACATTCACAATGCATGATGTAGCGCTGGCTCCTTGCGACTCCGGGGCATCTGCATTCTGAATTATGTAGACGACTGGCTGATCCTAGCGCAGTTCCAGGAACTGGCAGTTCAGCACAGGGACATCGTCTTAGCTCATCTGTTTCTCTGGGGTTGAGGCTCAACGCCAAGAAAAGCGTCCTCTCTCCCACTCAGAACACTGTCTATCGGGGCATCGTATGGAGTTCAATCACAATGCGGGCACAACTGTCTCCCGCTAGTATTGAGTCCATTCAGATCACCCTGAGCAAAGTCAGGCTAGGTCAAGGTTGCACTGTTATCAGTATCAACGATTTCCAGGTCTCAGGGCGACCGCGTCCACAGTGATCCCTCTGGACCTTCTGCTCATGAGACTGTTTTTGTTGTGGCCAAAAGCCAGGGGATTTCTTCCAAGGGCCAAAACCCCTAGGCTAAATAGGGTTACACGCCTCAGGCTTCGTTCCCTTTCTATGTGGTTCAGACCCTGGTTTTCTGCCTTGGGGCCCACTCTAGGTGCGTCTTGTTGTCGCAGGCTGCTAACGACAGACGCCTCCCTGATGGGCGGGGTAGCGGCCTTAAGTAGTCGTCCAGCTTAAGGGGATAGGAGGGTCGTCAGCTCGGTTGTCACAGTCACTGTCTCGGGTTGATGGCTGTATTTCTGGCCCTGAAATACCTCCTCCTGAGGCTGCCATGTCTTGGTGCGGGTGGACAATACAGCGGTAGCCTCTTACATAAATCATCAAGGAGACCCACGTTCTTGTCAGCTGTATTTCTGACATGTTGGGTTCTCCTTAGGGCCCAGGGCAAGCTCCTGTCACTCAGGTCAGTTATATCCCTGGATGCCCGTGATATGGGAGCAGATTTACGGTCCAGACAGAAAATACCAACGGGGAGTTAAGAACTTCACCCTAAGGTAGTAGTTGCCCAGAGTTCGCCAGCAAGGGTTTTTGCCTCTTACTGATAGCACCGGCTGGCCGAACAGGGCTTGGTTCTCGGAGCTAATCTCTTCCCTCGACGGCTCGCCTTGGGCGATTCCGAACAGGAAGGATCTTCTATCTCAGGCACAGGGCAATATTTCATCCCTGCCCCAAATTGTGGAATCTTTCATGTTTGGCCCCTAAGGGTACCAACTGAGGGACACAGGGCTCTCTCCTGAGGTTATCGAGACCTTTTTAAATGCCGGGCTTTTTCCACTTGGAACAAGTTTGGGTGAGATCTTAGGGCAGAAGAGGACCTCTTCGCCTCTATGAATAGTGCAATGTCTCCTCTACTTCTCCCTGAAATCACCCAGCCCCCTTGGGTCTGGACGTTAAGACACATACATGACCCAGAATGCGTCTGTATGCGTTTCCCCGGTTTCTCTGCTCCCGGGAGTCTTGGCAGTGTTCACCAGCAAGGGTCTTGCCTCCTATTAATGGCGCTGCGCTGGCCGAACAGGATTTGTTTCTCAGAGTTAATTCCTCTCCTCGACGGCTCGCCTTGGGCGATTCCGAACAGGGAGGACCTTCTCATCCTTGGCCCGAATTGTGAAACCTTTCATGTCTGGCCCCTAAGGGTACCGAATGAGGTTCACAGGGTTTTCTCTTGAGGTTATCGAGACCATTTCAAGTGCTAGGGCTCCCTCCACTTGGAACTGATCTGGGTAGATTTTACAGGGCAGAAGAGGACCTCTTCGCCTCTGTTGATAGCGCAATGTCTCCTCTACTTCTCCCCGAGTCGCCCAGCAACCCCATGGAGGGGCTGATCGTAGTAACGCATTCATAGCACAAATGCGTTTCCATCTACTAAAGTTCTTATTACAGAACCAGCTAACTGCCAGTTTGCTTCAGTTCTGGATTTTCTGTAGAAAGAACTGTCAGCGGGCACTTGCCTCGCCACTGCCAGGTTCTATGTGGCCACTGCGGTTTGCCATGGCTTGGTGGGCGGGGTGCCCTCAAAGAGGCATCCTCATTATTGCCTGGGCCTACGAGGCGCACGGTCAAGCTTCGCCAGTAGGTTTTAGGGCACACTCTACCAGAGGGCTCTCCTCCTCTAAAACATTGGCTAGAGGTCTCCCTCTGCAGCAAGTTTGTGATGCGGCAGGTTGTCCTCTCCGCACACATTCATTAGATTTTTATAGTTTGGATGTTCTGCCACTCCGGGCTCTTATGTCCTTGAGTCGACATCTCAAACTCATGTCTGGACAAGTTTGTGATGCGGCAGGCTGGTCCTCTCCGCTCACATTCATCAGTTTTTATGACAAGTTTGTGTTGCGATCGGGTTCTCTTCGCACACATTCATCGAACTTTATGGGTTAGATGCTTTGCTAGTCCGGGCTCTTATGCCCTTGAGTCGACATCTCAGCCCATGCCTAAACAAGTTTGTGATGCGACAGGCTGGTCCTCTCCGCACACATTCATCAAAATTTAATGGTTTAGATGTTTATGCTACTCCAGGCTCTTATGCCCTTGAGTCAACATCTCAAGCTCATGTCTGAGACCTCTCGCGTTTTTGTGAGTACACTGCACAACCGTAGGGGTCCGGACAGCCCCAAGTGTGGCGGCGTGGGTATTGCATTCCCCGTAGCGCTTAGCAGTGCAGCATCAAAGTGAAGCTTTTTGTAAAGGGAACGTCTCGGGTTACATGTGTAACCCTTGTTCCCCTTAAAAAGCGGAACGAGATGCTGCGCTGCTTTGCCGCACTGGGACATCCCAGGACTGCTCTTCAAAAAGAAGTATCTGACGACACCTGGTGACGTATCCATTTACAGCCTGGCCACAGGTGCATCTAATCATTACATCAACCGAGGCTATAAATTCCAGTCAATGTTCATTGACGTGTTACACACACTATTTCAGCTCGGTTCACAGCTAGAGTTGTTCCCCGTAGCGCTTAGCAGTGCAGCATCTCGTTCCACTTTTTTCAGGGAACAAGGGTTACACATGTAACCCGAGACGTTTTTGTTCACAAATATTTTTTGTAGTTTCTCCTCATAAAAAATGCCATTGATGACATCGCCATCATAATCACACAATCATTAGAGAGGTTGTTAGCGTGGGATGCACGCTGTTATAGTGAAAAGCTAGTTTTCCTCATACACTTTTGTGAATGGTGCTTTTACTTACAAATTCTAACAGTGTCACCAAATTCATATTCATATTGACACCTTGATACCCACAAGACCCATATAGTTTATGAAACACCACAATTTCATTGTCTTTGTTCAAAACAACAGGACTCATCTTGATGCTTCTGTGATAGCTGATATTGTATCCATCCGTGATGTCTTGAAGTATATCGATGTAGAGTTTGGAGTTTGCAGCTGTTAAATATCTCCACATCCTACTTTTTAAGGTTCTATTAAACCACTCAATGACACAGGCTTTTAATTCTGTGGTGGGTGCAAAATGTGTGATGTTGTGTTTATCATGCTTTGAAAATTCTTCTTAAAAAACACCTTTCCTTTGTCTGTCTGTAATTTGTGTGGCACACGGCCCTCTTTCAGTATAGATTCAAAAGCTTTAGACACCTCGGCACCGCTCTTGTTTTTCATCCATGCATATTTACTAAACATCTATGCATGTCAACAGAAAATGGTTGTTGTCATTTTCCTTGGCGTATGTAGACATATCAACTAGATCGGCCTGGAACTGCATATCAATACCATAGACAAAAACCTTATTCCTTTTGTATTTTAGAGGGGCAGTTCTGTGTAGTGAGTAAGCATCCTCGCTGGCGAGCCTGTCCGAAACTTGTTTATCAGTTAAACAAACATCCGTTTCTTTTAATACACCATCTTTTTAAAAAAATTTACCTCCTAAAGAACCAGTTTAGAAGGTGTGTAATAAATATTTTTCATTTCTTCTGAAATATAGTCTGGTCATTTCTTGACAACGTAATTACACATGCAGTAAATCAGTAACATACATACACATACACATTATGTTAGCAATTCTAATACAACCAGTATTTTTCTGATAGTTGCACAAATTGGATCGCCCGCATTAATACACATACGCATCATCATATCTGTCCATTCATTTGACATGCCTCATACAACAGACATTTGCTTCATGAGGTTTGTTAAATGGTTGTGATCAAAACCACATCTGTTTACAGCAACAGGTACATCAACACAGTCGTTAATGATCTTGTACATTAAGTTGGTCATCTCACATCTAATACGAAGTGAGAAGAACTTTGCCAGTCCTGTTGCACATCGCATGTTCCTCCTTTCAATATCACACTCAGGCGACTTGTGCCTTTCCAGCTGCCCATGGTGTCATAGACAATTTGTTCACTGCTGACATCCACAACTTTCTCTCTGACTTCAAAGCTTTTCCACAATGTAAATTTTGTCACGCAGTTCATTCAAAATATTGTCGAATTCAAATTTTTGTTGATGAGATGTTCCAGAAGGACCACAACAGTCACTTTTATGATTTTGAATACGTCAGAGTAGATACAACTGTCTGTATCATCAATCCCAGTATAGGCTGCAACTCCAGCTATTACGTCTGCATTGCTGTATGGTGTTGCTCAGGTTGTGATACCCCAGATCCTTGCAGCTATTCAACCAGCTATTGTCACAAGTTTGTGGGTGGGGCACCAGAGGCATTGCATTGTCATCAGGCATTGCCGGTGCAGTCTCAGGAGTGTTGTAGGAGGTGTAGCAGAAGACAGTCATAGATTCTTGAGACATGGTGAATGTAGCAAATGTACCGAACTGCTGGCGTTTTTAATGGTTGTAAAATGGGGACAGACTTAAAGAGTCGGTCTTCAAGATTGACCTGCTCAGGGTGAAACAATATCGTCTTTACAGAACCGATCATACATGTTACACCATCTAAACATCTTGTCAATATGGTAAAAATGGTATATGGTCTGCACTTATATATGGCCTTTTTTAACCTTAGAGTTACCAAAGTGCTTTACACTGTGTCCCATTCACGCATTTACACACACATTCACACTTATATGCCAATGGCGGCAGAGTTTATGCAAGGCGCTAACCTGCCATTGGGTGCAACTTGGGGTTCAGTGTTTTGCCCAAGGACACTTTGGCATGTGGAGTCATGTGGGCCGGGAATCAGACTGCCAACCCTGCGATTTGCGGCAGACCCGCTCTACCACCTGAACCACAGCCGCCCCAATACAGGTAAAAATGTCGTCAAGCATACAAACATCTTTCTGTTGAAACAGAAATGTCATGTCATAGTTAATTTGATGCTCAGACTCAGGAATAGGCCATGCACATTCACAGAGCTTTGTCTTGTCATTGCAGCAAATATAAGGAGTCATGCCGTCCCACTCACCGATGAACAGTGGCTCATCACCAAAGCCATTCAAATCTCTCCAAACATAATTGTAAAACATATACAAGTCTTTGGCAGGGAAAATCAGGCAGGGTTCCTGTGATGTTAAATCATCTCCAATATCCACAGCATAGAGTTTCACAGTCCACATCACCTTGTCAAACACATATCTTCCAATATGATTACCAGAAAATTCTAAATTACGTTTCGCAAAGACCACATCTTCATGAGGAAACTTTGTCAAACTACACATTGATTTTTTTCCTTGGTGCAAAACTAGTTCCTCTCTCATTTCAATAGGTACTTTTGATCGTGAAGTACACATCACTTCTCTGAGCATAAATTGTAGAAGAAAATTGCGGAGTGTCTTCTGTATTTTAACTATGGCATCTTAAACCATTATTTAAACAACAAATTCAGGATGTAGTGATGTAGGTTTGAAAGGCAGGGCTCACGATTAAAATCATTTACATAAACAATCATTGACATCCAACGACTGGCCAACACATCCCTGGAAGATCATGTCAAAATATGTTTTAACATGTCCGAACTATCACCTAACAATCGGGTGACAGAGTGTCATAAATCACATGTCATAAATCATAGTAGAGGTTATACAAGTTGACAAGTTCTGGGTTTGTACTGATCTGTAATGATCAGTGGCCCCATGGCATAATGACCATTTACTGTGCATATTAAGACATCAACTTAATGTTATATTTGGGTATGAATCTACAGAATGGTGTTAATGGTAGTTTTAAATATTTTCAAGGTTCTTTTCAAAGTGTGTTATCTGTTCATTTAAAAGGCCAGTTTGGCATTGAAAAAAGTAAGTAAACTTGTTATTAAGAGAACAAAAATCAAGTTTGTTTATCTTTCAACCCATTTTTGTAATGTACTTCAATAACGGGTAATACTGTATACCGTAATAAAAGCTTCAGCAATAATAGTGATGTGAAAATTGTTTACTGTCACATGCCTAATGGTCAGACCCTGGAACAAATCCTGGTAATTCCATATTTAGGGGCATGGATGGATGGTTTGAGTTTGCACATGGTGGGTCTGCTGGTATATGTTGATGTGCCAGTTAGGCTATATGTTGTGGGCAATGCACATGGGTGATCTACGGCGGGCGATCTCTGGACATCATGGGGGGGTGTCGCACTATCGGGGGTGTTGATCTCTCTAATTCCACAACCAACCGCTGCAAAAAAAGCATTACAAACACAGCCAATAAGGATATGCTGTGGTGTTTTTGCAATCCCAGCAATTCAAGTGAAGATGGGAGAAATAACGCTGGACATTTGAAGACTTAAATTGATGGTATACTGGGTCTCAATTAGAGGTCATCCAGAAAATCATCTGGTGAAAAGATTTTAGAGTGCTGGGAACTTTGACATCATTTTACAATAAAGATCTGTAAAATTATTTGGATTTTTACAAAATTATTTTGACTTTATAAGTAAAGGACAACAGATCACATTCAGATAAGTTTTTCCTACAGAATTATTGGCTATTATATAGCTCTGCAATGGGTTGAGGAAGTCCAGACAAAGAATGCACTAATCTGCTCTGACTCATTTTCGGCACTGATGAGATTGTCAAGTGGACAGCCATTGTTCAGCGATTATATAGTTTGTGAAATCCTTCAGAACATATTTAGAATTAATGGTTTAGGTTTAGGCATTTGTGCTATGCTTCGTGTGAGTGAATGTTCACATAGGGTTAGAAGAGAACAAAGAGTCTGATCATCAGGCAAAGCGCATTATGTAATCCAGTGGTACATTTAGACATTGGTACAGCTGAATTAAAGGGAATGATGAGAGTGTTCACAAACAAAATCCAGCAAGGAAGGTATCCAAAAACAGGTTGGGAGAGGCAGCCTTAGAACAAAGTGAGAAAACACAATTATCACCCATCTCTATAGGGCTTTCTGGTTTGAACAGTTCACTTTGCATAATAGGGAAACATGTGTAAGGAAACTGTATACACTGTTTAACATGTTCTTCTCTCTTGTAAAGCATGTGATGCAGAAAAATAAAAACTACGTTTAAAAAAAAATTAAAATACAAAGTATTCAGCATATCTTTACGAAGTCTTTTATGGTATTCTGTTGATCAGTCCATAGTGTACGTTGCACTGTTGTAATATCTAAAAGAAACCGGTTTATATTACAGAATTTAGGTTATTTTTATTTTTTATTTCCTATCCACGATGCTCCACAATTCAGTCCAGTTGGTGATGGTTTTAGCACCTTTAGTTGGCTTGCCAACCGCCAAATAAGAAAAAGAAGAAATTTAGGTTTACACCTGTTTGTCTTTGTTCTTTATTTTTAAGGATTTATTATTCTCTATTTCATAATTTTTATTTATTTTTCTTACAACAAAGTTGATTGTTACTTTGAATATTAAATAAAAAAAATATTTTTTTTATTAATCCATGTGTGACCTCCCCATTTCATGTTACTCTGCCTTGAGCCAATGTTACTCACTAATAATAAACTTAATCAATTATGTATTGTTTTTGTACCAGTAATTGTGCATCTTATGTAATAGGCTGTGTAAATATTGACTCAAAAAGTCTGAGGAACATGGTATGCTTCATAATATTCAGAATAATATAGGCACAGTATAGAGGTACACTCACCAAGGTCCTCCCACTTGGACATTTCTTGCCTCGCCACTGACTCACTGTTATGACCCATGGCTCAAAAGGATGCAACAAGAGAGGGACACACAAGCTTTATCAAAAATAAATTCAAGGATTTATTAACAAAAGTTTTTTTCAAAATTATAAAAATTAATGTCATGTGTAATTGTCAGTAAAGTCAGTGATGTGAATACACGGAAATGTGATGTGATGTGATGTGATGTTGCGAGTGTACAAAACATGCAAACTAAAAATTCCAAACAAAATATGCAGCCCCTTCTCTGTCTCTTCTGTGGATCAGTCAATGGCTCCTTTTAAAGAATTACTGGTGCCCAACACAGGTGTGTGTAATGAGACACTTTGGGAGAGCAATCAATCTAGCCTGTGCTGGAAACCACGTACCAAACAAGACACAGGGCCATCACACACCTCCCCATTAAACAGGGTCTCTCTGTCAAGAATCCTTGTGAACAAACAAAAAACCCACAATGTACGACACATAAACAATAATGATATCCCAATACATTACTTGTAAGGCTCTTCAATTTCAGAACCAGGGAAAGCCACCAAGGGGCCAAAATAAAATTAGGAAAAAAATAAAATAATGAGATGGGCCGCATTTAATCTTTATACATTGGGGTACGCGACAAAGCCACAACATTATCTCACGTTTATCTGGCGATACATGACAAAAACACTGTTTAATGGGTTTATCATCTCCAAATAGGTCAGGAAAACTGAAATACTCACTCAACACTGCGCGGAGGCAAATGACTAAGAATGAAATCTAGCTTTTTTCAATGACTCTGAATTATTTAATCGACTACGCAAAACGTAATCATCAAGATCAATATCTTCCTTCTCCCCAGCCACTATGTCAGAACTACATCGAAAAACTGCAATGGTAGAGAGAGTAGGGTGAACAGGGTTTGAATCGAATGAATCAGACTTGCTGTCATAGGAGGGCTTCATTAAATTAACTTGACACAAGTGAGTTGATTTTTTCCGTAATCATATAATTTTCATCACTCACTTTACACTCCACGACATATGGGCCATCAAATTTCCCTCAAAAGGAGAGCAAACTAAAGGATGCAAAACAAGAACTTGATCTCCCAGTTCAAAACAATGACATTCGACTGTGCGATCATACAAAGTTTTCATGACTTCTTTACTTTTTTCGAGTTTAACTCTGGCAACACTCTGGCTTAAATGAGTCTGTTTAAACACATAAAGCACAGCCGAAAGCCCACGAAGGTTGGGACTAAACCCGGTACTTTCTTGTACCACCTCTTGTGAGGCCAACAACAGCCAAGGTGTCACAATCACAGACTCTGTAAACTCCCTCTCCAACCATCAGAGGGCGCCATCGCCTGAATATTGACTCTCTCTTCACACTACATTTCCCTACAGCCCCAGTTCTGACTCTAATCACCATGTTCAGCTGTTTCTCATCTACTAGGCTATTTAGCTGCACTGCATGCAGCTATCAGTGCGAAGTCTTGTTTTGCTACTGTGAACATTTCTCAGCGTTTATTCCTGTGACTGCCTGATTGTTTGTGACCCTGCCTATTTTGGTTTTCTCCCTGTCTGCTGCCTGCCCTGATCTTCTGCCTGGTATTGTTCTACGATTTAGCCCTGTCCTCACTGCTCTTTCTGCTGGTTCCGACCCTTGCCTGTTTGACTACTCTTTTCATTAAACTAAGCTGCAAATGGATCTCTCTGACTCAGATCGTTCACAACACAAGGTAAACCCTCCTCCCAGTCCCTGTCCAATTGTACACAAAAAGCATGGAGGAGAGACTTCAACATCTGGTGTAACATGCATTAATATGTCTTACGCACTCCAGGGTGAGCATATTGATCGTGTGCGACTTCCAACAATGTCATTCAGAATTTTGTGGGAACCACTACTTGAACAATAGCATCCCGACAAAATCATCGCCATGGGGAACCCACTTCCACAACAAAACCCCATCCTGCAAAAATTACCCTTGAGCACCTCAAGGACAGCACTGCAAAACAGCTCAGCCAAGGATGAATCAGAACATTGTTCTTTACCCAACTCATCTGCAGACACAAGAATAGACAAAGCGGATACAATATATCAGGCAAAGGACTACACAGTTTATTCAACAAAACTTTTGGTTGATCAATCATTTCACTCTTAGTGTTTGAGTCATAACACAGGTTGCTACACACTAGTGTTGCTCTGATACAAACATTTTGGTTTCGGTGCGATACCAGCCCTGGTACCTTGACCATATCAATACTTTTTATTATTATTTTTCAATACTCTCACATTACATTACATTTGCTAATCATGGTACCAAAATTAACAAGATGATATCATACCTTTTAAAATTGTTTGGTATTACGATATTTCGTTAGTACTGGTATACTGCACAACCCTACTACACACACAGTGTCTACAACCGTTGGGCACTGTTCAAGCACTAGAGCACCAATGGATGAAACTATGGGAGATGTAGGCAAATTAGCCCACAAACATTCGCTGGCTAGTTAATTAACCAAAATAATTTGAATGCCCTCAACTGGTAATGCTGGATCCACTCCCATGACAATTTCACAAAGTACCAATTCAGATAAGAGCTTGACTTTATGGAGAGGAACTGTTAATGTATTCAAAGCCATTCCTCGAACCAGTACGTTCTCGCCAATGTCAGACTGCAAAGAAAACTTGAAAATGGACTCTAATCCATAGCTCCTGTATCACATAAGTTCTTAACAGGAATTTATTCATCACTGCCAACAAGAGACACAACCTTCTGTAATAGATGGAGAGTATGAGGATAAACAGTCAATATTAGAAATGTTCTTTTCACAAACCTCAGTACCACCAGAATGAACAGGAACCACAAAGACAGCGGACTTGACCAACAAGGGCAGCTGTGGCTCAGGTGGTAGAGCGAGTCAGCTGCCAATCGCAGGTTTAGTTGTTTGAATCCTGGCCCACACGACTCCTCATGCCGAAGTGTCCTTGGGCAAGACACTGAACCCCAAGTTGCTCCCAATGGCAGGCTAGCGCCTTGCTATGAGTGTGAATGGGTAATTGGGACACAGTGTAAAGCGCTTTGGTAACCTCTAAGGTTAAAAAAAAGCGCTATATAAGTGCAGACCATTTACCAACATATTAACTCCAGCACCATCCATCCATTTATGTTCTTTACCACTTAGTCCATTAAGGTTGCGGTGGCAATAAGGAGAGCAGAAAGGCCCAAACATCCCTGTCCCCTGCAACTTCCTCCAGCTCAACCTGGGGGATCCCCAGCCACTCCCAGGCCAACTGGGAGATATAATCTCTCCAGCGGGACCTGGGCCAACCTCAGGGTCTCGTCCCAGTTGGCTGTGTCTGGAACACCTCCAACAGGAGGCGCCCAGGGGGCATCCTTACCAGATGCCTGAACCACCTCAACTGGCTCCTCTCAATGCGGAGGAATATCTCCTCTACTCTGAGTTCCTTCCAGATGGCCGAACTCCTCACCCATTCTGCCACCCTGCGGAGAAAACTAATTTTAGCCACTTGTATCTTGATCTTATTCTTTCAGTCATTACCCAGAGTTCATGAACATAGGTGATGGTAGGGATGTAGACCGACCAGTAAATAGAGAGCTTTACCTTATGGCTCAGCTCCCCTTTATCACTACACTCCGGTACAGCAACTGCATTACTGCTGCCGCTGTTCCCAGTCTGCAGCCGATCTCATGCTCCCTTCTCGTGAATAAGACCCCAAGATACTTAAACTCCCCTTACCTGAAGGGGGCTGTCATCCTTTTCTGTGAGAGAAACATGGGGAGCTGATCCTCATGTGCTGGAGGCATCTATGTGATGGTGCCAAAAGAACATCATCCGCAAAAAGCAGAGACATCACCTTCTTGCTCCCACATAGAATGTCCTCCTGACCTCGGATGTGCCTCGATATCCTGTCCTTGAAAATCACAAACAGGAATGGAGACAAGGCACAACCTTGGTGGAGTCCAACACCCACATTGAACGAACTTGACTTCATACAGAGTATGTGGAAACAGCTCTCGCTCCACATGTACAGAGACTGAATGGCCTGCAGTAGTGCAAACATTTAAACACATCCAAGTAAAATGTGAAGCAATGGGGCAACATGTGAATCAGAGAAGCTAAACCAAAGCTTGTTGTTGTTTCTAAAGCTTCTTTTTCTTCTTGAGTGTCTCTCTAACGGGCACCCCATACTCCCGAAGCACCTCCCACAGAATCTCTTGGGGAACACAGTCGTAGGCTTTCTCCAAGTCCCCAAAACACATGTAGATTGTATTGGCAAACTCCCATGCCCCCTCAATTATCTGTGAGAGGGTGAAAAGCTGGTCCACTGTTCCACGGCCAGGACAGAATCTGCATTTTTCCTTTTCAATCTGAGGTTCAACTATATGCCCGAGTCTCCTTTCCAGCACCCTGGCATAGACTTTCCCAGGGATGCTGAGAAGTGTGATACCCCGGTAGTTGGCACATGCTCTCTGGCCCCGTTTCTTAAATATAGGTTTGCCATTTTGGGCGGAGCAGTCAATCTAGACTGCGCTGGAAACCACGTTCCAAACAAGACACAGGGCCATCACACTCATGCATAGGTAGACTTGTGAATGTTTACCTTCCCTTTTGGCACAATCAGAAGCATGTTTAGTCAGCAGCGTGGTATACCCGGGTTTGGATCCCATGTTGAAACCAGAAAATATTTGTGTTTGTAAAATCAGGTGACAAAACTGCTGACAAGTTTTTGAAAAGTAGATGGCAGGGGAAGAGTTATATATTTTCATGAGTAAACCAATAGCTGATTAGACGATTAAGTAATATTCATCTGGAAAGCGCTACCTGATTGGTCAGAGAACTTAAAAAATCCTAACAAATCAGGTAGAGCTTTTATTCATTAATATGAATTAGTCTTCCCTTGTCACGTTTCGGAAATCTGCTACCTACTGTATTCCCTACAGACATAATTTCTAAATAATGTGGAAAGCCACTAGGTGCCTTCAGGATAACAGTGTTGTCTACTTTAGTTACTATATTCGACTAGTCGACTAATCTGTGCAACTCCAACTCCTGACAACATCACAAAACAGAGTGCAGTAAAGTTAATGTTTGACATGTAGGATAATGTCAATTAAACTGGATAACAGACTAGCAGTAATAACCCATAGCAGAAGTAGCTGTACCCTGCAGTCATGTATTTCTGTTTTTTTGTTGTTGTTGTTTTTGGTGAAAAAGGCCAATTTTGCTGAGAATATCAACTACATTGTGTCAATTCAACAACCACTCAAACAATCTCACCAAAGTCAGTGTAATTATGTTTACACATTTCTATTTCCAGTGTTAGGAAGCTCCATTACTACAAACAGTGAAGCTATAAGTTTAACTACATTTCTCAGTAGTGCGGTGGTAGTGCTATTTATAAATCATGTAGGTTTTTAGTTGGCTTTTGAAGCTATTTTATTAATTATGTAGCAAAGTAGTGTTGTCATTGTGCTCTTGTCAAAAGACACTTCATCCCAGGTTGCTACAGTATAGTGGGATTTTAAATTAATATGGAAATATGGCGATTCTATTATATTCTGTTTTAGCTGTCAGGTTGTGTTTCCAAATATTCCCTGTTTAGAATCCAGTTCATAATCAGTGAGTATCAAACATGACAAGCAATTGCTGATTATTTTTATATTGTAATACATTGTAGATTATTGTAAGAGTGCATATTTAATTTCTCTTAGCTGTTTAAATGACCTGCTTGAAGCAGTGATGCATGGAAATTTAAAAATAAGAGTCCCTGGTGTATTTTGGGCTTGTGCTGACTGTTTTACAATGGCAAATACTTTGTTCCCTATCAAAAAGCTACACTTTGATGCTACACTGATTTAGTGCTTTGGGAACAACTTTAGGTGTGACCAGCTGTGAATATGTGTGCAACACATCAATGAAATTGACTAGAATTTATAGCCTCTGCTGGTGACATAATTGGATGCACCTGTAGCAGGGCTATAAATAGATGCGTCACAGGTGCATCATCAGATCTTTTGTCTTCAGATCATTTTGAGTGTGTTGTGCTTCTTGACTGTCAGAACTTTCTACTTTCCTCTGTTAGGAGTTAGAATTGTTAGGCAGTGCGCCAAATTTTATTTGTATAGCGCCTTTCACAACACACATCATTTCAAAGCTGCTTTACAGAAGATCAGGCATTAACAGACGATAAAACTAATATCTATAATGTCGATGAATCATCATTGTGTAATTAGATAAAATACGATTGTTTATAGTGTTTAAAAATAAGTAATTAAATAATAATTGTATTAATAACCCCAGTGAGCAAGCTGAATGCGACTGTGGCAAGGAACACAAAACTCCATAAGATGTTGATTAATGGAGAAAAATAACCTTGGGAGAAACCAGACTCATTGTGGGGGCCAGTTCCCTCTGGCTAACATCATGAATATAATGTAAATATTACTTATGTATAGTTAAAGTCATGGTTTAAAATTATTAAACTAAGTAAATGTTAAGAGTCAGTGTTTAAACATCGATTTTGTTTGAACTGTAAGATTAATGGCCAATGTCTTTGAAGTCCGTCCTAGATTAACTGCAGAAGTTCACATAGGTGCAATTGTCCTTGTTAATTGGCTGATGAAGGCTTTTGTTGGCAATTGTTAGTCTATGCATTCCATTTCAAGATCGTAGTCCATCAATAGACCGAGGTGATGCAGGCAGAGATCGGGGATGTGAAACGCAGTTCAACCTGGCTGGTAATTTTGGTGAGGTTCAGTGTGGTCCATCCTAAATCCAAGTTTCAGACAATGGCATATGAACTATCCCATGTCTTATGGTTGGAGTTGGCATCAGTTAATCCTCTGAAGCCCATCATAACAGACTGAAGTTTGGCTGGCACCGGCTGCATTTAGTCATCATCATTCAGCGACACGTAGCAGTGGAGTCCAACACGAAGCTTGAATGGTGCTGGATCCATCCAGATCTGGTGACCTCAGGATAGGAGTCCTGAGGTTGAGATAGGGAAACAAATGAAATAATATAAGCATAGATGCCATTCAATTTATGGCAGAGATATAAATCATGAACAATGTTTCTGGTTCCGGCAGACTAAACTAAAGCAGCTTAATTGTGGGTTGGAGGATAAATTAGTGGCTAAATAGAGGAGTCTTTAGTCTAGACTTAAACTGAGTGAGGGTGTCTGAGTCCAGAACAGTGTTAGGCAGACTATTCCATAGTTTAGGAACCAAATATGAAAAGGATCTTCCTCCTTTTGTGGATTTTGATATTCTAGGAACTATTAACAGACCAGAATTTTGGGATCGTAATGAACGTGATGGAATATAGTGTGGTAGAAAGTTACTTAAGTACTGCGGAGCTAGGCCATTTAAAGCTTTGTATGTAGTTAACAGAATTTTTAAATTAATACGGAATTTAACAGGTAGCCAATGTAACGATGATAAAATGGGGCATGATCATATTTCTTGGTTCTCATTAGAAATCTGGCTGCTGTATTTTGAACCAATTGAAGATTATTTATTGATTTTGCTGCACATCCTCCCAGTAATGTATTACAATAATCTAGTCTTGAGGTCATGAACGCATTAATTAGTTTTTCGACATCAGCAACAGAGAGCATGTGCCGTAATTTAGCAATATTTCTTAGGTGGAAGAATGCTGTTCTACAAACATTGGTAATTTGATTTTTGAAGGACAGATTGGTATCAAATATAACACCTAAGTCTGCGCTGTTGAAGATGATGTAACAGTACATCCATCGAGAGTCAAATTATATTGTAGTGGCTAATTTTTAGAGTTTTTTGGTCCAATAATTAGTACCTCTGATTTGTCAGAATTGAGTAGAAGGAAATGTATTGCCATCCAATCTTTTATTTCATTGATACACGCTGCTAATTTAGAGAATTGTGAAATCTCATCAGGTTTTGAAGAAATATAAACTTGTGTATCGTCAGCATAGCAGTGGAAACTTATTCCACGATTCCTGATAATATCTCCCATGGGAAGTTTCGATAACTGCCATTTTTAAGTTTCTTGGAACATGTCCTAAGCATAGCGAGGAGTTAATAATATTAAGAAGAGGTTCTGACATTACAGGGGATACCTCTTTTAAGAACTTAGTTGGTATAGCATCTAACAAACATATTGTGGCTTTTGATGTTTCGATAAGATTTGTTAGCTCTTCATGACCTATGACAGAGAAGGATTGAAGTTGCACATGAGTAAAATTATTAGACATTGTTTTCTGAGGTGCTATGACAGATGATTGCATAATTTTATTACAAAATTTTATTTTTGATTATTTCAATTTTATCTGTAAAGAAATTCATGAAGTCGTTACTCTTGTGCTGCGACTTAATATCTGGTTCTGTTGAGGCTTTATTCCTAACAAATTTAGCAACAGTACTGAATAAACACCTAGGACTGTTGTGGTTATTTTCTATGAGTTTACTAAAATATGCTGACCTGGCAGCTTTTAGTTCCTGTCTGTATCTACAGACACTATCCTTCCATGCAGCACGAAATACTTCTAATTTTGTAGTTTTCCACATGCTCTCCATTTTCAGAGCTGCTCTCTTGAGAGCATGAGTGTGATCATTGTACCATGGTGCAGGGCTTATTTCTTTAATTTTCTTTAATCGAAGTGCAGTGACAATATCAAGAGTGCTAGAGAAGACTGCATTTATATTTTTTGTTATTTCATCAAGTTCTTCTGGGCTTTGGGGTTTATTGAGTGTATGAAATAGATCTGGAAGATTATTAGTGAAGCTATCTTTAGTGGTCGATAGAATAGTTCTACCTGAACGATAGCGTGGTAGAGATTGAGTAACATTAGCTGATTGCAGCATACAAGAGATGAGGTAATGATCCGAGATGTCATCGCTCTGCTGCAGAATTTCTATATTATCAACATCAACTCCATATGACAGAATTAAATCTAGCGTATGTTTATGGCGATTTAAGTTGGTCCTGTTACATTTTGTCTAACTCTAAGAGAGTTGAGAATATCGATAAATGCTAATCCCAGTGTATCATTTTTATTATCTATGTGAATGTTGAAGTCACCAACAATTAAAGCTCTATCTACAGCAGGGGTGCCCAATACGTCGATTGCGATCTACCAGTCGATCGCAAAGGTAATGCTGGTAGATCGCAAAAAATTTAAATGTATTTCGTTATATTTTAATACAAATAAATATAATGTTTTTCCATAATTTAGTTTCTGTCTGACTTGCACTTGACGAGTACATTTTGACCAGGTGAGATTTTTGTTTATTCAGTTGCCATGACAACTAGGTTTGCACCTTCCAAGGGCTTCTTAGAACAGAGCGCGAAATTGCTAATGCTAATTAGCTACCAACAGCTAATGCCCGGATTATACAAAACTGTCTGATTCAATTCAATGCAAATCATCAGAATAAGGTAAATGCCCTGGCTATTGTTTAAATTGTGCTGTAGGTGTTTTGGGTTTAGTGTTAAAACTGAATGATATCAACATTGAACATTATTATATATTTTTTTAATTAATTAGAAGATGAATTCCATGTAGGCATAAATGCAGTAGTCCCAACAAGCATTTTTTTTTAAACAAAACTTTGCTTTTTTTTAGTTGGTAGATCTTAATGATTTGGTCATTTAAAAGTAGATCATCATGCAAAAAAGTGTGAACAACCCTGATCTACAGTAACTACAAGATCTGATAAAAAATTAGCAATCACCAAGGAAATCAGAATACGGCCCATGTGATCTATATACTGTAGCAAGGACAAAAGATGACAGAGATTTTTTATTTATATCTAACGGTGTCACATTAAGCATTACTAGTTCAAAAGACTCACATTTATATCCTGTCCTCTGAGTAACACCAAAAACTTCACTGTAAATTGTAGCAACATCTCCTCCTCGAGCCTTCAGATGTGGCTCATGTTTATAACAATAACCTGGGGGAGTAGATCCATTTAAACTAATATATTCATCCGGTTTAAGCCAGCTTTCAGTCAAACAGAGTGCATCCAATCTATGACCTGTAATCATTTCATTAACAATTAATGCTTTGGTAGAAAGAGATCTAATGTTTAGTAGCCCTATATTTGTATGATGTGTATTTTTAATTTGTATGTTTTATTCAGGTTTGACCTTAATACAAATTTTTCTAAATGATTTAGTGAGGGTATTGTTTTTGGTAGTTCGGGGAACAGACACAGTCTCTATGAGATATCTAGGTGATACAGTCTCTATGTGTTGTAGTTTATGTGACCTGTGTGACATCTCAAGGCAGTTAGCAGACATTCGGATTAACCAGTTTGTCTGTTTCCTGACCTGGGCCCCAGTTAGTCAAATACTATCATTAAGACTATGAGCCAAATTACTAGAGAGGAGAGCGGCACCTTCCCTGGAGTGATGGAGCCCGTCTCTCTTTAGCAGGTCAAAGAGAGACGGGCTACCCCAAAAACTTTTCCAATTGTCTATTAATCCAATTTTATTCTTGAGACACCACTCAGACATCCAGCCATTCAGTGACACTAATCTACTATAAACCTCATCACCACGATGAGCAGCGAAGGGACCAGAGCATATTACAGTGTCTGACATCGTTTTTGCAAATTCACACACCTCTTTAACATTATATTTGGTGATCTCCGACTGGCAAAGCCGGACATCGTTAGTGCCGACAAGGATAACAATTTTAGGAAATCTACATTTAGCATTAGCCAGCACTTGTAAATTTTATTTGATGTCAAATGCTCTGGCCCCCGAAATGCAATTAACAATAGTGGATGGAGTCTCTATTTCCACGTTCCTTACAATAGAATCGCTAATAACAAGGGCTCTTTCAACATGATTCTCAGTGGGTGTATCACTGAGTGGGGAGAATAGATTGGAAACCCTAACAGGAACGGGAGAGAGGTGTCTCTTTGCTGAGTGAGTATGCCGCCAAGACGTCACCCAAATGCCCTGCTGCAGGGGCTCTACAGCCAGAACCAAAGTGTGTGTGTTGCTCTCTGTACTACTCTCATCCAAAACAGTATCTACCGGCTTCTCTTTCTCACTGACCTCCACTAGCATTCGAATGCGAGTCTCTAACTCATTAACCTTCTCCGTCAGCCTGACTAATTCCTTACATTTATCACATGTGAATCCCTCACTGCTGATGGAGGAGGCTATTGTAAACATGTAATGACTTGTTTGCAATGCAGGACGAAACATGAACGGATGCCATGACTTACTGCAAATTGTTTGTTAGTTGTTCCTGAGCGGTGAGGGTTTGAGATTGACGTGAATCCCTCAAAAATTGTTTGTTGTTGGTGGTGGTTGTTCTTGATAAGCGGTGCTTTGAGATCAATGCAATAATCTGTGTACTGCAGAGGAGAAAAAATGAGTGCTCGCTGAAAAAATGCATGCAGTTTAATCGCGATAAAATAGATCGCTGATGCAGGTGGAATATGCGCGCAGTTGAATCGCGATGAGAATAATACGAGGGAAACCCGATGCATGCTTAAAAATGGCAGATGTTAAGGATTAAAGGCTGAAACAGATATATAAGTGATGCTAAAAAAACTAGCAGGCTACAAACACAGACTCTAGCTAGGTGCTAGCAGCAACAGGTAAAATACACACAGATGAAACCGTAGAAAAGAGGAAAAACCTGAAACGCTGTAAAATGACAAAGGATATAACGATGAATATAACGATGAACATTTGAGAATAAGAATAAGAAATGGTAAGCAGCCTAAGCAGGATACAAACATACTCTTGTGCAGCATGCCATCGGCATCAGGAAGTCCAGTGACATCAGTGGACTCTCGTCAGTTAGGTCAGTCTCGAAGCCTTCTGTTTCCTGCCGTTTACAGCGCCGGAGCAGGAAAGATTTCACGGACTATATCCGGTCCATGCCCTTCAGACTTATGTCCACTGCACTAGCCAGTATTGCGGTGGGCTGGTCCTCTCCGCATACATTCATAAGATTCTACAGTTTTGATGTTCATGCCACTCCGGGCTCTTATATCCTTGAGTCTACATCACAAGCTCATGTCTGAGACCTCTCACGCACTTGTGAGCACAACTACACAACCGTAAGTGTTCTGGACATCCACAGTGCAGAGGCATTTTTTTTTTCTTCTTCTTTTTTTGCATAGCCGAGAAAAACGCTACTAAGATGGACAGAAAACATGGACAAGTTCTTGAAAAGGAAAAAATTATGGCGATAATTAGCCTATGTGGGATAGTGGTGTGCCGTATATTTTTTTTGTCGAAAAAGTGTGCCATGGAAGAAAAAAGGTTGGGAAACACAGGCTTAAGTAGCCTAATATTGCTAAAATATCTCTTCAATTGAGATTATGTTAGTGGCCTGTTGCTGTTAATGAACATGTTTCCAGTTGAGTTATTTGACCGTCGAGGGTTTTCTGTTCAGTGATCAGAAAATAGAGCTGTCCAGCGTGCTGATCTCGTTCTATGTCTGCTTTTGTTGGCTCTTTGGTTATAGGGCTGTTCAAAATATTTGTTTAGTTTTTTGACTGCAGGGGATTCTGTTCAGAAGGCAAATTTTAACAGTTTCCCAATTGCTTGAATGTGATAAAAATGCCTTTGCAAAGTATGTGTTCACAATATATTTAAAAAAGAAAGGCAAACGTGTTTAAAAAGTTTTTAAAAAAATTTCAAAATTAAACTGGATTTAAAATGGAATGTTGATAGCTTAATAAAAAGTTTATCTTAATAAAATTTTTTTGTAGTTTTGTACTAGTAGCCTAGTAGTACCAATAATAATAATAATAATAATAATAGCCTAATTAGTGGTGGTTGGGGGGGCACGGCTGTCTTCAAGTTCTCTAGGGGGAGGCTCACTTTCAACCAATTTGAAATGCCCTGGTCTATATAGTTCACGGAATAACTATATACTCTTTTGAATGTCCGCAGTATTGACATATCTAGATTTTTTTATAATATTTCTGATAGTAGGTATTGAGCTCCATGCTCATTGTCAGGATTCACTTCCTTGTTCCCCTTGTTCCAATTCCTAGCCATATTTATCTATTAAATACATCTACTGTGGTCAGGATATACCTATATGTGGCTTGGCCATACGCAACTCTCCATTTGCCCATGGCAAGAAGTTCAATCTGGTGGTGATCTTGAACTGCTTTGGCTTTAATGGATTTTGGAATGGGTTTGTTTCCAAATATCATCTTTGCAGATGGTAGCGTCTTGACCTGTCCAATGTGTCTTCTACCCTAGCTTGATTGATACCAGAGTATTCTTCTCTAAGGTGTATGTTCACCTTTCTTGCACAGGGCCTTTTGTTTCATCAAGAACCCAGTTTACAAATGTAGGGATAGTTGACTTCTTGGCTACTAATTTTTCAGCAAAAATGTAATTGCCTGGCCATCCTCACTGAAGGCATTAAGTTGCTTATTCTGTCAAAGTCGAACAAGAGCAATACACTGGGTCCTTGATCTCTGTGCTACAGGGACATTAAATTCCCCCTTGTGTGCCTTGATAGTTCTCATCTGACATTGCTCTCTGTCCATGTCAAGAGAAATATGAAATATATACTCTAAACTGAGGACATTACCTAACATACAATATAAGCTTATGTATAACAGAGTTTCAATTAAAGGGCAATACACAGGTGTGTTACATAAACATATGATCAATCTCTTTGCATGTAGCAATTCCCCCATGCTGTTATTGATGGGTAGAAATTACATATAAAAAAACAAACAACAATATTTCCAACACTCTGTTCTTACACAATGGTTTATGAAACACATAACTGTTAAATGGGAAGTTTTCCACACAAGCTCTGAAGGACCAGGGTTGAGATGTCACTGGTATTATCAAATTGTCATAGATAGCTGATAATGAACCTACAGTTTGTTATAGTCATTTAACTTTTTAAAATGATCTCACTAATTTCTATATCCTCTTGCACTAAATATATGACGTTAATGTATGTGCATGAATCTCTACTAAATTAACTGTATTTACTAACTTAAATTAGATCACTAATTACCTTTCACATTTGTGATAAGGACAACATAAGTTTGCAAACAACTGAAGAAAACAACTTGTCAATCAATGGCCATCTAGTGGTCAATTATGGGCACTGCAAAAGAAAATACACGTTTTCAAGATTGAACTGCAGATATAATTTTCTTCAGTTTTAGATTTTTTGTCGAGCTTGTAATGGCTGTATTCAAATAGCCAGGGATGTATATAGGCCAAGCATTCTGATTTGGTAATACATTTTCATGTAACCTTTCAGGAGTCAGGTTTGGTATGAGAGAGAGAGAGAGAGAGAGAGAGAGAGAGACTTTGACTTTTAAGGTCTCTTTATTACAAAAAGATTAAACAAATATATGAAAAAAGTTTAAAAAAAATAATCACATAAATATGAGTGTAGTTTTTACAAGCAGCATTTCTCAGATATAAAAATGCAAACAATCATCAAGGACAATATCACATACACACTGGTTTACTCCCCATTTATGTTTGAACATTTGCAAGTTGCTTATCAATTTATAATAGCTAAACTCTATATTAATGCGGGATTTTATTAATCCCTTGTAAGAATGTTATGTCTATATCTCAGCTCTGTCCAAGAGAGAAATGGTGTGTGTGCATTATCAAACATCTGTTTCATATCAGCATGGAGTGTAAGAGCCCCCTCCTCACTCTGTCTGTGTGTATATTGTATTAGTGTGTATGGCAAACGGTCCGACGGGCTCTCCAGGACAGACGGAGTATACCATATAGGTCTGATCGGCTCACAAGGAGCCTTTGCCATATGGAATTGTTATATGTGATATCTGTATGAGGTAATGTTTGCTCTGATTGGTAAGTGATGAGAACTCCCCTTCACTATTGTAGTATATCTTTGCATGCCACATATTGGAAAAGCTGAGCTGCATATTTGTTTGCTCCCCAACGTTGGATTCAATGCTTTGTATTGATTCATTCACGACTCAATAAAAGACGGAGAGAAAAAGGCACTGCTGTGGTTTAGAAGAACTTTTATTTCTAACAATTGGGGGCTTCGTCACCGGGATTCTCCAAACGGTAAGAATCTAATTTTCAGGGTTGATTCTTACTGTTTGCTGAGAAATAATTTTGAAGTATATGATTATAATGTTATGATAGTGCCGTATTGCGTTATTGAAAGACCGTATAGGTCATCAGAGATTGGTGACTCCTCGTGTTTTAATTAATGCGGGAAGGGCGATAAAGGACATGATCAAGTTTATTTATCATTGGGGGGTGTACGGTCTCCTCATATTTTTGATAAATGCGGGAGGATTATCCTCGTGTTTCTAATGAGATGCGGGAAGAACATAAAAAGAGACATGAATTCCCTCTTTTTTGTTGTGAGTAACCTCGTAAGTTTTTGATAAACTACAGGACGAACGTAAGGAAACGTGATCAATTTTCTTCGTTGTGTGATATCCTTACTTTTGTAAGAAGGATTGTTGTGAGATATTTCATTAAAAATCTCCGTCGTTTTTGGGGGGTTTGTGAGTGAATCAATGCACAGTTTATTTTAATTTTTTTTTTCTCTCTCCCCTCTTTCTCTATTCTTCTTCTTTCTTTGCTTCCTTGACTAAAAATGCTTTACTAACAAATGACACTGCAGAATTTTTCTTCTTTGTTTTCTATTTGATTATTTGAATTTTGTTTATTTTGTTTAGAGGTGAACATTTTTGTGTGGTTTCAAAAATGGGAAATAAAATAAGTCCACCTTTATTTAATTAATCTCCGAAAGATTTTATGGACAGAAATAATCAAGCCTTTTTTACGGAACCATATTTATCAAATTTAGCTGGCTGGTCCGCTGACAAAACACAATTAGATCCGTTTCCACGTGAAGGTTCTTTTAAAGTTAGAGACATGTCTGCAGTGAAAGACATGATTTTCGAAAATTGGGGTCATCCAGAATGGGACTTCGATTATATGAAACAATCCTTTAAAACTTGGGACATGATGAAAAAGTACTGGGATCGCGGACCTGACATAGATAAAGCTGCTGGAATAAATAAAGATCGCAAATTTTCTACCCCGCGGGCTGATCACAGTGTACAGTCTAACAGAGTGCTGAGTGTTCCTCAGTCAGTCTCACAGCCTGAGGAAAAAGAGAAAACTTTCTCACACACTGCTGTTCCTCCGAGTTATGAACATCTTCAGGCTCCTTTAGCGTGTGAGCCCGTGAAAAATAAACTGTATCCTGATTTGAAGGCTGCGACTGCATTTCCGTTCGTGGAAACTGCAGAAGGATTTAAGGTTCACCCGTTGCCTCTTGCTGATGTTATAGCTATTGCTAAAGAGCTTCCTGATCCGTCTAAAACACCTCATCAGTATGTTTCGGTTTTGAAGCGACTGACAGCTTATAGTCAATTGACAGGGCGTGATTATCGTTTCATACTAACTAAAACACTCCCTCCTGAAATCACGGAGGAAGAATTAATTGAAGAAATTGATTTGTTAAGCCCGACTTATGATACACCATTGGCTCGTAACATTTTGACAAGACATGCAGCAGAGCCTGTTGATTTGTCCAGAACTTTCCATGGTTCTGATGACGATGATGTTGATTGGGTTTGGGCCAATTCGGGTAAGCTTAAACTTTTCTTCAAACAACTAACGGCATTTTTGCTGAAGTTGTCATCAGCTAAACAAGACATCTCACATGCAGCTAATGCAAAACAAAAAGCTGGCGAGAGTCCAGTTGCTTTTTTCAACAGATTTAAACGTGCATGGATTGAAGAATCGGCGATTCCGGTTGATGATGATAATTGTCAGTTGTTTGTGAACACGTTTCTAAATAACATGCATAAATTGATTCGTATTACCACGAATCATTTTTTAACGATGTCGATTGATGATCTTGGCAAGCGTTTACGTGAGCTTTCCTCTGCTGGAGCCTTTGCTTCCTCAAAAGGGAAAACTCCGATAGTGTTACAGGTTGATGTTGCGGCTCAGAAACGTCCGTTCCTTCACAAAACAAAGCCTGTTAAATGTTATTGTTGTGGTCGCTCCGGACATGTTGCAAAGTTTTGCAGACAAAGAACTGAGCAGCAGCCTAATAGAAACCAGATGCGTAAGCGCTCTAATGGCTATGAGAACCAAAACCCTCCTTCGTTTTCTCCTAATCAGAGACAGAGTGTAACACATTCAGAGAGATATCCAACTGAATGGAATCGCGCCTGACGGTGCGAGAGCAAAGAGTCTGAATTTTCATTACTTTCGATGCAATATCCAAATAAATCAAATGTTTTGCCATTCCTTGAATTAAATGTGGACCATAAACCATACAAGTTTTTAATCGATAGCGGCGCTTCGGTGTCCTCGTTATCTTCCGATGTGTACTCAGGCTCCATCACGGGAAAGAAAATTAGTTCTGTAGGGATTAATAATGTTCCTGTGAAATGCTGAATTGACCTGCCTTACCAATTACTTCTAAGGATGTACCGACATTGTTTAAAATGCATGCTTTTGCAATCATACCGAATTCTCCATTCTGCCTGTTAGGTAGAGACTTGATGCATAAACTTGGTATGAAATTGAATTTTGATTCTAACTCTTTGACACTTCTGTTTCCTTCAGTTTTTTCCATTACAACCGACACAGGAAGTGCTCTTGTTGAAGATTCGTCTGCAACTGTGCTGCTACCAGAAATTTCGGGAGTCAACCCTCAATTGTGGGCGGAACACAAGGATGACGTAGGGTTAATAGATATCCAGCCCTACAGGGCGAATTTGATAAATACTAGGCCTGTGTTTCAGAAACAATACCCACTTTCAAAGGAAAAAGAGGAGGGACTTAAACCTCTCATTGCTCGATTTTTGGAAAAAGGCATTCTGGTTCGAACTCATTCACCTTATAATACACCAATCAATCCAATTAAGAAAGCTAATGGTACTTGGCGTTTAACGCAAGACCTGAGAAAAATTAATGATTTGATCAAACCACTTGCTCCTATTGTACCAGAAGTTCAGGCTATAATTAATTCTATTCCTTCAGAACATAAATTTTATTCTGTTATTGTGTCACGATTCCCTTGTTATCTGCCCTGGGTTTCACTTGTCATTGTTAAATGTACTACACTTCCCAGAATCCACCTGCCATCACCACTGCCATTTTGCTCATTGTTCTCACCTGTGTCTAATTCAGTCATCACTCCCTGGTTATTTAAGCCCTGCTTTTTGTTCACTCCTTGTCGTTCGTTGAATGTTGTCAAGCCTGATCTGTTTCCCTGCCTGAGTTCTTAGTTTATGTTTGTTTCCCCATCGAGGGTTTTTCCTTTGTGTTTGTTTTGTATTTTGTTAATAATAAAGAAACCTGCATTTAGATCCTCTCTCCTCGCTGCCTCATTCCTAACAGAACGAACGACCAACTATGGATCTAGCAGGGTTCCTCATGGAGCTGTCACAGGTGGACTTGACTGTCCGGGAGTTCTCCTACTTTTTCACCAACGTGGCCAGTTGCACCGGCTGGGATGACCACACTCTGAAGGTGGCGTACCGGTTCGGTGTTCCCAAACACCGGTGGTGGGAACTCCCGGAGACCGGAGACTGCACCTGGCGGAAGTACGTGGGACTCATCTTGGAGGAGTTCGCTGCCGGGGAACCACCTCTCCAGATCCCAGCTCCCGCCTCTGGGCTTTCCTCTCCAGCCACGGTGAGTGAGCCAACCCCCACGCCTGCCGTGGTCAACGAACCAGCGCTGCTAACTTCATCGGCCCGGAGGAGGAGGAGAAGAAAGGCCTCTGCTCTCCAGCCTCCGCTAACCACGGCCAACCAGCCAATGCCTGCAGCCCCAAAGGTCAGTGAGCCAGCGCCTGTAGCCTCCGACGTCAGTGAGCCAGCGCCTGTAGCCTCCGATGTCAGTGAGCCAGCGCCTGTAGCCTCCGATGTCAGTGAGCCAGCGCCTGTAGCCTCCGACGTCAGTGAGCCAGCGCCTGTAGCCTCCGACGTCAGTGAGCCAGCGCCTGTAGCCTCCGACGTCAGTGAGCCAGCGCCTGTAGCCTCCGATGTCAGTGAGCCAGCGCCTGTAGCCTCCGATGTCCCTGAGCCAGCGCCTGTAGCCTTGACCGTCCAAGAGCCAGTACCCCCCGAGCTTTCCAGAGCTCCGCCTTCCGAGCTTTCCAAAGCTCCGCCTATCGAGCCTCCCGAGCTTTCCAGAGCTCCGCCTACTGAGCCTCCCGAGTTTCCCGAGCTTTCCAGAGCTCCGCCTCCCGAGTTTCCCGAGCTTTCCAGAGCTCCGCCTCCCGAGCTTTCCAGAGCTCTGCCTTCCGAGCCTCCCGAGCTTTCCAGAGCTCCGCCTCCCGAGCTTTCCAGAGCTCCACCTCCCAGGCTTCCTAGAGCTCGGCCTCTCGAGCCTTCCGGGGCTCCGCCTCTCAAGCCTCTCGAGCCTCCCTGTGCTCCGCCTCTCAAGCCTCTCGAGCCTTCCAGGGCTCCGCCTCTCAAGCCTCTCGAGCCTTCCAGGGCTCCGCCTCTCAAGCCTTCCAGGGCGCCGCCTCTCAAGTCTCCCGAGCCTTCTACGGCTCTGCCCCTCCAGCCTCTCGAGCCTTCCAGGGCTCCGCCTCTCAAACCTCTCGAGCCTTCCAGGGGTCCGCCTCTCAAGTCTCCCGAGCCTTCTACAGCTCCGCTCCCAGAGCCTCCCGAGCCTCCTTTGGCTCTGCCTCTCGAGCCTCCTACGGCTCCTCCTCCGGAGCCCTCCAGGCCTCCGCCTCTAGAGCCTCCTACGGCGCCACTTTCCTCGGCTCCGCCTCCTGAGCCTCCATCAGTTCTACCTCCTGAGCCTCCCACGGCTCCGCCCCCAGAGGCCTCTGAGCCTCCAGAGCCTCCTACAGCTCTGCCTCTCGAGCCTCCTACGGCTCCGCCCTTAGAGCCTCCAGAGCCTCCTACAGCTCCGCCTCCAGAGCCTCCAGAGCCTCCCGAGCCCCCTACGGCTCCGCCTCCCGAGCCTCCTACGGCTCCGCTTCCAGAGCCTCCTACGGCTCTGCCTCCCGAGCCTTCCAGGTCACCGCCTCTAGGGCCTCCTCCCAGGCCTCCTGACCCGGCCCCTGACCTGTGGCCTCCTCCCAGGCCCCCTGACCCAGTCCCTGTCCTGTGGCCTCCTCCCAGGGCCCCTGACCCTGTTCCTGACGGGTGGCCAGCTCCCAGGCCTCCTGACCCTGTTCTTGCCTGGTGGCCAGCTCCCAGACCACCTGACCCTGTTCCCGTCCTGTGGCCTCCTCCCAGGTTCCCCAAACCTGTCCTTGCCCTGTGGCCAGCTCCCAGGCCTCCTGAACCTATCCTTGCCCGGTGGCCAGCTCCCAGACCACCTGAACCTGTCCTTACCCTTTGTGCCCCCTTGGACTTCCTGTCTGCCCCCTGTGCCTCCTTGGACTGCCTGTCTGCTCCCTGTGCCTCCTTGGACTGCCTGTCTGCCCTTTGTGCCCCTTGGACTGCCTGTTTTCCCCTTGTACTCCCTTGGTCTGTCTGTTTGCCCCTTGTGCTCCTCTGGTCTGTCTGTTTGCTCCCCCCCCCCCTCACTCCTTGGACAATTTTTTTTTTTTTCATTTATTTTTTTCTCTGAGGAGCGTCTGGAAGCCGCTCCTTTGAGGGGGGGCTATGTCACGATTCCCTTGTTATCTGCCCTGGGTTTCACTTGTCATTGTTAAATGTACTACACTTCCCAGAATTCACCTGCCATCACTACTGCCATTTTGTTCATTGTTCTCACCTGTGTCTAATTCAGTCATCACTCCCTGGTTATTTAAGCCCTGCTTTTTGTTCACTCCTTGTCGTTCGTTGAATGTTGTCAAGCCTGATCTGTGTTTCCCTGCCTGAGTTCTTAGTTTATGTTTGTTTCCCCATCGAGGGTTTTTCCTTTGTGTTTGTTTTGTATTTTGTTAATAATAAAGAAGCCTGCATTTAGATCCTCTCTCCTCGCTGCCTCATTCCTAACATATTGATTTAAGCTCTGCATTTTTCAGTATTCCTGTGGATCATGAGACTCAGCCACTGTTTGCATTTTGTTTTCAGAATTGTCAATACAGTTGGACGCGTCTCCCTCAAGGGTTCAGAGATTCTCCGGCTGTTTTCTCTGCTGTAGTGCACGATACACTGAAAGATGTCAAACTCCCTCCAGACACCTGCCTGCTCCAATATGCTGATGACATTCTGGTCACTGGTGCCTCTGAGGACATGCATGCTGCTGCCTCAAAGATTGCTTGCAATGTTCTGGCTGAGGCTGGTTTCAAGGCATCTAAAAACAAACTTCAATGGGTGCAGAGAAAAGTCAATTACCTTGGACATGAACTGTCACAAGGCCAAGTTTGTCTGTCTGCGTACAGGATCAAAGCCATCGCTACATTTAAGCATTCATCCACACGGAAGCAAATGCAAAGCTTCCTGGGACTGGTCAATTACTGCCACCTGTGGGTGCCTAATTGCTCCATGTATGACAAAATCCTGCGAGAAGCTATGCTGGGTGACAAAGAAGATATTATATGGACAAGTGAGATGAATCAAGCATTCAAACATTTGCAATCATCACTCTTAAGGCCGCCTGCCCTTGGCCTACCCTCTTACACACAAGACTT
Source organism: Xyrauchen texanus (assembly GCF_025860055.1). NCBI lineage: Eukaryota > Metazoa > Chordata > Actinopteri > Cypriniformes > Catostomidae > Xyrauchen > Xyrauchen texanus. The sequence continues at coordinate 39,616,398 of NC_068300.1, read as the reverse complement.
TCATCTATACGTGTACGAAAGTGGTGGCACAGCCGCAGCAATCCTGGCCCAAGAGCATGGGGGCACTTTCCGTCCAATAGCTTATTTATCTAAGACCCTTGATTCGGTGGCTAAGGGACTTCCGGCTTGTTTGCGTGCAGTGGCTGCTACAGCAATCATGATACAGGATGCTGAAAAAGTTGTTTTGTCACATCCTCTCATTGTACATGTTTCTCATCAGGAAGGAGCCATTATGCATAATATTTCGACTCAACACATGACTGCCCAACGCCGTTCCGGCTATGAGGCTATATTGTTAGCTACTGCTAATGTAACGTTGAAAGTAACTTCTGTTATTCATGGCCCTACTGTACATTTGCATAGGTTGCTGACACAAGGTGAATTTGAGAGAGACAATCACAACTGACTGAACAGGATCCAAATTTCGACTGCTTGCATTTCCACGTCTGTCCTGGAGGAGGGAATCCATTGGTATATTGATGGATCCTGCTTTAAGCCAAACGACAGTACATATTTGTGTGGTTATGCTATTGTTGAATTGCCTGATAAAGTAATTGAAGCGTATTCACTGCCACATAAATCAGCACAAGTCGCAGAACTGATTGCTTTAACAAGAGCTTGTCAATTGGCAAAAGGTCAGTGTATCAACATAAATACTGACTCCAAATATCCGTATGGCGTAGTCCATGATTTTGCTAAATTGTGGGAGGAAAGAAATTTCAAAACCTCCGAAGGAAAACCAATTTCGCATCATAACATTGTGGCTGAGCTGATAAATGCAGCACAGCAACCATTGAAACTTGCTGTAATTAAAGTAGCTGGTCATAAAACAGGTGAATCTGATGAGGCCAAAGGAAACAGATTTGCGAATGAAGTAGCGAAATGGGCAGCAAAAGAAGCAATACGTAGTCTGCATGTAAATGAACAAAACAATGAAGTGCCGATGATGAATTCATCGTTGATTAATGATTTGGATGTTAAAATCTTACAAGCGAATCCTACGCAAGATGATTTGACTCATTGGGCAGCCAATGAAGTAAAACCAGATCAAGTTGGTATCTTAAGAGATAAACAAGGTAGAATCGCGCTACCAGCACCTACTGTTGTAATGCTGTGTAGGCATTATCATGGTGTATCACATGTGTCAAAAGAGAAAGTGATACAAAATTTGAATCAATCATACTGCATTGCAAACGTTCGAAGAAATACTTTGTTGATATTGGATGCTTGCCTGGTGTGTGCGCAAACAAACAGGCACAAGGCAATCAGCCATGATGCTTTACCGCATCCTGAACTTCCTTTCCAATATTTACAGATCGATTTTACACACATGCCTCCATGTAGAAATCACAAGTATTTGCTCGTGATTATTGATCGATTTACTAAGTGGCCTGAGGCTTTTCCGTGTGGAAAAGAAGACGCAAAGACGGTAGTGAAGGTTCTTGCCAAAGAAATTATACCGCGTTTCGGTATTCCAACTGTTATAGCAAGCGACAATGGAACTCCATTTGCTTCTAAAGTAACACAATTATTAGCTAAAGAACTTAGTATTAATTGGCATTTTCATATCCCGTATCATCCTCAGTCTTCATCAAACGTGGAAAGTTTGAACAAAACGATAAAAGAACGTCTTAATAAAGCGTGTCTAGCGTGGGAACGAAACTTGGCTGAGCCATGAAAATGAACCACATTCGTTTGCTTCCAATATGTGGTGGAGATTAGTCAACTTCTAACTCCACTCTTCTACTTTATAAAATAAAGGTTGCAGTCCCGCACAATTAAGAAAAAGGTGAAAAACAGTTTCTTGTATTCCACAAAAAGGACAACCCTCCCCGACCTGAGGATCAAGGTGTGCTCTGTGTCTGTTTGTGGCTATTATACCATGCACAATCCTCCATTGCAGGTCTCCAGTTCTTTTCTCAATAGGAGGTTTGTACAAGGTCCTCCAGCAGCCTTTAGGGGAATCACTTGGTCCAAAGATCTCTTGCCATTTTGACTCTCTCACACTCCGAAGCTGAGGAAGATGTGTTTTAAAAGAAAGCAGACCATTTTCTGTTTCTTGCCAATCAGGAGAGAAAATTAGATCTGGGAAGACAGAAGTTTCTTCCTCTCTAAAAGATGTCTCTAGGGACAGTCTATATTCTGGTTGTAAAAACTCGTAAAAATGAGTCAGCAGTCTCTCTACCATCCGGACTGATCTTATGTTTAGTTTTGAAGCTAAATTGTCGGCAGAAATCCAACCTTCTTCAGAAATAAAATGACCAATTTTGGTAAAATTTGCAGTCCACAATGCTTTTCTGAGTGAGTCTGAATTAAAAAGATCTAAAACCAGTGCAGAATTAAAAAACAGTGGTTCTTCTCTCAGCCATAATCCCTTCATCTCATTTTGCTCCCGAGAGAAACTGAAAAGAGTCCATGATTTTAACATTGATCTATAAAATGATGTCAGTCCAGACAGGTCTAGTTTTGTAGTATCCATAAGGAACAAGTGCCGGTCAAATTCCATGTTACCCGCTCTTTTCAGGAGGGCACAGGCTATCCCAGCCCAGCTTACATCTTCCCCATACAAGAGTCTCTGAGCTGCCTGGAGTCTGAAAGCTTTAACTCTGGATCCAATGTCAACTAGTCCCTGTCCTCCTTCCTGTATTGGTAGATAGAGCACTGGTGCCTTCAACCAGTGCTGACCAGACCAGCAAAAGTCCACCAGGTGCTGTTGAATTTTCCTTACCAGGTCATCTGGAGGCTCTAGAACCATCATTTTGTGCCATAGAGATGATGCAACCAGGTTATTACATACCAGGATTCTCCCCCTGTAGGACAGCTGGGGTAGCAACCATTTCCAGTGAGACAACCGAGCACACACTTTTTCCACTAAACCCTCCCAATTATTTTTCTTATAATCATCTGTCCCTATAAAAACCCCTAGATAATTAAAACCTGTTCTCCCCCACTGCAGCCCACCAGGTAGTGACGGACTATTAAAAAATTGACCACGCCACAAAGCGTCACTTTTTTGCCAATTGACTTTGGCTGAAGACGCTTTCCCATAACACTCCAAAGCATTTTCTAAACATTTAACATCACATTGGTTTCGAATTAAAACTGTGACATCGTCTGCATATGCTGAGAGCTTGATAAAACACTTAAAATCCAAAGTATTGATCTGTAAACCTGTTAACTCTCTTCTTAACCTACACAGCAGAGGCTCAATGACTATGCTGTAAAGTTGTCCTGAAATAGGACAACCTTGCCTAATACCTCTATTGACCTTTACAGGAGTACTGAGGCCATCAGCTAATTTAATCATGCATGTGGCTCCGGCGTACAACAATTTTATTTTTGAAATAAAATTGTCCCCAAAACCAAAAGCCTTAAAGGTATCAAAAAGAAAATTATGATCAACTCTGTCAAACGCTTTTTCTTGATCTAATGACAGAAAACCTATATTGGTATTATTAAAAGAAGTAAAATCATAAATGTCTCTTACCAAATGTAGATGATCTATTATGGATCTATTTTTTATACAATATGACTGATCAGTGTGTATAATTGAATGCATTAAACCATTTACCCTATTGGCCAGACATTTAGAAAATATTTTATAATCGGAGTCCAAAATTGCTACAGGTCTCCAGTTCTTTAAGAGAGTTGGGTCACCTTTTTTTGGGAGTAGCGTTATGCTACGTTCACACCGGACGCGAATAGCGCGTCAGGCGCGAGTGATTTCAATGTTAAGTCAATGCAAAGACGCGTTACGCGCGTAAAAAATTCCTGCGCCGCGAATGAGGCGTAGAGCGCGGCGCGGTAGACGCGAATACGCCTCATTCGCGCGTCAAGTATTGAGCGTCTGGCGCGTTACGCGCGAATGGTGCATTTTGTGCATTCACGCGTTTGACGCGAATTCGCGTCTGCCGCCAGAGTTGAAAAATCTGAACTTTGGCGTCAATTCGCGCCGCGTTAACCAATCAGGAGCCTAGCTGCCTGCTGTCACTCAGGAGGTAAAGTGACGTAAACTCCCGCTCCCGCTCGGAATCTTTCATTCCAAAATCACTGACAGCTATGGAGGAAAAAATAATTGTTGCTGTTAGCACTCACCCGGAATTGTACGAAATTGTACGTCAGTTCATATTTTTACAGAGACAGGAACAAAAAGGACCTCGCTTGGAAGAGGGTCAGTGAGGAGATTGGGCAACCTGGTAAGTTGTAAATACAAATTAATCTTTAATATTTGTCCACTTCTTTACGATAGAAATGCTACAGTCACTGTAATTTCTTGAACAAAATATTTATGGGTATATTTTTTACACGCGCATATATATATATAATTACACATTTCACTTTTGTGTCACGTTATTGCCCTGCTAAGCAGCTAGCTATTTTTAACTATTTTCCTGCTACTTTTGAGTCACGTTATTGACCTGCTAACCAGCTAGCAAGCTGCCTTGCGCTATTTTACAATTATTTTCCCGCTTATATTCAGCTACATTTTTTGCTTACAAGATATTGTTTATTCAGGGGACTTTTGCAGAAAAAAGTGGAAGAGCCTCAGGGACACATATCTGAAGGAGAAGAGGAAGGAGATGGACAAGAGGAGTGGGTCAGCAGCAGGGTCTGGGAAGAGGTGGAAGTACTCTCAGATCTTGGGATTCCGCGATCCCGTCGAGGCCCGGATCAGAAAGGACAACCACCTCGAGGACCAGGGACAGCCTGGAGAAACGGCGTGGGAGACAGAGACTGGTGTGTTTCCAATGAATCCACATTACAAGGCATATATGCTGTCATTGTTTACAGATGAAGAAATGTAAACTCTCTATGATCATTGTTACCAACGTGTTGTATTAACATTTAATATTGTCTTGACAGAGGAAAATGATCAGAGGGGGGAAGAGGATATTTTGAGATCCCTTGCCTCTTCTCCTGTCTCCCCAGTCCCTGGTCCCTCAGCCCCTGCTGCTGAACTCACAGGTGTGTGAAGGCAATAGTACATACATACTTTTTAGCTACTGTTCATTTGCATGTTTATCTATGTACATGTCTGAAGTATAACTTGTAATTACTTGATATATAGTTCAAAACAATTTCACACTTGCATTTAAGCACTGTCTATGTCACTGACACAGATAGTATTCTCACAATATCTAGACAATTTTGTTGTTTCAATTAAATTGTTAACCTTTACTGTGAACATGAAAATCAGGTATCATCTTTCTGCCTTCTCATTGCACTGTGTATTGCTTTCACAGGCCAACAGAGGAGGAGAGCCCGACGGCGGCCCCGTGAGCGGTCCCAGGATGGTCCGTCGGAGGTGGAGCAGACGCTGTTGGAGCTCCTGACACAACCTCTGGCGCGACCTCCAACCCCACCGCCACGCTCCGCTGAGGAGTACTTCCTCCTCAGCCTTCTGCCTTTTCTGCAGAGCATGCCGCCTCATTTAAAAGAAAAAGTTAAATTTCAAATATACAAATTGGCAATGGAAAATAGCACCATTGTGCTAAATTTGGAACAATTGGACCCCCCCACACAGTAAACTTTAAAAATAAAAAAGAGGCGGCAGGCTCTGCAGGAAACGCAGAATGCCCTCCTTCCTCTTCTCCTATGCCGTTCCCTGTGGCTCTTCCACCTTCCAAGCGAGGTCCTTTTTGTTCCTGTCTCTTAATGTAAATAGTTTGCACATATTGTTCATTTTTTTCAGTTCATATTGTTATTTTATATGTTTTGCCTAAATAATTTTTTTTACGTTTTGCCTAAATATGTTTTTTAATGTTATACCTAAAATTACTTCATATGTTTGGCCTCAATAAATTATTTTGTAATATGACTAAATGCCTGGTGTGGTTCTAATGCACAAACAAAGCAAATCTTTTATCACATAAATTGATTTCAATATATGAGACATTTTGATTTTGTATTGATTGCTATTTATTCCATATCTAAATCTAGATTATATGAAACATTATTATTGTAATGTAAAGACAACCAACATTAGTGTCTGGACAGTGTTGAATAAGGAAAAAACCACAGGACAGGTTAATTATTTTTTGAGGCTGGCTCCATTTATCATCAAACCAAAAATAAATAAATAATTTAACCTGATATACTACCATGGAAAACCTGACATTTTTAAAAAGTCTCAACTTAATAAATGTGCATGTTGTGGACCTGACATCCTGGAACTGGGGCTGACAACCTGGGGAAAAAAAAAAAATATATAATAATAATAATGGACTATTTTTAGATAGTTTAGCTCTTTATAGGTTTGTGGGTGGCTCTTAAAAGAGCCGTCGTGGGGAAGTCATAAGGAGGACTTCAAACGCTACTCCGTCGGCTGCCATGGTACTGCTCCCTCCGCCGAGAAGTGTGCCATGAAGACATCCCTCACCCGGAGTGCCTCTCTGGAGGAGTTGTTGGCCGCAACCCGACCCAGACCTGGCAGTGGCTCCTCTCCAGCATGTCCCGCGCCCCTCGCAGCAGGTGCCTCTCTCCCCTCCGAACACCTCAGAAAGTTGTGGAGAAGACACGTCGCCTTCACACACTTCTCCGCAACTTCTGGGTGGACCTCGATGAGGCGGCGGTACATCCTCTACTGTGAGGAGAGGATGCCAAAGGCGTTCTCCACCACCAGCCAGGCTCTGGAGAGGCGGTAATTGAAGACACGCCTCTCTGGAGGAAGGGTGCATCCAGGGAAGGGCCGCATGAGGTTCCTCCGCAGCGGGAACGCCTCATCAGCCACAAAGACATGGGGCTGGGGTCCTCTTTCATCAGCACCGGGAAGAGGCTGGTCAGGAGGCAGATGAAGTGTACCAGCACGGAGAGCCTGTCCAAAGGCGGAGTTTGCCAGAATCCCACCGTCGCTGGTCCTGCAGTACCCCCCAACATCGATCAACCGGAAGCGATACCTCGCATCCACAACTGCAAGGAGAACGATGGAGAATGTTCCCTTGTAGTTGTGGAACTGGGATCCTGAGTTGGGGGGTGCCTTCATTACCACGTGCTTCCCATCCACCGCTCCACAGCATAGAGGGTAGTTCCACCGCTCCTGAAATCCTTCCGCGATGGACCTCCAGTCATCAGTGGTGGGCACAGCCATGTACTCCTCCACAAGACAGTCCCAGATTGCAGTCACAACCTGGTGGACGATCTGGCTCACTGTTGAGACACCAACCCTGAAGTTGGACGCTATGGTCCTGAATGAGTCCCCTGTGGCAAGAAACCTAGAAAATATTTTTATAAGTACACTTGTAGTTACATATTCAACTATATACAATAACCAGTCTGTTTTACTTTAATGCACCATATTTGTTTGTTTGCTAGCAATTTTGCAAGCAATTTAACAAAGTTTTGAATCTTCAAAACAAAAGGGTATATGTGTATATGGTTTAAATCACTAGTGTGCCAATAACCAATAACTGATTATCAAAAGAAAGAGTAACGTTACTACATATTGCTTACAGATAGAGACATGACAGTATCATTTTTAGGTTATAGCAGTTAACCGAGTAACGTTATCACTAGAAAGAGCACTACATATTGCTTACAGATAGAGACATTATCATGTCTGCCAAAATAATATTTTATTTTTTAGGTTAACGTTACAGCAGTTGACTGAGTATCACTAGAAAGAGCACCAACAGTGGTATCCGTACCACACAGTTTGAAAAACATTGCTAGCATAGCGTAAATTAACACATATTTAATATACTGTATTTAACATTTTATATACATTTACTAACCGAAGACAGATGGACAGGCGCTTCGCAGCTGGGATAGAGCGCCTGTAGTTGGTGTCCTGAAGGGTGATCCTCGCTCCGATGCGGGACAACAGGTCATCAAACTGGGCGCGGGACAAGCGGAAGTACCGCTGAAAGTGGCCGTCATCCAGGCGCAGCTCCTGGAGCAAATGATGAAATTCGCCGAACTGGGAACGCCTCCGGAGGGTCTGGTGGACCCAAGTACGGCGACGACGACCCATACGCCGCTGTTCTGCTCTCCAGAGCAAATACAGAGCGGTGACTCTCTCCACGAATGCTCGATCAACATCAGCTATCTTGTAAAAAGATGGCCGTCAACGGATTTCGCCTCTGACGCGCGTCACGCGCGTAAATTTCGCTTCAAACTTTTGTTTTTTATGCGCGTCAATTTCGCTCTTGACGCGCGAATGGATTCAAAGTGGTCAAGCGTATAACTAGACGCGGTAGGCGCGAATTTGACGCGCTAGTCGCGTCCGGTGTGAACGCAGCATTAGAACTGCCCGCTGACAACTCAAAGGAAGAATTTCTTCCTTAATACATTTTTGGAGAACTTCAAAATACTCATGTCCAATAATATTCCAAAAAGATTTATAGAATTCACCAGGTAATCCATCCAGTCCTGGTGTACGTCCTGAGGAGAGTCCCATAACAGCAGCTGTAACCTCTTCAAAAGTGAGTTCAGTCTCTAAAGATTGTTTGTGTTCTGCTGTTAACACAGGAAGATCTTGTAACAGCTGATTTCTACAGAGTTCATCTGGGGTATCGGCAGCGTATAACCTAGAATAAAAATCCACCGCAAGTTTCCGCATCTTTACTGGGTCTGAAGTATTTTGTCCATTGTTATCTTTTAATATGAGCATCTGTTTTTCTTGTCCAGCTTATCATTCCAAGTTAAAGAAATATGAAGAAGGTCCGTCCATGTCTCTTATTTTAAAAAAACGACTTCTTATAAGAGCTCCTTTAACTTTTTCATTTAAAAAGGAGCTCAGCTGATTTTTTTTTTCAGTCCACAGATCGTGTAGATTACCATCAACAACATCATTCATGTTCATTTCAATGTCCAAGATCTCTTTTTCCAGACACTCCAAAGTCTTTTTCAAAACCAAGGAGGAATGAGATGTATATTGTTGACAATAGCTTCTTATATGTACTTTACCAATTTCCCACCACTGAATAATATTTTCATAAAAACACTTTTCACTTTTCCAGGTTTCCCAAAAAAGTTTAAAATTCTCACAAAACTGTTTGTCTTCTAAAAGTTTAACATTAAAATGCCAGTAATAACTCATATGTTTTCTTTCAGTCAAAGTACATTCAATAGTGGTAAGTTTATGATCAGAAATAGCTGTTGGGGTTATAGATGTATTAACAATCATATTTCTTAAATGATGTGATATGTAAAACCTGTCTAAACGTGCTCCAGAAATGCTGCCATTGTTAAATTTCATCCATGTATACTGCTGAACTGATGAATTATGCTCTCTCCACACATCTGAGAAATTAAGATTTTTTGTTATATTAGCTAAGCAATTCGCAGACTGTGCATGAGGTTCTTCTCCATTCCTATCTTGTGTAAAATCAATAGTGCAGTTCCAATCACCTCCTAATACAATAAAATCACCGTCCTGCTGCTTTTTTAAAAAGTGCTCCAGTTTGGTAAAAAGTTGTACTCTGTCTGCCCCTAAATTAGGGGCATAGATGTTCACAAATAAAAAATTAAAATTTTCAATTTCAGCCCTTACAGACAATAATCTCCCAGGTACCACTTCACTTTTGAATAAAATCTTTGTTTTAAGAGCAGAGGAGAAAAGTACAGCTACTCCCGCACTTAAATTAGTCCCATGACTAAGAATGCTCTTTCCTTCCCACCATAAGCCCCAATCAATCTCATTATTTTGACTGCTATGGGTTTCTTGCAAGAAAACAACACCAAGATCTTTCAAACTTATCATTTCTGATAATAAACCAAATTTTCTCCCATCCCTCATTCCATTTATATTAATTGATCCCACCCGCAAGATCTCCATGAGAAATGGAAAAAGGATGAAAAAACAGAGAGAAAAAGTAAAGTTGTAAGCCATTAAGAATATTTAGTTTTTCCCCTCGCTTTCACTGTCTTTTTGCCTTGCCTGAGAACTGTAATGTGTTTTTTAAGACGAAAACGTTTTTGTTGAGAGAGCTCATCGTAACTACTCACTTTTCTAGCCCATACAACAGAGGAAATGAATTTATCAATGTCAGGGAAATAATTACCTATTTCAACACCTGCTTTTCCTTTGGTTTTATCAAGAAAAGTATTAATTTCATCAACAGTATATAAGTCTTTATCAGTTCCTTTTGCACCATCTGACACTTGATCATCATCTCTAAAACCGTCATCAGTAAACTGGGATAGACTATCTGTCTCATCATCCATGTTTTCCTCTAAGCCTTCAGCCTGTGCCACATCATTACCTTCACACACATATTCCACACCACTCTGTGTCTCATTCTTCTCAACATTGTCTGGTCTGTCATATACATAACTGCATCCAGCTTGCTCCACACCATCAGTATTTACATTTAACTCACTCACCTCTTGCACCTTGCCCTCCTCTGTGGTCCCTTTATCCTGCCCATCAAGTCTCTGTTCATCGCTTTCCTTAGTTTGTTGGTCAGTAATAGTCACATCCTTATGAGATGTGGACGCACGCTGGTCATCTTTATGTGGACACATGAAGCGTTTATGGCCCAAGTCTCCACATTCAAAACACTTAAAGCTCTCAGTACTGGCGTAAACCATATATGACTTCTCCCCGTGATTAACACGGAACGAGACTTCTAATGTTCGCTCCTTTGAAGCCAGAAACATAAAGACTTGACGTCTAAAGGAAAGAACACGTTTGAGCGCGCTATTTTTACATCCCAGAGGGATCTCTCTGACTGGGCTTGCGATCTTTCCGAACCTCAGCAGCTCTTTTGTGATGGTGTCATCGGAAATAAACGGCGGTACATTTCAAATGATGTTTTTCGTTGCTGGAGCGGATAGCGGGGTTACCGTAACAAACGTTTCTTTCACCCATATTCCGCTCACAGTCAACTGGTTTACCAGGGAGTCTGATTTTAAAAACACGACGACAGCTTTGTTCATCCGTGAGGCCGAAATTATATTTTCAAATCCGACCTGTTCTCCTATAACTATAAGCAGTTCCTCTACTGTCACTCCGGGCTCTGGTACACATTTGCACCCATTACGAAGTGACAGATTTGGCGTTCCTTGCACGGGAACAGACGCCATACCGGCGTCTGAAAACCGTGCAAGCGAAACCAAACAAACTTTCTTGACTGTAAGTAAGACTGTCCAGCAAGGGGAAAAAAGAAAAGATAATTATGAAAAAACAAAAAAAGTTTAAGGTTAAATATTATTTGAAAGCAAATCAGCTTAACAAACGCTCTCACAGCCACGCTTCCACTCACGCGCCACTCACGCGCATGCGCTCAAAGAGAGAGAGAGAGAGAGAGAGCGCTGAATAGCTAAATAGCTATAATAGTGTGGTTGAAACCGTTTGCTTGGAAAAGTTATTAAAAATGTTTAATTAAAGATGACATTTTTTTCATTAAAATAAATGGTGGTCTTTGTATTCGAGCACAAAGCATCTTCAAGTATAAATTAGAATAAATTTAATATTATATGACAAAGTAACTGTCTGTGTTTGCAAATATGTGTGCTCCAAAGAAGGCAAGGCTGGAGATAAGTCTGCAAATATATATATATATATAGAGAGAGAGAGAGAGAGAGAGAGAGAGAGAGAGAGAGCGAGAGAGAGAGAGAGATTTTTGATTTTCAAAAACCCATTTTATTACAAAATGTACATGTCACAAAAAATTGATTAAGTATCAATTAAAAAAGAAGAAACATTCTAATTAAAAGGGGAAAAACAACTCTTCTTCAAAAATTTCACAAATGATCCCGTTTAAGCACCAAATTGCTTCAAATGATGGAAGGTCATGCATTAATCTGTAGTAATGAAAATCAATCATAACTCTAGATTTGACTAATTTTACAAAAACAGCTTCTATACTACTAAAAACATTTTGTTCCACTTTCTCTTTCCTTGTGGTATATATTGCCATTTTTGCTTGACCTAATAAGAAGTTCAACAATTGACACTTCTGGTGATGTTTTTTAACATATTTAAAACCACAAATAAACACTTTCATTGAAAAAACTACATTGAAAGAAATAAAAACCATATTCAGGATATTAAAAAGAGGTTGTAACCTATCACAATGCATAAAGGCATGAAAAATAGTCTCTTTTTGTGAACAGAAAGGACAACCTTCAGTAACGTCATCATTTATCAGAGAGACAAAAGCATTGACAGCAATGGCACCATGCAACAATCTCCACTGTAAATCTCCAGTTTTTTTAACTAATGGTGATTTATATAGTGTTCTCCATTCAGGCTTTTCATTTACATCAAGATTAAGAACCTTTCGCCATGGTGTGTCACACTTGTTATCTAGAAATGTTTTGTTAAATGCCTTCACACAGCTCTTATACATATCTTTACCAAGTGCAAATTTTGGACCCACAATTATTAAATCTTTACAATCTAACAGTATGCCACTGCACTCACCTAAACTGGGAGAAAGACTCAAGTTTGGAAAAGGGTCTTTGCAATCAGGATAAATGGATCGCTTTGAGTATAGATCCAACAGTTCTGTTTCTTCACCAGTGAGGGCTGATCTCCATTTTTCAATTGCTTTAGTCACTATTCGGTGCGATTTGATTCTGAAACGCTCAGCAATGGCGTTCACATCTTTAAAAGCAGGACCCGTTATTTGTTGCAAGTGTCCGATTGTTGTTACCTTAGCATCACACAAAGTCCATTCAGGTATGGCAAAGGACATCTCACGAGATAAGTCCAGTCGTGAGCCAATGACTAAAGGTTCTTGTAGTAGCCAAAACAGTGAAGATGAATTGTTTTCTCTGCTTGTTTTAAATAAGGACCAGACTTTGAACAGGTTGCGGTAAAAGATTGGAGAATCATGTAATTTTAGTCTCTGAGGATCCAACCAGAATAAAACTTTGTCCAGTCTTAGTCCTGCAATATTTCGAAGAATCGCACAGGCAGCACCCATCCAACTTGACTCATCAGAGCACCTTAAGAGTCTTTGTATAAATTGCAGGCGAAATGCAGCCGTTCTGCTCTGCAGGTGTATTAGACCAAGTCCCCCTTCATCTTTAGACAGGTACAAAACACTTTTTGGTACCCAATGCAGTCTGTCCCAGAAAAAGTCAATTAAAATGGACTGGATTTTCGTTAAAAGTTCAGCTGGGGGGTCTATGCAGGCCAAACGGTGCCAAAGTGCAGAGGCTACCAGATTGTTGATGATCAAATTACATCCTTTGTAAGACATTTTGGGGAGTAAAAACCTCCACTTATCCAGTCGCCCTTTTACTTTCTCAATAGTACCCTCAAAATTCTTTTTCACAAAGTGTTCACCTAAAAAAACTCCAAGATATTTAAATCCATCTCTGGTCCATTTTAACCCCTCAGGAAGTCTCGGTTTGACTTTAAACCATTTTCCAACTAAAATAGCTTCACTTTTTTCCCAGTTCACCTTTGCAGAAGACAGAGTTTTAAAATCATCTAAAATCTTCAACATAACACTGACATCATTAGAATCACTGATTAAAACAATGACATCATCAGCATACGCTGATATTTTAAAAGTGTTATTGCAGTTTGGCATACACAGTCCATGCACATTAGCTCTTAGCTTGCTTAACAGGGGTTCTATAGCTAAAGTGTACAACATGCCTGACAGTGCACAGCCTTGTCTTACACCCCTATTTACCCTAAACGGAGAACATAAATCACCATTAATCTTTAAAATACTCTCAACGCCACAATACATAACTTTAACCATGGAAATAAAATCAGAATTATAACCAAAAGCTTTTAAGGCACTCCATAAATAAATATGTTCGACTCTGTCAAAAGCCTTCTCCTGATCAATTGAAATCAAACCAAAATCCAAATTGAAGAGTTTTCCACAGTCTAAAATGTCCCTAATAAAAGAGACATTATCAAAAATTCTTCTTCCTGGCACACAATACGACTGATCAGGATGAACTATAGATGCAAGAACTTCACCTAATCTAATTGCTAAGGCTTTAGACAGTATCTTATAATCATTACATAGCAAGCTAACTGGCCTCCAATTTTTAATTTCATTTAAATCTCCTTTTTTAAGCAAAAGAGTGATAATTGCTCTACGGCAGCTCTGTGGCAGTTGTCCTTTAACCAAGCTTTCATTAAAAACAGCTACTAAATCTGGACCCACCTCTAACCAAAAAGATTTATAAAAATCTATTGTAATTCCATCTATGCCCGGTACTTTTCCACTCTCCATTCTTTTAAGAGCATCCTCTAATTCTCCTAAACTCAGGGCTTTACCGATTTCTATGTTAGCATCTTTGGTTACTTGTGGCAAATTTTCCAAAAAACCAAAACTTTCATCTTTAGCCTCTAAAATTTCTTTTTCAAACAGGTCTTTGTAAAATTGTGAAGCTCTTTTTCTGATATCTAGGGGATTTGACAATAAGACTCCAGTTTCGGACTTCAAACCATGAATAAAATTTTCTGTCCATTCTTCTTTTCCATATTAAAAAAGAATTTTGAAGGAGCATCCATTAAATCAGCACTCTGAAAACGGGATCTAATTATTGCCCCTTGTGTTGTCAAACCCAATATATTGGCTAATAGATTCCTTTTCTTTTTAAAGCTTTCTGAAAAATTGACATCTTTTGTGGAGTCTGCAAGCCCTTGTATTGGTTGGTATCGGTTTTAATTGTTTTTTATTAACCCGGCCAATAATGTTTCATGTTTTGCCAATTATGGGCAAAAATGTATTACGTTCTTGGTTCAGAAATGTTATAACATTATTTGTAAGTTATTACATTATCGACTTTTATTACATTAAGAATGGAACGTTTATTACGTTATTGGCAGTTATTACATGAATGGTTATTACATTTTTGGCTGCTACGTGGACCATGACAGGTCTTGGCTGATATGGACTCCAAGGAATCTGAAGCTTTGAACTGCCTTCACCCTCTCACCATTTAATGCTGATGGGATGGTGAGCATTGTACCTCAGTTTCCGTAAGTCCAAGATCAGTATCTTCACTGATATCAGCAAATCTTTCAGTTAAGTTTCACAGGAGACAAAGGGCACGACTCATAAAGTGAGTCAGTATTATCTGTTGTGTTTTCATTGGGAAGACCTTCACACACCATCACACACCACTGCCCCAAGACACTATTTTGAAAGGCCAATAAAATGGATAATATAAAATAGACTATACTACACTATTGAGGCAAAGATACAGATACTAAAAGATAGATAAACAACTGAATAAACAGTAAAGTACAAACTGAAGATTAACTCAGGACACCAATTACAGTCATACTGTATCTGTCAGGGACATTTTATGCATACTTTATCCTAAAAAAACAACTAATAAATAAAAGCAATTGCTTTCAGCACTTTGAAGGTTATTTCAGTTTGTGTGGCTAATATGTCATTAAGCTAACACTTTAATTCAAAATCACTTTCAGTACCAACTTGTGTTTATGCGTGTTGCTCAAGTACACAATAATAACTGTCCACCGCTTGAGTTTTGGACCTGACAATTCTTAAGGTCAGTGATTCTCTCAAATGGGTTGCAGGTCTATTCTGACTAGGTCGGGAACGGCACATAAAGAGCAATGCTAAATGCAAAATAATTCAATGATAACCATAAATTATGTAATCATAGTTAGCATAGCAAAATAAATAGGAAAGGTAGAAACAAAAAAAGTTGTATGATATTTACTGTATTTGTAAGAAACATATCAAAAAGTATTCTTATCACACACATTCAGACAAACAAACACTAGCACTGGTGTTATGAACAGGGCTGTATGTGCAGTGTGAGCGCCCCCTGGCTGTGGAGATGTAGCAAGTGGATGAACTCCTCTGGCATTGCGTGCATAAACTTGTGCGGTTCTTTGTTGTCGTAATAATGATATGGAAGTGGCTGCTGCTGCAGGTCGATGTCAAATGGCCAGAATCCGTATATATGCACATCATCACACAGTTCTAGTGCCACATTAATTAACATAAACCCTGAGGAGAGGCGGATCTCTTTCAGGCCACGCCTCTTCCAGAAATGGTCCAATGTCTTGAGGTAGGAGGAGCTAAAGAACACCACACGCTGCTGAGTTCTGATTGGCTGGAGCACTTTGAGGGTGTTGATTGACACGGCAGTGCAAAATGGGTACGCAAATGCAGGAATGATGAGAGAGGCGTTGCCATACACACTTACACGTTGCACTAACGGACCTGGATTCACGTTCATATTTTTGTAGCTGCAGAAACACACACATAAACATACTCAACATAATCTATAAAAAATAAATTTCATTATTACACAAAATGTGTCATTCACTAACTGTGTACACAAGTATATGTGAATAAAATCGGTATGCAAACGTTTTAAGGCAAAAATCACGATTCATCAATAATTTTGCAGTTAAAATTATTCTAAATTAAGAACCAACTGAAATTGCAAATTCACAAAACTTACAGACATCCGGTAGCCTTAGAAACATGGACTGTGTTAAGACAATGTCAATTTAAATATTATATTAGGGATGTCCCGTTATCGGGTCTGGTTTTGTGCTCACACACTCTGATACCAAAAGCCGATACTGTCTGACGTACAAATGTCATTGCGTAAACATTCAATGCACAAATAAAAATTGTGATATGTCCAAGGGCTCTATTTTCATAAGTGCACAAAGCACAGTGCAAAGTTCTACGACTGTGCACTACGTCTTATCCAATTTCTGTGAGAGCGCTAATTCTAGGCGCAATTTTTGTGCCAGCGCAACTGGGCGTGGGTGGTAGTGTTTGTGCTACTGTGGGTGTAGGTATGCAAACTGTGAGTGTACTGCATGTAAATGAAGTGGTGCAAAGCACAATTTGCAGAAACCTCTTAACTTGGCGCAAAGTCAAATTCAGTTCCTGTATTAGCAGTTTGGAGATTTCCCCATCAGGTGGTAATAAAGTTAATGTCCAAATTCTGAAAGTACAGAACATCAAATCATGTCCCTTCAATCTCTGTTGAAGCCATTTTTTGAAACACAAAATTATTTGATTTATGTTGAACTTTCTAGAGGTCATGGTTTATTTTTCGGGGCCAAGCTCTGAAATTGCGTAGCCCCTATTGTATCCGTTGATATTATTAGTATTATTATTCTGGCTGGGAAACTATGGAAGCCCTATGGCTCGTACATAGGAAAATGCTGAAATTTGGCACATTGATAGGGGTGGGCATGAATTGCCCCTATACCAAATTTGGGGTCTCCAGGTCATACTCTATAGCACCACCACCAGTTCAAACATTCACTTCTCTTTTGTGTGAATCTTTTGAACCTTTTGTCCTAGAGATATCTTTCTTTTTTTATCTGATTACTCTCCTCCTGATGATTAAAATGTACCCCTTACATAAAAACTCCACTCATTACAGTGGTTGGCATCTTTAATTAAGACATTTAAAGTTTAAACTTTTCACATCCTTAAAACTTTGTCCAAACGATGGGTCAAAATAATTTCCAGACCGAGCCACACAGGACTGACCAGAAATCATTTGAATTTGTGCTACCATTCAGAAATTATGCTAATGTAAATTTAACAAGGTGGACATGAAAACTGATTTGAGGCTGTATCTCTGCAATGCTGTACCCTATATAAAAAAAAAAAAAAAAAAGGTTAAAGCATGTATAATATATCCTTTAAAACTAGAATGATTGTTGTTGTTTTGTTTTTTGTTTGCTTGTTTTTTATTATCCTAGGTTTCAGATTCAGATCAGACTAATCAACCTATAATACGTGTAATTTTGTCAGTGGTTTATTCTGTGAGATTATCTCAAGAAGATCGGTTTGTGAAGTATAGTTAAGACCCTGATTTACTTCATACAATGTGAAAGTACAAACTGGTTTGACATCATTTAGAACAAAATCTGTCCAAAAAGATGTTTTTGCATTTATTTTGGTGGTTCGTAACAGTTTTTGTTAATTAGTCTACAAAAGGAATCAAATATACTCAAATATTCTCAAATGCCCATTCATTCATGTGCCATCTGCAGCGAATGTCATTCACACATCTGCCCAAAGTAGTAGACTCTAATGTTCGCTCCTTTGAAGCCAGAAACATAAGGACTTGACGTCTAAAGGAAAGAACACGTTTGAGCGTGCTATTTTTACATCCCAGAGGGATCTTTCTGACTGGGCTTGCGATCTTTCCGAACCTCAGCAGCTCTTTTGTGATGGTGTCATCGGAAATAAACGGCGGTACATTTGAAATGATGATTTTCGTTGCTGGAGCGGATAGCGGGGTTACCGTAACAAACGTTTCCTTCACCCATATTCCGCTCACAGTCAACTGGTTTACCAGGGAGTCTGATTTTAAAAACACGACGACAGCTTTGTTCATCCGTGAGGCCGAAATTATATTTTCAAATCCGACCTGTTCTCCTATAACTATAAGCAGTTCCTCTACTGTCACTCCGGGCTCTGGTACACATTTGCACCCATTACGAAGTGACAGATTTGGCGTTCCTTGCACGGGAACAGACGCCATACCGGCGTCTGAAAACCGTGCGTGCTAAACTAAACAAACTTTCTTGACTGTTAGTAAGACTGTCCAGCAAGGGGAAAAAGAAAAGATAATTATGAAAAAACAAAAAAAGTTTAAGGTTAAAGATTATTTGAAAGCAAATCAGCTTAACAAACGCTCTCACAGCCACGCTTCCACTCACGCGCATGCGCTCAGAGAGAGAGAGAGAGAGAGAGAGAGAGAGAGAGAGAGAGAGAGAGAGAGAGAGAGAGAGAGAGAGAGAGAGAGAGAGAGAGAGAGAGAGAGAGAGAGAGAGAGAGAGAGAGAGAGCGCTGAATAGCTAAATAGCTATAATAGTGTGGTTGAAACCGTTTGCTTGGAAAAGTTATTTAAAAATGTTTAATTAAAGATGACATTTTTTTCATTAAAATAAATGGTGGTCTTTGTATTCGAGCACAAAGCATCTTGAAGTATAAATTAGTATAAATGTAATATTATATGACAAAGTAACTGTCTGTGTTTGCAAATATGTGTGCTCCATAGAAGGCAAGGCTGGAGATAAGTCTGCAAATATATATATAGAGAGAGAGAGAGAGAGAGAGAGAGAGAGAGAGAGAGAGAGAGAGAGAGAGAGAGAGAGAGAGAGAGAGCGAGAGCGAGAGAGAGAGAGAGATTTTATTTAATTTATTCTATATGATGCTTTGGCAACATTGTTTTTGAAACTTTCATGCCAATAAAGCCCATTGAAGAGAGAGAGAGAGCGCAGAGTTAGGACTGGTCAGGTTTTTGAGCAGCTATTTGAAAGAATCTATAGTAAGGGTTAGTGTTATGGAAGTCTGACACTTATTAAATTAAATATTATAAGATATAAGTATATTATTACATTATCGGTTTTAATTGTTTTTTATTAACCCGGCCAATAATGTTTCATGTTTTGCCAATTATGGGCAAAAATGTATTACGTTCTTGGTTCAGAAATGTTATAACATTATTTGTAAGTTATTACATTATCGACTTTTATTACATTAAGAATGGAACGTTTATTACGTTATTGGCAGTTATTACATGAATGGTTATTACATTTTTGGCTGCTACGTGGACCATGACAGGTCTTGGCTGATATGGACTCCAAGGAATCTGAAGCTTTGAACTGCCTTCACCCTCTCACCATTTAATGCTGATGGGATGGTGAGCATTGTACCTCAGTTTCCGTAAGTCCAAGATCAGTATCTTCACTGATATCAGCAAATCTTTCAGTTAAGTTTCACAGGAGACAAAGGGCACGACTCATAAAGTGAGTCAGTATTATCTGTTGTGTTTTCATTGGGAAGACCTTCACACACCATCACACACCACTGCCCCAAGACACTATTTTGAAAGGCCAATAAAATGGATAATATAAAATAGACTATACTACACTATTGAGGCAAAGATACAGATACTAAAAGATAGATAAACAACTGAATAAACAGTAAAGTACAAACTGAAGATTAACTCAGGACACCAATTACAGTCATACTGTATCTGTCAGGGACATTTTATGCATACTTTATCCTAAAAAAACAACTAATAAATAAAAGCAATTGCTTTCAGCACTTTGAAGGTTATTTCAGTTTGTGTGGCTAATATGTCATTAAGCTAACACTTTAATTCAAAATCACTTCCAGTACCAACTTGTGTTTATGCGTGTTGCTCAAGTACACAATAATAACTGTCCACCGCTTGAGTTTTGGACCTGACAATTCTTAAGGTCAGTGATTCTCTCAAATGGGTTGCAGGTCTATCCTGACTAGGTCGGGAACGGCACATAAAGAGCAATGCTAAATGCAAAATAATTCAATGATAACCATAAATTATGTAATCATAGTTAGCATAGCAAAATAAATAGGAAAGGTAGAAACAAAAAAAGTTGTATGATATTTACTGTATTTGTAAGAAACATATCAAAAAGTATTCTTATCACACACATTCAGACAAACAAACACTAGCACTGGTGTTATGAACAGGGCTGTATGTGCAGTGTGAGCTAGTGATGTGTCGTTCATGAACGATTCGTTCATTTTGAACAAATCTTTAATATGACTCGGGACTACCGAGTTGTCTCAGAGAGTGATTCGTTCATTTTGTGTTGACCGCGCATGCGCGCAACATCGCATAAGGTACATGAAGTCATAAATGATTAGTTCATCTTTCGCGAGTCTTCGGGTTCGGCCGGGTCCGAGTCTTTCGTTCTTCCTGTCAGTCCCATAGAGACTATGCTGCTGTCAGTACCGGAAAGAGAAATGATTAGTTCGTCTGGTTCGGTTTCGGCCGGGTCCGAGTCTTTCGTTCTTCCTGTCAGTCCCATAGAGACTATGCTGTCAGTACCGGAAAGAGAAATGATTAGTTCGTCTCTTCGGTTTCGAGTCGTTCGTTCTTCAAGTCAGACTCAGAAACCCATAGCACTATGCAGAGACAGAAATGATTAGTTCATCTTTCGAGTCTGAGTCCTTCGTTCTTTTGTCACGTGACAGCTGGTATCTCGCATCAAATAAAACATTAGATTCGTATTATTGACTGCGTCTGAATGTACATTGTTTTATATGTTGGGAATTAACATACAATTATCAAAATATATGTACAATAAACATCATCTGAAAAATAAAAAAGGTCCATCTTATTATTGTCCCTGTCCATCTCTTTTTTATTGTTAATATGTTTTTAGTTTTTATTATTATTATTGTTATTAGGATATATATATATATATAAAACGTGTGTGTGTATATATATATATATATATATATATATATACACACACACACACATACACACACACACACACACACACACACACACACACACACACATACACAATGTGTGTTTGGTTCAAACAAGAGTTTAGCCAATGGTTGAGATGAATTGCAACTGTCACTCAAGGCTGTCACCAAGGGGATAGTGACCCTTTCACACCCATCCCCCATTGTTTTGCGCAAGGTGAGGAGCAGAGAAGAGACAGATCAGGACAATGTTGAGCTCTAGAAAAAGGAGTGATGTTTGGACTCATTTTGTTGCAACTTCGGCCACTGAGGCAAAATGCAACATCTGCAAGAAAAATTTTTCTACTAAAGGAGGAAGCACTTCAAATTTGAGAAGACACTTGAAAAGCTCACATCCAACTGTGCTGTTAGCTAGTGCTGTGCTATGGGTTTGTGAGTCTGACTTGAAGAACGAACGACTCGAACCGAAGAGACGAACTAATCATTTGTCTTTCCGGTACTGACAGCATAGTCTCAATGGGACTGACAGGAAGAACGAAAGACTCGGACCCGGCCGAACCCAAACCCGAAGACTCGAGAGTCGAGACTTGAACTAATCATTTATCTTTCCGGATCCGGACCGGTATGCTGCATGTGCATGCAGTCAGTGAGTGCATTGGCTGCTGTGTCACACCACACGGCCCACACACAGACACTGACGAGTCGACATCGACAACTAAGTATTTTTAACGTTTTGAAGTTCGAACCCGATGACACAAGAGGCGGAGAAAAAGGAGGTGAGGTGAACTAACTGCAATAGCTTAAACTTAAGACCCAATTAATAAATTAACATTTCGGTTTCTTATAAATTGGCTTTGGCTGCATTACCCTATAGTTTATTTTTATTTATTTATTTCAAATTGAATCAACATTTTCGTAAGTAGACTACTTGATGTTTTGGGCTATTTAACATGACATTTAATTATATTCTGCTGAAATGAACGAAATGACTCGAAAAAAGATTCGTTCATTTTGCTGAACGAGACTCAAAGATCCGAGTCAGTAAAATGATCCGAACTTCCCACTACTAGTGTGAGCGCCCCCTGGCTGTGGAGATGTAGCAAGTGGATGAACTCCTCTGGCATTGTGCGCATAAACTTGTGCGGTTCTTTGTTGTCGTAATAATGATATGGAAGTGGCTGCTGCTGCAGGTCGATGTCAAATGGCCAGAATCCGTATATATGCACATCATCACACAGTTCTAGTGCCACATTAATTAACATAAACCCTGAGGAGAGGCGGATCTCTTTCAGGCCACGCCTCTTCCAGAAATGGTCCAATGTTTTGAGGTAGGAGGAGCTAAAGAACACCACACGCTGCTGAGTTCTGATTGGCTGGAGCACTTTGAGGGTGTTGATTGACACGGCAGTGCAAAATGGGTACGCAAATGCAGGAATGATGAGAGAGGCGTTGCCATACACACTTACACGTTGCACTAACGGACCTGGATTCACGTTCATATTTTTGTAGCTGCAGAAACACACACATAAACATACTCAACATAATCTATAAAAAATACATTTCATTATTACACAAAATGTGTCATTCACTAACTGTGTACACAAGTATATGTGAATAAAATCGGTATGCAAACGTTTTAAGGCAAAAATCACGATTCATCAATAATTTTGCAGTTAAAATTATTCTAAATTAAGAACCAACTGAAATTGCAAATTCACAAAACTTACAGACATCCGGTAGCCTTAGAAACATGGACTGTGTTAAGACAATGTCAATTTAAATATTATATTAGGGATGTCCCGTTATCGGGTCTGGTTTTGTGCTCACACACTCTGATACCAAAAGCCGATACTGTCTGACGTACAAATGTCATTGCGTAAACATTCAATGCACAAATAAATATTGTGATATGTCCAAGGGCTCTATTTTCATAAGTGCACAAAGCACAGTGCAAAGTTCTACGACTGTGCACTACGTCTTATCCAATTTCTGTGAGAGCGCTAATTCTAGGCGCAATTTTTGTGCCAGCGCAACTGGGCGTGGGTGGTAGTGTTTGTGCTACTGTGGGTGTAGGTATGCAAACTGTGAGTGTACTGCATGTAAATGAAGTGGTGCAAAGCACAATTTGCAGAAACCTCTTAACTTGGCGCAAAGTCAAATTCAGTTCCTGTATTAGCAGTTTGGAGATTTCCCCATCAGGTGATAATAAAGTTAATGTCCAAATTCTGAAAGTACAGAACATCAAATCATGTCCCTTCAATCTCTGTTGAAGCCATTTTTTGAAACACAAAATTATTTGATTTATGTTGAACTTTCTAGAGGTCATGGTTTATTTTTCGGGGCCAAGCTCTGAAATTGCGTAGCCCCTATTGTATCCGTTGATATTATTAGTATTATTATTCTGGCTGGGAAACTATGGAAGCCCTATGGCTCGTACATAGGAAAATGCTGAAATTTGGCACATTGATAGGGGTGGGCATGAATTGCCCCTATACCAAATTTGGGGTCTCCAGGTCATACTCTATAGCACCACCACCAGTTCAAACATTCACTTCTCTTTTGTGTGAATCTTTTGAACCTTTTGTCCTAGAGATATCTTTCTTTTTTTTATCTGATTACTCTCCTCCTGATGATTAAAATGTACCCCTTACATAAAAACTCCACTCATTACAGTGGTTGGCATCTTGAATTAAGACATTTAAAGTTTAAACTTTTCACATCCTTAAAACTTTGTCCAAACGATGGGTCAAAATAATTTCCAGACCGAGCCACACAGGACTGACCAGAAATCATTTGAATTTGTGCTACCATTCAGAAATTATGCTAATGTAAATTTAACAAGGTGGACATGAAAACTGATTTGAGGCTGTATCTCTGCAATGCTGTATCCTATATAAAAAAAATAAAAAAAAGGTTAAAGCATGTATAATATATCCTTTAAAACTAGAATGATTGTTGTTGTTTTGTTTTTTGTTTGCTTGTTTTTTATTATCCTAGGTTTCAGATTCAGATCAGACAAATCAACCTATAATACGTGTAATTTTGTCAGTGGTTTATTCTGTGAGATTATCTCAAGAAGATCGGTTTGTGAAGTATAGTTAAGACCCTGATTTACTTCATACAATGTGAAAGTACAAACTGGTTTGACATCATTTAGAACAAAATCTGTCCAAAAAGATATTTTTGCATTTATTTTGGTGGTTCGTAACAGTTTTTGTTTAATTAGTCTACAAAAGGAATCAAATATACTCAAATATTCTCAAATGCCCATTCATTCATGTGCCATCTGCAGCGAATGTCATTCACACATCTGCCCAAAGTAACATATGCCTATCATCATTCTTTTGTCTGTATTCTGAACATTAACAGTTCTTCATACAACCATTTTGCAGTAGTATCAGTGTCATCATAAATTACAATAACAGTGTAACCAGCGGATATTATGGCCGCATATAGCGTATTAAGGTATTATTGTGATGAATTCAGAATTTAAATAAGTAAAATTAAACATTTTCTACTGCATATATATTACGTTGAATTATCATTGAGTGGTTAAAACAACTTCATTTACTGACCTCTTGTGAATTCTTCTAATAAAATGAGGCATAAAGTCATTGATAACACATTTTTAAGCTGTTGAATATATAAATATTATCAGGTCACCTGTGAAATCATCAGGGAGATTGTAATGTATTCCCTGTTTTTGTGCTTAGACTTTTATTTTGAAATTCATGTTTAGTTCCCTGTTCCTGTTTCCTAATGTTAGTTTTATAGTCCTTTTGTAGTTTTATTTCTTGGTTGGTTTTCCTCTGATTGTTTCCCCAGGTGTTCCTCATTCCCTTGTTTTCCCTTGTGTATTTAAGCCCTTGCTTCCCCTGGTTACTTGGTCTTTCTGTGACGAGGCAGGTGAGGAATGAGGATCTAAATAGAGCTTTTTAATAAAACAAAGATGAACAAGGTAACTCAGAATAAAATGAAACAAAACACAGGGAACCAGGAACAGAAAATGACAACACGTGAAGACCGACAAAGAAACCAGGGGAAACAAGTGCTTAAATACACAAGGGTATAAAACTTTTAGAAGATATAAAACTACAAAGGACTACAAAACAAACACCGGAAACATGAACGGGGAACTAAACAAAAATTTCAAACTAAAAGTCTAAGCACAAAAACAGGGAATACATGACACAGATAAGTTAGTCAACTCCACCCAACTCCATGTCATACACCACTTCCCCGAGACACTAGTTTGAAAGGCCAATAAGATGGATGGTATAAAAAAGACTTTAGTTATCACCATTGGTGCAGAGACACAGATACTAAAAGATAGATAGACAATTCTTAAGGTCAGTGATAATCTCAAATGAGTTGCAGGTCTATTCTGACTAGGTTGGGGACGGCACATAAAAAGCAATAATTAAATAATTCAATGATAACCATAAATTATGTAATCATAGTTAGCATAGCAAAATAAATAGTAAAGGTAGAAACAAAGTTGTATGATATTTACTGTATTTGTAATAAACATATCAAAAAGTATTCTTATCACACACATTCAGACAAACAAACATTAGCACTGGTGTTATGAACAGGGCTGTATGTGCAGTGTGAGTGCCCCCTGGCTGTGGAGATGTAGCAAGCGGATGAACTCCTCTGGCATGGCGGGCATAAACTGGTGCGGTCATTTGTTGTCGTAATAATGATGTGGAAGTGGCTGCTGCTGCAAGTCTATGTCAAATGGCCAGAATCCGTATATATGCACATCATAACACAGCTCTACCACATTAAATTCACGTTAGCATGATTTATGAATGGTATCGCAAATTAAAATGAATTGTGGTTAGTTCTGTGCGGCTCAGTCTGGAGATTATTTTGAGCCATCATTAAAACAAATTGGACAAAGTTTGAAGGATGTGAAAAGTTCAAACTGTAAAGGTCATAATGCAATACTGCGGCCACTGTAATGGGTTTTAAAATGTAAGGAGTCATTTTAATCATCAGGAGGAGAGTAATCGGACAAAAAAGAATGGTGCCTCTAGGATAAATGGTTCAAAAGATACACACAAAAGAAAAGTGAATTTTTTAACTAGTGGTGGCGCTATAGAGGGCTATTCATGCCCTCCCCTATCAGCGTGCCAAATGTAATAATTTTCCTGTGTATGGTTCATTACTTGACAAGTTGAGCAGATACTGCGACTGAAGGAAGCAACAAACTCTTATAAGAAAAATACAAAAAAAGACTCAAACAGCAAACAGTCCCATACAGACCCCAAAACCTCCACAGACCTACATAATTAATTATGCAAATACAACAGCCGATACTAAGTCCTGAAGCAAAAACAACTTAAGTTACAAAGGCTTCCTTTTGGAAGGACGTGTTCTCCAGACATCACATAGGTCGCCTGCATACGTTATCGGATTTCTTTCAGAAAACCATGACGTTCCCCTTCTGTCACTCACTCGACATTCACAAAAGGGGTACCACTTAAAAAACGGCATGCACTAACCTGAGTTTCGTGGCTGCCGAGCCAGGTGCAAGCAGGCTGTTGCATACTAGAAGCAGCTGGGTCGGCTACATGTAACCCTCCCCAACGCCCCCTATAAAAGGTGTCATATACAGCTCTTAGGTTCCCCGTACCCATACGGAAACAGGCGACATGACTTGCATGGGAGCCAGCCGACATGCCGCGGCCTTTTCTCTCTTTGTTTCTCGTCATAGAGTTAAAAAGCGACTGGGGCTATCTTAACGCTATAGATGCGTCGGGGAAAGCGTCCCTTTCTGGTGGCAGATCTTGCCTAACAAGGGAGGAGTTGCTACAGACCCTGCGACCAGGGGGCAGCGAGGACTGCCCAAAGGAGATGCGGGTCCTGCCAGCGGGGGGACCGTACCATGTAAAATATGTCACAGGGAGTTGCCTGAAGCGGGAACTATGCAAGTGGAGCCCAAGCCCAGCATGGAGCAACTGACTCGTGGTGGGTCTGGCGGAAAATTCCTTCGCTGAATCCACAACCCTCTTGATGGAAGTGAGCGCGGACCAAAGGGGAGGACCTTGTACTGATACGCCTGGCCGTCGGATGCGAGCCGTAGGGAGGGTCAACGGCGAGGAAGAATGGAGACGTGAAGTATGCATCCTTCAGGTCTACCACTGCGAACCAATCTAATGCAAATGCAGGTTATAATTTGTTTCTGCGTGATCATTCTGAACGGGAGTTTGTGTAAAGTCTGAGAACTCGCAGGTCCAAGATAGGCCACAGCCCACCATGAGTACGATGAAGTAAGGGCTGTAGAGACCCTTCTCCATCTTGGCTGGAGGGACAGGCTCGATCACATCTCTGAGTAGCAGGGTATTTTACATTTACAGCGCGCATGCAGTGGAGCGAATACCGCCGAGACGAGAGAGGAGCCCGGCGAACTGTATCACGAAGCCGAGTCGGATGGTCCTGGACAGCCAACACGACGGGTTGGATAGCGAAGTCCAAGTTCCGTGCGAGGGGCACTAACAGGAAGATAATTTTTTACATACCGGGTGGCATTTCGCAGCGGGGGGGGGCAGGTAATAATGCGTCGCGAGGCAGAAGCAAGTCCCAAGGCTTGGGTGCTGAGAAAGATTCAAAGCGATTACCTTGATCCGCGCACCCGGCAGGGGGCGGTTAGAGACTGAGGAGGTTCTGTAGGGACACCTTCGGAACTCGTCAGCGCTGGCCTGCCGGGGCTGGACAGTCGCGGGTCCAGAGGCGAGATGACTGCATCCAGGGAGCCGGGACTGTAAGACTTGCGCCGGCTAGATGATCCAGGAAGTGCGGAAATCACCCTTTTATTAACAATGTGTTTACCGCAGCCCGAAGGGGGTGCGGCAACGAAGAATAAGGAAAACAAGGGTTTTCCTCCCGGCCCTCAACCAGGGGATGGAGTAGTCATTGTAGTTATAGCTCCGGAGCGATCTCAGGGGTGCCTAGGAGCTTCACTGGTCCTAGAGGGGGTCCTAAAGACGGGGGGCGTATACCACCTGCGGGGCACTCGACGCTGGGGCTGAGAGCTGGGCCTGTTTGCAGTGGAGCTGTCTGGTTTAGTAGCAGGGGCACGCTCTTGGCGGGCAGACGGGGCACGTGCTGCATTGAGGCGGCAGTGCAGCATGATGTGAGAGATAGCTTCCGTCTGCCTCTTCACCGCCGAAAACTGATAGGCGAAGTCATCGATGGTGTCGCCGAAGAGGCCGAACTGGGAGATGGGGGCGTTGAGAAAGTGTACCTTGTCAATGTCGCGCATCTCGATCAAATTCAGCCACAAATGGCGTTCCTGGACCACAAGGGTTGCCACTGCCCGCCCGAGTGCTTGCGCTGTGACCCTCGTAGCTATGAGAGTGAGGTTGGAGGCAGGGCGCAGTTCCTGCAGCACATCAGGATCAGGACTACCCAACTTGCAGGAGAGCCATGGCATGCAGGGCGTCCGGTGGCACTGTAGGCTTTCGCAGTCAGTGACTGCGTTGTCCTACAAGCTTTGGATGGGAATACCGGGCGGTCCCACCAGGTGGCGGCATTCTCAGGACACAATTGGATCGCAACTGCCTTGTCCACCTGAGGGACTTTTGTGTATTTGTGGACCGCCCCACCATCCAGGGTAGTTAGAGCAGAAGATCGAGGAGGTCGGTTCCAGGCAGAAAAAGTTGCTCTCCACGAACTCGTCGGCTCGTCATGCACTTCCGGAAAGAAAGGTACCGGGGGGCGTGGCTATGAGCGGCGCCCTGGCCCGCGGAACCGATCGAATAGCCGTGAGGGGGGGCGGAGGTTTCCAGTCCACCTCGCGCTCACGGTGGCCCAGGAAAGCATAGCGGACATTCGTGCATCAGGCTCAGACTGGGCGAGCGGACCCGAAGTTGGCAGCTCAGGTGAGTCATCAGCATCAGACACCGCTGTGATGCTCTCCGATGCAGCAGCGAAATTGTCATCCAATTCCGGGAGCTCGAAGGAGAATGCCAGCTGGCCTCGAAGCAAGCTGCACTCCTCCCGAGCTCGGACGGAAGCAAGCAAGCGTGCTGGGGGCGGGTGGTTTGTGGGGTTTTACCCAGCGAACCCGAATCGCCTGCAACGCCAGCCGGGTCATCCTCAATCCCATGGTAAGAAGGAATGACACAGGGGGGGCGGCTAAATTGGCTTTCTCTCATGAGAAAAGAAAGCCGCGACCGCAATGTTGCCGTGGCTATGTTCTTCTACTGAGAACACAAACCATTCATAAAACGCTGCTTGCGTGTGTTCGCAGCCCAGGCACACGAGACAACTTTTATGACCGTCAGAAGTGGAGAGAAATCGACCGCATCCAGGGACAACACAGCAGCAGAAGGGCATTTTTAAAAAGACGCATCCAGAAAAGGATGTTCAACGCTTGCTTGTGTATGTTGCTCTTTTACCAGAATCAAACTCTTTTAAAGAAAATAAACTCTTTCAGAGAATCAACTCTTTTATAACAGAAGCGATGACGAAGTGCCCCGGGGCAGAGTCTGCACAGCGTGCAGAGAGGAGAAAGCCGCTGGAATGCGCCGTCAAAGCCAACATGAAAGCTCTCTTGCAGAGGTGGTGAAGCAGTTGCACACACAGTTCACTGAACACACAATCGTTCGGCTCCAAAGAAAAAATCTGTCTGGCATTCGCTTGCCCGCTCCCTTTATATCCGTATGTCCGGGGGCAAATTCTGCAAATTCTGTCTGCCAACTTGGCATTGGCCTTTTCTCAAGTTCAGAGGGACACCCTATGATTTTGGTAATCATACTTTGTCACAGCTAACTAGTAATACCAATTGACATTTTAAAAACATGTCCATACACGAAAGCCAGAACTTGAAATGACACTTAATGCCCAAGCAAGCCTAATTTTAACTGCAGCATGACTGTTTTGTGAAATTAACGTCTCCCAAACAGACATTCAGAAATCATAATTTTTCATATGAATCTACCAAGGAGGTCTATAATACCTGGAAAAATCTCAGTGTGTTAAAGCACTGGTTTATAGTTTCAAGGTAGAATCCCCACCTCGACAAATCATGCAGTTAAAATTTCTGTTGTTACAGAGATCTATGTACTGTGCTTAATATATTGCTGCTGGGCTTTTTTCCAATCAAATTTTGATTTTTGTAAATGGTAAATGGTCTGCACTTATATAGCGCCTTTTTAACCTTAACGGTATTCAAAGCGCTTTACACTGTGACTCATTCACCCATTCACACACATTCATACACCAATGGCGGCACAGCTGCCATGCAAGGCACTAGCCTGCCATTGGGAGCAACTTGGGGTTCAGTGTCTTGCCCAAGGACACTTCGACATGTGGAGTCATGTGGGCCAGGAATTGAACCACCAACCCTGCAATTAGTGGCCGACCCGCTCTACCACCTGAGCCACAGCCGCTGCAATTTTGTTGTAAAGTTTTATGAATAAGAAGTTGATTATACTGACTATGATGATTAGCTGTAATTTCTCTATGGTTGGTATGTCTCATTGGTGACTGTCAATGTTGTGGTGCTGTTAATGAATGAACATTACATTTATAGCAGTTTACACAGTGAACAGGGGACTCTCCTTAACCTCCACTAGTGTGCAGCATCCACCTGGATGATGCAACGGCAGTCATAGTGCAACAGTACACTCACCACACACCCACTATTGGTGGAGAGAGTGGAGTGACAGAGCCAATTAATGGATTGGGATTATTAGGAAGACACGATTGATTGATAGATTGATTGACTGTGTGTGTTTGTGCATTGTCATTTGTGATCTTTGGGTTGTGGTTAATGTTGTGCAATGCTTGCCTTTCAGTGCTTGGCTCCATAATTTGCTGCTTGCAGCTATAATTTCAATTATTATTTTTATTGTTATGTTTATATTAGGGCTGTCGATTTAATGCATTAATTCAGTGTAATTAATTTGACTAAAAATAACGCGTTAAAAAAATGAACGCCATTAATCTCAATGCCCCCAGACCGTAATATGGAAGATTCCTGACAAATACAAGCTTGTAGTACCTCCTGTTTACTCCAGAGGGCAGTAAGTGAAACTTCAGCTGTGTGGCAATGCGCAGTTTATACAGTGAAGAAAAACACCCTTGAGCAGCAGATCAACACAAACATGCGTTACGTTCTTGCGTTCAAAACACTTGATAGAGCTTAAATCCGAACTAAGGGATCTCAATATGTGTTCTAAGTATTAAACTATATTTAACTTGACACAGTGACCTAAAAATGTTATGTTTATGATGCAACGCATCAAAGACGCTACACAAGCATGTCTGACGCAGGTGTTTATTGACGGGTCCTTAAACAAGCCCTCATAATAAATCTCCAACTGATTGACAAATTCACTTGTGAAATGGATTGCTGTAAACTGTATGACAATGACTGACTTATGATCAATAATATGGTAGTAAACAATACATTGTATTCTAAAGCCACTTTTTGTATTGTCTTATTAATGATGAACTCTTCTGCCAGAAGAATGTAATGCATTTTAATTATCTGAATATATATATATATATATATATATTCAGATATATATACATATATATATATATAATAAAGTCTATTGAGTAAAAATTGCTGAAACATAATAAACACGCTGTCCTCAAATCATCAGTCTCACACTATTGTATTTGAAAACTGCAACAATACAAAAAATAAAACAAAAAATAGGTATCACATCATTACTCATACTAAAAATGGAATTGGGACATCCCTGTCATAACAGAAATAATGCAATGTAGCTCAATCTGAGATCTGCACAAAAATGCCACAGATCACATTTAGTCTAAGTATTTATAATATGTGTTACTTGTTTATCAACCTTTTTTTGAGAACGCACACTAGGCTGTACTTGAAGATCTTGCCAAGTGTGTTCTTCGGAGTGTGTAAGGATATGATACGAGAACAAATGTATGTGTGTACTCACCTACAACCTGTGAACCCAAAGGAAATGTATTTCTATAAACAAAGTTCTAAACAATGAGACCTATTATATGAAACATGAATGATATCAAATACATCATGTAAAATATAAATTGTACATATTGACTGTGTTAATGCTAACCTTTTGTAGAGCTGAGTGGGGTTGATGGTAATTAGATCAGTCTTTAACCCAACATCACTGTCATTAATGGAAGCCAAGTTAAACCTGAAATATATATATATATATATATATATATATACAGTGATTTAAAATCAACTTGAAACAGAATTGATAACCCATTTTAACATGTGATGCATTGCAGAGTGAAAAAATAAGATTGAAATTAATCAAAAAATCTGTTCCTCTGATAGAGAACTTTTTAAAAAAGATATTTACTACAGTAAAATATGTCAACAATTGCTTTGCTGGACAGCTAGCACCTTGTATCAAGACAAATCCATAAATATTTACATTGATGACAACAGTTCTGTATATACACATGGCTCTGATTCTTAGTTAATTTGTGACATTCACTCAAGTGCTGAAGTAATTTGCTTGCATTTAGTGTGCGTTTTATTGTTATATGTTGTGATAGTCTTTTTATTTGGCGACCAAATACTCCAAAACAAGTAGCTGCTAAGAGACATGCTTTATTTTAACTATATCTTTTATTGGGGCCTGGGTAGCTCAGCGAGTATTGACGCTGACTATCAACACAGGGGTTGTCAAGCCAACTGTGTACATGGTGCGGTGGTAGATCCTGCCTGACAAGGGAGGAGTTGCTACAGACACGGCTACTGGGGGGCAGCAGAGACTGTCCAAGAGAGACGCAGGCGGACCGTACCACAGAAAATACGTCACAGGGAGTTGCCTGAAGGTGGAACTATGCCTGTGGAGCCCAAGCCCAACACGGAGCACTCGACTCATGGTGGGTCTGGTGGCAAATTCTAGTTATGGAGGTGCCTTGGGCCAGTGCCCACGAGGATGCCACACTTCTCATAGAGTGTGCTCGAACCCACAAGGGGGGGCACGGTCTGGGTGTTTGGAAACGTCGTTCCCTATTCGCCATCCGCCAAAGCAGACAAAGTGCTGCTCTGAGCATCTAAAGCCCAGCATGTGGTCCATGTAGATATGCAATGCACGTACCGGACACCGCAATGAAGAGACTGGGTTAGAAAGAAGGTCCTTCCTCAGGGGAATTTGCCAGGGAGGTGCTGTCGCGAGGAGTGTGCAATACGAGAACCAGATCCAGGTGGGCCAATAAGGAGCCAACAAGGTGACCTGTTCCTCATCCTCCCTGACCTTGCACAGCACCAGTGCATGAAGGCTCACTGGGGAAATGTGCCAGCCGGGGCCAGCTGTGTGCCAGCGCATCTGTGCCGAGAGGGGCCTCAGTTAGGGAGTACCAGAGCGGGCAGTGGGAGTTGTCTTGGGAGGCAAAGAGATCTATCTGTGCCCTGCCGAAGCGGCCTCAAATCAGCTGGAACACCTGGGAGTGGAGCCTCCACTCTCCGCTGAGTGAGACCTGTCACAACAGCGCATCCGCCGTCGTGTTGCAGTTGCCAGGGATATGAGTGGCGAGTCACCGCTGACTCCAAAGGAGGAGATGGCGGGCAAGTTGTGACATGTGACAGGAGCGTACGCCGCCCTGGTGATTTATGGACGCTACCGTGGCGGTGCTGTCTGAATGGATCAAGACGTGCTTGCCCCAAATCAGTGGGAGAAACCTCTGCAGGGCAAGGAGTACAGCCAACAACTCGAGGCAGTTGATGTGCCAATGCAGGAGGGGCCCCGTCCAAGAGCCAGCGGCTGCATGCCTGTAGCACACAGCGCCCGAACCCAGTTGAGAGGCATCTGTGGTGACCACGACAAGTCTGGACACCTGCTGTAGGGGGACTCCTGTCCGCAGAAAACAGAGGTATGTCCAAGGGTTGAGAATCTGAAGGCAGGAAGAGGTGATAAACACACGGTATGTGCAAGGATGCCATATGCCCCAGGAGCCTCTGGAACTGTTTGAGAGGAACCGCTGTGTCTGGCTTGAAGCGAGCGAGGTATGCGAGCACTGATTGCGTGCTCAGTTGTGAGGCGTGCTGACATTGAGACTGGGTCTAACTCCAAACCGAGAAAAGAGATTTTTTTTGCCAGTTGACCTGAAGCCCCTATATGGCTGAGGTGCGCCTGGTCCATGTGGGAGCATAGTAAGCATAATAACTCTCGAGAGGGTGCTAGGATGAGCCAGTCATCTAGGTAATTAAGTATGCGGATACCCACCTCCCGTAGCGGGGAAAGGGCTTCCTCTGCGACCTTGGTGAAGATGCGAGGGGACAGGGACAGGCCGAAGGGGAGGACCTTGTACTAAATATGCCTGGCCATAATATTGAATACAAATGTAATTATCATGTTGTGTACTCATCTGTTTCCACTGTCTACAGACAGTGAGCAGTTATGTGTATGTGATGAGAAGTTTTACCTGATGACAAAGTCTGCACTGTCAATCTCTTTTCCACAACTGCTGTTCTTGAGAATTCCTCCACTGCCCACCACAGCACATCGACCAAGACCACCATGACCTCTCCAGGGTAAGTCCTTCATAACACATAAATAACCAGTAATAAATAAGCCGCTTTAACTTTTTACAGCGATGACTACCGCAACAATGCACAAAAATGTACAGCTGATGAAACTGGTCTGTGCTTACTGAAATTCAAAGCACTGTGGCACCCTCAGTGGCTAAAGCCAGAAGTGTTTTTGAACATTATGGGCACATGTTGGCACATTCATTGAGCTTCAGGTGAATTTTCTATAAAGTGACATCAAAAGTGAGTTGATTTTTTTAGTTGTAAACTATATAATACAGTGAACAGGAATGTGTTTTTTTTTTTACTCTAGCAAATTCACAGAAATAACAAACACAAAATGCAACTTTGCTTGTGGATATCCGCTTCACTTTCTGCTTCGTGCCTTAAACTAAACTGAATATCTTTAAAAGATTTGATGTCATAACCTCTCAAACTTGGGCATATTCTGTGATTATTTCAACCTCAAAATTGTGGGGGTCTGGGTAGCTCAGCGAGAATTGAAGCTGACTATCACTCCTGGAGTCACGAGTTTGAATCCAGGGCGTACTGAGTGAATCCAGCAAGGTCTCCTAAGCAACCAAATTGGTCCGGTTGCTAGGGAGGGTAGAGTCCTATGGGTTAATCTCCTAGTGGTCGCAATTAGTGGTTCTCGCTCTCAATGGGGCGTGCAGTGAGTTGTGCATGGATCATGGAGAGTAGCATGAGTCTCCATGGTGTCATGCACAATGAGCCATGTGATAAGATGCACAGATTGACTGTCTCAGAAGCGGAGGCAACTCCGCCACCTGGATTGAGGTGAGTAACCACGTCACCACGAGGACCTACTAAGTAGTGGGAATTATTGCATTCCAAATTGAAAAAATGTAAAATAAATTGTATCAACGCGGAACCTTGTGAACACAACTCAGCTTTCAGACGGACTGATAAAATATCCTGTGTGCGTCTACTTTTGGAAGATACATCGAACCAGCCAATCAGATTTGCGCTGATTGATCGAGAAAACGTGTTCCAGTTTTGTGTGTTATAAGCATCAGACGGTTAGTGTATGGACTATTGGCGGTCCATGGGTGTACCATCTGAGGCTGAGATTACTCTGTCTGTGGCTATAAAGATGTACAAAAACACCCTGAGCCAAATGTATTTACTTCATTCTAATCACATGCACATATCTGTGCATTCATAGATACATTAACCTGTATATAGGCTACAAGGTATCTATTTAATTAACACAATACGTAAATGCACAATACTTGCTAATCAACCAATTTTGTTTTTCGTACTATTTTTTTGTTCTGTTGTACACTGTATTTTGTACAATATGTATTGTATTTATTTCCTCTTGGCATGTACTAAGACCTATATTTTCTCTCTTTGTGTTTTAAAGGTAATATTCTGGGTTCAATACAAGTTACGCTCAATCAACAGCATTTGTGGCATAATGTCAATTACAACAAAAATGTATTACA
The DNA here is from genome assembly GCF_025860055.1 of Xyrauchen texanus. Lineage (NCBI taxonomy): Eukaryota > Metazoa > Chordata > Actinopteri > Cypriniformes > Catostomidae > Xyrauchen > Xyrauchen texanus. The sequence continues at coordinate 39,580,264 of NC_068300.1, read as the reverse complement.
TGCTGTCCCAACAAAAATCTTTTTCACTGAGGCACTTAAAATGGAAGTGAATGGGGCCAATCCATAAACATTAAAATACTCACTCAAAAATTTCAGAAGTATAAACACAAGATGTAAACTATATGTGTGTTAACATGATTTTAGTGTGATAAAATCACTTGCTAACCTTTTCTGTGCGAAGTTATATACAATTTTACAATTAACAACTTAACGCTAAAAACCCTTTATGTCCAGTAAATGACGATTTAAATAACTTTACAGCTCAAATAATACATGAGCTACAACAGAAGAATTAATGTAGGTGATTTTATAATATTATAAGCTTCACATTTCTGCCTTTAAACCCTCCAAACATTGGCCCCATTCACTTCCATATAAAGTGCCTCACTGTTTTTTTACTAATTCTTTTTTAAGAAAAGGAGGGAGGAGTCAATTATTTTTTGTGGTAATCAACATTATGCCACAAATGCTGTTGATTTGAGCTTAAAGAAATATTCTGGGTTTAACACAATTTAAGTTAATACTGAAATGCCTCAATTTCCCCAAGGTCTCAATAAATCTATATAAATATTAGTTTTATATGATCTCTATTAAACACTATTATCACTATACTATAAATTCAATATTGTATGATCTTGTCTTATTTCAAACACATGCATGTGTAAGCACATGCACATGCCTCAGTATGTATGTTGGAAAACTGACCTCAGGCAGCATATTGTGAAGGGCAGCATTCACTTTGTATCCCTTATTTGATTTTTCATATTGAATCATTTGATTCACAACTGTGTTCTGCTTTGTCAGGTACAAAGAACCTGTAGCATTACAACAGAAATGCAGTCTTAATCTGTAGAAAGACAAAAGGGTTAGGTCAGGCAGAAATATCTCCCGAAGGTAACAATTTGCAGCCTACCACTTTTTACAGCATGAAAGAGAAGGCGTGAGTGTGTGATATCTGTGAATAATTTTACTACCCTTCCATAAATGTAAATGTATTATCTGTTGTACAACACAACCATCTAATATAGAGAGTAAGACTCACCTGTTTATCTCTTTCAGCGTTCTATTAGACACATGTGGACATCTCATCAATGCCGAGAGATCCCGAGTGAAGCTCTTCATATCAATACTGAGACAAGAGACATTACTTACACTTTGTATTCCCTGTTCAATCAATAATGGTTATAAATCAGCTACTTATTTATTTCTTATTATATTATTGTTATATTATTATAGCAGTATTATACAGCTCACTGAAGTACTTGATTGTGGTCAATCATAGCATTCTGTTGTCAAATATGAATGTACAATGACAGCTAAACTGAATAATTTATTAATTGAATGTTGCATTTTTATCATCTCAGTCTTTAATAATGTACTTGTTTAGTAGCATCATTCTCCCTGTTGTGTGCTTATCTGTCATTAATCTTACCTCTTAGCTGGAGTGATGATGGAAAACTTTTGGCGGAGTCTCATGCAGTGCAGTAGTGTGAAGGTGTTTGTCATTTTACCCCTGCAGAATAAGAGAACTGAATATTTTTAATGGGATAGTTCACTGATTATTCTCTTTTGCGCTCCAAGTCAAAAGAATGCAGCGGAAGACCATTCCACAACCTCAGACCAGCAACAGAAAATGCAGTCGCCCTTAAGTTTTAAGGGATCATAAGAACTTATTATTAATTAGCTGATCTTGACGATCTACATTAGTATTGAAGATTAATAAGCTCTGTAACATAACCAGGGATACAGGTTTAACCAATGTAGAGAAGCCATAACAGGTCAATTACGATCCCTCCTCTTGGAATTTGTGAGTAGCCTGACTGCCATCATCTGGACCAACTGCAACCGTGACACAGATGCATTACTTGTCCCCAAATCGAGGACATTACTGTAGTCCAGGCTGGAGGAAATAAAAGCATGTATCACCTTCTCCTGGTCATTGACTGAAATAATTTATTTAATTTTTATTATAGTTCTCAGTTGAAAGAAGCAGCTTTTCACAAAAGCCTTTTTCTGCTTGACAGATTTAAGGGCCGAATCAAAAACTACAAAGATTCTTTAACTCAGACATGGGCAACATATGGCCCGCGGCTCATTTATCGTAAAAGCATTTTTTTTTTCATTGGATATTTCAGTTAACTTGCATTAGGACCTAATGCGTCTCCACAAGCATATAACATGCTCAGGGTTGCCAGATAAGAGACACAACACCCCCAGTTTGAGATTTATACATGCACAAATTGGAAATATTTTGTCTAATGTTATACTTATTGTGTGCAATCTGGCAACCATGCACTTTTCTATCTCTCGCTTTCCCTTTGAACTAACTTAGTGATCTGTAGTGCAATATTCTGCTCAAGGAAAAGTGTTATACAGTTACTCTGTGTCCATTCTTTTGCTCGCTTTGCGACAAACATTTAAAAGTTCTATAAAAAAATATGTTTTTATTTATTAAAACAGACCCCTGATGGAAATAGAGATGGTAAAATAAATGTATAAGCTCAGCCTTTATTCGGTTTTGCCTGATAGAAAAGTATCTACCTTTTGTAGAGCAATACAATACTTTAGGCAATTGCAGAATAATCCCATTAGTCACAGATACACTTCAGAAAATTTACTACACCACTATTTCTGGGCTTAAAAGATACAAAAACCAAATCAATGCAAATGCAGGCCCCTTTACCAAAATAGTTGCCCACCCCTGCTTTAACTGTATCTGTAAATTAGCAGCCCTTGGACCCAAGCCATTTATTATATCCCTTTGACATCCTCTAGGTCAAAAAAGAATGGCCTCTGTCTTCTTGTCATTTAATTGGAGACGGTTTTGTGCCATCCAGCTTTTAATCTCTTCCATAAAAATTTTCAGAGGAAGGTAAATCTGTGTGTCGTCACCATAAAAATTGTAAAACATACCATATTTTTTCAAAACAAAACCAAGGAGGAGCATAGAATATAAAATAGAATAGGTCCCAAAATAGATCCCTGGGGGATTCCACAAGTGATGTTCTAATGATAAAGAAAAATCCCCAACCCTCACAGAGAATGATCTGCCCTCAAGGTAGGATAAAAACCACTCTAATACTGTACCTTGGAAGCCCACAACCTGCCACAAGCAACTAATGAGAATCTCATGGTCTATTGTGAAAAGTGCTGCAGTTAGATTACCTGAATTACTAATGAATAAAGGTCACTGGCAACACGTAACAGTGCTGACTCAGTCCTTTGGCCAGCCCTAAAGCCAGATTGAAATGTATCATTATTCCTGGCTTGAAAATAATTCAGCTGAGCAAGAACCACCTTCTCCACAATTTTGGATAAGAAAGGTATCTTAGAAATTGGCCGATAGTTTGTCAAATCCAAAGGGTCTAAGCTAGGCTTCTTAAGAAGAGGCTGAACAATCACTTGCTTAAAGCACAGAGGGACTGTCCCAGCTGAAAGGTTGCTGTTCATGATAGACATAATTCTTGGAAATTAATAATTTCTACAATCTCAACAAGTGTCACAGTTTGTCACCTTTCTGTTCATAAGGACTCTTATTTTGACATGGTTATTATCTTCTGTTGTTAGTTTGCCCCATACTACATTTCCCATGTTGCACTGCCCTCATCACAGCCATCTGTTCCACAACTTCCTCACCTATTCCCTCATCAATCATTTGTTTGTATATTTACCCTCTAGTTTCACTCACTTATTGTCAGTTAATATGTTTCCTTGTAGGTTCCTGTGATCGTAATTTTCTTGTGTATTCCTATTTAGTTCTTTGTATTGCTCCATGTAATTTGTATCACCGTCTTCATCTCCATTAAAAAGCCTACGTTTAGATCCATCGTCTTTCATCTCATCTCTGCTCAGCGTTACACCAAGCAAGCACATGGGAACAACATCCCAGGGACAAGCTGATGGCTTCAAGTGACCAATAATGTCCTTCACATCTGAGAGAGAAACTAGATTAAACTGATCAAAGATCTCATCACTAATAGTAGCCACTACAGGGTCTTGAATTGGAGGATAAAAACTAGACCTGATTCCACTGATTTTATCAACCCCAAAAAAATACAAAAACATATCACAGGTATCTGTGGAGGGATTTAGGCAGGCTGTAGCTGGATTAAGTAGTTTGTTGATGGTATTAAAAAGAAGTCAAGGAGACTTCGTGTCGAAAGATTATATTGCAAAAAGTATTTGCTCTTGCACCTTTCACAGCTTTTTGATCGTTAGACAGAGCTTCTCCCAAAATTTTAAGAGAGTCATGAAGCTTATTTTTCTTCCACTTCCATTCTGCCTTTCTGCAATCCTGTCTGAGTGCATGTGTATGGTCATTTAACCATGGTTGTTTTTAACTTTATGCCTCTTAACTTTGTATGGAGCAACAGAGTCAAGAATGTCAGAACAAACCGATTTAAACACAGTAACTATCTCCTCTAGACCAAATAAAGATGAAGCAGACTCAATAAAAGCTATGGAAGAAGAGGCTTTAAAAGCATCTGTGAAGTCTAGAGCTGTGGATGAATTTATTTAGCGAGAGCAGGAAGAAGGAGGCTGACAGCAAGGAAATCCACACTAAACAGTAATATTAAACATAACAGGCATATGGTCAGACAAACTAAATTACTAACGTTCTACATCACAGATTGGAAGACCTAATGATAAAACAAGACCCAATGTGTGACCTTACTTATGGTTAGGGCCAGTATCAAACTGATAAAAATTAAATGAGTCCACTAAATCCAGAAAATCTGCAACCAAAGGCTTTGCAGGACAACAAATGTGAATGTTAAAATCCCCAATGATTAAAATATTGTAAAATATATGACAAATAAAATCTGAAAATTCCTTTACTTTCTGTATACAACCACACCCAGTACAGACTCCTGTAAATCAATCATCATTAGTTGGGCTTCAAAACTCTTGATAGTTTACAGTCTTCAAAAGGCGGCATTTAAAGGGGCATTCAGTAGTTCTCTAACTAGCATTATTATTCTTCTTCTTCACTTTAAATACCAATACGACAGTGGTGTTAGATGCAGTACTGCCATCTATGAATGTGGATAAGCATGATTGTCTCTGCTGCCCCCGCCAGCTCTGGAATATCATAAATGTCGGAGTTTGAGATAATTTCTAATGTTTCTTATTACTACTATAATATAAGTGCTTTGCCAAAAAAAAAAAATCTGAATTCAAGTGAACAGACTTCTACAGTTAAGGACAGATTATTATTGTCCCTCATATCAATAATCTTTGGAGACTGTCTGCATTTCACGTTATTTCTAAAGACAGTTATTACCTTTATCAGAGAACTGCTTAGCGTGAAATAAAGCTCAATTATTTAGCGATACAGAATGTTATGGTAAAGGAAAGATTAGAATTGTTTTTGATGATCAAATTTAGCATGTCCATGAATACTGTATTTGAAGAACTCGTTTTGATTTCAAGCAAACCAACGTCATGGTTTAGTCAAAATCCTCAACAATTGATATGCCAAGCTACTAAACAAATGAAGATGTATGCCATTTTATAAAAGTGGAGGTAGATGGGGCCACCCTTACTATTGTCACGAACCCCGCTCCTCTGCCCCATCTCCGCGTCCACGAGCACGCACACATGCACTCCGCGAGCGTGCTCGCTTCCCGCTTCCTCGCTCCGCCCCCTTGAGCTCGTACGCTCTGTTTCCTCCCTCGGGCTTCCACGCCCGGTTTTGCTATTACGAGCTCACGCTCGTAAACTATCTCCTCCCTCTAGCGCACTCGCCTCAAATCAGCCTGAACATTATGACCACTTGCACTCACGCGCTTCTCGTCCCCACATATTAGATACACCTGCACTCGTCCCTATCACCTGTCATTGTTTACACCTGTTCTCGCCCCTATAAATACACTATCCTTCCGTTTGTTTCCCGTTGGTTATTGTATTTAGTTCCCCGTATCTTTGCCCCTGCTAGTCTCGTCTAGTTTTGCCCCTGCTTGTCTCGTCTAGTTTTGACCTCCCCACTATTCTTCGTCTTAGCTTGCCAACTCCCCATTCCTCTCGTCCCCCTGTCTTCGTTCCCGCTAGTCTCGTCTTGTTCCTCGCCCTAGTTGTTAACTCTTTTCCCCGCTATCGTTCACCTCCCTCATTAGATCTGTCCCACTTGTTATTGTTATCTTGATACCCCGGCTTTTGACCTCACGCTCCCCTTTGACGACTCTTCACTGGATTTGCCCGTTTGTACTTTTGCCTGCTTTTATTGTTGTCAATAAAAGCAGTTTTTTGACTTACATTGTGACTGTCTCATCTTGTGTGTGTGTATCCGGGTTACAACTATAACTGTGATAACAAAGAAAAGTAAATAACACGTTGCTTTCCACTGTTCATTACTAGCATACGTTGACTACACACATAATTTTTAAAAGTTTGAGGAAAACTTGTATGTATGTACTATTTTAGAGAGTGGTCTAAACAATTAATAATGTCTTACCTGTCCAACAAAAAAGAGCAACATCGGCATCACTATTCATATTTTTCTCCATCATCAAATCTTTCTACCTTGTGTATGCCATACCGATGTTTACTCTAGTTTTTCGCCTTTGCCGTTTTTTCTGCCTGCTTCTGACATTTTTCACATTGGCAGTAGAGCTACTGAATCTCCTGTTGTCTATGCTCCTAAAGCATGATAATAATTATGTTCCGTTGTATTATTTTTGCTCTTCGTATTACCAAACAACACTGTGCTAAACATAGACATGCGTATCTATATAGGCGGCAGCCAATGCCTGCGAGGATCCACTTGTTCGACGTTTAGTAAAACACAGCGGACCATGTCATTTCAACATGGTGAAACACATTGAATTGGTGACTTGCACCATGTATAATGAAAACACTTTTTTATAGAAAACTATTATGAGTACAGTCTCATGTGAGTGTACACCATTCAAATCACTCTTCACCCAAACACAATTAATTTGATAATGTGTAAATCTTCTTAAATTAGCCCCAAATTACTGAAAGCAACTTTAAACGTTTATGTTTAAAAACTGTAGCTAGCCCACCACCCTGACCATCAGTTCTAGGGGTGCTAAAAAAGTCACATTCAGTTGGGTAAAGTTCATTAAGGAGAATACATTTGCCACCATTCAGCCATGTTTCTGAGATAAATCAAAAGTCCAATTTATGAGATAAAAATAAGTTAATAAAAGTTTTGTTCGAAAGAGTGTGCATTAACCAATGCCATCTTTACTGAACTGGAAACCACAGAATCATCCGATGGGCCACCATAAGCTCCTACCATTTTAAAGTAATGCAGATTGTATGGATTCATCCCTCTGGTGCGGTCCTGTGTTTTGATAATGAAGATGTGATAAGTTACGTTTGTGGGCAATGTAGGAGTCAGGAGACAACGAAGCAGGTTCAAGGTCAGTCTCTTTTTATTGTTTGTTTTAAGCAACGATAACTGTCGATAACATAAAATAACTTGTAAATAAATGAAAGCACTGTCAAATAATGACTCTCTCACTCCGGGCTGTCCTGCGTTCCGGTCCCACACTGACACTCTGGTGTGCCTTTTCAGGACTCATCACTATAATTAGAGACAGGTGTTAAGAGTACTCACAACCCAGGTGACGAGCCTTACCACTCTCCCTCCCCACTCACCAACACATGACCACGCCCCCCATGCCATAGATAATTTGCGGCGTCCGAGTCCACATAGCTGGGAAAACAGGCAGAAGACACGAGCGTCTAATGAACAGTAATTCTGAAGCTGACAGTTTAACTCTATTCCTTAGCTATAGTGATAGTAATCCACTCCAATCGTGCAGTGATACTGTAATACGTGCAATCAGAATTACCCTGAGAATTTCACTCACATTAAAGTTTTTTTGTTTGTTGGAGATATAATATACAAGACACCAGTTTCATTCTTGTATATTTCTTGGGGAAGTCTTCTTTTGACACAGACACAAAAAGTGTTATCTCCACCATGTTGACAGTTTACATTTTCCCCCAACTCAGAAACTTGGGTAAGAGATAAGTGCCCTGAGCATGTTTGTTTACTCTGTCTGTCGTGACACTTAGCTGTGATCGTAAAATATTGATGAAGCTGTTATTTGAACTCTATTTCTCAGCTATAGTGTAGTTGTAATCCGAACGATCATGGAGAGACAATTCTGGATGTATTCAAAGAAATTTGCGCACTGACTGATGACACACATTTTGTAAAATTCAGCTCAACTTCCTCATAACACACAAAACTGTCTTTTGTCACCACCTGATGGCTCAAACCTTTAATGTCTCATGGATGAATTAAAATGCTCTTATATATCTGTACTGCTCTTACACTTTCATTTGGGAAAACGTTCCCTGGGTGGGAATGAGTTGCTGCATAATCATATTGGGACACGCCCTGAATGTTATGTGGTCTGAAGGCCTTGTACAATCATGGCAATTTATTAGCTGGTGATGCTTAAGCGACACACCTAGGGAGCTCCGTCACAGGCTCCATAAAAGCGTTCGCTTTGGCACCATCGAGTCAGATATACATTCACGCCATGTGAACAGTAGCTGCCAACTGTCTACGCCTGTGTGGAAAGCATATAGCAGCGCACAAGTGAGCTAAATTGTCTGAATAAAACTGAGAAAATTACGAGTTTACTCCCGTTCCAACAGAGATAACCTAAGAAGCAGGAGTCAAACCCTCATCCAGAATTTAAAATGCAACAAATGTATGCAGAGAGGACAACCCTGCCACCTTTCAAATGTCATTCAAGGATGCACCTCTAGCCAAAGCTCATGAGGGTGCCATGCTCCTCATAGAATGTGCTTGAATACCCTAAGGCAAAGTTAAACCATGCACTTGAAAACAAACAGCCTTTGCTTGGACACCGAAACACATCTGTTGTGGCCACCAAAGCACACAAACAACTTTTCTGTGGATAATGTGATAAAAGTAACGTATATTACATAATCAAATTACATTTTTCGAGTAACAAATAACACAATATTTTTATTTTAAGCCATAATATCTGAGTCACTTTTTAAATAAAGTTACGTATTGTTTTTGTACACTTCCATTGTGCCTGTATTGTGAGAAATTAGGAGTAAAAGTGTGCAAACTTCATTGTAGTTCTATAGAGTGTGAGGCCAGAGACTATTTAGCAGAGACAAGTCACTTCTATTTAACTGAATGGGATAAATTGGAATGTCCAACCAAGAACTATAGCACCCAACAGTCAATAGATGTAGAAAGGAAGTCCCTTCTTGCAGGTAAAAGAGCCAATCATCTTTTAGATACAGACTTCGCCTGTTAATCAACTCACTAACGTGTATGCACATTTAGTGTTTTAATATAATATGAGGTCAACATTCAGTTGGGTGAAACGCGATTGAATCATGTGTTAATACACACTGCATTAAAAAAATCAGTAAAAGTGTCTAGGCAGAGGGATTATAATAATAGTCTTCCACTGGCCACGATATGATACACAGGGTGAAATACTCACTCAATTAACTGAGTTATGCAGCCGAACTGCTCCATGTTACAACTCCCTGTAACTGGGTGAATGGAATGAGATAAGCTGACTCTGGATCAGTGATTCCAAGCTACATTCTACATCGATTGTGTACGCAGAGAAAATGTCTAAGTTTCAAAAAATGTTCTACATGTTTGTTTTATAATAAACAAGTAGTTTGATTCTTAAAACAAACTGTTTTTATGACATTTTTGTAGCATTAATAACGATTCCATTCAAGTTGTATCAACATACGCCTTTGAAGTAGTGGCGTGCACTGAGATGACTTAAGTGAAAAATATTCATTTATTCATCAGATTTCCTTGAACATGTTAGGATGACATTCCCCACTGAATTTTATCCTGACTTTTGAAAAACATTTTAAATTGACTCTGACATTGTCGATGGGCACAGCACATGCTGCATATATTATGCAGGTTCAAGTGTTGGACTTTGCTGCTTTAGGTAAGACAGTGGTTATTCTTCATTATTCTTATTGGCTGCCGTGTTGATGGAAAAACAAATCATGCATATTCATGTTATTGATTCTATATTATAAATATGATGTGAAGACCTACTTTCTAAATATCTGTTTGTTTACTATGTTGTTTTGACAAGAGTGTTGTACCGTAGCTAGCATGACCTTTAATATCTCTTGTATGCAACGCTTGGCTTATTTGTATGGAATGCATACCATAGCAGAAGAGAAAGTGGCTGTGAGTATAATGTAACGCAAATATAATGTATCACTTCTTTCCATAAAAAATATATTTTTAATTAATTAAGTTACTATTTTAAGGAGTAACGCAATATTCTAACAAATTACTTTTAAAAAGTAACTACCGTAGTCACTGGGTTTGACTTATGCCACAGGCTAGTACAGTTAAAATAAACTCACAGCACAAATCACTAACCCTTTAAACAATGCCAATGCTACTAACAGGGCTGTTTTAAAAGTCAGAAACTTATAGCAACAGTTGCCAAGGGCTCTAACGGAGCACCTAAGGCATTAAGGATACATTTAAAAATGGTGTTTTCGTTTCAAAATGCTCTCCGTCCACAGTAGCGTTTTCAAGCATTTTCCAAAAGTTGCTCATCCACACAAATGTCTGAAAACGCTTGCGTCCCTGTACTCCACATGAGTAAAATGTAAGACTGTCATTTACGTCAGGCGTTAATTTACTTTCCGCCTCTTTGAAACGTTGCGGCAATGTCGAGGAAAAGCACCAAGTTTTTTTAATGGAGGTTTAATGGTGGTTGCCAAGGGTAACGCTAGACTAAAAGTTGCAAAACCAAGTGAAAATGTAGACTGGGAATAATGCGAAAACAAATATGGCGAAATATTGGACCGCTTCTAAAAGCACTATCCTTCTGATGATGCGGCTTACCCCCACAGTAAGGACAATCTCACAAAATGTAATATTACAACAAAATTGAAGGCTATTAGGCTTAAGTACAGATGCGGGGTGGACTCCGGAAAGAGAAGCAGACATAGCAGAGTAGTGTTGCTTTACTGCGAACTTTGTGAGCAGATTTGGGGTGGATTTCCAGCCGTCACCACCATAAATTCTGGCATTGAAACCAGCTATATCAACAATTGCAACAATTATGACAATAATCCACAGTTGGTCAGTCAAGATAGTTCTTCTATCTATAGGTCTGCTCCTACTCCTGCTACAACAAGTCCAGACACAGAGTTAATGTCTACCATGATCCAAAACAGACATGACCGACTGAGCGCAGTGCTGTCATCATACAGACAAGAGAAGCTGAAACGAAAACTGTCAAATGAAGGGCAATTAATTGTGCTTGCTCAGGAGGATCTCAAACTAAGGCAGCAAACATTTGAGAGGATGGAGGCTGCAAACAAAGAGTTTTCAGAGAATACTGGCAGGCTGATTTTCAACATTGAAAAAATTAAAAATTAAATTGCAGATGGATTTGCACTTATGAGACTTTTTTTTTAAGTTTGTGACAAGACGCACATCCTTCACTCAGATGGCAAATGTTGTCCAGAGCCTGAGACAAAATGTAGCCAAAATGGCGTCACTACCGAACCGATCCTCCAGAACAATTGCAGAACTGCGTGCAGCAGTATGATTGGTGGGAACATGTAAAGACGCATTGTCAGCCACTGATATGCCAACGCTTCGATACCCAGCAGTTTCGGGGGTGAGAGGGAAAACCAGGGGGACAGTGTGACATCTCACTTGAAGCAAACAGGTCCACTTCCGCTCTGCCGAACCTTCTCTAGATTTTCTCCATAATCTGAGGATGTAATGTCCACTCACATCAAGCCCTGTCTGAACAGGAGATCCACCCCCAAATTCAACCACCTCAGTTGTCACATTATCCCATTCCCAGAGAAGAATGCGATGTGTCAGGTTCTGCATGGCATAAGTACACACCTCCCTGGCGATTGATATAGGACACCACTATCTTGTTGTTCGAACAGATGAGGACATGGCTGCCCTGAATCTCCAAGAGGAAAACCTTTAATGGCAGCAGCACCATGGAGATCTCCATCCAAACCCTGCAGACTTGACAACCCTTGTATACAGCGCCCCAACCCGTGGTATCGTTATAACTTTGTAATGACACACCTGTCCCAACGAATTGTTGACACTTGGTGGGTCTGTTTCCATGGTAACAGAGTTTGGTAGCACCCACGCGTCACTTTGAAGAAACTGAACACATGTATCAGTGATTGAAGTCCCTTTGTGAAGTTCATTCAGCACTGAAAAAGTCTTGCATGCAACATGTCCAGGGGAATGACCACGGATCATGAGCCCCAAAAGCCTGTGAAATGTTCTAACAGGGAGAACATGCCCCACTCTGAACATCGCTAGACACTGGCAAAATGACAGAACGTGAACTGGAGACAGATGCGCCTGCATTGCTCACGAATCCAGCTCCACCCCTAGAAACAGAGTCTGTTTCCCTGGCAACAGTACATTCTTGTCTATGTTACACAGAGCCCTAGACCAAATGGCTGAGAATGGCATTTCAATGTTGGGCAGCCAAACTGTCTGAGTGGGCAAACACCAAACATTTGTTGAGAAAATTCAAAACTCGGATGCCTTGAAGCCTCAATGGCATCAAAGCTGCATCCATGCATTTTCTGAAAGTGCATGGTGCCAGTGCAAGTCAGAATGGAAGGATGTAGAATTGATACGCTTGCCCCCAAAAGCGAATCTGAGGAAGTGCCTGTGCTTCGTCGCAATCTGAAATGGAAATAAACGTTCTTCAAATCTACATTCTCTCTGAGAAGGGGGAGTCTCCTCTATTGCCCTTAAGAGAGAATTAATTTCCCGAATCAAAAACGGAGCTTACCAAACTGAAACGCCTGTCAGAACAACCCCATTGAACACTGGTGGAGTCCGCCAGAATTAAATTACGTAACCATGATTTATGGTTTGAAGTACCCAGCTCAAAACGCCCTACAGCTGCTGCCAAGCCGACAGACGGGCAGACAGAAGGATTAATGCATGGCTCTTGCCTGCAGCGTGACCTGTATCCACTAGATGGCACAGTGGAGGGAAGCCTTCACACCTTTAATACTGTGGCTGGTTGAAGCGAATCTGATAATGTTTTTGCCTTTATTGTATTTAGGCGATAAGCACCCTGAATGTATCTACAGCAGGGACGCTGACAGAATCAATTTTTTCCCTGATATTTCAATGGCGAAAAGTGTATAAACATTGTGGGGAATGTTTATTTCAGAAAACTGGTTCGCCACAACGGCCCCGGAATTCTTTATGGGGGAACAACGTGTGGTGCTTTATGTTCACTGTATATTTTGTGTTCGCTTGTGCTCGATGAACATCAAATTCTGTTATGCATGTCTCGAAACCCTTGGTCATGGAGATAGAGGCCGAATTCTATCAGGCAGTTATAAAAAGCAATGACTGTATTTACAGCAGAAGATGCAAGATAAACCATCCTCCCTAGCATAGAACAGGGCAGGATGTGCAAACATGTGGGGGAATTGAAAGCAAGCAGGCTCACCACAAAAGTCCCAGCATTCTTATGGGGGGGAAAATGTGTGTTGCTTATGTTTTTTGTACACTTGTGCTTAAAAACATCAAATTCTGTTGTGCCAGACCCTTGTAAATGGAGACAGAGTCTGAATTCATGTTTGCTCCCCAGCAAACTGGGGGCTGAACCACATTCTGGTTGTTGGACGTTCGAGGTACATACAATGGCAAACTCATCCCGATACTGACCAAAGGGCAAACAGGAGAGAAACGGATACATTTATACAGTCCAAAATCATTTACTGAATAGGGGATCATCCTTTGTTACACAGCAAGCTATTCAGGCTCATGTGTAGACCTATTTTAATTGTACATTAAGTTATATTACGCGTGCCCCAAGACCCTTGGTCATGGAGACAGAGGCAAAACTCAAATTTACCATATTCAATACTCCTTCGCCAGCATAAATTATGGGGGAGTCTGAGCTAAATTGGTGTACTGAAAAAACGGGTTAGAACTTAACTGGTCCCAATATATAATGGTGGAACAATGCATAGTATCCAAATGGCACAAAACATCCTCAAGAACAAAAGCATTTTCCCCAGCACGTTCCCCAACTAGTTCCCCAGCACGTTCCCCAGCACAAGCCGTGGGGTGAAAAAGGAGGGGAATTCCAAACAGAGCTGATAATAGCTCAAAGTATTTCTTAACGCAATGCACTTGGTTGGACTGGAAAATCATTGTGTGTAGATCCAACAGCTGACTGAAAAGCACGAAATCCATGCTGCCACCGAAAATAATTTATAGCAGTGGGTATCTCTTGTCTCGCCAGAACGCCCTCGTGGTCCACGAACTGGTGAAAGACCAAAAAAAACATTTGTTAAAGTACCTCACATCTCCTGATAGCATCCCGAAAGAATAATGGCACCGACAAAGCACTCGCACGTTGGTTTGCCATCACTCCGTTGGGGAATATTCTCTTGTTCCAGCCCCCTCGTTCTGTGGCCAGGTTCACCAGTCCATTTATGATCCCCTCTGCCGCAAGCAAAATGAGAGGTGAGAGAGAGAAATGCTGAGGCTGTTCTTCCATTGCCTTATTCATGTGCAAAGGGGCCAATTTGCTTTCTTACCTTCGACGACAAACTCTCCCATTCAGCGTTTGTAATAGCGACTGCATGGTAACTCTTTTGCACGCTTGTTTGTCAGAAAAAGTTTTGAAAAGTAGTGCTGCGGTCCATTCAACTTGGAAAGTCGGATTTTACAACTTCCTACTAAGAAAAGTACAATGGAATACATCTTGAAGGCAGAATTACAACCTGTAGGCTCGTTCAGAAATTCTCAGCTCCAATTTTGCCAAGATGAAGGGGCATGATGTCTCACAAACATGTCGACACTCAGGGAGATATACAAAGTAAGTGATAAACATTCACTTTATTAAATAATATCGATTAATGAGTTTGTTTCCACATTACATGATATTAAAGCTTGTTTAACAAACGCCTGCAGAAACAGGTGTATAAAACATGGTAAATTATCTCTTTTGATAATCGTACACCTGAAGCACAAACGCTAGTGCTGCAGCATTGTTTATCAGTTGGGTTGCTTGGAGACATATCTATTGAGAGTAAAACCCCTGTTAAGCCAATGAGAGCATTGCAGTTCCAAATATAGGGGAATGGGATGCATTTAATGTCGGAGATATCAAATAGGAATATCCATCATCCAACTTGAATGGAAAGCAGCAGATCTGTGTACCCCGATGAAATGAAATTCATTGCAAGCAACATTTAAATGGCAAATATTATTAAATTTCCAGGTTTTATAGACCTCATTGGTAGATTCATATGAAAATCATATGATGTTTATTTCACAAAACAGTCATGCTGCAGTTAAAATTAGGCTTGCTTGAGCATTAAGTTTAATTTCAAGTTCTGGCTTTCATGCATGACCATGGTTTTATAATGTCAATTGGTATTACTAGTAAGCTGCGAAATAATGTATGATGCCCAAAGGCATAGGGTGTCTTATTCTTTTTGAAACGGTGTTTTCGTAATGGCATGAATCACAGTGAAGGCCTAGACTTTTAATGCATTGCCCGTCACTGGCTAATTGGCAGGGCGACAAACACGAGGAAGAATGCAATATCATTTCGCACTACAATCTTCTAAGACACAAAGCTGAAAAAACAAAATTGCCCCTGTGCACGGAGCTCCAATCTCGAGGCCATGGAACTGGAATAAGTGGGAATAACGCCTCGTGGTGAGAAACTGCACTAATTGACCCTAGTAATGTTTGGAAAAAAAAAAAAAACATTAAAATTGCTCTGAAATTACGCTGTATGAGTCGCTTCTTAATTTCTGTCCTGTGTTGCCACTTTATTAAATCGCAATTAATCACTTACATTGCCCATCAAATGACAATAAATAATTATAAAGTTATATTTAAATTATAAATAATATATATATATATATATATATATATATATACAGCGGGTGAATTAAGTATTGAACACGTCAACATTTTTTTCAGTAAATATATTTCCAAAAGTGCTATTAACATGAAATTTTCACCAGATGTTGGTAACAACCCAAGTAATCCATGCATACAAAGAAACAAAAACAAATGAGCTCAGCAAATTAAGTTGTGTAATAATGTGAAATGACACAGGGAAGTATTGAACATGCTTAATGATATTTATTTAATACTTTGTACAAAAGCCTTTGTTGGTAATGACAGCTTCAAGACGCCTCCTGTATGGAGAAACTAGTCGTATGCATTGCTCTGGTTTGATTTTGGCCCATTCTTCCACACAAACAGCCTTCAAATCTTGAAGGTTCCGTGGGCCTCTTCTATGAATCTTGATCTTCTGTTCTTTCCATAGATTTTCAATGGGATTTTAAGTCAGGTGATTGGCTGGGCCATTCTAGCAGTTTTATTTTCTTTCTTTGAAACCATTTGAGAGTTTCCTTGGCTATGTGTTTGGGATCATTATCTTGCTGAAATGTCCACCCTTGTCAAGAATGTCTCTGTAAATTTGCCCATTCATCCTTCCTTCAATTATGTGAAGTTTGCCAGTACCATTTGCTGAAAAGCAGCCCCACACCATGATGTTCCCACCTCCAAACTTCACTGTTGGTATGGTGTTTTTAGGGTGATGTGCAGTGCCATTTCTCCTCCAAACATGGTGTGTATTAAGGCATCCAAACAGTTCAATTTTGCTCTCATCTGACCAAACTATATTCTCCCAGTATTTCATTGGCTTTTCCAAATGTTGTGCAGTAAACTTTAAACGAGCTTCAACATGCTTTTTGTTCAGCAATGGAGTCTTGCATGGAGTCTTGAATTATGTTTCGAAGGTCTTGAGACAGCTTTTTGATGTGTTCAATACTTATTTCACCCGCTGTGTGTATATATATATATATATATTATTAAAAACGTATAATACAGATACTTAAAATGCATTACATTTTTTCTCTGTCTGAATAAGCTGTGCGTTGCCTATACAACTAGAGTTTCGCTTTCTGCCCCATGGAGAAAACATGGAGAAAATTTTATTTTCTCAGATATAAGGAATACTGTATATTCCTTAGTATGGTCCGGGGACATGATTAATAGCATCCATTTTTTTAACCAATATCTTTTGTATACTTAATCGCACCAAATTAACACATTAAATCAGATCCAATAATTATAAACAACATTTATATGATCGATTACTTCTATTAATTAATTGGCACATGTAATTAATTTGATAAAAAAGTTTATTCGATTCACAGCCCTAGATTTAATGAATTTCACGGTCCATCTTTTCAAAACAATTACAGTGGATAGTGCCTCTTGATAGTAATACTAAAACAATGCAAATGTTCATGTGACCATGTGTGCCACTGTTGTTACGTTCCCGTGTTGTCTGTCCCGTGTTTTCTGTTTCACTTATCACATTCCATGTCACTATCCCTTGTTGTCTGTCCCGTGTTTTCTGTTTCACTCATCTCTGCCGTCTCTGTGTTATTGTCCGCACCTGCTTGTTATTTTGTTATCATCATGTCTCTCTATTTAAACCCACTTATTTTCCCTTTCCTTTGTCCACTTCGTCTGCCCGGAGGAGGAAGAGAAGATGGGCTTCCGCCTCCCGGCCCACGTCTGCCCCGGTCTGCGAGCCAGAGCCCGCGCCTGCCCCGGTCAGCGAGCCTGAGCCCACGTCAGCCCCGGTCAGCAAGCCTGAGCCCACGTCAGCCACGGTCAGCGAGCCTGACGCCACGCCAACCACGCACAGCGTTCCAGCGTCGCCATCCGCCCGGAGGAAAAGGAGAAGGGGAAAGTCCTCTGCCCTCCAGCCTCTGCAGCTCCATTCCCAGAACCCCCCATGGCTCTGCCCTCAGTGTCCAGCGGACCCAAGCTCACACATACCACGGTTAACCAGCCAGAGCCTGAAGCCTCTAACGTCAGTGAGCCAGTGCCTGTAACCTCAAACGTCAGTGAGCCAGTGCCTGTAGCCTCGACCGTCCCTGAGCCAGCGCCTGTAGCCTCGGCCGTCCCTGAGCCAGCGCCTGTAGCCTCGGCCATCCCTGAGCCAGCGCCAGTAGCCATGACCATCCAAGAGCCAGCACCAGTAGCCATGACCGTCCAAGAGCCAGCACCCCCCGAGTCTTCCAGGGCTCCTCCTTCCGAGCCTTCCAGGGCTCCGCCTCTCAAGTCTCTCGAGCCTCCCAGGGCTCCTCCTCCCGAGCCTTCCAGGGCTCCACCTCTCAAGTCTCTCAAGCCTCCCAGGGCTCCTCCTCTCGAGCCTCCCAAGCCTTCCAGGGCTCCGCCTCCTGAGCCTCCCAGGGCTCCTCCTCCCGACCCTTCCAGTGCTCCGCCTCTCAAATCTCTCGAGTCTTCCAGGGCTCCTCCTCCCGAGCCTTCCAGGGCTCCACCTCTCAAGTCTCACGAGTCTTCCAGGGCTCCTCCTCCCGAGCCTCCCAGGGCTCCGCCTCTCAAGTCTCTCGAGCCTCCCAGGGCTCCTCCTCTCGAGCCTCCCAATCCTTCCAGGGCTCCGCCTCCCAGGGCTCCACCTCTCGGGCCTTCCAGGGCTCTGCCTCCCGAGCCTCCCAGGGCTCTGCCTCTCAAGTCTCTCGAGCCACCCAGGGCTCCGCCTCTCAAGTCTCTCAAGCCTCCCAGGGCTCCTCCTCTCGAGCCTCCCAAGCCTTCCAGGGCTCCGCCTCCTGAGCCTCCCAGGGCTCCTCCTCCCGAGCCTTCCAGTGCTCCGCCTCTCAAATCTCTCGAGTCTTCCAGGGCTCCTCCTCCCGAGCCTTCCAGGGCTCCGCCTCTCAAGTCTCTTGAGTCTTCCAGGGCTCCTCCTCCCGAGCCTCCCAGGGCTCCGCCTCTCAAGTCTCTCGAGCCTCCCAGGGCTCCTCCTCTCGAGCCTCCCAATCCTTCCAGGGCTCCGCCTCCCAGGGCTCCACCTCTCGGGCCTTCCAGGGCTCTGCCTCCCGAGCCTCCCAGGGCTCCGCCTCTCAGGTCTCTCGAGCCACCCAGGGCTCCGCCTCCTGAGCTTTCCAGGGCTCCGCCCCCGAGCCTCCTAGGGCTCCGCCTCCCGAGCATCCTGAGCCTCCCGAGCCTCCTACGGCTCTGCCTCCCGAGCATCCTGAGCCTCCCGAGCCTCCTACAGTTCCGCCGCCCGAGCCCCTACAGCTCCGCCTCCCGAGCCTCCCTCTGCTCTGCCTCCCGAGCCTCCCTCTGCTCTGCCTCCCGAGCCTCCCTCTGCTCTGCCTCCTGAGCCTCCCACGGCTCCGCTCCCTGAGCCTCCAGAGCTTTCCATGGTTCCGCCTCCCTCGGCTTCTCCTCCTGAGTCTCCCTCGGCTCAGCCTCCTGAGCCTCCCGAGCCTTCCTCGGCTCCGCCTCCTGAGCCTCCAGAGCCTCCCTCAGCTCCGCCTCCTTCAGCTCCGCCCCCTGAGCCTCCCACGGCTCCGTCAACCACGGTCCCTCGGTCCTGCCTACAGAACCTTCTAAGGTTCCGCCAACCACGACTCCGCCTCCGAAGCCTCCCTCGGCACCACCTTCAGAGCCTTCTTCGCCCTCGCCTCCTTCGGCTCAGCCTCCTGAACCTCCCTCGGCTCCGCCTCCCGAGCCTCCCTCGGCTCCGCCTCCAGCGGCTCCCTCAGCTCCGCCTTCTGAGCCTTCTACGCCATCGCCTCCCTTGGCTCCACCTCCCGAGCCTCCCTCGGCTCTGCCTACGCCTTCCACAGCGCCGCCTCCCAAGCCTTCTACGGCTCCACCCACAGTGTACCCCACGGCTCTGCCTGCCTCTGCTCTGCCCCAGGGTCTCCTGCCGCCCTACCTGCACCTCCTTAGGCGCCGCCACCCAAGTCTTCGACTGCTCCGCCTCAGAAATCCTCCTTGGCTCCGCCTCACGTGGCACCGCCAGCTCCCCCAGTGGCCACTCCTCCTCCCAGACCCACTGTACTGGCCTCTGTCCTGTGGCCACCTCCCAGGCCCCCAGAACCGGCCCTTGCCTTGTGGCCAGTCCCCGGGCCACCCAAACCTGTCCCCAGATTGTGGCCGCCTCCCAGACCACCTAAACCTGTCCCTGCCCGGTCGATGCCTCCCTGGCCTCCTAAACCTGTCCCTACCTGGGGATGCCCCCCCAGGCCACCTTGTGCCTCCTTGGTCTGTCTCTGTGTCCCTTGTGCCCCCTGTGGTCTGTCTGTTCTCCCCCTTTTCTAGCTCCTCTCTCCTCGAACATTTGTTTGTTTTTGCCTTTTTTTTTGTTTCCTAGGACCGTCTGGAATTCGGTCCTTTTGAGGGAGGATTATGTTACGTTCCCGTGTTGTTTGTCCCGTGTTTTCTGTTTCACTTATCACGTTCCATGTCACTATCCCTTGTTGTCTGTCCCGTGTTTTCTGTTTCACTCATCACTGCCATCTCTGTGTTATTGTCCGCACCTGCTTGTTATTTTGTTATCATCATGTCTGTCTATTTAAACCCGCTTGTTTTCCTTTTCCTTTGTCGTTCATTGACATTTCATGTTGATTCCTATGTTCTCTCATTGTTCTCTCTCTGTTCCCCTTGTTCATTCGAGGATACCCCTGCCTTTCGTGGATGTTCGCTGCCTATGCCCCCGTTTCCTGCCCTTCGTTTATGTTCTTCCAACTGTGTGTTCTTTTGTGTTAGAGTTAGTTTTTCCCATCGTGGACTTTTCTTTGTGTTTACCTATTTGTTATTTATAATAACGCCGCATTTGGATCCTAATCACCCATCTGCCTTCTCCTGATTTCCCCCACACGCATAACAACTGTGAACAAACTTTTGTAACACTTACAATAAGGTTACATTTGTATAAATTATTTAACAATATTAGTTAACATGAACTAACAATTAACAACACTTTAACTGCATTAATTAATCTTAGTTGATGTTAATTTCAAAATATACTAATACAATTTAAAAATGTTCAAGTTGTTTTAGTTAACATTAATCAATGCACTATGAACTAACAATGAACAATTATATTTGTATTAACTATACAGGGAGGAGGGATACGCCGTAGTAGAGTTCTCACCACTACCGTCCATCCCAACGGAGCAGCCGCAGCCATCTGCCGGGGGACGAGGAGCCCAGCCG
This sequence comes from Xyrauchen texanus, assembly GCF_025860055.1. Lineage (NCBI taxonomy): Eukaryota > Metazoa > Chordata > Actinopteri > Cypriniformes > Catostomidae > Xyrauchen > Xyrauchen texanus. The sequence goes on along the minus strand of NC_068300.1, from coordinate 39,559,203 downwards.
TCTGAAAGACGATGGCAGTTTTTTGGGGGGTACTACACTGGTACAGGAAGTACCCACCATTTTAATAATTTCTGTTTCCCTCCCCTTGTCCCCTCCCTCATCCAGGTAGATTGGGATGACCTGCCGGCAGACAGCGCAGAAGGCGCGCCCTCCCCCAGGGAAAGGGGGGGGGTGTAGGTCAGGCCGGGGGTCCCCAGCCTGAGCGAACGAGGGAGGAATGTGGCAGGGCGGGGCCGGGTCGTGATCATACACACCCGGTCCCGTATTAGGCTAATCAAGCCTCTGAGGTATAAAGGTCGACTGCAGAGTATTGTGCGGGAGAGAGAGATCGTTAGCAGGGATGTGTGCTCTCCCCACTACTTTTCTCCCTTTACACCAATGACTGCACCACCAAGGACCCCTCTGTTAAGCTCCTGAAGTTTGCAGACGACACCACTGTCATCGGCCTCATCCGAGATGATGATGAGTCTGCATATAGAAAGGAGGTTGAACGGCTGGCTGTGTGGTCCAGTCAAAACAACCTGGAGCTGAACACGCTCAAAATGGTGGAGATGATTGTGGACTTTAGGAGGAACACCCCAACATTGTCCCCCCTCACCATTCTAAACAGCACTGTGGCAGCAGTGGAGTCATTCAGGTTCCTGGGCACTACCATCTCACAAGACCTGAAGTGGGAGATACACATCGACTCCATTGTGAAAAAGGCCCAGCAGAGGTTGTACTTCCTTCGCTGGCTGAGGAAGTTCAACCTGCCAAAGGTGCTGCTGAAACAGTTCTACACAGCAGTCATTGAGTCTGTTCTCTGTACTTCAATAACTGTCTGGTTTGGTGCAGCTACGAAATCAGATATCAGAAGACTACAAAGGAAAGTTTGGTCTGCTGAGAGGATTATTGGTTGCCCCCTGCCCCCCCCCCCCCTTCAAGAACTATACACTTCCAGAGTGAGGGAAAAGGCTGGTAAAATCACTCTGGACCCCACTCACCCTGCCCACTACCTTTTTGAACTGTTGCCTTCTGGCCGGCGCTTCAGAGCTCTGAACACCAGAACCGTCAGACACAGGAACAGTTTTTTTTTTCCCTCAGGGTATCCATCTAATGAACATTTAAATTGCCCCATTGAGCAATAATTATGTGCAATACACAGTTTAATTCTATTTATATTATCCAACATATCCACTTCTGCCATTACTTACATTGCTCCGTACATAATATACAGTTTTTTGTTCTCTATATAACAGATTGTAATAGATTTGCACTACGTGTGTATGTGGGTATGTATGAAGGTGAATGTATGTACGTATATGTATAATTATTTATTTTATATTCTTTTTTGTTTTAATTACCTATGTCTCGCTGCTGTTTTGGTATTGTTTGTATTGTTGTACACTGGAAGCTTCTGTCACCAAGACAAATTCCTTGTATGTGTAAGCATACTTGGCAATAAAGCTGATTCTGATTCTGATGTTGTCTTTTAAGTTGATCATTAAAACTATTATTTACATCGTCAAGCCGGTTCTCGCTTCCTTTCCATCGATCCCTTTACACTATTGTATACCTGTATGTGGAGAAATAGCTTAAAACAACCTTAGAATCATTATGGGTTAGTCATGTTTGCCTTCAGCATATTTATTCACTCCCTTCTCATAACTAGCCAGCATTTACTGTATACTTTAACACCCAAAAGAAACATCCCCTCTTTAACTTGAAAGGTGGCTAATTTGCATCCCTAGTTTGCTAATTTGCATCTCTAGTCCACAGCTCTTCCATTATCACTATTGTACTTTCTTTTTTTAGTTAGCCAATCGTTCATACTCATCTGAAAATTCAAATAATGTTTGACTAACAAGATAAGTGTACTGGACACCAGTTTAGTGTAAGTTGTACCTCAGTGAAGTTGGCACCACATACTGTATGTTCAGGATATTAATTCAGCCATTTTGGTTCATTTGAGCATCGTTCCTTTGTGAGAGCAAAATAACTTTTTTTCTTCTTTATTTTGAGAAATTGAACTTTACATGCTTAAGTTTGGGCCTTGGCACTCTATTAATATCCGCACTGACATTTTAACATTCAAATTTGTATAATGTGTATAACAAGCTAATTCAAATAGTTTTTATTAATATCCTGATCACATGGGGTGACAATATGTTTGCACAAAATGTGTGTTACTACCTACAAATGTCAGTTATTCCTCACCCCGTTGTACTATCTGTTTAATCAAACTCCCAACTTGAGTGATTATTGTGAAATGTGCAGGCATTAGCCAAACGTGATTACCTAGTTACCATTATATAAAGAAAAAGCAATCATATCTACAGTACCATTTAAGACTCAACAGTAATTACCACTCATCCATCTGCCATAAACAACATATTTAGTGCATACTAAAACAAATTGTATACCCCAAATTAGAACAATAGCTTAACAGATATCAATAGGTTTCTAGGTACAGTCTCACTTCCAACACTAAATAAAGAACAGGTAGAAATACTAGCTGCCACCTTAACAAAGAATGAGTATCAGCATGCGCTACAACATGTCAAATTACTCTCAAATAACAATGCACCAGGCATAGATGGATTTCCAGCAGAATTCTATAAACTGTTCTGGGATACAATTTCACCACTCTTCTTAAGGATGGCCAATGAAATAAAAACGTACTACCACATATGAACACTGCCTCATTTCAGTACTTCTAAAGCCAAACAAAGACCTAGTATTATGCGCCAACTTTCCATCTAATTAATGTACAGATTACAGACATCAAAATGATCAGCAACGTGTTAACAACAAAACTTGAATCAATCATCTCAGATCTCATTCACTCTGATCAAACTGGATTCAATAAAAGCAGAAACTCCTCAGCTAACACATGGTTTCTTACATATAATGCATTTGCCAAAACCAGTTCAAAAAATTAGAACTAAATTATCCAAGTTTTTGTTGGCTGAAATTTTGATAATTATTGAAACTATTCAGCTTAAATAAAAAATTAAGTCAAGAGAACTCTGCCCATCACGCTCACGTATTCAGATTTCCAGCATGCACTGTAGCATTTTCTTTTACTTTTTTCTTTTTTTCTGTTTACTGCTTTTATTTATGGTGTTGTCAGTTTCAGTTATTTGTCATGTAGCAATAATTCAAGGCAATTTTTTTTTAACTCGATGTGTTTGATTATTGCCACCATAATTGTGATTTTCATGTAAATCAATCTTAAGTCTGAATATGATAGAGAGTTCAGACATTGGTCTCTTTATGTTCTGTTTAAAAAACTTTCCTTCTTTTGTTGACGATGTAAAATTTTAAGGCAACACATACTTTTTATAAGTTGAAACAACAAGATTGTTTTTTGTTTTTTATGTTTTTACTGTGGGGAAACACCATACTTTAATCAGATGCACTGAGATGTTCATGAAATCATCGCGTTTTGTGTTCCACATTAGCAAGAAAGTCATATTTACATACACCTTACAAATATATTTAAACTCAGTTTTTCACAATTCCTGACTTTGTAGAAAACATTCCCTGTCTTACGTCAGTTAGGATCACTACTTTATTTTAAGAATGTGAAATGTCAGAATAATAGAGAGAATAATTAATTTCAGCTTTTATTTCTTTCATCACATTCCCAGTGGGTCAGAAGTTGACATACACTTTGTTAGTATTTGGTAGCATTGCCTTTAAATTGTTTAACTTGGGTCAAACATTTTGGGCAGACTTCCACAAGCTTCTCACAATAAATTGCTGGAATTTTGGCCCATACCTCCAGACAGAACTGGTGTAACTGAGTCAGGTTTGTAGGCCTCCTTGGTTGCAAACGTTTTTTCAGTTCTGCTCACAAAGTTTCTATCAGATTGAGGTCAGGGCTTTGTGATGGCCACTCAAATATATTGACTTTGTTGTCCTTACGCCATTTTGCCACAAATTTGGAGATATGCTTGGAGTCATTGGAGATATGCTTGGGGTCGTTGTCCATTTGGAAGACCCGTTTGCAACTGAGCTTTAACTTCCTGGCTGATGTGTTAAGATGTTACATCAATATATCCACATAATTTTCCTTCCTCACGATTCTATCTATTTTGTGAAGTGCACCAGTCCCTCCTGTAGCAAAGCACCCTCACAATATGATGCTGCCACCCCCATGCTTCACGGTTGGGATGTGCACATGGGGACAGATTTTGGCACAACATGTCAGTAGTGACGTACATAAAACGCCAGGGCGGAACTCCATCTCTACCAATGATGAGCCTGGCGGAACGCCTCCTCATGTGGAGCGAGCGCCATCTCCTTTCCCTTCAAGCGTCATATGTCCTGGGCCACTTGAACTGTTGAGCTGTCATGTCAGGGTCCTATGGTGGGGGAATGGAGACTTCATCCTCAGATGGTTCTGAGGATTTGGTAAGTATTCGACAAAGCGGAAATTGACCTATTCACCTCCGCAGAGACCGACCACTGCCCTCTTTGGTACTCCATGTCCCAAGCTCCACTGGGGGTGGATGACTTGGCTCACAATTGGCCGGTGAAACCTAAATATGCATTTTCCTCAGTACAGCTACTTCACTCTGTCATCTACAAAGACCAAGAAGACTTTTCTTGTTCTGTTGGTTGTGCCGAAATGGCCCAACCAGTCCTGGTTTCTGGATATGGAGATTAGACAGCCTTCCATAGGAAATACTGCTGAGGAGGGATTTCTTCTCTAAAGCGCAGGGCACGATTTGGCATCCCCAGCCGGAGCTGTGGAACCTACACGTTTGGCCTCTGAACGGAAAACAGAGAACGAGCCAGAAATGGCTCAGTCAGTAATAAACACAATTTTGCAGGCTAAAGCACCATCCACAAGACACCTCTATGCACTAAAATGGCACATGTTTGCAGATTGTTACTCCTCACATGGCATGGAACCAGTGAATAGCTCCATAGCAGAAATTCTACATTCCTTCTAGAGCGGCTGGACACTAGTCTTACTCCACCAACGTTTAAGGTCTATGTAACTATCTCAGCATTTCACGCCCCAGAGGCTGGCTCCTCGTTGGGGCTGGGCTACAGTCCCAACGTGAGATTTAAATCTTGTGCTGAGGGTGCTCACAAGCTCTCCGTTCAAAACATTGGAATCCGTTGGGTTGTGTGTGCTTTCACTAAAGACCACATTTCTGTTGGCTCTGGCCTCAGTTGAACAGGTGAGTGAAATAGAGGCACTGTCAATTGATAGTTCATGTCTGGAATTTGGACAGGGGCGTTCAAAGGCCACCATTAAATCCAAAAAATTGTGTTTCCAAACCATTTAGGGCTCAGGAAGTTCACCTACAAACTTTCTCTCCCCCACCATTTAATTCGGATGAGGAGCAGTTAGTGCATTTATTATGCCCTGTCCATGCATTGCACAAGTATGTGGAGCGCAGCCACCAGTTTAGGTTGTGAGATCAGCTATTGTTTGTTATTGAGGATGCACAAAAGGCATGTCCGTTTCTAAACAAAGGCTCTCTCACTGGATCTTTGACGATCGCCCTGGCCTATAATTCACAGGGCATGAAATGCCCTATTGGTGTGAAAGCACATTCAACTAGAGGCATGGCCTCTTCATGGGCATGGACAAATGGTTTGTCCATGCAGAACATACAACTTGCAGCAGGATGGTCTTCGCAAAGCATGTTCATGAGGCTTTATAATCTCACTCGGGTTGTGACGTCATGTAATGGCGTGATGGGACTCCATTGCCCAATAGCATTTACCGCAATTTCGAGTGAACCGTAATCAAAAGGGAACATCTCTGGTTTCACATGTAACCTCGGTTCAATGAGATGAAGGTAACAAGATATTGTAAAAGCTGGCTACACTACTACTTCAGATTTTTGAGGAATGAGCGATGCGCTCTTGTCCTTCAGTCTGAAAATTCTGAAGAAATGGTGATTTGAAAAGGTATTCCCCAAAAGCATTTACCACAATGTTTCTTTCCCTTAATCTCAGGGAACCGAGGTTACATGTGTAACCGCAGATGTTTTTCAATCACTTTTCACATACAGAATATATACATTTGAAAAGTGTTCATAGTGTTGATTCACTATATCTACATGTTGAGGCAAATAAACTCCATAAAATCGTAATTGGAAAAGGAAAAAGTCATCTTTAAGAAAAATGGTTCTCAAAAAGTTTTGAATTGGCAGAAAAGAAAGTACATATATAGTGTTCTGCTAAAAGTAGGTCTGTAATCTGAAATTATTTATTTTTTAAAAGCCTACCTGAAAAGACCTTTAGTTTTACCTTCAGACCATTTTTGTTGTTTACATAGGCTGTAAAACTCACAACACTTTGCGACTATGTAATGTAACATAATGCCTAGTAAAAAAAAAGGGTAACAATAAGATTTAATATGTTCATATTAGTTAATACTTGAGGAATCATGAACTAACAATGAACAATATACTGTATATTCTTTACAGCATTTTTAATTTTGGTTAATGTTAATTTATATAAATACAATTGTAAATATTTTATTAATTTTAGTTCACAATGCATTAAGTAATGTTAACATATACAACTTTTAATTTTAATGATATATTATTATGTGTAGAAATTAACATTAACCAAGATTAATAAGTGCTGTAAAAGATACATGTAAAATAAAGGAAAAATAAAAGACTAAATTTATTTCTCACCCCATTGTATGTTTTCCATAGTAGACCAAATATATGCAATTTAAAATTATTACAACAGTTAGAAGTCTAAAGATCCCTTTAAGGAGCCTCCCGTCCATCTGTAAAGTTGACTTAAGAGTGGAGAGAGCACGGGTGATAACAGGTAAATTATTTCTGAACGTTTTTTTGAATGAGTCAGAGATAGTGATGGTGGGAACCTGTCTGTAGCAGCTGAAATAGTGTTTGCAGCACTTTGACCTCATGTAGAGGGGACATTAAAGAGAAGAATGGCAGAATTTAAAACTCAGGCAAAGGACTGATGTTAACTTCTTAATTAAAAGTTTAGGGTTAGTCTGGTAGGTTAGTCTGATGATGTTCATTGGTCTTTCTCACGCCACAGTGGGGAAGGAATTACATAAATGGGCACAGAGATAAATCAGTCCACACCATGTATAATCAAACTCTTCTGTCTTTAATGAAGTTAATCATTTTAAATCTTGGCCTGATCATATGATCATATAAAACATATAAATATTTAACAGAACGTTGTTATAATATCTTACATAAAATATAATATTTCATAAATTACATACATTGTAATACTACATTCATTGTAATTGCTGAGCAACAGCTGGAATTTTTCATTTCAACATATGTGATGACAACATTGGACGAATTAAAGATTCCAATTTGAAATTGAGCTGTTTTGGTTGTAGTCCAAAAACTCACATTTTGGAGACATGGGTACCTTTCAATACTGTGTCACTAGCTGATGCAATGGGAACTCCTCCCAGGAGTGATGATCTCTAAAGCCCTATAGAATCAAACAATCTCATTAGCAGCTGGTGCTTATGCAGCATTATCATAGGCATATTACTTGGAGCACATTGCCATTTCATCAGAATTTTTCTCTTCAGGGTCTCATGCTTTGCCAGCCCAGACTCATCGATTTGTCTTTGGATTTGCACCCTTGAATAGCGAGTGGATAATTTTCTTCTCCATGTTTGTGTTCTTGCAATAAGTGTTTTATATTTATTGAATGATGTTGAATTGTGTGTTTCATTGAAAAAAGAAACTAAATGCCATTTGCTTAATGGCATTTATTTGAGCTGACATCTTTATTAAGATGGCTTTTGCAAATGTTTCCCCCCATGTGAGCGATATATCCCTCTGACTGACTGGCACAAGTGCTGCAATTTCTGCATGGACCAAGCTCCCCCTGAACAGGGGCTCAGTGAGACCGACTGCATTCACTGTGACTGATTGTGTTCTCCTCTCGATATCCTCATTCTACTGCTCCCCGAGGTAAGCAAGGATGTGATGGAAAGCGTTGAGATTTTGTAGTATTTTTCCCCAGCTTGAATGCCTCCTCTCCCCCATATCAAGTGGCTTTGCCTGTTCAGAATGGCCATGACGAACTTCAACCCATAATCGATACGCATGATGCGATCACGTTTGGTGGTGATGACGAAGACGGAGACGTTATATAATTCGATGCCTCTGATGGCGAGACTTGGTTACACTCAGTCGATGAGCTCGCTAGTATTTCACTACAAACTCCAAGTCCCACCCAAGATATATATAGGCTCACATCTCTGCTAGTGGGTAAGACTTACACTGTGGCGATCCAGGCTGGCTTGGCTCTGCACAGCATGGTGGTCTTGCAGGCCTATCTGGTGCCCTGGGATACTAAGATCACTGCCCAGGCTATTGGCAGATCTATGGAAAGCCTGATGTCCGTTGAGCATATTTTCTGGCTTAAATAGAACAAATCCACTCTGCTCGACCCCCCCTCACCAACCACATTCTGCTTGTCAGTAGGACCACTGAATTCAGGCCCAACCGGCTGGTCCATTGCAGCTGGAAAGTATAAAGCCATCCCTTGTGAGGTTAGTGGCTCAGAACACTAACATTACACATGGCCTGGACGATAGCAGCAGCAGCAGCAGCAGATAATCTGGCCCCTTGGTCTCAGCCTGTTATCTACTTGAGAATGTCCACTAGAGCCAGTCTTTCAGGGGGTAGCTGCACCCGGTGACATTAATGGTTACATTTGGCCATGCTGGAAGGACTGGACATGTCCAAGGTTCTGTTGTAAGGTAGGAACTTCAGGCTTTGTTGGCTGAGAAAAAGTATTTCTCATTTCTCATTTGAATTGGGTAACCAAGAGAATGTTTCTGGATGGACATGTTTCATCTGGAATGCTTGAGCAGGTGCCTCTTCATCCTCATACACCCCCATCCTGGCAACAGGTTCCTGTTTAATATCTACAAAAGTGAGATTTATGATGTAGAAGCAATCTATTTTGTAACTCATGTCTCAAATGAACATATCGAAGCCCTTCAATGAATTGATCTCAGAGCAACACATCTTAATTTCTCAGGCCTTGTGAATCCCTCTATTGCAAGCCCAGGAACAGTTCTTATAAACAGTTTCTCTTCCTTCTTATTGTTACGAAGGCAGACGAAGGGTGAGGATCTAAATGCGGTTTATTGAAAATGATGGAGACAAACAAGACTGGAACAAATAAAATGTCCACAATGGGGAAACAAAACAAAAACATGAAAAACATCTGAGGAGTACACAGGCTGGAGAAACATCCACAGAGGGCAAAGATAACATTTACTTATGAACAAACACATCCAAACATCTACATTCAACGACTGACAGAGAATGAACAAACAACGGGGCTTAAGTACACAGGGATTGTGACGTAATGAAGCTAGGAAGCAAGTTGCAAGTTGACAATTAGTTTATTGACAGTCAAATTGAGAAGATAGGGGAAAAGTCCGGGGTGATGGTCTAGTGGCGCAGAGTCTCCAATGGTCAGATGATCGTGGTGAGAAGAGTGAAGAGAAGTGTTGAACAGACACGGCGAATCCGGGTAACAGCAAACAGGACACGAAACAGGGACAACGAGAGAACTGGACTGGAACTCTGAAGAGCGAACAACACCGGACATCACAAACAACGATCTGACAAGGAGATGAGAGAGTGGTGAGAATTTAAAGGGAATGGGAATGAGTAACAGCTGGTGAGAGGAGTGATTGCGGCAGAGCGCTAATCATGGTACAAACAACACGCCCACACATTCACGCACCCACACAACACACACTAAGAACAAGGCACGAGACAAGGAAGAGACATAGGATTAAATACCGTGACAGGGATTGTGATGATCAAACGAGACACAGGTGAGAACAATGAATGACTGCAGTGATGAGGGCAGGGAATTATGGGAAGTGTAGTTTATGACAGTTGACAAGTGAAACACGGGGCAGACAACAGGGGATCGTGACACTTATCTTCATTAAAAATAAAGAGCCTGTTATAGACACTCTATCCCCATACAACTCTAACTTAAATTTTTTTTTTAGCTATTACGATCAGCAACATTTAAAAGAATTTTCCTTTAAGCTTGTCCCTCAAGACTATTCAGAACATATTTTGTGAAGTCTCTTTCCACTCTCTAAATAAAGTGCCTGATTTCTCCCAATTATATCTGGCCATTCCCCCAGGACCAAACAAAAAGGATACATGAATATTGGGGAAGCTACACAAACAGAATTGTTTCACTTGTAGAAACTGGGGAAGATGCAGCAAATGAACTGTTATTACCACTTGTAGATATATTGTCTAAATCAACTCTAAAACACTGAAAAGAAAATTTGTGTACTAGTACATCTATCAACCACAATAAAAAATAATACAAAATATAATTACACCTTCCAACCATCGGGAATTCTGTAGCTGACTAAGCCTGTTTAATTAACTCAACTATACCAAAGTGGAATATTTACATTTGCCTCGTCCCAATTCGCCTACTTATACCATGCCCTTAAAGTGAGCAGTGTTTATGTAATTGAAAAGTGTCTAGTTTTTAGTGTGAATCAAAAAAGTGTGCAAGTATTTGGAACATACCATCAGATCATTAAATCAAGCCTTGAAACAAAAGGCCCTTCTGTCACATTGTTACAAGTATCCTGTCACTGCACTGATGTCACGATTCACTGTTGTCTGCCCTGTGTTTCTCCCTTGTCATCTGTCCAGGACTACACTTCCCATAATTCCCTGCCCTCATTACTGCCAACAACACTTCATTGTTCTAACCTGTGTGTCATTTAATCATTATCCTTTGTGTATTTGAAACCTATTGTTTTTTCATTCGTTGTCAGTTGTTAAATGTATGTTCTTGAATGTGGTTCTGCCCGTGCCCTTCGTGGATGTTTTCTCTTGTTTATATTTTGGTTTCCCATCGTGGATGTTTTATTTGTTCCCTGTGTTTTTGTTATACATGAGTTACATGATTTCATTAAAAACTGCATTTAGGTCCCACTCCTCGTCTGCTTCGTTACAACTGACCTGTTAATCGTCCTGTTACAGTTATGATCACATGTGCATTCCTCATTTCATTTTTACTATCATTCATTCATTATTCTTCATTGCATTTCATTTGCGATACCCTACAATGCTTCGTAACTTATTAGAGAATAAACAGTGCATTGTAGATGATCTGCAGCATGGTGCATGGTGTTTCGTGTGGACAGCCATGGATGCTTTGATATAATAATGCACGTAGTAAAGTGTAGTTATAAACTTGTCTCTTTTCCTATCATTACCTCTTTTCAATGTGTGATGTTTACAATGTGTTACAGGATAAATAGAACACTGATAACAGTTAAGGTTAAAGTTAAAGATGTGATCTATGTTTCATCATCAACTAAAATACAAATTTATTAATTTACTATTAGCTGAAAGACTGTTCACAGATCCACACTTCAAAAATGTACCGGAAATAGTATACCATCCGGGCAACTTTGGGACACTCATTTGCACATAACTTCGCAACTTTGGGACACAAATTCTCATCTTGGGTACTGTATTAGGATCTGTATTAAGATGCAGAGTTAGGTTCAATCAGACTCAGTGTTTGTTGTTTCAAACAGCACAATAAGCACATCCAACCTCAATAGCACAGTAATTGGTATTCTATAAACCAATAAATCACAAAATATTCAGCATGTAAAATAAAAAAATTAATAAAAACACCAGCACCATAGTTTAAAACAGTGTAGCAAATCCCTTAGTTCCAGGGAATGAGGAAGTGGGAGACAGAGTACTCCATTCAAAGTAAACAGTCTTTATTCACACAAGATCCTCTTATTTTCAGCAAAGAAGCTCGGAGCTCTCTCTCCTCTGTCATCGTCTCCTCCCCATTTATCTCTGTGTCACAGCTCACTGGGAATACAAACATGTGTTAGCACAGGTGTTAACCTCTCAGCTTTCCTGCACCTCTCCGCAGATTATCGCTAGATCACACCCCTGCCTCCACAAATAGGAACACACCAACTGGGAGACTAGCCACTTAACACATTAGTAAAGCTAAGAGTTAACACAGATGTCTTACATTACAAAACCTTTATATTAACCTTAAATGTCACAAAGTAGTATTAACATTTCCACAAGCAATAACATAAAGAATGGACAACAAACACATGATTGAACAGATAAAACATCAGCAATGCTAAAAAATCTAATAAAAACACTTAGCATACAAAATGTCTCCTTCAGACACTATAAATCTTGTTGGGAATAGGGGAAGCACCAGAGCAGATGCAAAGAAGGTCTAATACCAAATAAACACAGTTGACTGTAATAAAACCACAGGGAAAGCATCAAGACAAACTCTCTTTTGGCAAACCAAAATTGAACAGTTACCCGCAACAAACCAAGTTAACAATTACACCGATTCACTACAGTTCATTGCGAATTATTATTTCTTTTTTTTAGATTACCTGTTGATGAGTTGCCATGCAGTGGAAATGTAAGTTCTGCATTAGTTCGTCTGAACAGAGGGCGCAAATGCTGAAGCACTATCACATTAGCCATGGAACACATTCTCGCATTGCTCCGATAGCATGCCTCCATTCAGACTTTCCAGTCGTTCAATGCACTAAAGTACTTTTTTTTTATTAATTTCCAACAAAGCATTGGGGAATCAAGTATGTCTGGTTGTTCTCTAGTGTGTTACAAGTATCATGTTTGTGACTTCATTGAGCCATGCAGTGAGTTGGATTATTTTGCTATTAGCATACACATTTGAGAAATAACCATAAAGTTCAGTGTCCCCTCAAAGACCGTTCATTTGGGACAAATATGTGCCTCACATTTAAAGCACATAAAAGAAAGGAACACCAGCACCACGGCCATGAGCATTTTAAATCAGGGGATGTGTTAAATACTTAATTTAGTAACACAGATGAAGGTCCAGTTCATTCCTTTATTGACAGCTCAGGCAGAGATGATGAAGGTAATATTGCAAAGGAACAAGACAACTCAGATGAGACAAAATAAAAGTTGGAAAACAATTTGGCATCACTTTTTCTGAAAATGCAGACAATCTTGCATAGTTAAGATTGTGCAATACAAGAAATGATACGACAATTAAATAAAATCAATTTACTTTCTAAACCACTGTTGCATAGCACAAACCAGTAGATTCTTGATAAGCACTATGATGAAGTAGACAGTTCAGTTGTGACAACAACGTGCTGTTACACTGTAAAAATGAGGGAAATGGCCATGAAAATTGGACTCTCTTGAGACTCCTCCCACTCTTGAGTGGACATAATGTGTAAAAGAATGACCGTACCTGGTAAATTCTAATGTTGTTGAAAGATATATTTGAAATGGGTTTGTCTCTCCACTTTTCTGGGGACACTATCAAGTTTTTGATTAGCAAGATCCCAGAGTGCAGAGCTTTGCTTCAAGAAGTGTTTCCAAACATTTTGCTGCATCAAAAGCATCATTATGTAGAGCATTATCCTCCATTAATCAGAATGTATTGGCTGTTGAGGAATTTATGGGCAATCATATTTGAGAGGAAACGTCTCGGGTTACATGTGTAACCCATGTTTCCTGAAAAAAGCGGAACAAGATGCTGCGCTTCTTTGCCGCTATCAACAGAGGCGAAGAGGTCCTCTTCTGCCCTGTAAAATCTACCCAGATCAGTTCCAAGTGGAGGGAGCCCTAGCACTTGAAATGGTCTCGATAACCTCAAGAGAAAACCCTGTGAACCTCATTTGGTACCCTTAGGGGCCAGACATGAAAGGTTTCACAAATCGGGCTAAGGATGAGAAGGTCCTCCCTGTTCGGAATCGCCCAAGGCGAGCCGTCGAGGAGAGGAATTAACTCCGAGAAACATATCCTGTTTGTCCAGCGCAGCGCCATTAATAGGAGGCAAGACCCTTGCTGGTGAACATTGCCAACAATGACTCCCGGGAGCAGAGAAACCGGGGAAAGAAATGCATACAGATGCATTCTGGGTCATGTATGTGTCTTAACGTCCAAACCCAAGGGGGCTGGGTGATTTCAGGGAGAAGTAGAGGAGACATTGCGCTATTCATAGAGGCGAAGATGTCCTCTTCTGCCCTAAGATCTCACCCAAACTTGTTCCAAGTGGAAAAAGCCCGGCATTTAAAAAGGTCTCAATAACCTCAGGAGAAAGCACTGTGTCCCTCAGTTGGTACCCTTAGGGGCTAAACATGAAAGATTCCACAATTCGGGGCAGGGATGAAATATTGCCCTGTGCCTGAGATAGAAGATCCTTCCTGTTCGGAATCGCCCAAGGCGAGCCATCGAGGGAAGAGATTAGCTCCGAGAACCAAGCCCTGTTCAGCCAGCACGGTGCTATCAGTAATAGGCAAAAACACTTGCTGGCGAACTCTGGGCAACTACTACCTTAGGGTGGAGTTCTTAACTCCCCCGTTGGTATTTTCTGTCTGGACCGTAAATCTGCTCCCATATACAGGCATCCAGGGATATAACTGGGATATAATTTTTTTTTTTTTTCGTGAGTGCTGACTCCCGGAAGCAAACGAGTCGAGCGCGAAGCACTTTGCCTGTTAAAGCAAATCGCAGTGCTCGCACCCGCCCTGCTGCAATGCTCTGTGCAAGGCCCGGTTCAGAACTCGCAGGTCCAAGATTGGCCGCAACCCACCGCCCTTCTTGGGGACGATGAAATAAGGGCTGTAAATCCCCTGTCTCATCTAATGTGTCCTTCTGATTGAAGACCGCGATCTCGTCCTTCACTAACGTGAAGAGAACGGTGTGGAACGGGGGCGGACGCCTAGAGTATTGGATCGCATAGACGAGTCGGATGGTTTTGGCTAACCATCGCAATAGGTTGGAGAGCAATAACTATGCGTCCAAGCTCCGGGCAAGGGGCACTAGGGGAGGATTGCATCTGACTTTCCTGGGGGTGGGGCCTCGCAGCGGGGGGAGCGGAGCTCCGACCCAAGGTGGCCATGCTGAGGGGACCCTCGAAGCACTTACCTTGCTCCGCGCATCCGGTGTAAGGCAGGCTGGCAACTGAGGAGGCTTCTGGGGCCGTCCTCGAGACTCGTCACCAGCGGCTGGCCGGGGGTGTGGTTTGTGTAGTGTAGTGAGACATGCGAAGGCGGAGGGCCGCGTCCGTGATGCTTGAACTGCTGGCGCCTGGTGTGCAGGGGCGGTGACAGTGAGCACCAACTCTGTGACCCGAGGAAGGAATCATCTATGCACAAGCGATACACCCGGCCAGCTGACCCGAACATACCTGTTTGTGTCACCTGATAACACACGGGATGAAACTGGCTCAACCCTGAGGTTATAGAACCTTGCAAAGGTGTTGCCCAGCCCATGGCTCTACATATGTCTGCTAGAGAGGTGCCATGGGACAATGCCCAAGAAGCCGCAACACCCCTGGTAGAATGGGCTCATAGGCCAGCAGGGGATGGCACATGCAGGGCGTGGTATGCCATAGTGATGGCATCGACGACCCAGTGGGCAATCCTCTGTTTTGAGACAGCGCTTCCCTTCCGCTGTCCACCGAAGCAGACAAAGAGCTGCTCAGAGCTTCTAAAGCTCTGCATGCGATCCAAGTTGATGCGGAGTGCGCACCGGACACAGCAATGCCAAGGCTGGGTCTGCCTTCTACTGGGGTAGTGCTTGCAGGTTCACCACCTGAACCCTGAAAGGGGTCATGGGAACCTTGGGCACATAGCCCGGTCGGAGTCGCAGGATGACGTAAGAGTAAGCCGGACCGAACTCTAGGCACAGTTCTCTGACAGAGAACGCCTGCAGGTCACCTACCCTCTTGATGGAGGTGAGCGCCGTCAGAAGGGTGGTCTTCAGAGAGAGCGCCTTTAGCTCTGCTGACTCAAGGGGCTCGAAGGGAGCTCCCCGAAGGCCCCAAAGGATCATGGTGAGGTCCCACGAGGGAACGAGGCGCAACCTGGGGGGGTTTAACCTCCTCGAGCCTCTCAGGAACCTCGAGGAGGTTAAATGGAGTTATTCACTCCGTGAACTTTTTTCTGCTGCTGAAGCGCCCAGGGGTGTGCATTCAGCACAACGTAGTGTGCGAGGGGGAGAACCACTGGAAAGTGCCGTAGATTCAACAGCGTGTAGAGATGAACGGAGGCGGCAGAGGAATTCAGCTCTGTGACTTGCTCACTTGGCTCCGAAGAAGATATCTGATGTGTGTTTGCAGCGTCACTCCTTTTATACCCGTATGTCCGGGGGAGTGGCATGCAATTTCCGCAAGCCAATTTCCATTGGCCTTTTCTCAAGATTAGAGATGTCTGGGCTCCGCAGGAGTGACCCCTAGTGTCAACTCATTGACACAACGTCGAGTGAGTGACAGATAGGGAACATATTGATTATGTGAATCATATTGATTTTAAAATATATTGAGTTCTGAATAATGTGCCGTAAACTTGCCACAATATGCCACTCATTATTTTCAAATTAAACTGAACTTAAGATTTGCTGCAAATGTTTGCCAGAAGTATGCAGTTATTCACCAGTAATGGTGAAACTGCAGCAAACCTTTGCTGACCATGCTCATTTGCATAGGAATATAATTAGTGGCAAGTTTCCAGCAAGTTTGTCAGAACTCTTGATTTTTGTAAGGGTTCTCCAAGACTACAAAAATGTATTGATGAACAAGTAACAACAACAGGGATTCACACGATAAATCAAACTATGTGAGCAGATGATCAATCTGAGGTTCATATTTGTTTTTAAAAATAAATACATTGACTTCATGAGAGTTATATGGATTTCCAAAGTCTTTTTTGCAAGTCAGTCCAGTCTGTACCATCTCTGGAATGCTCCCGGGCAGCAATTTTTCTATGTAAACAAGCGGCATACAAGTGCATCTCCTATCTACTTGAATAGGGATAGACTGAAATCTCCAAAACTGTTGGTCAAGGTTACAGTCATAGAAAATATATGAAATCTGCAGTAAAATCTGACAACTTGTATTATAAAGTGTGCTTCTTTACCTCAGATTATGCTAAATAAATGCTATTTTACCTGCTTGTACAGCTAACGCTTAATTGAGTTAATTGACAGGCGATGTTTGTTTAAGGGTGATTTTTCAGTTAGGTTAAACAATAATTATTTTAACGGGAATTTACAATAATATTAAAAAACTGAAAGGATAGATTTGATTAGCATTTTTTTTAAATTTTTTTTTTATTGGTTCTCTTTAGTTAAATTTTTCCTAATTTAAAAGTGCTGGTTAAATTTGCAAGGCATTCTCTATTTTGTGCTTGTACCCTTCCCAGACTTTTTAACTTTCCCTCTATACATTCATAAAAAGTGTTTGCCTGTTTGAATAACACTTATTACAACATGATTATATTACGGGGTAGCTCACTTGATAGAGTGTTGGACTTTGTACTCTGAGAACCAAGGCTAGAGCCATGCAATGTCATTAACATCACGTCACCACACACAAGGCCGTGATAGAATCATGTGTCAAATGTTTTAACGTAGATGAAACATAACTGGAAGAAACAATCTCAAATATTCATGTCCTTTCAAGAAATTATATTCGTAATTCACCTGCAGACCCATGAACACAGTGTGATAGTTGATGAAAGTCATCAAAAGTCACATTTCAGTTTTCTGTTGATGTTTCTGAAGCAACATTTTGAACTTCGTTTAAATGTTTTCTCTTTATAGTCTAAGAAGAGACACCGAGTTCTGATGATCAGGGTAGCCCATTTACATGTCAGGTGCATGACAGGCTAGTATGATGTTGACATTTACACTCATTTACATTTACGAGAGAAAAAACATACTTAAAATGTTCAAATGGTGCCGTTTTCAAGGTGCATGGCCCGGTGTCAAATTTCAACATATTCAAAATACATATAGGATGTTAAAAATAACAAATGTCTATTTTCCAGCCTGTTGTATTAGCAGAGGTTAAATTGGGTCGGAGCGCACCGGAGCGCAGCTCCGCCTCCTCAGGTCCACAACACACCCTGACGGAGCTCAGCTCCGTCTCCTACAGAGGCGGCGGCAGCCGATTTTGAATGTTTTGAGTGTAGCCCCGAGTGAATTTTGAAAAGTTGACTGACAAATATGAAACCGGACAAAAGCCTATGTAAACCCCCGAAATCATAAGTTGCCTTATTTCATTGTGTTTTGGCTTTGCACATACTGCATACAGCCTGTAAAAATAGACATAGGCATAATCTAGCCTATAGAATAAGTTCCTTTGCTGTCGGTAGCCTATGGGCGACTCCGTTTATTCCTCTCTGTTGAATATGCAGCAGGTAGGGGAGGAGCTGACATCAACTAACGTTACTTAGTGGCGAGTTAACAGCAGTTAGCAGGAAAGACAGCAAAAATGAAGCAAATGAGGCTTCTAAAATTTCTGAAAGAAGTCAGTGGGTAAGAATTCTCATTTGTTTTTGTCCTTAAAGTCTAACAATCATCATCTAGCTGACTTTCACCCACAGTACGCTAAACCTCAATACGTCCACTACCGCCTGCTATAATGTGTTATAGCCTCTGGCTTCGTAGTCAGTTCAATCTCTTCTCATTTCGGTGACCGCGGCTCGAGTCTCATTCGTAGTATAAATTTCTTGTTTATCAGGTGTTGTTTTCGCTAAGGATAACCAATAAGCATTAACATAAAATGTATGTGTGACTTGTTTTGTGATATTAGTTTGTAGTAAATATACACTTTGAGGGTAGCAAAGATGTGCCAGAATCAGGCATGGAAACTGGCAATTAATCAGTCACTTTACTTTAGAGAAAGTTAAAAGTGAAACATTGTTTATCTCAATGATCCTAATGAAAGGATTTTGACAGATGAACATGGAGAATGATATACAGTTCGATGCCATGGTGTGTCAATGAACTTAGACTAAAGTCATTCATGTATTGCTTTAACTTAGGATCTTATACATCATTTTGACTATTTATGTCAAAAAATATAAATTATTTATATAAAAAAAATTTTTGCTTCACTTTACTCACTATAATATAACTCTTTTGTGATGACTTTATGTTAATGTACATGACAATTCAAGAATCATGATAGATCTAAGGGCAATTCCACTGATCTGCTCTTCTTCAATGGTATTGGTCTACAATTTGAAATATGTAGCACTTGATGAATTAGTTGTTTGAAGCTGATTTGCAATAAGTTATGTGCTGTATCTGTTCTTTTGCATCACAGATGATTCAGGGAGGAGAGAGGATGAGTTAGTCGAGGATAGTACTAAAGTGGAAGGTTTAGGAACTGTAGAAACAGGCCCAGCCAGAGCAAAACTCAAAGAATACCCTCTCACCAGCTTTGGACTACAGAGAAGTGGTTGCTAGTGTGAAAATAAAATGGTCTGGGCTAAGCCCCGGATGTCCTTCAATGCTGGAAACGCCTCTGTGTCGTCCTGCCATAGATTAAACACAACCTTATTTAATGTATCCTGGGTTGCATTTCCTTTTATGTTGCATAGATTTGTTCATGGTTTTCCGGTACAAGGACATGCATCATGTGACATTATTTTTGTTGTTGATGTCAAAATCTACAGAAACTGTACTTAATATGGGCTTAATATTATTATCTCATTTATTACATAATATTACATATTTATACACATATTACACAGAAGGAAAGGCTCCTCATTACCATGGTTAGGTCAGTGTGCTATAGTCTTAAATAATAATAATAAATTAATGTATTTATGAAAAATAAATACTAGCTGAAACACATCTTGAAACTTTAAACGGCCACTGTTGATGTCTAATAATAATTCTAATAATTCTACCTTTAGATTATTTCATATGAAACTGAAACATTTTACTTTTACTCGTGTAAAATCCTGAAACAAATTTGTAAAGGTGATGTGTGTAATTATTAATATTTGTAACTATTTTGGTAAAGGGGCCACATCGGGCTTTAAGTAGTGCATAGGGGCCACATTGTAATGCTTTTGAGATACAATGTTCTGCATTGATTTGGATTGTTGTAACTTTTAAGCCCAGAAATAGTTGTGTACTCAATTTTCTGAAGTGTATCTGTGACTAATGGGACTATTCTGCAATTGCCTAAAGTATTATATTGCTCTCAAAGATAGATACTTTTCTATCAGGCATTACAAAACTCAATAAAGGCGGAGATTATACATTTATTTTGCCATCTCTACTTCCCTGTTAATTTATTATTCAGTTTTAATAATAATAATAAAAAAAATGTATAGAACGACTAATGTTTGTTGCAAAGCGGACGAGTTTACTCTTTTTTTCTTTCTAAAACTTGTCATGATGCGTTTCTCCTCGATGGTTTTTCAACACTCAACAGAATAACACAGGCAGCATGAATATGATAAATAATTACTGCAAGAGTTACATTAACATACAGGTGCGAAGGGACTTCAACATTTCTAAATTGCACAAATAAAAAATAATAATAAAATAAGTGAATTGTAAAGTATTTGTCTTTGTTTGAATATCTACTCAACCCTAACTTACACGTTAATACTGGAAAAAGAGCCCCTTTGGTGTAAAAACACATTAAGTCATTTTACGGCGGGATTTTAAATGATGACCATTCACCGTAAATAAGGGCTCCCCCTCCCTACAAAAGCCAATTTAACCACTGTGTATTAGTATTTATTTATCACCCCTTATTTATTTAAGATACAGTTCCTATAAATTGTTATTTACACAGGGCAAATATACTATTTATCAAATCTACTTTTACTACGCATCTAATTTTAATAGGGATATAATTTATTACAGCTGACAGTTACATGAGCAAACAATGTTTGAACATCACAGCTTTTTACCATTCCTGTGTACACATTTGAAGGCTGCTTATTGTATCAATACAGATAAACGTCATATTATGTGACTACGCATTACTTTACGGAGAGCTTACGACCTACTAGTTAAGTCTTGCTTTAAGAACAGGTGGTGTGACCAAATTAAGCACTAACTTAGTTACAAACTAACTAGTAGTTACTAAGCCCTTTGTGTGAACTTTACGTCCCAACGTACGTGACAACTTAAACACAGCTGGTGCAACCCTACCCAGATGGGTTAATTTGAGTAGGCTCACTCCCTTGGTCAAAACTCAGGTGTTAAATGTGCTGTAAGTGATTTTTTTTTTTCATGAAAAGGTATGCAAAAAAGTTCCATATCACTGAAATAAGTGTCCAGAGATATCTCACCAGTGTCTGTGACAGCTTTTTTACAGACTTTGTAAACTGCACACAAAAACGTGTCTGTGGTCTCTGAAGCTTTCTGCCTGTCAATAATATTGTGTGTTCTCATGGTATTGTTGTTGCAGTGAATTATTGAGGCTTAATGCCATATTCTGATTCAAAATTTGACAGTTGAGGGTGCTACTGTTGTGTTTTTACAACTGTGGGAACATGCTTTGTGTTGTCTCAATGTTATCGGTGCAGGTTTTGGAAAGAGATGGGGTGGCTAAATCAACGGTTCGGTCTCGTTGAAGTTAGAATGGCTAAAATCGCTTACAGGGTCTGTCAACAGAAACTTTCACCACCCACTTAACAAAGTGGAACAGACTTCCAATATGGTGGCGGGGATTCCCCAAGAGGAAGTGCTTAGGGTATAGATTTAGATTTAGAGTGGGAAATATGTTTGGGGCAATATGAGTATAATATACATAAGAGGACAGTGTCTTGGGAGGTTTAGGCTGGGGAATAGGTTGTGGTAATATGAATATAATGTCCCTAAGAGGACAGGTTTTTGGGATGTCAGGGTTAGGGTGGGGGATAGGTTTGGGGTAATATGAATATAATGTCCACAAGAGGACAACATTTGTGGAGGTAAGTTTGGGGGACAGGTTTAGGGTAATGAAATTAAAAGATCCCAAAACTCCCTCATCTACAGGATCTGAGGCCTGTTGGTTGAACTGTCCCCAATTTATTTATCCAATACCATTCCCTTCTTTTCAATTTTCTCTTGTCCTGTGTTTTTTTAATTAAATGCCTGACCTTTTAAAATATTGATTAGAGTGATTCCTAACATGTGTATAAAGTGTTGTCCTAAATTTCTTTCTCCTTATACAATATGTGTTGTTTCATTCTAGCTGCTAGGCAATGTTTTGTTTTGCCAATATAGAGCAGACCACATTTAAAGTACTTTATAACATACACACTGTTATAGACCATTGACCTCCATATAAGCCTGCTGGAAATGGGTACTTGCTCTATGATGGGAGTCACTTGGCAGTATCAAATGCTTGTTTTCTAGAATGAGAAGCCACCTTCCCCCTCCAACTGTCAGCGCATTTGGCTGTGTTCTAACTGCTGCTGATCATGCCTTCACTGGGCACTTCGAAAGAAGCACAATCCATGCTGTAGGGTCGTTGCAAACAGAATTTCCCATGAGAAACGCTTAAAAAGTGAGTTCTGATTGACCGTTATCACCTTTCTGAATCGCCATCTGAAGCTCTCATGGTGTAGGGTAATTATCTTCGAAGGGAATAGGGCAAAGGGATGATCACTTTTGAATGGATCACATCAGCAGGGGAGCTGGGTGCGAGTTGCTGGAGTTGATATTTATGTTTGTGCAGCCGTGTGTGTGTGTTCTTTATTATTTATGTATAGTGATTCAAAATATGTATATATGTAATCTTTTACTTGCTTCATTCTCATTCATCTGCACTGGACTTGCACAATGGCTCCAGCCTCATCATAAGCAAAGACCACAATGTGCTGTGTGTGATTGTGGGCTGGTTATGGATTAATGTTGTCAGTTAGATCATCATTTGGTCGAGTAGTATTAATATAAATTCCAGAAATACTTTGTTCAAGAACATGGATATTGACCCGTGACCCGATCTACGGAGTAATGTGTGACAACCATGAAAATAATCTACTCTGGTTTTGATAAACAAGCACAATATAAGCACAAGGAACAACTTTCTTGGTATATACAGGTGCTGGTCATAAAATTAGAATATCATCAAAAAGTTGATTTATTTCAGTAATTCCAGTCAAAAAGTGAAACTTGGATAATGTATACATTCATTCCACACAGTCTGATATATTTCAAGTGTTCATTCCTTTTAATTTTGATGATTATAACTGACAACTAATGAAAAACCCCAAAATCAGTATTTCAGAAAATTAGAATATTGTGAAAAGGTTCAATATTGAAGACACCGGGTGCCACACTCTAATCAGCTAATTAACTCAAAACACCTGCAAAGGCCTTTAAATGGTCTCTCAGACTAGTTCTGTAGGCTACACAATCATGGGGAAGACTGCTGACTTGACAGCTGTCCAAAAGACGACCATTGACACCTTGCACAAGGAGGGCAAGACACAAAAGTTCATTGCTAAAGAGGCTGGCTGTTCACAGAGCTCTGTGACCAAGCACATTAATAGAGAAGCGAAGGGAAGGAAAATATGTGGTAGAAAAAAGTGTACAAGCAATAGGGATAATCGCACACTGGAGAGGATTGTGAAACAAAACCCATTCAAAAATGCGGGGGAGATTCACAAAGAGTGGACTGCAGCTGGAGTCAGTGCTTCATGAACCACCACGCACAGACGTATGCAAGACAAGGGTTTCAGTTGTCGCATTCCTTGTGTCAAGCCACTCTTGAACAAGACACAGCGTCAGAAGCATCTCGCCTGGGCTAAAGACAAAAAGGACTGGACTGCTTCTGAGTGATCCAAAGTTATGTTCTCTGATGAAAGTAAATTTTGCATTTCCTTTGGAAATCAAGGTCCCAGAGTCTGGAGGAAGAGAGGAGAGGCACAGAATCCACGTTGCTTGAAGTCCAGTGTAAAGTTTCCACAGTCAGTGATGGTTTGGGGTGCCATGTCATCTGCTGGTGTTGATCCACTGTGTTTTCTGAGGTCCAAGAACTTCATGCTTCCTGCTGCTGATCAACTTTATGGAGATGCAGATTTCATTTTCCAACAGGACTTGGCACCTGTACACAGTGCCAAAGCTACCAGTACCTGGTTTAAGGACCATGGTATCCCTGTTCTTAATTGGCCAGCAAACTCACCTGACCTTAACCCTATAGAAAATCTATGGGGTATTGTAAAGAGGAAGATGCGATACGCCAGACCCAACAATGCAGAAGAGCTGAAGGCCACTATCAGAGCAACCTGGGCTCTCATAACACCCGAGCAGTGCCACAGACTGATCGACTCCATGCCACGCCGCATTGTTGCAGTAATTCAGGCAAAAGGAGCCCCAACTAAGTATTGAGTGCTGTACATGCTCATACTCTTCATGTTCATACTTTTCAGTTGGTCAACATTTCTAAAAATCCTTTTTTTGTATTGGTCTTAAGTAATATTGGTACTGAATTTGGGATTTTCATTAGTTGTCACTTTTAATCATCACAATAAAATGAAATAAACATTTGAAATATATCAGTCTGTGTGTAATGAATGAAAATAATATCCAAGTTTCACTTTTTGAATGGAATTACTGAAATAAAAAAACTTTTTGATGATATTCTAATTATATGACCAGCACCTGTATATCACTTACAGTTGACAAAATGCTGCAGACTGACGGTTCACCACCGCTCTTTTAAATTCAGCGTTTTGAACAAGATGTCTCCTCAGATCTCGAGTGATTATGGGATAGTAAAGTGTCCAGTCGATCCACACTTCAGAATCCCGCCGGTAATAGTAGGGTATTTCTCGCATACTGTTTTAAGAATACTGTGAATTTGGACATACTACTTCATTGGCATACTGTTTTAGACATACTATATAGTAGGGAAGTATGGATATTCGGATGCAGCGGAAGACTTTGGTGGCGGGAGCATCCAGTTCTTACCATTATCATCATCACAGTATCACATACTGTATGTTTCTAATGCATGATTGGAAACAAAACAAAGTTAATATCATGTGTAAATATTGCATGCATTTTTTTACTTCTGTAATGTAGTCTAAAGGAGCAGTAAGATCTAGGTGCAGCATTGATTGAAGAAAAACAAGCACAAAGTAATTGAATCTAGATTTAGATCTTAAACAAAAACAAGAACTCACTCACACAAACAGTCTACTAAAACACTGACAAGGACAAAGATCTGACAAGGGACAAATAAGAGAATTTAAATACATAAGGACAGAAGGATTAACAGGACTAATTACTAAGAAATACCTTGGAAAATGTAAAAATGTCAAACAAAACGCACGGTGCCCTCTGCTGGCTAAGAAACATCCCATATATGACAACTTCAATCAATGAGAACCACCCAAACAGCAACAAACGATTTGACATTGAACCTGTGTATGTGTTAAGAACCTTTTACACCCTATCTATGTCCGTTCAAAATGATTAACTGAGTTTAATCATCATTTTTAGATCTATATTGGGATGACAAATGCACATATTTTTATGGCTCACGATGATGAGACCCGATTGTAAATAATACCCACTGCCAAAAGAAACACAATAAAAATTATTGTAGCCTATGCAGATATGATTATTAAATAACCAATATATATATGAGATTACACATTTGAGATTGTTGGTCGGTCTGTTTGAAGTTCAGGTTTATTTGCTAGAATCTTTTATGTCTGATTACAATTGATATGCTAAATTAGTCTTAACTATCTGTTAAGTCCAAATTCAAACAATTTATAGACATAAAGCAAAGTCTCCCATTCTGCTTCTAACTACTTCAGTCTTTTATTTATATATTTAAATATATAATTGCTGATTTTTTTTAAGTATTCTGAGAAGTTGCAGGCCAAGGCCAATTTGATTGAAATAATAATGATAAAAGCAGTGGTAATAATGAGAATAAACAAACGGACAATTCATAATTTCTTAGTCTCGTTCTCATTCTCATTCTCAGGGCAAATCACCCACAAGATGGCAGTAAGGCGGATCTGTCCATTCGAGGGGCACCTTTCTCAAAATATGCAGCTTTTGTCACTTAGCACGGATTGCATGCTCCTAATGGGCAACTTAAAAAAATTATAATAATCTTTGGTTGATCTAATGCATCTTTATACAAGATATTAGACCACATGATGGTGTTGTATACAATATTTGAAGTACTGCTTCTCAGTCTGCTAGATCCAACATGTCCTGTGCACGTTAAGGCTACCCCCTACAACGCCAAAATTCAGTAAGTATGCCAACACTAAAACTGGAAATTGGCTTCCAAAGTTTTTGACTGTCCAGCCAAATGTGGATTACAAAAAAAGTCTGTTTGTGTAACCCGAGTACACACACACAAGTTGAGACAGTCACAATGTGATGAAAAACTGCTTTTATTCGTAATAAAAGCAGGCAGAAGTACAAACAGGGTTAATCCAGAGAGAATGGTCAAGGGGGAGCGTAAGGTCGGAGCAGGGGAATCAATGATATAAACAAGAGGGTCGTAGACGGGAAAACAGTTAACAACTAGGGACAAGTGGGAACGGAGACAGGGGAACAAGTTGGCAAGCTAAGAGGTAAAACAGTAGGGAGGTCAAAACTAGACGAGACTAGCAGGGCAACGATACGGGAACTAAATACAATACAATAACCAACACCCGTGAAACGGAAGTGCTGGGTATTTATAGGGGAAGGTGCAGGTGTGAACAATGAAGGTGACGAGACGAGTGCAGGTGAATCTAATGTGTGGGGATAGGAAGCGCGTGAGTGCAAGTGGTCATAATGTTCAGGCTGGTGCGCGTGAGAAGCGAGCATGAGTCAGAGGGGAGAGAGTTTACTGAGCGAGAGCTCGTAATAGCAAAAGGAGCGTGAGTGCTCGAGGGAGGAAAAGAGCGTCGACGCTCAAGGGGCGGAGCGAGGGAGCGGAAGCGAGCATGCTCGCGGAGTGTATGGGTGCGTGCTCGAGGAAGCGGAGATGGGGCAGAGGAAAGGGGTTCGTGACAGTACTCCCCTCTGAATAGGACGGCTCCTGACGGCCGCTCGGCTGCGAGGAGCCGAGGAACAGAACGAGCGTGTGAGCTCGTGGGGACAGAACGAGCGTGAGAGCTCGAGGGGACAGAACGAGCGTGAGAGCTCGAGGGGACAGAACGAGCGTGAGAGCTCGAGGGGACAGAAGGCACAAAAGGGAGATGAAACAGTCCATGGGGGTCAATGGGCAGTTCAAGACAAGGTCAAGGGGAACATAGTGGACAGGCGGGTTGTCGGGAGGTCTAGGGGGCAGCCATAGGGCAGAGACTGGGTCAGGAGGTCTGGAAGGCGACTGGAGGACAGGGACTGGGTCCGGGGGTCTGGAAGGTGACCACCGGACAGGAATAGGGTCCGGAGGCCAGGGAAGAGGCCACAGGACAGGTAGAGGAACGGTAACAAGGGGAGCAGGCAAGACCCAGTGAGAAAAGGTTTCAGGGGGCGGAGCCGTGAAAGGCGGAGTCGTGGAGGACTTGGGAGACTGAGCCTTGGAAGGCGGAGCCGTGAGAGACTCGGCAGGCGGGAATTGAGAGACAGAAGAGGCGGCGCCGAGGGAGGCTCGGGGGCTCCAGAGGCAGAGACGAGGAAGGCTCAGGAGACGGAGCCGAGGGAGGTGGAGTCGCAGGAGGCCCCAGGGGCGAGGCCCTGGTGGGCTCTGGAGGTGGAGCCGAAGGAGGCTTTAGGGGCGAAGGCCTGGAAGGCTCAGGAAGTGGAGCCCATGGAGGTGGCGCCGTAGGAGGCTCCAGAGGTGAAGCCCTGGAAGGCTCTGGAGGCAGAGCCGAGGGAGGTGACGCCGTGGGAGGTGGCGCTGTAGAAGGCTCCAGGAGTGAAGCCCTGGTAGGCTCTGGAGGCAGAGCCGGGGGAGGTGATGCCTTGGGAGGTGGCGCTGTAGAAGGCTCCAGGAGTGAAGCCCTGGTAGGCTCTGGAGGCAGAGCCGGGGGAGGTGGCGCCGTAGGAGGCTCCAGAGGTGAAGCCCTGGAAGGCTCTGGAGGTGGAGCCAAGGGAGGCTTTAGAGGCGGAGCCGCAGGAGGCTCCAGAGGCGAATCTCTAGAAGGCTCTGGAGTCTTAGGGAGCAGAGCTGTAGGAGGCTCGGGTGGTGGAGCCGTGGAAGGCTCGAGAGGCGGAGCCGTAGGAGGCTCGAGAGGTGAATCTCTAGAAGGCTCTGGAGTCTTAGGGAGCAGAGCTGTAGGAGGCTCGGGTGGTGGAGCCGTGGAAGGCTCAAGAGGCGGAGCCCTAGGAAGCTCTGGAGTCTTTGGGAGCAGAGCCATGAGAGGCTCGGGAGGTGGAGCCGTAGGAGGCTCTGGAGGGGAGCCGTAGGAGGCTCGGGAGGCAGAGCCATAGGAGCCTCTAGTGGCCGAGCCCTGGGAGGCTCGGGAGGTGGAGCCGTAGGGAGGCTCTGGAGGGGGAGCCGTAGGAGGCTCGGGAGGCGGAGCCATAGGAGCCTCTAGTGGCCGAGCCCTGGGAGGCTCGAGAGGCTTGAGGGGGAGCCTTGAAAGACTCGAGAGACGAAGCCCTGAGAGGCTTGAGAGGAGGAGGAGCCCTGAAAGACTCGAGAGGGGAGCCCTGAGAGGCTTGAGAGGGGAGGAGCCCTGAGAGACTCGGAGGGCGGAGCCCTGAGAGGCGGAGGAGCCCTGAGAGACTCGAGAGGCGAAGCCGGGAGAGGCTTGAGGGGTGGAGCCATGAAAGACTCGAGAGGGGACGCCCTGAGAGGCGGAGGAGCCCTGAGAGACTCGAGAGGCGAAGCCGTGAGAGGCTTGAGGGGTGGAGCCATGAAAGACTCGAGGGATGGAGCCCTGAAAGACTCGAGAGGCGAAGCCGTGAGAGGCTTGAGGGGTGGAGCCATGAAAGACTCGAGGGATGGAGCCGTGAGAGGCTTGAGGGGTGGAGCCGTGAAAGACTCGAGGGATGGAGCCCTGAGAGACTCGAGAGGCGAAGCCGTGAGAGGCTTGAGGGGTGGAGCCATGAAAGACTCGAGGGATGGAGCCCTGAGAGACTCGAGAGGCGAAGCCGTGAGAGGCTTGAGGGGTGGAGCCATGAAAGACTCGAGGGATGGAGCCTTGAGAGACTCGAGGGGCGAAGCCGTGAGAGGCTTGAGGGGTGGAGCCATGAAAGACTCGAGGGATGGAGCCTTGAGAGACTCGAGAGGCGCAGCCGTGAGAGGCTTGAGGGGTGGAGCCATGAAAGACTCGAGGGATGGAGCCCTGAGAGACTCGAGAGGCGAAGCCGTGAGAGGCTTGAGGGGTGGAGCCCTGAGGGACTTGAGGGGTAGAGCTCTGGGAGGCTCGTGAGGAGGAGCCCTAGGAGGCTCGTGAGGGGCCCTTGGAGACTCGTGAGGCGGAGCCCGGGAGGGGCTCAGAGGGGCGAGCAGAACCCGGCAGAGCCGTGGGAGACTCTGAGGGCGGAGCAGAACCCGGCAGAGCCGTGGGAGACTCTGAGGGCGGAGCAGAACCCGGCAGAGCCGTGGGAGACTCTGAGGGCGGAGCAGAACCCGGCAGAGCCGTGGGAGACTCTGAGGGCGGAGCAGAGGTCTGCAGAGCCGTGGGAGACTCTGAGGGCGGAGCAGAGGTCTGCAGAGCCGTGGGAGACTCTGAGGGCGGAGCAGAGGTCTTGAGCACCAGACGAGACTGGGGAGAAGGGGCCCTCTTCCTTCTCTTACGTCTTCGGCCAACAGGGGACGTGGCCATGGGGACGGTCGAGGCTACAGGCGCTGGCTCAGGGGGGGTCGAGGCTACAGGCGCTGGCTCGCTGACCGTGGCAGACATGGGCGCTGGCTCACCGGCCGTGGCAGGCAGGGGCGCTGGCTCGTTGGCCGTGGCAGGCATCGAGGCTGGGGCCGTGACAGGCCTCGGGACTGGGGCCGTGTCAGGCTTAGGGACTGGGGCCGTGTCAGGCTTAGGGACTGGGGCCGTGACAGGCCTCGGGACTGGGGCCGTGGTAGGCTTTGAGACGGGGGTCTTGGTGTGGAGCGCTGGTTCAGTGTCTGCCTCCCCCACAGTGAACGAGGAACCAGAGTACAGTAGGGCGAGGTCAATAAACTGAGCCAGGTTAAGGGGGCAGCGACCACCAGGCATTAATGATGAGGTTGGCTCATTCAGACCACATTGAAAAATGGTCTTCAGAGCCACCTCATTAAAATTCACCTGGTACGCCAGGACACAAAAATCCATAATATAAGCCTCCACGGTTTGGCTCCCTGACGCAAACCCACGAGTTGGGCAGCTGGGTCCATAATGCCGAGGGCGGGTTATGGGTTACACAACCGCTGCCTCGCAGAAAAACCCCTTGGTCAGCGTCCGAAGAGCCGTCAAACCTCTCAGGGGTTGAAGGCTCACGGCGCTCAGAAATGCGCTGGAGGCATAAACGGGCTCAGGGGCAGACACAGGTGAAACAGTGTGACATAAATCAGACAACGCACATACCTGCTGCCCCTGGGCCGTGAGCGCTTGGTCCTGCCTCCAAACTGTAGCTCCTTGCGCCGAATGTGACGTGCCTCTCCGCCCTAGTGAGCTGCGCGAAACATCCGCGTGACGCATTGTGACTGTCTACGGTGAGGTTGGTTATTCTGTAACCCGAGTACACACACACAAGTTGAGACAGTCACAATGTGATGAAAAACTGCTTTTATTCGTAATAAAAGCAGGCAGAAGTACAAACAGGGTTAATCCAGAGAGAATGGTCAAGGGGGAGCGTAAGGTCGGAGCAGGGGAATCAATGATATAAACAAGAGGGTCGTAGACGGGAAAACAGTTAACAACTAGGGACAAGTGGGAACGGAGACAGGGGAACAAGTTGGCAAGCTAAGAGGTAAAACAGTAGGGAGGTCAAAACTAGACGAGACTAGCAGGGCACCGATACGGGGAACTAAATACAATACAATAACCAACACCCGTGAAACGGAAGTGCTGGGTATTTATAGGGGAAGGTGCAGGTGTGAACAATGAAGGTGACGAGACGAGTGCAGGTGAATCTAATGTGTGGGGATAGGAAGCGCGTGAGTGCAAGTGGTCATAATGTTCAGGCTGGTGCGCGTGAGAAGCGAGCATGAGTCAGAGGGGGGAGAGAGTTGTAATAGCAAAAGGAGCGTGAGTGCTCGAGGGAGGAAAAAGAGCGTACGCGCTCAAGGGGGCGGAGCGAGGGAGCGGGAAGCGAGCATGCTCGCGGAGTGTATGGGTGCGTGCTCGAGGAAGCGGAGATGGGGCAGAGGAAAGGGGTTCGTGACAGTTTGTGAGAATTTTCTCTGAAAATGAGTTTATGTTTGAGTTCAGTTATAGGTTACTCAGTTTTGATTAAATTATTGCATTTTGTCTTTGCAGTGCAATATATATCTGGGTTTTATGTGACAATAAATGAAAAAATTAATCACAACTCATTTGTCAATGAGATAACACAATAAAGTTAAAAAGTTATTTTCATTGTGGTACTTGACAGATGTTTTCTTTACATAACATTAATGACACTGATTATGACTGACCTTTACCACATGTATAAAAAATATAACAAATGCTATACAAAAACACATATACATGTACATAATATGTAATACATACATTTCATCACTAAGACAATTTATCTAATAATTCGTAATTTTTTTCATACTAAAACCAGTCATATTTTTTATGCACATGATATGCATCAGTAAATTATTCCATTCAAGTGCTCCTGAGTATCCAAAAGACCTCTGGCCAAACATGGTAATAAACCAACATAAATTAAGATCCATTATACTCTGCCTGTTTTTATAACCATGTTTTTCTCTAACCCTTGAAAAATAAGTATTAAAATAGACTGAAGCTCTTTTGTTAATTATTCTATGTACTAAATTAAGTTTAAGATGAACTGATCTACATTCAACTGGCAACCAAAAAGCTCACGACTGTGGCGCTGGATCCCTAAAACAAATCAAATCGATTTATTCTGTGAACAACTTCTTTGCTAACTTCAACAATAACTGCCATTATTACACTGATGAACAGTTGACTACCAATTTTTATAGTGTATGACAGTAACTACACTTTAAACAGACATGGGAATAAACCAATTTCCAAAAGGGTCAGAACAGAAGAAACAATGGAGGCATTTAAAGCTGATCTGCTAGGACAAGACTGGGAGTTTATTAATAATGAAAAAGATGTTGACAAATCATATTAAGAATTCCTAACTATATTTAAATTATTATATGATAAAAATTGCCCAATTAAAATATATAGTAGGAAACAAAAACAAAATGATAGACCGTGGATTTCCAAGGGATTACAAAACGCCTGTAAAAAGAAAAATACACTTTATAGAGAATTCATAAAACACAGAACTACAGAGACCGAAAATAGATATAAGAAATATAAGAATAAGTTAACCAGTATTATGAGAACTTGTAAGAAAGAATATTACACAAAACTATTAGATAAGAATAAAAACAATATTAAAGGTATGTGGAACATTTTAAATAATATTATTCAAAATAATACTAGACAGGCTACTTATCCCCATTACTTTATTGATAATGATAAAAATATCAATAATATGGAGGATGTGGTTAATGATTTCAATAATTTTTTTGCAAACGTGGGACCAAACTTAGCTAAACAAATCCCAGTTCCACAAACATTAGAAAGTAGACATAATAACTTAATAGAAAGAAATCCCAGTTCAATATTTCTGACAGCAGTTGATGAAAAAGAAATAATAGATATTGTTAAAGGATGTAAAACAAACCATCCACTGATCATGATGGAATAGACATAAAAATTATACAAAAAGTAATAGAGGGGATCGCCAAACCACTAACGACTATCTGCAATTTATCATTTCTAACCGGTCAATTTCCAACAAAAATGAAAATAGCAAAAGTCATTCCTCTATACAAAACTGGAAATAAACACCACTTCACAAATTACAGGCCTGTCTCTCTACTGCCACAATTTTCTAAAATTTTAGAAAAACTATTTAACAAGAGATTAGAGATATTCATCGATACAAATAAACTACTCACTGACAGCCAATATGGATTTAGAAAAAATAGTTCAACATCACTAGCACTAACGGAACTCATTGAAGAAATCACAAACTCTATAGACAAAAAGAAATATGCAGTTGGGGTATTTATTGATTTAAAAAAAGCATTTGATACAATAAATCATGAAATATTAATCAGGAAACTGGAACGAATTGGGATCAGGGGGTAGTTCTAAACTGGGTAATTAGTTATCTGAGAGACAGACAACAATTTGTGAAGATGGGAGATTATTCGTCTGAATGTCTGGGCATGACTTGTGGTGTCCCCCAGGGGTCAGTGTTGGGACCAAAGTTGTTTTTATTGTACATCAATGATATTTGTAAAGTATCTGAAGTATTGAATTTTGTATTATTTGCTGATGATACAAATATTTTTGGTTCAGGGGACAGCTTACAGCAACTCTTGGAATTAATCACTTCAGAATTCAAGAAAATAAAACAATGGTTTGACATAAATAGGTTATCAATAAATTTGAGTAAAACTAAATTCATGGTATTCGGAGATAGTAAGTCAAATCATCAAGCACAGATACAGATAGAGGGTGTTAAAATAGAAAGAGTACATGAAAATAAATTCCTTGGAGTGATCATAGATGAGAAGATTTGCTGGAAGCCTCAAATAAAATACATCAAAACCAAACTGTCCAAAACTACTGCAGTCTTAGCAAGAGCTAAGCACATACTGGAGCTTAAATCACTTCGCATTTTGTACTGTTCATTATTGTTACCTTATTTGAATTATTGTGTAGAGGTTTGGGGAAGCACTTATCAACATTCACTACAGCCATTAGTTATAATGCAAAAAAGAGTCATGAGAATCTTTCACAACGTTGGATTTCGTGATCACACAAATTTATTATTTTTGCAGTCTAAATTGTTAAAAATTCAAGATCTAATCGAATACCAAATTGCAGTGTTCATGTTCAAAGCAAGAAATAGTCTGTTGCCTGGGAATATACAAAAGATGTTTTCTGAGAGGGAGGGTGAGTACAATTTAAGAGGAAGGGGACATTTTAAGAATAATAGATTTAGAACAACAAGGAAAAGATTATGTTTATCAATTTGTGGGGTTAAATTGTGGAACAAACTAAATGATAAACTAAAGCAATGCTCAAACATATTCCTATTTAAAAAATGTATAGAGAAATTATTTTCAAGAGGTATCAAGAAGCACTGTAGTGAAAGTAGGAGTGCTCCATTGTTTATGTTGTTTTTCTTTGTTTGTTTGCTTTGTTATTTTTGGATGTTTTTTTTTTTTAATTATTATTATTTATTTATTTTTTATTATTATTTTTTATTTATTTATTTTTATGCTGCTTGAATAAGTACAAAATTGAGGTTAGAGAAATAAATACTTGTCAGTGGTCACAATGATGTGTATGTGGGTATGCATGTGTATGGATGTGTGTATGTGTATGTATTTATATGTGTATATGTGTATGTGTATGGATGTATAGAGCAATATGATAATAATAATATAAAAATTGTAAATTGAATGACTGTAAGAATTAAGGGGGTAGGAGTATATAAGTTTTACTTCTTCCTACTCCTTTTCGCACATGTAATAGAAGTATGTCAACAGGAAAGAAGTATATATATATATATTTTTTTTTTTTTGCTTCTCATTTGTTTTGTTTTGTTCTCTTATGTTTTTAAACATTGTTTTATATTTTTATATACTTTCTTTTCCATGTTCGAAATAAAGATTTTAAATCAAATCAAAATCAAATTCTGAGATACTTGCAACATTCCCATCCACACCCAAGACAAATGAAACATCCAAAATTACAAGCATAATCAACATGACATTGCACTAAACATGATGCTATAATCATAAACCAAATAATATTGATTCAGTTTTGCCTAAATGTAGTAAAAGTTTATTTTCTGAATGCCAATCCCTTACATACGTATTTAGTTCTAACCTAACTACTCCTGAATCTTACAAGCATACTTATATCAAACCAATAGCACAGATTCATCAGCATATAAAACAAGTTACAATCACAAACAGCTTGCATATCATTAATATAATAAAAACAACTGAGGATCCATTTAATTCCCTGGGGAACACCATTGTTTACAAGTTTGACCTCAGAAAGGATACCACAAACAAGGAAATAAAATGTATACATTTAGGTTTTATTCAAACATATTTCTTTTTAAAAACATAATGTTGTGCCCCCATTGCTTAATATTCATGACTATATTACATGATGTCTGTTAATTTATGACTGTAATAATATGTATGATAAATGATGTAATCTTGAAGTATTAAAAATCACTCAATAAATGGAGTGATCAAGTTGGAAACTTGTTTAATAAACTATCTTTATTGTGCACTTTACAATAAGTTTCACTCTCAGTGGTTACTAATGTTTGTACTCATTAATAAATTATTCACAGATAATCACTTTACATTAAAGTACACATTTTCATTTCTAATGTTTGTAACTCATTAATCAATTATTCAAAGATAATCACTTTACATTAAAGTACACATTTTCATTTCTAATGTTTGTACTCATTAATAAATTATTCACAGATAATCACTTTACATTAAAGTACACATTTTCATTTCTAATGTTTGTAACTCATTAATCAATTATTCAAAGATAATCACTTTACATTAAAGTACACATTTTCATTTCTAATGTTTGTAACTCATTAATAAATTATTCAAAGATAATCACTTTACATTAAAGTACACATTTTCATTTCTAATGTTTGTAACTCATTAATAAATTATTCAAAGATAATCACTTTACATTAAAGTACACATTTTCATTTCTAATGTTTGTAACTCATTAATAAATTATTCAAAGATAATCACTTTACATTAAAGTACACATTTTCATTTCTAATGTTTGTAACTCATTAATAAATTATTCACAGATAATCACTTTACATTAAAGTACACATTTTCATTTCTAACGTTTGTAACTCATTACTAAATTATTCACAGATAATCACTTTACATTAAAGTACACATTTTCATTTCTAACGTTTGTAACTCATTAATAAATTATTCAAAGATAATCACTTTACATTAAAGTACACATTTTCATTTATTAATGTTTGTAACTCATTAATAAAAGATTCACAGATAATCACTTTACATTAAAGTACACATTTTCATTTCTAATGTTTGTAACTCATTAATAAATTATTCACAGATAATCACTTTACATTAAAGTACACATTTTCATTTCTAATGTTTTTAACTCATTAATAAATTATTCAAAGATAATCACTTTACATTAAAGTACACATTTTCATTTCTAATGTTTGTAACTCATTAATAAATGATTCACAGATAATGTTACGACAGAAGAAGGGAAGACAAGAAGGCTGGATCCAGATGCGGTTAAAGGTTTTAATGAAATTATAAATAAATACAAAAACAGGTAGACACGGGAACAAATCAAACATCCACGATGGGAAACTGAAATTAACAGGAGCAAACATTAACACTGGTGAGGCACAGGATCAAAACACATACCAGGACAGACGTGCCAACTACATTTAACAATCGACAAGGAGTGAACAAAAGGCAGGGCTTAAATACACACAGGAACAAACAAGGGAATGAGGGACACCTGGTGAAGCAATCAGGGAAGGAGAAACAATCAGAGGGAAACCAATCATAAAAAGAAACTACAAAGGACTACAAAAACCAAACAGGAAACAGGAACTAAACTAAACTTCAACATAAAAGCACAAAAGACAACAGAGAACATGACAGAACCCCCCCTCAAAGGATCGGATTCCAGACGATCCCAAAGCACAAAAATAAAAGACAAAAAAGCCCACAAAAAACAAAATGAGGGCACCAGGGGCAGACAGACAGTCCAAGGGGGCACAGGGGGCAGGCGGGAAGTCCAAGGAGATACAGGGGGCAATTAGGCAGTCCCCGGGGGCACAAGGGGCAATTAGGTAGTCCATGGGGGCCCAAGGGGCAATTAGGCAGTCCACGGGGGCAAAAAGGGAAATGAGACGGTCCACGGAGCCAATTAGGCAGTCCCCGGGGACACAAAGGGAAAGGTTTAGGAGGCCAGGGAGGTATCGACCGGGCAGGGACAGGTTTAGGTGGCCCGGGGGCTGGCCAAAAGGCAAGGGCCGGTTCAGGGGGCCTAGGAGGTGGCCACAGGACAGAGGCCGGTTTTGGGGGCCTAGGAGATGGCCGCGGGGCAAGGGTCGGTTCAGGGGGCCTGGGAAATGGCCAAAGGACAGAGGCCGGTTTTGGGGGCCTAGGAGCTGGCCGTGGGGCAAGGGCCGGTTCAGGGGGCCTGGGAGGAGGAGTGGCCACTGGGGAGGCTGGCGGAGCCGCGTGAGGTGGAGCCGTAGGAGGCTCGGGAGGCTCTGGGGGCGGAGCCGTAGGAGGCTCGGGAGGTGGAGCTGTAGGAGGCTCTGGAGGCTCAGGAGGCGGAGCCGAGGGAGGCTCTGGAGGCTCAGAGGCCTCAGGGGGCAGAGCCGTGGGAGGCTCAGGAGGCAGAGCCGAGGGAGGAGGAACCATGGAAAGCTCGGAAGGCTCAGGGGGCGGAGCCGTGGGAGGCTCAGGAGGCAGAGCAGAGGGAGGAGGAACCATGGAAAGCTCGGGAGGCTCAGGGGGCGGAGCGGTGGGAGGCTCAGGAGGCAGAGCAGAGGGAGGCTCAGGAGGCGGAGCCCTGGGAATCTCGGGAGGAGGAGCCCTGGCAGACTTGAGAGACTTGAGAGATGGAGCCCTGGGAGGCGGAGCCCTAGGAGGCTTGGAGGAGGAGCCCTGGGTGGCGCGGGAGACTTGAGAGGCGGAGCCCTGGAAGGCTCGAGAGGCTTGAGAGGCAGAGCCCTGGGAGGCTCGAGAGACTTGAGTGGTGGAGCCCTGGGAGGCTCGAGAGGCTTGAGAGGCGGAGCACTGGGAGGCTCGAGAGGAGCCCTGGGAGGCTCAGGAGACTTGAGAGGCGGAGCCCTGGAAGGCTCAAGAGGAGGAGCCCTGGAAGACTCGAGAGGCGGAGCCCTGGGAGGCTCGAGAGGCTTGAGAGGCGGAACCCTGGAAGGCTCGAGGGGCTCGAGAGGCGGAGCCCCGGAAGGCTCGAGAGGCTCGAGAGGCGGAGCCCTAGGAGGCTCGAGAGGCTTGAGGGGCGGAGCCCTGGAAGGCTCGAGAGACTCGAGGGGCGAAGCCCTGGAAGGCTCGAGAGGCTGGAGTGGTGGAGCCCTGGAAGGCTTGAGAGGCAGAGCCCTGGAAGGCTCGGGAGGAGGAGCCCTGGAAGACTCGAGGGACTTGAGAGGCGGAGCCCTGGGAGGCTCGGGAGGAGGAGCTCTGGAAAGCTCGGGAAGCTCGGAAGGCAGAGCTCTGGGAGCTCGGGAGGCGGAGCTCTGGAAAGCTCGGGAGGCGGAGCTCTGGAAAGCTCAGGAGGCGGAGCTCTGGAAAGCTCGGGAGGTGGAGCTCTGGAAAGCTCGGGAGGTGGAGCTCTGGAAAGCTCGGCAGGCGTTGGCTCTTGAACGGTCATGGCTGCTGGCGCTGCTCTGGGACGGTCGAGGCTACAGGCGCTGGCTCAGGGACGGTCGAGGCTACAGGCGCTGGCTCAGGGACGGTCGAGGCTACAGGCGCTGGCTCAGGGACGGTCGAGGCTACAGGCGCTGGTTCAGGGACGGTCGAGGCTACAGGCGCTGGCTCACTGACATCGGGGGCTAAGGGCTCAGGCTGGTTGACCGTGGCTGAAGAGGGCTCAGGCTGGTTGACCGTGGCTGAAGAGGGCTCAGGCTGGTTGACCGTGGCTGAAGAGGGCTCAGGCTCGTTGACCGTGGCAGGCGTGGGCCGGGAGGCGGAAGCCCGTCTTCTCTCCCTCCTCCGGGCAGACGAAGTGGACCATGTGGGTTCTGGGAGCGCGACTGGCGTGGGGGTCGGTTCGCTGACAGGTGGGGCTGGTGTTATAGGGGGCGCCGGGGGTGGCTGAAGAGACTCCACTGTGGATGGTGTGGTAGGGTCCTTCACAGCAACGCCCACAGAGAGCGGTGAGTCACACACCAGTAGGGTCGCCACCAGGAAGTCGCGGAGAGTCCAGCCACGCGTCGCTTGTGGCAGCCAATCCTTCAGCGAACCGTCCAGATTACCCCTGAAGAAGGCCACAAGGGAGGATTCAGGGAAGTCCGCGACACTCGCCAGTTCAATGAAGTCGCGGATGTGGTCCTCTATAGGTCGGCCTTCTTGCCTCAGGCTGAGCAGCCGGTAGTTAGCCTGCTGGACGGCTGGATCCATTGGTGGTCGATTGTTCTGTTACGACAGAAGAAGGGAAGACAAGAAGGCTGGATCCAGATGCGGTTAAAGGTTTTAATGAAATTATAAATAAATACAAAAACAGGTACACACGGGAACAAATTAAACATCCACGATGGGAAACTGAAATTAACAGGAGCAAACATTAACACTGGTGAGGCACAGGATCAAAACACATACCAGGACAGACGTGCCAACTACATTTAACAATCGACAAGGAGTGAACAAAAGGCAGGGCTTAAATACACACAGGAACAAACAAGGGAATGAGGGACACCTGGTGAAGCAATCAGGGAAGGAGAAACAATCAGAGGGAAACCAACCATAAAAAGAAACTACAAAGGACTACAAAAACCAAACAGGAAACAGGAACTAAACTAAACTTCAACATAAAAGCACAAAAACAAAAGACAACAGAGAACATGACAGATAATCACTTTACATTAAAGTACACATTTTCATTCTAATGTTTGTAACTCATTACTAAATTATTCAAAGATAATCACTTTACATTAAAGTACACATTTTCATTTCTAACGTTTGTAACTCATTAATAAATGATTCACAGATAATCACTTTACATTAAAGTACACATTTTCATTTATTAATGTTTGTAACTTATTAATAAATGATTCACAGATAATCACTTTACATTAAAGTACACATTTTCATTTCTAATGTTTGTAACTCATTAATAAATTATTCAAAGATAATCACTTTACATTAAAGTACACATTTTCATTTCTAATATTTTAACTCATTAATAAATTATTCAAAGATAATCACTTTAAATTAAGGTGCACATTTTCATTTATTAACGTTTGTAACTCATTAATAAATTATTCAAAGATAATCACTTTAAATTAAGGTAAACATTATTATTTATTAACGTTTGTAACTCATTAATAAATGATTCACAGTAATCACTTTACATTAAAGTACACATTTTAAATTCTAATGTTTGTAACTCAATAAATTATTCAAAGATAATCACTTTAAATTAAGGTGCACATTTTCATTTATTAACGTTTGTAACTAATTAATAAATGATTCACAGATAATCACTTTACATTAAAGTACACATTTTCATTTATTAACGTTTGTAACTAATTAATAAATGATTCACAGATAATCACTTTACATTAAAGTACACATTTTCCTTTCTAATGTTTGTAACTCATTAATAATTATTCAAAGATAATCACTTTACATTAAGGTGCACATTTTCATTTCTAATGTTTGTAACTCATTAATAAATGATTCACAGATAATCACTTTACATTAAAGTACACATTTTCATTTATTAACGTTTGTAACTAATTAATAAATGATTCACAGATAATCACTTTACATTAAAGTACACATTTTCATTTATTAACGTTTGTAACTAATTAATAAATGATTCACAGATAATCACTTTACATTAAAGTACACATTTTCATTTCGAACGTTTGTAACTCATTAATAAATGATTCACAGATAATCACTTTACATTAAAGTAGACATTTTCATTTCTAATATTTGTAACTCATTAATAAATTATTCAAAGATAATCACTTTACATTAAAGTACACATTTTCATTAGTAATGTTTGTAACTCATTAATAAAAGATTCACAGATAATCACTTTAAATTAACGTACACATTTTCATTTATTAATGTTTGTAACAAATTAATAAATGATTCACAGATAATCACTTTACATTAAAGTACACATTTTCATTTCTAATGTTTGTAACTCATTAATAAATGATTCACAGATAATCACTTTACATTAAAGTACAC
Organism: Xyrauchen texanus; assembly: GCF_025860055.1. Taxonomy (NCBI): domain Eukaryota; kingdom Metazoa; phylum Chordata; class Actinopteri; order Cypriniformes; family Catostomidae; genus Xyrauchen; species Xyrauchen texanus. The sequence continues at coordinate 39,518,313 of NC_068300.1, read as the reverse complement.
ATTTTCATTTCTAATATTTGTAACTCATTAATAAATTATTCAAAGATAATCACTTTACATTAAAGTACACATTTTCATTTCTAACATTTGTAACTCATTAATAAATTATTCAAAGATAATCACTTTACATTAAAGTACACATTTTAATTTCTAATGTTTGTAACTCATTAATAAATTATTCACAGATAATCACTTTACATTAAAGTACACATTTTCATTTCTAACATTTGTAACTCATTAATAAATTATTCACAGATAATCACTTTACATTAAAGTACACATTTTAATTTCTAATGTTTGTAACTCATTAATAAATTATTCACAGATAATCACTTTACATTAAAGTACACATTTTCATTTCTAATGTTTGTAACTCATTAATAAATTATTCACAGATAATCACTTTACATTAAAGTACACATTTTCATTTCTAACATTTGTAACTCATTAATAAATTATTCACAGATAATCACTTTACATTAAAGTACACATTTTAATTTCTAATGTTTGTAACTCATTAATAAATTATTCACAGATAATCACTTTACATTAAAGTACACATTTTCATTTCTAATGTTTGTAACTCATTAATAATTTATTCACAGATAATCACTTTACATTAAAGTACACATTTTCATTTCTAACATTTGTAACTCATTAATAAATTATTCACAGATAATCACTTTACATTAAAGTACACATTTTAATTTCTAATGTTTGTAACTCATTAATAAATTATTCACAGATAATCACTTTACATTAAAGTACACATTTTCATTTCTAATGTTTGTAACTCATTAATAAATTATTCAAAGATAATCACTTTAAATTAAAGTACACATTTTCATTTCTAATGTTTGTAACTCATTAATAAATTATTCAAAGATAATCACTTTACATTAAAGTACACATTTTCATTTCTAATGTTTGTAACTCATTAATAAATTATTCAAAGATAATCAATTTACATTACACATTTTCATGTATTAACGTTTGTAACTCATTAATAAATTAGATAAATATCAAATATATTTTCATAGGTTAATAATGTTGGTAATAAATGGTTCATGGTTAACTGGTGAAAACATAGGTGTCCATTTTGCATTAAGGTGCCCTTTCTGAGGTTACATGTTTGATATATTCATGTTAAAGCATTATAAGGTATGATTAAAGTTAGTTCATAAATAGCCAATACAATTAAAAATTCATGAACAGTCTTTTTATAAACAAAGAAATTAGAATTGACAAACAATCCTTTATGTTAATGTAAGTGTTTCCCATATTTAAAAAATGAATCTAAAATTTATACATAGAGTCTAAGAGTTTTAAAGTGTTTTTTTTTTTTTTTTTTTAGCATTCTGAAATTCCATATTAAAGCAAAGTCATGTGTAAAGATTTCTGAAAAAAAACAACAGTCAATGCAAGAAATCCATTTTTACATACGATTTTTAATTATCTGGTTATTCTCTGCCTTTGATGTCAAAAGGTAAACAGTCATTAGCATAACATAGCATAACATTGGGTAAGCCAGAAAGAACGGTGGTAAAAGTGTGTTCATGCAACGCGAAATTAGGTAAATGGGCAAAAATCTACCTGTGTTGATTGCTTTTGCGTAAACCATTACCTCAAGGATTGAAAGATAACATAGTCTTCATCACAATACTACGGGGAGGTGAAATTGTACCAATTCGTCCTACTTATTCATCAACCAATCATATACGCTTCATAAACATGTGGTCACTTTCTTCAATATTACACATCAGGGCCTTTAACATTAATATCACCTTTCCGCTCTGGGTAGTGTAAGGTGTTATATACAGTACTTCAAATACTGTGATGAATTCTCGTCAGTTCGGTTGGGAAAGCCACTTAATGACCACACATGTTGGCTTATTCAGCATAATTGGTGTATGTGAATCATGAATATTGTGAATGTAAACATACTTGGCATTGCTGTGTCTGGCTGATCGGGATGCTAAAACAAACAGAACAATATTTTATAGCACAATAGAGACACAGTGACTATGTTTACATGGACACCACGACTGCAGCTTATTGCAAGAAAGCAAGCATCCCAATTTAGTTGCACTATAAGCGGCATACACATTACTCCTGTATACATGCAGCTCTGTCAGTAGCTTTCTCCACATTCCCTGCAACACTTGTGTAATTAACAAACATGGTATCCAAGGAAAATTTCGCTATTTTATTCTCAGTTGCTTCAATTTATTTCCTGGTATTCCAAAGATGTTGCTGTTTTTATTTTCTTAAAGGTGCAATTAGTAATTTTCTACACATTAAAAAACTCCTAAAGACATGAATTGTAATGTTGCAATATATGTAGGAAATCATGAGCACTCACATTAAAAGTAAGTCATATCAGTAACCTTATAAAAGCTGTTTTATTCTACATGGAGAGGGTCTGCACATGGGGGCTGCCATGTTAGAATCACATGACCAGCCAAATACTACTTGCTTAATCTCAGTAACCGTCCTGTTATTTGACACTTTCACTCATCGATAAACTAATCATGACTGACTATGAATACTACATTTATACAATGGCATCTGAAACTGAAAACTATTGATTTTAAATAATGCTGCAACAGAGCCACTTCGGCTGCGAAATGTGCCGAATGGGCCGCGATAAGCAGAAAAGGACAGTGAACCCACCCCCCAACCCCCATTTGCAGTGCATGTAAATGTGGTCAGTGACACTTTACAGGCAAATCAACCTACAAATCCTTTACTTAAAGTTCTATCTTCGGCATATTTAGCACAACAACAAAAAAATCACATATTATGCTTTTCTATGTGGCAGACTGGCAGTGCATTGAATTTTATAGATATACTGTAGTACAGTCTACAGTGTGGACTACAATTTTGGTGTTTATGTTGGTAACCAGATATTTTTGTATCATTATAAAAAGACTTTAAATAATAAAAAATTATAAAATAACTTTAAGCACAGAAAATACACTCCTTTCTCTGGGAATCATGAATTACTAATCAATATATTAAAAGTCAGTAAAAAGCTTGTGAGCACTCTAAACTTGTTTAGAGACCTGCATCTGTTTCGAGGTAATGAGATCAACCAAATGCTTGCAAATGAGTTTTGTCAACATTTAAAAGTGCAATACAAATTAATTTGAACTGAACTGCAAAAATGTTTTTTCACCCCTGATCTAGACAAAAATGTCTAGGCTACCCTGAATACGTTCAAATAAAAGATATTTTTGGTTTAAAAAAATATAGTCACTACTTCATTTCCTATACTAATTTGAGTTATTTCATAGTTTGTATGACTTTACCGTATTCTAAAATGTGGAAAAGGAAAATAGCAATAATAAAAAGGTGTAGGTGTGTCCAGACTTTTGACTGGTAGTGGATGTGGCTTTTCATACATTCTCTTTGCATATTGAATCACTTGAGTAGTTACACTGATGATTAATCATCGTAAAGTGAGTAGCCTCCTGTAAATATTTATTTACCTGTCTGTACAACTATTTAAATCCGTGCACTGTAATTTGGAATAAACATGTAAGTTTACTCATTTTGTGAGTAATGAGAGTAACAGCATGTGTTTCTCTGACTCAAAACAGTGAATCAGATTTAAAAAATGGCGGGGGAGTCCCTCCTTCCTTCTTCCCCTGTCTTCATTCAGAATATTAGTGTTCTCCACAAGGGATGTGCCTGAAGCCGAAAACCTTGTTCGGAAAGGCACGAATAATGACTTAAAAATAACGGATTCTTCTGAATAATGACTGATTATCCAAAAAGGATAAAGCGACATTTTAAATAAGCATATCCAAAATTACAAGGAATTTATAAATCTGTGCAGCCAATATTTTTTAAGAGTAAACCTTATGAATGAAAATGCACGGTGTGATTTGAGGTCAGATGGGCGTGGTCTCGACTCCGTTTGCTGTATGTCTGGAGCTTGTCAAGTGGAACGCTAATTTAGGCTGCGTCTACATTAATCCAGATAAATTTGAAAACGGCGGATACACATTACAACGCGAAAACGGCATTTTTAAATGTACTTTTGAGTGAGTTTTCAAAAAGCTCAGTTTTCGCGGACAAAAACGCCGTCTCAGTGTGGACGGAAGGCCAAAACAGCGTTTTCAAACGAAAACGTATTAGTGTGGACTAGGCCTAAAATACGATATCATATACACTTTACACTTCTTGAAATGTCTATGTTAATGTATCACACGTAATGATTCCCATGTATTTATTTATCATCCAAACCTGAGCGCGATGTTAAATTCCTAACCTGAAGTGATTTAACGTCAGAGCTCGTCTTTCCGTCTCTTAAAGTTGACAACATTTATATCCACATCAGCGATTAAGGTTAACTGGTTAAGACATAATTCCGAAAAAGGGTTCAAATGCTCCTTAGAGTATTCATCTATTAGGAATATTCCTCCTTATGTAAAACGAAGAAATTGAAACATGCCTTGTCTTTTTTTTTCTTTCTCCTTCTTCTTTAAACTGTGCTACATTTGGAAATGTTAAGTGTTCTTGAACTCTGGTAAAGCACTATATAAATTATTATTTAACTAAATAATTGTGTCCTATTGTAAAAATCCCAAGTCCTCACTGGACTTTCACCTGTTTGTAGGCTATATTGATTTTATATAAATTTATTTTAATTTTTGAATTTGTATTTATTATTCATTGAAAAATGTGTGCTTGTCATTTCACATTTTGCTTGACACCTCCTGTCTTCAGAATAATGTTGTAATACATGCACAGACGTGCAGAAATTCATATCTGAAAAACCAGGAGAAACCACAACATATTCCACAGTTAATGTAGCCTACAAATTCAGCAATATACAAGGAAAAAAAAAAAAAAAAAAGAATAACATTTAATAAATAAAGTTTTTTTAAATAATAATTGTATAATTAGGCTATTATTATGAAAAGGCATATTTTATTAATAGAAACTAAATATGTAAGAGTAACATTTAAAATGGTCATTTCATTTAGTTTTGACGCGCTTCTGGTTTAATCCCCGCCCACAACCGGTTCTATCTGAATACAGAGACAGATACAGATAATGGCTTCACGGCACACCTCTCCTCCCGTCAAAACCTCATGCTGCTCTCGCTTTCTGTCCGTGTGCCAGGCCACCGTGTTTGTGAATGAATGTTAATGTGTGACTCACGTCACGTCTAGATCCAGCGGGATTGATTTGCCCTACGTCTGTTTGCTGGTTAGCCTGCAGACGTCTGTGATTAGCATTGAGCCTAAGCACAGATACAGATAATGGATCAATCTCATAAGCCAACAAAGGACAAGAGAAAATAGCTGTGATGATCTTAACTAAACCAGCTTAAGTTTACTCTACAGATACATCTCTTATGGATGGATATATCACTTGTTTTGTGCTTGAGACAAATTATTTAGCATTATGTATTTTCTAAATGTGTGCATTAGCTTTACAATCTCCTGCAGCCGAGGGACCTTTGTTTCAGTGTACAATCCTCTTCCTTTCAACATTGGACGCAAGGCCATGCAAATGCTAATAAACGCAGTTAATTATCAATTTTCAAAATCAATTTGTATACTTTAACTTTTTTCAAATAACTAACAAATTCTAAATATGAGTGTTTTTCTTTTTCAAGGTAGTAAATGCAAATTGGGTCAAGGTTTATCTGGTCAGCATGGCAGCCCCTGTTATCCTGTAACCAGACCATTATTCAAGCAAAATGCACATTCTTACAGCTAATGAAAATTAGGAGGCTTTAGATTTTGTGTGACCAGAGACTGTTTAGCTAGGGCAGCACTTGTTTTAAAATGAATGGAGAAATTGGAACCCCAATAGACAAAGACCTTTCAGATACAGACATCGCCTGACATTTAACTTCAGAATGTGCAATTGCATTAGATAGACCAACCAGGAAAATAGTGTTATTTGCATGATATGAGATAAAGAAGCAAAATTTATGATAACATTGTTGTCATATTTTACTACTGATTTGAAATATTTAATATTTCAAATATGTATAAAAAATATGTAATCTTGACCAACTGTTTTGGAGATTTCTGTCTGTCCCTATTCAAGTAGGTAAGAGCTGTACTTCTTGAAAAACATTCATAGAAAACATTTGCCTGGGAACGTTCCCAAGATGGCCGTTGACTGTACTGACTTGCCTTGACATGCAATTTGGTGTAAAGGCCTGTCCCAATACCCACATTTGCGGTCTTGATACTGAATTGTGTGTGCACACGACACTGAGTAAGTGTTCAAGACTGTCCCATGTCTAAAACATGCCAAAGCTCAGTGCACTTAATCCACACTAAATCTACACTAGCACGAATACCACTTCGGAGCGGTCTTTCAGGGCTGTATATCCCAGAGTTCATCATGTTCAGGAGCCGACACCCCGCCCATGCAATCTGGATATTTTCTTAATTATGACATCAAGGAAAGCTTTTCGATATAAGTTATTTATTATAATCAGATAGTGAAAATAAGTGAAGCATGTTATTGATTTATGTATGAATATATTAAGCATAAAGTGCAATACAACATTCACAATTGGTTGGGATGATTTAACAGTATTATCTTTATTACTAGATATTTATGAGTATCTACAGTATATACCTCTTTGTTATCCTTCTCGCCTAATTAACACCTTATTTGTTTAATATCGCCTAATACTGCTGGTGATTTTATTCATAATATGCAAAGGTTATCCTCTGATATTGTATTTTCGAATTAATTTTGGCAAAAGAATCTATGTAAGATCATGAAATATGCATTTTATATACCAGCCAGTGTAGCATAAAGTATACAATTTAGTAAATGTTGTTTTTAAAATGTTATTAACTACTACCACTATTTCTGTCTCATTTGTACCTGCGTTTATAAATGTAATGTATATGTTTTAATGCTTTTTATTTTTTTGTATGAAACCACATACTGATAAGTTGTGTAAAGTTGTCTTCCCTCCACCAAAGTGCCCTCAACAAAGATGGACGATATAGGCAAAACAAAGAATGGGTCATTCTGAGACAAATCTGGCCAGAATTATGGTGTTTTTCAGTCTGACACATCTTGCCAAAACAAACTTTCAGAAAAACCTCCTGCCAGTTGTAAAACTGCCACCCATGTCATTGGTGGGTGTGACTCAGTGAATAAAACATTTATAAAAGGCATATTTCAGGATTCTTTTCACAAAATCCATCGGAAAATACAATATAATGGGCAACCTTTGCATATTATGGCCATGTATAGTGTATTAGCATTAGCGTCATGAATCCAGAACATAAACATAACTACTGCATATCTAACTTTAAATCATCATTGAGTGCTCAAAACAGCTTATTTTATTGATCTTGTGTGTATTTATAAAATGAGGCATGTATTCCTTGATAACACATTTTAATGTCACATTGGTTTAACACTGATGTCAGGACAGTGTGTTACTCATGTAAATGCTTTTCTAAACACTGTCCCCTCCAAACACTTTAGCTTTGAAAAAGAAAGTCAATATTTGAAAAAGTTTTGACAACCTGAACAAAGTAAGAAATGTCTTTCATTCTGGAGAATTTTAAATTTTTATTTATTTTGTTATTATTGAAAGCATTTATTCAAAAATATATATTTTTTAAACGTGTTACCATTTGAAGGTTTAACAGAAACAAAATGCAAGAGGAAGAATATTTCTAAATTGACTGTGTGCAGTGTGGTTTAATGGGGTGTAGGGGGATGGAGTACAGGAAGAGAATTTGAGGAAATGTGTGAAAAACATAAGTGAGTATTTAGTGTGCCAGAGGAGCACATGCTGAGCAGAGTGTCCATTGAGGGAAAAAAACAGTACAGCTGTTCATTCATGCCACTTCCTTTTGCCAGAGGTATAGATGTTTGTATGACAATTGCCTTGGAAAGAAGAGCTGTTTATATTTAGTTGTACAGGAAGCTGGTGAAAAACAGCGCAAATATGAGTCAACATGAATCAAGTAATTTATCATCAAGACACCCTCTTTAACTTATTATAAAATTCCTCCAGTTTCAAATTCCAAAACAGCTCCTTTGTAGTTCATGCTGAAAAAATGTAATAAATAATTTGAGTAATAGATACATAATGACTTAAAGCTATGTTTTGAACAGCATACTACCACACTTTCATACTATGCAGTGTATAGTATGAATACTGTGCATAGTATTCAAAATTTTTTATCCATGGAATACCCAGATGACCTACTACTGTATTTTCCAGTAATAAGGAGTATATAACATGCACACTGCACTGAATACAGTATCTCACAAACTTTCTCAGCTTATTTTTTGATCGAACAGCCAAAGGTAAATACATTTTTATGGAGCCCTTAGAGAATTTATTTACTGAAATAGTTTTACTTTCACTGTTCTGGTAGGCCTGCAGGTTTATTTTGTCATTTTCTCTCCCTCGTGTTACTCAGGCACACTCGACTGGCATGATCGGTATTTCCATGGGAATGTTCATTGTTGCAGGGTGGTGCAGATCATGCCACTGATTGCTTGACGAGCAACACCTGTTCCAGCCTGAATGCACCCCCTACATATGCCCTCTGTTTCTCTGTTTCTTTGCCAGATTATTATGCTAAATTGAGTACTAACCTTGCTATCCTTGTCTAGCTGGTCCTGTCTTGTCACTCTGTTGGTTTGCCCACGTTGTTCGGTTGTGGTTTGCCTTCCAGTTTTCACTGAGTTCAGCCCGGCAATCCACAAAGAATTCTGCTCTATGCCCACTTGCCTGGGATCTACATTTCTGCTTTTGCTCGCATTGTCCGCTGGACATCTCTCTCATCACCAAGCTTCTATGGAGGATTCTGCCTAGCTCCTACTGACTTCCACGATGAACACACTCCATATTTAATTTTAGACTTTAGACTGTATATGTACATTTCATTTTCACTTAGTTTACATTTACTTCGTGCTATTAGTTGTGGAGCAAGCACATACGATTTTCACTCACTTTTACAACTGTACAATGTAATGTATGTAAAATATCGTAATGTATGTGATATATAAATGGGATTTTATTATATTTGAATAACTGTTTTTATTTCTGAGATTAAATCTACATCACTGACTGAATTAAAAACACAACACGATGAGGCAATGTAACAACAATGTTGCAACAAAGTAGTAAGCTCTGTTTTGTATAGACTTGTTTGTAAACAGCATTAGGGAATTAATCAAACATGTAGGAAATGCGTACTCTTACTTTGCATGGGATATAGTAAGGGTGGTAAGTATGGGATTTTGCATTTAAAACATGTCTCGATTGACCAAATGCCCATTGTAAAGAGACTGGTCATTAATATGCTCCAGAGGCGCTAAATGATGCTGTGCTTATACATGCATTTGCAACACAATATGCCTATTGACTCAAGCAGTGGGGCAATTGCTGCAGCGTCACAACTTGCTTTGTCCTGTAAATGTAAAGAAAGTCTAGCCTATTGCCTTCCTGCCTCTCAGACAGTCACATGATTTTTCTCTTTATCTGATTTTAGTTTGAGTTGCATATAAAATAAGACTGAATTTGCAACCATATCTGCCAATGGTGTGAACACCAACATTAAAGTACCTTAAATTTACTTGACAACCTGGCTACAACACTGTGGTGAAATATTGCACTTCCAGATAAAAAAGTCCACAATACTTTGATGTATGAAGGAGATGAAAATAATGCTTAACTCTGGATTTCCCATTCTAAAGTTATGAGATGTTCTGCTGTGTAGTAATAGAAGGCATTTGAATCCATCCAGATGTTCATGTAACCATTGTTGAATTTGCTGAGAATTGTGTTTGAGGTGTATTTTTACTTTAAGGTTGCCACATTTTATGACCAGTGAATTTCCGTGACTTTTCCAGTCATTTGTGATTATTGAATTAGGATTTAAAACAATTATTTTTGTAAGCATTTCACCCACAAAAAGCAATTTCTAGATTATGTATTTAGAGGTGAGCATAAATAGAACTTCATAATCACTATAGAAATTTCTGAGATGGAATTTTTTTGTGTGACTTTTCTAGGCATGGAAATAACAATTTAAAGTTTTCCTAATATTTCCAGTCTTTCTATGACCATTGGAACCATGATTATACCATAATATAGAACTTATAAGACCGAAGCTCAAGTAAAGTGAACTTAATTTTTAAGTATTTTTATTTAGTTACAGATGTAAACAACTTATCTGTGATTAAAGTATTATTGTTTTTATTAAATTTAAACTGGTTTATAGCACGTCTTATACAGATTAAGTGAAGTTATGACTGGACTCTAGGTTAGCCATATGGCACATTGGATTCTACTCAGTACTTAGTGCACATAAACCCACACTTTCGTAATGTACTACTGAGTAAAGAAGAATGGCTCAAATTTAACAGGCTCCAACTTCACTAGGTATCACCCTAAGAGTGACTTCACACAAATCACAACTATCAACCAACTACAACAAAATAACAACAATAGTCATAGGAATTAATACTATATATACATTTTTAAATACAAATTATTATTTTTAATTATTACCATCCATACATACATAATTTATTCAAGCGCATAAGTTTTTGAGGTAGTAGTACTCAAAGCCAAAGTTTAAAGAACATATATATGAGTTGTGATTCCAAAATGTGACATTTCAAGTTTGTTCAAGTCATGAAGTGGTCAATTAGGACCACTTAAATGTTTTTATTAATGACAACTTTAGGATTTAGAGAGATACAGTAACTTAATTAAAACTAGTAAGATTAGTAAAAACTTACAGTTATAGCTTACAGTATGTTGATTAAACAATTTTATATTATAATTATTTGTATTTTTTACAGTTTGAGATAACTGTTAGTATAGTGCTCCCACGGGATGCCTACCATACAGATCCCACCAAAATAACAATTGACAACAGGCATAATAAAATAAACCTGTGGAGATGAAGGAAAATGGTAGATGATTTGTCGGTGTAAATAAATTAGCTTTTGAGCTTCAGCTTTTCACACAGGTGGTTTTCAAATGGTTACCTACTAACCCACACACAGCTTTGTAAAGAGTAATAAGTATAGTTTAACACCTGCATTTATATACTTAGAAATAGATAGAAAGAAATAGAAATTATACTTAGAAATAAATATATATATATATAAAAAAGCAAATTGTAGTATACCTTACAAAAATGTGAAAGATTGAAAAGGTTTATCAAGGAATACAAAATTTAGTTAAAAAATAAAGATGTTAAAGTACATTCAATCTTTGTTTTATATTTAAAAAAAAACACTAATAATTATAAAAAAATAATTATATATATATATATATATATATATATATATATATATATATATATATATATATATATGTCATAATTAACTTCCACAGGGCTAAGTATATAATATTTAAAAGTTTTGCCCTTTTAAATATTTGTATAAATATTTTTTGTATTATTATTTTTCAAAAATCTATTTATTTGAATCTAAGAACGCAACGCTATGTTGCGTCATACTGATTGAGAGGAAAATCCACTAATGAAGTTTGTGGGGTATTGAATATTCAAACACATATAGTCTCCGCCCACCGTCCGTGTATTTCCCGTGTGGAAGAGCCCGTGAATCTCCCGAAAGCGATTGTTGTCTTTCTTTCATTCGCAGCATTCACACCGCGTCGTGTTTTTACACGCATTGGAGCTCTTCTTTTCTAAAGGGGTAAGTGCTCAATCTTTCTTTCGATTTAAAGCTTTGTTTAGTATTTTTGTCTCCTCTGCAAAAAAAAAAAAAAAAAAAAAATAAATAAATAAATAAATTAAAGAAGAATAATAGTTTCGTTTTAAAGGCGAGAGTAGGTCACGTTTTTTAAAATTGGCGGGCTCGTGGGGCTACTGTTTATTGTTTACGCGACGAGATCCCTTACAAAGAAACTTTCCTCTGCATAGAAAAGAAAGAACACTTTTTTATTATTAATTATACAAATTATCCATTGTTTCTGTTTTAGACCATTTTCAAAGTAATTGATCGCATTAATTTTATTCAAAAGTAAGGTATTCTGGCTTAATATTTTCTTCTTTAAACTGAAGAACAATTAACCATAAACTAAATATATGCATTATTATACGATGGGTTGTTTAAGAGAGGAAAAACTAAGCAATCCAATAATGAGTTATTTAAATTACTCAAACTTTTATAACATATTTATAACATATTCGACTATAAAAAAAACAACAACAATTGTTTCTTTATTGAAACAATCTTTCGGAGACTCATTGAAACTGTGTTATTGTTTCAGTTTTCTTGGCATTTGTAATATTGTAATATTATAACGGATTCACGGCGTTCTCACGCGCACGGGGATTTAAAAGGGCGCGAATCTCGCGCTGTGTGTTCGTGTTCCGGTTCGTGCTGGAACTGCGGGGTTTCCGTAGAAACCGCTTTTCGCTTTCTAAGCTCCGCCGCAGCGCAGCGAACTTCCGAGGGATCGCCTTTCTGACGTTGAAGGTATTATAAATCCGATTATTTAAACGGAACCACGGCGATTGAAATTGGTCTTTTCTAAACGAATACACGCCGAGGTTTCTGCGCGCGAGTTCGGGCCTAACGCGTGTTGTAAACAAACGAGAAGCCGGTCGGTCCGCGCGCTCTTCCTTTATCCTTAATGTAAAGTTTTATTTTCACCCAACAACTACGGACTCGTCGCGTATTATTGATAATTTTGTATTAAAAAAAGCCAAACAAACAGGTATCGCATTATATTGTATGTTAATCGATTGAATCTTTATGCAGGTTTCCCAGTAAAACAACATGAGTGATTCTGGCAAGGACACTGTGGCTCAAAAAGAGAAAGATGGAGCAGAGAAGAGAGGACGTGGAAGACCACGAAAAACCCCTCAGGTACTGCAATGTTTTCTGAAAGCATTCTGTTCCGTAATGAACTATTTTGCATATTGGTGCAATAAATACGCTGCTGTTTTGGTTCAAATGAGGCGTGTGTGTGTGTTGGTTTTTATTGCGTTCCTGCACATGGGCTGATGAGGAAACCTAAACCTGCTGGCTTTCATAGTCATGGACAACCTGGCAGTTTAAAAAATTATGATTTTCACAAGTCCTGGAAATTCCTTGAGAAATAATATAGGTCTCTTTCTTTATTCATGGTTTGTGATCTTGAGAGCATTTATTTTATATATATATACTTGAAATATTGTATGTATCATGCAGAATATTTTTTTCTTGTAATTCATTCAGCATTGCACACACGCGTCACGTTCAGAGCTTCATGTGTGTAATGGTCATTGGAGTGGCAGGATAGCTGAGGCCTGAAACATGATCTCTTTAAACCAGAAGTAACCCACTTGCACTGTTTCAGATGCTCCCTTATTGGCTGCTGGGAAATGCCAGTGCCTGATTGGCCCACCAGCAGTCACTCATGGGGGCTCACAAGGGCATTGGGTTCAAGGTTTCTATTGCTCACCAGTGTAATCAGAGCTTGTGAGTAGTAATCCTTGGTCACAATCAGACAACTAGATATATTACTGCTAGTTACTGCTCCAAACTAGTGTATTTTTGCCAAACTTGTCTTGAGCTCCAACATCAATAGTGTCACTACAATTTGTGCTCTAAGCAGTATTAAAGCCAATGAGTGGTTTGATTTTTATCTCTGTGGGCAATGTCCACACTTCACAAGCTAAAATATTGTTTAATTGCACTAATTCTGAGGACCTACTACTATTTGAGGAGAAACCCTTTTCCACTTAAAGCATGCAAGATTCAAGATTACAGCTTTAAACATCTAGTAATATAAAAGGAGACAAACCTTTGATATTGCCTATCATCACTTACTGGCTTAACAAGATCGGTAGATGCAGGTAAAAATGTAAAAACACAAGTTGGAGCAGCTGAAATGTGGTTCAGGATGCAAAACGGGCTGCAGTTAAGAAAATAAAAAATTACACTTGTGCAACAACTAAAATTTTTCCTCCCACACTTTAGCATGGTATGCATGATGTTCATTGTTAATGTGTGCAATTTTTTCACAAACTCATTGTTTTAAATTATATTCCTTGTTCACTCATTGATGTAAACTTGGTTTCCTGTTCTTGAGGTAACAAATGAGCTTGGAAAAACCCTTATGTTTCAGGTTATCATATCTTTCAAGACCTATTCTTTACACAGTGTCTGGGTTGCTCGCTTAACTTTTAAAACTGATCACCTGAGAATTGTTTGAACTCCATTTCACCTCTGAACTGGTATTGATGACGGTTATTTATCCTCCTTTAATATCAGGAGTTATTTGTTCAGTGTTTGAATCTCAATTTACATGTGCTGTCTTCTCGCAGCAGGAACCAAGTGGATCTCCAACACCGAAGAGACCCAGAGGAAGACCAAAGGGCAGCAAAAACAAGCCAAGTGGCGCTGTAAGCAAGAGCAAAGTGAGTAGACGTTTCTCAGCTGCTATATGACCGTACAGCAACTACATGGATCTAAAGACAACAAAGCAACTGCCATACATTTGTTTACCTTGGTTTCTGGCCCTCAACTTACCCCCAATGCAGGCTTTTCTTTTTATTATTCTAAATTTGTTGCTTTAAAATTTAAGGCATTAGTATTTACAAGCAAATGTTGGCATCTAAATGTTTTGCTGCTCCTAATTGTTATTTGGTTTCTCTTTAAAATGACTATAATCAGCGCAGTCTTGTTTTTGTAAAAACCCACTTCTCTGTTCCGGTTGACTCCTGACTGCATGCTAGTTTCCTGTGGCATATCAAGCGCTGTGCATTGCAGGTGCACAGACAGCAGAGCAGTTTTCGAGATGATAACCCCTCTTCCACTATTCCTTCCCCCTCCATCTATTGTCATGACAACAGCTGCCCCCCCCACCCCAATATGCACAGTGCCTTTTGCTAATGTGTGTGTGTCTCTCTCACCCGGTTGTACCAGCTGTCTCTCAGCTCTGGGCCAGGTGGCCTGCAAACTGGAGTTCACTGCGTGCTGCTCATGTCCGTTTCCAGTATAATGGCCAATGAACCCGCTGCCCTTGGGCCACCTGCCAACATGAGCTCAGCAGCGGCCTCTTGTGCTCATTTGCAAGTTCAGCACTCTTACATTTTTATTCTCGTTCTCTCTCAGAGAGCAGCGGCAGCTTCGGCACCTGCAGGGACGAAACGCCGTGGAAGACCCAAGAAAGTGGTGAGTATCTTGCTTGTGCTCCACCCAGAGAGAGAGAGAGAGAGAGAGAGAGTGTGTGTGTGTGTGTGTGTGTGTGTGTGTGTGTGTGTGTGTGTGTGTGTGTGTGTGTGTGTGTGTGTGTGTGTGTGTGTGTGTGTGTGTGTGTGTGTGTGTGTGTGTGTGTGTGTGTGTGTGTGTGTGTGTTAAGCTTTTTAAAAATTCTGTGTTTGGGAGTTGCCAAAGCCAACAATAAAAAATATTTTGCTCCTTATAACAAGGGATTTATTTGAAGTGTTCTCATAAACAAAACCTACAAGAGATACAGAGGATGATGACTCTGTATATCTTGTAGGTTTTGTTTATGAGAACACATCAAATGTCTCAAACTTTTTGATGTTTTGTCAGTTTGGCATGTAATCAGGCAGAACCCAGTGCCGCCCCCTGTTTCCTAGATGGCTCAGTATGTAGTCATCGGCCCTGCATTCCTGTCACATGAGGCACAATTCTGGCAGAGGTTTTCCTCATTCAAACATAGTCCACAGGAATCCTGCGAGTTGACTCCCAGAAACCACTCGCTTTGAGTCTCACTGCTCATCATGGACACATTTTAAAAGCCAGAACATTTTCTTTAATCATCCAAACAGCTCACCTTTAGATTTATTCATGAAGTTTTAGCACAAGTCTTGTGGGCATTTACACAATGTTTAGCCTAGTTGCTTGGAGATCAGGGGAAACCTGAGAAAGTCAAGTCAGTGACTCCGTCATGAAGGGTGATTTCCATGCGGTTATTTTTTTTTAATGCATGTTATAATTATTTTGGTTAGGTGAAGTCAGTACTTGAAAGATGTACAATTACTTATTTTCCCTCGAAATGCCATCAAAATATTTTCACTCCCAAGATTCAATATTTTTAGTTGAATTTTTCACATTAAATTTAAGTAAATGGTTCGCGTGAGCACTGCTCAGAGCAAGTCCAAACCAAAATCGGAATGAGCTAAGAATATAATTGCACAAAGTGTAAGTCCAATGCAGATGAACGAGAAACAGGATCAGTTGTGATCAGTTTTGGATCGCAATACGCTAGAGAATCGCAGTATTATCTATCATGACCAAGGTATCAGTATAATATTGTATATTGCTAGGTCTGTCTATTTCTGCCCCAAAGAGTTTTGGTAAATAGTCGAATCGTGGGATTTCCTTAACTATCACCAATTAGACTCTTTCTTTAATGGTCTTCATATTCACTTCTAAACTTTTAAGATCAGAAAAAGGTTTACATTAAAAATTAATTGCACATTAATTACATCCCGTGTTGTATGGCTTTTGCGTGTTGTAATGCAGGTATAGATGTTTTCTCATTTGATTTGGGTTTTTGCTCTCTTTCCAGGAGGAGGAGGAGCAGCCATCTAAGTCCTCTGAGGAGGAGGAAGAGGAACAGTAAATAGCAACTCACGCTACCTCACAATCCAACGTTATTTCTTCCTGTAGACCAGAGCTGGACTGAATCCCTCCCCCTTACACTAGTGCAAACCCTCCTTCTCCAATTCACCTGTACGCTCTAGTGCCCCCAAGTGTCAGGGAGCCCAGCACACTTCCTGCACCTTCTGTGTAACACCACTGGAAAAAAAAAAAAAGACTCAAAATACTGTATGTTCATTCACGGATGCATGCAAACGTCTTGCACTCACTAGGTAATTGGTTGAAAGCATCTGTCATTTTATACTGGACAAAGATATGCTCCGATGGCAACCTGACATAAAATGCTTGCGAAATACTGAGAATGTTTTTTTTTTTTTTCTCTGTACAAAAGTTCCAGGTGTCGGAAGAATTCAAGTTCGTTATTTTTACGAGATCTTGCAGGCTGAGTGAAATTCATGTCATTGTGTACTGGACAAAGGTGAATTGACCTACTCGTTTGTTTTTACTTTGGTTGTGTGTGCGATTTTTAACTCTGTCTCCAAATATACCTTTTAGCTACTCTGTGACTCGAGCTAGAAATAAAATTGTGTACTTTTGTGTGATCATAATCTCTAGAGGACTTAACTCATTGTAATCAACATATTATTAAATGCTTTGTTTTGATTTTCATATCACCCTCTGCTGACCAGTCACCATGAAGATTTCAATAATTCTTGATACATTTTGGTGGTGCGCAAATGCTATATTTATTTCCCCTTCATTCTCGACACAATCAGATTTTGCCTAATAGATATGCTAGGAAACCGTTTGCTTATCTGGCCATTTTTGGAAATGTTGAATTTGGCAACGACGTTCGCTTTTTAATTTAGAGATTGAATTATAGCAGATTAATCTTCATTTTTAAAGGCACCACAAGTGATTTTAGACACCAGCAATGATTTTTAATTGTACATCGGTCCCTAATTTGAGATCCGACAAACCAAGATTTTTTTTTTTTTTTTTTTTTTTAAATCATTCCATTTGCTCAAATTCCTATAACCTCCCAGCTACATTACTCCTGTCCTCTTACAGTCCACTCAGACAGCTTTGATTATTTAGCTTTTTTTTTTTTTTTTTTTTGTTCTTGTTTGACGTGTTAAATTCCATGTCAGGGAACGCTGATCTGTCCAGTGACTGGGTCTCCTCTCAGAACTTTGCTGCTACAAACATGGTTAATAAAACCCGGAATACTGCAACCAGGTCAGTTCTACTCTGGACTTGACCGTCATGTTCATACCTCACTGTACAACAGCCTATGATGGATTAACTCCTCTTCTTACCTGACGATGTTCAACTGGTCTCAGTGCAGCCTTTGGCAAGAGTGTTTGTTTCTTTCCAAATGCAGTGTCTGATCCATTCTCTTAGTGTGGTTTTCAGTTTGTCTTTAAGTTATAACTGGTTTTGCTTACAGTGGTGTACACATTAATGAACAGAAACTCTTTGTTTTGCATATATATCCATCTGGACATGCCACAGGAATTACTGCATTTGAGTCAAAGGGATTCAAAACATGTTCACAGACTGTGGTATAGATATAGGTTTTTAGTTTGTGTTTTGTATACATTACTCATTTGGTGCACTGAATTAATTTCTTAATTTGATGTATTATGGACAAAATGATTTTGTCGCACCTAAAGGTTAGGGCTCCTCATTTTGTAATAAACTACATCCTGCTAGTTGCTTAGCTCTGAGCCACCATTTAATAGATTATGGTACTTAAGTTTTTTTTTTTTTTTTTTAACATGCCCCCTCAATACTGATGTCTTTTTAATGTGCCCATGCACAGAACTGGTTTGGGATCAGTCTTTTCAATGTATGCACTCTGCATTTTCTATTGTAGACTGCAGGAATTTATTTTCAAAATGGTAATAAAGTAAAGGATTCGTACATATTTTGGTGTATGATGTCTTTTTTAAAAAAAAAAAAAGTTTGTTCCTTTAACATTTTCTTCTGTGGATTCCTGGGGGTCCATTAAGTTACTGCAGGGGTCCTGATAAAACTGTCTAAATGTGTATGTATGGTTGAAACAACCTCTTAAATCATGGTTTACTCTATACCATGATTATAAATGTAAGAGTATTAAAGCTATGATAGAAGGTGTGCTTTATGGTTACAATAACGTGCATTAGTGAAAACCTTCAGTTCGATCAAAAATAACTGCTTTAACTAGTTGGAATTCCATTTTTGATATCAAGAATGTGTATTTCTGCAGCGAATCAGTGTTGGGTAACTTACTAAAAAGTAATCTGCAAGGTCTGGCAGACCATCAACTTTGAAAACCGGTTTAAATACGCTTGAATATGTGGCCCCCACAGCTGTCATCTTATACAAGGCCCACTCAATAGGGCAATGTGACCAGTGTTGGGGAGTAACAGAATATATGTAATGGGATTACATTTTTAAAATACAAGATAACTTCCACTACAGTTACAATTTAAGTAATTGGTAATTAGAAGTTACATTTAAAAAGTATTTTGATTACTTATTATAATTTGTTTCATTTAATATTTAGTGCTTTCAGATGGAAAACATTGATACATATAAATGATGCGATCCAAAGTGCATTTGAACAGCGGTGAAACACTTTCTTATGATGTGTTACATTCATACGAGCAGATAGAGAAGTAAGTTTGAAGTAAGATTGAAGTAAGTTTGAAGTTTGGAGCAGAATAAATAGAAATAATCCTTGTGTAAATTGTCAGCTTTATGTGAAGCTAAAATGCTATTTCTAGCCATTTTACATGCACATGTTACCAGACACGATCATATTTATTTATCAAGAAAATTCACGTTGGATCATAATTTCTTTTTTCTAGTAAGATCTTTGATATTAGGGCAAAAATCATATTCTTGATGAGAATTTTTGATTTGTTTTCCTGTAAAAATATCTACAAATTCTGAGAATGTATTTTTAACATGTTTATTTTGTCTTACTGTATGGACAGAATTTTATAGAAAAAACAATTGAAAAAAATCCACCAGTTCTGAAGAAGTAATCCAAAGTATTTAGAATACATTACTGACCTTCAGTAATCGAACAGAATACATTACAAATTACATTTTTACAGCATGTATTCTGTAATCTGTAGTGGAATACATTTCAAAAGTAACCCTCCCAACCCTGTCTGTGACTATGAGGGCCCCAGCCAGATAATAGGACCCTTTTGCCTTAATAATTCTAACTGAATATTTTTGGAACCACTCTAAAAATGAATTTTCTGACTATTATTTCATATAGGCTTTATAGGGTTAAGCTTTTTAAAAGTACTGACCTAGAAATGTATAGTTTGTAGAGACAAACTATAATGTTTGTTTAACAAACCTTGTCTAAAAGTTTAAAGCAGTTTTAAACGCTTGAAGTTAAAATTGTACAGGTCTTACAGTAAGAGAAAGAAAGAGAGAACCTTAAAGCAGATTACTGTACATTTTGACTTTACAATAATCTGAGTAAAAATGATAAATGACACTCCTGTGAATAAGGTCTATAATGCCCCCTTACATCGATGCAATTGCAAGAGCTCACGAAGCGCCGCCAAGTGTGTTCTGTTGGTCGTCAATAGATTATTGTTAGGCAGCAGATCACTGTCTGCACTCATCTACTCCACTTTGTCACATTGCCTAATGGTCGCTATCCCTCAAGTCTCCTCAAATCGCCAACTTGCAATAAAAATGAATAGATTCTGTGAACTGTCCCTTTAGACTAACTCAATAAAATAGATGATTTAATAAAGCGACAACTTTAATAATAGAGATTCAACATAAAATACACAAATAGGCTTGTAAAAATAAAAATGTTATCATTACATGGGTGGTAGCTTAAAATATGCAAACTGTGTGTCACCATTTTTTTTTTTTAGCTGACACTTGAACTAGAGGATCTCACAACTGTGGACATGAAAACGTTTCAGCTTTGAGATATTTGACAGAAGTTTCACCTGTCCTGCAGATGGACCCATATAGTTTGCCTAACAAGTCCAAGTTCAAATGGGTTAAACCTGGTACAGCATTACAAAATCCGGACTCGTTTTACACCTGCCTGCAACCAATTTATCGACTTCAACTCTTCTTTCCATACAGTGAACCAACTCCAACTTCCTTTAGAAACTCCTGAATATAAACATCCATCCTTACATGTACCACTGGCACATTCACAATTGTAAAAATAATTGTTTTTTTGGAATACAAGAACCACAATACTTCTGTGATCATTAAGAAACAATAAAACACCCCGTTACAGATTTCTAACTGGTTGATGCAAGCTCATTTCAACAGGACTTAAGTTACTTTTTCACATAGTGTAGGCAGAAAGCTTTTTAAGCACCAATGCAACAAAATAAATGGAAAGTCACGCATTAGGTGTGCAATTGATGCTTTATCTACCTATTTTATCATTCTTGTGCGACCACATTTAATGATGGAAAATGTAGTTTTGTTGCAAACGTTTATGTGCGCTCGTAAATAGGATCTTTCCAACATGACTTGAATGCACCATCAGTCTGGTAAAGTTGTATCCAATATTGACGAAGCAACACTGGTAAACCCTGTAAGCAGGTACATGTAACAGAAGTATATTCTATCCCACACAATCATGTTAATACGTTAAATGTTTATGTATTAAACATTTTACTATTTTAAAGTTTATGGACTGGCCCCATTCACTCCCATTGTAAGTTCCTTACTGTAAAGTTCCACTCTTCTTAATGATTTGCTCCCATTCAGACACAAGAGCATCAGTGAGGTCAGACACTCAGACACTGATTTTGGGTGATGGGATCTGACTCACAGTCACTGTTTCAAAGGTGTTCAATAGGGTTCAGGTTTGGACTTTGTGCAGGCTAGTCAAGTTCTTCCACATCAGACTAATTTAACTGATGGCATCCTATGACAGTGCCATGTTAAAAGTCACTGAACTGTTCAGTACTCCTCATTCTACTTTTTGCTTGGCTGTATACCTCATTGTATGTACCTGTTAGTAGCGTGTAGCTAAAAATAGCCAAACATGTTAATGAGAAGGGGTTACCATATACTTTTGGCCAAGTAGAGTTCATTGGCTTCGCTTTGTTTTGACCTCCTACCACCAGGTGTGGAACACATTTGCACATGATGGGCAGGAGGTTTCTAAATGTGGAACGTATCTTCAGTATGTTCGAATAATCTAAACAATCCAACCACTATCTTCACTCAGTAACACATCTTTAACAGCAAGTGCACTCTAGCGACTGTAAAACAGGTCACTAAACACATTGCATTTTGTCCAAATAAACAAAAAACTGAAAATAAATATTGCCCAGTCATTTTGTACTATCCCATTGTGGTAAAAATCTCAATCACATGCAGGCATTCATGCAGGCAAAAGTAAAATTTTCAGAGAGCTGTGAGTTTAAAAGAGTGGTTCTCAACTGGTGGGTCATAAGTCGTGGCAAAAAAATGGGTTGCAGGTCGTTTAGGGTCGCAATGCTAAATGCAAATAATAAAATGAAATTAACCATAAAAACTTAAATAGTTACAGTATGTGTCCACTGGTGCGGCGTGAGCAGGCATTTTAAATTCATTCTCAATGGGAGCTGAGCGACACGCTCGCGTGAGGGATTGCAAGCAGAGAGGGACGAATGGCGTCAAAAGTTGAGAAATGCTTAACTTCATGCAAATGACAAGCGAAAAACGCCTGTGTAGAAAAGGCAGCGACGTCGGTCAAAAGAGTTAAAAAAATTGGATGATACTGCTTGAGTTCTTGCTGTATTCAGTTCTTAAATCCCATTTTCTGCTTTTCAATCCATGTATTTTCATGCAAATGTTGGGATATAACAGAAAAATGCTGATTGGAAACACCAAGATCCAAAAATGCGCATAAAACACATATACGTTTGCTGGTGGATACATTTTATTTTTTCAAAAAGAAGACATGCGCATAAACTGGAAACACATTTAACACATAAATTCAAAGATTCTCATCAAAAAAGTCACAATAGCCTCAAGTCATGTGACTGAATAATTCACTCAGAACTAAACTAGCCAGCAGGCTAACATAATAAAAGCCTGTCATCAAAATTATTGGCTACTATTACTTACCAGAACTGCGTGGCGCGATTTCGCTCAAGATATAAGACATTGGCCGTTGAACGCTAGCAAACATGAAGTTCGTCAGTGGATTTTGTCTGCACGCTCTAAACCACAATTATTTCATATAAACTAGCCACAGTGGCTGTGACTTGACCAAATGGGATGGAAATGCTGCTTTATTCGCAAATTGGTTTTGAGGTATTCCGATTTTTCGCATAAATTACATTCTTAACTTGGATTTTTGTGTCAAATGCAGTTAGCATGCTCTCACATGGTATAGACTATTTAGACTAGTTAACCAAAGTTACATTGGTTAATATAAATTTAATATTTATACGTTGGACACTCGGAGACAAAGTATTTTTTTCCACTGCAAACATGCATATGTGATGATTTTAGTGACTGTACTGAAACAATCTTATGCCGCGTTCCATTCAAAGTCGGATGTGTTATATTCTTACATGATATTTCCGATTTCCAAACAAGCATTCCATTGCCCAAGACGACAAATAGGGAAACATGACTGCAATGCTTCCATTAGCTTAGCAGGTGTTAGCTCTGTCAGCGGAATCATCTCCCAGCAACCAAATTGCAGAGAAAAAACTATGATAAGCAATGCTACATTTGTTCTACATGTGTATGATTATCAAAAGAGATGATCATTTCCGTATTTTATAGGGATGTCCCGCTAGTATCTGCTACTAGTATCTGAATAGGGTCCAACAATACACTCATGTACTCTTTGCTCGTAAAAATGCTCTGATACCAAAAACCAATACAATCTGACGTACGAATGTCAAACAATCAGCGTGCAAATTCTAATCAAGTTATGTCCTAGTGAGATTATTATCTGCAAAAGTTGCAATTTAATGAAATAAATGTATAGTTTACTTTGTATGTGCAGCGTGCTTCAAATGTGAGCAGAGCACTAGTGAATGTGTTGTGCCGACGCCAGCTGCACCGCACGTACATTTTAAAGCTTCTTCTTGGCTCATACTGGGAAAATACCATCATGAGCATCAAGCGCTCTGTGATGACAGTGAACAGAGCGCAAATTCACTTTGTAGCAGGAGGCACATACAGAGTACATACTTATTTAATTAAGTAGCAGGCTTTTGCAGTTTAATAATCACTTTGAGTCATGTAGCAACCAGCTTTTCTGGACTGAAAAGAAAACATTATCACACAAAAACACTTCAAAATAAAAGCTCAATTTAAATACAATTTGTTTTTTAAAGAAATATATCACTATTGTAAAGTTATGTAATATTCACTGTATTTCTACTACTAATAATAATAAATCAATGGTAATTGTATTATATTTAAGCAATATATTACATTTGCAATGCTCTGATATGCAGCACATTATTTGACAAAGTAGAACTCGATGCTGTAATTTGGATTGTGCTGTGAGGTTCTGTATATAAGCACTTTATTTGATAAAAAATAATACAACATTATGTTGAAAATTAAGATTTTAATTTGATTAAAGTTTAAATAAATTAACTCATTTAAACACCATTTTGATGATAAAATTGAAATAATCGAAAAAACTGTATCGGAAAATATCAGAAAGGTATTGGTTCTCAAAAAAAATGATATCGGGACATCCCTAGTATATAACACACCCATCTCTGCAAACGTGTAGTAAACAAGTTTTATTATCATGTAATGCTCTTTTATGCTTAAAAGTGAATGCTTATCATTAACTTTGTTGAGGATTTCCACACGAGCTTTCAAGTCGCTACAATCGCATTTTCAAATTATTATTTTAGTCTGACGAAATCAAACTTTTAATGTACATGGAAAGTACTGACTAAACATACCCACACAACTGTACATTTTACCAACACACATCCCCGGCGACTGACCTCTAGCATTTCGGGTGGTATTGAGTGAAATTCTTTCACACCAGTGGACACGTAGTGTAAGAATAGAAAAATAAATAGGCTTATCAGTAACATTTAAAAAGGGAGAAGGAAATGCTTTCCATATCTTTGATGACTTGTAAAGCAGTGCATCAAATAAAACTGCTCAGTATTTTAAAATCACATCATTTGGACATTGAAGCTAGTGAAATTTGGCACTCTAATATTTGGGACTTACAGCTAAACTAGTTGAAAACAACTGGTTTAAAGGATCAGCTAGCCACTGTAAACCAGCATGGTTTTGGTTTACACTCCAGAACACATTACATTCATGCATAATCAATATGGCTAATATGAAATGGCTCGGACAGGGATTTAAAAGCACAGAACATCAGAATAATTCATAAAACTAGAATAAATAACGAAACATAACAGTGAACGTCTTTCTTGAGTCTTAGTAAACCGAGAGTTGTTCAAACAACAAATTTGCTGCTCTTCAGAGGTGAAATTGTGGCACTATATTGGACCATATTTGCAGGAAGTAACCTGAGGTGAAATCATCCAACGCTGTGTGAGGAGTCACCAGCGTCCTGTAGACTTCTCATGACACAGAGGGGCTGAAAAGATGTTTGAGACTCATCGCTTCAAATGGCCAAATGTAAATTAGTAGATAATTGCTCAAAATTCTCCATCTTCTAAATCTGCAATACAGGCAAATGCCATGAGACAATTATGTTATTAGACATTATATTATAGTTATAGCAGTGTTGGGGATTAACTAACTTAAAGGAGCGATGCTATTAACAACTTTCAGTAGCATGACAGTAGCTAATTGTACAGTAGTTTTTCCAGAAATGGCCAACATTTTCCAATGAGTAGCACTGCAGCCTTGAGGGAGAAATCAAACACACTCACCTAAACCATTTTATAAGGGACTTTGACTCCCCATGTAGCATATCTAGACATGTGAAGCTGGGGTGGAGGTGGGGTTTTTAGTGAGAAACTCTTGCAGCGTGAGAAACCACCTTATCTGCAAAACTGAACAATATAAATGTAAGACAGAGAGAGACCAAGTTGCTTGGTTAGCCATGTCAAAGGACCAATCAGCTTACACAATGCAAGCCGATTGGCTTAACAAGTCACATGTTAGTGAGCCATTGGCTAACAGATAACAAGTTCAGAGAACCAATCAGCTTACGCCACAAAGTTTCCTGGCAGAACTTTGGTCATTTAACTACTTTTTTGTTAGTAGCTTGACTGTCATTAAACTACTTTTATAGCTGCTTTCACAACATTTAATTATAGTTAAAGACTAATTATTAACAAGGCTCCCAGACTGTGTGCAAAATCACAAAAACATGAATATAGAGAAATTTGTTACACGGAAATGGGTCTTTCATGCAGCAAACCTTCATTTTCATGCGTCAGGATCCTTTGACAGCGGGTCAAGGGTTCGCCGCTGCTGATATGTCCTCATCCAACCCTTTACCACCTAGAAAGAAAAAAAATAACTGATCGATGTTCACATTCATGAAATGTAAATTATTATAGAGCATACAGTAGCTACACATCACAATGTTTGCATAGAATTACATACAAGTAAAAAGAAAATACCCCTTTTAAACTTGATGTAATGAGCAATGACATACTGCAGGAAATATGCATTAATGCTGGCAGTGTGTAATTGTGATAAATCATTGCTTAATTTTTTTTTAGTCACTTTATATTGTGTATGTTTATAAAATAGGAAAAGATTAAAATCTGATTTTTTATTTAAAATATTAAAAACATGCATTCGTAAATCAGTGTTGGTTAAACAAAAAGGTAATCCATTATAAATTACTTCTAAAAATGTGTAATCGGATTACTTTAATGACTAATTCGTTAGAAAGTTATCACATTACTAATGACTTTATAGTTCCTTTTCTAAAACATTTTTCGCAGAAAATATTATTTAAGAAATAGAGTATGTGTCCTACTCTAGTAATATACTTAAACATTATTACATTTAGGGAAGGTCACTGATTATAAGAATTAAAAAATGTTATGCATTACACTATTTTTGAATAAAAATGTATAACAGATTACAGTTACTAATTAATTTGTAATCAGATTACACACAACACTGGTCGTAATATCACACTTTAGCACTGGAATGTGCATTTTGCCACTTTATATATTGCAATAAGCAGTGAAATAAAAAGTTCTATAGTAATTAGGACAAAATATATACTTCAATATAAATAATGCTTAACAGATGGCAGTTTCAGGGCCATTAAGAAATATTTATAGCCGGTAATTTTCTCAATTCTCTTTCCAATGGCACGTGTGATAAAGTACCTTTTGAACATGAATAAATAATTATAAAAGCTAACAAGCAAATTAAATAAAGAAAATCACAATTTCCACTTCCTGGTTTTACAGAGTAAATGTATTTTGGCACATAGGGGCTCAGCTGGTTCTAAAACTTGACATACAATGTTGGACACACTTGATTGAATGTATGTTTCTTACGATCTTATTACAGTTACAGTAGTTGTGCCTACATGTGAATTTCTTAAAAAAACAAAAACAATTTTGAGAAGCAAAATAATAACATGTTCTTGTTCACTACATAATTCCCATTTATATTATTTCATAGTTTTTTGTTATTAACCATTTTTATTGATTCCAGTTATAAAACAAACAAACACAACATAAAATATGGAATCAAATTATACAGTCAGGTCCATAAATATTGGGACATCGATACAATTCAAATCTTTTTGGCTCTATACACCACCACAATGGATTTGAAATTAAACGAACAAGATGTGCTTTAAACTTTCAGCTTTAATTTGAGGGTATTTACATCCAAATCAGGTGAACGGTGTAGGAATTACATCAGTTTGTATATGTGCCTCCCACTTTTTAAGGGACCAAACGTAATGGGACAATTGGCTGCTCAGCTGTTCCATGGCCAGGTGTGTGTTATTCCCTCATTATCCCATTTACAAGGAGCAGATAAAAGGTCCAGAGTTCATTTCAAGTGTGCTATTTGCATTTGGAATCTGTTGCTGTCAACTCTCAATATGAGATCCAAAGAGCTGTCAATATAAATCAAAACAAACCCATCAGAGAGATAGCAAAAACATTAGGTGTGGCCATATCTTACAGGCAGAAACT
The DNA here is from genome assembly GCF_025860055.1 of Xyrauchen texanus. Classification (NCBI taxonomy): domain Eukaryota; kingdom Metazoa; phylum Chordata; class Actinopteri; order Cypriniformes; family Catostomidae; genus Xyrauchen; species Xyrauchen texanus. The sequence continues at coordinate 39,490,618 of NC_068300.1, read as the reverse complement.
GAAACGGGAAGCACCCACCCTCAGAACGATCCAGTGCTGGTCGGACCAATCAGACTCTGTGCTACAAGACTGTTTTGATCACGCGGACTGGGAGATGTTCCGGTCCGCCTCTGATGACGACATCGAGGTTTACGCTGAACGTGTTTCATCAGGAAGTGCGTAGAGGACGTTGTTCCGACCAAAACAATACAGATATACCCCAACCAGAAACCATGGGTTAATGGCGATGTTCGCGCGGCACTCATTGCGCGGACCTCCGCTTTTAATTCTTCTAACACGGAGGAGCGTAAACAAGCCAGTTATGCCCTCCGTAACACTATCAGTGCAGCCAAACACCAGTACAGGCACAAGCTTGAAGGTCAGTTCAACACCACTGACTCCAGAAGTATGTGGCAGGGAATTAACACCATCACAGACTACAAATGGAATAAAGACTCCGCCATAAACACTGCATCTCTCCCGGACGAACTTAATACATTTTATGCTCCTTTCGAGGACAATAACGCCGCCCGGGCCGCGTCATCAGAGCGTGCGCGAATCAACTGGCTGGTGTTTTTACGCACATTTTCAATCTGTCCCTCTCCCTGTCTGTAGTCCCCACATGCTTCAAAACATCAACCATTGTGCCTGTACCGAAGCAAGCTATAATCACTTGCTTAAATGACTGGCGTCCTGTTGCTCTGACCCCCAACATCAGCAAATGCTTCGAGAGGTTAATCAGAGATTACATCTGCTCTGTTCTGCCCACCTCTTTGGACCCATTGCAGTTTGCCTACCGCAACAACCGCTCCACTGATGATGCCATTGCATCTACACTACACACTGCTCTCTCCCATCTGGAAAAAAGGAACACATATGTGAGAATGCTGTTTGTAGACTACAGCTCAGCATTCAACACCATAGTGCCCTCCAAGTTTGATGAGAAACTCCAGGCTCTGGGCTTAAACAGCTCGCTGTGCAGCTGGAACCTGGATTTCCTGTCAGGCAGATGTCAGGTGGTTAGAATGGACAGCAACATCTCCTCATCACTGACCCTCAACTCTGGAGCCCCGCAGGGCTGTATTCTCAGCCCACTCCTGTATTCCCTGTACACACATGACTGTGTGGCAACACATAGCTCCAATACCATCATTAAGTTTGCTGACGATACGACGGTGGTAGGTCTGATCACTGACAATGATGAAAGAGCCTACAGAGAGGAGGTGCACGCTCTGACACGCTGGTGTCAGGAGCACAACCTCTCCCTCAATGTCAGTAAAACCAAGGAGCTTGTAGTGGACTTCAGGAAGAAAGACGGAGAACACAGCCCCATCACCATTAACGGAGCACCGGTAGAGAGAGTCAGCAGTTTCAAGTTCCTCGGTGTCCACATTACTGAGGATCTCACATGGTTGTGAAGAAGGCTCACCAGCGCCGCTTCTTCCTGAGACGGCTGAGGAAGTTTAGAATGAACCACCACATCCTCACACGTTTCTACACTAGTACTGTAGAGAGCATCCTGACTGGCTGCATCACCGCCTGGTACGGCAATAGCACCGCCCACAACTGCAAAGCCATGCAAAGGGTGGTGCGAACTGCCAGAAACATCATCGGAGTTGAGCTTCCCTCCCTCCAGGACATATATACAAGGCGGTGTGTGAAAAAAGCTCGGAGGATCATCAGAGACTCCAGTCACCCGAGTCATGGTCTGTTCTCACTTCTACCATAAGGCAGGCGGTATCGCAGCATCAGGACCCGCACCAGCCGACTACATGACAGCTTCTTCTCCCAAGCAGTCAGACTGTTGAACACTTGATCTATCAGGATCAATAATTAGCACTGCACTTTATTCATCTATAATCTCACACTGGACTGTCAACATATTCTCCTCAATACAACTACTTATATATATATATATATATATATATATATATATATATATATATTTCATATACTCTTTACTTATTGTATATTGTGTATTCTATATTGTGTGTATTGTCTACTGTACATTGTATATAATTATTGTGTTGTGTAAGTATGTGTACATTTGATATGTAAATTGTGTTGTGCAAGTATGTTGTTTACTGTAATTGGTATATGTCTCGTCACTGTCATGACTACATGGTAGTGTGACAATAAAGTGATTTGATTTGATTTGATTGTAGCAGGTAGTTGAATTTTGGAATACAATTCATTTGAATAACTTTAACCTTCCCAATCATAGATAAAAGAAATGACATGAAATGAAAGGCACTTTTAATACTCCCTTCCAACTCCACGAGTTCACGTGCTTTGCATTTTTTTATGAATGAGGCATACTATATAATCCGACCCCTAAGAACCGCCTTAAGTGCCTCCCAAGCCACACCCACAGAGGATAATGAGGACCAGTAGGTCTCCATATAAACATTGATTTCAGCCTTAAGCATTTGTTGGAATTCAGGATTTTGCAAATGGGATACATTAAAGCACCAACTATATGATTTCCTTTTCTCCATATGTGGCAACACCTCTAAACTCACCAGGGCGTGATCTGAGACTAAGATGTTTCCAATTGAGCAATCAACAACAGATGAAATGAGGGACTTAGATATATAAAATAAATCTGTTCTAGAGTCAAAAAGAAAAATGTGCACTAAAATCCCACACACGACAGTGCCAACTGTCCATCTCTCTAAACTCAAAGTCCATGTACACTTACGAGAGCCCCCGCAACAAATTTGCTGTCATATTGCTCAAGTCCGGTGTTGCCATACAAATTTTGTGAGACAGAATTACACAACAGAAGATAATCTGTAAAACAAACTCCAGCCAATAGGTGGAATAAACACTAAGATCACGTAGAGTCATCCACATAACTGTACCGAAGGTGTGTTCCTCCACAAAACAAACATCAGCCACTAGCGGAACCAGCACAAAAAGAAACAAAAAAGGCGCTCTGCTCAGCTTCCTCGGACGGTCAAGTGGATGTTCAGTGAGTCGGTCCACTTGGCTGAAATGTGAGTACCACAAAATAACTTACTCAGTGCATTGACTTTATGAAGGACATTGCTTTCTGTGGGCATTTCAATGTTTTACGGCCATCCTTAGCATCTACTCTCAATTTGGCAGGGAATATCAGTGCAAAAGCGACCATACGTTGATGTAAGAGTTTCTTGCATTCCTTGAATCTATCACGTTTCTCTCTTGTCGAATTCGCAAAGTCTGGGAATAAGAAAATGCTGTGGTTCTTCCAAGAAAGCTTTCCTTTACTCCTCACCTCGCGTAACACAAAAACTTTATCGGATGATCTCAGAAATTTGACCAGAATTGATAGGGGCCTGTCTCCCTCTTGGTCGCTAGCGGATTAGCAGTTAATTCCCTCTCCGATGACTCCAGATAATCGAGCCGTTTCTTGACATCCCCCACTCTTGTAACCACCTCAGAGAATTATGTCTCCATGGCAGTGATCGATTGACGTATTACAGCAAGATCCTCCAAATCAGCAACAAACTTTGTCAGCATTGCCGACACGTTCAACGATTTTCGCAGAATTTCCTTCACTTCTGCTGCCAAATCAGCTCCCGGGCTTGTGGCCTGTTGCTCGGGGGTGTCAGCTTGAGCACGTAAGTGTCTTTTAATGTCTCCAGAGCTCGAGGATTTTGAATTCTTTGACATATTGTCTTCCTAGAACAGTTAAGGATCAGGGTGTATCGAATCTCACCGGTTTATGACATAAAAAGTATTAAAACTAGCAAAGTGCGCAGAGCTCAATGTTTACACATCTGGACCTCGCATGGCAGACTCCCATTATTTCTTAGTTTTAATGACTTTACTATTTTTCTAAAATGTGATAAAAGTGATAATGAAGAATAAGTCAACTTTTGACTGGTAATGTAGGTCTAGTAATGCTGATATACAGTATAAGCAACAAACCCCAAAGGCAACCTATTCAGACTAAAACCATGAGCAACAGTGCTGACATAAAGGTGCATAGCCTATATGTACTGTTAGTTCAGAAAGGGCGGAGGTCCAATTCACCACCATAGTGATAGAAAACTGCTGAAGCAGACTGACTGATGGGTGATGGGGGAAGGTACCGCACTGTTTCAACTCGTAATGCAGATTGTAGATTCTTACCCCAGTATGAGAGACATAAACAGTTAGTGAAATCCTCATCACCACAGAGCAAAGCATGTAACCTCAGGATATTCCCAGGGGAAAAAATACTGAAGAGACAAATAACTGAAATAATGCTCTTTGTTTGAAAGCTAGCTCTCTTTTTAAACAAAGTCATGTTGTCAAAAGATGTTAGTGCTCCCAAGGAGCTACAAGAGATTATTTTTGCCTGGAACACTGAAAATGTTGTTTATATAGATTTTAGGCCCAAGTGTCTTGTCATTATTTTGTTGAGCCCTTAACTGGCCTATCGACAGTAGTGAAAGCTGTAAGTAAAAGTTTTTAATGAGTTTGATGAGGAAGAGTTTGTTTTAGTATTTTTTATAGTTGACAACATTTTGACAATTAGATGTAAGCTCTTTGTTACAGAAAATATCAGAGTTACGGGTCATATTGATTTGATACTTAATACTATTAATAAAGTAGTTGATACTGGCAGGCTATTGGGTAGGGATGAGAATTCTGGTGCTGATTCCTCTTAATGATTCCCATTCCTTAAAGGTTCCATTAACAATTCTTTTAGTACTTTAGAAGAAGAATTATTTGGAAATTATTATTGCAGTTGTTTTACATTTACTACCTCAGCAGTCTGGTGCTAACTATTGATATAATTTCAGATTTATACAAAAATAATACATCAGAGATAAATTTAATACAACTACATATTAATAAAAAAATCTAAATCAACAAAAACTTTTATAACATTTTAATCATTAATTTATTATTTTATAAAATTCTACCGATTACAACAAAACTCATGTGTATCTTTACATTTCAAACTGTAGATTCAAAAGAACTGGCTCATAAGAGTCATTTGTTCGGGAATCAGTCTACAGATTATTTCAATACAGTGCTACATTTGCTTCGGCAGAATGCGCGTTTGGGAACGGTCATGAAAATCAAACCAAAATTTTCTGAACAAGAACCAATTCTTGGTTCCCAGCCCCACTGGTGGTGCAACTTCAGTTTAGACAGTTTATTGCTTGGAATAACCTCTTGCACGCTCTCGGATGCACTTAATGTATTCAATCAGTTTCTTCTAAAGGTAAGGTGTATAGTATGCACACATCTGCACTCTATAAGAAGATGTCAGCCTTAGACATCAGTGTTTTTCATTTGATGCAATAGGATAAAATTATTTGATGGAGTACCTTTGTGTCTTCCTCTTTCCAAAGAATTTCCTGTTCTGCCTCGTTCAGCTCTTCAGTTGGGTCATATGTGTAGACCGGTAGCAACTGATGCCGAAGTCTATCAATCCTAAACACACACACGCACACGCACACAAGCTGTTTAAATCGTATTTTGCTATGAACAAACAACTACTTTGACCGTTTCAAGGCAGTAAAAAGTAATGTTTTAAATAATAATGTAAAGTCCAGACTTTGGACAGTTATTCTACATGCAGTTTTTCTGAGTTTACATTAATAGAGAGACTTCATGAAATATGGTTAGTTTGCTAATTAATTTGTCACACTGCAGGATCATATAACTGAATTGCAAAAAAGAGAAAAACTTAGAATTATGATGAGCTGCAGCACAAAAAATGTAACACTTTCCCTTATACTGTACTTGGGGCAGGGTATCAGCAAACACCTCACGATACGACACGCATCTCAATACATATGTCACAATTTGATATTTTGCAATATATCGATATAACACATTATCAGGATTCGATTAGATTTTGATTCAACTTCAATTCGTTTGGGTTTATTCCAGTTATAATGTCCATTTTGCTCACATTGTTTACATGCATAACTTGTAATATTTACAATTATTTACACCAGGGGTTTTCAAATTGGGTGAATGTGAGCTTCCCCCTAGATAACTTGAAAACAGCCGACACAACCACTACTTATGCTAATATTATTGGTACTACTAGGCTACTACTATTAGTAGTAGTAGTAATACTATTATTAGTATTGCTAGGCTATGTTCCACTCAATTTATTTAATCAATATACTTTTATTAAGATAAACTTTTTATTTTAGTTTCATTTTGAAATAGATTATATTTTTTCTAGGGCTGTAATTTTTTTTTAATCGAATTAATTACATGGTGTCCCGATTATTAATCACGATTAATCGCATATACAAATATTTGCTGAGAAATATAACAATAATTCAATATATAATGATGAAATAAATATACATAGTTATCTTTAAATATTAAAAAACTATATAAATATATATTAGGGCTGTCGATTTAACGCGTTAATAGCGTGCGATTTAATTTTACAAAAAATGTTCGCAATTAATCGCAATGCTTTCCTGAGAAATTCCTGAGAAATGCAAGCTTGTAGTACCACCTGTTTACTCCAGAGGGCAGTAAGTGAAATTTCAGATGTGTGAGCAACACATAGTTTATTATAGTGAACAAAACATTAACAACCCTTCAGCGGACACACAACACAGACATGCGTTACGTTCTTGCGTTCAAAATACTTGAAGGAGCGCAAATGTGAACTAAGGAATCTCAAGATGTGTTTAAAGATTGAGTATTAAACTATATTTAACTTGACACAGTGACCTAAACATTTTATTTTTATGACGCAACACACACAAGTCGCGACACAAGCATGTCTGACGCAGGTCGTATGGTCTTTACCTCACAAATATTTAATTACCAACAAGGATAAGGATGTGTCCTTTAAACTGTTACACCGTTTTTACCCAGTCAATCTTTATTTAAGAAACATGCTCCCTGAAATAAATACACTTTGCTCCTTCTTTAATGCTGTAGATGAATCTGCCCCTCATCTTTTTTGGGAATGTGTCCACGCTTTTTTTTCCAAAATTTTGTTTGTTTGTAAGTACCTCTATTTTAACTAGTTTTACTTTGCTTTATAAAGACATTTTATTTGGTTTTCACAGTTTTGATAACTTAAGTTAATATAAAAAATACTTATTTGTACCTGCAACAACTCCAAAGCATTGGAAAGCACTTTGTAATGAATATAATGTCTTGGCATTATTGTAAAATATATCTGTAGTATTGTGGTCTATGTATACCCCTGACTTGTCTGACGCAGCTGTCTGACACAGCTGTACATTGAGGTCCTTAAACAAGCCCTCATAATAAATCTCGAACTGATTGACAAATTCACTTGTGAAATGGATTGCTGTGAACTGTATGACAATGATTGACTTATGATCAATAATATGGTAGTAAACAATACATTGTATTCTAAAGCCACTTTTTATATTGTCTTATCAATGATTAACTCTTCTGCTACAGGAATGTAAACAGGTGGTACTACAAGCTTGCATTTCTCAGGAATTTCTCAGGAAAGCATTGCGATTAATTGCGTAAATTTTTTTAACGTGTTATTTTTTGTAAAATTAATCCCACGTTATTAACACGTTAAATCGACAGCCCTAATTTTTTCAAAACATTTTAAACACGTTTGTCTTTCTTTTTAAAATACATTGTGAACATACTTTGCAACACATTTTTACCACATTCAAGCAATTGGGAAACTGTTAAAATTAGCTTTCTAAACAGCATCCTCCACAGTCAAAAAAGTGTTCTCAACAGCCCTATAACCAAAGAGCCAACAAAATCAGACATAGAACGAGATCAGCACGCTGGACAGCTCTATTTTCTGATCACTGAACAGAAAACCCTCGACGGTCAAATAACTAAACTGGAAACATGTTCATTAACAGCCACAGGCTACTAACGTTATCTCAATTTAATACAAGCTATTTTGGGGATTTTAGGCTACTTATGCCAATTCAACTTTGAAAACATCAACATCAGACATCAAACAACATCAGCAAGATGGACAGCGCTGTTTTGTCACAGTATCAAATGCGTAAAAATCATTCCATATAGGCCTACGTTAAGCAAAAAAGAAAAGAAAAAAATCGAATTGCCGATTTTGCCTCTTCATTTTCATCGCCACTACATCATGTAACACCACATAATACAATCTTGATGTTGAAAAAGATGTTCATGATGTCAGCTACCAATATGAAGCAAGGTTGAAGAGTTGTTGACATCTTATACAGAAATCTTAATGTCTTTTAAAAGTGGTGTAAAATGTTTATTTACCTTTGTTTCCTTCTTATGTACGTCACCTGTAAAAAAGAAGATACTTTATCATTTTACTATATTTTCATAATATACAAAATTATACATGAATGCCTGTAACACCCTTTAACATGCTATAAAAGATAATAATGATAACTCTGCAGTTGTCAAAACATGCAGCTATTTTTTGCCAAGGGAATATGCAGCAGACAACGTTTGCATATGCACAATACACCATGTCCACACCATAATAAAGACCTTATGCCTTGCACATATTCCACAATTAAATTACACCATCATGCAACATCACATTCCTCCCGTCACACTAGCACACAGTGAAACAGTTTTACAAATGAAGAGGCTATATCATGCACGCCTATACATGCATCATATACGGCACCTACCACTGCAGTGACAATCCCGATCACAATGATGAGGAAGAGCGGGACAAGCACATAGCTAACGGCCACATCTCCATTGATAATGTGAGGGGGCTGTGTGGTGCTGTTCATACTGTAGAGCACTCAGAGGCGGACCATGCTCCAATCGTCTGTTTACCACTCATCTTCTGCCCGTGTGTGACTCCCAAATGCTCTCTCTGCCCCACTAATGGCTGTGAAATCCAAGAGAACACAGTCATTTATGGATGAAGACACCTGCAGGAATGCAAGACAAAATAGTGTTGATGATTTTCTATCAGATTGGTCTGAAATAAATAAGATCATTATTAATTAATATTATCTATAGTTAATAATCATTTTTTTGCACTTTGACATTATTTTCATCACAAGTGAGTTTTTTCTGTTAGATTCATTGGTGATTCAATGGTGTATTGCAGCAAACAAATGACTGTATTCAGGGTTCTCAACCTTTTAGAACTATTATTTTCATCACTTTTTCAGTCGTTTGTGATTTCAAGAATTAATTGATTTTCTAGACTGTATATTCACTAGAAATTTCCAAGGCACTTGAGATTTTGTTAATGGTTTTTGATTGAGAATACTATTAAATGTCTATGTACAGTGTGCTTACTTTATGTGTTTGATATTGTTAAACATTTTCAGTATCAGTTGTTTTTGGAATTGGATTTCTAATAATTTTTTTTTTTAGATTCAGCTTGTCACTAACAGTGGTTATGCTATGGTGTTTGGGCATTTACCATGTGAGTGTGCCAATGAGGGAAAGCTAATTCTTTCATCTAGATCTCTTACATTATTTGAAAATACATTATAAAAGCAACTAAGTTCATATTCATTTTTATAATTTTTCTGGGCCATAAAGTAAAACGATGTCATGTGGTGCAACCGTCTAGAGATGGTAAAAATCAAAGCCTCATAAAAAGCTGAAATTCTTGAAAAAAAATATATATATTTTTGGCATATGTCGTTTGGAATAATCTTAAATTATTCTTTCTTATAAAAATGCGAAGGACATTTTTTTAATGTGAATAATATTTTAAAAACTTCTGTCCACCAAATCAAAGTTGTGTGGCGTACAACATGTGGGTAGCCATTTTGTTGTCATGTAACCAAAAACCAAGTTGAACTGGCATTCAACTGAACAAAGTGTATATAGTCAGGACATTACTGATGTAAAAAAAAACGCACCATCACTATTCAAAAAAATAAATAAATGTTTTTGATAAAATCTAGACAAGCCCCATTTCCAGTAGCCATCACTCCAACACCTTATCCTAGAGTAATCATGCTAAATTGTTAATTTGGTACTAGAAAATCACTAGCCATTTTATCAGACACAGTTGAAAGATATTTGGTTCATTAAATGAAGCTTAACATTGTCTTTGTGTTTGTTTTTGAGTTGCAACAGTATGCCATAGACTGGCATGTCTTAAGGTCAATATTAGGTCAAAAATGGCAAAAAAGAAACAGCTTTCTCTAGAAACTCATCAGTCAATCATTGTTTTTAGGAATGAAGGATATACAGTGCTTGAAATTGCCAAAAAACTGAAGATTTCATACAAAGGTGCACACTACAGTCTTCAAAGGACAACTGTTTCTAACAAGGACAAAAAGAGATGTGGAAGACCAGATGAACAACTAAACAAGAGGATAAGTACATCAGAGTCTCTAGTTTGAGAAATAGACGCCTCACATGTCCTCCGCTGACAGCTTCATTGAATTCTACCCGCTAAACACCAGCTTCATGTACAACAGTAAAGAGAAGACTCAGGGGTGCAGGACTTCTGGGAAGAATTGCAAAGAAAAAGCCACTCTTGAAACAAAAACAAAAAGAAAAGGTTAGAGTGGGCAAAGAAACACAGAAATTGGACAACAGATAATTGGAAAAGGGTGTTATGGATCTTAACCCCATTGAGCTTTTGTGGGATCAGCTACACTGTAAGATGCGTGAGAAGTGCCCGACAAGATTGTCACATCTATGGCAAGTGCTACAGGAAGAGTGGGGTGAAATTTCACCCATTATCTGGACAAATTCACAGCTAGAATGCCAAAGGATCTGCAAAACTGTGGAGTATTTTTTTCATGAGAACTCTTTGAAGTAGTTTAAGAAAATCGGAACATTATTTTCAAATTGTAATAGTAATTTTTCACATTATTAATGTCCTGACTATACATTGTGATCAGTTGAATGCCACTTTGGAAAATAAAAGTACCAATTTCTTTCCATAAGACCAAAATCTGTACATCGTTCCAAACTTTTGGCTGCCAGTGTAGCCTATATATGTTCCTTGAAAATATATTTGAAAATGTTTTTTTTTTTTTTAATTATTATTAATGATTAAGCTATGCACACTCCTGTGTACTCAAGGTGCAAGGAAAGTATTTTAATACATTTTACATGAAGGTTACAACAATTTGAGAACCCCCAACAACCTTGCAAATACCCCAAATCTCAAGATGAAGTTATATTGTTATCATAGTATATCCAAGTATACTACGGTAGGCATACTACTATATGCAAAAATAAAGCTCTGTATCCAAAATAAATCCGTTGACAATGAGAACCGTATGCAGAATAACTATACAATAAACAATCTTTTAACGACATGTATTCTGCGAAATAAAGGTATTTTCTTCTTATTATGGAAACATATAATCTTATTGTATTTAATGGAAATCCATGCAATAAACCCCATAAAACACAGTCCCCATTAAATAAAAAATATTAACGACCAAATCGTCAATGTTATTACTATGAGGAAAAAGACGCATTTGATGACATTATTATTATTATTATTATTATTATTATTATTATTATTATTATTATTGTGCGCTATCGGCTGCAGCTGTCATCTGTTTACATTGTTACATTACTATGGTGACCAGCATTGATAAGATACCATTAGTGTCAAGGTAATTATAAACGTTATTGAGCACTGCGATGTCTGCTGCTGACTCACGTGAAAGCATAATGACCAGTCAAACTTCATCGACAACGCATTCAAATAAACAGATACACGCAAAACAGCAGAATGATTTGCACTTAACTGTAAGATGAGTCCTGATCCGGTTAATAAAACACAAGTCATTAAACTCCACAATCAGTGTTTACGTAAAGAAAGTCCAGTAATGAAAACGAAATGGTGACGGTGGTGTCGCTGAAAGGGGTTACGACACTGTCAATGAACACTATTGACCACCAGATGTCACCAAACAAATCAAATATACTGCTACTTGCGGATCAGATCACATCGATAGTACAAGTCTTGCTTATTTATAATACATTTGATCAGAATTATAATAAGAACAATTAAAAATAGTTTTCACCTTCTTTTGGTAAAAATGTACTACAAAAGAAAAAAGGCCTTGAAGACTGAATGTTGAATTAATCTAAACTAATTTAATTACACCACAATGTAACAGAATGAATGCAATGCCAAAATAAAAGCAAAGCTTTTCTGAAAAAAAAAAAAAAGAGCTGATAACTGAACTAAGGTCATCTGTGAGAACAGCGCCTCATAGTGGAGAAGTGGCGGCACAGAAAGACCATACCCCATTGAACCCTTTAAATAGATTTTCCCCCCTAAATATATCATGTGATGACGTTCTAAAGCCACAAATGTTGTCTTCAGTAAAATAAAGATACATTTGTGAATGCCAGTTAATATATTGAATATCAGAGAGAATAGATTAAAAGATATTTCACACTAACAAAGATATGTAAAATATGGCGCATTAAACCGGTTCCGCCTCTGCTGCGAAACGTCATATTCACAGAAGGAAACTCGCTGTGGGCAGTGTAAAACGCTACGCAATTTGCGCAAAGCTCAGAGTAATGGCGTCTGTTCGAGACAGGCTCACTAGACTATCAAAATGAAGCGCCGGAGGGTGTATTTATGATAGCAAAAGGCTTGTAGAAGGGTTTGTGGGTGCGGGATTGGAGTGAGAGGCAGCAGAGTTGACAGTAGTTGAGATCTTTCATCTGTCCAGAGCGATGATCAAGCTGAAGTCTAACCAGACTCGCACGTATGACAGAGATGGCTATAAAAAGCGCGCGGCCTGCTTGTGCTTCAGGAGCGAGCGCGAGGAGGAGGTCAGGCAGCTTTCATTAATCTATTATTTGCTTTAAATACAGTTATTGTAAATATATGAGGAAAGTTATGTTTAAGTCCAGCGTGTATTTGAGGTAGAAGGGTGTCGAATCGGCTCAAATGCTTTTTGTTTTGGAGTGGGTAAAGACTCACCTTTTAGTCAAATGTACCATGGTAGCTGTTGTTTACGTTTCAAACAGTCGCTAAAATAATCTAAAGTAATATGATACTATCATGCTACATCACATGTACCATGTTTGTACCATGTTATTCTTGGAAGTACCCGGAGGATGTAAATACATTGAAACATTAAAAGGTAGTTATTCCGTATGCATACAACATTTATAGCCGTGTTCTACAAAAACTAGATTTAATTATTTTAAAATGTCATGTGGTGTCAATTAAAATACTTCCCTTGCATCTTAAACATTTACATGAGAGCATACATAATTTATTTACAACAAAGTTTTTGAACATATTTGTCAATGTACATTTTTTTAATATATATATATATATATATATATATATATATATATATATATATATATATATATATATATATATATATATATATATATACACTCACCTAAAGGATTATTAGGAACACCTGTTCAATTTCTCATTAATGCAATTATCTAATCAACCAATCACATGGCAGTTGCTTCAATGCATTTAGGGGTGTGGTCCTGGTCAAGACAATCTCCTGAACTCCAAACTGAATGTCAGAATGGGAAAGAAAGGTGATTTAAGCAATTTTGAGCGTGGCATGGTTGTTGGTGCCAGATGGGCCGGTCTGAGTATTTCACAATCTGCTCAGTTACTGGGATTTTCACGCACAACTATTTCTAGGGTTTACAAAGAATGGTGTGAAAAGGGAAAAACATCCAGTATGCGGCAGTCCTGTGGGTGAAAATGCCTTGTTGATGCTAGAGGTCAGAGGAGAATGGGCCGACTGATTCAAGCTGATAGAAGAGCAACTTTGCCTGAAATAACCACTCATTACAACCGAGGTATGCAGCAAAGCATTTGTGAAGCCACAACACACACAACCTTGAGGCGGATGGGCTACAACAGCAGAAGACCCCACCGGGTACCACTCATCTCCACTACAAATAGGAAAAAGAGGCTACAATTTGCAAGAGCTCACCAAAATTGGACAGTTGAAGACTGGAAAAATGTTGCCTGGTCTGATGAGTCTTGATTTCTGTTGAGACATTCAGATGGTAGAGTCAGAATTTGGCGTAAACAGAATGAGAACATGGATCCGTCATGCCTTGTTACCACTGTGCAGGCTGGTGGTGGTGGTGTAATGGTGTGGGGATGTTTTCTTGGCACACTTTAGGCCCCTTAGTGCCAATTGGGCATCGTTTAAATGCCACGGCCTACCTGAGCATTGTTTCTGACCATGTCCATCCCTTTATGGCCACCATGTACCAATCCTCTGATGGCTACTTCCAGCAGGATAATGCACCATGTCACAAAACTCGAATCATTTCAAATTGGTTTCTTGAACATGACAATGAGTTCACTGTACTAAAATGGCCCCCACAGTCACCAGATCTCAACCCAATAGAGCATCTTTGGGATGTGGTGGAACGGAGCTTCGTGCCCTGGATGTGCATCCCACAAATCTCCATCAACTGCAAGATGCTATCCTATCAATATGGGCCAACATTTCTAAAGAATGCTTTCAGCACCTTGTTGAATCAATGCCACGTAGAATTAAGGCAGTTCTGAAGGTGAAAGGGGGTCAAACACAGTATTAGTATGGTGTTCCTAATAATCCTTTAGGTGAGTGTGTATATATATGTATATATATATATATATTACACTGGCAGCCAAAATATTGGAATAATTAACATTTTTTGCGGTTTTGGAAGGAAATATGTACTTTAATTCACCAAAGTGGATTTCAACTGATCACAAATTATAGTCAGGACATTACTGATGTAAAAAAAAAAAATAGCAGCCGTCACTCCAACACACACTATCATGAGTAATCATGCTAAATTGCTCATTTGGTACAAGAAAATCACTTGCCATTATATCAAACACAATTGAAACTATTTGGTTCATTAAATTAAGCTTAACATTGTCTCTTTGAGTTGCCACAGTATATGATAAACTGGCATGTCTTAAGGTCAATATTAGGAAGGCCAGATGTACAACTAAACAAGAGGATAAGTACATCAGAGTCTCTAGTTTGAGAAATAGACGCCTCACATGTCCTCAGCTGACAGCTTCATTGAATTCTACCCGCTAAACACCAGTTTCATTCCAAACAGTAAAGAGAAGACTCGGGTACAGGCCTTATGGGAAGAATTGCAAAGAAAAAGCCCTTTTTGAAACAAAAACAAAAAGAAAAGTTTAGAGTGGACAAAGAAACACAGAAATTGGACAACAGATAATTGGAAAAGAGTGTTATGGATCTTAACTCCATTGAGCTTTTGTAGAAAAAATACTGCATTAGAAAAAATTGTTATCTGAGAATGTTGAATATAATATTATAAATACCAATATTTTTAAATATCTAAAAATCCTTTAAAAAAGATGCTTTCACCTGAGAAGCAGCAAATAAGATATTTAGATTTGCTTTTAAAGAATAGATCTTGAATGTAAGTATTTTTGTCTTTACTGAACTCACAGAAGTATAACAAAGTGAAAAAATACACATTTACAAAATACATTTCTATTTAAGATACATTGTCTTAAAGCACGTCTAAATATCTTATATGTTGCTTCTCAAGTAAATGTATCTTGTTTTAAGGATTTGAAGACAATTTTAAATGAAAAACAAGACAAAAACACTAGATAACAATAGAATTTTGCAGTGTATTTTTTACTGAAAATGTGTTTTCACGTTAATTCAGTGAATGTCATTTAGAGGTATTTTTAAAAGATGATTTTATTCTCTTTATTGTTAGTAAGCACGTTTAATGCAACATTTTAAGTCGGGCACAAGCTGAATAATCGTTAAGAGCTAATGATTAAATGTTGCAATAATCGTCGAATAATTGTTAGATTAAAACGATTATCAAAATAATCATTAGTTGCAGCCTTACTGTGAATATAACATGGTCAGTGCATGTTTTTGAGCACAACAAATCTGTTGTTCTGTGTACGTGATGAAGTTTGTGGAGTGAGCACAGAAACAACTCATGTGTACTCAGAACGGAGTTGTGAACTGCAGCAGGTGCAGACTGAATAAATCACAGTCCTTTGCAGTTTAATATTCACATAAGGTCATATCTTCATTTAGATTTTATTTACACAACGCAATAGAGCAGTGGTTCTCAACAGGCTATGCTTCACAAACCAGATTTTATTTTAGACATCAAGTGGCGACCCAATACAGTAAAAAGTAACCTTTATTTAATTTAGCCTGGGTCGCTTTTTCTTTCATCTTGTGTAGTTTTGTTCATGGTTTTCAAGCATGTATCGAATTATATTATTTTGTGGTTGATGTCAACAACTGACTTGAAAGAAGAAAGCAAACTGGATCTGACAAGTACAGAGAGAGAAATGGGCTGCCCAGGTGCACAACAACAAAAAGACGAGTACATCAGAGTCTCTAGTTTGAGAAACAAACTCCTCACATGTCCTAAACTAGCAGATTCAATGAACAGTACATGCCAAACTCCAGTTTCATCTGGAATAGTGAAGGAAAAATTTAGGGATGTTGGAATTTAAATCCCATTTACGCCTGGTATTAAAGGGGTACTTCACCCAAAATTTGGAGATTGGAGGGTTTCTGCCCTGGCACACCTTCTCCATACCAGTTTATTTCCACCTGCCTTTGGTCACCCAAGGGAACTGCCCTATCTCCCTTCTCATCCTTTTCAAAACAGATGCAAGACAAGCTCAGAGGATATGTAGAACGGTTTAATTGTAGCCTCATGCACACTGGAGATAAGTTACAGTATGGGAAGAGTGGGGCAGTGAGAGCACTTTGCCCTCCAATGCCCACCAAAACCCTGATGCATGTGTTTTGTCTGTGTGTTAGGTGTTGTTGGTGAGCAGCAGCAGTCATCCTGATAGATGGATTGTTCCTGGAGGTGGGATGGAGCCAGAGGAAGAGCCCAGTGTCGCTGCTGTCAGGGAAGTGTGTGAAGAGGTAGGCATTTTTAAAAACACATTTCTGCATATCTATAGAGCATGTACACTACTAGTGTTGCAGCGGTATACCGGTTTCACAGGATACCACGGTTTGAAAATTGACAGTTATCATACTATGTACATTTGCTTATCTACGGTATTGAGAAAAAAGTGCAACCGGATGAAGAATCTCACCTGTGCATGCGCATCTCCTTTCCTCCTCATCTGCCTGTCAGACTCGTCAAATTGCGACACACATACAGCGGAGAAAATATCAGAGAGAAGGGCGAGGGGGTCTGACATAAGTGAGTTTTTGTGTGTGTGAGTGAGTGAGTTAAAGCAGTGTTTCTCAACTCGTGGGTCGGTCAGCAGGGAAAGAACAATGCCATGGTTCTCCCATTGAAGATATTTCGGCCGCCCAAGTGATAGCCTATTTAGGACTGCCGAGGGAGATTTAATGATAATCTCGCAATCAGCTTTCTCACTTTTGCACGAGTGTATTGGAACCAGCTCGCAATCATGATCTACTCTTCTCTCTGGGACGTGTGTGCAACCACCGGGCTTCCCTCGATATTGCGGAGCACAGACCTCAAAACTGATGTGACCGATTTTAATTCTAGTGAAACTTTTCTAGTTTAACGCGTTACGGAGGAAGTCAAGTCGAACCTCTCTAATGGTAGGCAGCCCAAAGCACAGTGCCAAACAACACTGAAGAGGAAAAGAGCAAAAAAAAATTTTCATTATACATCATCACCTTTACAAAATTGTTTCATGATTTTACATGAGTAAAAGTAACTGTTAAGTATATTTTGACAAAATGTTATAGTTTCATATGAAATAATCTAAAAGGTGTAGACTCTATTAGACCTCATTTTATATCCACAGTGGCAGTTGTAGTTAAAGTTTCAAGATGTGTTTCAGCTAGTATTTATTTTTCATAAATACTATTATTAGTATTATTTAAGACTAGCTACACTGACCTAACCATGGTAATGAGGAGCCTTTCCTCCAGTGTAATTTGTACGTTCTGTTTGATTTAGGTTTGAAATTAGGAAACAAACGGGATAATAATGGGCTCATAAAAGTAAATATGCTCTTCAATTATTTTTGTTGTTGACATCAACAACAAAAATAACGTCACTTGATGCATGTCCTTGTACTTTAAAACCATGAACAAAACTATGCAACATAAAAGGAAATGCAACCCGGATACAGTGCATCCGGAAAGTATTCACAGCGCTTCACTTTTTCCACATTTTGTTATGTTACAGCCTTATTAAAAAATTTATTAAATTCATTTTCCTCAAAATTCTACAAACAATACCCCATAATGACAACGTGAAAGAAGTTTTTTTTTAAATCTTTGCAAATTTATTAAAAATAAAAAATTAAACAAATCACATGTACTCAAGTATTCACAGCCTTTGCTCAATACTTTGTTGAAGCATCTTTGGCACCAATTACAGCCTCAAGTCTTTCTGTGTATGATGCTACAAGCTTGGCACACCTATTTTTGGGCAATTTCTCCCATTCTTCTTTGCAGGACCTCTCATTATAGGATATTACTTTAAAAGCTCACACAGATGATTTATTATTTTTCATTTATTAGTTCATTTAACATGCTATGCTAACATGTAAACTAACATGCTTTAGTTATATAACATGTTATAGTTACATGATATTTTTTATCATGTTTATAATTTGGTTTATAATTATAATTCTGTTAGCTTTCTTATTTTATTTTCAAAAGGGAGTCTTTTTTTTCCACATACTTCAATAAAAAAGAAATGGTTTCAAGTTTCAATTTTAATAAAGCGTTTGTTCAAAAACCTTCTATTTTCACTCTTTAAAGTGTTATTGTAACTGATAATAATAATTGTGTAATACTTTGAAACCATATTATTTTATGAGACTGTTATCGTACTGTGAAAATCTCATACCGTTGCAACCCTAGACACTACAACTGTTTGAAAACACCTTCTCAACAGCTTCATAGTTGCCATTTTTTGTGTGGATTACAGCTTTGCAATCTGATCATTCTCTCAAGCAACTTTGAGATGAGTCCTGAGAATCTTTTTAAATATTATTCCACAGCTCTCTGGAATACTCGATTATGATTCTTCAATCACGGCACTTAGCGATCTGATATTTCTGAATAACAATCATCTTAAGTCACTTTTCTACTTCTATTACCCTGTGATTGCTACAAGTAAACTGATAAAATAATTTCAACTCAAATCAATGTTTTGTGTCCATTTATTTATATATTTGGCAAGTAGTCATGCATTAAAGGGGACAATGAGCAGTCAGACAGTTTTGCAAAATAAACCTTGATGCGAAGCATTCATTATTTTGTTATGTCAAGTATGCTGGATACATGTTGGCTGTTTTTTCCTCACCATCTGGCAAAAGTCACCCTTTAAAAAACCTTTTCGTTAAAACTTTGAAATAAGGTTGTATTTGTTAACATTAGTTACTTACATTCGTTAACACTTACTAACAATAAACAAAATGTTTACAGCTCTTATTAATCTTGGTTGTATTTTCAGAAATTAATTTGATTCAAGATTAATATATGCTGTAAAAATGTATTAAAAATAAGAAATGTAGAATATAAAAAAGGCTTGTTAGTTATTGAGACAATGCATTTACTAATGGTAAGAAATGGAAAGAGTTACAGAAATGTTTTGTTGAAATTCTAGTTTTGTAAAAAAAATGTATATGCAGGCACCATTTACAGTGGCTAGAAAAAGTGTGTGACACCTTTGGAATTTCCTCCATTTATGTATAACTTTGTCTTAAAATCTGGATTGATTTGATCATCTAAATTACAATAACAAACAAACACAATCTTTTTTAACTAATAACACAAATTATTGTATTATTCTTGTACATATTGAATAATTCATTCAAACATTCAGTGTATGTTGGGAAAAAGTATGTGAACACCTAAACTAATGATGTCTACAATAGCTAACTTGAGTCACGAGTTGGCGAACCTGGCATCCAATTTATGAAACAAGATTGAAGGTGTGGGTTAGAGCTACTTCGACTTATAAAAGGAAGTCAAGCATTTTGAGTTTGCCGTTCACAAGAAGCATCTGCTGACGTGGACCATGCCTCGCAAAAAAGAGATTTCGAAGACCTAAGATCAAGATTTCTTGCTGGAAAGCTGGAAAAGATTACAAAGTTATCCCGAAGAGCTTCAATATCCATCTCTCCACAGTTAGATAAATTGTCTATAAATGGAGATGATTTAGTACTGTGGCTACTCTCCCTAGAAGTGGCCATCTAGCCAAGAATGCACACCGCAGAATGCTCAATGAGGTAAAAGAAAAAAGAACCCTAGAGTGACGGCTAAAGACTTGAAGGAATCATTGAAACTGGTTAACATCTCTGTTCATGAGCTAATATACAGAAAACATTAAGCAGGCATGGAATCCATAGTAGGACGCCACAAAGAAAGCCATTGATTTCCAACAAAAACATTGCTGCATGCCTGAGGTTTGCCAAAGGCCACTTTGACACTCCACAACGCTACTGGGAAAATGCTTTTGAGGACTGATGAAACTAAGGTTGAATTGTTGGGAAGAACATGTATGGCATACCAACATGAAAACATCATCCCAACGGTGAAGTACAGTGGAGGAATGATTTGGGGCTGCTTGGTAGCCTGGACTGCTTGCCATCATCGAGTTTATCAAGATGTCCTACAGGATAATATCAGGGTGGCTGTACGCCCACTGAAGCTCAGTAGAAGTTGGGTGATGCAGCAGGATAATGACCCTAAACGTCAAAGTAAATCTACTACAGAATAGCTTAAAAAAAATTATAAAAAAAAATTCACCTTTTGGAGTTGCCCAGTCAGGGCCCAGACCTTAACCCAATAGAGATGCTGTGGAATGACCTCAAGAGAGCATTCACACCAGACATCCTAAGAATATGGCTGAACTGAAGCAGTTCTGTAAGGATTAATGGTGCAAAATTCCTTCTGAACGTTGTTCAGGTCTAATCCGCAGCTACTGGACACACTTGGTTGAGGTTATTGCTGCCAAAGGAGGATCAACTAGTTATTAAATCTTAGGGTTCACTTACTTTTTACAGCACTGTGAATGTTCAATGGGATGTGTTCAATAAAGACATGAAAGATTATAATTGTTTGTGTGTTGTTAGCTTAAGCACATTGTGTTTGTCTATACTTGTGTCTTTAATGAAGTTGTGATCACATTTTATGACCAATTCATGCAGAAAACCAGCTAATGTTATGCTAATGTTCACATACATTTTCTTGCCACTGTATATCTGTCCTCAAAAGAATTTCAGTTATTAAAGTGTAAGCCTTTAGATGGAAAGGTTTTTAAGGTCATGTTTTATTTTTTTTTGTAAATTGTGTCCAAACTTTGACGCAATGTAATTTAATAACATTAATCATTTCTCAATATTTGACAAACAAGATGACATAAGAAAATTCCTGATGGTGATTAATTATTTCTATTTAATTTCCACAGGCAGGAGTTAAAGGCACGTTAGGAAGACTGGTAGGCATTTTTGAGGTGAGTATTTCTGGATTGTAATGTCTGCAAAGGGGGGTAAAAAATGAATTGTCACTGAATACGATGTGAATATTATTTTGCGATAATTAGCACATGATTGAACATTTCCTGTGATGCGTTTAAACTAGCAGCTGTGTTGATAAAATGTTAGATTAAGTAGTTTTATTTATTTATTCATTTATTTATTCAGAACAGAGATCGAAAGCACAGAACATATGTCTATGTTCTCATCGTAACTGAAGTGCTGGAAGACTGGGAAGATTCAGTAAATATCGGTAAGAGTATGATAGAAAACATTGCTTTTGTTACACTTTTGCAGCCTTCACAGGATTATGAGTTTCTAAATACTGTAGTATAAACTAGAGGTCGATCGGCCGGCCGATTAATCGGCCGATTTTTTGCATTTTTTACATAATCGGCATCGGCCAATATCCACGCATATCAAGCCGATTATTAGGCAGGCGCATCTGTGGGCAGCCTAGTGTTGTTGTGGAACACGTGTTCGACGCACGCTGCCCCTAGAGTCATTTTCCAGCAGAGTGAGCAGACCTCATCCAGTGCCTAAGGAAGGAGCTAAGTTCCTTGGAGAAAACAGTAAGGGTTAAATTTGTATAACTTCTTTAGATTTAATTAAAAAGTTTTGATATGTTACTTCCAACTTCAAGAAAAAAACGTGACAAACGCGATAGTTGACATGACGTTCGGCTACTTTGGATATTGATAGTGTAGTTGAAGTTGCATTATCACAGCAGAAGGGTTGCTATCATGTCACAATAAGGAAGCAAGAATTTTGCAATTACAGACAGTGAATCTGAGAGTTTTATTTGTTCTGTTTGTGTGTCTTATATTTGAGAGGGTTGTCACTCAATGCAGATAAATAAGTAATAAAAATATACCAACGCAGTATAGGCTATTGAAGGACTGGCTTTGGTAAGCTCGGACGTTATCGGTTCTGCTGTCGGTACTGGAGAAATTAAGAAAATACATTTATTATTGCTATAAAGAGAAAGTTATTTTATATCGCCAGCCATTTCTATGTATAATAATATGAAACCATTTGTCTGTGATGCAATTAGCTATTCGCAGTCAGAGAGAGAGAGAGAGAGAGATATTGATATCTCACGCGGTGCTACAGCGAGCAAAACACGAGCCCTGCTTAATGAGTGACAGAACTAAACATTCAAACATAGCCTGGTTTAGATCTGTGATTATTAGTCTGATTTTATTTTAGATTTCGCCTTCCAAAGATTATAAAAAGAATATTTATACATAAGCCGCATTCTGTCTAGCACAACATCCTTCCCTTCACAGCGGTGCACTGACATTTCTCCCTAAAACTCAAACTTAACGTCAGAATCAGCACGATCGGTGATTGTTGTAAAATGCTACTGTTGCTAAATTGCGGGACGCGTTTAATAATAAAAAGAGCGCAAGAGATAGGCTACCATTCCCAAGGCGGCGCGCGCTCCGAAACACACCGCAAAGAGACGAGCAAAGTACAGGCTACTTTGGGATGAATAACTTCTGCATTAATAAGCATTAATCTATCTATGATAAACTATGCAGTGTTATTTTACAATTGATTACTTTATTAGATTTCTTTTTAGACCACACCTGAACAGTAATGTTAGACCTTCCTGAAATAAAATTATTTATATATATATATATATATATATATATATATATATATATATATATATATATATATATATATATATATATATATATATATAACAAAAGAACGTTAAGAATACCGTTAAAGTACCGGATCGATAAGCAGTATCGGTAAGATAGTAATACCATTAAAACCTTAACGATACCCATCCCTAGTTATGCCTGTGCTTCTCTTGGATGCTCTGAATATTGGATTACGTGTCTGGATTGCCCCTTAATTAAAGCTGCATTTGGATCTCAACCTTCGTGTCTCGGAGCAGTTCGTAACACCTGCTTTGTTTTACATTATAAAACAAACATTATTTATACAATATGTTTTTACATTATACATTTTTCATTTTAAGTGTACAAGTGCAGATTGGTCAAGTCTTCAATAAATGTATTTGTTGAGAAATTGTCTATCTTAAGTAATTATTTGTGTTACATTTTATCTTTCAAATAAAAGGTTCAAATAAGAGGTTAAAAACAAGCACATATCGGCCAAAATAAATCGGCAGCATTAATCGGCCATCGGCTGACCCGGATTTCAAAAGATCGGCATCGGCCTGAAAAAACCAATATCGGTGGACCTCTAGTATAAACCATTCGTTGAAAGAGATTAGCTTGTAAATGTTATGAAAGCTCAGACTCCTCACATTTTACCGTTATGACATCATGTAAAAACAAACAAAATGGCCTCATCAGTTGAAAATAGTAGTTGGCAAATAATTATATTTCTAGCAAACAAGTATTTAATAATTCCTAAATCAAAGAATGTTAACAGCTCACATTTGCCTGTTCACAACTGAACACTGGACAGAATACTTCATCAAACAATGCAATATGCTTGACTTCACCTTCCATTCCAGTGGGATGAATGAAATTGGGAGTAATTACAGCTGTGATTTATTTAAAAAATTTTTCTTGTTACATAAATATGGGTGTTTCTCAAACTTCAGCACTTTTATCTCACAGGGGTTGAAGTGCTGCGTCTGTATATCCCTCTAAAAGGCATCTGATCAGGGTAACGTGAACATAGCAAAGCCTAATTTTACATTATTATCCTTAACACCGACTAGTTGTTGGTACAGTTGGTAGTTTTGCACATCCCTATTTCAGATTCCTTTAATATGATGTACTGATTTTATTGTTTTAGCCTTGTCCAATACTTTTAATATTAAACTATGAAAATCCATTATAAATAGGGATGCACCGATATGGAATTTCTGGGCTGACATCTGATAATTTACAGGTCATTGTGACAGGTATCGATAACCAATATTTATTTATTTATTCATTGTGCTTGTGCAAACACTTCAGGACTGTAGTGTATCAACTTCATGACCATTCTTTCCTGCCTGAGGCAATGTTTACACTGGTATTAAGATGCATTTTGGGTGATCCGTTCACAAATGTACAAGCGAGACATCGCCGCCTCACCTTGTCGTCTCTTTTGACCATTTGTCAAATGTCTCTGATTTCACAAGGACATAGATCAGTTCTTACGGCTGTGTTTTACTTAAAGATAATAAGCGCAAAAATGTGCTTATGACGTTTAGAGCAGAATTCTGAGTAATTTTAGCCTTATTTACCTTATACAGCATGTTCATGCATTCACTTGTTACATTTTTCTGATTATATGCTTATTTATCTTTAAATCCGCACATAACTGGCGAAAAGCCATCCGTTATGGCTGCCACTCACTGGATGTTTTTTTGTTTTTGGCACTATTCTGCGTAAATGCTAGAGACTGTTGTGTGTGAAAATCCCAGGAGATCAGCAGTTACAGAAATACTCAAACCAGCCCATCTGGCACCAACAAACATGCCACGGTCAAACACTGAGATCACATTTTTGATTCTGATGGTTGATGTGAACATTAACTGAAGCTCCTGACCCGTATCAGAATGATTTTATGCACTGCTGCTAAACGATCAGCTGATTAGATAATCGCATGGATGGTTGTTGATGCCAGATGGGCTGGTTTGAGTATTTCTGTAACTGCTAATTTCCTGGGATGCCTTGCCTCCACAGAATTATTCATTGCTTTTCTAAGTTCTCAGGATACAGAGTAAATTGGTCTAAATCCGAAGCTTTGGCTCTGACAGTGTACTGCCCTGTAACAGCTTTTCCAATATTGGGGGTTAAATGTTGATTCTGTGACTATATGTTTTGCTTTTTCTTTGTTAACTGTTTGAATCAATAAAAAAATTAAAAAAGTGCCCAAAGTGAAAGAAACACCCATAACATCATATTAATAAGCATTTAAATATAACACAAAATTTGATTAAGAAACTAACTATTTATTGATAACCAAAATGATAGCTTAATGCCACTCATTGAATAAAACATGCATTGTGATGAAGTCATGTGACATCAATGAATGTAGCATACAAATGTTTGAAATGTTTATTTTTTGCGTAATGCCAACTGTAATCCCAATTACGGTAATTCCGACACAATGTGAATGGAGCATTACTGCAAAGCAGTCGTGACATTTTATTTCCTGATTTTCTGATGTCTTTCACCCACAGGTAGGAAGAGGGAATGGTTTAAGACAGAAGATGCTCGGCGTGTGCTGCAGTGTCATAAACCTGTGCAAGCGTCTTACTTTGAAGCTCTTCAGCAGGACTGTATGAGCAGTAACGGCACTTATAACATCAATCAAAACTCTCTGTCCAGTATCAGATAACTACAACAAACACAGAAACATCGAAACATTTCTCAACGTTTTTCTACCTTTTCTTACTGACCGAACTCCTGCAACCACTATCGGCACAATTTTTTATTTCAGCACTTAAATGGCAGCATGTTAGGATGAAAGAAAACAGCCTTACTAACCTTTTTAGTGTTCAGATGGAAAATATACACTTGATGTTTGAGATATAAAAGATCAGAAGACTGTTTCTTAAATGTTTTCATTTTTCACGAATCATTGCATGTTATTACTATTGTGTCTTGAAATAATAGGAGGTGTTTAAAGAGAAAACTGTCGGAAGTGTTTGGAATGATATTGTGGTAATGTTTGGCCCTTTCATTCTGCAGTGTTTTGCGGTTTATATGCCCGAGTTGGTTGAATTTTTGCATGAGCACGTCTTATTAATGATCTTAAAATACAGGGGAGTCTTAGATTTACGTGATTTAAACTAAAGCTAATGTCAATGTTTGCTTGGCAACAGCAATGGATGGGGCCATTCGATTAATATTAATCTTTGTTTAGTGCTGTGCGTGGTGTTATTGCATATCGATGATCATTATTTTTGAAACCTTCCAACAACACAAAGGTCTTCACCTTTTACCAAAAACTGTTCAAATCTGTTAAGCCAGTCTTAAAATCTTTCTCAAAATGCAGCTACTATCTGATTAGTTTTCAAGAACTCAATTGTCATTAATCATCCAGGTCTTAATTTATCATGGAAATTGATGGGTAGTGAATTATAGTAATGTATTTGGTGTAGTGGAGTTTCTGGGCCTTTAATACCAAATGGTGAAAAAGGTAAAGTGGCTTAATAGCATGCTGGTCAGTCCAGTGTACCGAGTGTACTTGTTTTCTTGCGGTACCAGGTTTATGGTTTTTAAGACGTAATGGAGAAATGTTTTGAAAGGATATTTTGATGACCGTCATTGGTTTAGTTGTACACATGATCTTCTCAGCTGCTGTCGATGTTTGAGTGTATGGAGTTATGACTAACATATTTGAATTCTAGACAATTAACAAGTAGAATGCAAATGAACAAAATTGGGATTCAAATACTTACCTCCATAATATCATTTTTTTTTTACCCTGCAAGGTTTTACGTCAGTATGCACAGAACAATATACACAAGTTATTTCCGTTTTGATCATGTCAGTTGATCATCTGTCCACTCATAGATTACAAGCATAGGTTTTGTGTGTGTGTTTCTGTGTATGTTTGGAAGTAATGTGAAAAGTCAAAAGACATGATGCCAAGGTTAGCTGCCTAATAAATGGCCTCTCACATAAGAGGCTGTATTTCATTTAAAATGTTTACAATGTGATTGTAGTTTCTCTTCAGACACTGGATATTCTCTGACCTCTTCTCACTTGTTATCAGTGACTGTTAATAATAATGGTGTCATTTTGATTTTCTTTGGCACTTTTGTAGATCTCAGTTCATTTATGAAAAATGTTGCATATGATGTACACATGATTTTCACAAACATACACTTCAGACAAAAATGCTGTAATTTTGAGGTTTTAAATCAGAATCTTAATCTTATCAGTATTTACAAATGTTTTAAATCAGATAGCTCAATTGATCATTTGATGTGGATAATTTCTAAAATCCGCTCCAAGTATATTTGTTGGCTTGGTTTAATAATATAAAAAAATTTATTTTGTTTTCTAGTGGTTTAGTAAGCTAAATAAACCCAGTCTCATGTGTATGTATATAAACCAATATGTTTCTCAGTAATTACCTTAAAGCTTGTGGCACAACAATATTAAAATGAACAAATATTCAGTTGATTCATTATTAGATCATATGGTTTATCATTACAATCATTATTAGTGTAATATGTTCAAACAATGATCAAAACACTCAGTATCATTTTTGTGGCAGTTAAATATACTAAATTAATTTAGAGTTTACAAATTGTAAATGTAGCATTATTGGAAGATAATTGATTTTGTTGCAGAAAGAATTTTGTTTTACAATATTCAAAATATGGGGATTCACACAAAGGAAAATTAGATTCAAGATTGTATAACGGTTGTGTCCACAATTTAATAAAACATATCAACAAACAAAAATGCTGTTGCACATCATTTAACAGGTGCCATTGTTCTCAATTCAGTTCAAATCAATTGCTAATTTTCCATCAGAGCAGTAGTTATACACTCACTGATCACTTTATTAGGTACACCTGTTCATCTACTTATTCATGCGATTATCTAATCAGCCAATCGTGTGGCAGCAGTGTAATGTATAAAATCATTCTGATACGGGTCAGGAGCTTTAGTGAATGTTCACATCAACCATCAGAATGGGGAAAAATGTGTTCTCCGTGTTCTCGACCGTGGCATCATTGTTGGTGCCAGATGGGCTGGTTTGAGTATTTCTGTAACTGCTGATCTCCTGGGATTTTCACACACAACAGTCTCTAGAATTTACTCAGAATGGTGCCAAACACAAAAAAACATCCAGTGAGCGGCAGTTCTGTGGATGGAAACGCCTTGTTGATGAGAGAGATCAGAGAATGGTCAGACTGGTTTGAACTGACAAAGTCTACAATAACTCAGATAAACACTCTGTACAATTGTGATGAGAAGAATAACATGTCAAACCTTGAGGCGGATGGGCTACAAGAGCAGAAGACCACGTCAGGCACTTAAGACCACAATGTTCCTAATACAGTGTTCAGTGAGTGTATATTAACAATTTGTAACAAGGCAAAATAGAATATAGAAGGCTTAAGCAGTTCAACAAGGTAACTAGCTTTGGAGGCTTCCTATAATGAGCAGGGTGGGCAAAATTAAGAATTTCAGAATTGGCTCCTTTGCACAGACTGTGATGATGTGTTGTATTTAGTCATATATATTTAGCAACGTAAACTTTTTTAATGTATTATTATTTAGTGTAAATATATAACATGCTATAGAAGTTTACCCTGTAATAGTTTCTGCATTTAAAACCCTGGAAATGTGAAAAATCTATTGAAATGATTGAAATTAAGCTGACATGATTTAAAATCATTGTAATCATTTCCTATTTAGATTAAGTAACTTTAAGATCATTTATTAATTCTGATTAAATTGTCTAACTTAAGAGCATCCTATTTCATTTCCTTTATTTGCATAGTGTACTTCAATATTATGAGCATCTCATGTACATTGCTATAAGAAATGTTGCTGTCTTGAACCAATGACAACACATTTTTACTCATTACACGGACACATTTGAGAAATAAACATACATGAAGCATCTTTAATCACATATACAGACCTCATAAGACAGTCATAAGACAACAAGTTACTGACTGCAATAAAATCAACAACAACGATGTAAATAAAACCATGCGAATGGTCCAACAATGCAACCATATTATTCATACCACAGTGCATGCTGGGAAGAGTGTAAAAGGGACTGAACCATGTAAATATTTTGTGTTGGCCAATTTTAATGCATTAATCCAACCCCCTGCTGTGCTTGATGATTCAACTTTAAAAATACATCTGCATTGAGATGCTTTTCTTGTGTTTCTAAAAAAGACTACAGTAATCAAGTAAATCTTTGGTTGTTTTGTCAGCATTATTAACTTGATCTAAGATTCAGTGCAATGTTCCTGGAAATAGCCCCATATGGTGTGTATATGAAAACATGTTGTATAATAACCCCCAATTATAATTGATAACATCATGTTTGCAACCTCAATTCAAATTCATTTCAGATCCAGGAATTAAAAAATTGGCATTCTCAACTCAGCCAGACGTGTCACCAAAGCACATGTAACAAGGCAATTTTGAATGGGAAAAATCAACCTTTACATTAAAACAAAGCTTCTCTCCCCTCTTGGAACAGCAAGCTCGCCTGAAGGAAATGACAGAATGATTAACCCAAACCAGCCAGAAATAACCATTCTCAAGAGCAGCTAGCTACGGGATTGAAGAGCGCTAACCAAGATTGCATAGTTCCCTGACTGTGACCCTCTTGTTCAAGAGAAAGTTCATGTATCTCAGCTGACTGGTAGTTGAACACCATAAAGGTGGCGGAGAAGTCTGTGTTCTCTTCTAGCTGAATTTGAATAACTGACCCCAAATGGCTTGATGACAGCAGTTTTCTTTCCTGTGTTGACATATTTACTTTTAAAAAATAGAATGGTGGGACATATTAAAGGTGCTCTAAGTGATTATTTATTAAATGACACACAAAATGTTTGTCACGTTTTTATTTATGTATTTTTTTATAGACAATAACTTTTAGTTTACATCAATGCTGTGAAACATGGTTTGTCACTTGCTATTGTTGTAGGTGGTATTGGGGATGGATATTTTCATTCTAGAACATTTTAGATAGACTTAGATAGATTTTCCCAGAAGAGTAAGTCTGTAAATTGTAAATGTGTATGTCTGCTAATAATGTATTTTGACAACTTTTAGGAATACACTTGCATATTTGAGTGTTTCTACAACTTCAGCCCCTTTTAGCACTGTGAAGTTTTAAAAAGTAAAGCGTAATTTTCCACACTCTCATTAGTTTATATACTGATGAAATATCTCAGTTACGAGTGTAACCTTGGTTCCTTGAAAGGAGGCAACGAGACGCTGCGTCAGTAGCTGATGCTATGGGAGCTCCACCTTGGGGCAGTGACCTTGAAAACCTACTCTGTAATAAATGATTTTGGGCTTTAGTCAGATGGACTATCTGTTTTGTGAAATCATGTTCTGTGAGCTTGCATTGTCTCATGACACAATAAGATGAGTAACAACAACCTCAACTTGAACAGAATTTGAAAACTTTAAATAACATGCTCAAACAACTACGCACCAACTTTTAATGCAATGTGCATGTGCACGAAACACCGATGCATGATGACGTTCTGCTTAATCTGAGCTGAGACGGATGGGCCATTACTGTGGATTTGCGCTGATTCAAATTTCCCTATCAAGCAACTAAAAGGAGAAGACATCTGCACTGTTGAAGGATTACAGACTAGACTTTCTGTGCTGCAAAGAATAAAATAAGTAAGTATATCTTGAATTATGTTTCCTGTTGTGGTATTTTAGATTTGTCACTCGTCAAGACTTGAGCATTACCCGCACTTTAGATCGCTATCCAGTAATATAATGTAGTGTACGGTTGCTTACTAAAAGATTAAAATAAATCTAAAATGATAAACTACAATAATTGTGGTACCTGACATCACTGTTACGTTCATGCAATATTATGTGTAGTGGAAAGTTATTGCATTCACGATTGAGGTTCATTAAAACTTCATGTACTGTAATCTATATCATTTCGTATATTTTACTCAAAATCCAGGTAGGAAGTTTAATAAAAGTGAAGTGCTTTTCATTTAATTTGAACTATCATTAAAGCTTAGAAAGTATGAGATGTCTTTTTGTACCAGCAGAGAATACCCTTACTTGTGTTAGATTATAGAAATGTTCAGCACATGTTAGCACTATCAACATCTTTTGGAAATTAATGTTTATTACCATAGTAAAAAAAAATATATCTCTTCAGTGTTTATACATTTAAGCATGTTTCTGTTTATATTAATTGTTGCAGATTTGCTTTAAATTCAGTGTTTGAATTTACTTTGCCTGTGAGAAATGCAAATATAGAGTTTATAAAATGCTGTTTGCTATGTTTGTATGAAACTGGATGTAGTTTTGGTTTTCTTTTGTTTTTTTTAATGCAGGATCAGTCAAATTTCATCAATAAAAATGTATGCTTTAATAATTTGAACAATGCCAGGTCACTGATTGGTCCCTAATCAACCAATCACAATGAAGTTATCACCACTAGCTTAATCTGAGAGAGCTTCAGGAATCACACAACACAGCCATGGCTCACTGACTAGACAAGTAAAGGAGTAAGCACCCTTTTCACCTTTTAAATACAATTTTATGTCCACGATAGCTTCATCAATTTGCACAGGTTATAATCTTAATACTATCAAGTAATAATGTCTAAAGTAAGTTTGAAGATAATTCAAAGTTTTAGAGCACAGAATGTTTTTAAAGATGAATGTCCATCCCAATGGACATCAGGTCTTAAGAGACGTCAGAAGGAACCTCATTATTTAGTATCAGTATGCCAAGGTTGGGACATTTGTGGACACATTTCATAGATAAAATCTGATTTGACAGCATGTTTATTGTCATCAATTTAAAATGTATAATATTATTATTAATGTACTTTTAGAGTATACAGTGGTAGACTTCCTTGAACTTCTGGTAAATGGTGAACTATCCGATAATGACAGATGGCAGATGTTGAGACAAGGAGTGAGATAGATGGCAAGTTTAGAAGTTAGCAGAATATATTGTCTGATATCTTTATGCTATACACTGAACAATGCAGTAGATATCTAATGTTAAATATTAAAATTGAGAATAGTTTAAAAGTTATTAAAGTGCACTTATTTTTCATTGGTTTAGAGAAGGACAGAGACATTGGATAGGTTCCTTGCTCAGCCGAAGAACTTGAGGTAGCAGATGAGGTTTAGGTAGAAGCCAGTGTAGAGACTGAGGAGACACAGGAGCATGAGGAACTGATAGATGTCACACTTACCAAGAAGGAGGAGATTGAATGGCTTCACAGGCCATTTGAATCCACCATCAACACATCTTTTGATATGCCTCCCGTTGAAGAGTCCTATCCACTGATAATTTATATATAATTTATATATAATATACCGGTCAGCCACAACATTAAAACCACCTGCCTTAATCGTGTAGGTCCCCCACGTGCCACCAAAACAGCTCTGATCCTTCAAAGCATGGACTCCACAAGACCTCTGAAGGTGTCCTGTGGAATCTGGCACCAAGACTCAAGCAGCAGATCCTATAAGTTCTGTAAGATGCGAGTTAGGGCATCCATGGATCGTACTTGCTGGTCCAGCACATCCCATAGATGCTCAATCGGATTGACATCTGGGGAATTTGGAGGCCAAGTCAACAACAAATTTTCATGTTCCGCAAGCCATTCCTGAAAATCTTTTCTGGTGTGGACTGGGGTCAGCATGGGCACCAGTCTGCAGCTACGCAGCCCCATACGCAGCAAACAATGTGTGCTACATTAGCTCTTCTGTGGGATTGGACCAGGCGGGCTAGCCTTCGCTGCCCACATGCATCAATGAGCCTTGGGCGCCCATGACCCTGTTGGCAGTTCACCGGTTGTCCTTCCTTGGTCCACTTTTGGTAGGTACTAACCACTGCATACTGCGAACACCCCACAAGACCTGCCGTTTTGGAAACGCTCTGACCCAGTCATCTAGCCATCACAATTTTCCTGCTTTCAACACATGAAGTTCAAGAACTGACTGACTGTATCAACTGCAGTTTATTAGCACAGGTACAAAAAATAACCAAATTTTAAAAACAAACACATATCACATGCACAAAATAATAGATATAAGTTATGTGGAAATGTATAAGAAATCATTCAATTACCAAATTAAGGTATGGTAGGCTACAGTAGATGATATTTACGCTAGTTCGAATCCCAGGGCGTGCTGAGTGACTCCAGTCAGGTCTCCTAAGCAACCAAATAGGCCCGGTTGCTAGGCAGGTTAGAGTCACATGGTGTAACCTCCTCGTGATTGCTATAACATGGTTCACTCTTGGTGAGGCGTGTGGTGAGTTGTGCATGGATGCTGTGGTGGATTGCGTGAAGCCTCCACACATGCTATATCGCCGCAGTAACGTGCCCAACAAGCCACGCGATAAGATGCGTGGGTTGATGGTCTTAGATGCGGAGGCAGCTGAGATTCATTCTCCGCCACCTGGATTGAGACAAATCACTACGCCACCATGAGGACTTGGAGCACATTGTGAATTGGGCATTCCAAATTGGGAGAAAAAGAGGTGAAAATCCCCCCAAAAAACATTATATTGACTGTTCAGCCAGTTCCCACCTCCTCCTTGGCCTTCCTTATACAGTTACAGTGGTGCCGAAACATGGTAGGGAGGAGGGATGTGCTGTCACGGAGTCCTCGCCACTGCCATCCGCCAGGGGAGCCGCCACGGCCATCTGCCTGGGAAAGGGGTCGCTGCCGGCTGCCAAGAGCCTGAGGAACTGTGGCCATCTGGCAAGAATGGGAGGAGCGGTTATGTCCGCCATGGGCCGGAGTAGTCGCTGCAGTCCGCAAAAGGACGTCTGTTTGTGTTATGGTTTATGTTTGCTTTATGTTGAGTTTTGCATTAAAATTTTATGTTGACTGTTCAGCCAGTTCCTGCCTCCTCCTTGCCCATCCTTATAATGTTACAGTACGCTTAAGCTTACCGCCTCTAGTAGACCAGTACTGTTGCGTGGCGAGAGGGTATTAGCCGTCCCCTACCACTCAAAACTTTGCTGACCAAAGGGTGTTTGCCTACAGACAAGGCCTCAAAGAGGTAATGCGCATCCTAGTAGATGCCTGACCTCCCCCTGCTGTAAGCCTGTTGCCACCCCAGTTGAGGCCAGCTAAACCAAGCATCATTCCATGGCCAGGTGCGTGATTGAGAGGGCTTTACACAACATGTACTTTACCACTGATGACATCATCGAAGCAGATGTGTATGTTGATAGTAATGATGTTAGCAACAATGAGGACAATGCTGAACCAAGATAGGTTGTGTTTGGTGATGACATGAGGAACCATCTGGCAGCAACAGGCAGTTTCCCTACCTGAGTTCCTACAGTGTTAACAGTAAAACTACCATGAGTTCTTGTGATTCATCTCAACTCTCCCTGCAGGGCCACATTAATGCACAGGCTTACCAGGGCTTAAGCATCGGGGCAGCAGGGGGACCCCAACTCCCTGGGGGGAGGCCCAGTTGTGAAATCCACAATCCTATTCGCCCCAGTCAATGTTCGCTGGAGGACACCCATGCAAACACACTCAGCAGGAAATGGTGACATAAAAATGGTGTGCAACAGTGAAAGCTCTCCATGTGTTCATGTTCCAAAATTGGTCATATTGCAAAAGAATGATTTGATTTTTTTCAAAACTGTTTTTTTGATCAGTAAAATCTTCAGTTGAAATAAACCCTGGTGCTCTGAATAGACAAATATGGCCTAATTTGAATCATATGGGTTAATGGGTTAATTCCATAGCCACTCCAAAGGAATTAAAAAAATCACACCAGAAACATTGTAATTGGACATATCTAATTTTATTGAAGTAAACTGTATTAAATTACATTAATAATACATTTATTGTATTATTAATTATTTGAGTTATTTAGTGAGCAAACTTTCATGCTGCAGCTTCTCTCCTCTTCTCATCTCTGCATCCCTCCATCTCATTTCCTCATCCCTCATGTCCTATCTCCTCTCCATTCTCACCCTAAACTCTTCTTCTCTCCTGGCCTCTTCCTCTTTTCACTCTTTATTCAAACTCTCTTGCTCTTCTCTTCTCCCTCTGCTTGGGCTTCCTCTTAGAACTTCCAGGATGCTGCTGTAGTTTTTCCCTTTCCTCTGTGCTGACCCCTGACTGTGGACACTTAAGATCCTGTAAGAGATGTGAAAAACGATAACTAAAGTTAGCTGGGGCCATATTTCCTGCATGGCATGCCTTTTGTTCCGTATTTTAGTGGAATAATTAGTTGCTAAAATACCATAGTTACTACAGTAATTAGCTGGCAATGATTGCTACACACTCAAATCCTTTAAGGGCAGCATTCCTCTTCCCTTTTAAAAGGGAATCCTTGGCAATGCACCATCAGCTGGGTCAATCGGTATCTTCCTCTGACCTTACAAGGTAAACAAGATAATCTTTTTACACACAGCATCCAGTCATTACCCTATGTGACAATAAAAGACTTTGGCTAGTGCTTAGTGTTTAAGTTCTTAAACAGAAGATACAGCACATAAATTACAGCTGTCTGCCATGTTTGTGCAACTACAAAATTCCTCCTCCATCGTTGCGCAAGGGGTTGTGGGCAAAATTATCCAAAAAATTGTTCACAGATCCACACTTTACTGGTAATATTTGACCATCCAGGCAACTTTAATACACAAATTTTAACATACTATATTATTTGGGGTACAGTAATTTCAGATACTATGTAGGTTTGAATTGGGCATGTGTGTGTTTGAGGTGTAGTGCACAAAGGTTCCGCCCTATTTCAACCAGTGTTCACTGTAGGCATAGGGCAACCCTAAATAAAATAATATGAAATTAATCCATTTGTTTCCTACCGGGTATAAATTTAATTAATCCATCCAATAGAAGTATTCCCAAACCCATATATTTCCAAAATCTTAAAAAGATAATCCTATTCTACCATATCAAAAGCCTTTTCAGCATCAAGTGAGATGGCTGCGAAAGAAGTCTGATCATTCGCCACTGACCGTATGATATTGATGTAACTATCAGAAGAGCTACAACCCCAAATAAACCCCACCTGATCTATATGTATAAGAGATGTCATAACTTAACTTAACTGGTTAGTCAAAAGTTTTGACAATATTTTTATGACTTGCTGGATCAGGGAAATTGGAAACGGTAACTCTTACACTCTCTTGGATCTTTATCCTTTTAAGAATCAGACTGATTCGGGCTTGTGTCATGGTTGGTGGAAGCTTTCCATTCTTTAATGATTCCATATAAACTTCTAACAAAATTGGAGCCAGTTCTGAAGCATAAGATCTAAAACATTCAGTGGCAAAGCCAACCGGCCACGGAGCCTTGTCTGTAGGCAAGCCCTTAATTACCTAGCCAAGCTCTTCCAAGGTTATCTCAGAATCAAGATTTTTTTTTAGCTCAGTCATCAGTTTAGGAAGTTCTAATGGTTCCACAAAATTTGTAATAACCTCATCAGTAGATGATGATGTGGTGCTATAGAGATCAAGATAGAATTCTTTAAAAGCATTATTAATATCAATGACTGAGGTAAAAATTTCACCACCAGCAGATTTCACTGAGGGAATGGCAGAAAAATACTTTATATATCTTTGAATATCTTTTTATATATCTATGTTTATATATCTAGCCAAAAGCTTCCCCGCTTTGTATGACTGACTCAAAGTATGACTGTCTTGACCTGAACAGCCAAAACTCCACCTTCCAAGACGAAATAGTATAATATCAGTATTTAAATCGGCTAAATTCTCTGAGGCCATCAGAAGACATTCTGCGCTTCAGCTCTGCCTTGGCGCTTTTAATATTCCCTTCCAACTCCACAAGTTCTCGTGCTTTGGATTTATTTGATGAATGCGGTATACTCTATGATCCGACTCCTAAGAACCGCCTTAAGTGCCTCCCAAGCAACGCCCACAGAGGATACTGAGGACTAGTTGGTCTCCATATAAACATTGATTTCATCCTTTAAATATTGATCATCCCATGATGGCGCCACGAATGGCTGCCTTGGTTTGGAGCTCTTCAGTTTTTTTGTTGTTTTTGTTTGTTTGTCCAGTGTTTAGTAATCTTTTTCCAGTCAGTTTTACCAGAGAAGAACAGCGCTTCCGAGCATTCATCTAGAGAATCTCCGCTCTCTTCCTAACAACACATTCTCACAGGACCACTTGGCGTCGCTTATTGACGCGCCGGGTGTACCTTTGGCGTCATTTTACGACGCGTCCGGTTTTGAAACATAAAAAACCAGTTGGAGGGCCATTGTAGCCTATTCCTTTTGATTTTTATTGATTGCGGTCTCGACTCTCGACCCATTCACGGCGTGAGCTTACCCGAGACGTGACATTTCAACGCTACACGCTCCGGTTCGGAGATATGTAGAACGGCGTCATTTTACGATGTGTCCGGGGTTTTAAACATCAAAAAACAGTTGGAGGGCCATTGTAGCCTATTCCTTTTGATTGTTATTTATCGCGGTCTCGACTCTCCACCCGTTCGCGGCGTGAGCTTACCCGAGACGTGACATTTCAACGCTACACGCTCCGGTTCGCGGAGATACATAGAAGTCTATCGGACTGCCCTGCGCATCGAAAAATGCCGCCAAAGGTATACCCGGCGCGTCAGTATGTGACGAAACTGCCCGAAGCGTCCGTACGTGACGAGTTGGGGTGTGAGAATGTGTTGTTGGAACTACATCTCCTCACACGTACAAACAAGGACTTTTCAAACTCTGCTGCCTTGTGCTTCACAGAAACCTGGCTGAGTGAAGCCATTGCGGACAGCACATTACATCGGCTTTCACAGGCTTTCAGCTGTTCAGAGCGGATCGTGGAGTTAATGGGGAAAACGAGAGGCGGTGGAACATGCTTTTACATCAATTAAGGTTGGTTTACATATGTAACAATGTTAAAGAGGATGTGCTGTCATAATTTGGAAGCACTCTTTATTAATTGCAAGCCTTTCTACTCGCCACGAGAGTGTTTTCCTTGTTTATTCTGGTGAGTGTGTATATCGCACCAAACACGTTTGTGAACACAGCGCTGCAACAGCTGACTGACCATATCACAGACTCAGGACAACAATACCCAGACTCAGTTATTATTATTCTTGGGGATTTTAACAAAGCAAATCTCACACGTGAACTGCCCAAATACAAACACCACATGAAATGCCACACCAGAGATAGGGATTTACTGGATCATTGCTACACAGCAATAAAGGATGCATATCGCTCTGTCCCTAGAGCAGCTATGGGACTCTCTTCCAAACTACAGGCAGAAATGAAAATCAACCAAGCCAGTAGTCAGGACTGTACAGAGATGGACCAATGAAGCAGAGCGTGAACTACAAGCCTGCTTCGATTGCACGGATTGGAGTGTTTTTGAGGCTGCAGTCACAGACCTGGACGAGCTCACAGATACTGTTACATCATATATCAGTTTCTGTGAGGATCGTCATGGTTACTGTCGTAACCTCCATTCCCTGAGGGAGGGAATGAGACTTTGTGTCTCCTTGGGAGCCTTGTGTACCTCTGAACTTCAGAAAAGGCCAATGTGACATTGGCAGACAGAATTTGCATGCCCGCTCCCGGACATACGGGTATAAAGGGAAGCGGGCATGTGTCTGTCAGTCAGGTTTTTGCACTGAGGAGCCGAGAATAGGTCTAGTGCTGTGACAGGAGGGACACAACATCTCGTTCCCTCCCTCAGGGAATGGAGGTTACGACAGTAACCATAACATTCCCCTTCTGTCACTCACTCAACGTTGTGTCGAATTAAGTGACACAAGGGGACCCATTCAAAAACGCCACGCACTAGTCCTTGTTACGTGAACTGCTGAATCAGGTGCAAGCAGGCTGCTGCATGCTAGAGACAACTGTATCGGCTGCACGTAACCCTCCCCAACACCCCCAAAAGAGATGTCATATACAGACCTTAGGTTCCCAGCACCCCTGAGGGGGGAACAGGTGCTACATGACTAGCATGGGAGCAAGCCCGACAGCCGTGGCCTTTTCTCTCTCTATGTCTCTCGCATAGAGTGTGAAGCAGCTATGGCTATCCTAGCGCTATGAAATGCGTCGGGGAAGGCTGTCTTTCCCGGTCCTATTCTTTCAGGGGGAAAAGACCCTGCGGAGGCCACATCCTGCCCAGACTAGGGGGAGGTAACATGTGGCAAATACACCATGAGGGTTGTGAAGCCGTACGTGGGAGTGGCGCGGTGGTAGGTCCTGCCTAATTAAGGGGGAGCTCTACAAGCATGGTGACCGGGGGCAGTGGGACAGCCCAAGGGATATGTGGGTCCGCCAACAGGGGGACCGTACTGCGGAAAATACATTACGCTCGTAGTGGGTCTGGACGCAAATTGCTCTGCTGAATTTGCAGGCCAGAAGGGCTAGGGAGAACATCCAGGAAGCGATGCTTAGTCGCTAACCTGGGAGAGAAGGCGCACTGGATCAACTTGGTGAAGAGTGCTGTGTGCAAGTAGAACACTCGGTTGTGCCATGTTCTACCTGCTCGGATCTGACAAAACACAGGACGAGACCGACTCAACCCTGAGATTGCAAAATCTGGTGAAGGTATTGGGTGTTGCCCAGCCCACCGCTGTACAGATGTCTGCTAGGGAGGTGCCACTGGCCAGTGCATCTTGTTGTGTGTGCTCGGAACCGCAAGGAGGTGAGCACTGCCTGGGTCTGGTAGGTCAGTGAGATGGCGTCAATGACCCAGTGAGCTATCCTCTGTTTGGAGACGGCGTTCCCTTTCCACCATCTGCCAAAGCAGACAACGAGCTGCTCAGAGCATCTAAAGCTCTGCATGCAGTACAAATTGATACGCAAAGCACGTACCGGACACTGCAATGAAAGGGCTAGGTCTGCCTCCTCCCAGGGCAGCTCTTGCAGGTTCACGACCTGATCCCTGAAGGGGGTCGTAGAAAGCTTGGGCACGCAGTCGGGTCGCGGCCTCAGGATAGCGCGAGTATGTGCCGGAACTCCAGGGAGGCGTTGCTGACAGAGAACACTTGCAGATCCCCAACCCTCTTGATGGAGGCTAATCAGGAGGGCAGTCTTCAGGGAGAGGGCCTTGAGCTCAACTGAATCAAACAGCACAAAGGGGGGAATCTGAAGTCTCGTGAGGACCACTGATGGATCCCAGGAGGGGAACAGGCTTTGCCAGGGAGGGTTCAGTCTCCGGGTGCCTTTAAGGAACCTGATAATCAAGTCATGCTTACCCAGGGACTTGCCATCTACTGTGTCATGGTGGGCCGCAATAGCAGCTTCATACACCTTCATGGTGTAGGGGGACAGCCTCCCCTCCAGCCTCTCCTGCAGGAATGAAATTAAGGTGGCATTCACCTTAAGAAAGGAGAGCCGCGACCGCAACGCTGCCATGGTCATGTTCTCGCAATGAGTACATGAACCATCCACGAACGCCTCCTCATTGTGATCACAGCCCAGGCACACGAGGCAGCGTCTGTGGCCATTGGTTTTGGAGAAATATCGGCCGCATCCAGGAACTGTTCAAATAATTGTTGACTCTGCCCTTTACGATCTAATCCTCCATTTTGAAACTAGTTTCCATTTTGAATTCAGTTCGCCATTTTGAACCTAGTTCTCAATGTTGAAACTGATCCTCCATTTTGAAACTAGTTCCCCACGTGGAGTTTAATCTGCCATTTTGTTTCCTTTGTTACTGAATCTAGACACACACCCACATACATCTATACATTAGCGTATATATCCACTATTTAGTTAGGACTTCCATTTTATGTTTTTGTGTTATATTCATATAGTATTGGCGGTGTTCATTGCTGTTTGATTATAATAAATCTTGTTATATTATAATAAGTATTCCTAGTTGTTTGTTTGAATATTGTGTTGAAGCCAGCTTCTGCCATGTCAAGAACTCCCCTATTACTGTATTGTTACTGTTGGATTAGTACAGCAATAATTTCACTAGCTTCTTCCCTTTTTGAGTATTTTGATTATGAATCAGAATACTCAACCTTCAGGGTAGATTTTTATGAGACTTGATCAGTCACTTACTATCATTTTTCTCTTGTCAATGAGTGGAGCCCTGAGGATAGAATTTAACTCATTAAATAACGAGTTAAATTCTATTATTTAATTTCATTATTAACTAATAATTAATAAACATTAATTATTAGTTAGATCTGATAGTAAAACTGATCTAAACAACCAGTACACCCTACAATGCTCCCAAGGAAGACCCCTTGTGTCACTTCATTCGATCCTGTGCTAACCAATAGGCCCCCATCTTCACACAGATCTTCAATAGATCACTGAAGCAGTGTGAATTCCCATGCTGCTTCAAATGCTCAATCATTATCCCTGTCCCAAAAATCACTGGAATTAATTACTACAGACCTGTCGCCCTGATGTCTGTGGGCATGAAATCTTTGGAGACTGTTGTTGGCCCACCTGATGAACATCACTGGACCCTTTCTAGATCCCCTTCAATTTGCTTATCGAGCAAACAGGTCTGTGGATTATGCAGTCAACATGGGATTGCATCATATCCTGCAACAGCTGGACAGACCAGGGACATATGCAAGGATACTTTTTGTGGACTTCAGTACGGCTTTCAACACCATCATCGCAGCTATACTCCAGAACAAATTACACCAACACTCTTGACGACATGTCTATCTGTCAGTGGATCACCAGCTTTCTGACAGACAGGCAGCAGCTTGTGAGACAGGGGAAAATCACTTCCAGCAATTGTACAATCAGCACTGTGCCCTCCAGGGATGTGTGCTCTCCCCACTACTCTTCTCCCTCTATACCAATTACTGCATCGCCAAGGACCCCTCTGTTAAGCTCCTGAAGTTTGCAGATGACACCACTGTCATCAGCCTCATTCGAGATGACGATGAGTCTGCATACAGAAGAGAGGCTAAATGGCTGGTTGTTTAGTGCAGTCATAACAACCTTGACCTGGACCTGACCTCAAAACGGTGGAGATGATTGTGGACTTTAGGAGGAATACCCCAACACTTACCCCCTCATCATTCTAAACAGCACTGTGGCAGCAGTGGAGTCATTCAGGTTCCTGGGCACTACCATCTCACAGAACATGAAGTGGGAGCAGGGCCGGCCCAAGCCTTTATGGGGCCCTAAGCAGAATTTGATTTGGGGGCCCTTTGGTGCCGCCAAAATTATTGAATATTGTCAATGCTTGATTATTCGCACAATATAAATCTAACACACCCCTTATTAATTTTATTAGTTGTAGCTGTGTTCCAATGTCTGCCTGGCATGATTTTACCCTTCTACGGTTTGGCACACCTATATTTACCCAATTCTGTTGATCCTCTGTTACCAGTTTTGTGCACTTCCTAGAGAACAATTTGCAGCAGAAGCTGTAGACAGTATCATTTCTTTTTGAATAAGTGAGCAGCTCCACTTACATTTTTCCCCCATTAATTAACTTTCTGTAGGTGTAGTGGAAGCTTTGGCCATCAGGTTTTTCAGGGAATGTGAAGTTTTCCTTTATAGGCAGTGGCCCTCTGCTTACCAGATCAGTCCTTTCTGAGTCAGACAGGATAGATGACCACATCAGTGGATGCACGTGCTGGGAAGTGCTCCTTGTCTGCAGAGGATGGACCTGATGAAAATAATAATAATAAAAGCTTGCCATGTTAGATGTCAAATTAGAAGGTAATGCAACTGTCTGTCAAAAACAAAGGCATGGTCTATCCATATAAACATAATGATCTGGGATTGTTGAAAAATCATCATCAGCTGTAGCACTGGAACTTGGGGCAGGTGGAGTTGGTTGTGCCCCAAGTCCAAAATATTTCAACAGTGCTCCTAGGGAAGTTTCATAAGAGTACATATTTGACAAAATATTTGACAAAATATGTTATTTTCTCAACACAAATTATTATACACTGCAGCAAGCCATCTGTACACCTAAACAACAACTCTTAATCTATAACTAGCTAATTGAGGCATAATGATATTGGAATATAATAGCAAAGACCCCAAAATTGTAGACTAATGTAAATAATGTTAAGTTGTTTTCAGTACAAAGTTTATGGAACAGAAGCTTATTTTTATTACAAAAATATATACCCAGGAAAGTTATTATTACACAGAAGACAAAAACTTTAATCTAAAACTAGCTAAGTAATATGTTATACTAATAATATATTAAGATGCTAATTACGGATGATTAATCAAACTTTCCTAAAAAGAAGATATGCTACATAGGCTATGTTAACTATCTAGCCAGCTAATGTTAGCTCTTAACAGCCTAGCAACTAAACATACCTTTATCGTGCTGTTTTTTCCTCTTCCTCTGTTTTCTTCTTTTCCTTTTCTCTGCACCAGAGGATATGTCCTTTTTTGTGACATTGCTGTTTTGCTGTCTGAATGTGCTTGCATCCTGAAGCCCGTTAACATAATATTGCATTTAATATTGCGTTTTTGTATAATTACCATTGTCCATTGACAGTATAATCACAAAAAAAAAAAAAAAAATCAAGCTGTCATTTCATGTGCTCTTGGGGGCCCCCTGGTGGCCACTGGGGCCCTAAGCAGCCGCTTAGTTCGCTTATGCCTTGGGCCGGCTCTGAGTGGGAGACACACATTGACTCAAATCCAGTGTTTCTATACAAATTTTGTAAAACAGAATTACACAACAGAAGATAATCTATAAAACAAACTCCAGCCAATAGGTGGGATAAATACAAAGAATTTATAGATAACTGTCCTGAGGGTGTATTCCTCCACAAAACAAACTCCAGCCTCTAGCAGAACCAACACACAACAACAAATAATATAATAATAATAAATTAAAAATACTTTATATAAATATAAAGTACTTTAAGTATAAATACTTTACGGCCATCCTTTGTATCTATTCTCAATTTTGCAAAAGCGATCTTCCGTTAATGTAATTTCTTGAAAATTGAATTAATTTCCTCTCTTGTTGAGTTTGCAAAGTCTGGGAAAAAATGCTGTGGTTCTTCCAAGAAAGCTTTCCTTTACTCCTCACCTCAAGATCTTTATAGGATGATCTCAGAAATTTATGCCAAGCAGATTTGGAAAGAGCCCATCCA
This sequence comes from Xyrauchen texanus, assembly GCF_025860055.1. NCBI lineage: Eukaryota > Metazoa > Chordata > Actinopteri > Cypriniformes > Catostomidae > Xyrauchen > Xyrauchen texanus. Next base: position 39,446,525 of record NC_068300.1, on the reverse strand, counting down.
GGAATTACCATATTCTAACCCTCTGCTCCCTCAGGAATTCCAACAATTCAGACGTTATACTGCTGGTTATGATTCTACATATCCTCCAGCTTCTCAAATCCACCTTGGTTGCTAGCAGATTAGCAGCTAATTCCCTCTCCGATGACTCCAGATAATTTAACCGTTTCTCGACATCCCCCACTCTTGTAACCAACCAAGGCCATGGAATTTTGTCTCCATGGCCGTGATCGATTGATGTATTGCAGCAAGATCCTCCAAGTCAGCAATGACCTTTGTCAGCACTGCTGACATGTTCAGCAATTCTCGTCGAATCTCTTTCACCTCTCCGAGCAAATCGACTCCCTGGCACGAGGCATCTGGGGGCTTCAGCTTGAGCAAGTAAGTGTCTTTTAATGTCTCCAGTGCTAGAGCATTTTGAATTCTTTGACATATTGTCTTGCTAGAACAGTTATGGATCAGGGTGCATCGAATCTCACCAATTTATGACACAAAAAGTATCAAAACTAGCAAAGTGCGCAGAGCTCGCCGTTCTCACGTCCAAACCTTGCATAGCGTTTCTTTTTGTTCATCCTCATGCCATTCCAGACTTTCTTCTCATGTGGGTGTGAAGCAGATCAATATATAAGTCCTTCTTTACTATAAATCTCCACTTTCACTTCCACATTTTCTTCTGTTGTTTTAGGCAATTCACATTCTTTGTGCATATTGCCACCTATTGTCAAAAAGGAGAACTTATAGCAAAAAAGGACTTAAAGGTGCACTCAGTTAGTTTTTGTTGACGTTGTCTTGGACTTACACTGACACTTAGTGGTGTGGATGCAGCATCATTCAAACGCAATAGATTTCAGTTATGGATGTCATTGTAGAAATTAACTGTTCACAGCCAGCCATGATGAATTAAATCCCTAAATGAAAGTGTCCAATAACAGGGCAGTTACTGAGATTAAGCGAGTAGGGTTCAGCCGGTCATGTGATCCTAACATGGCAGCCCACATGAGGGGACCCTCTACATGTTGAATAAAACTGATTTATAAGAAAACTGAAATGACTGCAGGCTTCACATCATGTAAGTTGTCATGATTTTATATGAATGTTTCATAATAACAATTAATTTCTGTTGAAGTAAAACTTTTTAAATGAGAAAAAATTATGGAGTGCAGCTTTAAATATTGATCTGTTTCTTACCCACATTTATCATATCGCTGCTGAAGACATGGATTTTACAACTGGAATCGTATGGATTACTTTTATGCTGCCTTTATGTGCTTTTTAAACTTCAAAGTTCTGTCAACCATTCACTTGTATTGTATGGACCTACAGAGCTGAAATATTCTTCTAAAAATCTTCGTTTGCGTTCAGCAGAAGAAAGAAAGTCATACACATCTGGGATGGCATGAGGGGGAGTAAATGATGAGAGAATTTTCATTTATAGGTCAACTATTCCTTTAAATAAAGCCACAAAGGCCTCTCGTATAATAAGACTGAAACCTAAAGACAGAAGTGGAAGGTGCAAGATGCTCTTTTCTGGACGTGCACTTGAAATGCTAAATCTATACACTCCATAGTATAACAACTAAATATATAGTAATACACTAATTTGGTTGAAAACATTCAAATCTAAAAGTATGTTTTCCTATGCAGCAAGCAGTTTGGAAGAGAACGTAAAACATTTCAGCTCTCAAGTAATGATATGATTGCAGAAATTACAACGCGTTAGCGATCGGTTGCGTATTTTCCTCACATCCTTGAAATAGGCGTCATCGTTCGCGGTGGTTTCTTGTCGTTGGGTCTCAGCATGTGAATGACAGCTCCGGGCTGAACCATCCCCCACCGGCGGAGAATGTTTGAGCACATCGCTGCGTACATCGTGATCCGGTGGATGCGGAGGGACACGGGCGCGGGGTCACCTTCTATCACTGCAAAAGAGGAAACCGCACAGCGGTGATACGTCATTTTCGGTAAGAAAACAATAATAATTTCATGACAAGGCTTATGGTGAATATATATATATATTATTTTTTGCCGTACATATTTTAAACACGTTTCATTGCTCTAGGTAAAAGTGCTGCTGTTCGACAATCTCTTTCTCTTTTTATCGTGAGGTTATTTATCCACCGAGTATACAGCAGATATGTTTGAAATGAAAACGTCACGCCGTAATAGAAATATCAGATTAAATAGCGTAAATGAATCATTTTAAGCGAAAGACCAGAGCAAGGCCATGCAGTGGGATCCAGATTGGCGAATATCTATCAGTTTAAACACTAGAAACATGAAATCCGCAATGCTATGAGGGTTTTGTTCGATATGAGTAACACTTTTGATTCAAGATCACTCAAGGGTTACTGGTTGGCGTTGTTTGCTCTAATGAAGATCTCGAGGAGTGATAAACAAACCAAAAGGCATCGCTAAGAGGAAAACAAAACATTAGCGTACGTCAAAAATAACGATAGAAATATTATTGTGCGTACGTGAGGATTTTACCGAAGGGTTTATTAAAAAGCATCGAGCACGTTGATGGAAAATATAACTAGTGAGATCCAATGAAGGCATCCCGACTGGTCGTTACATAACAGAGAGCAACAAAACACTTGACAGTCATCGATGAAGAAAAGCATTCTCCTTCTGCGAAAATATGAACCTTTCGTGTCAGAAACGTATCTCCAGTTGAGATATTCACTACATAGCTATATGATATCAATACTTTATGTTTTCATTTTGTATTTATTTTTCTAGGATGTTGTTTTCTTCGGCATCCTTGACTTGATTCATAATAAATGAAAAGCTTTGTTTTTACACGTGACCCTTATCAATAAAATAGCATTTAGTTCATTCATCCAAGACCGTGACAACGCTTCTTGTGTATATCGTTTAGTCGCTAGAGAGAGCAGATATCAGACTTTGATTGACTTGAGGATTTGACGCGCCCCCTTGCGTCATCCAGTGCATGTTTATACAGATCATCTTTTTGTAGCCAGTCATTTATTTCATTCTTTCAGATGGTCACACGAGGTCTTTCAGGCAGTGACCTCTTTGTTCATGTTAAAGACTGTGCTCTTTATGCTGTTTGGTAAACTAGAAAGAAAGATAGAAAGAAAGAAAGAAAGAAAGGGTGGAAACATCATATTCATAGTGTGATGCAAGCAAGAATGTAGATCTGCAAACTGACTTGATGTAAATGAGCGATTTACATATAGAAGAAATATTAACTTACTGTAACACATTTACTTAGCTGTAAATGTGTTAATAGAGTCGTATTTGAGCGTGAGTATTTTAACAGTTACTGATTCGCCCCATTCACTTCCAAACTAGAATAGTGAATCTTGTAGTTTTACAGAGTATATTTGCATTTATGTGGAAAGAGGGAGCATTTTATTATTTACTGCAGTCTTATTTACTGCATATTTGGAGTTATCTGGCAGTGTGAGGTGTTTTTTTGGTTGCCTAGATAAATGTCCATTTGCTTTGCTGGATCTGTTGGCTGGCTGTTCTAGTATATTTGTGTTATTCAGTCTGCTGTAGTGCTGGGAACTGTCCAGGGTGCTGAAACCAGATGCATGCTCTTTTTATGATCTTTAATAGTAATACTCTATCTGTCTGTCTGTCTGTCTGTCTGTCTGTCTGAAATGATTTGTGAAATAAGTTAGCGCTCTTGCATCGCTTTGTATTAAAATGGCAATAACACAAAACAACACAACAGAACACTTGGGAAATAATAATTTTTCATTTAGCATTTCATTATGTTTTGTGAATAGAGTTGCGTGAACAGGCAGCCATGTGGGCAGAGATAAAGAGGTCATAAAAGCAAACAATGACTGAATAGGTCTGATATTTGATCTTTCCTCACTCAGTTTCTTTAATCATTATTTGAAAGATGGACTATTGAATGAATGCGTCAAGAAGAAAGAAGCTAAAGAAGGGTGCAAAGCTTTCCGAATATAATTTTTTTTTTCAGCTTACAGTATGTCCGCTCATTTTTTAACAAAATGAGGAGGGAGAAATATCTGCAGGGCCTCTGTAATTTGTTTCGGTTATTTCTGTGATGCCTTAGAGTGGCTAAATGAACTTATTTGAGCTTCAGTCCCTTTGGAGTAACCCAAGGTTAAGTGTCTTGCTAAGGGCACGATGTCTCATCTCTTATGGGGATTGAGTCAGTAACTGCTGTTTGCCAGCCCTGAGCTTTAACCACCCCCAGTGGGTACAGTGAAACGAAATACTTGTTAGGGCTGCACGATTTGGGGAAAATGTCATATTGCGATTATTGAGGTTAATATTGGGATATGTGATTGCGATATAATAAACAAATGGTAACGTGAGTCAACTTGCTTGGTTATCAAGGAAAATGCACAAATAGATACTGATAATGCTGAAATGTGTATTTTTCAACTCAAACATACAAACTAGCAACAACAACAACTACACTCACCTAAAGGATTATTAGGAACACCATACTAATACTGTGTTTGACCCCCTTTCGCCTTCAGAACTGCCTTAATTCTACGTGGCATTGATTCAACAAGGTGCTGAAAGCATTCTTTAGAAATGTTGGCCCATATTGATAGGATAGCATCTTGCAGTTGATGGAGATTTGTGGGATGCACATCCAGGGCATGAAGCTCCCGTTCCACCACATCCCAAAGATGCTCTATTGGGTTGAGATCTGGTGACTGTGGGGGCCATTTTAGTACAGTGAACTCATTGTCATGTTCAAGAAACCAATTTGAAATGATTCGAGCTTTGTGACATGGTGCATTATCCTGCTGGAAGTAGCCATCAGAGGATGGGTACATGGTGGCCATAAAGGGATGTACATGGTCAGAAACAATGCTCAGGTAGGCCGTGGCATTTAAATGATGCCCAATTGGCACTAAGGGCCTAAAGTGTGCCAAGAAAACATCCCCCACACCATTACACCACCACCACCAGCCTGCACAGTGGTAACAAGGCATGATGGATCCATGTTCTCATTCTGTTTACGCCAAATTCTGACTCTACCATCTGAATGTCTCAACAGAAATCGAGACTCATCAGACCAGGCAACATTTTTCCAGTCTTCAACTGTCCAATTTTGGTGAGCTCTTGCAAATTGTAGCCTCTTTTTCCTATTTGTAGTGGAGATGAGTGGTACCCGGTGGGGTCTTCTGCTGTTGTAGCCCATCCGCCTCAAGGTTGTGCGTGTTGTGGCTTCACAAATGCTTTGCTGCATACCTCGGTTGTAACGAGTGGTTATTTCAGGCAAAGTTGCTCTTCTATCAGCTTGAATCAGTCGGCCCATTCTCCTCTGACCTCTAGCATCAACAAGGCATTTTCAGCCCACAGGACTGCCGCATACTGGATGTTTTTTCCTTTTCACACCATTCTTTGTAAACCCTAGAAATGGTTGTGCGTGAAAATCCCAGTAACTGAGCAGATTGTGAAATACTCAGACCGGCCCGTCTGGCACCAACAACCATGCCACGCTCAAAATTGCTTAAATCACCTTTCTTTCCCATTCTGACATTCAGTTTGGAGTTCAGGAGATTGTCTTGACCAGGACCACACCCCTAAATGCATTGAAGCAACTGCCATGTGATTGGTTGATTAGATAATTGCATTAATGAGAAATTGAACAGGTGTTCCTAATAATCCTTTAGGTGAGTGTATAAATGCAGTGTTTTCAAATTCAAATGATATTTTTACTAAATTAAATAATATCTTTGCATTACTGCAAACTTGTTATTTTCTCAATATTACACCTAAATAAAATAGAACAATAAATAAGAACATATACATTTTCATGAAATTAAGATTGTTCAAACAAACAGGGACATTTAAGCAGGATGTAAAATGTACTTTCTATAAACTCTTTTGAGAAGTAAACTGTGTAAGGTATGGCGGAGGATCAGTGGCCTTAACAGATTCCCGAACAAACAAGAACTTACTGTTAAAAACCCCCCTAATTACTGAAATAGCGCCAACCAGCCTCCACAAGCACAATAAATGTATTGACAAAGAGACAATGAACTATTGACAGAGAACCGCATGTGACATCCGCATGCTCACCACGTGCTTATCGTGTGGACAGGAAGGGGGAAACTTTGAACGTAAAAATGTGTGTGTGTGTGTGTGTTTTTCAGTTAAACACACAACTGCATATTGCTAATGAAATTCGTGTAATCCCTGTATGTTGTGTATTTCTGAGGTATATCAAACTCGTTAGAACTGTTTCGTTGTGTGTTTTAAACTCTGAGGCCTCATATTTAATAGCCTCAGTGTATATTCCCTTATTAAGTGTACTAAATATACCTTTCTTGGTATCAAATTAAACCTTACGATTTGTCCGAGCTGAATTCGAATATAAGATCTCTGTAGAATGATATTACGCGATGTTTTACTATCTTTTGAGTCATTCAGCCCAAAATCTCTTACTGTCATAAACATGCAAATGAGCTTTGACAAAGGAACTCTCTCATGCCCAGAGTAAGGGAGACTTTTACGACCTCCAAAGGAATGTTCAGAGAAGTGCTGACCCTCCCTTCATTCTCTTACTGAGAAAGAGAAATGAACCCTGTTAATCCTATATATATATTCTATATATCCATGTGATAAATATTGACATGTATCTAATGTGCCATCTCACATTTTCCCTTAAATGTGCTTGATCTATGTTTTCTTGCAAACTAATGGGTTAATGTTTCAGACTTTGCATACTATGGTTAACCAAAATCATATGTGTGGCATATTTGGTCTCTATAACTTGGTATTTTGAAGATTGAAATGACTGTGTACATGATATGTCGATAACAACAACATATTAGTATTAAAAGTATATTTCCTATTTTCTTTCTTGCACATGCAATGGGCAATTTTACAACAAAGAGCAATAAACCAAATTCCCGCCTAGAACTCAAACCCTTCTTATTGGTCGAGCCAATGAGAGGTGGGACCTGTTTCCCGAGGGTATAAAATTGCTGCGCCCACTTCCTCTCATTCTCTTCTTAGCTCTTCCTCGCTCACTCTTAGCCCTCTCTCTTGTCGCTTATTTCTGCCTCTCTGGTCCTCTGAGCCTTGTGCTCTCTCACTCTCTCGCTGAATCATGCCAAACTAGAAGGCCCCAAGGACTCCCAAGCGTGTGCCAGGCTACGTACGGCCTTGTCTCTGATTCTCACTGGTTCTCTCTCTCATCAAGACAACATCAAAGATCAACTGGAGCCTCAACAAATTGCATCAGGACAGTTTAATTCAAATGGGACATGCAAGTATCAAACTTAGTCTCATTATTTGATACATTAAGTATCCTTAACCCCTTTCTAAAAAGGGCGTGTCAGAACTAATATGATGGTTTGCTCAGGCTGTTGATCTGCTGAACTTCAAACAATGCTATAACTTCTTGCCTTCCTGTATTCTGCTTCAGCCCTCTTTCCCTTGGTAAACTGTATGAATGTATGTATATGTATGTTAGAGTAGTTTAAATGTTTAGTCTAGTTAATAAAGTCTTGTTCATGTCACATGTAAAGTTGTCTGTGTCTCAAGCTCATATCTAAAGTCACTAATCATAGATTTTGACTACTTGCTCTTAATACTTAGTAAGAAAGACATTTCCCTTGCCCCGAAATGTACATTTCTATTAAATAATTAATTAATAACCAAAATTGAGTGTTCACGGGATGAACCGAGTATTTGGTTGTAATGTTAATGTAGCTACATCAAGTTAACCCGATTAACTGATCCAAATATTCATAATTGATTATAACAAGTTATGATTGATTATTAATATTTCATAGAGCTGATTCGCTACCTAATGGTGGAAGAATATAGAGCTGATTCGCTACATAATGGTGGAGAATGATGCGGGCATGATTAAACAAAGGTTATGAGCTTTAACCACTGTCAACTTAAAAGTGTGCATTGAATAATTCCGGTCAGAATAGGACATGACATGCGAAACGGCATTTGCTTCACTAGTTGCTGGCTTGTTTGGATGCGGATAAGGTGATGGCTTGAATTGACATCTCTACTGTAATTGAAAGAGTCTTAACACATTTAAGCATATTTTCAAAAGGTATCAGTGTACTGAGTAATATGATTTTAGCGAAGAAACCCTAATTTCAGTATTAAAGTGTAAGTCTGTTTTGATGAAGGAATCTCAGCTCAGCGGCATGTAAACTGTACCAGAATTGATTGCTTAACCTGTTTCTGAGGAAGAAATCTTAGTACAGTGTTATATAAATGTAGATTTGGGCGATGCTCCCCTTTTCACAGTATAAAGGCCTTACAAATTATAGTTAGATTGATGTCCTTCATCTAAACTTTATCTGTGCATCTAAAAGGCTTAGCTTCCTGGTGATCAAAACTGTGTTTCACTCACTGAAACTCTGAAATGCATTGGTTCCCATGACAACGACTTGTCACAGGAAGTGCTCACTCCAGATAGCACATGTGTTTCCTTCCGACGCCATTTTGTAAACAAACCAGCCTAGGTGGCTAAGCTAACCCAACTTAGCAGCCCCTTAGCTTAGGCTAAGCTAACTAATAGCTTCAACAGTTAGCTGCTAGCATAATTTACATGAAGCCTTTATCTACAGCTTGTGTGCATGCAGAGTGAAGTGATCTAAACCATTTTCCTTTAACCCCATTTCTGGTTTCTTAATTTTCACTTTCTCTTTCCTTAACTTTAATTCTTCTCATCTAACTTCACCTGCACCTTTCAGGTGCATCCCTTACTGAACGCTGTTCAGCTAAATTTGCAGTTACTTTGTTAATTAAATCTAAAACTTAATTACATGTAAACTGTTTAGATGGAGAATAATTTTTATAGTTATTGGGAACTTTCAATGGCACGTTGACTAAACTTTATAGAGGGACAAACACATTGTGTGGTCTTGAACATGCAACAGCTGTAACCAACTATAGAATGATGTCCAAAGCAAATCTAATTGTTAATCATAAGTGCTATTGATTATTGCCAATACAAGGTTATTCTGCTATTTTAATCACTTCTTCAAGTCTTTTTATTTATTTTTACTAATAATAGAAGTCAGCTATTAATTTTCCCATTTAACCCTCTTGGTCTAGTGTGGTTTTATTTCCCCATAAAACTGCAAAAGTAACTAGACATACTTTTCTTCTCGATTTTGTGTTTATTTGCAACAAGTAGCTTAAATTTTATGAGCCAGCTACACTAGTAATCTAGACGATTTCTATGGCATAATTTTGAGCACCACTAATAGACTCAATCTAATAGGAAAGCTCTTTTCTTCCTCTTTCTTTCTCCTCTTCGTGTGTTCAAAGATCAAGCCTGTTGTATGCTATCAGTAAGTGCTGATAAATAATTTGACCCAAAGAAACATCTTAAGTCATTTATTAAATCTAGGCTTACGCTCTTTTAGCAAAGCCACTCAGATCCACACAAATCTGAGCATCCTGCTATTTGCAGCTAAGATAGTAATAATCAGGAACACATTTCAATTGTTAACCACACCTAGCAAAACCTAGCTGTACATTATACACCTTGCTGTCTCACTTTGCCTTTAGCTCCAAATTCTGTTTGATCTTGCATTAGTCTCTTGCCCTTACTCTCACCAGAAGTGTGCCAAAATGTTGCAGATGCTCAGCCTAACTGCCCAGATGGCAGGCCAAAAGGACTGGCTAGGTGTTTTGAGGAACACCCTTTTATCCATGACTGCTGACGACCTTCAGCAACAGAACAAAAAGCAACTGGAAAACGAGGGAAAAGAACTAATGACAGACGACTCAAACCAGAGGTACGAGCACAAATATCTGACTGAGTTTATCGTCCTGGCCCACAACCTCACAGGTTTGAAACAGGAGGTAAACAACCTCAAACGCCAGATCACTGAGTCCCAAACGGAGCTGACACATGCTAAAAACCGCATAGACCAGCTAGAGATGGAGGCTCAGGACAGACACAAGGACCCTGGCAGAAGGGAGTCACAGGAGGTAATCCACAGACTTCAAACGGCTCTGACAGCTGCTAAACAACAAGAGCAGTTGGAAAAGACAGCTAGAGAGCACCTGGAAAAGGTACTTTTTCACAAAGATTCACTGTTAAAAACAGCAAATTCTGAACTCTTGGACAAAGATGCCAGAATCATGGCCTGTGAAGGTCAACTGAATGTGTCCAGAGCTGAAGTTAAAGTGCTGACTCAGCAGCTGGACAACACCAAAGATGAACTTGACATGGTCCAACGAGAACTGAGACACTCTTACCTGCTGCAAAAGGAACCACAGCAGGAGAGACATCTCACTCCCCACTTGCAATCAGCAGAGAAACCTCCCCAGCCAAGCACAGATTTACAAAGGGGAGACAAACCCCTCTGCTTAACACGTCATCGGACAGTTTCCTGAAAGCTTCCGCAGCCGTGAAGGAAAAGGATTGATTCAGACGAATCTTGAAACGACACGTGTAGCGACACTCAAAGACCTCAACCGAATGGCCAGACATATCCCTGCATTTACACCAGAGCTTGCAGGAGACCACGACGTCCACGCTTACCTGCGAGACATTGACTTTCACCTGCAGTCTTTGATGAGTGTGAACCATCAAGATAGACTCCATCTGATCTGGATCACGTCCAGCCCAGAGTTGCGACGCTTTCTGGCTCGACAGCCAGAAAACATCCAGTCTAACTACCAGCAGCTGAAACAAGCCATCATAAGGGAATTCTCAGAGTCTAACAACGGACTGATCGCTGCCCTAGACACCAAACAGGGTCGGCATGAAACTCCCTATGTTTACTACCACAGACTCAGACGAGCTTACTTCGGAGCTCGCAACATACCTGGGATGGAGGAGGACGCCAGCTTCAAGAGCCTTTTCCTCCGAAACCTCCATCCTATGGTAAGTCACCATTTAGGCATTATGGCCTGCCCCCACACAATGCCTATCCAACAACTGCGTGACCTGACACAGAAGGCCTTTAACAAACACAAGGCCTCACCCAGCAAACACCACAGGACGTCCCACAGCAGTCTACAACAACATCCTCCTGTACACCTTTCAAACAGGTGCCAAACAGAGGCTGCACAAAGACAGCTAGAAACGCCTGTTACTGAGTTACAAGAGCTGCTAGCACTAGCAAAAGAGCTCCTGGAACAGAACTCCCCTGAGGAGTACTGGGAAGAACAAACCTCTGACTCTTGCCCAACACCACTCAGGCAAGCTCAAGTCAGCACTGCTGCCAGAGCAGAGTAACACTGCAGACTTCAGACACCTGGTGACTGGGTGCCGAACCAAGGGCGAACGGCCACCTGCTGCCCTTTTGCTACCAGTACTAGGTCAGTCTGAAACTCTCTCCACACTACACAATGCCCATAACCACTCCCTGCAGCCGCAAAACAAGCACCTGCCTCAAATGAACTGACTTCATAATGACAGGTGACACACTGTCAAGGCACCTGCTACCTCTGCACCTGCTGCAGAGACCTGGATGTGGCTACTGTCTACATCACCCACTGTGGAACAACCACCTGCTACAAAACCCTCATGATTCACCTGCCATCCGCCATTGTGATGATTGTCGTCCGATGATGTCTCCAACAGGGACACCACCTGGCGAAAAAGGGGGACTGTAAGGTATGGCGGAGGATCAGTGGCCTTAACAGATTCCCGAACAAACAAAAACTTACTGTTAAAAACCCCCCTAATTACTGAAATAGCGCCAACCAGCCTCCACAAGCACAATAAATGTATTGACAAAGAGACAATGAACTATTGACAGAGAACCGCATGTGACATCCGCATGCTCACCACGTGCTTATCGTGTGGACAGGAAGGGGGAAACTTTGAACGTAAAAATGTGTGTGTGTGTGTGTGTGTGTTTTTCAGTTAAACACACAACTGCATATTGCTAATGAAATACGTGTAATCCCTGTATGTTGTGTATTTCTGAGGTATATCAAACTCGTTAGAACTGTTTCATTGTGTGTTTTAAACTCTGAGGCCTCATATTTAATAGCCTCAGTGTATATTCCCTTATTAAGTGTACTAAATATACCTTTCTTGGTATCAAATTAAACCTTACGATTTGTCCGAGCTGAATTCGAATATAAGATCTCTGTAGAATGATATTACGCGATGTTTTACTATCTTTTGAGTCATTCAGCCCAAAATCTCTTACTGTCATAAACATGCAAATGAGCTTTGACAAAGGAACTCTCTCATGCCCAGAGTAAGGGAGACTTTTACGACCTCCAAAGGAATGTTCAGAGAAGTGCTGACCCTCCCTTCATTCTCTTACTGAGAAAGAGAAATGAACCCTGTTAATCCTATATATATATTCTATATATCCATGTGATAAATATTGACATGTATCTAATGTGCCATCTCACATTTTCCCTTAAATGTGCTTGATCTATGTTTTCTTGCAAACTAATGGGTTAATGTTTCAGACTTTGCGTACTATGGTTAACCAAAATCATATGTGTGGCATATTTGGTCTCTATAACTTGGTATTTTGAAGATTGAAATGACTGTGTACATGATATGTCGATAACAACAACATATTAGTATTAAAAGTATATTTCCTATTTTCTTTCTTGCACATGCAATGGGCAATTTTACAACAAAGAGCAATAAACCAAATTCCCGCCTAGAACTCAAACCCTTCTTATTGGTCGAGCCAATGAGAGGTGGGACCTGTTTCCCGAGGGTATAAAATTGCTGCGCCCACTTCCTCTCATTCTCTTCTTAGCTCTTCCTCGCTCACTCTTAGCCCTCTCTCTTGTCGCTTATTTCTGCCTCTCTGGTCCTCTGAGCCTTGTGCTCTCTCACTCTCTCGCTGAATCATGCCAAACTAGAAGGCCCCAAGGACTCCCAAGCGTGTGCCAGGCTACGTACGGCCTTGTCTCTGATTCTCACTGGTTCTCTCTCTCATCAAGACAACATCAAAGATCAACTGGAGCCTCAACAAATTGCATCAGGACAGTTTAATTCAAATGGGACATGCAAGTATCAAACTTAGTCTCATTATTTGATACATTAAGTATCCTTAACCCCTTTCTAAAAAGGGCGTGTCAGAACTAATATGATGGTTTGCTCAGGCTGTTGATCTGCTGAACTTCAAACAATGCTATAACTTCTTGCCTTCCTGTATTCTGCTTCAGCCCTCTTTCCCTTGGTAAACTGTATGAATGTATGTATATGTATGTTAGAGTAGTTTAAATGTTTAGTCTAGTTAATAAAGTCTTGTTCATGTCACATGTAAAGTTGTCTGTGTCTCAAGCTCATATCTAAAGTCACTAATCATAGATTTTGACTACTTGCTCTTAATACTTAGTAAGAAAGACATTTCCCTTGCCCCGGAAATGTACATTTCTATTAATTAATTAATTAATAACCAAAATTGAGTGTTCACGGGATGAACCGAGTATTTGGTTGTAATGTTAATGTAGCTACATCAAGTTAACCCGATTAACTGATCCAAATATTCATAATTGATTATAACAAGTTATGATTGATTATTAATATTTCATAGAGCTGATTCGCTACCTAATGGTGGAAGAATATAGAGCTGATTCGCTACAACTGGTCCACACATGCATTTGCCGTCATATAAACGCACAGGCTGACATCGCGATTGCGATATGATTAATCGTGCAGCACTAATACTTGTTGACATGCTAAGATTCTCTGATTGGTGTACTCTACCAGTTATTTACACACAATGAGCACTTTATTAGGAACACCTGTATACCTACTTATTCATGCGATTATGTAATCAGCCAGTCGTGTGGCAGCAGTGCAGTTCATAAAAGAATGCAGATACAGGTCAGGAGCTTCAGTTAATGTTCACATCAACCATTCGAATGGGGGAGAAAATGTGATCTCAGTGATTTTGACCGTGGCATGTTTGTTGGTGTCAGATGGGCTGGTTTGAGTATTTCTGTAACTGCTGATCTCCTGAGATTTTCATGTACAACAGTCTCTAGAGTTTACTCCGAATGGTGCCAAAAACAAAAAAACATCCAGTGAGCAGCAGTTCGGTGGATGGAAACGCCTTGTTGATGAGAGAGGTCAACAGAGAGTGGTCAGACTGGTTTGAGCTGACAGAAAGGTTACAGTAACTCAGATATCTGCTCTGTACAATTGTAGTGAGAAGAATATAATCTCAGAATGCACAACACGTCAAAACTTGAGAGCAGATGGGCAGCAGAAGACCACGTCAGGCCACAAGTGTTGCTCATGAAGTGCTTAGTGAGTGTACTTTGGTGTTATTGTATTGTATTTTTGTGTTCTTACTAAGGATGTCACGATAACCCGATTTCACAATTAACCGCGATTAAAATGGTCACAGTTTTAAACCGTAAGAATTTGGAAGCTACAGTTAAAAACCGGAAAAAACAACCATGTTGTCTATTTTAAGAAAATGTACTGAAATTGAGTCTTTCAGTGTGGGTCTAACTACTTGCGCCGCAAGTGTGCCCTGCCCTCTGCCTGGCTGCTCTGTGAGGCTGTTACTATGGTAACAGAGTTCACGAGGTGATTGTTTAGGTAAGGCGGGACGTGTGCAGAATGTGAACTTTCAGCACAGGTGAAACTCTCAAAATGCAAACATGGCGGAACAACGCAATCTGGAGTTGTTCGGCCGAAGAAGCAAATTAAATCAGCTATTTTGGAGCATCTAAAAAATTACACAGGAGTTGTTGAAGACACTTTTCAGATATGTTTGTGGAGGGTTTTATTGTTGCATAATAGGTCAAACTGAGAATAATCGTAAAAATCATGCAATTGTGATTTTTTTATCAGACAATAATCGTACCATCAAAAATTCACGTCGTGACATCCCTAGTTCTTACTGAGGTAAAGATGACTCCTAACATGAACAATGTTATTATACTGACAAACAGTCACCTATGAAAAGTCTATGCCTACATTGTGGTTAAACAGAGGGTTAAATCTCCAATAATATCTGCTTATTTGCTTATATCAGTGGAACATACATGCATGTGAATGGGAAATTATAGATTCAATTTGAAATGACTATGATTATTTTTACATATACAGCACTGGGATCTCTGGGACCCTAATGTAAATAATGTAAAGAATCTTAATATATTGTAACTTTATATATGAACGTTTCACATAATGGAGTTTCGACATCACCTTGCACAAAACAACCAGTTACCAAATGTGACAACAAAATCAACAATAACAACAGAGAAAATACAACTGGAAAACAGTGAAACCATGCAGTTTTATTAATGATTCAAGCCTGTGCATGCTGGAAACACAACCTTTAAAATTTCAGTAAAATGTACTTTCATTTATTATAAAAGGCTGACAATCTAGCATTTTCAGCATATTCTACACATCAAAATGTAAAAATACAATGCAAATAACAATATTAACGATGTTAATCATAATAATTAACTTTCTTCACACTACACAGTGCTGCCAAAAGTGCCACATTGCACCTCCTGGCAGTTATGTTATGAACGAGTCTCATTTTTGAGAATTAAAGTTTAAAATTAATTGTGTTAATCCACACGATAGTAAGGCTCATTCTGGTTGGATACCTACTGTATCGGGGCAGTTTCCTGGAACAAACACTAGAGGAGCTACAACAACATTGACTTTTATTCACTTTCACAAAAAGTTCATAAACACTTACTCTTCAACCTGTTGAACATCTAAACACTTTTACTATAGCGCATGACTTGTAAGGAGGTACATTTTAACAGTTTCATTACATCATTTACAAGTGTGATCAAATTGTGTTTTAGCTTAAGTGATAGAGTGTTGCATTTGCGATGCAAAGACTGGGATAAATCTCCTGAGGAACACACAAGTCGACATGTTAGCTGAAAGTGTCATAGAAGCACCACAAAATGATGTGGTTGCTTCAGTAATTGTGTTTTTCATCCCACATTTGCTTTATGACACTATCAGTTAGGTTTAGGTTTAAGGTTTAGGGTAGGGAGGTCAGTTTTGTTGATTAAAAACTTGATAGAGCATTAACCTTAAAAACATTCTATTTTTGGGAGAATATTTAACTTGCCACAGAGTGAACATTTCACCTCAAAACTGTTACTAGTTAAAGCTTTTTATTGTATTATCATACAGTGGACTGTATGAGTTTCTGACATGTGATAAACGTCTTTGAACTTTTATAAAGAGTGTACAGAGGTGAATTAATAGTGATTAAATATTATCCTTCAATAACAAAGCATATTTGTGTTTTATATTTCAATATTCTTGATAATTCTGACACTGTGAATGCAATAAATGTGTTTGCTAAACAAGCTTGAAAAAATATTTCATGCTAATATCTTGTCATGTCACCCATGGACTTTATTTTGAAATGTAGCCTTCCTCGGGTAGGATTTGGAAAGGGAAATGTGTGTAATCACGTCTGTTTTGCATCTAATGAATACACGTTTTTACTAGTAAGAATTGAATCGCAGATTCAATCTTTACTTGGAATTGTTACTAGTAAAAAGGCAATTGAAGAACTATTATTCAATAGTAGAGCTCTGGAATTGCATTCTTACTAGGGAAAAATCTCTTATAGAGCCCTGTAATAAGAATTCTTACAAGTAGAAAATATATTGTAGAGCGCTTTACTTTAAATATTACTAGTACATATACAATTGCAACTAGTAACGCTGGATGCATTAAAAGCAAAATTGGCTTGCGTAGAACTTTTTTAATAAAGACATAGCTTGCATGATAATAATTTACAGCTAACAAGGTAAAGCCTGAATAAATGTCTGACCAATTTTCTAACGCAGTCAACATAGCGCACGCAGTAAAGATGTTTTACTAGAGACAACATTGGGCTAAGATCATTTACTTAAGTAGGAATGGCTTTAACTTCAACAATATATTAATGACTTGTAAATGCCTATATAATGACTTGACTTAATTGGATACAGACACTAGTTAACTAAGCCAATTAATCATCCAAGACTTAATCTTGTATTTTGTAGGTGCAAAGGCAGTGCTGGTTGTAGCAAAGCCCTTGGTGCAGAATTTACAAATGTGACACATTTTCAGATCTTTATGAAGAAAACTATGTTTTCAGGCTATGTTTGAGTGGTAATGAACCGCTGGTACTGTAAGCAGCTGTTCACTACAGGAGCTCCTGTGTTGTGTTAGTCTTCAGTTGTTTTCATTTATGCAAGTGAATTGCTTTATACTTAATTTTTAAAATTGTGTTAAAAAAATTGTACACTCAGCATTGTATGTCAAACGCACAGGGCATATTCACTAAACAGTTACGACACTTTTTAGAGTGGTATTTCAGCGCAAAAACCTGAATCATATTCTCTTGCCACCCACAATATAATTTAAGCAGGCGCAATCAGCTCTGAAATATTGCTGCGTCTTTAGTATTACATTTTATTCATAATCATTCCACACAAGCACGCCCCCTTTCTACGTAAATTAGACTGTTTATGTAAATGTAAACTCCAGCCTGGCCTACTAAGCAAAATGGGAGGAAATAAATAAATAATAGTATCAAATGGGCAAATTAAATTTATATCAAACTTTTTTGGCACAAACAACTTAAGTGCCAATGCATTATTAGACACTATTCATAAAGATAAAACAAATGAATGCAGGAGTGGCGGGGGTGTAGTGGTCTAAGCACATAACTGGTAATTTGGTAATCAGAAGGACACTGGTTCTAACCCCACAGCTACCACCATTGTGTCCTTGAGCAAGGCACTTAACTCCAGGTTGCTCCAGGGGATTGGAAAAGCATCTGCCAAATGCATAAATGTAAATGTAATTTTTAATATGCTTAAGATTAAAAACTGTTATTTTGTCTGGCTGCCTCTCAATCTCTACTTGGTTCATGAGAAGGGTTGGGGTGGGGGTGTTGACACAATTAAATGGTGAGGACATTGAAGGAATTCAAGAAGTAGCCATAGGGGACCTCTACAAGCTGGATTACACTTTACGACTTAAAAAGCAACTTTCATTGTAGCAGAGTTGGGGATTTTTAGTCTGCAGATATTGAAAAAGTCACAGTCAGTGATAATTGTGTATTTTATGATGGGTACCGAGCACATCTATTCAGAGGAATATCAAACATGTCTGATAGAGGGGCTGGGGTAGCGCATCAATCAATGACTCTGACTACCACCCCTGGAGTCTCTGTTCAAATCCAGGGTGTGCTGAGTACAAAACTCCAGCCTGGCCTCCTAAGCAACCAAATCAGCCTGGTTGCTAGGGAGGGTAGAGTTACATGGGCTTCCCTCCTCGTGATTGCAATATATTGGTTCTCGCTCTTGTTAAGTTGTGTGTGGAGATCACGGGAATAGCTTGAGCCTCCACACACGCTTAATCTCCGTAGTAATGCGCCCAGCAAGCCAAGAGATAAGAAGATCTCAGAAGTGGAGGCAAGTGAGATTTTTCCTTTTCTACCCGGTTTGAGGTGAGCAACTGCGCCACCACGAGGACCTAGTGAGCATTGAGAATTGGCCATGCCAAATTGGGGAGAAAAGGGGATAAAGTAAAAAAGAAATATATATATATACATATATATATACACAACTACAGAGGGAATAACGCTGTGGATGAGGCTCCACTACTCAAATCTGAAGTGAGACGATGAGCATCATATGGAAATTGAGCGTTTGGCACCAAGAAGCTACAGAAATGAAGATGGCGAACAAATACTCAAGTGGAAGTTCTAACACCACTCACCTCACATTGCAATCTCTAGATGCCACACTAGCCAGCTCTTCCTACCCAAGACTTCATCCAAATGTGCTTTGCCCATTTTTTTACATCCTTCTTCCATCTGTCTATCTGTCTTTGAGAGTTTGGGATCGGACTGGATCGGGGCGGACTGGCCATCGGGAGAACCGAGACTTTTCCTGAAGGGTCGGCCACGGAGTGGGGCCAAATGGGCCACGATAAGCTGAAATAGGTCACAGCGGTATGTAGAATGGGCCACAAAATGGCACCGTGGTGTATTTAGGGGCACAGTCAGTGTTGAGGTGGATACAAATGGTAATGTATCACAACAGAGTATGCATGCATTAAAAATGACTACAGAATGCACAAACAAAAGATACTTCATACATGGCAAAGGACGTCTTCAATGATAAACCTATTTCAAATGATTATTTCTTAAATTAACCTTACAGGCAGCACCAAACTACATCAGCCATTAATATATTAATGACACTTTAAACTTCCATTTGTAAACACATAATGTAGGAAGGCGTAATTCTTAACAGATTAGTAGTTAGTTCATCTACATTTAAATCTTTCAAATGAAACTTTCATGACATTCATAACTACATTAATGTATTTTCAGTTTTAACTGTCTATTAAGTGTTGTATACTGCAATAATACTTAATGGTTATTCATAAAAGTTATACAATATTAATATATTTTATATGACATAAACTACAACAAAGACTGGTCTACTGGTCTTGACGCAGATCCATGCAGCTGCTTGATGGTCTCGCTATAAAGCATCAACAAGGTATGCTGTTTTAAAAGGTTTTTACAGTCTTGAGGTGTGTGGTTATGATGTTATGGAGATTTCATGACCATTGAAGATCCAAGAAAAAGAAACCCACATGCACTTGTCCACGTGACAGCCAGCGCACCTGCGTTAGAAGCAGAATACAATTCATTTGGTGCACGTCATCCTCACGCAGTCGCGCAAAGAGGCTGTTATTGGTTGGTAGAGTAACATTACATGATTTTTTTTTTATGTTTGAGATTTTGCTGATCACATTGAGTTAGACGAGGATGCTGACATGCTGTTTACTGTTATCACGCATTTTATGGATTCGCACATTTGAATTTGCTGTTGTACGAGATTAATTCGTCATTATTCAAAACACTGTCTGTAATTTTGACACATAAAAAACAAGTAATAAACTCAGCTTAAACCATCTTCATGTGGAATATCTCTCCCTCGGCCTCTGCGTGCGCATGACAGAAAGAGAGGGAGGGAAAGGACAGTGCTCGCAGGCATGTGAGAGCTAAAAAGGCACTTTTAATGCAAAAATAACCAACGCGCCTCTTTTAAAAGTATTTGGTTTATGAGGGAAGATACATTTGGGAGTTTTAATTCTGATGGTAGACTGCAATAATAAGTTCATTACTTTGAGCATTAGATCAGCTGTTACTTGCGCTGTGTACCCAAATCATTTTCTGCATTCGCTCGCACTGTAGAGTCCTGATTATTGTAAATAATTCACAAAATGTACAGTATCCTAAATGTGTAAATTAAATAGTACTTGTCATTATTATCTTTTCTAAATTACAAATATTTGGGGACCCTTCCAGCCCCCCCTCAATTCGACCACTTGTTATAGATGTTGTAAGTGCTCCTCAGAGAGTGAGGAAAACAACAGATATACAGATGCAAAGATTTCACACAGTGTGTACAGTCATAGTGTAAAAGATGGAGGACAGAGGAGATTGGCTACATCAGTGATGGGACTAATGAATCTATATATATTTATTTTATAGCATTCAGCATTAATGTGTGGTTGATGAATGTGGCATAACTTGTGGTTAGTAACTGGAAGAGTTACTGAGTTAACCTATTGCTAGTGAGTCCTTGAGCAAGACACTTTGTCTCTTGGTTACTCAGCCAAATCTCATGAAAATCACAAGACTGTGAAGACATTTTTTTTTTTCTAAATGATATTACGGGTTGCTTACAAGGGCTGGCCCATGGGTTTGTGGCACCCTAGGCGAAATCATGAAAATGGGCCCCGATACGAAAACTGTTTTCTCAATATGAAGATGTTCGGTTAACATGTGTATGAATGTATAAGGGAAAGTGTGTATTTTAGGTGTTGTGAAAAGTCAGCATTTCTTATTTTTCACCATTTTAATCACATTTAAACTTTTTTTGTAGAAGTACAAATAAACTAGGGTCTCAATTAATATGAGGTCATGGAAAAGTATGAAATCTTGTGTTAACTACCCACATAACTATGTATAAATGTTTATTTAGTGCAAACAAAATCAATGAAAACATTGGAGAGAATATTTGCAAGTGAATCAAGTTAAAACATCAGTGACTAGCAATGTAGGAAAAAAGAATGTATTATTACAATTACATCTTCTAAACAAGACCTATAAACATAACACCTCAGAAAATATATCGCTTAAAGGACGGGCCGGCCTTACACATATCGTGGGAGTTCTGAGGTGAAATGTCCACTGTGTGCTGCTAAATATTCTCCAAAACAGAGGTTTTTAAGGTTAATGTTCTATTGAGTTTTGAATCAATAAAACTGACCTCCCTACCCTAAATCTTAAACCTAAACCTAACCGATAGTGTCAAGAATAACGTGAAACGTGAGATGAAAAACACAATTGCTGTAACTACATCGTCATTTTGCAGTGTTTCTGCGACACCTCCAGCTAACGTGTCAACTCGTGCTCTTCAGGACTCGTACCCTGATTCTTTGCATCGTGAATGCAGCTCTCTATCAGTTGATCTAATGGGAAATTTGATCACACTTTAATAACCTCTTTAAATATGGTTAATTATTTCATGCAAATGTTAAAACATATCGCCTTACAAGTCATGTGCTAGAGTAAAAGTGTTTAGATGTCATAAAATAGCATTTTGTAAGGAACAGAACGAAGTGAAAGTCAATAAAAGTAATTGTTGTCGTAGCGCCGCTAGTGTTCATTTGTCCAGGAAATGTTTGGTTCTGTATGTAACCTCCGTTCCCCGAGGGAGGGAACGACACGTTGTGCCAGAGAAGCGACACTAGGGGTCTCTCTTGAGCGCCGATATCCACCTCTGATCTATGAAAAAAGGCCAATGAGAGTTGGCAGCCAGTATTTGCATGTCCCGCCCCCGGACATACGGGTATTTAAGCGGCGCAAATATGGGAGTTCATTCAGGATTTTTCTGAGGAGCCGGAAATGGTCCGGCCACAACAGTGGCTCGGTTCAGCGACATGGCGGAGGAAAGACACAACGTGTCTGAGAAGCGACACTAGGGGACCCATTCCAATCTTGCCATGCACTGAACCGTGTACGTGAACCGCCGATACAGAGGCGGGCAGGGATTTCATCCAGTGCCGCGCATCGTCTGTACCTGGCTGCACGTACCCTTCCCCAATGCCCCATAAGAACATCGGAATCCTTCTAGTTACCCTGGGAGGGGAACAAGGCGATGTTTGCCAACATGGGAACGGGCCAGCCTTTCTGGGCCTCTTTTCTCTCTATGTTTCTCGCATAGAGCAATCACGGACGGGGCCCTTACACGCATATAGGGAAGGGGGTCTTACCCAGACCCTGCGGAGACCACACCTGCCCTTTTTCTTGGGGAGGAAAAGTGGTAGACACATCACACGGCCGTCGTGGGGCTCGTGTGGAAAGTATGGTGCGGTGGTAGATCCAGCCTCGAAAGGGGGAGTTGCTACAGCACGGCGACCGGGCAGCTGTAACTGCCTAAGGGAGACACGGAGTCCGCTCGTAAGGGGACAGAACCGTGGAATTACACACAGGGGAGTCCGCGGGAGGCCTTACCTGTGGAGCACCTATACCAGTACAGGGTAGCCATCAGGGTACCCGCAGTGGCTTGGGTCGACGAGTTCCTCCGCTGAACCCGCGGACCCGGAGGGCTGGGGAGGAATCGACCAGGGGCCCGACTTCGGAGTGGAGCGCCCTGGGAAGAAGGCACTACTTTACCTTGGCGTCAGGAAAAGAGGCTGAGCGCAAGCAATCCACCCGGCTGGTCGGTCTCACGTGTTACCGAGTTCTCACGGGCTCGGACCTGAGAAAACACGAGGCGCTAACCGACTCAACGCGGAGGTTGTAAAACCTCGCGAAGGTGTTGGGTGTTGCCCAACACGCGGCTCTACAGATGTCTGCTAGGGAGGTGCCCTTGGCCAGTGCCCACGAGGACGCAACACCCCTTGTTGAGTGAGCTCGGACCCGCAAGGGTAGGGGCACGACCTGGGTGTGATAAGCCAGTGTGATGGCGTCGACAACCCAGTGGGCGAGCCTCTGTTTGGAGGCGGCATTCCCTTTCTGCCGTCCCCAAAGCAGACAAAGAGCTGCTCAGAGCGTCTGGTGCTCTGTGTGCGGTCCAGGTAAATGCGCAGGGCGCGCACTGGACATAGCAATGAAAGGGCTGGGTCTGCCTCCTCCGGGGCAGCGCTTGCAGGTTCACTACCTGATCTCGGAAGGGTGTGGTAGGAACCTTGGGCACATAGCCTGGTCGCGGTCTTAGGATCACAGACGTATCTGCCGGACCGAACTCCAGGCAAGTGTCGCTGACAGAGAACGCTTGCAGTTCCCCGACCCTCTTGATAGAGGCGAGCGCGATCAGCAGGGCCGTCTTGAGAGAGAGGGCCCTGAGTCCAATTGATTCAAGCGGCTCGAAGGGAGGTCTCTGGAGTCCTGCCAAGACTACCGAGAGATCCCAGGAGGGAACTAGGCCTGGCTGGGAGGGATTCAACCTCTGGACGCCTCTCAGGAACCTGAGGATCAGGTCGAGCTTACCCAAAGACTTGCCGTCTACAGGATCGTGGTGGGCGGCAATGGCGGCAACATACACCTTGAGGGTGGACGGGGACAGCCTCCTGTCCAGCCTCTCCTGTAGGAACAGGAGCACTGACTTGATCGCGCATCTCTGCGGGTCTTCAGTTCGGGAAGAACACCAATCTTTGAACAAGCGCCACTTTAGGGCGTAAAGGTGCCTGGTAGAGGGGGCTGTGGCTTGGTAGATTGTATTCACAACGGTCGCCGGTAAGCCAGCTAGCTCTTCCGCATCCCGTCCAGGGACCAGACGTGGAGGTTCCAGAGGTCTGGGTGCGGGTGCCAGAGCGTGCCCTGTCCCTGAGAGAGGAGGTCCTTTCTCAGGGGAATTTGCCAGGGAGGAGCTGTCGCGAGAAGTCTGAGTTCCGAGAACCAAGTCCGAGTGGGCCAGTAGGGGGCCACTGATGAGACTTGCTCCTCGTCCTCCCTGACCTTGCAC
Organism: Xyrauchen texanus; assembly: GCF_025860055.1. NCBI lineage: Eukaryota > Metazoa > Chordata > Actinopteri > Cypriniformes > Catostomidae > Xyrauchen > Xyrauchen texanus. Next base: position 39,422,597 of record NC_068300.1, on the reverse strand, counting down.
AGCACCGGTGCAAGAAGGCTCACTGGGGGAAATGCATATTTGCGCAGCCCCGAGGGCCAGCTGTGTGCCAGCGCGTCTGTCCCGAGGGGAGCCTCTGTTAGGGTGTACCAGAGCGGGCAGTGGGAGGTTTTCTGGGAGGCAAACAGGTCTACCTGGGCCTTGCCAAACCGTTCCCAAATCAGCTGGACTGACTGGGAGTGAAGCCTCCACTCCCCGACCGGGGAGGCGTTGTCATGGTAGCGCGTCCGCTACGACGTTGAGCTTGCCGGGGATGTGAGTGGTGACTTGAGTCGCTGCTGGCTCCATAGGAGGAGACGGCGGGCGAGTTGTGACATGTGGCGGGAGCGTACGCCGCCTTGGCGATTTATGTACGCCACCACTGTGGTGCTGTCCGATCTCACGAGGACATGTTTGTCCCGAACTAACGGGAGGAACTTCCTGAGAGCAAGAAGGACGGTCAGCAACTCCAGGCAATTGATGTGCCAACGCAGCGGGGCCCCTTTCCAATGGCCCGCTGCTGCGTGCCCACTGTACACGGCACCCCACCCGGACCGGGAGGCGTCGGTTGTGACCAGAACGTGTCAGGACACCTGCTGCAGGGGCACTCCTGCCCGTAAAAAGCAGAGGTCTGTCCAGGGTCGGAGTGTTTTGAGGCAGGCGGGGGTGATCCTTATCCGATGCATGCCGTGGTGCCATGCTTGTCTCGGGACTCGAGTCTGGAGCCAGTGCTGGAGTGGTCTCATATGCATCAACCCCAGCGGCATGACCGCCGCGGAGGACGCCATATGCCCCAGGAGCCTCTGGAAAAGTTTTAGAGGGACCACTGTGCCTGACTTGAAGGAAGTGAGGCAGTCCAGAACCGACTGAGCACGCTCGCTCGTGAGACGTGCTGTCATTGAGACTGAGTCTAACTCCAACCCGAGAAAAGAGATGCTCTGAACCGGAGTGAGCTTGTTCTTTTCCCAGTTGACCTGAAGCCTCAAACGGCTGAGGTGCCGGAGCACCCGGTCTCTGCGGATGCCAGCTACTCGTAGCGGGGCAAGGGCCGCCTCTGCGACCTTCGTGAAGACGCGAGGGGACAGAGACAGGCGGAAGGGGAGGACTTTGTACTGAAACGCCTGGCCGTCAAACGCAAACCGTAAGAAGGGTCGGTGTCGTGGCAGAATTGAGACGTGGAAGTACGCGTCCTTCAGGTCTACCGCTGCGAACCAATCTAGATGCTGAACGCCAGCCAGAATATTTCTCTGCGTGAGCATTTTGAACGGGAGTTTTAACAAGGCCCGATTGAAAACTTCGCAGGTCCAGGATTGGTCGTAAGCCGCCGCCTTTCTTGGGTACAATGAAGTAAGGGCTGTAGAAACCCTTCCTCATTTCGGTTGGAGGGACGGGCTCTACCGCGCCCTTGGCTAAGAGGGTCGCGATTTCCGTGCGCAGGGAACTGGCATGCTCGCCGTGTACTGCGGAAAAGCGGACGCCACTGAAGGGGGGCGGGAGCCGGGCAAACTGAATTGCGTAACTGAGTCGAATTGTCCGGTGCAGCCAGCGTGATGCGTTGGGAAGCGAAAGCCACGCTTCCCAGCTCTACGCTAGGGGCACCAAAGGGACGAGTATTTTGGACGTACCCGGCGGGGCCTCGCAGTGGGGCGGAACAGGTAGTGCAGCGTCGGGCGGCTTCGTTGCGGCTTGAGGCTGAGGTGCTGAGAATAGATTCAAAGCACTTACCTTGCTCCGCGCACCCAGTAGGAGGCGGGTTCGTGACTGAGGAGGAGGTCTGATGCTGGCGTCCTCTGGACTCGTCTGAACCGGCCGGCCGGGGGACAGTCGTGGGCAGGCGGAAGGCGGGATCGCCGCGTCCGGTGTACCGGGACTGTCGTAATCTGAAAGCAGATTGCCGTGAGAACGGCATTTGCGGGCCAGTTGACCCAGAGGCAAAGGAAATAGCTCTTTTATTGAGAATGTGGGTACCACAGCCGCCATCAGGGGGTGTGGCAAGTTAAAAAACAAAGGATTCTCCTCCCGGCCCTCCACCGGGGGATGGAGCGGTCTTACCACCTCCGGAGCTAACGTCTTCGGCTGGGTCGGCTGTCTCAGTAACGCTTGGGAGCCTTCTGGGTCCTAGAGGGGTTTCGTGAGACAGGGGTGTCTTGCCGCCTGCGGGGTGCTTCGGCAGCTGGGGCTGAGAGCTGGGCCCGGATTGAGGCGGAGCAGGAGCTGGTTTCTTCGCGAGGGGGCGCCCTCGGCGAGCAGGCGAGGCGGGGCCCGTGGCGGCAGGTCTGCGGCGGGGCATGATGTGACTGATGGCCTCCGTCTGCTTCTTCACCGCGGAGAACTGTTGGGCGAAGTCCTCGACGGTGTCGCCGAAAAGGCCAATCTGGGAGACAGGTGCATCCAGGAAGCGGTTCTTATCAGCCTCACGCATCTCGACCAGATTGAGCCAGAGATGGCGTTCCTGGACCACTAGGGTGGCCATCGCCTGTCCGAGTGCCTGCGCTGTGGCCTTCGTCGCTCTCAGGGCGAGGTCGGTTGCTGAGCACAGTTCTTGCAGCACATCAGGATCAGGTCCACCCCCGTGCATGTTTCTGAGTGCTTTGGCCTGGTGGACTTGCAGGAGGGCCATCGCATGCAGGGCGGAGGCAGCGCGTCCAGCCGCACTGTAGGCCTTCGCGTTGGCGAGGATGTTGTCCTACAGGGCATGGATGGGAGTACGGGGCGGCCACACCAGGAGGTAGGGCTACCGGGGAATAGATGGTACGCAACTGCCCTATCGACCTGGGGAATCGCCCCGTATCCGTGGCGCTCTCCGTCGTCGAGGGTGGTGAGAGTGGAGCGTGTGGCACCTAGACGGCGGAGAGCGGGGCTCTCCACGTAGGCGTCAGCTCGTCATGCACCTCCGGGAAAAACGGGACCGGGGGATGCGTGGCCGCGAACAGCACGCTGCCCCAGGAACCAGTCATCCAACCGTGAAGGCTGTGGGGAGGATGGAGGGTCCAATCCAACCCCACGCTCACGGCGGAAAGCATGTCAGACATCTGAGCATCGGCCTCAGCCTGGGCCTGCTGGCCCGAAGGCGGCAGTCCAGGGGAGTCCTCGGCATCAGACATCACACTCGCCGATGCAGCGGCGAGCTCATCTGCTTCGGGCTCGGGAGGATAGACAGCCAGGCCGCAGTGAGAACATGAGCCATCCACAAACGCTGCCTCGGTGTGATCGCGGCCCAAACACACGAGACAGCGCCTGTGGCCGTCTGAAGCGGAGAGCACTCTACCGCATCCAGGAACAACACAGGGGCGGAAGGGCATCTTGAAAAAGACGCGTCCTGAAAAGGACGTTCAACGCCGCTGTGTTTTGCTCTTTTAGAGAAATTCACTCTTTTAAGGGAAATAACTCTTTTAATACACAGTATGTGTGTGTCTGCGCTGTCGAAGTGCTCAGGGGCAACAATGCATGCCGTGCAAAGTAGGAGAAAGCCGCTGTTGTGCGCCGTCAAATCCAACAGCATGCAGATCGTCAGAGGAACAGGAACGTAATAGTGGTGTGTAAACTCGCAGCAAACAGCAGACAGACCATCGGCTCCGAAGACATTTTCTGAATGAACTCCCGTATTTGCGCCGCTTAAATACCCGTATGTCCGGGGGCGGGACATGCAAATACTGGCTGCCAACTCTCATTGGCCTTTTTTCATAGATCAGAGGTGGATATCGGCGCTCAAGAGAGACCTCTAGTGTCGCTTCTCCGACACAACGTGGAGAGAGCGACAGAAGGGGAACTGCCGTGACAGGTATAACAAGCCATGTAAAAAATAATTTAGCAAACATGTAGTTATAGTAATGTGATTCTGAGACCATGTTGCGGTTGCTCAAGGGTGACTGTGCCTGTAGTAAGTGAAGTATAAATCACTTTCGAAAAATAGTCTGCTAAATGACAGGGAACCAAATTCATGCTCCAGCTCAAAACCTCACCTGGGTAAAATAAATCGCACTTTGTGGCCCGATACACCATCTCTCTCCCACCATCTCCTCTGCCTCTAAATCAATGACAATTGAGTTGAGTTGAGCATGAGGGTTTCAAACTTCTGTTTTGTTGAAAGGATGTACTCCTCTTATTCGTTTAAATACTCACACGAAAAGTAGGCTTCAATAGGCTAAACGCTAGATGAACATTCAAATTGCCTCGGCAGCCCAAAATTTTATTGGCTAGCTGCCAAAAGATTTGCAATGGTGGAAGAACCGTGGCATTGTTCTTTCACTTCTGTCCAACTGCAACCCATTTTTGGTCCCGACCCTCCAGTTGAGAAACATTGATGAAGACCTGCCTATATATGCATTAGACAGCGAGTTAGCTTGTTTGTTTTAATGACAACTTTCTCCAAGAATTAGGATATAAACAGAAGTTGTGACATAGGACAGTAGCTTGATATTTGTCACAGTCATATTTATGAGGTTTCTAAATACTGCCGCTTGACAGGTTTTTGGAGTCATGCCCAAACAGAAGTGATGAGTTTGCTAATTTAATAAAGATTTAATAAAAGCATCTGCAAAAGGGAATAACGTGAACATCTGTTCAACTCATTTCTGCTTGTTCTTTATTTGCATTGCTGTGAGGTAAACTGATTTTTAGCTGACAGGTGCCAAATATGAACTAAAACATTTTTTAATTAAGGTAGTGCGTGACATTTTTTCGATGTTAAAATACTTCTATCTAAGACAGCTACACATAAGCCATTTAAAAATGGATTTCCTGAAGAGTGTAAACACTGTGAATCTGTGCGGATTTTAAAACATTGTTCTGGTATGAGAGCTAACTAGCCCATGCTGACCAGTCGAACAATGACCCCTCGGGCTCAACATGTTAAGTTCTGACTCAACCAAAAGTGTGAGTTTTGGGTGGGTCTTCTTATTTTTGAACCATGACAGATGGGGGAGAACACATTTAAGGGAATAGATTTTCTAAAATGTGATTAAACCACTGGAGTCGTATGGATTACTTTTATGCTGCCTTTATGTGCTTTCTGGAGCTTATAAAATGTGGTCACATTCTTTTGCATTGTATAGATCTACAGAGCTGAGATATTCTTCTAAAAATATGAATTTGTGTTCTGCTGAAGAAAGAAAGTCATACTCATCTGGGATGGCATGAGGGCGAGTAAATGATGAGAGAATATTCATTTTTGGGTGAACTGTCCCTTTAATCTTTTAAGTCCTGTGCTCCTCCTTAAGGAAGACGCATTCGTTTCTTATAGGAAACTTAGCGGTTATAAGCCGACAGCATTTGCCACCCAATTGTTCGTGCCAGAGCTTAGCAAAAGAGTATTACTTAATGCTTTTTTAATCAACTTGTGTTCTGGCAAATAGATGTGATGTTGATAACTGTTACTGACTGCAGTGTTGCCAGAGGACACCACACACATTCTCTCTCTCTCTCTCTCTCTCTCTCTCTCTCTCTCTCTGTTGTTGTTAGAGTGATTCATCTCTTAATGGCCGCTCTTCCTCTACCACATGTCTGATCCCTTGCACTTCCAATCACATGACTTATGTCACAGCCTATGAGGCTGCATGTGCTGCAGCGCTGTTTCCGGACGAATGTCCATACCTGCTGCACCGCATCTCGCTGTTTCTTCAGTGTTTCATGAAGGACTGGCACAGTTTTTTTAGCGCAGGTGTCACAAAGATTTAACAAGTTCATGTTGCAAAGAGGGGACACCAAGAAACGTTTCAGCGCTTGATAAATGGCACTGTTCTGCTGTAGTGTGCTGAGGGGCCAGCGTGCCCTGTATGTTTATTTTCACAGTTACATATGTTACCTACAATGCTAACATAAAATACAGCCTCAGTGTCAGAATATAAGCTCCAGGTGAAAGTAAATAAGGCAGGAATATATTACTATTGTAAACAACAAATCCTCAAAGTAATAATAATAATAATACTGTATCATATTATAATGACAAACAGGACAACAATAAATTACTGTTGGGTTATAATAATAATAAATATCAACTGAATTCCAAAATGTTACTGGGTGAAGTAGTAGGTTTCTCACACCCTGTTCACAAAAAAACAAAAAATTGTTTTGTAAACATATATGTAGGTAAATATTGTTTTTTATCACTGTATTGTGGAAAAACTGGAAAACATGCATTAATTAACTATAACTAGATTTTTATTTCAATGGTTGATAGCAAAAACTTTCGAAATGGGGTTCATTTCAGTGTTAAACTGTTTGCAATACTTTGTGCATTACAGTATTCATTGAAATGACTGTGTGCTGCTTACAGTTTGTAATAAAATGCATTTTGCGTACACATGCATTATGATTACACCTTCTTCAAATACCCTCTGGACATTTACACTTTGCATTTACATTAGTATTCTGAGCCAATGTTTTCTTAACAAAGAGACATAACAGTAGCAACATTTCTTATGAAGACAGTCCCTCTCTGTAGTGTATACATCTTTATAAGACAAAGTCTTCAAACTCAGTTTCTGCAGGTAGATGATTGTGATAATTTTAGAAGCAGTCTGTTAAATCTACTTACTATAATAGGTTTACAATGTGTGTGTGGCACTTCTCATTTACCAGGCATTTGTTTACCCTTCACCAAGTGCGTTCAAAGGAAATCTATCCTTGTAATCTCACTACAACAAATAGATTCTTTATTCACTATTTCTTGTCACACAGTGTATAAAGATACAAAAATAAATGTATTTTTATAGAAAATGGATGAAGCTATATTTGTATCAAAATAAATATATATATTTTTTAATTTCTCCCCTTTTCTCCCCAATTTGGGATCCCCAATTCCCACTACTTAGTAGGTCCTCGTGGTGGCGCGGTTACTCACCTCAATCCGGGGGGCGGAGGACAAGTCTTAGTTGCCTCCGCTTCTGAGACCATCAATCCACACATCTTATCACGAGACTCATTGTGCATGACACCGCGGAGACTCACAGCATGTGGAGACTCATGCTACTCTCCACGATCCACACACAACTCACCACAACTTACCACACACTAATCGTGACCACGAGGAGGTTACCCCTTGTGACTCTACCCTCCCTAGCAACCAGGCCAATTTGGTTGCTTAGGAGACCTGACTGGAGTCACTCAGCACGCCCTGGATTCAAATTCGCGACTTTTGGGGTGATAGTCAGCGTCAAAACTCGCTGAGCTACCAGGCCCCGACGGAAGGTTGTTTTAATAAATTCTTTTAGTTTTTTAAAAAGGTGTCGAGGGAGCCTTCTCCCCCACACTTGGGGTAAAATGCTTTTTGAGTAACAAATTAAGATTATAGTATAGATCATAGATAATTCTAAATAATCTCTTCAAAAAAGGCTTATAAATGTTCTGTTCATTTTAGTCACATTTGGCATTTTATAACATCTCAAGTATTCTATAAACAAATGAATCTCCATTGTGATTGGATCAGTGTGAGCCCACTTTGAACATTTATAAGAGCAAATCTATTCACACCACTTAAGAAAAACAATGTGTTTTATAGGGGTCTTTAGCCCCTGCAACGGGGGCTTTAACCCAATATACTATCCTTTCACTTACTGGACATCTTTTAAAAAACTTTTCATTTAATGACCTTAAAAATCTGAAAAGGATAAATAAGTATTTTAAGAATGTGACAATGTCAGGGATTCTCATAAGCTATACATTTACAACATTTAAAAATAGATTCAATTAGATCAAACTGCCTCCAAATCAAACTTTAGACATTGAACACTAAGATATCATGGATCAGGAATATTTTCCAGTGTGTAGTGACAAACATGTGTTTAGGGAAGTGCTGTGGTGGTTTTTGTTGCTGTTCAGTTTTTTTGGGAGAAAATAAAATCACACATGCCTTTTACCCCACAGGGCCTTTAGCTCCATTGTACCCAACTGTATATTTTTTAGTTTCTTTAGACTTTTAATTAAAAAAAAATATTTAAATTTGTTAAAAATCTCCCTTCAACTTATCTAAAATTATAACGCTATTTTTTTTTGCTGCCTTGCAAACACTGATATTTCCTTTAGGAAATGCAAATCTAGTTTCTGAATCTATTAAAGGGACAGTTCACCCAAAAATGAAAATGAGAGAATTGCCATTTTTGGGTGAACTGTTCCTTTAACATTGATAAAAATGGTCAGACATTTCAGTAAATGGTAACACTTTGCATTAATGATCTCTTTGTTAAGGGCTCATAAAGGGGTTCTAAGTCATTCACAGCTGCATTATAAATCATCGACTTTCATGCAATACCTGCCAAATAGTGAGCCATTTTACCTCACATTATATATACATATATACATATTATATAACACTTATTCAACATTAATAGACTTTGAAAATGTACCTTAATGTGAAGTGAACACATATGAAGCATTTGTATAGGACATTAAAATCCTATGTACATCAAGTTCAGTATGGTTTAATAGTCATTATGCTTTATTTTATGATATATACTGTGAATGAGAATGAAGAGCTGAAAACAGGTTTTGCAGAGGTTTTTAGGTAACTAGGACATGACAAGGAAAGTGAGTCGAGACAGTAATACAGAATATAAACACAAAATGATATAATCCCTCCATTTAAGATCACTACATTAGTCGATTTTTGCTTTATTGTGACAAAATATGAAATAGTGCATTTTCTGTTTTTGATTAACACAAGTACGATAAATGCATTCATTAAGCATTTCTAGCATGTAAGCTAAAATGGCTCACTATTTGGGAAGTATTGCATGAAAATCACCTTTTTCATGCAGGTTGTTAAATTTGTTTTGCCATCATAGTTCACTGACAAAGGTTTGTACTGTAAATATGCTCAACTATTAAAGGTGGGATACTTCTTTTTCTAATGAAAGCGTGCATTTCTTATCTTTGTGATTTTAAAATAATTGAAACTATTTATGGTTATTTATTGAATATTTCGAAAAATTAAAATCAAAGCAAACATTGCTTGAAATGAAAACTTTTTATGAAAAAAAAATCACATTTCAGCAAGATTCCTAAAAAAGTAGAAAATAAATAACTTGCTTTTTTTGCAAAGAAAATGTATTATTTTAAATATTGTCATGTGAAAAGTAGAAAATAACTTGCATCTCCTGTAAACAAATATTTGAAATAATGCCATGTGCAAAATGTAAAAAGAAAGAGCAAGAGCAGGGCTTGGACAGGGCACCTTTAATGTTCTCATAGCATTATAGATTTGAATCTGACTCATGATCGCTGTTGAATGTGATCTTCCTCTCAGTGATCTTGTATGGTCACTCTATATGCAAGTATTTATTCTAGGTGCTTACTAAGAAACACTGGCATGTCAGGATCTGAAGCAGCACAGTTTTGGAAATATATGGTTGTGATGGATCACAGTGTATCTTCTGTCGAGAGTTTTACCCACTGCGCTCCACTGTAGCTATGGGAGCCATATCCTTCGAGATGTAGTAACAAATGGCGTCAATTATTTCTTTTCCATCTTTTATCCTTGTCATATTGTTGTACAAGACTTGTGTTATCGACACCTGCTTTGTGGAGGCACTTGTTACTGGGCGCTTGTCAGACTCTTTTTTTTTTGAGCCATGCACTGTTCATATTCGGTAACGTGATTGTGCTCCAAGTGTTGATACAGATTGGTGGTATTACCTTTGGTCGTTGAATTAGTTTTTTCTGCAGTGTTTACATTTGACTGATGCCAAAATTTGTCCAACAGTTGTTCCCAAACTTCATACCCCTTCAAACATGCAACATCCTTTCACGTACCCCCTCTCTAACGCATAGATAAAATTCACACAAGGTCATTTCAAAATATGTCTGTTTAACACAATTATCTTTGTAAAACAACTCCCTTATATTAAACATGTTATATTTGTACATGTTCTATTAATCATACACATACTGATTAAATGGCTTATGGATTGAGATGGGAATGCTAGATATGATATAACTGCATAACTTGAAAACTCCCCCCTCATCACATGACACCTGTCATCAAAGCTTTTGAACTTATACCATCAGTATCAAAACTCCCTATGCATCTCACCTTAACATTACATTTTAAACTGTGAAAAAAAACCTCAACTAAAATCGTGGATGACTGACATGTGCGAGTCTGGTAAAACAGTGCAGTATTTTACTTGCTATCACTAAGCTACGTCACCTTGCACTGGACTGTGCTGGCGAAATAAGATACTTGTGTGACGCACGACGCATGTGTAGATGCGTTTTTTTAACCACAAAATATCGTATTATTTCATTGCATATTTTTCTGACATTTATGACACAACCATTTTGGTGTTTCTACACTAGAGGGCACACAAAATCATTCTACATAGTTTTTAGTTATCACCTTTACTGTTGTGGTGTGATTGGTTCTGCTGGTCGAATTTCATTTAAAAAGAATGGGTTTGCCTGCTTTAACCCAAGCCAAATTTGCTAATTTTCCTTCACCAGAGCAACCCAGCAGTTTCCCATCACAATGTTCCCCAGTGCACTTATGTGTTTTATCCCACCCTCTCCCAGTATGCTTCCCCAACCTGTCTTCTTTTCTATAGTATTGGAATAGCATACACACATTCTACTATTAAGATTTCTGGAGTGTTTTTACTGTTTACCCTGATGACCTACTACATTTGCAAAAATCTGCAGTAGCTATACATCAGAGAACACTTCACAGAAAACTGTATCCTACAAGGTGCTCAACTTAACCTTCCATTGCCAGTTTGACAAATTAATGGACGTAATATCAGCCATGTTTTTAACATCTCAGTTTTGACTGCCAACACTTCCAAAATCCCAAAAGATGTTGGTAACACTATATAACTTTCAATAATAAATCAACTACAAACCTTATTTAATGATTAAAAGATCATTAGTTCATGTATATTAAAATAGTTTGAATATGTGATAGTGTGATTGGTTATGTTTACTAATGAATTTAACATGATCTGTTAAGCATTATGAAAAGGAAATTCAAATACTAACAAATGTTATTCAACTTTATTCATATATGACCTTGCAATATGTAACATCTACAAACAATTTATCAAATGTTCTATACTGATTAATGCACATTTGATTGATTATAAAATGTATAAACTTTATTACCTTAATAAATTATTTTATAAATTTAATTTATGAATTTTATATATGAGTTCATGCACTTTTTTACATTTACAAATGTTTTCAGAAATGATTAGTATTCTTCACCACTATTCATGTTTACAAATATTCATTAATGTCCAGATAATTAGACCAAAACCAAGGTCTTTAAAGGCCACTTTTGCTGTTTGTTTGTTGGTGTACATTATGTATGCATGCGTTACCAATTTACACGTCTTTACAAATCATTTATTAATCATTTGTTCATTTTAGTGCTGTGCCCAATCTAAAGTTGAATATTCATCCATTGCATTAAGGTTTACTAATGATTATTAAGGTGACTATTAGATAGTTTGTTCTCATTATGATGTGTCAACAACAACACATAATAAAAACATTAAGAAAAAAACGGTTTATTTCCTCAATAAGCTATTTATGAAAAAAAAAAAAGATAAATACATAAACAGGACTCCATTGTGCCATATATCACAATTGTAAAACAAAATAAAATAAGAAATCACAAATATTAATCTTTCAATGTTTTTCCTGAACCATGTTTTCCGGATCTTCTATTTTCGAGCAGGTCCTGCAATAGACCGCTCACTTTTTTGGGGGTGTTGAAAAGTACAATTAATATTGATATTTTGGTAACTCCTGCAAGAGTGAAAGTCTTTTTATTTTATTTTCACAAGTTAGAGACTTATAAAGGGCAATTCCAGCATTATGGATCTGACATTTGCTGTGAAAAAGTGAAATGTAACTTCATAAATAAAGTAGTCATTACCCGTATATCAAACAATTTATATGTATAATAATAGACCCCTGCAGATAGAGTCCAGACATCAGAAAACTTTCAGTCTAGACAAGTTTTTTCCAGTTTCGATTGCGTTACAGATGAGACTCATCCATGTAATTCTGGATTCATGTTTTTGGGAGACCACACACTTTGAAAAAACTCTGTGAATTAAAATGCACAATCCAGAAATAATAATAGCCACTGAATGTATAAGGGTTGGCACTCCTAAGAACATGTAATATTTATATTTTGTTCATTCGTTTTCACATAAAAGGGGAAAAAACGGTTAGACTTAAACTTAAAACTTAAAGACATTTTGATGCAAGTTAATCACACAGTAACAGGCACTCAATACTTCCCTCATGTAAACTAGATTTCATGATGGTTTAGTGTATAATATATTTCAATTACCCACTCTCGATAAACACATACATTTGATGTAGTATTCCAGAAATCACTTAATTTTCACGTGTCTCTGTCTCCCGATGAAGTTACACAAACACACATATGTAAAACGGGTGATCCTCTTTGTTATGTTATTTCTGTTAAGGGAATAGTACAATTAGCGCAATCCTCTGAGTAGCAGGCCAGCATCTAAAGCTTAGTTTGCTAATGGCGGTTTGCAGACTCCTTGAGTTTCTCAAAACTATTTGTGTGTCATAGGTTTTTGACCAATAACTGGCTGCAGCACCTCCCACAGTCTTGCACACTCCCTATACGCCCCCAAAGTATCTACTCCAGAGTAGGAGCTACAAAATCCCCCTAAAACGGTTCCGAAGAGCTATAGTTCTTCTGGTGTGAAAGCGACAAAAAAGTGCTAGTCCCATAGAAAGGTACCTAAAATGGGCTTTAGTTAGTTGGAAAGGGCCTATAATATATTACACAATAATACCCATCAAGGCTGCATGATGAATTGAAATAAGATTGAAATCGGCATTTTTCCATGGTATGGTTGACATTTTCATGGAATTGCCATACTTATCAAGCATACGACTAAATTTAACACACCACCCCTTACACAAACTTTGTTACAGTAGCTCAAAATAGTTATTTGAAAACCTTTATAAACATTTACAATGGATGAATAGTTTCAACTTTAGATTGGATTGAAAACGAATTAACAAATTATTAATAATTGATTTGCGAAGATGTGTAAATAGTAAAATATAGCATGCATACATACAACAACTAACAAACAGATAACGCGTGGCCTTTAAAGACCGTACTGTATATTTGTAATTCATTTGTAAACATGAATAGTGTGTGAAGTGGGGAAAAATACTAATCATTTGTGATAACCTTTGTAAAACAATTATCCATGATATTTGTAGTAAATAAAAATAAAATGGATAATTTAAAATATTATTTTTAAAAGCCATATATATATATATATATATATATATATATATATATATATATATATATATACAGGAAGAGGATTAGGGCCATGCAATAATAAAAAAAATAAAGCCATCTCGAGATTAAAGTCATTATAATGCGAGATTAAACTCGTTAAATTTCGAGAAAAAAGTCGAAATACAATCTTGAGAATAAACTCATTAAATATCGAGAATAAAGTCCTTGTGTTTCGAGAAAAAACTCGTTAAGTTTAATCTCGAGATGGTTTTATTTTTTTATTATTGCTTGGCCCTAATCCTCTTCCGTATATATACAGTATATACAGCTCTGGAAAAAATTAAGAGACCACTGCAAAATCAGTTTCTCTGGATTTACTTTTTGTTTGTGGTATGTGTTTGAGTAAAATTAACATTTTTGTTTTATTCTATAAATGGTAAATAGTCTGCACTTATATAGCGCCTTTTTTACCTTAGAGGTTACCAAAGCACTTTACACTGTGTCCCAATCACCCATTCTCACACACCAATGGCGGCAGAGCTGCCATGCAAGGCACTAACCTACCATTGGGAGCAACTTGGGGTTCAGTGTCTTGACCAAGGACACTTCAGCATGAGGAGTCGTGTGTGCCGGGAATCGAACCACCAACCCTGCGATTAGTGGCCGACCCACTCTACCACCTGAACCACAGCCACCCCTATAAAGGTCTATAATGTCATTTAGAGCATTTATTTGCAGAAAATGACAACTGATCAAAATAAAATAGATGCAGTGTTTCCAGACCTCAAATAATGCAAAGAAAACATGTTAAATGCTCTAAATGACAATATTTTTATTTGGAATATGGGAGAAATGTTGTCAGTACTTTATAGAATAAAACAAAAATGTTCATTTTACTCAAACACATACCTATAAATAGTAAATCCAGAAAACGGATCATTTTGCAGTGGTCTCTTAATTCTTTCCAGAGCACCATATATATTTATTACATCTTGTTTTCAGAGAAAAATGGTGGGGGCTTTTTAAGCAAAGTAAAATACTGAGCAAGAATCATGTTTTGCAGTGTACATGATAACTGGACAGCACTTGCTTATCAAGAAGAGATCATCTGTTTAAAATGTGTATTAATGGAATAATGACTGTTTCACTTACTAGTGAGTAATAAGCGAGTATTCCATTCTGAACACAGAGTATTTCTCTGCCTCTGTTGATCTCTTTGTCTCTCGCTCCTCCCCGTAACCCTTTACCTCATGCTGTGTAAGCCACTCATGTAGAACACTGCAGGATAATCCTACATGAGCTTCAGACACTCTCCAACACCAAGACAGCACAAGAATCCAGTGCAGAGTATGAGCAAATAAAGAAAATAATAGCGAGAAATCCCCATCTGGAGCTGTGCTGGGATATTTGGATCATTTTATTCATAAAAAGTCAGATCGATTGTTTGTGAATGGATCTGCCGTCGGTAAGTGCATAGTGTGTTTTCTCATAGTCAAGTGCAAGGTCTGCTTCTTGTCTTTATGAGCGGAATGTGTCCTTGTGATCGTTACTGCTAGGGGTCTTTTGCCATTTGTAATAGATTTTTTATTTATGTGTTGTGCAAAACCACTGAAAGACTGCAGAATATGTTACTAGCAATGGACATATATAAATTCTTATTGATACATCCTTTTATTTAAATACAGATTTGTATGATATATTATGTTATCAGCATTACAATTTGAGTGAAAAGTTGAACTGAAAAATGTATATGAATTTAAGAATTTGGTATGTCCCTCTTTTGCTCTGTTGGGCTCCATTTACTGACATGAACTACAAAAGACTTGTTTAAAACCAGATGATCTTGTAATCCCAGAAAGATTTGACATTATTACCCTTTATTGTGAAAAATATTTCAAAATCCTTGAACTTTTCCGACAGGATCCCACAGGTCAAGAAACACCTGTAATTGAAATTGATAAAATCTTATGACAATTTCAATAGTGAATATTTAATCAGAAAATGCTCTTGTGTAGGGGAACACACACACACACACACACACACACACACACACACACACACACACACACACACACACACATATATATATATATATATATATATATATATATATATATATATATATATATATATATATATATATGCATAGCTATATTTATCTGGTTTGTAAGCTAATCGTTCTTTTGAGTCAGGTGAAAATGATTTACAAATCAGTCTGAATGATTAATTGGTGAATCAGCAAATGAAGTCTGTATTCATATGATTTGTAAAAGTCTGTATCCAGAAACATAAATGCCTGGAAAGGTCATTTAATTAGTCAAAACATCTGAGAATCCTGTTGTAGGTTTAAATAAAGAAAAGCTCATATTTTTAATGTGATCAAGTTTTGGTTTAATATTAATGTTGTTGCTGGACTTTCTGACAATTTTATTCAGTTTATTGATAAATCCGTAATACAGCAATTAAACGCAAAGCAGCTTCATGAAGTTCTTTATGGAAGTTCTGCAAGTGTTATTCCACAAATAACACATGTACCAGCAATTGTGTGGAAAATCCCATAGAAAAGAAAAATCCCAAATTAGATCTTTTTTGATTGAGACCAAAAGGAACAAATGGAGACTTTATCTGAGGTCTGCCCCTTCTCAGATGTAAAAGGCCTACCAAAGTCTGTAATCAAAATTCAGAGATCTCAAAATCAACTCAAATATTTCTCTTCAAATACTTCCAAGAACAAATGATCACAGCTATCCACATTCATTTAATAGCTCTGATCTCTTACTTTCTGTTAACAATTGTCTGGTTTGTTTCTAGTTTTATTTCTCTCAACCCTTCAGTGGTCTTATCTATTGAACACATAAGTACATACACACAGACACCCACAAACACCCATTGACATCAGACACAAATGCAAACACAAAAATACAGTTCTGCAAAAAAAAACGTTTTATAAGCAAATCGTTGTTTGAATATGTTCCTGAATATTGATGATAAAATGTTTTACATTATTGCAAACCTGAGGTTCTTAGCTTTCAAATGACACCAAGATGTAGTCCATTCAGAGGCCGAGATATTACACAAAGTATGGGGAAATGGCGGGGCTTCTGGACTTGCTGCCATCTAGTGGAATGATCCAAGACTAAACGTACAACAGAGCATTTATTACAAGCTTTTGAACCTTTTTTACAAGATGTTTGAAGCTGATTTGAGGCATCTCCTGTCTTTCAGAGATGTAATTGGAATAGATAGTGATAAAAAAATTAAATCAACAATAAAACCTTCTAGTTTTAGCTGGCACATAGACAAATGATTTAAGACCACAAGTAGAGAAATAGAGCAAACAGAGCCTGTATTATAAGCTTTTGAATTTGAACTTAACACAGGGACAATTAACCCTTAAGGACAACGTAGGGACTTTTTTTGTAGCTTTGTGTATAAATACATGAAATTTGAGAAAAAATGACATTGTCAGGTTCAGATTACCAATGTGGAGGATGTCATGAAGTTTCAGGCCAAAAACTTAAAGTTAATGTATATTAGTGTTTAAAATTCAAAAGGATCAAATTGACCCACAAGTCCAAAGAATGGTTTAGGCATTTTAGGAGAGACATCTGAGACAATGTTGATGAAATAAAGCTATTAAACAGCAACCTCTGAGCAATAATGTGTTTCTTACCTTATTCTCCCTTATCTATACTATAGTAATCTAAGTATATATCAGTGTCTAAGTATAAATCAATAACCTCTTATGGTATGTTTAATACAATTCAAAAACACATATATAGAGCTTAATCCATTAGCACATTTGTATTGATTCACAAAAACAATACCAGATACAGAAGTGGATACAGCATGATTTGAAGTGGGTGATTGTGGTTATAAACAGTGTCTAATAATTATGCAGCATATATAATTACGATAATTGTTTTTTCGCATGCTGACATGTTCTGTGTCACTGTTTTCCTGATTCGCTGACTGGTTGCACCAGCTGTTTGTCACTGTAATTAGTATTTTGTTAGTCAGTTTTAAAAAGATTTTTTGCTGCTTGTTTGATTTACTTCATTAAAATAAACTAAAGCAAGTTTTCTAATCAACAGCTTGATTTTATTGTGTTCCATCATTTAAATATGTAAAATGGAAGTTTAGTGAATACTCAATACTTTTAGCTGTGTTAATGTAGCAGTGATGAACCTGGCAAAGGGATTTCCATTTCCCAGCTTGCTGTTTTGAAATTAAGTATTATTTTATGCATTTTTTTTCCAAGATAAGAATAGGCAACTCGATCTCATGAAAATTCGTACATATTTTATGAGTTGGCTCTGTCGTATGATTTCATATGATTTTGTTTGTATGAATTCATACAATTTAATCATGTGCAAATGTACATGATTAAATTGAAAACACATAAACATAAACACACACATGACGGACATGCCCGTAATTCTCTCTCTCTCGAACCATCGTCACCGGCCGCCTTTATCCCTCGCACGACTCATGAGGCCGATTGGGGACCGGGCGTGTGATATTCTGACCCGGCCCGGATTTCACTGGCTTTTGGCGCCTTCCACTGAACATTTCACTGGGAAACTGCAGCAAAACGTGTAATGAAGCACGTCATTTCGTTTTCACAATGATGTTGCCATGGTCATGTAATGTTCATGAGATCAGGTTGCAGGTAAGTAAGGGGTAATGACAACTTTTTGAGTGTGGATGAAAAATGTCTGTTAAAATGAGTAACTGAGGCAGCCATTATTTTTTAGTTCTAAAACACAAACACCATTTTGTCTCTCTCTTTGGTGCTCATCATCATTATCAGGGGTTTCAAACGTTTTTGTCAGCTGAACCTTCATTGACAAATTACTTGAAGCATTCCCTGAGGTTTTAAAGATGAAGCAAGCCTAAATCTTATTTAATCATTTATCACAAGATCATTTTGTTTTGATTCAACTAGATTAATTTATATATTATGATGATTATTATTATTATTTTACAAATTTTTATTAAGATTAATTCAACTTTGGCATTTCTATCACAAAGCCTGAGTTGGTAAACCACTGTCCATTAGATGTTGTCTTTAATGGCTGTGAGTTCGCATACCCTGAAATTTGACATTACGTGTTCTGAAACCCAGCTGCTACAACCATTACTAAACATAATGTTCCTGAGGTCATGGTCGTCTCTCTGAGGTATGCATTCCTTTACCTATCTTTGAATGTTAGGATTTAAATGGCAACTGGGCAACCACAAATGAGATATGTAATTGAAATCTGAATCAATCCTCTGCCATCATCATAAGTGTCATCTAGCATGTGGCTTCATCCAAATGTATTTGTCAGGCAGCAAATGTGCATACACTTGACACATTAGGCAAATAATAATTATGAAGGGGTAAAGCTTTCATGGTATGATTCATGGGCAATTTTCCCTCAAATTAGCAAGACCTTGTTTTAAGCATGAATATTGATTTTCCAGCATTACAATAGAGCAACATTGCTCATAACAGCTAAATATATTGCATTTACAACTGTTGACTATTACTGTTTTGGTATCTCATTGCTGTAAACATTTAATGGAAGAAATATTAGCAACTGGAGACATTAGCGTTGGGCAATTTTTAGTTAACTAGAAGAAATTCTTTGCTATTCACACCAAGTCATGATTCATTTATTCTGTGAGTAAAAACTGCTTTTATAGGCTACTGATATGTCTGGACTCCTCATCGCATGTGAGCTTTTAAAAAGCGTACTCTCTCTGAACCCCAGGACTGGTGGGGAACCATGGTGGAGAGAGACAGACTGGAATGAAAATATGAGAAAGAGTCAGTGTACCTTTGTTTCTATGATTTTTTAGCCCCTCAGGCGAGCTGTTAGTGTCCAAAAGAAAGTGACATCACTGTATTAACAACTAGTTCAGATCAGTTCTGTACACACTATGTGGATTTAAAGGAATATTTTGCATTCAATACATGCTGAGGTTGATTAAAACAGCATTTGGGTTGCCCCTCATATATATATATATATATGAGGGGCAACCCAAATTAAGTTTTAGCATATTAGTACCATCTTTTAATTTTGTTTGTTATTCTTTTATATCTTTTTGAAAATAAAACTCATTTTATTAAAAATGTGTGTTCCTTGTGACGATGAGACAGAAGAGCTCTAAAGGGGTAGGCCGAAATTCATGAATCCATCAGATGACCAGTCCCTCCAATTTACATATTTCTAATATATTGAATGGTCCATTTGGATCATTCTTTTACTGTTAAGGTGCAACTCATTAGCAGGTGCCCCGAGGATGGAGGGATGGGACATCTGATATTAATAATCACATACACCTTAAGTGAAGTGTGATCAGAAATCACCACATATTTTGGTGTCTTGTGTGAGGCCCAGTACATTTCAATTGGTGCCAGGGTGATTCTCACTACAACAAACAATTGAAACTGACATGGGCCGAAAAATACGCACACACATAGTCCAAAGAACAATTAACTTATGCACACACATACTGAAGGTGCACTAAGATGCACATTGCCGGAAACACAGAAATGGTCTAAGACATCCATTGTCCATTATCAAAGATTTCCTATGCATACGCACACAAACAATTAAAAATAGCACAGATGGGCAAAAGAATGCATCCATGGGGTGGTTGTGCTCAAAGCAACGCTGGCAGCAGCTGAATGAAAGAGAATTGCTCCTCCCTTTCAGAGTTGTAACTTGACACCATGTCTTTTAAAAGCAGCACGAGATACTGCATGTGTCTAAGATGTCTGTCTAGTGCATGAATATATTTAAAAATAATTCAAAATAGTCCAGATGGGTCCCCTTTGGTGTTCTGTTAGGAATAGTAAGCCAAGAAAAGGCCTTCTTGACATGCGCGCCAGTGGGCGGGGCCAAGGGTTTAATGACACATGTTGTGGAATGTGTAAATATTAATGAGCAATGTGTTTTAAAATGGGGTATTTCAGTTGGGTGGCAACTATAACTGCTCTTTTTAGACTGGGGAGGACGTTTTGAGCTTTACAGTATGCTTTTATAGTACAGTTACCTCATATATGTCTAAATATCAAGGGAGATTTGATTCTCCATTTCTTGACCCCTTTAAGGATTCTCTGTGCTGTGTGTATGTGGACTTTGATTGTGGCAACGTATACTGTAAAATTGACATGGAAATGCACGTTTTAATATCAAATATTACGGTTTTCATTTGCATGCAGTTTATTTCTCTTTCCGTGATAGTCTTGAAGAACCAGCAGCCTGCTAATAGCATTATGGCCCCGGCATACTCACAGCATAGTGCTAATTAGTGCTTCCCTTTGAGCCAAAAAGAAGTTCAAAACAGCTGAGCAATGCCACTGGGGAAGGTGTTAAAAGGAGCATTTAAATATGAGGATGCACAATACTACATGTAAAACAACACATATATATCATTAAAATGTGTTATCAATAACGTCATGCCTCATTCTATGAGTAGAATTCACACGAGATCAGTAAAAGATGCTTTTTAACCACTCTATGATGATTTAAAGTAATAAATATGCAGTAGATAGTGTGTAATTTGTCTTGTATACATTCTGCATTCATTGATGGCACTAACATGCTAAACGCGGCCATAATATGCACCAGTTACACTCTGTTATTGTATTTCATGATGACACTGATACTACTGCAAAGATGGATGTATAGAAGAGTGTTAATGGGCAGAATACAGACCAAAAATAATGATTAGAGAGGAATATCACACTTGAGGCAGATGTGTGAATGCCTTTCACTGCAGAAGGCACATGAGTGAAGCAGGATAAGTAGATTGAATTCCTTTAATAGACTAATTAAACAAAAAACAAAAAATTCTCATGACTTGTTCTTGGAAAATGTCTCTATGCGAACAATCGTTTGCTCCAGTTCGTTAATAACTCTTCACGCTGGTGTCTTCATGTTGACAGAACTCCAGGTAACACCTACCGATGAAGTGGACCAATGGTAGTAAGAATTTGTTTGGCAGCCGGTGCAAATGTTTTCTGAAATTTCACTCCGGCGAGCTGTTATGAGCCACCGAAACAAACTCAAAAACTGTCATTGGCCAGATTTTGATCTAAATTAAGTCACAACCATTAGTTCTTTGCTTTCATTTGAAGCTTTTCTGGGAACAGAAAAATATTTTAGGGTTTATATGTGGACTAAATAGTAGCAGTTAATGTGAAGAACTTGCTTATGAATTGCGATCTTGTGCTAGGACTTGGGGCTGATAGACCTAAATAGAAGCGTAGACCAAAATGTGAAATGGCTTCATATTTCTTGGTCATTAAACTACTATGCAGAGCAGTTATTAGATCTGAGGATCACTCAAGATGGCTGTCTGTGTAATTATTGGTTCAGCTCTGTGTTTAATATGTGTGTCAACAGACTTTGGGGGCTTAAGGAATCTGGGTTTTAGAAAGTGGGTTAAGGATGACTCGTTAAAGCATATTCATTTTTCCATTGCTCAGGAGCACTTTGTGCTGTATATCGACCTCAAATGTAGTTTCTATCTAAGGTAGCTGTTCTGGCAGCCTGGCCAATCTGGTAAGGCTGGTCTGTTTTTATGGATTTAGATAGGTTTGGGGTACTTGTCAGCTGGCAAAGCAGAGAGTGGACCTGCTAAAACCAGCTAAACACCCTACGCTTTTTCCTCAAATATCGCGACAAGCACCTCGATATTTGCTCTTTACCTTGACTTTACTTTTCTTGTCTTTATCAGCATTCTTTAAGCTTATTCAACGTGCACATCTGATTCTGTAACATTTTTTACTTAAAGATAGGAGAAAAACGCAATGATTTTAAAATCATTGTTTTCGTGCATTGTTGATTCATTTATTTGCTTGCCTTATAGTGATAGTTCACCCAAAAATGAAACTTCTGTCATCATTTACTCACCCACATGTTGTTTCACAGCTGTATGATTTCTATTCTTCTTCCATGGAACACAAAAGGTGAATTTTTGAAGAATTGTCCTTGCAACTCTTTATATAATGAAAATGAATAAGGTCTGTCACGTCAGCTTAGTCTCATGACAACTCGTAATAATTCATATGATCGTAAAAAAGGGTATGACTTTGTTTCACATAGAGAGCAACCATTCAACAAACAGAATTTCAAATCAATTCAATAATTGAATCAAGTTAAATGAGCCTCCTATCTGACACTTCATTTTAAGAAAGGAAATGTTGGCGTACAAATTTTGGTTACTCATTCCAAATAATACAAATGTCTGATGTATGTCAATAACCTGTAAAACGCTTCTCACATCTTATTTTCTTTCTTCCGTGGTACATAAAATTTATTTTGTGATTCTAAAAATCATAGCTAGGTTCAGGGTTTGGGGTTAGACCAAGGAAATATCGTAATAAAATTGTTCATTGGTTTGTTTAAAGTTGTAAATTTATATTAAGCTCATTCGTGCAATTTCGCCTACTATTATTATTATGACTTGCACTTTTCAATCAGGTTTATTATAATATGATGCAGAGTTATTACTATTATTTGAAATGCTTGTTTTATACAATAGTAATATATTTCTGTTGGTATTTCTGTTCTGTATTTTGACGGAACAATGTTAGTGCAGTCACTGCAGTCTCAGTGTGTATTTCACAGTTTACAATGATCATCATTACAAGTCTGGTGAAACACTGTCACCTCCTCAATTTCTGTGATACTATGTCGCATTTTTATATTTGTCAAATAGCATTAATCGGCTTTAAATGTTTGTATTTGCACAAATGGCTGAACATGCAGCACTTTACCTTCACAATGCATGTGAACCGCTCCACAACCACTGAATCACACCTATTGTGTTCCACAGAAGAAGAACAAATGTAATTAGCAATACTGCAGATATCATTGGATTTTGTATGAAGAATTGCTTACGTTCAGGTTAATTTATTGGCTGTATTAAATTTTAATATGAATAACTCTCTCTCTCTCTCTCTCTCTCTTTCAGTGCTTGAGGAAGTCCGCTTTTCCGCAAACGTGTTCAGTTTTGCTTCGCATCACCCAGCACGATGTCTGGCTCTTACGATGAATCCGCTGCAGCTGATGAGGCCATGGACAGCTTTTGGGAGGTGCAAACACAACTATTTCCTTCCTTTAAACGCTACACCGCCAACTTATTCAGCTTGTCATCAACAGTTGTGTTGTGTTGTTGCCAGCTCTGGTTTGAATACAGAGAGATGTTGTGTTCATAGTATCAGAATCTGCCAGAACAGTCACAATGAGCTCTATTTACATTACACTGACAGCTCTTGTGACGTTGCCAGAGCTATTTAAATCAGGATCTGGCAGCCAATACAATCTTAAAGGGATAGTTCACCTAAGAATTATTTAATTACACTCATGTTGATCCACACCTTTTTGACTTTCTTTCTTCCATGAAACACAAAAGTAGAAATCTTGATGAATGTATTGGTCAATCTTTTGCATATAATGAAAATGATTGGGGCTGTCGAGTTTGGCAATGTCAAAAAAAGCACCATAGAAGTGGTCTGTATGACATTTGCACTATAATCAAAGCCTTTTAAGCTATATGATAGCCTTATGTGAGGAACAGAGCAAAAGTCGTTGTTCACTGGTTGTTTCCGTCCACACAAAGCTCTGAAATAGACTACAAAAGTCATATGGACATCAAAAATGTTGTGTTGATGCCATTTTATGACATCATATGTCTCATGACCAAACATCATTGACGTCAAACCTGGCATAGCACGTTTAAAGGAAGCATATTTGATTTGATAGCTACAGTGAAGGGAAAGGACTCATAACATAAATCTAAGTCTGTCACACAAAGCTATCGTATATCTTCAGAAGACCTGGAATAAAGAGTCATATGGACTATTTTTACAGTACTTTGGTGCTTTTTGACAACCCCAGTCACCATTTTGTAGCGAATCAGCTCTATATTCTTCCACCATTAGGAAGCGAATCAGATCTATGAAATATTAATAATCAATCATAACTTGTTATAATCGATTATGAATATTTGGATCAGTTAATCGGGTTAACTTGATGTAGCTACATTAACATTACAACCAAATACTCGGTTCATCCCGTGAACACTCAATTTTGGTTATTAATTAATTAATTAATAGAAATGTACATTTCGGGGCAAGGGAAATGTCTTTCTTACTAAGTATTAAGAGCAAGTAGTCAAAATCTATGATTAGTGACTTTAGATATGAGCTTGAGACACAGACAACTTTACATGTGACATGAACAAGACTTTATTAACTAGACTAAACATTTAAACTACTCTAACATACATATACATACATTCATACAGTTTACCAAGGGAAAGAGGGCTGAAGCAGAATACAGGAAGGCAAGAAGTTATAGCATTGTTTGAAGTTCAGCAGATCAACAGCCTGAGCAAACCATCATATTAGTTCTGACACGCCCTTTTTAGAAAGGGGTGAGGATACTTAATGTATCAAATAATGAGACTAAGTTTGATACTTGCATGTCCCATTTGAATTAAACTGTCCTGATGCAATTTGTTGAGGCTCCAGTTGATCTTTGATGTTGTCTTGATGAGAGAGAGAACCAGTGAGAGTCAGAGGATCTTGGTGAATGGGCAGTCAAGGCCGTAGGTAGCCTGGCGCACGCTTGGGAGTCCTTGGGGCCTTCTAGTGTGGCATCATTCAGCGAGAGAGTGAGAGAGCTCAAGGCTCAGAGGGCAAGAGAGGCAGGAAGCAAGAGAGGCTAAGAGTGAGCGAGGAAGAGAGAGGGCTAAGAAGAGGATAAGAGTTGGTAAGATAAGAGATGAGAGGAAGTGGGCGCAGCAATTTTATACCCTCGGGAAACAGGTCCCACCTCTCATTGGCTCGACCAATGAGAAGGGTTTGGGTTCCAGGCGGGAATTTGGTTTATTGCTCTTTGTTGTAAAATTGCCCATTGCATGTGCAAGAAAGAAAATAGGAAATATACTTTTAATACTAATATGTTGTTGTTATCGACATATCATGTACACAGTCATTTCGATCTTCAAAATACCAAGTTATAGAGACCAAATATGCCACACATATGATTTTGGTTAACCATAGTATGCAAAGTCTGAAACATTAACCCATTAGTTTGCAAGAAAACATAGATCAAGCACATTTAAGGGAAAATGTGAGATGGCACATTAGATACATGTCAATATTTATCACATGGATATATAGAATATATATATAGGATTAACAGGGTTCATTTCTCTTTCTCAGTAAGAGAATGAAGGGAGGGTCAGCACTTCTCTGAACATTCCTTTGGAGGTCCATTACTCTGGGCAGGAGAATGATTCCTTTGTTCCGTCACGGCTCATTTGCATGTTTCTGGCTGGGTTTATGACGGTAAGAGATTTTGGGCTGAATGACTCAAAAGATGGCAAAACATAACGTAATATCATTCTACTGAAGATCTTATATTCGAATTTAGCTAGGCCAAATCGTAAGGTTTAATTTGATACCAAGAAAAGTATATTTAGTACACTTAGAAAGGGAATATACACTGAGGCTATTAAATATGAGGCCTCAGAGTTTAAAACACACACGAAACAGTTCTAACGAGTTTGATATACCTCAGAAATACACAACATACAGGGATTACACGTATTTTATTAGCAATATGCAGTTCTGTGTTTAACTGAAAAACACACACACACACACATTTTTACGTTCAAAGTTTCCCCCTTCCTGTCCACACGATAAGCACGTGGTGAGCATGCGGATGTCACATGCGGTTCTCTGTCAATAGTTCATTGTCTCTTTGTCAATACATTTATTGTGCTTGTGGAGGCTGGTTGGCGCTATTTCAGTAATTAGGGGGGTTTTTAACAGTAAGTTCTTGTTTGTTCGGGAATCTGTTAAGGCCACTGATCCTCCGCCATACCTTACAATTTACTTTCATTATATAGAAAAGACTGTCCAGTATGTTCTTCAAAAATGGACCTTTTGTGTTCCATGGAAAAAGAAAGTAGAGTTTGGCCCAACATGATGTGTAAATGATGACAGAATCTCCATTTTTGGGTGATCTATTCATAACACAATATCTGCATTCTGTCAAATAACCATAAAGCCAACTAGTGCTTAGTAAGTAGGTATTTCAGCACAGTGTCTTTGAGTCAGGCTAAATCGAATTAAGATTTAGAAAGTTACATATTCAAATGCGAGAATAAAGTGCCCTGCCAGTGTGTGTGCTACTGTGGGTCTTATTTACAGGCTGACATGAGTCATCTGAGCTTGCCTGAAGGTCAATATAGCTCAATACAAGTTTATAAAGAGCCGTAGAAGGAGAACTGTACTATAAAGGGTGGAAGGCTGAACATAAACATTCAAAAGGGAATAAAGCGTCCATGGTTGAAGTGGTGATAGAATAAACAGGGAAGTCTGGCTTCCTCGTGCAGGTCAAGGAGTAAAGAAAGGGATTGGGTCCAGGTAAAAGGGGTGCATGTGCACACCTTCTTGTTCAGGGTGCAGAGGGGGTGGCTTCTCTGGAGTGGCTCGCTTCCCAGGCCATGGCGAGTCACAAGTTAGGGGCTTGGTGTCCCGGCATCCTGGCATGAAGGCCACAATGCGTGCTTAAGTCTAGGTAGCACATCTAATTCGCCATTGAGATTCCATACCATTCCTGGATCTCGAGAACGAGAGTATGCATACACGGGGAAGAGACCTGTCCCTCTAGGAGAGGCGCGCTCTGCTTTTAAGGTGGACCTGGCTGAACCACGGCCCTTGGAAGAGGCAGACAAAGGTGATTCTAGGGAGAGGCGTGACGTTCTGTCACAAAAGGTTGTTCAGAGTGGAATACTAGCATACTCTTTACTGAATACAACCTTCTTCTTTTTTATAGTATGTGAAACCGTATACAGTAGGCAAGCACAATATTTGAAGGTTTAAACGTGAACTTATAGGTGAGATTTTTTTGGTCCAGTATTGCAGTTTTACTCAAGAAAATGAACAGTATATTTGAGAAATATGGTTAAAATGATGAACACTAACATGAGATCAAGACTTCCAGGGTTTCGCAAGCCCTTTTGACATTTAATCAAGCAGGATATGAACTATAGGGGACCACTTTATATTAGTTGTCTTTAACTACTATTTACTACTAAGCATTTGATACAATGTACTTATTTGTTGTTGCTTTGTACTTGCATCTATTGATACAGTGCTACCCTTACCCTATAACCCTAAACCCAGGGCTGGAGTTGAGGGGGGATGCTATCCCCCTTGTTGAAACAAATGGCAAAAATCATACCCTTTGTAAAACTTACCATCCCTTACCATCCCCTTTAGACTAATTGTATCATGTGTCATTGTGTCAAGTAAAATATTTTAATAAAATTTGTAAATAGTTAATAGTGGACTTTAAATAACTGCGATTATCCGAGCCGAATGGATTTGAAATCAAAGTGTTTTTATTGTCATTTTTTACAGTAATATTAAAAGAGAGGAAAAAAGCAAACAAAAAACAAACAAAAAATTTCCCCAATCCCAGCCCAACAGAGCCCCAGGTTCCACCACAGATATAGATATACATATATATACACACACACACAATGTATGCATAAATACATATAGAAAAGACAAATATACTGTAGATATATTACATTTTAAATAGATTTTTTAATATATATATATATATATATATATATATATATATATATATATATATATATATACACTCACCTAAAGGATTATTAGGAACACCATACTAATACTGTGTTTGACCCCTTTCAGCCTTCAGAACTGCCTTAATTCTACGTGGCATTGATTCAACAAGGTGCTGAAAGCATTCTTTAGAAATGTTGGCCCATATTGATAGGATAGCATCTTGCAGTTGATGGAAATTTGTGGGATGCACATCCAGGGCATGAAGCTCCCGTTCCACCACATCCCAAAGATGCTCTATTGGGTTGAGATCTGGTGACTGTGGGGGCCATTTTAGTACAGTGAACTCATTGTCATGTTCAAGAAACCAATTTGAAATGATTCGAGCTTTGTGACATGGTGCATTATCCTGCTGGAAGTAGCCATCAGAGGATGGGTACATGGTGGCCATAAAGGGATGGACATGGTCAGAAACAATGCTCAGGTAGGCCGTGGCATTTAAACTATGCCCAATTGGCACTAAGGGGTCTAAAGTGTGCCAAGAAAACATCCCCCACACCATTACACCACCACCACCACCAGCCTGCACAGTGGTAACAAGGCACGATGGATCCATGTTCTCATTCTGTTTACGCCAAATTCTGACTCTACCATCTGAATGTCTCAACAGAAATCGAGACTCATCAGACCAGGCAACATTTTTCCAGTCTTCAACTGTCCAATTTTGGTGAGCTCTTGCAAATTGTAGCCTCTTTTTCCTATTTGGAGTGGAGATGAGTGGTACCCGGTGGGGTCTTCTGCTGTTGTAGCCCATCCACCTCAAGGTTGTGCGTGTTGTGGCTTCACAAATGCTTTGCTGCATACCTCGGTTGTAACGAGTGGTTATTTCAGGCAAAGTTGCTCTTCTATCAGCTTGAATCATTCGGCCCATTCTCCTCTGACCTCTAGCATCAACAAGGCATTTTCGCCCACAGGACTGCCGCATACTGGATGTTTTTCCCTTTTCACACCATTCTTTGTAAACCCTAGAAATGGTTGTGCGTGAAAATCCCAGTAACTGAGCAGATTGTGAAATACTCAGACCTGCCCGTCTGGCACCAACAACCATGCCACGCTCAAAATTGCTTAAATCACCTTTCTTTCCCATTCTGACATTCAGTTTGGAGTTCAGGAGATTGTCTTGACGAGGACCACACCCCTAAATGCATTGAAGCAACTGCCATGTGATTGGTTGATTAGATAATTGCATTAATGAGAAATTGAACAGGTGTTCCTAATAATCCTTTAGGTGAGTGTATATACTGTATATATACAATGCAATAATGCATTGTATTGCAGAATACAAAAAAAGGAGGGTGGGACGGGGATTATTGTTGAAAATTTAGAAAGACAAAAGGATCCATTTTTCCCACATATGAAAAGACAAGCTGCCAAATATTATAACATTTTTGACTATTGCCTTTGACCAAATTATCACAGTCCTGTCACTTTGTCAGGTTGGGTTTTTGTCTGTCTGGACCGTGACATCATCACCCCATGTTCTATCTTGTGTTTCGTGGACATTCTTTGTTTGGGTGCACGGGCCTGGAGTTACTGATGTGCACTCTTAGGTAAGTTTTTTCGTGTCGGGAGCATGCCGTCTGGATCCTGACATCCTGTCTGGTTTGGTTTCAGTCTGTGTCGGGATCCGGACACTCATGCTATTAAAAAACAAAAAAGCCAAGGTAGTGAATAGTATCTCAAAAGCCCTGACTTCAGTCTGATAGAAAATTTGTGGGCAGAACTTAATAAGCATGTGTGAGCAAGGAGGCCTACATCCTGACTCAGTTATGCCAGTTCTGTCTGGAGGATTGGGCCAGAATTCCAGCAACTTATTGTGAGAAGCTTGTGGAAGGCTACTCAAAAATGTTTGACCCAAGTTCAACAATTTAAAGGCAATGCTACCAAATACTAACAAAGTGTATGTAAACCCACTGGGAATGCGATGAAAGAAATAAAAGCTAAAAAAATAATTCTCTCTACTATTATTCTGACATACACATTTTTAAAATAAAGTAGTGATCCTAACTGAACTTATACAGGGAATTGTTTCTATGATTAAATATCTGGAAATGAAAAACAGCACACACACACATCATCAAACTCCTCCCCGCAACTGTAGTCAGTGCCTATATCTTCTAATTCTCCAGCAAGTGTAGACTTAAACTCAGACCACAAGAGTGAAAAAATATCCACTTTTAGTGAGGTGATGAGTTCAGCCTGTTGATCAGCCATCTCTGCTTGCTTGTTCGCCTTTGAGTCGCGATGGCTAGACATATATGCACTTTTGCTTTATAGGCATATTGACGAAGTCTTCTGGCCATTTACGTCAAAAAGTCAAAACATTTTGTAAAAAAACAGAGATGGTACATTTGACAAATATATTGTTCTATAATATGAGCACAGAGCACCGAATTATGCACTTTATTCCTCTAATTTCAGCAGAGCTCACTGAAATGAAACTCACTAGTGAAGTGCATATAATGACCACGTATAGCTTTTGCATTTATAGAATATGCAGGGTCAAACAAATGACAGCTACAGTGACAGCTATGTCTTTTCTTTAATGCATATAATAAACCAAAAAATACAAGAGACTGGAAAATATAGGCAAACAATATATAGTCATAATAATGTATTTATTTGTTTAGTACGTTATATCAGTCAAAACAATATTTTATACTTACAAAAGTTATAAGGACAATATTGTAAAGGAATGGTATGCAGAAATCCCTGTCATGTGGCATGTGAGGCATGCATGAAGTAATACATTATATGTCCATTTTTGGCTTTACAAATTATAACAGTGTCCTCCCTCTTCAGGATGCATGTAACTTATACATATGAGAGTATTATAGCACTTTAGCACATCGGAATGCATAAATCTGGTGCAAAATGGACATGAATGACAATTCTTTGTGAAGAAATGTTAAGAAAACAAATGAGAATTCATCAATATTTTTCTAAATGTTCACAATTTTGGATTTAACATTCTACTGGATGTCAAGAGAAATAATTAGGAGTTTACACTAATGGGTATGTGTGTCATTATTACGATTTCATTTTCATAACTGTGAAATGCCGCCAGCAATCCTTAACTCCACCATCCCCAATTCGACCTCTGCCTCAACCTAACCCTACCCCTAAATCTACCTGTACCTCAACCTTAATAGCAGCAAATGTGAATCTTGTGAGAATTTTGCAAAACAAGATAGTAGTACACAGAAGTAAATTGTATTGTATGCATTTGAAAGTTAGTACATAGTATTTAAAGATATCTAATATAAAGTCGGAACAATTATTCTGGGCATAGATATAGATATAGATATAGATATAGGCTGGGTTTCCCAAAGCACTTAGTAGAACGTTAATAGCACTTATGTAGAACATAATCTATGGTGTGTTTCCCAAAAGCATCTATGACGAGGAAGAAGGCGAGGCCGGGCCGTAAGTGAGCACGGCCGCCCCCCAATCGGGCTAATCAGCCAAGGAGAGGGATAAAGCCGAGGCGGATGCGGCAGTTCGAGAGAGAGAGTGCCACATGTTGCTGTCGTGTGTGTGTGTTCGTGTTTTATGTCTTTTTGTTTAAGTTTTCATTAAAATATTGCTTTGATGCTTTGTCCGGATCGCACCTCCTCCTTGCCCATCCTTTATACGGTTACAGCATCGTAGTCTAAGTAAAGGAATGAGAGCTTTGAACAGCTTGTAAGTCCATCAAGTGCAGCTCTTTCAGTTCATCAGAGACAAAGGGGTATTTAATACATTTTATTAATATATTTTGATCATTGGAAAGCTATTGTACACCATTTCAGAGTATAAAAATGTGTTGTTGGAGAAAACTCACCATAGACCATATAGTGCCCTTGCTGTAATGTTGAGAATGTGTAGCTGCATTGTGTTATGAGACATTCCAATGTGACAATGAAATCAACAGTGAAATCGAGCTTGCATTGCAAGCGTAGAGGATGTTTTGGCCCTTAGGCTACGTGAGAGCCCCTTATTGTGATTCACATTACATGCTTTTCTTGTGTCACTTTCATTAATCTCTATGAAGTTGAGTATCAATATATCTGAAACCCATCTTACAAAAGCCATCATCAGTTTCGGGCCTTGATAAGGTCCATACAATGTCCATGCTTGTCAGTATTTCTGCATTATTCATATTGTTTAGAAGACAAACTCCTTTAAACAACTTTAAACCGGACAGCTCCCGTAAGGAAGCACTTAAGTTTTACTTTATAATGAGGGAAAAAGGTGTGACGTTACGTTAGTTAAGATGATCTTAAAAGTTGCAGCGTTATTGGGAAACCCAGCCATACACAATTCAAATTTATTGGCATTTTTACTCATTGTAATTCAGTTGTTGAAATCAAGGACTGATATTTGTACTACAATCTAATTATTGATATCAAAAAATTGAACTTGTTAGATATTTATTAATTATATCTGCAATTGTGTTTTCAAAAGGAGGTGATGACATTGTGAAATTCGACTAGATATAAATAAATATGTTTTTTACTAGTTGAAATTATTATTTTTTTAATATCTACAATGGGTAATTCAGCAAGCAATGATGTCATTTTTTATTTCAAGAGTTAACATTTTACTAGTGCAAACATAATTATGATATCAAAAATGAGCATTTTCACAAGTATTAATTTAATTGCTGATATCAAAATGGGAAAATGGAATTATAGATATTAATCATCCATATCATGTCCATGATTAAAAGTCAATTTGGCTTGCCATAGTATTCAAGGCACTTTACCATACACAAAATACTGTATATCTAAACAAAAACAGCTAAACAAACAATATAACAAACACAATATACATATTCAAATCAATATCCATCCATCCATCCATCGTCAACCGCTTATCCTGTGTACAGGGTCGCGGGGGGCTGGAGCCTATCCCAGCTAACATTGGGCGAAAGGATTCAAATCAATATTTATTTGGAAAATATTTTGGAGTTTTTTGGTTTTTAGTCCATGTCTCTTAGCTTTGAAGCCATCTCTGTGCTAGTGTACTCCTAAATGTTGACAGATATAAGCAGATATAGATATGTCAAATTTACAATCTTTCTCTTCCACGTAAACAAACCAAAAAAATGTATGACTCATTCACTCACAGGCATATTCCAATTTTTGTCCAATAAAATGCTCTCTAGAATTTGTACAGACTAATGATAGCAAGTAGCAAATCATGGGTCATTGCTGTGACATAAACTAAAGCCTTTTGGTTATTTATAAAAAGGGCGAGCCCTTCGATGTCCCACTATGTTGGTTAGGACCAGTATGTGTGTGATCCACTAGTCAAAACAGAATGAGTATGAGTGTAAAAAAGTATTCATGGATATGTTGTCATGTAAACACTAATATTTAATACAAAGATCGTTTTGTTCATGAACTGAAGTGTGTATAACTGTAGTAAAGCTTTGTGGATATATCGTGTCTTTCATCCTTTTAAACCTGTCTGGGTCAAGTTATCTAGTGCATGTGTGTGTGTGTGTGTGTGTGTGTGTGGGTGTGTGTTGTTTTTGTGATGTCAGTGTTAGTGCATTGAAGCGCAAGATTAGCACGCTAGGAGAAAGTGGACACAAAGCTGCGGCGGTCATTGCATAACTCCACATGCACAACAATGAGTCCCATCCCCCTCTCATCTCATCTCATTTCTCAGTGCTCTCTCACGCCACCTGCAAGCCCCGGGGAGAGAACATTTGTGGTATAGAAGGAAACCAGTAAACATTTTTTCCAATGGGTAATTCGACTATTTGGTATTTCATGTCAAACTATCCTGGCTGAAATGTTTTTTTTTTTAAATAAATAAATACAAATTAATAAATAAAATTAAAATAAAAAATATTTATGTCTCAATATTACGGAGTAAAGGCCTGTTCAAACCAAATCCAAGATGAATTTGTGAGACAAAGTGCTGATGAATTCTATTCGAGCACTATTTTGCTGTTCAGAAGCATTAAAAAGGGTTCCTGTAGCTCAACTGGTAGAGCATGGCGCTAGCAATGCCAAGATAATGGGTTTGATTCCCAGGGAATGCACAACCTGATAGAAACATACACCCTCAATGCACTGTAAGGCACTCTGTTTAAAAGTGTCTTCTAATGCATACGTTGTAAATGTAAATGTTACAATAGCTGTAAGTCTGTTTGGCTAAAGATTCTTTTTATGTGATATTTTACTAAGAGGTTAATCTAAACGATTTGACTATCCTAACTGCTATTTTTAATGCCATGAGAATAAGGGCGGCTGTGGTGGCAATTGTTTACCGCTGCGGTGATAAAGGATCAATCAATGGTGGTTGGAGGGTGGGGGAAGTTGTGCATGCAAATTACACATTTATTGTGGATCAAACTTTAAAAAGTTCATCATTAGAAACAAAATACAAATGAAATCCTTTGTTCTACTAAAAAACATTTTTTAAAAGAAAAACTTTTTCAGTCATAGTTTTGTGAGGATTTTTCCCATCTAAGCAGTATGTCGTGGGATGAAAGTGCTGATCCCGGTAAAAGGAAAGTGCTTTTTAATCACCTATTTTCAAACGCATCATACGTATATAAGAGATTAATCCACTGTCAACAGTATATATATATATATATATATATATATATATATATATATATATATATATATATAAAATATCAAAACCTATTGTCTGCAAGGATTTAATGGAGAGAATGCATAATGGAGCTTGACTTTTAGATACAGTGAATAAAGGGGCGCAAGCCCCTGAAGTATGTAAAAAATTTTAAAGGAATATGTCCCTAGAATGAAGAATCCACAAAACCATTAGTAAGTATCTAATACTTTACTCATTATATTACATTATTCAGGAATTGATTTCAAGTTTTCGCAAGGTCTTATATTTAAGTATATATATTTACATGCATAACCTCTGGTGCCACTCTACCACTGTGGTGGGGCGGTTGTAACGGTGATGCAAATGAGAATATAACAGGCACAGTGATATACATATAAAATAATGTACATTAAGACAAAACACTAGGTATATTACACTGCCTGTCCAACCCATTATTAAAACCTTGAAGGATAGTGGTGAACCGTCAGATTCGCAGAAGAAATGTAGTCAGAAAATAAATCTTGAATGATCGTGATAGGAGATCACTAAAACGCTTGAAGTCACATCGTAAAAAATCGACAGTAGAACTCACAGCCATGTTTAATAGTGAAAGTAAGAGCATTTCCATGTG
The DNA here is from genome assembly GCF_025860055.1 of Xyrauchen texanus. Classification (NCBI taxonomy): domain Eukaryota; kingdom Metazoa; phylum Chordata; class Actinopteri; order Cypriniformes; family Catostomidae; genus Xyrauchen; species Xyrauchen texanus. Next base: position 39,387,482 of record NC_068300.1, on the reverse strand, counting down.
CACAATGTGACGAAAACTAAACAGCTGTGTGGCCACAATAAAGCAATTTGTTAGTGAGGCTAATCGAGAATTTTTTTTATTTCAATTTGCTAGGGAGCATAAGGATTGGACTGTGGACCAAAAGGTCATGTGGTCTGATGAGTCCAGATTTACCCTGTTCCAAAGTGATAGGCGTGTCAGGGTAAGAAGGGATGCTCATGAAGCGATGCTCCCGTCATGTATAGTGCCCACTGTACAAACCACTGGAGGCAGTGTTATGATCTGGGGTTGCTTCAATTGGTCAGGTCTAGACTCAGCGATGTTATATGTTGACCTTAACCCCATTGAAAGTCTTCAGTATGTCCTGTCATCAATACAAGATCTCGGCCAAAAATGTACACAACTCTGGATGGAAATAAATGTTGTGATGTTGCATAATGTTGTCAAAACAATGCTACAATGAATGCGAGCCGTAATCAAAGCTAAAGGTGGTACAACGAAATATTTTTTCTATATATTTTTTTGGCTAGGCAGTGATTAAAATATTAGGTATCAGAACATTATATAAGTATACTAAAAAGGAAGAATGTGTTTGCAACTTGCTGCATGTTTGCATTGAATTCAGTGTTTTTGTGCCTGAGACGAGTCTCAGCTGCGTGTCCAATGTCGAAGTTTTCCAGTTGATTAGTGCCACCAATGTGATGGATTGTGCAGATGCAGCAAAAATGACAAAAAAAACTCTTATTTCATTGGTCAGTTATTTATTTTGTAGTCCAAAGAGAGAAAAAAAATCACTGCTGTCTGCTTTCCTTAAAAAAACACTTTTGGATTGTCGGTGGACGATTTGTCAGATCAGGTGTGAATAGCGCCATAGGAATCCATTGTTCCTATTCAAAACTTGTACGCAAAGAAAATTTGTGTTGTTGGTCTCACAAATATTTTTTTTTATATATGTTTAAATAAAGGTACTTTTCTAGTATCAACATTATTTGTTCTTCAGACCTTTGTTTTATTGGACAAGAAAGGAAATTGTATCTAAAAGGATATTTAATACTTCTGCACTCCAACTTTGAAAAACAACACAAAAACATGTTGGTAGTGTTTTTTTTTTTTTTTTTCTTGGTCAATCTTTGGAATCTCTGCATAAAAAAGTACCTCTAGTTTTGCTTAAAAGCTGCAGTTTTTGGGGTTACAATTAACAATATTCATTATTGAGTAAGTACATTCCAAAATCAGTGTTCAAAACCACGTCCTTGTCTTACCCCGATTCACTCTGGTAAGCCTACAATAATAATTTTTATTTGGAGCTTTCAGGTCGGATTTGAGACCAAAATCACAGGCATACGTCATTCGTCCTTGCGTGTTTAAGTCATGTCCGCTTGGAAAGCTATGGTGGTCGCAATACAGTACAGCAGCGGCAGGAGATCAGTGTCCTAATGTATGTTTAACTGTTAAATGTTTTAAAGTTGTTAACCTGCTATAATGCTTAGATATGTTTTCTGGTTGGGTTGTCATGCTTTAATGAATCGAACATTACTCATGTGTTTACCGATCAAGGTGTGTTTAATAGGTTCGATCTTCTGTTGAAGTTACTGTATCATGTATACTAATACTTATGATTTCTATGTATTTTATAACATTGCTACAGATTCGAGATTCCCTAAGTGTGTGTGTGCCGCTGTTTTCTTACTTCTTTTACCACGGTCACAGAAATGCACAAGTTGTTGTCACTGTCCATTGCACTTTTAGCAGACAGTGTTTTTAAACAGAGTGGACAATTTCAATTGGCATCTAAAAGCCACTATATGTACAAGGCAATGTCCCATGAATGTATACTCATCTCAAGCACAATAATGGATATATTCATTTGTTTAGCATCTAACCATCTCTCTATTAAGTTACTTCCAAAGAAATGATAAAAAACTGTTTATTATTGTAATTGTTATATTGTATATTATAATATTAAAATATATTGCAATTAATATATATATATATATATATATGCTCAGCATCTGCGTACAGTCGAACGCAAGCCTGTCAAAGTATACTCCATTTGACGGTGCGTCCATATACAGGCATTTTGCAAATGCGCTACGACTGCTATGAGATGCCAGACAATTTCTCTTCAGGAGTTTAGACCCATAAACATGTCTTTATATTCCGTCAGACTCGAGCTATACAAATGCAGGTATCTCAAGACCTCCTCGCACACACACTTTTGACATGCATATCTACTGTTTAACCTTCGTCTCCTGTTTTTTACTGGCGATAATGTCTTCTAGTGTTTCATCGTGACAGTAATGGCTCATATGTGAGTGTTGTCACCTTGTGGATCCACTAATTCGTGCAAATAATTCCAGGCGCATGTGCAGGTGGCACATTCAAGATGCGCGGTTAGATAAATTGGGCTGTGCGTGTTCAGTGCTCTAGCACTTTGCTGATGACCAGATTTGCATCATACATCCTGTTCTGACTAAAGTGTTCGTTGGGCTTAACCTCAAACCATGAGATTCATCCACGCAGAAGAGCAGTGCTGAAACACGACTCACGTAAAATGTTCGCCTGCAAGTTACTTGCAATTTTACGTAAAAAAAAAAACGCCCGTAGTGCAGCTTTACTAAAATGACATTTAATTAAATTTGTGTCCTTAATATTTGATTGGGCAGTAACCATTTTTAAATGCAATAAGGCACTAATTATTAATAAAAATGTCTTTAACTTATTAAAGAATAACAGTATCACTTTATATTAATGATTCCTTTGAATTGAAAAGGGGTTCATTAATGACTAAAATGATTAACAATTGCATTATAAATTACTGATATGCATATATAACAGCATGCAACAACAGGGTGACTTTCATGCAATGCCTGCCAAATAGTGAGCCAGTATACCTCACGTTATAAATGCTTAATAACACATATTCAACATTAGTAACCAATGATAATGTACCTTAATGTAAAGTAGACACATGTACTTAAAAAGTTTCCAACATTAGAAACCTATGCACATCAAGTTCAGTGTGGTTTAATGGTCATCAGGCTTTATTATATGATATACTGTGAATGCACATGAAGAGCTGAAAAGTGGACTTTTAGGTAACTTTGGGTAAATAGGACTAGGTTAGTTTGGATAGCACTCGGAGTAGCACTGTTCATTTGACATCAACGTGACAAGAAAAGTGACAACACATAACAAGTGAGAATTATGTTTTTTGGTACAAGTATGAATAAGTGCAATATATAAATTAAGCATTTATTAAGCATTTACATGTTCGCTAAAATGATCACTATTCGGCAAGTATTGCATGAGGCACTGCATTTGTGTTGTTATAACTGTTATAATGCATATGTAAATGAGCTATTAATCATTTATGATCCCTTTTATAAACCCTCAACAAACTGGTTTATAACCAATGTAAAGTGTTACCAGAAGAATTCAACAAAAATGCATAAAGTAAATGAAGTCTCACTTTTGAGCTATAGAATAGATAATAATTCTGATTGAGAAGGATTGAGTATTATGTCGGCTGATCTCTTCCTCTTCACCTAGGTGGGAAATTATAAGCGTGCTGTCAAGAGAATTGACGACGGGCATCGACTTTGCAATGATCTCATGAACTGCCTTCAGGAACGTGCCAAGATTGAGAAATACTACAGTCAGCAGCTCACAGAGTGGTCCAAGAGATGGAGACAACTTATTGAGAAAGGTTCTGTCCAGAGAAAGTCCTGTAGATTCTGTTCAAGCTGCATCACCTCAAGAATGATTAAAGAGACAAAAATTATCTTTTTTTCCAGTAAAAACATCGAACCATCCTTAAAATATGATAAATGTTCCTACACAAAATCATTTGTAAAGGATATGATTTGTAGTGTACATTTGTGGGTGTGGCCTGTACTGTATATGTTATATTGATATATGTGTGTTTTGTGAATGACAGGGCCGCAGTACGGTTCTGTGGAGCGAGCCTGGTTAGCCATGATGACAGAGGCTGATAAGGTGAGTGAACTTCATCAGGAGGTGAAGAACGGACTCGTGAATGAGGACATTGAGAAGGTGAAGAACTGGCAGAAGGACTCGTACCACAAACAGATAATTGGTGGATTCAAGGAAACCAAAGAGGCTGAGGAGGGTTTCAAGAAAGCACAGAAACCCTGGGCTAAGAAACTCAAAGAGGTACAGTTGTGCCCATCGGGTCCATTTCACCATATACTTATCTTAAAAATGTACTTTAAAAAATAAACACAGACAGCACAGGTCTTGCTCTTGCTTGAAGACATTGAAGTCTTTATTGAAGTGTAGCAGTGACGGAGTTCAAACCTTTTAACTGGTTTGTCAATTGGTTTACCGCCCACAACGTACATGTATATATATATCCAGTCATTCATGAACATGTTTTACTTTTAAATAGATGTACTTGTGGGGTAGACATATTACATATGTATTATTCCGTATAATAGCTTATTTAGTCAAGTTCAACTATCCAGCTGCAACAGTTTGTTGTATTGCAGTTAGTTAATTGTCACATGTCTGCCTGCCACAGATGGATTCGGCAAAAAAGACCTACCACATGGCCTGTAAGGAGGAGAAACTGGCCGCAGGTCGAGAAGCAGATGCATCGGTCACCCCTGACCAGCAGAAGAAACTGCATGAGAAGACAGAGAAATGCAAACAAGACGTACAGAAGGTGAGAAAATCTAAAGAAGCAATAAAAAATGATGATTAGAAAGTTCTTACAAATGTAAGTATTATTCAAGGCCATTCAAGATGATCAGTTTTCTAGTTCTTATTGACGTTGGTAAAACTGAGAGGTGAGGAGTGAAAGTGTGATTTATGGGCGGGGTTGGGAAGTAACAGAATACATACGGGATTACATATTTTAAATAAAACATTTTAGTAACTGTATTCCTCTACAGTTACAATTTAAATCATTGGTAATCAGAATACAGTTACATTCAAAAATGATTTTGACTACTGAAGATTACTTTCCAATTCATTGTTATTAGTTTCATGTAGTATTTAGTCTATTTAGTAAGAACAAAATGTATTAGTATAAATGATGCGATCAGAAAAATATGTCATTGTGTAAACTCTGTGAGGTTTTGAAGTAAGTGTGGATCAGCAGAACATTTTAACCTTGTGTAAATTGTCATGTGAACATTTAGCTTCATGCTAAGCTAAAATATTATTTCTAGCCCTTTTGCAAGCACCAGTTACCAGGCACAATTATATTTTTTATACCAAGAAAATTCACATTAGATCATATTTTCCCTAGTAAGACATTTGTTGTTAGTGTAACTAATATATATGTATAAATGTATTACTTATAGTCAAAAGAAGTAAAAAAAATCTGCCAGTGCTGAAGAAGTAATCCAAAGTATTTATATTACGTTATTGACTTTGAGTAACAGAATACATTACAAAATACAGTAACACTTTATAATAAATACATGGTTAAATAGTATTAGTAAAGCATTAGTGTATAGTTAATTGATCATTAATACATTAACACATTAATAAGATACGTATAAATAGTGTTATTTGTTTATATTCTCTTTAGCAAATTATATACGCTGATCAGCCACAACATTAAAACTACTGACAGGTGAAGTGAATAACATTGATTATCTCCTTACAATCACACCTGTCAAGGGGTGGGATATATTAGGCAGCAAGTGAACAGTCTGTTCTTGAATTGCATGTGTTTGAAGCAGGAAAAAGTGACTTTGAGTGACTTTGACAAGGGCCAAATTGTGATGGCTAGACGACTGGTTAGAGCATCTCCAAAACGGCAGGTCTTGTGGTGTTTTCCCAGTATGCAGTGGTTAGTACCTACCAAAAGTGGTCCAAGGAAGGACAACCGGTAGACCAGCAACAGGGTCATGGCACCAAAGGCTCACTGATGCGCTTGGGGAGCGAAGGCTAGCCCATCTGGTCCGATCCCACAGAAGAGCTATTGTAGCACAAATTGATGAAAAACGTAATGCTGGCCATGATATAAAGGTGTCAGGACACACAGTGCATTGCAGCTTGCTGCATATGGGGCTGCGTAGCCGCAGACTGGTCAGAGTGCCAATGCTGACCCTTATCCACCGCTGAAAGTGCCTACAATGGGCATGTGAGCGTCAGAACTTGACCATGGAGCAATGGAAGAAGGTGGCCTGGTCTGGTGGATCATGTTTTCTTTTAGATCATGTGGCCGGTCGGGTGCATGTTCATTATTGACTTGGGAAAGCGATGGCAGCAGGATGCACTATGGGAAGAAGGCAGACCAGTGGAGGCTGTGTGATGCTCTGGGCAATGTTCTGCTGGGACACCTTGGATTCTGGCATTCATGTGGATGTTACTTTTACACATACCACCTACCTAAAGATTGTTGCAGACTACTTACACCCCTTCATGGCAACGGTATTCGCTAATGGCATCCTGAATCTAATGCCAATATTAGTTACTTGTGTGTTTAAACAAAGATTTTGTATGAACTGTACGATTAATGACTAACGTCTTTGAAGTCAGTTCTGGATTAACTGCATAAATTCACATAGATGATTGTCCTTTCTTAGTTGGCTGATGAAGGCTTTTGTTGGCAATTAATAGATAGTCAATGTATTCCATAATAAGAGTGTAGACCATCAATAGACTGCGGTGATGCAGGCAGAGATCAGTGTTGTGCATCGCAGTTCAACCGGCAGGTCATTTCAATGAGGTCTATCCTAAATCCAATGTTCAGACAGAGTTGGCATAAATTCATCTTCTGAAGTCCTTTGTAATAGACTGAAGTGATGTCTGACTGGCACTGACTGCATTTAGTCATCATCACTCAGCGACACATAGCAGTGCAGTCTCACCCAAGCAGGAATGGAGCTGGATCTGTCCGGTTCCCGAGGTAGAGACATGGAAACAAACAGAATAATTTCAGCGTAGATGCCATTCAATTTATTGCAGAGTTATAGATCTCTGTTTCTGGTTACGGCAGCACTAAACTAAAGCAGCCTAATTGTGGGTTGGAGGATAAATTAGGTGTATGTTTGGCTAAATAGATGAGTCTTTAGTCTAGACTTAAACTGAGTGAGTGTGGCTGTGTCCCGAACATGGTTAGGGAGACTATTCCATAGTTTAGAAACCTAATGTGACAATTATCTTCCTCCTTTTGTGGATTTTGATATTCTAGGAAGTACTAACAGGACAGAAGTTAGACCATTCAAAACTTTTACAAATTTAATAGAATTTTTAAATTAATAAGAAATGTAACAGGTAATGATGATAAAATGGGGCTAAAATGATCAAGAGATCATTTTAAGAGATCCTCCCATTAATCCATCACAATAATCTAGTCTTGAGGTCATGAATGCATGAATTAGTTTTTCGCATCAGCAACAGAGAGCATGTGCCGTAATTTAGCAATATTTCTTAGGTGGAAGAATGCAGTTCTACAAACATTGGTAATTTGATTTTCAAAGGACAGATTGGTATCAAATATAACACCTAAGTTCTGCGCTGTTGAAGATGATGTAACAGTACATCCATCGAGAGTGAAATTATATTTTTTCGGCTTATTTGTTTTTTGAGTTTTTTTTGGTCCAATAATTAGAACCTCTGTTTTGTCGGAATTGAGTAGAAGGAAATTTCTGGCCATCCAATCTTTTATTTCATTGATACACTCTGCTAATTTGGAGAATTGTGAAATTTCATTGGGTTTCAAAGAAATATAAAGTTGGGTATCATTGGCATACGAGTTTAAACTTTTTCCACGATCCCTGATAATATCTGATAAATGTACACTAATGTAGTTACCACATAATTAGCTAAATATTGTTTTAATTCAATAATATAACGTTACATGCTATTTCCTATTTCTGTACTTTTATTATTATTATTTGCCATTTCATCACATGTGACCATCATGTGATTTTGGTGACATGCTGGCTGAGCACACACGCAGACAGTGACGACAACATTTTGACTTCCTTCTGAAATCTGATTACATTTTATGAAATATTTATAGTAATTCCACTTATGAAGCTGAATTAAACAGTAATTTTTAAAGCTTAATAGGGCGGCTGTGGTTCAGGTGGTAGAGCGGGTCAGCCACTAATCGCAGGGTTGGTGGTTCAATTCCCGGCCCACATGACTCCACATGCCGAAGTGTCCTTGGGCAAGACACTGAACCCCAAGTTGCTCCCAATGGTAGGTTAGCACCTTGCATGGCAGATCTGCCACCATTGGTGTATGAATGTGTGTGTGAATGTGTGAATGAGTCACAGTGTAAAGCGCTTTGAATACCATTAAGGTTAAAAAGGCACTATATAAGTGCAGACCATTTACTTAATAGAATGGAACATGCTAAAGTTTTGTTTGAGCAATCTGAGGATCTCCAGATGTTTCCTTTGTCACTATTATTCCTGTACCTTTGTTTTGTGTCTGTTTTGAGCCTTTGTGATTGAGATGCTGTGGAAATGGTTATTTCATGGCCAAGTTTTCAGAGTAATGGATAATTAATAAATGTTTAATTAGGCATAAATAGTTCTTACTTTAGATTAGGTCATGAAAATGCTTAGCTAGCAATTAGTCAATGTTTATTATGACATTTATTAAGTAATAATGGCTTTAATAGTAAGTGTAACTAAATTAGTAACAAATACATTACGTTTAAATATATATCCAATTAATTAAATATGTAATTTCTTTATTAACTATGAATTCGTGCCTTTTCATGTTCTCATAAACACTTCTTTACCACTGGTTTGCATCAACTAAAATACATCAGTTAAGTATGAGTCGTTGTTTACTAAGGATAATAATATTAAAAATCATCAAACGCTCAATAAATTAACTTATTAAACAATAATAAATAATTTGCTACAGTGAATATAAATAAATAACAAACTATTTGTACATAGCTTATTACTGTATTGATAATTTAGGAAAATGTATTTATAAATGATCAATTGATTATTAACTAATGCTTTACAAATACTTTATAACCGTGTACTTTAAAGTGTTACCCAAATGATAGTTTTCAGCAGGTATTCTGTAATCTGTAGTGGGATACATTTTTAAAACAACCTTCCCAACCTGGTTTATGGGTAACACATTACAGTAATGTTCCCTTTTTAAGGGTTTATTAAGGGATTCATTAATGACTAATAATTCATTTACAAATGCATTTTAAATCATTGATATACTGTTATAACATAATGAATAAAAAGACTGTCATGTAATACTTGCCAAATAGTGTCCCGTTTTATCTCTCATGTTATAATTCTTTAATAACACTTATTTAACATTAGAAAATGTATCTTTATGTAAAGTGGATACATAAAGCATTTATTACAGAGTTTTCAACATGAGAAACTTGTACATAAAGTTCAGTATGGTTTAATGGTTATCAGGCTTTATTATATGATACATGCTGTGAATGAACATGAAGTCAAAGAAGATTTTCAAGGATTTTTAGTCTTGACACTCCATCTAGTGGACAAAATATGTAATACACCCTTGATTTACCATGCAGAAATGAGATTTTGGATTGTTGGACAATTAAATCAGGAAAAACTGAACTTCAGGAAAAACAGATTTCATAAAGCTCTTCATTTGTTGGATAGTTGTTGCTATTTTTACTGCACAGATATTACATAACAAGAGCAATTACTCTGATTTCATTAAATTTATTGAATTTCTTAATTATCTGCCCAATCTTGTGGACAAAGTCAGAAGTATATTCTTCATCTGTCAATTACAGTTGAAATAAATCATGTTTTTATTTGCTGTTGACAAGAGGATATTGATGAATTTCAGCACATGTCCTCAGACTATCCTGGTGTCTATATTTTTATAAGTTTTGTCATGTTTGGACCTTGTGCACACAAATAAATGCATAGTAGTAGTGACAGTTCAAACCCAAAACATGTAACTGGCTTATATCTTTGAAGCACTTTGACAAATCAAAAATCCAAATAGTTTTTTCATCAGGACCGTCCCTAGATGATACGTGCAAAAGTTTGAGCAAATCAAACATTTTTAGGGGTGAAAATAAAATCGTATATATATACGATTTTATTTTCACCCCTAAAAATGTTTGATTTGCTCTATATATATATATATATATATATATATATATATATATATATATGTTTTGTTCGACTTGACTCAAAGGAAATAAGAATTTTATAGACAAGAAGTTATAAGCAAAATATTGTTTGAACCACATATCAGGGATTTATAATGCATTTGTAAATGATTTGAGTTATTCATAAACCCTTAACAATGGAAACATTAATGTAAAGTGACCAATGTATGTTATATTATTATTAATAAACCACATTACACCACAAATTAGACAAAGCTGAAGTAGCCATGTAACAATCATTCCCATTACATGCAGTAAAGACATGATATTCTAATTGAAAAAAGAACTTGGACCATATCTTTGTAGAGACTTCTTATAGCACTCTTACAACTGTGAGTCATTCTAATGGGAAATCAATGTTTTATGTAAAGTGTTCTTACTTCTAGAGATCAATATCAAATCTCTCTCTAGGGATATTTTACTACATTATGACCCTGGATGATTGAACTCAGAGATCTAATGCTCTTGATTTAGTAATATGGTTATACTGAATATACAAACATTTTGCAAATTGAATGTGACATTTTGAATGCAGCAATTACATTCAGATAGAGGTGTGTGTGTTTTGTTTTTTTGTAAATTAGCATTGCTAAATTTATATTGCAGGTGTGTTTGTTCACAATACTACTTTATCTCATGATGTGTGTGCACGATAGGCTAAAGAGAAGTATGATAAATCTCTGGATGAGCTGTCGAAGTGCACACCACAGTACACGGAGAGTATGGAGCAGGTGTTTGATCAGTGCCAGCAACACGAGGTCAAGCGTCTGACGTTCCTCAAAGAGGTTCTTCTGGACATCAAAAGACACCTCAACCTTACAGAGAACCAAAAGTCAGTGTAAACACAACAGCCTTAACTGCTTACTCATTTACATAAAATCCAGACGACTTCAGTTTTTGGTTCTTCAAATGGTCATTCTTGATTAAAATGGTCATTCTTAGGGGGTCTAGAACTAACCTTGAGAACCAACCCATACCAATAGGAAAGACACAGATGAGATCTTTGAGAACAATGTCTCAAACTGTGCTCCGATTTACAAAGTAAATGTCAATTGAAAGTCAAATTCATCCAAAACCGAATCTATACTAGATACATTACATCTCTATATTCTTACTGTAAGTCATGACAGATGTCTCATTTGATTAGATTTTATTTCTTCTTTTTGGAGAAACATCTGAGACAAAGTTGATCCATGAAACATAACTGAGATCTCAATTAAGTGCATTTCTCTGGGTGATGATGTACAGATTTGTACAGTATGTAACTGATTGTGTTTCTGTGTTTGTGTTTTTTCTGCTCTAGCTATGCTGCGGTGTACCGTGAGTTTGAACGCACCATTCTGGCTGCAAACACACAAGAGGATCTGAAGTGGTTTAGTAATAATCACGGCCCGGACATGCACATGAACTGGCCACAGTTTGAGGTACACACCATTTCATTAACAGTTACCATTCGATATTTACAGATTTATGCCATTTTTAAGTTGCCAGGTTTAGTTCAGAGGATCAAGGCTAATTCATTCCTCATATTACATATTACAGTCTTGCTAGCATAGAAATGACACAAATCATTTACTCAATCAATCATTCAATTACAATCACAAAGACAAAACAAGTGGTGTTTTACTGTTTAGATTATTGCTGAAAATATACATTTTTAATACAAATATGTAGTGAAAAATGCCTTTTACTTACAAAAAATAAACCAGACTGTTCACACTGTGAATTTGACTACAGTAGGTCGAATGCTCTGCTGCTGAAATCAGTCTGTGCTTACCGAAATTTGAACCACTGCACCCAGTGGCTGGAGCTGGAAGTGTTGTTGACAGTATCTGTGTGAATTGTCCACATGGGGGTGCCAAAAGCGAGTTGTATTTTTAGTTGAAATTATGTAGTACCGTCAACAGGAATGCATATTTTATTAACCATACACCCTATCCCAAACTCCAACCCTAAACCTAACCATCAGTGGAGTAAAATGCTATGTTAGAGTGAAAATGCAACCTCCAAACCATGCCCATCTTTGTATATGTGAACACGATTACTTCCTGGTTTCCATGGGACCAGAACCTCTGAGTGTCTCTGAGGCTGCTTGTGCATCATGCTATCAGTAACACCACAGGGAAAGGTGAATATATTTAAACTAATGCAAGAATTTCTAATGGGGGTCGATTTCAGGGTACACACAGGAAATCGATCTGCAAGTCGATTTCCTGTGTGATCATGTTGCCATAAACATCAATTCCTATTGTGACAACTTAAAACGTACCTGCTATAAGTCAAACTTATTTGTTATGGTGCAGAAAACACATTTTTCTTTCTCGTGAATGTGTCTCTGTCAGGAATATAATCCAGATGCCACCAATGCTGTAGCCAAGAGAGAGAAGAAGAAGCCAGATGGAGTTGCTCCTGCGACTCCCAGCACAGAACATGGAGGTCAACCGGGTGACCGCGGCAGGTCAGACATCATTTCTGCTTTCACACTGGTTTCTGATGTCCTCTGTTGTACATTCTACTATAATGTTTTTCTTTATAAGATGCAGAAGAATGATTTCTGTCCTTAGCTGCCTTCCCTAAACTCTTTAAAAAGTTTTCAATGGCTCTTTAAAGCACCTTAAGTTCAGGCAAACAGCATCATTCCCGGATGAATAGGGTGCTTGATTTGTTATAAGGTTTGTTATAAGGTTCTTTGGAGATCAAACCAGTTATATTTAATTATTGTCATTTATATGCACCATTATATTAAAAATAAAATGTTATGGGATATCAAAGTTTTTGCATACACCTATTATGTTTGGGTCAAATCTGATGCGGGGGTAAATATTGCTGGTTTTCAATGCAGCTGTGAAGCTTCTCTTGAGTCAAGAGTGTCACAAGATCTCTCTGTCTCTCTCTCTCTCTCTCTCTCTCTATCTATCTATCTCTCTCTATCTATCTATCTCTCTCTCTCTCTCTCCTAAAGAGATAATAAACATTATTGGTTAAATCAACTTGCATGAATACTGAATCCTAAGTGCTCAATGCAGGAATACAAGTGGCATGCAAACCTGAACTTTGCTTACCCACGTGGCGCGGATGCCGCAATCTGGTGGAACACGCAATCTTTATCCACACCTAGCAAGAAGATCGTTGTGAACTGACTACTCTTGTAAAAGTGAAACATTACAGCTTGAAAAACGGTTTCTGGATGCATTTTTAAAAAGGGAAGTGATGACAGACAGTTGTTAGAAACTTATAAAGCAGAAGCTGGATTATGATTCGATAATATCCCTGAATTGAATGAATGACCTAAAATTACTACAAAACTTCCTGGACAGACGAAAAGATGGTTTTCTAAAGAAAAGGTTCTCCTATTTTATTGAATCTAACTTGAGCCTTTATTTTTAAGAATCTACAATAGACGGAGGAACTGGTGGTTGTTGCTTCATGTTCATGCTAACACTGTGTGTCCTGTGTGTTTGTGTAGTGTGAGCAGCTATGAAAAGAACCAGGTGTACTCCACAGAATGGTCTGATGATGAGCAGCCCACCGGATGTTCGGGGAATGAGACCAACGGGGGTGGGAACTCTTTTGAGGATGACTCAAGCTGCAAAGGAGGCGTGCGTGTGCGAGCGCTGTATGACTATGAAGGGCAAGAGCAGGATGAGCTCACCTTCAAAGCAGGTAAATATCACAATGTCATCATCGATATTATTAAGAAAAACTGGAACAAAAATAAATTTTTATAACATCAATATTTTACAATAAATTACCACAGTGACAGTCAAAGAGGTGTCAACATAGCTTCAACCCTTAAAACCTTCTCTAAATCATTATAGATCAACTGACATTTGCAACCTGGTCTCATTGAAACACGTTTCTATACTAAAATGATTCTTACGTGCTCTTTGTACGTATCGTGGCAGCTTAACTGCAAAGGACCAGGGTACAAGACCTGAAGTGATTTTAATCTTACATTTGCTTTTCTGACATTATCGGTTAGGTTTAAGTTGAAGGTTTAGGGTGGAGAGATTTAAAACTTGATGGACCATAAAGCTTCAAACTCTCATCTGTATGGGAGGACCTTTAACTGGCTTTTATTTATCAAAAATGTTGCCAAAGTCACAACATTTTAATGACATCGGGCTGGACCCTTCGCTAAACCCTGCTTTAAAAATGTTACCAACCAATCTTAGAAACTGTTGCCATCTGCCATAGTATCAGACAAGCATTTGCTCTTTTCTAATGCAAGCCTTTAGACGTCCTATGTGTTTGTTATTATCCAAAAATGCAGAATGCTGCTGCTTATTGAATTGAATATTGTCCTGGGATCTGTAACAATAGGCCCTTCCCCATTGCTGGAACTACAGTCCATTTTAGGCACTTTTACTCTGAACTACAGCCCTTTTTTGCACATGAGGAACTATAGTTCCTCTTAGCCATTTAAAGACTTTTTTAGCTCCTCTGGGGTAGGTCATTTTTGGGAGAATAAGGAATGTGGAGGTGCTGCAGTCTGTGATTGTTTTTTATTTTGATTTTATTTCTTTACATTTTTGAACAGATGTTTTCTCTATACCACTTGATTTCTGGTTAATTACATGACAAGTATGTCAGTTATATTATGTATGATACACAGGTGACGAATTAACTAAGACTGAGGAGGAAGATGACCAGGGCTGGTGCAGAGGTCGCCTGGACACTGGCCAGACGGGATTATACCCGGCCAATTACGTTGAGGAAATCTAATAAGCTGACCAGAGGACGCCGCACCATTGGAAGCAGTTCTGATTGTCTGACCTAACATGGCAAAAATGCCAGAGACTTCAAATGAATGACTTTCCCTAAAGATGTGCAACGCAGTCTTGTTTAAAACCGAAAACATCTTAGTAACCGATAACCACACTGTATATATTGATCTTGTCTGGGAGGTGGGTACAAGCTTGCTCGCGACTAATATATATTTGCAAATATTTACAAATGATATACACACATACACACAACCAAACAAACAAACAAACACATAAACCAATAAATTACCTTTCAGTTATGCATACAAAGGATTATTTGTGCGGCTTACATGTTATTTGCAGAGATGAGTTTAGAATACTGTAATTAACACAATATCCAACTGAACAGACCTTCATGTGGCCACTATGTGTATTTTAGGAGAAGTTCATGTAGAAGAGTCAGTGTGTGCATTACCGGGTATTTGTCCAATGTCTTGCAACTCAGTCGTCGTGTTTAAACAGAAAATAACACTCAACAGGGCAATTTAGGCTATTTCTCTCAACATCTGTTCAGGCCCTGTTGCGCTGTTTATTATATTAGGTATTGTCCTCTAGATGTCTGTGTCTATGCATAGCATGCATGTGCTATGGAGCATGTAGCCCTCGATTCCTCAGGCTATCTGTACTGTATGCAATCCCCATAGTGACCTCAGAGGGCAGCAGAATTACATTATCCTCAAACCAGGAAGTGGAGAAACTAGAAACTCTCAGGCTATGTTCAGAATGGAATACTACTAACTGAATATTGCAGAGTATACACTGTTTACTACCTACTGTCTTGTTCTAATAACAAGCGAATCTGTAGACATTAATCCATGATAAAAATCAAACAGTAGCATGCTACATGGTTGTTCCATGACCTCATCATATTGCATGTGAGTGGTGTGCAGGCGCCATATTTAAAACGGATGACATTTTGTGTAAAATTGCCTTAACTCAATTAAGAGTCAATAAGAAGATATTAAATCTTGGCTACAGTTCCATTTCATTCATCATACTGGAAATGGAATGTCATACAGTATCAACGCATTGTGTTCACATTTTGTTAAAATTAGTAGTATTCCATGCATACAGAATATGAACATACTGTGCTCAGTATACATATTATATGCTATAATAGTAAGAAAGAAAGAGTAGTATGTTAGTATGCTATTCTGAACATGACCCCAGTTGTTCCCAGTCTCTCCACTACAACTGTAGTGTCATCTCATGTTTGTTGAAGCCTTGTGCTGTTTTCAGTTACTCCGTGAGTAAATTGTACTACGCTATTGTGCTGTCTCATGGAGTCTTTCAGGTAGAGAAGGTCTTAAATAAGCATCATATCTTTATCCGGTATCTTTTCATGGACGTGAATGTTTTCTGAGCACAGTTTGGGCTACTTACGCATAGCACATTTCAAAAGACAAAGTCCATGAGCATAATAAATCATAAAGTGAATAGTCCACAACACTAGTTCAGTAAAAGGATTAGTTCACCCAAAAAAATCTAAATTCAGTCACTGTTTACTCACCCCTGTGTTGTTTTAACCCCATATGACTTTCTTTCTATTTCTTAACACAAATGGAGAAATTGTGAAAAATGTTGTGCTCAGTGATGTCATACAATGGTGGTTTATGGTGATCACCTCTTCAAGCTTCAAAAGGACACAAAAGTATCATTCAGAAGTCTAATAAATTATTCAGTGAGACTCAAGATTGTTATGAAAGCATACGATAAGATTTGGTAAGAAAACAAACCAAAATGTAATGTATTTTTTAGTGGAAATTTTCACTGATCTCCTGTGCTCGTTCATGATAGGGCACTCGAGCAACAGTTCACGAAGCACCCTCGCGGCATTGGGGCATTCATGCGAAAACAAATTTTGTTTATCTAAAAACAGATCCTCCACAGCGATAGCGACAACTGAACACAACACAGCTGCAAACAAAACAGAGAACAGAACTTACTAAACATGTCTGAAGAGTTTGTAGTCGAAGAATTGATGAATTTCTATGCCCAGCCTTATTTTTTTGGAATGGTGTACTTGGAAATCAAACAGAAACATAGAGGAGGCTACAGGCAGCCACAGACACAGCATGTCCTATCCTGACGCCAAATGGCATGTGATAAAGCTATATTTTCTACGTTAATCAGTTTTTGTTCTAACCTGCCCAGCCATATTTTTTTGGAAAGATTTTGGACTGGTGCCAGTTCACAGTGGACAGATAGAAAATGTAACTTTCATCATGTGTCGTTTGCTGTCAGAGTTTTCGCTTCAAAACTTTTGCTCTCATGCCCTATTGTGAATGCTCACAGGAGATCAATGGTCAGTGAACATTTGTACTAAATAATACATTAGATTTCAGTTTGTTTCTCACCAAACCTTATCGTATGCTTTTAGAATATTCATGAGTCTAATGGAATAATATATTAGACTTCTGAATGATACTTTTGTGTCCTTTTGAAGCTTGAAGAGGTGATCACCATAAACTGCCATTGTATGACATCACTGAGCACAACATTTTTCACAATTTCTCCATTTGTGTTAAGAAAAAGAAAGCAAGTCATATATAGGGTTATTACAACACAGGGGTGAGTAAACAATGTCTGAATTTTCATTTTTGGGCGAACTGTCCCTTTAATAATGCACAGCAAGTCAAAGCTGTATATATCACACCTGTAGTTGATTAATAACAACTGATCCATTTGGATGAAGCTTTGTTATTACATGGCGAAAAATTACTTTCTTAATCAGTATTTTTGTCTTGTCCTTTATTATCTAGACAACTTTAAAACAATAAATTAAGACTTGTTTCCAGAGAATGGATCATAATTTAAGTTTATTTTACGTTTATTATCTTACCCTATTGGCAAATAGTTTTTTTCTTCTGCTTTTTTTAATCATAAAAAAAATTAAATAATAAAAATAAATTCAAGGGGTAAATTGCTGTTGGGGTGAGAAGATTTTTTGAGATAAACTGAATTTAAGATATTTCTCTGAAAACAAGTCTGCTTATAAGTCTTATTTAAATGTATTGTGTATTAACAATGTTTATATATTTTAACTGAAAATGACAAAAATACTGATGATGAAAGAAAAAGATTTTTTGAAGTGCAGTTGGACAAATTCTTGTTGTTAATGGCCTGTTTACCGACACGCTCTGCATCTGTTGCAAGACTGTGGTTTTAAATGCATAATATCTTATAAAAATCACTGATGAATTTTGAAATACTATACAAGATAAAAGTTTATACAGACGTTGGTGCCAACATATCATTTGTAGGCAATATATTGTTATTCCTCCCACTACTGACCTCCTGATGATGGCACGTATGCACTGTGTACACATGGAAATGTGCATCATTCATGGAGTTTCAGTATGGCAGTGAAAATGTAGTGAACGGGATGTGGTCCTAAGTAAAAATTGTCCAGCCTTGGAAAAATGACATTGTTAAAATATTGTGTAAAATGTACACAAAAAGAAGTGCAGAAGGGTAAACACATAATATGTTGGGTTAATCGTATTGGGGATTATCCTCTTTATATATTTAGTATGTACAAGTTGTCTTTATGTATGGAAAATAAAACTATAGTGTTATAATTGTAAATGTTGGGTATCAAAAGAAAAATGCTTTGAAAAAAATGACATAATGTAATGCTCTATAAGTACCATATTGTATTAATTTGATTTTGACTGCAATGAAACCACTTATGTACCATACCTGTATAAATGCGTGTGGGTCCACTCCATCATATTTGTATATGATGGTGTAATTTATTAAGATTATATTCTACTGTAACTGTACAACTGTGTTGAGTAGAGACAAACACCTACATTGAGACAGTAAAGAAACATGTAATGTAAATGCTATTTTTAATATTGATTTGTTCTTTATGCAAATGAAGGGATGAAGGTCTCTGTTGTGAACGTTTCTCTTGCGGTGTCGAGGACGTGTGTATGTTCATAGTTAGTTGATGTAAATTGACCTCCTTGCTGGTGTAATGCCTCCTCATCTATGACATGATGTTCATTTATATATGCATTAAGTTAATGATAATGAACATGACAATGAACAAAATAATGTTGAAAACCTGATTTTAAGTTTTTGTGCTGATGTCAGTGTTGCAATATTAGGAAAAAAACATGTTCATTGAGAAAACTTGCAAAATGTGTGCTCAATTATTTTTTCAACATTATGTTTCTGATTTCACCATAATGTCTTACCTGCTCTATGATATTAGTTTTTATTGTATAAGATTAACATGCAGAGTCATTTATAAGTTGATAAGATTGATTTAACCTAAAAGTGTAACAATTCAGTGCTATAATTTTTTTTGAGTGGCCCGTCCATCCCGACACAGCAACATTGACTCAAAAAATGGTGTGAGTTTAAAACAGGATTATTTGTTTGTCCAACCAATAGAGGATTGGGAGAATTTTATTAAATCTATGTAATCTGGAAAGGTTCACATTTCACACTTCCACAAAACCTGCTGTTAATACTTCTCAAGATACAAAGAACCTGAAAATATGTGGAAAGGACTGCAAAATATGTGCAACATATACACATTCCTTTGAAGTATTACATTTTCTCCCCTTTTTTAAAGGGTCTTACTTAAAACTCCCAAAGTTTGTACATATACACTATAAACTCAACGGTCTGGGATATGTTTCCCAAAAGCATCATAAGCCAACTATGGTTGCAAATTCTATGGTTATCAACATAATTTAAACACTGTCACAATGTTGTGAGGTTGAAACTACAGCTCTCTATCTGTGGTTAGGAGCATAGTTTCTTGTTAGTTTATGGTGCCGATGTGTTTTGACATTGCTATGGCTTCTATATCTTTCATTTCAAATATATCTTTCATTCTATCAATACATTTGACCCCGTTTATATGCACTTAAGAAAACGGCTTACTCTGTTATTTATTTTTAAATATCATGTAAACATGAACGCTGTTTTCCTTGTAATGTTTAATGGAATAAAAGGGAGAAAACGGTTTAACACACATAGGTTTATGCTAGAGAATGCACCTTATGTGCCCATGTAAATTTGTGTCTTTTCATTCACATAAAGTCAGAAAAAACAACATATGAATCCAAATTAACATGTATTTATACTAAATTAATACAAAAAATTACTAGAAGTAACTAGATTTAGAAGTGAGAAGTTCCCTATCTGTCACTAACTCGCTGTCCTGTAGTGACACTAGGGGACACAACGTCTCGTTCCCTCCAGGGAACGGAGGTTCCGAAAGTAACCGTGAAGTTCCCTATCTGTCACTCACTCAACGTTGTGTCGATGTAGGGAAAAGAGCAAGCTCCTCCCAGTTCAGAGTATCTCTTTTCTCCTTATGGAGTTGGACTCAGTCTCGATGATGACGCACCTCAAGAACGAGCCTGCCCAGTTGGCGCTGGCCTGTCTGAAGGTGTTCAGGCAGAAGACCGCGGTTCCACTGAAATTATTTCAGAGTCTCCTGGGGCATATGGCAGCCTCGGCAGTGGCCAAATAGCTCGGGTTGATACATATGAGACCACTTCAGTACTGGCTCCAGACTCGAGTCCCGAGATGGGCATGGCTACACGGCACACATCGCGTGGCCATCATGCCGATCTGTCGCCGTCTCTTCAGCCACTGGAACGACCTCTAATTTCTACGGGCAGGGGTTCCCCTAGAGCTGGTCTCCAGGTGCGTTGTGGTTACAACCGACGCCTCCAAGAAAGGCTGATGTGCCACATGCAACGGGCACGCGGCTGCCAGCCCCTGGATGGGCCCTCGGCTACGTTGGAAGTTTTCAGCCGTTGATCCAGGGCAAGCACCTTTTGGTTCGAACAGACAACATGGCGACGGTCGCATATATCAACCCCCAAGGCATGTTACGCTCCCCTCGCATGTCACAACTCGCCCACCGTCTCCTCCTCTGGACTCAGAAGCACCTCAAATCGCTGTGAGCCACTCACATCCTGGGTGACCTCAACACCACAGCCAAGGGAGAGTGGAGACTCCACCCTCAGTTGGTCTAGCTAATTTGGAGTCAATATGGGCAGGCACAGGTAGATCTGTTCGCCTCCCCAGAATCCTCACATTGCCCACTCTGGTACACCCTGACCCTCGGCATAGATGCGTTGGCATACAGCTTGCCACCTGAACTATGCAAGTATACGTTCCCCCCAGTAAGCCTGCTTGCACAGATCCTGTGCAAGGTCAGGGAGAATGAGGAGGAGGTCACCCTAGTGGCTCCTCACTGGCCCACACAGCCTTGGTTCTCGGACCTCATGCTCCTCGCGTCAGCCCCTCCATGGCAAATTCCCCCGAGGAAGGACCTTCTTTCTCATGGACGGGGTACCATCTGGCACCCACAACCAGACCTCTGGAACCTCCATGTCTGGCCCTTGGACAGGACGCGGATGACCTACGTGGCCGTGGTAGACACCAACACTCAGGCTAGGCCCCCCTCTACGAGGCACCTGTATGCCTTGAAGTGACATCTGTTCGCTAAGTGGTGTTCTTCTGGACACAAAGACACCCAGAGATGCATTCTTTCTCCAGGAGAGGTTGGAGAGATGGCTGTCCCCCTCCACCTTGAAGGTGAATGTAGCGGCCATAGCTGCGCACCATGACACAGTGGACGGCAAGTCGTTATGAAAGCATGACTTGATTATTAGGTCCCTTAGAGGCGCTAGGAGGTTGAATCCCTCCAGACCTTGCCTTGTTCCCTCATGGGACCTCTCTGTAGTATAAATCATAATCGAATCAAACTGTATTGAACTTAAATAAAGAGCTTATGAATCGGAATTAAATCAATTTGTATTGATACCCAGCCCTAGTTACTGAGTCTATATATAGACATGTATGCGTTCTTAATCCTGAAAGTCAGCAATTAGTTTATTCTCTGATGGGAATTGTTTTTCTTATGTGGGTCGTCACTTATGGGACAGATATGGGCTTTGGCAGATTAAAATGTTCCTCTTATTTTCATTGTTTAACCATAGCCCTGATATGTTTAAAGGGTCAAGATGTTTTTTATTTCAAGCTGATCAACCTATTTGTTAAGGTTATGAGTTATGTTTGTTGTTCAGCCAGATTTTACAATGTTGGTTTAAATAAAATAATAATAGTAACCCCCAGCGATGATCAAGTAGAGTCTTTTGCAATTTTAATTACTGAAGCTGCTCCCTAAATACAATCATGTGTGAAATGGTTCAACGTAGCAACCATAGCTAAATGTCCTTACATGTTTAACCTCGCTCAAATTTGCTCTATTTGTATTTTGTGTTTGCTGTAATTTCATAGTAGGCATATATGTGCATTATCACGCATTGTCACACATCTCTCATATAAGGCAGCATTCCATTAAGTCAGGTCAGGCATTCAATCTGTCAGATGCTTGGATTCCCTGTAGGCAGCATGTCTGTTATCTACTGTATGTGCCTAGAATGCATCAACATAGCAATAGGCTTCTTAATGCACTCTCATTCAATTGGGTGTTTTAATACTTTATGGACTAAAAATAAGAAGCTGTCTTTGCACACCTAAGGTTTATAGATCTTGAATTTACATACAATCGATACATTCATATCACTTTTATTGGACTCTGAGAAACTCTAAACTCTGGACTAAAAAATTCTGGACTCTGAGACACTCTAGACACTGCAGGGTGGCGTCCCTTCAGGAGCAGATTGGATGGCTCCAATCTAAATTAGACCGTATGTTAATATTTATATTCGACTCCATTTTTCCGGGTGCCTCTAAGGAACCTGATGATCAGGTCGTGTTTCCCTAAGGGCTTACCGTCCATTGCGTCATGGTGAGCCGATATAGTGGCTACATACACCTTCAAGGTGGAGGAATACAGCTGTGCCGTGACTAAGTGTTTGGTACCGGGCCGCCGTGAAAACGGCATGTGTGCGCTGGCTAGGTGACCCAAGGAATGAGGAAATCACTCTTTTATTGACAACGTGGGTATTGCACTCCGAAGGGGGTCCTCGGTGAGCAGACGGGGCTCGGCTTGAAATGGAGCAGCACCGAGGCATGATGTGCTGAATCGCCTCCTTCTGTTTCTTCACCGTCGAAAACTGCTGGGCAAAGTCCTCGACGGTGTCGCCGAATAGGCTGATCTGGGAGACGGGGGCGTTGAGAAAGCGGGCTAATTATTAACTATTTTAGTTAAAACTTAACAAAAAATACAGGATCATCTATATTTGGCCCATACACATTAACACATGTAATCAGGAAATTATTAATGAATCCGGATACAATAATATATCTTCCCGAAGTGTCAGACACCACAGATTGCATTCAAAAAGGAAATGATTTCCTAAAAAGTATAGCCACACCTCTAGCTTTAGAGGAAAAAGTGGCTTGATAAACTTGTGAGATCCAATTTGCCCTAAGCCGCATCTGCTAACTTGGTTTAATATAGGTTTCCTGAAGAAAAATAATGTAAGCAGAAAATTACTTTAAATGTGCAAACAATTTTCCCCTCTTAATCGGGTGCCCCATTCCTCTTACATTCCAACGAACAAATGCAATATTCACTCCGGCATCGTTATTACTATTAGTAATAGTGCCACTCATACAACATCTTCAAAAACATAGCAAACACAAAATTAATAATAATCGTAGCAAGAATAAACATTATCTGGAGCATCAAAAAACATAAAAACATGAAAAAGAACTCACAAATTCCCCACAGCTGCCCCAGGAACCGAAGCAGCAAATATTGCCCATCGTCTCGGAGACAACAAGAGTACAAATTGAGAAGAAGAGCAGAAATAACGAAAACACACAAGGAGTGACAAAAAAAATAACTTCTGCTCCCCGCAGCGCAAATAACCAGTCATCTGAATCACGTACCACAATGAAAATTAATAGAATGTTCCAAAAATAGTCCACTTGTAAAGTTTTGTAGAAGGAGGCAGACGAGAAGTGAGGATCTACACGAGGATCTACACAAGGAGTGAGGATCTTCACGCAGGACAAACAGGAACAAATGAAACATCCACGGTGGGAAAACTGAAATCAAAACATGAAAACATCAGGGGTACATGGACAGGATGAACACGGCAAGACAGGCATGAAATCTACTTCACAACATGAGCAAACAACGATCAACAAGGGAATGGAGGAACAGCTGGGTTTAAATACACAGACATGATGACAACAAAACGACAATCAGGTGAGAACAATGACAGAGTGATGAGGGCCGGGAATCATGGGAATTGTAGTTCATAACAAGTGACAAGAGAAACACGGGGCAGACAACAAGGGATCGTGACACCACTTCTGTTAGTCGAGGTCCATTCTCAGGCCAAGCTGAGTAAAGTCATACATAGAAGCTACGCTGAGTCATTCAACAAGTTATCCACAAACTTCTTAGCCTCTTCCAGCAGTTCAAAAGAGAGCTCCCAACCATTATAATGGAGCGTCAGTTTCGCTGGAAAACACTGGGACCATTTCAAAGCTCGTAGAGCTTTCGTGATTGAGATAAAGGCACATTGCCGCATGACCACCTCCAATGTGTAGTCAGGGAAGATGTGAATCTTCCAGAGGAAACTTTTCCTGGCTCAGACAAAGGATTCAATATTTATCCCGATCATTGTGGATCCGTGCGATAATGGTGCGAGGTCTCTGGCCTTCAAATTCCCGATGAGCTCATACATTTTCACAGGATTGGGGAAGTTATCTCAGCCAAAGTGCTCAGTAATCAAGTCCGAAATGAACACAGAGGAGCGTCTTTCCAAGTCATTCAGTTTAGCCCAGAGAGATTTATTTTTGCACGCAAATCTTAACACACCATTTCAAACTCTCCAAGGCATAAATCCGTACCGTTCATGGCACCTTCTGTCTCTACAATTTTTTGCAAGTTAACCAGCGTGGCATCAAAGCGAGCACTTAAAGCTGTCATCTTGTCCTCTATCAGCTATTTCAAATCATCTCCTTTGGCACAGATTGCGGCAAGTATCACTTTCAAATTTCCCTGCGAGATAGAATCACCTGAGTTGGCGTCCTCCTTAATAGCTAGAATAGCTAATCTTAGAGGGAAAATGGAACCTCCAAATCGCACTCGTCATTGAATATGCAAACGTGATTACTTCCTGGTTTCAATGCAGGGCTAGAACCTGGGTCCCAGTGCAAAAAATCTAATGGGAGATGGCATTAACATGGCATAATTGGCCTGATGTCAGGGTACTTCTTGTGTTAACCAAAAACAAAACTGTTTTGTATCAGCTGTTGCCACATTCTAATGACTGTTTGCTATTCAACACATGGTGGCTTCTGTTAATTATTTAGCTTTATGGCTTTGAAGCAGAAACAAAATATGCTGATATAGTGTTTTACCATATACCATCAACCAGATGACTGCAGCAGATTAGTTAAATTAAGTTACTCTGAAGTGTCACTAAGCTGTTACAATTTTTAATTTTTTTCCCAATTTCTCTCCAATTTGGAATGCCCTCATGCTGGTGTAGTGACTCGCCTCATTCCGGGTTGTGGAAGACAAATCTCAGCTGCCTTCGCGTCTGAGACAGTCAATCCATGCATCTTATCATGTGGCTTGTTGAACACATTACCGTGGAGACGTAGCGCGCTTGGAGGCTTCACGCTATTCTCTGCAGCATCCACGAACAACTCACCAGGCACCCCACTGAGAGCGAGAACTACATTATAGTGACCACGAGGAGGTTACCCCATGTGACTCTACCCTCCCTAGCAACCGGGCCAATTTGATTGCTTAAGAGACCTGGCTGGAGTCACTCAGCACGCCCTGGATTCAAACTCACGACTCCAGGGGTGGAAGTGTCTTTACTCGCTGTGGAAGCTGCTTCAATGTTTTTTATATTTTTATCACTTTATTTGCAGCCTAAAAAAATTATCAATATAAATGACTAAATGTCAGCAACAGGGTTCCCACACATTTTGACCAATAAATTCCCATGAATTTCTTTGATTTTGTTCTAGTCATTCATGTTATTTTGATTAAAGTATAGAAGATTATTTTATAGTGATTTTTGTTTTCAATTTGTGTCAGTGCTTGGAATTAATACATATAAGTAATAATACTTTTTGGTGTACAAATTTCTCCAATTAAACAAAAAAACACCTAATGAACATCGACCTATTTCTAGCTGATGAAATATTTTAGAGCAGAATATATCTAGAACAAATGTATATTCAGTATTGATATGAATATTCACTATAGAAACATGCATTACATCCACATGACTTTTAAGATTTCATGAATTGACACTGACCTATATGAGAGTGGAGTGTTGAGATCTTTTGAAAATTTGGTTCAACATTTTGGGAATCCCAGATCTCAGTTCTTTAGGTATTTACAGCTGCGCCACCTGATCTACGCTGTTTTTGGGAGGAGCCCACACCCACTAAAGCACCAGATACTCTGGAAGTGGTGATTACTGCTTTTGGAAAAGGTCATGAGGCATCAGTGTATTACTCCCTGCTAATTCAGAGTCTGGGGGATGGAGCTTTAACTTCGATCAAGAGATTATAGGAGAAAGATTTAAACTTGATATTGGAGGAGGGAGTCTACATTTAGAGATGCAAGGGTGCGTCTGATGCAATTTATGATTTTACATGGATTCTATTTGACCCCCTCTAGATTGTATAGACTTGGTTTCAAAGACAAACCCACCTGCTGGCGATGACAATCAGAAGATGGAGACACAACCCATGTTTTTTTTTGATGATTCAGAATTGTATTTATGAGGTGTTGGCTGCTCAGGTTTCATTTTGCCCCAGGCTCTGTGTTCTAGGCAATGGGACGGTCATTGAAGTAGGACAATGGTTCCCAAACTTTTACAGTGGCGTACCCCTTCAAACATTCAACAACCTTTTGCATACCCCCTCTCTAACGCATAGATAAAATTCACACAATGTAATTTGAAAATATGTCTGTTTAACACAATTATCTTTGTATAACAACTCCCTTATATTAAACATGTTATATTTGTACATGTTCTATTAATCATACATATACTGAATAAATGGCTTATGGATTGAGATGGGAATGCTAGATATGATATAACTGCATAACTTGAAAACTCCCCCCTCATCACATTGCAGTATGCAAGAATGGCTTTTGGTTGTGTGCCTGGATTTGCGCATCATTGCAGATACGGCATTGAATGCGCATTGTGGGTAAGTATCTGTGCAATTGCACGGTCAGCTCAAAGGGCTTTTTTACAATGTAAATGTCTCTAGAGTGCGAGCAAATGTGATTGAAAATGATTTGGTACTGCTGAATGTCTGACACCTGTCATCAAAGCTTTTGAACTTATACCATCAGTATCAAAACTCCCTATGCATCTCACCTTAACATTACATTTTAAACTGTGAAAAAAAACCTCAACTAAAATCGTGGATGACTGACATGTGCGAGTCTGGTAAAACAGTGCAGTATTTTACTTGCTATCACTAAGCTACGTCACCTTGCACTGGACTGTGCTGGCGAAATAAGATACTTGTGTGACGCACGACGCATGTGTAGATGCGTTTTTTTAACCACAAAATATCGTGTTATTTCATTGCATATTTTTCTGAGCTTTATGACACAACCATTTTGGTGTTTCTACACTAGAGGGCACACAAAATAATTTTTGCCAGTGAGAAATACATAAACTGGGTTTGAATATTATTTTAGACTGTGATGAAATTGAAAGAATCGTAAATCTCAGAATGTTATTCGCATACCCCCATTGTCACCTCACGTACTTCCCAGTTTGGGAAACACTGATGTGGGAGATGGGTTCATAAAGAGTTGGGTCCTGGCTGGTGTCATGATCGGAAGGCAAGTTATCCATAGTGGATGGAAATCAGCTGGAGCGCCCTCATTTTTGGAGTGGTGCGCGGAGTTGGGCAGAGTGGCGGCTTTTGAAGAGATGGTTTGTAGAAGGCTGGCCATCACAGGATTAGTTATTGGGTTATGTGCAAGCATACACATTATGACCACCTAACTTTGTTTCTAAAGATAATTATGGCAGCTAGAACAACAAGTAAGCTTTTGATCCATAATGTTTCAATCTACCATGGCGATTGAGTGAATTGTGAGTCCTTGATAAATTCACCTTTCAGTCACCACCACACTACTGGTGCTAGTAGTCAAGATGACATGACACAGTCTAGCAAAGTCATTGTTTACATATTTTCTAGCTTCTATGGGAAATATGAGAGTAAAAGATTTTTGGATAAATCTCAAACTCTTCCTTCAGCATAAAACTAAAATGTTAAGCCTAACCCTAGTGTTGATCCAAACCCACGACTTTCTTTAATTCACTTAACACAAAAGGGGTTGTTAGAAAGAATGACAGCCTTTCAGTCACAATTCACATGAGACACCCTTTTGTTTTCCATGGAAGTCATAAGGTAAGTAAAGTCATTTTTGGGTAAACTAATTCTGTAAATTGTATATATTTCAGGTTTAACTTGGCTCCCATTAATGATAGTGATGTTGGGTTAAAGACCGACCTAATCACCATTAACCCCAGTCAGCTCTTCATAGGGTGAGAATACATAAAACAATCACACAGAATAAACATTTTACATGATGAATGAATATTGCTGTTATAATGTTAGAACTTATATATAAGATACAAGTTTAAGAGAACCTTTGAGTGTTTATTTATGTGTGTGTTTCTGCAGCTACAAAAATATGAAGGTGAATCCAGGTCCGTTAGTGCAGTGTGTAAGTGTGTATGGCAACGCTTCTCTCATCATTCCTGCATTTGCGTACCCATTCTGCAGTGTCAATCAACACCCTCAAAGTTCTCCAGCCAATCAGAACTCAGCAGCAAGTTGTGTTCTTTAGCCCTGCCTTCCTCAAGACATTGGACCATTTCTGGAAGAGGCGTGGCCTGAAAGAGAGCCGCCTCTCCTCAGGTTTTATGTTAATTAATGTGGCACTAGAGCTGTGTGATGATGTGCATATATACGGATTCTGGCCATTTGACATCGACCTGCAGCAGCAGCCACTTCCATATCATTATTACGACAACAAAGAACCGCACAAGTTTATGCACGCAAGCCAGAGGAGTTCATCCGCTTGCTACATCTCCACAGCCAGGGAGCGCTCACACTGCAGTGGAAACACCATTCTTTAAAACACCTACTATTATGTCTTTATGCTTCTCAAGTAATTTTTTCTTGTTTTTGGGATGTTTCGACAATTTTTTAGACAAAATCAAACAAATTCTTAATTTTTTGCAGTGAGGAGGGGGGCAAAGGCCCTTTTGCAAAGGCCGACAACAGCACACAATTCTTCAAACTTAGCCCTGGTCAAAAGTGTTTAACTTAACAGCTCATTAAAGTGGGTCCTTACAACAGATTGCAACTGTTTTGAGTGTGGGCGTTCCCAGATATACTGAAGCTGGTGGTATGGCATAGCAGTTTTTTTGTTTTTTTTACACTTGAATCCTCTTTAAAAGAACCAAACTCAGAGCCCTTGAAGTGGAACAAAAAACAAACCAAGTGAAAAAAGACCCAGTTCTTTTTGCGTTCACAGTGTCAGTGGCCTTGAAAGTGCCGAGATCCCTTTTTGGTTTAGCCCATGAATCTTCATTTGCACAGAAAATTGAGAAAGACCTTTAAAGAGTTTGGGAAGGTTTTTGTTTTGTGTGGAGTTTACAATAGTTTTACTTTGCTTCTCAAACTGTCATGACACTTTCCTTGTAACAGAACAAGCAGCTCATCTCATCTCTCTTCTGCACGTTGTCATTGCCCGTGTATGACCTGTCAGGGACAAACCTGTTTAGCATGTTTAGAATGGAAAAATATACTGAGCCCGGAAGCTGTGTTCACAATGCACATTATAAGCGAACTGTCCTCACACCACCTCCCAAGATGGTCTTTGTAAAGGACCATTAAATCTCCCTATCTCTGAAATGGGCCATCACCTTTACCTCCAGCCATAGAGGGCGGTGTGGTCATGGAATACTTCAGAGAGGTTTTTGCAAAAAGGGGACGCTTATTAAACCTGAGCTAAAAACTCTTTATTTGTTTATGTTTTGGTTTATTAATGGTTTTCACTGAATACATAATGTTGTATTTTTATTTTGTTTTACAAGAGCATCTGTCACTTATCTCACATGCTTTTATTTTGAAGTCCGTGAAAGGAATTGCAGTGGCGCGCTGTGTGTATTTTGGCGCACTTTCTATGTGACGCGTCATTCTGATTAAAGCTACCGGAGAAGTGAGATGAGAGTTTTCCAAACTGTGAAACTATAGCTTTAAAAAAGGTTTCTTTCTACTTCTTAGCTCCTGGCTGATGAAGGGCACAAGCTCTTACGGTGTTTCTGGGAATAAAAT
This sequence comes from Xyrauchen texanus, assembly GCF_025860055.1. Taxonomy (NCBI): domain Eukaryota; kingdom Metazoa; phylum Chordata; class Actinopteri; order Cypriniformes; family Catostomidae; genus Xyrauchen; species Xyrauchen texanus. The sequence continues at coordinate 39,357,299 of NC_068300.1, read as the reverse complement.
TCTTTAAACATCAGTCCATGAGAGTAAACTTGCATCTGTTCAGCCGGGAATGCTACAGTAAGAGCTTTACCCAGAGGAACAACAGCTTCACCTCATCTGTCCTATCACACATCTGAAAGCTGTCTAATGACAATCAAAGGACTTGATGTGATTATCTAGTCTGTGGCACTCCTGTAAAGAAAATGGATGCTTCTGAAAATAACGACCAAGACCAGCAGGTGGAGGCGCCTCATAATGGAATGGAAGAGGTGGAGCTTCACCGTTCTGGTCGACAACGGAACCCCACAGAGAAGATGCATGCATATAAAAAGGAGGAGGCCCTGAAAAAGGAGAAAAGATTGATTCAGCTGTACGAACAATGGAAGGACCGGGCTCGCAACACAAGGGAAGAGCTAAAAACAGACGTTAGTGAGAGCCAACTGGTAGCACTTATTAATGCACTTGAGAAGGGAAGAGATGATGTCATGCACGTCTACCTAGAAATTAGAGATTACCTCGCTCCATCCAGTGACACAAGACGCAGAATTGATACTTGTGAAGCTGTGACGAAAGATATTTCGAAGATCATTTTTGAAAGAATGGCATGCCTTGAGGACTTTGATCAAAAAAATGTAAAACACAGCCTTCGTGAGTTACTCCATCACGATTATGCTTGCTCTGTCTACGGATCCACAGTTTCAGGCACAACATTATCAAGGTCTACAGCTATGTCCATTGCAGCCAAGCGGGCAGATGCAGCAGCTGAATTAGCATCCAAAGAAGCTGAATACTCAATTATACAAGAAATTGAAGCTTGAAGGTGTGAATTGGAAAAACTAAAGGCAGAGAAGGATCTAAAAGCAGCTAGAGCCAGACTGCAGGCCTATGATCAAGAAATGGCTCAGGAATTCAGCATTCATTATTCAGACACGAATACATGGGAAAAGCAGGATGTAAGCATAACGGCTCAGCAGCATGTGCTTCCATTTCCCATCCAATGTTCTACCAACATCACAGCAACATCCTCACCGCCAAAATCTGATATATCGTATCTTGCTCAAGCTGTCTAAGATAGCATAGCCCTGAACAGGCTGCCTACAACAGAACCACCTGTGTTCAATGGTGATCCTATCCAGTTCATTGAGTGGAAGGCTGCATTTGTGTCGCTCATTGGTGGAAAGGCCATTTCTTCTGCTGACAAGCTGCACTATTTAAAAAGGTATGTTGGTGGACCAGCTCGTAAGTCTCTTGATGGCATCTTCTACAGGACTGATGATGAGGCCTATACTGCCCTACAAAGCAAAAAGGCAGTAACTACGCAGAGTGCAGAACTGAGAAAAATGACTTTAAAGTTATCCTGTCATCCAGCCTAAGCAGTTGTAGGTAGATTATTGGACATGTGGCTGTTTTGTTACTTTATATTAGCTTATTCTTTGTACATATCAATCCTCATATTTAATTTGATATTTTACCCCTATTTTGCAGTTACTGTATTCTTGCTTTGTATTACTTACCAAAAACGTGGCACCATACCAAGGAAAAAGGCGGTAACTACAGATTCTCCAAAAACTATTTAGCCACAACTTGGGCTCTGGGTGTGTTATACACTGTATTTGAAATAATTGGAACCATTTGTTTTCCTGAACATGGATATACCAAACCCAAACTAATTTGACCATTTTAGGTCAATATTTTCCACCCAGAAGCTGTTCTGATGCTGAAACGGCTGCTTAAAGTCTCACATTGCTAAGCTGTGTCAAGGCCCAAATTGGGAAAATTTATTTTGAATAGGACCACATGCTTTTCTAGTTATTGAATATTTTTCCACCGCTGGTTGGATTATATCTTTGTGACATGAACAACAAAATGATGACATGGCATCGGCGATGATGTGAAGTTACAGAGGATAAAGTTACAGCTAGGAGCAGGGAGGATCAGGGGCAGGTAAGCAAAGCTATTTAAAACATCGCCTGTCAATTAGCATAATGCTATCTGAATGGACCTCTGAGAGGAAGTCCCGCCCTGGTGGCTGACAGGTGTTTATATTGTGATAGCCTAGCCTCTAAATGTTTAATCTGTCACTGTTACTTACCATTCTCCAGGTATTTTCTTTTCAATGCCATTTCGACCATCTTCTTTCCCCGGCTTTGTGCCATCTCAAACAAAATTTGTGTGACGATAGAAGTGTGAAATCGCAAATGTTAAAACCGTCCCGTGAGGATGCCGCGAAGTCAGCTGTGTGTTCACCGTGGAAACAGTAACTTCACTGCGCAGCAACACGGTTATTTTTTGTTAGGTAAAACATAACAAGAATACAGTAATGGATGTTACTGTACTCTTGCTTTGTTTCACTAGGGCTTTTTGCAGTTACTGTACAAACGACTACCATTTTTCTCCAAAACGACACACATTTGAGATAAGATGTTTTGTCACATAACAAAGGATGCCTTGAATGTCATGAAAATGATAATAACTCATTTTTGACCAAAAATGCAGTTACTGCCTTTTTGTTTTGTAGGGCAGTATAATGATGCATGGAACAAACTGAACCAACGGTATGGACAGCCATTTGTCATACAGAAGGCATTTAGAGAAAAACTAGCCAAATGGCCTAAGATTCAGCCTAAAGATTCTGAAGGTTTCAGAGAATTCTCTGATTTCTTGAATGCATGTCATCAAGCTATGCCTCATGTCAAGGGACTTGAAATACTAAATGATTGTGATGAAAATCAGAAACTGGTACTCAAATTACCAGATTGGGCAGCAGCACGATGGAACCGTCAGGTCACGCAGACACTGATTGAGACTCATGACTTTCCAAAGCTTATAGATTTTGTGACCTTCATGTCAATGGAAGCAGAGATTATTTGTAATCCAGTCACCTCCTTCAGCGCTCTTCGTGCTTCTGACCCCACTTCGGAAAAATGGAACCTTAAGGACAGCAAAAGGAACAGAGCTAACGTCTTTCACATCCAAACAGCTACGGAAATCAAACAAAATTACGACAACAAACAAAAGCCAAATAAAGGAAATTTTAAAATGTGTCTCTTCTGCAAAGACATCAAGCATATGATTCACAATTGTACTAAATTTGTGGCAAAATCATTAGAAGAGAAACGGAAATATGTGAAGGAGAGCAAACTCTGCTATGGTTGCATGAAACTAGGCCACAGAGCAAAAGACTGCAGTCACTGTCTATCCTGTGACACCTGTAGTGGTAGACATCCAACATGTCTACATGATGAAAATTACAGAAAGAAAGTAAACTCTGCACTAGTCTCAAACCAAGATGACACAGAGACAACTACTACTACGTCTCACAAAGTACATAATGGTGAGCCATCCACCAATACTTCAATGATCGTGCCAGTGTGGGTATCAACCGAGAGGAATCCAGGCTCTGAAAAACTTGTTTATGCACTCCTTGACACCCAGAGTGATACTGTGTTTGTCGATCGAGAGCTAAGCAACAAGCTACAAGCTGACTCGTGTCCTGTGAGATTGAAGTTGACAACCATGACTGCAAAGGATGTTGTCATGCCGAGTGAAAGGGTGTCAGGTCTCAAAGTAAGAGGATACAGCTCCTCTGTTGTCCTCAACCTGCCCCCTGCCTATACTAAGGACTCCATTCCAGTGAACCGCACTCACATCCCTACTTGTGACACAGCACGACACTGGAAGCATCTCTCTACAATAGTGGACAAAATTCCACCTCTGCAGGATTGTGAGGTTGGTCTCCTGATAGGCTACAGCTGTCCAAAGGCTTTGGCACCAAAACAGGTCATATTAGGTGGAGATGATGAACCTTATGCAATCCATACAGACCTAGGATGGAGCATTGTTGGTCGCTTGTCTTCACACCATGAATCACAAAGCTTCAACTCCATCTGTCATAGAGTCAGCATTAAAGAGCTCCCTCCAGTGACTCCAGCAGATTTTATTAAGGTATTGGAGTCTGACTTCAAAGACACTGGTGAAGATAATAAAACTGTGTCACAGGATGACATCCTCTTCTTGACCAAACTGCAGCAAGGCATAAAAAGGAATGACCAGGGGCATTACGAGATGCCTCTCCCTTTCAAAGAGAGACCTCACTTCCTTAACAATAAGCAGCTTGCCATCGTAAGGCTCAATCATCTTAAAAGGAAACTGCTGAAAGATAAAAGGTATAAGGAACACTATGTGTGTTTTATGGAAGAGGTCATTCAGAGAGGTGACGCGGAAGAAGTGCATGATGAAGGAAAGGATGGAGAGAAGTGGTACATCCCTCACCATGGGGTGTATCATCCTAAGAAGCCAGACAAGCTCTGTGTTGTCTTTGACTGCTCCGCCAAGTACCAGGGAACCAGCCTCAATGATCACTTGCTCCAAGGCCCAGATTTAATGAATAAGCTGGCTGGTGTTCTTTTAAGATTCAGACAACATCCCGTTGCCCTTATGTGCGACGTTGAAAAGATGTTTCACCAATTTCATGTGGAAGAATCAGATCGAAACTATCTTCGTTTTCTCTGGTGGAAAAACAGCGACTTTGCTTTACACCCTCAAGAGTACCGCATGAAGGTCCATCTTTTTGGTGCAACCTCATCACCTGAATGCGCCAACTATGGTCTGAAACACCTTGCTAAGGAGAATGAGTGTATGTATCCTCTTGGCTCAAAATTCATCACAACAGACTTTTATGTAGATGACGGTGTCACCAGTGTAGCCAGCACAGAAGAAGCTGTTCAGGTAGCAAGAGAAGCTCGACAACTGTGTGCCTCAGGTGGTCTTAGACTACACAAGTTTATTTCAAATGACAGAGTTGTCCTGGATAGCATTCCAATTTCTGAAGGAGCCATGGAAGTAAAAGCTCTTGACCTCAACTTCGATGAAACACCTGTAGAAAGAGCTTTAGGGATTCACTGGCACGTTGATCTTGACAGATTTAGATTCTCTGTTGACCTCAAAGACCAGCCAGCAACACGCCGTGGCATACTATCCACAGTTGCATCTCTGTATGATCCACTGGGCTTTATTGCTCCTTTCCTGCTCAGTGGAAAATTAGTGCTTCAGGAAATGTGCAGAAACGGAACAGGCTGGGATGACCCCCTTCTCAAAGAATTACAGCCAAGGTGGGAACATTGGAAAGCTGATCTTGAGAACTTGGAAAAAATCAGTATACCCCGCTGCTATGTGCCTGCAAACTTTGGAAAGGTCATCAAAAGAGAACTTCATCACTTCTCTGATGCCAGCAACAGCGGATATGGCCAGTGTTCCTATTTGAGACTAACCAACGAAGAAGGAAACATTCATTGTGCTCTGGTTGTAGGTAAATCTAGACTTGCTCCCATTAAGGTTCAGACTATTCCTAGGCTCGAACTCACAGCTGCTGTCGTCTCAGTTGCCATGAGCAATATGCTTAAACAGGAGCTGGAATATGCAGACATAGAAGAGCACTTCTGGACCGACTCCCAAGTGGTTTTGGGATACATTAACAATGAAGCATGCCTCTTTCACACGTTCGTAGCGAACAGAGTGCAGAAGATACATCTCAGCACTACTTCTCAACAGTGGAGATATGTTCCCATCAATGAAAAATTAAATGCTGGTGAGATTCTTACATCCAATTGATTGACAGGGCCAGAATTCTTATGGAAGAAGGATATACCTCCTGTTGCGGATATTGACATAACAGCACTAGCAATTGGAGATCCTGAAGTGAGACAGGCTCAGACACTGAGTGCAGAAACAACAGAAGTCAAGCATCAGTGCCTCTCAGACCGCTTGACAAAGCTGTCTTCATTTTCTGCAGCTGTCCAAGCTGTGGCTCGCCTCATTCGCCGAGCCAAAGGGGATAAGTCCAGCAGTCACAGTACGGTAGCTGAACGAGAAGATGCTGAACGCATCATCATTAAGGACTTGCAAAGAAACACTTATCCAGGGGAGATCAAGTTATTGAGAAAGGGGACCCAGCTGTCATCTTGTCATTGTATTTGTCATCTTGATGCCTTCCTGGATCAGGAAGGAGTACTCAAGGTGGGAGGAAGACTTTGCGATGCGCTCTTACCCAGTTCAGTCAAACACCCAGTTGTCATTCCTAATGATCACAACATAACAAAGATGATAATCTCTCAATGTCATGATAATGTCAAGCACCAAGGAAAGGGTCTCACACTAAATGAGATCAGATCACAAGGCTACTGGATTCCAGGAATGAGCCGAGCAGTAGCATCCCATGTGCATCACTGTGTGACATGTCACAATATCTAAGTTTAGGTAAAAGACTCGGAATATGAGCGGGGGTACTAAAACAAGAAACCAAAAGATGACTGGAAAAGCGGAACAAGAGGGACGCAAAGGAGGTGAAGCGAATACACCTGATGCAAACAATGCTAGCATGAACGCACACAGCAGTGTCTCGACTTCTCAACCAAGTTTGAAAGATATAAGCGACCAAATAAGCAACCTTCGAACTCAGATAAATGCCGATCTAACATCGTTTAAAGAAGATGTAAAGAGAGAAGTGAAAGAGGAACTATCAGAATTCAGACAACAGATTAACCACCAGTTAGCTTCGGCGACGCTATCCTTACAAGAACATGACAATAAACTCGAGGAGGCGGCGTCGCGAATTGAGGAATTGGAAAGTTGGTCGGCAGCGGCAAATGAAGTGCTCCAAGAGTCACTAAAAGAGCAAAGGGCACTGCGGGGAAAAGTCGACGATTTGGAGTCAAGGGGGAGGCGAAACAACCTCAGAATATACGGGGTACGCGAGGAAATGGAAGGTCCCTCTGTGATTCAATTTGTGGAGAAGCTGTTGGTGAGCGAAAAACTTATTGAAGAAGGGACTGAAGCCCAAATACAACGCACACACCGCTCACTTGGCCCGAAACCGACCCCCGACACCCCCGAGATCAATAGTTGTTAACTTTTTTCAGTATAGAGTCAAAGAAGCGGTTCTCAGAAACGCCTGGAAAAAGAAGATTCAGCTTGGGGATAAATTTCTCTCTTTTGACCACGACTACACAACAGACGTGATTCAGCAACGCAAAGCTTACAAAAAGGTTAAGCTTGTTTTGAAAGAGAACGGCATACGCTTCCAGACGCCATACACCCGATTGCGTATCCATTGGGAGGGTGGCCAACAGACCTACAACAGCGCTGAGGAAGCCGAAAGAGATCTGCATCGCCGAGGTCTTCTGCTTGAGGGCCACCTCGGGGTGAATAATACCAGCGGAACTGGCACATCAGCGACCCGAAGACTGGACCAAACATCGTAATGGCAACGCATGCCCCGGCGCGGAGAGAAGGAGACAGCCAAGAGAGCACGGGAACGGCTACAGGAATTCCAACGGAAGTTCAATACTTGAACCGTGAAGACAAAGACGTGGAGACTTGAGGGAAATAGGTACTAGCAATGTTCCAAAGATCTGTGTGTTCAGTCGCATTTTGTCATTGACTGTCAATGATGTAAATACTAATATTGTCACTCTTTTTTATGATTCAAATAGCCTGATTTGAAGGAGCTAAAACGCCTAAGGTAGAATTAGTGGAAAAGCTCTTGATGTTTTATACACTGGTTCTGGGAGGGGGTCCTCTCTTAGAGGGAGGTTTTTCCCCTTACCTTATTTTGGCGAAATGGGGGAATTGCGAATACCCTGCCTTGGAAGTCTTTTTTCAGTTTAACGTTATTTGTTCTGTTGTTTTAAGTTCAGCGTTGTTTCTATTTTTATTTACAATGTTCATGTTTGAAGTTCATGGTTATAAGACAAACAACCAATCTGAACCACTTCGCATTTATGATGCACAGTCAGAAACTTAAATTAATGTCATTGAATGCCAATGGATTAGGTAACCCAATAAAGCGGGCAAGGGTGATGAATAAGATAAGGAAAGACGATATGCACATCATCTTTCTACAGGAAACACATTTAGGAGCTTTGGAGCATGAAAAACTTATTAAATTTGGTTACAACATATTTTATAGCTCTTATTCACAAAGTCATAGGAGGGGAGTTGCAATACTTGTATCCAAAAAAATTAAGCTTGACATTTTCAAAGAAATAAAGGATAAGGAGGGTCGATATATTCTAGTAAAGGGTCAAATCAATAATAATCTTATGACATTGGTTAACATCTACACACCACCGGAATGCGAAACAACATTTTATAAAGAATTCTTTGATACACTCACAGCAGAAGCGGAAGGGATCTGTATATGTGGAGGGGATTGGAATTCAGTCTTAAATTTGAAACTAGATACCACAAGTAAAAATAGGAGTAAAAGAAATCTTACAAAATTACTTAATATTATGTTGGAGGAAACTGGCATGGTGGATGTGTGGAGGAAGCTCCACCCAATTATGAGGGACTATACACATTATTCAGTGCCTCACTTGGTTCATTCAAGAATAGACTATTTTATAATGAGACAGGAAGATTTCTACAGGGTAACCGAATGCAAGATCGGAGTCACTGATGTTTCAGACCACAGCGCAATATATTTAACTCTTAACTTGGAGAATAACCCCAAAATCACTGTATGGCGATTAAATGTGGGCCTCCTTAACAACCAATCAGTTGTTGGATCTGTCAGACAGGATATCAAAACATTTATAGAAGAAAATGACAATGGGGAGGTGGATCCATCAATAATATGGGACTCGCTAAAAGCTGTCTTACGAGGAAAACTAATAGCCAAGGCAACACACATTAAGAAAACTAGGATTGAAGCATATAAAAGATTAATTAAAGATTTAAAAGATAGAGGAAAAATTCATTTTGAAAAAAAGATCAGGACACTCAAGAAGAAATTCAAAAATTGAAAATGCAACTTGAAAATTATTTAGATGATGAAGTAGAGAAAAAAGCTAGATTTACAAAACAAGCATATTATGAACTAGGCCCAAAATCAACAAAGTTTCTCGCTAGAAAACTACGCAAACAACAAGCGGACTCAACAATTTTGAAAATCAAAGACCCTATCTCGCAAAAGCTTTGAACTGAGCCAAAAGAAATAGAAAACACTTTTTATCAGTACTACAGCAAATTATACTCACTAGAGGGCGCTTCTAACAAAGGTTCGATTAGAGCATTCCTAGACAAATTAGACCTTCCCTGTATAGGAGAAATACAAAATAAAAGAATATTAGCAGAAATTACATCAAAAGAATTGGATAAAGCAATAAATAGACTAAAGGCAAATAAAGCCCCAGGTAGTGATGGTTTCCTGGCTGAATGGTATAGGACTTTTAAGGTAGAATTGAAGCCGCTTCTTCTTAGAGCTTTAAACTATATCCATAAAGAAGGCAAGACTCCTCCCTCATGGAAGGAAGCAATTATCACGCTGATCCCCAAAGAAAATAAAGATAGAGATAATTGTGCCAATTATAGGCCAATATCAATTTTAAATGTGGACTATAAGCTATATACATACATTATTTCTAAACGATTTGAAACTTTTATTTCTGATATAATTGATGAGGATAAGACTGGCTTTATAATCGGTAGGCAAACACAAGATAATATCAGAAGAAGTCTGCAAGTGATTCACAATATCTCCAACAATAAGCTTAAAGCGGCCTTGATCAGCCTCGATGCAGAAAAGGCCTTCGATCGAGTAAATTGGGATTTCTTATATCTAACGTTGGAGAAATTTGGCCTCACTAATGACTCTATTCAATGTATTAGAACAATTTATGATAAGCCAACCGCAAGAATAAAAGTGAATGGATCTCTGACAGACCGGCTTGAACTTAGTAGAGGATGTAGGCAGGGCTGCGGATTAAGTCCCACCCTTTTCGCTTTATACATTGAGCCACTGGCCCAAGCGATTCGGGAGAGAGATGATTTAAAGGGGATTATGATCAACGAAAGAGAACAAAGGATCGGATTATTTGCGGACGATAGATATATTTTTATTTCTAGAAGATATTAACATATCACTTCCCATACTGATGGATCTTTTGGGAAAGTATAATGAATATGCTGGATACAAGTTGAACATTTCCAAAACCCAAATACTATTGTTCAATCATTCACCCTCAATTGAAACGGCACGCACATATGATATAAAATGGAGCACCAACAAAATTAAATACCTCGGAATATTTCTATCCAAAGATTCTTCACTACTATATAATTTTAACTACATCCCAATAAACGAAAGTATTAGAACAGACATCCAGAGATGGTCTACTTATCCACTCGGCTTAAGTGATAGAATAAAAGTGGTAAAAATGAACATCCTCCCTAGGCTAATTTACTTATTTCAATCCCTCCCGGTAAATATTCCGTCAAAACAATTCACAGAGTGGGATAAGCTGTTATCGAAGTTTATATGGGATGGGAAGAGGCCCAGAGTTAGGTATTCAACATTACAGCTGCAGAAGGATAAGGGGGGCATGGCCCTTCCTAATTTAAAAATGTATTTCTATGCAGCTCAACTGCGTTACCTGTGTTGCTGGTGTGATCCTAGTTACTGTGCCAGATGGAAAGAGATTGAGACATGCATACCAGGGTACAATGTTCAGACACTCATGGGAGAGGACCATATCCCATCCGATGTAATAGAAATACTTGGCCCAACTGCACAATTCACAATGGAAATTTGGTATAGTGTAGCAAGACAATTAAAATTGAATAAAGAAAGAAATATATTAAGATGGGTAGCTCATGACAAAGACTTCAAACCAGGAATGCATGACTCAAATTTCAAATTTTGGATCAATAGAGGGGTTACAACTTTTTGTAATTTAATTAATAATGGGGAAATAAGAAGTTTTCAATATCTGAAAGATAAATTTAGTCTAGGTAATCGAGACTTCTTCCGTTATCTGCAACTAAGAGAATACTATAATAAAGAAATTAAGGACAGAAACGAACCTAATGCAGTTTTAGAGACTATGTGTGGTGCATACCAACAGAAAACGCACAAAATTACTTCAAAGCTATACACTAGCTTAATGTCCTGTCAGAAAAACTCAACCTTGTATGTCAAAGAAAAGTGGGAAAGAGAAGCAGCTGTCACGATCTCAAATGAAGAATGGTATAAAATCTGTGAGTTGTCACAGACATCTACAAATTCACAAAAATGGAGAGAATTCAATTGGAAAAATTTCATTCGATTCTTTATTACGCCATCTATTAAAGGTAAACAACTGTCCACCCAACAAACGTGTTGGAGGCAATGTGGCTCTGTGGATGCTAACCACACACATGTTTTCTGGGACTGTCTTGAGATAAAACCTTTCTGGACTTCTGTCCACCTTACTTTCTGCAAAGTACTGAAGTACTCTATACCATTAACTTTTACAACAATGTATCTGGGCCTTTTGTCTAATGTAAAGAAAGATGATCGATATCTGGTTAAGATATTATTGTCGGCAGGGAGGAAAGCGATAACAAGAAGTTGGTTCAAACCTGAGCCACCCAGCCATACTCAGTGGACGGACATTGTGCAGGAAATATTCACCATGGAAAGAATGACCTTCATTCTAAGACTGAAAGAAGCTGATTATAAAGAAAAAATGGCGCAAATGGATAGCATATAGAATAGCATTAGAAACTGTGTAATCTGAAGGTTTTTTTTTTTTTTTTTATATATATATATTTTTTTCTATATCACGATATCTGGTTGCTGTCTTATGTTTAATTGTTCTTTTTTTATTTTATTTTTGCATTTTGTAACCATACTCAAAATTGAGATCACCATGCTTGTATTTGACCTGTCTAAAACAATAAAAATAAGAGTGATAAAAAAAAAAAAAAGACTTGTAAAAAGAGCATACTTCATTTAAAGCTTGATTGCGTCACTAAAGGCCAGCTAGAAGGCCTCGACCGGAACATATCCTAAAGACCATACCCACCAAGAGCAAATAAATAAATTTGATTGGCTGATGAATCTGACAATCTGACTTTAGATGCCCATTCATTTGCACTGTTGAGGGATTCTGTAGAAATTCTGAAGGCCTGACGGGGTGGAGCTCAAACTCATGTGCTGCTTCGGCTTCAGGTATGCTATTTGTGAAACAGTTGTCACACTTTGCTTGTAAACATCGATGAATAAATTCTGATTGGATAAATTAGTTGTTTTTTGCTATTCGTTAGTAGATGAATTAAGAGTGGAAAGCGGTTGAAAATACATGGGCAAAAAAGTGATTGAGAATGAAAGGATGAAAAAATATGTATTTATTTGACATGGTACGCCAGCTGAGAAGGCTTGAGGTAAAAGGCTGGAGAAATCGCCACTGCTTCTTCAGCACTGGAAGATTAAAGGGGTCATGAATCAGAATCAGAGATAATAATAATAATAAATAAAAAAAAAGCCAATAGAAAATATAAGTATATATAGAAATGCACAATAAGACCAAAAAAAACATATATATATAACAGAAGGCAAAAAGGATGTGGGCTGGGTGAGTGGGGACCAGAGTGGTTGTTCCAGCCCTTTTCCTCACTCTGGAAGTTTACAGTTCTTGAAGGGAGGGCAGGGGGCAACCAACAGTCTGCTCAGCAGTCTGGACAGTCCATTGTAGTCTTCTGATGTACGATTTCGTAGCTGAACCAAACAAGACTGTTATTGAAGTGCAGAGGACAGACTCAGTAACTGCTGAGTAGAACTGTATCAGCAGAGCCTGTGGCAGGTTGAACTTCCTCACCTGACGAAGGAAGTACAACTTCTACTGGGCCTTTTTCACAATGAAGTCAATGTGTGTCTCCCACTTCAGAGCCCAGGAACCTGAATGACTTCACTGCTGCCACATTACTGTTTAGAATGGTGAGCGGGGTCAGTGTTGGTCCTGACCAACACTGACCACAATCAGTGGTCAAAGTCCACAATCATCTCCACTGTTTTGAGCACGTTGAGCTCCAAGTTGTTATGACTGCACCAGTGAGCCAGCTGTTCATACTTCCTGAACAAGTTGTGCTTGAGATGAACAGTTTAATACTTCCTTCTGTATGCAGACTCATCGTTATCTCAGATGAGGAAGATGACAGTAGGGTCTCCTGCAAACTTCAGGAGCTTGACAGAGGGGTCCTTGGTGGTGCAGTCATTGGTATACAAGGAGAAGAGTTGTGGGGAGAGCACACATACCTGGGAGGCACCAGTACTGATCGTACATGTGCTGGAAGTGAATTTTTCCAGTCTCACTAACTGCTGCCTGTCTGTCAGAAAGCTGGTGATCCACTGACATATAGACGTGGGAACAGAGAGCTGGGTTAAATAAAGTGCTATTTTTTTAATATTATTACTATTATTATCTTCCCCGAGGTCCAATGATGATGTTAAAAACGTGTTGTTTTTTTTGCAGCAAAACAGTCATAATTTAGTAATATATGATCATTTTCCAACCTGTTTTCGGCCCTCAATCTGAAACACTCAGTTATGGACTAAGTGCCTCCTTAAAACTTTAACATAAATGTCCACTGTTAAGATTGGCTAACATCATACAGCCCCTCAAATTCAGACATAAACTCAATTGGAAGAGAATGAACAGGTCCCTCAACATTATAAAACAACATTTCAGGGTTTGCACATAATGCACATCCAACACATTGCATCCGAATATATTAAACTGTTCATCTCAAGCCAAGTCAAGTGGTTTTTTATTGTCGTTTCAACCATATACAGTTAGTACAGTACACAGCAAAACGAGACAACGTTCCTCCAGGACCATGGTGCTACATAAAAACAACAAAGGACCAACATAGGACCACATGAGACAACACAACGAAATAAAATACCTATATAAAACTACCTATATATACCTATATAAAGTGCACGTGCAAACATGTGCAAAAAGTACAGGACAGTACAACAAATTACTGACAATGAACAGGACAATAGACAGTGCAGCGCCGACCAGTACTCAGTAGTGCAAAAAGATGACAGTTTCTAAAAATGTAAACATAACATACTATGAGATAATGTTCTATGCACATAGCAGTTATTGAGGTAGCAGACAGTTATAAAGTGACAGTAAGCACAACTGTTAACGCTGAGCACCATAAACTATCAAACAGTCATGACATTTGAAATATTCATGAATAGAACTATTAACTTAAGTTTTTGATTACACCAACAATTAAAAATAGCACAGATGGGCATGTAGGGTGCTACTGGTTGTTTAGATAAATGTTACTATCAGAAATGATTAATAATTATCAATTATTAATTACTAATTAAATTAAATAATAGAATTTAATTTAATAAATTCTATCCTCGGGGCACCACTCTTTGACAAGGGAAAAATGATAGTAAGTGACTGATCGAGTCTCATAAATGTCTACCCTGAAGGTTGAGTATTTTGATTAATAATCAAAATAATCAAAAAGGGAACAAACTAGTCAAATTATGGCCGTACAAATCCAACAGTAATCTGGTTACAGTTGGCTTCTAACAACAAGAAAATAACAATACACTGAAGTAATATGGGAGTTCTTGACGTGGCAGAGGCTGGCTTCAACACAATATTCAAACTAGGAGTACTTCTTATTATAATATAACAAGATTTATTCTAATCAAACAGCAACGAACACCGGCAATACTATATGAATATAACACAAAAACATAACATGGAAGTCTTCTTTTCTTCTTCTTCTTCTTTCCAATTTAACGGCGGTTGGCATCCAGCTTTTTGGTGCATTACCGCCCCCTCTGCTCCGGAGTGTGGATCAGATACTATAACTACAAAAACATCATTGTCCATTCTCTTTCCTACACTTACATAACCTTAATTCCCTTCAAATAAACACTCACACAAACAACAAACTTTATTTATCAATTAAATCCTATTGAAAACTCCGCCTCCCTTAAAAAAGTCATCAATATTCTATTCTGTGTCCCATTTACTGCTCTTAATAACCCTTTTAATGTAATCTCTTGCACCCCAATCTGCCTCAACTTATTCTTCATCACCTGCCTCTGCATTTCATATCTCCTACACCTCATAATTATGTGCTCCACTGTCTCCTCTTCTTGACATCCCTCACACAACCCTGTCTGGTGCTTCCCTATCATCTTTAGTGTTTTGTTCAGCGAACAGTGTCCCAACCTTAACCTCGTCATCACAGCCTCTTCTCTCCTATTCCCACTTCCCACCCTATCCTCTTTTACATTTCTCTGAATTTGGTATAAGTGCCTCCCTTTCTTCTCTCTATCCCACCTCTCTTGCCACCTTTTATTTATTTTCTCCCAAATTATGCTTTTAACCTCTGCTTTACTAATATTAACCTGCATTTCTACATTCCCTTTTGTTAAGCCCTTTTAGCCAGCCTATCTGCCATCTCATTACCTGTAATACCAACATGTGCTGGAACCCACATAAATTTAACCTGACATCCCATATGACTTAATCTTGTGTTTAATTGAAGTACTTCATACAGGATATCTTGCCGAGCTTTTGAATGGAATGACCTTAAACTTGCCAAGACTGATAAAGAATCAGAGCATATTAAAACCTTTTCCTGTCTAACCTTTTCCACCCATTGCAAAGCACTTAAAATTGCCAACATCTCTACAGAATATACCCCTAAATTATTAGATGTTTTTATACTCATTTCTACTTCTTTCCCTGGAATTGCCACCCCAAACCCTGTTTCTTCCGTCTCTGGTTTTTTGCACCATCCGTATAAATCTGCATAAATTCATTATAGTTTCCACCTACTCTGATATTAAATATACTTTTCAGATTAACTTCTTCCTTTCCCTTCCTTTTTTCCTCAAGCACATACCAGTCTACTTCAGGCCATGTCATCTTCCAAGGGGCAATCTCTGGAAAAACTACCGTAGGGCTTATTCTAAGATTAAATACTTCTAACTCTTTTGCTATATTATTTCCAATCTGACCAAAGTTTTCCTTTAACTTTCTTCCATTTTCCCAGCAATCCTGCAATACTGCTTTAAGTGGGATGCGAGTCATTATGGCCCTGCAATCCAGCCCAGTAATTTGCCATCAATTGATTCCTTCTTAATTCCAGTGGCAGTTCTCCCATTTCCACTTGTATGGCAGGTACTGAAGACGTTTTAAAAGCACCACAGCAAATTCTTAAAGCCTGATTCTGAATAACCTCCAGCCTCATTAAAAGAGACTTAGCTGCAGACCCAACCACTATACTACCATAATCCAACACTGATCTTATCAGAGCCACATATATACTCTTAGCGATGACCGACTGGCTCCCCACTCTCTTCCTGTCAAACATCTCATCACATTAATTACTTTTTTGCACTTGTCTTCCATTTTCTTTATATGTTCTGCAAGCGTCAACCTTGCATCTAAAATCACTCCCAAAAACTTAATGGAACTTACCCTCTCCAACTCTCTCCCATACATCATTAGCTTAACTTCTTCCTGAATTATTTTCCTGGTAAAAAGACTGTCTGAGTCTTTTCTATTGAGAACCTAAATCCCCAGTCATAAGCCCATTCTACCACTTTATCAATTGCTTTCTGTACCTTCCTAATTGTGTACTCTATATTCCTTCCTCTTTTCCACATAGCCCCATCATCTGCAAACAATGATGTTCCAATGTCTTCTGAAACATTTGCAAAGACATCATTTATCATTATAATAAATAACAAAGGACTTATCACACTTCCTTGAGGAGTCCCATTCCCAACCTCATATTGACTTGACACTTCTGCCCCTATTCTCACTTGAATTTTCCTACCAAACAGAAAATCTTTTATCCAGTTAAACAAATTCCCACCTATACCTATTTTATCTAACTTGATTAATAGCCCCTCCTTCCACAACATATCATAAGCCTTTTCAATATCAAAGAATACTGCAACTACAGTCTCTTTAATTGCTTGTGCCCTTCTTATTTCAGTCTCTAATCTCACTACTGAATCCATTGTGTTCCTTCCCTTCCTAAAACCACTCTGATAACTTACCAGTAATCCTCTTTTCTCCATTTCATACGACAATCTCTCTGTTATCATCCTCTCCATTATCTTACACAAGTTAGATGTTAAGGCAATTGGTCTATAACTTATGGGTTTACTTGGATCTTTGCCAGGTTTCCTAATTGGAATCACTACTGCTTCTTTCCATGCAACTGGCAGTTTTCCCTCCTTCCATATCTTGTTAAAAAGTTCCAGTAACTTAAATAGTGATCTTTCACCAAGATGTTTTAACATTACATAACACACCTGATCCTTTCCTGGAGAAGTAGGCTTTGCTCTTTTAATCGCTCTAACCAATTCCGCCAGAGAAAAAGGCTCATCAATGACACTACCAGTCTCTTCCTTCCTATTTAACGCATGCATATTTTGATTTAAAGTTACTGACCTTCTCCTTCTCTCTTCTTCTGATAAATTTTCTGAACTGTGTATCTTTGTAAACGACTTTGCCATTATTTCTGCCTTTTCCAGATTGGTGACACCTATCTCCTCCTCTAATGTCAATACTGGGTACTCCCACTGTCTCCTATCTCCACCCATCCTCTTTATCATAGACCATACCTTACCCACCGGTGTTGACCTTCCAATTTCATCACAAAATTTACTCCAACTTGCCCTCTTTGCCTGCCGAATAGTTCTTCTCACTTCTGCCTGCGCTTTTTTATACTGAATTAATGACTGCATATTGTGATCCCTCTTTACTAGTTTAAGCGCTTTATTTCTTTTCCTCACTGCCTTTTGACACTCTTCATTCCACCAAGGCACCAATTTCCGATTACCTCTGTTTTTCCCCTTAGGAATAGCTTCTACCGCTGCCATTATGATTGCTGACGTAACTTGGTTACTTATCTCCTCTATACTTCCTGCTGTTTCAATCCTAGTCATTATTTCTTCACTCATCCTCTTGAATTGATCCCAGTCTGCTTTCCCAAATATCCACTTTGGGATCCTTTCTTCTACCCTTATTTCTTCCCTCCCACCTACTCTGCATAAAACTGGGTAGTGATCACTACCCAGTGTAGTTGTTTGCCATACCTCCCATCTAGTATTTCCAGCCAAAGTGTTAGAAACTAATGTTAAGTCTAATGCAGATTCCATTCCTGTTACTAAATTTACCCTAGTTCCCCTTCCATCATTCAGACTGACCAATTCTCTTTCATCCATCAATTCTTCAATTATCTTACCATTTGCATCTGTTTGTCCTCCCCCACACAGGGCTATGAGCATTAAAGTCTGCACACCAAATTACTTTTTGTCTATCCTGACCTTGAATACTTAATAAATTATCAATCATCAACCTTTTACATGGGTTATAGTAGTTAATAACACTTATCCCTCCCTCTTTCCCACACCTCCACCGCTATATATTCCTGCTCATCTCCCATTTCTATTAACCTATAAGTCAATCCAAGCTTTATAAATGTTGCACACCCACCTCCTCCTCCATCAATCCTATCTTTCCTAATCACAGTGTATCCATGAATTACAAAATCAAGACTTGGTTTCAGCCAAGTTTCCTGTATACACATCACATCTGGTTTCTCTTCCAATTCATTTATGAAATGCTTAAATTCTTGACCATTACGCCATTAAGCTTCTAGCATTCCATTGTAAAAGAATTACCATTAAAATGATTAACCAACCCATGGCGCTTCTTGACTTGACTGAATAGTAAGGTTCTCTCTTACTTCTTCCCACGTCAGTCCTACCAGTCCTAAATGATTAACTGCAGCTTTAACTATCAACTGGATTTTTTCATTTTTTGATTTAACTTCTGCAGTGCTATTAATCACCCCTGCTATGAATGTAACTAGATCTCTTTTTCCCACATACATTCTTTCATTGGTTCTTTGATATTGTACTTGTTCTTCCACAACTTCTGGCTCTCTCATTACATCTACCCTCTCTTTTGACACTCTTACAGCTTCAGCATAGGATATCCTTTTCTCCACTATTATCTTTTGAATATTAGTCTCCCGTCTCATAATTTCACACCCTCCATATGCCACATTGTGGGCACCTCCACAACTGCAACATTTTGGTGGAATCCCTGTACCACACTTCCCATATTCATGGTCTCCTCCACATCTAGCACACCTTCTCTGCCTATTACAATTCTTTGCTGTGTGCCCAAATCTCTGGCAGTTAAAGCACCTCATCGGCTTTGGTACAAACATCCTGACTGGATAACTCATAAAACCCAAGAATACTTTCTTTGGAACATGTTCTCCTTCAAATTCTACTGACACCGATTCACTATCTCTCATCACTCCTTCCTTTGCTGATTTCAATCTTTGTACATTAAGTACTTTCCCTCCTTTAATATTCCTTTTTAATTCTTCCATGCTAATACTTATTGGCACCCCGTTATCACTCCTATGTTTCCACCTCCCATCCGAGTTCCTACCCTTCCCGTATTTTCCACCTTGCATTTTCCTATCTCTTTAACTTTTAGCGCTTTTTCCATTTGCACTGCATCAGCACATCTCACCAATAAATTGCCATCATTTAGAACCTTTGCATATTCGATATCCCCTATCTTGTTTGCCAGAGTTGATGTTAGCACTAGTGGGCTAACTTTCTTCATACTCCCTGATTCTTTTCATTAAATCTTATTATGACTACATACTTTTCCTCTCTTTCTTTTTGAACCATACCTTGCCCCTCTACTTCACTTTCTGTATCATTATCTTTCTCATTCCTGACTCTTTTATTCCCTTTGGTTCTTTTGTCACTCATCCGTCCCCTACTTTCTTCCCTTTCTTCATCTTCTCCATCATAATCCATATTATTCCAGCCACCTACCTCTGATCCATTCACGGAGCAGTCGTGCTCAACCGCCCTTCCAATTCGATCACAAGAGTTTGGTCTTACTGTAAAGTGTGATTTATAATCGTGTAAACACCCTCTTCGGCGCAGTCACGCTTCAGGCTTGCAACATAAACTTCCTCGAAAGTCGAGCGTCAGCTGTGTGTCCCCTCCGTCGTCTTCCTGCTCCCGTGTTCCTCTCCAATTTGCGTCAAACATGGAAGTCCTAACTAAATAGTGGAGCTATATGCTACTGTATGGATGTATGTATGTGGGTGTGTCTAGATTCGGTAACAAAGGAAACAAAATGGCGGATTAAACTCCACATGGGGAACTAGTTTCAAAATGGAGGATCGGTTTCAACATTGAGAACTAGGTTCAAAATGGCAAACTGAATTCAAAATGGAAACCAGTTTCAAAATGGAGGATTAGATCATAAAGGGCAGAGCCAACGATTATTTGAATGTGGAGGGAAAGAAGATGGCTGGATCAGATCCAGGTGACGGAGCTAATACCACGTGGGGGTGGAAATGAGCAGGCACACAAAGAACTGACGAACCAGAAGGGAGAATTTGAAAACACCAGCCTGAGTCGGACATAAACCATGGTGCTGCACACTCCATGAATTTCAGTGTGTGTGTGAGAGAGAGAGGGGTGCATGCAATTTAACGAAGGATAAAAGCTGGTAACAGCGCGACTGAATCGTTGTTCAGATCACTCAGTAAACATCATTTCACCCAAAATTGACGATCTCACAAATCAAAACAGCAAAAAAGCGATCAGAGTTAAACAAACAAGATTATACTCAAAACATCAAACATTCAGACTCAAATATATGATTTCCCCTTCTGTCGCTCTCTCCACGTTGTGTCGGAGAAGCGACACTAGGGGTCTCTCTTGAGCGCCGATATCCACCTCTGATCTATGAAAAAAGGCCAATGAGAGTTGGCAGCCGGTATTTGCATGTCCCGCCCCCGGACATACGGGTATTTAAGCGGTGCAAATACGGGAGTTCATTCAGAAACTTTCTTCGGAGCCGATGGTCTGTCTGCAGTTTGCTGCGAGTTTACACACCACTATAAACGTTCCTGTTTCCTCTGACAATCTGCATGCTGTTGGATCTTGATGGCGCACAACAGCGGCTTTCTCCTTCACATTGCACGGCGTGCATTGTTGCCCCTGAGTGCTTCGACAGCGCAGACACACACACACACATTGTGTATTTAAAAGCAAATTTCTATTAAAAGAGTAATTTCTCTAAAAGAGCAAAACACAGCGGCGTTGAACGTCCTTTTCAGGACGCGTCTTTTTCAAGATGCCCTTCTGCCCCTGTGTTGTTCCTAGATGCGGTAGAAGCCTCTCCGCTTCAGACGGCCACAGGCGCTGTCTCGTGTGTTTGGGCCGCGATCACACCGAGGTGGCGTTTGTGGATGGTTCATGTTCTCACTGCGAGAACATGACCATGACCACATTGCGGTCGCGGCTTGCTTTCAACAGAAAAAAAGCCACCCCAGCTGCACCCCGCATTGCTCCTTCCCTCAGGATTGAGGACGATGCGGTTGGCGCTGGGGGCGATTTGGGGGCGGCAGCGGGTGCAGTTTTGCCGGGTAGCCCCCCGTGAACCTCCCGTTCCCCGACACGCTCGCTGGTCCCTGTCCATGCTCGCGGCGATAGCGGCTCGCCTCACGGCCTGGCTGTCTATCCTCCCGAGCCCGAAGCAGATGAGCTCGCCGCTGCATCGGAGAGTGTGGTGTCTGATGACGAGGACTCCCCTGGACTGCCGCCTTCGGGCCAGCAGGCCCAGGCTGAGGCCGACGCTCAGATGTCTGACATGCTTTCCCGGGCTGCCGTGAGCGTGGGGTTGGATTGGAACCTCCATCCTCCCCACAGCCTTCACGGTTGGATGACTGGTTCCTGGGGGCAGCGCACCGTTCGCGGTCTCGCATTCCCCCGGTCCCGTTTTTCCCGGAGGTGCATGACGAGCTGACGTCTACGTGGAGAGCCCCGCTCTCCGCCCGTCTAGGTGCCACCCGCTCCACTCTCACCACCCTCGACGGCGGAGAGCGCCACGGATACGGGGCGATTCCCCAGGTCGATAGGGCAGTTGCGTACCATCTATGCCCTGGTAGCCCTACCTCCTGGCTGGCCGCCCCGTACTCCAAGCCCTGTAGGACACCATCCTCGCTCAACGCGAAGGCCTACAGTGCGGCTGGACGCGCTGCCTCCGCCCTGCATGCGATGGCCCTCCTGCAAGTCCACCAGGCCAAAGCACTCAGAAACATGCACGGGGGTGGACCTGATCCTGATGTGCTGCAGGAACTGCGCTCAGCGACCGACCTCGCCCTGAGAGTGACGAAGGCCACAGCGCAGGCACTCGGACAGGCGATGGCCACCCTAGTGGTCCAGGAACGCCATCTCTGGCTCAATCTGGTCGAGATGCGTGAGGCCGACAAGAATCGCTTCCTGGACGCACCTGTCTCTCAGATTGGCCTTTTCGGCGACACCGTCGGGGACTTCGCCCAACAGTTCTCCGCGGTGAAAAAGCAGACAGAGGCCATCTCTCACATCATGCCCCGCCGCACACCTGCCGCTACGGGCCCTGCCCCATCTGCTCGCCGAGGGCGTCCCCTTGCGGCGAAGAAACCTGCTCCTGCTCCGCCTCAACCCGGGTCCAGCTCTCAGCCCCAGCGTCGAGCACCCCACAGGCGGCGCACGCCCCCTGTCTCACGAACCCCCTCTTGGACCCGGAAGGCTCCCAAGCGTTCCTGAGACAGCCGACCCAGAGCCGAAGACGTTAGCTCCGGAGGTGGTAAGACCGCTCCGTCCCCCAGTGGAGGGCCGAGAGGAGAATCCTTTGTTTTTTCATTTGCCACACCCCCTGACGGGGGCTGTGGTACCCACATTCTCAATAAAAGAGCTATTTCCTTTGCCTCTGGGTCACCTGGCCCGCAATCTGCTTTCAGATTACGACAGTACCGGTACACCGGACGCGGCGATCCCGCCTTCCGCCTGCCCACGACTGTCTCCCGGCCGGCCGGTTCAGACGAGTCCAGAGGACGCCAGCATCAGACCTCCTCCTCAGTCACGAACCCGCCCCCTGCCGGGTGCGCGGAGCAAGGTAAGTGCTTTGAGTCTATTCTCAGCACCTCAGCCTCAGGCCGCAACGAAGCCGCCCGATGCTGCACTACCTGTTCCGCCCCGCTGCGAGGCCCCGCCGGGTACGTCCAAAATACTCGTCCCTTTGGTGCCCCTAGCGCAGAGCTGGGAAGCGTGGCTTTCGCTTCCCAACGCATCACGCTGGCTGCACCGGACCATTCGACTCAATTACGCAATTCAGTTTGCCCGGCTCCCGCCCCCCTTCAGGGGCGTCCGCTTTTCCGCAGTACATGGCGAGCATGCCAGTTCCCTGCGCACGGAAATCGCGACCCTCTTAGCCAAGGGCGCGGTGGAGCCCGTCCCTCCAACCGAAATGAGGAAGGGTTTCTACAGCCCTTACTTCATTGTACCCAAGAAAGGCGGCGGCTTACGACCAATCCTGGACCTGCGAGTTTTCAATCGGGCCTTGTTAAAACTCCCGTTCAAAATGCTCACGCAGAGAAATACTCTGGCTGGTGTTCAGCATCTAGATTGGTTCGCAGCGGTAGACCTGAAGGACGCGTACTTCCACATCTCAATTCTGCCACGACACCGACCCTTCTTACGGTTCGCGTTCGACGACAAGGCGTTTCAGTACAAGGTCCTCCCCTTCGGCCTGTCTCTGTCCCCTCGCGTCTTCACGAAGGTCGCAGAGGCGGCCCTTGCCCCGCTACGAGTAGCCGGCATCCGCATTCTCAACTACCTCGATGACTGGCTCATCCTAGCACACTCTCGAGAGTTACTATGCACACACAGAGACCAGGTGCTCCGGCACCTCAGCCGCTTGGGGCTTCAGGTCAACTGGGAAAAGAGCAAGGACAGACGCGCTGGCACACAGCTGGCCCTCGGGGCTGCGCAAGTACGCATTTCCCCCAGTGAGTCTTCTTGCACCGGTGCTGTGCAAGGTCAGGGAGGACGAGGAGCAAGTCACGTTAGTGGCCCCCTACTGGCCCACTCGGACTTGATTTTCGGAACTCAGACTTCTCGCGACAGCTCCTCCCTGGCGAATTCCCCTGAGAAAGGACCTCCTCTCTCAGGGACGGGGCACGCTCTGGCACCCGCGCCCAGACCTCTGGAACCTCCATGTCTGGTCCCTGGACGGGATGCGGAAGAGCTAGCCGGCTTACCGGCGACCGTTGTGAATACAATCAACCAAGCCAGAGCCCCCTCTACAAGGCACCTTTACGCCCTAAAGTGGCGCTTGTTCGCAGATTGGTGTTCTTCCCGAACTGAAGACCCGCAGAGATGCGTGATCAAGTCAGTGCTCCTGTTCCTACAGGAGAGGCTGGACAGGAGGCTGTCCCCATCCACCCTCAAGGTGTATGTTGCCGCCATTGCCGCCCACCACGATCCTGTAGACGGCAAGTCTTTTGGTAAGCACGACCTGATCCTCAGGTTCCTGAGAGGCGCCCGGAGGTTGAATCCCTCCCGGCCAGGCCTAGTTCCCTCCTGGGATCTCTCGGTAGTCTTGGCAGGACTCCAGAAACCTCCCTTCGAGCCGCTTGAATCAATTGGACTCAGGGCCCTCTCTCTTAAGACGGCCCTTCTGATCGCGCTCACCTCTATCAAGAGGGTCGGGGACCTGCAAACGTTCTCTGTCAGCGACACTTGCCTGGAGTTCGGTCCAGTGGATACGTCTGTGATCCTAAGACCGCGACCGGGCTATGTGCCCAAGGTTCCTGCCACACCCTTCCGAGATCAGGTAGTGAACCTGCAAGCACTGCCCCGGGAGGAGGCAGACCCAGCCCTTTCGTTGCTATGTCCAGTGCGCGCCCTGCGCATTTACCTGGACCGCACACAGAGCACCAGACGCTCTGAGCAGATCTTTGTCTGCTTTGGGGGACGGCAGAAAGGGAATGCCGTCTCCAAACAGAGGCTCGCCCACTGGGTTGTCGACGCCATCACACTGGTTTATCACACCCAGGCCGTGCCCCTACCCTTGCGGGTCCGAGCTCACTCAACAAGGGGTGTTGCGTCCTCGTGGGCACTGGCCAAGGGCACCTCCCTAGCAGACATCTGTAGAGTCGCGGGTTGGGCAACACCCAACACCTTCACAAGGTTTTACAACCTCCGCGTTGAGTCGGTTGCGTCTCGTATTTTGTCAGGTCCGAGCCCGTAGAACTTGGTAACACGTAGACTGACCGGCCGAGTGGATCGCTTGCGCCCAGCGCCCTTTTCCTGACGTCAAGGTAAAGTAGTGCGCCTTCTTCCCAGGGCGCCCCACTCCGAGTCGGGCCCCTGGTCGATTCCTCCCCAGCCCTCCAGGTCCACGGTTCAGCAGAGGAACTCGCCGACCCAGGCCACTGCGGGTACCCTGATGGCTACCCTGTACTGGTATAGGTGCTCCACAGGTAAGGCCTCCTGCTCGGACTCCCCCTGTGTGTAAATTCCACGGTTCTGTCCCCTTACGAGCGGACCCCCGTGTCTCCCTTAGGCAGTTACAGCTGCCCCGGTCGCCGTGCTGTAGCAACTCCCCCCTTTCGAGGCTGGATCTACCACCGCACCATACTTTCCACACGAGCCCTAAGACGGCCGTGTGACGTGTCTACCACTTTTCCTCCCCAAGAAAAAGGGCAGGTGTGGTCTCCACAGGGTCTGGGTAAGACCCCCTTCCCTATATGCGTGTAAGGGCCCCGGCCGTGATTGCTCTATGTGAGAAACATAGAGAGAAAAGAGGCCCAGCCAGGCTGGCCCGTTCCCATGTTGGCAAACATCACCTTATTCCTCTCCCAGGGTAACTAGAAGGATTCCGATGTTCTTATGGGGCATTGGGGAAGAGTACGTGCAGCCATGTACAGACGATGCGCGGCAATGGATGAAATCCCTGCCCGCCTCTGTATCGGCGGTTCACGTACATGGTTCAGCGCATGGCAAGATTGGAATGGGTCCCCTAGTGTTGCTTCTCCGACACAACGTGGAGAGAGACAGAAGGGGAACGTTTGGTTACGTATGTAACCTCCGTTCCCCGAGGGAGGGAACGACACGTTGTGTCTTTCCTCCGCCATGTCACTGAACCGAGCCACTGTTGTGGCCGGACCATTTCCGGCTCCTCAGAAAAATCCTGAAATAAACTCGCAGCAAACTGCAGACAGACCATCGGCTCCGAAGAAATTTTCTGAATGAACTCCCGTATTTGCGCCGCTTAAATACCCGTATGTCCGGGGGCGGGACATGCAAATACCGGCTGCCAACTCTCATTGGCCTTTTTTCATAGATCAGAGGTGGATATCGGCGCTCAAGAGAGACCCCTAGTGTCGCTTCTCCGACACAACGCGTCGTTCCCTCCCTCGGGGAACGGAGGTTACATACGTAACCAAACGTTAGTTTGACAAGAAAAGTCACAGTTTCTAAACTAAATCTGCCCAGATATCAAGCCTTACTTGGGAAATCCTATGTGATTTCAGCAGGGTTGTCCGTTTGAATTCCTGTTGCATTGAGCGGTCAGGAGAAAATGCTCTGGAATCGGTCCTTTGTCTTACGCTCGTCAGCGAAAAGATTTGTCTCTGCTTTGTTCCTCGGGTCCGGTGACGGAGAGAAATGCAGGCGATGGTCAACGTTGATAGAAAACCATGAGAAGGGAAGCTGGTCGCCTTTCCGTTTTCTAAATAAATTCACTGTTGTTTTGCAGTGAAAATGAATGAACCGGTTGTAATAAGTATACTACTAGACTGGAACAAAGCTAAGCTAATTTTACTCTACTGTGGCCAAATGGTGAGCTTAGAAAAAAAAGAAAAGAAAAGTCTCTTTGTCCTTTGTCCAGAAGGAGAATCTCCTTTGTACTGCCTTAGAAGCTGGGCGCAGAGAGACCGAAATCAAATCTGTCCTCTAATTTTGTTGACAAGATGACAATCATCGGTCATAGGTCACTTTTTGACCAATGGTGTTTGAGATTGGGTCCATGGGCGGGACTTCCCATCCAGCTGTGAAGCTTTGAAGGACTCTGGGAAACCGAGTTCAGTGTCTCACCTTTGATCATAGAACAAAGGGCCATATGGTCTCCGCTGCCATTTTGATTGGGCAAGGCCCTAAATCCCCCCTTTGGTCTTAAGCTTGGGGTTCCTACCACAGTCCTTCAGAGCAAACCAACAGTTGAACAGTTCCCAGGTCCCTGGAAACAACTCGAAGGTTGAACAGTTCAGTCCCTGAGAATAACCCGAAAGTTGTTCAGTTCATGTGTCCTGAGTTCGCAAGCGCTTAGTTCCTGGAAGTATTAAAAGTTCATAAAGGCTTTTGACACCCGGGCAGTCATAGTAGACAACATCTGGGCAGATGAATTCTAACTAGGCTAATTAACATAACTTTATCACAACATAGCATTTCACATCGGTAACACGTCATACATTGCAACAACCCTTTGTTATCCCTGAGTTTTCAGTGATTGTGAAAAGAAAAATGGGAGAGATGTTTACTGTTAGTAAGGTTGTTCCGGGAACGAGTTGGGAGAAGTTAGTGATAGAGGGGGACAGGTGCTTGAAACGCCTTGGAATGAGTGTCATGGCATCCGGTCTAACGTGTAGTGTTTGGAAGTGTCTGTGCATGGTGTATCCAATACCTGCCGTGGTGATCCAACCACTAAGGAAGAGCCCGAGGGCAATTAAACTGATATGGTGTTCTTGGTATGATGACGATTTGCTTAGGACTAGGAAATATAGTGGTCAAGGCAGATGGTTTGAGACTGAACTTTACTAATTTCGTCCCTTCAGCATGGAGCTGCTGTTGAAGGGTGTCATGGTGAGGTCTAAATGCGTCCATGATCTCAATTTCTGCGTCATGTCGACATTGAGCTGATGGAGGACAATATTGTCAATGTACACGGTGGCTCCTTGAGGAACCGTTAAGAACACAGTTTGGTAGCCTTAGTTTAGTGGCTGTATCATGGCGGTCGTATGACAGTAGGACTTCGGTGGCTGGTGTGTTGAGAAGCCATCGACTACCAGCTCCTTCTACCCTAGTTTCTGTTCCTTCCTTCTGTAATGGGTAAGTTACAGATAAATCCTAACTCTAGGTTCTGTAGATTTATCTGACCGGGGATTGCACTGCCAAGGCTGTATGCCAGATGTATCTGAGAAGATTGCACAACGGTGGTAGTGGCAGATCTAAGGATTTGTTCTGCCATGTTTCGGGGAACCAAGTAGGCATACCTCTGTGCCAGGATCCTTCCACCACTCAGGCTGTTAACTGAAGTGCTGATTTCCCTCACAAGGTCATGCATTAGATCTCTAACCACTCGCACATATGTTATGTCTTATCTCACAATTTCTGACAAGGCATCCAGACCATGCAAAGGGTTATTCAGAATTACAGAATGCATGTTTACAGTGAGTATGGTAAACATACCCTGCAGCGTTTTAACCATACCCATTAATTGTTCTTGATGGAACAGGAGTTTTGTTACCTTGTGTTTGTGTGAGTAGTATTAAGTGATAGTGCATGCTAATGTTGTGAGTAAAGCATGCTATACTTAAATATGGAGGACACTATTGTTGTGGGTCCTCCCCCCTTTGGAGTGAATGGACCCACTTGTACAGTGGTGTTTGGTTTGACTTTGAGATCTGGATTCTGTAAGCTACCGGGGAGAGGTTCCCTATGATCTCAAAGGGGCCTGACCAGCTTGGTAGAAACTTTTTGGAGATTCTCACCGGTTTTGCAAACTTGAAGTAGAGGGCTTTTTCACCTACTTTAAATTTGCGGTTGGACGTTTTCCTATTGTTATAGGCCTTTTGTCCTTTGACACTGGTTTCCAGGTTTGTTTGGGCCCAAGCAAATGAAGTTTGGAGGTGTCTGTGTAAATCGGTCACGTACTGATGTGCAGTATATGTAGTTGCAACACTGACTTCTTCCGGACGGTACAGCATAAATGGCCAGTATGCAACCTGCTGGAGGGTGTGGTAGGTAGCTTTGTAGCTCCTGTGACCTCCAATGGGAGCATCATGGGCATGTAGCAGCATCACCCCCACTATAGTCCATCGGAACGACCCACCGGGGTGGACCCTGACCATGGGGAACATAAATCGAAAGGACTCTCTCAAGTTTCAGGTGTTGTTGTACCTGACAGAGAGCTTTTAGCTCTTTTGAGTCCTGTAGAGCGGGTGGTAGGAACTTTTGTGTCTGAGGTTCCATCATCAACTGCTGCCAGATTGTCTTGATCATCAGGTACCATTCCTGCATGACTCTTGAGTCTGGATTCCCCGTTTGTTGACCCAGGTTCACAGTCTGTTGGCAGCTTTGGGAATTTTCCCTGTTCTCTTTGGCATACCTCTGTGCCAGGGTGGTGCTGAGGCAGTGGGAGAAGCTTGCCTTTATGTGAAACTTAATATCCTTGTCTGGGTAGACGAGGAAAGGGGCTGAACAGATCTTTGCCTTCAGTTCTCTGAAAGCCCGCTCTTGAGGGTCTCACCCTTCAAATACCATGTCCTTCTGGAGGAGCTCGGTAAGGGGACTGTTTTGTGTGTAGCTGAAAAGGCTCACATCACAGGGCTCTGTCTGCAGTGGTTTACCAATAGAGAGCATTGCCCTGGCAACTTTTGCTGAAGTCTCCTGCACCTTAGGCTGATTTCAGACCCAGTGTCCAATAATGCCTGGATGTCTATACATCTCCCTACCAACACTGAGGTGTATATGCATCTGGCATTAACCTTGTGGACAAGGTCTCCCAAAAATTGAAGGAGCGGAGCATGGGTATTGGCATGACTGCCACTGGGAGTGTTGAGGTCTCCCCTGTGTTCTTCCCCCAGCCTACGAAGTAGACTCTGGCTGTTGAGGGGGGAAGGGTCTGGCCTAGTCATGTTGGCAGACTGTCACAATCGGCCCCCTTGTGATCACACCCCTGTGGGTGGTTGGGCACGCATTTTGGGGCTGGTGCTTTGCTTCTTACTCTCTAGGTTGAGGCAATTCGTAGCCCTCAAGCCCTAAGTCTGTCCTCTCGGAAAACTGGATGACTCTGACATCATCGTCTTGTTTATCAGTCGGACGCACGACTGTTTCCCATGTCATCTGGGCCATCTTCCTAATCTCCTGCATGGTTGATTTACCCTGTTTACACATCAGTGTAACGTGGGTTTGCTCGCAGGTGTGGAGATTAAGGAGGAAGAGAGATCTGAAACCTCGCTCTTCTTCCAGACCTGGCTCATTACTTTCTTGGAAGTTTGCGTTCCTTAAATGCATATAATACTCCCTGGGAGGCTCCAAACGCTTCTGTTGGATGCGGATGGCACTGAGGGTGGCTGATGTTTCATCAGCACATGGTGAGTACTCCTCACTCAGAACCCTACAAAGCCTTGGGTAAATGTCCCGAATGCGTGGCTGTTCAGTCTCAATGAAAGCGTGGACGCATCTGGAAGTTGTTTTCCAGATGAACTTCAACTTCTCACGCACCAAGGCACGATGCAAGTCAGCAAGACAATGTTCAATTCCCTAGAAGAGAATGCACAGGGGAGGACCACTTACCTGTCACTCAAGAACAACTTCTTTGTAGTATTAACTGTTTCTTGAGCTGCTAATTAGGTGTTAACAATCACTGTATCAGTACATCAGACTACTTTGTTAGTATCTAGTTACTGAATCTCTCACACAAATACAAATTAAAAGGAGTAATGAATTAGTACCAATCAAGCAACCACTAACACAATACTTGCAATAATTCACAACCGGCCTAATGCCTTAGCAGTTTGGACTTCCTGAGGAAAGGGAAGCCAAGAAGGAAAACCTCTGGCTACTCTAAAAAAATAGTTTTTAGTTATTTGCAAAAACATTTGAGAAACCAAATTATCAAAAAACTATTATCACGGCCTCACACGGGGTTCCATTTTATGTAGGGTGCTACTGGATACACTGAAGTAATAGGGGAGTTATTGACGTTGTTGGATAATATATGCAGAAGAATTCCACCAACATGATTTTAATCTATGAAAAAACCCAGCCTTTGAGTTTGTAATGTGTCAATGTTGTATATCACCGGACTTCACAAGAACCCCCACCCAGTTAAAGCAGGGTTACCATCAGATTTGCACAACTCTTAAGACATTTTCATCTTAATCCAGGAACATTTTACACATAGTCACAGTACTTTGCTGAATCAACCTTCTAACTTGTATAACTGACAAATTAATGATTACAGACTGATGCAGCTCTTAAAAATGTGTGTAGCGATGTGCAATCACCTATAATTGATAAAAATAATCTTTAATTTTGTATGATTTATCTCATTCTACTAAGAATAGTAACTATAAGGTCTAACTTGATAAAATACAATGATGTGTAAAACCAATATGATTTTATAACCAGGGATTTTCATGTTTTGTTACCTACATGTATAATATCCATAAAAAAACATAATATTTGGTATGCAAACATTTGTTTGTTTACAGATAGAAAGCAGATGACAGTGAATTTCATGTTTCTTGTACCATTTGCAAGATATAAAGTTCATGATTAAATATGCACTATTTTTAAGCAGGAAATGTTTAAGAGTCTGAAACAAAGGACCATAAATCAACTATCGGAAACGACAGCCCAGTTGACCATGTGACTCTGAAAAGCCACTTCTGATTGGCGCAGGACACCTTTGGGAGATGCGGCCAATCTCAGTTCAAATAGTTCCAAACAGGAAGAAGTCTCTCTATTGACGCTTCGTTCTCTTGTCTCTTCGTCATCTTGCTCATTGCTCTCTTCATCCTCTTGAGGCTCTTCAGCCTGCACGTGCTTCATCTGGTCTCTCCGCTGACGGCCAGGTCCTCCCATATGAGATCCAAGGGAACGTCCCGAGTAGGATTGAGAAGGCCTCGCTTCACAGCTAACCTCACCATTCATACAGACAATAAATTTGGTCACAAAAAGATCAAAACATCGACGGAACGAACTTTCGACCAAGCACCAAGAACCTTTCCGAACCTTTCAACGAATGCAAGGAAACACCACAAAGACAAGCAAGTACATATCCAATATTGTGCTCAAAGTGCTGGCTTATTAATCAAATGATTTGGGTAATCCGAAAAGCAAATCAATGTAGACTCAAAGAAGGATGAAATGGTTCTTATGGCATTGTCGATAGATTCCGAAGAGTTCATCTTCACTATACTGATCAGTTATTTCACATTCTGTCACTACTCACCAATCTGTCTCATCATGTATATATGTGTTTGAGTAGATTTATGTTTAGAATAGCAATAAAGTTTGTCTGTATTCAAAGATGATTTGACTGTGGTGTATTTTGATAAATAATCTCATCCCTGTTTCTAAATCAAAGCTGTACCTAAATACATGTGATATTATTTTCAATAAGCCATGAGAATAATATCACTCCAATAAGTGAATTAATCATTCACTTATTAAAGCTAATTCCTTACAGTGGAAATTGTGAGCTGATAGAATTAGACGTTGTATTACATTTTCAATGGTGGAGAATCTATTAAAACAAATAATCTAGTTATTTGTCATTTATCTAATTTATAATGGTTGTCGAACACGACTAATTCTGTTATAATTTCCTTACCTAATAAGGACATTTTAATTTAGTTCATAGCTCACATATTTCGAAACCATAAATTCCCTCCTAAATTTAGCACGCGTGCAAATTACCCTACATATACTGGTGGTAAAATGCGTGCAAAATACCCATTTTAACTGACTGCGTCCACATCTCTAAATTATATGCAATAACCCTACAACGTGGCCGAGGCTGGCTTCAACACAATAGTCAAACAAACAACTAGGAGTACTTCTTATTATAATATAACAAGATTTATTATAATCAAACAGCAATGAACACCGCCAATACTATATGAATATAACACAAAAATATAACATGGAAGTCCTAACTAAATAGTGGAGCTATATGTGTCACGATTCCCCGTTGTCTGCTCAGTGTTTCTCCCCTGTCACCTGCCCTGAACTACACTTCCCATAATCCTCTGCCCTCATCACTGCCAGTGTCATTGTTCTCACCTGTTTGTAATTTAATCATCTTCCCTGTGTATTTAAGCCCTGTTTTTTGTTCATTCATTGTCGGTCGTTGAATGTTATGGTTGTCCTTGATTGTGTTCCTTGCCCTCCATTGTTCATGTTCATGTTCATGTTCATGTTCATGTTCATGTTCATGTTCATGTTCATGTTCATGTTCATGTTCATGTTCATGTTCATGTTCATGTTCATGTTCATGTTCATGTTCATGTTCATGTTTTCCCCTCGTGGATGTTTTGTTTGTTCCCTGTGTTGTTTTATTTTTAGTTGTCCTGTTCACCATTTGTTCCTTCATTAAAAAGAACTGCATTTAGATTCATAACAATATGCTAGTGTATGTATATATGTATGTGGGTGTGTCTAGATTCGGTAACAAAGGAAACAAAATGGCGGATTAAACTCCACATGGGGAACTAGTTTAAAAATGGAGGATCGGTTTCAACATTGAGAACAAGGTTCAAAATGGAGGATTAGATCATAAAGGACGGAGCCAACGATTATTTGAATGTGGAGGGAAAGAAAGATGGCTGGATCAGATCCAGAGCAAAAAATGGAGCTAATGCCGTGCAGGTGGTAATGAGCAGACACACAAAGGAACTGAACGAAACAGGTGGGAGAATTTGAAAACACCAGCCTGAGTCGGACAAAATGGATTATACACATTTCTTGTCTTTTATTTCAATTGTCTTTATTTTTAACATAAATAACTTTTTTCCATTGGACATGTTTTGTCCATTACTCTTATGAATCAGTAAAATATAATCGTGAAGAGCTGCATGATTTATAACTACTAGATATTGGTTAATATAAATTAAAGTTGTCCATTTTGTCTACATGACATTACAGCCTGTGTATGTGGAAGAGAGTCATATTATAATAATTAAAATAAGTCATCTTATTGCGGTTTATTTATTTTTCTATGAAAACAGTAGTTCGTCTACACACTCACTGACTGTGTAGACAAACTACTTATTTCATCTGAGTGTTGACCATCTGAGTACATCAGAATTGCATTTTAAACTGACCATATTTAACACAGTGGAAGTCAAAATGCGCCCTGTGCACGTGAGGTCCGTGAACAGTTGGCATTATGCATTACACTGAATGTATAATTATATACCTTTTACTTCTTACACTTTTTAGAGTTTCCAATATGTCATGTTGACAGGGTGGTTACTTGCATAGGGAACAATACCTGATACCGAGCTGCATCATGGGAAAAAATAGGTGTTAACCTCATCGTCTTTGTGTGTGCTTGGAATTGTCTGAGATTTCTTAGGTTTGCAGAGGGCATCTTAGTTTTTTCACTTAATAATATTTACCTCAACCTAGATGGCAAATTCAGAAAGAATTCATATTGATTGCTTGGGTATTTCTTATTTCTTAGTTTAAAAACTTTTAAAGATTCTAAACAATGAAAGGCAATTTTTTTGGCAGGACACCAAAAATGCTGCTAATCTTGTCAAACCATTTGGCCTACCAACTGTCATTATACAACAGTTAAAAATGGTGGTTACTGGATGACACACATGAGGTTTAGTTAGATTGACGGCCTAAAATGTAAATGGTGGTCATTTCGTTTTTATCTCACAACTCAAGTATATCGTAAAATAACAGCACATTTCAAAGATCATCATGATAGGGCAAGTCATTTAGGAGTAGGTAACGTTTTTAGTTTAGTGAGAATAGCCCCACCATGAGGCCAAATGACTCAAAACTTCACAGCCCTTCTTCCTATTGTAAAACAAACATATTTTTCATGTTTGGTGCAAATTGGACAATGTATTCACAAATAACGCATTACTTCCTGTTTACCATATGTTTTTCCAAAATTTTATTGGATCTGGCGGGCATATGGTTTTGCCTATCAATAATCAAAATGACACATTTAAAGATGTTGGTATCCAGATGTCACACTGTAAGTTTGGTGAGAATCAGGTGAACATGCTACGTGAAGTAGGGAAAAAAGTGTTTTACAAACCATTTAAATGGTGGGAAATTTTAAATGGCTTGAAATTCAATATGGTGGACTTCACAGGTCCTTATGGTAAATTATTATTCCTTGAGGAGACACATCTCTGGATATCAGTATCATGACTGTACAATAGAAAACTTCATTTGGGTATTAAACATCAAATAAACATTCTGTGGGTCCAACAAAATCAGTCTGCTATTCGTTGTCTATGGAGCAGCTCCATTCGTAATAACTGATGACATCACAAGTTTGACTAAATTCTATGGTTTCTAGCTTTAAGAGAGAGTAGCTCATATACTGACTGAACTTTCCTGGGCTATGGCAATAAAAAACTTAATTTTTCCCGTTTTACTGCCACAACTGTAGACATTTAATTGTTGCCTTCAATTGATCACAATAATTCAAGCCAGATGCATCAGACCAATGGATGTTTACATTTCCCCACAGTTTATTACACACAGGCAGTAACTCTTTGGCTGTCAAGATATGAATCTGGTGTGAGTGGACCTGAAAAGGCAGATGCAAGAGGGTACATCATGCAGTTAATGGCAGAGCTGAAATCCTGTACCACGGTGTGCTGCTTTTTCATTTCACTGTTTTATTTTGCTATAATTCATAGTGCAATTGTAGCTTTTGTAATGTGACATTCATTTTTTACACCTTAGTAACAAGCTGTATTGCAACAAGAACATGCAGTGCCATGCAAGGCATTTATAAAACCCCTACAAGAGGTCATTCTCAAATCGTGATGACCAGACTGGCTTCAGAAGAGGTTTAACCCTTTCAGATTTATAGATTTTTTATAATCTTGGAATTCTACAACATAGATTGCCATGAACAGCAGCCATTGTTACATCATAATTCAGTTCTCAGAATTCTATCTCACATGTGAGATTGTAAACCTGAAAGGGTAGATAAATAACGCAATCATTTTTGTACGTTATAACCAGTGTTGTGGAGTAAAGGAATACATGTAATGGGATTACGTATTTAAAATACAAAATTTAAGCAATTGTATTCCTCTACAGTTACAATTTAAATAATTGGTAATTAGAATACAGTTACATTCAAAAAGTGTTTTGATTACTGAGATTACTTTGCATTTTATTGCCATTTGTTTAATTTAATATTTAGTGCTATCAGATGGAAAACATTGATACATATAAATGATGCGATCCAAAGTGCATTTGAATGGCGGTGAAACACTTTCTTATGATGTGTTACATTCATACGAGCAGACAGAGAAGTATGTTTGGAGCAGAATAAAATAGAAATAAACCTTGTGTAAATTGTTAGATTTATGCTAAGCTAAAATGCTATTTCTAGCCATTTCACGGCACGATCATATTTTTTTTATCAACAAAATTCACGTTAGATCAAATATAATTTTTTTCTAATAATACCTTTTGATATTAGGGCAAAAAAATATATAATTTTTGTATTGTTTTCCTGTAAAAATATCAAAAAATCCCTAAAACCAGATCAATTTGATTTATCTTGTTTTATAAACAACACTGCATAAGATATTTGAGTTTTTATAGTCAAAACAAGTGAAAAAATCTACCAGTGCTGAAGAAGTAATCCGAAGTATTTAGAATACATTACTGACCTTCAGTAATCTAATGGAATGTGTTACAAATTAAATTTTATTGCATGTATTCTATAATCTGTAGTGGAATACGTTTCAAAAATAACCCTCCACACACTGATTAAAACTTATCAAAAATGCCAAACATTTTATTTCAGTCTTTACTCTGAGGTGGGTCATTGTATTACTGTAAATAAAATCAACATATTTCTTTATTTTATCATCTGTTTCATATAAGCCTAAATGGTTTCAATATGATCAATCAGGAACATGAAAGATTCTCAGTACAGTAACTGCACACACTATAGTTCAAGTCAAGTGGTTTTTATTGTTATTTCAACCATATACAGTTAGTACAGTACACAGTGAAACAAGACAAGGACCTCTAGGACCATGGTGCTACATAAAAACAACATAGGACAAACACAGGACCACATGAGACTACAGAACTAAATAAAATACTTATATAACTGTGGCAGCGGGGGCGTGGTCAAGCGCCCGTCCGGGAGAGAGAAGCGGTAAGGGCGCTCACACCTGGGCCAAATTATGTCTAACACCTGTCTCTAATTGCAGTAGAGTGAGGAGAGCGGTTAAAATGCCAGCAGCCACAGAGGAGGGGAGAGTGACCGACAAGCAGACCCAGTGTTTTGCCATTTATATGTAGTGTCTGTAAAATAGTGTGGAAAGAAGATAATTAAAAGCTTACCGTATCCTGAAGACCTGTTTCCTGTTGTCCTTGCAGAGAGAGAGTTCTACACTGGTGCTGAAACCCGGGAACAAAGATTATTAGGAACACCTGTCTTCCAAGGATGGAACAGAATCGCCCCGTAGAGTCCTCCCAGCTGGGGAAGTCCTCCAGTCCCTCGCTACACTCCATCAGAGCCACCAACAATCCCTGCTTGAGCTCCGGCAAGACCAGGATCGTCGCTTCTTTGAAATCATGCGGGCTCAAGCAGAGGACCGGCACGCCATCCGGAGCCTCCTCAGCCAGGAGGCCGCTCCAGCCGCAGCCGCGACCCCGGACACCCGCGCCACATTGCCCCCACCCGCGTTACAGAAGATGGGGCCGGCGGACGACCCAGAGGCGTTCATAGACCTCTTCGAGAGAACGGCGGAAATTTGGGGGTGGCCCCAAGACCAGTGGGCGGCCCGTTTAGTCCCTCTCCTGTCCGGGGAGGCACAGCTCGCGGCACAACAACTGCCGGCAATAAGCCTCCTGGCCTACCACGACCTGAGAAAAGCCATCCTGCAACGGGTTGGTCGGAGCCCGGAGGAAAGTCGCCAGCTCTTCCGGGCCCTGAAGCTCGAAAAGTCCGACCGCCCGTTTGCGTTCGCTCAGCGGCTCCGTGATGCCTGCCGGAGGTGGCTGCTCTCGAGGGACCGCGGCGTCGAGGAACTAATCGACCAGGTGGTACTGGAGCAGTTTGTTCAACGTCTGCCCCGGAAGACGGCCGAGTGGGTCCAGTGCCACCGCCCGGCGTCGCTGGAGGAAGCCGTCCAACTCGCGGAGGACCACATGGCGGCGATTCCTAGGGCGGATGAGCCCTCTCTGTCTGTCTCCCCTTCCCCTGTGTCTTCCCCTGTTTTTTTTCCCTCCCCTCTTCCCTCTCGCTCTGCTCTCTCCCCAGGGTCCGTTCCTGCCCCCCGCAGGCGCGGAGCGTTTGCGCGCCAGCTCCCCGGCCTTGGGAACACCCGCCAAGCCCTTCCCCATCCTTCAGCCGCTCTCCTCCTCAGGTGGGGGCACCCGCCAGCACGGGTGCGGCCGCAGCGCCTGGGCCGGTCTGCTGGAGGTGCGGAGACCCGGACCACTTCCGGGATCAGTGTCCGCTGATGGAAATAGGGGCGGTGGTACGGGTCTCCGATGTTCCACAGACTGCCCCCGATCGGGCTGGAGCGTATCGGATTCGGTAAGAATCCAGGGGTACATACCAAGCTTTGTTGGATACCGGCTGTAACCAGACCACCATCCACCAACGCTTGGTTCAACCCGGGGCTTTGGGCTCAGCTAAACTGGTGAGGGTAAGGTGTGTGCACGGGGATATTCACAAATATCCCGTGGTGACTCTGGCGATCAAATTCAGGGGAGAAAACCATAGTGTAGAGGCAGCGGTTAGTCCCGCCTCACCCATCCGCTAATTTTGGGTACGGATTGGCCGAATTTTAGAAAGTTATTGGAGGGAGTTTGTGCGGATGGGTCCTGCGTGAAAGTGAAGGGGTGTGTGATGTGCGATGCTTTGGCGGGGGAGGCGGAGCCAGGGCCGTCCTCTGCTGCTCCGAGTGACGTGGGAAGGGGCGAGGTGGACGCCCCTCCTCTCCGGAATTCCCGGAGGGGGACTTTCCCTTGGAGCAGTCGCGGGATGATACCCTTAAGCACGCCTTTGACCAAGTGAGAGTAATCGATGGTCAACAACTCCGGCCGGGTGTCGCCGTCTCATATCCGTATTTTTCGCTGATCAATGATCGCTATACAGGGTGACGCAGGACGCCCAAACAAAAGAGGAAGTAACACAATTATTGATTCCACGGAGCCGTCGGGAAATGGTTTTCCAGGCGGCTCACTATAATCCTATGGCCAGTCACCTAGGGGAACGGAAAACACTTCTCCGTCTAATAGCCCGTTTCTATTGGCCGGGCATTGGCGGTGACGTCCGCAGGTGGTGTGCGGCGTGCCGTGAATGTCAGCTGGTAAACCCACCGGCCACCCCAAAAGCGCCATTGCGCCCTCTACCATTAATCGAGGTCCCCTTCGAAAGAATTGGGATGGACCTCGTCGGGCCATTAGAACGGTCAGCACGCGGACATCGCTTCGTGTTAGTCCTAGTGGATTACGCGACGCGGTATCCGGAAGCAGTGCCTCTGAGCAACATCTCCGCACGCAGTGTTGCAGGGGCACTCTTCAAGATAATCTCCCGGTGGGGATTCCGAAAGAAAT
This sequence comes from Xyrauchen texanus, assembly GCF_025860055.1. Taxonomy (NCBI): domain Eukaryota; kingdom Metazoa; phylum Chordata; class Actinopteri; order Cypriniformes; family Catostomidae; genus Xyrauchen; species Xyrauchen texanus. The sequence goes on along the minus strand of NC_068300.1, from coordinate 39,318,037 downwards.
CCTCACCGATCAAGGCACAACTTTTATGTCACGAACACTTCGCGATCTTTACGAGCTCTTGGGCATCAAATCGATTCGCACTAGCGTTTACCATCCTCAGACAGATGGCCTAGTGGAACGGTTTAATAAAACGCTCAAGAACATGATTCGTAAATTCGTACACGATGACGCTAGAAATTGGGATAAGTGGCTAGACCCCCTGTTGTTTGCGGTACGAGAGGTCCCGCAAGCCTCCACCGGGTTCTCCCCGTTTGAGCTGCTGTACGGGCGACGCCCCGCGGTGTCCTTGACGTCATCCGCGAAGCATGGGAGGAGGGACCTTCTAACAGTAAAAATGAAATTCAATTCGTTCTTGATCTTAGAGCAAAACTCCACACACTGGGGCTGACTAACACAGGAGAATTTGCTCCAAGCTCAAGAACGCCAACGCCGGCTGTATGACAGGGGTGCTAGGCTACGGAATTTGCACCGGAGACAAGGTACTCAGTATTACTCCCAACATCGAGCTCTAAATTACTCGCTAAGTGGCAAGGACCCTTTGAGGTCACACGACGAGTGGGGGATCTCGATTATGAGGTTGTACGTACCGATAGAGGGGGCGCGTCAAATTTATCACCTCAACCTCCTGAAATTATGGAGGGAGGAGGCGGCCTCTGTGACGTTGGCCACGGTAGTTCCGGAGAGGGCGGAGCTCGGACCGGAGATAAACAAAGACTACAATCTCAACACTCCGGTCACTTGTGGAGACCAACTCTCACCGCGGCAGCTCACAGAGGTTTCTGAGTTACAAAAGGAGTTTGCGGACGTGTTTTCCCCTCTCCCGGGCCGTACAAACCTCATACAGCACCACATCGAGACCGAGCCGGGCGCGGTGGTGCGTTGCCGCTTATCGCTTACCCGAACATAGAAAGAAAATCGTTCGGGAAGAATTAGATGCAATGCTTGATATGGGCGTAATAGAGGAATCCCACAGTGATTGGTCCAGCCCGGTTGTTCTTGTTCCCAAGAGTGATGGGTCGGTTCGGTTCTGTGTGGATTACAGAAAAGTCAACGCGGTGTCTAAATTTGACGCGTACCCAATGCCCCGTGTTGATGAACTGCTCGATCGGTTAGGTACTGCTCGATTTTACTCGACCCTGGATTTAACAAAGGGCTATTGGCAGATCCCCTTGACACCAATGTCCCGCGAGAAAACAGCCTTCACCACGCCGTTTGGATTACACCAATTTGTGACGCTTCCTTTCGGTTTGTTTGGGGCACCAGCCACGTTCCAGCGACTCATGGATCGGATCCTCAGACCGCATACCGCGTACGCCGCTGCCTATTTAGACGACATTATCATCTATAGCAATGATTGGCAGCGGCACATGCAACATCTGAGGGCCGTCCTGAGATCGCTGCGGCGGGCGGGGCTCACAGCAAACCCTAAGAAGTGCGTGGTTGGGCGTGTGGAGGTACGGTATCTGGGGTTCCACTTGGGTCATGGCCAGGTGCGTCCCCAAATTGATAAGACCGCGGCGATTGCGACTTGCCCTAGACCTAAGACCAAAAAGGGGGTGAGGCAGTTCCTGGGGCTGGCTGGCTATTACAGAAGATTTGTGCCTAATTATTCGGACGTCACCAGCCCGCTGACTGACCTCACTAAAAAGGGGGCTCCAGATCCGGTCCAATGGTCGGAGCAGTGCCAACAGGCGTTCACGCAGATTAAAGCTGCACTTTGTGGGGGCCGCTTTGCATGCACCTGACTTTTCTCTCCCTTTTCTATTGCAGACGGACGCTTCAGACAGAGGGCTGGGGGCCGTACTTCGCAGCTGGTGGAGGGGAGGCGCCGGTGCTGTACATTAGCCGGAAGCTCTCCTTAAGGGAGACTAAGTACAGCACCGTGGAAAAGGAGTGTCTGGCCATCAAGTGGGCGGTCCTCACCCTCCGATACTACCTGCTGGGGCGGGCCTTCACCCTCTGTTCGGATCATGCCCCACTCCAGTGGCTCCACCGCATGAAGGATACTAACGCCCGGATCACCCGTTGGTATCTGGCTCTCCAGCCTTTTAAGTTCAAGGTGGTCCACAGACCGGGGTGCAGATGGCTGCCGCCGACTTCCTCTCCAGAAATGGGGGAGTGGTAGGCAGGCCGGATGACGCCCCAGCCTGAGTCGGGCGGTGGGGGTATGTGGCAGCGGGGCGTGGTCAAGCGCCCGTCCGGGAGAGAGAAGCGGTAAGGCGCTCACACCTGGGCCAAATTATGTCTAACACCTGTCTCTAATTGCAGTAGAGTGAGGAGAGCGGTTAAAATGCCAGCAGCCACAGAGGAGGGGAGAGTGACCGACAAGCAGACCCAGTGTTTTGCCATTTATATGTAGTGTCTGTAAAATAGTGTGGAAAGAAGATAATTAAAAGCTTACCGTATCCTGAAGACCTGTTTCCTGTTGTCCTTGCAGAGAGAGAGTTCTACAATAACATACCTATATAAAGTGCACGTGCAAAGTATGCAAAAAGTACGGGACAGTACAAGAAATTTCTGACAAAGAACAGGACAATAGGCAGTGAGAGACCGTGAGAGACCAGTACACAGTAGTGCAAAAAGATGACGGTTTCTAAAAATGCCAAATGTAAACATAACATACTATGAGATGAGTGTTCTATGCACATAGCAGTTATTGAGGTAGCAGCCAGGTATAAATTGACAATAATAAAAGTGCAACTCAGTACACGTGTGTGTGTGTGTATGTGTGTGTGTGTGTGTGTGTGAGCGTGTATTTATCACTTTGTGGGGACCAAATGTCCCCATAAGGATAGTAAAACCCGAAATTTTTGACCTTGTGGGGACATTTTGTCGGTCCCCATGAGGAAAACAGCTTATAAATCATACTAAATTATGTTTTTTGAAAATGTAAAAATGCAGAAAGTTTTCTGTGAGGGTTAGGTTTAGGGGTAGGGTTAGGTTTAGGGGATAGAATATAAAGTTTGTACAGTATAAAAACCATTATGTCTATGGAAAGTCCCCATAAAACATGGAAACACAACGTGTGTGTGTGTGTGTGTGTGTGTGTGTGTGTGTGTGTGTGTGTGTGTGTGTGTGTGTGTGTGTCAGTCCAGTCTCTGAGTATTGAGCAGTCTGATGGCTTGGGGAAGAATCTGTTACACAGTCTGGCCGTGAGAGCCCGAATGCTTCGGTACCTCTTGCCATACAGCAGGAGGGTGAAGAGTTTCAGGTATATGTCGAGAAGTACCTTCATGAGCTATAAATAAAAGGGTTCATACTAATAAAACAAAACTACATGATGTTGCTTGTCCATTTTCACAGGAACATGTTTGCAAAAAAAGCTGAAATGTTCCACCACCAGTTTAAGGACATAAAAGATGTCTGCAAGTACTTTAGGAACCACTGGACTCATCTTTCTACAGCTCCCAATTGTCAGCTGCTTTCAACTAAACCACAAATGTTCAACAGAAAACATAGTTGAATTTTTTTAATTATTTATCAAAATTTACTTTTGATTTGCTTTTGTTTCTCTTAGTAAAGCCTGACTAAATCAAAAGTAAATTCTATTTCTTCCAATCTGTTGCTGCTCCAAGCCCAACCTTTCCATCTCTGTTTTTCTCTCCCTATAGTTTCTTCAACCATTTAAATACCAATTCCTCTGTGGTATCCGAAATCGTAGATTGGATCACCTGATTGATGTGCTACTGAACAAGACTGACAAGTACTACAACATAATACAAGATTTGCAATCTGTTGGAAGGGACTATAACCCTCTGGAATGCAAACTGGAAGAAATAAAGAAATCTGCACAGAGGATGTTAGACAATGGCTGGGCCAGGAACGTTTTTGTAGCTTCAACAGAAACATACATATACAATGTTCCTGCTGTTTAAAGAATTTTGGATAATTATCCAGACAAAATGTAGAAAATTATGTTTCCAAATAAAAATTATATATTTAAAAAAATCTGTAGACAAGAAACTGAACTAAGCACAAGTTGTGAATATTAAATGTGACCTGAAAACTTTAAATGGCTTCATAGAGTGCATGCAGTCTATATCTCATCCTCGTTTTCATTCACATCAAAAATCAAATATACCGCTACTGTGAATAAGGTCTATGGCAAATACAGACTTTTAGGTAATCAGAATGTTGTGCTTTTGACTATTGGAGTGCATCTGGCAAATTAGATGAATATAGCAGAAAGTACATTATTTTGTCAGATTTTTCCTATTTACAGGGACTGGCTGTGGCTAGATGTTATTTCTGTTATAATTTATGCACACATTGGCACAGCAGAATAAAGGGAATGCTTTGACTGGTTTTAAAATGCTCAAGGATCTCGTGTCTCTCTCTAGTGGACAAAATTGGTACTACATCCTGAACTGTCCTACAGTGTTGAATTTCCTGATCAAGACAAAAATGACCAAATTTGGCAGAATAGATCCTGTCTATGACGCGGACACATCCAAGTCTGGTGTCTCTAAGGACCTAAGATTTTGCTGCCCATACCCAAAAATAAGAAGAATAAGAAATATATCCGCAAGCGGCAATCATCAGGGTCCAAGCACGAATGGCCAATATAATTACATTGGACACAATAGATCCTGTGTATACTGTGGAAAAACCTTTTTTTTTTTTTTTTTGTATAAAAATTCTTCCAAAAGATTTTCTTATCACAGTTGCAAAATTTGAATTTTATTAGAATGACAATAGAAGATGATGAAGAAGAAGATATTCGATTTTTAATTGATGAACAACAGCACATTACAAGAGCAAAAAAGCAAATTCAAAGAGGATTTTTAATCTTGGCGCTCCCTCTAGTGGACAAAATCAGTAATACATCCTTGATTTACCATGCATAAATGAGATTTTGGATTGCTGGACAGTTAAATCAGGAAAAACTGAACTTGAGGAAAACTTGCACAGATATTACATTACAAGATCAATATCTTAAAGTCAGAGGATTTCATTGAATTTCTTAACTTCTTAGCTGCTCCATCTAGTGGACAAAATCAGAAGTACATCCTTCATCGGTCATCAGTTGAAATAAATAATATTATTATAAATAATACATTATAAATTTATGAAATTCAGCATATGTCCTCAGACTATCCTGGTGTCTATATTTTTTACGTTTTGTCATGTTTGGTCCTTGTGTACACAAATAAAGGCATAGTAGTAGTGACAGTTCAAACACAAATATTTCATTGGCTTATGTCTTTGAAACAATTTGACAAATAAAAAATACAAAAATAAAATTTGTCAAGGCAGATCAGAAAAATGGTCTAGGAAGTGTTTGCAAAAGTAGGTTTTTCAAAAATCCAAAAATGTGGAAAATTTCAGTAAAATACTAAATGGCAGAACATTTTTAGGGGCTACATGTTTTGTTCGTTTTGACTCAAGAAATTAGAGGAAATAATAATTTTGATTGAAATAGAATTAAGTTATTACAACAAATTCAAATTAGCTCATAATAGCGCCACCTTTTGGACGATTTTCACCAAATTTGGTATAGACAGACACGAGAGCGGTAGAGGGGCTATTATATCGTTATTATTTTCATATTATTCAGGCCCATAAATAATAATATCCTGTACCACGTGAGGGTCAATATTTGGGTAAATGTCGTGACTCTCATTTTTATTGTCTGGACCTATTAATTTATTATTAGGTATATAAAAATTGCAATTCATAAAATTATTTGACTACCCTCACTGCAAAAAATGATTTTCTAGACAAGTATTTTTGTCTTGTATTCCTGTCAAATTATCTAAACTTTCTTAAAACACGATTTATTTACTTGTCAAGCAAAATGGGATAAGATATTAAGTCTTGTTTTAAGATAAATCTGACTAAATTTAGTGAACTTTAGACTCAAAACAAGAAAAAAAATCTGCCAATGGGATAAGCAAAATAAACTTGTATTAAGTTTATATACAGTATAGTGCATGTAGTTATCCCGTCATAGCAAGACAGAACCAGTAGAGGACAGTATAGCCTATGTTTTCTTGTTTTTGACAGTAAATGTCTATAGATAAACAACAATACTACAACTTGGACCTTTCAGTGCAAGTGAATGATGGCCAGAAATGGGTAATGAAGGTCCAAAATGCAAATAAAGGCTACATGAAAGTAATCCATAAAACTCCAGTGGGAAAAGCCATCTTCAGAAGATGATAGGTGAGGGTGAGAAACAGATCAATATTTAAATATAAAAAAAAGAAAAATGTTTTTTTACTATAAATAAACATTTTCACTTTCAGATGAAGGTGCTACCTTTTGACTTACAGATGTAAAAAAGACAATTTGGAGATTTATAGTAAAAAAGGACTAATATATTGATCCGTTTCTAGCCAACACTTACCATTTTGCTTTTGGTTTTTGGTTATTTAACCTCTTGATTCATATGGATTACTTTTATGCTGCTTTTATCTTCTTTTTGGACCTTCATATTTCTGGCCACCATTTTTTTGCATTGAAAGGACCTTCAGAGCTGAAATATTCTTCCAAAAAAATCTCCATTTGAGTTCAGCAGAAAGAAAGTCATACATATCTGGGAGGCATGAGGGTGAGAAAATGATGAGAGAATTGTCATTTTTGCGTGAACTATCCCTTTTTACAACTAGTTTTACATCTCACTCTTGGTGCCACTCTGTGGACATTTCACCCAGAAACTGAAGCTCACACGTGCCCATACGTAAAAAAAAAACACTTTCCGCTTCGGCCACTGGGGACAGGATAGAATTTTGGTAAGCACAGACCAATTTCAGCTCAAGAACCGTCAACCTACTGTCACCAAACTCCATATTGTGTGTAAAATGTAAGTTACTTAATATTACCCTCTTGTTTACTTAACAGTGATATTAGCAATGCAGGCCTTTTTCACAATGGGGCTATCTTTGATTTTTGACAGGAATGAAAACAAGGCTGTGTTGAATAGATTTACCGTCTCTTCAGTGTCACGCACTTTATAAAACTATTAAAAAGCTCCAATATCTCATCTAATTTTCCACAATTCATGTTGTATGGAGTATTCTGTTTCTTGGAAATATATTTTTCAATGTTCCATCACCCAAACGATCCAAAAACTCTTTAAACAACATAACAACCAATTGAAGAGACTGTACATCTTTCCCTCACAGCCTGCTTGTCATTCCCATAAAAAATCATAGCTGGTGCTGCTGTGAATAAAGTCTGTTATGCCCATTTCACACGTGATCCCTTTGAAGTATGCAAGCGGTGCGTACCTGGTGCGGAAGCAGGATGTGTTTTATTATGCTTTCACATAAGACGTGTTTGCAGTGCACAATTGATCTGCAGCTACTGTATACTACACATACAACAATGGGTAAGTAGTTCACCATTATTTTAATCTTAAACATTTAAACATGGTACGTGAAAGAGTAGTATCACAAACATTTTAAATTAAAACTTACCATCCACACAAACAGCCGAGGAAACTGCCTCCCATGCCTTTTCTTTTGCATTGAAATCTTAATACAGGAAATCTTGCAGGTCATACAGAACTTCATGTCTTTTTCCAACCACCAGCCTGTAACGTGATTGCCTCTTTCTGCTGAGATGCGAGTCTCTTACACACAATATCACATGCTGTGTAGTGTATTTTACATGAAAAAAAAATCTTTAGATATACTTCTGATCGCATTTGTTACTTTTACAACTCCTGGTAATACTGTGTTTTGGTTTTCTTTGCTTTACCAAGGGATGAAAGACATATGGTGACTGTAAAACACCGTAGACTTGAATTATATGTATTTATGGTGAAATTGCAACATTTCCACTGAAAATAAATACATACTGCATACAGATCATATGTGAAATGGGCATAAGGGTCAATGAAGTGACACTAATATTTTTGTCAATATCTTTCAAATTATTCAAAAATACATTACAAATGCAATTCACACAAAACAATTAATTGAATACACCTCATTTATGATGAAAATGTTGATGAATGTTGATGAAAATGAGTTCAAAATCATTGATATTTTTTCAGAGGTTAAAGAATGTCATGTGGTGCAACAAAAATCTCATTAAAGTCTCATTAAAAGCTGAAATTCAAGGGAAAAATTTTCTCCTGAGAGGTGCTGAATACTATTTTATTAATTATTAACAATAAGCAGAGAAACTAATTTATTTTAATCAAGTGATAAACATCCTGTTGGTAGCATTCTGCTGTCAAGTGACAGAAAAAAAAAACATAAAACAAAGAGGACTCCTTTAGACTGTAAAGTATTCGTCTTAGTACATGTATGTAAGTATATATATGTATGTAAGTATATAAACCAATGAGCCAAAACATTATGAACACCTGCCTAATGTGTTGTTAGCCCTCCACGTGCCACCACAATAGCACCGAACCACTGAGGCATGGGCTCTAGAAGGCCCCTGAAGATTCCCTTTGATATCTGGCACCAAGACATTAGCAGCAGATCATTCAATTCCTGTAAGATGCGAGATTTCATCATGTTCCTCAAACCATACCCTAACAATGTGTGCAGTGTGACAGTTATATTATTCTGCTGAAAGAGGCCACTGCCATCAGGGAATAACATTGCAATGAAGTGTTGTACCTGGTCTCCAACGATGTTTAGGTAAATAGCATGTGTCAAATATAAGTCCACATGAATGGCCGGACCCAGGGTTTCCCAGCAGAACATTGCCCAGAGCATCACACTCCCTCCACCAGCTTTTCATCTTCTCACAGTGCATCCTGGTGCCATCACTTTCCCAGGTAAACAGCGCACATGTACACGGCCATCCGTGAGATGTAAAAGAAAACTCATTGGACCAGACGACCTTCTTCCACTGCTCCAAGGTCCAGTTCCGAAGCTAGCTTGCCCATTGGAGGTACTTTTGACGGTGAACAGGGGTGATCATGGGCACTCTGTCCAGTCTGCGGCTATGCAGCCCCATACGCAGCAGGGTGCGATGCACTGTGTGTTGTGACACATTTCTCCCATAATCATCATTAACATTTCTGTGACTTGTGCCACAGTAGACCTGCTGTCAATTCGGAGCAGACAGGATAGTCTCCGTTGTCCTCATGCATCGATGCACCTTGGGCACCCAACACCATTTTCGGTATGTGGTTTGTCTCTCCTCGTCAGCTGTCAGTAGGTACTCATCACTGCTGACCGAGAGCACCCTACAAGCCTTGCTGTTTCAGTGATGCTCTGACACAGTCGTCTGGCCATAACAATTTGGCCTTTGTCAAAGTTGCTCAGGTCTTTACTCTTGCCAATTTCTCCTGCATTCAACATGTTGACCATGAGAAATGATTGTTCGCTTGCCATCTAATCTACCCAGACCTTGATAAGTGGCCTTGTTAGGAGATGATCGATGTTATTTGCTTAACCTATGAGTGGTTACAATGTTTTGGCTCATCAGTGCATGTCTTGACATTTTCTTGAAAAGGCACATTTTGTTCAGGCCATTTTGTTTAATCCTGAGAAAACCTCTTGATATACTCATTAAAAAAAATGACTTGAAGAATAAATTTGAAAACATTTTAAATGAATGAAGTTTATGCACTCTTAAAATGATCTATCTTTCTCTAAAATATAGTTTTGCTATCTAATACAATGACATTCAGACATTTGTGGCTTAAGTGTCCAAATGCTTTTTGGGGCTCTTTGTTTCTCTTTTCTGTTTGTTCTAAATTTAGTTTAGTTTATACAGGAAGTGAAGATAAAACATCCACCCTTCAGCTCCTCCTCTCAAATGGTGTGGCGCTGATCCAACAAACCCCACACAGGCACTGAAACACAGACACTGAAACACACACACACACACACACACACCATATCTGTTTTCTCTTTCTCTCTCTGTGGCTGACTGCGGGGGCCAACTGCCATCTTGTATTTTTATAATCTCTATCCTCCCTGACCTGTTGCTCTTCTCCTGGCGCCAGTGGTCTCCGACCCCCCTTCCCTTGTGTCCATGCCCCCATAGCCCCATGCATCCATCGACTCCTGGGTGGATAATTGAGAGCAGCTGTTGCAAGGTGCCATGCCCACCCAACCCCCTGTTCGACTGCACTTGCCCTCCTGTCACTTGAGTTCCTCCTTAAACTCTGCATATCTCCCACATCAATCTCTCTGTTGGATAGATTACCCTAATCTTAGCCTCTCTACCTCTCTGACTCTCTCCTCCTGTTGGTTATTTATCCAGAGAGACTTACAGTACATTAATGGCAGAAAAAGTCCCCCTGGGGCAATTCGAGGATAAGTGCTTTGGTCAAGGGTACGATGGTTTCTGGGTCAAAATAAGAGTTCCCTAAGAAATATGCAGGACTGAACATGCCTATGTGTTATATATCTTTATTGATGCTCCCTTCAAGTGCTATCGGAATTATCCTACTTCCCTCTTAAAAAGTCGTAATTACAATTGTCACTTTCAAGTGCTTTGTTGTCAGACGCCATGTTCAATCCTGCATATTTTTGGAGGAACTCTTATTTTGACAGCATAATATATGTTAGTCAGTCAGGTTGCTGAAGATAATGGAAGTTTGGTCAAATACATGCTATTTTCTTTGTGTAAAACGTTACAAAATCCATCCAATGGTTACTGATATACTTAAATGTATACGACCCAAATGGCTAGCACTAACAAGCTAGGTGCTTTTTGAAAAATGAATCATTCACTACAGAAAATGTACTCTCCTCCACCATGTTGAAAGTTTATGTTTCCTCTCAACTTGGAAACTCAGATCTCAAAATTATCTCTTGAGTTTCCCAGTTATGATTATGACCTGAGGGGACATTCATGTGCAACTTTCAAGTAAACTCGTATTTACGATAATTCAGATAGCTTCCAATAGTTACAGTATGTGAAGGCAGCATGACACAGTGGGGAGTTTAAGGTGGTTTGTCTGAGGAATTTACGAAACCAGTAAACGCTCTTAAAAAATAATCAGCCAAGTATTGGCCATCATCCAGACGGGTCTGCTTCAATAGCTTTGTTCCAAAACCCAGTGAACTGCCTACCAAGACAGCATTTAAAATCAGCGTGAAATTAACTTTCTTAATTCACGTCAGGGTGTGAATTACAGGGCAGTTTGTGAGGACTGACCCCCCTAATTATGGCTTTACCCCCCTAATTAAGGCTTTAATAAAGTAGGAGACCCACATAGACTCAATTTATCCTCAGCAGAAGTTGTACTTCCTTCACCAGCTGAGGAAGTTCAACCTGCCACGAGAGCTGCTGATACAGTTCTATTCAGCAGACATTGAGTCTATTCTCTGCACTTCAATAACTCTGGTTTGGATCAGCTACGAAATCGGACATCAAAAGACTACAAAGGTCAGTTTGGACAGCTGAGCGGATTATTGGTTTCCCCCTGCCCTCCCTTCAAGAACTGAGGATAAGGGCTGGAAAAATCACTCTGGACTAGGGCTGGGATAAACGATTATTTTTTAAACGATTAATCTAGCGATTTATTTTTTCGATGCATCGATTAATCTAACGATTCATTTTTTCAGTCCAATTCGATTTCGATTCGATTAATCGACTTGTGACAACACCGGTAATACCGGTTTCATCGGGGGTGGGGGTGTATAAAATGTAAAAAAAAAAACATTTGCCGGGAGTTTGATTGACTGGTGATCTGATCAATCAATCATAATATGCCATTTTTGTCCGACAAAGTAGTCAGGAGAGAGAAGATTAATGTCGGTGGATTTGAATTTGAATAATGGATTGTCGGCTACTGTACTGACATCTTTCCGCGGTTAAAACAGTCCTTCTGATGTAGGCTACATTCATGTTTAGCCTATTTTATGCTATAAATTAACCAAGGAAAAGATGATTGGTTCACGAGCAGCTTTAACTGAGGCAATCTGTCACGACACATTAAAAAGCCACAAAATAGTAGGCCTATTTATGGTTTAATTTTCTTTGAATGACCAAATTTGAAAGTTGAGACTTTATTAAATGTTACCTGCTTGGTCCTGTCTGTCAGCGCGTTGTCAGTGTCCTCTATGTATTTTTCACGACATTCATAGCTATAAGCGCATTATTAATAGCTATAAGCGAAAACTTTAGGTGTCGACAACATATTATAGCCTACTCCAACATCGAGTGCGAAGTGGGGAGTTGAAAAAAACTTACGGTGCTCTGTCATCTGCAGCTGCTCCCGGGTGGCGCCTCTTCAGATGCTGGTGCATTGCCGTGGTGCTAGAATGGAAGGCCATCTCCATTTTGCAAAGACGACATATCACGGAATTGTTTCCTTTTAAATTAAAGAATTACCATACTTTAGAGGAACGAGTGCATGCCGCCTTGCACTTCTGATAGTCTGAGGAGCCACTCGTGTTGCTACTACTCGCTGGCGCCGCCATCTTTGTTTTGGGTCCGACGAATCGACGCGCATATTTTGCATCGACGTATTTTTTGCGTCGACATCATCGATGACGTCGCCGCGTTGTCCCAGCCCTACTCTGGACCCCACTCACCCTGCCCAATTCCTTTTTTAACTGTTGCCTTCTGGCCGGCACTACAGAGCTCTGAACACCAGAACCGTCAGGCACAGGAACAGATTTTTCCCTCAGACTATCCGTCTCATGAACAGTTAAACTGCCCCACTGAGCAATAATTATGTGCAATACACAGCTTTGTCTATTTATATTTATCTAACATATCCTACCTCTTCTGCATTGCATTCCCTTGCACCATCTGTATATAATAGATTTGTATTTGTACATACTACACATATATACTGTATATATCTATATTTATTTATTGTTTTCTCATTGTGTATTCTATGTATAATATTTTCTATTCGCTTTTTATTTTTATAAAAAAAAATGTTATTATCTCTGTCTAGTTGTAGTATTGATTGTGCACTGGAAGCTTCTGTCACCAAGACAAATTCCTTGTATGTGTAAGCATACCTGGCAATAAAGCTCATTCAGATTTATATCATGTCATTATGAGTTTATATCTTGCATTTGTGAATTATAACGTCACAATTGTGAGACATAAAGTCAGACTTACTTTGTTTATTTATTTTATTTTGCTTTATTCATCATTCTCTAAAGCATCTCATGAAAGTATGTTTCTGTAGTGCACTACCCTTGTAAACATTACATGACAGAAGTTTCTTCTCACTCCTTCTCTTTTAAATGTGTCTCTCTTGACCCAACACCTGTTTAAGCTTGAGGGTCTTTAAACTGGCCATGTGGCATGCATAAGCTAATTAGCCATTAGCTGCTCACTTAGCATCCCAGTGAAAGGCAGCGTTTAGCATGTTAGCATTACAGGGTAATACTCTCTTCACAACAATAGACTTGTTCAGTCATGACATACATTTTAAAGCCAACCACACACTACACAACTCCCATATGTCCCAATACATATCAAATTCAAGTATTTAATTAGTTTAATTGATATTTAACAATAGCTTTCAGTAATTAATGAAATATAAGTGTATAAAGTAATTGGCATTTCTTTCAACTTGTCTGCCATTTTAGATAAATTTTTCACTGAGCTTGTTCCAAAATCTTTCTAGCAAGTCAGTCAACTGGCGGCCAGTGTTGCAACGCTCTCAGGAGACTATTTCCAGTCATGACAGTGCTCTACTTGAAAGGGAAACACAGAAAGGTCAAAAACAGTTGGTCAAGATTATGGTCAAAGACCATATTTCAAATCAGCAGTAATTTTCCCAGCTTGTATAGCCAATGCACATGCAGGTTCTCAAGCTGATTGACAGGCGATGTCTGTCTCTAAAAGATGACTGGCTCTTACCTGTGAGGCGGGACTTGTTTTCTGCATCCGTTGACTGTTGGGTGTTCCAATATATCCCATTCATTTTAATAGAAGTGGCCCGTCTCTGCTTAATAGTCTCTGGCTTGTCGCAACGCACTCTGGTATTGCGTTCTCCGCAAAAGATGCATAAGATGCTGCTGTAGAATTTGGCCAAAATGAGACATCATACATGGCTTTATGTTGCATTAACCTTTTAACATTTTGACATTATGCTGCCAAATTTTTGGAACAGCCTTCATGTCAGGAGTACACCTCACAAGGTTTTGGAACAGAGCTATTCTTTCTCTGTGAACACATGTTTCTTGTAGATTAAGGACAAGTCCATTTTTATTTTTATTTTCAAACATCAATCCTGTAAAGTCATGTGTTTATGAAGGACCTTTACATTGTGAACATTATTTGGTCACTATTGATATTATTTAACAGTTGTGTGTGTGTTTCTTGGTGGCATCTCTCAGCAGTGGGGCAGATATAAGCATATCTGGAAGGGGGGGGGGGGGGGGGGCATTATTCTCAAACCCCCCAAAACACAAGCTTTAAAATAATGACTTCACTGTGTATGTGTGTGTCCAGATGCAACAGATTGAATATATTGATCTGATTGTTGGTGTAGATTAGTGGTTCTTCACTCAAGGATTGCATGTCTGTTCTGATGGGACAGCAGGGAAAACAATGCTAAAAGTAAATAATAAAATGCAACTAACCATGTAATCGTGCATAAATAGCAAACACTTTCCATATCTTTTCATGTTGTTCATGTCAAAAGCCATGCATCCAATCAAACTCTATGTTATTTTAGTGCAAATCAATCTATCACTCTGTAGAAGCTAGTCAAATTAACCACAAAAATTACGCAAATTACCAATTATGACCCAGACTATATTAGCCCTCAGAGACCCAGCATAACAGAATTGAACGTTGGTTTAAAGCAATTAAATAATATTTATGTCTCTAACACCAACACTTTAGCACCACCAACTCTTCAAAACTGCACATTAACCATTTATGCTCATAACTTTTGAACCGTTAGGCCTAGAATCTAAATAATTTTGCCCTGTGAAGCTGCTTTGAAACGATGTGTGTTGTGAAAGGCGCTATACAAATAAAAATGACTTGACAGCGAGCATGCCAAAATGGTCGTGAGGCTGTATCTTCGTCACGCTTAAGGTGCGTACACACTGCCAGCGACTTTATCGCTGCAGGTCGCCAGTGGCTGGCGGTGAAGTCGCTAGTGGGTATTCCCACTACTGGTTGCCTAGTAACGTTTATAAATGACATTCACGGATGCCACTCCATTGCTGTTGACAGCGAATCTCTTTTCTTGCCACTAAAAACAAACATTTTGGAGGGAAAAGACTAAATATAAATGGAATCAGTACATAAAATGCTTTATATCAAAGATGAATGAGAAACAAGGCGTGCTGTTTGCCATAGCGGCTGTTTATCTGCGCGTAAAATGCAAACGCCGGTCTGTCTGGGTCCATAAAATCCCCACGATCTCAGATACACCTTTCCACGCAGTATTTTTCTTAAAAATGTCCTTATGCGTGGGAAGAGACATATAGAGCACTGGAAAATTTCTAACAGCAAGAATTAGCCTTTCATCCACCTTTCCGTTACTGCAGGAGCTGAGAGAGAGAGAAAGGATCACGTGAGCTCTCCCGTCTTCTCTCCTATTGGCTGTCGCTTCCGTTAGTCGCTCCAAAGTTGAACTTTTCTCAACTTTGTTGCTTCGCTGGACACACCCACATCTAGCGCCAACGGTCGCGACAGCTCGTGTCACCGGAAGTCGCTGTGCTCGCATTGAAAATTAATGGTATTGAGTCGCTGTCGCGCGCGATGTCGCTGGCAGTGTGTACGCACCTTTAGGTGTATTGACACCAAATTTGGAATATGTTAAAAAGCCAACAGGTGGCGCTATAGTAAATAGAAAATAAATAAATCATATTTTGGGTCATAACCCACTATTTTGGATTGTTTGAAAAAAAAATTAAACAAACTTGCCCTAGGCTGTTCGCATACCAGTGCAGAAAGATTCAGCAGAGTCCCAATATGAAAATGTATCAAAGTTTTTATTTATCATCAAACAGTAGGCCTTTTGCCAAAATATGCGTAGTGGTTATGGGTATTTTTACTAAAATGGTTATAACTTTTGAACACATTTCGATATTATCACCAGATTTGGTGCAAAAATCGCATGCCTCTGCCTCTTGGTGGCACTATGATCATTTAAAAAACTAAAAATGGCTCTTACTATGGAACGTTGGTCCGATCGATATTAGATTTTACATGCAGTGTCTTTGTCCAATGTGCCATCAAGGTCTACAAGGACAGCATCATATCTAGAAAAACATGGCCACCATTGACCAATCAACATTTAGCAGCTATTAAAGTTAGAAAAGGCAGATCAGAACAAAAAGAGGTAGGCCTATTTGCCTCTTAGCCCAAGAGGTCTGTGTAGAATGTGAAAGAAATTGGCCACCGGGAGGTGCTATTGTGTTTTCATATGTATAAATTGTTGTATATAGCACTAAGTTTCACTTAGACACACTTTATTCATACCATATGATAGATTACCTTATTCTGAACAGCTTTGCTTCAAGAAGCATTGGTGTGAATCAAATCATTTATTTAATACTTAATATTATTTATAAACATATATACTTTTTTAAACTAGTCCTAGGCCATTCGCCCGATCGGAACCAAACCAGTGAAGAGAGTCCCAATATTAATAATTATCAACAAAAGTTTTTTTTACATTCGATTCATCGTCACAATGGTATGGCAAAATGTTAAAAGTGGCATGGTCACATTTACTTAAATGGTAATATCTCTGGAACGGAATGAGATATTATCACCAAATTTTAGACATTTATGAAGGATGTCATTTATGTGCTATTTAACATGATGGTACTAAAAAATTAAGACATTTAACACTGTTTTAGGTGCTAATGGACTGTCTAATTAATACGTAATATTGGTCACATATGTACTTAAAGGACCTTAATAGCTTGAATCCCATTAATTAGTGCCGTATGGGATGCTGTCTTCTCTGCCAAAGTACGGGACGACTTGGCTAATACAGCTGTCAACCCTAATTCAAACACACATAATATCTCCCAGAAAAACAGTCTACCATATTATTATAGTATATCTGCAGTAACACACTTGTTTATATAATGGCACACACACATGTTAGTTTACGGTGAAGAGTTCTGGGGAAGCCTCTAATATACTGTATGTGTGTTGAGTTTGGCTCACTGATGTGGCCTTCGTGGTCTGCTCTCAGGGTATTTTAGGATCAGCACTGATAATTAAACTCCTCTTGAAATGCTGAAAAGAAAATAAAGACCCACTCAAGGGAAATTTACATTACCATACTTACAATGTTTACTGCCATGAAAGTGGTTTTCTGAATGTGTGTATACAGTATGTGCACTTTATTTGAAGTATTTTTGCCCAAGTCAGTGTTTGTGTTCTGATTGTTTTTAAATCTACAGATGTCCCAAAAGAGCCCAAAATGTCACTGAAGCCAAATTAAGAAAGTGTGTGAGTCATTGCATTAAATAACTAAAATAAATGGCACTTTGTTTGACATTATAAGAATGATAGCTCATGCACACACACACACACACACACATCTCAAGCACAACATTTCACAAAAATAAGTTTGTGAGGAGTAAAAAGATAAAACTATAAAAAGATATAGTATTTAACATGAAGATAAAAATAATTTGAAACTTTGCGGTTGTCGACACCTGAACTAGAGTAATAAAGTATCCATATATTTTTTGCAGCTACTTCACTGTGTGTGGAGAGCAAGAGGTCCCAGCACAGAAGGCAAGGACAGGTGGATGGAAGGAGGACAGAAGGTGCCTGTGACCTAAGGATGTGGTCAGGTGGGTACACACCTGTCCCCTTACTGGGACTTAAGATTCCGGTTACATGAGACAGTCACTAAGTCTGGCATAAATAAAGACTTTGTATCCAAATGCATGCCATTTTATTAAAATCAGGCAGGTGTTTCTTCAACTTCAGGCACTTGTAGTACTGTGGATTTCTAGAAAGCAAATTCTCAATTAAACATTTTTAAACATTGGAGGAACACAGAAAGATAATTTTGATGGATCTTTCAGTAGCTCTTTTCTATACAACAGTTTATTGAGACCACATTTCCTTAAGCTCCTGGATGAACAAAAAACAACATCAAATTTGTCCACATAACTTATTCTCTACATTCCAAGTCTTTTCAAGTCAAACAATAGCTTTATGTGATGAATGAACCAAAATTTTGGTTGTTATTCAGTGAAGCTCTCGATAGCGCCATTGACATTAATTACATTTGTTCAGGAGACACCCAGAAACCAATTGTGTTTGGTGTCAATGGTGGGCAGATTACTGTTTGTCCAGGACTTGTAGTCAATTTCAGTTTAGTTGTGAATGCCACAGAAAAATAACAGGATACAGGTTTGGAACAACAATAGTGACAGAATTTTCATTTATGGGAGGACTATTCTTTTAAAGTAATCACAGGGTCTTTATACATACAAACACACACAGACCAGTGAGCTGTGACAGACAATGACCTGCCAGCTTGGTTTGAGGTCTCCTGAGGTGTCTCTACAGCTGTCATGGTGTAACTCTAGATATCAGTCCCTCTCCTGCCCCCGGCTCAATGCTCTCATCTCCCCTTTTGCCCCAACCATCCTACTGCTGGGGGTCAGACACACAGGTATGTGTGGATGTGCTCGGCCCTGCAGGAATCAAAGTCCTCATTCCTGCTGAATCAACACCCTGATGAGCTTTATCTTTACCTCCATCACACTTTATTTACAGTGACCCCCAAAAAATAAAAGGACACCAAAGTCACATTTAAAAATAAACGTATTGCATTTGATAACAAAATATCAATCTAAGTGGCATCTGCAGACAAACGATGCTAGTAACACTTTACATTAATGTTCCCTTTGTTAAGGGTTTATAAAGAGGTTAATTAATTAAATGTCATGTAAAAAGAACTCAGATTTCCTTACACCGTTTAAAGGATTAAGAGAAAGTGGTTTAACACACCTGGGGTTCAGTGGCATATCCAGGGCATTTTTACTGGGGTGGCCAAGATGGGGCACAGACCTAGTGGGGGGGTGGCGATACCGGGAGAAACTTTATGAATGGCTCATGATCAAAATGTGTAA
This sequence comes from Xyrauchen texanus, assembly GCF_025860055.1. Lineage (NCBI taxonomy): Eukaryota > Metazoa > Chordata > Actinopteri > Cypriniformes > Catostomidae > Xyrauchen > Xyrauchen texanus. The sequence goes on along the minus strand of NC_068300.1, from coordinate 39,299,072 downwards.
ATATCGCATTGCTTTGCTTCAACATCTATAATTGTATAATAAATTAATTCTAAAACTCATGTTAGCATTCACTGAATTGTTTGTATTTAAGATCAGACTGTTGTTTTGCCATTTGGCAGTTTTCGTTTCCTGTTCTATTTCATCCTATAACAGTAATCTGGGAATCTCTGGTTATTTGAACATAACATCCATTTTTAAATCAGTAATTGTTTAGGAAAGTCAGTTACACATCTTTAAGAGCTTTTCTCATTGTAGAGAATGAATCTGCATATAACATCAGGTATAATGTATAATCATAAAAAGATACAGGTGATAACAGGTGCCTTCTTGTGGTTAAATTAAAACAAATTGCCTTATAGTTAATTAGTCTTATATTAATACCAGATAACCTTGTGAGGAAATCTTATAAAGAATGGACTTTCAAGTCATGTTCTGCAAAATCTTAAACTCTCAAGATTTATAATAGGTTTATAATAAGCTCTTGCTTCATTTTCCTTCTTAAATGCTTTTAAGAACCATAATTCATTGTATAAATCCATTTTTAAATCAGATTAAGTCTACTGTTTTGGTGATGGCTAGCAAAAAGTTGGTTAAACATGTCGATGTCAAATGACTTAGCTCTTCTATCCTCAATGCTAATAATAATAATAATAATGTTGTTAGACTGAAAGATTAAATGTCAAAACATACTGTGAGGTCTGGGTTGTGAAGCATGTGCTTTTATAGCCTGAAGAACCTCTTCATCAATGGTGTCAACATCACCTCTTGTAATGTCATTAGAATCACTTTCCCCACTAGATGAAGAACCTGAAGTGATAAAAATAATCATCACATTCATAGTTTGCTCATGGACACATTGATGTGACTTTTCTTGCTGTATCTTTTTATGTTCTTTATTGAGATATTAATATTGTGTTTGCTAAAGTGTGGGTTTGCTCTGAATTAGCAAATTAATATCATACACTGAGCAAAAGTGGATCACCCTTTTTAAATTAAATCAAATATGAGCACAAAAAACAAGTAAATATTCATGGAACTCAGAAAAGGAAGCAACTGAATTTGACATACTATTGTGAGGTGAGGCAGGTGCTCCAGACACTCCTGGATCACACTCATCTCCCACAACTTTCTGTTGTGAATGTGGCCAGTCAACTGAAGTTGAAGCTGTAGTGTCTGAATACAAAGAGACATGAGGTTAGAGGCTCTTTTGCTTTGTACACTCTCTCTCTCTCTCTCTCTCTCTCTGCATTGCCGGTGGAGCTAGGATGATATTTGTGTGTGTGTGTGTGTGTGTGTGTGTGTGTGTGTGTGTGTGTGTGTGTGTGTGTGTGTGTGTGTGTGTATGTGTGAGCGTGTATTTATCACTTTGTGGGGACCAAATGTCCCCATAAGGATACTAAAACCCAAAATGTTTGACCTTGTGGGGACATTTTGTAGGTCCCCATGAGGAAAACAGCTTATAAATCATACTAAATTATGTTTTTTGAAAATGTAAAAATGTAGAAAGTTTTCTGTGAGGGTTAGGTTTAGGGGTAGGGTTAGGTTTAGGGGATAGAATATAAAGTTTGTACATTATAAAAACCATTATGTCTATGGAAAGTCCCCATAAAACATGGAAACACAACATGTGTGTGTGTGTGTGTGTGTGTGTGTGTGTGTGTGTGTGTGTGTGTGTGTGTGTGTGTGTGTGTGTGTGTGTGTGTGCGTGTGTGTGTGTGTGATGATTTATATTAAAACTATTTTTAACTAATCTTCTGCTGCAGCGATATTTGATCATATGACTGTACCTGAGTGACAACTTGAATGTAAGAGTACATGGCAAATTCATATATGGTCATCCAGAAGTCACAGGGAATTTCTAAACATGACTTACCGTGCTGTGCAGGGGGAGCTGACTGATCACTGCTGCTGGAAGTAGCTGCGGCTGGTTCTGACTCTTTTCTTTTTTTTAAGAAAAAAATTTGAATATCTTTGGTTTTCTTCATAGCTGTTATCCTGGGGGAAATGCAATTAAATCAAGGAACCTAAAATTGATTCAATCAATTATTCATTCATTTATTAGCTATAACTGCACTATCCAGCAGAAAAATGGTTCAATTGGGTACAAAATCAGTGTGTGAAATGTGTCTGTCTGGAAACCCCAAAATTGCAGATTGAGCTCTGTATACAGTAAAAAATCAAACTATATTTACAGTGTCTACACTGGTTTATTTTCCACATGTTCTGATAGCTTCAAGTACTTTGAATATTACCAAATAAAATAGTTAGTCAAATAATTTGTAGCATTTAAATGCAATTTGCCCTGCCTCTGCATATTTAAAATTTCAAATAAGTTATAAAACTTTGAAGTTTTATACACATAATACACATAAAGAGCTCATAAATAAATAACTAATGTAAAGACAAAGTATTGTCACAGCACCCTTCCATTTCACACACAGGTTAGCCATATATATATAACTTTAGCTATTAAACATATATATCTGTAAAACGCTTTACACGCCTCCGTCATTAAATCAGAAAACATGGCATTTCATATTTCATGACAATATCAAGATAACATGCTGAATGTGCTGTAGGGTCTAGCTTACTCTTTAACCTAGCTACTGTTAACATGCTACATGAATGTTTTCACGTTCAGATGGAAATTCGGTGGATTAATTAAACGTTAGATTAGATGAACTTACCTCGCAATAAACAGCTTTCTTTTTGACCACAAATCGACGTCGTCAACTCCTTGGAAGATGGAGGTAGACGCTAGCTTGTGACAGCTTCATGCTTCTGACCTACCTCTGTTCCCTCCATCAGCGAACAGAGGTTACAACAGTAACCTAGATGTTCCCTGTCTGTTGCTCACTTCGACGTTGTGTCGAATGAAGCAACACTAGGGGTCCCTATTCAATCACGCCATGCTCTGAACCGTGAACCGTGTACCTTCCTCAACACCCCTTCAAAATCGTCATAAACTTTTTAGGTTCCTTGCACCCCGAAGGGGGGAACAAAGCAGGCCACACCAGCTGTGCCTTTTCTCTTGTCTATGTTTCTTGCATGGAGTTCAAGAGGATGGGGCCATCTTAACGCTATCACACGCATCAGGGAAGGCGTTTTTTCCAAATCCTATTCTTTCAGTGGGAAAAGACCCCACGGAGACCACCAAATGGGGGGAGGTAAAGAGTGACGAAATACGTCACATGGGTTTTTAGGCTCCATGTAGATCCTACCTGCTGCGAGGGAGGAGTTGCTACAAAAACGGCGACCGGGGGCATTGGGGACCAACCGGGTCCAACCGTAGGGGGACCGTACCGTGGAAAATACACACAGGGGGATTAATCCACACAAGGGCCCATCCTGTGGAGCACCTATTCCAGTACAGAGTCATTTTATTTACCGTAGTGGGTCTGATCGGAGAATTCATCTGCTGAATTCGCGGACCAGTGGGCTAGGGAGGAAGAACATCCAGGGAGCACGAATCTAGTGGACTCTCCTGGGGGAAAAGAGCGCACGTGATCACCTCAGTGGAGGGGAAAGGCACTATGTGCAAGCAGAACACCCGGTCAGACGTTCTGCATTCCCGAGTTCTACGGGCTCGGACCTGAGAGATCACGGGAGGAGACCGACTCAACCCAGAGATTGTAAAATCTCATAAAGGTATTGGGTGCTGCCCAGCCCGCTGCTCAGCATATGTCTGCTGGGTGCCATTGGCCAGTGTCCATGAGGATGCCACACTTCTTGTTGAGTGTGCTCGAACCCACAAGGGGGCGGGAGCGTATGCCACCTTGGTGATTTATGTACACTATCATAGAGGTGCTGTTTGTGCGAATCAGGACGTGCTTGCCCCGTATTAGCGGGAGAAACCTCTACATTGGCAAGTATTACAGCCATCAACTATCAAACTCTCTCAAACCAGTTTGGAGGCGTCTGTGGTGACCAGAATGTGTCGGGACACCTGCTGTATGGGGACTCCTGTCCGCAGAAAACAGAGGTCTGTCCAGGGGTTGAAAGTCTGGCAGCAAGAGGGGGTGATGAACACACGGTGCTTGCCGCGGCACCATGCCCATCTCGGGACTCGAGTCTGGAGCCACTGCTGAAGCGGTGCAACCACCGTGGAGGATGCCATATGCCCCAGGAGCCTCTGGAATTGTTTTAGAGGAACCGATGTTTCAGTACCGACTGAGCGCGCTCATTGTTGAGGCTCGCTGTCATTGAGACTGAATCAAACTTCATGCCGAGAAAAGAGATGCTCCGAACCGGGGTGAGCTTGCTCTTTTCCCAGTTGACCTGAAGCCCAAGATGGCTGAGGAGCCTGAGCACCTGGTACCTATGGGCACATTGTGACTCTCGAGAGTGGGCTAGGATGAGCCAGTCGTCGAGGTAATTTAGTATGCAGATGCCCACTTCCCTTAGCGGGGCAAGGGCTGCATCTGCGACCTTCGTGAAGACGCGAGGGGACAGTTGCGAACCAATCTTGATGCCGGACACAAGTTAAGATGTGTCTTTGCATGAGCATTTTGAACGGAAGTTTGTGCAAGGCCCGGTTGTAAACTCGCAAGTCCAAGATCGGTCGTATGACACCGTCTTTCTTGGGTACGATGAAGAAAGGGTTGTAGAAACCCTTCTTCATTTCGGTTGGAGGGACAGGCTCTATCGCGGCTTTGGGTAAAAGTGTCGCGATCTCCACGCGAAGGGTGCTGGCATCTTCACCATGCACCGAGGTAAAGCAGCAGTTGTGGGTCTGGAGGTGAGAGGTCCACGTCCGGGGTACCAGGACTGCTGGAGCATATAACCAGGTTGCTGTGAGAATGGCATTTGCGGGCCAGGTGACCCAGGGAAAGAGTAAGTTGCTCTATTATTGAGAATGTGGGTACCACAGCCCGAGAGCAAACATCTCGTTCCCTGGGTCATCCATCTCAGGAATGCTTGGGAGCCTTCCAGGTCCTTGCGGAAATTCGAGAGACGAGGAGACGCTGACGGCGGCCCAGGCAAGCATGTCGGCCAATTGGGCGTCAGCCTCAGACTGGGTGTGCCGACCAGAAGGCGGCAGTCCAGTTGAGTCTTCCACGTCAGACGCCAGAACGCTCTCCGATGCAGCAGCGAACTCATCATCCAGCTCTTGGGGCTCGAGGAAGTAAACAGACTGGCCTTGAGGCGAGCCGCTCTCACTTCGAGCTTGGACGGAAGGCAACGAGCATTCCGAGGGGCGGGTGGCTCATGGGGATCTACCCGGAAAAACCGAGCCCGCTGCCATCCACAAATCGCTTCCATCATCAGACGGGACGTACTTAATCCCATGGGAAGACAGAGCGATGCGGGGGGGGGGTTGTGCGGCTGGAGTGGCGTTCATCCTTAAGAAGGACAACCACGACCGCAACGTTGCCATGGTGAGAACATGAAAAGTGAGAACATGAAAAATCCACAAACACTGCTACTGCCTTTCTGGGAGTACAGTGGGAAAAGCACATACACTATAAATTTGACCCATTTATACACACCAATGTAAAATACTGATGGTCCCACACGTTCACGTGTATGATCTGGTACATTGGGTGAATTCCGGAGTTTTATATAAGAAGAAAACTCCACTATTGAAGCACAATTCCATTGGAGATCGTGAATTTAAGGAAAACAAACACAGCAACAACTTTGGAATACCTGGGAATAAAGCAAAGTAATGGAGAATAAAATAGTGAAGTCTTTCTCAGATACCATTTTTGTTATTTACACAAACATTCCAGGGAATTTACTTTGCTCTGGAGAAAGATGCATACAGACCAAGCCGCATGTATACAAGAGTAAAGACAACTGTGCTTTTCCATTGCATGTACTGTAAACCGTAACACTGCTTTCTCACAGCCGCTGTCTGGTGTACATGTAAATGTAGAAATTTACAAAGGCATTTTAAATCATTGATATGTGGTTATAACAACACAAATAAAAGGATGACTTTCATGTAAAATGATTCATTCAAATAATGAATAATATTACCTCACATGTTATAAAAACTTGTAACAGGGATAAAAATGGGCAAGGAGGAGGTGGGAACCCTGTCAGTCAAAGTAATATTTAATGTAAACTTAAACAAAAAGACACAAAACACAATCACACACACGGCAGCTTCATGTGGCTCTCTCTCTCGAATTGCTGCATACGGCTGCCTTTATCCCCCAACCTCGGCTGATTAGCCTGATTGGGCCCTGATTGGCCCTCCTCCTCGTCACACTCCTCCCCCCTTTGCCTCATGCTGAGGAACCCCCAAATATGAAGCATTTATTAAGGAGTTGCCAACATTAGAAGCCTATATACATAAATGTCAGTATGGTTTAATAGTTATCAGGTTTTATTATGATATATATTACCTTTATTCATTTAGCAGACACTTTTAATCCAAAGTGACTTGTGACAAGCAGCTGTGAAGGAGGATGAAGACCTGAAAAGTGTTTTTGCACAAGATTTTAGGTAACTATGTCTAGTTAAGTTGGGACAGCACTCAAAGTAGAACCATTCTTTTGACAACAACGTGACAAGAAAAGTGATGAAACAAGTGAGTCAAGACATTACAGTAATGCATACAAACACAAAATGACATAATCCCTCTTTTTAATCTCACTAAATTAGTCTGTTTTTGTTACATTGTGAAATAAATCACGAATTAAGGCATTTTATGTTTTATTAAGTATGAATAAGTGTATTTAATAAGCATTTATAACATAATATTTTGGCAAGTATTGCATGACAGTTGGCATTTTATTCATGTTGTTATAACTGCATATGAATGATTTATAATGACTAATAAGTCATTAATGACTGCCTTTTTAAACCCTAAACTTAGGTAACATTAATGTAAAGTGTTACCATTAACTATGAACATTTTCCACTGATGTTTGACAACTACATAGTGTCAATGCTTTTTGTCTAACTTTTTAACGTTATATCGATTGTTTTATCATTTCAAACTTAAACATCTTTTTATGATTTTTCTGCTTCAATAGTGTGCTTGTGCTGTCTTTCTTTAAAAAAAATGTCACTTGCTTTAACATTTTGATAGCTAATGCAATGGCATTCATTCATGGTAAAGGCAACGTCACACATACCTTTACATGGCAAAATTCCATGGGTGAAATACAGTCATCTCAATGGGAATCCGTGCTATCGTGAATTTCGCACGATTTTGAAAAAAATAAAAAAACAGAACAAACCAGTGAACTAACAGGGACACCAACAGAGTTACCTTGCCAGAGGTGGAATTTATAAATGAGGGTGTGGTCCAGGATGTCCTGAGCCGGGACCCAATAGCTCTCCTCAGGTCCATAACCCTTCCAGTCAACCAGCTACTGGAACCCTCTACCCCTCCGCCTGATATCGATCAGCCTTTTGACTGTATATGTTGTAGAGCCCTCAACTAGACACGGTGGAGGTGGGATGGGTGTGGTGGCATGCTAATTGGAATGATAAACCAGTTTAATTTTAGAAACATGGACAATGGGATGGATGTGTTTGAGGTTGGGAGGTAACTTGAGATGGACTGTCACCGGACTAATGACCTTAACGATGGGAAATGGCCCAATAAACTTGGGACCTAACTTACATGAGGTGAGTCAGAGCGGAATGTCTTTGGAGGACCTTCTGACAACATGTAAGCTGGGGGCTTTAACATGAGCACCAGTCCATATGAGGGCTTCTCTGGTGGCTTTCCATGTGCGAAAGCACCTTTGAATAAAGGCGTGAGCAGACAGGACCTGAACGATGTAATCTTGGGTGGGAAACAAAGGAGGCTGGTAACCGAGGCTACACTGGAAGGGTGATAACCCTGTAGATGATGATTGTAAAGAGTAGTGGGCATACTCGACCCAGAATAAATGAGAGCTCCAAGAAGACGGATTACAGGAAGCAATACAGTGCAATGTCTTAAGTTCCTGATTAGCCTGCTCAGCCTGCCCATTTGTCTGAGGATGGAACCCAGAGGAAAAACACACAGTAGCCCCCAGCTGATGGCAGAATTCTGCCCAAAAACGTGACACATATTGGGGGCCTCTGTCAGAAACCACATCGACCAGGAGGCCATGAATGTGGAAGACTTGGATAATGACTGCCACCGCTGGTAATTTGGGGAGGGGAATGAAGTGAGCCAACTTCGAGAACCATTCCAAAACAGTCAAAACGACTGTGTTGCCATGGGAGGGGGTAGACCGGTAACAAAATCCATGGCTATGTGAGACCAGGGTCTCGAAGGACTGCCAATGGTTGGAGGACCCCTGCCGGGGGTTGACTGGAGGACAAGCAGCTACGAACCGGCATACATCCTGTGGTAGTGATGGCCACCAGAATCTCTGTCTAATGAGCACCTGGGTGCGAGCCAGCCCTGGATGTCAAGCAACATTGGATGAGTGGCCTCACTGTAGGACGTGCATTCGACCTGATTGTGGAACAAATAACAGACTCGATGGCATGTAGCAGGAGGAGCAGTGTTACGTAGTGCAGCATGGACTTTGGCCTCCACATCACTGGATATAATTTCCACCAACTGAGTGGTGGGTAGAATGGTATCCAGTGGGATGGTAGAGGTCTTGACTTCGAAACACCGAGAAAAAGAATCAGGTTTAACATTCTTAGAGCCCGGACATTACAAGAGAATGAAGTCGAACCTGGTGAAAAACAATGCCCAGCGAGCCTGTCTAGAATTAATGCACTTAACACTACGGATGTACTTTAAGTTCTTATGATCAGTCCAGACCATGAAAGGTACCCCCGAACCCTCTAAACAGTGACACCACTCACCCAAAGCCAGTCGGACTGCCAGCAATTCTCTTTTACTGACGTTGTAATTCCGTTCAAGTGGGGTTAACTGGTGCAAGAATAAAGTCCACGGATGCACTTTTCTGTCCAAGGAAGAGCGCTGCGACAGAACCACTCCAACCCCAACCTCCAACGTATCCATCTCCACCACAAACTGACATGTGGGGTTGGGAGTACTAAGAATAGGGTCAGTGGTAAACCACTTCTTTAATTTACAAAACAAAGCTTTGGCCCGCAGAGACCAAGAAAGTGGAGGTGAGATCCATAAGAACTGTGGAGAGTTGGCTGTATTTCCTTATAAACCTCTGATCAAAATGAGCAAATCCCAGAAACATCTGCAAGGCCTAATGAGAATCTAGGGTTGACCAATCGGAGATGTCTCTGACCTTGGCAGGGTCCTTGTGCACTCCCTCTGACAAAACGATGATCCGAAAGGCATAACCAAATGTTCAAAGTGCTCCCTATGGGCCTTAAAAGCCGTCTTTCATTCATCCCACTCCCTGATCCAGACAAGGTGATAAGCATTGCGTAAGTCCAACTTCATAAAGACGGACGCTACCTGCAACAGTTCTAAAGCTGAAGACATCAATGGCAATGGATAACGATTCTTCACCATGATGTCATTCAGCCCATGATAATGTTTGCAAGGTCTAAGCGAGCCGTCCTTCTTCTCCATGAAGAAGAACCCCACCCCTGCTGGAGAAGAGGAAGGACAGATGAGACCAGGGAATCATTGATGTATCTGTTCATGGCTTCCCTCTCAGGAGCAGTGAAAACAGCCATCCTCGTGGAGGAGAAGTGCCAAGTGCCAGCACAGTCATACAGGTGATGAGGAGGATAGGTCGCGGCACGGGACTGGCTGAACACCATCCTCAAGTCATGTATGCCAATGATACTATGGATAAATCCGCTGATTCATCCAGAAACAAAACACAAAACATGTTGACTGATTTTTACTGACTGAACAAGATAAACAGAATTAGCTGTCAGCCTAAAAGTAGGATGAGCTTCAGGTCACACCTATCGATGACATAGACAAATGGTAATAAAAAGGTGTTTTGCAGCCAGTAAAATTTCTACCTAAATGTTCGCCCAGGCTAACTGAAACTATCCACCTAAATGAACACAAAAACGTTGTCTTTTTGGCCATATTTGCTCTAAATGACATCACACCCGTTCATTCTTCAATTTCCTATTAAGTACATCTGGACCTTAAGTAGCTTCCATGGTAGCTCACCTGAGAGTTTTGGACTTTATGCTCAGAAGACTGCGGCCTATTCAAGCACACAAGTTGACATGTGAGATGAATGTGTTATGTTTCACAAAATTACATGATTGCTTCAGAAAATGTGTTTTTTATGTTACATTTGCTTTAAGAACATCAGTTAGGTTAGGGTGTTGGTGTAGGGTAATAATGTCTGTGTGCATAATTATAGCAGTTTTCCCATATGCTCCGTGAAATTTGTAATCCCGTCAGTACTTTGACTGGATCAGTGCCGGATATACTGTTTGGAAGAGGAATATAATATGCTGACATAAGTCATGGAAAGGGGACACCAAATCTTTGTCAAAAATGCACACACTCACAGATAGATGAACGTACTGACTTATAAGCACTCCAAGCGGTTAAGAGAACCCTGCTGATGATAAAGAGATAAGAAGCCAGCCTAAGGAAGTGCATTTCAGGCAGGTGCAATTTTACACCTGCAGGGTATATGCAGGCAGAGTAAGAAAGGTGTGTGTGTGTGTGTGTGTGTGTGTGTGTGTGTGTGTGTGTGTGTGTGTGTGTGTGTGTGTGTGTGTGTGTGTGTGTGTGCAGTCCCCTTCACCTCTGCCTCACTCAAGTGTAAAGTTGTAAAGTGCTTCAGGTCTCAAGCAGAACAAAAGTGCATCTTGCACCTTTCAGATAATCCAAAGCACCTCTGCGGCCTCAAATACCTGTGGCACCCTCACACACACAGAGAGAGAGAGAGAGAGAGAGAGAGAGAGCGAGATCGCAGGTGTTTCCTCTGTTACTTGCAGGTGCAGCACACGGTGAGACACACCCAAACTTTCAGTCCAAAACTAAGAAATAAGATCCAGTGCCAGCACGGTAAGCAGTGATTTGAAATGCCCTGTCTTTTTCTTCTTCTCTGTAATAGCATCACACTCCCTCCACCGGCTTGTCGTCTTCATACAGTGCATTCAGCGCACATGTACATGGCCGTCCACGTGATGTAAAAGAAATACATAGGAACTCATTAGAATAGACAACCTTCTTCCACTGCTCCAAGTTCCAGTTCCAACGCTCGCATGCCCATTGTAAGTGCTTTCGACAATGGACAGGGGGTCATCATGGGCACTCTGACTGTTCTGCGGCCATGCAGCCCCATACGCAGCAGGGTCCGATGTGTGTTGTGACACATTCCTCCTGTAAACATCATTAAAATTTACTGTGACTTGTGCCACAGTAGACCTTCTGTCAGTTCGGGCCAGACAGGATAACGTCGTTGCCCTCATGCATTGATGATCCTTGGGTGCCCAACACCCTGTCGCTGGTTTGTGGATTATCCCTCCTCGGACCACTGTTGGTAGGTACTTACCACTGACCAGGAGCATGCCACAAGTTGTCTGGCCATAACAAGTTAACCCTTGTGAAAGTTGCTCAGGTCTTTACTCCTGTCCATTTCTCCTGCATTCAACATATTGTCTATGAGAACTGATTTAATAAGCTATTAATAATAATAATAAGCATACTAAGTTATTGTAATTTATGATGACACTAATACTACTACAAAGATAGGTTTATAAAAGTGTTAATATTAGGAATTATTATCTTTTAATAATTTTGAATTATTATTTTGTAATTCAAGATTTGTCTGGCAACACAAAATCAGCCTTTGAATAAAACCAAACAGTGTTCTTCAATACTCCAAATTTAGTGCATAGATCAGGCCAAAGAGCAGGCACATGGCTTGGGGAAGATTTTCCAGGTATTCCTCTGCGTATGGTACCTTCCAAAATGATTGCCATACATAAGCAGCCAAGGTGCAGTGAGTCCTCATGAGTCACTGTCAATATGCCAATGGAAATAATTTTCTCAGAATGGTGCCAAAAACATCCAGTGAGTGGCAGTTCTGCAGATGGAAATGGCTTGTTGATGACAGAGGTCAACAGAGAATGGCCAGACTAGTTTGAGCTGACAGAAAGGCTACAGTAACTCAGATAACCACTCTGTACAATTGAAGTGAGCAGAATAGCATCTCAGAATGCACAACACGTCAAACCTTGAGCGCGGATGGGCTACAACAGCAGAAGACCACATCGGGTTCCACTTTTGTCTGTCAAGAACAGAAAGCTGAGGCAGCAATGGGCACAGGTTCACCAAAACTGAACAGTTACAGATAGGGAAAATTTAGCCTAGTCTGATGAATCTTGATTTCTGCTGAGGTACACAGATGGTAGTGCCACTGCAGCCTCAGGATCTGTTCTTGGCTGACAGAAGTGGAACCCGACGTGGTCTTCTGCTGTTGTAGCACAAGGTTTGACATGTTGTGCATTCTGAGATGCTATTCTGCTCACTACAATTGTACAGATAATTCTTTCTCTCTCTTATCTAATTTCTATATTTCTTTTTAACCTCCTTATGCCTCTCTGTCTTTCTTTTATTTCTCTTTTTTTTATTCTTTCTTTCCTATTATTTCTGTGTCCTGTCATTCCTTCCTTCCTGTAATTTCTATTCCAGATATCAACATCGGTTCAAGAAATGTTTGCATTACATTTTATGACCATCACAAACAGAACTACTAACAGAACGTAGTGCTATAGTCTTATAGAAATCTGTGGGGTCTTCTCCAATGAGGAGTGGAAGGCAATGGAGAACTGCTGTTTGTCTCCCATCTGATTTCTGTTAAATTTAATAATAATAATAATAATAATAATAATCATCATAGCAATCACAGCACAAACACAACACACAGCAAATGAAAAAGTTGCTTTACCAGAAAAAACATTTGTGTGTCTGAGAAGCTTACATCAGTTTCAATCTGTTGCAGGATCTTTTTAAATTTAGAGGCAATGTCTTTGCCGTTGACCTTGAAAATAACAAGTAAGCGTTGAGTGAATCAGTCCAGTTCTTGAAATAATTTGGTTTGCAGTTTTTTTCCCAGATCAATCACGTTGGTACTGAAATGTACAAGTATGAATAAAACATCATAAGTGGATTATGAAGTGAAATTTAAGTCAACAAAAGTGACAGTGAAGAGCCTAAGATTAAAATTTAAGACCAATGATATTTGAAGAAAACAAAGAAAATTCAAGGTAAATATCACTAGTGATCAGAATATTTCCTTTGTCCGTCATTTCCATTTAAGCATACTGTCACGGAGAATCTCACGGAGACAGGAATATGGACTCAATCGGGGGTTTGTTGAACAGGTGAATGAAGCAGAGAAGAACACAACAGGTGAGTCAATCCAAATAAAGTTGTGATGCAAACAGCAGGTGGGGAAATAGTGTGATGAACAGATGAACGGTTAACTCACAATGGGGAATAACGGAGGATGAACCAACACAAAACTCTGACGAGGGGAACAATAACAAGGTATGTATATACACAGGAAGGTCTAGACAAAACTAGGGAGTCCATAGTCTCCAGGAAAACACAGAGAAGAACAGACAATGAATGTGTGTGAGAGCTGAGTATAAATGAAGTCCTTGATTAGTCACTGATGATCACTCAGGTGAGAGAGAGTGCTGTGTCAGCAGTGAGGGAGAGAGAGAGCGGAGTGTGGAGTGAGAGAGGGAGACACATACACTGCTGGACAATGTAAGTATAATTTTAACAACAACAACTATGAATTTTGAAAAACTTTCTTCCGAGACTATCTTATAGAAGTCTGCAACGCAAAAAGTGCACCCCAAAATTAACCAACAAAAATGCCCATTATTTTGTCAATTGAAAAAATAAGGTAAAAGAGAAAAAAGCTGCTCAAATTGAAAACATGAAATGCAAATAGTCTATATATTGTCATCCTACTTTATAAAAATAATCGTTAAAACTGTATTGAAAACCTCTCATTGATTTATATTGGCAGAATGTTCACTACTCAAAAACTGACAGCGATGAGGTCATTGTAATATTTGCACGTGATTGGTCTTTTTTCTTTTATATATTTGCTTACTGAGTTGTGATTGTGATTGTGGTTCTTGTACACACCTGACCCGATACAGCAGCTCTGATGCAACATTTAATTTACACAGACCCAAAGCCTAAAACCTACATACCTAAAACTTCAACACTATTCTTTCCTTGCGGGCACTAATATTTTCTTCTGTCACTGCCAATTTTCCTTCTTTTATGTCATTATTCCTCTAATTTCTTGCCCTCTTCTAACTCTGTAATCGTGAAATGTGTTATTACACTCAATTCGTTTGCCTGTTGCAGTGATTGTGCAATAAGGCCTGAAGTCATGAATAAAAGAGTTCAGCATGATGGTTCTGTCATGTTGCATAACAGTTGTTTGTCTCAGCTCTAGGTTACTGCTATACACAAATACACCATACATTGCTGAAATCGTCTCAATATAATGGTTGTACAGTTTATTTTGGACACTGAAAAACTTTTGGATTGCCTGAACTATGTTTGACTTCAGCAGGAGAGCAGGACACTTACACACAATAAAAGAGAATCAGAATTCAGATATTAAATAAATAAATAAAATATTTTGTCTTGTTGTCCAGTTATAAATATCTAAACATTCTTAAAATGACAGAATCCTTATGCTTGAAACAAGAAAACAACCTTATTTTCCTTTGAATCCATTTATTTTTCTTACCCCAATGGAAAATAATTCAGATAGTAATTTTAAGTGTAAACCCCACTAAATTTTGTAAGATTTATTTGAAAACAAGATGTAATATCTAATGTCATTTTGCTTCTCAAGTAAATGTTTTTTGTTTTTAGAATGCTGACATATAACTGTAAAATAAGACAAAAATACTAAGATTTTCTTTATTTTTTCATGATACTTTGATATTGTAATTTTCTTTAAGCTCTTTTTTATCATTTTTTTATTTCCTGTTTCAGTGTCATACCCAACATTAAAGGTTTATAACGTAACATGGAGGATCAAGTGTTTGGTCAATTTATAGAGAAATCTTTAAAAAAAAATAAAAAATAAATGTTAAAGCTTATGATCAATTCTGAGACATTCTGCCTAAGAAACTGCTGGAAAATCTCACACACACACACACACACACACAAATAGAGCCAAATATGGACTTTTTTCTTATTTTGACATTATATATCGCTGGGTGTACATACAGTGGCTCTGAAAAACCTCTTTAGCTTTGTTCCCAATCATGTCACTTGTAACTGACTACAATTTTGTGTTGATGCAACAAAGCAATCAAAAGTTAATTTATTAAAGTGTCCAAAAATGTCTCCAAGTGTCCAAAAGCCTCTCCAAACAAATAAAACATAATAATTGTACATAAGGACTAATTGCACATGCAAACACAACAATGACTACAGATTTGCATAGCATGCAGGCATGATTTTAGTAATGACATTTCACAGATTGAATTTCATTCTGTGTCATTTGAGTCATCATTGAATCTTGTACTTGGTGCCATCTCCTGATGGTTATATGTAATTAGACTTATTGATCACATTATTCTCTGCCCACATTTGGAGGACTGTCACTACTAGTTAGAGCCATCTGAAACAATCAGATTGATTTAGCATTCCATGACTCTCCATCTGATCCACATCTAATGTAATGATATGTGACATTATATGTTCTGTTTATTTTTCATGAATTGATAAGCGAAAATGCGTCATATTAGCAACACCTGTTCACATGAAAGATGTATGTAAAAGACATACACTCACCAACCACTTGCACCTGTAATTAGGTACACCTGTACACTTAAATATTCATGTGATAATCTAAATAGCCAATCATGTGGCAGCAGTGCAATGCATAAAAACATGCATATACAGGTCAGGAGCTTCAGTTAATTTTTACATCTACCAACAGAATGGGGGTTAAAATGTGATCTCAGTGATTTCGACCATGACATAATTTTTGGTGCCAGATGAGCTGGATTGAGTATTTCTGTAGCTGCTGATCTCCTGGTAATTTCACTCACAAAAGTCTCTAGAATTTACTCAGAATGGTGCATAAAACAATAAACATCCAGTGAGCAGCAGTTCTGCGGACGGAAATGCCTTGTTGATGAGAGAGAGCAACAGAGAATGGTCAGACTGCTTCGAGCTGACAGAAAGGACACGGTAACTCAAATAACCACTGTAAAATTGTAGTGAGCAGAATAGCATCTCAGAAGACTAAAGGGATATACTGAGTTATTACCATATATTACCAGTTTCTAAAAGGTGGATTTCATCTGTAAAAGACAGAGAGAAATTTGAGGAAAAAAAACATATGAGCCCAAGTATGTGGGTAATCCACCCACACCAGAGCATATTCACCAAGAACTCTGTTAGTAATCCAAACCATCATAACACTCCTGGCTGTAACACGATCCTCTGAGACTCAGCTCTTTAAACCACCACACTCAAGCATTACAAGACGGGAACATCACCACTTAAATATGCCCTTTTAAAGGCAATGCATGACTACAACCAGGCCAAAGGCCCCTACAATGCACATCGAAGACCAGCATTCCCACTTCAAATCCAAATCATAAAGTGTCAAAATGGAAAACTGGTCTTTCGTCTGTGAAGCTCATAAGGTGCGGCTTTCAGAATGTTCTGGCTGCTATTTTTTGTACCTTTAAATCTTATTCATGTTTACATCCATTCAAATGTGGCTCCTCAAGATGAGTCTTTGGTTGTCGCATGTCTCTTAACTGATCTTAATTGCTGTCAGGTCTGGTGCGACGCATCTTGACGTGTGTTATTTGAATGTAACCAAACAAGACTTGAAAGCTAAAGTGGAAAGGAAGAATTTAAGTGAATAACAACTATTTCAGTCTGTTCTCCACACAAAGCTATTGTATGGCTTTAGAAGAATACAACGAAAGATTTGAAGTCCTTTATTTTTTGTCATTTTAGCCAGTCTCCATTCACTTTGGAAAGAAAGTCCTACAGGTTTAGAACAACATGAAGGTGAGTAAAAGATTAAATAAATCGTTTTTTAAGTGAACTATTCACTCCAGTGCTCTCTCTCTCTCTCTCTCTCTCTCTCTCTCTCTCTCTCTCTCTCTCTCTCTCTCTCTCTCTCTCGCTAACAGAACACACTGCTCTACACAATGTTTCAGATGTTTTTTATCAGTACTACAGAAGCGCCAGTGTTTATATGTGACTGACAAGCTGTTTCCTGTGTCCTATACTTGGAGCTCTCAGCCCTGCAGAGAGGAGAGGAAAATAAAAGACAGATAATGAGTTGAAAGAAAAAGTGATGTTAAACTAAGTCAACAACAGGAATGACATACACAAGAATGACAGGTTTGTCACCAGTAAGAAACTGGTTTTAGCGCACTGTACTCCTACACATGTAGACCAAATTGCTGAACAGTAAGAGTAAAGATGCATATAACAAAATACAACAACATAAATCAATGTACACTTAAAACACATGACACACAACCATCTTAATGAAAGGCCAATGAAAGGAAATTCATCTTTAAATGAGCTTTAAAATTAGCGATAGGGAAAGTGTCTCTAATTTCATGTGGCAAACTATTCCACAGCCTCGGAACTGAGACAGAAACTGCCTGATCACCTTTGAGTTTCAAGCGTGACTGTGGAATAGTAAGAAGTGATTTGTTCTCTGATCTTAACAATCTAGACAACAATCAGATCAGAATCAGATCACCCAAAAATGGAAATAATCTCATCGTTTACTGACCCTCATGGCATCCCAGATGTGTTTCAGTAGTTCGCAAGTTAATGTAATCCTGTAGTGAAGATAGTGTAGATGCTGTGCCTGGAAGAGACCTCGAGGAATGCCGAAAGAATCGTCGCAACGTGAAGGTAAGCTGCTGTTTATATATATGCTTGCTCTGGGATGAAATTGGTCAAACATGCTCCTTCCGAACTTTGTTATGAAACTCCATATGACTTTCTATCTCTTGCTGAACACAAACGAAGATTTTTAGAAGAATATCTCAGCTCTGTAGGTTCATACAATGCAAGTGAATGGTGGCCAAATCTTTCAAGTTCAAAAAAGCTCATAAAGGCAGCATAAAAGTAATCAACATGACTCCAGTGGTTTAATCCATGTCTTCTGCTGTGATCTAATCGGTTTTGGGTGAGAACAGACAGAAATATAACTCCTGTTTTACTGTAAATCTCTGGTCTTACAATCAAATTGTCACAACCTAAACTCACACTCACATCTCTGATCGGGTAAATGTTGCTGTGTTGGGTTAGTTGTGGTGCTCAAACAAACCATGCAGAGAGCAATGTTTTGATAGCGCACAGAGTTACAGAGTGAAAATCTAGCTATGTGACTTATAGCTGTTTCTGCATAAAAGGCTGATATAGGAGAAAGTATTTAACATAAAATACTGTTCATTCATGTAATTCTGGTGGTTGGTAGATGGTTGAATACTGACTCAAGTCACCAGATTTCACCCCAAGTCTTTACGATATTCTGGTCTGTAGATGGCTCATGACTCCCCTCCAATGCCACGTTCACACTAATCCATTTTCAGCCTGATCTCATGAAAATTATGTGACCATGGCAACATTTTTGAAAAAGAAAATGACATGCTTCATTACACGTTTTGCTGCAGTTTCCCAGTGAAATGTCCAGCGAGGGGTGCCAAAAGCAAGTGAAATTGTGTCGTAATCAGATGAGGTTTTTAAGGTTTTAATGAAGAAAATATACATGCCTAACCTAAAACTCTAACCTAAACCTAACCAATAGTGTCATAAATGCAAATGAGAGATGAACAAAACATCCTTACCATCCTTACCCTAAACCTAACCAATAGTGTTGTAAAAGCAATTGTGATGTAAAGTACTTTTTCTAAAGCAACCACTTCATTTTGTGCTGCTTCTATGACAGTTTCGTCTCACGTGTTAGCTTGCGGGCTTGGCTGGGCTCTAGTCTCGGTCTTCTGTGTCAAAACTCCAGCACTCTATTAGGTGAGCTACCGCACAAGTTTGGAATACGTTTGTAAATGTAGGTGGGTCTGTAATACAAGCGATAACTTTGATTTTTTTTCAGATGATGCGTTAGAGTAAAACTGTTTTGATATTCTAACATAGCAGTGTGAGTAGTAGTGTGAAAAATAAGTTTTTATGAAGTCATAATCAGCAAGTGTACTCTTGATTTAAACACACAGTTGTTGTAGCGCCTTTGTTAATTTCACCAAATACTGCGGTGAAATATAGAATGCAGCACAAAAGACTCAGTTTGCAAACATGTAGTAATAGTACCATTTATTCTATGAGACTTGGTTGTTCATTTTCGTTTGAAAACACCTTTTTGAATTTTTAACGTCGTTGATTTCCAAGTATGCAGTACTAGAAATCATTTTTGAAAGTCTCCATTTTTGGTGGAAGAAAATGTCATTCCTATGTGGATAAAAGGTATAAATGAAACAAAATCAATTCATTTTCTAAAAAACACATGTATTACTATGAATGTTGCTTAAGCCTTTAGTATTTTTTCTCCAGTTTACCATGTGGAAATCGTAAGTCTGACTGTTAAATAACTGTTTATTATTCGTTTCCACAAACATTGCGGATAGTTTAATACTTAAGTTTAGGATCTGGGTAAGTGGTTAGACTTTATGGGTAGGTTTTGGTTTGGGTTAGAGGTTAAACTTGTTGAAAACAAGGTTTGTTGTTTTGCTTATTTTTCTCTATGGAACAAATAGTTGTAAATTTTTGTAAATGTTTTTATAACGTTTTTTTCCATCTCATTCTCCTATTTATACTTAGACTTGTCATGACACTGGATTGAAATAAGTTTGTATGTGTTCTACATATGCATTTAAGTATATGTGTGTGCGTGTGTATGTGTGCGTGTGTGTGATTTTTGTAAGCGTAACCCACACGGACTTTGACAAATGTGGTATTCATGCCTCATTACTGACAGACATATAATACATGCAGCTGAAAGACCCTCAGATATGTTGGTCCCTGCAGGGCAAACAAGAGGAGAGCATTGACGGGCAAGAACTCTTAGTCCACTACATCACCACCAACACATTATCTCCCTGCCTCACAGGTACGAGGGGACATTTTTTGGCTCTACGGGGTATTCTTGCAGATGTGTTCCCCTCCGAGGTTTCAAAGACATGACATCATCCTCTGTCATCCATCCTGCCACCCACACACAGTTTTCTGTGTTTTCTGTGAGCATGACTCTGTGTGTTTGGGGGGTGGGGGGGTGCACAATCCTCCATGTCTACTCTGTCTGACTTCATGTCTCCAGTGCAGACCGACCACATCAAACCTAAAAGCCCAGATGACTTCAGTCTACTGAACACCAATCATATCTCACCACCCACCCACATGTTTTTTTTTTTTTAAGGTTAATGCTCTATTGAGTTTAAATAAAAAACGACCTCCTTACCATAAGCCTTCAATCTAAACCTAACCGATAGTGTCAAAAAAGCAAATATGAGATGAAAAACACAATTGCATTTTGTGGTGCTTCTATGACACTTT
Organism: Xyrauchen texanus; assembly: GCF_025860055.1. NCBI lineage: Eukaryota > Metazoa > Chordata > Actinopteri > Cypriniformes > Catostomidae > Xyrauchen > Xyrauchen texanus. The sequence continues at coordinate 39,278,650 of NC_068300.1, read as the reverse complement.
CAGTTCACATGTCAACTTGCGTGCTCTTCGAGACTCATACCCTGTTCCTTTGAACTGCAAGTGCAACGTTCTATCAGTTGAGCTACCGAGCAATTTGATCACAATCTAGTTGGCAGAGGTGGGAAATAGTCATTGTTTTGCAAGTAACAAGTAAGTCTCAAGTCAAGTCTCAAGTGAAGACAGGCAAGTCCTAGTCAAGTCCCAAGTCCTCAACTTTAAGCATCAAGTCTTAAACAAGTCAATAGTGTTCTTTGCCCAAATTAGTGTCCTAGTATTAATTACTATAGTAATTACAACCTCCATAGTATTAGTACATTTTAGCACAATGTGTGGACTTTTCAGACGGTACCTTACCACACCCTCCACAGCATGAGAATGTTTTAGCACAATTTATGGACTTTTCAGATGACCCCTTACCCTGCTTAGTATTAAATTAACAATCTGGAACGATTTTGCCGTGACAACATCTGACCAGCTTAAATATGGGACAAATCGCATCCTGTATTGATTAGATATGGGACACATCATTTCAACATTAAATACGGGATGATATTTTACAGAACGGGTGGCAACCATTGCTCCACAGTGCATCTTCTGGTTTAAGGAATGAGGCATGCAAAATTCACGCCAAACTGTAGTTGCAGTGCACTGAGCTCTGTGGAACTAAGTAGCTAGCTAGCTAACCCAGCTAACACGATAAGTTAAATTCTGCTGAACCATCAAAATGATCACACGTGAAGTTGGCATGATGTTTCAGATAGTTTCTGTACCTTAGGATCGGCAACTACATGCCGACGCCGTTGACGTGCAGCATTCATATCAGACATGTTTGCAGTGATTTCAATGTGTTTACCTGTTCACATGGAGCAATTGGTAGTGTGTTATATCAACTGTGTGGGAGACTTGGGTTCAAAGCCAGGCAGTAACCACATTTGAATAATCAATGACGAGCATGATTTGGAGGTTTCACTTCACTAACATTACTTTTTTACTCCACTAATGGGTAAGGTAAGGTTTGGGATTGGGTAGGGGGATAGAATCTATAAATATATGCTTTTCTCTTCATTGTATAACATCCTATAAAGCTGAAAACAACTTGCTTCACTACTAGCTTTTAGCGATCTCTCCTGGACAAAGATAGAGCTCACACTTGCCCATATGCCCTAAAACACTTACCGTTTTGGCCACTGGGGGCAGTGTTTCGAAATGTCAACACATACCGATTTTGTCGAAAGAAAAGTCGGTGTATTCTTTCTGATTTCACTGTGTGATCAGGCTGAAATCATAGCTGACGTGCAACATTTAGCTATCTTAATTTAGCTATCTAGAAGAAGCGTCTGTCATTTTTTAACCATAGGTTCTACATGTTGCAATCCTTTTGTTGCCTTCAATATTGTATTCTTTATATTCAAATGAAATTACCTTTAACATCATTTTGGCTCTGTCATACTTGAATTCACAGTCTTCAAATTTGGTCCTAGTCTCATGAAAGTTGATTTGTTGGTTCTCTGATTGGTTGAATGTGGAGCATGTAAATGCATATTTGAAAATCAAACGAATTGTTTATTGGGGAAATTAATCAATTAACAAAATTAATACAAATTTACATCACTGATCTTTGGTTTTAGAAGGTATAAAGTCTTTCCAATTCAGAAGGCTTGAGTCCAAGTCAAGTCACAAGTCATTGTTGTCAAAGTCCAAGTCAAGTCACAAGTCATTGTTGTCAAAGTCCAAGTCGAGTCACAAGTCTTCTTTGATTATGCCGTGTCGAGTCGCAAGTCATCATATTTGTGACTCGAGTCCAAGTCAAGTCCAAGTCATGTGACTCATTTATGCATTTGGCAGATGCTTTTATCCAAAGCAACTTACAGTGCCCTTATTACAGGGACAGCAACCTAGAGTTAAGTGTGTCTTGCTCAAGGACACAATGGTGGTGGGGATCGAACCAGTGACCTTCTGATTAACAGTTATGTGCTTTAGCCCACTACATCGCCACCACTCCAAGTCACTCCTCTAGTTGGTTAAGTCAATTTTAAAATATGTTGCCATACAAGTCATGTTTTACAGAACAAGTGTTTAGATACCATAACATAGCAATGTGAGAGGAACAGGGTGAAAGGTATGTGTTTATTAACTGATAATCTGCTGCTTTTCTCGTGATTTGTGAAAGTGAATAGAAGTTGTTTTTTTTGTACCATAGCGCCTCTAGTGTTAATTTAGGAAACTGCCAAGCTACACTACTACACAGTAGGTTCGATACAGTAGTAAAAACGAGCCTTTATGTTAACACTTACAATAAATGTTATACCCATCATTTAGCTGTATATTTTTACATTTTTTTTGCTGTACAATGGCCCCATATATTTGGTTTGTATGTGCATTACTGTACACACATTTGTTGTTTGTTTTTGAACTGTGGAACAAGTCAAAATTATTTTCTGTGGTGAAGCAATATTATTTCACAGATTGTTGCTTAAATTGTATTTAACACAGAATATTCCTTGAAGTGTGCCCTACCCCCTACAAATCCAACTAACTTCCCCCTCCAAAGGCCCAGAGCCTCCAGATCAGCAGAGGAAGTGCATCATTACTCCAGCACGACTGCTTGGCATCAGTGCTCAAGTCACAAGGGCTTTGTGGATTCGGATTGCTGTCAAAGAATTGTGGAGGAGGTCTACAAAACTCAGAGCCTCAAATCTCTGGCCAGGTTTGGCGCATAACTTGTTGGCATTTCCCACATTTATTACATTTCCCCTCGGGGAGGCATATCTATCTATTTGACAGATTGAGGCGCTGGAGCCCAGAGCTGGATCTACTGGTCTTAATGGTGCAGACTAACCCATTTCTTCTCTACGAAGTATTCTGCTTCTCTTTTGGTGTGTTTCCACTTGCAGTGTGTCAGACATGAACATTTGTTGGCCATGTGTCAGCTAAACTGTGTTAGTGCTGCATTAGAGTTTGTCTGAGCAGAAAGTGTGTGCAGGTGTTCAGACAATCACTCAAGGTATCTAACTGTGTCTATACATAGATGCTACATATTTATAGCAACATTTGAGTGTGTTTCTTCAATTTAAGGTCATTTCATGTCCTGATTTCAGCTATATATATATATATATATATATATATATATATATATATATGTGAAGGTTTCATTAAAACTGACTTGGAAACTTTATGCCAGACCTTCGCCACTTCTTTTTGGTACTTTTCAAATTGTCTTTCATGAATAAATTTTAGCCTTGTCCCAGGCCCAGACTTTCAATATGAAACTATTAAAATCCATTATAAAAATATAAATTATTAAATGTTTATATTTCAATATTTATTGTGTGGAAATTATTTCTATCATTTTTTTCAAAAATTACGACTGTCCCACAGTTGTGGCGTCATTTCCACCACACCAAACAATTTAGTAACTTGTAAAAAATGTAAGTTAATGTACGTCTTTACCAAATTATGGTGTGCTGGAAATGACGCTGTGTTTGGAATGTTCATGACTTTCAGAAACAAATGACATAAATCTTCTGAGATGCATGTACATACTTTGTTGGACATTGTTAGTAGTCTAATTCAACTAACTGGAGTGAGAATTTTTTTTAAAGAGACCTCAAGTTAACATTAGTTAACAACATTAGTTAACATGAATTAACAATACTTTAACAGCATGTATTCATCTTAGTTAATGTTCATTTCAACACACAGTAACAAATTTTTTAAATCAAATGTTTTTAGTTCATGATACCTAATGCATTAACTAATATTAACAAATGGAAACTTTTTGTAAAGTGTTACCGACTTTACTTTCTAGAAATCTACATTGCTAAAAGTGCTGCAATGGTAAAAGAATAGTTCACCCAAACAAATTTGGATTGCATTCAGTTGAAAACTTTCAAGTGCATCGTGAACGGCCACAACGCAAGCGAAAACCAATGATGCTTTGACACAGAACTTTCCACAATGAGTTTTGAAGATGGCACATTTTAATGCACACAAGCAAGAATAAGATTTGAGAGCTACAGTGGATCTCATGACTTCAGAAGACTTAAAATATAATGCAAAAGTCATGTGGATTCATTTTATGGTACCTATGTTTTGTATTTACAGCATTTGTCCCTCTTTCACCTTCAATGTAAAAACAGCTTGGGCATTCTGCAAAACATCTCCTATTGTGATCCACAGAACAAAGAAAGTCAAATAGGTTTGGAATGACATGAGTGTGAGAAAATGATGACAGAATTTTCATTTTTAGGTGTACTTATCCGTTAATGCTTCCTTTATTATGGGTTCATGAAGGTTTTTTAAGTAACTAATAATTAATTTATAAATGTATTATAAATAATTGATATGCAGTTATAACATAATACATAATAAGTGTCATGCAATACCTGCCAAATGGTGACCTGTTATGCCTGTGTATGTTATAAATGCTTAATAACACTTATTAAACTTTAGTAACCTATGATAATGTACCTTTATGCTGAAGGATGTAATTTCTGCGGCATTAGCGCCACCGAACACAGTTCCAAAAATAAACTATGTTTTCAAAACAGCATTCTGAATACGCCCTTCGTCTGCAGTTGTTCGAACACCCCAAACTCACGCCATTAGCGGAATAATGTTGTTGGGGTGGGTTTAAGCAGGGTCACTCAAAACAAACACAGGGATTGAAAGCTTTCATGAAAATTAACCTATGAATGGCTTACTTATAGTTGTCTCTGCATATTATGATAGGATAGAAGAAAATATTTGAACACTGAAAAATGTATATACTTCAGCTTTAATGTAAAGCGGACACATATAAAGCATTTATTAAGGAGTTGCTAACATTAGAACCCTGTAAATAAAGTTTAGTATGGTTTAATGGTAATCAGGATTTATTAAATGATTTATATTGTGAATGAGCATGAATAGCTGTAAAGTGTTTTTGTAGAGGACTTTAGGTTACTAGGATTAGGTAAATTGGGACATCACTTGTAGTAGCACCATTCGAGGGAGTCAAGACATTACAGTAATGAAAATAACTCAAAATGACATAATCCCTCCTTTTCATCTGAGTATAAATGTTGATTTTTGCTGTATTGTAACATGAATCATGAATAAAGCCATTTTATATTTTTGAGTTTATAAAAGTGTATTTATTAAGATGTTATTTTTATAAAATATAAGTTAAAGTGCTCACTAATTGGCAAGTATTGCATGAATGTCACCCTTTTTATGTATGCTGTTATAACTGTATATCAATCATTTGTAATGCATTTGTAAAATATGTATTAGTCGTTAAAAAAAACCTTTATAAACCCTTAACTAAGGGAAAGTTAATATAAAGTGTTACCACTTTTCCTTTAACATCCCCCCATTTAATAAAAACACAAAATAGACACCTCTGTTATACAAACATAAATTATTTTATTGGAAAACTTAAGTAAGTGGAGATGCAGTAAAAATAGCATTGCTCAAAAAAGATTGCATAGCATTTGGTTTTTGTTATACTTCCAACATATATCATTGTGGCTTCAAAAAACATGTTGGTCAAGATGATACAGGCTTCATGGAAAGTCTTTCTCAACTGAGAGCTGGCGTATTTCCCAGCAATTTAGGCAGCTTGGAATAAACTTGGCAGCTTAAATCAAATGACCCTTGTAACAGTCTTGTGCTTTTGAGCAATCGCCCTGTCAGTCTTTAAGAAAGCATTTTATATGACAAAATTAAAATCGTTCTGACGCTGATTGACAAGTTAGTCTGCAAATTCAGGGTCCGTTGATTGAGCTCAAATTACAGAGAAAAACTCCACAATCTAATCGAACTTCTTATCAAAACAGGTCTTTGGTATCAGGCACAGCACAAACGGAGAGCAGATTTGGGGCCAATGCATTTGTCGACAGGCCTGCACTGCGACAGCTGTCTAAATACATCCCTGGAAGTCTGTGGAGATCTTGGTGAGAGATGACCTCTCTCCCCACACACACTTTATAGCAGCTGCCCCCTCACTGTGTCGGACCAGCCGGCACCGAGGTACATCTTGGGAATCCACAGCGAGCCAGACAATAAAAATCTCCAAACTATGTATAACAAACCTCATTGTAGACATTGTTTGTGTCTGGTTAAAAAATATAGCACCTCTCTTTGGGGGTTTTCCGGATAAAAGGCACTTTAAGAAAATCATGCTTAAAAAAAGTCTTTAGTTCATTCTTTAAACGAGTCCGAACATTCATTTGTTGCATTAACCTATCCAAGAGTAACTCCGAAAGAAACTTCTCTACGCAGACGTACAGCATCCAGAGAGGGTGTGTTTGTGCAGGAGAGACATGCGGCTGAAGGTTCGAGAGCAGCTTCCACACTGGTACTTCTTTACCTCAGAGTGGGTCTGCAGGTGAGCTCGCAGGTTTGAGCGGTCCGCAAACGCCCGGTTACAGTGTTGGCATGAGAAGGGACGTTCACCTTAAAACAGAGATAAAGAAGTTTGATTTTAAATGCACACAACCTTGTATGTTATGAAAAGGGATATGTACATGGTTAACTAGTTATGAAAATTAACCATTTTACTTTACTAATATTGTAGTAACCATTTTTTGGGTGGAATCATGGCTTTGATTCAATTAACCATGGTTTTACTACAGTAATACTGTTATAACTATATAATAAACTTTTTTATACTTTAGTAATATTGTAGTAACCATAACTGTAGTAACCAGGTTTTTTTGTTTGTGTAGTTTTTCATGGTTTTGATACAAATTAAGCCATGGTTTTACAACAGTAACACTGTAGTAACCAGGGTTTTAGTATAATTACATTTTAGTAACCATGACTGTATTAACCATGTATTTGGGGGGTTGTGGAAACCGTGGTTTTGATATAATGTTACTGTAATAACTGAATAGTAACCATGGTTATACTTTAGTAATATTGTAGTAACCAGGACTGTAAATTGTAAATTGGTTTTACAACAATAACACTGTAGTAACAATACAGTAACCATAGTTTTAGTATAGTCAAATTGTGGAAACCTTAACTGTTGTAACTATGTTTTTTTGTCGGAAAGCATGATTTTGATACAATTAACCATGGTTTCACTGCAATAAAACTGTAGAATCCATATAGTAATCATGATTACTCTAGTAAAACCATGCTCATTTTTTGTAAGGGATAAGTAAACAAGAGTATTTTATTAACCAATACATTCTAAATGCTCCACTTTACCAATTTATCGCCAATTTAAAACTTTTAAAATTGTGGGTGGTTATCAGGGCATGCTACCTGTTTGTTAGGGTGCTCTGGGTGGATTCTAGGGCGTTGCTTACTAATCCATATCAAGAGAGCCCACCCTTAAGTCTCTATGATATTCTAGTCTCTAGATAGGCTGCGGGTTCCTCTTTCAAGCAAGTCTATGGGATTTTTTCACCAGTTTTTGTTTTTCACCAAGTGAAAATCATGAATTTGATTGCTTAGTAAAGTAACAGCACACCTCTCTCAAACAAGCTGCATGAATTGAGGTATCAATCGTGTGGTTAGAGGGTTAAATATGAGCAAAAGTTGTAAGGGATGATTTCCTTTGCAAACACTACTCAAAAAGTGCATGCACTGGTAACTCACCAGTATGTGTCCGAACGTGTCCTCGCAGTAGCCAGGGTCTGGAGAAAGCCTTTCCACATGTGGTGCACACACAGGGCAGAGTATGTGAACGGATGTGCATTTTGAGTGCGCCGAGGCTGCTGTACTCTTTGGAACAGTGCTTGCAGTGAAACGGCACTCTGGTCATGGTGTTGGTCGTTCCTGTCTTGGCGACGACTGTTTCCGGGCTGGCGGTGCATTGCGTGAGCTGATGGCGAGAGAGGGCGCTCGGGCTGCAGCAGGTCTTGCCACAGTGGGCGCACTGGAAGCGGTCAGTGGGGTCTGGACTGGCAGGATCGGATGTACAGCAATCATCCTCCTCTCCGCTGCTGGAACTGGACTGGGAACTCAGGTCTAGAGGCCCAGGAGGAGAGGGGATGCTGGGCGAGACTGGAGTAAAGGTGAGGGGTAGGGCACTGGCAGTCCACACGAGCATGGATGTGTATGCAGGAACCAGAGAGTCGACTCCCTTGGTGGACGAGTCGTCCAGAGGGAAGCATTGTGGGATGATGGCATATTGTCTGTCTGGACGAGAGAGAGTGAGAAACAGAGGGTCAGGTGTCTGTTCAAGTGGTAATAGGTTTTTATGGAGAATATGCCCAGATAGCACATGTACATCTCCGAGATGACTGTTTAAGGGTGTTATATCTAGAAAGTATTGCATCTTAAATAGATGACATATATGTCTTCCAGATGTAAACAAACACACACACCAAATAGATGTCTGGGTGATGTGCGTATGCTATCAGCAGGGGCGTAGATTCTAGGGGAGGTATCCCCCCAATAATCAAAACAAGCAAGTACAACCCCCACAATATTTATACCATGATCAATGGAAGCATGTAAATGCTTCATGTTGCAACCCCTTCAAAGTTCAATCCAAATCTACAACCTTGGCTTACAAGCGTTTCAAATGTTCAATAAGTTGATCAAACTTTCATTCACTTTAATTAGCGTTGGAAAGTCTGATTCATTTTAGATAATCGGTTCATTCGGACAGTTCGTTTCATTAAACCAATTCAAAAAACGATTCACAACCGAGTCGTCAATAAAAAAAAAATCTCTCACAAGTCATTTTACGTTCATTTTTTTGTTGTAAAAGTTATCAGTGTGCACAGTATGTTCACTGTTATGTTATTAATAAGTTTATAGCAGATACTGTTTCAACATTATTGTTAACATTGTTTTTTTTATATTTCAACTTTTTATTGTTCAACAGTCAAAACTGTTGACATCACCCCAGTATTCAGTAATCACCTTTGCTTTTTAAAATAGTTTAAAACTTTTTTAACTTGCTGGCTTTTTAAAATAGTTTCGATCGCCTGTTAAGACTAGCGATGCCCAATTCACAAATGAATCACTTGTATGAGTCGGTTCATCCAATGAATTGCTCAAATGGGTTGGCAAAACGGTCTAAATCGACACGCGAATCATTTGGACGACTCCCGCACGGATTGAATCGTTTGGAGCGGTTTCTCACATTGTAAAAGAATATTTAATAGCATATAGCCTACATATACCCTCAGACCACGATGCTTTGAAATCCTGAAAACGCTCCTTGTGTTGGGTGATCTACCAAAGCTTTACGAATCGGTTCTATCGAGTCATTCAACAGAATTATTTAAAAAATTATATATATATATATATATATATATTCCGAATCGAACAGTACTTGCAATATCACTATGAACAATTGTGTGCCAGTTGTTTTACACAGAAAGACTTTACAAGCGAGGCATCTGTGCAAACTACATTAATCCTGCCATATGAAATAAAGTTTAATTAATACGTTTTAGTTTAAAATAATAAAATCGTAATCTTATAGTAATAATCTATTCTGAATAAATAAATAAATAAAAATATGATGGGGCAAATGGGGCGTAATATTTGCGTTGTGCGTTTTGATTAAACGCAACATTCATTTATGGACACTGTAGCTAAAATAACACACAAAACACTCAGATAAACTCACCCGTTTGACTCTCCAGTTCACTGTAGTTGGGTTTCTTGTTAGAGAAATACTTCTTGACCAAAAATGAGCGAGGCATTTTGTAAAAGATCTTCTCCACTGCGAGAAATCTCAGCGCAAGTTTGTAGGAACTGGATTTCTTAAAAAGCTGTAGCGCATAAAGATCTCTCCAGAATCCATGTAAGAATCCGAGTCCGCTTCAGATGTCCAGTGGGCTTCAACAGATCCTGATCGCTGCAGATGATCTTCTGTTCAGTGCGGACGAGTCCCTTCATATGAGGCTGAGCTGGGATAGGGGGCGGCAGGGGTTCGAGCTCAACCCACGCCCACCAGAACATCCAACTTACTGAAACCCAGCCTCCTGCAGGTGCTCGTGGCACACACAACTCAATGTTATTTAATGCTGATAGTGATGTGATATATTAAAAAAGATTCATTGTTAAGCTCTGTTGTTAATAGATGTTTCATAGTTTCAACTCAAAATGGCTCATATAAGTAGCTTAATATACATAACTGACGTTTGAATGAATTATATGCTGTTGTGGTATAATTCCCACATCAAACAAGGAGTAGCTAACAGTCATAAAAATGTTCCACATTCCCAAATTCAGAATGTGGTTATGTTTTCTGAAACCACTAGACTACATAACTCACTTAACATGTCTTGTTGCGCTTTAATTGGGCGGAAACGTGCTTTTAATGTGACACAAAGCACAATTGACGGTTTTATGAGGTTTTACGGTCGTTTAGAGCTCAAGCTCCTATTATCCCTCTTCTCTGGGATGAGAGAACACATTGATTTCCCAGCGCGGGACACGAGAGAAGCGCTCAGCGGGTGCAGCGGAAAATGAATCGGCTCTTCTGAAAACAAGTGTCCGTGAATCGTCCTCTGTTCTGCTCCAGCCTCAGGCACATTCACTGCTCACTGCTCATCTCGGATCGAATGGAAAATGAGGTGAAGAACTCAGTCAGTGCTTTGCGAATGCATTTTGTCATTGTGGTCATCGGTTTAGACTGTGAGGGTGTTAATTGCCGTCATTTAGTATTCATGATAGTGCCAATAGCGGCCAGAACTTTGAAGCTCCAAAAAGCACATAGGCCTAAAGGCTGCACAAACGTAATCCATAAAACTCCAGTGGTTAAATCTGTCTTCAGAAGCGACATGATAGAGGTGGGTGAGAAACAATATTTAAGTCCCTTTTTACTCTAAATCTCCACTTACACTTTCAGATGTGAAATTGAAGCTTTAGAGTATAAAAAGGACTTAAATATTGATCTGTTTCTCATGTTGTTGTTGATATTAAGGGGGGAGCCAGGTTGGATCTCGTCTAGGGCACCAAGTAAGCCAGAACCGCCACTGGCTGCACCTGTGCATGGTGCAGATTGTTGTGGAATGTGACGCATGTTAGCGGCTCTTCACGCGCCGCTCGCACCGACGCCAAGCAGGCGCGGGTCAAACGAGCACCACTGCCCTTTAAATCCATTACAAACGACAGGGGAAAATACCAGGCACATTCCAACATCTCACACCCAGACTATTCCCCTTTTAAACACGACAGGATCCAATATGGGATTTTTTTCTAATGAAAACGAGTAGGAGTGCTATATTTAATGTTAAATCAACCATTAACTCTGTAGAATGAAAAAGAACTTCCACTTTTGGGATAGAAAAATGTCTGAATATATATTTTATTTTTAAACATTTAAAGTTAGTTTGCAATATTGGATGGATTTTTTATTTATTATTTAAGAAAAGCTTGTGCCATCTTAGTGGCATTACTTTATAGTTTGTAGAACAAATTACATTTTAGAAATGTTATTTTTCAATCTATTCTGCACATTTAGTTACAGGCGCAGAAGGATTATTAGAAGGCGGAGTCTATTTGTACTAAGTGTAAATAGTGTATGCTACATACAGTATCACAGCAGTGTGTTTATTTAGAGTCCCACAGACACCCTGTACACCAACCCCTAAACCTAACCTTCCCTTACAAAAAAATAGCCATTGTTTTAGTTCAGTAATCATAGTATCACCATGTAGTCAAATCATAGTAACCACAAAATGAAACATGGTTACTATATTAAAACCATAACATTGTAGTTACAGTATGGTTCATTGCATTTAACTATATGGGTTCTGCCAAAAACATGGTTACTACAACCTTACTCTAGTAAAACCATGGTTTATTTTACCCGGACCAAACCATTCTCTCAACTCCCCAACTGATGTGAGGAAATCAACCTTTATATTCATTTTTATTTATCATTAGAAGTAGTATTACAGGATGGGAAAAAAATAGACAAAAGGGGGATTAAAACCTGGGTCGTCCAAATGAAAAGAGCTTTTTCAAACCAAAAAAATACTCCACTGAGCAACATTTGGGAGTGTATTTTGTCTTTAATTTCTTTGTTTCCATCAGACTATTTGAGTACAAATAGCTGTGCTGTGTGTCTGGTGCTATTTACACCTAGTGCAAATAGTCACTCTAACAATTTTCAATTTTAAAAGAGATTCAGATTTAATTCGTTTATTTTAGGATTGTGGAAAGTGTGATTTTGTGACATCTGTGGATAAATACCATATGATTCAGTATGATACCGTATGATTCAGTATTATATGGGAGGATTCAGCATTATACGGGACGATTCAGTATTATACGGGACGATTCAGTATTATACAGGATGATTCAGTATTATACAGGATGATTCAGTATTATACGGGAGGATTCAATATTATACAGGATGATTCAGTATTATACAGGATGATTCAGTGTTATACGGGAGGATTCAGTATTATACAGGATGATTCAGTATTATATGGGAGGATTCAGTATTATATGGGATGATTCAGTATTATACGGGATGATTCAGTATTATACGGAATGATTCAGTATTATACGGGATGATTCAGAATTATACGGGAGGATTAAGTATTATACAGGATGATTCAGTATGATACCGTATGATTCAGTATTATACGGGATGATTCAGTATTATACGGGAGGATTCATTATTATACGGGAGGATTCAGTATTATACAGGATGATTCAGTATTATACAGGAGGATTCAGTATTATATGGGACAATTCAGTATTATACGGGAGGATTCAGTATTATACAGGATGATTCAGTATTATACAGGAGGATTCAGTATTATACAGGAGGATTCAGTATTATATGGGACAATTCAGTATTATACGGGAGGATTCAGTATTATACAGGATGATTCAGTATTATACAGGAGGATTCAGTATTATACAGGAGGATTCAGTATTATACGGGATGATTCAGTATTATACGGGATGATTCAGTATTATACAGGATGATTCAGTATTATACGGGACGATTCAGTATTATACAGAATGATTCAGTATTATACAGGATGATTCAGTATTATACGGGAGGATTCAGTATTATACAGGATGATTCAGTATTATACAGGATGATTCAGTATTATACAGGATGATTCAGTATTATACGGGACGATTCAGTATTATACAGGATGATTCAGTATTATACGGGATGATTCAGTATTATACAGGATGATTCAGTATTATACGGGACGATTCAGTATTATACAGAATGATTCAGTATTATACAGGATGATTCAGTATTATACGGGATGATTCAGTATTATACAGGATGATTCAGTATTATACTGGATGATTCAGTATTATACAGGATGATTCAGTATTATACGGGACGATTCAGTATTATACAGGATGATTCAGTATTATACGGGATGATTCAGTATTATACAGGATGATTCAGTATTATACGGGACGATTCAGTATTATACAGAATGATTCAGTATTATACAGGATGATTCAGTATTATACGGGATGATTCAGTATTATACGGGAGGATTCAGTATTATACAGGATGATTTTGGCGCTGATCTAGGGGGGTTTCATGACACTAAGTATGCAAATAAATGATGTCTAACAGTGTATTTAAAGTGCATATATTCTGTAAAGTTGGGGGAAAGAAATGTGAACGTTTCTGTAGAATTTGTACATGTGAGAAAAATCACAGATTTATAATTTTTTTCCCAGGTTGAAAGCTATTATTGTCCATTCAAAAAAGTAGTTGTATTATACATTAATGTTCTGTAAAGAACAGTGCTGTCCATACACTAGGAAAAACACAAATTTACTGTTAAATATACAGTACATAAATGAACTGTACAAATACAGTGCCAATGTTTCAGGCAGTACATAAAGAGCGTTTTGGTGTGACATATACAGTATATTTAAATAATAGAAGTTCATCAAAATTGGCCAAACATTAACAAATGGATAATAAATATGTATAGACAGTGCACACATACACCATATGGGTAACCGCATTAATATTCATACATAAAAAAAAAAATTTTAAACGTAATTTGTACCAACACTTAATAATATAATATAATATTCCTGTTAATTATAAGGTAATTCATACTTTTTAAAGTATTTCACCATACCATTATGCATGTACATTGTAGGATATTCATATGGTATGGTAATGTGCAAGGTTCATGGAGTGTACAGAGTTACACAATGCATGGAATATGAATTCTTCCAAGTCATTTTGATTCTGTTTTACATCGCTTTGAGTTCTGAATTGTGAACGATCATTTGTATTCCAAGATGCTTTGATCTCTGTCTGTCAAATGTATTGCAGATGATTTAGTAGAAACTGATTGTATGTTGCTGTTGCAAGTCATTCAGTTGTTACATAGCAGTTCATGTAAGGGCCAGGGGGAAGGGTGCAGTGGGGTGCTCGTCTTCAGCACCCCTGCCTGTCACAGCATGGGCAAGTTAAGGTACTGTGGAGGCTGTGCATGGCAGACCCCTCTGGAATTGAATCTGAAACATATGGTGAAACACTCCTTTTGTTAGAGCAGCTCAGGAATTTAACTTAACAATCTTTGTCTGCCTTGATGATCTGTCACTTAAAACTCGACTTAACCTCAATCAAAACACCACCCAACTCTAAGACAAACAACCCCATATCCTCAGATGAGCAGGCTGGAGGCCGCTGGGTGACTCACACCATGTGTTTTTGGCACATAGCAAGTGAAGATAACAGATGTGGGATAAGGCTGAAAATAATTTGGAAAAATATCATCATGCAGCGTTAAAAACAAATCTTGTTCTTTCAACTTAAAAGGGAAAGCAGTTTAAACATAACATCAATTTGACTTAAATGTATATACATCAAACTAGTTAAATGAGCTAAAGACTTGTGCATTCAGGTGCACAGTGTATCTTTAGGCTACCAGAATTAGCATTTACTAGTACACTATATAAGTATTATATCATTTATTGTTTACAATTACAGTATATGACATTTACAATATGTTCTGTTGTACATAAACACCTCAGATAGCAATACTAGAGGCTGTATTGGTTGAAGCTAGAAGGCCATCAGCACACCTTAAAGAGGATGAGAGTGTTGAGACATGATGAAGCACCAAGAACTCAGTGCTGTCATCTACAGGATAACACAAACACTGCGCTGATCTTCACTGACTGACTGCAGTGTTTGATCATTAAATGACAACATTTTGGGTAAAAAAATAAAACACCAACATTTTGATCACAATAAAATCACAATATGCATTAACTATGTACTGTAGGAAGATTTGAACTAATTGATTGAACTGTGTTCTCTGCCTTTGGCCCAAGACAGCTGGGACAGGCTCCAGCACTACCTGCGACCCTACATAGTACCCTACACAGTACCCTACATAGTACCCTACACAGTACCCTTCATAGTACCCTACACAGTACCCTTCATAGTACCCTACACAGTACCCTACATAGTACCCTACAAAGTACCCTACATAGTACCCTGCATAAGAGTATTTTTCATGTCAGGTTGGGGAGGTTTGCATATGCGTTTTATATGTTGTAACTGTATGCAATTAATTAATAACAATTTCTGTTTTGCCAAAGAGAGATTTGTATGTTACCGTTTAAAATGTAGCTGTTTCATAAATTGTTTTGTGTTTTATTATTGTTTTACTGTTTAAATTGAACAGAAAACATATTTGATATAATATAATACATTTTAAATACAGATATTGATTTAAATGGCTTTTTTCTTTAGATAGTATTCAATGTGTGAAAAGGTATTATTCTCTCAAATCAGAGCCAACTCGTTCTTCCTCTTCCATAAGGTAACAGTAGTTTGTTAGTTAGTTAGTTAGTTAGTTAGTTAGTTCGTTGAAAAGCTGAAACATCTGTGCCTGTAAGTGTACCTTCTCACCACTAGAGGTCACACTTGACAAAACATTGAATTATGTCTCTCATCGCAGTAAATGACTTATTCGGCTGATTCGGATTCAGGGGTTCTCAATGGGGGCGTTACCCCTCCCCTAGTGGACGTTCAGAGGATGCCAGGGGGCGCTGAAACAAATTAGTAGAGATGGGGGCATTAGGTTACAAATGGGGGGCAGATGAAATAGAAATAAACCTTGTGAAAATTGTCAGCTTTACGCTAAGCTGCAATGCTATTTCTAGCCATTTTGCATGCACATGTTACCAGACACGATCATATTTATCATAATTCCATCATAATTCCTATTTTCTAGTAAGATCTTTGATATTAGGGCAAAAATCTTATTCTTGACGAGAATTGTTTTATTTTTTTCCTGTAAAAATATATAAAAATCCCTAAAACCAGATCAATTTGATTGATCTTGTTTTATAAACAACACTGCATAAGATATTTAGTTTTTCAGAGAATGTATTTTTAACATGTGTATTTTGTCTTACTGTACTGACAGAGTTTTTATAGTCAAAACAAGTGAAAAAATCTACCAGTGCTGAAGAAGTAATCCAAAGTATTTAGAATATATTACTGACCTTGAGTAATCTAACAGAATACGTTACAAATGACATTTTACATCATGTATTCTGTAATCTGTAGTGGAATACATTTCAAAAGTAACCAGGCCCGAATTGGCTGATCGTGAGCACCAGCAGAATTCCCGGTAGGTGGTCTGTTTTTTTTGCCGCAAGGGCCGGTGTACTGTCCCTAGGCTGCCTGCACTCACAGCAGCCCACTCTTTTTTCACAGGGCAACTTGCTTAAAAAAAAAATGTCACTTGTAAACTTCTGTCAGTGGTTGTGGTTGATGGAGGATAGAGCTAAAATGGACAATAGAAAGTCACCGTTCATGTTTATTTATCAAACTTTTTCTTGTAGTTCTTCAGCACCAGCAGCCTCTATTGCTCATTGAGTATAAGAATTAATGTTAATGAAGAGTATGGTGTAGAGCTGAAACGATTAGTCGACGTTAACAACAACGTCGACAATAAAAATTTGTCAACAAAATGTTTTATTGTCGAATAGTTGTTGATCTCATTTAACATAGCATGAGATCAGATATGAAACTGTAATGGTGACACGTGAGAGCAGCACTGCAGTTCAGAATTACACAGATCACAGTCCAGATGCACTCCAAACTTTCACTGCTTCAGGTGATGTAGATCGCACAGTACAAGGGAATTATTCAAAAATACCCAATAAGTAAATGCAGAAGCACTCTTGTTGTGGAATAAGTGGAGCCGGAGCTCTTTAAAGGAAACACCCTGGCATCTTAAATTTAAATCATAAATGCAGATATATTTAATGAGTTATAGCTTTATTAAAGTTCAAATAATACGGAAGCGGGTCATGTAATTAACTACAAACTCTGAAAATGGCATTTCTCTGTGCGGTCAGCGCCTCTTCTATGAGTTGCGTGAATGTCCCGATCTAAGGGGGAGAGACTGAAACTGCGGGAAATTTTAAAATATCTGAAAATCCTTTAAAAAAGATACATTCACCTGAGAAGCAGCAAATAAGATATTTAGACTTGATTTTAAAGAATAGATATACAAAATACACTTACTGTTTATTTAAGATACATTCTCTTAAAGCTAATATATGTTGCTTCTCAAGTAAATGTATCTTGTTTTAAGGATTTTTAGACAATTTTAAATGAAAAACAAGACAAAAACACTTTTTTGCAACGAATTTCTTTACTGAATTAAAATTAAAATGATTTTCCCCTTTAATTCAGTGAATGTCATTTTGAGGTATTTTTAAAAGATGATTTTGTCCTTTATTGTTAGTAAGCACGTTTAATACAACCTTTTAAGTCGGGACACAAGCTCAATAATCTGTTAAGAGCTAATGATTAATCGGTGCAATAATCGCTGAATAGTCGAATAATCGTTCTAATAATCGTTAGATTAATCGATTATCAAAATAATCGTTACTTGCAGCCCTAGTATGGTGTACACCTGCTCAATGAAAAATGCCCTGAGATAATTAATGATACCAGATGATTCAGCACTACATTAATGAAAAAGTATGAGTGGTGGTGGCGTAGTGGGCTAAAGCACATAACTGTTAATCAGTAGGTCATCGGTTCGTTTCCCACCACCATTGTGTCCTTGAGCAAGGCACTTAACTCCTGGTTGCTCCAGGGGGATTGTCCCTGTAATAAGTGCACTGTAAGTCGCTTTGGATAAAAGCATAAAAAAATGGGGGAAAAAATAAAATGGAAAAAGGGGAGATTTGTGGTGAAAAATATGACAATTTGATTTAGTGTCAGAAGCAGAGCCAGGACCCAGTTGTAGGCCTATGCAAGAGATTGATGCTCTCACTGTGGAAGACACAGGTAAGCTGTGTGAATAAGCAAACATGATCACATTAGTTACACTAGGCCTGTAACAACTTTCTATGCCCAAGTGTTACTAGGGACCCTAATAACACTAATTTTGATAGAAAATAGATTCTGTTACTGTTACATTGTGTTGTTGTAAAGAATACTGTTGTTAACTGTTCTAATAAATCTAATAAAAGCAACACTTAGGCTACTGTATTTGCACTGAATTGGAAATGATGATAATTTAGAAAAATACAATGAATTACAAGGCTGTAGAGAACAGTACGCTATTGCAGACTTATATACTGAGGTTTTAATTACATTATTTTAATAGTCAGTCGTGAACTAAAGTGGGCCGGTCAAAGGCATGAAACTCCAGGGCTGAAAATGAGTCCCACTGCGGCCCTGAAAGTAACCCTCCCAACCCTGGCTACATTAGGGGATTAAGTGAATGGAAAGAAGCCTCAGACCGCTGCATTAACTGCTTTTGTGTGGAAACAGTTAATCATGTAATGAACTGACTGACTGGGTGCTAATGTTTTTCCATGATATATGAATTTGTAGAGGACTTCATTTGCTACAGAAAAAAAAAAAAACTATTTAAGAAGTGTCAGCATTTTTTATATCATCTAAAATACTGGCCAATATTTCTGGGAAATCAGATCTAAAAGTTGGCTGGAAAAGACAATAGACTTTTTGAGATACACGAGACAGGACCAACTAGTCAGAGAGATTGTGGTTAGTACTCAACATCAAAAAACAATCTAGAAAAGATACAGAGAACACGACGGGCTTAAGAGTGGAGTGAATTAGATGAGAACGGGTGTTACTCAGCACGCTAATCAGTGGCATGATCAGAACAATCAGTGTTCCCATGGAAAAGGTGATCATGCATGCTGGCCACGCCTGCGTAACATGAGGGAGAGAAAATAACAAAACATACAAAACAAACCAACAAACTCACCGGAGCTGTGACGCCATTTTAGTCATCACAGTTGCATAAACTTGAATGGGGTCCACAGCAAATTGAATTTTTGCTTACCCATTTGTTCCAACAGCAAAAGAAAAAATCAACAACTACTCTTTCAGACGCCATGCAAGAAGCTCTGCGTACTTAGCAAAAATTTTTATTATTCTCATGTTATAATCTAGTGAAATTCGAATTCGTCAAAATCCTCTTGCTCTGGAGACACTTTTATTAAAAGACACTTACGTGTTCAGGATGAAAGCCCCGACAGGCCTACAGACCGGGGACTCGGGATTTGGTTGGCATGGCGGGAGAGGATATCCAGCGTCAACTGTCCAACATGTCAGTGATGCTGACGAAGGTTCATGCTGAATTGGAGGATCTCGCTGTAAAACGTCAATCGATTACGGTGATGGAAATAAAATGATCTGAGTTAGTTACCAGAGTGGCAGATGTTGAGAAACTTATAGATTATCTGGAGTCATCATAGAAGGATTTATCTGCTAATCCGCCCGTGACCAAAGTTGATTTGGAACATATTCTTGAAAAGCATGAAGATTTTGAGAATAGAAGCAGCAGGAATAACGTCCGAATTGTTGGAATTCCTGAGCATGAGAAGGGCAGTATATGGTGAAACTCCAAGATGAGCTCTTCCCGAGACTGCTCGACATAACAGGCCATAAGATGGAAATCGAGTGAGCTCACAGAGTCCCGGCTCGGAGATCTGCTGAGGGAGATAGGCCTCGATCAATCCTGGCCAACTTTCTGAGGTCATCCGATAAAGATCTGGTGTTGGCGCCAGGCGAGGAGCAAAGTGAAGCTTTCTTGGAAGAATCCAGATATTTTCTTGTTCCGAGACTTTGCAAATTCGACAAGAGATAAACGTGATTGGTTCAGGGAATGTAAGAAAATGTAAGCATCGCTTTTGCTCTGATGTTTCCGGCCAAAATGAGACGGTCGTAAGGTATTTTTGTACCCAAAACAAGCATTTTCATTCATAAAAACAATGGGTGAGTAACCATTGGGTGTTTCCCTTGTGAGTGGATTGACTCGCTGTTCATTGACTTGATTGTCGGAGGAAAATGGGCATCATTTTTGTTTCTGTTTGTGTTGGTTCCGCCTAGCGGCTGGAATTTGTTTTCTGGAATGACGATTCAAGGAACATTTGCATTGATGTAAGATCACTTTTACACATACGTTTTTGGCTAGATTGAGAATGGACACTATGTATGACCGCAAAAGTTTTACATGCCTACACAAAGGTTGTCTTTTATAAAGTTGACAGACTGAGTAAGTCATGGTGTACTTTTTCATGTGGCCTCCGAGTGAATTTGACTCTCTCAATACACACTTGATCATCCAAGGAACCGGGATGCATGTTTTGTTTCTTTTTGTTTGGGTTGCGCCTGGTTGCTGGAGCTTGTTTTGTTGAATAACCCTGTTTCTGAATGGTTCTGGATGGATCTGTTCATTCCTTGTGCTTATGCCTCCTGTTTGCTGGAGTTTGATTTATGGAGTATTTTTGCGGGACATTGGAATGATGGCGGCTCACTGAACAGTCGTTTGACTGAGGCAAAATTGAGCAACCAACGGCAAAGTTGTTGCAGGGGCTCTTGTAGGCGTTCATGGACCTGTTGAGTTTAGAGGGATTGTCGCCGGTTGGCGCTGTCGCGCGTGGGGTTAATGCACATATTTTTCTTTTTTCTGTTTGTTTTGTTTGGGGGGATGTTCGGGGTTTGATTGTTGCACTGATGCTGAAATGTGGTCTTTATAATTTTGTTTTTGACACACAATTTAGTTTTCTATTATATTAAAATATCAAATGTTAATATGAGTGGATTGTCTCTCTCCACATGGAATGTGAATGAGTTGGGGCACCCCATAAAAAGAAGGAATTTCCTTTCATAAATGTAAGAAATATGAAACAAATCTTTCCCCGCAGGAAGCTAGAAAATTTGGGAAGATATGGAGTTGACATGTTTTCTTTAGTGCTGGCTCAAGTAAAATCAATGGAGTTATTATATTGGTAAATAAACAGCTACAATTATAGAGTCATTATTGTTTTAGCTGAAATTCAGGGGCAAAGGCTGATTTTGGCTAATATTTACGCACCTAATGCTGATGATCAGGGCTTTTTTATAGATCTTGAAGGGATGTTGCAAGCCACTGGCACCCCTCATGATATAATATTGGGAGGAGACTTTAATCTATTGATGGACTTAGTCCTTGATCATAGTGAAGAAAAAGTGTGTTAGCCCCCTAGAGCAACATTGGCACTTCACAGGATGTATAAACATTTTGGTCTTACAGATATTTGGAGACTTTTGAACCCATCTGGCAGGTATTATACATTTTTTCATCAGTCCATAAGATTTATTCAAGAATCGATTTTTTAAATATATCTTAGTCCCTCATTTCATCTATTGTTGATTGCTCAATTGGAAACATCTTAGTCTCTGATCACGCTCTTGTGAGTTTAGAGGTGTTGCCACATACAGAAAAAAAGTAATCATATAGTTGGCGACTTAATGTAACCCTTTTCCTAATTCCAAGAAAAAAAAAAAAAAATCCTGAATTCCAAGAAATGTTAAAGACTGAAATCAATGTTTATATGGAGACCAACTGGTCCTCAGTATCCTCTGTGGGCTTGGCTTGGGAGGCTCTTAAGGAGGTTCTAAGGGGTCGGATCATACAGTATGCCTCATTCATCAAAAATCCAAAGCACGAGAACTCGTGGAGTTGGAAGGAAAGATTAAAAGTGCAAAGACAGAGCTGAAGCACAGTATGTCGTCTGATAGCCTCAGAGAATTAAAATACAGATATAATACTATTTTGTCTTGTAAAGTGGAGTTTTGGTTATTCAGGGCAAGACAGTCATATTGAGTCGGGGGATAAAGCAGGGAAGCTTTTGGCTAGATATATAAAGCAGAGAGAGTGTTTTTCTACCATTCGAAAATGCATATGATATGGTAGAATGGGATTAACTTTTTAAGATTTTGGAAAGATATTGGTCCGGGAATTCTTTTATTGGATGGATTAAGTTACATTATAGACACCCTGTAGCAGTGGTACAAACAAATTGATTAATTTCAGATTATTTTACTCTGGATAGGGGCACTCGGCAGGGTTGTTCTCTTTCCCCATTATTGTGCTGTCTTGCGCTGGAACCATTAGCAGCCACGATAAGAAAGAACAATATTCAATAACAAATTGGCTATGCTATCAAATTTGTTTGATTTAGTGACCCTTTAATTAAAAGTTTTTCGAGCGATGTGTGCAGGTGGCCTTAATTACATTTATCTAAGATTGGGATAAGTCTCTCCCTGTAAGTCTCTTATTTCAAACAATTTGATAGCATAGCGAAGTCCTTCATTTGGAATAGTAAGCGTTCCAGGTTACATTTCAATAAGTTACATTGACAAAAGTGGGTTAGGCCTACCTAAGATTTTGTTTTATTATTATGCGTTCGGTCGCTTCCACCTGAGAAAGCCCCTCCCTGGTTTCTTATTGAACAAGATGTTCTTGCTCCTATTTCGCCATTGCAAAGCCTTTCTATCAAACTAATTGGTGAAGTCACACCCCGTTATTTCACATTTGCACATGGTTTGGACAAGTGTCTAGAGTGCTCAATTCAGACATTTATTTAAATGTTGCCTCAAGCATATTGCTGAACCCTAAATTACATATTAATTAGTCCACTTTCTGTTGGTCAGAGTGGATTGTGAGGGGGGTTACTGCACTCAGTGATCTATATGAGAGTGGAGGTTTGAGATCTTTTGATAATTTGGTACAACATTTTAAGATTCCTAGATCTCAGTTCTTTAGGTTTTTACAGCTGCGCCACTTACTCTGTGCTGTTTTTGGGAGTGATGTACACCCCCCTATAGCGGATGGTGATTACTGCTTTTGGGAAAGGTCATGAGACATCAGTGTATAACTCCCTGTTAATTCAGAGACTGGGGGACAAAGCTTCGTCTTCTCACAAGAGCTTATGGAAGAAAGATTGAAGGGTTATAAGTTGATTCCAAATGCATAATTTTGTGGTTAAAAGTATTTTTGTCTGTATTGGAATCAATAAATAAATTCACAGCTTTGGAAAAGAAGGTAAAAATATAGAGTGCTGGATAACGTCAGTAAGAAGAGAGAAACAGGCCAAATGTTCTGTCACTCCCTCAGCAGTTGTGTTAGAAGACTCATCGCAGCTACGGTAACTGATTTTAGGGAAATATAATACAAAGTACAGTGTTATAAATTCA
Source organism: Xyrauchen texanus (assembly GCF_025860055.1). NCBI lineage: Eukaryota > Metazoa > Chordata > Actinopteri > Cypriniformes > Catostomidae > Xyrauchen > Xyrauchen texanus. The sequence continues at coordinate 39,255,201 of NC_068300.1, read as the reverse complement.
CTGAAAATATTTTTTTTAAATTGGAAGTATAAAAAAGTTTTTAAATTTACATTGTTAAAGATGGCAGAAGCACGTCATAACAGGTCTGTGAAAAGGATCCCATTGACGATTTCAGCTATATATAAATAAATAGTAGTAACAGTAAGAGTAGTATGGTAGCTCCCGAACACAAACTCTATCTTTCTGAAGACTTGTTGTTTTTCAACTGCAATTCTGAGTGTTATTATCTGTTACTCTCCGCTTATTCCTGATATTGCCGATATGTTTTATAGATTATAGAACTGAACATACTCCATTTGTACTTTTATATCTAAATAAACAAGGCAGTCCCTCTTTTTTTTAATCATTAACCATGACTATTGTACCTCCCCATGTTTCTCTAAGGCCAGTAACATCTGGACGCTTGTTTGAAACACGCCTCAATCACCACTTGGTGCTGCTATATTGCTCATATGATTGTGTCTACTCTGTGGGATCCTGGCATACAGTAGCTTCAGCCTTGTTTGTGGACTGCCTTTCTAGTGCTTGAAATTTGGTTTCTAGAAAAAAGGAGCTGAACATTTTCTTTTAAACTCAAAAGAGGTTTGATGTAGTGAGTGAGTAAGAAGTACTAGTTCTTGAAAGACCTCATCAATAAAATATATCTATATTTTTAAAATTGGTTTTCAAATCTTAACCAGGCTAGCACAGACTACAATGCATAAAAACGTGCCACACATCACAGTAGCATTTAGCATAGTGTGAGTATGGATGTCTTTTGGGGTCACACACACACACATATATACTTTTCAGTGTATTTCTTTTTTAATATAATCAAAATACTTTTTTAATTGTAAACAATAAAGATAATTTTTGCAATGGAAAAAAATGCTTTATTGACTTTGCATCACAGTCGAGAGACACTTAATTGATGGTGTCCTACATTTTGGTTCCAATGGGCCTGAAGCAGTCTAAAGTATTCATATGCATATTGTTTGCTTGTATATATAGTATGTGTATCTATACACTTTACATCTCATGTTGCTGCATTTTTGACAACCTCTTCATATGTAAACCTTGTACATTGTGTTGTTTTACATTGTCTGTGGTTTATTAAGCCACTTAGCTGGTCTGTCAAGTCTCTTCATGCAACCCCTTCTTCATGCAAAGGTTTATTTTATCAGGCAGAGGCTTAGGGTAAGAGGTGACACAGGACCGAAAAGTATATTTTAAGATGGGACAGGGAACGTTATGTTATCTGGCATTTAAACTCACCCTGTGCTGCTCTGCAGGCCATCATTCAACCTGCCTGGTGTGCCCAGTGTGTTTATACAAAACCAATTTATTCAAAAACGAGAAAAGTAAAACACAAAAGTAGAAATGTTTGAAAAATCATTATGGAGCTCTATGAATTCATAGTGATCACAAGATGTTTTTAATAGGAAAGGGGTGCAGAGCAATACACAGTCATGGGGCCCAGATTACTTTGCTACAGTCCTGTGTATAAGAAAAACTTGCCCTGCCTATAGACCATAACTGAGAGTCAAGTGACTCAAAAGAAGAAGATAAAAAGTGTGTGTCCAGAGACCTGCAGTCTGATCCCCAGTGAGTTCAGTCCACTTGACTCTGTGTTCCTGCCAAGATTGTTCCACTGGGACTATTTGTTCTAGCCGTGTTGAGACACATCACACAACTGCAGCAGACCATGCGGCGGGGGTCGTGAACGAGTGAGATGAGAGAACAGTAAGCATGTCTCCATTTTCTGACACAAATGTTCCCTTTCATCTGTGTTTATTAAAGTAACAGCACTCAGTTGCAAACGGAAGTAGAATATGCAAATGTTTTAGTAGTTCATAGAGTTTTGCCTCACTCTTCCTATATCCTTTAAACTGGCATATGTAATTTGTAACATCAGAATCACTTTTTTACAACCCAGCACCAAAAAAGTATCCACAGTTGAATTTACTCTTGAGCTCATGTAAATACAAGTTTAAATTTTCTAAAGAAAGGGTGCTCGTCCATACAAAATTTGCCACCACAAGACTAGGGTGATATGAGTGGCTGCCATTGCTCTGTGTTCGCTAAGATGTTCAGAGTGGTTTTAACATGGTGTGCTAGTCAGAAAATGACCCGCCCATTTTACAAACTCTTATGCAATTGAAAATAATATAAAGGAGAAGCCAAGCTAATACAAATGCACAATAAGCAATGGTAATAGTTTTTATTTTTCCTGTGAATACACCTGCATGACTTTTACACAACCTAAATTATTCATTAATGCATGGCATCTGGCAAATTACTAGATGACTTCCTTAAAGCAAACCATGAATGGTGAGTCATTAGCTCCACATTAGTTGACTATAACATATTTATAACACATTTATATTATTGTAATAAAGCACTGAAATAGGAATGATTTTGCTAAATCATTGCTTTCCATCATCTTTAATACGAACATACTCCTTCCAAGGTCACTCAGCAACTCATGTAACTCAGGTATCATTTAAAGTTTACATCTCATGGTCATTCATGTACTCAATTACAATTACAATTATTATGTTTCCATTTTAAGGCTGCTTTAATATTTAAGGTTACACAGCAACTCTAACACAAAACTCTAAACATCCATAAAACAAGTCATTTACTTGAAAAGCAACATTATAAGAACAATATCTGTTCGATTTTCAGAAAAAATTCAAACAACATTTACTGAGATTTATGCTTAAAACAAAAAACACTATTTGCCATTGCATATGTGTTAAATAAATACACTTAATTCAAAGGGAAAAATATTTATTTTGTTATTTTTTTACAGAAAAGTCCAGTCAGATCAAGTTTTGTTATGCTATTTTCTGAAAAGGTAATTAAGTGAACACAGAAAACAAAAGGTTCAAACAGAAAGCTGTTAGTTTATTGCACATTAACATGCCCTCTCTGACACAGAAACTCTCCATATGTAGTACACAGATAAAGAGAGTACAGGCAGTCAGACAGTTTGCAGGCCTCGTGTACCCGTCTTATCGTCAATCACCTAATCAATAGAGAGCACAAGCATGAAGTACAATTTGAAATAAGCTTTCTTCTGTCTAATCACACTTTAGTGCTCTTTAATTCAAACTCCAACTGTGTCAGCCATTCAAAAGGCTTTTAGTCTCCTATAATTGCTCTTTCTCTCTCTCTCCCTTGTATCTGACTGTTATGTATGACTTCCTATCTGTTATTTGACTACATATAGACATTTTTCCACTGCAGGAACCTTTCCCGTTTCCTGGAACTATATCAGGTTCATTATATTATATGTGGTAGTCTGTCTGACTAGCTAGTGATCTTACTTTAATGTCTGTTTAACCATCAACTTCAACATTTTAAAACTAGTTTAATCTTTCAGACAAGGCTTTGTCATGCCAATATCAAAGTTTGACTTGACAAACTTTACCAAACTAATTTATCATGAAAATGAATGCATATCATAAGCTGTGAGGCGAAAAAAAATGATTAGATTAGCAAATAGTTGCATAGAATTCAAACTATTTCTCTTTCTGGATATGCTTAGAAAAACACAAGCAGCACTGGTTCAAACAAGAGGGAGCAGTGCTGGGTTGATAAAATGACAGAAATACGTAGAAAGCCAAGTATAGGGTTAGTTCACACTAAATATGACAGATCTAAATGTAACATTTATTATAAAAGGCTTGTGGGATATTTGTATGAAGTATATTTAAACTAATAAATATGAATAGATTTCTAATGTTCTGTACTCGTTAATAAATAATAATACAATTAATAAAATGTTTAGAACCGATAAACAAAAACGGAGGTCTAAAAGTGAAATAATTTTCTGTTTAGACCTATAAATATAAAAAATACATGACTTTTAATATATAAGATATCAGCAGGAAACCAATGGAGTGCGTACTCTGGAGAAGCAGGGAAGGAGTATTGCCCCAAGTAAAGGAGTACCTCAGGGTCTTGTTCACGAGTGAGGGGACAATGGAGCGGGAGGTTGGCCGGAGAATCGGGCCAGAGGGGGTGGTATTGCACTCGCTCTATCGCTCCGTTGTCACAAAAAGTGAGCTGAGCCGGAAGGCAAAGCTCTCGATCTACCAGTCAATATTCATTCCTACCCTCACCTATGGTCATGAAGGCTGGGTCATGACTGAAAGTACTAGGTCGCGAGTACAAGCGGCCGAAATGGGTTTCCTCATAAGGGTGGCGAGTACAAGCTCCTCACCCTATTTCTCCCTTAGAAATAGGGTGAGGAGCTCAGTTATCCGTGAGGAGCTCGGAGTAGAGCCGCTGCTCCTTTGCGTCGAAAGGAGCCAGTTGAGGTGGTTTGGGCATCTGGTAAGGATGCCCCCTGGGTGGCCTCCCAGGACTAGGTGGAGAGATTACATCTCCACACTGGCCTGGGAACACCTCAGGGTGGCCCAGTCAGAGCTGGTTAATGTGGCTTGGGATAGGGAAGTTTGGGGCCCCCTGCTGTAGCTGCATCCCCCTCGACCCGACTTCGGATAAGCAGTTCAAGATGAATGGATGGAAGATACCAATTATCTACTCCAAAAATTATATTTAATAGAGGTACCAGTATCAGTGATATTGACCTTGATAGTACTTAGATTCTGATGAAAATAAGTAGTCTCAACCACCCTTTGAGTGTGTTCACACTTGGCAAGTTTGGATAGATTAAAACTAACCCTGGTGTTCTTCTGTTAGTGCGGTTCATTTGAACAAGTGTGAATACTGCCACCCAAACCTTGGTGTGCACCAAACAAGCGGACCGAGACCAGCTGAATAGTGGGAAGAACCCACTATTCGTTTATTTGTTCCTGCCGCTGTTTTGACTCCTTTACACATTGTATTAACTCTTCGTTTGTTCTCAGCTGGTAAAAACACCACCATGTACAGTATATATACATAATTCCAATGAGCGCATTAAGCTCAGCATCTAGTATTTTTTTGGATGTTCGGCAAGATCCATCACAAAATATACATCATAATAGCTGTCCAATCAGGTTGTGACCTTATCCTTATGCCTTTTGTTTTGTATCTTTAGGTTCGGATTAAAAATGCCAGTGTGAATTTTCTTTTTTAGTCCGGACAAAGAGGACCAAGAGAACTGAACTACAAGTGTGAACACACACTTAATGCTTTTTCCCTTTCGCACAAAAAATGCATTCATTCATTTAGAGGTCCAGTTGTATATGTTAAGCATTTTTATTATTTTTGAAAAGGATCATTATTAAAAAGATTTTTTTTTTTTTTTTTTGCAGGAAGATGCACATTTATTTTAGTTGTTAGTTAAAGGTTTACATTACATTTTTTTTTTTTTTTTCATTTGTTATTTTATTTCTATAATCCCCCACTTAATGCAAACCACTTATTTTGGGCTTGTTTTTCTATTGAGATCTGGCAACACTGCCTCTACACATGTTCATTTGTATTTGTGTTTATCTGTTTCCATAGAGTCCTTCCTCAACCTTTTTCAGCTGATAGTCTGCTATGTAATGAGGCATTCCTCAGGCCCCTCCTCCAGCCCACTGTAAAATCCAAGACAGAAAACACTTCATAATGCTCACTATGTCCACTGCAAATACCAACAGTCTGTTTTTAGTGAGGAAGCTGGAAAGGTCAAGAGGTTAAGGTAGCGTCAAACCAAGGGTGGAGAGCTTAGATTAAACCAGTTGTTGTGGTGTTTGTTCTTAAAACAGCATTCTGTATCTCTGTTATCTCCCGTCTGCTGTACACACAGTTTATAGCTGGGAAAGTCATTCTCAGCCACTTAGGGAACAACAAGACCTCAATGTATCCTATTTGCAAATCCACATTCCTTATTAAGCTAATTTCACTATACTTACTACAGGGAATGAAACCAAATGTTCTTGAACTAGATTGTACATATTTTTTTTGGCAATTTATATCAGATTTACAATAGAATACATGAACCGCATTGGTATGTGGTAGTACCAATAAAAATAAACAACAACAAACACACAAAACAGCACATTGCAAGACATGGAAAGTACTAGTGTATTGAAATCTAAAAGCGATCTGATAGATCGGCCTACATTGCTCAAAGAAATATCTTTTATATAATTCCAGAGGGGAGACCATAATTTAATTTGTCTGATTATATATTGTAGATCCAGTAATCCACCATATTTTAAAGTGCTTAGCTTCTTGTGATGGTCAAAAAGAGTAAAAAAGTGTTTCTTCAGTACTGGGTCATGCACCGGCTGCTAAAGATAACAATTTAATACTGCTACACACTAACCTTTCACCCACTTTTCACCATGAAGCTTAGTTGGAGGACAGCAGAAATACACCTGCCAAACGAGTCCTTAAGCTTCAGGTTAGGAAATGACTGGAAAACAATGATGTAAAGACTTTATATTCCAAGCTTTGAGGATTATAAATAACTGTGTTTTTAAAGATGAAGTGTGTGGCGGCAGGTACATGGTCGAGCGGTCGTCCCGGAGAGAGAGAAAGCGGTAAGGGTGCCACACCTGAGCGCTATAATATCTTACACCTGTTTCTGATTGCAGTAAGCAATAGGGACAGTGATAAAAAGGGACCACGCCAGAGACGAGGGAGAGAGAAGTACCCTTCAGAAAGAGACTTTGTGTTGAGTTTGATCTAAAAAGTGTTATGCTGAAAAGCTATTTTTTATTTGTTTATCAAAGTCATTCTTTTGAGTTGGAGTCCCAAGTTCCCTGTGTCCTCCTTTCCCTCCCATCATTGAAACATTACAATGGCGGCGAAACCCAGGAGAATTGGAGGAAATACACCGGCATGGAGTCCTCGCAGTTGGAGGAGGCCGTCCACCTGGCGGAGGACCATATGTCAGCGTATCAGATGGCGGAAAAGCCCCCCTCATCTCTGCCGTGGTCCCTTTTTAATCGCCCTCCCCAGTGCTTACTGCAATCAGAAACAGGTATTAGACATTATAGCGCTCCCTTACCGCTTTCTCTCTCTCTGGATGAACACTTGACCACGTCCCTGTCGCCAGAGTGTCATATCTGCAGTACCAAATGGAATAACAAAAATAACACAATTTTACATTTTCTCAAGAAAATGTGAGTGGTGCTTGCAAAGCTAAACTTACCATCATGATGCTAGGGAGTTGATATATTGTTGCTAAGGGGTTCTGAGTGGTTGCTAGGTGGTTTATTTTTGGCCAAAGCCAAAAGAGAACACCCCTCTCTGGAGTAGTGTAGAGCCCAAGTCTCTATTGTCATTATTCTTTGGTGCCTTGATCCCACCATGTAGGAAATATTTAATAATATTGTCAGTCAGTGATAGTTTTAATTTAATCTCTAGAGGCTGCTGTTATACTGTAGAACCAAGTTGTTCTAACCACAGAGGAACAGAGGTATAAAAAAAACCTTTTTCCAACTATCAGCATAGATTTTTTAACTGATTAATCGTTAAGACTGATATATAACCGTCACTTCTGGAGTAATTGGAGCAAAATAGAAATGAAAATGGAAGTTGAAGCCACTGTGGCTCTTTTATTTAATGTAATGAATTACTTGCGATTTAGAGCATGTAGACAAAACTTTCTGACAAACTTCATGTTTGCTAGCGTCCAGCAGCAGATGCCTTATATCTTAGAGTGAAAGCCTGTCACACAATTCTGGGAGGTTCTATTATGACAGGCTTTGACATTTCAGAATAACCAGAGCAACATTTCAGATGACATGTGATGATATTGATAATATTCTCTGACTGGATTGTGTATTCACATGGTTTTGTTGTAAAAAAAAAAAAATACATGGATAGAAACCCAGCAACTGTTTACATTCTAGAGTTAGGGGGAAGTCAAACTACAAATACCTCATATGAGATGGTAGAAATAAATTATTTCAACATTGAACAACCAGCACCTTTAAGTATAATGATTGTCCTATTCTTCACCAGGGCCTAAAGGGTTGTGATACATCCCAGTTGTTGATTACATTTTACACTGTGTTTGCTTAAATCTACAATCAGTAACTTTTGTCTTTTTGTGATCTTGGACTGACACTGACACCTAGTGGCTTGGATGTAGCATAATTGAAAATCAATAATGTGACGAGGAGGAGGACGTGGTCGGGCCGTGATGGTGCATGGTCGGCGCTGAATCAGCTGATCAGCAGGAGAGCGAGATAAAGGGGAGCCGGAGGTGCCAGTTTGAGAGAGAGATGCACACGGCCGCATTGCATGTTTGTCCTTTTGTTTATGTTTGTTTTATGTTGAGTTTCTGAATAAACTTTACGTTGACTTTATAGCCAGCTCCTGCCTCCTCCTTGCCCGTCCACTGTTACAGTGGTGCCGAATCCCGGGAGGGAGGAGGGATGTGATATCGTGGAGTCCTCGCCACTGCCATCTGCTATCTGCCAGGGGAGCAGCCGCGGTCATCTGCCTTGGGAGAGAGGGATCACTGCTGGCCGCTGAGAGCCAGAGGAACAGCTGCCATCCACCGAAGAAGGGGAGGAGCGGTTCTGTTCCCAGGGGCTGGAGGACTCACTGCCATTTGGCAGGGGAGGAGCGAGCTGGCGACCACCAGAGGGCGGAGGAGTGGTTGAGAACCAGGCAACAGCGCGTCCAGGAGCTAGCGACCAAGTTCTTCTCTCTCTTCTCTCGCTCTCTCGCTCTGTGTCTCCACTCACTTCGCTCTCCCAACACCTCCCCTCATCTCTCCCACAGGTTAACAGAAAGTGGGGTGGACCACCGGCTGACAGAATGGCTGGAAGGGCAGCATCTCCCTTCCAGAGATGGGGGAGTTAGTTAGACCGGTGGGGCCCCGCCCTGAGGAGTGTGACGAGGAGGAGGAGGGCGTGGCTGGGCTGTGATGGTGTGAATCAGCTGATCAGCGGGAGAGCAAGTCAAAGGGAATCTGGAGGTGCCAGTTCGAGAGAGAGAGAGAGAGAGAGAGAGAGAGACAGAGAGAGAGAGACTCATGCGGCCATGTTGCATGTGTGTCCTTATGTTTGTTTTACATTGAGTTTCTGATTAAACTTTACGTTGACTGTTCTGCCAGTTCCCACCTCCTCCTAGCCCGTCCTTATACTGTTACAAATAGTTTTCAGGTTCAGATGCCATTGAAGAAATGTAGTATTCAGTCAGCCATGATTACTTTAATCAATGAGTGAAAGTGAAAAATAAGAGGACAGTTACTGAGATTACACGAGTATTATTCGCCAGGTCATGTGATTCTAACATGGCAGCCCCCATGTGTGGACCCTCTCCATGTAGAATAAAACAGCTTTTATAAGGTGACTGGAGTCTTCATTTTAATGTGAAAAGTCATGATTTCCTACATATATTGCCAAATTACAATTCATGTATTTAGGAGTTAAACTTGTTTAATAGGGTAAATTACTGAGTGCACCTTTAAGTAATATTGTGCAATAAATAATTTGGACATGTTGTGCCATGCCTGTTTGACTGGTGCTCTGTAGAGCAGGTTAAAACCAGTGTTTATACAGATGTTGTCTATAGCCACTAGCCTTTACAATAGGATTTGTTAATTATTATTACAATATTTAATCACACATAAGCATCCCAGGTGTGTGAGTCCAGTGTCATAAGTTGACTCAGACAAAGGGAGGTTTACTAGGAAGGTTTCATTGTGAAACACCCAGTGATAAAATTAATACTGATGGATTTGATTGGCTTATATCACATTCCACTGATGAACAGATTAATTATTATTTTGAGTTGTCTGTGTTGTTACATGCTTTTACTAACTTACGTTATAGTGATCACTGGAAGGTGTGGAATGATTGGAGCTGCCCGTTTTTGTGTAGTCTATGTTGTTACATGCTTTTACTAAATGACGTAATAGTGATCACTGGAAGGTGTGGAATGATTGGCAGCAGCCTGTTTGGTCACATATTTTCAGGATCTGTTTATGTTCTAAACAAAATCATATTTCTAGATTGTGTTGATGTTCTTAATGCCTAATTTTAAGTAATAGCTCAATCGTAACATACAATGTGGTCCAAAAGTACAAGACCACTAGTAAACTCGCTTCTTTCGCATTTAGTGACCTAGAAATAATGCAAAAACTTGAATATTTTTTCTTCTTGTCATGCCATAATGCTTTTTTGTTTTACATTTGTCAAAATCCTAACACTTTCTGTTCATTTCCAGGTTTGAATAAGATTTTGGTCTCAGATTTTGGACCCAACATTATGACCACCTGCCTAATATGCGGTTGGTCCTCCATTTGTTGCCAAAACAGTGCTGACCCACCGAGGCACAGACTCTACAAGACCCCTGAAGGTGTCCTGTGGTATCTGGCACCAAGACATTAAATAGCAGATCCTTTAAGTCCTGTCAGTTGTGAGGTAGGGCCTCCATGTATCGGACTTGTTGGCCCAGCACATCCCAATCGGATTGAGATCTTCATTATGCTCCTCAAACCATTCCGAACAATGTGTGCAGTGTGGCAGGGAGTATTATCCTGCTGAAAGAGGCCACTGCCATCAGGGAATACCATTGCCATGAAGGGATGTACCTGGTCTGCAACGATGCTTAGGTAGATAGGACGTGACAATTGACATCCATATAAATGGCAGGACCCAGGGTTTCCCAGCAAAACATTGCCAAGGGCATCACACTCCCTCCACTGGCTTGTCATCTTCCCACAGTGCATCCTGGTGCCATCACTTCCCCAGGTAAATGGCACATACGGCGCCATCCACACGACGTAAAAGAAAACATCCTTCATCCACTGCTCCAAGGTCCAGTTCTGACACTCACTTGCCCATTGTAGGTGCTTTCGATGGTGGACAGGGGTCATCATGGGTCACCATGACCAGTCTGTGGCTACGCAGTCCCATATGCAACAAGATGCGATGCACTGTGTGTTGTGAAACATTTCTCCAGTAACCATCATTAACCTTTTCTGTGACTTGTGCCACAGTAGACCTTCTGTCAGTTCGGACCAGATGGGCTAGCCATCATTGCCCTTGCGCATCGATGAGCCTTGCCTAACACCGTGTCGCCAGTTGGTTTGTCCCTCCTCGGACCACTGTTGGTAGGTACTCACCACTGCTGACCGGGAGCACCCCAGAAGCCTTGTCATTTCAGATATGCTCTGACAGTCGTCTGTCCATAATAATTTGGCCCTTATCAAAGGTGCTCAGGTCTGCACTCCTGCCCATTTCTCCTGCATTCAACATGTTGACTATGAGAACTGATTCTTAGCTGACCATATAATATTCCCAGACCTTGACACGTGGCCTTGTTGTGAGATGATTGATGTTATTCGCTTCACCCGTGGGCTGTGACTGAACTGTCTGTGATTGTTTACTGTCTAAAACCTCAGATATAAAACCTAATTTGTTTTGTTGTATTTTTAACAGTGTTTTTGTTGCTGACTAAAATGTACTCCAAACTTGAGTTGACAAATTGACTTCATACCAAAACAATGCAACTATACTGGATATTAAACACTTTTCTCAAAAGTGCATGACTATTTTATGAGGTTTAAAGTTTTAATAATGTCTACCTACTGGGATGTGATTAGGTCAGAGAGACCTATACAATGTCATCTACAAATAATCTTAAGGGAAAACAATAAGTTTATTTCAAAATGACTATTACTGGTTTTATACAACATTGCTCTCTCTGGCTTGGATTTGAAACATGCACCTTGACACTTAAACGCCTTACTATTTATCAAGTTATTATCCTTTTGTTAGCATTACAGAAAATGGACCCTCACTTTAATAAGGTGTCTTTAACTACTATGTACTCAAGCATTTGATTTAATGTACTTATTATGTATATATGCTGCTGCATTGTACTTACATTTAAAGTACCTGCATTTAATTACATTTGTAGTTACACTATTAACCTTACCCCTAACCCTAAACCTCTTCTTCTAATGTTGTGAGAATTTTGCAGAACATGTAGTTACCTATCGTATTGCATGTATTTTAATGTTAGTGCATGGTAGTTAGAGACACCTAATATAAAGTGGGACCCAGAAAAGATACAAATACTTACAGTGAATCAAAATGGCAGGAAACTGCTTATGAATAGGTACACTCAAGCTTGAAGTCAAACATCAAGGTCTTTTCAAATATCTCCAGTTCTCAATTGGCTGCTGACATGTCCATACTCAGGTCATGCGTTATGATTGGTCACTTCTGACACGTTGACTCCTATGCCCCTCCCTCACAGTGAGAGGAATGTGGTGAGGGAGGGGACAAGTAATATTTACAAACACTGTTTAAAGAGACAGAGCTCACATAACACGACCTCTGCTCTGATCATATTACCAGCAGTACCAAGCCAAAACTTATGCAAGCAGACAAAGTACAGCCATCGCTATATATATATATATATATATATATATATATATATACAGTATATTCAACCACATCATGCCCTTATTCCAAAATCAACTCCATGACCTTTAATTTATACCCATTTTAAACCTGTAGACTTTTAAAGTTAATAATCTGCATTTCTGACAGCTATCCATACAGTTTGAATACATTAAAAACAAGTCTCGACCAAAGTAAACATCTATAGAAACCTATTTGATTCTTGTTCTGGACTATTCTACAGAATTATATTCTAGAATAAAGGCATACTTTCCCCTAAATGCTTCATAGAGTGACAAAAGTGAGGCCCCAAAGACGATCAAATGATGCCGGGGATCGTTGATAACACTATCTCTACCCAACCCCCACCGTGTCTCTTACGGCTCTCGATCTTGTGTAAAGCTCTGATTGGCCCAGCGGCCAGAGTGGGCTGGGCCAGGCCGTTGCTACGAGCGCTGTGACGTCACAATCAGCAGTTTTGTACGTTCTATATTCTGATCTGCGGATCAGCTGGGCGAAGCAATAACATCCCAAACAATATCTGCCGAAAAACACATCAAGAGGCAGATATTACGACCTAAACGTCGTGTGAATCAGACTTTACACGCAGATTTCTTCTAAGAAGAAAGACTTTTTCATATTTTTTGTGAATTTACTACCTCATAAAAATAATACCTAAAGCTATGCTTTAAGATTTGTCTGTCGTTTTTATTGTGTGGTCGTCGCGTTACAACTTGAATCATTTTGCAGGTAAGAAAGGATGCTGAATCTTCTTCATCTACATCTGTTTTCGCCTTTTAAAGCCATATTTGTTTTGGAGCGGTAAAATTAACCTGCACTACATCAGACTTGCCTTTTACATCGCAATCGCTAATAACAGCTGTCAATAAACTACCTACTGTCTATAAATGTATGTGTATGAATAGTATTTAATTATGTGCTCAATTATTATGCGATCTCGTTCTTATAGGTCGTCGTTTGTTTGCTCTCGTCATTTCAGATAGTAGCGGTAGACTAAAGCCTGTAATTGTGTATTAGTGATTTTCAGAATTTGTGTTGCTTTGCTTAACTTATTTTTACTTAAAATATCTGACATGCCAAGTCGACGTTTATGGCTGAATTTGTCGTTTTACGTAAGGAACAGTCTGTATCTGCCATACGACATTTTTAATTGTTTATCAACGGTCGTTTGGATTCAGAACAGCTACACTGATGATAATAATATCGTTTTAGGGGTGATGTAGTGTGATGTTATATGAGTGATTTAAGAGAGCTGGTAATACCCTTGATCCGAGCTGTCATTGCTTTGACCCTTTGCATTCTCTCTCTCTCTCTCTCTCTCTCTCTCTCTCTCTCTCTCTCTCTCTCTCTCTCTCTCTCTCTGCCTTTGCAGTCCTTGCTATTTGCTAATATGCTCATATTTTGGCATTCATGTACCCGCTTTTGCTTTGCTATTTTTCAAATAGAAGGCTATTTGACCGTCGAAATGGTACACACAAGATTTGATGTTGTTTTCCTGCAGCATCTGTCAGACGTAAGCTAAAATCATGTTTAATTAACAAAGCAGGACGATATATGACGAATTAGCGTTTTTTTGTTGTTGTATTTGTTACGACAGCATCTATTTAAAAATATTCTGTCACAAAACCGTGATTATTAACGGTTGTTTTTGGTGGTTTCTGTTAAAACGTCCAATTCCTTTCTGCCGTTTCGTACTCTATTTGCTTGTCTGAAGAGGGCGGGGTCAGTTGAGTCCATTACGTCATCCTTACGCAGGATCGCGAGGCCCCGCCCATTCATAAATAATAACGATATAATCCTACATCCTGCCTGCAGGGAAGCCATTGGAACTATTTTTGTCCGTCAGCTGTTTCTGTTTGTTGTTAAATGGGTTTTTGGATTAAGGCAAGTGTGGGTGCATATTATATGACATATAATATAATATAATTACACAGGTTACCTTATAATAACAAATGAAAAGCTTTGAAGGTCCATGACGTTACTGCATACAAATTAAATGGTTTATTTGTTACTAGTTCTAGGAAAGGATAGCAAAAACAATTTGTTCACCCAAAAGATAATGGCAACTAGTGCATAACTATCTGAACAACAGACAAGCTCGTAAAGTTGCAAATAGTACGTACAGCTCTGTAAAAAGAGACCACTGCAAAATGATCAGTTTCTCTGGATTTATATTTACAGGTATGAGTCTGAGTAAAATAAAAAAAATTGTTTTATTCTATAAACTCCAAATAAAATATTGTCATTTAGAGCATAAATAAATGCTCTGGAGATTCAAATTGAGGTCTGGAGATTGTTTTGGCCATGACAGGGTCACCTTGATTGACCTGGCTGTGTGGAGCATTTTCCTGTGGGAAAAACCAATCCAGTCAATCAAGGTGTGAATGGAGGACCACCGGATCAAGATCCTGACATGGCCAGCCCAATCTCCAGACCTGAACCCCATTGAAAACCTCTGGAATGTGATCATGAGGAAGATGGACGGTCACAATTATCAAACAAAGTCGAGCTGCTTGAATTTTTGTGCCAGGAGTGGCATAAAGTCACCCAACAGTAATGTGAAAGACTGGTAGAGAGAATGCCAAGACGCATGAAAGCTGTGATTGAAAGTCAGGGTTATTCCACCAAATATTGATTTCTGAACTCTTCCTATTTTAAAACATTAGTATTGTGTTGTTTAAATATGAACTTGTTTTCTTTGCATTATTTGAGGTTGCATCTTTTTTTTTTTGGAATGCCCAATTCCAAATGTGCTCTAAATCCTCATGGTGGCATAGTGACTCACCTCAATCTGGGTGGTGGAGGATGAATCTCAGTTGCCTCTGAGTTTGAGACTGTCAATCCGCGCATTTTATCACGTGGCTTGTTGAGCACGTTACTGCGGAGAGGTAGCATGTGTGGAGGCTCATGCTATTCTCCGCAGCATCCATGCACAACTCCCACCAAGAGCGAGAACCTCATTATAGCGACCACGAGGAGGTTAACCCAACCCTAGCAACCGAGCCAATTGGTTGCTTAGGAAGCCTGACTGGATTCACTCAGCACGCCCTGGATTTGAACTCGTGACTAAAGGTGTGGTATCAGCGTCTTTACTTACTGAGCTATCCAGACCCCACCCTGCATCTTTTTTTTATTTTGACCAGTTGTTATTTTCTGCAAATAAATGCTCTGAATGACAATCATTTTTTTGGGGAATATGGGAGAAATGTTGTCAGTACTTTATAGAATAAAACATAAATGTTCATTTTACTCAAACACATACCTATAAATAGTAAATCCAGAAAACTGATAATTTTGCAGTGGTCTCTTAATTCTTTCCAGAGCTGTATATGTGTTACAACTCGACTTCTTTACAAGGATATTATAGAAATAATATTAAAGTTATTATGAAGATATTACAAAAATGTCTGTAAATGACAATTAATTTGCTTGGCATTATTTGCAGTCAGGGAGGAATATACTGTAAATCAGGATGGTTGAATTACTGGGTTACAAACCAGCCAAACCTTGACCCATTGAGTAAGAGACCTGGACTTACTGATCAGATTGTTCATACATTTAGAATTTCATGTGGGTGTTTTTCCTCAGCTGACTATATTTAGACACCTTTCTTGTACAGTCTGTTTCAGTACAGTCCAATTTTGTAAGGTGCAAATTTATCACAGACTTTTATAGCTGTGTCCCAAATGACACGTTATTCACTATGTATTAAGCCAGTGGTTCCCAACCTTTTTTCTGCCATGGCACACTTTTTACATCAATAGTTTTCCTTTTCAAGAACATGCCCAAGTTTTCTGTCCGTCTAAGTAGCGTGTTTACTTGTAATGTTTGAAATTCAGCTATGCAAAAAATGCAAGTGACATAGGTATGCTGTATAATGAGGTCACAGGTGGCAAGAGCTCTAATTGGGTAATGAAAAAACAACAAATTTGCTTCTTTTCTAATTTATTGATTTGTTCTGGCAAATTCATTCTTGCAATGCCACAACAAATTACAGGGATGCAAACTAATGAAGGGCAAAAATGTAAGACAATCACTGGTCCATGAACATTTTTTCTGGGGATATTTTTTCTAAAGAATAAGCTTAAAGCACCAATTCCAGCTATTTTAGTGATAGAGTATTTTGGTGAGGCTTGCTTCTGTTTCACAAATTTGTTCAATTTTATTAACTGATTAGTTCAGTGACCCCTTCTGGAAATGTCACTAGGTGGCGATAAAATGAGCATCTTATGTGCTATGAGTGAGTCAGTGAATCATTTTGTGTCATTCATGACCGAAATTTAACAAGAGACTTTATCTTGCACAATAAACATTGAAAACATGCATTTGGAAGAGAGAAAAAAAGCTTGCTGTTGCTTGGATTGCAGAAAGTAATAAAAGGTCTAGTTTTCTTGGTGAATTTAAATGAGTTCAATAACTGGGGTCTCTGATATTCATAAACGATAAGGTCATATTTAATTAAAAGAAATTATGAGACATTCAATGTCTCTTCACAAATTTGGACAGTATTTAAATATTTCTTGTTGCTTAGAACTCTCAAAGACATTATTGGTGAAGCAAAAACATGTGTGTGAAAAACACGTCACTTCATAGACTTCAATGTATTCTGCAGCGCTGATGCGAGTCATGTGAAAGACCCTTAACATGTATAAACATCAGACACTTGCCCATTAATAGCTCTTCCACCCTCTTCTCTTCTTGATGAACAAGGTAGACTTACTTGCCGATGCCGAAGTGAATGAAAAACATGCTCCTCTCATTCAGTCGGTCGGTACATGTAACATGTTATTCAGCTTCTTTACAAATGAGAAGTTTCACGAGTGCATCTTTGTGGCAGGGCGGAGGGCGGGGCCGGGTCGTGATCATACACACCCGGTCCCGTATTAGGCTAATCAAGCATCCGAGGTATAAAGGTCGACTGCAGGGTGTCGTGCGGGAGAGAGAGATCGTTACCGGACATGTCCGTCATGTGTGTGTTTGTGTCTTCTTTTAAGTTTACTATTAAACTATGATTTATATTGAAAAGCCGGTTCTCGCCTCCTCCTTTCCACTGAATACCTTTATTCGAAGCACCATCCCTGTCAGACACAGATTCACTGTGCACACGCTGCTGTAACCAAGTGTGCGATTGGCCATAGCTGTAACCAACCAAGCAATCTGCCTCGGTAGGACTGCGGATGCCAAGCACGCGATTGACTACTGCTGTTTTATTTATGCATTTATTTAATTTGTGGAATTTCATTATTTTCCACGGTACATCTGACAATCTTTCACGGCAAACTAGTGTTGTGGGAAAGAGTGATTGGGAAACACTGTATTAAGCCATCTAAGTATGAAGTGTATGACATTTCAAAGTGTAGTATCGTCTCAAGTGGAACACAATCTTTTTTTTACGACACCAAAGCATTTGCCGCTTTTCAGCCGATGGAAGTGACTTTTCATACACACTGCGATGTGTTGCTGCTAGCTTTAGCATGTTAGCCAAACTCAGTTTAACACATATATCTGAAATAATGGACATATTCACACAGTGTTGGGTGATGGTAAAGCATTCAACACACATTTGTAATTTGCTGTCTTCACGGAAGCCACATTCACCATTAATTTCAATTGTTTTGTCAGACCAGCATCGCAGCCGTCGAGTGCATGAAGTATCCAACATTACACACTGTGTTTTTTTAATTGAAGAAGTACATTAACTGGGTACTCATAGTACACTACTTTTTGTGTGAACATAGTACTCTCACTACTAACACTACTTACAAAATGACATAGAATAGTGCAGAAGTATGCGATTCGGGATGCGAATGAATGTCTTGTTGATGTCAACTATGTGTGCCAAGTCTGCAAACTGCTGTTGATCCAGATGTTTTTTTGGTGGGGGCTATTTAAGACCTATATAATCCAAAGTAATCTTAAATAAAAATACACATGTGTGAGAGCACTGCTACTTCATTACAGTTGATTATTGAAAATTAGCATTTTAACTATGTGTAATTTTATTTTTGATATCTATAATTGTGTATTGAAAAGGAATGTAAAGCAGATTATTGTGAAATTGTACTAGTGAAACTGCAGTTACGAATATCAAGATTTAGGATTTAACTACATTTAACATATCTTGCACGTGAGTAAATGTTGGAAGGACTTGCGATACAGGTTGCTGAATGTTACTTCTTTGAGATGTCACTGATATTTTATAATATGATTCTTATGACTAATGCTGTTCTTCTTTTTTCTGTCTGTTCTGTTAAATATAGATCTTTGCACCACAACCAATTGAGACCTTAAATTGTACAGCGCCTTCTCTGAGACTGCTCTGTTACAACAAAAAGACCAAGACAACTTTGATCAACCTGCCACATTAGTGAATATAGTTCATAAAATAGCTATTTGTAAAGAAACATTCTAAGGCAGCTATCCCTCAGGAAAACAACTGTGACCTTTGACCTCCAAGGCAGTCATGTTCCAGCGAATCAGCAGTCTGTTTTTTGGCAGCATGGAGGAAGGTACTCCTGAGCTGAAGGGACCAAAGCCCTGTGTGACTGAGGCTGATGAAGAGGGATGGCTCCTTGTCAACCTGCCTGGTGAGTCTCCTCAACAAACATTGAAAAACATTTCCTTTAATGGGAGCTAAATTCGTATGGGTTGGCATTTTGCATGAATAGGGTGCAGTCTAGTGTCACATTACTGTTCTTAAAGCATTAGAGGTGAAAATTGCATGTTTTATTTTAGAACTTTTTTTTAGTCACTGTTTTGACATAATCAGTTGAATTTAAATTAAATTACTGTCAGTAAATAAAACCATTTTTAATCATTAGCTAATATTAATTTCCCAAAACGTAATGTTTAGCTGTGTTACACATTTTGCACGCAATTATTTTTCTACATTATAAATTGTGACACACAAGAAGTACCATCATTTGGACCCTTTGGTAGGAAGACATAATAAAAGTAAATAATCTCATTTTCTCAGTTTTCACATAAATTGTAGCGCTGATGGCATTCATCAAGCTCAACCATTCAGGGTTACACAAAGACATTGGAAGAAAAGTGATCAAACACATATTTTTCTTTCATTCATGGGACTTTTAAGTTGATCAATTACTTGAAACCAACATTTGGTACCAAACTAGCTAGCTAAGTGCTAATTTCTTTTAGACAAAATCTTCAACCCTGTTATCTATTCTGACGTATTATTTTGATATAATTTAATATTTAATTACGTTAATTTAATGTATACTAAATATTAGCAAAATCCCCCAAATCATGTTTTTAAACTAGACCCCAAAGTTGGCAACAGGGTTGCAAAATCATTGCAGCTCATATATATATATATATATATATATATATATATAATATTTAATTTGATTTCCTGAGATTGACGATCAATAGCAACTCCTTACTAAAAAAGACCAGACTAAAAAGGGACCCCCCCCCCCAAAAGCACCTACTTTACTCCCTATTTGTGGAAAGTGCCGGCTACAAATCAGGCACAAAGTTTAAGTTTTAGCAAAGGTAGTTAAAAATGTAACCATGGTGACAAGGGGACAACTTACAATAATATCTGGTGGACATAGAGGAATTTGGAAAACCCAGTGAGA
This sequence comes from Xyrauchen texanus, assembly GCF_025860055.1. Classification (NCBI taxonomy): domain Eukaryota; kingdom Metazoa; phylum Chordata; class Actinopteri; order Cypriniformes; family Catostomidae; genus Xyrauchen; species Xyrauchen texanus. The sequence continues at coordinate 39,235,277 of NC_068300.1, read as the reverse complement.
TGTGTTTCTGTCTACATAGGCAGTAACTTCTAAAGCAGCATCTTAAAGGAATATTTCCAGTTCACTATAAGCTAAGCTCAATTGGCAACATTTGTGTCATAATGTTGATGACCACAAAAAAAAAACATCGTCCCTCATTTATTTATGAAAAAGCAAAAAAATAAAATTTTCAGTCAGGCAGTTGCAATGGAAGTGAATGTGGCCAGTCCATAAACACTAAAATACACACCGTTTCAAAAGTATAGCCACAAGACATAAACATTATATACATTAACATGATTTTAGTGTGATGCAATTGCTTACTAACCTTATCTGTGTAAAGTTATTTCCAAAATTACAACTTCGTTGCCGTGACGATACAAGGCTGTAAAATCAGTCATCAATTTTATCACTCTAAAATGATGTAGAACAGAGAGTTTATCACACTAAAATCATGTTAACAAGATTAATGTTTATATATTGTAGCTTTACTTTTAAAACAAGAGTGTTTTACTCCCATTCACTTAATGCCTTACGATAGCCATGATGTTGGCTTCTACTTTTTTAATAATCGAGGGATGAGTTGAACGTATTTTCGGTGGTAATCAAAATGATTCTACAAATGCTGTTGATTGCGCTGAAACGGAGGCAACTCATTAGGCTTTCAAACCAAGTTACTAAAACTTCACAAGATAGTCAATGGTGATAAGATGACATTTCAAAGGGGTTATAAGAAACTAATGACAGTATTCCTATTTTCTATGTTTTTCCGTTGTTTCTGTCCCCTTTCTCATTTCTCCATATTTGAATTAATTCCTATTACTGGTATGTGTGCTCATGGTCCTTCCATTTCCCACTCGCATGGCTTCAAACAAACCTTTCCCATTCTGGAAATCCTCCATACTCTGTCTGCTCAATCTATTACACTCCTTGCTTCACTGTAAGACGAGGATGGGTCTGAGGCAGCCATACGTCCAGTAGCGCATGCCTGTCCCTGCAGTGATTGTCATGCACCTCAGAAATGTGGCCCCTCCTCTCCTGCCTACAATCACCGCAGGACTAGAGCAGGCAGGACACAGTTAGCACATCCAAGCCCCGCCTCCATCTGCTCCCCTCTTGAAACCGCCTCCTTCTCTCACCTTGACTCAGTAGAAGTGAATGTGTTGTTAAGCGAGCGGGGCTCGTGTTCGTGTAGTGACTGCAGCATGGATGAGAGCTGGTTTGTCACCCCTCCCCCCTGTTTTACTGCAGAAGGAGCAACGGCAGAGGCCAGCCCCTTGGAGGACCTGCTCATCGAGCACCCCAGCATGTCCGTGTATGTCTCACCCGGCCATCTCCCTGCCATCGAGGAGAGCACCTCCAGCTTGACTGGCAGTGTCAGGTAAATGTCACTTTCGTTGTGTGTTCAGAGTTTCTTTAAGGCAAGTCTTTTCACTCAACAGCCATCTTAGTATCATCCCTGGGTACAGCTCTACTTTGGGAAATTTCAAAATCTTGAAATTAAATCTGTTGTGATTAACATTTTAATTCAGTGCGATTAATCATATAAAAAATGACATGTTCAAGAAATTCAAAAAACGCAATTAATAATGCCCCCTGATTATACGTACATTGTGTAATAAGGAATTTTCTTACCAATGGAGCAACTTAAGCTTAAAATGGAACCATAATGTTTTTTCTAAGTCAGCAGGGGGCAGACATCGCAGCTCCACCTATACTGGCAACGTGCAGCTGTACAGATAACCAACAACAGCTCATCAAAGACTAAGGTTTCAAACTAAACTGGCTAGAGATGTTGAAAACCAGAGAAAATTTCTAGAGTAAACCAACCGGCAATGTCTCTATCAAAAAAAGTGATTGGTTCTTTTAACTGAAAGGCGGGACTTCCATTCCTTCAGCCACCATTATTCTTTTTTCTACAAGTGGTCTTTCTCTTCCCCATTAAAGTGAAATGCTGTACAAAGCGACAAAATCACAGCCAAAGGGAACATATTTTTAATATACAATGTATGATTTTGGACCAATGAGATTTCACAGTGGGTGGAGCTACCCTGGCAAAACCAAGCAATCTACAAAATGTCGCAGTCATGTCTGGTTTGGCCAAAAACTCAGAATAACACAAGAGATGTCAATTATCCCTAGTCACTTTATCGTGTTGTGGCTGGTTAGGACATGGAATAAGAAATTAGCAAATTATAGAGCCACCATGTTGGCGATTTGCACAACATTTGTGGCTCTCACAGAGGTCCTGTACTATTATTATGTAGTTCATAATTATCAGCCATCATAATTTAAATTATTGGCAGCTCTTAGCCATGTATATTCATTTATCCGATTAATATTTTAGGATATGTGGGACACTTATTTCAGAGTTAAGAAGATCCTGGATGCTTTTTCCTAAACAAAATGTTGTTTTCTGTCTTTTTTTTTTCATTCTCACTCTGTCCCTCTACCTGTCACTTTTCCTCTGTGTATCCTATTCTTCCTCCTCTTCACACTATTCCAGTAGGATGTCTGAATCAGCAGTGCCTGCTGTGACCAGGAGCAGTGCTGCCACACGGGTGACCCGAGGAGCAGCTGCACAGGCCAGTGGTCTGGCTAAAGTCACCCAGGTGTCCAGGGTCCAGAAGGCCAAAGCCCGCACTGAGCGTCGCCACGTGACACGCAATCGCATGCAACGCCAAAACCGGGTGCGCGAACAGGTCCAACGGCGCTCGACCCACACCCGCAACTCCTTCTTGCACCAACCGTGCCAACGCAACTTCTGCCACTGAGGCATCAAAAGTTTACATGGAGGGCATTATTACACCTAAACACCCCTAGAAACCAACATCGCCCAACATATACCCTTTCCCAGTTGTCCTTGCTAAAGTCCTTATGCTTCTTTTGCTTGTACTGGTTTTATGTCCACAGTGTTGTTCAGTTCCATGTTAACCAGGTTTGTCTAGCCCATGGGTTGAGCACAAGTGAGTTAATGTATCTCCTCTTTGCGCTCTTATCAGGCAGCCCATCACCAAGCACATTTTTTCTCTCTAAGAGGATCCATATTTTTGCTTAAGGCCCTTTATACTGCCTAAATGAGATCCTGAATGTCAAATGCACACCACAAGACTGAAGCTCATTGTCTTGCACAACTTTAAAGACTCACAGTTTCTTGTTTTCTGTCATGTTGTTGCGCTCTTCTTTACACAACTAATCAGACGAGGTGCATCATTTAAGACCATTCTCGTGCCCAACTGTTGTTATGATACCAAAATTCATTGTCACAAAATCTCTCGCACATAGCAACACAAGAGTTTATTCTTGAGAGCATGATTTGCACAGAATGTGAGCAAGAACAAAAATAACAAAAAATATGGATGAGAGTGTTGGCTTTGCTTCATACAGCATAGCCTTCCTCTTGCGCTCTATGAGTCCCACACAATTTCATCAGCTGTTGCGCATTTCTGCGCACTCACTGGTCAGCCAGATTTCAAACAAGCTTGAAATTTATCGTACCGTAACGAGTGTCACAAGTGCGCAAATTAGTAGAGCATTGGCTAAGTAGAGTTGGCTACGATCTTGGGCTTTTTGGCATGACTTAAAATTCAACGAGCTTCGGTTCTGTAGTGTGCATTTGGCTCAAAGCAAAAGTAGCAGTAAATGTAGCTGAAAAGGAGATGCAAACAAACCCTGTATGTAGCTCTACATATAACATCCCTCTGAATGTACAACACAGGACATTGGGTCTGAGATCTAGATCTAGTGTCAGAACATAATCAAGTCAATTATTTTGTCTGTAAAATGAAAGAGCAAACCATTGAAAGCTTTGTAGAAACTTGACCACTTTCTTTTTCTCTGGCTGGTGAGTTATCCAGATATCCTGAGGAGATGTGTATCTCACCAACTAAAATCACTTTTAGAAAATAAACCACTACAGGGGCCGGTTGCACCAGCTATACGTAAGTTACAACTTTGCCTAGTTGTGGCATAAATGGGCACTAAGTTACAATTTATGCACTACTAAATATGTGACCGTTGCACCATTAAAAGTAGGACGTACAGTAACCCTACGTATAACCTAAATGTTTATAGAAGCCTCCAACTAGGAGAAACGGATGGAATAAAAAAGCAGACTCATTCAATGACATCAATAAGCTCATGTTTTGTGTGACAGGCTTCAGTCCTTTCGACATACAGTATGATGTTGCATTTACACTCGTTTACATTTACAGGAGAAAAAATTATGTAAAAAACTTACTTCAGCTTGAAACCGATCTAACGGTGCACTTTCCTGTGTACTCCGCCCTGTGTCAAGTTTCAACATATATGAAATAGATATTACGTTGAAATTAAAATGAATTAGTTTGATTAGTATTTATTTATTTATTGTCCATATGGCATGGGGGGCGTGGTCATGTGTCGATCTTCGGGACAGAGAGAGCGGTAAGCCTCGTCACCTGGTTCACATTTATCACTAACACCTGTCTCTCGTTATAGTGATGCGGAGGGAGAACAAAAAGGCACACCAGAGCGTCAGTGAGGGAGAGAGTGAACGGAAAGCATGACAGACCAACACATGACCACGCCCCCCATGCCACAGTCCCGTATTCATTTTAGATTCAGTAACTGAATATTGTTATTTACATAAGCTAAATATATCATTAATTAAATCTTGTTTTGTTTCCTATCGTATTATCGATATAATTTATTACAACTGAGAGTTACAACAGTTACGAGCAAACAAGATTTGAACAAGCTCAAACTGAAATTCACAGCTGCTTAACACTTCTGTGTACACATTTGAAGGCTGCTTATTGGAAACGTCATACGTATCACTTTACGGAGAGCTTACGACCTACTAGTTAAGCCTTGCCTTTACAGGTGGTGCAACCAAATTAAGCACTGACTTGGTTACAAACTATCTAGTAGTTACTAAGCCCTTATTGTGAACTTTACGTCTCAACTTAAGTGAGACCTTACACACAGCTGGTGCAACCCTACCCAGGAACGGAAGAGTCGTCACTTTTGAAAAGAAGAATGAAAAGTATGTAGGGGAAGGTGCAAGCAAGAATTAAACTAACTCAGTTTAGGAGCTCATTTGTAAAGAGGTAATTTTAAAGTAAATGTTGCAGTCTGTACATTTTCAACATTGTGGTGCTAACCAAGTCATTGTTTGCAATTATATGAGCTATCTTCCAAAATCAAGTGAACTGCCAACCTTGACAACATTTTAAAGAATTGCACTCTCGACATGAAGGTAGGCAGCAACCCTATGCTCCCTTTTAAGACACCTAATTTTGGCCAGATTCTAAGGTAGCATTGCGTTGTTAGCTTAGCGTAGCAACATGCTAACAGCAGCGCTATAAGAAAGACTTGCAAGTAAGATATCATCAATTGCGGTTCACTTTTGTGATTTTGGTCTGATTACATTCATACCAAATGCAATCCGTCCCAGAAAACACTTGAGCATTTTGAGCGCTTCAGTATAGGATGTCTCACTTTCCAATGGGGGGGCTCTCCTTAAATGTTTCACATTTTGCAGCTTCAATACAGGACTATATGTCTTAAGTATGTGAAGTTTTTGCCACGTTTTAGTATTCCAAACCTTGAAACTGATCCCCCTCATTTGGTAATCAGTCTGGGAAGGTGGTCCACCTCGAGCATTTAGTTGCTAGAATATGGGACACTAGGTGTCCTGTATGAGGCCTCTAAATTATGGCCAAAATATGGGACGTCCTAATATAGGACAGTTGGCGACCCTATCACAAGTGAACAACACTTATTAGTCTGCCTGAAAAGCTGGTCTGGGGTACGAATCAAGTTGGGTTGCCCACTGCCCCATATTAGCCAGGACATCCCGTATTTTGGCCATAATTTAGAAGCCCCATACAGGACACCTAGTGTCCCATATTCTAGTAACTAAATGCTCGAGGTGGACCACCCTCCAAGACTGATGACCAAATGAGGGGGATCAGTTTCGAGGTTTGGAACACCGAAACATGGCAAAAACTTCACAAACTGTAGACATATAGTCCTGTATTGAAGCTGCAAATGAAGGCATCCCATACTCTATGCCTATTGTCCTCGACACCTCCTCCCTCCCATGTCCCCCAAATTGGCATTGAGTACCTATGCTAAATGCCCCTATAGGAGAATCCCTGTTCTGTATTGAGGCTCTCAAAATCTTTATGCGTTACGTATTTGATTTGCCAAAGGTTGGCAACCCTACCAGATTTCACATCGACCAAACAAAACAAACTGGTAAAATACGGACTCTGGTACTCACAAAAAGTGCTTGAAAAGCATGTGAAAGCACCATTAGAAGGCAGCAGCCTATGTAGACAGCATAAGACAAGGCAGCTCACTAGGTTTTGGAACTGAGCTATGATCTTTTAATTTGAGATGGAGGGTCCATGCCAATAATATGTTTCTAAACCGATTGATTTTTTTAGAGATCTTTTAGGGATAAGCTGTTTAGCATTTCCTCAAAATTGTTATGGAAAGGTGTCATATTGTTGCCTGGGAACATCTCATTTCAAGGTAAAAGATCATAGGGAAGTGTGCAATGTCTTTACAGGTCACATTTTCAACATTTAGAACTGAGGAGAGATTGTCATAGGTTTGAGATTATAGAGTTTATAGAAAGTACAGGACAGTATAGATTGTGACTCTATAATTGCTTTATGGAGGATTCTTGATGTGTGAATCTTATGAAACCTTTCAAGAACAAATCATGGTCATATTTGAACCTAAAATCAGAAGAAATAAAACCTGGACATGTTTTCGCGTGATTCACCCTGAAGCTCCACAAAGCATTTGCCGTTCCTGTCCATTGACTAAGATGTTTCTAAGCTCCTGTGTTCAGCAGATAAAGTTGTCCTTGTGTTAAAATCACTGTGACTGCAGAGAGAAAGGCAAGCGTTTCAAATGCCCTTTTCTAAGTTTTTCAAAGTTATTCAGAGTCAGTTATCTGTATTTCATCATACCATGTAACATCGATTATAAGATTGTGCTCTACTATTTTTCTTAACATATTATATTTTAATGTTAAATGCCTCGCTTGAGATGAACCCAGCACACATACACTCACAATAACGCATATGTTGCATCCTAAAATGTGCTCTTCCTTAATAGTCAGCAAATACTCTGCACATTTACAGGAAACTTGTCCACCACATTGTGATTTATCTTATATGTGTATTCAGTCATGAATAGACTTACAATGGTGCTTAAAGTATATAAATATGACTGTTTGTACATTTTTGAGACTTTGAGAAGTTTGCACTGTCTTATGTTTGATGGAGAGTCATGGTATTTAGCAGTATGCTGTTTTTGTTTGCGATGGTGAATGAGATGCCAACATGCATGAGTTGGGGAAAAAAGCTACCTTATTAGGTAAACAATGAGTTGCATTCAGATGTATATAATTGCAAAACTCTTTGCAGTTCAGTGTTTGCGTTATGTTCGCTTTGAAAAATTACCTTCCTGTTGTCATGGTATCGTTTTACCATATGTTTAAGTTTGGTGCTCCAAATACTTGAGTACACATCCTTCGACTGGGTTTTTTACTATATGAACCAACATTTGCCATGTTGTCAGAACCACTGTCTGTTAGATCATGCTTGCATTATGAGGATAAGGATTTGATTTTACAGGCACTTTTCTTTGATTTTTTTCTGTTATTGTTTAATCATTTCAATAGTTCTTATTGTAGTTTTTCCTATCACCTGCCAAAATCTATAAAACTATTATTGTTGTAGGTTATCTAAAGCTATCTATTAACAACAACAAAAAAAAACTATTATAGTGTAAATCTAAATATGCTTTTATTTCTTTGTTTCTTTTTTAAATGGACTGTTTGTGCATCATCTTTATTTTACAGAGATTGCAGTACGAATGTCAGTGGTGTATCTTGGGAAATCCAATGCCCTGTAGCCTTAAAAGGGCCCTTAACATCATCCACTTAAAGGTCTTCTTCTATTAATGTTTTTCTGTATTAACATCTACTAGTGGACAAGGCAATATTGTATAAAGAGCATAAAACCAATGATCTCTTTGAAGAGATTCACTGCTGTTGTTCAGCATGACAGCTAGGCACTGTATACTCTGTGCTTTTTCTCTCTCTCTCTGTGTGTGTGTGTGTGTGTGTGTGTGTGTGTGTGTGTGTGTGTGTGTGTGTGTATGTTGGAGTATGATTAATTTAATATGTGGGATTAGAATGATGTCTGTTAGGCCTCAGGAGAGGCTGCTGCAGCAAGTATAGTTATTGTGATTTGAGGGTGGGGTGGGGTTTGATTTTAAAACATGAAAAGATAAAAGACAACAAAAAGAAAAATGCTTGTATTTTTCCTCATATTGTTATTAATTCACCTTAGTAACCACAAATAGAGTATTAAAAAATGATTGGTGTATATAATATATATGGTGATTGTGCCTTTCACTATTCTGCATGGTTATAATGATGTGGACTGTTTCATCCAAATGACATCAGAGACCTATGCAAAATATTATGATGGGTTTCCAGCATCCAATCAGAAATGCAGGTACCAGACAATAACAATAAACACTCAGGATGCAACTGCACTCTGGACTAATTTTTTGTGTATGTTTCTGTGATAGATAGATGGATGGGTGGGTGATAGATAGATGGTGGGTGGTTGATAGATGGATGGATGGATGATAGATGGATGGGTGGGTGGGTGATAGATGGATGGGTGATGGATGATAGATGGATGGATGGGTGATGGATGATAGATGGATGGGTGGGTGATAGATGTATGGATGGATGATGGATAGATGGGTGAAGATAGATAGATGGTTGGGTGGGTGGGTGATAGATGTATGGATGGATGGATGGATAGATAGATGGGTGGGTGGGTGGGTGATAGATGTATGGATGGATGGGTGAAGATAGATGGATGGGTGGGTGGGTGATAGATAGATGGATGGATGGATGGGTGATGAATGGACGGATGGATGGATGGGTGGGTGATGGATGATAGATGGATGGGTGGGTGATAGATAGATAGATGGTGGGTGGGTGATAGATAGATGGATGGGTGGGTGGTTGATAGATGGATGGATGATAGATGGATGGGTGGGTGGGTGATGGATGGGTGATAGATGTATGGCTGGATGGATGATGGATGGATGGGTGATGGATGATAGATGGATGGGTGGGTGATAGATGTATGGATGGATGATAGATGGATGGATGGGTGAAGATAGATAGATAGATGGTTGGGTGGGTGGGTGATAGATGGTTGGGTGGGTGGGTGATAGATGTATGGATGGATGGATGGATAGATGGGTGTGTGGGTGATAGATGTATGGATGGATGGGTGAAGATGGATGGGTGGGTGGGTGATAGATAGATAGATAGATAGATAGATAGATAGATAGATAGATAGGTGATGGATGGATGGGTGGGTGGGTGGGTGATGGATGGATGGGTGATGGATGATAGATGGATGGATGGATGGGTGATGATAGATAGATAGATAGATAGATGGGTGATGGATGATAGATAGATGGATGGGTGATGGATGATAGATAGATGGATGAATGGACGGTTGATGATAGATAGATAAGTGATGGGTGGGTGGGTGATAGATAGATAGATAGATAGATAGATGGATGGATGGACGGGTGATGATAGATAGATTGATGGATGGATGGATGGGTGGGTGATAGATGTATGGATGGATGGGAGATAGATAGATAGATAGATAGATAGGTGGGTGGGTGATGGATGGATGGGTGGGTGATAGATGTATGGATGGATGGGTGAAGATGGATGGATGGATGGATGGGTGATGGATGATAGATAGATAGATGGATGGATAGATAGATAGATGGATGGATGGGTGGGTGGGTGGGTGGGTGATGGATGGATGGATGGGTGGGTGATAGATGTATGGCTGGATGGGTGATAGATAGATAGATAGATAGATAGATAGATAGATAGATAGATAGATAGATAGATAGATAGATGGGTGATGGATGGATGGGTAGGTTATGGATAGATAGATAGATAGATAGATAATTAATTGCTTGCCATGGTACATATCAGAAAAGCATTGGTATTGCCATGATGCCATGTCCAAAAAGTGCTGCACCATAAAAATATGGGTGTCACTGTTGTAAACATAAATACACCGGCATCGTCCATGTCTCCAAGAAACCCCTCTCTCTCTCTCTCTCTCTCTCTCTCTCTCTCTCTCTCTCTCTCTCTCTCTCTCTCTCTCTCTCTCTCACACACACACGCCTCATTTTCCTGTGGGGTTGAAGAACCTGTTCTGCAGCTCGGTGTGACCAGATCCGGTTCACTTTACAGCTGTGACGCAGGCGTCAACACACAATCTTTGACTTATTTATTAAAGTAATTAATTTACCGGGACTAACATGTGACACACTGAACAGCACATTGCATCTGTAAGTAGGATGGAAACGCTGGGAAAAAAACATTATAAGGGGGTGTTCACGCGTCTGTTTGTGCTTATGTTTAATTGTCTGTCTATACACTTGCGTCCGACGGGCGTCCTTGCTGAATTGCGTTGCGTCACGCTGCCGTATTCGCCATAACTATTGTTTTCAAAACGATATATTAAAATATTGTTTAACAGAGCCGTGTTATGTTCTAGTATGTTGCGCTGTTTAGATGTTTTTGACGCATCAACGCACCTTGCGCGGGTGACGTCATCTGATCTTTCAGGTTTTGCGCTCCATATCCGTAAATGTCAAATGAATGAATGTCTTCATCAGGTGACCTATAGATTTAAACACTTCACGGGTCTAATCTCTGGTAATATTTACTGATGGATGGAGATTTATCGACGCGTCGCGTTTAGTGTGCTGTTTACGCGCGTCTCGTAGCGTGCAGCGTTTTGCTAATATGTGTCTGAAAAGTAATGCGAGTATGTAAACCTCACCGATACATAAACATACTCGACTGTGATTTATTTTGTTTTAGGAGGTTTTCTATCCGTGTGAGAGGTAATGCTACAGTGTGATTGACGCATCCAGGGAGATTTTGTTATTCATAACACACGCGCATCATCCCTCTCTTAACTTTAATATTTCCCATAAGAAATGTATTTCTGATGTCCACTAAAAGGCTGAGGCGCTGTCGACTATAAACAAACATCCATCGGGCCTCCATTGCTAGTTGTGTTTTTAAGCACGAGAAGAGAGAAGATCTGGAGGCCTGATTTATTATGTAGTATTAGTGTGCGATGAATTGTTGTTTATTGTGTGATTTCAGATCATTCTTGTGTTGAAAAGTAGGCCTAATTTCAGATTAGCCATGCATTAGCATTGGTGTTTTGGATTGCGATTTCAGACATATGTCCCCGAATTATCATTCAATTAGGTCTAATAAGAAATATGAGATTTTGTATTTTTATCTTAACAAATGGGGAGACCGGGGCTAGTTGTCACATGGGCTGTATCTCAGTAACTAAGCTGTAGAAGTCCAATTTCAAATGTGTTTTCTCTGGCAGTAGTTTCTGTACTGTATGTTGGTCTGAAATATTTAACCAAAACTCTCTTAAATTGTTATGAATTACGTTGTCTAATATACAATCTAGTCATATTTATATGAAACAAAGTCTTATTCATATTATAAACCATACTGACATTCATTAAATCAAGGGTCGCTGTAATGCATCTCCTGTGTTCACAGGATAAGCATTCTTCATAAATGTCAGGTCAGTGCAGATTGTGTTTTAGATTTTATAACATTTATTTATTATGATATCTGTTGGCCAAACAATGGTTTGATATTTTTGTAAATTACCAATTAGTAAATTTTTGTAACCAAAACTGGTTTCATGGTTTAGCCTAGCTATTCATTTTATGCTTTGATAATTCCTGACACAGAGATTAATATATATTCTTTTATCAAATGAAATGAAATAGACCTAATCAAAACGGCTCTTTACACATTTATAGCTCTCTATATATCCTGTATTACTCTCCAAGCTAATTTGCAGTGTCAAGGATGCATTTATGAGCCTACTGTTAGCTTTTTCAAGATTGACGGTGCGTTCTTCAAAGCCGATATTGTTTGGTAGGCAGGGAGGCACAGAAGAAATGAAAAAAAAAAAATACTTTGAAATAATCTTTTAAGTAAGAGTCAACTTACTTTGCCATCTTTGGCGCTCAAATGTAATGGGCAACGCTATATTTCAAATAGTAACCATAGCTTTGTGGAAACACATTTGTTACATCAGTGATGCGTTGAACTGGGATTTCACATCAGTGATGCGTTGAACTGGGATTTCACATCATTGATGTGTTGAACTGGGATTTCACATCAGTGATGCATTGAACTGGGATTTCACATCATTGATGTGTTGAACTGGGATTTCACATCAGTGATGTGTTGAACTGGGATTTCACATCAGTGATGCGTTGAACTGGGATTTCACATCAGTGATGCATTGAACTGGGATTTCACATCAGTGATGCGTTGAACTGGGATTTCACATCAGTGATGCGTTGAACTGGGATTTCAGATCAGTGATGTGTTGAACTGGGATTTCACATCATTCATGTGTTGAACTGGGATTTCACATCAGTGATGTGTTGAACTGGGATTTCACATCAGTGATGCGTTGAACTGGGATTTCAGATCAGTGATGTGTTGAACTGGGATTTCACATCATTCATGTGTTGAACTGGGATTTCACATCAGTCATGTGTTGAACTGGGATTTCACATCAGTGATGCGTTGAACTGGGATTTCAGATCAGTGATGCGTTGAACTGGGATTTCACATCAGTGATGCGTTGAACTGGGATTTCACATCAGTGATGTGTTGAACTGGGATTTCACATCAGTGATGCGTTGAACTGGGATTTCACATCAGTGATGCGTTGAACTGGGATTTTCACATCAGTGATGCGTTGAACTGGGATTTTCACATCAGTGATGCGTTGAACTGGGATTTCACATCAGTGATGTGTTGAACTGGGATTTCACATCATTCATGTGTTGAACTGGGATTTCACATCATTCATGTGTTGAACTGGGATTTTCACATCAGTGATGCGTTGAACTGGGATTTTCACATCAGTGATGCGTTGAACTGGGATTTCACATCAGTGATGCGTTGAACTGGGATTTTCACATCAGTGATGCGTTGAACTGGGATTTCACATCAGTGATGCGTTGAACTGGGATTTCACATCAGTGATGTGTTGAACTGGGATTTCACATCATTCATGTGTTGAACTGGGATTTCACATCATTCATGTGTTGAACTGTGATTTCACATCAGTGATGCGTTGAACTGGGATTTTCACATCAGTGATGCATTGAACTGGGATTTCACATCAGTGATGCGTTGAACTGGGATTTCACATCAGTGATGTGTTGAACTGGGATTTCACATCATTCATGTGTTGAACTGTGATTTCACATCAGTGATGCGTTGAACTGGGATTTTCACATCAGTGATGCATTGAACTGGGATTTCACATCAGTGATGCGTTGAACTGGGATTTCACATCAGTGATGTGTTGAACTGGGATTTCACATCATTCATGTGTTGAACTGTGATTTCACATCAGTGATGCGTTGAACTGGGATTTCACATCAGTGATGCGTTGAACTGGGATTTCACATCAGTGATGCGTTGAACTGGGATTTCACATCAGTGATGCGTTGAACTGGGATTTCACATCATTGATGTGTTGAACTGGGATTTCACATCAGTGATGCATTGAACTGGGATTTCACATCAGTGATGCGTTGAACTGGGATTTCACATCAGTGATGCGTTGAACTGGGATTTCACATCAGTGATGCGTTGAACTGGGATTTCACATCAGTGATGTGTTGAACTGGGATTTCACATCAGTGATGTGTTGAACTGGGATTTCACATCAGTGATGTGTTGAACTGGGATTTCACATCAGTGATGCGTTGAACTGGGATTTCACATCAGTGATGCGTTGAACTGGGATTTCACATCAGTGATGCATTGAACTGGGATTTCACATCATTGATGTGTTGAACTGGGATTTCACATCAATGATGCGTTGAACTGGGATTTCACATCAGTGATGCGTTGAACTGGGATTTCACATCATTCATGCGTTGAACTGGGATTTCACATCAGTGATGCGTTGAACTGGGATTTCACATCAGTGATGCGTTGAACTGGGATTTCACATCAGTGATGCGTTGAACTGGGATTTCACATCATTCATGTGTTGAACTGGGATTTCACATCATTCATGTGTTGAACTGGGATTTCACATCATTCATGTGTTGAACTGGGATTTCACATCAGTGATGTGTTGAACTGGGATTTCACATCAGTGATGTGTTGAACTGGGATTTCACATCATTCATGTGTTGAACTGGGATTTCACATCATTCATGTGTTGAACTGGGATTTCACATCAGTGATGCGTTGAACTGGGATTTCACATCAGTGATGCGTTGAACTGGGATTTCAGATCAGTGATGTTTTCAGATCAAGTTTGTTTCCTGATGGCGGCTGTCGACTGTTCAATCTCTCATTGCTTTATGTGATTTGAATTGTGATTTCAGATCAGTCATGAGTTGAATTGTTATATTATACCAGTAATGCAGTGGTGTGTTGAATTGTGATTTCAGATCAGTTGTCGTGAATAGTGATTACAAAGCAGTCATTGAATGTTTTGAGATTGGGATTTCAGATCAATGATGTTGAATTGTGATTTCAGATCAGTCATATTTTTTTTTAATTTTGTGTGTTGTATTGTGATTTCAGATCAGTCATTGAATAGCCCCTTTCCCACATACAGTCCAGGTATTTCTCACTTGAACTTTCTAGATAAGAACTATTAAGAGAAACCTCTGCAATCCTCTGAATAGCAGGCTAGCAACTGTTCAATCTCTCATTGCTTTATGCATCTTATGTGTTTAACTAATGACAGGTTGCAGCAGTAGGAGCTAAAAAGTCTCTCTAAACGGCTAACTTTAATTCCTTATGTGTGAAAACGATGAAAAGTAGTAGTTCTGAGTAAAAGTACTTAAAACAGGCTTAAGTTCCTGGAGTGGAAAAGGGTCTAATTTGTTTAATTGTGATTTCAGAGTAGTTATGTATTTGATTTTGTGTGTCGAATTGTGATTTCAGGTAAATCATGTATACTCCAGCGGCTGATACAGGTGTGACAGTGGTGGAGAAGGATGCAACTTTAAGCAGTGCTTACTCGCCTGTGGACTATATGAGCATCACCAGCTTCCCTAGATTACCAGAAGATGATACACTCTCATCAGACAACACCCTCAAATCACGCAAAGATGATGATAACTTCCTCAGTGAGCAGGACACAGGTAAATAAATGTGATGTATACTGTTGAAACAACACCTGATTAAATCATGAGTGTCATTTGAGATTGCATTACCTGTGAGAACTGCAGAAAGGAGTGATCTATATGCTCGTAGCATTCTCAACCTTCAAAAAGAGGAATATTTAAGCACTCCCAGTATGTTATGGTACATCAATAGTATTGATACTAAAGAAGGAGCCAATGGTAAATGAGCATGAACATTCGTTTAGCTCAACTGGTATAGCATGCCGCCAAGGTCATGCTTTGATTCCCAATGAAAACACATACTACTGATAACATGAATGCAAAATATCAAGCCCCATAATTGTCCAATATGTGTTGTACCCTAAACACTATCCTATCTCTCTTTATAGACCCTGATCTGTTCCTGAAGTCTGCCCGACTACAGCGGTTGCCCTCTTCAGCCTCCGATTTGGCGAGTCATAATATCTCACCGCTGAGAGAGACCACCAAAGACCCTCTGGCTCAAGACTGCGCATGTACGCGAGATGGCCTTACCGTCATTATCACGGCCTGCCTAACCTTTGCCACAGGGGTCACTGTGGCCCTCATTATGCAGATCTACTTTGGTGACCCACAGGTGATGTGAAATACTGAATGCAGTTGAAAAAGCTTTTTTATAAATACAATTCTGATTGGATGAGCCATGTTAAAATGATTTTAAACTGCACATTCATTTTGAAATATAACTCTTCGCTTTGTGCCAAAGAATATCCTTATGTCAACTTACCTGTTGTAAAACCACTAACGCTTGACCTCTAGGGGCTTAAAACTTTATTTTCAGTGGAAGTGGTAAGAAGAGTAGTAGGAAGACAGAGAATTATTCCAAGTGTTATTCCAGTGATTTTGAGGTGCAAATGAACTGAAAATACAAAAACTCTAAAAATGTAAGGGACATTTCACCCAAAAATGTAATTCTGTCATTGTTTTACTTACTCATGTTGCTCTGACCCCATATTGTTTTCTTTATTTTTGGAACACAAAATGAGATGTTTAGCAGAATGTTTAAGCTGCTTTTTTCCACGCAGTGAAAGTAGATGGTTGTTTATACTTCCAAGCTCCAAAATGGACAAAAAAAGTGGTCCATATGACTTGTGCAATACAGTGGCAAGAAAAAGTATGTGAACCCTTTGGAATTAGCTGGTTTTCAACATTAATTGGTCATAAAATGTGATCTCATTTTCATTAAAGTCACAAGTATAGACAAACACAATGTGCTTAAGCTAACAACACACAAACAATAATAATCTTTCATGTCTTTATTGAACCCATCCCATTAAACATTCATGTTGCTGTGGAAAAGTAAGTGACCCCTAGGATTTAATAACTGGTCGATCCTCCTTTGGCAGCAATAACCTCAACCAAGTGTGTCCAGTAGCTGCGGATTAGACCTGAACAACGTTCAGAAGGAATTTTGCACCATTAATCCTTACAGAACTGCTTCAGTTCAGCCATATTCTTTGGATGTCTGGTGTGAATGCTCTCTTGAGGTCATTCCACAGCATCTCTATTGGGTTAAGGTCTGGGCCCTGACTGGGCAACTCCAAAAGGTGAATTTTCTTTTTTTTTTTAAGCTATTCTGTAGTGGATTTACTTTGACATTTAGGGTCATTATCCTGCTGCATCACCCAACTTCTACTGAGCTTCAGTTGGCGTACAGCCACCCTGATATTATCCTGTAGGACATCTTGATAAACTCGATGATTACAAGTGGTCCAGGCCACAAAGCAGCCCCAAATCATGATGCTTCCTCCACTGTACTTCACCGTTGGGATGATTTTTTTCATGTTGGTATGCCATACATGTTCTTCCCAAACAATTCAACCTTAGTTTCATCAGTCCTCAAAAGCATTTTCCCAGTAGCGTTGTGGAGTGTCAAAGCTTTGGCAAACTTCAGACATGCAGCAATGTGCAGTGGCTTCCTTCATGGTGTCCTGCCATTAACACCATGCCTGTTTAATGTTTAACTAAACAGAGATGTTAACCAGTCAATGATTCCTTCAAGTCTTTAGCCGTCACTCTAAGGTTCTTTTTTTCTTTTACCTTATTGAGCATTCTGCGGTGTGCATTCTTGGCTGGATGGCCACTTCTAGGGAGAGTAGCCACAGTACTAAATCATCTCCATTTATAGACAATTTATCTAACTGTGGAGAGATGGATATTGAAGCTCTTCGGGATAACTTTGTAATCCTTTCCAGCTTTATGCAAAGCAAGAACTCTTGATCTTAGGTCTTCGAAATCTCTTTTTTGCGAGGCATGATCAACGTCAGCAGATGCTTCTTGTGAATAGCAAACTCAAAATGTCTGAGTGCTTTTTCTAAGTCGAAGTAGCTCTAACCCACACCTCCAATCTCGTTTCATTAATCAGATGCCAGGTTTGTCAACTCCTTATTCTAATTAGATTTTTTTGGTCATCTTTAGCCTAGGGATTCACTTACTTTTTCCGCAACACTGTTAATGTTTAATAGGATGTGTTCAATAAAGACATGAAAGATTATAATTGTTTGTGTGTTGTTAGCTTAAGCACATTGTGTTTGTCTATACTTGTGTCTTTAATGAAGTTGAGATCACATTTTATGACCAATTCATGCAGAAAACCAGCTAATTCCAAGGGGTTCATATACTTTTTCTTGCCATTCCAAGACTTCTGAAGCCATATGATAGTTTGTGTGATAAACAGATCCAAATTTCGTTAATGATCATAGATGTTATTTACTGAAAATATTGCCCTCTGCTGTAACTCTAAAATCTCATTTGTGCTTGTGTTCAATTTAAAAATGGTGCCTGTTTTGCACCACCTTTTACGTAATTGGCAGCAAATGTAATTGGTTCTCACGTCACGTGTATCACAACTGCACACTGTCAATGTATTGTAAAAGAAAAAAAACTGTTAAAATTCTTTATTACGGAATTACAGAATCAGGGGGCAGATTAATACATATTTTGATGTGTTTGTAATTAATCTCCCTGTATTGGCGCAATAAATCGACAGCCTTACATGTTTTGTCTGAATATTTTTTTAGGCCAGTGTATGTAAGGAACACAACCCTGTCATTGTAATGTCTCTTTTCAGCATTCTGTTCTTACATCATCAGGTGTATAATCAGGCTGCAGTGGTGACGGATGTGGCGCGCTGCACGTCTCTTGGCTTTGATGTTCTGGGCAAACAAGGGTCCAGCGTTGATGCTGCCATAGCCGCCTCCCTCTGTCTAGGCATCATCCACCCCCACACATCAGGCATCGGCGGGTACAAATGCCTATTCTGTACTAATTAACTTACAAAAGATTCTTTGTTTTTGTGAAAGTTGCTACGTCTTACAGTTTTGTGAGAAAGCATGTGTTAATGGACAGAAAAAAATTGATTTTATGGATGTTTAATCACAAGTTACTGTTGATTGCTTCTCAGGGGTGGCGTGATGCTCGTCCATGACATCCGTAAGAATGAGAGCCGTGTCATTGATTTTCGTGAGACCGCACCCTCTGCCATTCACCAGGACTTGTTGTTAAATGTTAATCAAAAGGTAACGGTTTATTTTGACCAGCTTTCCTCTTGTTTTTACGTCAGAATGAGTCCTATGACTGAGTCCTATGACTGTTTATAAAATCCAAACCGAATAAATAATTGCAAGTGTTTCCACAGATATTATATCTGAGTGTTGTTACTGATGTTAATAGTGATTTGTTTGTGTCTGTTAGTCAGGTCTGTTGGTGGCTGTTCCAGGCATGCTTAGTGGGTTACATCAAGCTCATCAGCTATATGGAAGGTACAGTAGAGTTAAAATGACCACTTGAGTTGAGTGGTGGTGGCGTAGTGGGCTAAAGCGCGTAAATGTTAATCAGAAGGTTGCTGGTTCGATCCCCACAGGCACCACCATTGTGTCCTTGAGTAAGGCACTTAACTCCAGGTTGCTCTGGGGGGATTGTCCCTGTAATAAGTGCACTGTAAGTCGCTTTGGATAAAAGCATCTGCCAAATGCATAAATGTAAATGTAAATGTATTCAAGCATAGACAGACGTTTGACTATTGGCATAAAGTCTGGTTCACGTTTCAGCTTATTTGTTGAATAATGGCCACTTGGACAGGAAGAGACTGACATGTAAAGTGACTAACCACCGTTTTTGTTAATGTGGTGTTTAACAAGTTTACGGAACCAGGCACAACAATGCAAAAATTATTTTTGTCTTATTTTCCCGCCAAAATATAGAAACATCCTTGTCCACTCATTATTCACCTACATTACCGTTTAACCTGATAGTAAGATTATAAATGGCTCATGATAAAACATCTGACTTAAGCACTTTTCTCCTCTGCAGAATGCATTGGAAAGATGTCATCACCATGGCTGCAGATGTTGCAAGAAATGGATTTAATATTACACATGAGCTGGGTGAGCATGCTACATTCATCCGATTCAAATCTGGCTAATTCAATGATTTCACCCAGCACTGCTTAAATGTTCAAATGTCCTGGTCTCTCCACAGCGGATGCGTTGTCTAAAGTGAAGGACCACAATGTGTCTGATGCATTCAGAAAACTGTTTCTGCCTAACGGTCAGGCTCCTCTAGCAGGGCTTTTCAGTAGACGCCTGGATTTAGCTGCTGTTTTGGACAGGATTGCAGCCAATGGGATCTCAGAGTTCTACAATGGGAATCTGACTCAGGAAATTATATCAGTGGTATGTCCGACCTAACAGAACAAGTTCATACAAACTCCATCCAAGTTACAAATTTTATTTAAGTGCAAAATCGGAATATTGCAAGAACAATTAGCAAATAAAGCAGCGTTACCATCCCATGTAGTTTGGGCCACGTCCACAAAAAAAAAAACGTTTTTGTTCGAAAAGAAAATTCTATATGTTTTGGCCTTCCATCCACTCTGAGTCTGCGGTTTTGATAGCAAAAATAGCTTTTTTTTTTTTAGTGGATTCATTTGAATATGCAGTCGTCACATTGTAGTGTGGATAGTCAAAATGGAGATATTTGAAAATGATGATGTATTGGTTGTCGTGATGCTGTCATGTGATACAATCAAGATATTGGCCTATGTTGTAGCTGTTAATGCATTCAAACAACTCTCCTTGTTGAGTGTTCCAAGATGGCGCCACGGTTGACATATCCAAACCAGTCGAATGAGGCATCTGAGTATGTATATCTATGGTTGAAGTGGAATTGTTGTGCCTGCTATTCACTTTGATGGCATGGTTAAAGATAACGGTCACTTTGTGCAAATTGCATTCACATTGCATTCTTCTAAAGGTGAAGTTTACTCTGAATTGCTGTCCAGCGACGGAACACGAGGACAATTGCTTTTCAGACTGTACATGGAATGGAAATGTATTTTCATATGCACAGTAAGGGTATTTAAGCATTTTCATACGTTTCAGTGTGGACGAGCAATGCTTTGCAAACATATGTTTCCTGATTAATGTAGACGTGGCCTAAGAGAATAAAATCGTCACTTCTGGTGTAATGGCGCAAAATAAAAATGAAAATGGATGTTGAAGCCACTGTGGCTCTTTTATTAAATGTAAAGATTTACTTGCGTTTTAGGCATGCAGACAACTTTTTTGCTAGCATTCAGCGGCAGATGTCTAATAGTGCATCTAATGGTAATGTCTAATCACATACAATGCGAAAAAAAATTTGCCTGGCATTACTCGCGCAAGTTTGACCGCTGGATTAAATTTGTGTGTAAACTCGCATTCACGCGAGTAACCGATCCCGTGAGTATTCCCCCCTTCTCTTCCGGAAAAGGACAGTTGTCTACGACAACGTATCTTTCCGACATCAACCATGGCCGATATCACAACGATTGCTGCTCTGTATCTGCTGTGGATGTCCCAGATACATTGACGTTGTGTCATACAATTCCGGGTGCCCACACACCGCTACAACCATTTTCTCATCCAATTTTCCTGATTTCCTCTGCTACTACATCTGGACAATCTCAGTGCTGATCAGCTACATGAAGATGTTTCCTTTGTGTTTCCAGTAACTCATAACAAACATTAGAAATTGCATTATTATCTTGTAACAGGTTCAAGCGAAAGGTGGCGTGCTTACAGAAGAGGATTTCAAAAACTATTCTACTGTTCTACAAAAGCCACTTCAGAGTCTTTACCAGGGTAAATACCCATTTTAACTCTTAAAGAGCCTGTAAATCTTTGAAATGTTTGAGCTGAGGCAAAACCTGCAAAATTTTTGCCGTTCTTCCAGTTTAGATGTATTAGTTTTTAGAACTTTATCACACTTCTGCTTTCGTTAAGCTGAAGCTAAATTTACATTTACATTTATGCATTTGACAGACGCTTTTATCCAAAGCGACTTACAGTGCACTTATTACAGGGACAATCCCCCCGGAGCAACCTGGAGTTAAGTGTCTTGCTCAAGGACACAATGGTGGTGGCTGTGGGGATCGAACCAGCGACCTTCTGATTACCAGTTATGTGCTTTAGACCACTACGCCACCACCACTCGAAAATGGTAGTGTAAAAAAGCTTTTGCGCTAGTCGTCTAATCCAGTTTTTGCAGAAGCTTTTTTAAACTACCATTTAGCTTCTGCTTCACAAATGCAGAAGTGTGATAAAGTTCTAAAAACTAATACATCTAAACTGGAAGTAAGAACTTCAGTTGTTTTAGCCTGCATCCAGAGCACATAATTATTATTCTTATTAACAATTCATGAGCAACAGCTCTACATCAGTTTCCAAAGCTGTTCAATTGCACATATTTTTTTTTGTTTTAGCCATAATTTTTGTCTTTTGACAATGTCCATAGTCAGTATTTCATAATGTCATATTCATAATATGTTTGTAAATTTTACTTTGAATAAAGTAGCATATAATTGTAGTTGACAAATATAACATTTTAATAATGTGTAAAAATGACTAAAACATGTATGAAACGGTAACAGACAAAACTCGTCATTTGTAAACATGAGCATAGTAAACTACTAAAGATTAACATGTTTAATATGTGGGATTAAACAACATGAGATAACTGACCTGAAATTCTGAGCTCCTGAAATAATAGTATTTAATGAATATCCTGAAGTATTAGCTGCTTTAGTAGAAGTTACTCTTGTGAATTCCTCACGTTTAGCAATACATCATACATGCAAAGTCAGAGGATATGCACGAAGATACTAAAACTTCACAGCCAAGCATGCGCTAAGACTAGGCACAAGTGGGTTTGGCAAAATTGCTGAAAATTTTATTTGAACGTTCTTCTCCAGTTATTGTGCCATTTGTGCACATATATTCCATTTCATGTGTTGCAACACTGATGTAAAAGTAGACAGCCTATTCATTAGAATTTGGTAGTGTAAATGGGCTGTATGCAGTGCATTAGAAGAATAGAAATATGAACCATTTGTGTCTTACGTTCTGTTGCACAATAACTACGTCCTTCTTCAATGTGATGTATATTTCTTTAACAGTGGCATGCTCCTTTTATCAATGTTTTATGCTTAATTTCTGTACAGAAACCTTGAGCTGAAAGCTGCTATACGAAATAAACATTATTATTATTATTATTATTATAATAATAATTATTATTATTGATCTACTGACATGCAAAAGCAAGTATTAACAGTGCCTGTCAGGAAGATAAAGGGATGTTCCACTGTATTTTCAGAGTTTTAACTTTATTACCACCTGCTGGTGAAATCCTCAAACTTTAAATGCAGAAACTGGGTTTAGACTTTGCGCTGAAAAAAGACGTGTTCTCAAACATCTTAGCACAGTGATCTATTTCTCAGGACAATAGCAAACTATGCTTTGCAACACTTCATTAACATAAAATAGACCCACGGTTTGCGTGCATACGTCTAGAGTAGCGCAAACACTTTCTCACACACTTTACGCTGCTACAAAAATTGTGCTTCGAATTAGCGTTCTCACTAAAAATAAAAGTATTAGACGACTAGCGCACGGTTGTTGCATGTAGTACTTTGCCTAGCGTGGTCATGAATATCAAGCCCTTTGACTATCGTCATGATGTGTCTTTTTCATCTCGTCTTCATTATCATTGACAAAATCAATAAACTCTTTAGTCATTTTATTGACGAGAAAATAAAAAAATGGTTTGTTATTGGAGTAGATGAAGGGTGAGTTCATATGAGTGGCACTGATGGCTAGGTTTAGGGTTGGGGTTTGGGTTAGGGTGTACAGTTAATAAAATGTGCATTTCTGTTGCATTTCTTTTACAACCAAATATACAGCCCGCTTTTACCGGCACTTTATGGACATTTAACATCAACAACACTTCCAACTTCGGCCACTGGGGGCAGTAATTACAATTTCAGTAAGCAGAGACCGATTTCATTCTACTGTCACAGAATTAATTGAGTGAACAGTCTGTTCAGAACCAGATGCTATGACATTATTTAAATAATTTTTTCACACTGGTTTATTATTGTGGAATAATCTATTTCAGATAAACCCGCCCCTAATTTAGTTCTATTTAGTTCTCACGGGTCTAGTTATTTAAGACTTAGTGCACCATTGTACACCTACAGCTACATTAAGACTGAGCTACATTTGCAGGGGTTAACACAACACTGTTTCCTGTCTTGAAAAACTTCGGACTTTGCCTTTTCTGGAAAGATCAGCAGCCGACTCAATCTGCAGTATTTTAATTGAAAGGTTCACCAGTGCTTTGTCTCCATGTTTCATTTGTAGGTCACCAGGTGTTTGCCGCTCCTCCACCTCACGCGGGAGCCGCCCTCCTCTCCACTCTGAACATCCTGGAAGGGTTTAACATCACAAACCAGCTGCCACGGAACATACTTTACCACTGGATAGCTGAGGTACTGCTGAGCTTTAACCAGTACAACTCACAGCAGCTGCTGTTTGATTTATAGCCTCTCATAAAATCACAATAGTCGTGTATTTCTGCTTAGTAATAAGTATTTTTTGCTTGCTCTTTGGCCAGGATCATGTATTCTGGACTCACTACTGTGTCCCCTGCTTTTATTAGACAGATTGATAAACTTTTAACAGCTTGCCATGTAAATGCTGGTTTTATTTAGGACTGCATCTAACACATTTTTTGATAATCAATGAATCAAATAAAAAAAGACCAATTTTATTTTCAGCATTTTTGTTTTGTTTTGAAAAAGCTTGTTATTCCACATCTTGCCCAATGCTCTGCTTCAAACAGTGTGCAAATTGAAGCATACAGTATATAATGTTCACTACCAAAAGAGTGGACCCATCTACTCATTGTTTATTGTTACTATTTGCTAAATTTTAGTAGAATACACTGTAAAAAAAATATATTTGACATTTACGGTAAAACATAGGTAGCTGTGGTTGCCAGAAATGTACCGTTAAATATACACTGACCATGTTTCAGGCATTACAGGTTTCGTTTTGGCACCTGTATATTTTACAGTTCACTATCGTATATATCATTAAATTATTTAATGTAACTGTATTACTGTATAAAACTGTAACTGTACTGTAACATAAAACACCCCAATCTACATAACTGATATCAGAAATAAGAAGAAAATAAATATAAAAAAAACAAAATGTAATCAAATGTGTTGGGTCAAGCAGGGACTTCTGGCAATGGCCAATTATAGTTTTTTACCTTGATTTTAACACTAGTTTACCTTAAAAGTACATGTATTGTCTTGTTAAAAAATCATTTACTTTTACATCGTTAACTATAAGGTAAATCATTGTTCTATTTTTTATATATATTTTACCGTAGTATTAAATGTATCATCTCGTTAAGGAAATATAATTTTTCCCTATTCGTGGTTAACCAGTTTAACAGTTTTAATGGGAGCATTTTTTCAGTGATTTTCTGTTAAAAATACGCACACACACATATACATACAAGCAAATCTATTTCTTTCTCACATCATAGAACATTGATTAATTTGTCTTTTTTTATTTCAACATGTAGTCTCTGAAAATCGCATTGTCTCAGGCAAGTGGATTGGGAGACCCCATGTTCAACTCATCCGTCTCTGAAGTGCTGGATCAAATGCTCAGGTGATCACAAACTAACAAATTACTCTCTGAAAAATTTGTGAAAACTTAAATGAAAACCTTTGTACCAACAATAATTACAATCAACACATTTCTTGTTCACCCCTTTAATATTTCATATTGTTAATAATTAGGCTTAATGCTACTCCTGTTCTCTTTGCTGATATACTGAAACTAATGTTCCATTCAAAGATTCCCATTTCTGTCTTATTTAGTTTTATGTCCTTTTACAGTAAGTCACTAAAATCCTCTCCACAAGGGACATTGAGGCTTGTGGTTGTGTCTCATCTTGAACGGAAGAATTAGACTTTTTACTAATTGTTATGTAAAGTGAAATGGTTAAGAATGTCAAACAATGTGTATAATATCCTAAATGTATTTCAATTTTGGTTGAAAAGCTCCCTCGTCTCCCCCGCACATCCCCTCACACATACATACGCACGTGCACACACACACACACACACACACACACGTAGTGTTTCCATGTTTTATGGGGACTTTCCATAGACATTTATACTGTACAAACTTTATATTCTATCCCCTAAACCTAACCCTACCCTTAAACCTAACCCTCACAGAAAACTTTCTGCATTTTTACATTTTCAAAAACATAATTTAGTATGATTTATAAGCTGTTTTCCTCATGGGGACCGACAAAATGTCCCCACAAGGTCAAACGTTTCGGGTTTTACTATCCTTATGGGGACATTTGGTCCCCACAAAGTGATAAATACACGCTCTCACACACACACACACACACACACACACACACACACACTGAGACTGGTTTCATGACCAACAAATAGAGCCGCACCCCCCGCAACTTGATCAATACAACAGTTTCTATTATCCAAAATAACTTTTAATATGTGAAACTTTTTATTTTACAGTGTATTTCGCCCTAAACAGCCTCACGTAGCTATAATGGAAAGCACCGCACTACCCCTCCCCCTCTCTTTTGCTTGCACGCACACACACACACACTACCTTGTTACTCCAATGCCGAAAAGCAGCGCATCTTCCGTTGCTAGTGCTTAATTGACATTTTCAAACTAAGCAACGAAGGCTTGAGCTGTATCAGAGCAAGATGCTGAATCCGTGGCAGAAGAAAGTAGTTCCACTCACAAGCGTTTTTGGGGCAAAAAACAGAAAATGTCTTGAGATAAAACCCTGAACGATGTATTAAGATGTGGAAACCGTGGTATAAGCAGAATAATTGTTTTCTATATATATTTCCTATATATTTTCATCATGATTCACCTGCTTGATTGCTGGTGCAACACACAATTTGAACATGTACAATAGGCAATAATGCGATGCCTGATTTGCAGACCTGGTATTATTTCACATTATACAGTTCAATTCCCAGGTTGCTTAATTGTTATCTCCATCTTCACATTTATACACTGATGTGCCAAAAATTATGACCACTCACAGGTGAAGTGAATAATGTTCCTCCTAACAAGGCTACA
Organism: Xyrauchen texanus; assembly: GCF_025860055.1. Classification (NCBI taxonomy): domain Eukaryota; kingdom Metazoa; phylum Chordata; class Actinopteri; order Cypriniformes; family Catostomidae; genus Xyrauchen; species Xyrauchen texanus. Next base: position 39,208,492 of record NC_068300.1, on the reverse strand, counting down.
TGTCAAGGTCTGGGTAGATTAGATTAGCAAACAATCAGTTCTCGTATTCAATGTGTAGAATGCATGAGAAATGGGCAGGAGTAAAGACCTGAGCGACTTTGACCAGGGCCAAATTGTTATGGCCAGATGACTCGCTCAGAGCATCTCTGAAATGGCAAGGCTTGTGGGGTGCTCCTGTTCAGCGGTGTGCCCATGATTACCCCTGCCCACCATCAAAAGCGCCTACAATGGGCACACGAGTGTCGGACCTGGACCTTGGTGCAGTGGAAGACGTTCGCCTGGTCCGATGAGTCCTGTTTTCTTTTACATCATGTGGACGATGCCATGTGCACCGGTTATCTGGGGAAGTGATGGTTCTGTGGGAAGACGACAAGACGGTGGAGGGAGTGTGTTGCCCTGGGCAATGTTCTGCTGAGAAACCCTGGGTCCGGCCATTAATGTGGACGTCAATTTGCCTTGTACCAACTACCTAAACATCATTGCAGACCAGGTACACCCCTTCATGCTAATGGTATTCCCAGATGGCAGTGGCCTCCTTCAGCAGAATAATGCACCCTGCCACACTGCCCACATTGTTCGGGAATGTGTGGCAACGCCTCTAAACACACCAGGACATGATCTGAGACTAAACTTTTTCCAATTGAGCTATCAACAACAGATTAAATGAGGGACATGGATATTTAAAAAATCGATTCTAGATTAAATCTTATGGACTGATGAAAAACATTTATAGTCCCTACCAGATGGGTTCAAAAGTCTCCAAATATCTGCAAGACCAAGATTTTTACACATCCTGTGACTAGTCAATGTGGCCCTAGGGGGCCACCATTGCTTTGCTATGATCAAGGACTGAGTCCATTAAAAGATTAAAGTCACCTCCCAATATTATATCATGAGGGGTGCCAGTGGCTTGCAACATCCCTTCAAGATCTATAAAAAAAACCCTGATCATCAACATTAGGTGCATAAATATTAGCCAAAATCTGACTTTGCCCCTGAATTTCTGCTAAAACAATAATGACTCTTCCTAATTTATCGTTAATTTGTTTGAGACATTTGAATTGTAGATGTTTACTTATCAGTGTAATGACTCCCCTACTCTTACTTGCGCCAGCACTAAAGAAAAACATGTCCAACCCATCTTCCCAAATTTTTCAGCTTCCTGCAAGGAAAGATGCATTTCTTGAAGAAACACTATATCATATTATTAATGTTTAAGAAAAAAATAACCTTCATTTTATGGGGTGCCCATTCACATTCCATGTGGAGAGAGACAATCCACTCATATTAACATTTGACATTTTGACATATGAGTAAAAATTGTTTGTTATAAAAACAAAATTATAAAGACCACATTCCAACATAATGCAACAATCAAACCCTGAACTTCCTCCAGAACCAAACAAACAGAAAAACGTGCCCATTAATCCTGTGCATAACAGCGCCAAATGGTGTCCATCCCTCTTAACTCAAACAGTCCATGTACACCTACAAGGGCCCCCACGACAACTTTGCCATCGGATTGCTCATGTCCGGTGAAACTCCAGCCAATATGAGGCATAAGCACAAAGAGCATGCAGCTTCATCCACAAAACAAACTCTAGCAGCTAGGTCAGAACCAGCACAAAAAGAAGCAATAAAGGCACTCCGTTTTCGCAACAGTCAAGTGAATGTTCAGTGAGCCGGTCCACTCTGCTGCAACGTGAATACCACTAAAGACTTACCCACTCCATTGACTTTATGAAGGACATTGCTTGCTGTGGGCATGTGAATGTTTTACGGCCATTCTTTGCATCTATTCTCAATTTGGCCGGGAACATCAGAGCAAAAGCGACCTTCCATTGATGTAAGAGTTTCTTCATTCCTTGAATCAATCACATAAGTGTCTTTTTAATGTCTCCAGAGCCCAAGGATTTTGAATTCATTGACATATTGACTTAAACAAAAGACATAAACACACACATGACGGTCAGCTGCCCGTAAACTATCTCTCTCTCTCGCACCACCATCCGCAGTCGGACTTTATCCCTCTCTGAGGCTTGATTAGCCTGATAAGTGACCGGGTGTGTATTATCACGACCCGGCCCGCCTTCCACCCTGTCACAGAGTGTATCGAATGTAACCAGTTTATGTCATTTAATAGTGTTAAAAACTAGCAAAGTGCACAGAGCTCGCCGATCACACGTCCAAACCTCGCACGGTGTCACATCCGCACTCACACATGTTTACGTAAACCAACAATAAAACAAAAATCAAGCAGACAGTGTTGTACTATTCATTAGATATAATTCACTTTGACACTGTGGACAAAAAGTGTCTGCAAAATTATATATTTTAATTAATTAACATTCTCCAGAGGGGCACCTCAGCTCAGAACAGGAAAGGGGGAAGTGGGCCACTGTAGCCATCCATCAGTGCAGAAATACACCTATTGTGATACATGAAAGAAAGTCATTTGGGTTTAGTGCAACATGAGGGAGAAAATTGTGATTTTATTTTATTTTTTAATTTTTTTTGGAGGGTTATTTATCCCTTTAAGTCAGGAATTGAATTGTTGCTAATATGTTTTGCATTTGTTTTGTCAGTAAAACACAGGCTGGTGTGTTCCGTCAAATGATCAATGATTCACTCGCGTATGCTGCTGAACACTACACGTCGTCCTATGAGCTGCAGGAGGGCACCGTTGCCAGCCAGATCATGATCATGGGCACTGATGACTTGATTGTATCTGTTATGAGGTGGGTAACGTTATACAACTGTAATAAAGTGTAACTGATTAGTGAAATTTGTATTTATGAATTACTGAAATGTATTTACATTTCCCCAGCTCACTGAATCGGCCCTTTGGAAGTGGTATTGTGACGCCCTCCGGGATTCTCTTGAACAGTCAGATTCTGGACTTCTCTTGGCCAAATAAAGCTCCCGGCTCAGCACCATTCAATCCGGTATGCCCAGTACATACTTGATACCAGCACCAAACATTACAGATACACACTTCTGTAACACCTATAGGAACTTATTAATGAATAATAAATAGGTATTTGGGTCAGTTGACACAATTGGTTTGACTACTGGAGCAAAGGGAAATGTTTAAAATGAAACTCACAAGACCAGAATTGAATGTTGCAAAATACCGGCTTTTGTATTAGAACAAAAACAAAATAAAAAAAATATATACACACAATTGGTTTAGTTGAATACAAACAATGAAAAGAAAATAATAATTGAATGACAATGTTATTTATATCACAGTCAAGTTATGACATTGATTATGTCACTTCCTCAATTAGTTCTATTATCAATCTATCAAGTTCACCTTTAAACTTGAATGTCTATTAACATTACCACATTCAAGCTAATTCAAATCCAGTTACAATGGTACCACATCAAAGTTCAAAACAAATACAAATTACCCTCAAACCGTAGGAATGGCTCCTACCACTCAACTCAGATCCTCAGTGAGTAAAAGTCCTTGTCCAAACTAAATCAAGAGTTCAGATATCCGTAGTGTTTGTGTATGTGTGGGGGGAAATGTAAACATGAAGATGAGTGAGGGGGTTTCTTGCAGTGAGGCCTACCACACCGTAGAGTGTAGTAATAACAGGACGGGTCCAAAAATCCTGAAGAAAGGGACGTCTCCAACTATTTTTCAGGGTAAGCGGCTCGCCATCAATTTCACCAGCATTCCATCCATACAATGGGAAAAGAACCAAAAGAAACAAACAAACAAAACAAAAAAACCTGACCTGTCAACCAACAGGGTCAGAGAAATATTTAGTTTACAAATGTTCAACTTACTGGGTACTGTCTGTTATGACTGCAAACTACATCATGTAAAATGTAATTTACATAAATTTCACAATTCAATAATATAGAATATTATGAATAGTTATTTTTGTATATTCTAACATTTCAGCATATACACATATATATATATATATATACACAATGAACTTATCTCAAGATTCATAACAAAAAAAAATATATATATTCCTAGATTGAAATGAACATTCTCACCGATTTCACCAAAGCGGCTGGACACACACACACACCAAATGGCGGCGCCCAGTAAAACCATGCGTTCGCTAAAACCAAAAGATATAATACCGAATACAGATATAGTGCTTTCTCTTCCAGTGCACAATCAATTTAACGATTTAGCTTGTACAATAATATTAAATAAATTAACTGAAACACTTCTCAAATTAACTACCTTGCTTTTTTTCCAACAGCACTGATCACACTTGTAGAAACTCCCACGAAGATCAAAACCACTGACCACGGCTTATAAAAATTGAATAACACTATATTTTTTCCGACAGTTACATACAACTTTTGTAATACTAAATTACATCTCAATATAGTGTTTTCTTATCCGCAATATATCTAGTTTCACAAAGGTTTCATTCGTTTTCGTCCTCTGCAGCAGTACAGGTGCCTCACTTTTCAGTACACACCCCCGGAAAAAAAAATATTTTTTTTCCCGCTCCCCGAGACACCGGACCAATGGTGTGGAGCTATTTGCCGTCAGCTGATTACCGATTGGCCAAATAGTATGTCAATCTTATTTGCTAAGATTAATCAATATTAACCCTTTGTAACCCTTGAAAACACATTTTAATAATACATCACTAACCAAAGTGATTTTATAAGGTTTTCCTAATTAATATATATATATGGATCACATATTATCTGTGTTACACCTCACTAATTATTGCATCACGTTAAAACATTTTAAGTTCTGCACAAAAAGTAAAAATCCCAATATTTCCCAATTTTTTATTAAGTTATTTGAACTTAATTTTTAAAACATTGTTTAATATCAGAAATTGTGGTGAATGACTACACAATCTGAGAATCTGTCCAAACAAAGCGATCTGCAGCCACAGGGGTCGACTTATGTTTCTGCCGGTGGGTGCCCTTATGACTTATGACCCTTATTATATTGTGCATGCTCAGCCTGCTCAATTACAACGTTACAACATGAATTAATTACTAAAGAGTTCATTCTGCAGTTGTGTCTCGTAAAATCCCTCTGGGTCCAGATCTCCCGCTGGAAACACAATCCAAGTGAGATCCACCAATCAGAGAAGTTCCCAGTTATCAATCGCTTTTTTCGATTTTTGAAAATGATTTGCTTCAAATCAAATGTTTTAATGTTGATAATTAATAATAGAGCTTTCTGGTTTGGGTCAAGGCTGAGAAATATTTTATTTAAAAAATGTTAAATGGCTATGGAGAAAATTATTGGGGAATATCTCGAGCACCAGTGAGATTAGCGCCTGTGTCTGTAATGTTGTGATTCACTTCAGAATTGTTTAGTTTGATTAATGGCTTACAACTCTTATTTGTAGGATTTTATTCAATCTCTATGGACAAGAAAATGGGAAAAATACTGCAAAAAACACATTACAGTGTTTAGTGTTAGTAACATGTTTTGTGTTTTTATCAGCATAACAGCATTGAACCCAGGAAAAGGCCCGCCTCCTTCCTGTCGCCAATCGCATTGAGGCCGTCTATAGGCCTGTGTGGGACCTACATCGCTCTGGGATCCTCTAATGGTGACCGGGCAATTAGTGGCATCACTCAGGTGAAGCGTCATTATTGTAGCAATATCCTCCTAATGTGACATTTTCTAACATTTTAAACAAAAAAATATTCTCATTATGGATTTTGATCAAACTATCTGTGAACTTGACATTTTATTAGTGACTTTATGTTTTGGTTTGTTTTTTCAGGTTTTGATTAATGTTCTATCATCACGCAAAAATATGAGTGACAGTGTTTCGTATGGCAGACTGCATCCTCTCATCCAAAATAACACTCTCCTGGTGGACTGTAAGTTATCCACAGTTTACTGTAGCTCCTTTCCTTGCTGTAGTTAAATTGATTGTGTAACTGAATATTTTACTGCCTATTCTTTTTATAAAGGAATAGTTTACCCAAAAATGAAAATTCTCTCATCATTTACTCCCCCTCATACCATCCCAGATGTGTTTGACTTTCTTTCTTCTGCAGAACACAAACAAGATTTTTAGAAGAATATTTCAGCTCTGTAGGTCCATACAATGCAAGTGAAAGATTACCAGAAATTACCAGAAGGTCCAAAAAGCACATAAAGGAAACATAAAAGTAATCCATATGACTCCAGTGTTTAAATCCATATCTTCAGAAGTGATTAAGAGTGGGTGAGAAATGTTTTTTACTGTAAATCTCCACTTTCATGTGGAGCCTGTTTTGTTCATATGTGAAGAAAGTGGAGATTTATAGTAAAAAATGACTTAAATGTTGATCTGTTTCTCACCCACGCCATCATATCACTTCAGACGATATACACTCACCTAAAGGATTATTAGGAACACCATACTAATACTGTGTTTGACCCCCTTTTGCCTTCAGAACTGCCTTAATTCTACGTGGCATTGATTCAACAAGGTGCTGAAAGCATTCTTTAGAAATGTTGGCCCATATTGATAGGATAGCATCTTGCAGTTGATGGAGATTTGTGGGATGCACATCCAGGGCACGAAGATCCCGTTCCACCACATCCCAAAGATGCTCTATTGGGTTGAGATCTGGTGACTGTGGGGGCCATTTTAGTACAGTGAACTCATTGTCATGTTCAAGAAACCAATTTGAAATGATTCGAGCTTTGTGACATGGTGCATTATCCTGCTGGAAGTAGCCATCAGAGGATGGGTACATGGTGGCCATAAAGGGATGGACATGATCAGAAACAATGCTCAGGTAGGCCGTGGCATTTAAACGATGCCCAATTGGCACTAAGGGGCCTAATGTGTGCCAAGAAAACATCCCCCACACCATTACACCACCACCACCAGCCTGCACAGTGGTAACAAGGCATGATGGATCCATGTTCTCATTCTGTTTACGCCAAATTCTGACTCTACCATCTGAATGTCTCAAGAGAAATCGAGACTCATCAGACCAGGCAACATTTTTCCAGTCTTCAACTGTCCAATTTTGGTGAGCTCTTGCAAATTGTAGCCTCTTTTTCCTATTTGTAGTGGAGATGAGTGGTACCCGGTGGGGTCTTCTGCTGTTGTAGCCCATCCGCCTTAAGGTTGTGCGTGTTGTGGCTTCACAAATGCTTTGCTGCATACCTCGGCTGTAACGAGTGGTTATTTCAGGCAAAGTTGCTCTTCTATCAGCTTGAATCAGTCGGCCCATTCTCCTCTGACCTCTAGCATCAACAAGGCATTTTCACCCACAGGACTGCCGCATACTGGATGTTTTTCCCTTTTCACACCATTCTTTGTAAACCCTAGAAATGGTTGTGCGTGAAAATCCCAGTAACTGAGCAGATTGTGAAATACTCAGACCGGCCAGTCTGGCACCAACAACCATGCCACGCTCAAAATTGCTTAAATCACCTTTCTTTCCCATTCTGACATTCAGTTTGGAGTTCAGGAGATTGTCTTGACGAGGACCACACCCCTAAATGCATTGAAGCAACTGCCATGTGATTGGTTGATTAGATAATTGCATTAATGAGAAATTGAACAGGTGTTCCTAATAATCCTTTTGATGAGTGTATATATATATATATATATATATATATATATATATGTACACATATTTGTAGTTGACATTGATAAATGTACATTTAGTACTAGAAACGAAGGATGCGCTTATTTTCAGCATTGGTGTGTGTGTGTGTGTGTGTGTGTGCGCGTGAGAGAAACTAAGAGAGATTACATATGGGATTACCTGTGTGTGGCTCTCTTCAGCAAAAACATATCTTTAAATTGCTAAGATGCAAGTTTAAATGTACTTCTCAGCAGCAACATGATTCACCAACATACTGTACTGTAGAGAACCTGCCAACACAGAAATTTGGGGGGGGGGGGCACATGTGGATGTGGGGGATGTGGTTACCACAGCCCATCTGGCACCTACAATCATGCCACGTTCCAAATCACTGAGATCACATTTTTCCCCATTCTCATTGCTGATGTGAACATTAACTGAAGCTCCTGACCCGTATCTGCATGATTTTATGCACTGCAGCCACTCGATTGGCTGATTAGATAATCGCATGGATGATTGTTGGTGTCAGATAAACTGGTTTGAGTATTTGTGTAACTGATGATCTCCTGGGATTTTCACACACAACAGTCTCTAGAATTTACTCAGAATGGTGCCAAAAACAAAAAACATCCAGTGAGCGACAGTTCTGCTGATGGAAATGTCTTGTTGATGAGAGAGATCAGAGAATGGTCAGACTGGTTTGAACTGACAAAGTCTACAGTAACTCATATAACCGCTCTGTCCAATTGTGGTGAGAAGAATATCATGTCTGAATGTTATTCTGTGATGCGGGTTGGTGCCATTTTGGCGGCATGAGGGGGACCTACACAATATTAGACAGGTGGTTTTAATGTTGAGGCTGATCAGTGTATATACAGTGTGTATGTATATATATATATATATATATTGTTAGGGGTATAACAGTTATGACCCGGACCAGATATGGAGAAAGAAGACCAGGAGTCAAGAAGTTCAATTAAAGAATCAAAAATTTACTGAAGTATAGTCTGCAGTGAAATTGGTAGAGCCAGCGGCAAAGTCTCACGAGGAGATCGAAAGCCAACTCGTACCTTACACAAAATCTTACATCAATGATACCATTTGCAAGGACGTACATTCCATTATTTTACTCCTGATTGGCTAAAAGACCATAAAGTCACAACATATAGACAGCTATGCGGCCTATCAACATTAATCAGCGCACTTGTCGTCCGAGCCCGAGATTTACATCTGAAGTGACCTCGCAGATGGTCGCGGGGCGTCTTCGAGTCGGCCTGGTGTGCATCCCTGGGTTCAAAACCTGGGTAGAAGGTCAAACGCACACACAAAACACTGACGAACGACAGTTCTTCTCTGGGCACAAGAGAGCCAGAGCACAACGTTATCAGGCCATTTAAACCAAAACAGAGAGATAAAATATTCACTCCTCGGGCAGAGGAGAGGGGTAGAAATAACATACATTTATTCCCTAAAGAAATAATAATAGAAAATCACACTTCTACTATTCAGGTATTATTACATAGGACTTTAAACCATATAATTAGTCATGGAAAGGTAACAATCAAACACAGAATACATCTGGAACCTATGTTTAACGCATTCTCCCTGCCCCCTCCCCTGAGAGGCTGGAGAGCATCACAGATAAGCTTATCCCCAAAAGACCTTCAGCCTACGTGCAGGACAGAGAGAAAGACTCTGGAATGTTCCTAAAAGAGACTAGTTAGCATTCAACACACATATGATACAAAGTATATTTCAGTTATGCATAAGAAAATAGAATTGATTATGTGATCATGCATATAGTTAATTCATCACTTTATTAAAGAAGTTAAGCAACAGAATACAGATAGATATTGATATAAAAGGATATATATATATATATATATATATATATATTGATATATCTGAAGAGACAAGGGATTTTGACCCTCACCCTTCAATATATTTGTTTATTTTTATATTTTATTTTATATTAATTGATTTTTATTGCTAGAAAAAATAATAAAATCGCACAAAAGGGAGGTTTAAAATGTATTCAATTGTTGGTAACAGGGTTGCAAAAACTGTAAATTTCTTATAAATAAGTAGACCGTAAGGCAATTCATATAATATTTAGTTTGACCTCCTGAGATGAATAAACAACATTTTCTGATGGTTAAGCACCTCCTTTCTTTGATAGTTTTCAGTAAAATAAATCAACGCACTTTTCAAGCCCTGTTATGTACCCTTTTTGTGGAAAGTGTCATATGCGACTTTCTTAATAACCGTTTAGAGAAACACCGCCAATGTGCTTTTTTGTTCTATGGTGAGCATGAGAGTTTGGATGTGTGAATTTTGTATAGGGGACCTTTTTTAATTCTCTCTTTTATCTTTCCAGCTAAGTTTCTTGACGCGGATATGGAGTTTCTCTTACTGAAGGGCCACAAGGTGCAGAAGGTGGACATCATCTCACTGGTTGAAGGAACGAGGAGAACCAATGACCTGATCATAGGTGTGAAGGACCCAAGAAGCACTGATGCATCTGCACTGTCCATGTCCATGCCCTAGATTTCAACGTGACTTTCCCCGCTCTGTGCTGTGTGTAGACCGCTGTGGGTCTGTCTTAGATACTGTTTGTGCAATAAACAGGGGAGTTAAGAGGTTTTAATATAAGCAGAGAGCAGTAAGGGAAGAATGAAGTGTTGAAAAACAACTAAAGATGTTGGATATGTTGGGTCCATGTTTGCTAGATGGAAATGATGCACCCTCTATCCCTGCTTCAAACACAGTTGGCATGCACGCACACAATTGTGACTGCTTGTAAAAGGCTATATGATATCAGTATGTTTTTCATTATTTAGCTAAAGAATATGAAAACCACAATGGCACACAGGCTTATGATATGTGAACACACAGGACAGAAAATGGCAAGTCCAATTTTTACATAATTTGAGCATTTGTTAACTGCTTCTACGTGTACACTACCAGTCTAAAGTCAAAACATACCTATACATCGTTAGTATTTTCCACAACTATGAAATAACACAAAAAATAATTATAATATTTGTATTTATATAGCAGCTTTCCAAAGATTAAGGACAATTTAAAATAAATGAGTCAAAGCAGAAATCAAACATAGGGGGGAAAAGAAAACAAGAGCAAATTAATTGTGCACAATAAGACAAGCAACAGGCAGAAGTATTAATTAAAAAATAATATCAGAAAGAGAAGGGCATGATTCATGACATGTAAGGGGGGAGGGGTCAGTTGTAACACCTATGTTATGGACAGTCTTAGCATGTTTCAAAAATATCGATGAAGAAATCAGAGTAATTGGAATTTAGAGTTTGAGGTCCATCAATATTTATGCATTGGTAGGGTTTATTTATTAGACAATTGGAGTTCATCCACTCATTAATATCAATGATACATACTGTTGTATGTATTCTGTTGATGGATTCTGTTGTATGGATTCTGTTGAGTGGGTGCCTAGATAAATCAATGTAACTGTGATAACAATGACCATTATGACAAATTATATGAATTAAATGCAGATAGATGGAGAAGAGAAGAGGACCTAAGACAGAACCTTGAGGGACACCTTGTGAACAATTCTGCATAAACCAATAGATGCAGAGATGACATATAGAAGTACATGGGAATTACTGTATGTAGTGACCAAAAAATGTTAAACAAATATTATTTTTGAGCTTTTTCCAATTATCAACACTTTTGTCTAGATCACAGCTTTGCACACTGGTCATTCTCCCAAGCAACTTCATGAGACGCTACCTGAGATGCTTTTAAAAAGTTCACATGCATGCTGAGCACTTATTGGCTACTTTTCCATCATTATCTAGCAACAAATGCTACTCAAAAGAAAAGAAAGTGGTTTTGTAAAGAAATTCCTAATATAATTTCAAGCATTTAAGTGTAAGCCTTTAAGATTAAAATGTCATCAAAAGAATGTTCTGGGTTCAAAACAAGTTAAGCACAATTGACGGCATTTGTGGCATACAAATTTTTCAATCATTATCTCGTCCCTTGTTTATTTAAAAAAGCAAAAATTGCAGTTATAGTAAAGCACAATGGAAGTGAATGGGGCCAGTCTGTAACATTACTATGCACTGTTTCAAAAGTATAGCCACACGTATATCACACTTAACACCATGGAAAGGTATAATGCTTATATTGTGTGGCTATATTTTGGAAACAGTGTGTATTTTAGTGTTTATGGACTGGTCCCATTGTAAGTACCTTAATGTAACCACTATTTTTGCTTTTTTTTTTTTTATTATTTATTTGTGGTAACCAACATTATGCACTTGTATTTAACCTGGAATAATCTTTAAGCATGCAAAACATAAATTCAGTCAAATGTGTACAAACTTTTAATTTGAAGTGTATGTTTTAGTATGTCTTTTTACTTCCATAATTACTGATACCTGGAGGATTGTGTAGGGTAGCATATTGCTCATTCCAGGGTACTAAGGATTCATATCTTAAATGTGAGGACTTACTTTTACAAATAAGGGTAAATGTTGCAATAATGTTGAATGAAGGTGAAGCTACCATTAAAGCCATGTGTGATTATTACTGATTCTGCAGTGACAACAAGGGTAATCCCCTCCCCCCTTTATAAATATATGTTTTTGAGGGTTTGGCTATTATGTTATGAAAATGGTCATCATAATCTTATGAGCAAATGAATACTTCTAGCATTAAGGAAATGTTTAAATGAAAAGTAGCTGAGCAAATGTACAAACATCAATGTCAGGTGTAAAATATTAATAAAATAAGATGGATATACTTATAATTACACGTCTTACATCTTCACATCTATTTAAATGAATGGTATTGTTATTTGCTCCAGTACAGATATTGTTTCATATTTTGAATTGCTGATGTAATTTTGCTAATGTAATGTAAAATGGCATACTTTCCAGATGTAATTTTGTTTCATGTCTTCTGGATACTTTCACGTGGCAACAGTGAGCTGAATGATTTGATAGTATGTTATGCACATGCTTTTCTTCTAATTGACAGTCAGTTAAATATTTAAAGTGATGTTACTGCTTCCTGTTAACGGGAATTTTGTGTTTTATGCTAGTTGAACGCTGTTGCTTGATATTGCACTGTATCAGCATCAGTGTTGTAAATTTCAGTTTCTGCAAACAAGAATAAATGTAGTTTTCATTATTTCCAATTAGTGTACCATGCAGTCAAATCAACATCTTGTATTTTAAACTAACTAGTTTATGTCATGAACAATAAACAAAGGAGAAGTGGATATGTCTTCTAATTACATATGAGCTCAAGTCAGGGGAGTTGCTAAACATAAAGCTCTAATGGGGCACGGGCCCCCCATTTCTCATATCGCTTATTTTTTCTTCTTGAAAGCCTGCTGCGTGCAAGAAGCTTGCAACACAGTGCACTATACAAACTTCCCTTGCTTAACCCACTATTCCTACACTGCAACAAGTACTGGGAAATGTAAACATGTAGAGATATTAATCTTTATGAAAATATTTAAGTATCTTCAACATACTGTATATGAAAATTTTTAACATGTTTTACGGCATAAAATGCATACACTATGCAAATAACAAAACCGGAGAAAATTTACTTGCACATTTGCATTCTTCTATATTACACATTACATATCAGGAAAACCTCTGTCAAGTAAGTCAATGGAATTGCATTATCCAACATCAGGCAAAACAGCCTCAGATGAAACAGATTTAGACAAAAAGGTCTCAGAATGAGCAGAGAGTTGGTCGCTAGGTAGAGTTGGTAGATAAACTAGCTGAGTTTGGTTGCTAGCTTGCAAACTAGCTGAGCTATCTCTAATTTTATGAATGCAGAAGTGTCATTTCTATAAATTAATAACTAGCTAGCTAACATAATTGGTGTAAGTTTAAACTGATGTTTGAAACTCATTAAGTTTACTTGCAACAACAACTCGAAACAAGCCAAACTAAAGTCTTTATAGTCGCTAGGTAATTAGCACACAGCAGCCATAGTCCCTGACAACTGTTTATGTAGTGTCCTAAACTAGTGCTAGCAAATTAAATAATTAATTTCATATCCAAAAGATTGATTCAATGTTATCATAATCAAAGACAATACTACAGAACACAACAATGTGTTTATTTTCTCTGCAATTCCATAGACTTGACAGAGGTTTTCCTGAGACTTGATGCTTTTTCATCTGATGTCTGAAACCTGGCTCTGACGGCCGAGGATGTCATTTGTTTATCTAGTCTATACCTCCCTCAAACTCATCTGTCCTTTCTGTTTCCTGTCCCTGCTTCGTCTAAAGAATTTTCTGATGTCCATCTACTGGAGCCAATAATGTTTGAGTCAAAATAAAAGCATCTGTATTATTTAGAAACGTACCTTAGTTTCATCATGTTTTCATCGCCTACCTCAATTCTGACTTGCGTGCCGACGCCTGAATAGGGTTGCACCAGCTGTGCGTAATTTCTCACATAAGTTAGGACATAAAGTTCACACTAAGGTCTTTGTAACTACTAGTTAGTTTGTCACTAAGTCGGTGCTTAATTTGGTCACTGTATTTCAATATTCAGTTCTTCCTTTTTCGCGCATGCGAGCATCAATAACGCGCGCGAATTAATGGCGTTGAAATGCTTTCATAATGATGACCATAATGATGAATAAAATTATGAATACAGTAAAAAGGCTTATAAATTTTTACATTGTCATTATTAACAATAATCAACATTACCCAAAATCAAACCTTTTTATGCTGCTTGTTTAAACTTATTTTGCAGCTTTGAAGATTTATGACAAGAACACGTGAAATGTTCCATTTAAAATGATTCTGACAGTTAAACAAAAAATAAATGGCATAATGACTAAACATCAATAGGGATGTGCACGTGTGAGAATGACAGTCATCCTGTTTTTGTAACGTTTGTTGGAGTTCGGTGTGTAAATTAGCCATTAAATGCCTTACAATAAGCCTACAATTTGCATTATATTAATCGTATAATGTAATCACGTCTGCTAAATCACACACATCTGAATGATCATTCGTAATGTTCATGTCTTGAGCTCAAAACGCACTTACAAACACCAACAAGTGTTTGAAATAACATCCGACTTGGATTTGATGTGGATTCAGATCACAGAATCAAGCAGAATTACATTCATTATTGAGTTATAGCCTATGTGATGCTTACTCTTACGCACACTAATCACTTTTCATTTTTTTTTTTAGATACTTTATACTAAAACAAATACCAGAGACCGTTTAGACAAATGTCTCATGTGCAAAGAATGTGCTAACGTGCTAACCATACTTCATGGTCAGAATGGCAACGTAAATATTTCATTTTGCAAAATCATACTTATAATTCAAATTCAAAAGTCTATAATTAAAATTTACACAATTCAAATTCAAATTGTTTTGGCATATCTGGCTCCATAGCTAGAGCGGAGCGGAACGGACCAAAAGACTTACTAGCCTTTTACGGTTTCGATGTGGTTAACGACTAATAAATATATTTACACCTAAATGTTTGCGCTATAAATAAAGTGTACAACAGAGAAAACTTAATGCTTAAGTGTTACATAAATCACACACAAAAAACACTTAAAAAAAAAGAAAAAAGAAAACTCTAGGTAGAGCAAGACAATAAAATACATTTTTAAACAAGATTCAGTAAACAGAGATAGTCTACAAAAAAAATAAATAAATAAATAAAAATTTCACAAACATAAAAAGCCACAGAAATTAAACACAATAAATGAACACTAAAAAAAAAAAATAATATAATAAAAATAAATAAAATAATAATTGTCACCTTCAGGAAATCATTTCTTGATAAATGATAAACAAAGAGAGTCATAGAATAATTTTAGATCGATACAGAACAGCCTAAAATTGGGCTTAGAATCAGTGATTTTACATTTATGGAGATGAAACTGACCAAAGAGAGTTAACAGTTTAAACTGTCATCCATCTAATCTCATCCGCTTCAAAGCTCATTACCATAATGTTGGCTGCACTTGAACTTTCCTCTGACGCCCACACCGCTCAAGACTCGCCGCGCCGCTTCTCGCCGCCGGGAGACGCTGGCTGTCATAGAAAATGAATGACTTAAGGTGCGTACACACTGCCAGCGACATCGCGCGCGACAGCAACTCAATACCATTCATTTTCAATGCGAGCACAGCGACTTCCGGCGACACGAGCTGTCGCGACCGTTGGCGCTAGATGTGGGCGTGTCCAGCGACGCGACAAAGTTGAGAAAAGTTCAACTTTGGAGCGACTAACGGAAGCGACAGCCAATAGGAGAGACGACGGGAGAGCTCACGTGATCCTTCTCTCTCAGCTCCTGCAGTAACGGAAAGATGGATGAAAGGCTAATTCTTGCTGTTAGAAATGTTCCAGTGCTCTATGATATGTCTCTTCCCACGTTCAAGGACATTTTTAAGAAAAATACTGTGTGGAAAGGTGTATCTGAGATCGCGGGATTTTATGGACCCAGACAGACCGGCATTTGCATTTTCAGCCGCAGATAAACAGCCGCTATGGCAAACAGCACGCCTTGTTTCTCATTCATCTTTGATATAAAGCATTTTATGTACTGATTCCATTTATATTTAGTCTTTTCCCTCCAAAATGTTTGTTTTTAGTGGCAAGAAAAGAGATTCGCTGTCAACGGCAATGGAAAGACATCCGTGAATGTCATTTATAAACGTTACTAGGCAACCAGTAGTGGGAACACCCACTAGCGACTTCACCGCCAGCCACTGGCGACCTGCAGCGATAAAGTCGCTGGCAGTGTGTACGCAGCTTGTCCTTGTACGTGGGAAGAGACATATCATAGAGCACTGGAAAATTTCTAACAGCAAGAATTAGCCTTTCATCCACCTTTCCGTTACTGCAGGAGCTGAGAGAGAGAGAGAAAGGATCACGTGAGCTCTCCCGTCTTCTCTCCTTAGTCGCTCCAAAGTTGAAAGGTGTGTACACACTGCCAGCGACATCGCGCGCGACAGGGACTCAATACCATTCATTTTCAATGCGAGCACTGCGACTTCCGGCGACACGAGCTGTCGCGACCGTTGGCGCTAGATGTGGGCGTGTCCAGCGACGCGACAAAGTTGAGAAAAGTTCAACTTTGGAGCGACTAACGGAAGCGACAGCCAATAGGAGAGAAGACGGGAGAGCTCACGTGATCCTTTCTCTCTAGTCGCAGTGTTCGCATTGAAAATGAATGGTATTGAGTCGCTGTCGCGCGCGATGTCGCTGGCAGTGTGTGCGCACCTTTACTGTACGTTCACACCAGAAGCGGCGAGAGCGTCAAAATTCGCTCTGGCTGCCCTGCCTTCGACGCTCAAGGACGCTCGTGGACGCTCTGACGTAGTTGAAATAGGCAGCAATGGTTGTTCAGAATGCTTTGTTTTGTGAACTATATTTAAAGGGGCCGCAATTTAAACATCCAGACATGTCGACCATTTACTTTTTGCCGACCTATCACAAGTAGCGTATATCCTCATGAACTCTTTAAAATGTGAAAATAAGAAATCGATCGATGGCAGAACGTAATTAAAATTATAGTTGTTTGTTATCAAAATAAAATACATTTGTAATAATAACTGTGGTCTTGGTTGTTTTATATCCCTGTAAGCAAACAGGGACATATCATATATTACTGGGAAACCCGCCACGGCAATAATCAGTTTCTCCTCCATTTTATCTTCGGAACGAATGTTTGATGGGAACCAAAGTTTACACAGTTGTGTTCTCTAGACTTCGCTAGAGCAGAGCACTTCTGTATTCCAATAGGTTGCCGCCGAACCGCATGCCGCCAAGAGACGCTGGCTGTCATTGAAAATGAATGACTTCCGGTCGATTTGACGCTCTCGCCACCTCTGGTGTGAACGTACGGTTACGGTCGATTTGAAGCTCTCGACGCCTCTGGTCTGAACGCACGGTCACTGCAGAGCCATATATGGCTCTGGGTCACTGGTAGATGGGAGGTGAAGACAACACAGGTTGTGCTAAGGCAAAAAAAAAAAACAATATATAAATGTAAATTTAACAACAGGTGGACGGAAGAATTTAATTTCATATCTCGAAGCCATATCGACAATGCCCACACCTTTTGCAAAATGTGTCACACTGGTCTTAAAATCTGACACGGTGGGAAAAATGACATTACTCAGCACATGAAATCACAACGACACAATTTGTATGTATTTAGCTTGCTCCGCCATCCAGCAATTTGGACTGCAGTACCCATTTTAAACGCTTGATGTCGATGTTACACATTGCTCCTTTAGACACGCCCCTGTTTCCAAAACATCGCCCTCCAAAGATTGCTTTAAAACCGAGTGCGTTTTGTCATGGTTGTCAATCGAGTAGTGACAGTCAAACACAACAGTAACCAAATGTAGCCCTTAACTGAAAACTGTTAGGAATCTGAAAATGACAGTAAAACCGCTTCCACTGCTACACAATAAGAACGCGCAAAATGATTTACAGGCAAAAAGCTCATCACAATCTTCTGATTGGCTGATTAAAGAATGTGTTTTGTTTGCTGTTTACACAGTCTAGTGCTGTCACAGAGACCTCTCAGGGCAATTATTTCAGTGACATCTTTTAGGGAGAAGAAACATTTTCTGCAAACTATTTCACATTTCGCTTAAGCACCTTTATAGTGTAAAGCAAGGTCATAATGATTTAGAAATGTGTCATTTGTTTGCATTATTGATACATTGAGTATAATGTGAAGTATGATACATTTAAACCATTTAAAAAAAAACATCAAAAAAGCCATTATGGGTAAATAATCAAGAAATGTTTTCATATGTCTAAAATATTTACAATTCAAAATGGAGCTAAAACATGACGGGTCAGTGTTCGAAAAAATTGTATATATTTTTTTATTTTATTTGAATGAATTTAAATAAAACACCTCATTCGTGTAACTGAACCTGAATGAGCCGTTTTTACACCATTGACCTTTAAAAGACCTTCGCTTCCGGTCATAAAAACCCCGCCCCTGCAGTGTTCACATTATGTGCTGATGTATTTTCTGTCAGTTTATTTCTGTGATCAGAACGCGCTCGCTTGTTTTACAGTAGAGCGGATACTCACTTTCGGATCTGAGTTCACTCACCAATGCAGCGCGGGGTCGCGCGCAGCGCTGTGCGTATGTGCGCTGCCGCCACTTGAACGCGCTTTTAGCGTCTGTTAGCCTATATCTGTTTACTGCAGTCAAATCCCTACTGATGGACTGAATACGGTGAGCTCTTACCACATTATTACCTTTTGCAAACATTAATATGAAATTACTGAACAACTGCGCAAATTGCATAAAATTAAGGAGCTTTTTATTAGTGTGATAGTGGCCATTGAGGCTAACTCTCAGCCTAGTGTATTAGCTCCACAAACTGAGTGAATTCTCCACAATATAATTATTAAATGATTCGTTTTAATGTTATTAGGACTGAATGGTGTAGATATGAGCAGTAAATACATTATAATATTACGTTGTTTGCCTTTTGCTGAAATTATTTCATTTGTCTTTGTTTTGATCTGGCTAATGCTAATGCTAGAGAAATAAACCCAACTGAAGATCTTTGAAATCCTTAATAAATCACTCAATTGAGTGTGAGGATTATAATATTTGGGATGTGTTTTATTCCATAATTTACAGTTAAAATGTGTTCAGTGTGCTGCTAAACTTATTTATTTCATTTTGTAATTTGATATCTCGTGGGCTGTAATAGCAGGAGAATATAATGAGATTACTCTTGTGAAGTTATATTGGCATTGGTTTTTTATTTGTTTTTATTTATTTATTGGATTGGCATCTTATTCACGTAGACTTTAGCAAAAAGTTTTTTTTTTTTTTTTATACATGTACTGTGATTTTACTTTTAAAATACCATGATATATAAATATGCTAATCATTCAGTACCATGGTATTTATCAAAGTATCATGGTTTTACCATCTGATACCATCACTGTATCATAATACCGCTCCAATACTTTTTGTTTCTATCTCACTCGTTTCTATGTTATGAAAGCAAATGGTAACTGGATCTGTCAGACTCCAAAATGACACATCATAAAAGTGATCAAGATTACTCCAGCGCTTCATTTTGTCAATGGCACCATATTTGATTTGAGAACCATAGTTGAGGGGAAGATTATCAGTGAATAACGATGTATGATTTTGGTCTGTTCCTCTATAATACTATAAGTTGGTCTCAAAAGACTTTAAATATTTA
Source organism: Xyrauchen texanus (assembly GCF_025860055.1). NCBI lineage: Eukaryota > Metazoa > Chordata > Actinopteri > Cypriniformes > Catostomidae > Xyrauchen > Xyrauchen texanus. Next base: position 39,188,692 of record NC_068300.1, on the reverse strand, counting down.
TAGGGTTGCCCCCTGATAGTCGACCAAACGTTAGTCGATGAGAAGAGTCTTTGGTTGGTCGGTCGGTCGGTCGAAGGAAAAAAGGAAACCGAAGAACACTGGTATTAGCGCTAGTTGGAAACTAGGTGGTACTATGGGGTAATTTTCATTAAGCAGGGTTAGGATTAAGCCTACACAATAAAGCAAAACACCTTGATATCAAACTTTTAATTTATTTAAACTAAAAATTCAAATAAAACTTGCAATTAAAATATGTGTTGTTCAACTTTTTGAAAGATGGCTTTACAACAGGACAAAATCTCTCTGGCAAGGAGTATTTCGTTGTTCGGGAAAATACATAATGTGTGTGAATAAATTAGCTGGCGCGTTTGTCTACCCCAGAGGATTAACTTTAGCCTAACCATAAATTGTGATTCAAATATATATGATCACTCACCTCAAGATGCCGCTGCGGTGGTGGAGTCGCTTTTCAGCGCGAGCTGTTTGGAGAAGCCCATTTCCACCTCCATTGCGTTGGAGAAGCAATCCCGCGTAAAATGCAGTTTGCACACTCCTTCTGCTCTAGGCGGGAACTCGTGGTCTTCCAGGCCAAGGACATGCAACCACTGGCGCCTAATTTCCAAGTCTGCTGGAAAGCTATACAGTCCAGCAGTGCTGTTGCAACCAGCAACACTACACCTACGTACCATCCTGACCACTGTACTAAATACAGATAATCTACGCTAACTTGAAGCTATCCTAACTGACGCAATACTATGCTACTAACTAACTATGCTTTTAACAATACTACACTAACAAATATGCTAATTAACTACCTAGACTACACTAAATAATCTAAATAACTATATAAATGCTATGCTAAATAGATGCTAAAATACTCCTGATCGTTTTCAATACTCGCAATTCCAACTCCTGACTCGCTACAGTGGTTTTGACGTAACGAGATGGTTTTTATACTGCCCTGGGCGTGGTAGCTCGTACCAAGGGCGTGGTGAGCTGGAACCTGCTTACGTCAGCTGTCACCAGTTACGTCACGAAGTACCGCAAACAGCCAATAGGAAAATTCAACTGCAGTAGCCACCGTTCAACCTGAAGAGGGCAGCACTCAGACGTTTTTACACCATATATTGTAGAATTAAAACACTTTATACACAAATGTCAAAAAAATTACTTGAATCAATGACCAGTACTAATAAAGCCCCATTCTTACAGATCATTAACTAAAAAAAGTTGGTTTAGGGTTTAGTTACCCTTTAAGAGCCCGTCAATTTACACCTGCGTCAGACATGCTTGTGTAGCGTCTCGGATGCGTTGCATCATAAACATAAAATTTTTAGGTCATAAAAAAACAGTGTCAAGTTAAATATAGTTTAATACATAGAACACATCTTAGTTTGTATTTGCGCTCCAAGTGTTTTGAACGCAAGAATGTGATGCATGTTATTTTGTTTTCTTCACTGTATAAACTGCATGTTGCAACACAGCTGAAGTTTCACTTACTGCCCTCTGGAGTAAACGGGTGGTACTACAAGCTTGCATTTCTCAGGAATCTTCCTTATACGGCTGCATTGCGATTGATTGCATTAATTTTTATCAAATGAATCGCACAGAATTAGCGTGTTAAATCGACAGCCCTAGTTTTAATCACAGATGTATAGGCTGCAGAGTTGTTCACTATGAACTGTAAAGTGAATTGAACTCAAAGTACCTCCTGAACTGAGATGTCTGAGGTCATATGCAGCACTCTGTTCTTGAAAAAAATAAAAAAATTCAGAAACAAACAAAGAGTGAGAACCTTTTACACGCGCGTGTTCCACGAGACTGCACGCCTCCATACAAACAGCATGTCATACATGCGCATAGATGACTTTTCTAGCATCTGTTCTTAAAAATATAATAAAGTGTGTTACTTCAAGCACGTGTCTATAGGCAAATTATTTGTAACATTAATCTGATGATAATTATAGCCTAATAATAATAATTTTATACATTAATGGGAAAATTAGCCTAATATCATCTTGACGTGGTCAAAAGGCATCAGCTACTGGCGATCACTCTGATCATCATTGATCCCAGAGATCATCATCATCTGTCGGCACAACCCTAATGTGCATTTCTCTCTGTAAATTAACAAAATGTTCAGACAGACTTTTTCCGACACATTCAGAATCATTACTGCTTTTGCCGGTGTTGCTGCGGCTCGCTTTCTGCGCGTGCTTGTAAAATGTATATTTTAAAGGCGCATTATTACGGCGTAGTTTTTCTCTGTAATGTAGAACAGTGTTAGCAATGTTACTGATAACATTCTTTCTCAGCCCAAACCATTTTCTGTTGCCCCCCAAAAATTATATTGAAGTAATTAAATTAATATCAAAAACATTCGAAAACTAGTCATCTAATGGCTAAAACTAACGACTACTGGTTGACTAGGAAAATCTTTGGTCGGGGGCAACCCTAAATGTCTAGCATAGACATATGAACTACATTTATTATTAGGGATATCCTGATACGCATACTGGTATTGGAATCCTGTACAGTACTCCAGTACAGCTCATGTTCTTGTACTCGTAAAAATGCTATGATACCAAAAACCGATACCATCTAACAAATAAATGTCATTGTGTAAACATTCGCCGCACAATTAAAATCACAATATGTCCTATTGTGATTTTTATTTTTAACTGCAAAGACTGCAATTTAATGATATATATATATATATATATATTACACATACACATACACATTGCCTGGACAGGCAGTGTATAAATCTCATTAAATCACATCCTTTGCTTCTTGGCTTATACACGGAAAACACCATCATGATCATTGAGCACTCTGTTTGTAGTAGCGAGCAGAGCGCTAATCCACTATGTAGTGCAGAGCACATACAGAGTACATATTTTAGGGATGCAAACTGCTCGCCTTTTTGCCAAAGTCACCTTTTCTGGAGCTAATTTGCCCAAATTGTTTGCTAAAATGTTCTAAATTTAAAAATAATTTTAAAGGTCAACTTCAGTGTAAACACTTAAGCTTAAAATGCAACAAAAAGCCTGAGACCCGAGCATGACTGCTGTGTGCATTTTCAATTTCCCTTTTTTATTAGTAACTAATAAAACCTTATAAACATGCAAAAAAAAAAAAAAACATTCCTAGAGCAAATGATTTTCCTAAAAATGTATGTCCTCATATGTGGACAGTTGGACTAAGTTGTAATTTTTAAGTAATACCAAGTTGTAGATAGTCAGGTTTATTTTAATCCAATTTTTTGTTTTCAGGAGTGTTGGTTATTCATGTTTTTAAACATTACAGACATTACATCAGAAATTAATATAAATAATTCTGATTCAAAGTAATGGCCAGCATCATCCAATCACTGCCAACTAGGGCTGCACGATTTGGGGAAAATGTCATATTGCGATTTATTGAGGTTAATATTGGGATTTGCGATATAATAAACAAATGGTATCATGACTCAACTTGCTTGGTTAAATGGTAAACGGTCTGCAATTATATAGCGCTTTTTTTCTAACCTCAGAGGTTACCAAAGTGCTTTACACTGTGTCCCAATCACCCATTCACACACACATTCATACACCAATGGCGGCAGAGCTGCCATGCAAGGCGCTAGCCTACCATTGGGAGCAACTTGGGGTTCAGTGTCTTGCCCAAGGACACTTCAGCATGTGGAGTCGTGTGGGCCAGGATTCGAACCACCAACCCTGCGATTAGGAGCCAACCCGCTCTACCACCTGAGCCACAGCCGCCCCATATTGGTTATCATTGGTTATCAAGGAAAATGCACAAACAGATTACTGATAATGCTGAAATGTGTATTTTTCAACTCAAACTAGCAACTAGGGTTGCAGCGGTATACTGGTTTCACGATATACCACGGTTTGAAAATTGACAGTTATCATACCATGTACATTTGCTTATCTACGGTATTGAGAAAAAAATGCAACCGGACGGAGAATCTCACGTGCGCATCTCCTTTCGTCCTTGTCTGCCTGTCAGCCTCGTCATCTTGCGAAAATGTCTGAGAGAGGTGAGGGGGTCTGACATGAGTGTGTGTGTGAGTTAAAGCAGTGTTTCTCAACTGGTCTATTCGGACTGGGTCGTGGACAGCAGGGAAAGAACAATGCCATGGTTCTCTCATTGAAGATATTTCGACGGCTGCCCAAGTGATAGACTATTTAAGACTACCGAGGCAGATTTAATGATAATCTCGCAATCAGCTAAAGGCTTCTCATCTGCGCTTTCGCACGAGTATATTGGAACCAGCTTGCGATCATGACATTTTATTTTCAAAAGGGAGACTTTTTTTACACATACTCATCCCAAAAAAAAACCCTTCTGTTTTCACTCCTTTTAAGGGTCATTGTAACTGATAATAATAATTGTGTAATACCGTACACTGTGAAACCTTGATATTGTTCAAGAGACGGTTATCATACCGTGAAAATCTCATACCGTTGCAACCCTAGTCCCCGTCACTATATTGTGGTGTTACGACCCACACAAACCGCAGGATGAGCACCCCCTTCTGGCTTCCCTAATACCACTTCCAGCAGCAACCACAGTTTTCCCCAGGAGGTCTCCCATACAGATACTGACCAGGCTGAACCCTGCTAATCTATAGTGGGCAACCAGGTGAAAACTGCAGGGAAATATGGCTGCTTATTTAATGAAATTGCAGCCTTTTGTGGTTTAATAATCACATCGTCATGTATCAACCTGCTTTTCCAAAGGTGAGAAGCTGCCTTCAAAAACGCAGAAATGCAAAGGGCTTCTAAATAACCCTATTTTGATGATAAAATGTAAATAATCTGTTGATATGAAATTCAGGGGGAAAAAAACGGGTATCGCTGTCTGTAAGTACCGAAAAGGAAGTATCGGTGCTCATACTCTATCTAAAAAAAAACTGGAGTGGTGGTGTAGTGGGCTAAAGCACATAACTGTTAATCAGAAGGTTGCTGGTTCGATTCCCACAGCCACCACCATTGTGTCCTTGAGCAAGGCACTTAACTCCAGGTTGCTCCGGGGGGATTGTCCCTGTAATAATTGCACTGTAAGTCGCTTTGGATAAAAGCATCTGCCAAATGCATAAATGTAAATGGGAAAAAAACAAACGGTATCTGAACATCCCTGATGATATATGTAGTGCTTTTTTGCCTTTTTGGAGCTTTCCAACCCCAGTCCAATTGTTTGTTAAAAGACTCACTGTTTCAAAAGTATAGACAGGATACATACAGGATAAGTGTGTAAACATGATTTCAGTGTGATAAAATCACTTACAAACCATTTCTGTGTAAAATTAAAGCAAATTTTACAACTTCGTTGCCATGACGATGTAATGTAAACAAACCAAACCCTAAAACGACTGTAAAAGTAAATAAAAATAAATAAATTTATCAATTGTCACACATTAGCCATGATACAGCGCCCCTGGAGCAAATAGTTTCAAGGGCCTTGCTCAAGGGCCCAACAGTGGTGTCTTGGTGGTGTTGGGGCTTGAACCCCTGACTTTCTGGTCAGTAACCAAGAGCCTTAACCGCTGAGCCACCACTGCCCTAAAGTGACAATTTTAACAAGTTTACAGGTCAAATAATACATTAATTTTAATAGAAGAATTAATGCAAGTGCTTTTATAAAATTTCAAGCTTCACATTTCTGTTTAAAGCCTCCAAAAACTGGCCCCATTCACTTCCATTGTAAGTGTCTCACTGTAACACAGATCTTTGCCTTTTTTTTTTTTAAGAAAATGACAAGTCTAAATAATTTTTGGTGGTAATTAATATTATGCCACAAATGCTGTCGATTGAGCTTAACTTGCATTGAACCCGGAACATTCCTTTAATGATAAAGAACTTTAATTTTAGGTTAGACATACCTTTAATTCCAGTTAAGACTTATTTGCATTAAGCTACAGGAACATATCCCATATGATTATAAAATTCATTTTTAACCTGATAAATATTATATTTTAATCTCAGATAAACCAAACATGTGCTAACATGAGTTTCTCAACTGTTACCTTGTGTTTTTATCTGTAGCAGTGGAACAGGCTCCAGAGGCTACGCAGCTCTTTAGTGAAGGGCTATGGCGCATCAGCACGGCTCGAGTGAGCTCTCCCGGGATGATCAACCCCCTCGAGCCATCTTGCTCATGGATCACGACTCCGGAGTGGAAGATTTAGATGACGACTCCAGCAGCCCTACCCTTCCTGTGGAAAACTCCACCATCTATGTGGCTTTCAAAGGGAACATGGGTGATGAGGACTTTCATGAGAAGCTGGATGCCATCTTAAATGGGATGCCAGATATGCTGCTACTAGGTTAGGCTTTGCTTTGAAACCATGATTAATGTTAATATGCTTGGGAATGATGCATTGGAAATGAAAAATGATGTATTTGCTGTGTTTCTCTGAAGTTTGCAAGCTCTTCTAAGTTTCTAAGGATTTAAAAGCTGTTTTGGGATTTCTTCCTTGAGTTACTTCAGTGTTTAATGTTGGTGGTGAACAGTTTTCTGTGCTTTATTGTCATCAGTTGCACTGGTTCTGTTAACTGTTGCGGCTTCTGACACGTGACCCACTGTAAAAAAAAAAAAAAAAAAAATTACAGTGTTTAGGAATCTATTGTTTTGATTAAAAATGTTGATTGCTGCAAACAATCGCGTTTGGTGTGCAAAGGCCTTAATGCTTTGAAATGAAAGAATTCTAGTGTTTTTGCTAGGGATGGGAATCGAGTCATAATAAGAACCAAAATTATAAAAATATCCAAACTGAACAATTCCAACTCTAAATTCTGATAGGATGAGCCAAATTAAAAGGCATTGTACAATGACTATATCAATGCACCAGTTGCTACATTGCTTGGCAACTGTTACAGCCTACCTTTAGGATAGTGAAGGATTAAAGTAGAGGGGCGGCTGTGGCTCAGATGGTAGAGTGGGTCGGCTACCAATCGCAGGGTTGGTGGTTCAAATCCCGGCCCACGCGGCTCCACATGTCGAAGTGTCCTTGGGCAAGACACTGAACTCCGAGTTGCTAGCGCCTTGCGATGTGTGGATGGGTGATTGGGACACATGCTTTGGTAACCACTAAGGTTAATAAAAAAAGCGCTATATAAGTGCAGACCATTTACCTTATAATTCGCGTCCCTAGTCTTTGCTCTGTGTTTAGTATGGAGGATGTACTTTCAATTAGTTTCTGTTGGTTTATATTGCTCATGAATTCCGCTCCGTGTTTAATGTAGGTACTAAGAGGCTTGAACCTGAGCGAGTGGAGCCATGGAACAGTGTACGAGTCACTTTCAACATCCCAAGAGAGGCAGCCGAGCGACTGCGTCTGCTGGCTCAAAATAACCAACAGCAGCTGCGAGATCTGGGCATCCTCTCAGTGCAGATTGAAGGTATGGATGTGAGAAATTACGCACAAACAAACCATTCCCTTCTGCTGCAAGATATATTGGTGGCCAATGTATTATTTGCAGATAAATATGAAAAGTTATTATTATTACTGTCGATCAAGGATAATGCAGATTATAATGATAAACGAATATGTGTTCGGATATATTTAATTCTGCCATTGTTTTTTTTTTTATTGTTGTTTAAGGTGTTTTTAGCCAAGTTAGCATTTCATGTCGATCCTAGTAAATTTTACAACCAGTATTAAAAATCGTAATATATTAATGTGCACCGGGTTAGTGACCGAGTTTAAATATAATTAACATATCTTGTAGCATGCGTTTAGCAATAGCTAAACCATACAAAATTGGCAGATTACATTTTGAAATTAAATTATTATTTTTTTTTTTACTTATAATATTTTTTTAGCCTTTGTTCTCTCTAATTTTATATTCGCCAATGTGTTAATTGGTCTGTTGGGTTAATATAGGTGAAGGAGCCATTAATGTTGCAGTTGGACAGAACCGAGGTCAAGAAATAAGGGTCAATGGACCGCTTGCTGCACCTGGGCAGATGAGGATGGATGTTGGCTTCCCCATGCAACAGGGACAGGGTAACTATGCACAAGTGTCTAACTTTAATAAAAGGCTTATAGCAACTAATACATTTATGGTAGACCAATGGTCACAGTAACACGATTGTTAAACATTAAAGCGATAGAGGCAGTATATAAATACAGTTGAAGTCAGAAGTTTACATGCACATATGTTGAAATCATTAAAACATATTTTTTAACTACTTGACAGATTTGATATTAGCAAACTATAGTTTTGGCAAGTCGTTTAGAACATCTACTTTGTGCATGACATGAGTAATATTTCCAACAATTGTTTACAGACAGATTGATTCACTTTTAATTGACTAAATCACAATTCTATTGGGTCAGAATTTAATATACACTTAACCGTGCCTTTAAGCAGTTTGAAAAATTCCAGAAAATGATGTCAAGCCTTTAGGCAATTAGCCATTTGGCTTCTGATAGGCTAATTGAGTCATTTGGAGGTGTACTCAAACTCAGTGCCTCTTTGTTTGACATCATGGGAAAATCAAAAGAAATCAGCCAAGAAATTGTGGACCTCCACATGTCTGGTTCATCCTTGAGAGCAATTTCCATATAGCTGAATGTACCACGTTCATCTTTACAAAGAATAGTACGCAAGTATAAACACCATGGGACCATGTAGCCATCATACCGCTCAGGAAGGAGATGCATTCTGTCTCCTAGGGATGAACATAGTTTGGTGCAAATCAATCCCAGAACAACAGCAAAGGACCTCGTATCTATATCCACAGTAAAACAAGTCCTATATCGACATAACGTGAAAGGCTGCTCAGCAAATAAGAAGCCACTGCTCCAAAAACACCATAGAAAAGACAGACTACAGTTTGCAAGTGGACATGGGGACAAAGATTTACTTTTTGGAGAAATGTCCTCTGATCTAATGAAACAAAAATTTAACTGTTTGGCCATAATGACCTTTGTTATGTTTGGAGGAAAAAAGGGGGAAGCTTGCATAAGGTTGCAACGAAGATTTTCACGGTATGATAACAGTCTCAGAAAATATCACAGGTTCATAGTGTATGGTATTACACAGTTATTATTATCAGTTACAATGACCCTTAAAGCAGTGAAAACAGAAGTTTATTTTTTTTTTTGGTTGAACAAACACTTTAGTATAATTGAAATTTGAAACCATAATTTTTTTTATGGAAGTATGTGTTACAAAATGTCTCCCTTTTGAAAATAAATTAAGAAAGCTAACACAATTATAATAATAAACCGAATTATAAACATGATAAAAAAATATCATGTAACTATAACATGTTATATAACTAAAGCATGTTAGTTTACATGTTAAATGAACTACTAAATGAAAAATAACATCAGCTGTGCAAGCTTTTAAAGTAATGTCCTATGATTATTAACAATTAACATGTACTGTAGGTGCATGACAGCAGAGCCAGACTGCTCCTGTCTGTACCTTTAACTCAGTGGTTCTCAACTGGTTTTGCTTCAGGACGCAGATTTTACATTGGAAATCAAGTGGCGACCCACCATAGTAAAAATATAACCTGTATTTAATGTATCTTGGGTTGCATTTCCTTTTATGATGCATAGATTTGTTCATGGTTTTCAAGTACAAGGACATGCATGTTGATGTCAAGTTGTCAGTGTAGCTAGTCTTAAATAATAGTAATAATAATAACAAATTATAGTATTTATGGAAAAATAAATACTAGCTGAAACGCATCTTGAAACTAACTACAACTGCCACTGTTGATATAATAATATGTCTTATAGATTCTACCTTTTTAGATTATTTCATATGAAACTAAAAAAATTTTGAAAATATAAGTTACTTTTACTCATGTAAAATCATGAAACAATTTTGTAAAGGTGATGATGTATAATGCAAATCTTTTTTTGCTCTTTTCCTCGGTGCTGTGTTTTGGGCTGCCTACTGTTCGAGAGGTTCGACTTGATTTCCTCCGTAACCCATTAAACTAGAAAAGTCTCACTAGAATTGAAATTTAATTTGAAATTTTGTTTAGAATTGAAACAGTTTTGAGGTCTGTGCTCCGCAATATCGAGGGAAGCCCGGTGGTTGCACACACGTGCCAGAGAGCAGAGTAGATCATGATCGCAAGCTGGTTCCAATACACTTGTGCGAAAGCGCAGATGAGAAGCCTTTAGCTGATTGTAAGTTTATCATTAAATCTCCCTTGTGCGGCCGCCGAAATATCTTCAATGGAAGAACCATGGCATTGTTCTTTCCTTGCTGTCCGTGACCCAGTCCGAATAGACTTCCTACCCACTTTTGGGTCGCGACCCACCAGTTGAGAAACACTGCTTTAACTCACTCACACACACACAAAAACTCACTTATGTCAGACCCCCTCGCCCTTCTCTCTGATATTTTGTCCACCGCATGTGTGTGTGGCGCAAGTTGACGAGTCTGACAGGCAGTCGAGGAGGAAAGGAGATGCTCACGCACAGGTGAGATTCTTTGTCTGTTTGCATTTTGTTTTCTCAATACCGTAGATAAGCAGATGTACATGGTATGAAAACTAAATTTTCATATCGTGGTATACCGTGAAACTGGTTGTAAAGGACTTCACAGTCGGAGGGGAAGAAGGACACAGGGAACCGGTTTCTTCGTCTCACAAGTAAGGCTTTTAATTAACAAAACTTGCAGTGTTACAGCAACTCAACGGCTTCATGAACAGTCATTTGTTTCTTAATGACTTGTCAGCATCACCATAGCTCTATCAGCGTCACAATAACTTTTATCAGTAAAATAAAATTATTGTGATAACTTTTATTTAGAAAGTTATCACAATAACTTTCTAAATAAAAGGGCGCCCCTTCTGTCAGTTCACTTTACCTCATAATCGAGGAGAAAACGTGTGACACACTCGTCGTGTGACCTCAAAGGGTCCTTGCCACTTGGCGAGTAATTTGGAGCTCGATGTGGGGAGTAATTCGAGTTTCTTATTTCCCGGTGCAAATTCCCGCTGCTGAGTATCCCTGTTATACAGTCAGCTCTGTCGTTCTTGAGCTTGGAGCAAATTCTCCTGTGTTGCCGCAAGGTGAGGAGATTTGCTCTAAGATCAAGAACGTATTGAATTTCGTTCTTACTGGCTGAAGGTCCCTCCTCCCAAGCTTCGCGTATGACATCAAGCACGCAGCTAGAATGGGGAAAACCATTCTAAAGCTTTCGGAACCTCTCGTATTGCAAATAGCAGAGGATCAAGCCATTTGCCAACTTCTAGCATCATCACGCATGAATATTAATATTGTTTTAAGGGTTTTATTAAATCGCTCCACCAGGCCATCTGTTTGCGGATGGTAAACAATGGTGCAAATTGACGTAATGCCCAATAATTCATCAAGCTAGCGTAGTGTCCGTGACATAAAGGTTGTGCCCTGATCGGTGAGGATTTTTTTCTGAATCCCCACCCGGGAGAATATTTTGAAGAGTGCCTCCGCAACACTACATGCTGAGATGCTGCGCAGAGGCACTGCTTCCGGATATCGTTTGCATAGTCCACAAGGACTAATACAAAGCAATTGCTATTAAGTGCTTGGTTGTATCTTCCTTCGAGCATCCTGCATCACTCAATACAACCGCTCATTTATGAGAGTGGTTGACCATCGATCACTCTCACTTGGTCAAAGGCGTGCTTGAGGGTTTCATCTTGTGACTGCTCCAAAGGGAAATCCGCTTGTGATGGGACAGGCTGCCGCAACACCGGATTGTCCCTGACACTCACTCTCTCTCTCTCTCTCTCTCTCTTTTTCCCTGACTCACTCTCTCTGTCTGCTGGTGGTGTGGTCGCTTATATGACGCTCTCTCCATTCTTACTGGAATTGAGACCGGTGTTCGACATAAACCAGTTCAGGTGAAAGTGCCGTTACTGCTTTCTCTCTATCCAGTATACCTCTGCAACCCTAATCTTGCAAACCGAAGAACACCATCCCAACCATGAAGCACTGAGTCACTTAATCAGTGGGAGAGAGATAAATGGGAGCCGGAGATGCCAGTTTGAGAGAGACAGACAGACATGCGGCTGCTGTGTGTTTGTGTGCATCTATGTGTTTTATATTATCTTTCAGTTCTTAAGTCATTAAAGTTACGTTGACTGTTCTGCCGGTTCCCGCCTCATTTTTCCCGCAAGTGTTTCTTTCTCCCCTCTCTCTGTGTCCCTCCCACTCGCCCTTTCCTTCTCCCTCCCCTTGTCTCTCCCCGGGTTCCCAGTAGGTGGGGTGGACCATCGGCTGGTGGAACAGCTAGAAGGGCAGCGTCTCCCCTCCAGAGATGGGGGGAGTTGGGCAATCCGGATTGCTACCTGGCTTGAATCGGGCAGGAGAGGAGTGTGATGAGGAAGAGGGTGTGGCTAGGCCGTAAGGGTGCATGGTCAGCGTGGAGTCACCTAATCAGTGGGGGTGGAGAGAGAGAGAGAGAGACGCGCGGCCGCTGTGTGTGTGTGCGTGCGTCTATGTATTTTATGATATGTTTCAGTTCTTTTGTCATTAAAGTTATGTTGACTGCTCTGCCGGTTCCCGCCGCCTCCTTGCCCATCCTGAAACTGTTACAGATATATCGAAGCAACATCTCAAGACATCAGCCAGGAAGTTATAGCTCGGTCACAAATGGGTCTTCCAAATACCTCCAAAGTTTTGGCAAAATGGCTTAAGGACAACAAAGTCAAGGTGTTGTAGTGGCCATCAAAAACTCCTGACCTCAATCCGAAAAAGCGTGTGCGAGCAAGGAGGCCTACAAACTTGACTCCGTTACACCAGTTCTGTCTGGAGGAATGGGACAAAATTCCAGCAACTTATTGTGAGAAGCTTGTGGAAGGTTACCCAAAATGTTTGACCCAACTTAAACAATTTAAAGGTAATGCTACCAAATACTAAAAAAAAGTCTGTGTGAACGTCTGATCCACTAGGAATGTGATGAAAGAAATAAAAGCTGAAATAAATCATTCTCTCTCATATTATTCACATTCATGATGATTTCACATTCTTACAATAATGATCCTAACTGACCTAAGACAGGGAAAGTTTTCTATGATTTAATGTCAGGAATTGTGAAAAAAGGTGTATGTAAACTTCTGACTTGAACTGTATGTTCGATGCTATTAACTACCTTAATATATTAATTTAAAAAGTATGTTTTAATGCTGAGTATACTGTATGTTCTATAAGCATTAGTGTACTATGATAAATTACACGTATGCTGAAATATGTATGCTATTTTTTTTCCAGTTGGAATGCGAATGAATAACCCTTCAGTTTCTATGATGCCCCCAGTGGCTAATATGGCTGCACAGGGTATGGTACCGAATAGTGGTGGACAGATGCACCCAAGAGCACCAAGACCACCTTCACAGACAGGTGGAGGTAAAAAAAAAATTTCACACAAACTAATCTTTATTCCACAGAAAACTACAAAAGTCACTTCTCCCAATTAAAAAAAATTAAATGGGGAAAAATACAAATGCAAATGGCAATCAGTTTACTTTTAAATATGAATTCAATTCATTTGATTACCGTATTAAGGATGTCCCAATAACATTTTTCGTTGACTGATACTGTCTTTTCATTACTCACCAATACCTGTTTTTTGTATTACTTTTAGGTATTTCTTTTTTTTAATTTATTTATTTATTTTTTTAAATACAGTATTTTGAGACTGATGATTTGAGGACAACGTGTTTATTATGTTTCAGCAATTTAAATGTTTCAGTTACTCAAACAACTTTAGTGTAATTTGTCAGTCACACAATTATCAATTAAAAAAAATTAATAGAATTAAAATTGTATAAATATAATCACTGTAAGCAAAACAAAGAGACCTGATCTGCTGACTTCATTGGTTTCAGCAACTGTAACTCACAAGACAGTTAGTAATAGTTTTTAGCTCTCACATTGGTTAAAAATCTAAAATTTAACAGACAAAAAACTATTATAAATATAGCTGCAAGCAGCGATTAATGGGGGTTCAAGCCTTTAACGGGGGTTCAAGCCTTTTAAGGTCCTTTAAGTAAGAGATATGTAAGAGATATTCAGTATTAATTAGACTGTGTCTGTTTGCAACTAAAACAATGATATAGTGCCTTCATTTTCAGAAACATCATGTTAGGTAGCCCAGACACATGCTAATTTAAACATTTCTGACTGTTATAGTGCATCAAGATGCAGAGGTACCCAATTATTTTCATGTGTCCTCAGATTGAAATAATTTAGTGAAATAATTTTAAATTTAGTGATGATATTTCATTCTGTTCAAGAGTTAACCATTTAAGAAAAAGTGGCCACCCCTGTTTTGGCATACTGTTGCAATGCTGCATCGAAGGTTTTTTGATAATTATTGAGATTGGGACTCCAGAGAACCTTTCTGTACTGATTTTGGTTCTGATCGGATGAATTGCCTAGGACTAGTCAAATAGCTGCTAAAAGTTGATTAGTTGATGGTGGCCACGTTTGTCAAGATATGTGACTGTCTGCACAGAAATTGATGGCACCTTGGTCGAAGATTTTGTATGCAAAATCTCAAGTCGATCCAACCAACGGTTCCCTAGTTAGAGCACTGTTTAGATTTGTAATTATTATAGCGCCACCAAGAGGCAGAGATATGCAATGTTTGGTGTGTCCTCAGAATGACCCTATACATATGTGTACCAAATTTGGTGATAAAATCTCATTCTGTTCAAGAGTTATAACCTTTATAGTAAAAGTGGCCATGCCCCCTATGTACGTTTTTACATAACTTTGTGATGATGAATTGAATGTTTAATTTTTTGTATAATTATTAATATTGGGACTCCAGAAAATATTTCTGCACTGGTTTGGTTCCGATCAGGTGAATGGCCTAGGACAGTTTGAAAAAGTATTTTTGTTAAATAATCTCAAATATTTAACAAACTATTTGATTCACACTAATGGTTCTTGAGGCAAAGTTGTTCAGAAAGAGTACATAAATAATGTGTTTTTTTGTGAAAGACAGCTTTATTTACTTCAATTTACATGCATTTAAAATGTGATAGCGTCTCCCAGTGGCCAATCTTTTTTCACATTTTGCACAGACCTCTCAGGCCAAGATACAAAGAGGCCTACCAAGTTTAGTTTCAATATATCTTTTTAACCTTATCTAATAGCTGCTAAAAGCTGATTGGTCGCTGGCAGCCATGTTCTTCAAGATATGCGACTGTCCTCAGACCCCGATACATAAGTGTACCAAATCTGGTGTACCGTTTAACAATAAATCAAAAATCCAATTAGAAATTTCTTCTAACAATCCAAAATTGAGAAATGGGCTGGTTAGAGATGTGCCAGACGGGCTGGTTTGAGTATTTCTTTAACTGCTGATATCCTGAGATTTTCACAGACAACAGTCTCTAGAATTTACTCTGAATGGTGACAAAAACAAAACGCATCCAATGTGCGGCAGTTCTGTGGATGGAAATGTCTTGTTGATGAGAGAGGTCAACAGAGAATTGCCAGACTGGTTTGAACTGTCAAAGTCTATGTCTCTGTCTCTCACATAACCACTCTGTACAATTGTGGTGAGAAGAATATCATTTCTGAATGCTATTCTGAGATGCGGGTTGGCGCTGTTTTGGCAGCACAAGGGGGACCTACACAATATTTGGCAGGTGGTTTTAATGTTGTGGCTGATCTGTGTATAACCTATACATCTATACATGTGAGTAAATCATAAAATAATCCAAAAACACGTTCACCTTGAAACATGATTTATATTTCAGTGATTATATCATCATTATAATAATTTACATATATAAATGTTTTTAGATCTTAATATGTATTAGTAATTTTGTGCCTGTTGTCATAGATGGATACATGCATGAGGGTAAATAGAAAGGTGGTTATATATGATTTGTTTTCATTTTTTTACCACTTCGTTATTTTAATTGCCTTTTCATTTAGTTTGAAGTGCAATTTGAATTTAGAAATGTCTTTTTTAAAAAAATTTTTTATATATATATATATATATATATATATATATATATATGAATTACATTTTCAATGCAAAATCACTAAAGAAAGAAAATTTACTGATCCCTCAGCCAGGGGGTTAATGATGTAATTGGATATTGTGATTTATTTTTATGTAAAAATATCATGAACACATTTCTTACATATTGCCCAGACCTGGGAGGGAACAAAATTAATTTATTCACACACATTCAAAGTCATGACCCTTCTGAAGCAGCAACACTGGGATGTATGGTAATAAAACACCAAAATTAAACCCGCAACAACCCACAATAAGTGCTGTTTTTGCCCGGACAACTAAATACCCGACCGGTAGCCCATGATGGAGAGAACGCATGGATGAAATAAGTTTGTTGCCAAAGAGATGTTGCCTTTAACAACTGTTGAAAAGTCATCTTACATTTTAATTGCACTTTTCTTTTTTCAGTTTCATTTGAATTTTTAGTTAAAACTAATAAAAAATAAAGTCCAAAGTTTGAAATCTTGAGTTATTGTGTAGGCTATTGCTTAACGAAAATGACCCCATACTACCTCTTGGCGTTCAACCAGCAGTAATAATGGTGTTAGACGGTTTCATCGTGAACACGGCACCGGTATGAAAATTCTGATATCGTAGCTAGTCTATGGCGTTGGCCCTGCATAGTGGCCAACGAATTGGTTTGCATTTATAGTTCTGCATTGGTGTGTCTGTGTAATTTTTTTGAACAACCATAACGCTACTGAGTTCATCAAAGTACGTAGTATTTTAATATACGATGTCATACAGAGAGACAATAAATCAGGCATATACTGTATAATTGCTTTTGTCTCGATTAATAATAAATAATGTGACATACTTTGATGCTCCGTGCTGAAAAATATTAATCAAATTAATCAATAACTGCTTGTTTCACCAACACATAATGGGTTTCATTTTAAAGCTTAAGACCTTTACTATGCATTTAGGCAAAATAACCAACTCTTAACAGGCACTTTTTAATCTGGGGACAATTTAAAAGTGTTACGTTTCCATAATTTATGAAATATAATTATTTACTGTTCACCATGCAGTTAAACGTATGGTCAAAACATCAAACAGATTGGAAAGTTCTGGATTAGAATATGATGTGAAAAGTATTGTTTTAAATCACTTACCTGATATTAGATTTATTAGATGTAAAGAGATGTATCTTTTGTCGCGTTTTCACTTGTTCATATAAAATGGAATATAAACACAGCAGATGCTCACAAAAAACTAAATGGGTCCAAACAAAAAGTGACACGATCAGTGGTTATAGATGCATAGATAAAATAATCTTGTAGAAAATGCAACGCTACCACTGATAATTTCTTGTCATGCTGGGAGCGGTCTCTGATAACACAGGGGACCAATCGTCTGCGGCGATATGCAGTTACATTTTTTGAAGGGTTGCACGTCAGGATACACCGTAACTGCCAAAAGAATGTGTAGCCTACGGCATAGGTTCGACACAGAAGTATAAATCTGCCTTAAAGTGTCGTCTGGTACACAGTCAGCCATCTTAAATGGTTTGAGTGAGCTTTACTTTCCCTCAAAAATTTTACATATGTGTTCAAATTTCTTTTTAGACACCATAGATCCCATGCTATCAGGGCTGGCTTTACAGCAACAACAACTCCAACATCCACAAGTGGGACATGGTCCACTTGGCACCTTGGGCCCCCAGGGCCATCACATGCAAGCCATGCAAGTAAATCGGCAGTTAAACCCAGCAACCCTACAGCAACTTCAACAACAGCAACAGCACCAACAGCAGCAGCAGGTTCAGCTAGCTCAACTAACCGGTGCACGTGGTCCTTTCAACCCCTCAAACCAGATGCCTGTACCTCCTGGCTGGAACCAGTTGCCCTCAGGTGTTCTCCAGCCACCACCTGTCCAGGGAGCTATGGGGCCAGGTTGGAGGAAAGCCCCCCCACAACAACAAATGGGGCAGCGTCAACCCTCCTTGACTTCTGTTCAGACACCCAATCATCCCCCACCTCCATATCCATTTGGCAGCCAGCAGGCTGGTCAGGTTTTCAATACGTCACAACACCTGGTACAACAACAACAGCAGCAGCAGCAGCAGGCAGGGGCAAATCAATTTGCAACTCCTCAGCCCATAGGCCCCCATGGAGCACCAGGATTGGTCAACACAAGAGCACCTCTTCCTCTGCCTCCCTCATCTACCCCGCAGGGGAATCTTGTTGCTAAGTCCCCTGGTTCTTCATCTTCTCCTTTCCAACAGGGATCACCTGGAACTCCTCCAATGATTGGACAGGGGCAACTCGGTCCACGTCCCACAACCCCACAGGGATTTCCACAGGGCGTTGGATCACCAGGAAGAGCTGTGATGGGCCAGCAAGGAAACATCCAGCAAGGCTTTATGGGTATTCCACAACACGGACCGGTTCCTCAAGGTGGTATGGGAGGTAAGTTTCAGCCATTTTATGTAAAAGGTCATTCTAATTTGGTTGGCATTTGCATGCCTACTTTTGTTGCTTGCATTTGTTTGCTTCAAAAAACATTTTTAATTGCAGGTATGCCCAAACGAATGCCCATGGGGTTCTCAAATGCTCCTGTAAATCAGAACTTTGCACAAGGGCAAGTTACTACCAGTGGAGCAGTTAGTACACCCCAGCAACAAAACAATCAGACCATGGCAAACACTGGTAAGATGTGCATGAAAAGATATATTAATATGGTTTTGCCTTTTTTTTTTTTTTATAAATTTGACCATTATCTAAGTATAAAGTGTAAATTTAGCCTCTTAAAATCTCATTAAAGGTGTCCAGTCTTTAACCTCAGGACCAAACCACATGCAATCCAATCCCGTTCAAGGTGGTGGAATGAGCCATCACACTGGCATGCCAGTACAAACCCCAGGAACCACCTCAGGAGGTAGTATGGGGCAGCCTCAACAAGGTATCCAGACTCAAATGATGGGTATTCAGCAGTCCCAGCATCAAACACAGATAGTAGCCTCCTCCCAAAGTCAAATGGTACAAAGTCAAACAGGGAGTCAGACTGTCCTGTCTAGGCCAGTGAATGCTGGGCAGCGAGGGATGACGCCTCCCAAGCAATTAATGCCACCACAGGGTCAAGGAATAATGCAGAGCCAAAACCAACTTGGTGGAGGACAGGGACATCAGGCATTATTACTTCAGCAGCAACAACAACAACAACAACAACAACAACATCAACAACAGCAGCAGCAACAACAAAATGCCATGATGGAACACATGGTAGCTGGCCAGATGCAGAGTAACAAGCAGGCTTTTGGCACCAAAGGTCAGCCTGGGGTCATGCAAGGCCAGATGATGAGAGGCGCTTCACCCAGTATGCAAGGTAACCTGCCACAGTTCCAGTCTCAGATTAGTCAGCAACAGATGGCTCAGCAACAACAACAGCAACAAATGGCTCATTTGCAACAACAGCAGCAGTTACAGCAACAGCATTTACAACAACAGCAGCAGCAGCTACAACAACTGCAACACCAACAGCCACAACAGCAGCAACAACTACAGCAGCCCCATCAGCAGATAGTGCAACAACAGTCGCAACAAATTCCAATGAATGGCAACCCCAACCAAGCATTAGGAATGCATGGGCCTCAAATGCGACTTCCAGGTGGTCACCATTTAGTACAACAAAAGCAGCAGCAACAGCAAGTGATGCTGCTGCAGCAGCAACAGGGTGGCCAGCAGCTTCCACATCAGCTAGGAGATGGTAGTGGAAGCTCTGCTGACATGAGCCAACAGATGGTTTCAGACATGCAGAATCAGCAACAACAGCAGGGTATGTTAGGGGGCTCTCAACACTTGCAGGTGGGCAATGGCCATTTTCCTGGTCATGGCATGCCTTTCAATCCTCAGTTTGCTGGTCAGATGCCAATGGGAGGACCCTGTGGACAGGCAGGTGGATTTGTAGTAAATAAGGATGTGACATTAACCAGTCCCTTATTAGTTAACCTGCTCCAAAGTGATATTTCTGCTGGCCAGTTTGGACCTGGTGGGAAGCAGGGAACAGGTGGGGCTGCTGCTAACCAGGCCAAGCCTAAAAAGAAGAAACCACCCCGTAAGAAAAAACCCAAAGTAGGCGATGGACAACAATCAGCTGAAGGTCTTTGGTAAGTGCTTTTTAAGATTTACTTTTTACATTAAAATCGATTAAATCACTTCATGCACAGTTAAATAAATACAGTAAATATTAGGGCTTGGAATTGCCACAGACCTCCTGATTTGGTATTATGAGATTTTTTTTTTTGCCAATTCGATATATATTGCGATTTGATGTAATGATGCTCTATATAGAGCTGTTCGCCATTGACGTCAATTTGTAGGCAAACTCATAAGTCTAATTCACCATGGGTTCCCTCTGGATTTTCCGCTGGAAGTATGCAATTCAATACGGCTTCAAAATTCACATTTAAGGGTATGAAAGTGTGTAATTTATGTTGTAGAACATGTATCTTCAAGTAATGTTTACCACAGACCTTATTTTACTCATAAGTTGGAAAACCCAATTATAAAAACCCAGAACATTCCAGAGGGAACTCGTGGCATATTAGACCTTCAGGTTTTGGACTACAACCTGAACAGATCTATTTAGCTGTGTTAACCCCTTTTCCTAAGAATTTATTTTTATTGAAGAATAGTTGTGTCTGACATGACAATTGTTTCACTCTGTTATACAGAATCTGAAGGTAAAAAGTAGGTATGTGCAAAACTACCAGTTTTGCACAAAACTACTAGTTGTACCAGCAAAACTACTAGTTGGACCGATGTCTAAGCTACTAGTCAACTAATGTATAATTATGCTACATTTTGTCCATGTGACCCTCGAATAACGTACAGCAGTGGTTCCCAAAGTGTGTGGCACGCTGGGCACTTTAGGGGAGGCGCAGGGAGATAGTCTTTTCAAATAATTGGTTTATTATTATTATTATTATTAAGCGTAAACTTTTGAAGCATGCTTCCAATCCAATTGCGTGTCAATTGTGAAATTGATTAAAATATTTCAGCTGGACTGTTGAGTCTGTTGAGGTCGAGACTCAGTGAAGATAGATGGCTGTTATGTCAGTTTGTTTTCTTGTTGTACATTTTTAAAGTATTTAATCCACTGTTAAATCCTTTGCTTTTGTGCAGTAAGCGATTGTGCTGCTGCTGTAACCCATCATGCCATTGGCCGCTTCTTTAAACTATCATGCAATCGACCACTGGTATACTTTCACGTGATTGGCTGCTGCTGTAATCAATCACACGATCAGACTATGTAGTCATTTGTGCGTCCAGTGAGTTGAGGCAGTTCGACATGAATAAACCCCTAAACAATGTCAACATCTTACATTTATATTTTATGCAATTGTATACTTGTACTGGGGTGGCAATGCCTTTTCTTAGGGTGGTATTTGCCACTGCGGTAGATTCGATCCTGTAGGTACACGCTCGATGTGCGTCAACCAGGCTTCACTCCTTATTTGAGCACCGGTGACAGGATAGCACATAGCGGATCACATGACTGTTTCAATACCGTGGTGTAGGCTATGGTAAACAAAAGGTCATGTACAAAGTAGAATAAAAGTTTGGACCTTTATAAATGAACAAACTCCTGTGTATTAATTTAATACATTTCCTGTTCTGGTGATGTTTGAGATTAGGAAACAATCTGGACTGGTTTGGTGTCAGATATTCCTATGATCAAAATGATTCCCAATTCATTTAGAGTCTGGTTAAAGGAAAACAATATCTGATTAATAAAGGGGGGCTTGACTGAAAAAGTTTGGGAACCACTGACGTAGAGGGAACACCCACTATTGCAGATTAATGTGCTGACAGGCACTATGAAAGGATAAGGAAAATACAGAGCAGAAATAAACTGCTTATGTGCATCCCGGACGCAGAATGACGTGCATCAATGTACCCGGACTGCTTGGAGTCACCGAGCGATCCTCGTTTTGTTTTCAAAAGGGCATAGCTGTTAGATTATAAATATTGCGGTGCGCAACATGTAGTTCCACGCATCCACCAGTTTGATGAGCCTTTTTTTTTTTTTTTACTTCAACTATTTATTAAGACAGTGTTGGACAGAGTCTGCAGGATGACTTCTGAAAAATACTCTCCACAACACCTCACAAATAAACTTGTTGATTGTGTATTAAAACAGGAACATTACCCAAAGTAGAGGGTTTGACACTCGACAGTGAACAACAACAACAACAACACTGATGTCTGTAGCAGCAATGCATTAAAAGAGTAAACAGGAATTAAAGACTAAAGAGATGAAAATTCTCAGACAGAAAACCTGTTTGTGTGTAGCTCTGCACAAATATAGCTTCCTCTATCTATCTATATGTCTATCTATCTGTCTGTCTGTCTGTCATTGTATTAGCATATTAAGCTATATGTGTTTCTCTCATTTTAAGATTGTTTCTCTCAAGAATCGCAATTTGTTACAACTATTTGTTTTAATTTTGTTTTGATTAATGACAAAATTTACACAGTTTGTTTATCTGTCTGTGTAGTGGTCTGGATTCACTGCCTCACAGATTGGAGGAAGCAGAGATGCAAGGTTTGGGTAGTGATCAAGGGGCTGGCATTGAGTCTAACTCAAAGCTTTCTGAATTTGCTAATCGGACAGGTAAGAGATTGAGCATGTGAGCGTAGCGGAGCGTGAGCGTAGCGGGGAGCGGAGCGGTAATACTTCCTCCTGAGCGGAGAGCGCCTTTCTGAAGATTCCGCTCCACTCGCTCCGTCCGCTCAGCGCCGCTCGCTCTACCCGGAATGCCCTATTGTGATTTGCTAGTTCGAGAATCGGTGAATTAGCTAAAGCAATAGTGGGTTGGTTATGGAGTTCAAATATTGTTTTAAGGAAGTTGCAAGCCTTATGCATAAATGCACAGTAAAAATCACAGTTAAGAACGAGCAGGGAGGAGAAATTGAAAGGGAGTGTGGAGAGACTGTGAGAGTTAGTAAAGATTCATATTGGAATATAAAGCGTCACATTGCCAGAAAGCACGAGGATGTGCTACGCAAACATGGTAGTGCAGCAAAAGGTGAGCTATAGCCTATACCATTCGAAAATAAATTAATAGATAAATGGGTAAGGTAGGCTGTTGTACTGAGCCCCTCTCATGACATGCAGACAAAAATATATTGTAATATACAAATTAACATTTCGTTCCCAACTTCACATGAATTAAGAATTCGTTCTCTCATTTAGGGTGGCCACGAATTAAATTCGTTTCTACAAATTCTTAAATCGTTCCCTGAGTTTAGTAAATCGTGGCCATGTTGAACTAATTAGTAGGCTACTCTCGTTTTATTAAAACAAGGAAACAAATTATTACAACGTGGTCACGATTTACTAAACCATGGATCGAAATATTATATTGTTAATTTTGTACGATTTAAATAAAATTAGGAAATTAATTATTAAAACATGCTGACGTCAGGTTGGAACGAATTGTTAATTCGTTATGCAATCATCATATCAGTGCAACTAAAAATAACCTATAGCCAACTCACAATATGAATTAGCCTACATAATTGTAGTTGATGTAGCCTATTTTTAAGTTGAAATTAGACAGAAGTTATTGAACCACTTGTTAAATTTAAATTTAAAAAAAAACTGACCCGAATAATTAGGTAGGCCTATAATTTAGATGTAGGCCTAGGCAACAGAAAATGTACTGTATGCTATTATAATGTCGCAAATTAGTTTTTACAGAAAAAACTGCTACCAATCAAAGGGAGATAAATAATTTTTTTCCTCTCCTGCGTCCCCAGACTCCCCAGTTCTGAGCACGTGTTTTCCACGCTGGATTACTGTCCCGGCACACCGCATGAGCCTGAAACCTAATACTTTGTCCAAGCTAATGTTTCTAAAAGTAAATTCTAAAGTGATGTAAAGATTGAGACGTTTTTAAATAGACCGCAATTACCCGCAGTTCTATTTAAACTTTAGAACGCGCGTTTCTTTTACTAATGCCAGTAAATCATCCAGGTGTGCTTTGATAAGATGTTGTTAAGTGCATTTCACCTGTGTGTGCTTTTATGAGCATGATAGTCCAGATGTGTTTTGTGAAGTTCTACATGCATTTCATCTTGTTTGTGTGTGTGTGCGTGTGCGTTTTATGCCTGTTTTGCAACTGCAGTTATGTTCACGGAAATAAAATAACGAAAATCAAATATACCTTTTCAGTTATTGCATTTAATAGGCAAGTTTGCCAAGGGGCTAGACATGTTTTATAATTAAGTTAATTTAATGCATTTAAATGAATAAAAAGAACAGACTTTTATTCAGAATCACCCCGAAATAACTTCTATTTACAATCCTAGCTACTGTAATTTATACATGTATTCCAGATATTCATTACAAAGTACAAACAGAAAGCAAGTAGCCTACAGAGACATTTTATGTCTGAGCGGGATTTGTTTTACCGGTGAGCGTGAGCGATTCATCAGTGGAGCGTTCGCTTGGGACGCGAGCGACTGAGTGGAGCGCACGCGCATAGAGCGGAATATTGAGCTGAGCGTCACACCGCTCCACTTCGCTCACATGCTCTGTTCTTGGTTGATCATCTGTTATTTTACATGACAACTGGTTTTACATTGTGAATATTTTTTTTTTAAATGAAATGTTTATTTGAATCTAGGTTTACCTAGTCAATCTGGAGATCAACGTGTATTGCAGCAAATGCCAATGCAGTTTATGCCTGCACAACAGCAACAACAGATGCAGCAAATGCAGCAACAACAGTTACAACAACAACAGCAGCAGCAGCAGATGCAACAGCAGCAGCAGATTCAACAACAGCAGCAGATGCAACAACAGCATCAACAGATCCAGCAGCAGCAACAGATGCAAATGCAGAGTATGCAGGGTCAAGCTGGATCATCACAAGGACCTCATCATGTCCAGCCTCAGATTCATTCACAACAATCATTGCAGATGCAACAACAGCAGCAACCGCAACACCATCAACAACAACTGCAGTCACAGCCACAACAACAAAAGGTGCAGCAGCAACAACAACAGCAGCAGCAACAAATGATGATGATGATTAAAATGCAACAGGAAGCTAAGAATCGAATGCCGTTACAACAAGGTGGCCAAATACCAAAGGGTCTTGGTAATCCTACTGATCCCGCTCAGAGAATGCCTGGATCACAGCAGGGCAACATGCCTGTAATGATTGATCTTCAAGGGCATGGAGGTGTTCCACCATCTCCAGATAAAGCCAGAGGGATGTCACTCATAGTGAATCCACCTCTCTCTGGACCAGCAAGAAAGACATCCCTTCCAGAGGTTGGACAATCTACACCAGTGTTGCCATCAGAGGAAACCTCTGGAAATCACAGCTTGCAGGACAGGGGATCTCTTGAAATCGGTCCTCAGTCAGGAAATGGAAATCAACAAATGACTCCAAACCAAGGTCCTAATACTAATTTAATGAAGACTGTGCCATTATCAGTGGCCCACCAGCCAGGAGCAAGCCCCCAACAGCAGTCACAGCAAGTGTCAGCAATAGTTGGCTCCCATAATATTCACTTTTCCAGTGCTCCTTCAACTTCCCAAAGCTCCCGCCCCAAAACCCCTAACCGGGCCAGTCCCAGACCATATCACCATCCTCTAACTCCAACCAACCGTCCACCTAGTACTGAACCCTCTGAAATAAATCTGTCCCCTGAGAGACTGAATGCCTCTATTGCTGGTCTTTTCCCTCCTAAAATTAACATTCCTCTGCCACCACGGCAGCCTAACCTTAATCGAGGCTTTGACCAGCAGGGTCTAAACCCAACCACCCTTAAAGCCATTGGCCAGGCTCCACCAAACCTAGCAAATATACCTGTAAATAATAACACCAGTGGCAACAATAATGGCCTGCAGTCCTATCCGTCAGGTAGTGGCATGGTCAATTCAGGAGGAAAACAAGACAAACCGCCTGGAGTTGGGCAAGCTAAACGGGCTAGTCCCAGTAGTAGTCGACGATCCAGCCCAGCCTCTAATAGAAAAGCTGCCACTCCAAGCCCAGGAAGACAGAAGGGTGCCAAAAACACACTGACATTACCTCCACACCAGCAGCAAATGCCAGGTCCACATATCATGATGGTTAGTCCCACCTCAGTGCTCCCAACTACCTCTGCATCTCTGCCATCTGCAGGACCTGAAGAATCACGACAAAATTCAAATGCTCTGCAATCTCTTCCAGGTAGAACCGATACAGTTAGAAATGGGCAGGTACCTGCTTCACAGCCAGAACAGCATCAGGCAGTTAAGTTAAGAGAGCAGCCTGCTCCTAAAATGACTAGCCCTCGGGTGCCATCTCAGGAGCCCAAAAGTCAAGAGCCTAACAATTTGGTTGAACAGCGGGCCGAAGATGAGCACCAGCCTCAGACAACACCACAACAAGAGCTTGGTTCTACTACATCACCAGGTTTTAGAGATGCTCCAACATCTCTCAATCAACTATTAGACAATACAGGCACACCATCCTTGACAATGAAATCTCAAAATATTTCTCATCCAGGTGGAGATCCTACACTGAAAGAGAGCCCTTCTACTCTGCTAGATCTAGCAAGCCAATCTAATCCTGTCGTCTTGCAGAGCATAGATAGGGGCCCCTCTTTGTCTACAGGTGAAACTGATCAAAAACCTAAATCTAGTTTAGTATCAAGCCCAAACATTGTCCCCAGTAGCAGTCAAAACATGCAGTCCGTCGGTGCTGTATCAAGTGGTAGTTCAAACCAAACTGTACTTTTAAGCCTCACTTCAATTCCTAACCCCTCAGTGAGTTCAATTCATAATCTTATACCCATCACAAATGCATCTCAAACAGTCTTACAAAGACCAATCTCATCAGCACCAACTCCACAAAACCAAATCACAGTGTTTGTAACCTCAAATCCCATTAGCTCTGCCACCAATACGGTTTCTATAGTTCCGCCAGCAGTTGTTTCCAAGGTGCTTGCAGTTCCCAATAAAAACATAAGACCTCCAGATGTTCGTCAACAAAACCCTACCCAAACACGTCCACAATTCATCACAGGACCTGTGTATTCAATATTTCAAACTACATCTGTACCATCAAGTACCAATGTCATGTCTCAACCGGTCACTATGGTTGGTCCCATAGTCTCTGCAAATATCCAACTTACCCCTACCCCAGTCGTAACTACATCTTCACCTTTTGCAACAGCATCAACACCTGTAGTAAGAAACTCACCTGCTGTCAGCATAGCTTCTAGCCAGCAAGGCCGCACTGTCATTGGGCAGTTTCAAGTTCAAGTACCTGCATGTCAGGCTTCCTCTGTAAGTGTAGCACCACTACCTCAACAGACATGCCCAGGAGTTACAAAACAGGAGAGTGGCTCTGATGCTAGTGGCTCAAAACCAAGTTCTGCTGGACAATTATCCTTACATTCTAGCATGCATTCATCACCCTTTCAGCAGCTTTTAGCCTCTCCACCTGCTTGCTCTAGCCCAGGGGCTACATCTGTTGCCCGCAAAAGTCCCCTGTCTCCAACAACAACGTTAGCCAAAGGCAGTCCAATCCAGACTGTTATAAGCAAAAATACTGCACCCAGAATCTCTTCAAGCAGTGATGATGGTCAAAAAGAGCAAAACCCCATCACCCAGATAGGAAAAACGGTGGATGTTGCTATGCCTCATGCTTCTTCTGTGGTCACATCTGTAATGGTATCTTCACTCCAGTCTTCTGCTCCAGTGACAGTTCCAACTGCTCAAGTAGCATCTCCGCAGTCTGCACTTCCTCCGAAAGTCTCTTCTCCTGTATCTGTGCCCACTCCTTTTGCAGTCCCCACTTCTTTGCCTACATCTAATCTGCCTCCCCGAACCACTAACTCTGCCATGCTTCTCCTTTCTTGTCCTGTTACTAATTCTTCATCACCATCTAGTTTGCCTGCAACTTCAGTTGCTCCACCTATTGTTGCTCTAGGAACTCCCACTACCACATCTAGCTCCTCCACATCAACATCCCAACAACTCTCTGTGGAACAGCAGCTGCCTTCACTGGTGGAGACTAGTCTGCCTGACACCACCAAAACAAGAGAAGCCATTGTTGATGCTCCTAGCCTCTCAGGTACATTAATTACTTCTTGATGAAAAAAATGCAATTTCACTAGTTGTTACGTAGAACTTTTGCTAATGTCTTTTCAACAGGAGTAGTTTTTTCTTAATCTTTTTTTTTTTCTTCATATCCATACAGCTCGTCCTGAAACTGCGCAAGATCAACCTTCAAGTGATCCGGCTGGTAAATGTCTTTTTAACTCTTTCCCCGTCAAACACGGAATTTTCCGGGTTTTATGAAAAAACGCTTCCCCGCCAAACACGGAATTTTCCGGGTATCCGTGTTTTAGGTGGTATACGGTAAGGAAGACCCGCGCGCATGTTTTGAAAGAGTACGCAACTCTTTGATCAAAGAAACAGACTGCGATCGTCTCAAAAGTGAAGTGGAACACCATACTAATACTAAAGCACTTGTTTGATAAAAATGCCTTTTTCTCAGCTTTTTGTCCGAAATGTTGTTTTTGACAAAACCTACCTCTGTTCAAGTGGCAATAAAAAAGAACATATGAAGATAAAATAAAATCGTTTTTTTGCCTAAAAGCAGAGGCTCAGATCTTTATTTTGATATATAGCATCTTCATATATTCATGGAAGAAAATATTCTGCGGGCCATTAAAATTTAGCGAAAATCGTCAAAAACCCTGGCGGTGGCTGGCAACTTTTTTTAAAAAACGCTGGCGGGGAAAGAGTTAATTAAAAAATATATATTATTTTACCCATGAAAAATGAAGAGAACCAAATGGCAGTCATACACAAACTGCCTTGGTTTACCCTAACTGAAGAATTCAACAGAAAACAATAAACTGCTAAAGCCTTAAAACCCATCGACTTGTGTGAAAAACAAAATAAAAAAAAATGTGAACAGTCAAAAGTTTGGGCACAGTGAAGGCTGAACATTCTACACAAGTTTGTGAACACAGATGCTTCTAGCTACTAGGGATGTGAAACTGGTCAACTAATCAACTAGTCTTCCACCAACTGACTAGTCGATTAGTGGGATCGACTACTAACATTAATATTTTTAGTAGTGGTGATTTTAATGAGAGATGCAATTCAAAAATGTATTATTTAACAAATTAATTGAGACTTAACTTCTTAAGAGAGAATTTTTGTGTGAGTATAGCTTGCTGTGCTTAAAATTTAATAATAATCAGCACAGTATGACCCAAAACACTTTAAACAACAGTTCAACCTATTTTAGAGATCGTACATCTAACCCTCACAGCCTCAATGTCATTCCTGTCAAAAATAGAGATGCTTTGGGGATCTGGATAGCTCAGCAAGTAAAGACGCTGACTTCCACACCTGGAGCCGCGAGTGCGAATCCAGGGTGTGCTGAGTGACTCCAGCCAGGTCTCCTAAGCTTGGTTGCTAGGGAATTTAGTCACATGGGGTAACCATCTCGCGGTTGCTATAATGTGGTTCGCTCTCGGTGGGGTGCGTGGCGAGTTTGGGTCAGCATAGTCTCTTTAATACTATAAGTTTAGTTCATTTATGTACTGCTGCTGTTACAACCATCAAGTGCTGCATCAACAACACAGTACAAGTAGTTTTGTGCAATAAGATGTTACAGTTATTTAGCCCTTTTATTTGTTGAATATCCATTAGTTACCATGTTGAAGTGATGTGCTTAGTGTCCATACATCCCAAAACGCATATGATCGGCATCATGTGAGCATAACATAGCCGAATTATACATTATCCTTAACACCGACTTGTTGTTCAAACAACCAACCGACTTGTTGATTATGGAAATTGGAAGATTTCACATTCCTAATAGCTACGCAAGCTCGATTTTGTGCATGATTGCATTGCGTTTCAAACTGTGTCAGACAGCAGTTCATAGCACAACACAAGTACGCATTGCATTCTCAACTTTGCCACAAGGGGCGCTATAGAGGACAGAGTAAGGTTTTCTCTTTCAACTACTGGAGAAACCAAGGATCCCGCAGGTCCTTAAAAACTCTTAAATATCTTAAATGGTATATCAAAAGGCTTGATTATTATTTAATGTTGTTTTAAATTTGCGGATGTAAGGACCAGATGAGCTCCTCTTTAAGGAAAAGAATGTGTGATACATTATTTATTTTGAATTTGTGTGGGTTTGTTCTGTATGGACATACAGTATTAATTGTATTAGTCCAGGCCTTAAAAAAGGTCTTAAAGTCTTACATTTAATTTTAAAACTCTGGCAACAGTTTGCAAAGAATATTTCTGAGCAAGTATGTTGAATTCAATATACCAATAAACCTGAATAGTAACACATCTAGTTTAATGGCACAGAATTTTCAATGTAACCCCCACTTTTCAATCGCCCCCTCGAGTACTGAGGTTTGATTCACCACACGTTAAGCATGTTCAACATGTGTTGGCCATGCACTTGCATCTGCGTACTCACACTTGAGTAAAGTGTTTCTGTTTTTTGAAGCAGTCCTCAAGCAAAAACATTCCTTGTAGACCGAACCAACTCTTTTGGCTCAGCTTTACAATTGTGCCGGATCGTAGGAGGAATGTAGCCTGAAGCTGACAAAGCTGAAAAAAGACAATGCACAAGCAGTATTTGTCACAAAGATGTGTAAACTTGTAACAGTGTCAAGTATGCATGAAAAACAAGTCATTTAATGTGTTTCTGTGTTTACAGGACAAGGGGTTACCATCGCAACAGAACAAGGGTAAGGCAGTAACTTTTGTTACTTCATCAATATGCTAAAAAGTTAAGTTGTGGAGAATCTCTTTCCAATTATTTTTTTTGCAGTGTTTTTTTCTGTGCTGCAATTTTGTGTTTTTGCATTTAAAAAAAAAAAAAATTGTTCTTTAACCAAATCTTAACTTGAATATGCTTTGTTCATTGTTGATTCAGTGTGCAAGTCAAAAAAAAAGAAGAGTCATTTCATTGGCTTTACTGAATAAGATCACCACATGAAAACATTAATAATCATGGAATGATTAAAGTCATTCTTTTACTCAAATTTGGGGAAGGAGAAAAAAATATTGTTGTTCAGCATCAAAGCAGTTTACCGCTGTTTTTCCACTTCTATAACAGATGGGCAAAGAAAAGAAAGACGCCCGTCAACTTAGCCCCAAGGTATGTATATACCAAACCTGTAGATTCCCTGCAACTGTACGTGCACGGGACAGCGTAGCTGTCTTGGTAAATATGGTCATGAACAAGACGGACGTTATCTGTGGTAGATGAGGAAAAACAGCAAGTTGGAATTCCTCAGTAGTACAGGGGCCAGATGTGGTAATTTACCTCATTGTTAAGACCATTGACCATTCAGTTAATTTCCAAAACCCAATTAAAAGTAGAATGTGCCATATAGGGCCATATAGGCATTAGTGTCCATAGTATACAAACTGACTGTTCGATTGCTCTCTAAGATAATTTTTGCTTTATTCCTCATCCCCATTGACCCTCTCGTTTTTCCAGGGATACAAGGGCCAATGCTGAGAAGGCAAAAGGTCCTAGTCGAAGGAGTTCACGCACAGACAAGGAACCTGAGGAGGAAGCATCCGACAACAGCCAGAGAAAGAGGGCTGCAAGGCCAGGGTCAGCCTCATCTAACACAGGAAAAGGTGCGGGTTAAGGCCCAAGTCTACCTCGGTTTTCTACGTGCCCCTATGACTTGTTTGTGTGCAGCTACTGTTGACTGTACTAAAGACCTGCATCAAACACGTCCATAAAGACTTGCATTTAAGAGAATACTTTGAGTGATTTACCTTGCGCTAAAGTTGGAACGGCACGTGGTAGAACAAATTATACCCTAGCCTTTAGAATTCAAGTCTAATCTAAAAGGTACGTGCCCTTTGTGAACAGCCCCTTAGTCTACCTTAGATAGATTTACTTAATAAATTGAATGAATAGCTGTGGACTAGATGTCAGTAAAAAGGCTTATGTTAATGATGTGGAAATACGCAAACAAATGCTGAGAACAAGATGACATTTTTGATGGCTAACTGACCTTCTCCTTTGTCTTTCAAGAATCAAACACTGGAGCCAGTCCCACCCAGGCGAAACGAAGGAAGTCAAAGTAATCATGACACTGAATAAACCTGTGAATTGTACATAATTTCTCTGAACTTTTTTATCTGCTGTTTTTCCTTGTTTTGAGCAAGATAACCATGTACAGATTTTTTTTTTTTTTTTAATCATAATACTGTATTTTGACCCTGGCTACTAGATGATATCATGTTTAGAATTGTGTATGATTAGTTTTTATGTCTTTGTTTTGGTGTGACTTTTTTATTCTTAATAATACTGATCAATTCTGGATTAGATAGAATCATGTTTGTAGTATCACTTTGTAATATTGTGACAGGATCAGAATTTTTACATGAAGTATATTGTGAATTAACTGTGTTTCAATACTGCCAACACCTGCGTTCACCCCTTTAGACCTCAGATCACATGCATTAAACTATTTTTACAAGTGTATGTTTGACTTGTTTTTGTATATCCACAAATACAAGCTAATATTTTGACCGAAAGTGTGGTCGGAATGGTATACTAGCACACGTAAAGCATACTATACTATGCAAAAAAAGAATGGATAAAATGCAAAGGATAAACATTTCAAACAGTAGTAGGTTACAACTTTTGTCTCAACCTCATATTATGCACTTATTTCGGCAAATGGTGTCCACTTATCTCTGAAATAAAAATGGTAATTTAAAATTTTTATCCCATTTTATGAAAAAATGGCTTGGCACTTCAAGAAAAATTCCAGGTTCAATACAACTTGGGCTCAGTTGACCGCATTTGTGGCATAATGTTGATCACAACAAAACTATTTCTTTAAAAATCAATTACAGTGGTGGCATTTACAATAGGGCCACTTTTTGGAGGGTTTAAAGGCAGAAATGTGAAGCTTAATATTTGATAAAAGAGCTTATTCACAACATCTTAATTTGTAGTTTTTTCTCCGTAATTTGGAATTCCCAATATGCTCAAAGTCATCGTGGTGGTGTAGTGACCACCGAATCTCTGACGAATCTCTGTTGCCTCCGCATCTGAGAGGTCATCTTATAATGTGTGGAGGCTTCACACTATTCTCCGCGGCGTCCACACACAACTCGCCACGCACCCCACCGAGAGGGAACCACATTATAGCAACCACGAGGAGGTTACCCCATGTGACTAACCTCCCTAGCAACCAAGCTTAGGAGACCTGGCTGGAGTCACTCAGCACACCCTAGATTTGAACTAGGGTGTGCTAGTTCTTTACTTGCTGAGCTACCCAGACCCCCAAAGCATCTCTATTTTTGACAGGAATGGCAATGAGGCTGTGAGGGATAGATGTACGATCTCTAAAATAGGTTGAACTGTTGTTTGTTGGAGTGGTGGTGTAGTGGGCTAAAGCACATAACTGTAAATCAGAAGGTCGCTGGTTCGATCCCCACGTCCACCACCATTGTGTAAGACACTTAACACCAGGTTGCTCCAGGGGGGATTGTCCCTGTAATATGTGCTCTGTAAGACGCTTTGGATAAAAGCGTCAGCCAAATGCATGAATGTAAATGTTTTAGAGTGTTTTGGGTCATTCCACTGACAAAACATTGTAAAAAAATATATATATATATTTATTTTCAAACAATTTAAGTTGACCAAACTCCGAAAGGAACATGAGTTGTGGAAAAGTTGTGATCGAGGAGCTTTATACAGTGGATGTCATTGAAGAAAGGCAAGTCCCCCTCACAGCCTCATTTTCATTCACATCAAAAATCAAAGATGACACTACTGTGAATAAGTCGTTGAATGTAAGTTATTCTGTCATTTTAGGGATTGTTGACATTACATCACCATGGCAATGATGTTGTAAAATTAGCTTTACCCGGAAATGATTAAATGATTTTATCACACTCAAATCATGTTAACACATATATTATGTCTTGTGGAAATACTTTTGAAATAGTGTTTTAATGTAAAGGATTGGCCCCATTCGTTTCCATTGTAAGTTCTTCACTCTAACCCAGATTTTTGCATTTTTTTTAAGAAAAGGAGGGGCAAGTCAAAATTTATTTTTGTGGGAATTAATATTATGCCACAGATGCTGTCGATTGAGCTTAACATTGAACCTGGAATATTCCTTTAAAAATCACAAATAATATTGCTTCCATTACTATATATATGTAATATTTACCCATTTATTTCATTACAAAAATGAAAAATAAAATACTGCATCACTTCAGGAAACATTCCATGACTAAAACAAACCGTATAATCACTTAATCAGTTTAGTAAAACAAACCGATTTGCTTAACCATCATGTGCTGTTCAATTCTTTTTGACCGAAATCAATTTTGTTTCTTCAATAAAACTGTTTCCTATATCTGATGGGTATGAGGCTTGGTGAATTTTCATCAATTTGATATCTGAACACAAAGAAACTGGAGTTGATTTGATCAGTCTAAATGGTAAATGGTCTGCACTTATATAGCGCCTTTTTAACCTTAACGGTATTCAAAGAGCTTTACACTGTGACTCATTCACCCATTCATACACACATTCATACACCAATGGCAGCAGATCTGCCATGTAAGGCACTAGCCTGCCATTGGGAGCAACTTGGGGTTCAGTGTCGTACCCAAGGACACTTCGACATGTGGAGTTGTGTGGGCCAGGAATTGAACCACCAACCCAGCGAGTAGTGGGAATCTACATGCTCTGGAGTTTGTTTTATAGATTATCTTTTGCTGTGTAATTCTGTCTCACAAAATTTGTATAGAAACACTGGACTTGAGCAATCCAACAGCAAAGTTGTCACGGGGGTTCTCGTAGGTGATCATGGACTGTTTGAGTTTGGAGGAATGGTGCTGTCGTGTGCGGGGTTAATGTGCACATTTTTCTTTTTTCTGTTTGTTTTGTTCCAGGGGATGTTCGGGTTTTAAAATTCGCACCAGTGTTGGAATGTGGTCTTTATAATCTTGTTTTTGACACACAAATTTTTTTTCTTATATGCCTAAATGTCAAATGTTAATATGAGTGGATTGTCTCTCTCCACGTGGAATGTGAATGCCGTGGCTTGGGAGGCACTTAAGGTGGTTCTTAGGGGACGGATAAAGAAATCAGTAGCACAAGAATTCGTGAAATTGGAAGGGATATTAAAAGCACAGAGGCAAAGATGAAGTGCCAAATGTCATCTAATGGTCTCAGAGAATTGACCCGATTGAAATACAGATATAATACTATTTTGTCGCGGAAGGTTGAGTTTTGGCTATTTAGGGCAAGACAGTCAAACTTTTGAGTCGGGGGACAAAGCAGGAAAACTTCTGGCTAGATATATAAAACAGAGAGAGTCGTTTTCTACCATTCCCTCAGTGAAATCTGCTGGTGGTGAAATATTTGCCTCGGCCACAGATATTAAATGCTTTTAAAGATTTTTATCTTGATCTCTATAGTTCCAAATCTTTGTCTACTGATGAGGATATTATAAAGTTTGTGGAACCATTAGAACTTCCTAAAGAATGGAAAGCTTCTGCCAACAATGACACAAGCCCGGATCAGTCTTATTCTAAAAAAGGACAAAGATCCAAGCAAATGTAAGTTACCGTCCAATTTCCTGAACCAGCTAGATGTTAAAATATTGTCAAAAATGTTGGCTAACTGATTAATTAAAGTTATGATATCTCTTATACATATAGATTAGGTGGGTTTTTTCGGGGCCGTAGCTCTTCCTATAACAATATGCATTTTCATCAATATCATGTGGTCAGTGGCGAATGATCAGACTCCAGTTGCTGCCATCTCACTTGACACTAAAAAGGCGTTTGATATGGTGGAATGGGTTATCTTGTTAAGATATTGGAAATGTACAGGTTTTGAATACTTCTGTTGGGTGGATTGAGTTACTTTGTATACACCTGGTAGCTGCGGTTCAAATGAATGGATTCATTTCAGATTATTTTACTCTGGATAGGGGCACCCGGCAGGGTTGCCCTCTTTCCCTCTTATTGTTCTGTCTTGCTGTGGAAACATTAGCAGCCGCGATAAGAAAGGAGGATGATTTTCCAGGGGTTGTGGCAGGTGGCATGTTGCATAAGCTTTTGCTTTACGCAGATTATATTTTATTATTTGTCTCCGACCCTACTAGGTCTATGCCTTGCCTCCACAGAATTATTCATTCCATTTCTAACTTCTCAGGATACAGAGTCAATTGATCTAAATCCGCTTCAGCTCTGACAGCGTGCTGCCCAGTAACGGCTTTTCAGCCGGGTGCCTTCCAGTGGCCCAAACAGGGCATTAAGTATTTGGGTATTTTATTCCAGTCAAATTTGTGTGATTTAGTTAGTTAATATTGACCCTTAGATAAAAAGTTTTTTGAGCGATGTGGGCAGGTGGGCTTCATTACATTTATCTATGATTGGGAAGGTTAATGTTCATATTAAAATGAATTTTATTCCTAATTTTAATTACCTGCTTCTAGCTCTCCATATAGATGTCCTTCATTCTTATTTCAAGCAATTTGATAGCATAGAGAAGTCCTTCATTTGGACTGGTAAACATCCCAGATTACATTTCAGTAAATTACATAGGCTGATTGACAAAAGTGGGCTAGGCCTACTCAAGATTTTGTTTTATTATTATGCGTTCGGTCTCTGACATTTGGCTCATTGGTTGCTTCCACCTGAGAAAGCCCCTCCCTGTTTTTGTATTGAACAGGAAGTTCTTGCCCCTATTTCGCCATTGCAAAGCCTTTCTATCAAACTACTCGGAGAAGTTAAGTCACACCCCGTTATCTCGCATTTGCACTCGGTATGGACAAAAGTGTCCAGAGTGTTTAATTCAGACATTTATTTAAATGTTACCTCGAGCATATGGCTGAACCCAAAATTACGTATTAATAAGTCCCCTTTCTGCTGGTCAGAGTGGATTGTGAGGGAGGTTTATATGCTCTCTGACATATATGAGAGTGGAGTGTTCAGAAACTTTGAAAATATGGTTCAACATTTTGGGATTCCTAGATCTCAGTTCTTTAGGTATTTACAGTTGCGCCACCTGCTATGTACTATTTTTGGGAGTAGCATACACCCCCCTAAAATTGCAGATACTCTTCAATTACTTCTCTCAAGAGATTATGGGAGAAAGAATTAAACTTGTAGACTAGGATTCTACAAAATGTCAAGTCTGCATCTAGAGATGCAAGTGTGCATCTTATGCAATTTAAGATTTTACATGTATTCTGTTTGACGTCCTCTAGATTGTATAGACTTGGTCTGAAAGACACGTGTTTTTTGGTGGTGTGTTAAGATCCAATAATTTTGGTTGAGGGTTTAGAGTAGTATGTTTGATGTATTGGGCACTCAAATTTCATTTTGCCCCAGACTCTGTATTTTAAGAGATGGGGTGGTCATTAATATAGGGGATAAACACATATATAATGGTGTCTTATCCAGTGTTATGATTGGCAGACAGATTGTTCTAAGGAGATGGAAGTCAGCTGGAGCACCCTCATTTCAAGAGTGGTGCTCAGAGATGGGGAGGGTGGCGGTATTCGAGGAAATGTCATGTAGAAGGCTGGGAAACATATGATTTATTTGATAAGAAATGGGCCAGCTATTTGGCCTTCTTGGAGGGCTCTTGGGGAGGGGCAGTGGAGAGAGAAGTATGGTTCAATATATGTGTGATTATTTTATTTATTTATTTTTGTACACTCATGTGTGACCACAGGGATGTTTTTATGAGGGTCAGGTTGGGAGGGGGAGGGGGAGGGGTAATAGTGGGGATTAAATGTTAATTATGTGAGTATATATTTAGCTTTTTTGTCAATTTTGTGAATCAATAAAAAAAATGTTAATCAGAAAAGGTATACAAAGTTTAATTCTCTACCTCTTCAGGTGTCTGAGCGTAAAGTGGGACTAAAGCCAAAAGATCAAATCTGTCTGTTTGAGCTGCTTATGCAGGAGATTCGATCGATTAACAGCTGCTAACGACTTTCATCACACAACAGAGGAACAACCTATGAATGTACTGAAGCCTTTTTGTATGAAACTCAATTTATAACTTATTTTGGCAATATTAATCTTGGTGTGTTATTTGAATCTGTAAATCACTAACAATCCAGATACCCAAATCACAGCGGACGGCTTGACCATTAATGAAGAATCTGAAGATGCTTCTTTTCAGATGAAATCAGTTGTGCACATGATGCTTTCTGATGTATGAGCTCTCTCTTTATTTGTTTCAGCACTTGATCAGATTTTTTATTTTTTTTTCATTTTGCAGGAAGCCAGCTTTACAGGTAAGAGCAGTGATGCAACAGAGAATCTTATTGCTGCTTTAAATACTTTTTATGCATGAATCTCACAAAACTTGTAAAGAACTTGTCTTAAGTCAAATTTCATCCATCAAATAAGAAAAGCTCTGGTTATTCTGAAATGCCGGACACAAAGCCTGTCATCAAAATGATTGTTTACTATTCCCTCCCAGAATTGTGTGACACGCTTTCGCTTCCAGACATAAGACATCTGCTGCTGAATGCTAGCAAGTTTTTTTATGAATGTTTTTTTCCGTGTGCTCTAAACCGCAATTAATTCATAAAATTTCATGAAAGAGCCACGGTGGCTTCAACTTCCATTTTCATTTCTATTTTGCACCAATTTTCCCAATTTTGTTCTCTTTAAATGCATGGGATTGAAATGGCACTTTATTCACAAATTGTTTTTGTGATTTTCTAATTTTGCGCAAAACTTTCAGACGTAACTTGGATAAAACAAGACTAGTGGCTTCAGCTTCCATTTTAATTTCTATTTTGCACCAATTTCCCCAGATGCGTCGATTTTGTTCTGAAACACATTGGATGGAAACTCCACTTTATTCAAATTTATTTAATTTTTTTAATTTTTGAGAGAGAGATTTCAATTTTGAAATTTTTAATTTTCAAATTACACTAGTAACTTGGTTGGAAACTTTTTCCCCCAATTTTCCCAAAAGTGATTTCGTTCTCTTGAACACATGAGATAAAAACACTGATTAACAATGTTTGCATTATTCCAATTTTGCACACAAATTAAATTGGACTTGGAAACATGTGGGAATCCATCCATCCATCCATCCATCCATCCATCCATCGTCAACCGCTTATCCTGTGTACAGGGTCGCAGGGGGCTGGAGCCTATCCCAGCTAACATTGGGCGAAAGGCGGGGGACACCCTGGACAGGTCGCCAGTCCATCGCAGGGCCACACATAGACAGACATACACTCACACTCACCTCCACATCCACACCTAGGGCAATTTTTTTGGAGACACCAATTAACCTAGCCTGCATGTCTTTTTGGATGGTGGGAGGAAGCCGGAGTACCCGGAGAGAACCCACGCAGACACGGGGAGAACATGCAAACTCCCATGTGGGAATCAACTTTTGAAAATAATGCAAATTACAATAATCCAGGTGCATTAGGTTAATGACAATTTGTTTGGAAAATGTTAATTGTCATGAAAATAATGTCACAATGTGAAGAGTCTTAATGGACCTAAATTGGTTTGTTTTTTCTTTGTTAATTTTTTATATTTTTAATAATGAATAAGGTTATGTGAGATGTGTAATTTTCTTAAATTATTTTAATGTTGATTTTTAAATCCCTCTAGTCTTGAGAGTCTGCACAAGAAAGCCACTGATCATCCTTGAGATGTTTCTACAACTTGATTGGAATCCACCTGTGGTAAAGGCACACACCTGTATACATAAGGTTAACCACAGTTAACCATGCATGTCAGAGCACAAACCAAGTCATGAAGTCCAAGGAATTGTCTGTAGACCTCCGAGACAGGATTGTATTGATGCACAGATCTGGGGAAGGGTACAGAAACATTTCTGCAGCATTGAAGGTCCCAATGAGCACAGTGGCCTCCATCATCTGTAAATGGAAGTTTGGAACCACCAGGATTCTTCCTAGAGCTGGCCGCCTGGCCAAACTGAGCGATCGGGGGAGAAGTGCCTTAGTCAGGGAGCTGACGAAGAA
This sequence comes from Xyrauchen texanus, assembly GCF_025860055.1. Taxonomy (NCBI): domain Eukaryota; kingdom Metazoa; phylum Chordata; class Actinopteri; order Cypriniformes; family Catostomidae; genus Xyrauchen; species Xyrauchen texanus. Next base: position 39,148,656 of record NC_068300.1, on the reverse strand, counting down.
CACGATGCTCCCTGACTAACCTCTCAGACTAATCACTGGAGCTCTGACAGAGCTCCAGTGATTCTCTGAGAGGAGAACCTTCCAGAAAAACAACCATCTCTGCAGCACTCCACCAATCATGCCTGTGTGGTAGAGTGGCCAGACGGAAGTCACTCCTCAGTAAAAGGCACATGACAGCCCGCCTGGAGTTTGCCAAAAGGCACCTGAAGGACTCTCAGACCATGAGAAACAAAATTCTCTGGTCTAATAAAACAAAGTTTGAACTCTTTGGCCAGAATGGCAAGCATCATGTCTGGAGGAAACCAGGCACCGCTCATCAACTGGCCAATACCATCCCTACAGTGAAGCATGGTGGTGGCATCATGCTGTGGGGATGTTTTTTAGTGGCAGGAACTGGGAGACCAGTCAGGATCGAGGGAAAGATGAATGCAGCAATGTACAGAGACATCCTTGATGAAAACCAGCTCCAGAGCACTCTGTACCTCATACTGGGGCGAAGGTTCATCTTCTAACAGGACAACAACCCTAAGCACACAGCCAAGATAACAAAGGAGTGGCTACGGGACAACTCTGTGAATGTCCTTGAGTGGCCCAGCCAGAGCCCAGACTTGAACCTGATTGAACATCTTTGGAAAGATCTGAAAATGGCTCTGTACCGACCTCCCCATCCAACCTGATGGAGCTTGAGAGGTCCTGCAAAGTGCCCAGAAATAGGTGTGCCAAGCTTGTAGCATCATACTTAAAAAGACTTGAGGCTGTAATTGGTGCCAAAAGTGCTTCAACAAAGTTTTGAGCAAAGGTTGTGAATACTTGTGTACATGTGATTTTAAAAAAAAAATGTTTTTAATAAATTTGCAAAGATTTCAAAGAAACTTCTTTCACGTTGTCATTATGGTGTATTGATTGTAGAATTTTGAGGAAAATAATGAATTTAATAAATTTTGGAATAAGGATGTAACATAACAAAATGTGGAAAAAGTGAAGCGCTGTGAATACTTTCCGGATGCACTGTAAATGCATTTAAACATCATTATAATTTTCGAACAGTATAAAGGATCCTGATTGCTCTCGTAGGAAAGTTTTCCAAGAAAATGGAAAGTGATATATTTCATTATTCTACCAAAGCAAATTTAATATACTCTAAAATCCTCTCAAGAAGCCGCAACCAATCTGCCCAAAGTGAGATCTGCTTCTTATTATCATTCTTTTGTCTGTATTCTGCCCATCAACTCTCTTTTATACACCCAACTTTGCAGTAGTATCAGTGTCAACATATATTACAATAACAGAGTGTAATCGGCACATATTATGGCCATGAATATAGTGTGTTAGCTCATTAGCGCCATGAATTCAGAATATTAACAAGACAATTTACACACTGTCTACAGCATATACAGTGCCTTGCAAAAGTATTCAGACCCTTGAAATATATATATTTTTTCTGGATTACAAATTTTCCCAAACATCATTTACGCTACATCTATTCTACGAGTACATTTTTAAAGCTTAAACTATAGAAATCAGAGTATGTATTTAAAATATAAAAGAACTGAAATATGCTGATTGCATAAATATTTTGCTGAAATAATAGCTTTAAGTCTTTGGGGTAGGTATCTACAGCTTTGCACACTGGCTGGGAGTAGGTTTTGTCCATTTTCTTGGCAGATTTGCTACCATTGGTTCAAGTAGGTTGGGTTAGGTATGGACTGCAATTTTCAAATAATGCCACAGATTCTCAATAGGATTGAGATCAGGACTTTGACTGGGCCACTGTTGGATATTTACTTTTTTATTCTTGAGCCACTCCAATGTTGTATTTGCCTTGTGCTTGGGATCATTGTCCTGCTGAAGGGTGAACATTCTCCCAAGCTTCAGCTTTTTAGCAGACTGACAAAAGTTCTGCAGTATTTCTCTGTATTTTGACCATCCATTCTTCCTTCAATTCTCACAAGATTCCCAGGCCCTGCTGATGAAATGCACCACCACAGCATGATGCTGCCACCACCATACTTCACTGTAGGGATAGTGTTTGTTGAGCTATGGGCAGTGTTTGGTTTATGTCACACATAGCGCTTTGAGTTTTGGTCAAAAAGCTTAATCTAGGTCTCGTCTGTGTCTTGCATTTTAGCAAACTCCAGATGTGCTTTCATATGGCTGGTTTTGAGTAATATCTTCTTTCTTAAGAAGAAATATAATGGTCAGCTTGATGGAGAGCTCTTGAAATTGTTGACTGGTGCACAATTACTCCAGTCTCTGCCACTGACCTCTGCAGCTCTTTTAAAAAGACTGATGATCTCCTCTTGGCTTCACTCACCAGTGTCCTTGCTCGGTCGCGGAGTTTTGAGGGAAAATCCTTTTCTCGCCAGTGTCTAAGTGGTGTGATATAGTGTTACGATCCCTGGTTGTCTGCCCTGTGTTTCTCGTGTCGCCGTCACGGACTTCAATCACCATGATTCCCGTACCACATCACTGTGTCATTGTGTTCACCTGATTGTCGTTTTGTCATCATCATGTCTGTGTATTTAAACCCCGCTGTTCCTCCATTCCCTTGTCGATCAGTGATGTTTTGCTCACGTTTGGACATCCACTACATAGTTGTCTTGCCTGTCTTGCCTTGTTAACCCAGTTCGTGTCCCTCCGATGTTTTCATGTTTTAGTTTCAGTTTTCCCACCGTGGATGTTTCATTTGTTCCTGTTTGTCGTGTTTTCACTGTTGTTCAATAAACCCGCGTGTAGATCCTCACTCCTCGTCTGCCTCCTCCTGCTTAACGTCACATATAGCCTTCACTTTCGGATAATTGATCCAACAGTGCTAACTGAAATGTCCAAACTCTTTGATATTATTTTGTACCCTTTTCCTAAGTGATGAAGTTTGATTACTGTGTCTCTTACTGCTGTACAATACTCTTTCATTTCATTGTCACAGCTTTTCTTCAGATCTGCAGTGATCATTATCCAGAGTAGGGCTTTTATCCAGAGAAATGCTTGTTACTATAATGTCTCACAGGTGGAGGCCACAGGGGCGTGTCTAGGGGGAGGCTGGGGGAGGCAGTGCCTCCCCTAGGATAAGCTCTGCCTCCCCTGAGAATTTGAGAAATAATCTGTCCATCTGATCAGAGGCGGCGGCAGCCGATTTTGCCGGGCTTCAGCCCGAATGTTTTGAGTGTAGCCCCGAATGTATTTTGAATAGTTGACTGACAAATATGAAACCAGACAAAAGCCTATGTAAACCCCCGAAATCATAAGTTGCCTTATTTCATTGTGCTTTGGCTTTGCACATACTGCATACAGCCTGTAAAAATAGACATAGGCATAATCTAGCCTATATAATAAGTTTCTTTGCTGTCGGTAGCCTATGGGCGACTACGTTTCTTCCTCTCTGTTGAATATGCAGCAGGTAGAGGAGGAGCTTGCACAGTCGTTGACATCAACTAACGTTACTTAGTGGCGAGTTAACGGCAATTAGCAGGAAAGACAGCAAAAATTAAGCAAATAAGGCTTTGGGGATTTTTCCGAAAGAAGTCAGTGGGTAAGAATTCACATTTGTTTTTGTCCTTAAAGTCTTAAGATCATCATCTAGCTGGCTTTCACCCACAGTAGGCTAAACCTCAAGAGTTGTAGCCTCTAACCTCCTTGAGTAAATTGTCGCAGCTTGGTAGCTCTGAGTTAACGTAGTCGCCTCCCACGCCGGAGACCGCGGTTCGAGCCCAGTTCGTAAAAGTAAAACATTGTTTATCTCAATGATCCTAATGAAAGGATTTTGACAGATGAATTATTCTCATAGAGATTATGAGAATTATATACAGTTCGATGCCATAGTGTGTCAATGAACTTAGACTAAAGTCTTCATGTATTGCTTTAACTTAGGATCTTATACATCATTTTGAGTATCTATGTAAAAAAAAATATAAATTATTTATATTCAATATTTTTTTTACCTCACTTTACTGACTATAATATAACTCTTTTGTGATGACTTTATGTTAATGTACATGAAAATTCAAGAATCAAGATAGATATTAGGGCAATCCCACTGATCTGCTCTTCCCAATACATTTTCTTCAATGTATTGGTCCACAATTTGACATATGTAGCACTTGATGAATTAGTTGTTTGAAGCTGATTTGCAATACGTTATGTGCTGTATCTGTTCTTTTGCATCACAGATGATTCAGGGAGGAGAGAGGATGTTGAGGATAGTACTAGAGTGGAAGATTTAGGAACTGTAGAAACAGGCCCAGCCAGAGCAAAACTCAAAGAAAACCCTCTCACCAGCTTTGGACTACAGGGAAGTGGTTGCTAGTGTGAAAATAAAATTATCTGGGCTAAGCCCCGGATGTCCTTCAATGCTGGAAACGCCTCTGCATCTGATGATAAATTACAATTTAAAAGTGGATTGTTTTGTGCATATTTTTCCATCGCTAGCAGATGAGTGAGGTCTGACACAACAAAAATCCAGTTTAAGCCCTATAGTCTAATAGGGGCCCTGTGCCTATCTCTGGGTTCCTGGCTTAGAAAAAGATATGCACTAAAACAGATTGTGTGTAGTATAGCTTAATTTTGCGCCGATTTTGTCAATTGTTTATGTTGCCCCCCCAAACAAGCCAAATGCCCCCCCCCCAAACATGATATCCTGGTACCCCCTCTGGGAGGCCAATTGTTAGGTAATTGTATTGCCACTAGGGCAATTTTTTCTGTGTAAACATTCTAGAGCAGGGGGGTTGAAATATTTTTGCAAACTGCTTTTTTAGTTTTTATTTTTCAACAAAACCAAGGTCACCTTAAAAAAATACATTTATAAATCACGTTTTCAGATAAAATATCAAATATATATATATCGTTGAAGTCAGTTTACATACACCTTAGCCAAATACATTTAAACTCTGTTTCTCACAATTCCTGACATTTAATCGTAGAAAACATTCCCTGTCTTAGTTCAGTTAGGATCACTACTTTATTTTAAGAACGTGAAATGTCAATAATAGAAGAGAGAATTCTTTATTTCAGCTTTTATTTCTTTCATCACATTCCCAGTGGGTCAGAAGTTAACATACAATTTGTTAGTATTTGGTAGCATTGCCTTTAAATTGTTTAACTTGGGTCAAACATTTTGGATAGCCTTCCACGAGCTTCTCATTATAAGTTGCTGGAATTTTGGCCCATACCTCAAGACAGAACTGGTGTAACTGAGTCAGGTTTGTAGGCCTCTTTGCTCGCACACGCTTTTTCAGTTCTGCCCACAAATTGTCTATCAGATTGAGGTCAAGGCTTTGTGATGGCCACTCCAATACCTTGACTTTTTTGTCCTTAAGCCATTTTGCCACAACTTTGGAGGTACGCTTGGGGTCATTGTCCATTTGGAAGACAAATTTTCCTTCCTCATGATGCCATCTATTTTGTGAAGTGCGCAAAGCACCTCCACAACATGATGCTGCCACCCCCATGCTTCACAGTTGTGATGGTGTTCTTCGGCTTGCAAGCTTCACCATTTTTCCTCCAAAAATAACAATGGCCTTTATGGCCAAAAAGTTCAATTTTTGTTTAAACAGACCAGAGGAAATTTCTCCAAAAAGTAAGATCTTTGTCCCCATGTGCACTTGCAAACTGTAGTCTGGCTTTGTTATGGTGGTTTTGGAGCACTGGCTTCTTCCTTGCTGAGCAGCTTTTCAGGTTATGTCGATATAAGACTTGTTTTACTGTGGATATAGATACTTGTCTACCTGTTTCCTCCAGCATCTTCACAAGGTCCTTTTCTGTTGTTCTGGGATTGATTTGCACTTTTCGCGACAAACTAAGTTCATCTCTAGGAGACAGAATGCGTCTCCTTCCTGAGCTGTTTGATGGCTGCATGGTCCCATGGTGTTTATACTTGCATACTATTGTTTGTACAGATGAACATAGTACCTTCAGGTGTGGGAAAATTGCTCCCAAGGATAAACCAGACTTGTTGAGGTCTTGGCTGATTTCTTTTGATTTTCCCATGATGAAAGAGGCACTGAGTTTGAAGGTAGGCCTTAAAATACATCCACAGGTACACCTCCAATTCAGTACACCTCCAACCAGAAGCTAATTGACTAATTTTCTAAAGGCTTGACATCATGTTCTGGAATTTTTCAAGCTGCTTAAAGGCACAGTTAACTTGATCACTGCAATTCACTGGAATTGTGATATAGTCAATTAAAAGTGAATCAATCTGTCTGTAAACAATTGTTAGAAAAATTACTTGCGTCATGCCCAAAGTAGATGTCCTAAACGACTTGCCAAAACTATAGTTTGCTAATATGAAATCTGTGTTTTAATGACTTCTGACTTCAACTGTATGTAAACTTCTGACTTCAACTGTGTATATAGTAATAATAGTTCACCAAAAATAAAAATTACTTTATTTTACTCACCCTCATGCATCCCAGATGTGTGTAACTTTCTTCTGCTTAACACAAATTTCTATAAGAAAATGTCAGGTATGTAGGTCCATACAACGCAAGTGAATAGTGGACAGAATTCAAAAAGCACATAAAGGCAGCACAAAAGTAATTAACATGACTCCAGTGTGTAAATCTGTGTCTTCAGAAAAGAAATAATAAGTGTGGAAGACAAAGAGATCAATATTTAATTTTTTATTATAAATTCTCCTCACTGCCTAATAGATGGCAATATGCACAAAGAATGTGAATCACCAAAAACAAGAGAAGAATGTGAGAGTGAAAGTGGAGATTGATAGTAGTGAAGCAGAAATGGCATCAGATACTCCACTGGTCAGCTGCTCATCTTGCCATCTATTGTTAAAAATGTCACTTTAAAAGCACGCCTTAGACCTAAAATACATTAAACTGAAATCATATACCCAGCAGCAACAGTAGCATTGATAATAAAAGGGCAATTATTCACTCTTACTCATTCAAAATTCCTTTTTTTTTTTTTTTTTTTTACCAGAGTTATACCATGGTTTTAAACATGTGCTGTTATGATACAGTGGTATATGGAAATTGTAATTATTCAGTACTAGCATCATAACAGCACCATCTAATGACATCAGTGACAGCAGGAACTGTAAAATGTTTAGGGATAAAGGATTTCTGAATCTTAGGGGACTATCACATAAACACCATACAACATGCGTCCATTTGCAGCACTTATTTATGACCAATGCCAGTACATTAAACATGAATCATTGCATAGACTTCACTGGTGCAACAGTCAATTGTACCATCTAAAGCGATTGAAGTGTGTTGCAACTATTTGTCTAATTTTTTGCCATTCCAGGATCTGTCAGTATTCTACTACAAATTCACACCAATCCAGCTGAATCTAATTGGGACTTTAATAACCCATGACTACAAAAGGGTGGAGAGTGGGAGTGGGTGGAGCTTCCTCAACATGTGTTAGCCATGCTGCTAAAGTAACCATTGTTGTTTGAATCAATAAACTTCTACAAACATGTGTTTTTGAGTCCTTTGGAGTCCATGTAACAAAGTTTGGTGCCAAACCCCAGGAGATATGAAGAGATAGAAGAAATGTGACGTGCCCAAACAAAGGACAAAGGGAGAGGCCTTGGAAAGACTCATAAGGAAAATATGTACATTAAGAGCTTCTACTACAAGACTGATGTGAAAAATTGATGAGGAACTTAAAAGAGAAGAATTTGATACAGACAAATTAGAATAATTATGAGATCAATTAAGTGCAAAGGAAATAAGATTGGTTCAATTGGATCAGGATGTAGAAGCATAAACGTGTATGGAAGATTTGGAGAAGGAAGTGGAAGTAGCACAATAATATGCTGATGAAATAAGTGTCTGGAAAACTAGAATTAAAAGAACACAGAGAGAAGAGAAGGAATCATCAGATGCATCAAGTGTAAGACGACAGCAATCTGGAAGTCAAAATAATGTCAAATTGCCCACACTCGTAATTGATACTTTCTCAGGAGATATAAGCAAATTTATAAAAAACAAGAATTTCTGGAGTCAATATGAGACAGCAATTCATCGAAATACATCAGTGAGCAAAGATGATGAATTTAATTATTTCAAATCTGAAATAGTAGCCAAGGCCATATTAAGTTGATCCTTTGAGTACAAAAATGGTATTTTCTGTGTATAGTGAAATAGCATTCCTATTAAGAAATCTAAATTAAGATGATTTGACATCACAAGAGAAAAAAGGACCACTGACAGCAGTAAAAGTCTGAAACATTACAGAAACAGAAAATATTATTGGTTAGAAAATATCCAATCGCATCTAAAACAAACGTTCTGATTGGTAGCTCAGCTGAGTCTAACTATTATTTCGCCTAAGCCTTCAGTTGTGGTCCCGTCTCCCGCTGCTCCATAAAGAGAATATCTGTACACTTTTTTTTCAGTTATTATTAAATGTTAATAATAATCACAATTCACTAAATGGTGCTGTGGCATCACCTCAGTATAATTCAAAGTTATGGGTCAAAAGTCTCCTCGCTGTTCTGGTGGGAAAACCTATCATAACTAATTTTAGGTGGGCATACACAAAATCCTTTGAAAGTTAGGTGGGCATATGGCCCTAAACTACACTACTGGTTATAGCTCTGAGACAACATGATGATATTGAAATTCAAATCAGAAATCTTGAATAACTGAAAGTAGTGTCAGACACATACAGTCAGTACCATAAATATTGGGCCATCGACACAATTCGACAAAAAATAATCTTTTTGGCTCTATACACCACCACAATGGATTTGAAATGAAACGACCAAGATGTGCTTTAACTGCAGACTTTCAGCTTTAATTTGAGGGTATTTACATCCAAATCAGGTGAACGGTGTAGGAATTACAACAGTTTGTATATGTGCCTCCCACGTTTTAAGGGACCAAAAGTAATGGGACAGATTAACAATCATAAATCAAACTTTCACTTTTTAATACTTGGTTGCAAATCCTTTGCAGTCAATTACAGCCTGAAGTCTGGAACGCATAGACATTCACCAGACGCTGGGTTTCATCCCTGGTGATGCTCTGCCAGGCCTCAAGTTGATCTTTGTCTCATCTGTCCATAGGATGTTGTTCCAGAACTGTGAAGGCTTTTTTAGATGTTGTTTGGCAAACGCTAATCTGGCCTTCCTGTTTTTGAGGCTCACCAATGGTTTACATCTTGTGGTGAACCCCTCCCACCTTGATTGTTGACTTTGACACACATACAGCTACCTCCTGGAGAGTGTTCTTGATCTGGCCAACTGTTGTGAAGGGTGTTTTCTTCACCAGGGAAAGAATTCTTCGGTCATCCACCACAGTTGTTTTCCGTGGTCTTCCGGGTCTTTTGGTGTTGCTGAGCTCACCGGTGCGTTCTTTCTTTTTAAGAATGTTCCAAACAGTTGATTTGGCCACACCTAATGTTTTTGCTATCTCTCTGATGGGTTTGTTTTGATTTTTCAGCCTAATGACGGCTTGCTTCACTGATAGTGACAGCTCTTTGGATCTCATATTGAGAGTTGACAGCAACAGATTCCAAATGTAAATAGCACACTTGAAATGAAATCTGGACCTTTTATCTGCTCCTTGTAAATGGGATAATGAGGGAATAACACACACCTGGCCATGGAACAGCTGAGCAGCCAATTGTCCCATTACTTTTGGTCCCTTAAAAAGTGGGAGGCACATATACAAACTGTTGCAATTCCTACACCGTTCACCTGATTTGGATGTAAATACCCTCAAATTAAAGCTGAAAGTCTGCAGTTAAAGCATATCTTGTTCGTTTCATTTCAAATCCATTGTGGTGGTGTATAGAGCCAAAAAGATTAGAATTGTGTCAATGTTCCAATATTTATGGATCTGACTGTATGGAAGCCATTTGTGTCCAATTTCAATGAAAATTATACCTGAAGAAATAACTGTGGAGTTCAGCCATGCAAGAGAATAGAATGATGTTTGGAAAGTAAAGGATTTAGTACAATTCTTTCGAAATAAGGTTTAAAGCCATGAAAGCGCTTCAGATCAAACTGAAGATAACACAAAGAAAGAAAGGGAAGATATTCCAAAACTTAAGCAAAATACTTCGGAATGGAAAGATTAAAGATCCAACTTGACATCTGCTGCTGCCTTGCATAGTAAACATTATGGAGATGATCATTGTCTATTTTGTGAAAAATCAGATAATACATGTTAACATTGCAAAGAATAAACATTGGAGGACAGACGTGAGAAGTTGAGAAAACAAGGACGGTGTTTTGTGTGTTTGGGCTCTAGCCAAGTTCTGTAAAGCAAGAGGAATCATTTGTGAAATTTGTGGCAAAAGGCATTATAAGACATTGTGTCATGGAAATTACCAAAAAACTGAGTCAGCTGATACAGTCATTACAATGACTCCATGCAAATAAAATAAAAAATGCAGTTCTGCTCCAGACTGCCACAGTGTGGGCTGAAACACCTGTTAGGAGACAGTTGACTAGATGTCAGTTAGATAGAGGAAGTCAGCGAAGTTTCATTAAAGAGGTAATCTCACAAGCAATGAAACTGCCAGTTGTTGGAGAAGAAGTGCTTAAACTGAAATTCAAAGTTTCACAGAACCTAAAAACTGGAACTATTGCAATGGCAAAAGAAATCCAGCAGATGTAGTTTGATGTTTGAGTGTCACACAGTTAAAGGAATATCAGCTGTGGTGGTCAGGAACTCTGTGGTTACAACTGAATGAATGCTGCGTTCAAGAGATGGAGTTCAAAGATGAGCAGGTTGAATTGAGTGTAATCAGCAAAAACGGTAGAAGAAAAGCCAGTAAATCCAGTTTTATCTTTAGAAAGATTTAGCAAATTGAGCAAAGTTCTTTGTGTTACTGCATGGGTATGAAGATTTGTTGATAATGCTAAACTCAAAGAGAAATGTGTAGTACTTATGTCTAATGAGGAAATTAATTCAGCAGAAAGGAATTGGATTAAGACAACAACGAATGAGTATTTTGACAACTGAAATTGAATGGAGAAATTTATCGAATTTTTTTAAATCAAAGCTTTAAACCTTTTGCTGGATAAAGATGAATTGTTGAGAGTTGGAGGAAGACTTCAGTTTTCTTCAATGAGCTTTGCAAATAAGTACCCTTGGATATTGCCAGTTAATGCTAGATTTTCAGAATAACTGTTAACCAAAGTCACAATTAAGTTTTTCATTCTGGGTTACAGGGTACTTTAAGTAAATTACAAGAGCATTTTTGGATATTGAAAGGCAGACAACTAACCTAATGTCTTATTCATTCCTGCCTTATATGTAGAAAATTTAAAGTGAAGAGTGGAGAGCAAGTTTCAGCATCATTACGACGTGAACAGATTGAAAATGCCAATGCCTTTGAAGTTGCTGGAGTTGATTTTGCTGGACTATTGTTCATCAAGACAAAAGGCAAAGTATATGTGGCACTTTTAAGATGTGAAGTTACAAGAGCAGTTCATCGAGAATTGGTGACTGATTTAACAACAGAAATCTTTCTACTTGCATTTAGGAGGTTTAAGGCAAGAAGAGGTTTATGTTGAATAATTTATTCAGACTATACAAAAAACGTTAAAAGAAGTGCTCATGACCTAAAAGCAATGTGGAATGCATTAACAACAAAATAATTGCAGTATTTAAATAATTACATGGAAATACACTGTGGAAAGATCAGCTTGCTGGGGTGGAATGTGGGAGAGACTGGTGCGGACAGTAAAGAACTGTTAGAGAAAGATTTTAGGCAAATGCCTTTAGACCTTTGAAGAACTTCAAACATGGATCACTGAAACTGAAGCAGTTATTAATTCTTATCTTATAACTTTCGTTCATTCAGATTGTGCTGAAACTTTCCCACTTAGTAAAAAAGATATAAATATAGACAATGACTTATGATTTTATTTTGGACTTGATGGAGAAAAGAATATCTGTTAGAACTTAGATCTGCTCATTCTGTTCCTGTCTCCAAGTCATCAGAGTACAAAACAGGAGATTTGGTACTTATTCAAGAGGAGAAAATACCAAAGCATATGTGGAAAACAGGAAGAATTGAATAAGTATTTTTGGGACTAAACTGTAAAGTTTGTTCTTGTCTGGTTATAATACAATCTAAAACAAAATTGAAAAGACTTATCCGGCTGTTGTATCCCTTCGAGATTAATTGATGAACATCTTTCAAGTTCATGGGTGTTGCTACTATTTGTCTAATTCTCTTGACATTCCAGGCTCTGTCAGTATTCCACTACAAACCCAGACCCATAAAGCTGGATCTAATTGGGGCGTTAATAGCCTATGACAACAAAAGGGTGGAGATTGGGAGTGGCAGAGCTTCCTAAAAATTTGTTAGCCATGCTGCTAAAGTGACCATTGTTGTTTGAATCAATAAACTTCTCCAATTGAAGTTATCTACATGTGTTTTTGAGTCCTTTGGAATCCAGGTAACAAAATGTACTGGCATTGGTCATTCAATAAATCCTGCAAATGGAGATATACCTCATGCAGTTTGACCCATTGTGATAATCCAGCTACAATCCAGAATTCCTTAACATCCTCCAAATATGTTACATGGTCCTTTGAGCCGGAAATGATTATTGCAATGATCTAAGATCTATAGAATGATCTGTGCCATGTACCACTTTACTGATAGTCTTCAAGACCAACACAGCCTCCATTCAATCTCGAAGATGTGATGACTTCTGCTAGTCCCAAGCATCATCGAGCCACAAAAACTGCAGCTCCAGTTACAAGCAGTTTAAATGATCCAGTGTTTGACCTTTCCTCATTGTTTCACCTCAACCAACCCAGAGTTGAGAACCCAATGATGGAAGAGCTGAGGCAGCAAAAGGTGTTCTTCAGTGAATTGGGTCAAAGTGCAATTAAACCATTAAACCATTAAAAACGTCATACACTTTTTAGGTTAACGGCATCCCTCTTCTCTTGAGGGGGGGAACAAGTGACGTGCCAAGCATGGGAGCTGCGGCCGCTGCCTTTTCTCTCTCTATGTATACCATAGGGCTGTTAGAATTGGCTGGGGCAATCTAACGCTATAACACGCATTGGGGAAGGTGTTCTTTCCGATCCTATTCTTTCAGGGAGAAAAGACACCGCAGAAACCACATCCTGCCCAGGCTGGGGTGGTCACTTGTGGCAAATACGTCACATGGGCTGACGAGCCACACATGGAAGTGGCGCGGTGATAGGTCCTACCTGGTGATCACAGAAAATACAACACATGAGGAAATAGTGATGACCGATACCTGTGGAGCACCTATTCCAGTACAGAGTAATTAGTACCTGTAGTGGGTCTGGTCGGGAATTCTTCAGCCGACTTTGCAAGCCAGAGGGCTATGGAGGAAAGACAACCAGGGAGCGCAAGCTTTTGTGGACTCACCTGGGGGTAGTTTTTATGTGCTCGGACCTGAAGAAACACGGGCCAATACCGACTCAACCGGTTTTTGATCTCCCAAAGGTATTGGGTGTTGCCCAGCCCACTGCTCTGCCCATGTCTGCTAGAGTTGCGCCATTGGCCAGTTCCCACGAGAATGCCACGCACCTCATAGAGCGTGCTCAAAGCCGCAAGGGGGCAGGCACGGCCTGGATCTAATAGGCCAGACAAGGGTGTTGATGACCTCATGGACAAGCCTCTGTTGGGGGACAGTGTCCAATGTGCCGGGACTGTTGAGGTGTGGTGGCAGATTGCCGTGAGAATGGCATTTGTGGGCCAGGTGACCCAGAGACAAAGAGAATTGCTCTTTTATTGAGAATGTGGGTACCGCAGCCAGAAGGGGGTGTAGCAAAGTAAGTAAACTCTCCTCCTGGCCCTCCACAGGGGGACAGAGTGGTCTGCTTACCAGCTCCGGAGCAAACATCTTGGTCCCTGGGTCGTCTGTCTCAGGAGCACTTGGGAGCCTTCCGGGTCCTCGAAGGGGTTCGTGAGACGGGGGGCGTGTGCCTCCTGTGGGGTGCTCGACGCTGGGGCTGACAGCTGGGCCCGGGTTGAGGCAGAGCTGTGTTCTAAGGCACCTTGGGCAGATGGGGCATGGCCCGTGCTGGAGGTGCGGCGGGGCATGATGTGTGATATGGCCTCCGTCTGCTTTTTCACCGCTGAGAACTGCTGGGCAAAGTCCTCTACAGTGTCGCCGAAAAAGGCCGAACAGGGAGACAGGTGCGTCGAGGAAGCGTGTTTTGTCCACTTCGCGCACCTCGACCATGTTTTTTATTTTTTTATTTTATTTTTTTTTATTTAGAGAAACAGGGACAGCGTAAGGTTTTAGCTCAAGAGCTAATTTCCACCCGTAGTCCCTGGGCAGGCTGATGTTAAAATAAAATACATAATACATCATACATACATGAATAATAAAATTTACATTGACCAAATAAATAATAATAAAAAATTCAAGTCATTACATGCACAACATCGGTCACATATGGGTGCAAATTTGATTTGACAAAAGCCATTTCTTTGCCAGACGTGAGAATGTGTAAAAGTTTGTACTTCTTATCAACTCTATAGGCAACATATTCCACTGACGAGAAGACACACAAGAAAAAGTTATAAACTCTTTTAGTGGAGGAGCAGCGTTGTCATAGAGGATCTTATACATCAAACACAGGTTTGTGTGGATTATCAGGTTTTCAAAACTGAGAAATTTGTATTTCACGAGGATATGACAGTGATGGAATCATCTGGCTTTCTTATCATTAATTTTTAGAGAACTTTTATATAATGACTCGAATGGCCTGAGGGCAGATTTACAAGCCTGTGACCAACTTGTCATACAATAAAGAAAGTGTGGAACAATCATTGCATTTAAATAGGCTCCTGAGGCCTCAATTGTAAAGGAATTTCGAATATGTCTGAATTGTACCATATTAAATTTGATTTTATTTGATAACTTTTTTATGTGCTTTTTAAAGCCTAAGTTCGGTTCCAATATGACACCTAAATATTTTACCTGATCTGGATTTGAAATGATTTGTCCATCAATTAAGATCTTAGGGCAATTTTGTATTTTATAACGATTTGTAAAAAACATTGAAACAGTCTTATCTAGATTTAAGGTGAGGCATGAAATTTTCAGCCACAAAGAAACTTTCTTCATCTCTTTGGTCAGTATTTGAGCAACTTCTTCCGCAGTTTTACCATGTGCATATATCACCGTATCATCAGCATACATAGTAATTTTACTCTTACACACAGTTAGCAAATCATTTATGTATAATGTAAACAGCAGTGGGCCCAGAATGGAACCTTGTGGTACTCCCATGCTGCAAGGTCTTAAGGATGATTTTGTATTGTCGACTGCAACACATTGTTGTCTGTCATTAAGGTAAGATTGAATCCATGCTATTGTGTTTGTGTCAAGAGAAAAATCAGTTAATTTGCTGACGAGAAGCTGGTGATTAACTGTATCGAAGGCCTTTCTCAAGTCCAGAAAGACCGCCCCTACCCACCAAGACTGGATTTGATGTCTTCAAGTAAGTAGCAGCATGCAGACTCTGTGGAGTATCTTTTCCTAAACCCAAACTAGCAAGGATGTAATGCATCAATGTGGTCGAGATGCTCTCCTATCTGCTCTGCCACCACCTTCTCAAAGATCTTGGAGATGGCTGGCAGGATACTAATAGGTCGGTAAATGACACACAGAGCTTGTCTCCTGACTTGAAAATCGGCTTGACTACTGCCTTTTTCAACGCCAAAGGAAAGATGTTTTCATTTATAGATTGATTCACAGCTATTGTTAGTACAGGAGTTAGAGTAATTTTGTGTTCTTTTAGAAGGGATGTGTCAAGTCCAAATATATCATTTGCTTTACTGTTTTTTAAATTTGCTATTATTTTAGAAATTGTGTCTTCATCTATATTCTGCAACCTACAATAAAACACATTGCCATCCCCATAATCATCTTGGCAGCAGTTCACTTCAGGGAAAGTCTTCGCCAGGTCTAACATAGAATCCAAGAAATAATCATTGTAATATTTCAGCCACAGATGTCGTTCCTGAAACACGAGAGTGGCCATCGCCTGCCCAAGTGACCACGCTGTGACCTTCGTGGCCCTGAGGGCGAGGTCGATCGCTGAGCGCAGTTTCTGCAGCACGTCAGGATCAGGACTACCCAAGTGCAGATTTTTAAGAGCCTTGGCCTGGTGGACTTGCAGGAGGGCCATGACAGGCAGGGCGGAAGCGGCCTGTCCGGTGGCGCTGTAGGCTTTGGAGGTCAATGAAGACGTCATCCTACAGGCCTTGGAGGGGTGCACAGGGTGACCCCACCAGGTGGCGGCGTTCTTGGGGCACAGGTGGATCGCAACCACTCTGTTCACCTGGGGGACCGCCGTGTACCCGTGGAGTGCTCCGCCGTCGAGGGTAGTGAGAGCGGATGAGCGAGAGATGCGGTGATGGGTGGAGAAGGGTGTTCTCCATGATCTCGTCAGCTCATCATGCACTTCCGGGAAAAAAGGAATGAGGGGGGGGGGGTGCTGTGAGCGGCGCGCAGACCCGAGGAACCAATCATCCAGCCGCGAAGGCTGTGGGGAGGACGGAGGGTTCCAGTCCAGCCCC
Organism: Xyrauchen texanus; assembly: GCF_025860055.1. Lineage (NCBI taxonomy): Eukaryota > Metazoa > Chordata > Actinopteri > Cypriniformes > Catostomidae > Xyrauchen > Xyrauchen texanus. The sequence continues at coordinate 39,132,150 of NC_068300.1, read as the reverse complement.
ACGCTAACGGCGGCCCGGGCAAGCATATCGGACATTTGGGCGTCAGCCTCAGACTGAGCGTGCTGGCCCAAAGGTGGCAGCCCAGTCGAGTCATCCGTGTCACACGCCAGACAACTCTCCGATGCAGCGGCAAGCTCATCCAGCTCGGGGGGGCTCAAGAGGATAGGCAGGCTGGCCATGAGGCGAGCCGCTGTTGCCTCGAGCCCGGACGGAAGTCAACGAGCGTGTCGGCGGGCGGGTGGTTCGCTGGAACGTACCCGGCGAAATCGCGTCCGCTGCCATCCCCAAACCGCCTCCATTGCCAACTGGTTCGTCCTCAATCCTGTGGGAAGAAGGAGCGATGCAGGGGGGCGGCTGGAGTGACGTTCCTTCTGAGGAAGGAAAGCCATGACCGCAACATTGCCATGTTCATGTTCTCGCAGTGAGAACATGAGCCATCCACAAACACTGCCTTGGTGTGATCGCTGCCCAGTCACACGAGACCGCGCCTTTGGCCGTCAGGAGCGGAGAGCAATCTATCGCATCCAGGAACTACACAGGGACAGAAGGGCATCTTTATAAAGACGCGTCCTGAAAAGGACGTTCAACGCCGCTGTGTATTTGCTCTTTTAGAGAAATAACCCTTATAACTGTGCTGTCGAAGCGCCCAGGGGCAAAGCTGCACTGCCGTGCAGAGGAAAAATCTGCTGATATGCGCCGTAGATCCAACAGCAATCGCACTAAGAGATGGGAGGTATGCATACACAACCAGTCGGCTCCGAAGAAAATTTCTGAATGAAACAGATGCATTTTCCTCCCTTTATACCCATATGTCTGGGGGCGGGACATGCAAATTCTGTCTGCCAATTTCTCATTGGCCTTTTCTCATAGATCAGAGATGCAAAAGGCTCTCAAGAGAGACTCCTAGTGTCGCTTCTTCGACACAACGTCGAAGTGAGCGACAGACGGGGAACTGCTGTTATTGCTACTGTACAGTATATTTTAAGAATTGTATATGTTTTTAACTGGTTAACCTCTGCATACTGTTATATATAAGGGCAGGTTACATTTATGAATAATCAATAGATGTTAATGTAAATGTGGGTGGTCATATGTTAATGAGCTCATGGTTATGATGTCATAATCACTACATTTCATAATCATAAACATTTCTGAACGAGTAGTTGATTTTTACCAATATGATAATTAAGTTGGTGGAAAAGGCATATAAACGAAAACGGTACATGACATTAGACTTTTAACTGAACAAGCCTGTAATACACCGGGGACCCTCATTTTGAAATGTCTGTGCTCCCAGCACACACAAGGAAAACATACATACTCTCTTGCAATCATCTACAATGAATTACTGTACATTGTAAACACTATAACATAAACATTGTCATATAGGCTAATAAATACTGTCAGAGCAATAATTCATCAATAGATAATCAGCGACCTTTTGTCATTTTGTCTACTATTCCGTTATTATATAAAAGCAGACTTTTTCCTGTTCTCTAGGGACACAGTCAAAATCAGCATAAACATAAACTTGTCAATAGTTAAACATCAAAACTTTTTCGGAGCACACATTTTTATATCCATACTGTAACAAATACCCTTACAAAAAATCTAAACTAGCCACAAACTTGCCGCTCTATATATTTTTTTTTCATGCAAATGAGCTTTTGATCACCGCAAATGTTTGCCAGGAGTTTACAGCTCTTCGCCGGTAGTGGTGAACCTCCGACAAACCTTTGGCAACAATGGACAATTTGCTGCAGGTTTGCTACAAAACTCATTTGCATGTGAAAATTATCTGTGGCAAATTTGCAGTGAACTCTCATTTTTTGTAAGAGAACCTATCAACCTCTGAAAATAAAAACTCACAGAATCTGCACAAATCATACATGACATTTTTTATTCAAAATGGTGTATTTGAAAAGTAAGCCGTTTCCATCCTTGACAATTCGAACAGCTAATGTTAGTATCCTCACCACCTTGTCTGCAAACATGCAGTTCTCCAAGTACAGCAATTATTTACATACAAATTAATTATCAAACCAACTACTATTAAATTTCAGTTGTCTTAAAAGATTGATTTATGGCACCATGACTATATTTAATGATAACATGTTCTGTATAAACTGATGTGTCAAAACATTATGACCACTCACAGGTGAAGCAAATTACATTGATCATCTTCCAACAAGGCCACATGTCAAGATCTGTGTAGATTAGATTATAAGTGAACAATCAGTTCTTGTAGTCAGCATGTTAAATGCAGGAGAAATGAGCAGGAGTAAAAACCTGAGTGACTCTGCCAAGGGCCACATTTTTATAGCCAGACAATTGGGTCAGAGCATCTCTGAAACAGCAACGCTAGTGGGGTGCTCCCATTCAGTAGTGGTGAGTACCTACCGACAATGGTCCGAGGAGGGACAAACCACAAACCGGTGGCAGGGTGTTTGGTGCCCAAGGCTCATGGATGCACGAGGGCAACAAAGGCAATCCCATTTGGTCTGAACTGTCAGAAGGTCTACTGTGGCCTACAATGGGAAACCGAGAGTTGGAACTGGACCTTGGATCAGTGGAAGAAGGTTGCCTGGTCTGATGAGTACTGTTTTCTTTTACATTGTGTGGATGTCGCCGTATGAGCTGTTTACCTGCGAAAGTGATGGCACCAGGATGCACTATGGGAAGACAACAAGTGGAGGAGTGAGATACATGGGCAATGTTCTGCTGGGAAATCCTGGGTCCGGCCATTAATGTGGAAGTAAATTTGACACGTGCCAAATACCTAAACATTGTTGCAGCCCAGGCACATCCCTTCATGGAAATGTTATTCAGTGATTGCAGTGGCCTCTCTCAGCAGGATAATGCTCCCTGCCACACTGCACACATTGTTCGGGAATGGTTTGAGGAACATAATGAAGAGTTAAAGGTGTTGCCCTGGCCACAAAATTCCACATAACTCAATCTGATTGAGAAGCTCCACCTTGCAACTTAAAGGATTTGAAGGATCTGCTGCTAATGTCTTGGTGCCAGATACCACAGGACACTTTCAGGGGTCTTGCAGAGCCCATGCTTAGGAGAGTCAGCACTGTTTTGGCAGCACACGGAGAACCAACAGCATATTTAGGCAGGTGATCATAATGTTTGCCACATCAGTGTATAGTTACCACCCTGCGGAAACATGTTGTTTTGAAATCTGTATGTTAGTGACATCGCTATGTCTATGTTTTAAATCAGTTCTGTGCATAGTAGTCACGTGGCACAATAAACTCCATGCTGAGGAATAATAAAAAAATTTTAACTAGAGCAACTATCGTGATATAGCATTCGTTTCTGTTGATAACTGATAGTTCCATAAAGCAACTATCATTGCTGATATATTGGTTTTATTTGTTTATATATTCAATAAATGGTCTGGGTGAACTGCAGAGGAGCTTTGGGTTGTTGAGTGTTGAACATTATAGTATGTCTATATAAAAGATTGGATGGCAGGGGCTAGGGATGAGCAATACCACTTATTTTCTTAAGTACTTTTAGGCCGATATCGCCGATATCGCCAATATCGATACCAATACTAATACTTCTAATAAATTAAATTTTTACGAATTCTTTGGATAAAATTATTAAGTAAGGAATAATTGACGACGGGCCGTTGAATTATTAGAAAAATAATGCACACCGGGTGGTAATGCGGTCACGACGCAAAGCCGGAGTGGCGTTACACCTCGGTGTGCATTATTTTTCTAATAATTCAACGCCCGAGTCAATTATTCGCTTATACTACAGTTACCACACCTCGAAACATTGTTCAGATGATGTGATTCTAGACGTTTGTCAAGTTTTTGTCATTAAAACGCTCTTGTATGTAGGACTAATTTCTTACGCATCTAATCCCATGCCTCCGTTGCTAATTCCAAAACGTCATTTTAGAGTTAGTAACGGAGGTTTGAGCCACTGACAGCAGACTAATGCAGTTATTCGTGTAGTTATTAGAGAGACAGAGGTTGCAATAATGAGACAGAAAATCATGTGCGTCATATTATTTAATTTATTTATTAATTCATACGTTATAATTCATTCGTTAATTCGAACGAATTTATTTATTAAAATTAAACTGCACGTTTCCATTGATGGCGAAGTCAGACATCGAAAATGGCAGATCAAGCGCATTGGGCTGACAGAATTCAAATCATCCAACGACGTATTGGGCTGCTGTGTCTGGTGACAAATCCTCTTGAAGTTGAAGTGGATTTGTCGCTGTCACTTCTTTATGAATTGTATCCTATTTTCCGTTATTACAGTTGACTACGCGAAGTGATATGGAACTGTAATGCGGTCAAGACCTGCCTGGAACTACTTTAGCCGTGCGTTTCCCTGAAAATAATTGCACACCTTAGAACGTTCTCAACCAATCAGAATCAAGCATTCAACAGCCCTGTAGTATAACTTAAATTATTACTTTATATTTTTCTATATTTATAGGTGTAAGCAGAAAAGTATTAGGCTGCTTTGTTTTCCTTTTAAAACGCTGTTAGTATAAGTAACATATAAAACCAAATTAACCATAGATATTATTATATGGTTACTGTTACTAAAACCAAGTTACCGTTACTCGTACAGTAATGCTGTAGTAAAACCATGGTTCATTGTATCAAAACCTTGCTTACTGCGTGATTACTAGTCATGGTTAATATAATATAACTACAGTAAGTCCATGGGTAGTTTTCATAAGGTTATAATTTATTAACGAGGATTAAGGATCATTGCCAATGTTTTAACGCCGGAATTTAAATAAACCTTATTATTAGCCCATTATAATACATGTCATGTCTAGGTTTGTCATTAATTGCATTGACTTTGTATGTAATCGCGCCGCGCGAAACGCTCACTTCGCGTTGTATGTGAACGCACCATAAAATCTCTACACCATATTTCACCATAAACATAATAATTTCTGAGTGTATCTTGTACCTGTAATGTTCTTTGTTCTTTTAGACGTCAATTCTGAATAGATAGACATCTTCAGGAGTAGATGGATGGATTGACAGCTGAAGTGACTCTCAATGAAAGGTACTTTCAATGTGATCAATCCCCTACAACAGCAACAGAACTGACCTGCCGTGAATCTCTCTGTCTTCCTGTGCACTGGACGACACACAAATGTATGGTCACATTTTTGTTTAAAATTAGTGTTTATTTTGTAATAAAAAGTCAATACTTCTGCAGCCACAAGGGTGCGTTGCTTACAGATGTTAGTGTCTCACGAATTTTCAGCCCTCAGATGCTGACAAGCCACACCTGAGAAAATCCATTAATTTGTGTCTTGTCTTCTTTTCTCCTGATTTCTCATGTATGTTCTGTGTCAAAGTTGTAAAATACAACATGTCTCATGTCAAAACATGTTGGTCTTCTTATTTTCTCTCCACCATTTGGAATACCAAATGCGCTCTATGTCCTCGTGGTGGCGTAGTGACTCGCCTCAATGGTGAAGGCGCACAACTCACCACGCGCCCCACCGAGAGCGAGAACCACATTATAGCAACCACAAGGAAGGTAACAACGTGACTCTACCTACCCTAGCAACCGGGTCAATTAGTTGCTTAGGAAGCCTGACGTAATCACTCCGTACACCCTGGATTCGAACTTATGTCATTTTGTAATGAGTGTAACAGAGTAATTGTAACTGTCCTTCGATGCAAGTGATGCCAAAATGGTGCCCGTCCTACAATCATACACTCTGCACAGTCATACACTCTGCTACACTGCACAATCATACACTCTGCACAGTCATACACTCTGCACAGTCATACACTCTGCACAATCATACACACTGCACAGTCATACACTCTGCACAGTCATACACTCTGCACAATCATACACTCTGCACAGTCATACACTCTGCACAGTCATACACTCTGCACAATCATACACTCTGCACAGTCATACACTCTGCACAGTCATACACTCTGCACAATCATACACTCTGCACAGTCATACACTCTGCACAATCATACACTCTGCACAGTCATACACTGCACAATCATACACTGCACAGTCATACACTCTGCACAGTCATACACTGCACAATCATACACTGCACAGTCATATATTCTGCACAATCATACACTCTGCGCAATCATACACTGCGCAATCATACACTCTGCACAGTCATACACTCTGCACAATCATACACTCTGCACAATCATACACTCTGCACAGTCATACACTCTGCACAATCATACACTCTGCACAATCATACACTCTGCACAGTCATACACTCTGCTACACTCTGCACAATCATACACTCTGCACAGTCATACACTCCGCACAGTCATACACTCTGCACAGTCATACACTGCACAATCATACACTCTGCACAGTCATACACTCTGCACAGTCATACACTCTGCACAATCATACACTCTGCACAGTCATACACTGCACAATCATACACTCTGCACAGTCATACACTCTGCGCAATCATACTCTCTGCGCGATCATACACTCTGCACAGTCATACACTCTGCACAGTCATACACTCTGCACAATCATACACTCTGCACAATCATACACTCTGCACAGTCATACACTCTGCACAATCATACACTCTGCACAATCATACACTGCACAATCATACACTCTGCACAGTCATACACTCTGCACAGTCATACACTCTGCACAGTCATACACTCTGCACAATCATACACTCTGCACAGTCATACACTTTGCACAATCATACACTCTGCACAATCATACACTCTGCACAGTCATACACTCTGCACAATCATACACTCTGCACAGTCAGCATAGTTCACACAAGAAACCCTAAAAATGACTAACTTTGTGGCTCATCGTTTTATATTAAAGCATTTGAGTGAATTATAGGGTGATGCGTTACCAGAGCTAGAATATATAATTAAGAAAAGTGTATTATAATATTTTCATAGCTTTATTATTTATAGGCCTATATGTGTATTTGTTATCACAAATGTGATGATTATTCACATATGATGAAGTTGTAATGAAAAAGTTATATTAAATCAGAGTAGATTGAAAAGAAACCGGTGTATAGTAATTGTGAAATATGCATTTTTTATAAAGACATTTTTCATATTAAAATAAATAGAAAAAAGAAACGTTGAAAAGCCTCGGTTTAAAAAAGCCACTGATGTGTGTCTTGTCTTCTTTTCTCGTGATTTTTTAGGCAAAAATGAATCTATCACTCAGGTCCTAATATGCCTGTGATCTGTAACATAGGCATGTGCAAAACTACCTATTTTCAAAATCAACTAGTCGACTAGTTGTTCATTCTGTCCCATCACTCATTTGTGGGTAGTATCTTTGTTTTACAATCAATATAATGTCTTGTTAAAACTTCAAATTCCCCAAGTATTGTCTAAATGTTCTGATAGTGTTTCTCTCCATCATGGACTTTACAGCTGATGAGAACATCCCTGCCAAGATCCTCTCAGAGCAAATCGAGCTGTGTCTGTTCTCTGTAACCACCAGAGGGCGCCTCCAAAATCCTTTGAGAAGTCCATGCTGAATTTACAGATGAACGTCGATGAGTCAATTGACCTTTTTCACGGACTGTAACTATTTCCAAAGAAGCTCAGAAAATGCGATCCGAGGTAAAGAGGATTAGATTTCAAAGTTTTTAAATGTTCAAAAGCTAGTTTTCTGAAAGTAAACTCAGCATTGGACAAAAAGTTCTGATAGATCGTAATCTTTAAAAAAGTCTAGAACATTCTGAGAATGTCATTCAGACGACTGTTTTCATCTACAGAACAGGGTAGGGCTCATTTAAATGTGTGTATAGAAAAATGTTCATTTGGTAATTTAATACTTGGAATTGATATGTTAGCATTTTTCAAAAGTAAGCTAAACAGTCATTTTATAGAATTGGGCTATATGTTAGTTTTCTGAAAAAGCACTGAAGCTTTTTTTTTGTATTGCGAATTTATTTTTAATTTAAAACATCTTTGTACATAGAAATTATGTTTTTTGTATTGTGTATTTATTTTTTAATTTAAAACATATTTGTGCGTAGAAATAATGTTATTTGTATTGTGGGCTAATTCCATGACTGCCGTCTTTTATTTTGAATGGTGTGTAAAAGCAACTTTAATAAATAAACGGATGGCTACCACGATTAAATTAACCAGAAAGAGTGGTCATTCATTTGTTCTTCATGATACTAGATATTTGTGTTGGCCCTCCTGGAAATGTCATGATGCATATGTGTTTGCAGCATTGGATCTATACTATGTGTCGTTAAGACTGATCCAAAACAGGGCAAGTTCAATAAATTAGCATTCAAGGATGTATACCTTATCATCATGATTAACATAGGCTAACGATTTGGGTAAATTCTGTCATGTGACACTATATTTTTGCATTAATGCCAATTTTCTCGACAAAAAGTGTTTCCAAAACAGTTTTTCGTGACATTTGAAGTATCAACATAGAGTTTGTTTGAGTTAAATGGAAAAATATTATGTTGATAATTTTCGTTTCCATCAGCTATATCGGTAAACCTTTTTATGAGCTACACCATTTATCGCAAAACAAAAAAAAAAAAACCTTGGATGGAAACTATTGTTATTTTATTTTTATTTTTAATTTTTCTCCCCTTTTCTCCCCAATTTGGAATGACCAATTCCCAAAGTCCAGCAATACAGCATACATAAAATAGTAAAAAAAAAAAAAAAAATGGGGGACATTTTTGTCCTGAAGGTCCTGAGTGAAATAATTTTGTGTACACAGTGTATTATAGATGTATTGTAGGAACTGAGGTTGAAATATCAAAATACCTTATGCTAAATGTATGCCATTGGTATTAACAGCCAAAATGATCTAAAAAAAAAAAAAAACATGAAAAAGAAAAAAATGTCCCCGAGGTTACACAAGGGTTAAAAAGCCAATTCACAATGAGAAAAATGTAAAAGAATGTAGCTGTATTTAATGCAGTGATTTAATGGTAGTTTTACTGGTCCATCACTTATTCTGCGTTCCATTCAAATCGGATGTGGGACATTGCACTTGATATCTCCAACAAAATGTATTCCAGTGCCAGATGCTTGGAAGATGACGCTTAAGGAAATAAAACGTATCGGTTACCTAACGTATCCTCGGTTCTCTCTAGATGAGGGAACGAGTATTGCGTAAGCTAGCTCACGCTACGGGAAAGATTCATCTTTTCTGAGATATTGAAGCCAAAAAATTATCCTTAATTTTTGTATCCATTGTCAACGCAGTGCGGCAGCTGCAGACCTTGAGCGGGCTAGCTAGCGAGCTCATAGGTTGCTCTGTTGCAACTGCTGCAGCCTATAGACGAGCTTGGGCGAACTCGCATCCAATGAGAGGCGTCCGCGCACTCACTGCATCAAAGCCCGCCAAAATGGGCGTGACTAGAGTGCATATAAGCGTAGTTCGTAGGCTGGAACCCTGGTTTTCATTGACTGAAGCGAAAAGTCGCTCGTGGCGCGAGCACGGCCGGCTACGCAATACTCGTTCCCTCATCTAGAGAGAACCGAGGATACGTTAGGTAACCGATACGTTTTATTTCCTTAAGCGGCGGTGCCGGTCTGTGTGGAATGTGTCCCATCAGTGCAGCTCACCAGGGGAGCTGTAGCGTATTAAACCGCTAGTAGTTTTGCCTGCAGAGCGGGCACTTCCATATTGTAAAATCTGACAAAGGTGGAGGGGGAAGTCCATCCCGCTGCCACACATATGTCGTGAATGGAAATCCCGCTGGACCATGCCCACGAGGATGCCATGCCTCTAGTGGAGTGAGCCCTAATGCCCAACGGGCATGGCAGGTCTTTTGACGCGTATGCAGCAGCAATAGCGTCCACTATCCATCTAGATAGTGTCTGTTTCGAGGCGGCGAGACCTTTGGTGCGCCCTCGAACGAAACGAAAAGCTGCTTGGAGCGTCTGAAAGCAGCGGAGCGCGCAGTATACAATCTCAGTGCTCTGACCGGGCAAAGGAGATTGGCGTCGCGTTCGCTATCCGGTGCTGGCAGCGCCGATAGGGAAATGACCTGTGCTCTGAAAGGAGTACCGATCACCTTGGGAACATAGCCGTGTCTAGGCTTTAAAATGACCTTGGAGTCACTTGGTCCAAACTCAAGACACGCAGCGCTGACAGACAGCGCGTGAAGGTCTCCCACACGTTTGACTGATGACAGGGCAGTCAGAAAAACGGTTTTGAGTGAAAGGTATTTCAAATCCACGGATTGAAGTGGTTCGAAAGGGGGCTTTCATAGTTTCGAGAACTATATAAAGATCCCAGATAGGAACCGATGGGGGCGCGGGGGTTCATCCTTCTAGCTCCCCTGAGGAAGCGGATGACCAGCTCGTTTTTACCCCATGACTGGCCGTGCAGGGGTTCAGCGAACGCCGCAACGGCCGCCACATACACTTTGAGCGTGGATGGGGATCTGCCCTTATCCAGCAGCTCTTGTAGAAATACTGAGCAGCGACGACACCCCACATGTCCGCGGGTCCAGGTCTCTGTCGGTGCACCATTTTGAGAACACAGACCATTTTGACGCATAGAGTCTTCTCGTGGAAGGGGCTCTAGCGTGTATGATGGTGTTTATTACTCCTTCTGGCAGAGCGACGGGTAGTCGTTGATCACCCACGCATGCAGCGCCCAGCGCTCTGGGTGGGGATGCCAGATTGTGCCGCGAGCTTGAGAGAGGAGATCTGCTCTCACTGGGATGGGCCATGGCGCTGTCAGTGACAGCTGCGTAAGCTCCGGGAACCATGTCTGATTCTCCCAACGCGGGGCTATGAGGAGCACCGAGTGACGCGTTTCCCTGATCCTCTGCATTACCTGTGGCAATAGCGAGACGGGAGGGAAGGCGTAAAGCGGGCGTCTGGGCCAGTCCTGGGCCAGCGCGTCCTCGCTTCGAGAAAAATATTGGGCAGTGAGAGTTCTCTTTGGACGCAAAGAGGTCTATCTCCGCTCTGCCGAATAGGTGCCATAACGTCTGGACTGTTTGAGCGTGCAGGGACCATTCCCCTGGGGAATATTGTCTCTGGACAGTCTGTCCGGGCCGTCGTTCAGGTGGCCTGGCACGCGCGTCGCCCTCAGCGAGCGCAGGTGGCACTGGGACCAACTCAGTATGCGTTTTGTCAGATGGAAGAGGTTCCTGGATCTGACACCACCCTGACGGTTTAGGTAGGATACCACAGATCTGTTGTCCGAACGGACCAGGACGTGGTGACCCTGAATGACCAGGAGAAAGCGCACGAGCGCGTACTCGACCGCTATCATTTCCAGACAATTTATGTGAAGGAGCTTTTCCTGAACTGACCATAGGCCGAAAACCGGAGAGCCCTCGCAGACCGCGCCCCAACCCATGTTGGACGCGTCTGTAGAGATGACTTTTCGGCGAGATACAGCTCCCATTGTCACTCCCCGCTGATACCATTCGGCCACTGTCCAGGGCTGCAGAGCTGATATGCAGGTCTGAGTCACCTTGATGGGCTGGCGGCCTGTGGCCCAAGCCCGGCGAGACGCGCGGGTGTTTAGCCAATGCTGAAGCGGGCGCATGTGCAGTAAACCCAGCTGAAGTACTGCTGCGGCTGAGGCACTCTCTGGAATTTCTTCAGAGGCATGAGGCTGTTCATCTGAAAAGACGCGGCTAGTCGCTGAACACGGCGTGCGCGCTGTGTAGATAAGCGAGCCGTCATTGCCACGGAGTCTAGTTCTATTCCCAGGAAGGAAATGGTCTGACTGGGCTGTAGTGAGCTCTTGGTCCAATTGACTGCAAGACCCAAACTGTTCAGATGGCTGAGGAGAACTGCTCTGTGAGACAGAAGCTCCATATGTGACTGAGCCATAATCAGCCAGTCGTCCAAATAGTTCAGAATTCGCAAACCCTGAATCCGCGAGGGGTGCGAGCGCCGCATCCATGCACTTCGTGAAAGTACGAGGTGCTAAGGACAGGCCGAACGGAAGGACGGTGTATTGATAAACCTGGCCGTCGAGGCGAATCTCAAGAATGGCCTGTGACGGGATTTATCTGAATCTGAAAGTATGCATCTTTCAGATCGAGAGAAATAAACCAGTCCCCTGGCACACATGCGCGAGGAGTTTCCTGATTGTAAGCATTTTGAACGGTCTTTTGCAAGCACCTTGTTCAAAACCCTGAGATCTAATATGGGTCTGAGGCCGCCGTCTTTCTTGGGAACAAGAAAATAATGGCTGTAAAGCCCCGACTCGCTCAGAGAGGGTGGCACTTTTTCTATGGCCCTTTTGCACAGAAGGCTTGCTATTTCTGAACGAAGCATGCACGCTGCTTCCGTGTTCACGGTGGTTTCGAGCCAGCTCTGAAGCGAGGGGGCGGCGATCGAACTGTAGCAAATAGCCCTGTTGTATTGTGCTTAACACCCACTTGGATATCCCTGGAATAGCTTCCCACGCTTTGAAGCGTAACGCTAGAGGGTGAATGGCCAATTCGCTCTGATTGCCGCACACAGAGCTGAACAAAATGTGTGAGCTGCGTTTAGTGTGTTCATGCATGATTGCTCGCAGACAGCATGAACAGGCTGTTTTGTGAGTGACTTCCCGATTGGAATGAATGGGGAAAGAGTCACATCTGTTACGTGATGCGCAAGCATAGTCATGGGCACGGGACTTACACACAGAGGAATGGTTGCTGGCCGTGTAACAGAGCGGGCAGAGAATGGGCGCGCGCACGCATTTGTGGGTGCATTTATTGACTCTAGTGCTCGAGCAGTTCGTAACCGCTTTATGTAAGCGTGCTCTGGTGGGGACACGAGACATGCAGTGCTTGTGTGCAGAAGTGAACACTGGATTGTGGGCACATTTTCTACACATAGGGCTGGTCGTGTGACAGAGCGGGCAGAGAATGGGCGCGCGCACGCATTTGTGGGCGCCTTCATTGACTCTGACGCTCGAGCGGTTCAGTAATCGCTTTATGAGAGCGTGCTCTGATAGGGGCACGGGATGTGTTATGCTTGTGTGTAGGGGCGAACACTGGGTTGTGGGCACTTTTTCTACACATAAGACATGTTTGCTCTTTACAAGATTTATTTGGGTCGCCGTGAAAACGGCGTTTGAGTGCAGGCAAGCGGGCAGTGTCACCGGCTTGTTGGCTGCTAAATTCACCACTGTAGTAGCCTGAGAGAAGGGGACTGACAGGGGCAAAGCTTTGACGGTGGTCCGCCGCGGCGGGACTGAGCCGTCGTTTGTTCAACAAAGTTAGGAAGACTTCGGTTGCTCTGGTTTCAGCGTTACCTTAAATCGAGGCCCGCGGGGCGGCGGTCTGCGGCGGCTGTCTGAGCGCTGACGAGGGCGGCCGCCCTGTCGACGCTGAGAAGTCTGAGTTTGTTGAACTGGGCGCTGTGAAGAGGCTCGTGCAGGAGGCTGATCACGTGAGCGGCCTGCAGAGGAGCTAGCGCGACGCGGCAGGAAGAGGTTCATGGCTTGGGTGGCTTTCTGGACATCTGAGAAGCGGTCAACAATGCCACTCTCCGCGGAGCCGAAGAGACCGGTCGGAGAGAGCGGTGCGTTGAGGAACGTGGAGCGCTCTGCTTCTCCCATGTCGGCTAGTGTTAGCCATAAGTGTCTCTCGGTCACAGTCAGCGAGGCCATGCACTTCCCTAGAGCTTGGGCTGCAGCTTTGGTAGCCGAAGGGCGAGGTCTGTCGGCCAGTAGATCAGTAACAGCCTCTGGGTGCCTGCCTTTCTCATCCCACTCCCGAAGAAGGTCTGCTTGTAGGATCTGTAAAACGGCCATTGAGTGCAGAGCAGATGCGGCTTGGCCGGCGGCGGAATAGGCGCGGCCAACATAGGCGGAAGTCGCTCTGCAGGCCTTAGACGGGAGCACAGGCTTGGAACGCCATCTCGCGGAGGGCGGACAAAGGTGTCCTCGACCGGGGGGATGGAGGAGTAGCCTCTCTCAGTGGCGCCGTCCACCGACGCGAGAGAGGTGGAGAAAAGGAGCGTTCCACGACTTTGCAAGCTCCGTATGTAATTCCGGCAGGAAGGGAGCGGCCCGGGCCGCGGGTGTAGAGCGGCGATGGCTTTGAAGAAAGTAGCCGTCGAGTCTGTTGGGTGCCTGCTCAGGGGGCGGTGACCACTCGAGCCCGAGGCGGTCGACGGCCTGTGTGAGGAGGCGTGTTAACTCCCCTCGACTCGGCGCTGGTCCTGCTGGATTCCTGGGCCGAGGAGGAGGCTTGGGAGCCTGTCCACTCCTCGCTGTCCGAAGCCATGATGGAACAGCGGCCCTTATCCTCCGCCTCGTCATCCGAGATGGCAGCAGTGCGGCCGCCGGCGGCAACTGCGCGCGTCCGGGGGCGGGAGGGTGAAAGCGAGGCAGTCGCTTCAACCACAGTTTCCGGCAGCCTTTGTGAGCGGCGCTTCTTCCTGCGCTGGCTGAGGGTAAGGCGCTGGCGGTTTCTGCTTTGGCGCTCGAGTCGAGCCCGCAGGGTCGACATCGGTAGCTCCTCGCAGAAATCGCATCCGCCCTCAGTGAGGGCGAGCTCTGCATGCCCCAGTCCCAGGCAGAGAGCGCAGATGATGTGGCGGTCTCCTGTGCTGAGAAGGCGCGACATGAGGCGCAAGTGGAGCGAGGCATCTTGAAAAAGACGCTCGTACTCTTTTGTGAATAGTTCGTGAGAACTAGCTTGCTGAATAAAAGGATACGTCGTCGGATGGCGTAGCTTCGCAGGATGGCTGAAGGTGGCTGAGACGGCCGGCTTCTTCTAGCGCTGTCCACGCTTGCTAGATGCCCCTCGAACGGCGACGCGGCTTCCAGGTCAGCGATGCGGAGAGCTTCGCTGAAGAGATGAAAATCAGGGTTCCAGCCTACGAACTACGCTTATATGCACTCTAGTCACGCCCATTTTGGCGGGCTTTGATGCAGTGAGCGCGCGGACGCCTCTCATTCGATGCGAGTTCGCCCAAGCTCGTCTATAGGCTGCAGCAGTTGCCACAGAGCAACCTATGAGCTCGCTAGCTAGCCCGCTCAAGGTCTGCAGCTGCCGCACTGCGTTGACAATGGATACAAAAATTAAGGATAATTTTTTGGCTTCAATATCTCAGAAAATACGAGAGAACCTCTCGTAAGAGAACTGCAACGCTCCCGTTAGCATAGCAGGTGTTTGACAGTCACCAGAGGAGTCTCCAAACATCCCAATTCATAAACAATCTGCAACGCTAGCATTTGTGCTACAAGTGTACGATTATCAAAAGACAGTATTATTTACCATGTTTTGAACAGCTGCTACTCTTATTACGTTTGTTAAACAAGCTTTAATATCATGTAATGTAGAAACTTTGACTCATTTATCGATATTATTTAGCACAAGTTAGTGTTTATCATTATTTTGTACATCTTCCTGGGTGCCGACATGTTTGTGTGACGTCACACACATTCAGCTCAGTGAAATCTGAATTTAACATTTCGAAATGACTTTCCAAGTTGGAATTCAAGGGGCGTTCCATTGCCCATTTCCTAGTAGGAAGTTGGAAAATCAGATTTTCCGAGTTGAATGGAGCGCAGCACTAGACCAGAGCCGATCAGCAAAATGGCAGGCTGTGCCAGCATGGAATTGTATGCTGATCTTTTTAGCAGGGAGCGAGGATGAATTTTTCCCATGTTTATTTTATTTTAATTTTTAAATGGGAAACTGATGCAATATACTGGTAAGGTAAAAATGTGTATAATGGTCTATTTATTGGAAGTGTCAAATCTAATATCGGAGTAATGCGTACTCTGATAAACAAGATGAAGAGATGAAGAAAAAAGTAGGGGAGAGGCTATCTGAACTACAAAAAGGACAAAGGCAGCATAGAGGTAATTTACATGACTCAAGTGATTTAATCCATGTGTTCTTAAAGCAATCCGATCAGTTTTTGGTGAGAACGTTGAGTGCTGTACACATTATCTGTGCATGCGTCAAGCGCAAGAAAGTCTAATCCTCCTTCAAATCATGACTGCAGTAGGAGACTGCTGATTGAAAAATTCGTTTTTTGGCTCTTCTCACCCAAAAGCGATTGTATTGCTTCAGAAGACATGGATTAAACCACTGGAGTCTTACTTTTATGCTGCCTTTATGCCCTTGGAACTTTAGTTTTGAAACCCATTGACTTGCTTTGTTTAGACAAAAACACATCAGAAAACCCTTAAAATATCTTTGTGTTCTGCAAAAGAAAGACATACGTCACGAGAGGGAACAAAAACGTTATTTAACAACTAAGCGTTTATTGAACATACTGTATGAGCTACACATTTTAGTCAACTGTCCCAATTCCCCCTGGCTCCTGATATACATCAGGGTGGAGTCCCCGCCAATACAGGTACAATTTGATTGGCCAACATAATAAGGCTGGTTCCACACAACATACAAGTTAGACGAGTTTGAGCCGGATGAACTACTTTAATTTGTGGAAAACTGTTTGTCATTCTTGTAAGGGTGAATGACAAACAATAATGGAGGTGATGAAAAGGGAAGAAAAACATCTTTAAAAAAAGTTCTTAGTCATGTAGTCTTCTTGGTTTTGTATGTTTTTGTATGTTTTTGAACAACTTTGATTAGGGTTCTCACAGTCATGGAAAACTTGTAAATGTCAGAGGATTTTAAAATGGTGTTTTCCGCGCTTGGAAAAGTTATGGAAGTCATCAGAAGTCATGGTTGTTCTCTGCTCTAAAATGTTACATTAGCTAAATATTGCTCTTGTCTAGAGTAACACTCGCTCACATTTCATAGTATTGTCCAATTAGTGAGTGAATCATTCTTTTCAGTCAGTTCTTTTCAATGTGTTAGTTGAAACGTTCACAAATTAGTGTAATTGATTCATTAGAATTTAAATGATTTTGAAAATCTGTATCCAGTAATCAAAAACACTTGGAAAGGTCATGGAAATTCATTAGGCAAAAAGGGCAGGACATCCTATTTAATATTTCTTATTATACCTTCAGTTTTAGCATTTCTGTTTCTCTTACGAGAGGTTCTCTCGTATTGCGTAAGCTAGCTTACGCTACGGGAAAGATTCATCTTTTCTGAGATATTGAAGCCAAAAAATTATCCTTAATTTTTGTATCCATTGTCAACGCAGTGCGGCAGCTGCAGACCTTGAGCGGGCTAGCTAGCGAGCTCATAGGTTGCTCTGCGGCAACTGCTGCAGCCTATAGACGAGCTTGGGCTGAACTCAGCATCCAATGAGAGGCGTCCGCGCTCACTGCAACAAAGCCCGCCAAAATGGGCGTGACTAGAGTGCATATAAGCGTAGTTCGTGAGGCTGGAAACCTGATTTTCATCTCTTCAGCGAAGCTCTTCGCATCTCTGAACTGGAAGCCGCGTAGCCGCTCGAGGGGCATCAAGCAAGCGTGGACAGCGCTGAAGAAGCCGGCCGTCTTCGCCACCTTCAGCCGTCCTGCGAAGCTACGCCATCCGGCGTAAAGCAAGCTAGTTCTTATGAACTTCACAAAAGAGTACGAGCGTCTTTTAAAGATGCCTCGCTCCACTTGCGCCGCATGCCGCGCCCTCTCAGCACCGGAGACCGCCACGCCATCTGCGCTCTCTGCCTGGGACTGGGGCATGCAGAGCTCGCCGCTGAAGGCGGATGCGATCTCTGCGAGGAGCTTCGATGTCGACCCTGCGGGCTCGACTCGGCGCTCAGGACCGAGCCGCCGCGCCTTCCATTCAGCCGCGACAGTAAAAGCGCCGCTCTCAAAGGCTGCCGGAACCAGTGGTAGAAGCGATTGCCTCGCTGGAGCCCCTCCCTCGAGCATCGCCTTCACCCTCCCGCCCACCGGACGCCAGCAGTTGCCGCCAGCGGCTGCTCTGCTGCCATCTCGGACTAAGAAGCGGAGGATAAGGGCTGTTCCATCATGGCTTCGGACAGCCAGGAGTGGTCAGACTCACACGCCTCCTCCTCGCCCAGGAATCCAGCAGGACCCGCGCCGAGTCGGCGGGGAACTAACGCCTCCTCACACAGGCCGCCGACCGCCTCGGGCTCGAGTGGTCACCGCCCCTGAGCAGGCTCCCAACAGACTCCACGCCGCGACCTTTGCCCGCCCTCCGCGAGATGGCGGTCTAAGCTGGTGCTCCCGCCTAATGCCTGCAGAACTACTTCAGCCTGTGTTGGCCGCGCCTATACCGCCGCCGGCCAAGCCGCATCTGCTCTGCATTCCATGGCCGTCTTACAGACAGAGGCTGTTTCAGATCTGACTAGCCGACTTGGGAGAAGCTGAACGCACTCACGCCGCTCTCTCTGTCCGGTCTCTTCGGTTCCGCGGTGAGTGGCATTGTTGACCGTCTCGAGCCCAAGCCATGAATCTCTTTCTGCCTCGTCGCGCTAGCTCCTCTGCAGGCCGCCCACGTGACCAGCCTCCTGCACGAGCCTCTTCACAGCGCCCAGCTCAACAAGCCAGACTTCTCAGCGTCGAGAGGGCCCTCGATCGCGCTCAGACAGCTGCCGCAGACCGCCACCCCCCTGCGGGCCTTGGCCTAAGATTGTACTGAAACCTGAGCAACCGAAGTCCTCCTAGCGTTGTTGAGAAAACGACGGCTCAGTCCCGCCACGGCCGGACCACCGTCAAAGCTTCGCCCCCTGTCAGTCCCCTTTTCTCAGGCTACTGCAGTGGTGGATTCAGCAGCCAACAAGCCGGTGATACTACCCGTTTGCCTGCACTCAAACGCCGTTTTCACGGCGACCCAAAGAAATCTTGTAAAGAGTAAACATGCCTTATGTGTAGAAAATGTGCCCCTCCTCTGCCCACTCTGTTACACGGCCAGCTGTATGTAAGTCCCGTACGCCCCCTGTCAGTCCCCTTCTCTCAGGCTACTGCAGTGGTGGATTCAGCAGCCAACAAGCCGGTGATATTACCCGCTTGCCTGCACTCAAACGCCGTTTCCACGGCGACCCAAAATAAAGCCTTATGTGTAGAAAATGTGCCCACAATTCAGTGTTCACCCCTACACACAAGCATTACACGTTCCGTGTCCCCATCAGAGCACACTCAAAAGCGGTTACGAACCACTCGAGTGTTAGAGTCAATAAATGCGCTCACGAATACGTGCGCGCGCCCATTCTCTGCCCGCTCTGTCACACGGCCAGCAAACACTTCTCTGTATGTAAGTCCCGTGCTCGTGGCTATGCTTGCGCATCACTTAACAGACGTGACTCTTTCCCCATTCACCTCAATCGGAAGTCACTCACAGAACAGCCTGTCCATGCTGTCTGCGAGCAGTCCAGCATAAGCACAGTAAGCGCTCACACATTCTGTTCAGCTGCTGTAGCGGCAATCAGAGCGATTTGGCCATTCACCCTCTAACATTACGCTTCAAAGCGTGGGAAGATATTCCAGGGATATCCGAATGGGTGTTAAGCACAATAAAACAGGGCTATTTGCTATAGTTCGATCGCCGTCCTCCTTGCTTCAGAGCTGCTCGAAACTACTTTGAACACGGAAGCAGCGTGCATGCTTCGTTCAGAAATAGCAAACCTTCTGTGCAAAAGGGCCATAGAGAGAGTGCCGCCTCCCTGAGCTGAGTCGGGTTTTACAGCCGTTATTTTCTTTTCCCCAAGAAAGACGGCGGCCTCAGACCAATATTAGATCTCAGGGTTTTGAACAAAGCGCTTGCAAAAAGACCGCTCAAAATGCTTACAACCAGCAAAGTCCTCGCGCATGTGCGCCAGGGGACTGGTTTATTTCTCTCGATCTGAAAAATGCATACTTTCAGATTCAGATAAATCCCCTTCACAGGCCATTCTTGAGATTCGCCGACGGCCAGGTTTATCAATACACCGACCTTCCGTTCGGCCTGTCCTTAGCACCCGTACTTTCACGAAGTGCATGGACGCTGGCGCCGCACCCCTGCGGAGTCAGGGTTTGCGAATTCTGAACTATTTGGACGATTGGCTGATTTTGGCACAATCACATACGGAGCTTCTGTCTCACAGGACAGTTCTCCTCAGTCATCTGAACAGTTTGGGCCTTGCATTCAATTGGACCAAGAGCTCACTACAGCCCAGTCAGGCAATTTCCTTCCTTGGAATAGAACTAGACTCAGTGGCAATGACGGCTCGCTTATCTACACAGCCGCAGCCGTGTGCAGCGACTAGCAGCGTCATTTCAGATGAACAGCCTCACACCTCTGAAGAAATTTCAGAGAGTGCTAGGCTACATGGCCTCAGCCGCAGCAGTACTTCAGCTGGGTTTACTGCACATGCCCCCGCTTCAGCATTGGCTAAACACCCGTGCGTCTCGCCGGGCTTGGGCCACAGGCCGCCAGCCCATCAAGGTGACTCAGACCTGTATTTCAGCTCTGCAGCCCTGGACAGTGGCCGAATGGTATCAGCGGGGAGTGACAATGGGAGCTGTATCTCGCCGAAAAGTCATCTCGACAGACGCGTCCAACAGGGGTTGGGGTGCGGTCTGCGAGGGCTCTCCGGTTTTCGGCCTATGGTCAGTTCAGGAAAAGCTCCTTCACATAAATTGTCTGGAAATGATAGCGGTTGAGTACGCGCTCGTGCGCTTTCTGCCGGTCATTCAGGGCCACCACGTCCTGGTCCGTTCGGACAACAGATCTGTGGTATCCTACCTAAACCGTCAGGGCGGTGTCAGATCCAGGAACCTCTTCCATCTGACGAAACGCATACTGAGTTGGTCCCAGTGCCACCTGCGCTCGCTGAGGGCGACGCACGTGCCAGGCCACCTGAACGACGGCCCGGACAGACTGTCCAGAGACAATATTCCCCAGGGAATGGTCCCTGCACGCTCAAACAGTCCAGACGTTATGGCACCTATTCGGCAGAGCGGAGATAGACCTCTTTAGCGTCCAAAGAGAACTCTCACTGCCCAATATTTTTCTCGGAGCGAGGACGCCGCTGGCCCAGGACTAGCCCAGAAGCCCGCTTACGCCTTCCCTCCCGTCTCGCTATTGCCACAGGTAATGCAGAGGAT
Organism: Xyrauchen texanus; assembly: GCF_025860055.1. NCBI lineage: Eukaryota > Metazoa > Chordata > Actinopteri > Cypriniformes > Catostomidae > Xyrauchen > Xyrauchen texanus. The sequence continues at coordinate 39,111,204 of NC_068300.1, read as the reverse complement.
CAGGGAAACGCGTCACTCGGTGCTCCTCATAGCCCCACATTGGGAGAATCAGACATGGTTCCCGTCATTGACAGCGCCGTGGCCCATCCCAGTGAGAGCAGATTTCCTCTCTCAAGCTCGCGGCACAATCTGGCATCCCCACCCAGAGCTGGGCTGCATGCGTGGTGATCAACGACTACCCGTCGCTCTGCCAGAAGGAGTAATAAACACCATCATACACGCTAGAGCCCCTTCTACGAGAAGACTCTATGCGTCAAAATGGTCTGTGTTCTCAAAATGGTGCACCGACCGAGACCTGGACCCGCGGACATGTGGGGTGTCGTCGCTGCTCAGTATTTCTACAAGAGCTGCTGGATAAGGGCAGATCCCCATCCACGCTCAAAGTGTATGTGGCGGCCGCTGCGGCGTTCAGCTGAACCCCTGCATGGCCAGTCATGGGGTAAAAACGAGCTGGTCATCCGCTTCCTCAGGGGAGCTAGAAGGATGAACCCCCCCGCGCCCCCCATCGGTTCCTATCTGGGATCTTTCTATAGTTCTCGAAACTATGAAAGCCCCCCCTTTTGAACCACTTCAATCCGTGGATTTGAAATACCTTTCACTCAAAACCGTTTTTCTGACTGCCCTGTCATCAGTCAAACGTGTGGGAGACCTTCACGCGCTGTCTGTCAAAGCCTAGACACGGCTATGTTCCCAAGGTGATCGGTACTCCTTTCAGAGCACAGGTCATTTCCCTATCGGCGCTGCCAGCACCCGATAGCGAACGCGACGCCAATCTCCTTTGCCCGGTCAGAGCACTGAGATTGTATACTGCGCGCTCCGCCGCTTTCAGACGCTCTGAGCAGCTTTTCGTTTCGTTCGAGGGCGCACCAAAGGTCTCGCGCCTCGAAACAGACACTATCTAGATGGATAGTGGACGCTATTGCTGCTGCATACGCGTCAAAAGACCTGCCATGCCCGTTGGGCATTAGGGCTCACTCCACTAGAGGCATGGCATCCTCGTGGGCATGGTCCAGCGGGATTTCCATTCACGACATATGTGTGACAGCGGGATGGACTTCCCCTCCACCTTTGTCAGATTTTACAATATGGAAGTGCCCGCTCTGCAGGCAAAACTACTAGCGGTTTAATACGCTACAGCTCCCCTGGTGAGCTGCACTGATGGGACACATTCCACACAGACCGGCACCGCCGCTCTGTCGTTCCTTCCCACTATGTGCTTATGTATTACACAATCAATGACCCGCATTCTTGCCGGCCAAATATTATTTCCCCACTCATAAGGGCTCCCCGGTCCCCCCTTAATTCCCTGGGGCTCATACAGTGGATGCTTGGCGCGACGGCGTTGACAATGGGTTCCCGTAGCGTAAGCTAGCTTACGCAATACGAGAGAACCTCTCGTAAGAGAACGTATCGGTTACCTAACGTAACCTCGGTTCTCTCTAGATGAGGGAACGAGTATTGCGTAGCCGGCCGTGCTTCGCGCCACGAGCGACTTTTCGCTTCAGTCAATGAAAACCAGGGTTCCAGCCTACGAACTACGCTTATATGCACTCTAGTCACGCCCATTTTGGCGGGCTTTGTTGCAGTGAGCGCGCGGACGCCTCTCATTGGATGCGAGTTCGCCCAAGCTCGTCTATAGGCTGCAGCAGTTGCCGCAGAGCAACCTATGAGCTCGCTAGCTAGCCCGCTCAAGGTCTGCAGCTGCCGCACTGCGTTGACAATGGATACAAAAATTAAGGATAATTTTTTGGCTTCAATATCTCAGAAAAGATGAATCTTTCCCGTAGCGTAAGCTAGCTTACGCAATACTCGTTCCCTCATCTAGAGAGAACCGAGGTTACGTTAGGTAACCGATACGTTTTATGGGTTCATTAAGCTTCAAGATTTATTGATAAATAAATCTTGAATGTGTTTTAATGTGTATTATAATAGAAAACAATTTATAAAGGACTGCAAACATGAATGTACACACCTTAATATTTATGTACTTTTAAACTGAATTGTTGAATGAATAAATTAATTATAAATGAATAGATCCAGATGAAAAAAAATATTATTAACTCAATGTGTTAAAATAATGTTTTGTGGTAATGAACATTATGCCACAAATGTTGTCGATTGAACTTAACTTGCATTGAACCCAGAACATTCATTTAAATATTGCAACTAAGGTGCAAGTTACTTGGAAGCATGGAAATAGTTTTAAGGTAATGAGGGGGAAAACGTGCAGGCGGGAACAATGGGCTGTGGTAATTGTAATGTCCGTAGGTGGGGATAGCAGTTTAGGCCAAAGAAGGGTCTGTGACTGTTAAGCACACTTCTGCCTCTGCTGTCATCAGCCCACCTCTGCTTATTTTTGGAAAAAAAACTCCCCGCTAGCCTGTTCTCAGCGGTGTCTGAATGGTAGGGTCCTTTGTTTTGGAAAAGAGTGGAAGAATATCCCTTTGACCTTTACATGTACTGTGTGTGTTTTTGTGAAGGATCTCTGCCTTGATGTCTTGTTTACCGCTATCTTCTCTCCACAGGTGCAAAAAATGGGGAGTTCCCATTGAGAAGATCTGTAAGAAAACACAGCGAGAGAAGTTTGCCTGGGATATCGACATGGCAGATGAGAACTTTGTTTAGTTTTTGGGTTAGTGAATCATCTTTGTTTGCATCTTGAGAAGACATTTTTTTCTCTCAAAATGAAGATCCACAACAATGCTGACAGATTAGTTTGATGTTGATGCCCAAACATATTAAATAATGTTCAAATAGTGTACGTAAAAATCAAACAAATTTCAACATTTGAACCATAATACTGTACCACTATAGCCTTTACAACCAAAATGACACAATTAAGCAACAAAACAATAAAAAGATTCCACAAACCTTTACATTTACTCCCTCTTTTATTTACACAATCATCATACACTGATCATACGCTGCTCTGGGATATCAAGAAGCCAAATACTGAAAGTATGGTGTTGTTATGAATGACGTTATGCTATTGTAAGTAATACTTCATCAATAAATATGTCATTTAATGGTTATAATCTGCACTGCCTCTAACGTCGAACAGGTCATTGGTCAACACATTCAAAATTATTTCTTTAACATAATTGCGAAACTACACTTAATAAAAAAACTGAAAAATTGTACAGTCTGTTAAAATTAGGTGAATTGGCTAATATGTAAAATAGTCAAAGCTCCCAAATGGATGTCAGTTAGCAATCTGACTACTTTGAGTGCTAAATACTTTAAATATCCTGGTAGCGGTGGTTTCAGCATCCTGAAACATCATTCAGCATCTTTGAACCTCTAGACAAAAAGTTTTCACTTAAATAAAAACAATTTGGCATAAGTGTTTCATTACTTGACATAAGTGATCACCAGAGTTTTAAATTAACAATATTTCCAGGTAATGGTATTCGGTTGAACTTAGTTGTGAAGTCCCATTTGCCACTCACACTCTGCCTTACTGCCATAATGGCATATATCGCTGTGCCGCTAATCAGCTGATTCAGCGCCGGCCGTATTTCATCACGGACCAGCCGCGCCCTCCTCCTCGTCACACACCTCCCCCATCTGCTTCAGGCCATTATAATGACTCTTAAAATGTAAAATGGTGTAACCATCATGTACAAATAAAATGAACATATTTTCCTTACATCTATAATGCACGTGAATGTACACACCTTAATATTTATTTACTTTTAAACAGAATTGTTGAAAGAATTATTAATTATAAATGAATAGATCCAGATGACAAAACATTAGCGTCACATTTTTAACTTTTGTTTTGTAATAAAATGTTTTTATTGATAAAAAAAAAACACACAACAGAGAAAAACACAACACATACACACTGAATCAACATTTAACCCACACTAATATCCCTCTCCAATCACCAACCCCACCCTGACCCCCAACGAACACCCCTGTGGTCAAATAAAATAATACACACACACACACACAAAATTAAAATATAAAATAAACATACATAATTAAACTAGACCTCTATCTCCCCATCCCATCCCTTCCCTGAGAGTTTCCCCAAAACTGCTAAATAATTACCCCATTTTCTGACAAACAAGTCCCCAAACCCTTCTCGAAAGCCATCTCTGCACACCACTCCGGAAATTATTGCGCTCCATCCGATCCATGGTCAGAACCCAATGTTTTTATGTTTATCCCCCAAATTTATGACTGCCCCATCGCCCAAAATACAAAGTCTGGGGCAAAGTAAAATTTCAGTGCCCAAAACATCACAAATACAACTCTGAACCTTCAACCAAAAATCTTGGATCTTAACACACCTCCAAAAGACATGGGTTGTGTCTCCATCTTCTGATTGGCATTGTAAGTATGTGGGTGTGTCTTTAAAGGTCCCCTGACATGAAATTTTCACTTTCTGAGGTTTTTTAATATTAATATTAGTTCCCCTAGCCTGTATTTGGTCCCCTCGTGTCTAGAAATTTCAGTCGGTGTAAACCGAGTTTTGGCTATCTTTCTCTGCCTGTGAGAAAATGAGATCTCAGATGGGCTGATCTTGAATCTCCCCTGTATGACGTCATACGGGGGAAAGGTTACCTCCCCCTTCTCTGCTTTGCCCGCCCAGAGAATTCGAGCTAGGAAGTACTGAGCAGCGATTTTAGTTTATCCTCGAGAGATATCATGGCGTGTGACCGATCGAAGCACAAAAGTTGCTCAAGAATTGAATGCACAAATGATCACAGAAGTCTTTTTTTACTTCCTTCATCCAATCCCCAGAAGGATCAATGGATAAATTTCATTTACTCTGGGAATGCACCGACACAACACACCAAATTTTTGTATGTCTGCGCCAAACATTTCACAGACGACTGTTTTCACAACATGGGTCAGTTCAGAGCTGGGCATACTGAACGTCTGAAACTGAAGTCTGGATCAGTACCAACTCTCTTTGGCTCACCTACAAACCTCGGACAAGTAAGTCAACTAATTATATATAATTGTGTTGCTTTACTATTTATGGTTACCTAGCTTGTTACACGTAGAATGTGGCTGTAACATTAGCTATGCAGCTAACAGCCGAGTTACTGTCGCTAATGTAAAGGTAGATAGCATCAGGTATATGTGTGAATACACACACTGTAACGCAAGTGTTGTTCACTTCTTTGTTATTTGGATATCCGTTCTCCTGTTGGTGATATGTTTACAAAATTACAGACGTTTCAGATCTCTGCATACTAGAACATCTAACGTTAGGCACAAAAAAACCGTTTTTTTCCCCATGCTATCTGCACACACTTGGCTAATGAAGCTCATTCTGATTCTGATTCAAACTGAAACGCTTGAACGACTGCGTGTCTAAGTGCCATTGCAATATATCCAATGTAAACATGCATGGTACCGTTGCCGTAAGCTGGTCAAGACCACACCCACACTACACCTTGCCCCGCCTTTCTCCTCCTCATTAGCATTTAAAACTACAGACACCGAAACGGCACGTCTGAAGGAAAGCTCATTATGGGTTGGCTTGTAGTGGCTATAATTCTGTACCAAGGCTGAATTTGGTAAAAGAGATTTCAGATACAGTACTAGGGACCACTAAGGCCTATATCAAAGCCTACAAAAAGAAGCATGTCAGGGGACCTTTAAGACCTTTAAATTTAAATCTTTCTCCTATAATCTCTTGATAGAAGTTGAAGCTCCGTCCCCCAGTCTCTGAATTAGCAGGGAGTAATACACTGATGCCTCATGACCTTTTCCAGTAAACAGTTATCACCTCTCCCAGAGTACCTGCCACTTTGGGGGGTGGCGTCCATAAACATGGAAATACACATAATTTCACAAGTATAGCCACAAGATTTAAACATTATACATGTTAACATGATTTTAGTGTGATAAAATCTCTGTTTTACATGTAAGCAATTTTCTCACACTAAAATAATGTTAACTTGACATGACCTAACTCTCACGTGAAGTTCGTTCCTCTGTTGTATACAAAGCGCACGATTCCGACTTCTCACGTGAACGCGCCATCACGTGACAGCCTCTTGATGGGTCGATTGGTAGAAGGAAGCTTTTTTAAAAGTTTTTACGTTTTAATTATTGATTTGTTTTTTACACCAACCTATTGATTTGCTTCAGAATACATTAATTGATAAAATATATAAGTAGTGTCATGGCACCCATTCACTTTCATTGTATGGAGTTCATTGTACAGAGCTGAAATGTGCTTATAAAAATCTTAATTTTGGTTCTGCTGAAGAAGGAAAGACATACACATCTGTAATGGCTTAAAGGTGAGTAAATCATGAGAGAATTATAATTTCTGGGTGAACTACTCCTTTAATGTTTTATTGTTTAACACCTGCCCAAACCATCCACAATTGTTCACCAGCCCAAGCACATTTTCCTCAGCACAATTCAGTCAAAAACTTTTTTCGTTTGTTTAACCCAGATTGCCAAATTAAAAACAGAAGAGGGCCTAATACTGAGCCTTGTTGAACACTGTGTCTGTACTGAAGAAAGACTGAAAATATTTCATATCACGCCTTTAATTTGAGCATATTTGTTTTGTGGTCGCATTATATCTTTATAAATTGTATATTTTATTAGAGAAAAATTTATTATTTAATGTTAAAATACTTTCTTCAATTCCAGCAAAGAAAACTATATGAAGAGAAAAATAATCTATATAAAAAAGCCACTGATGGATTGATTAATAATTACAAGTTTTGGTGTAAACACTATAGCTCTGTGGCACTTTCAAAACATTGCTCTGTTTGTTTGAGCATCCCGACCAACCCAACTTTTGCATAGCCAATGCCATGAGTTTGTGAATGGACTACCTGTTTTTATTACCTATGGTAAATAGGGAGAATGTTTTGGAAACCTGTTTAAAAACATAATTATTTTTGCAGTTCCACGTTTAGTGATGCTTAAGGTGCAGAAATTACACACTTCACATTTAAGCGAATGAGTGAATAAACTTGGTAGAGCTGTGTGTTTAGCTGAAATATGTTTCAAAAAAAGTTTTTTCAAATTTAGTCAAGGACACTGTGGAGGCGAGAGCGTGGTCGAGCATTCATCTGCGGAGAGAGGAAGTGGTATGGGTTTTCACCTGAGATGAATTGCTGGTAATTGCTGTTTCTTTGTTCACAGTGAGAGATGGGGGAAATAAAAAGGGCCAGACCTCAGAGTGAGGGAGTGACAGCCGAGCTTCACAGCTGTGTGAGTGTTACAGAAATGTTCAGCTGAAACGTTTTTTTGTTTGAGTGTAAATAAATTTACGTTTGAGTTGGATTTGCCATCTCCCACTACCTCATTCCTCGAACCTGTTACACTGGTGCCGAAACCCGAGATTAGAGGAAGAAGGATACGCTGTCATGGAGTAATCGCCACTGGAGTAAGTCTTCCGGTCCCTTTCCAGCATCCACCAGGGCCAACACCATACCCTCACGGAGCTTCAGAAAGAGCAGCAATAGCACTTCAAGGTGCTCTTTTGGGCCCAGGAGGAGGACCAGCGGGTGCTGCGGAGCTTAGTACCCCAAGAGGGGGCGGCCTCCCCGTCCCCGGCAGCAGCACACCCCCACGTGTTGCTCACCAATGTGGGGCCTCAAGATGATCCAGAGGCTTACCTTGAGGTCTTTGAGCAGACAGCCAATGCTCTGAAATGGCCGCCGGAACAGTGGTCCTTCCATATTCTGCCGCTGCTGACTAGGGAAGCCCAGATTGCGGCACAACATCTTCTGGTCGCCAACCTCCTGGACAAATCGGTGCTGAAGAAGTACATCTTGCAGCGGGCCAGCTGCAGCCCAGAAGAACGTCGCCAGAAATTTCACTCCTTATCGCTTGAGCGAGGCCGCCCGCCCGTTTGACTTTGCCGAACAGCTCCGTGACACCTGCCGGCGGTGAGTGCTGGCAAAGGAGGACAGCGATGCCGAGGATGTCATCAACCTGGTGGTGCAGGAGCAGTTCATCTCCCAGTTGTTGAAGGGGGTGGCCGAGTGGCTCCAGTGCCGGCCGGTATCGCTGGTGGAAGACCATCTGGCAGCATATCTGGGGACAGGCACTCCCCATGCGTCGAAGTGCTGTTCTCTCTCCCCACTTCCTTCCTTCCGTCATGTTCCATTTCCCCAGAAACGTGGGAACATTCCCCCAAGACTGGCTCCCTGGTTCTCTGCTTCCACAAACCCCATATCTCCCCCTCTCTTCATCCCAGGTGAAGAAGTCTACTGTCACGAGTGTGAGCGGAAGGCTTGGACCGACTGTTACGAGTGTGAGCGGAAGGCTTGGGCCGGTCTACTGGAGTTGCGGGGAGCCGGGTCATGTTCGAGAGCAGTGCCTGGTAATGGAGTTGGGGGCCTTGATCCGGATCCCTGACAACCCACAGACTGACGCCGAGTGAGCAGAGACGTACCAAATACCCTTGAGTATAACATACCAAGCCATGGTGGATTCAGGTTGCAATCAAAACCTCCATTCAAAAATACTTGGTTCAAAACAGGGCATTGGAGGCAAATAACTAGGTGAAGGTGAGTTGTGTGCACGGGGATATACATGATTAGCCTGTAGTGATCATCACGGTAATATTCTGGGGACAAAAACATAAAATTGAGGGGGTGGTTAGTCCTCACCTCACCATCCACTAATTTTGGGAACTATTTGGCCGGCTTTTCAATCATTATTGAAGAGGTTGTGTGTGGATGGGTCCTGTGAGAAAGTAAACTGGTGTGGAATGCGTGAAGTGCTGGCTGGGGAGGCGTGGCCAGGGACATCTGCTGCTACTCCATGTCAGGCTGATGCAGGAGAAGGGGAAGTCTCATCCTCCCTCACCCTTAGGAGAATTCCCTACCAGGAATATCCCGCTAGAGCAGTCGCTAGATGAAACCCTGAACCATGCGTTTGAATAAGGCATCACATGCCATCACCATCACAATAAGGCATAATGCATGTCATTTTTGAAGGCGTCGCACCAATGGAAGTTAAGCTTGTATTAAAACGCCTTATTCTGTCAGGACAGATAGAATTAGATGAGTTTAATTCAGCCATTCAACATTTTCCTTGCTCACCTCTCGATATACAGGATAAGCCGTCTCCTGTTAGTGTCAGCACTTTGGCTGCTAACGACAACAGATTGAAACAGTCTTGTGGGCAAATGTTAATACTTTTGAAAATACTACCTTTTCTTTTGATTGATGTGGACAATGAATATGTTAAATTTACTGTGAAATTTACTGCTATATGCATCGCAATCACATATCCATATTTTTCAATTAGATCGGTTGTATAGAGTGAAGCAGGACACTCTGACAAATGATAATACAACCCAGCTGTTGATACCAAAGAGCCGTCTGGAAATGTTATTCCAGGCGGCTGATCATAATCCGATGGCAGGTCACTTGGGACAGGGGAAAACACTAAGCCATCTCATGGCCTGTTTATATTGGTCGGGCATTCATGGGGATGTTTGCCGGTGGTGTGCAGCATACCGTGAATGTCAGCTGGTGAATACACCGACCGCTCCAAAAGCGCCATTGTGCCCCCTTCCATTGATCGAGGTTCCTTTCAAACGAATTGGCATGTACCTCGTCGAACGGACAACATGCAGGCATTGCTTTATGTTTTTCCTGGTGGATTACGCAGCACAATATCCGGAAGCAGTGCCGTTGCGAAATATTTCAGCACATAGTGTTGTGGAGGCACTCTTCAAAATTATCTTCCGAGTGGGGATTCAGAAAGAAACCCTCATTGATCGGGGCACGGCTTTTATGTCACGTACACTACGTGAGATGTACAAATGATTGTTTATAAAAACAAGCGTGTACCATCCACAAATGGATGGCTTGGTCGAACGATTTAAAAAGACCTTAAATGGGAACTTTTATGCAGAATTACATGTTGTTTGTACATAAATGTGAGTCTGCAGTGTGTGCACTCAACCACCCTACAATGTTAAAAGTCCACCCACTCCTCTTACTTATATTTCTTAATCAAAAACAGTGTGTCAAAATGAATGGTTTTTATTTCTGTTTAACGTGATGTCACGTTAGAGCAGGCCTCGCCCATTACTGGTGACGGAGTCCACCCTAGACCCCGAAGCCGCCGCCAGGCGCCGCCATTTGCGCCATTTAGAATTTCAGCCGCCGCCAGCCAATAATTTCGTAAGCCAAATTGAGCCGCCATCTGATAAAGTTTGGCTGAGCCGGCTAGAATTATTTGCATCAAATAATAATTCTATCACATAGAGACATACACACACGATATATATAAACAATACACGAGATCTATTTTCCCACTGGATTCATAACAGCGCAGTCTTGTGCCCGTTGCTACGATACACAGACTCACAGTGACTTGACGACCAATTAAAATTGCTCGTTTTCCGTACAGAAGAAGCGATGCATTTTTTTCTCGCACTGAGGTGAAATGGCGGAAAGAAGCAAGCAAGGTAATTTTGATCTCACTTCTCACATACTTTCCTAATTCCTACTTACTTTTTTTTTTTAACTTAGGCCTACCCAGACTTTTGTTTAAATCTTCAGGGCACGGTTGCACAAACACCTGAATCAAAGATTGATGTTATGAACCAAATGTTCTGGAACGGAGAGATTTATAGCACTGAACGTGATATTACTGCAGTAACAAACCACCGTTTCCACATTGCTAATTCACGACGCATGCTTCAGTGTACATTGAAGTGAAATGTGCAAAACTTTGTCCAAAATAATACTGATAACATTGTGTGTTTATATTAAGGGCGAGACACGGCAGGCAAAAACATCGTTTTGTTTTTTACTGGTCAATTTTGAGATTTTTGGATATTTGTCTTCAATAACATGTCTTCTTTCAGACTTGTGGTGAAAAAAGTCCGAAATACACATTTAGGTCTTTATTTTACTACACTTCGTCTGTTTGCATCTGTAGATTTCTCATAAATTCAATAATAATACTGCTCAATGGCAAACAATCATCACTTGCTCCTTCAAGGTTTAATATGATAAGCTTCATCCATGATAATGCCAAGTTATTGTATACAACTTAGCCTACATACATTTAGCCTAAACACAACACATTGTAGGCTATTTGAAAATGTTTATAAAATAAATATGTACATACGTTGTGAAAGTAAAATCTGGTGTTTTCTTTATTACATTGTATTGCATTTTGTAGAAATATAGTGTAAGCCATGCATTGCTTGGAAATATTGAGATCTAGTAAATCAGTATAACATAGACATCTGTAGACATGAAGTGGCAGCTTCAGCCATTTGCAGCTATGAAAAGTTTGGCGGCTGCAGCAGCCATTTAGGTTTTGGCTGAGCCGGCTAGCCAGCCAATAACTTCATCAGCCAGCCATTATTCTCAAAACAAATGGCTTTGGGCTCTACTCCACCCTATTATCATATATCCTTCCCTGAGTGATCTACACACAGTCTGACATTTTGTTCTGCACTGGAGCAGATACAGCGAGAAGAATAATGTCTCAGCTTCGTAAGCGTCATAAGTGTTCTGTTGTGTACTCCTGGCATCAGAGCCACTGAAGATGCAGTGGACAAGTTTTGCTTTTGAAGGAAATGTGCCCCAAAACATAAAAACATTTTTGAATGTTTGTGCAAATAATTCTACACTGGACTGCTTTGTGAATGTGTGTCAATATAAAGTGGGATTTTCAAAAGAAAAGAAAAATTCTCAAGAATGGATCAGTACCAACTGTTCGTGTTCCATCTTTATATCCTGAAGATGTATTGCACTTAATAATTTGTGAATGTTTGTAAATCACCTTTCCGAATGTGCTTTTTAGCTGATTCCATGGCAAATACAGCTATAGGGTGCAGCTCATTTGCATTTAAAGAGACACACCTGAAAACAGCTTGTTTTTGATTCCACACAAAAAGAGGCATTTACAACATAGCATAATAACTTATCCGTGGGTTATTTTGAGCTGCAACTTCACAGACACCTGAGACTTATATTACATCTTGTAAAAAGTGCCATAATAGGTCTCCTTTAAAGAATATGATTCATAAGTTCATGCACAAAGACCCTCGTAATTGGGATATGTGGCTGTTATTTGCAGTGTGAGAGGTCCTGCAATCCTCCACAAGGTTTTCCTCAATTAAATTGTTATATGTTAAATGTTATATTCAATACGTTCTTGACCTGAGAGCAAATCTCCACACATTGGGGTGACTATCACAGGAAAATTTGCTATAGGCACAAGAACGTTAGTCCTGGCTGTATAACAGGGGAGCTCGGCTATGATAGCTTTCACAGGGAGATAAATTACTTGTATTACTGCTCAAAGTGGCAAGGGCCCTTTGAGGTCACACGGCGAGTTGGGAAAGTAAATTATTAGGTAGAACCTACGGATAGGGGTGGAGCACATAAGATTTACCATCTTAACCTACTAAAACCATGGAGAAAGGCGGTACCTGTATCCTTGGCGACGGTAGTTCCGGAGAGTGAGGAGCTTGGATCGAAGGTGAATCTAAAAGCCAATCGCTTCACCTTGTGGAGACCATTTCTCGCCATCATAATGTATGGAGGTTGCCAGGTGGCAAAGGAATTTCTCTGATGTGTTCTCACCTCTACATGGCCGCACTAATCCCATAAAACCCCACATCAAGACAACCCCAGGGCTAGTGGTACGTAGTCATCTGTACCACTTACCCGAGCACAAGAAACAGGTAGTGCTGGAAAAAATAAAAGGCCATGCTCGATATGGGTGTAATAGAAGAATTCCACAGTGACTGGCCCGGCCCGGTGGTATTGGTACCGAAGAGCAACAGCTCTGGCCTGTTCTGTGTGGATTATAGAAATGTTAATGCTGTGTCGAAATTTGATTTTTTCAAAAAAAATTTCTCCCCTTTTTCTTCCCAATTTGGAATGCCCAAGACCTCGTGGTGGTGTAGCAATTCTCAGATGCCTCCGCGATTGAGACCGTCAATCTTAAAAAAATCTTAAAATGTGGCTTGTCTTGCTTTTATTCAACACAGGATTTAACAAGGATATTGGCAGATCCCCTTAATGCCGATGTCCCATGGAAAAACAGCCTTCTCCACACTGTTTATTTTACACCAATTTGTGACCCTTACATTCGGTACGTTATGGACAGGTTCCTCAGACTGCAAGCTGTGTATTCCGCTGCCTAGTTGGATGATATCATTATTTGTCATTATTTGGCAGTGGCACATGCAGCATCTGGGGGCCAATTCTGAGGTTGCTGCGATGAGCGGGGCTCACACCAAACCGGAAGAAATGCACAATTGGGTGGGTGGAGGTATGGGATCTGGGGTTCTACTTGGATTATGGTCAGGTGCAGCCCCAAATTGATAGAACCGCAGTGATTGCGACCTGCCCAAGACCCAAGACCAAAAGTGGTGGAGGGGGAGGAGTGCCCGGTGCTGTACATTAGTCGGAAGCTCTCTATGAGAGAGACGAAGTACAGCACCACAGAGAAGGAGTGCTTGGCAATCAAGTGGGCGGTCCTCACTCTCCGCTACTATTTGTTGGGACAAGCATTCGTCCTCTGTTGGGACCATGCCCCGCTCCAATGGCTCCACCGCATGAAGGATGCCAAAGCCCAGATCACCTGTGGGTAACTGGCACTCCCGCCATTTAAATTCGAGGTGGTCCGAAGGCCGGGGGTGCAGATGGCTGTTACGGACTTCCTCTCCAGAATGAGTGGGCAGGCCGGACAGTTCCCCTGGCCTGAGTCGGGCGGTAAGGGTATGTGGGTGAGGGCATGGTCGAGTGTTCGTCTGGGGAGAGAGGAAGCGGCAAGGTTTTTCAACTGAGATGAATTGCTGTAATTGCTGTTTCTTTGTTCACAGTGAGAGACGGGGGAAATAAAAGGGGCCAGACCTCTGAGTGAGGGAGAGAGAGCCGACTTCAGAGCTGTGTGTGTGTTACAGAACTGTTGCACTGAAAAGCACGTTGTTTGAGTGTAAATAAATTTAACTTTGAGTTGGATTCGCTGTCTCCAGCTTCCTCATTTCTCGAAAATGTTACAGGCACAAATTATATTTTTTAGCACATAAATGATAAAAAATATTTTTTTTCTTCACTTTTTGTCTTTAATGTTTCTTTCAGGGATGTACATTTACAATTCTTTTGTGTGTGATTTTTGTTTTTACACCAATAGAATATGTTGCTTTACATAATACATAATAGACAAAAGCAGATTTTTATATTTATTATTCAGTATATCTGGCAGGAGGAGCGAAGATTCCGCTAACATTCCCCAATAATTAAAACAACAATTAAAACAAAAAATGTACTTCAAAGAGTTCTCATCTAAAAATCCTCCACGTGCAGCAATGTTGCTTTGCAGGTCCTTGACATTCTAGCCATCAGTTTGTCCAGACACACATGTGACATTTCACCCCACACTTCCTGTAGCACTTGCCATAGATGTGGCTTGTCGGACACTTCTCACGCACCTTACAGTGTAGCTGATCCCACAAAAGGTCAATGGGGTTAAGATCCATAACACTCTTTTCCAATTATCTGTTGTCCAATGTCTGTGCTTCTTTGCCCACTCTAACCTTTTATTTTTGTTTTTGTTTAAAAGTGGCTTTTTCTTTGGAATTCTTCCCATATGGCCTTCTCTTTACTGTTGTACATGAAACTAGTGTTTAGCGGGTAGAATTCAATGAAGCTGTCAGCTGAGGACATGTGAGGCGTCTATTTCTCAAACTAGAGACTCTGATGTACTTATCCTCTTGTACATCTGGTCTTCCACATCTCTTTCTGTCCTTGTTAGAGCCAGTTGTCCTTTGTCTTTGAAGAGTGTAGTTATACCTTTGTATGAAATCTTCAGTTTTTTGGCAATTTCAAGCATTGTGTAGACTTCATTACTCAAAACAATGATTGACTGACTGATGAGTTTCTAGAGAAAGCTGTTTCTTTTTTAGGGGTTGGGGAGTAACAAAATACATGTAAAGGGAATACGTGTTTAAAATACAAAATATAAGTAACTGTATTCTATTACAGTTACAATTTAAATAATTGGTAATTAGAATACAGTTACATTCAAAAAGTGTTTTGATTAATGAGATTACTTTGCATTTTGTTGTCATTTATTTAATTAAATATTTAGTGCTTTCAGATGGAAAACATTGATACATATAAATGATGCGATCCAAAGTGCATTTGAACAGCACTGAAACACTTTCTTATGTTGTGTTACATTCATACGAGCAGACAGAGTAGTACGGAGAAGTACGTTTGATGTAAGTTTGGAGCAGAAGAAATAGAAATAAACCTTGTGTAAATTGTCAGCTTTATGCTAAGCTAAAATGCTATTTCTAGCCAATTTACATGCACATGTTACCAGACACGATCATATTTTTTATCAAGAAAATTCACGTTGGATCATAATTTGTTTTTTCTTTGATATTAGGGCAAAAATCATATTCTTGATAACAATTTTTGTTTTGTTTTCCTGTAAAAATATCTAAAAACAACACCGCATAAGATTTTTCAGAGAATGTATTTTTAACATGTTTATTTTGTCTTACTGTGCTGACAGAGTTTTATAGTCAAATTAAGTGAAAAAATCTACCAGTTCTGAAGAAGTAATCCAAAGTATTTAGAATATGTTACTGACCTTCAGTAATCTAACAAAATATGTTACAAATGACATTTTACAGCATGTATTCTATAATCTGTAGTGGAATGCATTTCAAAAGTAACCCTCCCAACCCTGACCATAAGACATGTCAGTCTATTGTATACTGTGGCAACTCAAAAACAAATACAAAGACAATGTTTAGCTTCATTTAATGAACCAAATAGATTTCAGCTGTCTTTGATATAATGGCAAGTGATTTTCTAGTATCAAATTAGCGATTTTGCATGATTACTCAAGGATAAAGTGTTGGAGTGATAAAAACAAATATTTTTTTTGAAATAGTGATAGTGTTGTTTATACATCAGTAATGTCTTGAATATATTATGTGATCAGTTGAATGCCACTTTGGTGAATTAAAGTACCAATTTCTTTCCAAAACAGCTAAATCTGTACATTATTCCAAACTTTTGGCAGCCAGTATATATATATATAAATTAATTTTATAGACACACAATTTAGAACAAATAACTTCCTCAGAAGTGAATCTTTCTTGATGAAACATTTGAATTGATTAGCCAAGCCTACACTAAAGATTTTAAGGTCATATTCACATCCTTCATGCCTGTTTCTCAGAAGAAGTAAGATGAAGGCAGAAAATGCAGCTGTGGTTTTGGTTTATAACCTCTTTCTACGACGGCATTGTGCAGTAGCAGCAGTATAGTGATGTGGCATGTGTTCAGTACATTAGCTTTGACATGGTCTCTGGATTTGCAGAAAACTGTGAGAAATCTGCAGAAAATAGGTTACAGTTTTATGGAGATGTTTCAGTAAATCTGCAACTCGCCGGAATTTGATTGGTAAATAGTTGCCCCCAAAAGTATTTGGACACTAAAGTCACAGTTATAATGCACAAATTGAATTTGAAATACATAAAAAGTTTCCAAACAATTTTGTACAATTTATTGTTTTATCATTTACAACCTATGCATATATCGTTGCTAAATGCTTAGCTTAAAAAGCATGTTTGTGCTAGTCATCAAAATAAAAGCCACTTTATTTGATATTTTGTTATATAATAAAAATATATTATTAAGTTTTTAAGTGTTGTTAAAATGTCCCTTTGGGGCCACTGTTTTAATATGAAAATTAGTATACTGCAAAGGACATGTCAGTTTAAGGTGTAATAGCGGCAAAGAAGGTTCTGATGTCTAAAGTTGTCATGGTAAAACATCATCAAATAGAAAGCAACTAGGCTGTGTGTCTCCACTTCTTCAGAATTAAAATCTTTTCATACACATTTGACATCATGCATCTCTTTATCATAGTGGGTGCTGAGGGTGTTGAGGGTGTTGAAGGTGTTAAATGTTAAATGTGGTGAGATTTCCTTGGAAAAGATGGTAATTTATTGGCCCAGACCAACAACATAGAATAGTACTCAAAACTGCAAAAACAAAGAAACATTTGTAAAGAATCTGTAAGGAATGTAAGCCTTCCAGAGATGGAAACCAATCATCAATCCATGGTGGCATAATTTGTGAAGTTGCACCATAATTAAAGTGAGGTTGATGGTAAATGGTTTGTGTAGAAGTGTCTAAATGTATAGTTAACAACAAATTAATTGTTTGTGGTTGGGGTATAGATATATATTTAAAGATATGTATTTTAGTGGGATAAACATTTCAAACATTAGTATTTTATAAAAAATTGTATGTGAAACAGGTAAGTAATTATTGTATGATGGACCGCTGAAATTAATGCACTCCTCAGCAGGGGCGGACCCATTGATCACCCCACTCAAAGCCACACCTCTCCATCCTGGGTATCATGTATCAACTCCTATACATTTTTGCGCACCTCCCAACCTCATTTGGACGATATAACAACGACCACCACAAACTGATCGCTGGCCCCTGCCTGGCCACCCTGGTAATAAAAATCCTGGTTCTGCCACTGCTCCCGAGGTGTAAACATTAAGGTATTTTAAAGGTACAGTTGAAGACAGAAGATTACATACACTAAGGTTGAAGTCATTAAAACAAATTTTTTAACCACTCCACAGATTTAATATTAGCAGACTATAGTTTTGGCAAGTCATTTTGGAGATCTACTTTGTGCATGTCACAAGTAATTTTTCTAACAATTGTTTACAGACAGATTGTTTCACTTTTATTTCCAGTGGGTCAGAAGTTTACTTACACTAAGTTAACTGTGCTTTAAACAGCTTGGAAAATTCCAGAAAATTATGTCAAGCCTTTAGACAATTAGTCATTTACCTTCTGATAGGAGGTGTACTGAATTGGAGGTGTACCTGTGACTCTATTTTAAGGCCTACCTTCAAACTCAGTGCCTCTTTGCTTGACATCATGGGAAAATCAAAAGAAATCTGCCAAGACCTCAGAAAAAAATGTGGACCTCCACAAGATTTTTGACTTGTGGAGGTCCACATTTTTTTCTGAGGTCTTGGCAGATTTCTTTTGATTTTCCCATGATAAATTATGTGGATATATTGAAAGAAAATCTCAAGACATCATCAAGGAAGTTAAAGCTCTGTCGCAAATGGGACCCCAAGCATACCTCCAAAGTTGTGGCAAAATGGCTTAAGGACAACAAATTCAAGGTATTGGAGGGGCCATAACAAAGCCCTGACCTCAATCCAATAGAAAAAACGGACTCAGTTGCACCAGTTCTGTCTGGAATTCCAGCAACTTATTGTGAGAAGCTTGTATAAGGCTACCCAAAATGTTTAAAAGTTAAAGAAATAAAAGCTGAAATAAATAATTATCTCTACTATTATTCTGACATGTCACATTCTTAAAATAAAGTAGTGATCCTAACTGAGCTAATACAGTGAATGTTTTCTATGATTACATTTACATTTATGCATTTTGGCAGACACTTTTATCCAAAGCAACTTACAGTGCACTTATTACAGGGACAATCCCCCTGGAGCAACCAGGAGTTAAGGGCCTTGCTCAAGGGCTCAACAGAGGCATCTTGGTGGTGCTGGGGCTTGAACCTCCGACCTTCTGGTCAGTAACCCTGAGCCTCAACCACTGAGCCACCACTAACTTCTGACTTCAACTGTAGATCTGTCTCGAAAGGTTTATATGTTTGTGAAAAAAAACAATTTCACTTTGGAGAAAATTCATGTTATTTTTTTACTTCCGGAACCCTATTTTGATGAACTATAGAGCACAAAAGTGCTACCCACTTTTTCAGCCACCTTGGTTCTGGAAAAATATTTTTTCCATAGTGTTAATATCAGTGTTGGGTAAGTTAGTCTAAAAAAGTAATTGATTACTAAGGACTAATACATATTCTACAGTGTAATTAGATTACTGTACTAATTACTCTGTCTGAAATGTAATTACATTACTTATTACTATTTACTTTCTAAAACCCTTATCAACCTCGACCACATGAAATATACAAGGATAGACATGAAATTGATCTTTTAATTCTTTCAAATAAATCATATAAAATCGAATTAATTATCCATGAAATGGCCAAAGAATTGGGGCAGCGTTCGATTAGAAAACATACATTTTAACATTAGATGTTACATTTTGATTTTAAATTCACTATTGTTTTATATAGAATTGTTCTATAGACTATACAGCATTTACCACAATTACATCAGAAGTAACTGTGACTAAATTACTGAAAAATTAAGTGTAATCCCTTACTTTACTTTTTTAAATGAAAAAATAATTTAATTACAGTAATTAATTACTTAGTAATGCATTACACTCAACACTGGTTATTATAAAATCCTTAATGAAACAGTTCTCAGCTTAGTAATAAAAGCATTGTGAACAAGTTAAAAACATTGGAAAAACTATTTTTTATTTAAAGTGGTTAATTATAAGTGTAAAATCAATATACTTAAAGTACTGCAAAATATTCAGATATATCCAAATATATGAGAGTGTAAGGAGACTTGCATCATGGGAGTTGGTTGCTGCAAAGCTCTTTTGGTGCATTTTGTTTTTCACTATTTTCTGATTGGTGGATCCTTCTCTTCAGGATCATGGGTAGTGTCGTTTTTTCACCACAAATTCTACTATTAAACGTGTTTTATTTATAAATAACGCGGACCAATGGCTTCAACAGAAGCATATACCATAGATTAATCTCAGAGCTCACGGTAGGTCTTTTTTTGGATTATTTGATAAAACGGATTTAGCCTTTTGGAACCAAAATGTTGTGCTCCTTTCAAAAAATGTGTGGGCAGTATATATAGTTCTGTGTGAAGTATAGAAAGCAGTATTCAGTGTCAGCGCAGTACGTTAGGTCAAAGAGCGGCGCTGTGTCTTTAAGAGCCCGTGTGCTCGGTGTGTGCTGTAGGGATCGGCTGATGGGGGAAGGGCTCTTACACATAGACTCATGGCGGAGATCACCACATCTCACATTCGGCTCGATCACAACGCCAAACCCGCGACTCATCATGGACACAAGACGTCACGAGCGCCGCTGAGATTGCGGACACATTAGATGTTGCGTTTCGGCTTTTAATAAGTCCCAGAGCGCCAGCTGCATTCATACACGGTGAGACAATACAAAACCTGTGTTATTATTATCTTTATAAACATCATAGACTCTCAGATCCATATTGTTTTTAACATATAGGTCTAAACGTTTCATCTCTTCAAACTGTAAGCATGTGTTGTTCGTGATGTTAATAATGCAGTTACAGTGATTTTCTTGTTTTGGTTTTTTGTTTGCATTGGGCTGGATCTGTATAAAGTGATCCTATGGGTTATATTTAACTGAATTGGATCAGATCAACTTAGTTTAATCTATTTATACATATCAGACTTCAGATTACAGTGTAAATTTCATGGATTTATGGATGTGATCTGTTATTTATGTATATGAAATAATAATCCACGCACTCTTATGCACGATTATAATTCACCTATTATTCACCAAATGACATTTCTTAATGCATATAGTAGTCTATGCAAATAACCACATATCAAGCCTATTTCTAATGTCCAATTTACAAATGGACACATGTTCATGCATCTTATAGTAGCAGGCCTCTATATGTGTTTTCATAACTGATGCATATGTGCTTGCAGCGCTGCCATGTCCTATTGTTTTTTTGGCAATTTTTTTAAAGGTGTGTTTACATTATTCATTATTTTCATAGGTGTCCTCGCCAGGCCTGGGAGGCTGTGAATTATTCTTAAAGGAACTGGACAACAAACAGGGGAAATGGCTGCGACCGCCGGCTTCTCCTCCAATGGTCCCTGGACGCTGAGCGACACCGAGGTGAACACTTTGTACCGGGATCTCGAGCTGGGCACCGTATTGACTCTCTTTTACTCAAAAAAGTCTCAAAGACCCGAGAGAAGGACATTTCAAGTCAAACTTGAGACCAGACAGATTATCTGGACCCGAGGAACGGATAAAATCGAGGGGGGAAGTAAGTAATGTATTGTTTAAGTTTGTTGAATGCAAGATTTGTGGATGTTAAATCAGTGTTTGGCATTATGGGTACTTGGTTTGACATTTGCATGAAGTGTAACCACAGTTTTGGTTCCCACAACTTTCAAATTTGTCTTTAGCTATTTGTCTATACAGGTGAAAAGTGTAAACACTGTATCTGTAGCACTATCAAAACAATGCACTGTTTGTTGGAGCATCCCTACCAGCATAATAACATTGACTCAACCAATAACATGAGTTTGGGGGCAGGACTTTCTATTTCCCAACTAATGGCAGTCAGTGGTAGTGTTCAGGAAGTGGATTTCTGAAATGTAGGATGTCAAGGGAAGTTGTATTCATATTCATGAGGAAAGCACTACCTGATTAGGTTAGGGTTGGGTTAGGTTATAGCTTATCCGACCACTCGGTTAGCACTTTTATGATTAATATTACTGATTACTGATTACTGATTGACCAAAGTTTTGATGATCTTATTCTAAAATGTGTCTTTAGCTATTGGTTCTTAGAAAAAATTGGCCTGATCTCATGAGAAGTGTAAGTTCATTACACATATTGTGGCAGTAATGAGGTGGAATGTCCACTGAGTGGCACTAAAAGCGAGTGTAATATTCTCCCAAACAGATGAGGATTTTAAGGTTAATTGTTGATTTAAAATGAGTTTAAATCAACAATACTGACCTCCCTACCTTAAACCTAACCCTAACCGAAAGTTTCATAAAAGCAAACGTGAGATGAAAAACAATTGCTGAAGCAACCATGTCATTTTTTGGTGCTTCTATGACACTTTCAGCTCATGTGTTGACTTGCATGATTGTCAGGACTTATACCCCGCTCATTGACATCGTAAGTTTAACGCTTTATCAGTTGAGTTACTAAACAGTTTGATCCTGCTTGTAAAATTGCAATGTAAACATTAAAATGCGCCTTTCAAGTCATTCATTATAGTAAAAGTGTTTAGAGATAGACCAATATATTGTTATCGGCAAAAATCTATTCCGAAAGTAGGGCTGAAACGATTAGTTGACGTTATCGACAACGTCGACAATAAAATATTGTCGACAAAAATTTCCATTGTCGAATAGTCGTATGATCTCATTTAACATAACATGAGATCAGATATGAAACTGTAATGGTGACGCGTGAGAGCAGCACTGCAGTTCATAGCTTTTATTAATGTTCAAATAATTTTAATAATTGCAATAATCGCTGAATAGTCGAATAATCATTCTAATAATCGTTAGATTAATCGATTATCAAAATAATTGTTAGTTGCAGCCCTATCTGATAGTTGCCGTTAGTTTTTCTGTCATTTCAAAATAAGAGTCTACAGTGTTTAGGGCTTGTTTATACTTAAAAGTCCCACGCTATGCACCACACCTTTTAATTTTCTGGTTATTATTGGGATTTTGTTGGAACAAAAAACGGAATCTCAGATGGTATTCATTTTGGACTCTTTGCCTTTACCCACTATAGTAAAGAAAGAGTAAGCTATGTTTTTGACATAAATCTAAATCTATTTAAAAAAAACTTTTGGCCGATTAATCGGCTATCTGCCTTTCCTGCCACCTTGTGGATTTTGCCACCGGTATCAGCAAAATCCACAATCGGATGACCGCTAATTTCGATGTCATAAAAAAGCATTGTGTGAGGAACAGTGTGAAAATCAAGTGTTTATTAATGTGCCGTTTTACTGGTGACTTGTGTGAAGGCGAATAAAAGTAATTGTTGTTGTAGCGCCTCTAGTGGTCATTTCACTAGGAAACTGCCACGATAAGAACAAGCCACGCAAAAATAAATTTTCAAAAATGTTGTTATAGTAACATGATTCTACGAGATCAGGTTAATTTTCAAGGTTGAAAATAAAGCTTATTATGTTTCTACCAAACATTCAAGTTTGAAAATAAAGCTTATTATGTTTCTACCAAACATTGAAGTATATGAATTACACAGACCAGATTTTTGGGAAATTTGCATATTCCACAGTTCATTCATGGTTTTAAATGACGGTATTGATTTTTCTTTGTGCTATAAAAGGTTTAGAATACACATGATTACAATTTATTCTTGTTTTGGGTAAGTCGGATGTTAGGGGTTGAACACGAACTCCTTTAGAAGGAGTGTACAGCTCGTCTCGGCTGTGATTGTATCACTGGCCCATATGTGCTGCTGCGCTCCTGCGGCAGGATGCCTTACAACAGCTGCACTCTGCTCCGGATGCACCAGCCACACACACAAAAAACAAAAAACACCTAGTGAGCCTCATTGTGGTGTCAGTGTGTGTGTCTGAAGGCATATGTGACTTTCAATGTTTAGTAAGGCTACTGTACGTAATGATTTAATAAACAGATGGAATGATGCTATGTGAGATCATTGAATCTGATTTTTTTTAGGTTAGGGTGGAATAATGTAATAGATATTCATTGCATTGCATATTGTAAGAGATGTTTTGCAATAAGTTCACCTCAGCTCAGTATTAACCTCATGGTACTACGTTTTTATAATCGCTGGAAATGTAAGTGTTTAATGTGAGAAATCTTTACGACACATACACAACACATACCAAGTATGGATGTGCACAATCAGGGTTGGGAATAACGTAATACATGTAACACGGGTTATGTATTCAATATGCACAAGATTATTAACTGTATTCCACCACAGTTTAAATAATTGATTTCTGAAGCGATTACTTGGAATTGTATTTTCCTTTTTCTCATTTAATATTTAGTCTATTCAGGTGGAAAATCTTTATCCATATAAATGATATGATCCGAGGAGCTTTTGAATAGCGGTGAAACACTTTCTTATAATGTGAGCAGACGGAGGGCATTTTTACATTGTTTAAAAAGTGGATATGACATCATTGTGGAAAAATATGTAGTTTTGGAGCAGCAGAAATAGTAAACCTTGTGTAAATTTTCATGTAAACATTTTGCTTAATACTTCAATTTTTTTTAATTTACACAACGCAAACAATAATCGCTTCATTCGCGTGTTGACATTTTTTAACTCGAGCGAAAAATCTGCACGGCGCGTTGTAGTGAAAGCCTATCAGCATTGAGATTGTCCGGATGTCACTGACGTACTGACTTCGTAGCAGATGAAATCTGAATAATTGGATAATAGCATGTACCTAAACGCGACGGCGTTTGGTTTTCCAACGTATCTGGGACTTCCTCAACAGATACAGAGCAGCAGTCGGTGTGATATTGACCATGGTTATGGCGGAAAGAGAAGTTGTCGTAGAAGCCCCTCCTCCTGTCTCGCGTGAGCTTCGCGCTGTATGTGAACACCTCCAGCGGTCAAACTCGCGTAAGCAAAAGCGAGGGGAAATTTTATTTGCATTGTATGTGAACGCACCATAAGCCCTTTTACTTGCTCATTCACTTTTTTTATCAAGAAAATACACGTTCGATCATACATATATTTTATCAGAATTTCTTTTTTTAATAGAAGTGCATTTTGTCTTACTGCACTGGCAGATGTTTTTTTCACATGTTATTAATTGTTTTTTATAATCAAAACAAGTGAAAAAATCTGCCAGTGCTAAAGAAGTAATCCAAAGTGTTCAGATTATGTTACTGACCTTGAGTAATCTAATGGAATATGTTACAAATGACATTGTCCAGAATATATCCTGTTATCTGTAGTGGAATACATTTGAAAAGTAACCCTCCCAACCCTGTGCACGATTAATTGACTAATTAAGTACAAATTCTGCACCAGATAGTCGACTATTAAAACCACTACTCGAATATCGCAAATTTATAGAATTTTATTTGCCTGCCATGGGCAACGCTGAATTATAATGTACTTGCATTCTGAATCTCTCAGTCATTGAGTCTGTGGATGTGTAGTCGAGGCATAGATGTGTCGTCAAAGCAAAGTGTGGCAATTCTTGTAATATTTTTATTTGTACCAAATTCTACTCTACTGGTATTTAATTCTTCTTAGCGACATGCATATCAACAGCCAAGTATCCCCTTTTATGGTGGAATTATTATGTGAAGTGGTACAAGAAACTCTGAAGCTTATTAGACTAGGGATGGGTGATAGGACAATGTAATCGGATATCGATGATGTCTTACAAAGATCCCAATGCTGATTGTGAACAGATGATGATCGACAATATTGGGAGATGGCAAATCTGGGAAGTCGCCAAATATATTAAACAGTTTCCAGGGTGTGAAACTAGCACCCGCCACCCTCAAAATACGATGAGGCTGAATCCAGTTCACAAGCTCCTCGTCCAAATGTATTTCATGCACGGGTAATTTTGCTCATCTACCTGCAACAGGCGGGTGATTTGCTGCAATTTGTCTTGGAGTGACACATGACAAGAAATGCTGTTAGTCACAAACACACTTTATTATATTTTTAAGAACAGACAAAAGAAACGCAGCTCACTGAATTGTGAAATACAGGTGTCCTAAAAATCCAAAGCCTGCGTAGAGTTTGCAGAGCAAACAGGTAAAACACAAACTTGCACTTTTTCCCAAAGAGCAGGTTTATTGATACATTTAAAGAATAATTTATAGATCCACACCGCAAAGTCTTGATTGAGGAATATACACACACATAGTGCTCCCAGAGCTGTGTGGCGAGCTGTCATTTAGTAATTTCCGGTCATGAAACGAGTTGGTGTTTTGTCTGCATGTCATAAACCACAAGTATTTTATTAATAAGAGTCACACAGTCGATACAATTTCCCTGGAAGTTACTATTTTGTTCTTTTTAATGCAAGGGATGGCTTATTTTGAAATCGTTCTTGGTACTACTTGTTAGTAAAACAAAAAATACATTTCATGTTTGTGACACTTATTACTCATTTTAATTTACGTATAATCGATTACTCGGTTTTGTGGGTTAGAGCAGTAGTTCTCAACCTTTTTGACTCCATGGCCCCCCACTGTCCAAGGCAATATTTGAAGGCCCTCTTGCCTGAAACTAGATGTGTCTGATTAAAATATTTAATCCAGGATAATTTTTGATTCTAAAAGTTTCAGAAAGAGTCTTTTTTTAATTTGTTGGCATCCGTCTTAAAGTATTTATAGCATTTTAATTAAGGTGGATTATTTTAATATTTCTTATTTTAAATTAATTTTACGTCATGTTGAGGCCTTCATGAATGTGTGCTGAGGCCCTCTAGTGGGTCCTGGCCCCCTGGTTGAGAACCACTGGGTTAGAGTACTA
Organism: Xyrauchen texanus; assembly: GCF_025860055.1. NCBI lineage: Eukaryota > Metazoa > Chordata > Actinopteri > Cypriniformes > Catostomidae > Xyrauchen > Xyrauchen texanus. Next base: position 39,085,011 of record NC_068300.1, on the reverse strand, counting down.
ATTACTACCGAATGCCCATCCCTAGTACCAAGGTCACCTTGTTTATGGAAAACCTGGAAATATCCTATTTTAAAATGTTAAGTTTGTGATTTCCAGGCCTGGAAAAGTCATGAAAGTACCAAAAAAGTAATGGAAATTTCTATTGTATACAGCCTATAAATTTGTAAAGTTATGCACCAATCTAAAATATTTCATTATCTAGAATATGCTAATAGTTAGTACGATCACTATAAAATAATTTTATAAAATCTTTGTACAGTAATCGTAAACAACTAAATAAACTCATGGAAATTCATTGTTCAAATGGTGTAAAACGTCGTTTGTTGCTGTATTTGCCAATAGAGTGCAACAGTTTGGTTCCGGAAGTAAAAATCCCATACACATTTTCCATATGCGAATATATTTTTAACGATAACTTATAAACCTTTGAGTTTGTTAATCAATGGTTCATGCTTCTTTTAAAGCCATCAGTCTGTGTTATTTCAACTGAATTAAAAAACCACGCATGTATAATAGTGGAATTACTGCTGAAGAACTTCACCCATGATCCTGAAGGGAAACGATACATCAAGCAGAAAATTGCGGTAAAAGAGTTCTGCGGTGACTGCCCACTCCCATGACACACTTTGAATGGCACAAACGAGTCGCTCCGCCTACACTCCCAAACTAATGTACATTTGTATATATATCTGAATATTTAGCAATACAATGTAAATTTATATTTTTCTTTATTTATAACCAACAACTGTAAATCAATACTTTTGTATGTTTCCGTTGTTTCGAATTCAATTACGTCTTTGGCATTGCTTCATGGGATTGTTCTTCTAGAACCAAAACTGCTGAAAAAGTGGGCACCATTGAAGTCTGTCAAATTTGCTTGGTTCTTTTAATAAGTTACACAACTTCATTGTTTCTTGTTGATGGAAAGCTCTTCAAGTATGCTGACAGTATGCAGACACTTTGTACACACGTATGTCTTTTTTTTTTTAATCTTGCCAGACTTTGTGTAATGTTTTGTCCTGAGCTTTGTTTTCTAAGGCAAATGTCACACATGACGACATAATGTGAGGAACACCGTCAGAGCAGGTTTATCATCTGTATTTACGTGACATGCCAAAATAAAAGTTACGATTTTTTGGAATCCTGTTACACCGTACGGATCAGTCAAACATTTGAATCATTTCAAATATGAATGGTACGCAGTACGCTGATAATTTAGACAATGGAAAGCTGACGGGCAACTTGAGTATCAATGCAATTCTGGTTTGGTGTGTACGCTTGAGTGATTTTATTAACAAATTGTATTGTATGTCTGATAATGTTTCTTCATCTTTATCAGTACTTGTATTTTAAGTCAGATAAGCTTTGTCATGGATTATTCGGTTGGTTGGAGACCAACTGAAACTTCATCAACTTTCCCAGAACTCACTTATCGGAAGGTTACCATCTGACCTGCCAATATACAAAAGTTTACACTCTGGTATCATTTGAGTCTCCCATTATTAAAGTCTGCTGTGGGTTTTGCCATGTGATAAATTATATTTGGACAGTTGACATAACTAGGGTTGGGAACCAAAAAAGCGGTTCTTATTCACAACTTGTTTCCGTTTAAAAAAATTATTCTGGAAACGTATGATTTTCGTGACTTTTATTTCATTTTATTGTTTTTGAATATGCGTTCTTCCACTGATGCGGATGCATCACTGTACTAATATACTCTGACAGTGTTTCCTACTGCGCTATTCAGTGGCAGCACTGCCCCACTACTGAATTTATAGCGCAAAACACAGCGTGTCCAGTGTAGTCAGATTTCCGGCCATATTATTCGAATGAGCTTGTTCTTCTGATTAGGGCTGCATTAACTAATCCATAAAATCTATCAGTATTGATAATGAATATCATCAACAACAAATTTCATTATCAATTAGTTGGATATTTGCATGTGCATGGAGAAGCTCCATCATTGACGTCATTTTACAGCCCAGTGAAAAATGTGTTGGATGATGAAGCGCATTTTAAAATATGACGGCAACAAGTTGAAGTGGAAAAAACATGACCCAAGTTTTCCAGTGCACGAGAGCACTTTATAACACTTTTTGAAGAAAATGGCATCCACATCAATCAAACCAATCATAAGGAAGTAAGTGAGCGCCATCATTTAGATTAAACTCGTTCAACAACTTACCTCGATTTAAGTTTCAATGTAGTCAGTTGTGCAGCTTTCATGATATCATCACACTGACGTCTCAGAGGTCAAAGTGTGCCGGTTTTTGATTGTTTCTCATCATGTGAACTTATGTAATACAGTGAGCACAGGGATGCGCTGTGAATCTGCACTGCATTTACAGATGATTGTACTATGTTAAACTGTACATGATGCTAAATAAAGTATAATAATAATAATGCTAAGGGTCCTGATATTTGATAGTCCTGATAGTGCCAAATGTAATTTGTCTGATTTCACCAGTAAGTTTATACTATGAAAAACATTTTACTGGATAAGCATACACTTCCATTAAAATGTATTTTTAAAAAGAACAGTTTAGAAACATGTCATCAGTGACACTACTATTTTACAACTTCCAATAATAATTTAAAATATTTCAAATGGATGTAATCAGTGGTGGTGTACAAGCATATGCATCTAACATACATTATGTATTTTTCAGCTGGGTAGAATTATTCATATCTATTCTGGTGTCCACATTGCCCTGATTTAATTTTTTGTCCCACTCCATCCCCGATGAATCATAGTACTCTTTAATGAACAGTACTTTTTAAGTTTTACAAGTAAGGGAAAGTAACTATTTAGCATATGTTCTGAAAGTAATAATACACATTTTTAATTCAAACTTGACTATTCATGATTCAGGCATTGTTCAAATTTTTATGAGTATAGAATCATTAATTCAGTACAGTGAATCAAACTAAATTATCATTTGTGTTTAAATTACTATTATGCTTTTTGGGATTTTTACCTTTCTTTTCGTGTGTAATATAGCTGTTTGTGCTTGTAAAAATTCAGCAAAGTTACAAAGCACTAAGTCCATGCTGAAGGGAGTTGGACACAGACAACACTGCTCCTGAACTGCCTGAAACGCCTGGCTTGCAGTCCAGCCATTACATCCGGGACATAGCTACGTCACTAGGGCTGCAACTAATGATAATTTTGATAACCGATTAATCTAACAATGATTAGAACTGTATGTAAATGAACAACACATGAACAAAAACATATAAAACATGACATAAGTCCATTGCAGGGAGCTGGGGGAAGGGAGTCTTGAGGCGTGGTCTGGCGAGGAGCATGGGATCAAGGGATCAAGGTGGAGCCATTGGGGGGTGGGGGGTGGAGCCATGAGTGGCTCGATGGGCAGAGCTGATGGGGCTGAGGAACAAGGTGGAGTAGGGGTGGGCCTGGACCACGGAGCAGAGGCTTGCTTAAGACATGGCATGGAGCAGGCTGAGGTTTAGCTGTGACATGGCATGGAGAAGTCTGGGGCTTGACATGGCATGGGGCAGGCTGAGGCGTGGCTGTGACATGGCATGGGGCTGACTCTGGCTTGGCTGTGACATGGCCCGGAGCTGACTCTGGCTTGGCTGTGACATGGCCCGGAGCTGACACTGGCTTGGCTGTGACATGGCCCGGAGCTGACTCTGGCTTGGCTGTGACATGGCCCGGAGCTGACTCTGGCTTGACTGTGACATGGCCCGGAGCTGACTCTGGCTTGGCTGTGACATGGCCCGGAGCTGACACTGGCTTGGCTGTGACATGGCCCGGAGCTGACTCTGGCTTGGCTGTGACATGGCCCGGAGCTGACTCTGGCTTGACTGTGACATGGCCCGGAGCTGACTCTGGCTTGGCTGTGACATGGCCCGGAGCTGACTCTGGCTTGACTGTGACATGGCCCGGAGCTGACTCTGGCTTGACTGTGACATGGCCCGGAGCTGACTCTGGCTTGGCTGTGACATGGCCCGGAGCTGACTCTGGCTTGGCTGTGACATGGCCCGGAGCTGACACTGGCTTGGCTGTGACATGGCCCGGAGCTGACACTGGCTTGGCTGTGACATGGCCCGGAGCTGACTCTGGCTTGGCTGTGACATGGCCCGGAGCTGACTCTGGCTTGACTGTGACATGGCCCGGAGCTGACTCTGGCTTGACTGTGACATGGCCCGGAGCTGATTCTGGCTTGGCTGTGACATGGCACGGAGGTGACTCTGGCTTGGCTGCCATGACGTGGGGCAAAGTCGAGGAAGGCGGAGCCGTGGATAACTGGGAAACGACCTCCGTGGTTGTGTACATGGGTAGAGACTTGGAAGCGACCTCTGTGGTCAGAGACTCGGAGACAAAATCCCTTCTCCTCCTACTTTGTGAGGCCAAAGTTGGCGGTGCAGGCTCTGGGACAAATGAGGTTAAAAAAATTTTTTTTAAAAGAAAGAGTAATAAGAAAGTGCTATCTACATTTAGCAATCCAACAACAAAATAAATGAAACAATTCAAGTCACTTTCAGGAGGAATATCAAAACATTGTGCAACCTCGAGTTTAGAAAACCATTTTACAGTAAAATTAGTGCAATTTGAGTAACACAAATGTTTTTTTAACAGGAATAACTGAAACTTGTGCATCCTTAATCAACTCTCAGTAGTTTTTTTTACCACATACACACAATCTCTCTCCCCCTCCCTCCACATTCCTCCTCTCCCTCCCCCTCATCTTACAGTAACATTAGTGCAATTCGAGCAACAGTTTACTTTTTCTAATAGGAATAAATAAAACTATTGCAATCTGAATTAAATCTCAGTGATGCAAGGAATATAATGGAAATGATTTACAGACTGTAACACACAGTTTCATAATTCTCTAAACTTTTCATAATAAAAGACATGAAAATAAACCAAGATGCGTGGATTGATGGTCTCAGAAGCAGAGGCAACTGATACTTGTCCTCCGCCACCCGGATTGAGTTGAGTAACCGCGCCACCACGAGGATCTACAAAGTAGTGGGAATTGGGCATGCCAAATAGGGAGAATAAGGGGATAAAAATAAATAAATGAATACAAGCTGTAATGTTACGGCCACTATCCACGGTAGTCCACGGCTAACTTGCTCACTAACCAGGAGTAAGCCTCTGTTCTCCATTCATATCTCGGTTGAAAAAGTTCGGCTACACCCATTCCAGCAAAAGATGACTAACTTGGATGCATTACGTGTCTTTTACTTGAAGCTTTGTTAGGTTCACAATAATCAACATTGCACTTGGTCCCAAGTTACACGATCATTGTTACCGTGATGTAGAGAAATTACTTTGTTATAACATCACATCTGAAATGTAAGAGAGCTACAGAATAAAATCTTACCACTGTGAAAGGTCCTGCTCTAGTCGTGCTTGTGAAGGTGGTTCGGGTTGATCAGCGTGTTCTTCCAAACTTTCATTATCGGACTCTGGCTCGAACTGGTGTGGCAAAACCGACGCCATTGTTACCGTAGTTACAATAGTGTTTACAGTTGCTCAGCAAGACTCGGGAGCTGAAACTCGTTAATGTAAGGTCCGTTACAATTCGGACACATGCTCTAAGCTGTTGATCAATCACAACAGACTAGGCCAGCTGACCAATCAAAGCAATGACTAATAAACAGTTTTTGATATGACTATGTGTAAAGCCATTTTTTGTGTTATGTTATAAAAATGAATGAATTATTATAATAGTTAAATTAAACAAATAAGTTAAATAATACCGTTTGCATGAATCTGTTCTGTTAAAAATATGAAATGTTTTCAGCATTTGGGAACTGCTTTAGATTGCTAAGAAATGTCAATCCAATATGAATTGCATTTCTTATTTCCCAAATATTTCGTATATAATAATCGTAAATGTTACTGTTATAGGTAATTGTAACAGGAATCATTAAATTTCTTACAATTCCCATCTCTAGACATTATATGTAGGCTAATTTAAAAAAATGCAATCTTTATCCTTCTGTTTTATCATTAGGCTCTATTTTTGAATGCAATTTAAATGTGTTGGCAATGTCTAATGGGGGTATATTTTCTAAAATGACTGGTCATGAAATTACATATTGCCAAAATACACATGTCTGTACAGTTTTGAGTCCTGTGGAGTGATGGCTAATCGGGTCCCCAACAGAAAGTAAATAAAACATTTCCAAGCATTTTTTTTTCATGTCCATTTGTCAACTTTCCTTTTTGTATGATTTGTTCGTTCAATCCTCCCTTATGAAATAGAAGTCAAGAGAAGTGTCTGGGACTGTCATATGTGATGTGGTGGATATTGTGGCTGAAAAATCTTAAAGGAACTATTCATAAAAACAAAATCTCCTTTTGAGCAAGAAAGGCAGATTGGTTTGGAACAACATAAGGGTGCGTAAATGATGACGACATTTCCATTTTTGGGTGAACTATTCCTTTAAGGTGTAAGTGTGTTTGTGTTTGTGAAACAGGAAGGCTCTTGGTTGTGCCGTGCAGTGGTGTTTCCTGCTGCCCTGTTTGGAATTGTCGAGCGGTCCTCTTGCACCCAGCCGGTGCTCCAATCTCAAGCCAACTGCCTTTGTCCTGTGTGTGTGTTTGTCTTAGAGAGGGGCTTCCTCCTCAGGACTTTTGTGTTTGTACTCTCCAACCTTATCATATAAAAAGAAACAGATGGGCAAATGTGGATATGAGTAACCTGAACCACTGAGCTCATATTTCAGAGTTATTCTAGTGTGTTGTTCTTGAACACTGCTATACGATTCATCAGAAAATAAAAAATAAATCTTTAAAGGAATAGTTCACTCATATAAAACTCGCCCTCATTTCGTTCCTAACTTTTTTCTTTGAGAAATACAAAAGAAGACATTTTGAAACATTTTACTGGTTGTGATTTACAATGAATTGAAGCATCAAAATGACTCCAATCACCTATAAAAGTATCATAAAAGTGGTCCATAGAACATGTACACTTTATTCCAAGTCTTTTGAAGCCATATGATAAGACCCAAACTCGAGGTCATTATTCACTGATAATCTTCCCCTCCAATGGGTTGTTAACTGCTGCAACCAGTGAGTTGAACTCAAACTGGATCAGTCCAATTTGTGACACAAATAACTTGACAGTTTTCTAAAATGTAGAAGATGGTGATTATAAAGAACAAGTAGGCGTTTCTAAACTTTTGACCGGCAGTTTAATAATATTATAAATCCATGTGATTAGTAACTACAGATTTCTGTGCTTGTGGTTCCAGTCTTGAAATACTCTTAAGTTTATGGTCTTTAATTTGGGCTTGTCGTGCTACACCTTTCATACTACATAAACTTAAGTCAGACCTCTTTATTGGTCTCATGAGGCATGTTTGTGGTTTTTATAGATCACTTATTATACAGCTATCTATCAGACTTCACATTTATCCCATTGTCATGTTATCGGCAAATCATTATGAGTTTCTTGGAAATGTAATTAGAAACATTTGCATTCCAGAGGTTTTTGAAAGAAGAACCTCAACTCAAGAAGCGGAGAGCTGCTAAATCTGTTTGTACATTTATTTTATTTACTTTTCATTAATTATTTCACCCTGCAAAAGAAGATGTGATGACAGTGGTTCTGGTCATAAATTGCACATAAAACTAATTAAATTAAACATTTGCCAGCATGTATGACTCATTGTGGATGATGCAACTCCAGGATTTGATATACTCTAGAAAGATTCAAATGTCTAAAACTCAAAAGATAATGACAAGACACTGTCCCTTATTCCATGCTGAAATAGCTTTGATTGTGGGAATGGGCCAATAGATTATTTTTGTTTTTTTACCTTGTAATTATTAATAATTAGTAATATTCTGGGTTGAGTTTGTTTGAAGTTGAGTTTGTGTGTTGAGGTTGAATTTGTTTAGCAGGTTCAAGGTTGTTTGCTTGGTGATTTGAATTTGATTTAGTTTGGGGGTCAGGTTTGTTTGTCGGGGTTGAGCTTGTTTGCCAGTTTGGGGGTCAGTTGTCAGTTGAGTTTGGGGGTTGAGTGTTTGTCTGTAAAAAATGTTTTGGAGGTTGAGATTGGAGGTCAGGTTTGTTTGTTGGTTGAGTTTGGGGGTTGAGTGTTTTGCCTGTTGAATGTTTCTTGGTTGAGTTTGTTGTCAGGTTGAGATTGTTTGGAGGTTGATTTTGGGGGTCAGATTTGTTTGTGGGGGTTGAGTTTGTTCGGAGGCTGAATTTTGGAATCGGGTTAGTTTGTCTGGGTTGAGTTTGTTTTGAGGTTGGATTTTAGGGTCAGGTTTGTTTGTCAGGGTTGAGTTTGTTTGATGGTTGGGTTTTGGGGTCCGATTTGTTTATGGGGGTCAAGTTTGTTTGGAGGTAAAATTGATTTGTTTGTTTGGAGGATGGATTTTGGAGGTAAGATTTATTTGTTTGGTTTGTTTGTCAGTTGGATTAGTTTGGAGGTTGGATTTTGCTATTTAAACCAATTTACTATCACCAGTGCTGGTGAGGAGAGAAGCTGACATCCGCACAATCACAGAAGTAGATATCTCATTCTAGACCGGTAACTTGTGGTTATAGTTCAAACTAAAATGAATATAGGCTTAGCATAGGTTAACTTTAATACTTTTTTAAATACTGTTAAATAATAATAGTTAATAATGCTTTTTTAATTAAAAAAAAATATATTTTAATATAAGTTAAAGTAAATAATAGTGTTTATGTAATGTGACTCGTTCAGATTTTTGAAATAGCTGTTAAATAAAACGTTATAAGGGAAAATAAGAGTTCAGATCCTTTATATTACTAAACAGATTTCTTTGACATATTTTAATTATTTAAAAATATATGTATTTTATTAGTTTTTACTTTTATATCGTGTTCTTAATTGGTTTTAAAATAGTTTTTTTGTATCTTGAATGTTTTTATGTAACACTTGAACTACCATTTGAAATTTGCAATTTAAATACATTTGCATCGCCTATTGATAAAAAAAAAAAAAAGGACAAGATGCATCGTGATGCATCGAGAATCATTTTGTAATCGAATTGTTACCCTTTGAATCGTAATTAAATCTAATCGTGAGGCTCCTCGAATTGTGAGATTCACACCTCCTAATCACAAAGCTGAGCTTTGTGCTGTAGACACTCAATGCTTGAAATAGTTTCACTGTTGCCTCATGTTCTTTCTCAACTCAGATCTCTGCTGTATGTTATCTATTAAAGTATTGAGTTCCCATGTGTGCTGGACATTTGGCTGCAGATTTTCTCTTTACTTTGCACTCCAACACATCCATTTCAAATGGAATAAAACATTTAATTTGTGAAGAAATATATACACGGGCACAATTTATATTAGTCTACAAAACTCATTTAAAGCATATATGCATTAGATCCAAAGGTTTTTAAGATAATGAAAAACAACTTCATTCAAGTTTGGCAACTTTTGAGTGTGTCCACATACCGTCATCAAATGCCATTCTGTCTGGAAAAACCTGAAATGACAATGAATTAATCAGTTAAATTTTATTATTGTATATATTGCCACTCTTACAAATATTCCCATGGTAACCATAATTTCCACAGAACTGTCATAGTTACTACAGTTATGTTAACTATTGTAAAATCAAGCTAAATTAATCGGGGATCTTCAAACTGTTTTAGAAGTGTTCACAACCTCTGTCCTTTTAACTTTTTGTGGTAATGGTGAACGCTAACACTATTTTACCACAGTTCTGTTTTGACTGGTATTTCTGCAGCTATTTTTATTGGGTCATCTTTGTAAGAGCAAATATATTGCTTGCATCTTCCCACATGATAGTTGTTTAACTAACATTTACAAAGATTAATAGATTAATAAACAAATACGTATATTGTAAATTGTTTGTTCATGATACCTAATGCATTTAATAATGTTTACGAATGGAATCTTATTGTGAAGTGATATCCTTTATGGTTATAATTCTGCTCTTATTCCCTGCTGCTTCAGGGACTTTGTACATCTCGTCTACATTGTGATCTAGTGACGTGACAAAACTAGAACATTCTCATTATAATCAATGTGAAGGTTTAAGTTAGCACGCATGCAGTGTAGACAGTGTTACGATTTATTTCAGATTAAGGAATAATATTTACAAAGTGAGGTGACGAAAAATAAAAGTTTTTTTAACTAAGAACATCATTGAGCCACTGCTTGGTTTCTATTTAATTACACCTGTCATGCGCACACACACACACACACACACACACACACACCTCCACACCACAGGACGAGTGCTGTTAGGAGCAGAAGAGAGAGAATCAAGTGTGTGTTGGCAACTCGCACACACAGTCTCTTCTGTCATTCTGGCAGACTGTGCGTCTCTATGCTTGTTTACTTTAATCCTTGGAGCCATGTGTATTTAAGAGATTTCAAATATATTTATTAATAATTTAATTGGGGCCTCAAGCACTGAAAGTGCGGAGCCCTATTGTTCTTCTAAAGATTATAATTTTTCTTATTCTTCTTCTTTTCAAGGTTTTCAGTACTTTTTAGGGTACATAATGTATGTGAAAACTCTTGAAAGTTTGCACACACATCAGAGTCGTTGGCCATTGGGGGGGGCATGTTCGGGGGGCTCTGTAGCACATTCCTTTTGAGCTACAGTCACCAAACTTTGTACACATTTAGATCTCATCAAGCCGGACAACTTTTGCACTGACAGTCATTAGCTCTGCCCAAAAGGAAGTTGGCCATTCTGGATTGTTTGAAAAATGCATGCTCTGGAATTCAAAATACTCCTCCCAGGGATTTCATGTTACAGGTACCAAATGTGGGCAACACATTGACGATGCTAAATTGCGAAAGGATTTTGAATCGCTCTCAGGGGTTGGGTAACCACACACCCTGTGTGTTTCCTTCCTATATAAGCTGTGCCATCTTTGTCACTGATGCGCTCGTGCAAATTCCCGCTGCTAGTGTTCGTCGCTGACTGAACTTCAGAGTTTGCTGGGTTTATTTAATTTTTCAAATACAGAACAGTCAATAAATGTGTTTGTGTTTCCGCTACTCTCGTCTCCCCGCATCTTTTATTGCATAAAAGTGTAATTTTTAAAGTGTAACACCCAACCACTGACACATAGATGCAATCTTGGTTTATTACAATAAAAAGTTATATTTAGGTAATTTCGAAACCAGAACCTCTAAAAACTAGATGCAAAAATGAACCACTAGACCAATCAGTCATGGTCTTGATTATATTGCTAATCTATGTGTTCATCTACCGACAAACAAAATCGTAAAACTGATAGTGGCAGATGTAGAGATGAAATTACCATATCGTGTGAAATATCTATTTGAGTGTTGAATCGGTCATTAAGAATGACTGTTTATCAAAATAGATGATTTAAAAGAATATCTTATTGTGAATAAAATAATTCATTCATATTCCTGAGTTTCACAGCACTGCCTCCCAAAGTACAGATTTCAGTACAGTTTAATTTGATTTAGAGCTAAATTTGTGTTAATGTTCTCTTTCAAATTGCTTATTCAAACTGTTACAAAGTTGATAGGCCTACAGGAGTGTATTAGCAGAATAACATTGGATATGTATGCACTCTCCATCCATGTGTACTCTTGAACAAATATTGCATGCAGGACAATTTTATTATTTAGTTTTATATGGACGGATTACCATTAACCTCTTATGCAATGGCGGAATTAATTACCACTGGACCACTCCGACTCTTTTTATCAGCGCTGATTTATGACTGTGATTTATAATTGGAAGTGTTACTAATACTATAGGCGAGTGGGGCACAAACTAACACTTTTAGGTTTTCTTAAGTTTGTGTAAATGTACTTGGGGTTCGATGTATTTTTCTTCACATTAATTTCACACGTGTCTATCACACATATGGGGACTTGTTTTACGAATACAGCGTGTACTGTTTTCGCAATCTAACTCGAAAAAAGAAAGTGAAATGTTACACAGTGCCCCATATGCGGGGCATGTTGTAACAGGAGAGGGGCCATGTAACAGCTTAAAATCCCCCTCTAACAACTGTATATGGTCTAATTAAAAAGCCTAGAAGATAAACTACATTTTCATGTCAATAAAAGCCATTTATTAACTTTACAATAATTTGGACACTTGACAATAAATACACAAAAAAGCCACAGTATTGACTGAAATAATGCATGATTGATGACAAACACACACACACATTTACATTTATGCATTTGGCAGACGCTTTTATCCAAAGCGATACAGTGCACTTATAACTCCGAAGCAACCTGGAGTTAAGTGCCTTGCTCAAGGACACAATGGTGGTGGCTTTGGGGATCGAACCAGCGACCTTCTGATTAACAGTTATGTGCTTTAGCCCACGACGCCACCACCACTTTTAAAACCTGACTGGTCACTTCTGCTGGCTAACTGAGAATTAAAAGACTATGTAAGATGCTAGCTAAAAGATTGTCGATTTGAAATGATACCAAGTTTGCCTTATTCTAAATAAACAGTAAATACAGAGATGAAAATTGACTCATGCTAATTTTTATTTTTGCTGCTTTAAAATGAACTTTGGCGATATATTCCAAAGTATCATTCATTTTTCAGCAATTTTTTTTTACCTGCACAGTGTTGATATGGCAACAAGAAAACAAATAAAGTTTAGACTCACCAGCCTGTGTTGAAACATTTAAACCACGTGTGTGACAACTAACCCCGCATTAGTTTGTGCCAGCGCTCCCAGATGTCAGATTCATCAGCCAATCAGATTGATATATTTGTTCTTGTAGGTGTGGTCAGTGTGAACATGCAGTATTCTAAACTAATTTATGTCCTCATTTGCCCTACATTAATTTAGAGTCTATTTAAACAGTTGTGCGTATGAATAACAAATGCATACTCAAATTTAATGTACTTAATTTATTTGACTGTGCATTGAGGAAAAAAATCAACAGTATTGCACCGAAATTGCAAGCATTAATGACTTCTCTGCTCATATTAAAATCTACTTGCACTATCTTAACACCTAATTCCATGAATTACATTTGTTAATTTAAAGCCGGTTGATGGATAAATAAAAATGGTAAATAATTTCATTACAATATAATCTTTAGAACTACTTATTTTTTTCAATACTTAATTGTAATAAATTAATCAGTTAACAAAAATTTTTAAATTACAATAAAAAATTTATATGATGGATAGAAATGGTGATTCATGAAACTTTCACCACATTTAGACAACATTATGCCAAGACATTGAAGATGCTAAATTGTTTTAGTTTTTAAATATCGAACGGTGTTGCCAGGGTGATTCACTAAATGAATAGCAACAATAGGCAAACAGGAAGTGTCTCGTATCTTCTGCGTGCGTGATTTAGATTCAAATTGAGTTGTATGTTTTTTTCTTGGGGCTGATCACATGGATGTGGCTATTGTGGGTCACTGTCATAGCGCCACCAACTGGTAGCAGGAAGTGTGGGACTTACAAAAGACTTTGAAAAAGTTCTCTTACATTTACCCAAATTGCTTATTGTTTAGACACTGCTGATGTAAAATTGTGAGGGGATGCTTGATATTTTTAATAGTGTTGTCATGGCAGTGAATTAAATTACATGAAGTTGTAGTCGAACTGGTATGGTGGCATATATCTATTACATATTGTATGTTTAGGGTCCAAGTTTACATTAATGTTGAGTTGTTGCTGTGTTCATCATGCTTTGTTTTCTGAAAGCCACCGAGTGGAAATGGACCCATGGTGCTTGGTCCCGTCATTGTTGCTTGCAGCTATATTTAGGGCCCAAGCCTTGAAAAGGCAAGGCCCTATTGTTTTCGTTAGAATATTATTTTTCTTACGACTATTCGGGCACTTTTGGGGCTCTTAACGTGCTCTAAAACTCTTGAAACTTTGCACAAGGGTCAGAACCCACGGCCATTAGGGCCGGGCTGAAGCTGGTACCGGGGCGTGGCAGGGGGCTCGACGAGCCCCTGGAGCAGGGTCCAAAACTTGGTCCATAAATCAAACACGCTTGCATGTAATAATATGAAACTTGGTACACATATAGATCTCATCGTTTCATATATCCTTCATACTTTTACTTTTTACCCCAGCCCAACAGGAAATCGTCTATTTAGGGTTGTTTGGAAAACGCATGCAATGGAATTTGAAATACTCCTCCTAGAGAATTCCACCAATCGCCACGAAACTCGGTCAGCATGAAGTCAAGACATTGAGGATGATTGAGGATTTTTGATATCTCGAACGGTTTGGCCGTGGCGAGGAAACGAAATGATGGCGCGAAAAGAGAAACAGGAAGTGTGTTATAACTTCTGCATACATTAATTGATCTCGATGAAACTTCAGCAGTGTGTTCGCTGTAACAGGCCGATCGCATGGATGTGACTATTGTGAGTCAAAGTTATAGCGCCACCAACTGGCAGAAGGAAGTGTGTCACTTTCAAAATGCTTTGAAATCACCCTCTTATTTTTACCCGATTTACTTAAAACTTTTGGTGTGTAATGTAAACACAAGGCAGATGTAGACATGTGAAAGGATTATTGATATCTTGGATACTGTTGCCGCGGCAATGCTTCAAACTTGAATATTCTTTTTTGATGCTTTTGAGACTCTTAGCATTCTTGAAATTGCACGAAACTCGACAGACACATCACATTTATTAGCCAGTAGACATGTGCAAAGTTTCAGAAACGGGTGTGGTGCAGGGGCTCAGTAGCGCCACCTTTTGACAAAAGTGAGGGGGTTGGTTTTACACTTTGACCCACAGTCACAAAACGCAGTAATTATATTGTTCTCATCGAGCCGGACAACTTTCTAATTTACAGTCATTAGCTCAGACCAACAGAAAGTCAGATATTTTGGTTTGAATGTGGATGTTTTGGAGAATTTTCTCTGCCTCTCCCACTGACCCTACGTCTCTCTGTGTCTGGGGGGAGGGGGATGATTTGGCTGTTGAGTGAGAATGCTTTTATTTTTGTTTTTCAAGGTTTTGGGGCCTTTAACGTGCTCGAAAACTCTTGAAACTTTGCACACGGGTCAGAACCCACGGCCATCAGGGCCGGGCCGAAGATGGTACCCGGGCGTGGCAGGGGGGCTCGACAGCGCCCCCTGGAATGGGATTCGAACACTTGTCCATATATCAAACATGCTTGCATGTAATAATATGAAACTCGGTACACTTGTAGATCTCATCGGGCCGAACAACTTTCGTGCTCTAAGTTTTACGCCAGCCCAACAGGAAGTCGGCTATTATGGGTTGTTTGGAAACACATGCTCTGGAATTATATATATTCCTCCTAGAGAATGAATCCAATCGCCACCAAACTCGGTCGGCATGAAGTCAAGACGTTGAGGATGCTACATTCCGGACGGATTATTGATATCTCGAACGGTTTGGCCGTGGCGAGGAAATTGATTTAGGACTAAAAAAGGACACATAAAGTGTGTTATAACTTAGTTAGTTCTATCTACAGTTACAAAACTCGGCGTGTATATTGTTCTCGTCAAGCTGAACAACTTTCTAATTTACAGTCATTAGCTCCGACCAACAGAAAGTCAGATATTGTGGTTTGAATGTGGATTTCTTGGAATTTTTCTCTCTCTGACAGAGTGCCCCCTCCCGTTCTGTGTTTTTTCTCTCTGTCTCTCTCTGACAGACATAGTGGCCCTGCCATTCTGTCTGTGTGTGTGTGGGGAGGGGAGGGGGAGGGAATTTCTCTGTTGGAACTTTGAAGCTCCAAATCGCCCTGAACATAGACATCCCAAGTCATTGAAAAGTACAAATGGTATTATTTAAAGTTTTTTTAATTTCTCTCTTACGTTGTAAAATGCCACGTTTTTGAATGGCATGTAAAACGTAAAAATAATCACTCAATCTCCATTTTATTCTCTGATCTGTTGCTATTTTAATCATTTAAAAATCAAAGCACTGACCATTTAAAGTGTGAGCTTGTACATTTTGAAATAGTTATAAACAGTCACAGCAATGCAGTGTTATTATGTGCCTAGATAGTCTTTCAAATAAAATGAGTTTACCCCAAAAAGATATTTCTCTCATCATTTACTCACCCTCAGGCACGTGCACACATAGACATCAAAGGGGGCTTGAGCACCTGCCCTTTTTTTTCCTCGAGAGAAAGTGCCCTTTTTTCTGGGGTGTTTTTTATTTATTTTTATAAATAAATTAATATATATATTCCTGTTTGCGCACAGCTTCCCTGTCAAACAAATATAGACCAGGCCACTATGGGTTTGAAAGGGGTCCTGGGTTTACACCCACCACCGGAGTGGAAGAATGGCAGGCGCATCTTACAAATGACAAGTCGATGGTCAGTGGGCAGATCAGCTCCACGGTAGGTCCTGGTGTCAAGGACGTGGGCCCGCATCCACTGTTCCATCACTATGTAGTCCAACAGATGTTCTTGCTTGGACCCGGCATGCATCCATGATGTTGTGTGGATACGCCGATGCTGGAACAGTGTGTTGGTAATTACAAGCCCATGGGCTGCACAAAAATCTAGCAGCCTCCTACCGTTGTTATTGAGCTGATCTGACCCATGTCTTCCAATCACTCCTGACCAGGTGCTAGCATCATGACCAACTCGGGCATTGAAATCACCCAGCATGATAATTCCACTTTAGCCAGCGCTTGTGACAGGAGGTCTTAGAAGGCACCTGACTCATCGGCCTTTCCCGCATCCCTCCACGGATGTTCATCTTCGGTGGGGAATAAGTAACCACGACCACCACTGCTCGCCTCTGGTTGATGGGAAGGTGAACCCAAAGTAACCTGGGGCTCACAGCTTCCCACACCTCACCGCAACACTCCCTTCATTCTTTTGTTCAGAAGAAGAGCCCCTCCCTGTTGTTTGGCAGCCTCCTGCCCTGAGTAGAGGACAGTCCACCCCTCATATTGGCAAGAGCCAGAGCCGATCCACCAGACCTCCTTAACACCACAGAGATCCAGACGGTACCGGTCCAGCTTCCGACAGAGGAGTGGCAGCCTCTCCTCCGCTGTGAGCATTCGAACATTCCACGTGGCTTTTAGCGGCTTTTTGTTGTTTCTGGAGGAGCCCCGAGGGTGAGGATTCAATCTCCTGGCTCTGCCAGATGGAGTTTGGCCAGGAGACGTCATAGACGCCTGTCCCCCCAGGGCCTCCAGCACTAACTTACTTAAGTTTTAATTTGTGGTTTAGTGGTAATTAGTTGAAGGTGAAGGGGTTACCAGCCCCTCGCACCTGTCCAAAGCCCCCATTTGGCCGCTGTGGTGGCTACAAAGCACCATGACAAAAAAAAAGCAGGGAGGGAACAGTCTCTATTGGCCCTCCCCCCCATGGGGCTGCCCACGACGTTGCCCGTCCCTCACCACGCGGAGGTAGGGGGTTGTTTTGCCGGATCTTTCCTGTTGTCACTGTCAAAGATTGTCATGACACATTTCCTCTTTAACGATCCAGCAATTTATAGATACTGAGAATTACCATAAATTCTCTAGAAAAATGACACCACAAAATTTATATCCAATAATTGTATGTGATGACATCACATGGGCATTGAACAAAACATATTTCAAGTGTGACTCTTTCTTGACTCATTTTATCCTTCTGTCAAAAATTTTAAATAACCATATTCTGAGATGATCAATATAAAACAAAAAATGCAATTTACCTTTTTGTCAACATTAAGTTAACCCTTGAAATGCATTGGCGTTTCACCAAACATTATTACGTACTCTGGTGTTTAGCAACCCGGCATATATATATATATATATCACTAATAACTCGATACACTTTAGATAATGAAGCAGTAAAAAAAAATTTGTTTTTGCAATTATGACTTTTTTGTTACGCTATTCCTAAGAAAAAAGGTTGATGAATACTGAAAAGGTATGGGCATAACTCCAAAAAATGTATGAGGTAAAGGGGGTGGAATGAGGTCTGGTCATTAAAGACCCGAGGTATGCATTTAAAGGTTAACCATCTTCAACATACTGCTTTGGCTTAACTGAGCTCCATTTCACTGTTGGTGTAATTGCTGTATTTTGCCTTTTGGGTCCTCAGTGAATGAGTTCCCATCCAAATACATGACTTTTATCACAAAGGAGCCTTACAGATTTTCTTTAACTGATGTCCCCTTAGAAATAATTACTGTACAAATAGGGCTATCAGGTCATATATAAAGACATGACATTAGTGATAATAGCAGCAACACATCCAGAGACAACTGATGAATGTTGTTAAATATCTAAACAGTGATGTTTCAAGCTCTCTGTTTCATCGTACAAATTTCTTATCTAACCATTTTTGGGAATGTTTAAAAGACTTGTAATTCTCTAAGACGACGTCTTACATCTGCAGTCCTAAAGTCTATGTTTTCTGTGCTTTTCAGTTGATATTCGGGAGATTAAAGAGATCAGGCTTGGACAGAAGTCACGTGACTTTGAGCGGTATGTGGAGGACTCGACGGCTCGGCCGGATCAGGCCCACTGCTTCGTCATTCTCTACGGGACAGAGTTTCGACTCAAAGCACTTAGTCTTGCAGGTAACGGCCCCTACTTTCCAGACAAATCTGTTGGTTTATATAAGTACTATATACTTCTGTGCAATACAGTATTTACACAATATTGTGTAAGTGGATTGTATAAAGTGGCCCCAAAAAGTAATCAGACCCTTAGGTCACACTTCGAAATGTCTGAATGTGATTGCATTGTGCACAAAATATCAAAGGCTCATCTGCAAAGAAGCGATGCTACAGTCAGTTCTTGTCATTAACTGTGGACATGCTACTATTTGTTACATATACCACTGTACTCTTCAGTATTAAAAACCTTCCTGTGATACCCACGCATTCAGATGTTGTCGTTTCTCTTCTCTCTATTTTTATGACAGCGACGTCAGACGAGGAGATGGTGATGTGGGTAAAGGGTTTGACCTGGCTGGTCTCAGACACACTCCGCTCCCCCACACCCCTGCAGATAGAGAGGTGACCTTTTGACCTTTATATTCACCCTGCTCTACACTCCATCACATATTGATTGATAACGGCCATTAAGGTCATGTGATCTGTGTGTCTGCTACATGCAAGTCAAACATAAATGTGTGAATCTAAGATCCGCTCAGACTCTATAATCAAGGTTCCCACTATTAGGAAATTCCAAAATTGTGATGTCCAGGTCTGGAAAAGTCATGGGAATGAACATTTGAAAATCTTATAGAAGTCATATAATGTAGTTTTGTAGCTATGCTCCACTCAGTTACTTTGTTAGCTAGAAAATGCTTATTTTTATTGTAATTTCAATAAATGGATGCTTAATATGCTTATACAGCACTCTCGAATGTATGGGAAGTTAAAAAAATTAAAAATGTGTTCCTTGGTCAATTGGTCTTTTTTTTTTTTCTTCTTTTGTTTGTCTCAGGTGGCTGAGAAAACAGTTTTACACAGTGGATCGCAACAGGGAAGACAGGTATGCTTTAAAATCATGATTTTGCATGTAAAAGTTTATATACAGTACAACAGTACAATTTCTTTAAATAAAACTCCAATTCAAACTCAAATTCAGACTTGTATGTATAATGTATACATTGACCTTTCAAGCTCCAAAGTGGTTAAATAATGGTATATGGTACTGTGCAAAGGTTTTATACAGTTGTGGAAAAAGGTTTTATTGTGAGGATGTTTTTTTTGTCATTTTTATGTATCAATTAACTTTATACAAAGTGCAGTAAAGGAAAAACAAAAAGCTAAATTAATATTTGTTGTGACCACCATATGACTTTAAAATAGTCCCAGTTGTCCTACGTTTGTGTCCAGTTTTTCAAGGTTGTTGGCAGGTTGTTCCAAGCATCATGGAAAACTTGCCACAATTCTACGTATTTAGGCTGTCTCAATTGCTTTTGCCACTTCATGTAATTCCAGACTGACTCATTGATGGCAAAAGAAATGTTTTAAAAATCGAAAATTCATATTTCCTAAAGCAAAAAAATTTAGAATATCTTAAGACAATCGGTCCGTCCCAAACTCCACACTTTTGCACTAT
Source organism: Xyrauchen texanus (assembly GCF_025860055.1). NCBI lineage: Eukaryota > Metazoa > Chordata > Actinopteri > Cypriniformes > Catostomidae > Xyrauchen > Xyrauchen texanus. The sequence goes on along the minus strand of NC_068300.1, from coordinate 39,065,002 downwards.
TCTACATAATTTTGTAGTGCGAGTAGTATGTTAACACTGAAAATGCAAAAAAGAAAAAGAGTTGCCGTATGATACACCTCTTCAACCCTTAAAATAGAGAGTGAAATGTCGGACCATTCATGCACTTGGTGCTCGTGGCTTGCCGTAGGTAGCGGAAGGGGCAGAGTTACCTGGCCATGATGCTGGTCTGACAAAGCAGTTGTAACTAATGGAGATTGTGGCAACTAGCAAAACTTCAGTGAAGACAGCACCTTACAAATGTACTTTGAATCCTTTATCATCACCCCACGCGAATATGTACATTTGTTGAGATTCAAGTGTTGAACCGAGTTTGGCTAATGCGCTAAAGCAAGCGGTAACACATTGTGAGCATTTGAAACGTCACGTCTGTCAGCTGTTAAACAGAAAATGCTTCTGTGTATACTAAGTGCATAGTATATTGTAAGAGTATAGTGCATCATTTCGAACACAGCTGACGTTTTTGTGAGGCATATAATGTTCCTAAGACTTTACTGTATGCTTCAGTAGAAGCCACAAATCGGTGTGATTTCAACTTCATTCAGAAATCATGTTTATCATCTTGGACATATTCAAATCAAACGTTTTCAGTTTCAGATGACATTGTAGAAATGTAGTATTCAGTCACTCAAAATGTCTGTGATTAGCCACTGGCTAGTTAATGCTCAGAAATCACTCACCGGAGATTGAGTAGTAAAGTGGAAAGTTTCACACAGAGGTACTTTCTCTGCGTGTCGAGATTGAAAGTTTGGTTGAACTCGTTCTTTGTGTACAAAGACAAGATCCACGGATTGAATAATGTCTCTTTTAATACCCTTTCTGGTTTTGTTTTTTTTACAATAAGTTGAATAAAAATAAATAAATATTTATTTATTTTTTGCTAAAAAAATTAAGCTTGTCTTTTCTCTGTATATGCGTTTACTGACTGTTGCCGGTAATCTTAAAGAGACAGTACCGATTAAGAACATGTTCTACATATCAATGTAAATTGTGCAAGTAATTTCTGTATTCTGCAAGTACAATACAAATGTTACACAAATATTTATGCAACATAATATATGCAATTTCAAGACTTTTTTCAAAAAGGTAAAATGTGGCCAATTTGATGAAAAACTAATGATAAAATATAACTATTTTTGAATTTTGCCTAGAAGGTTCCTTCATAATTAAGAGCATTAGCTGAGAGAGAATTTATTTTATATGTAATAAAAGAAAGTTATTGTTTTTTCTCGTTTGGGTCACCACTTCAGTTCGACAGTAAAATCTGGGTCCTGACGCAAAACCAGTTGAGAGCTACTGCTGTAACGTTGGAGCTAAAAAGGCAATTACTATGTTAAAAGATGCGACAAGTAGCTCGTTCGTTCCCTTGATAAAGACATCAAGTAAACAGTCTGGTCAAATCAAAGTTGTTATTGTTGATTCATCTCAATGCTGGTTGGTTTGGTTGAGGGCTTAGAGCTTTTATTGAATTCAAGGAGTTGGGAACACCTTTACAATGAATGGTTCTTGATAATACAGTTATTTAGGAAAAACACTCCGGAACCTCTGCCAGTGGACCGTCTCTGTTGCACTATATAAAAGGCTATATTGCCTAGCTTCTGGTCATTAGCCATGTTTTATACGTAGATGTGTGTGAAGTGTTGAGAGGTGACAATGGTCTGTGTTTGAAATCAAGGTTTTCCTGCTGAACTGATGTTCATAACTCAACCTCATCTATCTGAGTGTCTTTACGTTACGATATACACTTAAAGAAAAAAAGAATAGCTGACTCAGACTTACTGAGCCTTATCAGCCCGAACACATACACACTCACACACAAACGCACACTTCTTTTGAGTAAATAGAACTCAGGGATGGCACATCCTGCAACAGGAAACAAAGATCAGAACATGAATGCGTGTGTAGGAGTGCACACATGCACACGCAGGAGGGGTGTAGAGACTCCGTTTAAGGTGTTGTGTTCAGTTGAAACGGTGCTCGTGTGTAGAGACGTGACATTTAAAGTTTGCCAAACATCTGTGACCAAATCAAATAAAAGTGAACGATCTGATCCACACAGTGTGGAAAGTTGCCTCTTCGCTTTGTAACAAAGTGTGTATAGCTACGCATGTATACATGCAGTAAACTAAAATACAGAAAAACACACACATAAATATCTATTTGTATGTATGTGTATTTATATAATCTATATGTTCAGTATTAAATATATTATGTAATGCATTAATGTGTGTGTGTGTGTGTGTATATATATATATATGCAGTATGTATTACACATGAAATATGCTACAAACATGCATTTGTTTAAATGAAACTAGCATACAACAAGCATATTTCTGCAAATGTATACAGACAATATACATGCACATATAGTACATGTATACATACATCAAAACAAATGGGAAGTTTAACCAGACATCGTTTAATAAGGTTAACACTGAGAGAACTTTTTTGAGAATGTTTTATTGATTTATTAAAAGAATTTATTTGGTCTTTTCTTCAAATCACAAAGATGAGAACACACAAACTTAGATGAATGAAATACTGCAATGAACATTTGGAGTTTTAATTGTCCTGCAACAATACTGGACTTCCTCAGAAATCAGACCGTTGACATCACAATGTGAAACACTTTTATAATCGCATTCCAAAATGTGTTTTCTTTGCAGAATTTCCTGTAAGGATTTGAAAAGTATGTTGTGTCAAGTCAACTACAGAGTTCCCAACATGAGATTCTTACGGGAGAAACTTCCGGTAACACCCATATTTATTTTTATTCCTCCATTTTAGTTTTGTTTTATGGGTTCTTTGTAATATTTAATTAGCAGTTTGTGTAAATTGTGATAATATTTCATGAATATTTTCTTTGTGTATATATAGGTTTAATCTGTGTCCAAGTTCATTTAATTTAATTGTTAAATCTTTTTTATTTATTAAGTTGTGCATTTTTATTTTTTTTTATTAATATTATTTTTACTTGCATTGTTTTTATTTTTGGTTATGTTTTTTTCTTTATTTTAATTCTCGTTGTATTTGTAATTTCATTTGTTGATTTTTTTTTTTTTATAATGTTTATTTATATTGTATACATTTATTTTATTTATGAAATTGTATTCTGTAATTGTTTTTATTAATTGTTATTTTTATATTACTGCATTCATTTTATTTTTGAAATCTCATTTCTTTTTCATTAATTTATTTGTTCATTTATTAACTTTTTTCATTTTCTTACCTTTTTATTTTTGTAACTTAAGTGGTTTTATTTTATTTATTTATTTTATTTACTGTTTTTGTTTGATTTTTATTAAATTTATATATAAAAAAAAATATTAATCAATTGAATTCATTTGAATATTATTTGTTTATATTTGATAGGACGGAGAGCTGAGGAATGGAGATGTATCGTATAGTCATTTTGCTCAGTTGTACCGCAGTCTGATGTTTGATGCACAGAAATCAGTAAGTTACACTTTAATTTATTCATGTGTGTTATTTATATGTTTGTGTATTATATGAGGTGTAGACCCATTTTCGTTCAACTCTTGAGGCACTTACGCCCATCAGACATCACTGTTTGTCCCTTTTCTCAAATGGCCTTCACGTCAATACTCACCCTTTTAAAACACCGCAAGATCCCTCGGCTAAAAGCCATTAGGCCACACTAAACAACGCGCACACACACGGCACCCGAATGACCCCTGTACTCCCAATCCATCTGTGTGTGTGTGTGTGTGTGTGTGTGTGTGTGTGTGTGTGTGTGTGTGTGTGTGTGTGTGTGTGTGTGTGTGTGTGTGTGTCTGTTTGCCTTGGTTGATTTAATCACTCATGTCAAGCAGACTGTATATGAAAATAAATTGTTTGCTGTTATATGCTGTTTGATATCTCATCAGATGTGTTCAAAAGGTTTTGATGGGTCTGTGCAGGTGGGGTTTAAATGTCTAGATGGCAGTCTGTGTTTTAGTGTGATTTACTGGATTTAAGTGGGTTTAGTTACACGATCATGCATTAAATGTATTACATTCACAATTGCCATGGCTGTTTCTCTTATAGATGGAGATTCCTCTGCTGCAAAGGTATCGTTCACTCTCTTCTTTCATGCATGCACAATTATTTAAAGACTTAAAAAAATATATATAGTAAAAGCACTGTTTGGACTAGATTAACTTGACTTCAGAATGGATTGCTGTGGACTTTTGGTCAGTGATAGGATTATGTTCATATTACATATAACAGTAAATTGACTTCTATTCAGTGCTTTACTTGTCTACTACAATAATGTAATGCCTTTGAATTAGCTTCATTTCTGGGCTTTATTCAGCTCATTTTAATATGAGATTAATCATCATAGCAAACAATGACAAATTCAACATTTGCACATATCCTCCTCTGTCTCAAGATGTATACAACCACAATTCGACTGATCTGTCGTGTTTTTGCAGGTTTATTGAGAGACCTGAGCAGAAGATCTCGCTGGAGGACTTCCAGAACTTCCTCATTGAACATCAGAAGGTGAGAGATCCATTCACACATCCATTTTTTTGGTCTTTGTCATCTGGTCACCTAAAGTAGACCAACAATTACAAAATGATGCAGATTATGCAGCCCTTCAATAGGATAACTGACAGATATTCAACAAAAAAATAGCCTGAATATTTATAAAATTTTATTGTACAAAGCTGTGACCTTCAGATTATGTGTAAATATGGAAGTCCATCAGAAATTGCCTTTAAATTGTGGAAGGTGGTTAATTTGATTTTACTGTGCTGATGGTATAACACAAACTGCGTTCAATTTGTGTACTTTCAAAGTATGTTCTGCATTTGATAGGCCATTGATAAAGTACATTCTTCAGGTATGAAGCTGAGTAAAATAAATCGATTCCTGGACGTACTTCATCTGTCATCGTGGGGATTGTCCTGAATGAAGTTGTAAAAACAAATACAAAATTAATTTGCTGTTTAACAAGTTCAGATCAATCGACAGCATTTGTGGCAAAATGTTGATTACTCTAAAAATTTATTTGAACTCGTCCCTTAAAATTTTTTTATAAAAATAGAATCTGGATAAGGTATTACTGTAGGCTGAGCTCGAAAAGGGGCGGGAAAACCACCTGCAAAGACATACAGAGCCGCCAACCCCTAACAATGGGTGGAAGTGCCTTTTGGGGTTGGCCCAACCCCCTTCTGGATTAACTCTGCCCCCTTGTGGAATTTTTCCACCCTCATATGGAGTTTCACCCCCTGTTTGGAGATCTCCAGGCTGCAGAAATACTCGAAAATCTGGGTTAGAGTGAGGCACTTACAAAGGAAGTGAACGGGGCCAATCCATAAACATTAAAATACTAAAATATTTAAAAGTAAAGCCACAAGACGTAAACATTATGCGTGTTAACATGATTTTAGTATGCTAAAATCACTTACTAAACTTTTCTGTGTTAAATTTTACAATTTAGTTGCCATGGCATTGGCGACGTAATGCTGTAAACCCTAAAACGAATGTAATAGTGACTATTTAAACAACTTTATAGCTCAAGTAATACATAAGTTTTAAGAGAAAAATGAACGGGAGTTATGTGACGCCATGCGAGGATCGGCCTTGTGAACGGCCAGCTCTGCGCACTTTGCTAGTTTTAATACTTTTTTTTATGACATAGACCGGTGAGATAAGATACAATCTGTTCCATAACTGTTCTCGGAGGACAGTATATCAAAGAATTCAAAATCCTCATGCTCTGGAGACATTAAAAGACACTAACATGCTCAAGCCGACACCCCTGAGCAGGTTGCGGGCACAGGAGCCGATTTGGTCGGAGAGATGCAGGAAATGCGGCGAGAGATGTTGAACATGTCGGCAATGCTGACAAAGGTCTTTGCTGACTTGGAGGATCTTGCTGTGATACCTTGATTGATCACTGCCATGGAGACGTAATTCACTGATATGTTTACAAGAGTTTTGGATGTCGAGAAACGGATCGACTTTCTGGTGTCATCAGAGAGGGAGTTATCTGCTAATCTGCTAGCAACCAAGATGGATTTGGAGCATGTCTGAGAGAAGTTGGAGCACCTGGAAAAACGTAGCCAGCGGAATAACGTCAGTATTGTCAGAATTCCTGAGGGCGAAGAAGGACCGGATATGATGAAATTCCTAGATGGGCTCTTTCCGAGTGTGCTCGACATAGCAAGCCTTAAGCTGGAAATCAAGCGAGCTCACATGTTCCAGTTCGGCAATCCGCGGAAGGAGAACGATCAATTCCGGCCAAATTTCTGAGATCATTCGATAAAGATCTTGTGTTGCACGAGGCGAGGAGTAAAGGAAGGCTTTCTTGGAAAAACCACAGCATTTTGTTGTTCCCAGACTTTGCGATCTCGACGTGAGAAATGTGATAGATTCAAGGAATGCAAGAAACCTTTACTTCAACGGAAGGTTGCTTTTGCACTGATATTCCCAGCCAAATTGTGAATAGATGCTAAGGATGGCCGTAAAACATTAACATGCCCTCAAGCCGTACTCTCGTTGCAGACGAATGGACCGGCTCACTGAACATTTGCTTGAATGTTTAAAGATTTCTTCGCTCTCTTTTTGTGCTGGTTCCGCCTAGCGGCTGTAGTTTATTTTGTAGAGCAACGCTCCTTCAGACTTTTTTTTTGGATAATTCTACATGCTCTTTGTGCTTTGTCAAAGAGTTTATTTTGTGGAGTATTTCTGACTAAGTCATTGGAGTAAGTAATTTGCTTGCACTCATGTTGCAGCCGAATGGACTGGCTCACTGAAGAGTAAGGCACTTACAATGGAAGTAAACGGGGCCAATCCATAAACATTAAAATACTAAAATATTTAAAAGTAAAGCCACAAGACGTAAACATTATGGGTGTTAACATGATTTTAGTGTGATAAAATCACTTACTAAACTTAAGTTATATCCAATCTTCATTTGACTGTCTGAAGAATCTGCATGCTATTTTTGTGCTGGTTCCGCTTGGCAGCTGGAGTATATTTTGTAGAATAATACACCTTTAGGACCGTTATATGGATAAAGCTACATCCTCTTTGTGTATTTAAGATTGTCTCTTTACACGTGGAATGTAAATGGGTTGGGGCACCCCATCAAAATAATGAAGGTTATTTCTCTTCTTAAATATAAGAAATATGATATAGTGTTTCTTCAAGAAACGCACCTTTCTCTGCAGGAAGCTGAACAATTAGGGAAGATATGTGGTGGGCATATTTTGGCTAATATTTATGCACCTAACATTGATGATCAGTGCTTTTTTTATAGATCTTGAAGGGATATTGCAAGCTGCTGGCACCCCTCATGAAATAATATTGGCAGGAAACTTTAATCTATTGATGGATTTTACAAAGCCTTTCTATTAAACTAACCGGAGAAGTTAAGTAACACCCTGTTATCTTACAATTGCATTCGGTATGGACAAAAGTGTCCAGAGTGTTTAATTCAGACATTTATTTAAATGTAGCCTCAAGCATATGGCTGAACCCAAAATGATGTATTAATAAGTCCCCTTCTAGTCAGAGTGGATTGTGAGGGAGGTTAATTTGCTCGGTCACTTTTTTGAGAGTGGAGTGTTGAGATCCTTTTGAAAATATGGTTCAACATTTTGGGATTTCCAGATCTCAGTTCTTTAGGTATTTACAGCTGCGCCACCTGCTCTGTACTATTTTTGGGAGTAGCATACACCCCCCTAAAGCGGCAGATATTCTGGAAGTGGTGATTACTGCTTTTGGAAAGGTCATGAGGCATCAATGTATTACTCCCTGCTAATTCAGAGTCCAGTGGACAGAGTTTCTCTCAAGAGATTATTTGAGAAAGATTTAAATTTGGTATTGGAGGAGGGAGTGTGGGCTAGGATTCTAAAAACATCAAGTCTACATCTAGAGATGCAAGGGAGTGTCTTATGCAATTTAAGATTTTACATGGATTCTATTGGACCCCCTCTAGATTGTATAGACTTGGTCTGAAAGACACACCACCTGCTGGCGATGCCAATCAGAAAATGGAGACACAACCCATGTTTTTGGTAGTGTGTTAAGATCCAAGAATTTTGGTTGAAGGTTCAGAGTTTTATGTGTGCTGTATTGGGCCCTCAAATTTTATTTTGCCCCAGACTCTGTATTTTCGTGATGGGGCAGTCATTAATATAGGGGATAACACATAAGAAATTATTCCTAGTCAGTGTTATGATCGGCAGACAGATTGTTCAAAGAGGATGGAAGTCGGCTGGAGTGCCCTCATTTCAAGATTGGTACACAGAGATGGGCAGATGGAGCGGCATTTTAGGAAATGGCCAAAAGTATTGGCAGATATTTTTTTTCCACATATTTTTCTGCTTCAGTTGTTGGTGTCGATTCACATTGTTTCTAGATTATTGTGCAGAGTGATCTGATGCATTTTAAATGATTGCAAAAAGCTTCATTGGCCAAAAAATTTACTTTATCACAACCCAAATTTCACTGTTTTTGGTCCTGGCACAAAATGACCAGCCAACATAATTTCACTAATCATATCAGCAGTATCTGGGAAAGTGTGAACGGGTACTAGTCATGTGAAATCACTCCATCATTCTGATTGAATTATAAGAGCAAACTGTTTGCTATAAAAGGAGGGATGAAGTGCTTCCAATCATTGTGTTCTTGTTAGCAATGGTTACCTCTAAAGATAGACGTGCCGTCATCGTCACTTTGCATCAAAATGGCCTCACATTCAAGGAAATTGCTGCAAAGAATTTTGCACCTGAAAGAACCATTTACCGGATCATCAAGAACTTCAAGGAGAGAGGTTCAACTGCAATGAAGAAGGCTTCAGGATGTCCCAGAGTGTCCAGCAAGCGCCAGGACCGTCTCCTCCTGAGGAGTCAGCTATGGAATCGTATCACCACCAGTGCAGATTTTGTTCAATATTGGCAGCAGGTTGGTGGGAGTGCATCTTCACGTGACTTTTGGACAATGGCCTGGTGTCAAGAAGGGGCAGCAAGAAGCTACTTCTCTCCAAGAAAAACATCAAGGACAGACTGAAATTCTACAGGAAGTACAAGGATTGGACCGCAAAAATTGGTGCAAAGATATTTTCTCTGATGTAGCCCCTTTCCGACTGTTTGGGACATCTGGAAAATCGATAGTCCGGAGAATTAAAGGTGAACGCTACCATGCGTCCTGTCATGCCAACAGTGAAGTATCCTGAGACCATCCATGTGTGGGGTTGCTTTTTCATCCAAGGGAGTGGGCTCTCTCACAATTCTTCCCAAAAACACTGCCATGAATAAAGAATGGTATCAAAACATCCTGCAAGAGCAACTTCTCCCATCGATCCAGGAGCAATTTGGTATGATCTGTGCATTTTCCAGCACCAAGTCACAAGGCAAGAGTGATAATGAAGTGGCTCGGAGATCATTACATTTGAAATTTTGGATCCGTGGCCAGGCAACTCCCCGGATCGTAATCTCATAGAGAACCTGTGGTCAATCCTCAAAAGGCGAGTGGACCAACAGAAGCCCACAAATTGTGATCAAATCCGAGCACTAATAAGGCAAGAATGGATCGCCATCAGTCAGGATTTGACCCAGAATCTGATATTCAGCATGCCAGAGTGAACTGCAGAGGTTATGAAGAACAAGGGTCAACACTGTAAATATTGACTCTTTGCATATATTGAGTGTTTTTGCCAATAAAAGCCTTTAAAACTTATTCCAGTATACAATAGAAACGTGAAAAAATTATCTACAAAAACTGAAGCAGCAAACTTTGCAAAACGTAAAATGTATGTCTGCCAATACTTTTGGCAACTGCTGTAGATGGCTTTGGAACTTTGCCTTCTTGGAGGGCTCTTGGGGAGGGGCAGTGGAGAGAGGAGTATAGTTTTAAATGTGTGTTATAATTGTACACACGTGTGTGTGTGTGTGTGTGTGTGTGTGTGTGTGTGTGTGTGTGTGTGTGTGTACTCATGTGACCACAGGGTTGTTTGTTGAGGGTCAGGTTGGGGATCGGTAGGGGGAGGGGTAATAGTGGGGGTTAAATGTTGATTCTGTGAATATATGTTTTGCTTTTCTTTGTCGGTTGTATGAATCAATAAAAAGTGTTAATCAGAAAAAGAGAAGAATTAATGTAAGTGCTTTTATAAAATAATAAGCTTCACATTTCTGCCTTTTAAACCATCCAAAACTTTACCATATTCATTTCCATTGTATGTGCATCACTGTAACCTTAATTTTTGCTCTTTTTTTTTTTTAATAAGGTGGCAAGGCTAAATTTAGTCTATGTGGCAATCAACATTATGCCACACGATTGAGCTTAACTTGTACTTAAAGTTGTATCTCATGGTTGTTTAGTAAAAAAAAACATAATGGACTACTCTGTTTGTGGACGACTAGTCAACCATCCTTGGTACGGTGTGGGGTGTTTTTGTTGAGGGTAGGGCTGGGTGATAAAATGGTATTGATATTTATTGATCAAAACGCTTTAGATATTGATGATAAACTTTCTACATCTAGAAGATTGGATTAGGTACATGTCGCTAAAAACTCCAGCAGTTCGGGAAAGTTGTACACTAAACTAGCTAACTGAATCACATTGAGGCTAGGGGCTACATAGCCTTGCTGTCATGGAAACTGGTAATGAGGTTAGGTTGCCGCAAGCTAGCTATTCGGCTAATATGATATAATTGCGAGCCGAACAAGACTGCACTGACAATGCAATACAGCTATCGACTGCACCCAACAGCAACTGCGACATCAACACCATTGCTGTTTATTTATGTAATATTTAGTTAAATGTTTTTTCATGATACATAGTGCTGTCACAGGCAAGAAAGTGTTTCTCCTTCGTGTGAGGTTTATTGGCGGTTGGCAATCCAGTTATGGTCATTACCGCCACAGACTTGTCTGAAGTGTGGAGCATCACAAAGTCTTTCAGTGGAGTTAAATCCTAAACCTAGTATACTTTAAAGTTAGCTTACCCTCTAGAGTTTACATGTAAACAAACATGTTATTTCTAATTCATTCTTGAGGTCTAACAAACATGTGGAATGCATTTCCTCCCCCATTATTGGTATAAATGCATAGTGTGCTAAAAATTGATATGAAACCATATAGAAAAAGTTATCCTGATAATATTTTTGGCCATATCACCCACTCCTTGAGGGTACAGAGTACTGCAATACTGTACTACAATAATGTGTTTGTATGTTTTTCAGGAGCTTTGGGCCACAGACAATAACAAGGTGCAGGAGTTCATGTTCCATTACCTGAAGGATCCTCTACGAGAGATCGATCAGCCGTACTTTCATCAGGATGAGGTAACGCTCCACCTACAACACTTCCTGTTTTACTCACCTCACTTCATTTATTACTGAAACGCATAATGTGGACCTTTAAACTTCTATGTACTATTTGCAAAAACGTTCAACTGTTTGAATGAGGCATTGATGATATTAGCAGTTACTGCACCTAATATATATGACCTGATGTCATCTGAACTTGCCACTAAATTACTAATAACTAAAGAGTCATTCATTCATGCAACAAGTTAAAGGCGTTGCAATGCAAAGACGCTTTTTTAATTTGGTGCATCGCTTTTGCAGAAGAGGCGTCATCCAGGATGCTTGTGGCTTTAGTTTGTGACGTCTTGTTTTAGATTAGACTTTGTGAGATATTGATCTGTGAAACATGCAATATAAATGGAAACAGGTTATTAAGTGAATCATCAACATTAATTATAACTCATGAACTGCTTGTATTAGCAATGAAGGCACACATTATTTGGCAACAGACTGTTAGAGCCTTTTCATTTGGACCCCTGATAGGACACGTCCAGAAAGTCTTGTTTCACAAAATAATTTGTCTTAAGATGGTTATTTATATCTTCAGCTTTAATGTGTCAATAGGAAACATGAATGTTAGACTCCCAAACATTCCTTTTGCCAATAGAAAACATTAGAATAGAAGATCAGGGAGCCCTGCAACATATGCCGTGGCCCCCACAGAGTCCCCCACTGAATATCGAGTCAGTCTGAGATTACATAAAGAGACAGAAGCAATTGAGACAGCCTAAATAGATAGAAGAACTGTGGTGAAATCTCCAAGAAGCTTGGTACATCCTATCTGCCAAGAATAACTGTGTCCAGGTGTATCTAGGAGAATTGGTGCTGTTTTTTAAGGCAAAGGTGATCACACCGAATATTGATTTACATTTTTTATGTTTACTGGACTTTGTATGACATTTAAGTGATAAATGAAAACTATTTATGGCATTACTTTGAAGACATCCTCACTATGCAACATTTTTCACAAGTGCCTAAAACTTTTGCACAGTACTGTACATCCCCTGACATCTGTTTTATGTGTGCGTATACATCTGGAAGACGTTTTTTTTTAGGTTGTTTGCTCATCTACAATACAACTATAAGACAATGTATGTCTCTGATCTCAATAAGACATTCAGCAGATGCCTTTGTTTAAGATTTAGTATGTTTGTAAATCTGATCTTTTAAGATGTTTATCTGATGTTAAGGAAACATTGTGAGGAAAAATATGATCAAACTAATATTTCTTTAATTTATTGGCTTTCAGTTCCTGACGTATCTGTTCTCTAAGGAGAACACTATCTGGGACTCTCAGCTGGATCAGGTGCGGCCAGAGGACATGAACAACCCCCTGTCCCATTACTGGATCTCCTCGTCACACAACACGTGAGTATGACCGTGATCACTGGAATGATTGACGTAAACATGGCTGCATGATTTGGACACAAATCATGATTGCCAGTTATTTCCCTTGATATTGTAATCAAGATTATTTATTTAGATTCACCGTTTTGCATAGAAATATTTTGTGTGGGGCGACTGTATGAATAGGTGCACCAGACCAATAGGCCATATAGACATATTTCAATGCTACTCTTATTTTCCACTGCATTCATACAGACAATGGACCTGTCTATGATCAGTGTATGAAATGAAGCTATTTTTATTGTCCAGTTAAGATGTATATCTTAAAGGCAAATATAAGTTATGTACAGTATGCACGTGTGAAATTGAACAAAGACCTGTTTATGTGGACTAATTATCTTCCCCTGGCCTTGAAAGTGGAATCTTTGGTTCACTCTGTTATTATCCCAGTTAACTTTTCATTCACAATCATTAGTTTTACACGCACTTTAAAAAACTTCAATTTCAGTCAGACTAAAACAATAATTTGGCAAAGTCTGACTAACAGATCTAGAAAATGTGATTTGTAGATTGCTTCATCCAGCATCGTTAGAGGTGATAGATGTATTTGTCTGTTAATCTGAAAACAGCAGATGAGCGGAGAGATTTCTCGTTTCTTACGAAACGATGATTATGGAGCTAAATTAAGACTTTATGGGTAGTTGTGGATATTCTTTGCAAGACTGTATCGGTACTTTCAATTAGTTGCTTCCTCCAATTTAAACCACAAATGAATGTTCTAACACCTAGCATTAGCTGTAAATAGTTTGGCTTTATGTATTAACCACTTGATTCACACTTCCAGGAATCATTTTCTTAATCAGAAATTTTGTCTTTTTTCCTCATAAAATATCTAAACATCCTTAGAACAAGATACATTTACTTGACAAAATATGAAATACACTTTGTTTTCAGAAAATATATCTTAACTTTATTTTTCATCTTATTGTATTTTATTTTCTATATCAAGCATAATTGCCATAGGGGTAGTGGGCTAAAGCACTAAACTGTTAAGCAGAAGGTTGTTGGTTCGATCCCCACAGCCACCACCATTGTGTCCTTGAGCAAGGCACTTAACTCCGGGTTGCTCCGGGGGATTGTCCTTGTAATAATTGCACTGTAAGTCGCTTTGGATAAAAGCATCTGCCAAATGCATAAATGAAAATGTATGCAAATGTAAAACAAGAAATCACAATTTGCCACAGGAAGTAAAAAAAAAAAGTTTTTTTTTTCCACAAAACAAGTTGTATTAGCTTAGCAAGTAAATGTGTCATGTTTTAAGGATGTTTAGATATTTTTACTAGAGAACAAAACAAAAGTACTGATTGTGAAAATGTATAGATTATACACTGATCAGCCACAACATTAAAACCACCTGCCTAATATTGTGTTGGTCCCCCTCGTGCCGCCAAAACAGCCAGACGGGCTGGAATCTCCTGGGATTCTTTAAATAATTTTTTTCACATCAATCTACACTCCATGCCACATAATGACTAAGCAAAAAACAGATTTTTGATTACTTTGAAAATATATTAAAAATAATAAACTGAAATGTCACATTGACATAAGTATTCAGACTCTTAACTCAGTACTTAGTTGAAGCACCTTTGGCAGCGATTACAGCCTCAAGTCTTTTTTGGTAATGATGCGACAAGGTTTGCACACCTGGTTTTGGGGATTTTCTGCCATTCTTCTCTGCAGATCCACTCAAGTTCTGTCAGGTTGGATGGGGACTGTCGTTGGATATCCATTTTCAGGTCTCTCCAGAGATATTCGATTGGGTTCAAGTCCGGACTCTTGCTGGGCCACTCAAGGACATTCACAGAGTTGTACCTAAACCACTCTTGCTTTGTCTTGGCTGTGTGCTTGGGGTCATTGTCCTGTTGGAAGGTGAACCTTTGGCCCAGTCTGAGGTCCTGAGTACTCTGGACCAGGATTTCATTAAGGATATCTCTGTATTTTGCTGCATTCGGCTTTCCTTCAACCTTGACCAGTCCCCCAGTGCCTGCCGCTAAAAAACACCCCAACGGCATGATGCTACCATCACCGTGCTTCACCATTGAGATGGTATTGCGCAGGTGATGAATGGGGCCTGGTTCCTTCCAGACATGATGTGTGGAATTGAGGCCAGACGATTCAATCTTCATTTCATCAGACCAGAGAATCTTGTTTCTCACAGTCAGAGTCCTTTAGGTGCTTTTTCACACCTTTAGGTGTGTCTTGCACAGAGGAGAGGCTTCCATCTAGCCACTCTGCCATAATGCCCAGATCAGTGGAGTGTTGCAGTGATGATTGTCCTACTGCAAGTTTCTCCCATCTCCACACATGATCTCTGGAGCTCAACCAGAGTGACCATCGGGTTCTTGGTCACCTCTCTTACCAAGGCCCTTCTCCCCTGACTGCATGGCACATCTGAAAAACTAAAAATGCTAATTATCGGGAAAATCGTCCTATTATTGATGCATGAGAAGGCATGCTGGGAACTGGAAATTCCCTGCCAAGTTTAGCAATACATTGATGCAACAAATATTATTCACATAGTCCCAACACGATTGGATTAAGTGAACATGGATGGACTGTACCAAATGCTTAAGAATTCTGTTGCATTTTAAATAAGTTAATTGAGCAAACAGTAAAAATCATGGTCCATCTGAACATTTCATAGCAATGTGATCATTTCACTTTTTGACGACTGTTTTGACTATCACTTGGACTTTCCACTATATAATTATGTTCTCATTTCAAATATAAATGTATTAAGTTGAGTTGAAGTGTACTGGTTTAGCTAGATGAAAAAAGTTTGAAAAAACCTGGTCTGAAAGCTTAAGATATAGATAGATATATAGATGGACAGACAGACAGACTTTTGCTAGGGTTATCCCATTTGGTTGCTAGTCAGTTACCAGGGTGATCGTAAAAATGCTCATTGCTATTCTGAGTCAAATGAGCTAACCCGGAAGTCTCTGTGATATTATGCTGCAGAGATGTGTGTTTTGCTACTCGGTTGCTAGGGTGATCCCATCTGGATGCTAGGTAGTTACTAAAGTAATACTAAAAAGGCTCCTTGCTACCCTGAGTCAAATGAAAGAAACTGGAAGTCTCTGTGATATTCAGGTGCAGAAATATGTGATTTGTTACTTGGTTGCTAGGGTAACCCCATCTGGTTGCTAGGCAGTTACCAAGGTGCACAGACCCTGACATGTGTTTGTGTGTGTGTTTTTAGCTATCTGACAGGAGACCAGTTTTCCAGCGAGTCGTCTCTGGAGGCGTACGCACGCTGTCTGCGGATGGGCTGCAGATGCATCGAGCGTGAGTTTCACCAGCCAATCATTATTAATGTTACATGCCACCATTCACTGCTCTTACTATTGAGTATTTCAAATACAAACAACTTCTGAAATATGTAAACTTTAATATACTGATATTGTTTTATAAGATTGCATTGAAGTCATAAAATTATTATTATTATCTTTTTTTTTTATTTCTTCTAGTAGTAATTTTCTATGTTCTAGCTTTTTTAATTTATTTATAGGAATATTTCAACCAAATATGATAATTTTCATTTTTTACTCACCCTCATGTCGCTCCAAACTCATGAATTTCTTTTTTCCTTGGAACACAAAAGGGGAATTTTTCAGGAGTCTTAACAGGGTATATTTGTCATAAAATTTGTGACTTTTCGGCCAAGTAAAAATAAATAAAAAATTACCAAAATACCCCACCATAAATTCCCAGTAATCATTATCGGCAAAATTCATACACTATATTCCAAGTCTTATGAAGCCATACGATCACTTTGTTCGATGAACAGCACAAAAGTGTTTATTCGCTCTTAAATCAAATCATTAATAATGACATGGCAAATAAACCCTGTGAAGACTTACATTTTTCCTTTGCGTTTTATGGAACAAAGAAAGTCATACAAAAAAAAAAAAAAGTCATTTGGAGTGATATTATGGTGAGAAAAAAAAATATTTTTTGGTGAACTATTCCTTTAAGAACTACATTTGAATTTCTTTTTATTTTATTTTATTTTTTTAATTAACTATAAAATCACTTTCGGATAAGAATTATAGGATCCTTTTCTTTAGGACTAAATCTATAGGAGTAGAATTGTGGTCTAGTGTGTGAGATGATTGTTTATATTTCAGTTTGTTGTACTGTAGAGTGTGTTTGTTGCGTTTGTATATTCATGCAGTTTGTGTGTTTGTGCAGTGGACTGCTGGGACGGTCCTGATGGGATGCCCGTCATCTATCACGGTCACACGCTCACCACAAAGATTAAGTTCAGCGATGTGCTGCACACCATTAAAGAACATGCTTTTGTCACGTCTGAGTGAGTGTCAAATATGTCACACTTCTGCATAAAGATAATGATGACGTCTGCATGATCTCCCACGGTGTGTTTCTATTTCTGTGTATATGGTGATATATTTATATGCACTACCAAATAGTGTAGCTTTAGTGCTTATAATTGAGTAAACACAAACTTCTTTAAATGGATGGTGAAGGAAAAGCACCCACAGTGACTTCTGTAATGATGCACGACAGACAACATTTCTACTTTAACAGCTGTGATGATTTAGATCATCATGTATGTGTGTGTTTGTATACAGCTATCCCATCGTCCTCTCCATTGAAGACCACTGCAGCATAGTCCAGCAGAGAAACATGGCCACCTTCTTCAAGAAAGTGTTTGGAGAGATGCTCTTGACCAAAGCAGTGGACATCTCAGCAGACGGTCTCCCCTCGCCCAATCAGCTCAAGAAAAAGATCCTTATCAAGGTGAGAGTTTATTGGCTCAGAAGGAAATATACGTACACCTCAAACAAGCAAGTAAAAATAGTCTTCTGTTTTTAAGCATTAAAAATGTGACGCTGTGTTTGCGTTTATGCCAGATTTATCATTCATTTGTAATTAAAAGTCTTTTTCTTTTAAGATTTAAGAATTTAATGAGATTTAAGTACTTTCATTAGTAACTTATTTATTTCATTGGATTATCCAAAAATAAGTTGTTTAACAAAGTATATTTTAATGTATACCAATACCATTATAATAAAATGACTAGGGCTGTGAAACAATTCAAAACATTAAACTAATTCAACTGACACTTTTCTGTGATTTAATCATGTTAGGTGTGATTAGAGCTGTCACAATTACAAAATTACATCTGATGATTCATTTCCAAACAGATAACTGCAATGAACAATATAATTGTCTAAGCCCCACACTAACCTTAAGAGCACCTATTATGTTATTTTTAATATTACCTTTCATGTAGAGTGTTATATAGCTGTTTGTGAATGTAAAAAAGTCTGCAAAGTTTCAAAAATCAAAGTGCACCACATTTGGAGTTATTGACTCCCAATAGAAAGAACCTGAACACCTCAAACCTTCCTGTACTAACCTACGTAATTTATAACACAAAACCCTCCTCTAGTCTTCATTGGCTGCTCGCAAACAGCTTTGACCCGCCCTCAAACACTAAACTAAGCGGTAGACCAATCACAACAGACTGGGACATCTGACCAATCAGAGCAGAGTAGGTTCTCTGGGGAAATAGG
Organism: Xyrauchen texanus; assembly: GCF_025860055.1. Lineage (NCBI taxonomy): Eukaryota > Metazoa > Chordata > Actinopteri > Cypriniformes > Catostomidae > Xyrauchen > Xyrauchen texanus. The sequence goes on along the minus strand of NC_068300.1, from coordinate 39,046,708 downwards.
TAATGCTGCAATTTAAATTATGAGCAAATGAAAGTGTTTTTTGACCTTGGATGCATGTAAATCTATTGTATGAGACCTTTAAAACAAAATTAGGCACGTTTAAAAAAACATAATATTTGCTCTTTAAGATGAGGCAGTTTATTCATATGTAGCTTCATATAAGCCATACCTATCATGTTAATTATACGCCATAATTAGAGTTCGACCAGTAGTGAATTTTACCAATACTTAACTAAGGTGGTGGAAAAGGTCGATAACCACTTGATCGGCCTATAGTTAAAAAAAAATACAAAATCTTAGTCTTTCCTTGCTATTAAGTGTACAGACATTGAGGCTACAAGAGTCCAAAATAAATAAAATAACAAAAGCAGTTAATTATGCAACCAAAGTCACAATAACATCTAAAAAATAATAATAAGATTGGTGCATTACGGGAACTTTCAACTTTAGCCCTCTGGGGTCGACTGATGCGCTGGCGCGTCCTGCTGGATATTTTCGTCATTACAGCAGAAACAACTTAAAACGCCGCAAATTCTTATCACACAAACATGAAACATGTCTAAAGAAAGCTTAAAATGTCTAAATGAACGTTTGTATTTTGAAGAGAGATTTGATCCAGCCAAGGATAAAATTTCAGACGAGTAAGTAAATTAGTTTTCATTAGTTGACATGCTATTTTATATAAACATGTTCATATTTTACTAGTGGGACTGTTTCCAGACTTGCCAGCCAGGATTCAGAGTATTGACATTTTAAATATGTCTTAATAAGCAAGTTTAGTTACATGTAAATGTTGTTTCGGCTAAGGCAGGCATTTAAATTGTATGCTATATGATATAAATATGATATGTAATATGATATAAAAATAATATGAATGTTTAGATTATATTTTATCTAGTGTTTATAATGCCTCATTATCATCAACAAAGCTTGTACTTGCAAATATGTGTTCAGGTTAAATGAGTAAAATGCACTTTAAATACGCCCATATTAGAAAATCAGTATATTATAATGATTTGTGAAGGATCATGTGACACTGAAGACTGCAATAATGATGCTGAAAATTCAGCTTTGATCACAAATTGTATTTTACAATATATTTAAATAGAAAACTGTTCTTTTAAATTGTAAAAAGAGTTCAGAATATCAATGTTGTTTCTGTATTTTGGATCAAATAAATCCAGTCTTGGTGAGCAGAAGAGACTTCTTTTAAATGGTAGTGTAGGTCTAAAATTAAGGAAAGTCTTTATGTAAAGAAAATGTATTGTCAGATTACTTCTTTTAACTTAATACTTGATTTGGATCATTAAGTCTCCTCACATTCATTCTCTATCCCTCATTGATAGGCCCAGGGGAGGGTCTTTGTCTCTCAGGTGTAAATTATTTCAATATTCATGATAGTTCACGCCTCCTCGCATATTACCTTTCAACACTAAAATTGTCTTACAAAAGTTAAATTACTATATTGTCTTGGATGAATGAGTGAACAGGATGGTTTTCACATCATTTTGTAGCAGAAATTCTAGGCTACAAGATCCAGTTCTCAAAAGTCTTGTGGACAAATGTTTAGTGTGTGTTATATGGCCTTATTTCAGAGACTTAAAATTTTAGTTTTTTCAAAAACCATGCATAAACATTATTTTCTCAAAAATACAAACCTGTACACACGTGTTGCTCACATATTATTGTAGCCCAGTTTGTGCTGAATACAGTGTTATCAGACTTTAGCCATTACTATGTTTTTAAGCAACTGAAAAAAAGCACAAATATCAAATCATGTCAAAACTTCTCCAGGGCCCAAAATACCCTCAGACCCCAGAGGGTTAAAGAAGTCTTAAATACAGAGAATTAGTTCCTCTGTGGTTGGCTCTGGAGGATTCTACAGTTCAAACGACTTGGTTCTACGGTATAACCGCAGGCTCTAGAGATTAAATTCAAACAATCATTGACTGACAATATTCAGCCATATTTTCATCCTCACTTCAATGCAAATTTGGTTTTGATTGGATAACTCAAGTGTTCAAATTGAAAAGAGGGCATGGAGGAAAATGCAACTAAATTGAAACATGTGCTGGCAGCATATACATTGTGTCTCCACCATATTTATATGCATAATCTAATGAATATAGTTGTTTAATGCTTGAATGTAGGAGAGCATTGTACAAAGCCAAGTCTCTGTTTTTTCAAAATAAGAGTCCAAAAATAATTACATGTAATTCAGGCTTGGTTATATTTCAGTGTTATGCTTCAAATCTCCATTTGTTTTTTTCTGGTTATTATTGGGATTTTGGTTACTCAATAAAATGCATCTGGGATTTTATTCATTTTAAACTCTTGTAGAATCTTGTATGTCTGTGTTCGTCAAAGTAAGGTAAGGAAAAAGAATGTTCTTTAAATCAATTTGAAAAACTATTGCCCGATTAATTATCGTCATTTCTACCACCGTAGTTATCTGTATCAGCAAATCCACTCTTAGCCGATTTATACTTTTAAGGCTTTGTAAACTTTGTGAATATCACACAAGGGTACAATGACATGAATAATATTTCAAATATCAAAGTACTTGGGTTACAAATATTTAAAATATTTATCTTTTTGGTCAACTTTATTCAACTTCTTGATTTAATTACATTTATACCCAGCAAACTATTATATTGTAGTAACATAAAATCTATTATTATTTATTTCAACATACTATTTATTAGAATAATAGAATTCATTATCAAGTTAATTTTCATGATATTTTAAAACCCATAAAAGGCATATTTAATTTGACAAAAAAAAAATGTATGTCCTTAGTTTTGATGCACATATAACGCGAAGGATTTGGAAATGGGGGAAAAACAGATGCTTTAATAATTGAATTTTTTTTAGACAGTCCTTATTAAACCTAAAAAATACCTGTTACCATTATGTAAAGTTTTTTTGTTCATACCGTCCACCTTTAGAAGTCATCGCTGCACAAAGACCTTTTTGTTAATATTTCATTATTGTTTACATTGTGTCTACTCAGCACAAGAAGTTGGCTGAAGGCAGTGCATATGAGGAGGTCTCGTCTTCAACACCTTACTCCGAGAATGACATCAGTAACTCCATCAAGAACGGCATTCTCTATCTGGAGGACCCCATCAACCATGTGAGCAGATCATAGACAATCCTTCTATATATATATATATATATATATACTTTAACATTTGCACATGAAGCCTCCACTGTTCAATTTGTAGGGGTCATTCTTTTATATATGGATTTAATGTGTGACATTTTGTGAATGTAATGTTTTCTTGTCCTTGTAGGAGTGGTATCCTCACTTCTTTGTTCTGACCAGCAATAAGATCTATTACTCTGAAGAGACATCCAGTAATCAAGGGAACGAGGATGAGGAGGAACATAGAGAGGTGAGCAAAACACATCTCACAAAATCAGTGTTAAAGCCGATTTACTTGCGTGTCAAACCTACAATGTAGGCTACACGTAGCTACTCATTTACAGCAAAGCCTGTGCACCTCTCCAAAATTGTAACACACATTGCATCAACGCAGACCATAACAGCTTTGATTGGTCTGCTTTGTAACCAGAGACCATCCCCCAGAATGACAAAAGAGATCTGAGGAAGAAATGCATTTTATCCAGGATTATTTTAAGATCTGTGAATTTTGTGCAATGGATTTCCGGTGGCAAAGAATTTACCCTAGCGGATTTCATGTGGAGTTAAAGTTTGGTAAAATTTGAGAGACAAATTTGCAGTGTTGATCAATAGGAAGTTGCTTGGTATGGCAGTGACCTTTGTGTGGGCGGGGCTTCATACACATTCCAAGTGTTCTGTGATGATGATGGAAATTGTACCCAGCAAACTGTGCGCAAGTTGTACCAGCACACGTAAAACCGAAGTATGCTTTGGCAGAAATTAGGGTGTTAATTTTTAATAGATTAATAGTTAACTTTTAATAGTTATTTATCTATTTAGTAGCAACTTAAGGCTAAGGTATATGTAGTTTCTCCGTGTCCCATCTTACAAAGAGTCAGCACTCAGGCTCTTAACTGCAAACCCATACAGACGTGTTCGACACGCGCACTACGAAGGCTTTTTGCTACTTTTTTAGTACTCTCAACTGCAGGCGCGTGTTTCGACAAATACACAACTCTCCATGTGTCTAGAAAAACTAGTACGTGAGATGTACGGTAACGTGGAAAACTAAATCATATTTTGGCCTCAAGCATTGTAGCTACTTTTTCTAAAAGGGTAGTTCATTGGTATTCTACTACTTTGAAACTGTACCTTACCAAAATGCAAACTTTATATTCATAATTAACATATATTTATCATTTAAAGTAGCCTCTAAAGCACTGATGAATAGTGTTCGTGTTTGTGTGTTTCTTTTCTTTGTCCTCTGTAGATCTGTAATGGCATGGACCAGCATGTAACGGAGAAGTGGTTTCACGGTAAGCTGGGTGCAGGGCGAGATGGGCGTCAGATCGCCGAACGTCTGTTGTCTGAATACTGTCTGGAAACTGGAGCTCCTGACGGATCATTTCTGGTGCGCGAGAGCGAGACGTTTGTGGGCGACTACACACTCTCTTTCTGGTAATAACACCATACTTAACCTAAGTCTGGTCATGGAGCAGTGTTTAACCAATAATCTTTTTCTTTAATGTCGATATAATGCCAATCGATTTATAAAACAATTATGTCAGCAAATGAGACATTGGCAAAATTGCTGAATTTAAATGAACACTTATTTCACACAATATTTACTAAAAATTCCCCAAAAACTAATTTCTTAACAGAAAATACGTCTAGCATCAGTTGAACACCATCAGGATACAAACTATCTATCACAATTTAATAGTTGACTGCTTCCTCTCGTCCTCTCATCAGGCGGTCCGGTCGAGTCCAACACTGCAGGATTCACTCTCGACAGGAAGCTGGAAGCCCGAAGTTCTACCTGACGGATAATCTAGTGTTTGACACTCTGTTTGCGCTCATCACACATTACCAGCAGGTGCCTCTGCGCTGCAACGAGTTTGAGATGAAGCTGACGGAGCCAGTGCCACAAACCAACGCTCATGAGAGCAAAGAGTGGGTCTCACAGTTATATTTATAGTTTAATATAATAAATAGCTTTCATTTATTGCACAATTTTACAATGTAAACTTTTACATTTTGCAGATGAAATAAGGCATCAAACTATTTGTGTAATGTACAGTGGAAAAGATAACATATAATACTATATAGAACTATATAATACTTTGCTAACCTGGCATAGAAATGAGTTTACTGTTTGAATATGATCGAAAAATCAGATTCATTAAATCTTAATTCCATGCTGATCATTCAAAAATATACCACAAAAAAAAACGGAATACTTTTGATATAGTCACCGATATGTTTTACATTTCTTATTAAGATATTGCACTTTTACACTTAAGCACCTTACAAACCTTAAAATCAGGAATTAACTACAAGGGGTATGATTATGATTGTCATCTTCAAAACAATTACATCAAAGCATGAACTAAGTGTGTTTTTTTCCGTTTGTTTTTATTTACCACAAACTATCCACCTTTGTAGTTAATAGATCTAAAATACACTCTCTCTCATGTCAGGTTTTATTTATAAAGCATCTGAAGGTTCACTTTAACAGTAGAGGATCTGCAGTGGGGTTTCAACTGTTTCCTGCTTTCTGTTGAATCTAATCTCAGCGTGTGTTTTGTGTTGTTGTTTTGTGCAGGTGGTATCACGCATGTCTTTCACGCAGTCAGGCAGAAAACATGTTGATGAGAGTGCCACGTGATGGTGCTTTCCTCGTGAGGAAGAGAACTGAATTCAACTCCTTTGCCATTTCCTTCCGGTAAAATCCACACTCATACTTCCATGTTTTCATTGTGACCTTGTTAGTGGTATTTAGTCAGTCAAGGAGCACTTTTACTATTGCTCATATGTAATATTTGCCTAGTGGATAAAATGGGTGAAAAAATTAGACATGGACCAATATTGGTTTTTTTTATATACAGCAATATGCAAAGGTTTTAGGCACTTGTGAAAAAGGTTGCATAGTGACGATGTCTTCAAAAATAATGCCATAAATAGTTTTCATTTATCACTTAATGTCAAATAAAGTACAGTAAACATAAAAAAGCTAAATCAATATTCGGTGTGACCACCTTTGCCTTTAAAACAGCACCAATTGTCCTAGATACACCTGGACACAGTTATTCTTGGTTGTTGGCAGATAGGATGTACCAAGCGTCTTGGAGAATTCTCCACAGTTCTTCTATCTATTTTGTCTCAATTGCTTCTGTCTGTTACGGGTAGATGTGACTGAATCGTCATGAGCAGATGAAAGCACTCAGAAGAGGTTGGATGAGTTTGTTCAGATGGGATCTTTTTATTTGTCCCAGTTAAGGCCAATGAAAGGCAATAAAAATTAACAAAAGAAAAACAAAAAAAAATAAATAAAAAAAAACACTGTTCAGTAAATAAAGTAAATTGACATGAGAGTCAAAAAAAAAAAACAAACAAAAAGAAAAATTTCAACAATCAAACTTTTACAGCTGTTTCAAAATTGACCTTAACACAAGTCACTATAATTAGAGCAAAGACAGACTTATGTCCTCTCGCCCTTGCTCCCCCTGACAGAATGACAATACTAGACTTTATAGACCTGAGTTCACCCCTGGAATTGGAACATACCAACACATGATTATGGTGCAGGGGTGGCTCAGATGACAAAGACATAAATGCTTAAAAACAGCAGAAATACTACCTCTATAAAACTAGAAAATTACAGAATATTATTTCTACAGTCTCAGCTAACAATTGGCAAGCAACAAGTCATATTTAACAGCTACAATATTAATAACTCAAACTCCGGGTCATTTCCTATTGACCCGGAAGTCATAGCGTCATCTAAACCCCACAATTGCGGCACATTTCCCTTTACACAAACAAACCGGAGACGCCAATATGACCAAGATGGTATGTCAAAGCTGTGTTTCTCTTAAACTAAATAAACGGATACATACTAAAAACATGTGTTGCGTGATTATTGTAACTGATTATGACTGTAACGTAAATTACATGATTTTCTTTCGAACAGCAAGATATTTATTGATAAAAGTAGCTATAGCATATAAATCACCTTAGTATTAGCTGTTAAAAGTGTGCACACAAAAGCTACGGGATAACTATGGAGTTTTGCAGTGAAAGGCTAGGTTAACCGCTGATTTATACATTATACAGTTTAACAGAAGATATTAATGTGCTAGACAAACACATACAGGTCACAATTGCACTCAGTCTTTGTGTACTAGAATAGGCAGCATATCGCTGCCGTGACGATAGCTATGCGCCCCGTCACACTGTCTCTTTATGTAATTTCAGACAGACATGATGTTCAGTGCGGGGTTTTGTGGGGGTCATGACATCTGTTGCAGGGCTCTTTTCTATTTGCAAAAGTAATGTTTGGGAGTCTAACATTTATATTTCCTATTAACACACTAAAACTGAAGATATAAAAAACCATCTTAAGACAAATTATTTTGTGAAGCTTCTTATGTGCATAAGACTTTTGCACAGAACTATTTCTTTATTCTTTATAAGTAATAATTGGAGTAAAATAATATAACTTTATGCATTATGAATATTATAGTCATTTTGCAATCTAAATGATTTAATTGTTTTTGTTTTGATTTATGTCTAAGTGTAAATAAAGCTTAAAATTAGAGCTGTCGAATTAATGCATTAATTTAGTGCTATTAATAATATAAAATATAACGCGTTATAAAAAATGACGCTATTAATCATGTCCCCGGACCATAATTCAAGCTTTAAGTACCACCTGTTTTCTCCAGGGGGTAGTAATCGAAACTCCAGCTGTATAGGCAATGTGCAGCTTATACAGAGAACAAACCACACACACTGACAGCAGAGAGCACAATATAAGGATGGACAAGTTCTTGCGTTTAAACACAGCATGATGGAGGGCAATTTCAAATGCAGGGATATTAAGACGTGTTTTTCTAAGTTTCAAACGGTTTTAAACTTGACAGAGTGACCTAAAAATTTGGTTTGATGTGATGCATCTGACGCAGATGTACATTGACAGAGATTTAAGAAAATCTCTTAAATAATAAATCTATCCGAGACAGATTAACAAATTCAATTGCAAAATGGTTTGCTGTGAATTGGGGCTGAGCGATATATAGAATATTAACAATATAATCAAGATAATTTTGCTGACGATGTAAAATTGAACAATATCGTGAATATTGCGATGATATTAATGTGATGGTTTTCATTTGGCCATTAAGTTCCTTAAAGAGCAGTAGACTAGTTTCATGATCCTTCAGGGCTGTACAATTAATCAAAATAACATCAAAATGGTGAGTTGATCTTATGTGAATATTAATCCACAAAAGGCTGTGATTTAAAAAGACAGATAAACATTGTCTGTGTGTGATTCAGAACAAACCGGTGATGTTGGCACTCTCAGATCAGTTCACGTTTATTGTGAAATCAAAGTAATGCAGGTTCAAGCATTTGCGCAATTCCAAACATTAGTAACCGTTACAAGATATTATACAAATCTACAAATGCGGCATCATAACAGAAAACGAGATGATTGCAGCATTGAAGGAAATGTGGAACATTGTAAACTGTCAAATACACATTGCCTTTTCTGTGTCAAATTAGAAGCTCCTTGTGAAGTTGAAGTGAATACGACAGCACATTCTGTGTCAAAATAAAAGCCCCCAGGTGAAGATGAAGTAATCAGGACAGAAATATATTACTTTTTGTGTAATGTAAATCGAATAATCCGAATAAAAATGATAATTCAGCATTATATTATAATAATAAAACCTGATGTGTCCCACAGTAATAATTTAGTATTATGCAATGTTCAACTGTGGTTTCAAAAATAAGTCTGTGAAGTAGCTTTTGCACAAAAATGTATTCGTTAAAACATTTGAAGGATTTTTTAAATAATTAATATTTTAAATTATGCTTTTTATTAAGCTACTATGTATCATTTTAAATGAAATATACATATAAAGTGCATTATTAAATTTCAATTTCCCTTGCGATTCCAATTCCTGTCAATGAAATTGACTTCAATTTCAATTATCTGTATTATTCTTGAAAAATAATATATATATATATATATATATATATATATATATATATATATATATATATATATATATATATATATATGTGTATATGTATATATATATATATATATATGTATATGTATATATGTGTATATGTATATATATATATATATATATATATATATATATATATATATATATATATATATGTATATGTGTGTATATTTATAGTCTAATTATTTAAATATAACTATTTATAATTATTTAATCATTATATATTGAATTAATGCTATTTGAGGTTCTTTTTCAGCAAATATTTCTATGCGATTAATTCAATGAATTAATCGGCATACCATGTAATAAATTCAGTTAAAACATTTTAGCGATTGACAGCCCTACTTGAAATACTATGCATTTCTCACTTGAGAATAGCTAAAGGTTTAGTCATTTATGCACATTTATGCAGATCTGTTGAACACAGTAGTTTAATGACATTTAGTGATTGGGTTTTTCATGGCCGATGCCGATATCTAGAGAGCAGGGTGGCTGATATAAAGCCGATATAAATGAAATGACACAATGTAATATGACAGTAAATGACATGCACATAAAAGTGGTAAAAATTCAATTAACGTTTATTTCGCATTATATTTAATCCACATTTAATACATAAACAGCAATTTTAAAAAGAGAAAGCAAATCAAACAAAATTACATTTTGATGTGTTTTAGATGGAACATACAGCTTCATGCAGTTTCTGTTCAGTCGTCCATTTTAGCAATATGCTCACACATGCAAGTGGGTGATCCATGCAGGTCATGGCTCGAAAAACATATTGGCCAAATGGGAAAATCTATTGCTGATGTTGATATATTAAAAATACCAAATATCAGCCGATATATCTGCCTCAGCGATATCGTTCTACCGCTAATGTCATTGTTGGCCACTATTATTTCTAGACCCGTTAAATAATGCCATTTATTGGTAGACTTGATATCGAGACACCGATAACCAATGCAATCAGTCAAACCAGTTATCAGGCAGTTATGTTTAAAACAAAAATCCTATATATTTGCATTAAGTTGGCACCTGAGCCATATTTGGAGGCCAGAATATCAGAAAGATTTGGGAATGGGATGTTTTGACTGGCCAGTTAGCAACACCCAAGTACCACCCAGAACACTTTTGCAACACCCTGGCAACCATCCAGAACAGCCTAGCATTGTGACCGAGTATTGCAGGCTCATGCACAACTGTCTGGTCATCTCTCCATCTGTCATTCTCTGTGTCTTAGGGCGGAGGGGAAGATAAAACACTGTCGTGTGCAGCAAGAGGGTCAGATGGTGGTTTTGGGCACATCTGAGTTTGACAGTTTAGTGGATTTAATCAGTTACTATGAGAAACATCCACTGTACCGCAAGATGAAGCTGCGTTACCCCATCAATGAAGAGACACTGGAGAAGATCGGCACTGCTGTGAGTGCACATAAACCCACATTTACAGGATATTTAAAAACGCTGACCTAGGTAGACTTCTGTACTGTTGATCTGTCTTTGTGGACAGTCATGTTTGTTCCCTTCCTTGATTGTTTTAGAAATTTCACCATGTATGTGTAATGATCTAGTTGTACAATGGCAGAGCAGATGTCCTTAATTCACTAAATGCATTATAGTTTTAAATATTGTGTTTAAAAGGTTGATAAAGATCTTTGTGTGTGTAGGAGCCTGATTATGGATCTCTCTATGAGGGTCGTAACCCTGGATTCTATGTGGAAGCCAATCAGATGCCCACATTCAAGGTACCTTTAGTCTCTATATACATGAGAACTTCTCAGTTCACTTTAGTGTTGATGACATTCTATGTGTGTGTTCTGTGTGCAGTGTACAGTCCGAGCCATGTATGAATATAAAGCCCAGCGTGATGACGAGCTCTCTTTCAGCAAGAACGCCATCATTCAGAATGTGGACAAACAGGAAGGAGGCTGGTGAGTACAAGAGAAGTCAGGGTTTACATTTATGCTCCTATCCAAAACGAATATACATCTCTTTGTGAATTGTTTTGGTGAACAAACTGTTTAGTAATGAAGTTTGTGCCTATTACAATAATCCGGTATTTCTTCCTGGAAGCTAACCCAGATAGCACACGTACATCTCCGAGATGTCTGTTTTAGATCTTTTCATCTGGAAAGCATCACAATCTATTTAACATCTGGTAAACATATTAAAAAGATCAGATTTTCAAACATTCAAAATCAAAAATGTCTCAAAGACATCTGATGAATGTCTTACTGACATCCAACGCATTGTAGATGAGCAATCAGCCTAAAAATACGTCTTCCAGATGTAAGCACGCATCAAATAGATGTCTTTGTGATGTGCGTGTGCTATCAGGCTTCAAATTTCAATAGCATTTTACTTTCCAAATAAGGTAATGAGCAAGTGTCGTATTCAATTGAGTAAGGCCACTTCTCTCCATGCACCCCATTCTGTCCCTGATGCTGAATGGATTTGGATCAAAACATGAGGAACGTGTATGGATGTATAAAAATAAACCTGCATATTCTTCACACAGGTGGAAGGGGGACTGTGGTGGTAAGAAGCAGCTGTGGTTCCCTGCGAACTACGTAGAGGAGATCAGCCCTACAGCCGTGGAGCCAGACAGATCTGTGAGTACAGCACATTTGTGTTTGTTCTCTGTTTGATGTGTATTTGTGTTTATTGTTGCTCTGTTAAGTCAGATTTGCTCTGACCTTTCCAACTCTCTCACACGGCAGACGACAGAGAACAGTCCTCTAGGGGATCTGTTGAGAGGAAGTGTGGACGTGTCTTCCTGTCAGATTGGTGAGTGTGTTTTCATACCTTTCCACTCTAACCTGAAACACAGCCACATCTGAGGCTCTTCCAACGGAGCGCTAACTGTTTGCATATCCGTAAGGCCACATACTTTACGCAAGTACACGTACGCAGCACTTGGCCAATGCATGGCCGGGTTGAACATGCTTAACGTGTGTTCTTGCTTTACCCTGGTGTTAACAAACCGCAGTACTCAAAGGGGTGATTTCTGAAAACTCAAATGTTTGTACCATTAAATAAAATGTGTTATTCAGGTAAGTTGTTAAAATATATTGCCTTTAACTTGCTCAGCAATATTCTCTTCAAATTGTTTCTCTGCCATGACGGGGGGGGGGGGGTTAAACAATTTGTGAATGCAGGTAAATAATGCTTTTTATAAGGCTAATATCGTTCATTGCATATAAAATATAAAAGTGCATATCAATGAAAATTATTAGATGATATTCTCCCTTGTGTTTAGTGAAAAACTGTTAGAAATTGCATTTATAGATCTTTATTCAATGCCTTTAAAATATTTAATCTACTTGACTACAATGGCTTTTGGATGAAATTATGGTTCCTCTGATTTGAAAAAATAAAATCACTTGAGCCATTTTCGAGCTAATTCATAATGTATATTTATATATAAAAAAATAAAATTCACTATTGACGAATCCCCGACAACTCTGCCTGAACTCCAGATTACGTCTCACAACAGAGTACACTCGTGAAGTGATACGAGATATGAAAACAAATGCATGATCATATGTTATGCATTTCAGAATATGATGTATATGTTTTTAATCATATATTTTATTGGTTACAATATGAAAAAGTAACTCTACTGTAAAATCTACCTATTTGCTTACCTGACTGTCCAAGAGATTCGGCAATTTCTCTCCAACTCTTCTCTTTCTCCACCCGGTTGTGCTCTTTTTCAGATGAAATATCAAATAGGCTCTGGCGCTCCTGCCAATGTTCCACAAATTTTTCCTCCATTTCTTCTGTCCAATGAGACTTTCTTGATACCGCAGCCATAGTAGTTGATGTTCTGTTGCAGGTACATCAGGACTCCTCCCACTGAAATTTCCCGTGCCCCGTTTCTTGCTCTCTCATTGGCTGTAGGTCAACGCTGCTGTTGTATTCAGTCAAAACATATTTCACATTGCGTGATTTGGAGTCGCAGACAGGTCCAGATATTTAACATTCAAGATTTCTCACTGACATCGGCGATGTGTCGACGCTTCTCAGATCGCATATTTGATAATTGCCTATGATTTCGTGCTTTTGTTGGAGATCTCCACAAAACTGTCGGCGAGTAAAAAACAGGCCTAAAATCGTGTAGTGTTAACTCTGCATTAGTCGAACCATGCAAATGTGCGTTTCAGATGAGAAGCATATTTAGCACATAAAAAGCACCAAAAAATGTTGTTTAATCGCTCATATTAAAGATATTAATCTTTAATATGTTTGGTGCATATTTAAATAATTGTAAAGAGTTTCAAAATATTGGAATATTTGGTTGAAGTTTGGTCCGTTGCAGTTTGATACATGTTTTTGTTATTTTGCACATTATCGTCAACTAAATTAGTAATTTTGATGATTAAAAATACATGCCAAATTAGGCCATGTCCACACTAATGTTTTAGTTTAAAAACACATCTTTTTCTCTACACTTTGGCCTTCTGTCCACATGGAGACTGTTTTTGACAGCGAAAACTGAGCCTTTCGAAAAAACTCTCCCAAGTGGATACATTTGAAAATGCCATCTTTCCTTTGTAGTGTGCACAGGGAAAACGGAGGTATTTCAAAACAATGATGTATTTATTGTCATGTAATGCAGTCATGTATTCCATTCAACCCAAAACAATCAAGATGGCGCCCCATGTTGCAGTGACGTTGTTGTGCCATATGTAGCCTTACTTTATACTCCAGTGGTGAAGTTCTCTTCTATACTTCCGCATTCCAAACACAGAAATGTGAAAGGCACCATAGTCACCCAGCTCAAAATTGTGGTTTGTTTTTAGTATTTCAGTAGTTAAACATGTGACTGTCTCTTTTCACTCTTGTAGTGGTGAGACCAGAAGGGAAGGGCAGCAGACCGTTTGTCTTCTCTCTGGTTCCTGTGGCTTCACCGCGTACAGGTCCAGTGTTGGACATCGCAGCCAGCTCGCAGGATGAGCTGAAGGACTGGGTGGTGAAGATTCGAGAGGTCACAATGACCTCTGAAGCAAAGGTCAGCTGATTGCCCTTCAATCTTACAATCTCCAAGCCCAATCAAAACATAACTGACCACTTGTTGAAATATCTGCTTTCAGATAGCAAATATATTGATACATGTAATATTATACTATAATTTGATAATGTGACTTCCATTCAGAAAATGTGTTAATGGTGCAGTCCAGCAATTTTCTTTAACAAGCATGCACAGAATTTCACATGTTGTATGAGAATGTTTGACGTGACTAATCGTGAAATAATGGTTTATTTTCTATCAGCTTGAAGAAGGTAAAATGATGGAAAGAAGAAAGAAGATTGCTTTAGAGCTGTCAGACCTCGTCATCTACTGTCGGCCGGTTCCTTTTGATGAAGAAAGTAAGACACCCAATTGTTTTCAAATCCAAACGTACTACCTCCTCTGATGGAGCATTCATTCACGTGTAATACCTTGTCTAAACTTGGCACAAAAAGAAGGCATCAAGTAAATGGTCTGCACTTATATAGCGCTTTTTTTTTAACCTTTGCGGTTCTACAAAGTGCTTTACACTATGTCTCATTCACCCATTCACACACACTCACACACCAATGACGGCAGAGCTGCCATGCAAGGCACTAACCTGCCATTGGGAGCAACTTGGGGTTCAGTGCCCAAGGATAATTTGCCATGTGGAGTCATGTGGGCCGGGAATCAAACGGCTAACCCTGCGATTAGTGGACAACCTGCTCTACCACCTGAGACACAGTCGACTTTCCAACTTTATTGAGTTATCAATTGTAAGAGAAAGTTGAATTTCTGTCAGTGTTTACTGTGTTGATCCATACAATGACAAGTACATTGTGACCACTAATTCAGTGTGATTTATCACATAAAATATTATGGCTTTTTTTTTTTTTTCTCAAAACATTGTTAAACAATATATTGTTTGACTTTTGACTGCCACAATAATGTCATGTCTTAGAATGATCTGAGTTTATTAGATTTATGATTATTTTGCCAAATATTATTTATCCATCCATTACTGCTCTGGTCATTTTTGACCCATTTGACATCTGAACATACACACACACACAAAGACAAAGACAAAGATCCCCCATTTAGCCTTAACAGACTGTAGGGGCAATTGCTGTTAGCGAGCACCTATGAAGGCCGGAACGGTACACGAGGGGGTGGGTGGCCAGCACCATGCCCGACCGCCTTTGTCTCCCCAGTGATGATGTTTTACACACCACACCAGGTACTCATTTTAGGCTGAGTTGACCTAGGGGAGGCCCGGGACCGGTTCAGATAATAGTCACTGGTGTTGGCCATGCAAATTGCAAGTTTGCATCGCAAAATCTTCAGTTTGTACACAAATTGTATTATCACTCTTTATTTCTGTTCATATCAGTTTATTGCTGTTTGTTTTGTTGACATTTTTACTCCTTTTCTCTCAGTTATATATCCAAATTCATAACTTGTGAAATACATCTCCAAACTACGTTTGTTTCAACAATATGTTGCAGAGACTAGGCCGATCTAAACCAGTGGATCACAATAGCCACATACTGGCTGTGTGTGTTATGTTTTTATTTTTCCAGATGGCAGCAAATGCTTCAAAAGCCTGACACAATCAGATTTTGTCTTAATTTGTCAAATTAATGAAGTTTATGTTTTTACAGAAGTTAAATTAATTTACAATGTGTTTATTTAAAAAAATAATACAAATTAAACTCTAATTGTCTAAATACCATCAAATTCCAGATTAAATGCAAAAGTTTAATGTCATGAATTTATTGAAGTTAATTTCCTTTATAGAAAAAAATTAATTCAATGTATGATTACTGTACACGGGTCAAATTTGACCCAGCACAGTAAAGGTGTTGGCCTGTAATGAAGACATGGGTTAAGTCAGGAAGATGAACATTTGTGTCTTCTATCTCTTACAGAAATTGGGACTGAGCGGGCCTGTTTTCGGGACATGTCCTCATTTCCAGAGACCAAAGCCGAGAAATACGTGAACCGGATCAAAGGGAAGAAGTTCCTGCAGTACAACCGACTGCAGCTGTCTCGTATCTACCCACGTGGACAGCGGCTGGACTCCTCTAACTACGACCCGTTGCCCATGTGGCTGTGCGGCAGTCAGCTAGTGGCCCTCAACTTCCAGACCGCAGGTACAAATATGACCATAACATAACGGATGCGTCACATAATGCTGTCCTTCAGTGCTTGTGTTGCCATTCACTGTGGTAATGATGTTGTGTGTGGTCTCCGCAGACAAGCCGATGCAGATGAATCAGTCTCTGTTCATGCTGAATGGCAGGAGCGGTTACGTGCTGCAGCCGCCAATCATGAGAGATGACAACTTTGACCCGTTTGATAAACACTCACTGAGAGGAGTCGAACTATTCACCCTCAGCATAGAGGTACAAACTTTGAATCTGCTTTTTCCCCCAATGAATTAGTGGAGATGGTTCACTAATCAGTTTAAATGAATCCTTTACAAATATTCTGAAATAAAATTTTTTTTTTAAATCTTCTTCACAAACGTCTGGAAAGTAATTTATATTAATTTGTCAAAAAGGGTGGGAAGACTGAATAGAATATAATGGAATTCCATAAAATGGGGAATAGAAAAGAGTAGAGATAGAGATAGTCTTTATTTGTGGACACACACAGGGAATTTGTACATGTTTGGAATGATTACAAGATTTATATACTGTGATATTTATATGATAATCCAAAATATACCTTCGTACATGTCTAAAAATGAAAAAAAAAATAATAATTAATCGTGGATTATCATGTCCAAAAACCTTTTTTTACTATTTTGTATGATTTTTAAAAGCTTCTGACACTAATGTTTTAAATATGTTTTTCAAATCGAATTAAATCTTGTTTTAAGCATAGGCATATATGAAGTCATTTTTATACCCTAAATGGACAAATTATCCACAGAGCGGAAAAAACACCAAATGTTTAAATTTGATCAAAACGTTTTGTTTTAGTTTTTTTTTGTGGATTTTCTCACCTTTTTCTCCCCAGTCTTATCACGTGGCTTGAGCGCATTACCGCGGAGACATAGCACGTGTGGCGGGTTCACGCTATTCTCCGCGACATCCACGCACAACTCACCACATGCCCGAACCACATTATACTGACCACGAGGAGGTTACCCCATGTGACTCTACCCTCCCTAGCAACCTGGCCAATTTGGTTGCTTAGGAGACCTGGCTGAAGTCACTCAGCACACCCTGGATTCAAACTCGCGACTCCAGGGGTGGCTGTCAGCGTCTTTACTTGCTGAGATACCAGGCCGCCTTGAACAAAACCTTTCATACAATATGTGTAATTTAGGGGTTTTCTTTGGAACTGTAGCTTCACAAGCAACAAGCTACTCATAACTTAAAGTAGTTAAACTAAAGTCAAGTTACTCTACAATTGATTAACAAAAAGTAGCAAGCTACATTGAAGCTATTTAAATGATACTATAGCAATCAGACATTATTTCATTCCGCAATCAGTTTTGAAGACCTGGTGGTCATTTAGGTAGGGTGACACTACACAGTTAGGGGGACACCATTATAAACTAGACAACACTCTGTTGTATATAACCTAGTCAAAATATAGTGATAAACAGCAATTAACTTAATATTTTGCCTCAAAAAAGGCAACAAAATTCCTTTTTAAAGGAACAGTTTACCCAAAAATGAAATTTCATCATTTAATCACCCTCATGCCATCCCAGATGTGTATGACTTTCTTTTTTCAGCAGAACACAAAATAATATTTTTAGAAGATTATCTCAACTCTGTAGGTTCATATAATGCAAGTGAATGGTGGTTAGAACTTTGAATCTCCAAAAAAGGACATAAAGGCAGCATAAAAGAAATCCATAAGACTCCAGTGGTTAAATTCATGTGTTTAGAAGTGATATGATAGGTGTGGGTGAGAAACAGATCCATTTTTAAGTGTTTTTTTTTTTTTACTATCAATCTCCACATTCACGTTCTTCTTTTGTTTTTGGCGATTCACATTCGTCATGCATATCGCCATCGACTGGGCAGGGAGGAGAAATTATAGTAAAAAAGGACTTAAATATTGATCAGTTTCTCACCCACACCTATCATATCACTGAACACATGAATTTAACCACTGGAGTCTTATGGATTACTTTTATGCTGACTTTATGTGCTTTTTTGGACCTCGTTAAACTTAACTTCTAAAAATCTTCAATTGTGTTCAGCAGAAGAAAGAAAGTCAAACACATCTAGGATGGTATGAGGGTGAGTAAATGATAAGAGAATTGTAATTTTTGGGTCAACTATCCCAAACATGTGCTGGGCTCAAATGAATCGGTGGATAATTTCTGTGAACTAGTTCATTACATGAACAGTCTAATCTAACTGGCTCAAAATGAATCAGAGTTCCCAAAGCAAAATATAAGCAAATCGTTTATTTTAACCAGCGTTCCAAAAGAACCAATTCACAACACTACATGAGAGAGAGAGAGAGAGAGGATGGTTTATGTGAGTGTGTTTGTGACAAATCTAGTGTTTTCTGATGCTAAAGTGCTATTCATGAGAAAATGACACTTGCTACTGGAAAACCGAACTATTGTAAAATAGCTGAACTACTGTCACACTACTGAAAAATGTTGTATGTTACTCCTCAACACTGATTTTATTTTCCAGGGTTAAATGTCTTATAGTTAATAAATTGTTATAATGTTTCATTATTTGTAAATGTATTTGTTTGTTATCGTGTTTAAAGGTTTTGGGAGCGCGCCACCTGCCCAAAAACGGACGAGGTATCGTTTGCCCTCTCATCGAGATCGAGGTTTGTGGAGCAGAATACGACAATGCCAAGCAGAGGACTGACTCTGAAGGTGAGCTTCTCTTACAAACATTGTACATGTCGGATATCCTGAGCTTTACTATACCAGATATGACATAAACATGCATTCTTCTGTCTATCTCTCAGCGGACAACGGTCTGAACCCCACCTGGCCGAGGAAGCCCTTCAGATTCACAGTGTGTAATCCTTCCTTTGCGTTCCTACGCTTTGTGGTTTATGAGATCGACATGTTCAATGATCAGAACTTCCTCGCTCAGGCAACATTTCCCATCAACTGCCTCAAAACAGGTACTGCTCCAAGAAATAAACAAAATGAATATGTCTACGTCAAGATGTTTTTGGGTGTTTCTTCAGCTTTGGGCACTTTCAGCCCTGTTAAAATTAAAGTAAAATGACTTTACGTAAAGTCCCCCTGAAAATCATGACAATTCCCACCTCTGTGTCATTTCCAGCACATCTCAAATTCTGTTTTGTGTTTAATAGAATTCTGTGTGGGGAAATGATGCTTGTGGAATAAAATGGCTCTGTGTCTTGCTAACTCTTATTTCAGAGATAACATTTTATTATTTATCTGAAATACTATAAAATAATTTTCTCACACGTTTTGAATAATTTGGCAAAAATACAGCTTGAATGGAAATGATGCACAATCAAAATATTCTGATCACCAGTGATATTTATTGGGCTGTATGTGTTATATAAAAAGCACGCTGAAGCTTTTCACCTAGTATTGTGTATTTATTCTTAATTTAAAATGCCTTTATGCACAGAAATGATATGTTTTTTGTACCGTGGGCTAATTCCATGACTACCGTCTATTATTTTGAATGTGTGGAAAAGCAACTTTAATAAATAAACGGATGAAAACTGCTATTTAAATTATTCGCAAACTGTGGCCATTCATTTATTCAACATGCACAAGATTTTTGTGTTGTCACTCCTGGAAGTGTCACGTTTGCAGATCGGCTCAATATGCCGTAAAGTTCAATCCATAAACACGTACAATAAATTGGATTTCAATACTGTCGTCATGATTAACACAGGCTAACGATTGGGGCAAACTCTGTCTTGTGACAATATATTTTTGCGTTAATGCCAATTTTATCGTCAAAAGTGTTTCCAAACCATTTTTTCGCGACATTTGATGTATCGACATAGAGTTTATGCGCTTGAGTTAAACGGAAATATATTATGTTGACATTATATATTTCATGATATATATCATTATAGATAATGTGCGTTTCCATCAGCTTTATTTTGATGCGCTAAAACTATTTTCGCAAACAATCCTTGGATGGAAACGTAGTTAGTGACAATTTGTCATCTCTACAACAATCAAGTCTTTCAATCCAAAATACTTAGCCATACACAGGATTTTTCTTGGCTACAACTTCCACAGTTATATAAAAAATTCTGTTACAGTTTACAGTGATAAATGTTAGTAAAATTGTTTGTGTAGATCTTGTATTTGATGTTGGTGCAGGGCAATGATTTCTCTCCCTTCTCAACGCTGTTCACAATATCGTGGCTGTTTAGCCATTTGACATGGTTGAATTGCTTCATAGTGCTTTTAAAATAGAAAATTCTTATGAAGAATTCAAATGTATTGTATTCGCTATGATATTGAGGCAAGCCCGATTTAGGGTGTACTCGCATTAGGCGATCTTTCAGTGCCCGAGCACGTTTGACCCCCAAATTCCAGTTCGTTTGACTAGTGTGATCGCTACGCTGAATCATGCCCAGGCCTGCTTGAAGAGGTAGGCTCGGGCACGGTTCAGTTGGACTCAGGCACGGTACGCATCTAGTGTGATCACTAACCATTGCCGAGCATGGAACTCGAAACATTATGTCAGTGACGCGACTGTTCCATTTAACAAACATGCCGGCAAATGGGTCACTTTGGTCTACAGCAGAGGTGCAGTGTTTAGCAGATATTTGGGCAGAAGAGAGTATACAGGAACAACTGGATACAACACACCAGAACTCCGAGTTATTTGGTAAAATTAATAACTCTCTTCGTGCTCGTTGATAGTCGCATTGTAATGATGAAAGCGTGCTCAGGCCCGGAACGTTAACTGCAATGTGAGTTCAGGCCAGCGGGGGAGTGGGGAGGGGGACAATCGTGCTTGGGCACGGTACAAAGCAACAGGGCCTAGTGTGAGTACACCCGTAATCGCGTATGTGAGTCGCTCAATGCTATTCTATCACGGGCGTAATTACATTTGAAAAAAACTTGAAAAACAGCACTGATGGACGCAAATTTAACTGTTCATTGCGAACAGCCCCAGTTCTTATACTGAAAAAGGCTATGACCGGGGAGAAGGAAAAAAAATGAAAAACCTTTCCTTCTTATAAACACTACCTTTCCCAAAAGAACGAATCAACGGATCCAGTCATTTTCTGTAAAGGGTTTTCTTCCCCATAATTAATATGCTTCCTCCATTTCTAAAGCTCAACGAAAAGCGCTCTGTTCAAAATTGGACTCAAAATTTATTTAGCCTTATAGGGCCACAGTCTTTGTATGCTTATGTTTTTTCGGAAAATGCTAATGTATTTCTTCTTATATAACAGTTTTTTTTTTTTTAAAGTGCATCAGTTTTTTATCAGTCATTTGAGACTTTTAATAGAAACATGACTGAAGACATGCGCAGAATGACATTGATCTTACTTGATCTTTCGGCGCAGCCGCTTCGGTCGTGTAGCATCTATGTTATCTCTACATAGAGATAACAGCTGTCTGCAGCTGGATGCATCTCCAACTCATGCTGAAGATGTTTGTGTTTCATGTGAATTTCTCTAAATTTGCGACACGTTCGGGTGCAATTTCTGTGTGAATCGCTAAAATACGGGGCAAACCGTGTCCGCCTCGCACAGTTGTTGCCCTCAACTAAAAGTAACGTCTTCTATAAGTGCGTGTTCAGAGTCATTTTGATATGTCGATAAAGAACATCTGGCTTTCAGTGCGTTCATTCAGGTTTATTTATGAGTCGCAAACTTGTTAAGTTACTTTATGTTGGCAATTCTATTCGTTTGTCTATTGATATAGGAACTGTTGTCATTAAGTTTCTTACATAATGTTTACCCATTTTACTGGTATAAAATTTCACACCGGTGTCATCCTATGTTCAGAGGATAACCGGTGACACCGTATACCGTTGCGAGCCTTATGTTTACGTGTTAAATCGTTGAGGATTTGATCGATTCAGATCAATGGGTCATTACACACCTAGTAATCGTGCAAGTCCATATTGTGATTTCAATCTTAATTCAATCAATCATGCAGCACTGACTTCTGAGACATCGGTATGATATCATCAAAGTCTGCTGGTTTCACTCATGTATCCTATAGGTAAGACTATAGGTTAGGTATAGCTAACTGTCACGTCCATTTATGGCGTTCATTCTGCATTAACGTGAGAATAAGACACAATAAAAACATAATATTACATGTTCTTAGGCATGCCAACCCATCTACATATTGTGGCTTTTATTATTTCTGGATTGTGCATTTGATATTTTACAAAGTGTTTTTCTAGTTACTTAAATTATTGCCGTATTGCCATTTTCATGCTTATAACCGATATATATAAATTGGCTGATAAATATTGGCACAGATAAATCAGTGCATCCATATTTAAAATGGATTTTCATAGTTTAAATGGACAGATTTGACTGTTTTGTCCTTGTCAGACCCAGACTTCCAATATTAAAGGAATTTGAAAAGTATCAAAAAATAAATTATGAAGGCCTGGTCAAATGTGACCTTTTATATACTGTATAAAAAATACAAAGTTTAAATCTGTCAGTTTAAATAAAAATTGACCCCTAATAATTTTATTAAAATCGTGCCCAAAGTTGAAACTTATTTTTATAGTTGAAACTATTCCTTCAAAGAACTGCCAATCTATCTGGTTGTTGGATGACTAGTCGACCATCCAGATCCATCCCTAACCTGGAAAAAACTAAATTCTGTCTACAGGCTACCGGTCAGTTCCTCTGAAGAACAGCTACAGTGAAGATCTCGAGTTGGCATCTCTTCTGGTGCACATGGACATCATCAGAGGAAAGCTAGGCTATGAGATCATAGTATGTAGAAACACACTTCAGTAACATCATGTAATATGCTATATTAATATGCTGTATTGTAATGGCAACACTGGTTCTCCTCGGCAGCATGAGAATGGGGAGCTAATGAGTCCGTTCTCTGCGGCGGGAGCGATGGCGATGACCATGCAAGTGGGCCGGGAGCGTACAGGTGACTCGAGCTCAGTTTCCTCCACCTCCTCCATGTCACCTCTACCCTCGTCTCCGGCACAGGCGCTGGGATACCGCAGTCAGGAGGGCTCGTTGGAGGCCCGATACCAGTCTCCTCTCGATGACTTTAGAGTTTCACAGGAGGCGCTTTTGGACCATGAAAACAGGAGGTATGATGTGTTTGCTGAATTTAAGTGTGAGCATGACTAATAAGAGTTTTGATGATGTCTCAAACAACAGGAGTGGGTATTTGCTGTCTATTGGCATTTTGCAGCTTATTCAAGCCTAAATCTGCTACACTGGCTCGAGTGTTCACACGAGAACTTGCTTCAAGCTTTTGTATTTTTCTATCCAAAGACCTTAATGTAAACAATACCTATTATTTTTCTTTCTGTAGTGAATTAATGTATTAAAGTAATTATAGTAATCACTTTCTTGCTTGGTACAGTCGCCCATCTGTGACGCTTTCTGCAACTCTTGTCATTTGGAGGGCAAAGAGGTGCTTGATGTTGCCGATAAATGGAGCGTAGACCCCTGAAATGAGTCATGTGGAAGCTACTTTACTTGGCGGTTCTTGGCTAGAATAGGCTGCTCTTTGGAGTCTTGGACCAGATTTTATGCCTTAAGTCCAGAGTCTGGCTAAGTGAAACTATGACTATGGTCGTCATGATTGTGATTTAAAATGATGGTTTTAATTTGCCATTGGTTCTCTCTCGTAGGATACGCAGGGCTCGTGTTAGCGCAGACAACCGTGCATAAACCAACCAGCTGAGCAGACGACAGATGGACAGAGCAGACTCGAGGCCAGCTATAAGGTTCCTCCAAGGCTGGTGAAGTCAAGGACTGCTGTGAAACCTGTTTCTAAAGAAATGTCTTCGCCAGCGTTTATGAACCGAAATCTCTTTTTTCCATATGACTCTCACGCACAGAGCTGTGCGAGTGGCGGAAGGATTCACGGAGTGTTGCTGCGGTTATGGAGCCTTCGACTAACGGACAAAAATGAAGAAATATCTGCTTCGCTACAATCTAAAACTGCGGCGGAATGGGCCGGGGTGCTCTGATGCAGCTCAAAACTCAAGGACAGCAGTTGGTGGACAACAAAAGGCCAATGTTTCAAAATTGAGTGGAAGCTGTATCTTTCACCATTTTGAAACCGATTCCAGGTTAACATTTTTGGAGTAATAATGCTTTCTTTATGCTATCTCTGACTTATATATATATAAACCTATAAATATGTGTGTTCCCCATTTCGCTGTCGATCAACAGTTGAAGCTGATCAGCTCTCAAAGAGCCGCCGCTTACTCCAGATTTTAATTTCAAATGGATTATTTTTTATTATTTAAACATCTGTTTTTAACTTTCATAATGTTATTGTTTTTTTTCTATATGAGTGTTTCTGACATGAGGGCTTGGCCTTTTTAATTGTTTCTCAAATTCTTGCTTGTTCTTCCTTCCCTCTGTCGGAGCTGATGGACTTCAGTGTTTGAACCATCCCAAAATGCTCGTGTCCTTATTTTTTAAATGGGAAGATGTCGAAAGATAGTGTTGAAGAATTGCTATCTGCGGCTCTTCAATGTTCATTAACTCTAGAACAACCTTTTTTTGGTTTTTAAAAATAAAGTCTTTAACGACGTTATCAAGTGCCCTGAGAGCAATATCACTCTCCTTGTTTTCTGTTTTGCCAGTCTGTACAAGCGAACTTCAATTTTCAAACCGCTCAGGTTGAGTTTATAAGCCAGCATTGTGCTATGGGAGTGTTGGACACAAAATAATGTGTTTAGTTTACAGATCAGAACTTGGACCATCTCATTTCAGAATGTTTTTCCTTTACGAAACTACTTCTGTTATTTGTCATTATTACGCCTTCATGTTTTAGCACTCAAAATATATGGTTCCTGATGGTGTATTATTACATCTGATCACCTCAAATATGTTTTATGTATGATTTAATACCATTAGTAGTTTGTTAGACACCGAGTCTGTTAAAAGAAAGCCAAAGGTAGGTGATCCAGGTGACAAAAAAGGAGAAATTGGGACCAAATACATTTGTCTCAGTATTTTGGGTCAGTAAAACACCTTGAGCGATAAACTAGTCTATGAATTGGCCAAAGTTGGCCAACTTTTGTGTTGTTGTAGCTGTGTAACAAGAGTACAAGGGCAGTTTTGCTAAATCTGCAGACTTTTAGATATATTTATCTTGTGCCAAGCAGTCGCTATTATTTTGTATTTTGCCATATTATCTCCCTGATACCGGTTATGCTAGTAACGGATAAATAAGCATAAGACTGCTACACTTTAGTATTTACAGTTGATGTACAGTAACTAAGGCCATATTTATTGTAGGAGCTCCACAGATTCATGCAGTTCTCATGTTTAGCAAGTAGAGGTTGAGATATGTCACTGAACATTACACATCTATATGCCATGTAGCTCTGAGACAAATTGTTTAATTTTTCCAGCCACAGACAGAAGCCATTACGAAGCTTTGTTGCATCATTTTCTGTCATTGATGCTTAACCTGGCCCTCCGTTTGACCTTGGGGTCCAGGTGTGTTTTTACAATGCAGGGTGACTATGGAGAGGTCAACATTGTATTGTTTGTGCTTTGCAGCCCTTGTAAAGAAATATTTGATTCACTTTTTGCATTTTGGCTGCTAGGCAAAGCAACTGTTGTTGCAATATTCAGTTCGGTGCATGCTTTGGGTCTGAAAGCATATGATCGGTAAGTTGAATCCCGACGCAATGTTGTAACAAAGTTCATTATTGTACATTTCCCTGATTGGGCATATGCTAAATAATAATTGGGACATAAGGATAAATATATTCCTTATTGTTTTATGTACATTAAATTTGCATTATGCAATCTAGAAATACTGGGACCATAATAACTTCCTGAGCTTTTGAAAAGATGAAAAACACAAGGCTGAACTAATTTAGAAGGAAATTGTCAATTTCTCCTGCATTAATTGCTAATTATCCAACATTCCCTGAATGCTTTGTGTTAAAGCCCTTTCCCTATACTAA
Organism: Xyrauchen texanus; assembly: GCF_025860055.1. Lineage (NCBI taxonomy): Eukaryota > Metazoa > Chordata > Actinopteri > Cypriniformes > Catostomidae > Xyrauchen > Xyrauchen texanus. Next base: position 39,020,432 of record NC_068300.1, on the reverse strand, counting down.
TATAGCCCTTCTCATTCTGTAAATTCGGTTTCTGCTTTTTCCTTGCATCATCTTTCATGTGCCTTGGTGTATGTATGCATATACGTATACACCAACAAAAGATCCCTTGTATCTTGTATGTATGCCTTTTCTATGCTTTCTTGCATCATCATTTAGTTACAAATGTACTTATAAACGAACCAAGCCTTTTCTGTAATGTGCCTATGCTATATTGGAGGAAGTATACATTTGAATTTTTCTTTTCATATGAAACATCATCAAGCCTGAGAATAAATAAAGTACTAATTGAACATCGAAGAGCTGACTGTTCTTTTCAAACCTGAAAAAACATGAACAATATTTGTTTTTGTATTTATTTATTCTGCAAATAATATTTGTAAAAATCATAGCCTAAGCATTCACAGTGGTGAAACCGTTTTGACATTGATAGACATGATTTTACAGTTTTCTTTTGCTCTTAATGACATTTCAGAAGTAACAACGTTCCGTGGTATTGTTGCTTTACATTCAGCTAAACCTCTCTGAGGTGCAATATTGTCAGTCATATTTAAGAATGACAACAGAGCTCAACGAGAGCTGTGCAGTTTGCATTTCGTACCAGTTTGCATTTTAATCCCTCAAAAATAGCCACTTTGAAACATTTACAGCAAGGCAGGTTGTCCCCTGAAGATGAAGTTAGGAAATGGAGGATATCCATTCAGGAGTCTCATTTCAAATCCAAAGTCTATTTTCCCCTCTGTTGTGTCCAGATGGAAAAAGCAGCTAGCTGGTGAGGGGGGGAGTATCCAGACACAAGTTAATCCACACTGTCTCCCAACAGTGGGGCAGCTAGTTACTCTAAGTAAAAAAAAGAAATTATGGAAAGATTGTTGTTTTTGTGCAAAGAAGTCTTCCAGTGCTCCTGTCACATCTCATCTGATATTCCCCCAAAAAAACTAAAAGAATAGTCCAAATAAAGGCCACCTGTGCTATAATCCCTTGGGGTGATATCTTTTTGCTCTTAGACACATTCATGTATCCACTTTCTTCTTCAGTCTGACTCTGTAGAAGGAAAACATATATTGTAAACATGACAGACTTTATCCTCAACATTTAATAATGGAAAAAAAATGCTGCATTTTAATAATACCCTAATTATAAATTAATACCCTATTATTTAGGGTAATTAATATGTAATTATTGCCTGGAGTAGTTTACACATTGTTGGTGTGTTAATTAAATATCAACATTATGGTTGCAACGGTATGAGAGTTTCATTGTATGATAACAGTCTCAGAAAATATCACAGTATACGGTATTACACAATTGCTATTATCAGTGAAAACAGAAGGGTTAATTTATTTATTTATTTTTGAGCAAACACTTTATTATAATTGAAACTTGAAACCATTTATTTTATTGAAGTATGTGTTACACTTTAAAGAATGATGCGCCATCCACTCTTGGTACATGTGTAAAAAAAGTCTCCCTTTTGAAAATAAATAAATAGAAAAAATAAGAAAGTTAACAGAATTATAATAAACAGATTTATAAACATGATAACAAATATAATGTAACTATAACATGTTATATAACTAAAGCATGTTAGTTTACATGTTAAATGAACTACTAAATGAAAAATAACATCAGCTGTGCAAGCTTTTAAAGTAATGTCCTATGATTATTAACAATTAACATGTACTGTAGGTGCATGACAGCAGAGCCAGACTGCTCCTGTCTGTACCTTTAACTCAGTGGTTCTCAACTGGTTTTGCTTCAGGACGCAGATTTTACATTGGAAATCAAGTGGCGACCCACCATAGTAAAAATATAACCTGTATTTAATGTATCTTGGGTTGCATTTCCTTTTATGTTGCATAGTTTTGTTCATGGATTTCCAGCACAAGGACATGCATCAAGTGACATTATTTTTGTTGTTGAATGAAATAAAAAATACATTTACTTATTCGTCTCTGGTTTTCTTTTGCTCGCATGTCAATGACTACTCCGTGTGTCAATGATGCCGAGATCTACTTTTATATTTAATTTAAACACTGAGAAGGTTTACCTGCAAAATTAGTAGCACCAAACATCACAAGCAGCCGTATAACACTTTTCCTTGAGCAGAATATTGCACTACAGATCGCTAAGTTTGTTCAACGGAGAAAGAGAGACGTGCATGGTTGCCAGATTGCACAAAATAAGTATAACATTAGGCGGAATATTTCCAATTTGCAAAAGTTTAAATCTCAAACTGGGGGTGTTTCGTCTCTTATCTGGCAACCATGAGCATGTTAAACACTTGTGGAGTTTTACATGGTCCCAATGCAAGTTAACTGAAATATCCATTGAAAAATAAAAACGCTTTTATGATAAATGAGCCGCTGGCCACATTAAACCATGTGGAGTGCCTGATCCAGCCCACGGGCCGTATGTTTCCCATGTCTGCTTTAGCTGTTTGCGACATTATCATTAAATCTACATCGGCAGTCCTAAATAGTCTATCACTTGGGCGGCCACCGAAATATCTTCAATGGGAGAACCATGGCATTGCTCTTTCCCTGCTGTCCGCGACCCCGTCCGAATAGACCAGTTGAGAAACACTGCTTTAACTCACACTCATGTCAGACCCCCCCTCGCCTCGCTTCTCTCAGACATTTTCACGCGTGCGTGTGTGTCGCAAGTTGACGAGTCTGACAGGCAGACAAGGAATAAAGTAGATGCGCACGCGCATGTGAAATTCTCCATCCGGTTGCATTTTTTTCTCAATACCATAGATAAGCAAATGTACGTGATATGATAACCGTAAATTTTCAAACCATGGTATACCTTGAAACCCGTATACCGCTGCAACCCAAAATCAACATGCAATGTGTAATATGGATACTGTGGCATAAAATGCTACTCAAAGTCTAAATGTCCCACATATGACCAAACATTATGTTCTATCAGCTGTTTAAAACCCAACAACATAATCCGACAACATAATCTGGCCAAATCCCATGACTAATTATTTAACTTTTTTCTTGAAGTAATTTTCTAAACCTCTGTTTACAGAAAAGTGTTTTTTTCAACGCAACAAGCTCTCCTTGTACATTGTCACAGGCAAGCTGTCACATAAACACATACAGACATACACATTAACATAATTCATGTTTTAAATGTATTAACCTAAATAATATAATATTTTAGAAATATGTAACCCAAGTAATGTAATTAAGTTTCTTAACTGAAGGTCAATAACTGTAATCTGAATACAAGAATTTACAATGTAATCTATTCAGTGGTGGTGGGAGTGGTGGCGTAGTGGGCTAAAGCACTAAACAGTTAAAAAGAAGGTTGTCGGTTCGATCCCCACAGCTACCACCATTGTGTCCTTGAGCAAGACACTTAACTCCAGGTTGCTCTGAGCAATTGTCCTTGTAATAAATGCACTGTAAGTCGCTTTGGATAAATGCGCCTGCCAAATTCATAAATGTAAATGTATTCAAGTACTTTTAAATGGAAAAGTAATTTGATTATAGTAACTATGTGATTAGATTACACCCAAGACTGCACACAGTAAGAAAACATGTGTCTAGTATGCTGGATGTTTGAGATGAGGAGGTTAAACTGGTCCCTATTTACAACCCCATCAGTTTCCCCATCCCCAACAGAGCAAGGATTTAATTCATTTGAATTACTCACCACTAGCGGATTCTTCTTCCACTGTCGACTTTGTGGTTTGATCCTTGGAGATTAAGCTGCTTTCTGATTGCTCCACAATTGCATCTTGGGATAGATGGTGAGATGTTAGAGTAACTTTGGTTGGGGTTGCTGCAGTAGATGATTCAGTCATGATGCTTTTTATGCTCTCAGACTTTCTATCTTCCAATACAAATGGTGTTTTATATGCAAACCACCGCCGGATCGATTCCTCACCTAACCCACTTGCTTTGGCAATCTCCTCCAATTTATTCTCGTCTAGTTCACCATGGGCATCCAGGTGCTCCTTCAATACACTAATGTTAGCATTATGGAAGTCATCTTCATCGACCATGGTCTGGTAACTCTCGAGCCACTTGAGCTGACCATTCTTCAGGACATAGCGGCAATCTCCAAACCAACGTACCACCTCTGGTCGTGCAAGGCCGGTTTTAGATATCAGTTCATTGTACTGGGGACTACTGGGCCAGTGGGTGCGTGCAAAGACTTGCTTCAGTAGGTGGAGCTGTTCGGGTGTTTTCTTGCCTCGGTATGGGGAATTCTGAGGAACAGATGTTTGAGAGATGGATGGCGGCACTTTAGTAGCATCAATCACGGGCAGTTGACCTTCAACAGGATCACCTTTCCCATTGGCTTCAGTAACTTTCAGCATTTTTAGATTAATCTTAATAGGGTTCACTTTTGGCTCAGACCCAGTCTCATCCTTCTGTTTTTGTTCTTGGCCTCGTTGTTGTGCCTCAAATGAGAAATCTTGAGTTTCAAGTGTCTTTACACTGCTCGTTTTCTCCTTTTCTTCTTTCTCTTCCTCACCTTCTTCCCTTTCCACCCTCTCAGCTTCCTCTTTCTTCTTCTCTGCTGCCACCCTCCTTCGCCGCTCAGCAAACCAGCCATGGATCTCACGACGAGTCATCTTAGTTTCCGCCCTCAACCTGTCCACTTCTTCACTAGGTGGATCTGGGTCCTGCGCAAAGCTGGCCTCTAAAGCACGGACCTGTTGAGGCTCTCGTTCTTTGTACCGTATAGCAGTAAAATCTGGCGATGGGGGTCGTGGATGGCGTCGTGCCGGGGTTGGTGGTGATGATGTCTGTAAGGGGCTGAGGGGTGACTGCTGGGGGGTTTTGGGCCTCTCTGGGTGTGTACTATTCTCTGACAGGTCTACAGCAGGAAGTGTATCAAGTTGGGAAATGCTACCACTAGTTCCTGAAGTTGGACCGCCAGCACTTGACTTTGAACCCTTTAGATTACGGAAGTGGTAGCGACGGTCACTGAACCATTTCCGTACCTCACGCACCGACAGACCAGTTAGGCTGATAAGCCGGTCTACTTCTTCTTGACTAGGAAACTGGCTAAGAAGAAAGCTCTCCTTTAAGGCTGCCAGCTGTACTTGGGACTTTTTGGCTTTGCTACAGCTGGGGTCAAGGAAGTTAGTGCTGGAGAAAATGGGCATCAGAGATGGCGAGTGCGATTTACCTGGTGTTGTGCTATCTGTGGTAGTTGTAGATATAAAGGTTGCTGTGGTGGTATTGGCGTTTGGACTGGCATCACTGTTGCTCAAACTCTTGGTGTCATTATTATTGCCTTTACCCTCACTGGTACTTTTAACAATATTACCATTGCTTTTAACACCCGCTGTATCGACCTTAATATTGCAGTTGCTTTTTGACATGGCAGTACTACTCCCACCAATACTGACTACACTAGCCTGGCTACTTAGGCTGCTAGTACTACTAATACTGCTTGAACTGCTGCTAGTCCTAGCGTTGCTGCTACTGCTGCAATTTCCACTGCTGCTGCTACCGACAGTGCCTAAAACCATGCTGATTCCTTTGTCGGCCACCAGGGCCGCGGCGGGTCTTGCCTGCTTTGCAGCGGCCTGAGGCTTGGGTGTTACGGCGAGTGTGACAGGGGCACTGCTGACCTGTATTCTATTAGCCATCATAGGCTGGGTGACAATTACCCCACCTTGCCCAACCAGACTACCTTGCAAGATGTGAGGGATCCCAGTTGTGCCCAGAACTGTGATAGTAGGCTGAGGTGTGATTTGTTGGGTCTGTCGCTGCTGCTGCCCAGTAGAAGGTGCTGCCTGTATGATTGTATTGAACATTTTTCTGCGTGCATCCTCGATCTCCTCTGGAGACCAGCTGATTCCTTGTTTCAGTCTCTGTGCTGTAAACCAGATCTTGATCTGCTCCTCAGGGTACTTGGTGACTACTGTAAGGTAGCACAGCTCAGCCTTTGTTGGATAAGGGAACTTGCTAAAGGAAGTTTTTAAGAAACTGCTATTGTCCATGGATGCATTGTAAGTAGGAATGCTGCTGAGAGGGATCATGACTTTTGGAAGATTCTTGGTACTTGACGATGAGGTGGTCACGGAGGAGGGTGATGAGGAGACAGCTATTGAAGCAGATTGTTGATTGAGACTTCTGTTCTGCACAACAGACACAACTTGCGTTACAGCCGTCTTCAGCATGGGAAAAGCCCCAGAACCATTAACAATCTGTATGGCTGATGGCAGGGCAACTTTGCTGGCTGCTCCATTGTGCACAATAGTGGGCACATGGGTCACAGTAACAGTAGGAGAGTCCTTTTTCTCTACAAGTTTAGTAATAGAGGGTGGAGGATCATCCGTGGCAGCATGAGAAACTACAATCCTTTTGGGTTCTGATTTACACTTCAGCATTTTCATGATCGGTGTCTTGGAGATAGAAATCTCGGTTTCTTTACAGCTAGTGCTTTCAGAAGGTCCCATAGTAAGGCTTTGTTCTACCAGAACCCTGTTCTCCTTCTGCTTGAGCTGAAGTGTGGTGGTTATTGTACTGGGATGGACACGGGCATTGTGCAGTGCTAAGCCCTCAAACTTTGCAGCATTTACCCCGCAATCCACACAAAGAAAACAGGGGTCAAAGAGGAAATCTGGGTGTAGACTGTAAACATGATCAAGGAAAAGGTTTAGGTCCTGGGTCTCAAAGTTGCAAGGCCTACAAGTGTAAGTGCCAACCTCTTTAGGAGTATCTCCTGCTTCTTTCCCTATGGAGTCACCCAAACTAGGACTACCTTTTCTACTTGATGCCTCTCCAAAGGAACAGCCAATGTCTTTGGTTGAAGGAGACACTCTATCCTGTACAAGGCCATCCTGCAGACGCATGGTCTTTACAGGAATCATGCATGGAATGGTGGACTTTCTCCTGCTAGCCATGGCTCTTTATACCAAGTGTCCAGTAAGATACCAAAGTAGTTATCCAATCTTATAGACCATCCATTGAAAACTTACGGTGATGTACATGATCATCAATCAGTTCATTATGAGTAGTTGTGTCCTTTATGTGCTTCAGACATCAGAATATCAACCTGTAAAGAAATAATTAGTATTTAGAGGTAGAACCAAAGAATTCTAGCACAATTAAAATTTTATAGTAGAATAAAAGATGAAGATTAGAGCAAAAGCGTTTCATCCTAAAGAATATAAAATAACATGAAACTGCCTGGCTATTGTCCTTCTATCTTAAAGTGTGTCTGACATTTTGAGACTGACTTGCCAAATACATTTAAACTTTCACAAGTCCTGAAATGTAATCATAGAAAACATTGCTCCAGCATCTTCACAAGGTCCTTTGCTGTTGTTCTGGGATTGATTTGCACTTTCCGCACCAAACTACGTTCATCTCTAGGAGACAGAATACGTCTCCTTCCTGAGCGGCTGAGTTGTCCCATGGTGTTAATACTTGCATACTATTGTTTGTACAGATGAACGTGGAACATTGGAAATTTCTCCCAAGGATGAACCAGACTTGTAGAGGTCCACATTCTTTTTTTCTGAGGTCTTTGCTGATTTCTTTTGATTTTCCAATGATGTCAAGCAAAGATGCACCAAGTTTGAAGGTAGGCCTTAAAATACATCCACAGGTACACCTCCAATTGACCTATCAGAATCTAATTGGCAAAAGGCTTGACATAATTGTTTTAGAAATTTTCCAAGCTGCTTAAAGTCACAGTTAACTTAGTGAATGTAAACTTCTGATCCACTGGAATTGTGATTTAGGCAATTAAAATTTAATCAATCTATCTGTAAACAATTGTTGGAAAAATGACTCGTGTCATGCCAAAACTACTATAGTTTTGGCATGACACGAGTCATTTTTCCAACAATTGTTAATAAGCCTTGTTAATATGAAATCTGTGGAGAGGTTAAACATTTTTTTTTTAATGACTTCAACCTAAGTGTTTGTAAACTGACATCAACTGTACATTTCATTAGACACATTGGATTTTTCTTTTAGCCCAGCCAAACAGAAACATTGTCTGTACCAATGGCATGAGTTTAGGAAGGGACTATCTGTTCAATCAATGGAAGAGGTGAAGTGTTTAAGAGTGCATGTTTGGAAAACAATTATGGAAACAGTAATTATTTTTGCAATTTCTTATGGTGATACTAGTGGCCCAGAAACTACACACTTAAGCTAAAAGGACTGCATGTTTTTGACCATCTATTGTGAGTTTAGGCAACTTGAAAGCAACTACAAATCTAAACTTCCTATCAGCACAAATAGAGAAAAGCTGCTTTTATGTCTGGCTCTGATGTCCAAGCTGCCTTCAAAGAACCTTTTACAGCCTCTAATTCAGTTTACAGCGAGTTCTCACAACCCATCACCCCACATCCCCACTTAATGGTTTTAAAAAGCTGTGCACATCTATTCTAATTTAGGTGAATGAGATCATTCAATCAAATATACGTATGATCGCACATATTTTAATATTCCTAATGCTTTAGAACTGCAGTGCATTCAACAAACAAACAAAACAATACAATGAAAAAGGCCACTGTACTCCTATTCTGCCTGTAATGGCTCGCTAAAGGTTGCCAAGCCATACTAGAAATATAGGTCACTTCACTCCTATTTTCTAATCCTGGACTACAGCAACTAAAAATAACAAAGAACAGGTCAGCAGAGTAGCTTGGATTCAAGTTTGTTAACCCTGAAAAGAATGGGGGTGATGAGAGGTCCACAACAATTAACAAAAAGTAGCCAATACGACAGACAAATTGTAGAGCTAATTATGCTAATGACTTATAACTGAGCTGTAAAATGTTAGGGCTGAAACATACTCCAGATAAGTACATAAACACAACTGCGTCAAGCTACAAAATCTTGAGTGTGTGTGGATGCATTCCGAAATGTATCAGACTGCAATTCAGAACACAGTGCAAGTGCTCATTGCATTCTCAGTATTGCCAAAAGGGGTGCTATAGTGGACATTAACAGAAACTGCCATTTTATAGTCCGTTTTCTCAGTTTGAAGGAAGTCTTGCTGAACAAGTAAAAATAAATAAATAAAAATTAAAAAAACATAATAATATAAAAATTGACATATTTTTAGATAGTAGGGTTGCCAATTGTTCAGTTTAGTCGGGATATCCTGTATTTTGTACATAATAAAAAGATGTTCCGTACTCAACAACTATTTAGCTGTTCAGGCTGTAGTCCAAAAACCTGGAAGAGAATTTGCCATGGGTTCCCTCATCTTTGCCAAGATTTTCCTATGTGTTTTTATAATGGTATTTTTGATATATGAAAGTGTGTAATTTATGTTGTAGAACAAAATGTCCTTATACTTCACTTACAGTCAAGTAATGTGTACTACAGACTAGTGTTGTTAAAAGTACCGGTACTTCGATAACAAGTCGGTACAAAAATAAAAAAAGATGTAATGATACCAGTGATTCCGCAGTACCATTAGTACTGAGCACAGACTTAATTAAGTCTTACTGACACATGACCTCTTTCAAATGCTCACACGCTTATTTGAGTGTGTGCTGTTAGTCCCTTTACACTGAAATGTACAACTAATCAAATTAAAATCCTGATATGTCCTAGTGTGATTATTAAACCATGAAATCCTATGGAAATTTTAGTCTGTATGAGCTGCATGAGTTTTAAATGAAGGTGTGAATCAGACCGCTCATACACTGGAAACTCTGAGAGAATCTGTGAGACTGTGAGAATCATTCGTGTTGTATGAGAGATGAGAGCAGAGCACTAATCCACTCTGAAGAGTTATTTGTACAGCATTAGTGCTTTAACGATCACACTGAGCCATGAAGCGAACTGTTTATCCGGAGAAGTTACACTTCCATCAAAAATTCACGTCTAAATAAATGCAAGATTCATAATAAAAGCTAAACATCTGAAATTGAAGAAATGCAAAATAAATATATTATAACTGTATAGTAAAATGTAATCCTCTATGTAGAAATAATAAAATAAATAATAATAATAATAATAATGATTAATTATTGTAATAATACAAATTAAGCAATACGTCACAAACAAGAGTGCTTTTGTACTGAATAAATGTGTTACAAAATGTAATGGTGTGTTGATAAGTAATTGTTCTATTTTTTTACTTTTTAAAAGTTTAAGGAAACATGTTTGATTAGACACCATTTTGATAATGAAATGAAATTACACTTTTATAATAATACAAAAAAAGGATTTCAGTAGGGCTCTGCTTAAAAACACTTGAAAGAAACATGCACATCTTTTTATTTATTCATTGTTCAATAGCACATTATCATATTAGCAAATTTTTTCTGTGGTATAGAGAACTGTGAAATTTCACTGGTACCGACTCAAGTTACAAGCGAAATGCGACAAAAGATATCCGTTTACAGCATGAACACTCTAAAAGCTTTTTTGTCCAGGCAATTACTTGATATTAATTTAATATGTGAGTGAAATAATGTGTTGTTTTCTATTCGCAAACTTTCCGATCGGCACGTTGATTTGATGGTCTGTTTGTCAGTTTGTGTAGTCAAAAATCATATTTCATAAGTTATGGAAACGGAACACTTCTAATTTGTCAGCAAATTAAAAAGCACCTGGTAAGAGTTGGTTATATTGTCTGTATGCATTGTAAAGTCCTTAAAACGACACCAATTTTGTGTTATGAGGCAAGTCTTTGTCTTCATCAGCAAGGAACGTCAAAAGTCTTTATGTATTATTTAAGCGACCCAAGATTACGTATACAGTAATTTCCTAATTTATTTTCTGCCTGCGATGCAGGCAACATGTATAATAAATCACATGTAGCCTACAATTCAACATGTTCAATAGGTTGAACTCATTTTTGATGCTACAATAATTAAACAAATACTTTAGAATCCAGAAATTACATTGCTTTTGTTGATTTATGAAACATATAGTTAGTATTTTGGCTGTGTACTCGCAGAATGACACAAACACACCAACACAGAACTATAAATGCAAACCTACACCACTCTATGTATTGTGTTGTGAGTTCATCAACAGATTAATACCCGATTGCTACCGCATTCCCGACATCACATGGCACACCTGCAGTGTTGACAGTTTTATTAATTATAATGGGAGCGGTCGCATCGTTTTCAGTAATAGACATTTTTATGACTTTTATAGAATTCTGCCATTAACTGAAGGAGCTTTCTGATTTAGGCAAAGCCAGTTTGGTTTTTGTTTAAACTAATAGACTAATCACATGGTGTTATTGACTGAATGATTATATTTCATGATACCGTCATAGTACTCCAATATACTTCCAAAAATACCATGGTTTTACTATGACATGTGTCAAAAACATGGGACTATCAAAGACCATGTTTGAAAAAAGTGTAAAAAAATTATGTTAATAATACAAGAAAAATGCTTATATACTTAAAAAAAGCAAAGAATTAGTTAAGTATATGCAAGTGCTACCCTTTAAAAGAAAAAAGAAAAATATTTGTGCCATTTTTTTATACTTTCGCCCGTCCCCGCTGAGGTCTGTGCATGCCACTGATATAAATACAATCTTAAGATTTGCATTAAAAAAAAATGGGAAGAAAAATATTCTCCAAAGAATAAAATAAAACATTAAAATGCTTAATAAAATTACTATACTGCCAAGGCAAAACTGAATTCTCTATTCAGTCTGTATCTGAATGGACTGTGGATTTTTTGTCTTTCTGTATTCAGGGCAATTTTTTATTGACTGCACAAATTCATTTAAAGGACAGGCTCGTAAGTGGGGGTTCGCCTCTGCAAAGCAAACACACTTCTTTCCTCGGAGAAGGAAATGCCTTTCAGTTGAGTCTGCCCCATCGCCACTCTGCAACAGGGGGCAAGGCCCTGCCAAATGCTGCCTGGTCACATAACTAACAAAAAGGGGGTTGCGTGGTAGGCAGGGCCTGACATCCATCATGTAGGTTGGCCCCTGAGGACGCATGACCGCGGCAGTGAGGAGATGAGTCGAGTGGGGGGTTGGGCCAGTAGGTTCAGCCTGAGGTGCGAGTGAGTGTGAAACTATGTGTTGGGAAGTTAGGGAGGAGCTGTTAACTGTTGCGGGAAGCAGTGAGGTGTTTTACCCAGAATTGTTTTCCCCCCAGATACCAATCCCCCTCCCCATCTCCACTCCCACCCCCACCACACACTCTTTCTACACCCTCATCCAACAATCGCATAACCATCTCACCCCCCATCTACTCCTCCTCCTCTCTGGTTCACTCCGAAGACTCTGGAATGTTCTCCCATGATCTATTTAGCGAGCGGTCAAACTGGGAGCCAAGCTGCCATTTTGCATTGAGCGTTTCTTGAATAAGCTACAAATACATGACCAAGAGCTGCTGCATGCAACATGCAAACTCAAACCCACTACTACAAAACCTTTGGCTTGTTTGCCAATTTGTATACACTACAATCACATATCCTCCCGAAACAAAGTGTAAGCAGCATTCATTTATGGTAAGTCTGAGACAAAAATGTCTTGGAACCACTCCTGAACCAAAGGAATATTTTGGGTTGAATACAAGTTAAGCTTTATCAAGGATATCAGTGACATGCGGTCATTGACCTCTGAAAATAATGTTGACTAATACCTGTTCATATCCATTCACATGACAGACACTAGTCAAGTTTTCATCATGCAAAAACGGAATATTGCAAAAACAATTTGCGAATAAAGCAGCGTTTCCATCCCATGTGTTTAAGAGAACAAAATCTTCACTTCTGGAAAATTTGAGCAAAATAGAAATGAAAAGAAGTTGAAGCCACTGGGTCTCTTTTATTAAAGTTTATGAATTACTTTTGGTTTAAAGCATACAGAAAAAAAAAACGCTCTGAAGAACTTAATGTTTGCTAGCGTTCAGCGGCAAATATCTTATGTCTGGGAGCGAAAGCGTGTCACAGTTCTGGTAGGTATAGTAGACAATTATTTTGATGACAGGCTTTGACATTTCAGAATAACCAGAGCTACATTTCAGATGCTATTTGATGATGTTCTCTGAGCGAATTGTTTTTGATGCTATCTATATTCCAATTTAATTAATATAGGAATATATTTGGTAAATGGGTTTCCATTTTGTGCATGTAGATTATGTGCATGTCTTCTTACCGAAAAATACCAAATATTTTATGTGCATTTTGGCCTTTCCATTCTGCATTTTAATGCAATATCCCAAAATTACATTAAAATATGTGGATGGAGCCCCAGCTACTTTTACAAAAAGCGACATACAGTGCACATATTATCAGTATGTTTGTTCACTGGGAATCAAACCCAAGATGTTGGTATTGGTGGCACCAACTGAGCTACATGAACTACAAGACAAAAAGTGTTTCAACCTCTCTTTTTGTGTTCCACAGAAGTGGGCCAAATGGACATTGAAACTGCATGAGGATGAGTACGTGATGGAATTTCCATTTTTGGGTGAACTATACCTTTATGAAACCTTCAAGAGTTTAAGGCCTGTGCTGTCAGACATCCTGTGCATTGACAACGGATAGACAGAATATCTTTGTCTCTGTAAAGAACATGCAAATAAGTAATGTCACATGCCCTATGCTTAAGCGGACCGATTTCTAAAACATGTGGCTGTTTTAGAGGCCGGGAATGCCAGCGTTACCCGTTTTCTGTAGCTAGATATGGGAACGTTAAACTGTTCTACCCTAGACCGATCAGATTGTACGTGAACGCAACTATTCTTGATTTTTGTGTTTATTCATTAGTATTGATGAAAAACGTGCCCCACTGTAAGTCTGCTTGCCTTATTCTCCCCTCCCCCACTCCCTGTCTCTCTCTCAACAAGTTCAGCCCAGTCTGCAGGGAGAAGGGTCGTCAGCACCACTGGTGTGTTACTATCCCCATAGCAACTACCACCCACACACAACTATCTCTCTCTCTCTCTCTCTCTCTCACACACGTCAAATCACACATTAACGCATTAATACACACAGTGGTCAGCCCATAGACATTGTTGGGTTCCTGGCTCACTGGCTTGTTATTTCCGGACGCTGCTGGGAAAGGTGAGCACAGGCCCTGATCCTATTTCAGACTGTGTTTGATAGGTGTGGAGGTTCTCACCAGCAAACTCATTGTCAATAGCACCCCTTGTCGTAGCCCCTCGGTCTGAGTGGCACATCAAAGTATGTTGGTTCTCTCAAGCAAAAACCTGTTTCTAATTTGACTAATATGATCACATTTTGTGCTAGACAGGCACAAAGTGACATAAATAATTTATGTAAACTAGTTGGTCTGATTTGTTTTTGTTTTTCCTCACAATATGATTTGAAAGCAAGAGCGCGTTGCCAAAAAAAACAAGAGCGGCGTCGACTGTTTTTGGTATGCTTTGATTTCTCAGTTAGGTTTTTAAATGTTGGTTTTCTCAGGCAAAAGCACAATACTTATCTGCAATTCGACTAATATGATCACGTTTTGTTTTAGAAAGGTGTGAAAATGTATCATTAAATTACGTAAACTGGTTTGTCTGATTTGTTTTTGTTTCTCACATTATTAATGGAAACAGGACCAAAGAAAACAAGTGGCATTGAAAGATTTTATGTTAAGTTTTGATTGCTCAATTAGGTTTTTAAATATTGGTTCTCACAGGAAGGCCTGCATTAACTCACAAGCCGTCATAGAGTAACACCGTTCCACGACCAGCCCCCACCCAACACCACCCCCGCATCAGACCACAGGCAAGGGCACTGCTGAAGGCTAAGCCCCAGGGCTTCGCAGTACCTTAATCCAGTCCTGCTCTCAGGTGAAAACTTAGTTCTTATGTACGCAATTCAACTAATATGATCTCACTTTATTCTACACTGGTGCAAAGTCTAACTACAAATAGTAGTTTCAACTGGTTTGTCCGATTTGGTTCTGTTTTTCCTCATAAAATGATTAAAAAAGGGCTCTGTGCAAATAAAACAACAGTGGAATAGCCTTAATGTTTTTTGTACGTTTTGATTGCTCTGTATGGTTTTCACTGAAAATCCAACTACATTTGTCTCCACTTCAATATCATGAGCTCAAAGGCGGCAGGAAACATTCAGCTTTTCAAATGCAGAGTGAGGGCACACATTTGATGTGACCAGCACCTAAGGTGTTAAGGCTCAGTTAAAAATGGAAGAGCGAGGGGGGAAACATGGCAGCACACCACACACTGCTGTCCAACCTAAAATGGCTGACAAACAAGTCTCTTAACCAGCGAGGCAGTGCAATGCCAGCTCGTGCTGACCAGAGCTGCTACAACACGCACAGCGCAGGGACCCTTGTCCTGATTTTTAGACGACGGCATGCTCGTGACCAAGCCGAAGAAACGTTTCCAGGTTTTGTTTGGGAATAGATTTGCAATAACCCCACCTGGAAAGAAAAGTAAAAAAAAAAAGAAATACAAACTAATAGCCCCTCAATCTGGTTATAATTACAACACTACAGTGCCATCGTACTGGTTTGGTGTCAACAATCAAAACACCTTGATTTTTGTATGCTGTTCCTCCTCGCAGTGGAAAATTGCTAAATAACTTCTTGCATGGAGAAGCTCCACATAATAGAGTACTTTCAAATGGCAGTGGTTCTAAATAATATGACTAGTTCAGAATACTAATTAGTTTTAGATCGCAGACATTTTGAGACAAAGAGTCTGTTAGAGGACCATGACCCTTGTGAGGAGAGAGGCCCGTGGCAAATCCTTTCCAACTACTGCGTTTCCTTTAATCAAACATCATGGCCTACATGTTCACCTCAGATAGCCTTGAGTTTCAGGGAGACTTCACAGTTAGATGTAATGAGGCTGTTAAGATTCTGTCAGTGTTTGTCACAGCTTGTTTATCATGACAGGACAGGAAATACCGGCATTGCACCATGCTACATAACTCGAATCTGGATCATAAATGTAACACTCCTAAACTAACAATAAGCTTGTGGTCGAGCAATATGGGGTTTTTAATGGCCAGTACAAGGTGAGAGATGGTGCTGATAAATATATAATATCACTTAATGATAGCAAATTATAGGCACACAAAATTTAGGAATTTAATTCAATGCTTATTTTAAACAGTTATTTACTCAAAATTCATTAAACAACATTTCAAAACAGACAATGTGCAGTCTGTACATCTGGAACTGTAAATCAGACAGTTATCGGCCAATGCTGATAATCTTAAAATGTCAAATATATGTTGTTATAGCATCTGTCACTAAATAAAACATTGAAATGCATCTAGTTCTGGCCAATTACTGAGAAATTGAGGAATATTAAAACAATAATATGAACTGATAGTATAAATAAAATCCAGAGGTGAAACAAAAATCTGATATATTTAGTAGTTTCACATGTCATTGATCTGAACAGATCTAGAAATTCACATGTTTTGCAAGACTGTTGTACACACGTGTGGCATTTAACTTTAAATGCTATCGATGCAGTAATGACTACAACGTTACATACACACGCACGCGCTCATTGCGCAGCAGACACTCACTTTAAATCGATTAGTACACTACAACGGTAATAATATTACCTTGTGACGTCGATATATGACAATAAATGTTAAACAAACTCACCCGCGTTCATTTGTCAAATCCCGCCAGAGACGCGCGGCTGTAATGGCCATACACTTCTTAAATACAACTCAAGTGGACTTGCTGGAAGATATAGTGGTGCTGAGGAGTGTTCCACAAAGGCCCTCACTCTTGTTTACGTCCAGTCGAGCTCAGTGTGTGTGTGTGTGTGTGTGTGTGTGTGTGTGTGTGTGTGTGTGTTAAACACAAATGGGGAAAGAAACTCACGCCATACGTCACCAGCAGCAGCGTCACGTGACTGAACGCGTCACTGCCGTACGAAGCGCTGATGATGATCACATGAATATATTGATAGGCAACTATTAATCCAACAGACCAATACAATGATGAAATTAACACAGAAGGCAATATCAAGAAATTATGTAAAACACATAAAATGCATAGATGGTGTGCAGGACAGTTTGATTCTATGACTTTGCTACCAGGTCAAGTGAGGTCACACATATGCTGTGAAATAACATGTGACTGAACTTCTGTTAATGGAGAAAAAAGTAGCATAGATGCAGGACACAATGTTGCAAAAATAAATAAAAAAAATAAAAAAATAAAACATCTGTCTGAACATTTGTTAATATGAGCTTAACTGACAAAACATAACATAATTTAATTTAGTGTAGCTGCATTGTGTCTTTAATACAGATTGTGTATGTGCATTTGTTTATTTTTTTTATGTTTTTGTAACAATTTTTAATTTGTGGCCTATTCTTTGTTACCACAAAAAATAATTTCGACCTGTCTCTCCTTAAAAAAAAGAAGAAAAAAAGAAAAGAAAATTAAGAAAATTGAGGTTCCAGTGAGACACTCACAATGGAAGTGAAGGGGGGCAATTTTCTTTGCTGTTTTAAAGGCAGAAATGTGAAGCATACAATATTATTCTGTAAAGTTGTTTAAATTGTCATTTTATACAGCTGTTTAGGGTTTTAAGGTTTGTGGCGTTACGTCGTCATGGCTACAAATATAAAAAAATTGGCTATAGTGGGGCCTGGGTAGAGCGAGAATTCAAGCTAACTACCACCCCTGGAGTTGCCAGTTCGAATTCAGGGTGTGCGGAGTGACTCCAGCCATGTCCCCTAAGCAACCAAATTGGCCCGGTTGCTAGAGAGGGTAGCGTCACATGGGGTAACCTCCTCGTGGTAGCGTTTAGGGTTTCCCACTCTCAATGGGGCGCGTGGTAAGTTGTGTGTGCATCGTGGAGATTAGCACGAGTCTCCACATGCTGTGAGTCTCCACGGTGTCATACACAATGAGTCATATGATAAAATGCACGAATTGACGGTCTCAGAAGCGGAGGCAACTGAGTCTTGTCCTCCACCTCCCGGATTGAGTAACCGCTCCACCACGAGGACCTACTAAGTAGTGAGAATTGGACATTCCAAATTGGGAGAAAAGGGGATAAAAATAATTAAAAAAAAATGGCTAAAACTTTAAACAAAGTAAATGATTTTATCACACTAAAATCATGTTTACACACATATCCTTTATGTTTTGTGGTTATACTTTTGAAACGGTGAGTATTTTAATGTTTACGAGTTAGCCCCATTCACTTCCATTGTAAGTGTCTCACTGTAAACCAGATTTTTGCTTCTTTTAAAAAAAAGAGGGGCGATTCAAAATATTGATTACCACAAATATAAATTATGTCACAGATTTAGCTTAACTTGTATTAAACCCAGAATATTCCATTAAAAGTATTTATAATTGTTAATATGCATTTTAAAATATTCTTAATCATTGTTCTTTTATATATATATATATATATATATATATATATATATATATATATATATATATATATATATATATATATATATATATATATATATATAAAAAGTTTAAAGACTTCCAAAAACATGTTGTGTAATAATAGTGCAGCTGAAATTAAAGGATACTCATAACAAATAAAATATTAAAGTTAAATGAATTTTAAAACGTAAATATTGTTTTAAATTATTATTTATTTAGAATTTTGTTTATAATGTAATTACACTTTTTAGTATGTATAAAAATATCAATATATTAAATTATATTTTAAAGCAATTTTTTTTTCATATTATACAATAAAAATATGTACGCATATTTATTGATATAGATATAAATATACATTTGAACAATATATTAAATTAAACTAGTGCAACGAGATTTATTTAGAGGTCATTTAGCAGAGATGGGCCACTTCTGTTTTAATGAATGGGAGAAATTGGAACGCTCAACCAAGGAGCTCTGAGCGCCCAACGGTCAACGGATGTAGAAAGGAAGTCCCGCCTTACAGGTAAAAGAGCCAATCACATTTTAGATACAGATATCACCGGTTTGTGGCGTTAGTCAACTCGAGAACACGCATGCGCATTAGCGATAAATCCAGGAAACTTGCGTTTTATAGCGTAATATGAGGTGAAGAATCACAATTTATGATACCAGAATTGTCAGATTTTCTTACTGATTTGAAATCTTGACCAACGATTTGTGAGATTTTGGTCTTTCTCCATTCAAGTACATAGGAGCTGCACTGGCATGACTGATAGCCACCCGAGAGCGTTCCAAAGATGGCCGACAGTGGACTGACTTGCTTGAAAGATTTTGATTTCATTCATGTTTTCATTCATCTACTGGCACTTCATTACTCACCTTGCGAAGGGCGCACGGTGATTGGACGCATCATGGGACGCATGCGCCTGTTCTGCGTTCTCATTAGCTTATCGTGGAGACGTCGCATTCGCTCATTGGACGCATCGGCAAGGTCATGAGTTGCTTACGCGTGCGCAGTGTTAGTGTCCTGAGCTTTATCAATGTGGGGCATTGAACAGTGGATGTGAACGACTGCTGAAATCTCTCATAATACCAATCAAGTTTGTTTTCTTCCGATCGAGTTTAATTCCAGACCCAGATTGAGTTTGGACAGACTGCACATCATGACGAGCAGCTCGAAGCGGAAAGAGGAGGTCCACGTGCTTAATGGAGGAGTCAAGCAGTCCTCATGGAGCAAAGCTATCAGCTGTAAAGCAGTGTGGGAAGAAAAGGTCTAATATATTGCAATCATATCATTATATCTACATATCGTTGTCATGTATTGTAATGTGTTCTGGAATGTATAGGTGTGTGTATATGTGAGTGTTTAAACGGTGATGTTAATTTTTCAGGGTTTAGGTTGTCGTGTCTAGGGATTGGGATCTTTAAATGACTAACGATGCCATGTGTTGCGCAATGCTCTTACTGTGTTTCATATCCAAATTATGTACATATTCAGAAACCATGCTAATACCATGGTGCTTGTCCATAAACAATATACAATGGTACTTGTCCATAAACCACGCCATTACCATGGTACGTTTACATAAATATAATACAATAGTGCATGTCCAGAAACCATGTTATTACCATGGTACATGTCCATAAAGATAATACAATTGTGCATGTCCAAAAATCATGCTATTACATTGTACATGTCCAGAAAACAAGTTATTACCACGGTACATGTCCAGAAACCAAGTTATTACCATCGTACATGTCCAAAAATCATGCTATTACCGTGGTGCATGTTGAAAAAACATAATACAATGGCACATGCCTAAAAATCATGCTATTACCATGGTACCTGTCCAAAAAACCTAATACAATGGGGCATGTCCAAAAATCATGGTATTACTATGGTACCTGTCCAAAAAACCTAATACAATGGGGCATGTCCAAAAATCATGCTATTAACATGGTACATATCCATAAACCATGTTATTACCTTGGTAAATGTACAGAAACAATTTTATTACCATGGTACTTTTGCATAAACATAATACAATGGTGCATGCCTAAAAATCATGCTATTACCATGGTACCTGTCCAAAAAACCTAATACAATGGGGCATGTCCAAAAATCATGCTAGTAACATGGTGCAGGTCCAGAACCCATGTTATTACCATGTTACATGTTCAGAAACTGTTGTTACCATGGTATATGTCCAAAAAACAAAATACAATGGTGCATGTCCAAAAATCATGCTATTACATTTACATTTATGCATTTAGCAGATGCTTTTATCCAAAGTGACTTACAGTGCACTTATTGCAGGGACATTCTGCAAAAAAATCCAGAGCTACCTGGAGTTAAGTGCCTTGCTCAAGGACACAACGGTGGTGGCTGTGGGGATCGAACCAGCGACCTTCTGATTACCAGCTCAGCGCTTTAGTCCACTACGCCACCACCACTCCATTAACCTTAACCTATTACCATGGTTAATGTCCAGAAACCATGGAAAATGTCCAGAAACCATGTTATTACCATAGTTAATGTCCAGAAACCATGTTATTACCATAGTTAATGTCCAGAAACCATGGAAAATGTCCAGAAACCATGTTATTACCATAGTTAATGTCCAGAAACCATGTTATTACCATAGTTAACCCTAACGCAGAAATTTAGAAGCAACTCTTAATAATTAGATGCGTGTCACTCCTAATTTTAGGACTCGTAAATTTTAATCTAAGAGTAATTCATGAAGCATTTGAACACTAAAAGTAGCTCCTAAACCCACAACAGCTTAGAAGTCCTCCTGAGGATTTCTAAATTCCTAAGAGTGACTCCACTTTTTCTCTTCCGATATCGGAATTCTCAGTATCGGCCGTTCCCGATACGATACCACACAATAGTTTAATTAACTTTTTATTCAAATTCTGGTCAAATGCTCCTCCGGTGCCGTTCTAAATGCATATTATAAGTGAACCGAACTATTGAGCATCTACATCTGAGATGTTGTTCGTGAGTAGGGCTCAAATATTGCACACCATGTGAAAGCTAAAAATAGCCGTGAGTGTGTGTAAACAGAGCAGTGTCATTCTCTGATGCCCTGCTCGTGCATTTTATATATTTACTTATTAAACACAGCCTTTTGTGATTCACAGAGCTATTGCTTGTCTTCAAGTGGCTTTGAATAAAATGCGCGAGTCACATGGACTGCGTTAATGTTGTTTTTATGGTTCTTTATGTCATTTTGTAAACTTGACAGTAATAAACATGACTAACGCACAGTATCGGATTTGGGTTGGCCAGATATCCGATCCGTTTAAAAACATCAGTATCAGAGCCGATACCAATCCAGGTATCGGACCGGTGCATCCCTACTCGAAAGCTATCTGAAGCACGGCTGCTGTCGTCAATCCACATTAAAAACAAAGAAGTATAATATTATGATATTGACCTTTTAAAAAGGTATCGCCTTAATTGCGAGGGGTGTTTTCAATTATTGTAAACTTACAGTAGCAGGTAACTCTCCCACAAACTGAAACACCCCAATTACACTGGAGGTAAAGTTTTTGACAACTCTTCGCTCCCTGACCACATGAAAATGAAACTGTGTAGTGCAGATGATTTGGCCACCTGAATAATTTGCTGTTGGTCCTCCGTGTGCTGCCAAAACTGCACCGACCCATCGAGCCAAAACATTATGTCCACTCGCAGGTGAAGCAAATAACGTCTCCTATCAAGGCCACATGTCAAGGTCTGGGTAAATTAGATGATAAGCGAACAATCAATTCTCGTAGTCAACGTTGAATGCAGGAGTAAAGACCTGAGCAACTTTGACAAGGGCCAAATTGTTATGACCAGATGACTGGATCAGAGCATCTCTGAAACGGAAAGGCTTGTAGGGAGCTCACGGTCAGCAGTGGTGAGTACCTACTGACAGTTGTCCGAGGAGGGACAAACCATAAACCGGCGACAGGGTGTTGGGCGCCCAAGGCTCATCAGTGTGTGAGGGCAACAAAACCTATCCCCTCTGGTCCGAACTGACAGCAGGTCTACTGTGGCACAAGTCACAGAAATGTTAATGATGGTTATGGGAGGAATCTCTCACAACACACACCCTGCTGCATATGGGGATGTGTAGCTGCAGACCAGTCAGAGTGCCCATGATGACCCCTGTCTACTGTCTAAAGCGCCTACAAATGGGCAAGCGAGCATCTGAACTGGATCTTGGAGCAGTGGAAGAAGGTCGCCTAGTCCGATGAGTCCCATTTTCTTTTACATCACATGGACGGCCGTGTACATGCGCTCTATTTTCCTGGAGAAGTGATGGCACCAGGATGCACTATGGGAAGACAACAAGCCAGTGGAAGGCGTGTGATGATCAGGGCAATGTTCTGCTGGGAAACCCTGGGTCCGGCCATTCATGTGGATGTCAATTTGACACGTGCCACCTACCTAGTGGATATACAGTAAATATCATTGTCTGTCATGGCTGACATAGCGGTACTCTGTCTACCAATCACTGCGGGCGATTTTAAAAGAGTGCGCTCATAAAATGTGACACTCGTAATCCATATCAGCAAGGTCAACTCCACCTTACTCTTACATTAAGGTTTATTTAGTAAAACTTGCCCTTAGCGGTTATGTGAATAGGTTTAAGCAAAGACTCGCTAGGAAATCTTTAGAGAACTCCAGGTGAATCTTTGAATACGGGCCCTGATCTTGATGTAAACATGGCAAAAGTGATGTTTGTTATTGTTGTCTTATTCATTGATTTGAATTAATTCCTTAATGTCCCTTTCTATTGATCTGTTTCCACTGCAGGATGAGTTTTTAGACGTGGTCTACTGGATTCGTCAGATTATCGCTATCATACTGGGTGTAATATGGGGTGTTGCACCACTGAAAGGGTTTCTGGGTATTGCAATGTGAGTACTGCAGTCCTCAACTGAAAGTGATCTTCATGAAATCATCAGTGATTTATGTTTGTCTGTCTGTTTATTTCCTCAGATTCTGTGTGATCAACGCAGGTGTTCTGTATGTGTACTTCAGCAGTTTTCAGCAGGTGGATGAGGAGGAGTATGGAGGGACATGGGAGCTCACTAAAGAAGGCTTCATGACTTCTTTTGCTTTGTTTCTGGTGGGTTTATTCTCATTCTGTACTTGCTATATTAACTAGAGTGCCCTAAAATAAAATCTATCATCTTTACTAAGACCTGAATCAATACATAAATGAATTAACATAAAGGTAAAAGCTTTAATTTACCTAGAAGCAAATGTAAGTGCCCTCGCTGATGTTATACATGTATCCTCTAGAAGTACCTCGTGTCACTATTACAAATGACCCGGCTATAAACATTTGTTTAAGACTACTCAAACACACATTACTCCTCTAGACTCTTGTTGGAAAAAAGCAAACACTTGTCAGTGAAATGGCGAACAGCAACAGTTGCTAAGGTAGGATTGGTCTGAAATGCTAAAGGCGGGGGTTAGCGAAGGGTCAGTTGAGTTTAACTTGCATTGAATCTGGAGTATTCCTTTAAATTATGTTTTAAAATGACAATTTAGCACATTTTAATCCCTAATTTTCTTTCCTGTAATAAATTCTCATTCATGTTACTGTAATACTGTAATAATCATCCTGTCTAGACACATTTTATTATTATTGAATTCAGAATAATTAAATTCAGGACACCAAATACTACCATGATGTACCGTACTTTTGTTTTATTTTGCATTTATGGTGACGATGTGCTTAACTATCTTTAAAATAATGTTACAATGCAAAAAGAATCTCATTGGCACTAAAACTTTATGCAAAATATATTTTCTCATTTCAATATTCATTTCTTTAGTTTTTGTGATGAAATATGACCCAATCATTTCTTGATAGTTTTGAGAGATTTACAACACAAATGGAAATGTGACATCTATCTTGAGTAGTGCTGTCAGACGATTAAAGTTTTAAATTGCGATTTAATAAAATTATTTTTCATAGCTACTTGCGATTAATCACAGATTTTAGAAGTGCCGAAATTTAACTCTATATATACTTATATTTCTGTCAAAATTAATTTATTTCCTTCTTAGGATAGAAAACAAAACAATATGTAACAATATAATGCTTTATAAAAAATTTCCAGACAAAGCCTTCCACAGTATAAAGATAGAAATGCACTAAAATATCACCAATTCAAGTAACATTAAATGTTTCTTAAAGTCTAAGTGGGAGTTTGACTAATTGAAAGAACTAATCCCCACATAGATTGCATATTCATTGCAATAGGCATTAAATATCTTTAAACTCTCATCCTCCACAATATTAATCTGCCGGTAGACTGTTGCTTTCAGCTTTCTTACAGCAATTGTGAAACTGCATTCATGATCCGCATCGGTGCAAGCGCCGTTTTGAACTCCACATGAAAAGCGCTTGCAGACAAAAACGTCTCATGCTGCATTTTGCTGATAGTTAAGATTTGACCTGCTTCTGTGGTAATTAAAATCAACCTTCCATAGGCTGAAAAATACTTGATTTCTGTCACAAGTCCAATCTGGGCTTGTTTTGTACATCAAATAGGGTTAAGAGCTCCTTTCTCCATCACTTTATCTCTGACACTGAATAACTGTTATGTGTGTGTTTGTGCATCATTGTAATGACTCCTATAGCGGACACGTCGCAAAAGGTCCGCCCTTCAAACCAGTGTTTATGCTTGAACGGTAAATGCGTTAATCATGAAACACGGTAATTTGTTTTTATTAATCATATACGTTAACGCGTTAATTGTGACTGCTCTAATCTCGAGGTATTTCTTCGTAATGTAAACAGTCTGATAATACTGATATGTGTTTGCTGTGCAGGTGGTTTGGATAATATTCTACACGGCGCTACACTACAACTGAGAACATGCCTGAAACCCATAGTCCTGGAGAGACAATGATGGACATTTTATTTAATGTGATGTGGAAGGACTGGAGTGAGCTACTGTTCAAGGCATCGGTGTATGTGATCAGAAGCATGTTTGGGCCTTGAGGAACAGCAGCATTGTGGGTACACGTTCATAACCTTGTTGAACCCAGGGCTCATTGAATTTTAAGCTAATGTTGTCCAGTGCACTGCCACGGCTAATGGGTTGATACTGTTATTTCTGATTTTTCTCTTTTTCTTGTTTGAATGCTGTCGTATCAAACACAATTTAACTTTAATTTTATGTCTTTTGTTTTGTTTGTTTCACAATTAGCTTCCAACACACATTGTCTTACTCTGTTATGACAAGTAAATCAGATAGCAGCATGTAAATTCTGTACAATTGAATTTGATCAGATCCGTAATGTATTAATGTATTTTTTATGTCTTGTCAGTGTAACACTTCTCAGTATTTTATAGTGTATTCACGGAAATGCAGATGTTGTGTATGCTTGTTATGATTAATAAGATATAAATGAGGCTGTGGAGAGACTATTTTCTGGCTGAGATGTTTTGGAGAGTAAAATTAAACATGGGCATTGTCTGCCCACACTTTTCAACCGATGTTCTGATGGACTCAATCATTTTATCCATTTACTATATTTGTAAAACTGCATTTGAAAGATTTTTTTGGTTTGTTTTATGACTGTATTTCGTGAAATCCCTGTCTCCAAATGACTTTATAAATCACACATAATGTATAAATTTGGCATTTGCATTCAATTTTTTATCAAGGCTGGTGGTTCCTTATGTTAGTTTGTATTCATATTGAACATTTATTAACCAACAACTGAACTCAGAAGTCATGTTCAAAGTGTATCTGATACTTTAATTCCCTTAGTCTGATATAAACATCTATGACAAAACCATGCAGTTTTTTGTGTATGCATTACTGCATTGAAGCATTTGCTACTGCTTTACAGTACAATCATTAGCTAACATTGCATATTGGCAAACTCTTTAACTGTAAACATAATACAGAAGTATCCTCTGCTCAATAAAGTTACATTGATGAATAACATTACATTAATTCAGCTTAAAGGGATAGTTAACCCAAAAATGAAAATTCTCTCATCATTTACTCACCCTCATGCATCCCAGACGTGTATGACTTTCTTCAGCTGAACACAAATTAAGATTTTTTAGAAGAATATCTAAACTCTGTAGGTCCATACAATGCAAGTGAATGGTGACCAGATATTGAAGCTCCAAAAAGCACATAAAAGGCAGCATAAAAGTAATCTGTGGTTTAATCAATGTTTTCTGAAGTGATCCAGACGCATGCACATAGTGCTAGTTGACGCTAGGACGTGTAATCGAGCTTGAAATCATGATCGCCAAAGAGACCGCTGTCAAGATGTACAGTGAAAAAATTATTTATATTTTGGTCTGTTCTCTCCCAAAACAGATTAGATCGCTTCAGAGGACATGAATTAAACCAATGGAGTCGTATGGATTACTTTTGTACTGCCTTTATGTGCTTTTTGGAGCTTCAACATTTATTTTTTTAGGAACATGCTGGTGTTTGAGCTGATCATGCATTGAAACAAAAATGTTCTTTTGATAACAAAAAATAAAATAAAAATAAAATAAAGAATCAAACAAATAAAAATCACTTTAAATCACTTTTCCAATTATACTGTTTAATACGTTTTTACATGTATGTACAATTTAAAACTTTAATTACAATTTGACATGTTGAACTGTGCATTGAACTGTAGATTCAGTTTCTTAATTTTATTATAAAGTATTTATTATTATTAATATTACTACTACTAATACTATATACAAATATCTGATGCAGATTTTTTTATTTTCTAGAAAACAATCTCCGCATTTTTGTCATTTCAGAGAGCGAAAACTAGCGTGTTACGACAGTAAGTCACCGTTTGCGGAAACAATACAGATTAATGGGGAGAGCCGTAAACTGACACCTACCTGTCGCATAATTGTCCGTGTTTTCTCTTAAAAACAGAAATGTATCGTAATAAACTCCACACATAGTTCACTTCAAAAACACTTTGAAGGTTAGCGGACAGGTGGTCAATGTATTAAGTAATGAGCTGTTTCCTCACATTCAGCACACTGAAGCATCTCCTCCATAGACATCCAAAATAGACAAACGGCTTCTTGTCTCCTCGCCAGTGTCTCGCCGCCTTATGCTATTTTATATTTTATATTTTATAGGCTATTTGAGTAGAAGGGCTCTGACTGATGGTTTGTTTTATTTCGTCTGGTCTTTGTCGTCCTCTAGTGTTCAGATGACAATTTTTGTGTTTTGATGACGTCACTGACGCAAATGACGTAGTGCATCATGGCGGCGCCCCACTCCACCATGCAATTCTGGAAACCCGGTAAAATTGACTTCATTTAGCAGAACAAAATTATCATTATATATAAATATATATATAATTTTAAAGCGTTTTTGTATGCGTAGTAAATGCATTCAGCAGCAGGGCTGGTGTGCATGTGTGTGTGTGTGTGAGAGAGAGTGTTGTTGAAACGTTATCGATGCGTTAGTGTGCGTTACTGCAGTGGTGCATGAGTGTAACATGATCACGTGCCGTATTCATTAAATTACAGCAACATGAAACAATTATTTTAACAGACATTACACTGTCCTGCACTAGACTAACATGATGAGTTGAAGATGTATGTTGTTGTGTCTCATAAAATGCATTTATTATGATGTATTACACAGAATGAGATGCTGTCAGTGTATTGAGTGTTGTGTATATGGGTGATGTGTGGGCTCTTACAGGATCAGAGGCCCCCGGTGTGTGTGAGGAGAGAGATCTGTCCACTGAGACCACTGGCTCTCCCGTCATCTATAACCCTCACACTGCTCTCTCTATAGAGAAACAGAGACAGAGACTGCCAGTGTTTAAGGTACCACTGACAGCCACCCCTCACAAAAAAGAACTGCACCTGGCAAATCATTTTTGTAGTTTTCGTTTTTTTCTAACTGTGCTAATAAAATGAATAAATACAAAATAATAAATTGGTAAGTTTCAAACTATATTTACTTTGAAACAGTGTTTATGTCTAGAGATGGTTTTTATTTCCATTGCACTTATCACAACACACATCATTTCAAAGCAGGAGCTTTACAGAGAATGATGCTGTGACAGCAAAAGAGGCTGTAATGTTTTACAATCCTCACTGTGCAGTTTAAACAAATAGCGTGACTGAAAATGATGCAAGCCAGTAAGCAAGCCAAATGCGACTGTGGCAAGGAACATGAAACTCCATAAGCTGTTAGTTTATGGAGAAAAATAACCTTGGGAGAAACCAGGATCAACTGGGGGAGCCAGTTCCTTGTTTTATGTGAGTGGATGTTGGTGGGCAACGTATTCTAACGTATATCTAACGTATTAAGCGAAAATCTTAACCGACAGTTTATCTCCTGTGCACGTTAATGAGAGTGAAAGAGAGCAGCAGAATACACAACCCCTGTTCACGAGATGGGGCGTTCAAGAGAGAAACCACCTTGTTGTTGGTGTAACCGGACCACTAGAGAAATTCACAACAGTGAACACAAAACAGCTGCACACAAACCAGATCAGACCGACTTAAAAAACATGTCTGAAGAGTCAAAAAGTTTGACATAAAAAAGGAAATGGGCAGCAGATAAAGGATGGGCAAGGAGGAACCGGCTGAAGAGTAAACATAAAATTTAATAAGAAACTCAACATAAAACAAACATAAACAAAAACTGACACACATGCAACGCGGCCACGTGCATCTCTCTCTCTCGAACTGGCGCATCCGGCTCCCCTTTATCTCGCTCATCATGGCCCAGCCACGACCTCCTCCTCGTCACAGATGATATTTCATTACCTAGCCTTATTGGTGTTTTCCGGACTACTCGGAAATGAAACTGAGGGGGATAGATAGAGGCAGTAACATTCACACCATGTCCAAACCAGATGTCAAACGTGATAAAAGGTATCTTTTTTATGTTAATCAGAGTTTTTGTCTTAGCTAGCCCAGACGAGTGACGAGACATTCTGTTGATCGCTTGGTTTCTATTTGCAGCATCGCGCCGAGAGCCCCGTCTGGCATCAGTCCAAAATTATTCTTATAACAGTCTATTGAAGCTAGCATCTCACGAGCCAGTTAAAAATGGCACGATTTTTGTGGACTGTTACACCTACCGACTGTTTTCACTGAGGTCTCGCTCTCTTCAGTCTGAGGTCTGTCACACTCACACACACACCGGTTCAGAATAGAGAAGATGTGACTAACATTCTCGCTTCTACCGCCTCACAGTCCTGTTCTTCCAGTTTACTTTCGGTAAGCAAAACTTCCAAAACCTCCAAAGCACTGTGGACTCCTGTACTATCCGACAGACTGTAGCTTCTGAGTGTGGCTGCATCAGCCTCTTCCATCTCTCTGTTTGATTTCTGAGTACCCCGGTTCGTACAAATAAGGCTGGTCATAGAAGTGCATCTTATCTACGACTTCAAACTCTTCAGACATGTTTTGTAAGTTCTGTTTGCTGGTTTGTGTGCAGCTGTGTTGTGTTTTTTTGTTACCTTTCTTGTGGCAGACCTTTTTTTAGATATACGAAACAAGTTTTTGCTTGAACTGCTGCTCTCGTGCGCTCTCATGAATGCACACAGGACAGCAAGATTTTGGTCAAGATTTTCACTAAATAATACATTAGATTTTGTTTTGTTTCTTACCAAACCTCATTGTATGCTTTCATAACAATCATGAGTCTAATGGAATAATATATTAGACTTCTGAATGATACTTTTGTGTCCTTTTGAAGCTTGAAGAGGTGATCACCATAAACCGCCATTTTATGACATCACTGAGCACAACATTTTTCACAATTTCTCCATTTGTGTTAAGAAAAAGAAAGCAAGTCATAGATAGGGTTATTACAACACAGGGGTGAGTAAACAATGTCTGAATTTTCATTTTTGTGGAACTATCACTATATATGTCTACCTCGGTCAGACTGATGAACTCAATTTGTAAATTGGATTGCTGTGGATTGTAGGCCAACGATAATCTTATGTTCAATAATATGGAAATTAACCAAACAAAACTTCTAAAGCCACTTTTTGTATAGTCTAATCGATGCTTTACTCGCCTGCTGCAATAATGTAATGTTTTTGAATTATCTGGATTACTATATTTTTATATATTATTTAGATTATTTTATTTTAAATTATCTTTATTTGTGGGCCTTTTTGAGCAGATATTTATATTTGTAATTAATTATGATTAATGAATCGGCATAGCATTGTAACAGTATAAGGACGGGCATGGAGGAGGCGGGAACCGGCTGACATCAACATAAAAGTTTAATGGTAAACTTAAAACCAACATAAACAAATGTGTAGCTCGAACTGGCGCCTTCGGCTTCCCTTTAATTCACTCTCCCACTGATCAGCAGATTCAGCACTGGTCGTGCTCCATCACGGCCCTGTCACACCCTCCTCCTCGTCACACTCCTCCCCTGCCCGATTCAAGCCGGGGCGCCACCGGTCTGACTAACTCGGGGGGGGGGGAGTTAGAGAGAGGAGAGAGAAAGAGAAGAACTTGCTCGCCAGCTCCCTGACGCACTATCGCCCGGTCCTCAACCGTTCCTCCACCCTGTGGCGGATGCCAGCACGCCCCTCCCCCGGCGGACGGTCAGTGACTCCTCCTACCCCTGGTGGACGGAACTGCTCCTCCCCTTCTCGGCAGACAGCTGTGGTTCCTCTGGCTCTCAGCGGATGGCAGCGACCCCTCCGTCCCCGGGCAGACGGCCGCGGCTGCTTCCCTGGCAGATGGCATGGCAAGGACTCCAAGATAGCGCATCTCTCCTCCCTCCCGGTTTTCGGCACCACTGTAATAGTATAAGGACGGCCAAGCAGGATAGGGGAACAGGCTGAACAGTCAACATAATAGTTTAATGTTAAACTTAAAACCAACATAAACAAACATGCAGCGCGTCCACGTGCTTCTCTCTCTCTCTCTCGAACCGGCGCCTCCGGCTGCCCCTTTATCTCACTCTCCTGCTGATCAGCTGATTCAGTGCCGGCTGTGCACCATCAAGTGACTGAAGTTTGCATTATTAACCCATAAGACTCAAACGTTGTCTATAT
Source organism: Xyrauchen texanus (assembly GCF_025860055.1). NCBI lineage: Eukaryota > Metazoa > Chordata > Actinopteri > Cypriniformes > Catostomidae > Xyrauchen > Xyrauchen texanus. The sequence goes on along the minus strand of NC_068300.1, from coordinate 38,989,078 downwards.
TTGTTAAGTTGGATAACAAGCATGCTAAACTTATTCAGATTACGATACAAACAGAGTATAAAATAGAAAGACAGTATTCATGGATCATGGATCAACCTTTATTCAAATAAAATATCAAACACAACTTTACAATCCTATAGTAATATTGACATTCTGTGAGGAATAAATAAAAATTAGGTTTGTTTACCGACCATTTCATCTTATGAGTCTTTGACGGTATATTCTATGAATAATCTTTAATTTTGTTTTTGTAGCATTGCTTCCATACATTTTACCTTTCTCTGCATTAATAAATGATGTTCTTTGTTTTGCCTTTAGCACAGAAACAACATCCTGTATCTGGTGGAGAGTTTCCAGACTGTGGTGATTGTTGGAGAAACAGGATCTGGAAAAAGCACACAGATCCCACAGGTCAGTCTGATACCCTCGACCAATCAGAGTAAAAGCTGTTCATTTTTTCTTTGGCAAACTTGCTTACTTGACAGAAACTGTTGAAAAGTTCACACGGTGTGCATCTGTAATGGTTCTCATTGTTGATGTTTGTGGCAGTACTTATTGGAGGCGGGATGGGCGGCCGAAGGGAAGGTGATTGGTGTCACTCAACCTCGGCGGGTGGCTGCTACATCTGTATGTATCCACTCCTGTTCTATAAGCCTGAATCTCAGCTCTACACCTGCTGCAGGCCGGTTATTGTCTGTATCTGTGTGCACAGGTGGCCAGTCGTGTAGCAGAGGAGCGTGGGGCGTTTCTAGGGCATGAGGTGGGCTACACCATCAGGTTTGACGACTGCTCTGACCCTCACGCCACACGTATGAAGGTAGATACAGTATATTTCCGTTAATAAGCTATCACACACTTAAAAGCTTTCATTTATAGAGATTTTTAGTTCACCTTATACCTTTATATATTAAACCTTTAAACTTAAGCATTGAATCAGTGGCACTCTGTCATTTTCTGTCTCTCACTCAGTTTCTGACAGATGGGATGTTAGTTCGGGAGATGATGTCTGACCCACTGTTAAAAAAATACAGGTACAGATACTGCCAAAACATCTACCAGAGGTCAGATCTGTTTATTTATTACAACTTTTGTTAACACTTAAGGTTTGTGAACTAACAAAGAACAGTATATTTTTATGGTAACACTTCACAATAAGGTTCCATTCGTAAACATTAGTTAATGCATTAGATATCATGAATAAACAATATATTTTTACAGCATTTATTAATGTTAGTTAATAAATATACAATTGTTCATTGTAAGTTCATGTTAGTTCATAGTGCATTAACTAATGTTGACATATACAACTTTTGATTTGAAAAATGTGTTACTGTGTGTTGAAAATAACATTAAGATTAATGCTGTATAACTATTGTTCATTGTTAGTTCATATTAACTAATGTTAACAAATGGAACAGTATTGCACAACGTTTCTGTCCTTTTTTATTATTCTGATTATTCCTAATCATACTTATATTCACAATATTTATAAATTGTAACAGTATTGCTTGAAGCTAAAGTTCAACCATAGTCCCTGGGCAACAGTTACCGTACTGCCCTGGAAAGTAGTGTGTATTCACAATTACACATTAAAAATAATATTAGTATTGGCCATTAGCATGGTTTAGGTCCTATTAATATGTAACCTACACATTATTATACAAAACACTAAAGTAAATGAACATACAGTATGCCCACATCTACAACATATTTCATTCAACATCAATACACCCAAATCATATTCACTCTATCTAGTGATCACATGACTCACATGACTCATGTTTTTCTTTAAGACATTTCTTTAACACCTAATTTAAAAAAAAAATTGTACCACACTTTCTAAAATTTCTCGGCAGGCAATTCCATTATTCTACTGAAAAGACTGATCTACCTTTGTTGATCTATATTTAATGTAACAGTCACCTCCAGAAGAGAACCTAGTCAACATAGTAGCAGTAGTGTGATGCATTACAAATGGTTATATATATATATATATATATATATATATATATATATATATATATATTTACTGTACAGTTGAACTCAGAAGTTTGCATACACCTTAGCCAAATAAATTTAAACTCAGTTTTTCACAATTCCTGACATTTAATCGTAGAAAACTTTCCCTGTCTTAGGTCAGTTAGGATCACTACTTTATTTTAAGAAAGTGAAATGTCAGAATAATAGAAGAGAGAATTATTTATTTCAGATTTTCTTTCTTTCATCACATTCCCAGTGGGTCAGAAGTTTACATGCACATTGTTAGTATTTGGTAGCATTGCCTTTATGTTGTTTAACTTGGGTCAAACATTTTGGGCAGACTTCCACAAGCTTCTCACAATAAGTTGCTGGAATTTTGGCCCATTCCTCCAGACAGAACTGGCGTAACTGAGTCAGGTTTGTAGGCCTCCTTGCTCATACACACTTTTTCAGTTCTGCCAGATTGAGGTCAGGGCTTTGTGATGGCCAATACTCCAATATATTTACATTTACGCTTTTGGCAGACACTTTTATCCAAAGCAACTTACAGTGCACTTATTACAGGGACAATCCTCTGGAGCAACCCGGAGTTAAATGCCTTGCTCAAGGACGCAATAGTGGGGATTGAACCAGCGACCTCCTGATTAACAGTTATGTGCTTTAGCCCACTACGCCACCACCACACCAATTCCTTGACTTTGTTGTACTTAAGCCATTTTGCTTCAACTTTGGAGGTATGCTTGGAGTCATTGTCCATTTGGAAAACACATTTGTGACCAAGATTTAACTTCCTAGCTGATGTCTTGAGATGTTGCTTCAATGTATCCACATAATAACTCTCCCTCATGATGCCATCTATTTTGTGAATTGCACCAGTCCCCCCTGCAGCAATGCACCCCCACAACATTATGCTGCCACCCCATGCTTCACGGTTTAAATGCAAGCCTCACCCTTTTTCCTCCAAACATAACGATGGTCATTATGGGCATAAAGTTCCATTTTTTTTTCGTCAGACCAGAGGACATTTCTCCGAAAAGTAACATCTTTGTCCCCATGTGCACTTGCAAAATGTAGTCTGGATTTGTTATGGTGGTTTTCAATCAGTTTCTTCTTCCTTGCTGAGCAGCCTTTCAGGTAGGACTTGTTTTACTGTGGATATAAATGTCCCTTTTTCAGGACACTGTATTTTAAAGATAATTTTGTAAAAATCCAAATAACTTTACCGATCTTCCCTGTAAAGGGTTTAAACAATGTTTTCCATGCTTGTTCAATGAACCATGCACCTGTGGAACGATTGTTAAGACATTAACCGCTTACAGACGGTTGGCAATTAAGGTCACAGTTATAAAAACTTAGACGAAAGAAACTAAAGAGACCTTTCTACTCTGAAAAACAAATGAAAGATTCCCAGGGTCCCCTGCTCATCTGTGTGAATGTGCCTTAGGCATGCTGAATGGAGGCATGCAAATAAATTGCAATGTCCGTACTGTGAGACGCCTAAGACAGTGCTACAGGGAGACAGGAAGGAAAGCTAATTGTCCTTGCAATGGCAGACCACGTGAAACAACACCTGCACAGGATTTGTACATCCGAATATCACAACAGTGGGACAGGTACAGAATGGCAACAACAACTGCCCGAGTTACACCAGGAATGCACAATCTCTCCATCAGTGCTCAGACTGTCTGCAATGGGCTGAGAGAGGCTGGACTGAGGGCTTGTAGGCCTGTTGTAAGGCAGGCCCTTACCAGACATTACTGGCAACAACGTCTCCTATGGGCATAAACCAACCTTCACTGGAACATAGAGGACTGACAAAAAGTGCTTTTCAATGACAAGTCATGGTTTTGTCTCACCAGGGGTGATTATCGGACTCACATTTTTTATCAAGGAATGAGCATAACACCAAGGCCTGTACTCTGGAGCGGGATCGATTTGGAGTTGGAGGGTCTGTCATGGTCTGGGGCGGTGTGTCACAGCATCATCGGACTGAGCTTGTTGTCATTGCAGGCAATCTCATTGCTGTGCGTTACAGGGAAGAAATCCTCCTCCCTCATGTGGTACGCTTCCTGCTGGCTCATCCTGACATGACTCTCCAGCACGACAATACCATCAGCCATACTGCTCGCTCTGTGCATGATTTCATGACAGGACATTCAGACAGGAATGTCAGTGTCCTGCCATGGCCAGCGAAGAGCCCGGATCTCAATCCCATTGAGCATGTCTGGGACCTGTTGTATTGGAGGGCGAAGGCTAGGGCCATTCCCCAAAGAAATATCCGGGAACTTGCAAGTGGCTTGGTGGAAGAGTGTGGTTACATCTTACAGCAAGAACTGGCAAATCTGGTGCAGTCCATGAGGAGGAGATCCACCGCAGTACTTAATGCAGCTGGTGGCCACACCAGATACTGACTGTTACTTTTACATTTACATTTACATTTATGCATTTGGCAGACGCTTTTATCCAAAGTGACTTACAGTGCAATTATTACAGGGACAATCCCCCCGGAACAACCTGGAGTTAAGTGCCTTGCTCAAGGGCACAATGGTGGTGGCCGTGACCTTCTAATTAACAGTCCTGTGCTTTAGCCACTACGCCACCACCACTCCACTTTTGATACTGACCCCTCCTTTGTTCAGGGACACATTATTCCATTTCTGTTAGTCTTAGTTGTTGAGTCTTTTTATGTTCATACAAATATTTACACATGTTAAGTTTGCTGGAAATAAAAGCAGTTGAAAGTGAGAGGACGTTTCTTTTTTTTGCTGAGTTTAGATACTCGTCTACCTGTTTCCTCCAGCATCTTGACAAGGTCTTTTGCTGTTGTTCTGGGATTGATTTGCACTTTTAGCACCAAACTACTTTCATCTTTAGGAGACAGAATGTGTCTCATTCCTGAGCGGTATGATGGCTGCGTGGTCCCATTGTGTTTATACTTGTGTAATATTGTTTGTACAGATGAATATGGTACCTTCAGGCATTTGGAAATTGCTCCCAAGGATGAACCACACTTGTGGAGGTCCACAAGTTTTTTTTATGAGGTCTTTGCTGATTTCTTTTGATTTTCCCATGATGTCAAGCAAAGAGGCATGGTGTTTGAAGGTTGGCCTTAAAATACATCCACAGTTACACCTCCTATCAGAAGGTAAATTACTAATTGTCTAAAGGCTTGACATCATGTTCTGGAATTTTCCAAGCTACTTAAAGGCACAGTTAACTTAGTGTAAGTAAACTTCTGACCCACTGGAATTGTTATATAGTCAATTAAAATTGAAACAATCTGTCTGTAAACAATTGTTGGAAAAATTACTCATGTCATGCACAAAGTAGATGTTCTAAACGACTTGCCAAAACTATAGTCTGCTAATATGAAATCTGTGGAGTGGTTAAAAAACGAGTTTTAATGACTTCAACCTTCGTGTATGTAAACTTCTGACTTCAACTGTATATATAAATGTGGGTATATATTATATTAGTTTTTGCCCAGAGCCATTGTGAGTAGTGGTCGAACGATATGGGTTTTTCAATGGTCGATTTAAATACCGATATCTAGATAGCCGGATGGCTGATATAAATGCAGATAACCATAATTCAATTTAACAACAGCAAATCAAATGTACAACACATTTCTAAAGTGAAACAAACACTTAATTTATACAATATTTACTCTAATTTGCATGAAGTTGAAAAGAAAAAAATCTTGAAAACAGAACTATTCATTGACTATTCATTGACAAATGTATTGGTAGACTTTAGAACTGACACAATGGAAAGTTAACACTCCTGTTAATCGGTCAAGCGAACACAGCAAAATATTGGCCGATTAATCAGCCTTGCCAACTATCACTAATTGTCAGTTTCTGACCCGGATATCACGGCCTATACAAATATTGCTCTTGTTTGTGTTTAGTGTGTTAATGCTGGATGAAGCTCATGAGAGAACGCTTTACACGGACATTGCCATCGGTCTGCTGAAGAAGGTGACACTTTATTTTTTGTTATTTCCATCAGATATGAGCATTTGGTGTGATTTATTTATTTTTCTTTTTTTCTCATTGTTTTTCTCTTTTCTCAGATTCAGAAGAAGCGGAGAGACCTGCGTTTGATTGTAGCCTCTGCAACACTGGATGCCAAGGTTAATCTGAACTTTATTTCACACAGTTAGATACAAAAAGTATTTGAAAATTCATTATTGGATGATGCTGATAATCTTAATATGGTCAAATATCAGCCTGGCCGATATATCAGTCCATCACTCTTGGAGTCATTGGCTTTGTGGACTGTGCTTGCGTTTGTTTGTTCAGTGAACAGCTGTTTCTCTCTCAGAAATTTCAAGATTTCTTCAACCTGAATGAGTCTGGAGACCCGAGTAAAGACACCTGTGGTATTCTGACCGTTGAGGGCCGAACCTTCCCTGTGGATCTCTTCTACACTGTAAGGTATAACCGTAATGTAGCCTATTATACATTTAATAGAGCCATAGTTTTAGTAGACTATAATAGTATTTAGTCTATATTTATCTAATATACTATTATTAATACAGCTAGTGTTACCATAGTATATTCGTGGTCTTTTTTAAAGGGTGCTGATGTGTGAAAAGATCTAATTTATATACGTGTGTCAGTGTTTTCTCCTGTTCATTTGTCAATTCTTTTCAGAATGTCAGGCCGTTTAATATGATTCTAAACTAGTTTACTCGCCTAAGGTTTCATAGAGGATTTCACCAGAGAATTCTGTGCCGAATTCAAATGGTTCCTGCGACTCGCGCAGTACTTCTCACTGCGTGTCCACAGGCGCTGAAGAAATCCGCTCAATGGCCGAATCACAACGCTCGAGAGCGTGTTTGTTCTGCGTAAAGTGAGTGCGTATTGTCTATCATTGCTTTCAGTACACAAGAAAAAATATCATCTTAAATATGCGCGTTTACAGTTGGAAAGTTGCCAGCGGACAAGTACCGTTAAAGCTGTAACCTACACGTCGCAGTTGAGAGCTCAAGACCGATCCGCAAGTAAACACTTCTGCTCTGTCTTCAGGCAACTGTTATTTCTCCACAATTTGGAAGGCCCAATTCCCAAAGTCCTCGTGGTGGTGTCGTGACTTGCCTTAATCCGAATTAATTGGGACTCTCGGTTACTGCGTGCCATGTAAAATGCCCTTGATTGTAATTGGCGGGCGCATTACGCATCTTGTTGAATATCAGCTGTGCGTACCTTTACAGTGCATGAAACATCAATTCCTGTCATTCTCGTGTAAATATATTGATATTCTTTCCTTTAATTATGCATGTACATGATGATTTTATTGACAGTGTAGTATATGGAAAGCAATGTGGTAGACAATACACACTTGCTGTACATGTTACAGACGTGCCCCTAAGCAGCAGCTGTGTAGCTTTGTGCATGGGCATTGAGTGGATTTTCTCTTCCACACCAGTGGACACCTACTGTGGCGTGGAGGGAGAGGGCGGGTAGACCGAAGGAGAGTAGTTTGGTTACATTAGGATAATAATATGTTGATCTGACAGTGATGATTCCAAATGTGTATCCGTGCGTCTCTCTCTCTCTCTGTCTCTCTCTCTCCCTCTCCCTTATAGTATAGCTAACTGTAGTAAATTCATGATAAATGTGAACTCTGTGATAAGTCTGCTAATTGATGTCTGTGCATGTCACAGTGTTTTCTCAGTGTCAATGCTGTGTTGTTGGGCCGTTTAATGTTTGCTCACCGAAATGTTTCCGTGACTCACACCATGCTTCTCGCTGGTCCTTGCAGCGCTGTAATGTGAGCTGTGAGGTTGAGCGCTCAAGTCCGGTCTGCGAGACACGTACGCGCAGCTGCTCTGCACTCAGGCTGCTTTGTCCATTGATCCAGGCTGCGAATAGCACCGTTTCAATCCACTTTTGATGTGTATGCCATTTGATAACGCTTAACAGAAAACGACAATGCATAAACAGAGAGAGCGCCAGTGGGAAACACAGTCGTAAACTGACTCGTGTTTTTCATGAGTCTATGATTTCGAGTCCAAGTCGAGTCTCAAGGCAATTGTTCATTTTTGTTCAATTTTTTTGCAACTGAAGTCCATCTCTGTGCATGCCCAAACCCATCTGTGACTGTTTCGGTTGTATTTAAATTTGTCAACCACAAGGTGTCACTGTGGCCTCCAAGCTCCACTCTGAGCTCAACAGCTCTGCCTCAGGGATAAAGCACGCCCCCCTCATTAACATACGGACAAAGAAATATATAAATGTAGAAATAATTAAGGTAGTAAATAAATGTGGAAATTAATACAATTATACATAAATAAGTAAATAAAAGTATAAATGCTTATGTATATCAGATTTGAACTTTTATTTGTATATTTCTATTTATATTTTTTCCATTTTTTACAGTTATAAGCAAATGTATATTTATTGATTTATTTTTAATAATGGCTGTCCTCATCCTCCATAGTGTGCTTCATGAAATGCACATTGTATTCTGAGAGAATGAACCCTGTGAAAAGTGTCAGAGATATGAATCTGTGTTTTTGTCTGTTGTGAGCAGTCCAGTTCCAGACTATGTAAAGGCCACGGTTGAAACGGTGCTGAAGATTCATGAGACAGAAGATGATGGTGATGTGTTGGCATTTCTCACAGGACAGGTGTGTGTGTGTGGGTGTGTGTGTATTGGTGTGAAATCTATAAGTGATGAACCTGGCAACAAAAGACTACCAAATATAATTTCTAAATATTTTTTTTTTGCCATTTTATTTTTGAACTCACTAATCTGTTTATACTTTACTGTAACGGTAATAAAGAAGTAAAAACATGAACGATGATACTAATATCTCCATAGCTATAACATGTTTCTGTATACATATCAGTCTGTTAGGATATATTTTATTCTGTCTATTGTTTTATTATTAAAAACTTGGAACTGCTTGGAAGTCGTTGCAATTTAAAATAAAATTTTTGCTTCGCTATACTCAACACATAATTTAAAATAATTGAATCTGACTGATCTCAGTTCAGAAGACTCTGGGATGTCAAAAAATGGTTAAACTTTTGATGTACAGAGTCATCTGACAAAACAACATGGTGCCGACTACAGCAAAGTTTGTTTTTGGGAGAAACGCCAACAGAACTACACCGATCAGCCACAACATTAAAACCACCCGTCTAATATTGTGTAGGTCCCACTCGTGCCGCCAAAACAGCGCCAACCCGCATCTCCGAATAACATTCAGACATGATATTCTTCTCACCACAATTGTACAGAGTGGTTATATGAGTTACAGTAGACTTTGTCAGTTCAAACCAGTCTGAACATTCTCTGTTAACCTCTTTCATCAACAAGACATTTCCATCAGCAGAACTGTCGCTCACTGGATGTTTTTTGTTTTTGGCTCTATTCTGAGTAAATTCTAGAGACTGTTGTGTGTGAAAATCCCAGAAGATCATCAATTACAGAAATACTCAAACCAGCCCATCTGGGATCACATTTTTCCCCATTCTGATGGTTGAAGTGAACATTAATTGAAGCTCCTGACCCATATCTGCATGATTTTATGCACTACTGCCAAATGATTGGCTGATTAGATAATCTCATGGATGATTGTTGGTGTCAGATTATCTGGTTTGAGTATTTCTGTAATTGATGATCTCCTGGGATTTTCACTCACGACAGTCTGAATGTTATTCTGAGATGCGGGTTGGCGCTGTTTTGGCGGCATGAGGGGGACCTACACAATATTAGGCAGGTGGTTTTAATGTTGTGGCTAATCGATGTACATCTGGTAAGAGACCTAAGTAAGTTTTTACATTAACCCTGTTTGAGTCAAAAGATTAGAGTCTTTAGATTCAGTCGATATACCATTTTTAAAATGTTACAGATATATTGCGAAACGCCACAGTGCTAGACACAATATACACTAATGTGTACTTCAGCACATTTTTTCCCTTAGAAATCATACTTTGCATTTTCACATTGAGAATCAATTCGTTCATCTTTCATTTCAAACTGTTCTGAGACCAGTGCAGAGAGACAGCACACTTGAGGTTAAGTCATTCACTAAATAGGGAGCATCCTATAGCTCTACATACACTCAAAAAATCTGACTAAAGTTCAGTTTCAGGCTGCAGATGATGTTTGGATCACTCAACGTGTTTGGCACACGTGAGACAATGATAATAAGTACATAGATTCACAATTTATAATGGATCATTTTATTTTAACATGGTTGGCAGTGATTGGACGGTGCTGGACATTACATTGAATCAGAATTAATTATGCTAATTTCTGATGTAATGTCTTTAACGTTAAAAACATGAATAACCAACACTCTTGAGAACATAATAAACAATTGGATTAAAATAAATCTGACTTTCTATAACTTGGTATTATTTAAAAATTACAACTTAGTCCCCCTGTCCACACACATTGCCATATGTTTTTCACAGCAGTCACGCTCAGGTCAAAGGAGGTTAAAATGCATTGATCTGTGTGTTTACAGGAGGAGGTGGAGAAGGTGGTGTCTATGCTTCAGGAACAGGCTCGAACTCTGTCCCGCTACGGTATGAAGAAGCACCTGTGTGTGATGCCCATGTATGCAGGTCTTCCATATAATGAACAGATGAGAGTGTTTGAGAGGATTCCCCCTACTGTCAGAAAGGTGCAACTGCACACACTCAACATAACTGGGCTGTTTCCCAATTCACATACTAATTATGAAATGTGTGTGATGTGACTGTAAAATATGAAGACTGTATGCCATATTGGGACAAACTGCAATGTTATATCCTAATCTTGCATACTTTATGGGATGGATGGTATGCAAATTGGGATTCAGCCATAGTCATGAACTTCACCTTAGTGGACCATGTTTAACACACATGATCTTATTTTCCTTCAGGTGGTGGTTGCTACCAATATAGCTGAGACGTCCATCACCATTAATGGCGTAGTGTTTGTCATTGACTGTGCGTTTGTGAAGCTGAGAGCATATAATCCTCATACAGCAATAGAGTCACTGATCGTAACGCCCATCTCTAAAGCCTCCGCATGTCAGAGAGCGGGAAGAGCAGGACGAAACCGTGCAGGGAAGTGTTTCAGACTCTACACAGGTACTGTAGTGCGATTTACACAAAACTAAAGAATGGTTTTCATAGAAACTAGGGATGGGCATTTCAAGATTTTTGTAGTTGTGTACCTTAACACATAAAAAAAAACAAGTAATCAATTACTCAAATATTAAGTAAAAAATAACAAGTATAAGGATATTTTTGTTTTACTCACAAACATGACATCATCATAAAGGTTTCCAAATGAGCTGACTTTTTTTAAATAAATTGAATATACATTAACAAAAACATCCAAATTTAAATGTACAAAACATGTGTAAACTCTTCGCCTGTATAAAGCCTTCATATTTGTATTGTTTCACATGTTCTTATTTAAAAAACAAATGCACTGACAAAACAGGAAAACGCAGGTTGTCTGATTTGTGAAATCATATTATTTGTGATCTACGTAACAAAATTGAGTTTCGATGCATTGAAATCTTCATTTGAATGATATATCGAATCTAGATCGATTTCCCAAGATCTTTATTTTACTCTATACTCCGCCCTCTACAATGAGAGGAAATCACTTGCATTTGCATCCAAATTTTGCATTATTCAACTAAAAATGTAGATCCTGGCTGGTAAATGTTTACATTTCAATCACAAGTAATAGTGTAGTATATTGGAGAATATTCAGCAGCGATGAGATGAGATAAAGCATTTGAGTCTCTCTTGTTAATATGCGCTCATTTACAGAAATGCTGGTTTTCTTAAAGAGACAGTACCTGTTTTAACAAATCAATGTATATACTTGAAAATAGTACAAATTATGCAATTAAAAAATAAATGTGTAACAAAATATAAAATATGCAATATAATGTCATATCTATTGATTGAATACATGATTTGTTCATTAAAATGTTTTTTTTTAAATGTGACCAAAATGGCAAAAATGAATAAAACATAATTAGTAAAATTTATATTTATATTTTTTTAATGCACCAACTGTATTCTGAGAATTTCTTTCTTTTACTGTATGCAAAAAATTATATTATAACTGAAATATACCCATATGAATCAATATTGAATCAAATCAGAATTGAATGGAATTGACAGCTCGTGAATCAGAATCGAATCAGAAAATCTGTATCGGTATCCAGCCCTAATAAGGAGAGTAAATTCTTTGAAATGAAGTGTTATTTCATGCATTTTTGTTCAAGAAAAAATAGGGAAACTTAATAGGGTTTAATGGTTTTGTTTTGAGATTTAGAACCAATTCTGTAACGCTGGTACCATTGTGGTGAAGAGCGAAACTTCTGCTTAGGTTGAGGATGGGTACACAGACAACATAACATGCTAACATGTTGCTTTACTTTAAGAGCTATTAGTACTTAGCATTTAGCATGGTAACGTATGCTATTGCTAGATAAAATGTAGCAAACTAGCATAACCAGCTATGTGACAAAAAAATATTATGTAAAACTGAGGTAATGTTAGGGACAATTAATAAATCACTTTGAGGCTAATTAATTGGGTAATTAAAAATACTTTTATTCCATTGTTTTGAAATTATTTGAACATATTACAATGATGTGATCCTGATTCGTTCTATTTTTTGGGGGGTTTTTCATTCTAAATTGTCTTAGATCTTCAAACGAGATATTACATAAAACAAAGGCAACCTGAGTAAACACAAAATACAGTTTTCAAATAAATAAATAAATATATATATATATATATATATATATATATATATATATATATATATATATATATATATATATATATATATATATATAAATATTATTGAAGCAAAAAAGTTATCCAACACCTATATCGCTTACTATATATAACTTAATAGCTGGTTGTGCCACCTTTAGCAGCAACATCTGCAATCAAACGTTTCGGATAACTGGAAATCGGTCTTTCACAATGCTGTGGTGGAACTTTGTCCCACTCTTTGTAGAACTGCTTTAGTTTAGCCACATTGGAGGGTTTTCAGGCATGAACTGCCCATTCAAGTCAGGACTTTGACTAGGCCACTCCAAAACTTTAATTTATCTTCTTTTGGGCCATTCAGATGTGGACTTACTCCTATGCTTTGGATCATTGTCTTGCTGCATAACCCAGTTGCGCTTGAGCTTCAAATCATGGCCTGATGTTCGGACATTCTCCTTTAGGATTTTCTTTTAGAGAGCAGAATTAATGTTTTCCTCAATTATTGTAAGTCGCCCTGGCCCTGAAGCAACAAAACATCCCCACACCATCACATTACCACCATGCTTGACCATAGGTATAATGTTCTTTTTGTGGAATTCTGTTTGATTTACGGCAGATGTAACGGGGCCCCTGTCTTCCAAACAGTTCCACTTTTGACAGTTCACAGAACATTCTCCCATAAGATTTGAGGATCATCAAGGTGTGTTTTTGCAAAATTCAAACGAGCCTTAATGTTCTTCTGGGTTAGCAGTGGTTTTCGCCTCGCCACTCTTGCATGGATGGCGTTTTTTCCCCAGTGTATTTCTGATAGTGGAGTCATGAACATTGACCTTAATTGATGCAAGAGAGGCCTGCAGTTCCTTGGATGTTGCCCTTAGCTTTTTTGTGACTTCCTGGTTTAGTCGTTGCAGTTCTCTTGGAGGAATTTGGGAAGGTTGGCCACTTCTGGGAAGGTTCACTACTGTGCCAAGTGTTCTCCATTTGGAGATAATGGCTCTCACTGTGGTTCTTTGGTGTCCCAGAGTCTTAGAAATAGCTTTGTAATCCTCCAAGACTGATGTATAGGGCCTTGCGCCAATCAAAATGGCAGCGGAGACCACATGGCCCATTGTTCTATGATCAAAGGTGAGACATTGAACTCAGTTTCCCAGGGTCCGTCACAGTTTCACAGCTGGATGTGAAGTCCCGCCCATGGACCAGTCTCAAAAGCCATAGGTCAAAAAGCGGCCTATGACCGATGACTTCATCTTGTCAACACAACCAGCGGACAGAGGTGAGTTCGCTCTCTCTGTGCTAAGCTCCAGCTGGCTGTTAGAGGGACATCTGTATTCGTGCACATTTAAAAGGAGTTTCTCCCTCCTTTTTGGACAAAGAGCAAAGAGACCTCGTTTTTCTAACCTCACCATTTAGTCACGGTAGCGTAAGATTAACTTAGCTTTGTTCCAGTTTTGTAGTATCTTATTACAACTGGTTCATTCATTTTCACTGCAAGACAACATTGAATTTATTTTGAAAACGGAAAGTCATCCAGCTTCCCTTCTCCCTCGTTTTCTATCAGCGTTGGCTATCTCCTGCATATCTCTTCATCACTGGACTGCAGAGCGTAAGACAAAGGACCAATTCCAGATCGTTTTCTCCTGACCACTCAATGCAACAGGAATTCAAACGGATAACACTGCTGAAATCACACAGGATTTCCCCAAGTAAGGCTTGATATCTGGGCAGATTTCGTTTATAAACAGTGACTTTTCTTGTACAACTAAATCGTGTATTTGATTGTAAGTGCTGATGTTTTGAGTATAATTTGTATGTTTTACTCCGATCGCTGTATGCTGTTTTGATTTGTGAGTCGTCAATTTTGGGTGAAATGTTGTTTATTGAGTGATCTGAACTAACGATTCAATCCCGCTGTTACGTGCGGTTACCCCCAGTTAGATTGCATGCACCCCTTTTTGTTCGTTCTCTCTCTCTCTCTCTCTCTCTCTCTCTCACTGAAATTCACAGAGTGAGCGGCACCACGGTTTATGTTCAAATTCTCCCTCCTGTTTCGTCAGTTCCTTTGTGTGCCTGCTCATTTCCACCCACACGTGGTATTAGCTCTGTTGCTCTGTATTTGATCCAGCCATCTTTCTTTCCTCCTTACCCTCCACATTCAAATTATCGTTTGCTCCACCTTTTTGATCTAGTCCTCCATTTGGAACCTAGTTCTCCATGTGTACCTGATCCTCCATTTTGAAACTAGTTCTCCATGTGGACCTGATCCTCCATTTTATACCTGGTTCTCCATGCTGGGCCTGATCCTCCATTTTGAATTTAGTTTCCATTTGAATCTCGTTCGCCATTTTGAACCTAGTTCCCCATGTGGACCTGATCCTCCATTTTGAACCTAGTTCTCCATGTGAAGCTGATCTTCCATTTTGAAACTAGTTCTCCATGTGGACCTGATCCTCCATTTTGAAACTAGTTCCCCATGTGGACCTGATCCTCCATTTTGAACCTAGTTCTCCATGTGAAGCTGATCCTCCATTTTGAAACTAGTTCTCCATGCTGGGCCTGATCCTCCATTTTGAATTTAGTTTCCATTTGAATCTCGTTCACCATTTTGAAACTAGTTCTCCATGTGGACCTGATCCTCCATTTTGAAACTAGTTCCCCATGTGGACCTGATCCTCCATTTTGAACCTAGTTCTCCATGTGGACCTGATCTTCCATTTTGAAACTAGTTCTCCATGTGGACCTGATCCTCCATTTTATACCTGGTTCTCCATGCTGGGCCTGATCCTCCATTTTGAATTTAGTTTCCATTTGAATCTCGTTCGCCATTTTGAACCTAGTTCCCCATGTGGACCTGATCCTCCATTTTGAACCTAGTTCTCCATGTGGAGTTTAATCTGCTATATTGTATTCTTTGTTAACATATCTAGACACACCCCCACATACATACATACACTAGCATATAGCGCCACTATTTAGTTAGGATTTCCCTGTTGTGATTTTGTGTTGTATTCATATAGTATTGGTGGTGTTCATTGGTTTTGATTATAATAAATCTTGTTATATTATAATAAGTACTCCTAGTTGTTTGTTTGAATATTGTGTTGAAGCCAGCCTCTGCCACGTCAAGAACTCCCATATTACTTCAGTGTATCGTTATTTTGTTGTAGTTAGAAGCCAAATGTAACCGTATTACTGTTGGATTCGTATGGCAATAATTTGACTAGTTCCGCCCCTTCATGATTATTTTGATTAATAATCAAAATACTCAACCTTCAGGGTAGATTTTTACTTGATCAGTAACTTACTATAATTTTTCTCTTGTCAAAGATTGGTGCCCGAGTTAAATTCTATTATTTAATTTAATTAATTAATAATTAATAAATATTAATTATTTCTGATGCTTGAATTGATCTAAACATCCAGTAGCACCCTACAGATGTATTTCAATCACCTTATTCCTCATAATTTCTGGAATTCCCTTCGACCTTGGCATTGTGTGCTACTGGGTGAGACCTTTTAGCCAAGAAAAGTTTTATTTAGTTGTTGATTTGATTGAATTGGGCTGACAGTAAATAGGGCCTGTGTGTTTCTAGTCCAGCTGAACCCCATTATGAATGCAGTTTCATAGACTTAAGTATTTAGGGCAAATACTTTTTCCACACAGGGCCAGTTGGTATTGGATAACCTTTTTGCTTCAATAAATAACATTATTATTGTTTACTCCGATTGCCTTTGTGATATGTTAAATTTTGTTTGAATTTTTGAACACAAAAACTGAAGAAATCAGGATGGGGGTCAAATAATTTTCAAAGCACTGTATATTTATATAGTGGTTTATCGAGATAAAACAAGTCAATGATCTCAATGTAGTGGTGCTCATGGATAAAGTAGCCTTTTCACTAAGACTGATGACAAGAGTCTTCATCTCATGTTAGTGTACTGTACATCATTGTACACATATTTTTCAAAAATTCTACTCTACTATTACTATTTTAATTCTGGGAAGCAATTTATAAAGTGCCCTTTAAATCTCTCTAACAAGAACCAACAAAAATCTAAAATTGTTACATTTGGCTACACCTGAATTCCCCATCTCTCAACATCACGTACCACAGTGCATTGATTTGTAATGGCAAGAATTTGGTGAGCGATATAATGGGACAACATTTCATTGTTGCCTATAGAAGGCAAAGGCATTATGGCAGGGTGACTATCGCAAGCCCTTTCAACATTTCATCACATGCAGATTATGAATTATAGATATCAACAATTCAATTTTGATTTGTTAAAATGTCCATGATTCTTGATATCATCAATGGAATTACTACTAGTGAATGTACTAATGTTTTTTACATCAGTAAGTAGGTTTGTAGTAGTAAAAACTTAATTCTTGATATCAAAAATGGAATTTCAACTAGTACATTTTCACAATGATCTGTCAGTCACTCCTGTTTACTGACCTTTTTAACAACTATATACAGAAACTACATATACATACACCTTTAATCCAGATACAACCCAGATAGCACACATCTCCGAGATTTTTTCATCTGGAAAGAATCACAATCTAATTAAAATCTGCTAAACATCTTGAAAAGATCAGATTTACAAACATTGTAAATCATAAATGTTTCAAAGAGATCTGATGAATGTCTTACTGACATCTAAAACATACATATTGACAAACGTCTTAAAGACGTATTGCAGATGAGCAAACAATGTAAAAAAATATGTCTTCCAGATGTAAACACACACATCAAATAGATGTCTGAGTGATGCATGTGTGCTAGGACAGATATTAAAGATAAAAAGTTCTGGGCACTTCTTAGTTGTTTTCTAGGCTTATGCATTAATATAGATTTATTGCTGCAAGGTTTTGAGTGAGATACAGATCTATAATTAAAATTCAATTATTATTAGTTTCTTTTTTATTTAGGCCTTTCTTTGTGATAATGTTTGGTTTCATATGGCTTATTGAAGAGTCGAGAGCAATGAGTGTGCACCCAAATAGTGGTTGTAAAATAAACTTGATTCAGGACTTTATTAGCTGTATACTGTGCTTGTTATTGTTCTTCTTGTGAGTATCACCCTTAGAACAGAGTGCTGTCATTTAACAAAAAAAGAAGAAAATTCTAACCGGTTACCATTTGAAAAGAGGTGTGCGGCAGAATGCTGGAACCAGAACGAAAAAATACTTTTTCTGCTACGAATGAACTAAAATGAAAACATTTCGTTTTTAGTCTCTGATAAGCAATGCACTACTTACTTCAACCATTGAATTATGCTAATTGTTTATATCTGTAAATGTATTTCAACATGTTCTGATGCCTACACAGTTAACTAAGAACTGTCTATTCAAGCTTTTTTTTTGCCCATTTGAGAATATGATTTGGCTAAACCTTT
The DNA here is from genome assembly GCF_025860055.1 of Xyrauchen texanus. Lineage (NCBI taxonomy): Eukaryota > Metazoa > Chordata > Actinopteri > Cypriniformes > Catostomidae > Xyrauchen > Xyrauchen texanus. The sequence goes on along the minus strand of NC_068300.1, from coordinate 38,970,941 downwards.
TTATTCTTTTCTATTTTATGCATTTTAATTTTAAATTGAATGCTCTTTTTTAATATCCAGGAATGTTCTTTGCAGTAATATACAGCGGTGCTTTTTGGCTAATATGTATTCATTGCGCCCTCTTGTGGACTAAGGAAACAACGTAAATGTAAAAATCTGGTGACTTTTAAATTCAAATATAACCCTCCTATGGTATTGGAAAATGGCTCCTCCCTATGGTATTCATGGTAATTTTGGACCGGACAGATGTGTAACCCTTTTTCTGATATTTTTATTATAATGATACCATTTCTTCTTCCTTGAAGTAAGAACAATAAAATTATTCATTTCATTTAGGATTTTATTCATGTTATTCAATCATTTCAACATGTAAATATCTAACTTTTTACCTTTAATTTGCATATACAAATAAGCCATAAAAACAACAACAAAAAACATTCAGAACCTACACTTCTATAATTTGAAACATTAATAAAATATGAGAATGTGACATAAATTGAGGGAAGTTTGCTGCCATCTGGTAAACAAAATATCAATAACATAACTTGAACACCATGTCATGCCAGTAACAGCCAGTAGATAGTTGTAGCAACCTACTGTGTAGTCTGATGGCTTATTGTAACCTAATTTTATATTTTATTACAAGATGTGCATTTGGATATATATTTAGACATTATCAACCTATTATTTGTCAAAGTTTAGCATTTTAAAATTGATTTGAAGTGCCAGTTTTTGCTGCTATTGTCATTATTCTTGCAATCAAACCTGACCATGGTGTTACAAAGGGAAGACACATAAGCAATTTTCTAATTTATTTTAAACATAATAATAACTCAAAGTAAATGCATAATTATGTCAAAAAATGAACATCAAGAAACGTAAACGAACTGTTAAAATTCAGAAAATTCAATTAGAGTATAAAACAGAAGACACAGAGTAAACATTTTGCAATTTCAAACTTTTTATATTTAAAAGTAATTTTTCAAACGTGTGTGCGCGTGTGCGTGCGTGAGTGAGTGTGTCAAACTGCTATCATCTGCTGGAAAACAACAGATGACGTTTAAAGGCAATTATGGCCAAAATATGGCTGTAGAGCTCAAATTATCAATGCCCTAGTTCTGTGTGTGTGTGTGTGTGTGTGTGTGTGTGTGTGTGTGTGTGTGTGTGTGTGTGTGTTTTCTGCATTGTGAGTGTGTTATCCTCTCACCCCTTCATTTCTGAGTGTGTGTGTGTTTAGCATTGTGACTGATTTAATAATTTTTTTTTGGTAGATGTAAATAAAAAAGCTCTGTGTTTTAGTCTCACCAATTCATTTTTGAGTGTCTGTAAATGTGTGAGTGTGTATGTTTTGTACTGAGGATGTTTTAGGGTCTTACCCTGTAATTTCTGTCTGGTTTTATCTGCATTGAGGCTGATTTATTGATTGTATATACAAAAAAAAAGAAGATATTTTTTAATTTATTTTTTTATATTCAGATGGCAAATGGAGTAAAAGTCTCATACTGCTCAGATAAAGGAAACCATTTATTTTAAATGAGGAAAATGTGTTTCGGTCAAAAATGACTGAATACCATAGGAAGGTTAATTAGAGTTTTTTGTAATATTTTAGGTAAAAGTTCAACTTCAGTTTCTAAGCCCAGTTGATAGCCCCTCTGCACAGTACTACACTACACTCATTGGACTAAACTATACAACATGAAACTGTACTTTACTCCACTGCACTATATTGTACAATACTGTAACACAACACAACACAGCACTCTCTCTCTTTCTTTTTCTCTCTATCAGAGGAGGACTTTGAGAAGTTGCCTGCATCTACAGTTCCAGAGATGCAGCGCTCTAATTTGGCTCCAGTCATTCTTCAGCTCAAAGCTCTGGGAATCGACAATGTTCTGCGATTCAACTTCCTATCTGTGAGTGCCAGATACTGATATCTTCTGCAAATATAACAAATATAAACACATTTATGAATCCTTTCATTGTTTTATAATGGAAATCCTCAGCACAGTTTGGTGCGATCAGATGTGAGTCATTGCTGTTTGGTTTTTGCATTCCAGCCTCCACCGGCTCAGTCTATGGTTCAAGCTCTGGAGCTGCTCTTCGCTCTTGGAGGTATAAAACCACCACTGCCTTTTTCACTGTTTCATTATCAATGTCTAGTTGATGATCTTTGTATTCTCATAAGATCTTGCTCTATCAGGTCTGGATCAATACGGGCGTCTGACTGACCCGATGGGCGTGCGTATGGCAGAGTTTCCCCTCAGTCCCATGTTTGCCAAGATGCTGCTGGAATCAGGAAACTTCAGCTGTTCCAAGGAGATTGTCACCATAGCAGCCATGATGCAAATTCAGAACATTTTTATGGTGCCACACAATCAGAAGAAATCAGCTGTATGCGTTTGACTTCAATATTTCTATCTTGTACCCTTAATTTTATCTTAATCATCAACTAAATATTTTACCATGAATACCTTTATTTTCCAATCTGTCTTTCTATGACATCAGGCACGTGAGCACAGGAAGTTTGCTGTGGCTGAAGGTGATCATTTGACCATGTTGAACGTTTATGAGGCTTTTATAAAGGTAACCACTCTGACAGACATATCATATCCTGCTATTGAAAGACTGATTTTCATAAAAATGATACACTATACAAACCCAGCTAATGAAATGTATTTATGAAGACCAAATGCGTTCTTGTTTCCCACAGCATCAGAAGAGCTCTCAGTGGTGTCAGGATCATTTCCTGAACTATAAAGGTCTCTTGCGTGCTGTGACCGTTCGAGAGCAGCTACGACACCTCCTCAATAAGTTTAAGGTGCCTCGAACATCCAGTGAAGGTAAGTTGTCATATCAGGTTAACATATCTGTGATCAACTTTAATGCTAATGTTAGGTCTAAAGGACATACAATAATACATACTACTGTAAAGACTATAGCAGGGGTCGAAAACCTATGGCACACAGAGGGGTAATTGCTGGCACCCAAACAACAGTGAGAGAGGAGTTTGCTTTTTTATTTACATGTCCCTTTCATCTGCATGCCAATCTACCTACATTTATGCATTTGGCAGATGCTTTTATCCAAAGTGACTTACAGTGCCCTTATTACAGGGACAATCCCCCCGCAGTAACCTGGAGTTAAGTGCCTTGCTCAAGGACACAATAGTGGTGGCTGTGGGGATTGAACCGACAACCATCTGCTTATCAGTTCAGTGCTTTAGCCCACTGCGCCACCACCATATGTACTACATACCTCTTAATGTAATGCTTACTCATGATCACTCAGCGTGTTTTTATGAGCTGAATGGGAAGCTAAAGATTCTTGAAGTGTTATGAGACTGTGTTATTGTCAACAGACGAGCGCAGCACCAAGCCATTAGTGCATCACGAGTTGGCGGTGCAGATCAATTTAGGCAGAGCTTCACTTTAACATTAACATCAAAACGAAACATTAACATTTCAACCCAGCATACACCCTCCTTAAACCACAATGATGGTGACTTCCAAAACTACATTTAAAAGAGTAAACATAAACACACATTGTGGGGTTCAAAAACCTGAGTCTGATTCAAAATATATATTAATCCTGGAAATAAAGTGAGGCATCAACACAGCCATTAACTAGGAATATTAAAAATGACACTCCATGTCAAAAAGGTTGCCAACCAGTGGGCTATAGCATCAAGCTCTGGTTTTTCAACTCCATCTTGTCATACCATTTTGTTGTATTGCCAGATCGTATTATCAGATGGGTTTGTCGTATTGTCATATTAGTTTGTTGTATTGTCTGAACGGTTTGTCATATCGTTACATCATATTTTAATGATACATCATTTTAAAGGGACTACCGGTACTTTTTTTAAGCTCGAATGGGCCTGTCAGCTCTACTTTCCAATGCATTTAGGCATTATGACCAAAACTGAACAAGTGCTTTGAAATTTGCAGACAAATCAGAAGTGTTCCATCTTAGTAATTAAACAAAATAAATACATTTTGTGAAGCACGCAGCACATGCAGACTCTATATTTGTATAATTAAATTGCAGCATTTGTACGTTTGATTGTTTTGTTATATTGGTTAGTTGTATTTTCTGTATAGCTGCTTTGAAAAAAAAAGTTATTGTGAAAAGTGAAACTTCAGTTTATCGTACTTTGATATTGGTTAGTCACATTGTCATTCGTATTGTCATATTGGTTTTCTGTATTTGGCATATTTGTTTGTCATAGTGGTTTGCTGTATTGTCAGATCATATTGTCATATCAGTTTGTCATTGTGACTGGGCGGAGGGCGGGGCCGGGTCGTGATTCTACACACCCGGTCCCTTGTCAGGCTAATCAAGCCTCCGAGAGGGATAAAGGCCGACTGCGGACGGTGGTGCGAGAGAGAGAGAGCGAGCGTTTATGGGCAGCTGCCATGTGTGTGTTTGTGTGTGTGTCTTTTTATTTAATTAAATGTTGTTTATATTGTCAAGCAGGCTCTCCGTGTTGCCTTAGCTTGGTCCTTGGCTACTCCTCCACCCTCTAACAAATGACAGCTGCACATCCCCGGGTGGATCGGAGGCAGTCCTCCAGTCCCTGGCGGACAGAACGCCCTGCCGCGTTCTCGGGGAACAGAAGGGGTCTCCCCCGCCCCTGGCAGCGGTTCTTCCGCTCCAGGCGGTCGGCCGGGAACCCCTCACCGCTTGTGGTCAGTGGTCCTCTCTTGACCCCGCCACGTTTAGCGGCTGGTAGGGGCTCCCCCCACCCCTGGCAGGGGCCCTGACTGCTCCAGGCGGTCGGCTAGGAGCCCATTCTCCCCTTGCGGTTGGCGGTCGGTGGCCGTTCCTCCATTTCCAGTCAGCCGGGCTCCTCCATCCCCCAGTAGATGGCCACGGCTGCTCCGTTGGGGTGGACGGTAGCAGCGAGAACTCCCGTGTTTCGGCACCAGTATAAAGGTATTAATGGAAAGGAGGTGGCAAGAACCGGCTTGACAATATAAACGACATTTAATTAAATAAAAAGACACACACCCACAAACACACACAAGGGTAGCTACCCTTAAATGCTCTTTCTCTGTCACACCACCGTCCGCAGTCGGCCTCTATTCCTCTCGGAGGCTTGATTAGCCTGATAAAGGACCCGGCTTCGCCCTCTGCCGTGTCACAGTCGTATTGTCAGATTACATTGTCATATTAGTCTGATTCTAACTCTGATCTTCTGTCTGCTCTCAAGGTGACCCGGATGTGATTCTCAGATGTATTGTGTCAGGATTTTTTGCAAATGCTGCTCGTATGCATCACTCCGGCTCCTACAGGTCAGTCCAGTCAATCAGTTTCACCTTTCTTTTTCATCAATAATTCCTTTTTTATCACTAGTATCATCTAACACTTCCAGCCATAAATGTGTTTATCCAAATTTTCTTTTGCACATCAGCATTATTGTTAATGTTATACTTGCATTATGTATTTCTTGTGATTTATTTTCATGTACAGGACGCTGCGAGATGATAGAGAACTGTACATACACCCTGATTCTGTGCTGTATGGAGAAAAGCCCCCAAAATGGTACATTATTCATAACCAAATAAACATCTTTTCAATTGTTGTCAGTGCTTTGATTCCATTAACAAAAACCATCAAAGCCCCCAGTATTTATCGATTTGTCATTTAGTATACACTGAACAATTTCTCATGTGTCATGTCTCAGGGTGGTTTTCAATGAGGTGATTCAGACCAGTAAGTACTACATGCGGGACGTGACGGCAGTCGAGTCTTCCTGGTTGGTGGAGTTGGCCCCTCACTTTTACAAACAGGCCAAGGTAAGATGCACAAACTCAAACAAAGCCTGTTTTCACACTGTATTTGTGGGTAGTTGTGTTGATCTGGTGTCAGATCTGATCCATTCTCTACTGACTGTAATGAAAAATGAAGTTTGTGTGCTGTGAGTATGATTGCCTGCATAAAATGTCAGATTTGAGGTTTTATTTAAAAGGCTTGTATCATTAAAAACAGGATTTTTCTTCCTTTTCTTAATTCAAATGAATAATGGTTGCATGAACTTCACAGGCCAGTTTCTTTGCACCAGTAAAATAGTTTTGCATGTTTTATAGAAAACATCAGATATCTTACCCACTTATATCTCTTCTCTTGCAGCACGGGTCTCTGAACAGCAAACGGGCCAAAGTCTTCTGAGCTGACCTTCAACTGACACACATCTCCAAAAACCTAGTGCACTCCTTAGACACAAAGTTTAGACACAACTTCACCACACATGCGGATATCAAGCCCGAAAAACACTAAAACACTCTTGTTACTTTTTGTATATACAGATGTATGATATATGGTCCATCCTCGTAATCTTATTATTTTGATTAGCTTTTTAGTGAAGCTAGAGAGCCATTGGAGTCAAATGGACTGTGATTTGATTGTTTACTGTTAGAGACTGAAAACTGAATGAGAAATAACAATATTTGGATGGATATCTGATGGCCAGAATGTAAAGCTTTACAACATTGCACGAACCCCTACTCTCAATAATATCCATATTAATAGCCAATATTACTATAATAAGCTATTTTTACAAATGATTTCAAACCCTCATCGGAGAAATACTGTGTAGCTCAATCGTAGTGGCCTTTTAACCATTTTGTGCCAAATATTATGAAACCATAGAGCATTTCATGGTATTTATGGAATGTGCAATTAATCATAGTTATACTGTAAGCATGTGTCAAAAAGTGCCATTTTTATATTTGTATCCCTAAAAATGAGCCTTGTTCCACACCTTTAGACACAAAAACTGTTATTAGGTGTAACTAGTCATAGTTTCATATTGTCATTTCCTAAGGAATAACCAGCCATGACTAGTTGTTTGATAAGATGAGAGTAAATAGCACAGTGAAAGACACGCCTCAGGGAGGAGCTCATTTCATAATTAATTGGACTGGGGTGCCAATCCTGTGAGTGAAGGCGGAGCCTCTGTCATGTCAACATAAATGTGACGCTCTTTAAACTTGGAAGCAGCTAATGAACATTTTTCCTGTGTATTTCATTGCTGTTTTAATTTTACTGTGGTTTCTTTGTCCCCAATACACTTGATTCTGTTCCAAATCAATTTGAAAGTGGTTAAAGTCCATATAAAATGTACTTTTAAAGTTACTTCTATAACTTTATTGCCAAATCTCTCTATGGTAATGTAAACGGTTATATATGTAGTCAGTTCAGTAGTCTGAAGTAGTGTAGCTGTTCTGTTTCACAGTCAAATTAGCTGAATATAAAACCAGTTTAAACATAATAGCATGATCAACAAAATCTTTAATATGGAAAATCTCAAGTAGTTTCACTTTAGTGCAGTTATTTGAATCTGATATGTATTATGTGAGCAAAGTGTAATCGAAGTTCTGTCCGAATGCCCCATTCCAAAGCACTGTACAGCATATAGTTCAGTTATTTGTTTGTAGTAAGTAATTGTGTATATTACTTATTGTGGTACATTTTTAAAAGGAGGAAATAAAGAAAAAAACGTAAAAGACAGTAAAAAGTGAATTGGTTGTTTGTGCTGAACTATATGTGGTCTTTGCATTTGATGGTGTATGATGATGGTGTGCCTTACAAAAATATTAAAATACTTCACTGAAGTCTTATCTTTGCAAAAAGTATTTGGACACTCACAAAAAAAAAAATACAAAAAAAAAAAAAACGGTAAAAAAATAATAATAATTCTGTCTCAGTTTCTTCTGAGCCTTTTTATTTTTATCTCTCTCTCTTCAAAAAACAAAACATATATATATTTTTTAAAAATTCTCTCTTCAAATATTTTTTTCTCTCTTAAAATTATTTTTCTCTCTTCAAAAAAAGAAAAGGAATGCGGTTCCACTATCAGTAAACATGTAATCCTATGCTTTTAATGCTTTCTCTTTGTCATGTGAAGACTTTCATGGTGAAATTTAATTATAATAATATATTTTAATATAACATATCCAAATATTGTTGGTCTGTCTAAACATGAGCTAGACAGTGATGCCAATGTAAAATGCTCATCCCAAACAATTTGGTGAGGGGTGATGTTGCTAAAAACATAATACCACTGTTTAGTGTGATATGACTATAGTAAAGGACGTAACCTCTATGCGTGATCATAGGCGCCAGGTAAAATACACGCTATTAATATAACTTATGGTCTAATTTTACATTTTGTGCTTTTAATTATTAGTAGTTTAGCAACTTGATTCATTCACACAAGAAATGACCTCAATACAATATGTAAACATCTTAATTATTTCAGCTTAAACATTTAATTTTGACAAACTGGGCGGAAAATGTATTAATGTGATACAATTATATTTAAAAACGTATTTTCTTAAAAATCTCTTACAATCTCATAAAGTGTCTCTCGTTATATCTCCATTGCAGTCATCCGGTTGAATGTGCGTTTAGTCGACTGATCATACATTAACATTACCATGAACTCCTAACACCCCAGAATGAATCAAGTTGCTAAACTACTAATAATTAAAACCATTAAATGTAAACTTGGAGCATAATTTTATAAAATATATATTTAATAAAAATCTTCCGGCGGAACCTGGGGAGCGATACTACAGGTCATTGCTTACCCCTCAGGATGAGCATTTTACATTGGCGTAACTGTCTATCTCATGTTTAGACAGACCAACAATATTTGGATATTTATTTGACAGTCTTCCTCTGGAACTCTTCACTTCTGCAGTAGACAGTGTGTTTCAAAAGCATAGACTGCTTGTTATTTTTAATTAAATTTCACCATGAAAGTCTGCACATGACACATAGCAACCGAAAAAGCATTAAAAGCATAAGATTACATGTTTACTGATAATGGCACCTAGTGGCCAAGATTGGTACCGCATTCCTTCTTTTGAAAAGAGAAAAAAAATTTTTTTGAAGATAATAATTATCATTTTATTTTTTTTTAAGTGAAAATGAGGGGAACTGACTTCAATCAGCCACTAACAATCACCTTGGCATCAGTTAGTTAAAAATATTGGCAAAAATGGCTCAGAAAAGAGAAGTTAGTCCAGAGGCCACAACTCTTTCAGTTTTCAGTATTGTAACGGCATGTTTTCCCAAAGTATGCGGCGATGGAGAGAATGAATTTTAAATGTTACATTCTTTCGGTGGAGAAAAATGACGTTAGTGTGGATGAGAGGAATAAAGTGAAATTTTCAAACAAAAACGTGTTAATGTGAACATGGCCTCAGAATTAACTTCTGAACCATTTTTGCCATTATTTTTAACCAAATGATGCCAAGGTGGTTAGTGGCTGTTTGAAGTCAGTTCCCCTCACTTTCAAACAACAAAATCTGATGACTAAAATCAATACATTAATATTAATATGGCCATCCATGTGTTTTAAAAGAACTCAATAATTGTGTTGCTAGAATATACAATCTTCATATTGTGTTTAATAATCGGTTTTTATGTATGCTCCATTTTAGGTAGGACAGAATACTCAACAATAAAGCTAACAAACATGTGGTAACCATGGATTAAATTGAAAATTCTGAGTAGGGGGAACCCAAAAAACAGACATAATGACATTTGTAGAGTGATAAAAACATTCAGTAATGACTCAGCTGGACCAATAGGTGTCAGTGTTGGCCTGGTCAGACGTTTCAGAAGATTTTCTACTATTCTGTACAAATACAGTGGCCTCAAAAAAAAAAAAAAACATTTGGACACATAGGGCCCTTAAACATATCTGAATGTCATTACATTAGATATTTTGTTTCAAAGCAAGTGGTATCTGTAAACAAATGATGACAAACTTCTGATTAATTTTTTTAAATGACTTTTAAGCGACTGGTGTCTTTTAAGCGAATTTTGTATACATACATACATACATACATACATACATACATATATATATATATATATATATATATATATATATATATATATATATATATATATATATATATATATTTTTTTTAAATAAATTACACTTGCATTTACATTTCTATTATCTAATGCATTTCCATTCATACATGTCTAAATGTGTTTTAAATGTCAAAATATCTTTTGGGAGCACTGTATGTTTATCTGCAACTCACAGCCTTGTGATTATCACATTTTGTGTTTTTTTCTAACAGGTGTAGAAACTTTTCTTATGGGCAGACACAAAGCAGCCAAGGTGGGAGGGGGCGGCCAGGTGGAAAGTTTTGCACAGACTGGGAGCTACATGGAAAAAGTACAGCTGATTTTGACTTCAAAAATGAACAGTTCTCTCATTACTTGACGCTTGTTTCTCAAGACAGAAGAAGCACGAAATGTCAGTTTCGTAAAACATTTAAGCTAAGACTGATATCGGGACAAAAGACGTACTGACTGTACCTCCGTCAGGGCGCTGGACTTGGCTCCCGGTTTTATCGGGACATCTGGCCATGGCGATTAAAGCGTATCGTAGTTTAGATGCTTATAATTATTCCCTTAGCAGAAAGGGCTCGAAAATTTGATCGCTCCCGTTATAATCAATGAAGTTGATAATGTTGCAAGCATGATTTGTGCAGCTTCATTCATTATAATGGGAGTGATCTATGAGGTCACTTTTAGAGCATGTAAAGAAATACTCTGACTTAATTAGCCAGCTAGACTCATCCTAGAAAACTTGTTGGCAACATTTTTTTTCACCTACCAGAAATAAAATGTGTGCTACATTTACGTGAGTTTGTAATTCACGTATCCAGCCGCCTCGCTTCACTTCTTCACTTTCCTAACATCGGGCTCAAACGGAGGCTGTCGACTTAAAAGTAGCACTTAATGTTCTCTAAACTATTTTGAGGTGTGTCTTAAGTCTGTGTTATTTTTACTTACTGTCAGGTCCATAAATAATGGGACATCAACACAATTCTAATCTTTTTGGCTCTACGTACCACCACAATGGATTTAAAATGAAACGAACAAGATGTGCTTTAACTGCAGACTTTCAGCTTTAATTTGAGGGTATTTACATCCAAATCAGGGGAACGGTGTAGGAATTACAACAGTTTGTATATGTGCCTCCCACTTTTTAAGGGACCAAAAGTAATGGGACAGATTAACAATCATAAATCAAACTTTCACTTTTTAATACTTGGTTGAAAATCCTTTGCAGTCAATTTCAGCCTGAAGTCTGGAATGCATAGACATCACCAGACGCTGGGTTTCATCCCTGGTGATGCTCTGCCAGGCCTCTACTGCAACTGTCTTCAGTTCCTGCTTGTTCTTGGGGCACTTCCCCTTCAGTTTGGTCTTCAGCAAGTGAAATGCATGCTCAATCGGATTCAGGTCAGGTGATTGACTTGGCCATTGCATAACATTCCACTTCTTTCCCTTAAAAAACTCTTTGGTTGCTTTTGCAGTATGCTTCGGGTCATTGTCCATCTGTACTGTGAAGCGCCGTCCAATGAGTTCTGAAGCATTTGGCTGAATATGAGCAGATAATATTGCCCGAAACATTTCAGAATTCATCCTGCTGCTTTTGTCAGCAGTCACATCATCAATAAATACAAGAGTACCAGTTCCATTGGCAGCCATACATGCCCACGCCATGACACTATCACCACCATGCTTCACTGATGAGGTGGTATGCTTTGGATCATGAGCAGTTCCTTTCCTTCTCCATACTCTTCTCTTCCCATCACTCTGGTACAAGTTGATCTTTGTCTCATCTGTCCATAGAATGTTGTTCCAGAACTGTGAAGGCTTTTTTAGATGTTGTTTGGCAAACTCTACTCTGGCCTTCCTGTTTTTGAGGCTCACCAATGGTTTACATCTTGTGGTGAACCCTCTGTATTCACTCTGGTGAAGTCTTCTCTTGATTGTTGACTTTGACACACATACACCTACCTCTTGATTGTTGACTTTGACACACATACACCTACCTCCTGGAGAGTGTTCTTGATCTGGCCAACTGTTGTGAAGGGTGTTTTCTTCACCAGGGAAAGAATTCTTCGGTCATCCACCACTGTTGTTTTCCGTGGTCTTACAGGTCTTTTGGTGTTGCTGAGCTCACCGGTGCATTCTTTCTTTTTAAGAATGTTCCAAACAGTTGATTTGGCCACACCTAATATTTTTGCTATCTCTCTGATGGGTTTGTTTTGATTTGTCAGCCTAATGACGGCTTGCTTCACTGATAGTGACAGCTCTTTGGATCTCATATTGAGAGTTGACAGCAACAGATTCCAAATGCAAATAGCACACTTGAAATGAACTCTGGGCCTTTTATCTACTCCATGTAAATGGGATAATGAGGGAATAACACACACCTGGCCATGGAACAGCTGAGCAGCCAATTGTCCCATTACTTTTGGTCCCTTAAAAAGTGGGAGTAACCTGATTTGGATGTAAATACCCTCAAATTAAAGCTGAAAGTCTGCAGTTAAAGCACATCTTGTTTGTTTCATTTCAAATCCATTGTGGTGGTGTATAGAGCCAAAAAGATTAGAATTGTGTCGATGTCCCAATATTTATGGACCTGACTGTATTTGATAGCGTTCCATTGTGATTGATGTTGATGATCAACTGTAAATGATCGCTAATACGTACCTTTACTTGAGTACATAGCCTGAATGGCTCCTATATAGTCAAGAACATAAAGTTTTGTTTATACTTGTACACTCACATTTTAATCTTATCATTAAAAAAATGTTTTTTTTACTTTTAATGAAAGTGGAAGTGTAAGTAAAAAAATATACATCTTTGGGGACCTGGGTAGCTCAGCGAGTATTAATGCTGACTACCACCCCTTGGAGTCGCGTCCAGTCACTCATACTGAGTGACTCCAGCCAGGTCTGCTAAGCAACCAAACCAGTTGAGGTCATTAGAATGTGGTTCTCGCTCTTGGTGGGGCGCGTGGTGAGTTGTGTGTGGATGCTGCGGAGAATGGGATGAAGCCTCCACATGCGCTATGTCTCGCGGTAACGTGGTGAACAAGCCACCCGGAGGCAACTGAGATTCGTCCTCCGCCACCCGGATTGAGTCACTATGCCACCACGAGGACAGGAGAAAAGGGGAGATTTTTTTTAACATCTTTAGGAAATCCTTGAGGGGGACTATAGCCCTGGAAAGCCCAGCCCTAGTGCTGCCACTGTCTGTCAGTGGACATTTTCACAGTAGCACATCTTTGATATTGATAGGAAGTTGGAAGAAGCTTTCCGATCCCTCACCAGCAACCACCAGGCTCAACACCAGGCCCTCATGGATCTGTGGGTGGAGCAGCAACAACGGTTCGGGGCCAAGAGGAAGACTGACGGGCACTGCGGAGCTTGGTACCCCAGGAGGGGGTGCACGCCACGACCCCTGCAGCAGCAAACCTCCATGTAATGCTGGCAAAGATGGAGGTGCAAGAAGACCCGGAGGCCTTTCTGGAGCTCTTCGTATGCACGGCCCAAGCTCTGGAATGGCTGTGGTTGCAACCTCCTGAGGCTGAAGAAAGTCATCCTGCAGCGGGTCAGCCACAATCCAGAAGAGCAACACTAGCAGTTCCGATCCCTGATGCTGAGCGAAGCCGGCCACCCATTTGCCTTCGCAAAATTTTATCTCGTGGTACTGGAACAATTAATCTCCTAAATACCGGAAGGATTGGCAGAGTGGGTCCAGTGCCACTGACCAGCATCTCTGGATGAAGCAGTACAGTTGGCAGAAGACCATTTAACAGCGTATCCGGGAGCCGGCGAGCCCAGCTCTCTCTCTCTGTGGTCCCTCCCCTTCTCCTTCCCTTGGCCCTTCCCTTCCTTCCATCCGACCTATCCCGTTCCCCCACAAATGGTGGAACAATCCCCCGAAACCGGTTCCCCAGCCTCGTGGGTGCACTAACACAACTGTTTTTCTCTCTCCCAGCTCTGCCTATTCTTCCTCTTAGGTGGGGGAAGCTGCTGCCACTGGTGTGGGTGTGAGTTTTGGGCTGATCTGTTGAAGTTGCGGGGAATTGGTACACATCCGTGAACTGTGCCCAGTGATGGAGGTGGGGACGTTGATGTTCCCGACACTCCACAGGCTGCCCCCAATCGAGCCGGGATGTACCAAATACCCATAAGTATGGGGGGGGGTGTACATACCAAGCCTTGGTGTATTCAGGTTGTAACCTAACCTCTATTCATCAATGCTTGGCTCAATATGGGACATTGGATGCAAATAATCAGGTGTGTATTGGGATATTTACGATTATCCTGTAGTGACCGTCACTATTCTATTTCGGGGACAAAATGGTAAATGGTCTGCACTTATATATTGCTTTTTTAACCTTAGCAATTTTCAAAGCACTTTACACTGTGACTCATTCACCCATTCACACACACACTCACACACCAATGATGGCAGAGCTGCCATGCAAGGCACTAGCCTACCACTGGGAGCAACTTGGGTTTCAGTGTCTTGCCCAAGGACACTTCGGCATGTGGGCCAGGAATCAAACCGCCAACCCTGTGATTAGTGGCCAACCCGCTCTACCACCTGAGCCACAGCTGCCCCAAAAGCATAATATTGAGGCTGTGGTTAGTTCCCAGCTCATCAATCCACTAATTTTGGGTACTAATTGGCCGGCTTTTCCAGCGTTGTTAAGAGGTTGTGTGTGGATGGGTCCTGTAAGAAAGTGGGACAGTGTGGGATGTGCAATGTGCTGGCTGGGGAGGCACTGTCGGGATTGCCCCCTGGAGCAGATGTAAGACAAGACTCTTAAGCATGTGTTTGACCAAGTGAAAGTAATTGATGGTCATTGCCTTCAGCCATGCATTGCACTCTCATATCCCTATTTTTCAATTAGAAACGACCAGTTGTATCGAGTAACGCAGGACACTCAGACAAAGGAAGATACAAACCAATTGTTATTACCAAAGAGGAGTCGGGAAATGTTGTTCCAGGCGGCTCATCATAGTCCGATTGCGGGACAGGGGAAAACAATAAGCCATCTCATGGCCTGTTTCTATTGGTCGGGCAGCTGGTGAATGACCAGAATTTCCAAAAGCACCATTGCGCCCCCTTCTGTTGATCAATGTTCCCTTTTAAAGAGTTGGCATGGACCTCATTGGGCCATTAGAATTGTAAGCACGCAGGAACCACTTTGTGCTAGTTCTGGTGGACTACGCGACATGAAACCTGGATGCAACATCTCAGCACGTAGTGTTGCAGAAGCACTCTTCAGAACAATCTTCCGAGTGGGGATTACAAAAGAAATCCTCACTGATCAGGGCACCACTTTCATGTCATGTACACTTCATGAGCTGTATGAATTACTGGGTAATAAATTGATTCAGACATGAGTGTACCATCCACAAACAGATGGCTTGGTCGAATGATTTAATAAGACCTTAAAAAATATGATTCGTAAGTTTGTGCACAAAGGTGATTGGAATTGGGATAAGTGGCTCGAACCCCTGTTATTTGTAGTGCCTCCACAGGGGTTTCCCCATTTGAATTGTTATATGGGCAAAAGCTCTGTGGCATGTTAGATGTCATGAAGGAAAATTGGGAGGAGGGACCTTCACAAAGCAAATCTGAAATCATTACATTCTTGTCCTGAGATCAAAACTCCACACACTGTGATGTCTATTAAAGGAGAATTTGCTAAAGGTGCAAGAATGTCAGTCCCGGCTGTATAACAGGGGAGCTTGGTAGATAAAGTACTTGTATTACTGCTCACATCAAGCTTGAATTACTCATGAAGTGGCAAGGGCCCTTTGAGGTCACACGGTGAGTTGGGGAAGTAGACTATGAGGTAGCGCATATGGATAAGGGCGGGGCTTGTCAAATTTACTACCTCAATCTACTAAAACCACAGAGAGAGCCAGTCTCCATATCCTTGGCGACGGTAGTTCGGGAGAGGGAGGTGACTTGGTCCTGAAGTTAGTCTAAAACCAATCAGTTCATGGTCCATTGTGGAGACCACCTCTCACTGTCAGGTGAGGTTGCCAGATTGCAAAAAATTATTATCTGATGTGTTCTCACCTCTACCCGGCCACGCTAATCTTATAGAACACCACATTGAGACAATACCAGACCAGGGGTAGTGATACGTAGTCGGCCCTACCAGATACCTGAGCACAAAAAATGAATTAAAGTCCATGCTTGATATGGGGTTAATAGAAGAATCCCTGAGCCAGCCTGGTGGTTCTGATGCCAAAGAGCGATGGCTCGGTCCGGTTCTGTGTGGATTATAGGAAAATCAAAGCGGTGTCTAAATCTTACGTGTATCCAATGCCTTATATTGACAAACTGTTCGATCGGTTGGGTATGGCTTTTATTGGACACTGGATTTAACAAAGGGTTATTGACATATCCCCTTAACAGCAATGTCCCGCGAGAAAACGGCCTTCTCCACAACGTTTAGGTTACACCAATTTGTGACCCTTCTGTCACATTTGTGCCCCGGCTATGTTTCAGTGTCTTATGGACAGAGTCCTCAAACCGCATGCCGTGTATGCTACTGCTTATTCAGATTATATCATTATTTACAGTAATGATTGGCAGTGGCACATGTAGCATCTGGGGGCCATTCTGAAGTTGCTGCGACGAGCAGGGCTAAAAACAAGGTAAACCCGAAGAAGTGCGCAATTGGACAGGTGGAGGTATGGTATCTGGGGTTCCACATGGGGCATGGGCAGGTGCAACACCAAATTGATAAAACCACAGCGATTGTGACCCAAGACCAAAATGGATGTGAGACAGTTTTTGAGGCTGGCTGGCTATTATCGACTGACTGATCTCACTAAAAAGGGATCTCCAGACCTGGTCCAGTAGACGGAGCCTTGCAAACAGGCTTTCACACAGGTAAAAGCTGCACTTTGTGGCAGGCCGCTTCTGCACTCCCCTGATTTCGCTCTCCCTTTTGTTTTACATACGGACGCATGTATCAAGTAGTAGAGGGGGAGGAGCGCCCGGTGCTGTACATTAGTCGGAACCTCTGTTCGGACCATGTCCTGCTCCAATGGCTCCACCGCATGAAGCATTCAAGTTCGAGGTGGTCCACAGACCGGGGGCACAGATGGCTATCACAGATTTCCGCCCCAGAAAGGGGGGGTGGGAGAGTGGGCAGTCCAGACGGTTCCCTGATTCAGGCGGTGGGGGTTTGTGGAGGTGAGGGCGTGGTCCGTCTGGAGAGAGAGAAAGCGGTAAGGAGTTCCACCTCAGATGAATTGCTACTAATTACCATTTCTATGTTCACAGTGAGAGACGGGGGAGATAAAAGATGACCCAGTCCACAGAGAGAGAGAGAGGCACACACCAGAGAGTTTCATAGAGAGTGTTTACGCTGAAAATAAGTATTTTGGATTTATTTATGCTGAAGAGCGATTTCTGTTTCGTTTGTAATAAACATGACTCATGTCTGACTTTATCAACTCCAAACCTGAACCTTTGCTACAGATACATAGAGAAAGATAAACATCTTTCCAAGAGATTTCAGCAGACAAAAAATTCCAGAAAAAAATTAAATGTTGAAAATGAAATGTGATGTAGAAGCTTTATGCAGTGCACACATTTAAAGAGCTTTAAGTTGTAGTTGACAAATTTAGCAAATTCAGCATTTGTAGAAAAAGAAAAAGTTAAAGTTAAGATTCTACAGGGAGAAAAAACAATAAGGACAACTTGAGGGCTGTAAATCATTTTGTGTATTTTCTTTTTGCTAAGCAGCTAACACAGTCATGTTATTTTACGGATACATAAAAAATGAAAAGAAATTCAAATTATATTAATCTTTTCTTTGAGACAGCACTAAGTATATATATATATATATCATAATAACAAAGCAAAAACTAGATTTTTAATAACTTTACAAATGTATTAATAAGAAAAAACTGAAATATCACATTGCCATAAGTTACCCTTGACTACTTTACTTAGTTACTTAGTTGAAGCAGCTTTGACAGTGATTACAGTTCTTTTTGGGTATGATGCGACAAGCTTTGCACACCTAGATTTGGGAATTTTCTGCTAGTCTGAGATCCTGAGCATTCTGGACCAGGTTTTCATTAAGGATATCTCTGTATTTTGCTGCATTCAGCTTTCCTTCAACCCTGACCAGTACCTCCCACTGAAAAACACCCCCATAGCATGAAGCTACCACCACCATGCTTCTCCGTTGGAATGGTATTGCGCAGGTGATGAGCGGTGCCTGGTTTCCTCTAGACATGGCGTGTGGAATTAAGGCCAAACAGTTTCATCAGACCACAGAATCTTGTTTCTCACAGTCTGAGAGTCCTTTAAATGATTTTATATGTGTCTTGCATTGAGAAGAGGCTTCCATCTGGCCACTCTGCCATAAAGCCCAGATCGGTGGAGTGTTGCAGTGATGATTGTCCTACTGCAAGTTTCTCCCATCTCCACACATGATCTCTGGAGCTCAAACAGAGTGACCATCGGGTTCTTGGTCACCTCTCTTGCCTAGGAACTTCTCCCCTGACTGCATGGTTTGGCCAGGGGGTCAGCTCTAGGAAGTATCCTGGTTGTTCCAAACTTCTTCCATTTAAGAATTATGGAGGCCACTTAGCTCTTGGGAACCTTCAATGCAGCCGAATTTTTGTTTTGTTTTTTGTAGCCTTCCCCAAATCTGTGCCTCGAGACAATCCAGTCTCTGAGCTCTGCAGGCGGTTCCTTTGACATCATGGATTGTTTTTACTCTGATATGTATTTTCAGCTGTGAGACCTTATATAGACAGGTGTGTGCCTTTCCAAATCATGTCCAATCAGTTGAATTTGCCACAGGTGGACTCCAATCAAAGTGTAGAAACATCTCAAATATGATCCAGGTGATGAGATGCACCTGAGCTAAATTTCAAGCAAAGAGTCTGAATACTTAAGTCAATGTCAAATGTGCAAAGTTATCAAAAACCTGTTTTGCTTGGTCATTATGGTGTATGGAATGTAGATTGATGTAAAATAATAATAATAATAAATAAAAAGGCTGCAACATAACAAAATGTGAAAAAATGAAGGGATCTGAATACTTTCCGAATGCAGTAGTATTGTAGCTACAAAACAATGTAAAATGGCCAAATCTGAAATATAGGTTGTCAATAATTGTTTGAAAGGGATTTTATTATATAAATCATTTTATCTCAAAGAAAGTCTCGATTTTCCAAGTTGATTAATAGCAAAGAGATTTTTTCATTTGTTCATTCTAGTTGTCAATACTAAAGTGCATATGCAGCAGTCTTCCACAGCACATTCTGAGGATTTCAGAATGCAATATAATACCCTGTCATTTCATAAAACCGATCATTTAAATGGTAAATCAAGAGTGATTAATGCTCTTTCCATTATTGAATGCACTTTGTGCCAATATTAAGTTCTCAAAAAATGTAAACAAAATGTAAAGAACTCTACATTTATGCCACAAACAATCAGAAGTACAGCAAAAGTAGATATTTTACTGGTCTTTATGATGACCCAAAATTAACAACCTTTCGATGTTTTACACAATAATATTCAATATACAGAAATTGTGGTGCATTAGCAGTCAGAGAGTAAAATGTTATAGAATGTAGAATATACCACATATATTACAATTAAAACAGGACAGTAAAAAGGTATACATTACACAAGGTAAACGGTTTACACAGTATATTTAGCAATGAACACATAAAACCAGTAAACATAAAAAAGTTAACATTATAGAGAAGAGTACCAGAGTAAATTAACAGTGTACTAAGAAACAAATGAAAATAATGAGTAAATAAACAGTATATTGACTTCTTAAAGAAAATAAAATTAATATTAGGCAATACATGCATAAATAATATTCTTAATAGCCTAATTATAAAAACAAAACAAAAAAACACTCCCAACAGACAAACAGACAATACAGTGTAAATCATAAAACTGAGGTGTGTGGATTCACAGAGAATGGGAGGGGTTGAATTTGGAGTTGAATTAATTTGTGTGTGCGCGCGTGCGGTGGGGTGTACACGTTTATGCTACATTGTGGGGACATTTAAGGATAGTAAAACCTGAGATCACTTACCTTGTGGATGCAAAAGGTTTTCTGGGAGGGTTAGGGGATAGAAATTATCATTAGATCTGTATAAAACCCATAAAATGCATGGAAGTCTATGGAGAGTCCCCACAATGATATAAAAACGTGTGTGTGTGTGTGTGTGTGTGTGTGTGTGTGTGTGTTTGTGTGTGTGTGTGGCGCTCTCGGGCCGGTGACAAATCGAAAGTGTTTCGCTCTAGTTTATTGCCCTGATCAGGTCAAACGAAAAATATTGGAGGTCTGCGCGCGGAGACAGTTCAGTCTGCCGCAGATAAATGGACTGATCATTTCTTATTGAGAAACAATTCCTAAAAGGTAGTTTACACCATGACTGAGGGAAGCAGGCGGCGCTGCTCTACCCTGACCCTTCCCGCCGCCGCTGGGATGAAATGGATAGAGAGTGCGCGAGTTTCTGATGGCACAACTCCACCGCACAGACACACCATTTATTATGAAGCTCGGGCTTCTGATGAAGTGTAGGCAGTGGGCTGCTTCTTCTTTATTTATTTATTTATTTATTTATTTTCTCTCTTTCTTTCTCAGGTGAAGTACAAGGCCGGCCTTCAGGCTTCTACACTCCAAATGGATAGGCAAGTGAATTTTATACTACTCTGGTTTTGATTAATGCCCGTCTGTGGATGGGGCACAGCGGCGGGGAGTCGCCACAAGGGGGAGCTGGTAATCTACAAGCTTCAGCGGTGAATGTTAAAGGAATAGTTCACTTGAAAATAGAGCGCTGCAGTCTGGTTCCAAAAGTAAATATCACATTCATTTTTTTCCATAGGGGAATTGATTATGAACAATAATTTATAAGCCTTTGACAGACCTACCGTGAGCCCTGAAGTTGTTAATTGATGGTACAGTATGCTTCTGTGGAAGCCATCAATCCACGTTATTTCAACTTAATTTAGAAAAAAAATAAAAAATAAGAAAAAATTGGTTTAATAGATGAATTTCTGATGAATAACTACACTTCCCATGATCCTGATGGGAAATGACCCACCACAGAGATTCCTCAACTCCCATGATGCACTGTGAATTATGCAACCAAGTCTCTACACTCCTAAAATCCTTATATTAATCTGTATCAGAATATTTTTTTATATATTATCAAAATATATTGTTTGTATTAACAACTCTAAATCAATCGTTTTATATATTTCCTTCGTTATTATTTCGATTGCCTCATTCGCAGTGCTTCACGGTATTGTAGTTCATACCCTAATTACAGATGCTAAAGGCTGTAATTTACTGTTATGAGAAGAATTTTAGACACATTTCTTGACTGGGCTGAGCGACATAAGAAATAGAAACGATTCCAAAACTAGAATGCTCTGTGCACATTGTGTGTCGCTGTCATGGCTGGTTAGGACAAAAACTCTGATTAACATGGAAAGATACCTTTTATCTCAGGGGCATAGCAGCTGTGGGGGACACATCTACCTGCAGTCTTTAAAAAGATGATTTGGTACCCTGCACTTTTTCAAGCTAAACCCATAACAAGTCCAAATGGCGGATTTGTTTACAATATTCTTTGCGTTTTGTTACTTTGTGTTGACTGGGTTATTTTTGGAGTATAGAGGAGTTGCTTTAAACAGCAAACATGTTTTTTAATTGGCTGTTAATAACTATATTTTAACTGATTTGCATGTTAACAGAGCTGTTAGATCGGTGCAGGATGGGGTGAGGTGGATTATGGTGTGAAGTAATCAAATACCAAACAATGGGGAAATGCATTTTTAACAACAAGTGGCTTGAAAATAATGAGTTCTTAGACTGATTAAAACCAAGAGGCTCTCAAATGGTTAAAAGCAGTTAACATCAGGTAATCAGGGTCTGAAATTTGGCATGGGATTGCAGGTGTATCACTTCCACATGTTCAACGTTCATAATGCTGGGAATTCCCGCACACTTAATTCACTTTAACATGTAGCTGAGAATTGGTAAACCAATCCATACAGATAAACAAATCAAATCAATAATCAATTATTTGTTTCAAACTGTAATGTCATCGCGAGTAAATCAGCTCTTCCGGCTCTCTCTCTCTCTCTCTCTCTCTCTCTCTCTCTCTCTCTCTCTCTATCTATCTCTCATGCAGCCAGCATCTGTGAGCATGCTCAGCAAGGAAGCACATTGTTGTCACATATTTACTGAACTTAAGATATTAAAGATATATAAACCTGTTAATTTGACATGCAAATGCCGTTATACTGCATCAAGCGAGCGATGCAATAAAACAATCGCTTCTGTTTATAATCAACAAAGCTGTCAATATTGCAACGTGCAAGCATGCGATGTTGGTGCAGTCTAGTTTGGCCACCTTTCACATCGTGGTGCTCCCTCATATTACAGCACCTTTGACAAGAAAGGCAGAAATTAAAAAAAATGCTTTGTGCAAAGCTACCAGAACTGCTCAGCTGCAGGGTTACATCTCTGTTACATTTCTCATCTCCATCCCTCAAGAGCTCCATCTGATGTATATCCTACAGGTATTTTCTTTGCCATGCGAATCAGTCATTTTTAATAAGTCTGTATTAATATGCAAAAGTATTACATTTTTCTTTTATTCAGCCTTATAGAGTCTTAAAAAGTCTTAAATCAAAACTCAAGAGTTTTGCTCAAAAAAAGTTTAAGATTAGCTGTGAGCAAAGATGCTGGTCACATATTTCTGGACCTGCATGCACCAGCTGAGCAACTGCCATTAGGTAAATAGGAATGCTAACCGATATTTTAAATTAATTTGAGCGATACATTCTTTTAAAACAAACTGCACTTTGCCCTGTAGTCAGTGTTATTAGAAAATCCTCCCCACCAGCAACTTTATTGCTGCATGCTCAGTATGCTGCTCTACTCTAGTAACCTGGTGAGTGGGCAGTATATGTCACTTTATCACTTAACCCATTAAAAAAGGGTGGTAAGGTCTAATAAAACCCACACAAGCTGCTGTTATTGGACTACATAATGTGTGTTTATGCCTTTGGTGCAGGTATTCAGAGAACACTTGTAAAACTGTGGGGCAGGTATGAAATAATCCTGTTGAAGAATTTTTTATTAATGTTTATTAATTTTGCAAATGCATTTTTATGAAACTCCTGAAATGTTTGAAGTAATTTTATGCTAGGATTGTGTCCTGTGAATTCCAAGACTGATGTCCGCCACTTGACTCAATCTATGACATGTATCAAGTGTGATTAGATCTAGATTCACCTAGAATGCCTCAGCAACATGTAAAGAACTTTATGGAGGTTCTTTGGTAATGAAAGGATCAATATGTATTACTGTGCTCAAGACAGGAGACAGTGGCTGCTTTAATTTAGCATTAATAATGCAGAGAAACAGAGCGGGTGTGAGTGTGTGTTGCGATTTGAGGTATGAAATGTGTTGGAAGGCAGTGATATCAGATCTAATGTTTTATAAAATTAGAGACAATATGGTTAAAAACAGAGTGTTTGTTTTACTAGAAGTTATCAATGAAAATGGTAAAAATGGTTTTATATCATATATAATATATAAAATGTATAAAGAATAAGAAAGGTTTTAGAAAAGTCATGAAACTACAATAAGGCAACACACTGTAGATACAGGGCAGCATTAATGCATGAGCTTACCTTTGCTTAAGCCCCAGGGCCCGTGGCTGCAGTGGGGCCCACAACTCTCAGTGGCGGGACCCAGTCACGGCATTCACCATCTCATTCGCCCGCATCAACGTTCGCAGGAGAACAGTGTGACAGTGTGGTGCGCAACAGTGAAAGCCATCTGTTTAGTGCATAGTCATGGAATAAATCTTTATTATGCCCTTAATTCTGATGCTGTATAGGCTGATGCATTTAGATGCATTATAGTCCAGAGGCATTTTAGTCTGTTTCATGATTTAGATGATATTTCATAAGATGCCTTTGAGTCTGAGGCCATTTAGTTCATGCTGTTTTGTCTGATGCCTTTGAGTCTGAGGCTGGTTAGTCTTATGCCTCTAAGATTAAGATTCAACTTTATTGTCATTGTGCAGAGTACAGGTACAGAGCCTATGAAATGCAGTTGTTTTCGCATATCCAAACTCGGCTGGGGTCAGAGCACAGGGTCAGCCATGAAACAGCGCCCCTGGAGCAGATAGGGTCAAGGGCCTTGCTCAAGGGCCCAACAGTGGTATCTTGACGGTGCTGGGGCTGGGGCAGTAACCCAGAGCCTTAACCGCTGAGCCACCACTGGCCCCTGTAGTCTGAGGGCTGTTTTGTCTTATGCCTTTTCTGAATCTGTTTTATCTGATGCCTTTGAGTCTAAGACTGCATCATCTGATGCTGGTTAGACTGATGCCTTTGAGTCTGATGCTGTTTCATCAGATGCCTTTGAGTCTGAGGCCATTTAGTCTGATGTGTTTGAGTTTGATGCCATTTCATCTGATGCGGTTTCATTCAGTGCTTTTGAGTATGATGCTGTTCCGTCTGATGCTTTTGAATCTCGTGCCATTTCATCTGATGCATTTGAGTCTGAGACTGCATTGACTGATGCTGTTTCATTTGATGAGGTTTCATCTTATGCCTTTAAGTCTGATTCAATTTAGTCTGAGGCTGTTTCATCTGATGTCTTTGAGTCTGAGGCCATTTTGTTAGTGCTGTTTTGGCTGATGCTTTGAGACTGATGCTGTTTCATAAGATGCCTTTGAGTCTTAGGCCATTTAGTTCATGCTGATTTGTCTGATGCTTTTGAGTCTGAGGCTACATTGCCTGATGCTGGTTAGTCTTATGCCTTTGAGACTGATGCTGTTTCATAAGATGCCTTTGAGTCTTAGGCCATTTAGTTCATGCTGATTTGTCTGATGCTTTTGAGTCTGAGGCTACATTGCCTGATGCTGTTTTGTCTTATGCCTTTTAGTCTGAATCTGTTTTATCTGATGCCTTTGAGTCTAAAGCTGCATCATCTGATGCTGGTTAGACTGATGCCTTTGAGTCTGATGCCTTTGAATCTGATGCTTCGAGACTGATGCTGTTTCATCATATGCCTTTGAGTTTGAGGCTATTTCATCTGAGGCTGTTTCATTCAATGCCTTTGAGTATGATGCTTTTCCATCTGATACCTTAGAATCTGATGCCATTTCATCTGATGCCTTTGAATCTAAGGCCATTTAGTCTGATGTCTTTGAGCCTGAGGCCATTTAGCCTGATGTTGTTTAGTCTGATGCTTTGAGTCTGATGTTCTTTTTTTTTTTTTTAGATACCTTTGAGGTTGAGGCTGTTTCATTGGATCCTGTTTCATTTGAATCATTTGTGTCTAATGTAGTTTCATCAGATGCCTTTGAGTTTGAGGCCATTTCATTTTATGTTTTTTCATCTGATCAAGGCATTCAGTTTGGTCTGATACCTTTGAATCTGATGCCATTTCATCTTATGCCTTTGAGTCTGAGGCCATTTAGTCTGATGCTGTGTAGTCTGATCCCTTGAGTCTGATCAAGGCATTCAGTTCAGGTCTGATACCTTTGAATCTGATGCCATTTCATCTGATGCCTTTGAGACTGAGGCCATTTAGTCTGATGCTGTGTAGTCTGATCCCTTTGAGTCGGCGGCCATAGTCTGATGCTGTGTAGTCTGATGCCTTTGAGTCTGAGGCCATTTAGTCTGATGCTGTTTAGTCTGATGCTATTTCATCTCATGCTTTGAGTCTGATGCTGTTTAGTCTGATGCTGTTTAGTCTGATGCTATTTAGTCTGATGCTATTTCATCTGATGCTTTAGTCTAATGTAATTTCTTTAGATACCTTTGAGTCTGAGGCCATTTAGTCTGATGCTGTTTAGTCTGATGCTTTTGAGTCTGAGGCCATTTAGCCTGATGTTGTTTAGTCTGATGCTTTGAGTCTGATGTTCTTTTTTTTTTAGATACCTTTGAGGTTGAGGCTGTTTCATTGGATCCTGTTTCATTTGAATCATTTGTGTCTAATGTAGTTTCATCAGATGCCTTTGAGTTTGAGGCCATTTCATTTTATGTTTTTTCATCTGATCAAGGCATTCAGTTTGGTCTGATACCTTTGAATCTGATGCCATTTCATCTGATGCCTTTGAGTCTGAGGCCATTTAGTCTGATGCTGTGTAGTCTGATCCCTTGAGTCTGATCAAGGCATTCAGTTCAGGTCTGATACCTTTGAATCTGATGCCATTTCATCTGATACCTTTGAGACTGAGGCCATTTAGTCTGATGCTGTGTAGTCTGATCCCTTTGAGTCGGCGGCCATAGTCTGATGCTGTGTAGTCTGATGCCTTTGAGTCTGAGGCCATTTAGTCTGATGCTGTTTAGTCTGATGCTATTTCATCTGATGCTTTGAGTCTGAGGCTATTTAGTCTGATGCTGTTTAGTCTGATGCTATTTCATCTGATGCTTTAGTCTAATGTAATTTCTTTAGATACCTTTGAGTCTGAGGCCATTTAGTCTGATGCTGTTTATTCTGATGCTTTTGAGTCTGAGGCCATTTAGACTGATTTCTTGAGTCTCATGTTGTTTCATCAGATGCCTTTGAGTTTAAGGCTGTTTCATCTGATGCTGTTTCATTTGATGAGGTTTCATCTTATGCCTTTGAGTCTGATTCAATTTAGTCTGAGGCTGTTTCATCAGATGCCTTTTGGTCTGATGCCATTTCATCAGATGCCTTTTGGTCTGATGCCATTTAGGCTGATGCTATGTAGTCTGATGCCTTTGAGTCTGAATCCATTTAGGTTGATACTGTTTAGTGTGATGCCATTTTATCAGATGCCTTATTAGTCTGATACTTTGAGTCTGATGTCATTTCTTTAGATGCCTTTGAGTTTGAGGCCATTTTGTCTGAGGCCTTTGAGTCTAATTCCATTTCATCAGATACCTTTGAGTTTGAGGCTATTTTATTTGATGCTGTTTCATTTGATGTCTTTGAGTCTTAGGCTGACTAGTCTGATGCTGTGTTGTCTGATGCTTTTGAGTCTGAGGCCATTTAGTCTGATGCTGTGTAGTCTGATGCCTTTGAGTCTGAAGCCATTTTGTCTGATGCTGTTTATTCTAATCATTTGAGTCTGATGTCATTTCATCAGATGCCTTTGAGTTTGAGGCCATTTCAGCTGATGATGTTTCATCTGATGTCTTTAAGTCTAATGCCATTTCATCAGATACCTTTGAGTCTGAAGCAATTTAGTCTGATGCTATTTCATCTGATACCTTTGAGTCTAAGGCTGTTTCATCTTTTGCCATTGATTCTGATGCTGTTTCATCTGATGCCTTTGAGTCTGAAGCCATTTTGTCTGATGCTGTTTATTCTAATCTTTTGAGTCTGATGTCATTTCATCAGATGCCTTTGAGTCTGAGGCCATTTAGTCTGATGCTGTTTAGTCTGATGCCATTTTATCAGATACCTTATTAGTCTGATACTTTGAGTCTGATGTAATTTATTTTGATTCTTTGAGATTGAGGCCATTTTATCTGATGCTGTTTCATCTGTTGAGGTCTGAAGCTTGATGCCATTCTGTCTAATGGCTGAAAACCGATGCAGAGGTATGAGGATCTCCTAAAATGAACACTGTGTAGAATGGAAATCTTTAGAGCTTAGGATAGTCACAAGTAAAGGGCTTAGTACTGTGTTCTTGTGGTGCTGTCAGCCAATCAGGGTTGTCAGGATGCACTTTTCCTTTGCATCCAAAGTGATTAGTCCAAATCCAAAGTGATACTGTGGTTTTCACTGTGTCAGCCACTGCAAACTCAGGAGTGCCTCCTGAATTTCATACACACACAGATACTTAAGAGTGTTTAAATGTGGTTGTTACTCCCAAAAATCTGCAGTGTGTACATGGCCTACAACGTTCTACTTTGAATTCTTGGTATAGTTAATCAATAAAACTGTCCTTATTTTTCAGTCTTCAGTTCTTTCAGTTCAATAAATAAAAAAATAAATAAAAAAATAATATATATAAATATTTTTTGGCTATCAAGTCCAAAATCTGGCTACTATTGAGAATATCTCTACACCTTTATTTCACCATAGCAAGTGCTTTAACCAGTGTTTTGGTTAATACAAAATGGTTGCCTGTGTAAAGAAAATGAACAGTGCAGTCTTTTAAAGCTGGAGGATATGAGCAGATAACTGGACATACAAACAATGCAAGGGTGACGGAGCAAAGGGTGGCGAGATTGAGGGAGAAATCAATAGAAAATCAGCGTTTTGGGAGGGTCACTCATTTATCAGATGACACGGTTAAATAGCGTTAAGGCACTAAAAATGAGAAAAATATGTCCCATCTCAGCCATCGTATTGATCACGGGTGAATGGGCACTTGGAAGGCTGAAGCTACTAATAAAATAAGACATATCTGAGAGTGAATCAGCCAGAGATCGATCAGGATGCTGATCAAGGCCAAAAACATCTTCACTGGGATTTAAACCCTGATACACTGACCCCACATACACACAAAAACATGCTTACACACCATACACAACATAGGTTAGCTGGCCGTTTGACAGGGGTGATTCTTTTCAGCTCCTGCTGTCTGGATTTGACTGGAATAGCTGACCCTTTCCAGCACTCCTGCAAAAAGCCATAAGGTATCCAGAGCTCAAGGTTACAGAAAAACCATCAACACAAGCCAGACTGTTGCCCTAAAGCCTGTCCACACCAAATCTACAGGATATACACTACCAGTGAAAAGTTTGGACACACTTGACTGAATTTATGTTTTTCATCATCTTAAAAGCCTTTTGATCTCAAGGCTTATGTTTAAATGCTTGAAATTGGTTTTATAGACAAATATAAATTAGGCTTAAGTATGAATTTCTTTATAAAACTAGAATTTAATTGAAAATATTTTTATTTGGAGTGGATAGTGAAAGAAAAGCAACCACAAAGTGTCCAGCATACATGGGAACTCTTTCAATACTGCTTTAAAGCATGTGCATTACCCACTACGCCACAGCTTCAACCGTCTTCTTAACTAGCACTTCCAGTAAAACTACAATGGTCAACAAGCTTCACCAGAAAAACCATACTGGTTGAGCAGCTTCATTACAGATTTACCTGTTAGACCAGTATAAATCAGTGTGAAGCATCATGAAAGTTGATATTGGTGTAAGAAGGGGTATGAAGGAAGATCATGAACCTTTGGTTAGAGCACGATCAGTCTCAGAGCAATTTCAGCACAGCTCTTTAATTACCTAAGTGCTTTATGCTGTGAATGATTTAATGACTTCATTCAGCACATCACACTGCTAGTAAGTTCTGATGCTTTATGACTGTTGTGGCTTGTTTCAAGTAGAGATTTTAAATCTGGAAATGTAAAACAGGCCCTTTTGTGAGATCCGACAGAGAAGCAGGGAACATTGTGTGTCAGTAAACAAATGAGAAGAAACATTTGGATGAAAGAGTTCCCAGAAGAAATTTAATTGCTCAGAGGTTGCTCTTTCATTCCTCAGGAGACATAATGGAGTTCTTAGTTACATTTAATTAATCATTAAATTCCTTTAAGTCAAGTCAAGCCAATTTTATTTATATAGCGCCTTTCACAACACACATTGTTTCAAAGCAGCTTTACAGAATATTAGCATTAACAGACGATAAAACTGTAATGTCTATAAAGTCGATTAATCATCATTGTGTAATTTAGATAAAATACGAATTTTAATAGTGTTTATAAATAATTAAATGATAATTCTATTAATAACCCCAGTGAGCAAGCTGTAGGCGACTGTGGCAAGGAACACAAAACTCCATAAGATGTTGATTAATGGAGAAAAATAACCTTGGGAGAAACCAGACTCACTGTGGGGGCCAGTTCCCCTCTGG
Source organism: Xyrauchen texanus (assembly GCF_025860055.1). Lineage (NCBI taxonomy): Eukaryota > Metazoa > Chordata > Actinopteri > Cypriniformes > Catostomidae > Xyrauchen > Xyrauchen texanus. Next base: position 38,941,201 of record NC_068300.1, on the reverse strand, counting down.
CTAACATTATGAATGTAATGTAAATATGAATTATGTATAGGTAAAATCATGGTTTAAAATTATTAAACTAAGTGATAAGGGTCATTGATTAAACATAGATTGTGTTTGAACTGTAAGATTAATGACCAAAGTCTTTGAAGTCCATCTTGATTAACTGCAGAAGTTCACATAGGTGTAATTGTCCTTGTTAATTGGCTGATGAAGGCTTTTGTTGGCAATAGTTAGTCTAAGCATTTCATTTCAGGATCGTAGTCCATAAATAGACTGAGGTGATGCAGGTTGGAGTTGGCATCATTTCATCCTCTGAAGTCCGTCATAATAGATTGAAGTGATGTTTGGCTGGCACCGGCTGCATTTAGTCATCATCATTCTGCGACATGTAGCAGTGGAGTCCAACATGAAGCAGGAATGGTGCTGGATCCAGCCGGTTCTGGTGACCTCAGGATAGGAGTCCCGAGGTTGAGACAGGGAAACAAATAAAAAGATGTAAGCGTAGATGCCATTGAATTTATTGCAGAGTTAGAGATCATGCTCAAAGTTTCTGGTTTCTGGTTCCGGCAGACCCAACTAAAGCAGCCTAATTGTGGGATAAATTAGGTGTATGCCTGGCTAAATAGATGAGTCTTTAATCTAGACTTAAACTGAGAGAGTGTGTCTGCATCTCGAACAGTGTTTGGGAGACTATTCCATAGTTTAGGAGCCAAATATGAAAAGGATCTTCCTCCTTTTGTGGATTTTGATATTCTAGGAACTATTAATAGGCCAGAATTTTGCGATCTTAATGAACGTGTTGGAATATAGCGTGGTAGAAGATCACTTAAGTACTGCGGAGCTAGACCATTCAAAGCTTTGTACGTAGTTAACAGAATTTTTAAATCAATACGGAATTTAACAAGTAGCCAATGTAACAATGATAAAATGGGGCTAATATGATCATATTTCTTGGTTCTCGTCAGCAAGTTTATTTATTGATCTTGCTGGACATCCTCCAAGTAATGCATTACAATAATCTAGTCTTGAGGTCATGAACGCATGAATTAGTTTTTCGGCATCAGCAACCGAGAGCATATGCCTTAAAGGGGTCATGACATGGTTTTTTTTATTGTATTATTATGTTCCCTTAGGTGCAATTATAGTATTAATATATTTTATTTTAAGAAAAACTTTTAAAATCTAGTGATTTATGACGTTTTCCCACCCTGTTTCTCATCCTCTGATTCAAACAGTCTGTTTTGGGGGCGTTTTCCATTTAAGACTTCAGTGTTAACGCCCACTGTTATGATTGGCTAACGTCAGTGCCTATGTATCAATTACTGACGCCCCCAGCCAGAACAATATGCAAGTAAACTAAGTAAAAACACTGTGATTATTCATAATGAATGAAATTGCGCTTTAAAAAGTAGTTTAAAGTTTAAAATAGATTACTTACAGTTTGCGTCGTCGTTGTTCCCAGAATAGTCGGCACGGACTTATCTTTGAGCAACAGTTTTCTGGCAAAGCCAGCATCATATTGAGATTTGTTCTCAAAACAGTCATCCTTAAAATGTACAGAACAAACGCTTAAGTTAACACTGCCGTGACTGGGACGTCCACAAAAAATAAACTGCATCCATTTTTCCCTGACGCCTGGATCTTTCGGCAGCTTATTCAGAGGTTTTGTTTGACCACAGCCAGGAACAGCACATCTGTGTGGCATCGTAATTTTCCTGTGCACAAGTAGTCTCTGTCAGAGCTCGCTGTCCATCGACTGAACACTTGTGAGGCGACGGCGATACTGAAATGAGCGTAGTTGTCTTGCGCTTAAAGCGTAGTTATCTTGTGCTGGAGGCGGTCATATGCAAACGCTGGTACGTCACTTCTAACCGTCACGTCACTTCTAACCATGAATCCAGAACGAGCTGTATTTTGAGCTTGATTAAATAAATGATTCGTTTAGAATGGGGAGGACGTCTTAAAATATTAAACTTGCAGGACGTTTTAATGATACAAAGACCTCTTATATACCAAAAGATCAAGGCAAATTTGGTTTCTCATGTCATGACCCCTTTAATTTAGCAATATTTCTTAGGTGGAAGAATGCTGTTCTACAAACATTTGTAATTTGATTTTCAAAGGACAGATTGGTATCAAATATAACACCTAAGTTCTTTGCTGTTGAAGATGATGTAACAGCACATCCATCTAGAGTCAAATTATATTTTAGTGGCTTATTTTTAGAGTTTTTTGGTCCAATAATTAGAACCTCTGTTTTGTCAGAATTGAGTAGAAGGAAATTTCTGGCCATCCAATCTTTTATTTCATTGATACACTCTGCTAATTTTGAGAATTGTGAAATCTCATCAGGTTTTGAAGAAATATAAAGTTGTGTATCGTCAGCATAGCAGTGGAAACTTATTCCACGATTCCTGATAACATCTCCCAGGGGAAGCATATACATGGAGAAAAGCAGAGGCCCTAAAACTGATCCCTGTGGCACTCCATACTTTACTTTTGTTTGGTTTGACAATTCCTCATAGGCAAAGTGGTAGCGGTCTGCTAAATATGACCTAAACCATGCTAATGCAACTCCACTAATTCCAACATAATTCTCCAGCCTATTCAAGAGAATGTTGTGATCTATCGTGTCGAATGCAGCACTAAGATCTAAAAGCACTAGAAGAGAAATGCAGCCGCGATCAGATGATAAGAGCAAGTCATTTGTAACTCTGATAAGTGCAGTCTCTGTACTGTGATGAGGCCTAAATCCTGATTGAAATTCTTCATATATACTATTTCTCTGTAGAAATGAACATATTTGGGAGGATACTACCTTTTCTAGTATTTTTGACATAAACGGGAGATTTGAAATCGGTCTATAATTAGCAAGTTCTCCAGGATCAAGTTGTGGCTTCTTAATTAGCGGTTTGATAATTGCCATTTTAAAGTTTCTTGGGACATGTCCTAAGCATAGCGAGGAGTTAATGATATTAAGAAGAGGTTCTGATATTACAGGAGATACCTCTTTTAAGAGCTTAGTTGGTATAGGATCTAACAAACAAGTTGTGGCTTTTGATGTTTCGATAAGTTTTGTTAGCTCTTCATGACCTATGATAGCGAAGGATTGAAGTTGCACATGAGGGAAATTATTCGACACTGTTTTCTGAGGTGCTATGACAGATGATTGCATAATTCCAATTTTATTTCTGATTATTTCAATTTTATCTGTAAAGAAATTCATGAAGTAATTACTCTTGAGCTGTGACGTAATATCTGGTTCGGTTGAGGCTTTATTCCTAACCAATTTAGCCACAGTACTGAATAAACATCTAGGATTGTTGTGGTTATTTTCTATGAGTTTACTAAAATATGCTGACCTGGCAGCTTTGAGTGCGTGTTTGTAGCTACAGACACTATCCTTCCATGCACCCTGAAATACTTCTAATTTTGTATTTTTCCACATGCGCTCCATTTTCCGAGCTGCTCTCTTGAGAGCATGAGTGTGATCATTGTACCATGGTGCAGGGCTTATTTCTTTAATTTTCTTTAATCGAAGTGGGGCGACAACATCAAGGGTGCTAGAGAAGACTGCATTTAAATTTTTTGTTATTTCATCAAGTTCTTCTGGGCTTTGGGGTTTATTGAGTATATGAGATAGATCTGGAAGAGTATTAGTGAAGTCATCTTTAGTGGTCGAAAGAATAGTTCTACCTGAACGATAGCGTGGTGTAGATTGAGTAACATTAGCTGATTGCAGCATGCAAGAGACGAGGTAATGATCCGAGATGTCATCGCTCTGCTGCAGAATTTCTATATTATCAACATCAACTCCATATGAAAGAATTAAATCTAGCGTATGATTATGGCGATGAGTTGGTCCTGTTACATTTTGTCTGACTCCAAGAGAGTTGAGAATATCGATAAATGCTAATCCCAATGTATCATTTTCATTATCTATGTGAATGTTGGAAGTCACCAACAATTAAGGCTCTATCTACAGTAACTACAATATCTGATAAAAAATTTGCAAATTCACTAAGGAAATCTGAATAAGGCCCGGGTGATCTATACACTGTAACAATGGTAAAGGACGACAGAGATTTTTTATTTATATTTATTTTTTGTTTAGTGAAACAAAAAGTTACAAAGCATTAATTGTTGACATATAGTAAAAAGTAAAAATCAACCTAGTGTCATAGAATGAACGTTACTAAAACAAAATGTTTGCAAACAGATTTTTGCATCTCTTAACACTAGAAATTAGCACTAGAGAAGCTACAACAACTCTTTCACACAAGTCATGAGTAAACTGCCTGATTATGAGTTTTTATACCATGGGTCTTTTGAATGCTTGATTCTGATTGGTTCACAGACTTTCTAAGGTGTGCAATTTTTTTCAAGTAAATGCACAGCTATGAAGTAGTTCCAGGTCTTGACTGCATAATGGTTCCATATCACTTTGCCAAATTATTTCAGTTATTTCAAGCCCTACAGACTACCACAACAAAATAACCAATAAAAACAAAGACACTGATTAACATCGGATAAGAATTACAAACAATGTATATTATATAGCCTTTTGAGTATCACCCTGGTAACTGCCTAGCAACCAGATGGGGTTACCCTAGCAACAGATTAGCAAAACACATATCTCTGCACCAGAACATTGTGGAGACTTGTGGGTTTGGTCATTTGGCTAACAAGGAACCTTTTGTGTATCACCCTGGTAACTTCCAAGCAACCAGAAGGGGTTACCCTAGCAACTGATTAGCAAAACACATATCACTGCACCAGAGCATCGTAGAGACATTCAGGTTGGACTAAGGCTAGAAAGATGCCTTTTGAGTATCACCCTGGTAACTGCCGAGCAATCAGAGGGGTTTACACTGGCAACCGATTAGCAAAACACATATCTCTGCACAGAACATCGTAGAGATTCTGGGTTGGGTAATTTACTCAGGCTAGCAAAGAGCCTTTTGATTAGCACCATGGTAACTACCTAGTAACCAAATATGCTCACCCTAGCAACCAAGTAGAAAAAGACATACATCTAATCTATCTATCTATCTATCTATCTATCTATCTATCTATCTATCTGTCTATCTATCTATCTATCTGTCTATCTATCTGTCTATCTGTCTATCTGTCTGTCTGTCTGTCCGTCATAAACTTTCAGACTAGGCTTTTTCAAGCCAACCTAAAATTTGTCCACAAACTTTTTAATCTAGTTTTTAATTTCCTTCTGTTAGATATTAATTCATTATTTTCTACGCTGTATACAGTAGATGACATTGTGGCATAAAAGTAAACCAAACAAACATATATAAACAATGATTGAATATAGGAACTGTTGCAGCTGACACCACAGCACAGGGGTCCTACCCTTGGTCACACTCCCTACATCAGTCTTCTTATTCTAAAATTAATTCTCTTCTCCTCTTTTCCTTCACCGTTACCTGTCACTTTCCTAAAAGTAAGACGGTAGGCTATTATCTTGCTTGCTGGCAAACTGGCAGATAAAATTAAAAAGAAATGAGCTCACTTGACTACCGTTTCCCTCAACATTACAATTGAAATTATATGAAACACTATGGACAACATCATGGCCTGAAATTAATTTCTGAAGGGGGGACTGCCCCCCTTAGATGCCTCATTTTGTGAGGGATTTTTCCACTTAGTAGTCATGACACAAAGATAGTGAATATTGTATAAGAATAATAATTATTTATTATTACACTATTTCACCTAACTGTTTCTATCAGTTCTCTCATATGGTATCTCATATGGACCTGTTTTTCTTAATTATATATTTTCATTTTGTAATATATTTTATAACTCTTATGTATTGTGATGCTTCTTTTCAGTCACTTCTTTCCCAGGAAAGCGCAATGTAATCTATGCTGTAATGTGCTGACTTACATTTATTGTTGTTTTTTGCTGATACATTATTATACATTTCATAAAATTTTCTGTTAAATGTTGTATGCTTATTTTAAATGCACTGATTTTATATAACACATAATAATATTACTTCTTTATAAAATAACTAGTATGTGCCACACCTTGAAGCTGATGATGATTATTTTCAATTGCGCTTGCTGCCTTGTTTAGTTCTTAATGGCAAAACTGGTGCGAACAAGTAATTAGCAAAGGAAGATGAATGACTTAAAGCTGCAATAGTGAGCCGCCCCTCTGTTGGTCACAATAAACAGCACACAATTAACGTTGTTGCTAGTAGGCTTCAACAGCGTCTTTCTTGCTATGTATTTTCACTTTGCAAACTGTTTTGAATGCGCAGTAAAAACGGGGACATCTCTAGGGACAGCTCCAGTCGGGGACAGTCCCGGTTTTTACCAGTTTGTCCCAGACTGGAGCTGTCCACAGGTATATATTATTATTATTATTATTATGGAAAATGGGGACGTCTGGTCACTCTAACACACACACTACCTTGTTACTCCAATGCCGAAAAGCAGCACATCCTCTGTTTCTAGTTCTAAAGTGACATTTTCAAACTAGCAACGGAGCTTTGAGCTGTATCAAAGCTAGATACACTTGATACCCCTCCCCCTCTATTAAACTTTCACACATGTGGACACACATACATTATATGCATTACGCACACACTCATGAGCGAAATACAGAGCTTTCATGTCAGCGCACACCTGCATCTCAGTAGGGTTGTAAACAGTTTTTAAGGTTTACATCGTAGAAGCTATATACAAAAATGCGATACTGGTGTTGCTGAGAAGTGCTTAACCTTACATCTTGGCGATTTTTAAGTGATGTTACTTTAGACGAGAGCTGCAACAATAAAGGTAATCCCAGAAGTGATCTCCCACAGTTTCTGAGTTTCTCTCTCGATCACTCAAAAAAAAAAATGTATTCTATCCCCTACCCCTAAACCTAACCTTCACAGAAAACTTTCTGCATTTTTAAATTTTCAAGAAACACAATTTAGTATGATTTATAAGCTGTTTTCCTCATGGGGACTTACAAAATGTCCCCACAACATCAACATTTCGGGTTTTACTATCCTTACGGGAACATTTGGTCCCCACTAAGTGATAAAAACAGGCTCTCACACACACACACACACACACACACACGCACGCACGCACTACCCTATTACTCCAGTAAAGCAGCACGAGCCTTGAAATCCTCCATTGCTAGTTCTAATATGACGTTTTCAAAGTATCAACGAAGGATCGGATTGTATCAAAGTAAGATGCAGAATCTGTGTTTTAGGGATGAAAACCAGAAAATGTATTGAGATAAAACCTTGAACGATGTCTTAAGGTGTGTTAATCATGGTATAAGTGGAATAATTGACTCTGGCCCATTGAATTATTAAAAAATAATGCACACCCGAGGTGCAACTCAGCGTGTCTTGACTTTTATTTTGACAATTTTCTTTACATTATTTTTCAATAATGATCCGTCATCAATTATTCTTTACATAAACACTTATTTTTCACACTATTACTCACACACTGCTATGTTATTATATTGGAACTTTTTAACTCTAACATATCATTTAAAAAAAAAACAATTTTAACGCTTGTATTACAAACCCACCTACATTTACACACTTATTCCAATGTGATTAGCTTCTGCAGTAGCTTGCCTGATAGAGTGTTGAACTTTGGACCCAAAAGACTGAGGCTAGAGCCCAGCCAAGCATGCAAGCTAACACTTGAGACGAAAGTGTAATAGAAACTAAATTAAATGAAGTGGTTGCTTCAGAAAATTTGCCTTTCATGTTGTATTTGCTATTGGTTAGGTTTAGGGTTAGGAAGTCTGTTTTGTTCACCTCTCAGTTGTATTTATAACACTATTGGTTAGGTTAAGGCTAAAGTTTTAGTTTAGGGAGTTATGTTTTACTCATTATAACCTTCATCTAATATTCAACTTAAACACATTGTCTGATTATGACACCATTTCACTCGCTTTTGGCACCCCCAGTTGAACAGATTAGCCCCTGTTGCAAAACCTTAATTAAGCATGTAATTTCATTTAGCAGAAATGTTGCCACAGAGTTCAGGGCTGCGTTCGCCAAAAGCATTGTAATCCTAAGTAGATCATTGGCACCAATGCCTCTAAAATCAACTTAAGCTTACAATGCTTTTGGAAAATGCAGCCCAGGCTGGCAAAAAGCTATAAAATGTGTATGGATACTATAGCTCTTATAATTTAATCTTGGGAGAATTTGATTGGGTATCTAAGATTTTAAGCCTGAACCTGCCTGAACCCGAAATTGCTTACTATCTCATTTCTTCTCCTAGCAAGTACTGTTGCAATAGGCTGTATTTTATGTAAGCATATAGGCAACATTCAAAACAGTATTGAAACAGTAAACATACACAGTTTTAACAAGGCACAGCAGCCCCTCATTACACTAGAGTTTATGTGCTGAACAATCTGGAACAATATGAAACAATGCAACAGTCACATCGTTAAAGCCTGAACTTGTTTAGAATGTTGAATCTTTGTGACAGCTGCGCTAAAAACAATTAAGACGTGGCACAAAGAATGAAACAGAGCAAAAAACATTCGTTTTTGAATGCTCTTTTTATTTTGACATGGTGTTTAAAATGTGCTGGTCGTGCACGAGATGCTGAAGAAAAAGCAAGATGCGGTGCAAATGTCAGAGACATTCATCAAGCATATGTTTAAACAATGGAAAACAGAACAGACACGTGCAAAAACACATTTGGTTTGAAGGGCCCTTAACTCGTCCGTTCGCTCATGTCTGTGAGTGAGCGCGAAACAAGTTTGGTAAGCCTATTTATTTTTTCATGAATTAAAAACATGAACCCAAAGTCCTACTTGAAAAACTGATCCAAACCCAACCTAGGGTCAGGCTACAAGGTCTCAGGTATGGGTCGGGTTTGGGTTTCATTTTAACCCTCTGGGGTCTGAGGGTATTTTGGGCCCTGGAGAAGTTTTGACATGCCTTGAAATTTGTGCTTGTTTCAGTTGCTTAAAAATATATTAATGGCTAAAGTCTGATAACACTGTATTCAGCACAAACTGGGCTACAATAATATGTGAGCAACATGTATGTACAGGATTGTATTTTTGAGAAAATAATGTTTTAAACGTTATTTTCTCAAAAATACAAACCTTATAAGGTCATATAACACATACTAAACATTTGTCCACAAGACTTTTGAGAACTGGATCTTGTAGCCTATAGTTACCCTTCTGTCGCTCTCTCCACGTTGTGTCGGAGAAGCGACACTAGGGGTCTCTCTTGAGCGCCGATATCCACCTCTGATCTATGAAAAAAGGCCAATGAGAGTTGGCAGCCGGTATTTGCATGTCCCGCCCCCGGACATACGGGTATTTAAGCGGCGCAAATACGGGAGTTCATTCAGAAAATTTCTTCGGAGCCGATGGTCTGTCTGCAGTTTGCTGCGAGTTACATACCACTACAAACGTTCCTGTTTCCTCTGACGATCTGCATGCTGTTGGATCTTGACGGCGCACAACAGCGGCTTTCTCCTTTACATTGCACGGCGTGCATTGTTGCCCCTGAGCGCTTCGACAGTGCAGACACACATACACATTGTGTATTTAAAAGAGCAAATTTCTATTAAAAGAGTAATTTCTCTAAAAGAGCAAAACACAGCGGCGTTGAACGTCCTATTCAGGACGCGTCTTTTTCAAGATGCCCTTCCGCCCCTGTGTTGTTCCTGGATGCGGTAGAAGCCTCTCCGCTTCAGACGGCCACAGGCGCTGTCTCGTGTGTTTGGGCCGCGATCACACCGAGGCGGCGTTTGTGGATGATTCATGTTCTCACTGCGAGAACATGACCGTGACCACGTTGCGGTCCCGGTACACCGGACGCGGCGATCCCGCCTTCCGCCTGCCCACGACTGTCCCCCGGCCGGCCGGTTCAGATGAGTCCAGAGGACGCCAACATTAGACCTCCTCCTCAGTCACGAACCCGCCCCCTGCCGGGCGCACGGAGCAAGGTAAGTGCTTTGAGTCTATTCTCAGCACCTCAGCCTCAGGCCGCAACGAAGCCGCCCGATGCTGCATTACCTGTTCCGCCCCGCTGTGAGGCCCCGCCGGGTACGTCCAAAATACTCGTCCCTTTGGTGCCCCTAGCGCAGAGCTGGGAAGCGTGGCTTTCGCTTCCCAATGCATCACGCTGGCTGCACCGGACCATTCGACTCGGTTACACAATTCAGTTTGCCCGGCACCGGCCCCCCTTCAGGGGCATCTGCTTTTACGCAGTACACGGCGAGCATGCCAGTTCCCTGCGCACGGAAATCGCGACCCTCTTAGCCAAGGGCGCGGTAGAGCCCGTCCCTCCAACCGAAATGAGGAAGGGTTTCTACAGCCCTTCATTGTACCCAAGAAAGGCGGCGGCTTACGACCAATCCTGGACCTGCGAGTTTTCAATCGGGCCTTGTTAAAACTCCCGTTCAAAATGCTCACGCAGAGAAATATACTGGCTGGTGTTCAGCATCTAGATTGGTTCGCAGTGGTAGACCTGAAGGACGCGTACTTCCACATCTCAATTCTGCCACGACACCGACCCTTCTTACGGTTCGCGTTCGATGCCAGGCGTTTCAGTACAAAATCCTCCCCTTCGGCCTGTCTCTGTCCTCTCGCGTCTTCACGAAGGTCGCAGAGGCGGCCCTTGCCCTGCTACGAGTAGCCGGCATCCGCATTCTCAACTACCTCGATGACTGGCTCATCCTAGCACACTCTCGAGAGTTACTATGCACACAAAGAGACCAGGTGCTCCGGCACCTCAGCCGTTTGGGGCTTCAGGTTAACTGGGAAAAGAGCAAGCTCACTCCGGTTCAGAGCATCTCTTTTCTCGGGTTGGAGTTAGACTCAGTCTCAATGACAGCATGTCTCACGAGCGAGCGTGCTCAGTCGGTGCTGGACTGCCTCGCTTCCTTCAAGCCAGTCACAGTGGTCCCTCTAAAACTTTTCCAGAGGCTCCTGGGGCATATGGCATCCTCCGTGGCGGTCGCGCCGCTGGGGTTGATGTATATGAGACCACTCCAGCACTGGCTCCAGACTCGAGTCCCGAGACAAGCATGGCACCACGGCATGCATTGGGTAAGGATCACCCCCGCCTGCCTCAAAACACTCTGACCCTGGACAGACCTCTGCTTTTTACGGGCAGGAGTGCCCCTGCAGCAGGTGTCCCAACGCGTTCTGGTCACAACCGACGCCTCCCGGTCCAGGTGGGGTGCTGTGTGCAGCGGGCACGCAGCAGCGGGCCATTGGAAAGGGGCCCCGCTGCGTTGGCACATCAATTGCCTGGAGTTGCTGACCGTCCTTCTTGCTCTCAGGAAGTTCCTCCCATTAGTTCGGGACAAACATGTCCTCGTGAGATCGGACAGCACCACGGTGGTGGCGTACATAAATCGCCAAGGCGGCGTACGCTCCCGCCACATGTCACAACTCGCCCGCCGTCTCCTCCTATGGAGCCAGCAGCGACTCAAGTCGTGCCACTCACATCCCCGGCAAGCTCAACGTCGTAGCGGACACGCTATCACGACAACGCCTACCCGGCGGGGAGTGGAGGCTTCACCCCCAGTTGGTCCAGCTGATTTGGGAACGGTTTGGCAAGGCCCAGGTAGACCTGTTTGCCTCCCAGGAAACCTCCCACTGCCCGCTCTGGTACGCCCTAACAGAGGCTTCCATCGGGACAGATGCGCTGGCACACAGCTGGCCCTCGGGGCTGCGCAAGTATGCATTTCCCCCAGTGAGCCTTCTTGCACCGGTGCTGTGCAAGGTCAAGGAGGACGAGGAGCAAGTCACGTTAGTGGCCCCCTACTGGCCCACTCGGACTTGGTTCTCGGAACTCAGACTTCTCGCGACAGCTCCTCCCTGGCGAATTCCCCTGAGAAAGGACCTCCTCTCTCAGGGACGGGGCACGCTCTGGCACCCGCGCCCAGACCTCTGGAACCTCCAAGTCTGGTCCCTGGACGGGATGCGGAAGAGCTAGCCGGCTTACCGGCGACCGTTGTGAATACAATCAACCAAGCCAGAGCCCCCTCTACCAGGCACCTTTACGCCCTAAAGTGGCACTTGTTCACAGATTGGTGTTCTTCCCGAACCAAAGACCCGCAGAGATGCGCGATCAAGTCAGTGCTCCTGTTCCTACAGGAGAGGCTGGACAGGAGGCTGTCCCCGTCCACCCTCAAGGTGTATGTTGCCACCATTGCCGCCCACCACGATCCTGTAGACGGCAAATCTTTGGGTAAGCACGACTTGATCCTCAGGTTCCTGAGAGGCGTCCGGAGGTTGAATCCCTCCCGGCCAGGCCTAGTTCCCTCCTGGGATCTCTCGGTAGTCTTGGCAGGACTCCAGAGACCTCCGTTCGAGCCGCTTGAATCAATTGGACTCAGGGCCCTCTCTCTTAAGATGGCCCTGCTGATCGCGCTCGCCTCTATCAAGAGGGTCGTGGACCTGCAAGCGTTCTCTGTCAGCGACACTTGCCTGGAGTTCGGTCCGGCAGATACGTCTGTGATCCTAAGACCGCGACCGGGCTACGTGCCCAAGGTTCCTACCACACCCTTCCGAGATCAGGTAGTGAACCTGCAAGCGCTGCCCCGGGAGGAGGCAGACCCAGCCCTTTCGTTACTATGTCCAGTGTGCACCCTGTGCATTTACCTGGACCGCACACAGAGCACCAGACGCTCTGAGCAGCTCTTTGTCTGCTTTGGGGGATGGCAGAAAGGGAATGCCGTCTCCAAACAGAGGCTCGCCCACTGGGTTGTCGACGCCATCACACTGGCTTATCACACCCAGGCCGTGCCCCTACCCTTGCGGGTCCGAGCTCACTCAACAAGGGGTGTTGCGTCCTCGTGGGCACTGGCCAAGGGCACCTCCCTAGCAGACATCTGTAGAGCCGCGGGTTGGGCAACAACCAAGACCTTCGCGAGGTTTTACTACCTCCGCGTTGAGTCTGTTGAGTCTCGTGTTTTGTCAGGTCCGAGCCCGTAGAACTCGGTAACACGTAGACCGACCGGCCGGGTGGATCGCTTGCGCCCAGCGCCCTTTCCTGACGTCAAGGTAAAGTAGTGCGCCTTCTTCCCAGGGCGCCCACTCCGAGTCGGGACCCTGGTCGATTCCTCCCCAGCCCTCCGGGTCCGCGGTTCAGCGGAGGAACTTCGCCGACCCAAGCCACTGCGGGTACCCTGATGGCTACCCTGTACTGGTATAGGTGCTCCACAGGTAAGGCCTCCTGCTCGGACTCCCCTGTGTGTAATTCCACGGTTCTGTCCCCTACGAGCGGACCCCCGTGTCTCCCTTAGGCAGTTACAGCTGCCCCTGTTGCCGTGCTGTAGCAACTCCCCCCTTTTGAGGCTGGATCTACCACCGCACCATACTTTCCACATGAGCCCTAAGACGGCCGTGTGACGTGTCTACCACTTTTCCTCCCCAAGAAAAAGGGCAGGTGTGGTCTCCGCAGGGTCTGGGTAAGACCCCCTTCCCTATATGCGTGTAAGGGCCCCGGCCGTGATTGCTCTATGCGAGAAACTTAGAGAGAAAAGAGGCCCAGCCAGGCTGGCCCGTTCCCATGTTGGCAAACATCGCCTTGTTCCCCTCCTAGGGTAACTAGAAGGATTCCGATGTTCTTATGGGGCATTGGGGAAGGGTACGTGCAGCCAGGTACAGACGATGCGCGGCACTGGATGAAATCCCTGCCCGCCTCTGTATCGGCGGTTCACGTACACGGTTCAGTGCATGGCAAGATTGGAATGGGTCCCCTAGTGTCGCTTCAGAAGGGGAACGTTTGGTTACGTATGTAACCTCCGTTCCCCGAGGGAGGGAACGACACGTTGTGTCTTTCCACCGCCATGTCGCTGAACCGAGCCACTGTTGTGGCCGGACCATTTCCGGCTCCTCAGAAAAATCCTGAATGAACTCCCGTATTTGCGCCGCTTAAATACCCGTATGTCCGGGGGCGGGACATGCAAATACTAGCTGCCAACTCTCATTGGCCTTTTTTCATAGATCAGAGGTGGATATCGGCGCTCAAGAGAGACCCCTAGTGTCGCTTCTCCAACACAACGTGTCGTTCCCTCCCTCGGGGAACGGAGGTTACATACGTAACCAAACGTTTTTGCTACAAAATTATGTGAAAACCACCCTGATCACTCATTCATACAAAACAATATAGTAATTTAACTTTTGTAAGACAATTTTAATGTTGAAAGGTAATATGCGAGGAGGCGTGAATGATCATGAATAAGTATTGTAATTCACACATGAGAGACAAAGACCCTCCCCTGGGCATATCAATGAGGGATAGAGAATGAATGTGAGGAGACTTAATGATCCAAATCAAGTTTTAAGTTAAAAGAAGTAATCTGACTATATATTTTCTTTACATAAAGACTTAATTTTAGACCTACACTACCGTTAAAAGAAGTCTCTTCTGCTCACCAAGACTGGATTTATTTGATTCAAAATACAGAAATAACATTGATATTCTGAACTCTTTTTACAATTTAAAAGAACAGTTTTCTATTTAAATATATTGTAAAATGCAATTTGTGATCAAAGCTGAATTTTCAGCATCATTACTACAGTCATCAGTGTCACATGAACCTTCACAAATCATTATAATATGCTGATTTTCTAATATGGGCATATTTAAAGTGCATTTTACTAATTTAACCTGAACACATATTTGCAAGCACAAGCTTTGTTGATTATAATGAGGCATTATAAACACTAGATAAAATATAATCTAAACATTTACATTATTTTTATATCATATTACATATCATATTTATATTATACAGCATACAATTTAAATACCTGCTTTAGCCTAAACAGCATTTAAATATAACTAAAACTTGATTATTAGGACATATTTCAAATGTCAAAACTCAGAATCCTGGCTGGCAAGTCTGGAAACAGTACCACTAGTAAAATATGTACATGTTTATATAAAATAGCATGTCAGCTAATGACAACTAAATGACTTACTCTTCCGAAATTGTATCCTTGGCTGGATCAAGTCTCTCTTCAAAATACAAATGTTCATCGGAGACCCGCTCTTCTTCTGAGGAAAATGTTAACTCTTCCATAATATCCTGGAGCTTTCTCGCCTGTGTATCGTTGCAAACGCACAGAAAAATTAATGAAATGTGTTTACAACCTCACTGTCTGAGGCGTGTACATTTGCATTGATTGTCTCAGCATATTAGCGTATGAATGGCTCACATTACATTTACATTTAATGAGCTAAGCCAGTAAAAACTGTACATTGCTTTGTTTCAAACAGATTGCATTGCAGGAGAATATTTGTTTAAAATATGAATTGTTTTATTTAAAAGTAGACATTTTAAGCTTTTTTTAGACATATGTTTCATGTTTGTGTGATAAGTATTCGCGGTGTTTAAGTTAATTTGTGTGACGTGTTTCTGAAATATGCTCGTGAACACAGAGACTTTTATTTTCTTTATTTTACAAAAGCACAAGATTTTGTTGTTATTGTGAGTGTACACAAATAAAAGTAGACCCTTTATAGTCTCTAATGATGTCTTACACTTATCTGTATACCAAAAAATGACAGAGTATTTTAATTTGTTTCTGCTGTAATGACAGAAATATCCAGCAGAACACGCCGGCACGTCCGTCGACCCCAGATGGTTAAGGCCCGTGCAGTTTTTTGTATGTATCGCAGCCGTTTCCTGGTGAAATGAACATTAAAGGCGCTACAACAACAATGACTTTTATTCACTTTCACACAAACCACCAGTAAAATGGCAGATTATCAGTTCATAAACATGTACTTTTCAGTACGCAGGGCGCGTACTGGACACAGCAATGAAGTGGCTGGGTCTGCCTCCTCCAGGGGCAGTGCTTGCAGATTCACTACCTGGTCTCTGAAGGGAGTCGTAGGAACGTTGGGCACATAGCCCGGTCGTGGTCTTAGGACGACGTGAGAGTCTGCCGGACCGAACTCCAGGCAAGTGTCGCTGACAGAGAATGCTTGCAGGTCCCCGACCCTCTTGATGGAAGCGTGCGCGATCAGGAGGGCCATCTTCAGGGAGAGAGCCTTGAGCTCAACTGATTCTATCGGCTTGAAGGGGGATCTCTGAAGGCCCGAGAGGACCACTGAGAGATCCTAGGAGGGGAACGGGCTTGGCCGGGAGGTCTCTAAGGAACCTGATAATCAAGTCGTGCTTACCCAAAGACTTGCCGTCTACTGCGTCGTGGTGGGCCATGATAGCGGCAACATACACCTTCAAGGTGGAGGGGGACAGCCTCCCCTCCAACCTCTCCTGCAGGAATGAGAGCACTGACCCGACTGCGCACCTGAACACCAATTCGCGAACAAGAGCCACTTCAGGGCGTA
This sequence comes from Xyrauchen texanus, assembly GCF_025860055.1. Lineage (NCBI taxonomy): Eukaryota > Metazoa > Chordata > Actinopteri > Cypriniformes > Catostomidae > Xyrauchen > Xyrauchen texanus. The sequence goes on along the minus strand of NC_068300.1, from coordinate 38,924,874 downwards.
AAGTTGCCTGGTAGAGGGAGCTCTGGCTTTGTTGATCGTGTCTATGACAGCAGGTGGTAGGCCACTTATATCTTCCGCATCCTGTCCAGGGGCCAGACGTGGAGGTTCCGGAGGTCTGGGCGTGGATGCCAGAGGCAACCCTTCCTCAGGGGAATTCGCCAGGGAGGGGCTGTCCCGAGGAGCACGAGATCCGAGAACCAAATCCGAGTGGGCCAGTAGGGGGCCACCAGAATGACTTGTTCCTTGTCCTCCCTGACGTTGCACAGCACCCATGCAAGAAGGCTGTACTTTTCGCCCTGTTCTTATGACATGAAACATGAAATTACGTGATTGTTTTAGCAATTGCATTTTTTATCTCACATTTGCTTTTTATGACACTATTGGTTAGGTTTAAGTTTTTGTGTTTTTTGGGTTTTCCAATTCCTATTCTTTCAGGGGGAAAAGACCCCGCAGAGACCACACCTGCCCAGGCTGGGGGAGTTAAAGGGTGGTGAAATACATCACATGGGTTTTCAGGTCGCATGTGGAGAATGGCGGTGGTAGATCCTACCTGTCAAGAGGGAGGAGTTGCTACAAACATGGCGACCGGGGGGCAGCGGGGACTGCCCAAGGGAGACGCGGGTTCGCTCGCAAGGGGACCGTATCACAGAAAATACACACAGGGGGATAAGTCCACACGGGGGCCCGCCCTGTGGAGCACCTATTCCAGTACAGAGTATACAGAGTTTGAGTACTCATAGTGGGTCTGATTAGGGTGGTGTGGTGGTGGCGTGGTGGGCTAAAGCACAAAACTGTTAATCAAAAGGTTGCTGGTTCGATCACCACAGCCTCTACCATTGTGTCCTTGAGCAAGGCACTTAACTCCAGGTTGCTCCGGGGGAATTGTCCCTGTATTAAGTGCACTATGCTTTGGATAAAAGCGTCTGCCAAATGTGTAAATGTAAATGTAAATGGGTCTGGTTGGGGAATTCCTCCACTGAATTCGTGGACCAGAGGGCTAGGGAGGAGTCATCCAGGGAGCAGAGTTAGTGGGGTCTCCTGGGATAAGAGCGCATGAGATCGCCTCAGTGGAGGGGAAAGGCGCTAGATGCAAGCGGTGCACCCTGTCAGTTGTTACCGCATTACCGATTTCTACTGGCTCGGACCTGAGAAAACACAGGATGAAACTGACTCGACCCGGAGATTGTAAAATCTCGTAAAGGTATTGGGTGTTGCCCAACCCGCTGCTCTGCATATGTCTATTAGGAAGGTGCCTTTGGCCAGTGCCCACGAGGATGCCACACTTCTCGTAGAGTGTGCTCGAACCTGCAAGTGGGTGGGGACGGCCTGGGTGTGATAGGCCAACTACCCAGTGGGAAAGCCTCTGTTTGGAGACAGCGTTCCCTTTCCGCTGTCCACCAAAGCAGACAAAGAGCTGCTCAGAACGTCTACAGCTCTGCGTGCGGTCCACATAAGTACGCAGGGCGCGTACTGGACACAGCAATGAAGTGGCTGGGTCTGCCTCCTCCAGGGGCAGTGCTTGCAGATTCACTACCTGGTCTCTGAAGGGAGTCGTTGGAACGTTTTGCACATAGCCCGGTCGTGGTATTAGGATGACGTGAGAGTCTGCCGGACCGAACTCCAGGGAAGTGTCGCTGACAGAGAATGCTTGCAGGTCCCCGACCCTCTTGATGGAAGCGTGCGCGATCAGGAGGGCATCTTCAGGGAGAGAGCCTTGAGCTCAACTGATTCTATCGGCTTGAAGGGGGATCTCTGAAGGCCCGAGAGGACCACTGAGAGATCCTAGGAGGGGAACAGACTTGGCCGGGAGGTCTCTAAGGAACCTGATAATCAAGTCGTGCTTACCCAAAGACTTTCCGTCTACTGCGTCATGGTGGGCCATCATAGTGGCAACATACACCTTCAAGGTGGAGGGGGACAGCCTCCCCTCCAACCTCTCCTGCAGGAATGAGAGCACTGACCCGACTGCGCACCTGAACACCAATTCGCGAACAAGAGGCTTCAGGGTGTAAAGTTGCCTGGTAGAGGGAGCTCTGGCTTTGTTGATCATGTCTAAGACAGCAGGTGGTAGGCCACTTATATCTTCCGCATCCTGTCCAGGGGCCAGACGTGGAGGTTCCAGAGGTATGGGCGTGGATGCCAGAGGCAACCCTTCCTCAGGGGAATTCGCCAGGGAGGGGCTGTCACGAGGAGCACGAGATCCGAGAACCAAATCCGAGTGGGCCAGTAGGGGGCCACCAGAATGACTTGTTCCTTGTCCTCCCTGACGTTGCACAGCACCCATGCAAGAAGGCTTACTGGGGGAAATGAGTACTTTCCCAGGTTGAGGCGGAGCTGCACGTTTTCTGGAAGCCGCAGGAGGATGCCCTCGGCGGGCAGACGGAGGACGGCCCATACTGGTGGCACAATGGGGCATGATGTGAGAAATGGCCTCGTCTGCTTCTTCACTGCTGAGAACTGCTGGGCGAAGTCCTCGACGGTGTCGCTGAAGAGACCGATCTGGGAGACAGCGGCATTGAGGAAGCATGCTTTGTCCACGTCCCGCAGCCAAAGATGTCATTCCTGAACCACGAGGCTGGCCATCGCCTGTCCAAGTGTCCGCGCTGTGACCTTTGTGGCTCTGAGGGCGAGGGCGGTCGCTGAGTCTGCCCTCCTGCAACACTTTGGGGTCAGGACTACCCAAGTGCAGATCTTTAAGTGCCTTGGCCTGGTGAACTTGCAGGAGGGCCATGGCGTGCAAGGCGGAAGTGGCCTGTCCGGCAGCGCTGTAGGCTTTGGAGGTCAGTGACGACGTCATCCTACAGGCCTTGGAGGGGAGCACTGGGCGATCCCGCCAGGTGGCGGCTTTCTCGGGACACAGGTAGATTTCAACCACTCTGTCCAGCTGGAGGACCGCGGAGTACCCGTGGACTACTCCACCGTCGAGGGTAGTGAGAGCGGATGAGCAAGGGGGTTGGTTACGGGCAGTAAAAGGTGCCCTCCACGACCTCGTCAGCTCATCATGCACTTCTGGGAAGAAAGGAACCGGGGGCGGGGTGGGCGTGGCTGTGAGTGGCTGTGAGTGGCGCCCAGACCCGAGGAACCAATCATCCAGGAAGGCTGTGAGAAAGATTGAGGGTTCCAGTCCAGCCCCACGCTGATGGCAGCCCAGGCAAGCATGTCGGCCATCTGGGTGTCAGCCTCTGACTGGGCGTGACGACCCGAGGGTGGCAGCCCAATCGAGTCTTCCGTGTCAGATGCCGGAACACTCTCTGATGCAGCAGAGAGCTCATCATCCAGCTCGGGAGGCTCAAGACGATAGGCGGACTTGCCGCGAGGCGAGCCACTGTCACCCTAGCCCGGGTAGAATTCAACGAGCGTGGTGGGTGGTTCGTGAGGATGTACCCGGCGAAACCGAGCCCGCTGCCATCCCCAAATCGCCTCCATCGCCAGCCGGGTTGTCCTCAATCCCGTGGCAAGAAGGAGCGATGCTGGGGGCGGCTGGAGTGGCGTTTCTTTTTAGACCACAACATTGCCATGGTAAGAATTTCACATCACAGTAAGAACACGAACCATCCACTAACGCTGCCTCGGTGTGATCGTGGCCCAGACACAAGAGGCAGCGCCTGTGACCATCAGGAGCGGAGAGAACTCGACCGCATCCAGCAACTACACAGGGGCAGAAGGGCATCTTTCTAAAGACGCGTCCTGAAAAGGACGTGCAACGGCGCTGTGTATTGCGATTTTAAAGAAATAAACACTTAAGAAAATATTCTCTTTTATAAAAGAGCTGTCGAAGCGCCCAGGGGCAAAGCTGCACTGCCGTGCAGAGAAGGAGAAAGCCGCTGATATGCGCCGTTGATCCAACAGCATACGCTCTTTTTAGAGATGAAGTGAACAATCTTGTGAATACAGCTCGCTGATCACACAACCGGTCAGCTCCGAGGAAAGATTCGTAATGGACAGACGCATTTCTCTCCCTTTATACCCATATGTCCGGGGCGGGACATGCAAATTTTGTCTGCCAATTTCTGATTGGCCTTTTCTCAAGTTCAGAGATGCGTCAGGCTCTCAAGAGAGACCCCTAGTGATGCTTCTTCGACACAACGTCGAAGTGAGCGACAGACGGGGAACTACAATTCCCAGTATTTCTCTATAGATCTATTGGAATTTCCTCAAATTCCCAGATTCCAGTTTATACTTTCCAAATGGAAGAAAAAACATCCTGTCAGTGTTTCAGTGGAAGCAGGTGTCTTTAGGGAAGACACACTGTCAGAGGAAGTTATTACGATGAGAATCAGTTTAATGATGTTTTACCACTTCAGTGAGTTTTACTCATTACTAGTGATGCAAATAACTTACAATAAGAATAATTTTGTCATTATTTACACTTATGTTGTGCCAAACACATATGCTGTTTTGCTGTAAAGCACAGAAGTAGACATTTTTGAAGAATCATTAGACAGCTCTGGCACACTAGCTTATTGAATAAGCTAATTTCAGATTAATGGTATAAATGTCAGTCCACACACAAACCTACGATATGGCTTCAGAAGACTTGGAATATTGCGGGTAAGTCATAGTGAGTACTTTTATGGTGCTTTAAAGTCCTTTTTAGGACTTGAACTTTCATGTGGCAATTTCTGAGAGTGATTAAATAACCCTGTGAACTATGAATTATTCTTTTAAAAACACTTTTATTTCTATAAATATAAATATTTATAGAAATATATATTTTGGGGAAATAAGGAAACATCAAACAAGGCATTGAGGCATTGAAACGTTGTGTTCTCTGTGTGTGATTTTGACATGGAGGCTTTCTGAGAAACAGCCGTGATGATATTCTTGTTCCTCTGGTACCAGAGTTCAGTCCATCAGTTTCCTTTCATGTTATCTTCTCTATTCTGGCAGTGACCACACCACAAGAACAACATTTTCAAGATGTCCTTCCTTTTTTAAGGTTAATCCCCTATCAAGTTTTAAATCAAACCTCCCTACCCTAAACCTTAAACCTAAACCTGACCGATAGTGTCAGAAAAAGCAAAGGTGAGATGAAAAACACAATTGCTGAAACAACCACATCATTTTGTGGTGCTTCTATGAGTCTTTTGGCACACGTGTGGACTTGTGTGCTCTTCAGGACTTATACTCCGGTCCTTTACATCACAAGTGCAACACTCTATCAGTTGAGCTATCATACAGATTAATCACACTTGAACAAGCCTTTAAATGTAGTTGGTTATGTAATGCAAACATTAAAAAGTATCGCCTTGAAAGTCAAGCACTATAGTAAAAGTGTTTAGATGTCACTTGCATTGTGTGAGTAACAATGCAAAAAGTAAATGTTTATGAACTGATAATCTGCCTTTTACTCGTGATTTGCTTAAAAGTGAACAAAAAGTCATTGCTTTTGTAGCGCCTCTAGTGTTTATTTCATCAGGAAACAGAAAACAATACATATAACGCCAAGTAAAAATCATTTAGCAAAAATGTAGGTATAGTAACGTGAGACCAGTTTAAAAGAAAGTCATATAAGTTTGGAACGACAAAGTTTGAGTAAACAGTAGAATCTTCATTTTGGGTGAACTGTTCCTTTTAGAAAATACTGCAAGTGAACTGGTGTAATAATCCCACACAGGATCATATCAAGCAGAAAATGTGCAATGCTAAACATCTACATTAGCGAAGCCGTCAGCACAAGAAACAGCTTTTTTACATTTCCTCAAGAACAAATGTTGTGCAGTATATGCTTTCTAAGAGCACTGTGTTTGCAAAAAAGGAAATGTGGATGGGTGGGGTGGAGCGAGGGGGTCGAACTCACCAGCTGGGCCGAGGAACTGAATATACAGCTTCATTCCACTGTTTTTTTTTTCTGGTTTTACTAAAATGTGTACCATCGCAAAAAATCCTGCTTGGGTTTTGGGTTTCTGGTAATGTGTCCTGATGACGATTATGAAATCAGAAATCCAATAGGAAAATAATTAGGAAATTACGGTAGGATTGATTATGTGTGCTCCGGCCTGCTGCTTGTATTCGGTGGTCAGTGCCTCTCTGCCGAGACCCCTCATCCCACATGTCACATATTGAGTCGGGCCACTCGCAGCAATCTGCACTAACCTCTCCTCTGTGGATTTAGCTCTTTTCATAGAAATAGCAATTTATATTTTGTTGATGGCTCTGTCGTTTTCTAGCTGCTCTCTCTGGCTCGCAAGTTTTTGCTAATTCTGTCTTTCTAATGTTGTTCGCAATATATTTATATTATTGCTTTGGCTTCACTTTTATACATTTTGGATAAAATTTTCCATTTGATAAATTGATTGCCATTTTTTCATTTGTTTAAAAGAAGTAATGTTCAGTCATAGAAATAATGTGCATTTGCAAAGGGCCATTTTTGAATCCACAGGGCATGGGGCAAAATTTTAAGGGGTGGACTTCCCATTTATTCCGGGCCAAACAAATGGGAAATATCTGTTTATACACTCAGGGAACCCTCATCCAGACTCTCAGCTACCTCTGCGACCTCTTATACAAAAAACAAAACAAAAAACAATAACATTCACTAAGAACATAAACTATCCTGATCACATTATATAATTCTTATTATATCATGAATTAATGTTCCTTTAAATAGCTAAAAATGGCATGGAAGTTTTCCTTTTTATTCTTCATGTATTATGGATCTTCGAGTCTCTGAAACACCTCTACGGACCCCCAGGGGACCCCATAGACCCCTGGTGGGAAAACTCTGGCACTATACAATTCAATTTTGTTTTTCACTAATACTGCAAATGAATGCTAATTATCAAATAAATACCTTTTTTCCTCAAGCTGTTGGGGCCCACGCAACAATACCGGTTCTTCTCCTCTGTCAGTGGTCCTGATTAAGGTATTTAGTTTTTTTAAACTATTAAAAAATGCATTTTAAAAGGAGGCTTCGGCCAATGATTGGTTTGTTTATGCTTTTTATGTGTAATTCTGGGAATGCTTTGCATTAAAATTCTATTTTTAAAGGGTTTATAATTATGTCTAATAAGTCACACAAATGCATCATAAATTATTTATATACAGTTATAGCAACATGCATAAAGCGAGCAACTTTCATCCAATACTTGCCAAATAGTGACCATTTTAACTTACTTGTAAATTATTAATTAATAATATAATTTATATTTATATGAATAATAACACAAAATGCACAAATTTAGGGGTTTTCAAACCTTTTGATAAGAGAGTCCCACAAATATGACAACAAACTGGCAAAGGAACCCCCTCATAAAATATATAAAGGTTGCTATTTATTTGTGTGTATAAAAAACAGAAAAAAGAAAAGACCATTTTTTGTGTGATATTATAATGACAATTGAAATCATTGTTTTTACTGTGTATTGTTATTGTACTAGGCCAAATAAATATAATAAAATGGGATGCACCAACTGGCCAATTATTGACCAAATTAAAACCATTGGCTATAATGATATAAACCTCTAATATTAACCATCATTTGTTTATATTTATTGGGGCTTATGATTGTGTAAGCATGAAAACGCTGATATGAAAAACTGATGGTTTATTTATTATTAATTACAAACATTTATTGCATTGTGTTGAGCTTGTAATTATTTATCTGTGTAAAATAAATAACTAATATAAATGAAATGTGAAAAAGCATGTTGAATATAATAATTCATAATGTGAATTGTAATGTTCTATCATATAAAATGTGAGATATATCGTTTAGAGCTGCAAAAACAGAAGTGAAAAATGTTTTAGAATTCACACTTTTTAGCTTGTATTTATCTTTCATTGCTCTCTTAAATTGGATTGCCATAGGTTCAACAGATCCAATCCATGTTTAATGGATATGATTTATCATTAGAACAACAACATAACATTTGTACCTCTTTGTACACTTTTAAAGCATAATTCCAAAGAAAAACAATGATCTGATGACAAAATAAGGTGATACAGTTGAAAAACACTGGAATCAGCCTATAGTTTTTTTTTATTTTTGTTTATTAAAATCAGTTTTGTATCAGCCAATAATGTTCATATTTATCTGGAAAATATTTAGCCTACTTTGTAGTACGTTGACAGTGTATCTTTTTTTTTTCTAATGTAATAGAGTAATGTTAAATGTATAACCTAAAGAAAAACATATTGATTAAACTAAAATGGCAATAAATTCTGTAAATATAGCTTTTTACTTTTTATGAACTTTTTTCTTTTTCTTAAATTATCCATGGAACCCCTAGCACCCCCTCACGGCCCCCTGGGGGTCTCCAGACTGCAGTTTGAAAACCCCTGCCCTAATTCATGATTTATGTCACAATGCAGAAAAAATTTAATATTATAGTGAGATTAAAAGGAGGAATTATGTTATCTTTCAACAGTCCTCTTTGTGTTTACATTTACTAATGTTGGGTTACTAATTGGAAAATGGCTCACTATTTGGCAGGAATTGCATGGAAGTCACCCTTTTTTATGAATGTTGTTATAACCCCATATCAATGATTTATAAAGCATTTGTAAATGCAATATAAGTCATTAATGAACCCTTTATAATCCCTTAACTAGGGACACATTAGTGTGATACCAAAACATTTATAAACTGCAAAAAAATCCATGAAAAATATCTAAATACCCTTAAAAAAAAAAAAGCTCAATTTACTTAAGAATAATTTTTTTGGTATATTTTTTAAGCATAAACTTCATTGAATTGAGTTAGATTTAAGCTTAAAACAAGAAATTTTAAAATGCCAAAGGGGGAAGATAATTTAATTTAAGATATATTCTCTGAAAACAAGTCTAATTAATAAAGTTAATTTATCTTGTTTGAAGTATTTTTCGACATTTTTACTGGAAAACAAGACAAAAATTATTTTAGAGTGTTGATCCTTTTAGTATTTTACGTTTAAAACTTTTACATGAAAATGAATATGAATAATATAAATTATTTAAAATATCTAAACATCCTATAAACAAGAAATGTGGACATGAGCAACAACCTTCTTTTCTGTTTGAATCAAGAGTTGGCAAATAGTTTTTTCTTGTTACAAAATTTCTGGACTGCTATTTGTTGCCTGCATTTTGTCTTTCTTTCATAAATAATCTTCTTTAAACTTTGGTTCATCTGAAATCTTATGCGTAAAGCCAAAGCAAACCAACTTCTACCAATGACCGTTCAACCATGACTCTTGTCAGGTACTGTACTATCTAAGAAACCTCTGAACCCTAAATCTGTCATATCTGCCCCTCAAATCTCACCAGAGGTTTTGGGTCCAATCAGATCAGGCTCGGACCTCAGGTCACACAGGTCGGTCACCTCACACTGCAGGGCATGTTCGGGGCAAGACCTGGATACTGAAGGACCCAGGGACAGCAGGCGTCCTCGCCCCTTATCCCTGCACATCTTTCTCCTCGTCCCACCAACCTGCATGGAAACTGTTCTCTTTTTTACTGGACAGAGGCATCGTGTCTGCGGCCGGCTATTTGTCCTTGTCTAATTATGGCAGCGGGCTGCTGCTCCCTGCATGCTGATGAGTAATGGAGCGGACCGGTGGGGGTGGGGGTGGGGTGTGGGGGGTGCACTGGACGGGCCAACGCAGGGTGATTTGTGGGCCAGGAGCTCTGTCATCGCTGCATGCCCATTTGTCTTGTTGAGGCTGGGGGTGAGGGGTGCAGGGTGCTCCTGAGCAGAAAATAGTTGAGGATTACTTCCCATTTTAGGGCACTTCACGCCACAATTTTGGACAGGTAATGTAAAATATGACAGGAGCCTTGACAGCTGATCTTTTGTCTGCTACAGGAACGGATGCTTTTGTCTTTTGCGGTCTGATGTGTTGATGTGTTGATTTCTCATGGAGGGCAGGGCTGGATATTTCTTTGGATCTTTCTCAGAGCTGCCTGTCAAAGACAAGTGAAATCAATAATATCTTCCCTTCATGTTGACTCTTGCGACCTTAGCTTGTATCTGGTGTGTTGATTATGACTTTTTTCTTTTTTAAATAATGTGTTTATTTGACCTTTTTAAATCCATCATATAGTGTGAGGATGAGTCCACACTAATCCGTTAAGTCTGAAATCTAAGATTTTAGTTTTTACAACATCACAATGTAGTTTTCCCAAAGAATTCGATTTGTGTTGATGTGGCCTAAGAGTTCATAAGAACATTTACTTGGATAGATAAACATAACAAATTAACCTGGAAGAAAATATAAGTACTCAGAAGTTTCTTGAGCATTCCTAGTTAAATATAAATTACATTTTCAAAACTGGCCACATCCACACTAATCCATTTCCACTAGAAAACACTGTTGGCATTTTCCTGACGTCATCCATTTTCGGTGGATAAAAACCCTGTTTTGGTGTGAATATGAGGTATAAACCAACCTCATAGAATGAATTCTCATTGAATTATAATAAATGTTTGCAAACTGACTTTTATGTGCAGCATTCTAAGTTTTGTTGCAGTTTCTTTGTGGAATTAACACTAGAGGTGCTACAACATTGTGGGTTTTTTTAACTTTTACACAAATCACGATTACACCGGCTGATTATTACTTTATAAACAGTAATTTTTTTCACCATATTACTCACACACTGCTATGTTATGATATTTAAACACTTTAACTATACCGCGGCATTAGAAAAATGATATATTTTAATGCTTGTATTACAGACCACCTACATTTACACACTTTTGTTGTATTAAATGTTATTAGCTTGCGCGGTAGCTCACAAAGTGTTGGACTTTGGACTCGGGAGGCCGAGCCTCGAGCCCACCCTTACAGAAAATCTAAACTAGCCGCAAATTTGCAGCTCAATATTTTCACATGCAAATGAGCTTTTGATTCACTGCAAATGTTTGCCAGAAGTTTGCAGCTCTTCACCAGTAGCGGTGAATCTCCGGCAAACCTTTTGCAACAATTGACAATTTGTTGCAAGTTTGCCGCAATTCATTTGCATGTGAAAATTATCAGTGGAGTATTTGCCTTGAACTCTCGATTTTCGTAATGGTCAGCCAAGCACTGCAGTTGACACGTAAGATGAAAGTGCAATATAAGTAGATACAAAATGACATGGTTGCTTCAGAAAATATATTTTCATTGCCACATTTGCTTATAAACCACTATCGGTTAGGTTTATCGGTTTTAGAACACTGTTGGTTAGGTTTAGGTCAAAGTTTTAGGTTAGAGAGGTATGTTTTACTTATTAAAACCTCATCTGATTACAACATCATTGTAGTCGCTTTTGGCGCCCCCCGGTGGACATTTCACTGTGAAACTCTATCAAATGGAATCAAAAAGAATGTTTTTTTAAACATATAGCCTACTTAACCTAGTTGAATGACATGCTTCGTTGATGTGTTTATTTCTTCAAAGTAATCTGCTTTATAAATGTAATAAAGTTTTTCAACCCGTTCTCATTCCCTAATTGTCCAATTTTGATGCTTGTTCAGAAGCCGTCCGCATCTGCAAGATGACGCCAAAGATGCCTCCTGGCGTCCTCTCATTTACGCAGTTTCTCAATGAGAAAACTTTGTCATGAGTTATCAAACTTTGAATATTATTTTGTGTGCTTAACCTCAATGTTTTATAATACTTACCCTAACCCAAACCCATTTCTAAACCTGACTGGTAATCAACAATATAAAACATGAAAAAGACACTTAGATGTTCATAATTTGATATACATTACACTATTTATAGATATTTGTAAGCACCAAACCACACATTTATGCATAAACCTAACCAGTTATCAACAATAGAAAAGACGTAACAAGCAGATAAAGTACAGTCATGATCATTTATTTCTAAAATGCACTATAATAATATTTCAAATCATACAATGGCATTGTGTGATTAGCAGAGTGAAACTGAAGGTTTTAATCGGTAAAAAGATTCCCCCTCCATGAAGGCATCCTGGTCCTGTGTCATCCTGATTGTACTGGCACGTCTCATTAAAAAAATACATGTACATCTGAACTTGAGGTCATTGAATCATTCACAGGACACATGGGAGCCAATGGTAAGTACTTGATCTCGTGACAATCGGTCACAAGACACAGATGAGCCAATGGCATAAACGCCGAGTCATGTAATGACGCTTGAGGCAGCAAATTTTGAATGTGTTATAACAAAACTTGTGCAGGATGCGTTACGGTGAATGCCAGGTGACCATGATGGGTGACTAAAAAGGTAGATTTAGGATTGTTCTTCACATAAAATTATTGTAAGACTCGGAATACACCCGGAATGAAACGGGTCACTTCAGCAGTGCAGGTTGTGTACAGACAGATTCAATATTAACCACTGTGAATAAATGTTGCTGATTTCAAATGAAATGAAAATCATACCCCCAACATATGTCACGATGAAAAAATTGTACCCCAGCATATAATTAAATGATGCTAAAATTGTAATACCCATTGTGTTAGTCAGTTGACGTCAAAGGTTTCTCGTTGAAAAGAATGCACTTGCCGGTTGCGTAGGAAACTGATGCCAGAGGGCACTTTTGGTGTCAATAGATTGACACGCTGGGCTCTTGCACAAGCATCAGTCTTTGACGCCTTGGGAGTGAGAACATGTTGAGTTTTTACAGTGCTTGGCATGGGGCGAATAGGTCATGGGAAGATGCCGTTTGTGCAATACACTCTAGCATGACTGGGTTGACTTTTTCTTCATTTGATTTGAGCTCTTTAATTTAGGTTTCACTAATTCAGTTTAAGCATCGCTAAATCGTGATCAGTTGATAATGCATTGTCATGTTAATGCTGTTAAACCTATACATAAAGAGAAGTCGTGGGCAGGTGCGTACAAAATAAAATAAAATAAAAAATAAGAAAAGTCCCTGCACACTGTCATAGCTTGCATGTCTTCATTAGATTACAACGTTTCGGTCAAGACCTTCTATATGCATCCTATTCAAGATTCTTGCAGTTGCAAGAGAGGTACATCACACTAAATGATTATCATTTAGTGTTTGCACACTAAATGATAATCAGGCTAAAAAAAAAATGTCTAGCACAAATATATACAGTACTGTGCAAACGTTTTAGGCACTTGTGAAAAATGTTGCTTAGTGAGGATTTCTTCAAAAATAATCCCATAAATTGTATAGGTTGTGTATATACACCCACCGGCTGGCGGTGCCAATCAGAAGACGGGGACACAACACATGTTTTTTGGGGATGTGTGAAGATCCAAGAATTTTGGTTGGGGTTCATAAATTTATGTGTGAGGTATTGGACACTGAATTTTCATTTAGCCCCAGACTCTGTATCCTGGGTGATGGGACGATTAATATTGCAGACAGATATTTAAAAAGTTGGGTCCTAGCCGGAGTCATGATTGGTAGAAATATCATCCTCAGGGGATGGTAGTCGACTGGGGCACCCTGATTTAGGGAGTGGTGCGGGAGATGTGCGAGGTGGCGGGGTTTGAGGAGATGTTTTTTATAAGGCTGGGGAAATGGGATTTGTTTGTCAGGAAGTATGTGTGTGTGTGAGTGTTCTAGTTGTTGGTGACCACGGTAGTGCATGTTTGTGGGGTGGGGGTTTAATGTGAATAATTGATTCTTTTTTTTATGTTGTGTTTGTATGTTTTATGTTTGGAATAAATAACATTTATTTTATATGTAAAAAAAAATATATATATATATTTATTTATTAGGGATGGTAAGATTCACCAATTCGCATCGGTGCACCGGCGCATCGGCATAAAAGTTAATGATGCAATGCATCGATTTAAAAATGTGTGCATTGGATACAAGTTGGCATTTGGATCGCGGTGCATTGTTTCTAACATATTTGCATCAGTAAAAAACTATTTATTTATATATAATTATTAGTAGATGCGCTATACTTTTATTGTTTGGAAAGTTGCCCAATAATTTGTGACCAATATTTTATATGTAGATTGATTTCTCCTCCTCTAAACTGTTTCTCCAGCGCGTTCTCTTGCGTTCACCACTGCTGCTAAGTGAACATGACGTATCACAACACTACAGAGACTGAGGCATGTCCTGAGAGTCACATAGAACAGGGGTGCCCAATACGTTGATCGCGATCAGATAGCACCACGATGGTAGCGTACATAAATCGCCTCAAGTTGCTGCATGCCACTCACTTCCCGGGCAGCCTCAACGTGGCAGCGGACACGCTTTCGTGACAGGGTATGCCCAGCGGAGAGTGTAGGCTCCACCCCAGTCAGTCCAGCTGATTTGGGAACGGTTCGGCAAGGCACAGGTAGACCTGTTCGCCTCTCGAGAGACCTTCCACTGCCCGCTCTGGTACTCCCGAATGGAGGCTCCCCTCGAGACAGACGCGCTGGCACACAACAGGCCCAGGGGGCTGCGCAATTACGCATTTCCCCCAGTGAGCCTTCTTGCACAGGTGCTGTGCAAGGTCAGGGAAGTCGAGGAACTAGTCATTCTGGTGGCCCCCTACTGGCCCTCTCAGACTTGGTTCTCGGATCTCGTGCTCTTCGTGACAGCCCCTCCCTGGCGAATTCCCCTGAGGAAGGACCTTCTCTCTCAGGGACAGGGCACCCTCTGGCATCCGCGCCCAGACCTCTGGAACCTCCACGTCTGGCCCCTGGACAGGATGTGGAAGATCTAAGTGGCCTACCACCTGCTGTCGTAGACCCGATCAACCAAGCCAGAGCTCCCTCTACCAGGCAACTTTACGCCCTGAAGTGGCGCTTGTTCACGAATTGGTGTTCTTCCCAGTCTGAAGACCCACAGAGGTGCATAGTCAGGTCAGTGCTCTCATTTCTGTCGTAGAGGTTGGAGGGGAGGCTGTCCCCCTTCACCTTGAAGGTGTATGTTGCCACTATTGCGGCCCACCACAACCCAGTAGATGGCAAGTCTTTGGGTAAGCATGACTTGATTATCAGGTTCCTTAGAGGTGCTCTGAGGTTGAACCCTCCTCAGCCAAACCTGTTCCCCTCCTGGGATCTCTCAGTGGTCCTCTCGGGCCTTCAGAGACCCCCCTTTGAGCTGCTAGAATCAGTTGAGCTCAAGGCCCTCTCCCGTAAAACTGCCCTCCTTTTCGCACTTGCCTCCATCAAGAGGGCCGGGAACCTGGCAGCTTTCTCTGTCAGCGACACCTGCCTGGAGTTCGGTCCGGTAGACACTCACGCCGCCCTAAGACCGCAACCGGGCTATGTGCCCATCGTTCCTACGACTCCCTTCAGAGACCAAGTAGTGAACCTGCAAGCGCTGCCTCAGGAGGAGGCAGACCCATCCCCTTCGTTGCTGTGTCCATTACGTGCTTTGCCTATCTATTTGGACCGCACGCAGAGCTTTGGACGTTCTGAGCTAATTCTGTCTGCCAATTTCTCATTGGCATTTTCTCAAGTTCAGAGATGCGCGAGGCTCTCAAGAGAGACCCCTAGTGTCGCTTCTTCGACACAATGTCTCTTTCCCTCCATCATGGAACGGAGGTTACAACAGTAACCTAGACATTTTATTCATCTTTTTTTTTTTTTGCACAGCAAAGGCCTGTTTCTGAATGGGCCATGTGTTAGAGGTCAGAAGGCACTTAAGTTAATTTATGATTTGCTGTCTGTCTGAACCAAAGAAATAAAAGCAAACTATCTGTAGCCTACCATATTGAATTGCATAGCATCATATTTTTTCCCATAGCATCGTATTGCCTTGAATCGCATTGTGTTGAATTGAATCGAAATCGGATCACACTGCATTGTAATAAGGGTGAATTGTATCGCATCGCATCGCATCACATCGGTAGCTGCTTCATATGTATCTTTAATGTATCGTATCGTTGTCTATGTCTATCATCAAGATGCGTATCGCTTCGACCTCATTTATGGAGATGCACATCCCTAATATATATATAGTAGTCTGATAAATAGTTTTCATTTATCCAATAACGTCATACAAAGTCAAGTAAACATAAAAAAGCTAAATGAATATTTGGTGTAACCACCTTTGCCTTTAAAACAGCACCAATTCCTCTAGATACACCTGGACACAATGTTTCTTGGTTGTTGGATGACAGGTTGTTCTGTCGAACAAAATGAACAAAAATACACACATTTAACTAGCAAATCTGTGTACGCAGCGTTTCTGAATTTGGAGGAACGTTTTTAGAAAGTGCCATTTTGAGCACAAATTAGGCTACTCCAAATATTTTGTGTATTTGCGAAAGTTTCATGAATGAGGCCCATTGCCTTTTCAAATGATGTTTTTCAAATAAGTCACCTTTATTGTCATAAAATGAGATTATAAAGCATCAAAAAGTAGTGTGGCTAGCATCAGATAATTTGGTCTGGGAACAATTTGATTAGAAATGTGTGAGTTAATTTGAGCATTTCTGCAAATGTGAGTACAGTTTGAGATGTTGTTGAGATCTATATTGAATCTCAGTGTTCTTATAGCTCCACTAGTAGAGCAGCACTAAAATTGCCAATGTCACAGGTTTGATTACCAGGGATCACCCATACTGATAAAACGTATAACTTGGATGCACTGTAAGTTTTTAAAAAATGAAAGAATCATCCATGTAAATGTCAATTACTCTAGGGGAGGCAAATGTGAGATTAATGGCATCATTTTCTCCAGGTAAAAATCAAAGAAGCAGAAGACCCAAGTAACCAGTTTAGTAACCATTTAATTGAATCACTAGGAGAAACAATTGAGATGTTAAAGAGATGTAATTTGTGATGTGATTAGTTTTTTAATTTGACCATCTCCTTTCACAGTACCAAGTTGATGAACAAGTACACCAGAAGAGCATTTGGACACTCGACTAAAAGCCTGTGAAAAAACTCTGATCGAAGGCCATGTCTCCGTAACTCCTGTATTGATTTTCAGGACTTTTCCCCCTTCCACCCTGCAACTGCTTCTTATTTAATTTTTATTTTTAAGTAAATAAACACCAGATTTGTCATGTGCATGTCGGTAGAGAGGGATATAGGGGCTACTAGGCCCAGGTCAGGTCTGGTTCACAAATGATTCATACTACCATCTTATGGGTAGAGAGTTCGAGGCTCTGCCTGTGGCACTCCTCTCATGACCCTAATTCCCAGAGCTGCACCGGTGCTAAATCACTTCCTGTCAGCTGGCTTACGGAACAATGCAGACCATCACCTCCACCGGCTGCCGTAGCCTCTGTTGTTAGTGCAGAATACGCGGCTCAGTCTGGCTCTGCGCCCTGAACACTGCCTCCCGGGACGGCTTCTGGGCAGGCTTTTAGGGAAGGAGTATTCCACAGCATCCCAGACCAGCGGATGACAGGGACTAACCACATTTTCTAAGAATCACCATTGTTTAGCATGCTGGGTGGAAGGAGAGGTTATAGGGACACAGGCTATATTGAGACCTGTTGGTGATAGCTTCCCAAGAGCAAGTCTTAAAGGGATAGTTCACCAAATCTTTCTTGTTGAATAACAATTTAAGTTTTGGTCTGTTACTCACACAAATCTATCATATGACTTAAGAAGACTTGGAATATAGCACAAAATTGGGAAGAGTATGGATTACATTTATGGTGCCTTTTTCACACAGTTTATTTTAGTTATAATTTGTATCTTTTGATGAGCATGTCTTTTAAATGTATAAAGTATTTCATCATGTCATATTCACAAAGTTTGGTCAATTTTATTCTAAGATGACATAATAAGAATATAATGTAAAAAAATGACAAAACATGTATCAAACTGTTACAGATGAAACTTTAACTAAATATTAAAATATTTTGAAACATGTATAAACTATTTACAATTATTTAAACATGTATCAAACATATTAAAGATTATAATGTTTAATATATGCGATTAATCAACATGAGAAATCTTTAGTGAAAACCTGAGCTCCTAAAATAATTGCATATAATTAAAATACTGAATTATACAACAGTAAGTTCCGATCCTCAAAAATGATTGGACGAGAGGTGTTCCTAGTTATTTATTCTATTTATTGAATTTGTTGAACTGTTGTATAAAAACATATCACACATGCAATTGTGCAATGCTCAAGTGATATTGCTTAAGGATTAACTACAGAAGTTAGATAGATTAGGATATTGTGTTATGTGTAGCAATTGTTTAAGTTTGCCTGTGTATTTGCGTCATTGTCTGTGCAGATGCAAGTTGTAATGTTACGTTTATGTTGTGGATATATCTGATTAATCTCACATATATAAGATGTGTTAGAGTGAGGTAATTAACCAATTAGAAAAGTTACTTGTACAGGTGATCAGCACTCAGCATATGACCGGATTATTTATAAGTCTTTCTTGATTTTCCTCTCTTTAAATTTTTTTTATCAGTAATTTCGTTGACAAATTAATACAGTTTTTTTTCACAGAAGAAAGAAGGTCGTAAGAGTGTGGAACAACATGAGAGTGAGTAAATAAAAGCAGAGTTGTCATTTTTGGGTGAAATACTTCAGATATTTTCCCCATTTATTTGTCTTCAACAGATAATTTTTTCAAGGCAGAAACAGGCGGGCTGCTTCCTTTAAC
The DNA here is from genome assembly GCF_025860055.1 of Xyrauchen texanus. Taxonomy (NCBI): domain Eukaryota; kingdom Metazoa; phylum Chordata; class Actinopteri; order Cypriniformes; family Catostomidae; genus Xyrauchen; species Xyrauchen texanus. Next base: position 38,906,408 of record NC_068300.1, on the reverse strand, counting down.
AGCTTTCCTGTATTCACACGTTTTGGAGCACTTGTATTTTAGTGTTGGCTCTATAAGCCCAATCTATCATGTCTCCTCAGTGGCAGGCAGATCAATATGTCAGAACCCAAACACCACGAACATGCTGTTGTGATAATGTTGGCTGTGATCGCGTTACAGTGCAGTGAGCAGAGGATCGAACCTGAGCTGTCAAGAGAGCTGACGAAAAGCATGAATCACTATTAGACTGGCTGCTTTCCCCCTCAGTCTCTTTCTACACCCCGTTTTTCCAACATGTGAGTGAAATTTATAATTTGCTGAAACATTTATGCAACAAAAATGCAAACTCCAAAACATAAAGTACATAATACAGTATAGTAGGTGTACTTACCACTAATCCACTAATATAAAGTCAACATGCAATCAAAATGGACCCTGTATACTTTTTAATGCATGTTCCTGGTCTTACTGTGCACAATTCAGTGCAAATTATTCTGAAAAAAGAAACGTTTGCCTTTGTAATCTTTTTTCAACATGTAATAACTCTGAAATGCTATTTCAACTTGCATTTTGGCTGCTGCCAATCAATCCCTCTTACTTTTCATCCCCTTCAAACACCTGGCTCCATTCTGGTATGAAATGCCCACTTATTACAATCCAGTGGATTCCAAATGGATCCTATTTCACTTGGATATAAGTCTGATTTTGCAACATGATCACACAGGAAATCGACATGTTTCTTCCAAAAGTTCATGCACCCTAAAATCGCAAAATCGCAATCCCATTCTGCCCAATTACAGTGGCATTGCCCATCAGACATTTGTGCATCAATTACTCAGAGACACTGGTTCTGGTCCCATGGAGGACCATGAAGTCATAATGTTCACATACTGTAAACAATGGTTAGCACAATTCTGAGGTTTTGCTCTAAAATTAAATTTTTACTCCACTGAAGGTTAGGTTTAGGGTTGGGGTTTGGGAGTATAGCTAATAAAATATGCATTCCTCTACACTGTATTACATATTTTACAACTAAAAATACAACTCGCTTTTGCCATTACTCTGTGGACAGTCCATTGGTGGCAGTGATTCAAATTTCAGTAAATCACAGACTGATTTCAGCTGAAGAACTTTACAACTTCTGTACCCATATTTAAAGTGTGATCAGTCTGGATTACAAACAGATTACGAACGCACATTAAAAACTTCATTTAATAGTGAACTTCCCTTATCAAATCATCTTTAAAATGCATCTGAGGTGGGTCTCATGGGTGCCATGCGAGGGTGGGACGTGTGAACGGTGAGCTCTTTGCACTTTGCTAGTTTTAATAATATTTGTGTTACAAACCACCCTGATCCTTAATTATTTTCAGAAGACAATATGTCAAAGAATTCAAAATCCTCGGGCTCTGGAGATATTAAAAGACACTTACGTGCTCGGGCTGATTCCCCTGAGTAACAGGCCAAAAGTCCCAGACTCAGTTCGGATAGTGAATTGAAAGAAATCTGGCATGAACTGAAGAATGTATCGGCAATGTTGACGAAGGTTGTTGCGGACTTCCATGGAGATGAAATTCACTGAGTTAGATACAATTGTTGCAGATGTTGAGAAATGGATTGATTATCTGGAGTCATTGGAGAGGGAATTGGCTGCTAATCCGCTAGCGACCAAAGTGGATTTGGAATGCATCTGGGAAAAACTGGAGGATTTGGAGAATCGCAATTGATGAAACAACGTCCGAATTGTTGTTAGTCCTGATAATGGAGACGGCGAGATATGGTGAAATTCCTAGACAAGCTTTTTCTGAGTCTGTTCAACATAACAGGCCATAAGCTGGAAATCGAGCGAGTTTTGGCTTGGAGATCCGCTGAGGGAGACAGGCCCTGATCAATTCTGGCCAAATTTCTGAGATCATCCGATAAAGATCTTGTGTTATGCGAGGAGTATTGGAAGTCTTTCTTGGAAGAGCTACAGCATTTTCTTGTTCCCAGACTGTGAATTCGACAAGAGAGAAACGTGATCGGTTCAATGAATGAAAGAAACTCTTACACCAATGTAAGGTCGCTTTTGCTCTGCTGTTTCCGGCCAAACTGAGAATAGATACTAAGGATGGCTGCAAAATATTTACATGCCAACAGCAAGCAATGTCCTTCAGAAAAATGTTTTAGTAATAAAGCCATTTAGTGATTTCATGTTGCTGCTCAGTGGGCCTGACTCACTGAACATTCACTTCACTGTCCGAGGAAACTGGGCGCCTTTTTCATTCTTTTTGTGTTTGTTCCGCCTAGCGGCTGGAGTTTGTTTTGTGGAATAACACTCCCTCGGGACAGTTGTGGATGAATCTGCATGTTCTTGGTGCTTATGCTGCATATCAGCTGAAGTTTGTTTAATGGAATATTTCTTGCAGGACATTGGAGTGATTAGGGCATGTGTTGCACTCGTGCAAAGACCGAGTGGACATTAATTTGACTGCCCCCCCATTTTTTGTGTGCCGGTTCTGCTAGCGGCTAGAGTTTATTTTGTGGAGGAACAAAATAAACCATGCTTTTAAAGAATTATATCTTGATATTTATAGTTCCCCATCTTTATCTACTGATGAAGATATTAGAAACTTTGTGGAACCATTAGAACTCCCAAAACTGACAACTAAGCAAAATAATTATCTTAATTCTGAGATAACCTTGGAGGAGCTTGGCAAGGTAATTACATCATGATCAGACTCTGGTCGCTGCCATCTCACTTGCAATCGAAAACGTGTTTGATATGGTAGAGTGGGATTATCTATTTAAGATTTTGGATATGTACGGGTTTGGGAATAATTTTATTGGTTGGATTAAGTCACTTTATAGACACCCGGTAGCGGCGGTATAAACAAATGGATAATTTTTTTTAAAATTCAGATTATTTTACTCTGGATAGGGGCGCCCGGCAGGGTTGCCCTCTTTCCCCATTATTGCTTTATGCAGATTATATTTTATTATTCATCTCCGACCCTACTAGATCTATGCCTTGCCTCCACAAAATTATTAATTCCTTTTTTAAATTCTCGGGATAAGAGTTAATTGGTCTAAATCTGAAGCTTCAGACATTTGGCTCACTGGTCGCTTCCACCTGAGAGAGCCCCTCTTTGTTTCTGTATTGAACAGGAAGTTCTTGCCCCTATTTCGCGATTGCAAAGCCATTCTATCAAGCTATTCTGAGAAGTTAAGTTACACCCCGTTATCTCGCATTTGATCTCAGTTCTTTAGGTATTTACAGCTGCGCCACTTGCTCTGTACTATTTTTGGGAGTAGCATACACCCACCTGAAGTGGCAGATACTCTGGGAGTGGTGATTACTGCCTTTGGAAAAGGTCATGAGGCATCAGTGTATTACTACCTGCTAATTCAGAGACTGGGGGACGGAGCTTTAACTTCGATCAAGAGATTATGGGAGAAAGATTTCAACTTGGTATAGGAGGAGGGAGTGTTTGAGATGCAAGGGTGCACCTTATGTAATTCAAGATTTTACATACATTCTATTGGACCCCCTCTAGATTGTATAGGCTTGGTCTTAAAGACACACCCATCTGCTGGCGATGCCAATCAGAAGATGGAGACACAACCCATGTATTTTGGTGGTGTGTTGATATAAAATAATTTTTTTTAAGGTTCAGTTTTATGTGTGATGTATTGGGCACTCAAATTTAATTTGGCTCCAGACTCTGTATTTTAGGCGATGGGGCGGTCATCAATTTAGGGGATAAAAACACAAAAAATGTTGTCCTGACCAGTGTTATAATTGGCAGACAGATTGTCTTAAGGAAATGGAAGTTGGCTGGAGCACCCTCGTTTCGGGAGTGGTGTGTGGAGATGGGGAGGGTGGCGGCTTTTGAGGAGGTGTCATGTCGAAGGCTGGGGATCTGGGATTCATTTGATGGGAAATTGGGCAGCTCTTTGGCATTTTTGGGTGGCTCTGTGGGAAGGGTATTGGTGAGAGAAGCATAGTTTTAAATGTGTTTGATTATATATATATATATATATATACTTTTGGCTCATGTGTCAACTTGTGCGCTCTTTTGGCAAACTAGATTTGCTACGCTGCAGAGCTAGAAAATACACATACAATGAGCTAACATGTGAACATGCTGCTGCACAAAACTCAAGACATGCAGCATCAAGCATGTATTACATGCTGCTACACAAATAGACATACATAAAATCTCCCAACCAAACAGAGAATCTGCACAAATACATAACACATAAACACGAAACACAACCCCTAAACCAAGCAGATCTATTGATAAGACTTGTGTACAGCTGCTCTGAAGAGCTATGTGCATAGAGTGTATGCTAGATATGTGTGCCTTGACCAATGGCCAAATGTTATTCTAGTTGTCTAATTCCTATTTGTGCCTTAGCCTGCTTGCCTGAAAGGCTTAAACAGCTAGTGACCTGACTCATAATTTGTACCTGGACCTGGAAAGCTCAGAGTTTATGTAACTAGTGACTTAGCCTAGCTATGTGTGTTTATTTAATCTAATGACCTAAGATGTTTGCCAAGCTAGATTTAGCTAAGGTTTACCTTGTTAAAGACATGCTTCTATATGTAATAGCCAAATGTCCGACCAAGCTGCTAGAAGAAAATTCTCCAACAGCCACCTAAGCAATTATTATTTTCAGAGAAAAACTATTGCAGCATGCTGCAGTGAAACCGGCAAAACCGAGCTATGTAAATGTTACATAATGCTCCATACACCATAGTGACAAAGCAAACATTTTATTTTTGATAACTTTTTAAATTTATAAAAAATAAAAACTGAAATATCACATAAGTATTCAGACCCTTTGCTATGACACTTGACATTTAACCCAAATGCATCCCATTTATCGGGATCATCTTTGAGATGTTTCTACACTTTGTTAAACACAGCATGCAAGGAGTGCTACTTGGGTGTATAATAATTCCCACTGGCGCTCTTTGGATAAGGGATATTCTGTTCAGATGCTCTAATAATCCAAGGTACTCAGAGTAGGGTTTACATTTTTAAAAAGCCTTTATAAATCAGGGGTCAGAAATCTAGGGGTAACCATTGATGATGAGGTAAATTTCACAGACCACATCTCAAAGACTGCAAGGTCATGTAGATTTACACTCTACAATATCAGGAAGATAAGACCTTTCCTGTCTGTACATGCCACACAACTGCTCGTTCAGTCACTTGTCATAACTAGACTGGACTACTGTAACGCTCTCATTGCAGGCCTTCCTGCATGTGCTATTAGACCTCTCCAAATGATCCAGAATGCAGCAGCACATCTGGTCTTTTATTAACCTAAGAGAGCACATGTTACACCACTCTTTGTCTCTCTCCACTGGCTGCCGGTTCATGCACATACAAAATTCAAGGCCCTGATGCTGGCATACAAAACAGTCACTGGGTCTGCTCCAGCATATCTAAAAACATTTATGCAGGGCTACGTTCCCACCAGAAGCCTGCGGTTGGCTAAGGAACGTCGCCTTGTCGTACCAAAACAAAGAGGCACCTTCAAAAAACGGCTAAAAACACCCACCAAAAATGCACTTAACCAGTCACAAATTTTTTTTTAAATAAAACCGACACATTGCAGCATACAATGCGACTTTGTTTCTACACTTTGATTGGCACATACCTGTCTAGATAATGTATCACTGCTGAAAATGCATTTCAGAGCAAAAACCAATCCATGGGATTAAATGAACTGACTGCAGAACTCAGAGACAGGATTGTGTCGAGGCACAGATCTGGGGAAGGATACAAAACTTTTTCAGCTGCATTGAAGGTTCCCAAGAACACAGTGGCCTCCATCATTCTTTTTTTTCTCCCCTTTTCTCCCCAGTTTGGAATGCCCGATACCCATTGTGGTCTAGGTCCTCGTGGTGGCGTAGTGACTCGCCTCAATCCAGCTGGTGGAGGACAATCTCAGTTGCCTCCACATCTGAGACATCAATCCGTGCATCTTATCATGTGGCATGATGAGCGCATTACCGCAGAGATATAGCACATGTGGAGGCCCAAGCTATTCTCCGTGCCTACCATGCACAACTCACCACATGTCCCAACAAGAGCGAGAACCACACATTAACTCATGTGACTCTACCCTCCCTAGCAACCAGGCCAATTTGGTTGCTTAGCAGACCTGGCTGGAATCACTCAGCATGCCCTGGATTCGAACATGGGATTCCAGGGATGGTAGTCAGCGTCAGTACTCACTGAGCTACCCAAGCCTATCCTCCATCATTCTTAAATGGAAGAAGTTTGGAACAACCAGGACTTTTACTAGAGCTGGCCACCCGGCCAGACTGCGCAATCGTAGGTGAATGGCCATGGTAAGAGAGGTGATCAAGAACCCAATGTTCACTCTGGTTGAGCTCTAGAGGTCATGTGTGGAGATGGGAGAAACTTGCAGAAGGACAACCATCACTGCAACACTCCACCAATCTGGGCTTTATGGCAGAGTGGCTAGATGGAAGCCTCAGTGACACATACAAAAGCACCTAAAGAAATCTCAGACTGTGAGAAACAAGATTCCCTGGTCTGATAAAATGAAGATTGAATCATCTGGCCTCAATTCCATGCATCATGTCTGGAAGAAACCAGGCACCGCTCATCACCTGCCCAATACCATTCCAACGGTGAAGCATGGTGGTAGTAGCATCATGCTGTGGGGGTGTTTTTCAGTGGCAGGGACTGGGGACTGGTCAGGATTGAAGGAAAGCTGAACACAGCAAAATACAGAAATATCCTTAATGAAAACCTGGTCCAGAATGCTCAGGACCTCAGACTGGGCCAAAGGTTCACCTTCCAACAGGAAGGACCCTAAGCACACAGACAAGAAAATGCAAGAGTGGCTTAGGGACAACTCTGTGAATGTCCTTGAGTGGCCCAGCCAGAGCCCGGACTTGAACCCAATCGAACATCTCTGGAGAGACCTGAAAATGGCTGTCCACCGATGGTCCCAATCCAACCTGACAGATCTTGAGAGGATCTGCAGATATGAATGGCAGAAAATCCCCAAATCCAGGTGTGCAAAGTTTATTGCATCATACCCAAAAAAGACTTGAGGCTGTAATCGCTGCCATATTTACATGCCGTGGAAAATACTTCACAGGAAGTTGCCTGAAGAGGGAATTAGGCCTGTGGAGCCCTACTCCAGTACAGAGCACCTGTGGTCTCTCTGTGGGTCTGGTCACAATTTCCTCTGCAGAACACCAATTTACGAACAAGCGCCACTTTAGGGTGTAAAGTTGCCTGGTAGAAGGAGCTCTGGCTTGTGCAAGTGCCTACTTGCACAGCCCCCAGGGCCAGCTGTGTGCCAGCACATCTGTTCTGAGAGGGGCCTCTGTCAGGGAGTACATTTACATTTACATTTATGCATTTGGCAGACGCTTTTATCCAAAGCGACTTACAGTGCACTTATTACAGGGACAATCCCCCTGGAGCAACCTGGAGTTAAGTGCCATGCTCAAGGGCCCAACAATGGCATCTTGGTGGTGCTGGGGCTTGAACCCCTGACCTTCTGGTCAGTAACCCTGAGCCTCAACCACTGAGCCACCACTGCCAGTGCCAGGAGTACCAGAGCGGGCAGTGGGAATTGTCTTGGGAGGCGAAGAGATCTACCTGAAGAGATCTACCTGTGCCATGCTGAACCGACAGGTAATAATGCGTTGGGAGGCAAAAGCACATCCCAAGGCTTGGGTACTGAGAAAAGACTCAAAGCACTTACCTACCTCCGTGCACCTGGCAGGGGGTGAGTTAGAGACTGAGGAAGAGGTCCTGGAGAGGTGTCTTCAGAACTCGTTAGTGCAGGCCTGCCGGGGATGGGCAGTCGCGGGTCTGGAGGTGAGATGACTGCGTCCGGGGAACCAGAACTGTAGGATTTTAATGCCAGGGCACTGTGAGAATGGCACACACCGGCTGGATGACCCAGGTAGTGAGGAAATTGCTCTTTTATTGACAATGTGGGTACTAACTAAATAAGGAAAATTATGATTTTCCTCCCGGCCCTCCACCGGCTCCTGATACTAGCTCCAGTGCGAACATCTGACTGCCCGGGTCTTCCGTCTCAGGAGCGCTTAGGAGCTTTACAGGTCCTAGAGGGGGTCCTGGAGACGGGGGGCGTATGCCTCCTGTGGGGCACTCGACGATGCGTGCTTGACACTGGGCCTGAGAGCTGGGCCCGGGTTGAGGCAGAGCTGCCTGTTGTTTTGGCGCAGGGGGAGCGCGGGCTGTGCTGGAGTGGCACCGCGGCATGATGTGGGATATAGCCTCCTTCTGCCTCTTCACTGCCGAAAACTGCTGGGCACCGAAGAGGCCAAGCTGGGAGATGGGGCGTTGAGAAAGCGTGCCTTGTCAACATTGCACATCTCGACCATGTTCAGCCAAAGGGGGTGTTCCTGGACCATGAGGGTGACCCGAGTGCCTGCGCTGTGACCTTCGTAACTCTAAGAGCGAGGTCGGTATCACAGTGCAGTTCCTGCAGTACATCGGGGTCGGGACTACCCAGGTGCAGTTCTTTGAGTGCCTTGGCTTGGTGGACCTGCAGAAGAGACATGGCATGCAGGGCGGAGGCAGCCTGTCTGGTGGCGCTGTAGGCTTTCGAAGTCAGTGACGACATCACCTTACAGGCCTTGGAGGTGAGTACCGGGCGATCCCGCCAGGTGGCAGCATTTTCGGGACACAGGTGGATCGCAACCTCCGTGTACCCATGGGCCGCCCCACCGTCAAGGGTAGTGAGAGCGGACGAGTGAGTGGTTCGGTTTCGGGTAGTAAAAGGTGCCCTCCACGACCTAGTCAACACGTCATGCACCTCCAGGAAGAAAGGTACCGGAGGGGGCATGGCTGGGAGCGGTGCCCTGACCCGAGGTATCAATCATCTAGCCATGAAGGCTGTGGGGAGGACGGAGGGTTCCAGTCCAAGCCCATACTCAGGCAGCCCGGGCAAGCATGTCGGCCATCTGCGCGTTGGCCTCAGACTGGGCAGGCTGACCTGAAGGTGGCAGCCCAGTCGAGTCCTCTGCGTCAGATACCTGAATGCTCCCCGATGCAGTGGCAATGTCATCATCCAACTCCGGGGGCTCAAGGGAGAACGCGGGCTGGCCGTGAGGCGATCCGCACTCACCTCGAGCCCGGACGGAAGCAAGCGAGCATGCCGGGGGGCGGGTAGAATTATTTTCAACAATTGTTTACAGGCAGATTGTTTAACTTTTAATATACTATATCACAATTCCAGTTTGTCAGAAGTTAACTGTGCCTTTAAGCAGCTTGGAAAATTACAGAACATAATGTCAAGCCTTTAGACAATTAGCCAATTAACATTGTTATGTTAGGAGGGACAGTTGCATTTCACAAACTAGATGGCATCATGAGGAAGGACAATTATGTGGATATATTGAAGCAACATCTCAGGACATCAGCCATGAAGTTAAAGCTCAGTCCCAAATGGGTCTTCCAAATGGACAATGACCCCAAGCATACCCCCAAAGCTGTGGTAAAATGGTTTAAGGACATTAAAGTCAAGGTATTGGAGTGGCCGTCACAAAGCCCTGACCTCAATCTGATAATTTCTGGGCAGAACTGAAAAAGCATGCGCGAACATGGAGGCCTACAAACCTGACTCAGTTACACCAGTTCTGTCTGGAGGAATGGGCCAAAATTCCAGCAAATTATTATGAGAAGCTTGTGGAAGGCTGACCAAAATGTTTGACCCAAGTTAAACAATTTAAAGGCAATGCTACCAAATACTAACAAATTGTGTGTACATTTTTGACCCACTGGGAATGTGATGAAAGGAATAAAAGCTTAAATAAATCAATCTTTCTACTATTATTCTGACATAAACATTCTTAAAATAAAGTAGTGATCCTAACTGACCTAAGACAGGGAATGTTTTCTATGATTAAATATCAGGAATTGAGAAAAATGTATTTGGTTAAGGTGTATGTAAACTTCTGACTTCAACTGTATTTAATTAAATAAACATGTTGTCTTTATATGACTCATGCTAAAACGTGAATTAGCATTCTGCCTGCTGTCATCTGCTACAAACAGAATGCATAATGCTCAGGATGGTGTTTTTCATGTATGAGCCAACAAGCTCTAAAAGGTATTTGAACTTTGTGTGTTCATGTCAACACAACACTGGTTCCTCACATTCACAAGCACTCACATTAAATCGCTGCACATACAAACTATATATTTAACACATTAAATCACAGTTTTTGCTGTTTAATAATCTCACTATGACATGATGCGATTTTAATATGTATGCTGAATGTTTATGTAATGACATTATTACGTCAGATGGTGTCTGTTTTGGTACATGAGTGCGTATCGGACCCCATTCCGAAACCGGTATCGGGACATCCCTGCCTATGTCAATGTGATATTTCATTTTTTTTCTTTTTAATAAGTGTGCAAAGTATCAAAAATCAGTTTTTTGCTTTGTCTTTATGGGGTATGGAGAGTAAATTGATGTGAAAAAAATTATAATGTAAAGCATTTTAGCATAAGGCAGCAACATAACAAAATGGAAAAAAAATGAAGGGGTCTGAATACTTTCTGAATGCACTGTACATGGCTAAATGTCAGTCATTTACACAGCAATTACAATTACATAAATAATGCTATTAGATTCATGTTTTAAATATAAAATTCTGAATATAGAAATTATACTTTTAAATGTGAAATTACTGTATAAATTATGATATATAGAATCAGAATGAACTTTACAAATTAAATGCTTACACACACAATTAATTTGTCATGGTGACAGAAGCTTCCAGTGCAAAGAGAATGCAACCATATATATATATACATACATACATACAAACAAATACATTTAAACATATATACATATAGTGACATACAAATACAAAATAAGATATAACGTCTCGGGTTACATGTGTAACCCTTGTTCCCTGAAAAAAACGGAACGAGATGTTGCGCTGCTAAGCGCTACGGGGAACAGCTCTAGCTGTGAGCCGAGCTGAATAATGTGTGGAACACGTCAATGAACATTGACCGGAATTTATAGCCTCGGCTGATGTAATCATTAGATGCACCTGAGGCCAGGCTATAAATGGATACGTCACCAGGTGTCGTCAGATACTTCTTTTTGAAGAGCAGTCCTGGGACGTCCGAGTGCGGCAAAGCAGCGCAACATCTCGTTCCGCTTTTTCAGGGAACAAGGGTTACACATGTAACCCGAGACGTTCCTTTACAAAAAGCTTCACTACGATGTTGCGCTGCTAAGCGCTACGGGGAACGCAATACCCACGCCGCCGCACTTGGGGCTGTCCGGACCCCTACAGTTGTGCAGTGTACTCACAAAAACGCGAGAGGTCTCAGACATGAGCTTCAGATGTCGACTCAAGGGCATAAGAGCCCGGAGTAGCATAAACATCTAAACCATTCAATTTTGATGAACGTGTGCGGAGAGGACCAGCCTGCCGCATCACAAACTTGTTCAGGCATGAGCTGAGATGTCGACTCAAGGGCATAAGAGCCCGGAGTAGCAAAGCATCTAACCCATAAAGTTCGATGAATGTGTGCGAAGAGAACCCTATCGCACCACAAACTTGTCATAAAAACTGATGAATGTGAGCGGAGAGGACCAGCCTGCCGCATCACAAACTTGTTCAGGTATGAGCTGAGATGTCGACTCAAGGGCATAAGAGCCCGGAGTGCAGAACATCCAAACTAAAAAGTCCAATGAATGTGTGCGGAGAGGACAATCTGCCGCATCACAAACTTGTTTAGGCATGGGCTGAGATGTCGACTCAAGGACATAAGAGTCCGGAGTAGCAAAGCATCTAGCCCATAAAGCTCGATGAATGTGTGCGAAGAGAACCCTATCGCACCACAAACTTGTCATAAAAACTGATGAATGTGAGCGGAGAGGACAAGCCTGCCGCATCACAAACTTGTTCAGGTATGAGCTGAGATGTCGACTCAAGGGCATAAGAGCCCGGAGTGCAGAACATCCAAACTAAAAAAGTCCAATGAATGTGTGCGGAGAGGACAACCTGCTGCATCAAAAACTTGTTTAGGCATGGGCTGAGATGTCTACTCAAGGGCATAAGAGCCCGGAGTGCAGAACATCCAAATTAAAAAAGTCCAATGAATGTGTGCAGAGAGGACAACCTGCCGCATCACAAACTTGCTGCAGAGGGAGACCTCTAGCCAAGGTTTTAGAGGAGGAGAGCCCTCTGGTAGAGTGCGCCCTGAAACCTACTGGCGAAGCTTGACCACGCGCCTCGTAGGCCCGGGCAATAATGAGGATGCCTCTTTGAGGGCACCCCACCCACCAAGCCGTGGCAAACTGCAGTGGCCACATAGAACCTGGCAGTGGCGAGGCAAGTGCCCGCTGACAGTTCTTTCTACAGAAAATCCAGAACTGAAGCAAACTGGCAGTTAGCTGGTTCTTTAATAAGAACTTTAGTAGAAGGAAACGCATGCAGGCGCATTTGCGTTACTACGCTCAGCCCCTCACGAGGGGGGGGGGGACTGGGCGACTCGGGGAGAAGTAGAGGAGACATTGTGCTATCAACAGAGGCGAAGAGTTCCTCTTCTGCCCTGTAAAATCTACCCAGATCAGTTCCAAGTGGAGGGAGCCCTAGCACTAGAAATGGTCTCGATAACCCCAAAAGAAAACCCCGTGAACCCCATTTGGTACCCTTAGGGGCCAGAATGAAATGTTTCACAATTCGGGCCAAGGATGAGAAGGTCCTCCCTGTTCGGAATCGCCCAAGGCGAGCCGTCGAGGAGAGGAATTAGCTCCGAGAAACATATCCTGTTCGGCCAGCGCAGCGCCATTAATACGAGGCAAGACTCTTGCTGGTGAACATTGCCAAGACTCCCGGGAGCAGAGAAACTGGGGAAAGAAATGCATACAGACGCATTCTGGGTCATGTATGTGTCTTAACGTCCAGACCCAAGGGGGCTGGGTGATTTCAGGGAGAAGTAGAGGAGACATTGCGCTATCCATAGAGGCGAAGAGGTCCTCTTCTGCCCTAAGATCTCACCCAAACTTGTTCCAAGTGGAAAAAGCCTGGCATTTAAAAAGGTCTCGATAACCTCAGGAGAAAGCCCTGTGTCCCTCAGTTGGTACCCTTAGGGGCCAAACATGAAAGATTCCACAATTCGGGGCAGGGATGAAATATTGCCCTGTGCCTGAGATAGAAGATCCTTCCTGTTCGGAATCGCCCAAGGCGAGTCGTTGAGGGAAGAGATTAGCTCCGAGAACCAAGCCCTGTTCGGCCAGTGCGGTGCTATCAGTAAGAGGCAAAAACCCTTGCTGGCGAACTCTGGGCAACTACTACCTTAGGGTGGAGTTCTTAACTCCCTCGTTGGTATTTCCTGTCTGGACCGTAAATCTGCTCCCGTATACGGGCATCCAGGGATATAACTGACCTGAGTGACAGGAGCTTACCCTGGGCCCTAAGGAGAATCCAACGTGCCGGAAATACAGCTGACAAGAACGTGGGTCTCCTTGAAGGTTTATGTAAGAGGCTACCGCTGTATTGTCCACCCGCACCAAGACATGGCAGCCTCAGGAGGAGGTATTTCAGGGCCAGAAATACAGCCATCAACCCGAGACAGTGACTGTGACAACCGAGCTGATGATCCTCCTATCCCCTTAAGCTGGACGACCACTTAAGGCCGCTACCCCGCCCGTCAGGGAGGCGTCTGTCGTTAGCAGTCTGCGACAACAAGACGCACCTAGAGTGGGACCCAAGGCAGAAAACCGGGGTCTGAACCACATAGAAAGGGAACGAAGCCTGAGGCGCGTAACCCTATTTAGCTCCCTATTTGAACTCCATACGATGCCCCGATAGACAGTGTTCTGAGTGGGAGAGAGGACGCTTTTCTTGGCGTTGAGCCTCAACCCCAGAGAAACAGATGAGCTAAGACGATGTCCCTGTGCTGAACTGCCAGTTCCTGGAACTGCGCTAGGATCAGCCAGTCGTCTACGTAATTCAGAATGCAGATGCCCCGGAGTCGCAAGGAGCCAGCGCTACATCATGCATTGTGAATGTGTGGGTAAAAAGGGCTAGGCTGAGTGAAAGAACCTGACCCTGGAAGACTTCGCCCCCGGAAGTGAACCTCAGGAACTTTCCATGTTGTGGCAGAACTTCTAAATGAAGTATAGAAGTGCGTCATAAGATCGATGGTGACCAGCCAAACAAGTTGTAGGGCTTGAGACACGACCGTCTTGACAGGCATCATCTTGGACTTGAACACCCACGGGTAGTTCAAGCTTTAAGATCTAAGCCAGACGCCACCCCTCACCCTCCATGGGAAACGGGAAGTATTTAGTGTAATAACCTAACTCTCTCTCTGGAAGGGGAACACATACCATGGCCCCTTTAACCAGGAGATTGAGTTTTTTTTTTTTACAAAAAAGACATCCGGTTTACGGTAGTGAGAACACGCCGTTGAAACACGGAAAAGCGGCGAGAGAATTAAATCCTGACGCCCTTATAAGACCCACAGAAAAGAATATATCCGGCAGAAGTTTCCACGCTGCCAGGATCTCTGAGATGGGTATTATATTTTAACACTTCCTGTTGAGGGTTGTCGGGTGTTTCGCGTCCTGAATAAAATGCAGGAACAGCGAAAACACCCAATTTTGAGGGAAGCCTCTGCAACCCGAAACACCAAGAGGTGGCGGGAATGGAGGGGCTTCGAGGGGGTACCGGGAGGGGTGAAGTGAAGCATGCGCCCCGTCCCGAGGGAGCTACCCCCTAATCTAGGCGCAAGACCGTCAGGGTTTTCTCTTACTAGAATTTATAGTCCTGAGGTCTTGCTTCGGGGGCTGGCGAGGGCGGCGAGACTGTCCCCAATCCCTGGCAGGAGGAGCACGACTCGCCACACTTTGCTTTTGAGCCTCCCTTCAGTCAGGACCGAGGTGGGTCTGAGGCTTGCTCGTCAAGCGCAGAACCCACACTCAGGTCGTCCAGGAGGTCAGCCTGGTATGCCTGAAAAACAGCATAGTGTGCAGAGCAGCACCAGCCTGACCTGCAGCTTGATAAGCCCTTCCCACTAAAGTGGAGGTTGTCCTACAAGGCTTTGAGGGGAGAGAGGGCTTCTTAAGTGACGATGCCGAGCCCGGCGAGAGATAGCCCGCAAGTGTCTGTTCGACCGGCGGCATCACTGAATACCCCCGTGCCTCAGCACCCACGATAGTCGAATATAATGACGTCGAGGGTATGTGAACACGGGAAGAAAATATATATATATATATATATATATATATATATATATATATATATATATTTTTTTTTTAGGGGTTCTCCATGAGCGAAAACGCTCTTCATGGAGGTTATCAAAGAAAGGGAAGGGACCCATGAGGCGTTCCCTTTCTTAGACTGGAAGATAAAATCTATCCCCTAATTTGAAGCGTTTGGGGGTCTCTTTTTCGCGTGGCCAGTCCAATCTGGCAACCGCACGAGTAACAACATCGAGCAATTCCTCCGTAGATTTTTTTATCGCGGACGGAAAGCTCGGATGCGGGAAGAGAATCGCGATCCACCTCATGATCCGAAGAAGCGTCGGAAAGCGCTTCGAGATCATGTGAAGGACCAGCTGGGTTTGGGGAGAGAGTGAGAGAAAGGGGTCAACCTGTCTCTTGCTCCTCAGCCAAATCCATGCACGAGCCCCACGAACGATCTTTTCGTGAGTGCTGACTCCCGGAAGCAAGCGAGGCGAGCACGACACACTCTGCCTGTTAAAGCAAATCGCAGTGCTAGAACCCGCCCTGCTACAACGCGAGAGCAGCGTGCTCTTACCCCCAAACAAACAGCAAAAACTGATGTGTGCCGTCTTCAGCTATAGAGCGAGAAGAGGGGAACACGCACCGTTTGCGGCTTTCAATCATTCTCTCTTTTTTTTTTTTAGAAATATATATATATATATATATATATATAATATTTTCTAAACAGAAGACAAAAATAGAACAATGTTCACTGCACACTGCCTAACTGATTCTATCTCCTAACAGAGGAAAGAAAGTTTTGACAGGGTGTGTGACACACACAGAAACAGAATCGCTCTGAAAAAAGAGTTTTTGACGACACCTGGTGACGTATCCATTTATAGCCTGGCCTCAGGTGCATCTAATGATTACATCAGCCGAGGCTATAAATTCCGGTCAATGTTCATTGACGTGTTCCACACATTATTCAGCTCGGCTCACAGCTAGAGCTGTTCCCTGTAGCGCTTAGCAGCGCAACATCGTAGTGAAGCTTTTTGTAAAGGGAACAGATCAATATGAATAGAAATATACAATAGAGCAATAATGCTGTTCAAATATTTTATATACAGATATACAGTTATGTGCAGGTGATGTAATATACTGAAGAAGAGGTAGGATATGTTTTAAAAAATATATTAATTAAATATAGATATACGTAGGAATGGATGGATTAAATATTGCACATGGTTGTGTTGACAAAAAGGAAAGTATATGCTCTCAACAAAGTTTAAGGCTGCTCTTATGCTGAATTTCATTTAGATATAAGCAGTATCAGAACTTCCTTTGAAACTATGGGCTGAGGTGGGTCAGAGCAGGCATAATTTAACCTCTTTTATGCGATATTGCAACATCTTTTGAGCAATTTTGAGCATGCACAGAGCAGCCTAAACTCGAATGTTGCCATCATTTGGTTTAGGTTTAATTTTAGAGAATAAACCTTGAAAACCTCATCTTTTTGGTAGAACATTTAACTTGCTTTTAGAGCCACACATGTAATGAACCACGCAAAGAAGTTTCATTTTGCCAAAATGTTGCCACAGTCACATCATTTTCTTGAGATCATCTGTTTTCAGTGAAACACAATATGGGATGTAACGATTGTTCGTTTTAAAATACTGCTCAGCATTCTTCCTCACATAACTACCAGGTAAATTTTAATAGCAACTGATTGAGTTAAAACCAAGTTGGAAAGAATATTATGGAAAAATAAGTGAACAAAAATATGATTACATAAATTAAGCCTTCTATCAGAGGAAACAATGCTTTTAAGCAGCCCAGCGGCAATAGCCTATTTCTATGATGGCCTTGCTTTTAAGTAGACCTCAATGTAATTTCAACAGGATTTCATCAGCCAGGGCTGTTTGTTGCTAATCTGATATGTTTCTTCTAAACACCTGCTGCTTGCTTCGGACAGTAAGCAGTTCACCTCAGTGACTAGATGAGAGATGAATTTCAGTTAATGCATGCATTTAAACCCTGCAAAACAATCACACTCACCACAACAGAGCTAGCAGCGGTAAAGTGAGTGGCGCTATGCTAGTCTCTCGGGCTCGTGGCCGTCTCCTCAGCCTATGTCAACAGCCGTTTAACCTGCTTGATTGGAACCCGATCCACCCCTGGCCTACAGCTCATTAACGTGGACTACTTTGAATTGGTCTGCGAGAGTGTGGCTCCAGTTACCATGCTAATGTTATTTCACCACTAACATCAAAGCCAGCGGATGTTAGCGTGTTGGACAAATAGCCTGCACTATTTGCCCTAATAGCCAGCGGTGGTGATGTGTCTGTGTGTGTACGTGTGTGCTTAAGTAATGTGCTCTTTTGTATGTGTGTGTCTGTGTGAAATGGAGGGATATTATTTGAGTTTACAGGATGCAATTTTCTTTAATATAAATGTCTTAATGTAATTTAGTGGCAGGCGGACGCTTTAGCTCCGAGCACTTGGCTAGTGTATGTTTCTGCTGACTATCTGCTTTGGCAATTTCCATGGATGAGTGGCTCTCGGGGAGTGCATTATGCATCTCTCTCACTTGCTTAAAGATTACTTGTGCACTGGAAAGGCATTACACAAACAAGGAAATATGCCTTTGATTAAAATATCTTTTATCTTTTTATTGATTAAAAGGCACAGTTTGGTAATAGAGTGCGTCTGCCCCTCCTACTGGATCTTATGTTTTTATTACCACCGTTTTTTTTCTTTCTTATAGTCTGAGCGCATTAACTGTTTTTTTCTTTATCTCCACTAGAAGGAGAAAGTGCTTCTCAGTGATACAGTATACTGTGCGCCATACGCCAGACAACACTGTTAAAAAAGAAGGATTGCAACCCTTTTTATACACAAAATTTTGCAATAATATTAATGTTTTAAATGTTTCATGATCTTTCATGGATTCTTTCATCAAATTCATCATAAAATACAATAACTAATGGTAAATGACATTTTATGGCCTCATATAGCGTGGAAGTATTAACGTCATGAATGCAGAATGCAAACACATAAAATTACACATAATCTACTGCATATACACAAGTTGCACAAGTTTTCTGATTAAAGAAGGAGGCATGTACCCTTACAAAAATCGAGAGTTCATGGCAAGTTTGTCGCACCTGAAAATGATCACATGCAAATAAGCGGAAATTGTCCATTGTTTCCAAAAGGATTTGCTAAAGGTTCATCACTACCACTGAAGGGATTCAAACTTCTGGCAAACATTTGCAGTGAACCACAAGATCATTTGCATGTGAAAATAATGAGTGGGAAATTTGCCAAAAATTTGTGACAAGTTTATGGCTAGTTTGACAGAAATCTAGATTTTTTTTTAAGGGCAGTCATTGATGGAGTCACGTGGCTCCATGCAAGGGTTGGATGTGTGAGCGTCAAGTTCTTCACACTTTGCTAGTTTTTAATACTTTTTGTGTCATAAACTGGTGAGATTTGATACACCTTGTTTCATACCATTTCTATGAAGACAATATGTCAAAGAATTCAAAATCCTTGGGCTCTGGAGACATTAAAAGACACTTGCGTGCTCAAGTTGATACCCCTGATAGGGCCGAAGACCGAGGACTCAGTTTGGATGGTGCAGTGGGAGAGATTCAGCATCAACTGTCAAGCATGTAGGCAATGCTGGTGAAGGTCGTTGCTGACTTTGAGGATCTTATTGTAATACG
This sequence comes from Xyrauchen texanus, assembly GCF_025860055.1. NCBI lineage: Eukaryota > Metazoa > Chordata > Actinopteri > Cypriniformes > Catostomidae > Xyrauchen > Xyrauchen texanus. The sequence goes on along the minus strand of NC_068300.1, from coordinate 38,887,482 downwards.
TTGATCGATCACTGCCATGGAGAGGAGGTTCTCTGAGTTGGTTACAAGATTGTCAGATGTCGAGAAACGGATCGATTATCTGGAGACATCGGAGAGGGTATTAGCTGCTAATCAGATAGCGACCAAGATAGGCGTGGAGTGATTATGGGAAATGTTGGAGGACCTTGAGAATCGTAACCGGCGAAACAATGTCTGAAATATTGGAATTCCTGAGAAAGAAGAAGGCCGAGATATGGTGAAATTCCTAGATGAGCTCTTTCCAAGTCTGCTCAACATAATAGGCCATATGCTGGAAATCGAGCAAGATCACAGCGTTTCGGCTCAGAGATCTGCAGAGGGAGACAGGCCCTGATCAATTCTGGCCCAATTTTTTAGATCATCTGATAAAGATCTTGTGTTGTGCGAGGCGAGGAATAAAGGAAGGCTTTCTTGGAAGAACCACAGCATTTTCTTGACCCAGACTTTGCGAATTCGACAAGAGAGAAACGTGATAGGAATGCAAGAAAATCTTACATCAAAGGAAGGCGATGTCCTTCATAAAGTCAATGGAATGAGTAAGTCATTGTGTGATGCTCTGAATGCAGCCGAGTGGACCTGATTCACTGAACATTCACTTGACCGTCCGAGTAAACTGGGCGCCTTCTCAGTTTCATTTTGTGTTGGTTCCGCCTAGCGGCTGGAGTATATTTTGTGGAATAACACTCCTTTGGGACAGTTTGTGGATGTAACTGCAAGTTATATATGCTTATTTCTCCAATTGGATGGAGTGTGTTTTGTGGAATATTTCTTGCAAACAGTGAAGTGAATAGGGCATTTGTTGCTCTTGTGTGATAGCTGAGTGGGCCTGACTCACTGAACATTCACTTGACTGTCAGAGGAAATTTAACGCCTTATTTGTTTCATTTTTGTACTGGTTCCGCCTAGCGACTGGAGTTTGTTTTGTGGAATACACTCCTTTGGGACAGTGTGTGGATGAATCTGGACAAAAGTGTCCAGAGTGTTTAATTCAGACATTTATCATATGGCAGAACCCAAAATTAGGTATTAATAAGTCCCCCTTTTCTGCTGGTCAGAGTGGATTGTGAGGGAGGTTTATACGCTCAGTGACCTATATGAGAGTGGAGTGTTGAAATCTTTTGAAAATTTGGTTCAACATTTTGGGATTCCCAGATTTCAGTTTAATAGGTATTTACAGATGCTCCAACTGCTCTGTATTTTTGGGAGTAGCATACACCCCCCTAAAGTGGCAGATATTCTGGGAATATTGATTTGGAAAAGGTCAGTGAGGCATCAGTGTATTACTCACTGCTAATTCAGAGTCTGGGGGATGGAGCTTTAACTTCTATGAAGAGATTATGGGAGAAAGATTTCAACTTGGTATTGGAGGAGGGAGTGTGGGCTAGGATCTAAAAAAGTAAAGTCTGCATCCAGCGATTTAAGGGTGTGTCTTATGCAATTCAAGATTTTATATAGATTCCAGATTGTATAGGCTTGGTCTTAAAGACACACCCACCTGCTGGCAATGCCATTCGGAGGATGGAGACATGGCCCATGTTTGTGGTAGTGTGTTGAGGTCCAGGAAATCTGGTTGAAGTTTCAGAGTTTTGTGTGTGACGTGTTGGGCATTCGGGTAGCGGTCATCGATGTGGGGAATAGACACATAGAGAGTTTGGTTCTGACCAGTGTGATGATAACCAGGCAGATTATTTTGAGTGGCAAAATAAGCTGTAGCACCCCATTTCAGGAGTGGGGCACGGAGATGGGGAGGGTGGATTTTGAGGAGTTATGATTTGGAAGATTGAAACACATATATATACAGTATATATATATATATATATATATTAGGGCTGTCGATTTAACGCGTTAATAACGTGCGATTAATTTGACAAAAATTAACGCGTTGAAAAAATTAATGCACTTTAATCACAATGCTTAACTGAGAAATTCAAGCTTGTAGTACCACCTGTTTACTCCAGAGGGCAGGAAGTTTATTACAGTGAAGAAAACAATTTCTTGCGTTCAAAACACTTGATGGAGCGCAAATGCGATCTTTAAGGATGTGTTTAAAGATTGAGTATTAAACTATATTTAACTTGACACAGTGACCTAAACATTTTATTTTTATGACGCAACACACCCAAGACGCGACACAAGCATGTCTGACGCAGGTCGTATGGTCTTTACCTCATACATATTTAATTACCAACAAGGTTAAGGATGTGTCCTTTAAATGGTTAAACCGTTTTTACCCAGTCAATCTTTATTTAAGAAACATGCTCCCTGAAATAGATCCACTTTGCTGCTCCTGTAATGCTGTAGATGAAAAGTTTGTTTGTTTGTACATACCTCTATTTTAACTAGTTTTTCTTTGCTTTATAAAGACGATTTGTTTTTCACAGATTTGATAACTTAATTTAATATTTTCTGATTAATCTGTTTATTTTTATTGCTAAGTTTTTAATACATAAGTGTAAATTTATGTCTATAAAGCCCCTATTTGCACTTTTTTGTAAAGACTTGAAATATTATTTAAATACTCTTTGTACCTCCAACAACTCCAAAGCATTGAAAACCATTACACTATGTAATGAATATAATGTCTTGGCATTATTGTAACATATATCTGTAGTATTATGTACTATGTATACTCCTGGCTTGTTTCTAAAAAAAAATGTCTAACACAGCTGTACATTGACGGGTCCTTAAACAAACCCTCACATTAAATCTCGAACTGATTGACAAATTCACTTGTGAAATGGATTGCTGTGAACTGTATGACAATGATTGACTTATGATCAATAATATGGTAGTAAACAATACATTGTATTCTAAAGCCACTTTTTATATTGTCTTATCAATGATTAACTCTTCTGCCACAAGAATGTAATGCCTTTTAACTATCTGAATATTTGTTTATTTTATATATATATATATATATATATATATATATATATATATATATATATATATTTTTATATTTAAAGATAACTATGTATAATTATTTCATCATTATATATTGAATTATTGTTATATGAGGGGCTTTCTCAGCAAATATTTGTATATGCGATTAATCGCGATTAATTAATCGGGACACCATGTAATTAATTCGATTAAAATTTTTAATTGATTGACAGCCCTAGTATATACTCATGTGTGACCAAAGGGTTTTTGTTGGGGTCAGTAAATGCCGGCCCCAATGGTAAGACAGTACACTGTGTGAAGAATTAAGAACTTTGTCGTGAGTATATCAGAGCCTTTAGGGGTTGTTCACAGTGTGCATGTTCTCACAGACAGTAGCCATGCTTCACATTTGGTGGTAATTTTTATGGGAAAATTATTAACAAATTTACGGAGAAATCATTCTGTCATAATGTACTCACCCTCATGTCATTCCAAATCAGTCTTCAGCTGAACACAAAAGGGGACATTTTTAAGAATATACTGCAACGCTCCTTTCCATGAAACTGGACTAGAGCTTTTTAAGCTTCAAAAAGGGTACAAAAGAACCCTAATGGATGAATCATAAAAGTGTTTCATGTGATCTGTGTGCTGGATTCCAGGTCTTTCAAATTAGGCAATTCCATTTGCACGTCATTCTTTTGAGTTGGGTCTTTTCAATTAATCCAATTAATTGAATGTGTTTATGAATCAAATTGATCCGTTTAAATCACCTACTTAATGATCTGGTCACAACGGTTCTCAAACTAACAGCTCACCTAAGGGGAAAACGTTTAGTTACTAACAATTAAAATTTCAGTCTGTTTTTCCACAAAGCGATCACGTTTAAATTTTGGGATAAACTTTCCTTATAAAATGCTGATAATGAGAGTGCAGATAAAACCAGAGGAGATATTACTTGGTGTCTGAGGAAGAGAGATGGGCATTTGAATGAGAACAGATGGAGATTTGTTCTTTAATTAACCCCACAGAATCAGGAGGGTGGAACCAGGCCTCAGCCCGTGAATAACACCCCGTGTCGCGCAGCACCGCACCGGCAGGAGAGTTATCGGACTGTCCCCCTCGCAAACGCTGCCTCAAAATCCCTTTCCCCTTGCACACACGGTATTTTATTTCTCATTAGCGAGAGGCAAACTGCTGGGGGATGAAATTTGCTAACAGGAATTAAAAGTGCATTAACACATCGGGGAGTTTCATTCCTGCTAATAGTTTTATTAGTGCTTTGAACTTTCAGTTCATTAGAGGGGTTGATAGGGGAGAGACAGAGAGAGAGAGAGGGAGAGAGAGAGAGAGAGGTGAGAGACGAGTGTTAAACATGCAGGGTTACAGCACACTGGGTCGCGCAGATGTCACCATCATAGTGATGTTGGTCAATCAGCATAGTCTTTTTGATGAAGCTGGTTAACTAAGGTAATTTAGCTGGTTATGCATGTTAAGAAGCCTGATAGGGACATCAGCATCCAAAAATTGTGGGAATAACCTTTAGCAGATATATACTCTTCCTGGAAAACAAACCAAAAAATATAGATGATTCATCTTGCACTAGAGGCCTACAATTATTTCACACTTTGAATCTTATAAATAAAAATCTTATAGCGAGAATGTAGGGTTCTAGTAATACAATATACGATTGGTATATTGAACTATAGTCTAGATTTTGTTCTAGATTATTAGACCTTTATGGTTCGGTTAAGCAACATGTGATGTAGGGCTGCCTCGGAAACCTGTCCGAAACCAGTTTCCGGAGGTGCCTTCGTACACAGATGCTGTCTGTTAAGTAATTGACTGATTGGTCACAGAGGCAACAAGGCAGCTAGCTTAGGATTCAGACGCAGCCTAAATAATAAAATCATTAATTAAAAAAATAATTTAGAATCAACATTTTTAACTAAAGATCAATATTCCAATACAACTTGAGTATCGCAAGTATCCGTACTTTAGGATCAATCCGCTCATCCCTATCCACAGTTTTCCTTAGCAACCACTGATCAGCACCATGACCATTCTAAATTCCCCTGCACTGTTTTCTGGTTCCAGGCTCTATAAAAAGCAGTGTAAACACTAATAACACAAGCGAGCCAGACTTGTGGGGAAGGCTTATCAGGCAGCAGGTCAGGCTGTTGCTACCCTGCACACTATGGCAGTGTTACAGGCACACTAGGCTAATCTGTTGAAGGACCTGAGTGCGGGCACCACGGTCGACGAAGAGGCTTTCTCTGAGCTTCGTCGAGCCACGGATCTGTCTCTCTGCACGACCAAGCAGATGGCCCACGCCATTGGCCAGTCTATGTCTGCTTTATTCAGCACGGAGAGACACTTATGGCTTATCCTATCGGGCATCAGAGACAATGACAAAACTTTCCTTCTCGATGCCCCGGTTTTGCCTTCTGGCTTATTTGGTGACGCTATGAATGTAGTTATCACCAGGTTCCAGGAGGCAAAAAGTCACAAGGAAGCCTTCGGGCAATTCCTTCCTCACCACATTCAGGGGGAGGGGCCATCGGCCACCCAGCTCCACCTCGGTCCTTCTAGTTGGGAGGCTCAAAAACAAAGCGCGGCGAATCGTAAAGACTGGGGGCCGGTTCGTCGCCCTCAGCAGCCCCCAAAGCAAGACCTCAGGGCAGTTATAAAAAAATAAAAAAAACCCTGACGGTTTTGCACCCAGCCTTGTGGTGGTAGCCCCCCTTGGGACAGGTCATGTGAAACATCCACCTGTACCCTCCCGATACCCCCACTACCGTGAAACCGGAGCAAGCATGTTTACTTTGGAAAGAACTGCAAAATCTCTTGGTTAAAGGGGCCATAGAACATGTTCCCCTTCCAGAGAGAGAGTCAGGTTACTACAGCAGATACTTCCTGGTCCCCAAGAAGGATAGGGCGTTGCGTCCGATCTTTGACCTTCGAGGCTTGAATTGCTCCGAGGGGGTTCAAGTTCAAGATGCTAACCATCAAGATGGTCGTATCTCAAATCCAACATCGCAATTGGTTGGTCACGATCGATCTCATGGACACGTACTTTCATATAGAAAGTCTGCCACAACACAGGAAGTTCCTGAGGTTCGCTTTCAGGGGCGAAGCTTTCCAATATTGGGTTCTTCCATTCGGTCTAGCCTTATCACCACCCCGCACATTGTGACACCGGGGCATCCGCATTCTGAATTACAGAGATGACTGGCTCATACTAGCACAGTCACAAGAACTGGCATTACAGCACAGGGATATCGTCTTAGCTCATCTGGTTTCTCTGGGGTTGAGGCTCAACGGCAAGAAAAGAGTCCTCTCTTCCACTCAGAAAATGACCTATCTGGGGATTGTATGGAATTCGATCACAATGCGGGCACAATTGTCTCCCGCTCTAATCGAATCCATTCAGAACACCCTGAGCAAAGTCAGGCTAGGCTAAGGTTGCACTGTTCGTCAGTATCAACGACTACTAGGTCTCATGGCAACTGTGTCCTCGGTGATCCCTTTGGGCCTTGTTGCACATGAGACCATTTCAGTTGTGGCTCAAAGCCATGGGATTTCATCCAAGGGCCAATCCCCTAGGCTTATAAGGGTGACGCGCCACGTGTTACGTACCCTTTCTATGTGGTTCAGACCCCGGTTCCTCACTTTGGGTCCCACTCTAGGTGCGTGTTGCCATCGCAGGTTGCTAATGACAGACGCCTCCCTGACGGGCTGGGTAGCGGTCTTAAGAGGTCGTCCAGCTCAAGGGGAAGGGGAGGGTCATCACCTCGGTTGTCACATTAACTGTCTCGAGTTGATGGCCATATTTCTGGCCCTGAAATACTTCCTCCAGAGGCTGCCATGTCTTGGTGCGGGTGGACAACACAGTGGTAGTCTCTTACATAAACCATCAAGGAGGTCTACGTTCACGCCAGCTGAACAGACTGGCACGGCAGATTCTCCTTTGGGCCCAGGGCAAGCTCCTGTTAATCAGAGCAGCTTGTATCCCTGGATGCCTGAATGGGAGCAGACTTACTGTCCGGACAGAAAATACTGACGGGGGAGTGGAAACTCCACCCTGAGGTAGTGGAACAAATCTGGAATGCACCTGTATCTGTATGCTTTCCCCTCGGTTTCTCTGCTCCCAGGAGTCTTGGCCAGAGTTTGCCAGCAAGGGTCCTGCCTCTTACTGATAGTGCCGCGCTGGCCGAACAGGGTATGGTTCTCGGAGATAATGTCTCTCCTCGACGGCTCGCCTTGACCAATTCTGGACAGGACAGACCTTCTGTCTCAGGCGCAGGGGACAATATTTCATCCCCGGCTCAATCTGTGGAACCTTCATGTTTGGCCCCTGAAGGGTACCAACTGAGGGACACTGGGTTTTCACCTGAAGTTATCAAGACCATTCTAAGTGCTAGGGCTCCCTCTACCAGAAGAAGTTACGTCAATAAATGGGGTGTCTTTGAAAGATGGTGCAGTGCACATTATGCAGATCCAGTTAACTGCCAGATTGCTTCAGTTCTGGACTTTCTGCAGGAAAAATTGTCAGCAGGCACATGCCCCGCCACTCTCAGGGTCTATGTGGTCGCCATTTCAGCTTGCCATGCCTTGATTGACGGGGTGCTGTTGGGGGGACATCCTCTACTCACTCGCTTCATTCCTGGAGCTATGCAACTGAGGCCTCCTGCTAGGACCAGGACCCCTTCATGGGACTTAGCAATAGTCCTTGAGGGTCTTTTTGAGACCCTCTTCAAAACTCTAGATTAAACTTCTGACTCTCAGGATGGTTTTTCTTATGGCAATCACCTCTCTAAAAAGAATTGGGGATCTACAGGCTCTGTCTGTCTTGCCAGCCTGCTTAGATTTTGCCCTTGGAATGGCTAAAGCAATTTTGCACCCTCACCCTGACTACCTGCCTAACGTTCCTTTCTCGACCTTACATCCGGTTATTCTCGAAGCCTTCTGCACGGAAAGACTTCACAGACTTTGTCCAGTCTGTGCCCTTCAGACTTATGTCTACCTCTCTAGCCAGTGGCATAAGTCAGGGCAACTATTCATTTGCCATGGGGGCCGCAACAGCGGGGCGGCCGCCAACAAGCAGACTATGTCACATTGGGTGAGGGACGCTATTGCCCTGGCCTACGAGGCGAGCGGTCAAGCTTCGCCAGTAGGTATCAGGGCTCACTCTACCAGAGGGGTTGCCTCCTCTAAAGCCTTGGCTAGAGGTGTCCCTCTGCATCATGTTTCAGAAAGCCTGGATGTTCATGCCACTCCAGGCTCTTATGTCCTTGAGTTGACATCACAAGCTCATGTCTGAGACCTCTAGCGCTCTTGTGCACACTACACAACCGTAAGGGGTCCGGACATCGACAGTGCGGAGGCGTGGGTATTCTCGTTCCCAAAGCGCTAACTCAGCGCAGCATCATAAGTGTAGCTTTTTGAAAGGGAATGTCTCAGGTTACTTGACTGTAACCCTTGTTCCCTGATAAAAGCGGAACAAGATGCTGCACTTCAGTGCTCCAGTACTGCTCTTCAGACAAAATTCCTGACAATACACCTATTTATAGCCCTGCTACAGGTGCATCCAATGATGTCAGCGGCAGAGGCTATAAATTCCGGTCAATGTTCATTGACGTGTTGCACATATATTCACAGCTAGTCACACCTGAAGTTGTTCCCAAAGCGCTAACTCAGCGCAGCATCTCGTTCCGCTTTTATCAGGGAACAAGTGTTACAGTCAAGTAACCCGAGATGATTTACAGTGAAAAAGGAGTTATATTTTGGTCTGTTCTCACTTACAAGAAGACATTGATGGCTTCAAAGTTAACACACATTTATATTTCACGGCATATTTAATATGTGATCTTTAATATCCAGAATTGTTTTGGGTTTATCTTTTCTCTCAAGGTTGTTTTCATTGGAGAACACACAGAAGTTACAATGCAATTTGTGTTCCTTGGAGGTAATTAGCACCTTAAAAAAAATTAAATAACATTGATGGCGAGAATCAATAAACTTTATCTATTGTGAAATTAATCCTGCTATCGACAAAACATGGAAACCATACAATTAAGAGAATGAGATTGACCAACAAGTGAGAAATAGGATGCTTTTTATCTGGTTGGGTCAATGTGGAGAAATCCTATGAAAGCTTTAATTAATTCATACATTATTAATGAAGACTGCAGTGAGGAGCTTAAGATTATGCACAAAGAGAAAGCAAAACACAATTAGAGATTAGAGCCTAATGATTTTGACACGTCACCGACCACAATGTATTTGTTGTCAGTCTGAATTGGGCTAAAATGTGCTTGTTTGTGTCTTTGTCTGTGTGTGCATACTGTACATGTGTGTTAACATAAATATGTGTCTCTGTAGCCATGCTACACTTTTTAGATTCCGTAACCTGTAAGTTAATATTCTGTAACAATCTGAGGAAACCTGAGTGGATGAAAGGAGAAAGAGGAAGAGAAGGAAGAAATGAAGAGGAAGAAGGATTGCCTCTCAAGAGTTACGAGCCATTAAATCACACGCAGGAAATCTCAAGGTTCCTCAAGAGTGCTACACAAGGAATCTTCAGCCCCAAGAAATATTGTTTATGGTTTAAAAGCCTCACCGATGGATTTATAAAAGAAACATTCATCATGACAGAAAAATGGAAGAAAACATTTCTGAAATAAATACTCACTCTATAGGTATACTTGTCACCTAGACAGCACAATAACAAGTGAATTGGAAGGAAGATCCTTCATCCATTGGCAACTGGCCTCAGATGGTCTGAGCGGAATGCTGCTCTTTGACTCAATGGAAGGGTTTGGAAATCAGAAGGACCATAAAGCACACCACTCAACACTGGCCTTTAATGGATTTTAGCCCTCTCTTTTTCTCTCCCTTTTAAAATTACATGTCCTCCACCATCATTTTGATGGTACAACAAATCAGTTTAGAAACATATATATTTAATAATACTTCAAATCAGTCAGTCAGTGAAATATTATCAAGTTATTCAGGTAGGGATATCTCAGTATTCACTCAATATTAAAGTTTGTAATGTCCAAATATCACTTGAAAATCCCAAAACAGGGTTTGTTCTTCTCAATACACTACACTTACTTTACTTACTTTTTTTATTAAAGCCGAATTAATTACATGATTCACTAAAATTAATTGCTTTAACTGAGAAAAGCCCCCAAATGAAGTTCACTGGTTTATATAGACCTGCAGGTAATCTGGCACACCAGGCATTTTTCCTGTGGGCCGATGCACTTTGGGGCCGATCAGGGGTGGAATGGCCATCAGTAGAACCGAGTGGGCCGGTGGGTCAGCCGGGAAACGTGCTGAATGGGCCGCAATAAGCAAAATGAGCCACTGTGTTATGCAGAACGGACCACAAAACAGCGCCGTGATATGCAGAAAAGGACAGCGATGTATTTCCATGTAAGTGAACAATGGCTAAGCCTATCACTGGCTTACAGTCCACAACAATCCCTTTTGCAATCAAGGTAGACTTGCTGTATGATCCATTGACAGGACATAATATTTTAAACTGTTGTCCTATGTGCGTCAGATGTACAGTGTCACCGGTTTTTTGTTTTGTTTTTAAGTGAATCCTTCCTGTGTGTATGGCTCCTCATTTATTAATTTGCTGCTTGCTCTTGGTAAGTGTGGTTTGCCAAATGGCTGGAGCTGGGCTGACTGCAGACAGGCAAAAACATGATTTGCATTTAGGTGGTACTTTAAAAGGAAAAAAATTCCTTTTTACTGATTTAAATAAAAGTCAGGAGGCATGATTAAATGCATTTTTATTGGACATTGGACAAATTTACGACAAACTGCGTTGTGAATGTTGCTTCAGTTCGTAACGCTGGTGAGACTGTGCCTTTTTGACCCAAGTTCGATTCCACATTTGTCGCACTCTTTTTCCCATTCTGTTATTTATTTTTTTATTTGTATCCCCTTTTCTGCCAATGTGGAATGACCAATTCCCACTACTTAGTAGGTCTTCTAGGTTAGGTTTAGGCGTAGGGGTTGGTGTTGTGTGTCTATCCACACACTAGAGGGTAGACGCGGCGTCAGCCGATTTTGCCGGGCTTCAGCCCCGAATGTTTTGAGTATAGCCCTGAATGTATTTTGAAATGTTGACTGACAAATATGAAACCGGACAATAGCCTATGTAAACCCCCGAAATCATAAGTTGCCTTATTTCATTGGGCTTTGGCTTTGCACATACTGCATACAGCCTGTAAAATAGACATAGGTCTTAAAAATAATCTAGCCTATAGAATAAGTTTCTTTGCTGTCGGTAGCCTATGGGCTACTCTGTTTATTCCTCTCTGTTGAATATGCAGCAGGTAGGGGAGGAGCTGACATCAACTAATGTTACTTATTGGCAAGTTAACAGCAGTTAGCAGGAAAGACAGCAAAAATGAAGCAAATGAGGCTATGGGGATTTTTCCGAAAGAAGTCAATGGGTAGCCAGGAACACTAGTTTTATCACACTGCACTTGTAACGAGAGCCAGCAGGTAGATAGCTGTTCAGTGTGTAAACCTCCCTCTCCTGACCTCAAGAGGTGCACTAGCGACTGACGTTGAAAGCTGCAGCCCTTAGCCTTCTTGTTAGCGCATACGCCTCTCACGCCGGAGATGTCGGTTAGAGTCCCGCTCAGAGTGAACTTTTCTTGTTTACCAGGTGTTTTCTCTAAGGATAACCAATAAGCATTAATATAAAATGTATGTGTGACTTGTTTTGTAATATTAGTTTGTAGTAAATATACAATTTGATTTGATTAAATGGTTTTGTAGAGGGTAGAAAAGATGAGTTACAGACTGAGGAGCAGCAGCTGTGCCAGAATCAGGCATGGAAACGGGTAACAATTAATCCGTCACTTTATTTTAGAGAAAGTTAAAAGTGAAACATTGTTTATCCCAATGATCCTAATGATCCTAGTTCATCTTTGACAGATGAACATTATATACAGTTCGATGCCATGGTGTGTCAACGAACTTAGAATAAAGTCATTCATGTATTGCTTTAACTTAGGATCTTATACATGATTTTGACTATTTATGTCAAAAAAAAAAAAAATTAGTTATAAAAAATATTTTTTTTTTATCTCACTTTACTCACTATAATATAACTCTTTTGTGATGACTTTATGGTTATGTAAGGAAAATTCAAGAATCATGATAGATCTAAGGGCAATCCCACTGATCTGCTCTTCCCAATAAATTTTCTTCAATGGTATTGGTCTACAATTTGAAATATGTAGCACTTGATGAATTAGTTGTTTGAAGCTGATTTGCAATAAGTTATGTGCTGTATCTGTTCTTTTGCATCACAGATGATTCAGGGAGGAGAGAGGATGAGTTAGTCGAGGATAGTACTAGAGTGGAAGATTTAGGAACTGTAGAAACAGGCCCAGCCAGAGCAAAACTCAAAGAATACCCTCTCACCAGCTTTGGACTACAGAGAAGTGGTTGCTAGTGTGAAAATAAAATTGTCTGGGCTAAGCCTCGGATGTCCTTCAATGCTGGAAACGCCTCTGCTAGAGGGGGATAGAGTATAGGCTTACAGGACATAGCATGAAGGTAATCTATACAACTGCAGTGGTTTAATCCATGTATTACTGAAGCGATACTATGTGGTGGATAGCGTAATTGTAATCAAGCTTTAAATCATGAAATCACCAAGGAGACTGCAGATGTCTAGGTTTATCAAATCAAATCAAATCACTTTATTGTCACTCTACCATGTACACAAGTGCAAAAGTAGGTGAAATTTTTGTGTGCAGTTCCGAGCAACATAGCAGTCATGACAGTGACGAGACATATACCAATTACAATAAACAACATACTTACACAACACAATTTACATATCAAATGTACACATATTTACACAACACAATAATTATATATGATGTACAGCAGACAATACACACAATATAGAAATATATGAAATATATATAAGTAGAGAATATGTTGGTAGTCCAGTGTGAGATTATAGATGAATAAAGTGCAGTGCTAATTATTGATCCTGATAGATCAAGTGTTCAACAGTCTGATTGCTTGGGGGAAGAAGCAATCATGTAGTAATTATTGATCCTGATAGATCAAGTGTTCAACAGTCTGATTGCTTGGGGGAAGAATCTATCATGTAGTCGGCTGGTGCGGGTCCTGATGCTGCGATACCGCCTGCCTGATGGTAGCAGTGAGAGCAGACCATGACTCGGGTGGCTGGAGTCTCTGATGATCCTCCGAGCTTTTTTCACACACCGCCTTGTATATATGTCCTGGAGGGAGGGAAGCTCACCTACGATGATGTTTCTGGCAGTTCGCACCACCCTTTGCAGGGCTTTGCAGTTGTGGGCGGTGCTATTGCCGTACCAGGTGGTGATGCAGCCAGTCAGGATGCTCTCTACAGTACTAGTGTAGAACCGTGTGTTGATGTGTTGGTTCATTCCTAACTTCCTCAGCCGTCTCAGGAAGAAGAGGCGCTGGTGAGCCTTCTTCACAACGGCCTCAGTGTGGACGGACCATGTGAGTTCCTCAGTAATGTGGACACTGAGGAACTTGAAACTGCTGACTCTCTCTACCGGTGCTCCGTTAATGGTGATGGGGCTGTGTTCTCCGTCTTTCTTTCTGAAGTCCACTACAAGCTCCTTGGTCTTACTGACGTTGAGGGAGAGGTGGTGCTCCTGACACCAGCATGTCAGAGTGTGCACCTGCTCTCTGTAGGCTCTTTCATCATTGTCAGTGATCAGACCTACCACCGTCGTATCGTCAGCAAACTTAATGATGGTATTGGAGCTATGTGTTGCCACACAGTCATGTGTGTATAGAGAATACAGGAGTGGGCTGAGAACACAGCCCTGCGGGGCTCCAGTGTTGAGGCCCATTCTAACCACCTGACGTATGCCTGAAAGGAAATCCAGGATCCAGCTGCACAGCGAGCTGTTTAAGCCCAGAGCCCGGAGTTTCTCATCAAGCTTGGAGGGCACTATGGTATTGAATGCTGAGCTGTAGTCTACAAACAGCATTCTCACATGTGTTCCTTTTTTCCAGATGGGAGAGAGCAGTGTGTATTGTATATGCAATGGCATCATCAGTGGAGTGGTTGTTGCGGTAGGCAAACTGCAATGGGTCCAAAGAGGTGGGTAGAACAGAGCAGATGTAATCTCTGATTAACCTCTCGAAGCATTTGCTGATGATGGGGGTCAGAGCAACAGGACGCCAGTCATTTAAGCAAGTGATTATAGCTTGCTTCGGTACAGGCACAATGGTTGATGTTTTGAAGCATGTGGGGACTACAGACAGGGAGAGGGACAGATTGAAAATGTCCGTAAAAACACCAGAAAAAGCACGCTCTGATGACGTGTCCCGGAATGCCGTCTGGACCCGCAGCTTTACGGATGTTCACCCGTTGGAATGATCGGGTTACATCCACAACAGAGATGGAGAGTGAACCAACCTCTGTAGCGTCAGCTGCGAGTGCTCTCTCCGCGAGGGCGGTGTTATTGTCCTCGAAACGAGCATAAAATGTATTAAGTTCGTCCGGGAGAGATGCAGCGGTGTTCATGGCAGAGTCTTTATTCCGTTTGTAGTCTGTGATGGTGTTAATTCCCTGCCACATACTTCTGGAGTCAGTGGTGTTGAACTGACCTTCAAGTTTGTGCCTGTACTGGTGTTTGGCTGCACTGGGCATAACTGGCTTGTTTACGCTCCTCCGTGTTAGAAGAGTTAAAAGCGGAGGTCCGCGCAGTGAGTGCCGTGCGAACATCGCTGTTAAACCATGGTTTCTGGTTGGGGTATATCCGTATTGTTTTGGTCGGAACAACGTCCTTTACGCACTTCCTGATGAAACACGTTACGCTGTCAGCGTAAACCTCGATGTCGTCATCAGAGGCGGACCGGAACATCTCCCAGTCCTCGTGATCAAAACAGTCTTGTAGCGCAGAGTCTGATTGGTCCGACTAATCAGACTCTGGTGGGTGCTTCCCGTTTGAGTTTCTGCCTGTAAGTGGGCGAAAGCAGAACGGAACCGATTTGCCAAATGGGGGGCGGGGGAGGGATTTGTAGCCATCCCGGAAAGGAGAGTAACAATGATCTAAAACCCGGTCCCCTCGTGTGTTGAACTTTATGTGTTGATGGTATTTTGGAGCGATTGTTTTGAAGTTGGCTTTGTTAAAGTCCCCGGTAACAATGAACGCAGCCTCAGGGTGTGCGGTTTCCTGCTCACTTATACACCCATACAGTTCCCTGAGTGCCCGGTCTGTGTCGGCTTGTGGGGGGATGTACGTTCCTCTGATCACACCATGATTTGTTGATCATAAAACATACACCACCACCTCTGATTTTACTTGAGAGGTCTTTCGCTCTGTCCGCTCGGTGCACGGAAAAGCCTGTGATTTCGATGGCCGAGTCTGGAATCTCCGCAGCTCGCAGAGCTTGTTGTCCAGAGACTGAACATTTGCCAGTAGTATACTGGGTAGTGGGGGCCAATTTGCACGACGTCTTACTCTGATGAGAACGCCGACTCGTTTTCCCCTTTTCCTTCTGCGTTTCCGTGGCCGAGCAGCCCAGACAAAGGGCTCCGCCGGCATGTTTGTAAACAGCGGGTCGGCATTAAGGAATTTGAAGTCCGGTTTTCGATGTGTAATTGTAGAACCAATGTCCAAAAGCGTTTGTCTGTCATAAACAATAAGGCAGACAACATCCAAGACAAAAAAACAAAGAACTGTAAACAAAACAAACAATAAACCGCAGTGTTGTAACGGAGCTCGCAACGCAACAGCCATACTCGGTGCCATCTTGAGTCCAGAACGTGAAATAGTGAAAAAGGAGTAACATTTTGGTGTTTTATTAACTCAAACTGATAGTATCGCTTCAAAAGACATGGATTAAACCATTTCAATCCTATGGATTACCTTTATGCTGCTTTTTCTGTCCTTTTTGGAGCTTGAAAGTTTTGGACCCTATTAACTTGTGGACTAAAACACCTCAATTACATACTATAATTTTTGGGTGAACTATTCCTTGAATAGTCACAAATATGTGACGCTACATACAATCAGGTAATTACTGTCAACATTGTTCTACCCTGAACCTGAATATCCAGTGGAAACAGACCGTCAGTTAAAAATCTAACCTATGAGAAAAAAATGAAATACATAGTTCACCCAAAATTAAAAATTCCACAAAATGAAAGTAAATGAGACTTTTAACTTAAATGGGGAAAAGGTGACATAACAGCACTGTACAGTAAAAGCAGTTTCTATTATTTTTTGTTATTTTCAAGTCTTCAGAAAATATTCGATAGCTTTGTGTGAGGAACATACTGAACTTTTAATTCTCTGCTGTACAGAAGCTTTCAAATATTTGGTACCTTGATCCCATCCCAAAATAAAAAGTCTTAGTATAGAACCAAAAAACATGGGCTTTGTCCCCGTCCTCCTACTGGCATTGCCAGCAAGTCAGTGTGTCTTTAAGGCCAAGCCTGTACAATCTAGAGAGAGGCTTCATGACCTTTTCTAAAAGAGCAAGCACCATCTGAAGTGTGCCTGCCTCTTTAGGGGGCTGTGTACTAGTCCCAAAGGTGGTACACAGAGTAGATGTTGCAGCTGTATGTACCTGAATTCAGATCTGGGAATCCCAAACTGCTGTATTATATTTTCAAAGGATCACAACGCTCCATCAACTAGCACAATGGAAACTTGTTAATGCACAATTTAGGGTTCAACCAAATACTTGTGGCAACATTCAGGGAAATGTTAAGATGCCTGTTTTAAAAGCCGTTACAGGGCAATCCGCTGTCCGAAACAAAGTTTCGGATTTAGATCAATTCACTTTGTATCCTGAGAACTTAGAAAAGTAATGAATAATTCTATGGAGGCAAGGCATAGATCTAGTAGGGACAGAGACAAATAATAAAAAATCATCTGGGTAAAGCAAAAGCTTATGCGTCACACCTCCCACCACCACGTAGGTCTGTCACCATCTGATCAGCCCTTGGACCGACATTTTGATCAGCCCTTGGACCAACCGGAGGCTTTTGCAGTGGATCTGGGGCAAGCACGTGTTGGTCCAGATGGACAACATGGCAACAGTGGCGTACATCAACTGCCAAGACTGCCTATGCTCTCATCGAATGTCGCAACTCACCCACCGTCTCCTCCTCTGGAGTTGGCAGTCGTTGCGAGCCACTCATATCCCAGGCAACCTCAACAGCACAGCAGACGAGCTGTCGTGGCAGGTCATGCTCAGGGGAGGTGGTCCAGCTGATCAGGAGTCGATTCGGTCAAGCACAGGTTGGTCTGTTCACTAGAAATGACAGCTGTTCGCTAATTGGTGTTCTTCCCGATGCAAAGATGTCAAAAAGGTGTGCAGTCGTATCAGTGCTTTCCTTCCTGCAGGAAAGTCTGGAGGGGAGGCTGTCCCCCTCCACCTTGAAGGTGTTAGTTGCCACTATAACAGCACATCACGATGCAGTAGATGGTATTTAGGGAAGCACGACTTGATTGTCAGGTTTCTGAGAGGCGCAAGGATGTTAAACCTGCCCAGATCGTACCTCATCCCCTCGAGGGACCTCTCTGTGGTCCTTCGGGGCCTACGGGGAGCTTCATTTGAGCCCCTAGAGTCAGCTGAGCTTAAGGCACTCTCTTTGAAGACTGCCCTCCAGACGGCACTCACTTCCATAAGGAGGGTAGGGTACCTGCAGGCATCCTGTGTCAGCAAAACTTGCCTGGAGTTCAGTCCGGGTTATTCTCACGTGATCCTGAGACCCCGACCAGGCTATGTGTCCAAGGCTCCCACGACCCCATTTAGGGATCAGGTGGTGAACCTGCTAGTGTTTCCCCAGGAAGAGGCAGACCCAGCCTTGGCATTGCTTTGTCCGGTGCACGCTTTGCGCATCTACTTGTATCACACGCAGAGTTTTCTGCTTTGGTGGACAACGGAAAGGGTGTCCTGTCTCCAAACAGAGGATCGCCCACTGGGTCATTGACCCCATCGCTATGGCATATCATGCACAGGACGTGCCGCCCCCTGCAGGGCTACTTGCCCACTATACTAGGAGTGTGGCGGCCTCCTGGGCTCTGACCAATGGTGCCTCTTGGCAGACATCTGTAGAGCAGTGGGCTGGGCAACACCCAACACATTTGTGAGATTCTATAACCTTCGGTTGAGCCTGTCTCCTCCCAAGTGTTGTCAGGTATGAACAGGTAAGTTCTGGGACAGCTGGCCGGGTGTACTGTTGACGCATAGCACCTTTCCCCTCACCAGAGGTGAAGACGTGCACTCTTATTCCCAGTCATGTTCACAAAGTCGTGGACCCTGGATTCTCTTCCTCCTTAGCCCTGTGGTGGCAAGTTTATGGAGAAACTCGCTGCCGGCCCAGTACATGTGCTAACTAGGCCATGCACTGCGGTAGGTGCTCCACATGCGCTGATTGCCCTGTACGCAACCCCTTGTAATGTATTTTCCGCAAAAAAAATTCCCCTTTGGTAAACCGCATCTTCCTTTAGCATAGGTTCCTCTGCCCCTGGTCACATTGTTTGTAGAACTTCTCCCCACCAGGGTAGGACCTACTACCGGACTTCTCCACATGAGATGCTTCTAACAAGGTTCGGTAAGACCATGTGATGTATTTCCTTTTGGGCGGGGTGTGGTCTCCGCGGTGTCCTCCCCTTGGGAGCAACGCCAGTCCACATCGACACAATGTCGAGTGAGTGACAGAAGTGGAACATCTCGGTTACTGTTGTAACCTCCGTTCCCTGATGGAGGGAACAAGACATTTTGTCCCTCCTGCCACAACACTGAACTACCCGCTGAAATGGCCGGGTCCTTGTCTTGGCTCCTCGGTACGAAACCTGAATGAGCGCTTGCATTCCAGCTCCTGTTATACCCATATGTCCGGGGGAGTGGCATGCAAATTCCACACTCCAATTCTCATTGGCATAAGATCTAAAACATTTGTTGGAATTCAGGACTTTGTAGATTGGATACATTAAAGCACCAACTATATGATTTCCTTTTATCTATATATGGCAACATGTCTAAACACATCAACGTGTGATCTGAGTGATCTTAAAATATTTCCAATTGAGCAATCAGCAACAGATGAAATGAGGGACTTAGATATATATATATATATATATATATATATATATATATATATATATATATATATATATATAAAGACAATCTACTCATATTAACGTTTTACTTTTTGAAATATAAATAAGTAATAAAAAACTAAATTATGTAAAAAATAAATTATAAAGACCACATTCCAACATTAGTGCAACAATCGAAACCCGAATATCCCTCAGAACCAAAAAAAACTGAAAGAAAAAAAATTTGCACTTTAACCCTGCGCACGACAGCACCAACTGGCATCCATCTCTCTAAACTCAAACAGTCCATTCCCCCGTGACAACCTTGCCATCGGATTGCTAAAGTACGGTGTTTCTATACAGAGTTTGTGAATCAGTATTACACTGGAAAATATAATCTATAAAATAAACTCCAGCCGATAGGCGGATCAAACACAAAGAGAGCATGTAGATTCTAGTCTGTCCTGAAAGTGTGCGCAAAAAAATGGATGAGCACATCCATAAGTCAACCATAAGAGAAAAAGCTGAGCAAATGTTAGTGAACCGCCCATATAATCACACGTCCTCTCTGGCCAAACTGGTGAAATATGGAGGAGTAGCTCGCAATATTGACAGAGAACAAACACAGTGACCCACTCACACTTTATGAAAGACTTGCGGACATTTTTAGCATCTAATTTCAGCTTGGCAGGAAATAGCATTGCAAAACCCACATTTTGTTGATCTTTCACGTCTTTCTTGGGTAGATCTCGAAAAGTCGGGAAACGGCATGATATTATGGCCCTGCCAGGATAGTTTGCCTTTGGTCCACGCCGCACATAAAACTAAATCTCTGTCGGATGAATGGAGAAACCAGGCCAGGATGGATCAGGGTCTGTCTCCCTCCGCGAGCTGCCAGCCAAACAACCTAAATTCAACCCGCCTCTCAACGTCATCCACTCTTGTAACCAGAGCAGAAAGCTTGACCTCCATGCAATTTATCACCAGATGTATCTCTGCGAGGTCTTTTCAAATCTGCTGAGATCTTTGTCTTCATTGCAGTCATGTTTAAGATTTCCTGACACATCTCTCGTAGATCTCCACCATAGTCAGAGCCAGTGCCGTGATCCTGTGAGGCCCCTGTCTGAGCACATAAGTGTCTTTTAATGTCTCATGAGCCCGAGGACTTCGGCATACTTACCTTGCAACACAATTAAGACACAAAAATAAAACAAATTACGCTGGATTATATTTCTCAGAATGTTAATATTGGCAAATTATGCAGAACTCGAGCTTTCACTCAACCGCTCCTCTTGTGGCATCCATAAAACCTTGTGACGGTTTAATTTTGAAGAGGGGTGCCAGCTTGGCCATAGCCAGACAAATTTCTGTCAGTCAGTCAGTCATGTAAAAACTCATTTTTGACTATCATATGGTACATTAAATATCTTGTTTTTATCTCTTGTGTAATTTGTTCAATTCACACATCACAATCAAAACAAATTAATTAAATGCATCTTAAAATTCATAATACACATTAAACATAATTTGCAATGGGTTTCAAGTCCAACAGAGCATTTGCACAAAACCACTCAAAAAAATTCATAGATTATAATTCACAGTCCATAATAACACTTTTCCATGTGCTCCCATTCAATCATAAACTGGAATCTGTTTCAGTCCCCAACCTCTTTCCCATCTATCCATGATGCGTCACCGTCAGTCTCAGTCAAAAATCACATCAGGTGCACATCAGCATTAACTCCATTCTAGAAACCACACCATCAGCGGGAGAATCAATCCGTCAAAGAACGGCCATTAGACACTCTGCTCCATGAACAGACGGTCCATTTAAAATTAGGAAGAGGCTTCCGGCACAACTAATGTGGCATAATCTGCGAGTTTGACCAGTCTGAGCCATGTGTAGCGCTGGAGTGTCTCATGGAACTGGTAATATGTCCTTCTGCTATGGAAATGATGTCATACATTTTAGGGATGCTGGCAATAATTTAAAGAGGTATTAGGTGAGATCATCACACTCCCCCTTCCCTGAAAAAACGTATCTTATGCAAAAATATCCAATACTCATTGATGTTCAATTTTGTCATTTCCTTCTTTTTCTTCAGCATCATGAAGTCCTAGAAACTCCTCATCCTCACTTTCTTTCCGATTTCCAATACTCATTGTCTCTCCAATTGATCAAGCTCTGTTTGTAATTCAGCATCACTGAATCCCAAGAACTCCTCTTCTTCACTTTCTTCAGCAAAGATTTCCAAGATCCTCTTTTTCTCATTATCCTCTTTCATTTTGATTTCAGAATCACATCGTTTCTCCAGTTCCGCAGCTGAGGGATAACAAGGTTTCATCTGAGACACATGCACAACTCTTACATCTTCTCCAGTATCTTCCAGCACAATTTCATAATTAAGATGGCCCTTCTGTGATACAGTTCTGTGCAACCCTGCCATTTGGGGGCAAGTTCAACAGAAAATTATTTCTCTGCCTCGGAGTAATGGTAAGTTTGAAGCTAAATTATTTCCTGGTCCTCATACTTACTCTCTCTTCTATGGCATCCTTTAGCTTTGTTGAGGTTTTTATTGACAAACTCCTGTAATATGTTCAATTTGCCCACTTGAGCATAGACTGGAGAATCAGGAGTATATTCCCTGGGTCGTAACAACACATCAAGGGGGCCTCGAAGTGGTCTGTTCAAATTAGACTCACACCAATTGATTCATGGACTGATGAGTTTAATGCAAATCGAAACTCAGGTAAGTCTTTATCCCAGTGTTTATGATTGTTGCCAGTGTGAATGAAGATCATTATTTTCAATTTATCTCTTGTGAATAGATGGTTAGGAAAAGGATTGCAGCTGTTGAAGGACTAATTGTTTTCTAGTTTAAAGTATTTACTTTTTTCCACCTTTGAACATTCTTCAGTACAGAATAACTGTACAAATGAAGCTCATTGATGTGTAATTCTGCTTAGTTTACTGTTATGTTTTTGCACATGAATTTAACTGTTGTGCAAAAATAGCTATAGATTCACAAAGTGTAGCTAATGGTTGTGTTAAAGTAAGAAAAGATTTCATGAACTTTTGATAGATCTTGACTGCATGTTGTATCAAAGCAAAGACAAAATTATCCTCCATGTAGTCCACAAACACTGCTGTTGAGTTGACTAAGTACTTTAGTTATGTCTGCTGAAACACTTCAAATATTCTATAACTCTGCTTTAATATTAAGTGAATGGCATCTACACAAATATTTTTCAATTTATTTCCATGTCTCATCAGGTTAACAGAGCCTAATCCGATTCAGGTTTGGTCCAGGCTGATGCTCCACTCTCACCGCTATGTGTCACTGAGTGATGACTACGAACTGCAGCGTGTGCTGACCAGACAACAAGGGACACTTTGATGGTCGCTGAGTGCATCACTTCGGTCTACTACCACGGACTTAACGTAAAATGAACTGCTTCCAATTACCAGCAAGATCAAGGTCACTCACCATGGCCTGCTTCCATGGTCATCACTTTGTTTGAAAATTTTGGGGGATGCTGATTGTGACCTCACAAAACTAATGAATATTAATTAGGTTATGCACAGATATATTCAAATAATTTTTTACTTTTTGACAAATAGTCATTCTTGATGACCAAATAAAGTGCTCCAATAAATATTTTACAGAATTAATTTGACAACTTTTATCCCTATATTTACCACTTTTGGTCCTGGTTGTTATTCAGTCTAGGACTGCACAATTAATCGAAAAAATAATCACTATTACAACTGCCACGATTATGTAATCATAAAAGCTGATGATGACAGCGTTCAGTTTAAGTCTGCTCCTGTTTCGTCAATGGTTTCTATTTATAATGTGTTTTTGCAGCAGTTGAGTATTCTAACCAATCACTAACATGTCCATTGAGCAATGAAATGGCAATGGCCACTTAAATAAGTCCTCCGTCCTATCAGTAATGACAACTGATACTAATGCACAAGTTTTAAACCCAGTCTGAATGCCCAGATGCTTGCTTTATGTTCCACCTCTGCTTGCGGTGGCAATTGAAAATGAATACTGAAGAAACATCACCTGGCACTTGAAAAGAAGCTGTAGAACAAGAGCGAAAAGCACTTTGGAATTATTTTGGATTAATTGCATATTGCGTCACTTGCTTTGAATGTAGACATTAAATACACAGTTAATGAGCAACACAACGAAACTAAAATGCTCCCGTTCTAATCAAGATATAGATGCAGTGTACATCATTTATTTATTATGCTGATTAGACAGCTTTGTTTTTAATGAGAGCATTCGCGCGATTGCAGAACTTTCTGTGGAACGTCATTGAGCTTGCGTCGAAATACAGATCTCAAATAGTGTAAACCTGCCGTGAGTGACAGCAGTCATTGTAATGGGAGAGTTTGCCACGTTGCTTTGTGTACAATTTATTAAAAATGTAATAACAGATTTGTTTTGTTATGTTAATATGTAGGCCGATGAATTTGATTTGTTAAAATAACAATAAAGTAATTCAACTTAATTCAACTGTTTGTTTTGGAGGTGCAGCCAACATAAAGAATACGGCATGAATAGCATATTTCAGGAATCCCTGCCATTGTTATCGCGTCTGCTCTAATAAGACCCATTTGCCAAGCAGCTGGTTTTAGTAGATTCCAGTGTGGCAGTGGGGGCGTGGTCAAGCGCCCGTCCGGGAGAGAAAAGCGGTAAGGGCGCTTACACCTGAGCTAAATTATGTCTAACACCTGTGTCTAATTGCAGTAAGCATGGGGAGAGCGGCATAAAAGAGCAGCAGCCACAGAGCCTTGGGAGAGAGAGTGCCTACACCCAGACCAGCAACTTCGAAGAAAGTGTGCTGTACAATTTTGTGTATAATAGAAAAGTTTGTTAATTAAAGATCCTTACCTTGAGCAAGAAGCTGTTCCCCGTGTCATCCTTTGGGAGCTGTGCTACACTGGTGCTGAAACCCGGGAAAAAGGAAAATTGGAGAAATCGTCGAGTATGGAGAAGGGTCGCCCCGTAGAGTCCTCCCAGCTGGCGGAAGTCCTCCAGTCCCTCGCTACACTCCATCAGAGCCACCAACAATCCCTGCTTGAGCTCCGGCAGGACCAGGATCGTCGATTCTTCGAGATCATGCGGGCTCAAGCAGAGGACCGACTCGCAATCCGGAGCCTCCTCAGCCAGGAGGCCGCTTCAGCCGCAGCCGTGACCCTGGACACCCGCACCACACTGCCCCCACCCGCGTTACAGAAGATGGGGCCAGCAGATGATCCAGAGGCGTTCCTCGATCTGTTTGAACGCACGGCGGAAATTTGGGGTTGGCCGCAAGACCAGTGGGCAGCCCGCCTAGTCCCTCTCTTGTCCGGGGAAGCTCAACTCACGGCCCAACACCTGCCGGCAACAAACCTCCTGGCTTATACGGATTTGAGGAAAGCCATCATGCAATGGGTTGGTCGGAGCCCGGAAGAAAATCGCCAACTCTTCTGGGGTATGAAGCTGGAGAAGTCCGACCGCCCGTTCGCGTTTGCCCAACGGCTCCGGGACGCCTGTCGGAGGTCGCTGCTTGTGGGGGACCGCGACGTCGAGGGACTTGTCGACCAGGCGGTACTGGAGCAGTTTGTCCAACGCTTGCCCAGGAGAACGGCGGAGTGGGTCCAGTGCCACCGCGCGGCGTCGCTGGAGGAAGCCGTACGACTTGTGGAGGACCACATGGCGGCGATCCCAAGGGCGGATGAGCCCTCTCTTTCTCTCTCTCTCTCTCTCTCTCTCTCTCCCTCCCCTGTGTCTTCCCTTGTTTTTCCCCCTCCCCTCTTCCCTCTCGCTCTGCTCTCTCCCCAGGGCCCATCCTGCCCCGCGCATGCGTGGAGAATTCGTGAGACCAACTTCCCGGCCGTGGGAGAACCCGCCTACCCCTTCCCCGTCCTTCAGCCGCTCTCCTCCTCAGGTGGGCACGGGTGCGGCCGTGGCGCCTGGGCCGGCCTGCTGGAGGTGCGGGTCTCTGATGTCCCGCAGGCTGCCCCCGATCGGGCTGGAGCGTACCGTATTCCGGTAAGGATCCAGGGGGGTACATACCAAGCATTGTTGGATACCGGCTGTAACCAGACCACCATCCACCAACGCTTGGTTCAACCCGGGGCTTTGGGCTCAGCTAAACGGGTGAGGGTGAGGTGTGTGCATGGGGATGTTCACAAGTATCCCATGGTGACTTTGGCGACCAAATTCCAGGGAGAAAAACATAGTGTGGAGGCAGCGGTTAGTTCCCGCCTCACCCATCCGCTAATCTTGGGTACTGATTGGCCGAATTTTAGAAATTTATTGGAGGGAGTTTGTGCGGATGGGTCCTGCATGAAAGTGAAGAGATGTGTGATGTGCGATGCTTTGGCGGGGGAGGCGGAGCCGGGGCCGTCCTCGGCTGCTCCGAATGACGAGGGAAGGGGCGAGGTTGTCGCCCCTCCTCTCAGGGAATTCCCGGAGGGGGACTTCCCCTTGGAGCAGTCGCGGGATGAAACCCTTAAGCACGCTTTTGACCAAGTGAGAGTAATCGATGGTCAACAACTCCGGCCGGGCATCGCCGTTTCATATCCATATTTTTTGGTTATTAAAGATCGGTTGTACAGAGTGACGCAGGATGCTCAAACAAAGGAGGAGGTGACACAATTGTTGATTCCACGGAGCCGCTGGGAAATGGTTTTCCAGGCGGCTCACTATAATCCTATGGCCGGTCACCTAGGGAAAGGAAGACACTTCTCCGTCTAATAGCCCGTTTCTATTGGCCGGGCATTGGCGCCGACGTCCGCAGGTGGTGTGCGGCGTGCCGTGAATGTCAGCTGGTAAACCCACCGGCCACCCCAAAAGCGCCTTTGCGCCCCCTTCCATTGATCGAGGTTCCCTTCGAGAGAATTGGAATGGACCTCGTCGGGCCATTAGAACGGACGGCACGCGGACATCGCTTTGTGTTAGTCCTGGTGGATTACGCAACGCGATATCCGGAAGCATTGCCTTTGAGCAACATCTCAGCACGTAGTGTTGCCGGGGCACTCTTCAAGATAATCTCCCGGGTGGGGGTTCCGAAAGAAATCCTCACCGACCAAGGTACTACTTTTATGTCACGAACACTTCACGAACTTTACGAACTCTTGGGCATTAAGTCGATTCGCACTAGCGTGTACCATCCTCAGACAGATGGACTGGTGGAACGATTTAATAAAACACTCAAAAATAAGATTTGTAAATTCGTACACGAAGACGCTAGGAATTGGGATAAGTTGCTGGACCCCCTGTTATTCGCAGTACGAGAGGTCCCGCAAGCCTCCACAGGGTTTTCCCCATTTGAGCTGCTGTACGGGCGACGCCCACGCGGGGTCCTTGACGTCATCCGTGAAGCTTGGGAGGAGGGACCTTCTAATAGTAAAAATGAAATTCAATACGTTCTTGATCTTCGAGCAAAGCTCCAAACACTGGGGCAATTAACACAGGAGAATTTGCTCCAGGCTCAAGAACGCCAACGCCGGCTGTATGACAGGGGTGCTCAGCTACGGGAATTTGCACCAGGAGATAAAGTCCATGTATTACTACCAACATCGAGCTCGAAATTACTCGCCAAGTGGCAAGGACCCTTTGAGGTCACACGACGAGTAGGGGATCTCGATTATGAGGTTAAACGTACCGATAGAGGGGGCGCGCGTCAAATATATCACCTCAACCTCCTGAAATTGTGGAGTGAAGATGCGGCCTCTGTGACGTTGGCAACGGTAGTTCCGGAGAGGGTGGAGCTCGGACCGGAGGTAAACAAAGCCTGCAATCTTAACACCCTGGTTCCTTGTGGAGACCACCTCTCGCCGCGCCAACTCGCAGAGGTTTCCGAACTACAAAAGGAGTTTGCAGACGTGTTTTCTCCTCTACCGGGCCGCACAAACGTCATACAACACCACATCGAGACCGAGCCGGGTGTGGTGGTACGTTGCCGCCCCTATCGCTTGCCCGAACATAAAAAGAAAGTAGTTCGGGAAGAATTGGACGCGATGCTTGAGATGGGAGTAATAGAAGAATCCCACAGCGATTGGTCCAGCCCGGTCGTCCTTGTTCCCAAAAGCGATGGGTCTGTACGTTTCTGTGTGGATTATAGAAAGGTCAACGCGGTGTCTAAATTTGACGCGTACCCAATGCCCCGTGTTGATGAACTGCTCGATCGGTTAGGTACTGCTCGGTTTTATTCGACCTTGGATCTAATGAAGGGTTATTGGCAGATCCCCTTGACACCAATATCCTGTGAAAAAACGGCCTTCACCACGGCGTTTGGATTACACCAATTCGTGACGCTTCCTTTCGGTTTCCTTCCAGCCACGTTTCAGCGTCTCATGGATAGGATCCTCAGACCGCATACCGCTTACGCCGCTGCCTATCTAGACGATATCATCATTTATAGTAATGATTGGCAGCGGCACATGCAACATCTGAGGGCCGTCCTGAGATCGCTGCGGTGGGCGGGGCTCACGGCAAACCCGAGTGTGGAGGTACGGTATCTGGGGTTCCACTTGGGTCATGGCCAGGTGCGTCCCCAAATTGACAAGACCACGGCGATTGCGACTTGCCCTAGACCCAAGACCAAAAAGGGGGTGAGGCAGTTCCTGGGGCTGGCTGGCTATTACAGAAGATTTGTGCCTAATTATTCGGATGTCACCAGCCCGCTGACTGACCTCACTAAAAAGGGGGCTCCAGATCCAGTCCAATGTTCGGAGCAGTGCCAACAGGCGTTTACACAGATTAAAGCTGCACTTTGTGGGGGGCCGCTTTTGCATGCACCTGACTTCTCTCTCCCTTTTGTTTTGCAGACGGACGCTTCAGACAGAGGGCTGGGGGCCGTACTCTCGCAGGTGGTGGAGGGGGAGGAGTACTGCTGTACATCAGCCGGAAGCTCTCCTTGAGGGAGACCAAGTACAGCACCGTAGAGAAGGAGTGTCTGGCCATCAAGTGGGCGGTCCTCACACTCCGTTACTACCTGCTGGGGCGGGCCTTCACCCTCTGCTCGGACCATGCCCCACTCCAGTGGCTTCACCGCATGAAGGATACTAAAGCCCGGATCACCCGTTGGTATCTGGCCCTCCAGCCCTTTAAATTCAAGGTGGTACACAGACCGGGGGTGCAGATGGCTGCCGCTGACTTCCTCTCCAGAAATGGGGGGGGGGTGGTAGGCAGGCCGGATGGCGCCCCGGCCTGAGTCGGGCGGTGGGGGTATGTGGCAGCGGGGGCGTGGTCAAGCGCCCGTCCGGGAGAGAAAAGCGGTAAGGGCACTTACACCTGAGCAAAATTATGTCTAACACCTGTGTCAAATTGCAGTAAGCATGGGGAGAGCGGCATAAAAGAGCAGCAGCCACAGAGCCTCGGGAGGGAGAGTGCCTACACCCAGACCAGCAACTACGAAGAAAGTGTGCTGTACAATTGTGTGTATAATAGAAAAGTGTGTTAATTAAAGATCCTTACCTTGAGCAAGAAGCTGTTCCCCGTGTCATCCTTTGGGAGCTGTGCTACATCCAGATTAACAATTTATTATTGATTCTCATAAATGAACACAGAAAAAAACATATATTCACAGAATCAATCTTAACCCCCAATATTACTACTCCCAATCCCCAAACACACTATGGCCCCAACAACATGCCAGTGGTCACAAATGATACACACACACACACAAAATAAAATATAAATATATAAACAAGTAAAAAACATAATAATAATAATAATCACCCATCCATAAATTACATCTACCCACCCCATTTCTCCACGAACACGCTGTACTTCCCCAATATTCCAAATTACCCCTCCTCAAAGGTTGCCACCATTCCCATCTCCCCAACCTCCAGCCCCTTAAAATTATCTGCCTGGCGATCAAGACACTGGTTAAGACCCAACTCTTTCTGTGTCTATTTTCAATGTCGATGACCATCCCATCGCCCAAAATACAGAGTCTGGGGCAAAATTATACCCAAGTGCCTAGTACATCACATACCAGACTCGGAACCTTCAACCAAAACTCCTGGATCTCAACTCTCCCCCAAAAGACATGGGTTAAGACCAAGCCTATACAATATAGAGGGGGTCCAATAGAACCGATTTAAAATCTTGAATTGCATAAGGCGCATCCTTGGGTCTCTAGATGCATTCTTGACGTGTTTTAAAATCCTAGCCCACTCAACCTCCTTCAATTCCAAGTTTAAATCTTTCTCCCATAATCTCTTGAGAGTGGTTGAGGCACATCTGATGCCTCATCGCTTCAAAAAAATTTTTATTAAAGGGTCAAAATTAACTCACACAATTAAAAAAAATCACACAAATTTGCTTGGAATAAAATACCCAAAATACTTAAAGCCCTGTTTGAGCTACTGGAAGGGGCCTGGCTGAAAAGCTAGTTACCGGACAGCACGCTGTCAGAGCCAAAGCTTCGGATTTAGACCAATTACCTCTGTATCCTGAGAATTTAGAAAAGGAATTAATAATTCTGCGGAGGCAAGGTATAGATCTAGAAGGGTCGGAGATGAATAATAAAATATAATCTGCGTAAAGCAGAAGCTTATGCACCACACCTCCTGCAATCACCCCTGGAAAATCATCCTCCTTTGTTATCGTGGCTGCTAATGGTTCAGGTGCAAGACAGAACAATAGGGGGAAAGAGGGCAACCCTGACAGGTGCCTCTATCCAGGGTAAAATAATCTGAAATTAATCAATTAGTTTGTACATCTGCTACCGGGTGTCTATAAAGTAACTTAATCCAACCAATAAAAGTATTCCCGAACCCGTACAATTCCAAAATCTTAAAAAGATAATCCCACTCTAACGTAACAAACGCCTTTTCAGTGCCAAATGAGATGGCAGCGACAGGAGTCTAATCATTCGCCACTGACCACGTGATATTGATGAAATGCCTGATATTATCAGAAGAGCTGTGGCCCCGAATTAACCCCACCTGATCTATGTGTAAAAGAGGTGTCATAACTTTTTGTAATCGGGTAGCCAAAAATGTTGACACTATTTTTACATCTAGCTGGATCAGGGATGGACAGTAACTCTTACACTCACTTTGATCTTTGTTCTTTTCTTCTAGCAAAAGTGGTGCCAGTTCTGTAGCATAAAATCTAAAAAACTCAGCAGCAAAGCCATCTGGCCCCGGAGACTTGCCTGCAGGTGTAACAGTGATATGTTGTTACACCAGATTATAAATGCTTTTTTTTTTTTTTTTTTTTATAAATTTCTTATTTGTTTTAATTATTATTATTTGTCTTTGGGCATTTTATTTTGAAAGAAGTTTGCATGCTCTTATTAAAGGTAATGATCTCAGTATGCTCGTCGGTTATCTCATCGGTTGACGTCATACGTAGGTGTGAGATTAAAATAGCTAAATCAGAGATCGTCCTCTTTCCGGCAATAATGCCACTAGAGAAGAGAGGCAAAAGAGAAAGTGTTGCAGATAAGTCTGTGTTTTACCACACAGGTGCTGTAATTAAAATACCCTTTGGCATGACCAGCTTTGTGTGGAAAATCCTTTATTAACAACATCATAAAAAAAACACAACAACCGGTACATAACTGGTGCCCTTACCCATCGAATGGTTGATCATTGTCAACCACCGGGATTGCGGACTTGAAATGGGACTTCAATCATATTTTGTTGTTTCTTCTGTGGTGTTCGGATGTCAGACGGTTTGAGCTGTGCCTAGGAGGAGACGGCTGAGGAATTGATTTGCGAGAATTCGACACTGAAGACGCGGGTGGGCAATAGATGTACAGACTGATAGACTGGTGAGTTGTTGCTAAGCTGGATCAAGCAAGCAGCACGTTGGATCATCGAGGAATGTCACCAACTGACCTGATTTGACTGAACTGTGTGGATGAAGGTATTTCACATCATCAATTGACTGGGCTTTTGATTGGAAGACTGTGAAACAAAAGTGAACTGTGTCTTCTATGAGGTTTAAGGACTTTACATTTTTTTCCCCTTTTTTGAGTAAAAACATTGGTTGATTACCATTGATTTGGTTTGTTGATATTTTTGTGTTTTGAGAGTGTACTCTGACACCTGAGGGAAAATGGCTGCTAAAATAAGCGATTTGGGGTGGAACAATACATTTACGGATGGTAGAGGACAGGGCAGTATTTTGAATATGCCTGACAAAACAAAGATGTTTGAGGACCCTGAGTACTGTAGACAGAGACTAAATGTGTGGTAGTCCAAATGCTGAAGCCAGTAACTATGAGAATGCTCCTCAGGGGTCAGAAATATCTGGTCAAATGAGTAACCTCATAAAACAAATTGGTATTGAGATTGGGCAATCAATTAGAGAAAGTATGATGTGGCCTGAATTTCCAAATATTCCATCCACTAAGAAGTTCCAAGAAGGTGTCAGTGGTCATGTGACTGACCAGTCAAATACTACTGTGATTGATGCATCAAAAATAAACTTGATCCTGAAAGCTGATCTGGCTGCACCACCACAGTTTAGAGGAGATAGTTCGGACAAATACTCAATCATAAATTGGAAGACATGATGAGGATATATTTGAACAAACTTAAGGTGACAGATTCTGAAATGGTTGATGAGATGATGAACAGAGTTATGGGGTGGGCCAGAGATGTAATGGGAGTATGGCTGTGCAATGGTTCAACGACTCCTACTTTTAACTCTGTTTTGAAGCAGCACTTCGGGGACCAGAGCAGTTTGGGTATTCTGTTGGCTGACTTCTATTCTGTGAGACCATATCCCAGAGAAAGTGCTTGGGATTATTGGATAAGACTAAACAATGCAGCAGATGTAGCTGAGCAAAGTTTAAGATGGGAAGGCAGAACTCTGGATTTCAGGAGCAAAAAGGTAGCAGTTATGTCCATTCGCTACTGTCCTGACAAAGAGTTAGCTTTTGTTTTCAAGAGTAAACCTGTACAGTCATGGACTGCATCTGAGGTGCAAGAGCAGCTTGATGAGTTGTTAAGAGAACGGAAGTTGACAAAACAAGCTGTAAAACTATTTACCACTGCTGTCTCAGAGCCAGAAGTTGATGTGACTATCTTGCCTTCTAAATCTGTTCAGAGTGCAGGCTTAACAGATGAGAATGCATTAGAAAAAGTATTGTCTTTGCTGGAGAAAGCATTAGTGTGCAACACTCAGTCTATGTGGCGCCCCTTGCCTAAACGAATGGGCATTATGGTTTGGGAAGGCAGAGTGTTTCAAACTAGTGAGCACACCACAACTGCTCATTGTAAAATGTATAACTTGTTTTTCAAGTGTTTTGCAGCTGGACACGTGAGCTACAACTGCAAGACAAAGTCACGTCTCAGGGCAACTAGACAGCTCCCTTCAGGCAGATGAAAAGGTGGGGCTGTACAGTAATTCCTCTGAGACTGATCTTGGGTCTGTTTATTCCTTTTTGTGTGAAAGTATGTAAATTGTAGTAAATGGTAATTTTTCAGAACAGCATGCAAGTTGATCAAAGTAACAGTTTGTTTTATGCAAGTGTGTTTCTACAGGACAAAGTTGAGTTTCAGGGGATGTTGGACAGTGGCTCCATAGTGACCACTCTGAGCGTGGACGTAATCCCTCAACTCAGAGATGCTGGGGTACTGGACCAGGATATCCTGAGTTCTTCAGATATTGTCTTGGTGGGTTGAGGTGGAAAACAAACTACTCCAGATGGTGTATGCAATCTGAAGCTTGAAGTTTACGGGGCCAGTTTCAATGTCCCAGTTTTGATTTTGAGGGGTCAAGAGGACCCAATCATACTTGGCACGAATGTCTTAAAACCTCTAATAAGTCAGATGAAGGATACAGACCAGTTTTGGAGGGTGGTAAATAGAATTGACTCCACTATACAATCTGAAAATATAAATGTTTTATGCATGCTTTTGAGTATAGGGAGATGGAAGGGTGATTCGATTCCTGTCAGGGTGGGTACACTGAGACTGAGGTGAGCTGTGACACTCCAGCCTATGAGCGAACACCTTGTTTGGGGTTGTTTGCCTTCAGGGTCAGTATTGTCTGTAGGGAGCACAGTAGTCATTGAACCAAGTACTTCTTGTTGCGTGCATCAGAATGTGCTAGTTGGGAGGGTTGTTTGACCTTTGTGGGGCAATGGTTGGCTGCTAGTAAAGATAACGCAGAAATTGTGTTGAGGAAAAATGCGAAGGTGGCTGATGTGTATCCTTGCATTGCTTTGGAGGACCTCGAACAAACAACTGACAGGGTGGTTCACCAAAATACAGGTGCTGTACATTCTGACAGGTCATGTGGTAGCCTAACGATGAGAGGCTCTACATCTGGAGCATGTTCGGTAGGTGACAGCAGGTTGGATGACCTGGGGCTGAGCGATCTGAATGTCTGGGATTGTGAAGTGTCTTCCTTTTGGCAAAACAAGCTCGTTGACCTAGTCGAAAAGTGTTTTCCATGCACAATTTGGACTGTGGCGAAGCAAAGGGATTTTGTCATTGCATCAGAGTTACAGATGACAGGCCCTTTCGTCTTTCATACCACCGTCACTCTCCTGTCCATTACTTGAAGTTGAAAGAGACTTTAGATGAAATGGAGGACAAGGAAATTATGAGGAAGTCAAGCAGTGAGTTTGCATCACCATTGGTCTTAGTGTGGAAGAAAAATGGTGACTTAAGGGTATGCACTGATTTTCGATGGTTGAACGCATGCACAGTGAAGGATGCTCATCCTCTTCCTCACCAAGCGGATGTGCTTGCAGCGATGGGTGGGAACACGCATGTTAGGATCATGGATCTGACTTCTGGGTACTTTTCGTTCTTCGTGGTGTTCTTCGTTCTCATCATGACTGGGAGCACGGTGCAGCCATGAGAAGTATGTAATTTGTGGCGCACTTAGAGAGTTTGATGGAGGTAGAGCAGAATGAGCTCTGTAGCCTTACCCATGATGAATTGCTTGAAATGCAGAGTCAGGATCCTGTAATTGGCAGGGTGAAGTTCTTTGTGGAGAGAGGAAGACGTCCGTCTCACAGAGAAAAAGAGTTTGAGTCTAAAAGAACTGTGAAGATACTACGCCAATGGGGTAAACTTACCTTAAGGTTGGGTGTTTTGTGGGTGTCAGAGTTTCTAAGAATCCAGTTTCTAAGAAAAAGACTTACCAGTTTGTGGTGCCAACAGCTCTTCGAGGTACTGTTCTGAAGGGGGTGCATGATAACGCTGGTCATAAGGGTCAGCATTGCACACTATGGTTGGCTAGGCAGCAGTTCTTCTGGGAGTCAATGGAGGAGGATATAAACACATACGTCAATGAGTGTAAGAGGTGTATTTTGAGTAAGAGTCATGTGCCAGAGGCAAGGGCTCCACTCGTATCGATTCACACGAGTGCCCTCCAGCCAATAGGCAGAATAACACAAAGAACATGTAGATTCATCCAGATAACTGTCCCGAAGGAGTGTTATTCCACAAAACAAACTCCAGCCAATAGGTGGCATAAGCACAAAGAATGTGCAGATTTACCCACAAAACTGTCCCGAAGGACTGTTATTCCACAAAACAAACTCCAGCCGCTAGGCGGAACCAGCACAAAACGAAACAAAAAAGGCGCTCAGTTTCCTGGGACAGTCAAGTGAATGTTCAGTGGGTAGGTCCACACGGCTGCAATGTGAGTACCACAAAATAACTTACTCAATCCATTAGCTTTATGAAGGACATCGCTTGCTGGGGACATGTAAATAGTTTACGGCCATCCTTAGTGTCCATTCTCAATTTGTCCGGGAACATCATTGCAAAAGCGACCTTCCCTTGATGTAAGAGTTTCTTGCATTCCTTGAATAAATCACGTTTCTCTCGTCAATTCTGAAAGCCTTCCTTGACCGGTCAGAGCCATGTGTAGTGCTGGAGTATGTCCTGGAACTGAAGGTAATATTTCCTTATGCTATGGAAATGACGCCATGCATTTTAGGGATGTCAGCAATAATTTAAAGAGGAAGATTTTTTTAATGTTTTTTTATGTCACTTATGTTTGGATTTGGAGGGGAGGGTCTCTGTTTCATGACAACATAGATGAATCACTATTTCTGCATGTTACTGCATGATATTTAAGCGGCAAAAAGTCAAAAATACAGTGCGTTGTGCCTCCCAGATGCGGTTGAAATGTAATCTAAGATCAAATGCAAATGTACAGATAACAATTATCTGTTATTTTAGTGGATTACCTGTATTAAAGAAGCTTCGGGTGTTCGTGCTTGTCATCTGTGTTGATATCAGACACACTAAAGAAGATCCGTGAAGTTATCGTTATTGTGTTTATATCCACTTTTTAAAATGTTCCGATCAGATGGTTATTTCTTTTTAAATCTGCTCGTAACCTGCAAAGTTTAAACTTTTGTTTTAGCGCAGCAGTTGATTGACAGGTGATGGGTGGCACTTCACTGGATGGTCTAGTGTTTACACCTCAAATGCGATGTGGTCTCATGCGTTTTTGACCCCGTTAAGACCTGTATTTAACACTGACCACATGTGATCGCATCACCTGAAACAACGCCTCTTAAAACCAGGTGGAAATGAGGTAATTATATCAGTCGCAAATGTATATTTCAGGATCACTTGTAAATAAAGTCACAATTGTAAGATTGTCATTTTTTAAAAAGTACTTTTTATTTAGAAGCATGATCCAACTTCCATACAAACCTCATTCGCACTAACACATATTCAAACTTCCATGTCATTGTGTCATGAGACACAATAACCAATGCTGTTTCACATCACTGATGTCAAACCTGGCGTGATGTGACTTGATTTACCATATCTTTAATTTTACACAAACACTTTGGCAGAGTGGAAGAATATTTGTGAATAACAACTGGCATTTTGGTCTGTTCCTCACACAACATTTCTCCTTTTGTGTTCCACAGAAAGAAGTTTGGAACATTATGAAGGTCATTCATTTTCATTTTTGGGAGTCTTAAAATACTAATTAAAACATTAGATCTCAGAAAAGGGTGAAATGAAACAAAAAGTGAATTCAAGTGGTGTGGTGGTGCAGGCAGACAGATGGCTGTGTAAGTGAGAGAGACAGAGATATTGCCAGTGCTGGGGTGTTGGGGGTGGGACAAGCAGCAGGCAGATGTGTGCATGATGGATGGTCCGGCCAAGCAAGGCCGCAGATAAGAGTGCAAACAAACTTGGTAATAAATGAACAGGGCCGAGCGGCGGTATTGAGGCTGGCTCCTCACGCCGTGATGCATGCCGAGGGAAGCCGCCGGCAATTTGTAATGGAGAAATGAGGGAGCTGTCAGCCCGATGAAGAGACAACACTCTGGAGAGGAGGAGCAGGACAGGGCCAGCGGGGGCCGGGTATCGCTCTGTGTGTCCGCTTACCAGGGGGGTAATCAGGGCTACACAGAGAGCTAATTCACCCCATAATGAGACTCGCTGTGTGTGTAGACCTGCAAAGGAATTCATGTGTGGTGCGCAAGAGAAGAGGGCTAGATTACTCAGTTCATGTTTAATGGCAGACTCGTTATTAACGTTATTAACTCGAGGAAAACGTTATTATTCAAATGTTTTACTTTCACATTTCATGACACTTCTTAAGACATTCTGAGAAATGGTTTGATGTAATAGGTGAATCAACGCTCAGATTTTTCTCCTACAATTCTGGAATAAAAATAAAAATAGACATAAATGAATCAATTGTTGACATGCAGTAAGAGTACAGAGCAATAAAATTAAAGTTTTAGTTCACCCAGAAATGAAAATCCTGTCATCATTTACTTGACCTCATTTTGTTACAAACCTGTATGACTTTCTTCTAAGGAACACAAAAGGAAAGAGTTTTTAGAATTTTCAGGCTGCTCGTTTTCACACAATAAAAGTGAATGGTGAGTGAGTAGAAAAATCATATGGGTTAGGAACAACATAAGGTTAAGTAAATAATGACAGAATTTTCATTTTTTGGTAAACTATTCCTTTAATATAGATAGCATAGGGTAGAGGAGACAAGTGAGAAAATACTGGGGTCTTTTTCTCAGGAGAAACATCTGAGGAGCATGAGAATTAAGGCCCCAGTATACTTCATGCGAAATCGAAGAATGAACAGGTGTGATGTCATTTCGAACAAAATCTGGCCAAAACTAAGGTGTTTTTTAGTTAATTTCTGTGGTTCATAACAGCTCGTCTCCACAGACTTCCAAGAAATCTTTGCATCGGCTGCTAAACACCTTCTTAATGCCATTGGTATACATCATCCGTAGGTGTGACCTGGAGCTCAGCTTACTTTGAGGCAGGCAGATTCTTTTTTGTTACATTGTTCAGTCAGTTAAGATTAGTCAATGCAGCACAGAGTTAGTAGCGAGCTGAGGCAAGTCCCCATTCACTCTGTTGTTTGACATGCTGCTTCACTCATATGTCATCTGCAGCCAATCACAAATCTGCTCAAAACAAGATATGCCTCTAATCATTATTCTTTTGTTTATATTCTGCCCATCAATGCTCTTTTATACACCCATCTTTGCAGTAGTATCAGTATCATCATTAAATACAATAACAGAGTGTAACCGGCGCATATTATGTCCGCGTATTGCATGTTAGCGTCGTCAAGTTACTAGGCTTTGGATCGATGCCATTTTCACGCATTGATAATCAGACAATTTCCAGATGATTATTGATATATGCATGTTTTCAGATATTAATAGGGCTGCTCATTGCACAATAGTCCTTGTCTCATCAAACATATTTCTCAATACAACTTTGGACAAGTGTGAGCTGCAGGATAACAAAAAATCTATAGTTCTGTCAGAAAACTTGCCACAAATTTGTCACTCATAATTTTTTACATGCAAAGTTTTGCCAGAATTTAGCAGCTCTTCACTAGTAGTGGTGAACTGGCAGCAAACCTTTGGCAACAATGGACAATTTGCAACAAGTTTGCAGCAAATTTTCCATGAACTCTTGGATTTTGTAGGGAAATGAAAAAACAATTCTAAAATTCAAAACATTTATTTAGTATGAATGTACACACACACACCGCTGCTCGCCGTCTCGAGAGGCTGCTCAAAATTCTGCATTGCAACAGAACTCAATTTGCATAGTTTTCCTTTAAATTCCACCCAAATCATTATCAAAGGACAAAGATTACTTACTTTAGCCATTAGTGGATGATATATTTTGTATAGTATATAATTATATAAGTATCTTTCATATAGCCTACACAATGTATTTTCAGTTACAAGTATGTATTTTTGTGGTTTGACAGCTTAAATGAAACATCTTCAAGGCAACATAGAGAAATTGCATAATATTCCATTTCTAATCGTTTAGTTTGGCAGTTAGACCAGTTTCATATAGAAACCTGCAAACTCATCAATGTCACTTTGTTCATTCTTAAAGATATACAAAAACCTTTGTAATGTTTGTGTTTATCGTGACTGGAGCCACAACTTATGTCCTATCAAAAAGCTTTTGGACTTGCCTACTTACCCACTTGTCTTACGTATTTCTGGTGTTTGGCCACTGTGTGCAAGTAGATGTGAAGTCTGCTAGTGCGTGTTTGACTTTTGAAAGCACTTTCGGACACTTGTATACTTAACAATGTCGGCCCCCGGTTGTGACAACTGTGATTGTAGTTGCACTCATAAGAGAGATTGTTGTTGGTTGTGGTAGCTGTATTAAATAATAGATAACTGAATAGTTTACCCATCCTTTTATTTATCATTACACTACTGGTTTATGGAAGTGTATTGTGTTGTTGAAAATACAGTATATGCACATTAGTACTTTTTCTGTTTTTGGACAATGTTTCATTTTGTGAAATGAATTCTAAATGTTAATTATTTTTACTCATTTTGATTTTCAATACTTTCCACATTAAAATGTAACTGTAAAATTGTTTCGTTCATAATTGCTATAAAATATTAAAACCATTTCGTTCTAATTTGTTTCTCAATAAACTGCAAAGATACTAGAAAATGTAGTATCCTCACAAATATGTTAATTTCTACAGAGAAATAGTATATACGAAGAATTTCAGTCAGGATTTAGGCCTCATCACAGTACAGAGACTGCACTTATCAGAGCTACAAATGTCAATCAATCTGTCCTTTGAAAATCAAATTACAAATGTTTGTAGAACTGCATTCTTCCACCTAAGAAATATTGCTAAATTAAGGCACATGCACTCTGTTGCTGATGCCGAAAAACGAATTAATGCATTCATGACCTCAAGACTAGATTATTGTAATGCATTACTGGGAGGATGTCCAGCAAGATCAATAAATAAACTTCAATTGGTTTAAAATGCAGCAGCCAGAGTGCTAATGAGAACCAAGAAATATTATCATATTAGCCCCATTTTATCATCGTTACATTTGATACCTGTTAAATTACATATTAATTAAAAAATTCTGTTAACTACGTACAAAGCTTTGAATGGTCTAGCTCCGCAGTACTTAAGTGACCTTCTACCACGCTATATTCCATCACGTTCATTACGATCGCAAAAATCTGTCCTGTTAATAGTCATAGAATATCAAAATCCACAAAAGGAAGTAGGTCCTTTTTCATATTTGGCTCCTAAACTGTGGAATAGTCTCCCTAACACTGTTCGAGATGCAGACACACTCCCTCAGATTAAGTCTAGACTAAAGACTCATCTATTTAGCCAGGCATACACCTAATTTATCCTCCAACCCACAATTAGGCTGATTTAGTTTACATTTACATTTATTCATTTGGCAGACGCTTTTATCCAAAGCGACTTACGAAAGAGGAAAACATAGGCAAATCATATTAAGGAGACAGTGGTATGAAAAGTGCCATACTACAAAGTTCCACTATCATTAGAATAGTACACAAAACAGATTTAAGTGCAACAAGACTTTTTTAATTTTTTTATTTTAGTGACTGGTTAAGTGCTCTTGGAAAAGATGTGTTTTTAGCCGTTTTTTGAAGATAGAGAGTGAGTCAGCTTCACGGATTCAGTTGGGAAGGTCATTCCACCAATGTGGTATGATGAAACTGAAAGTCCGGGAAAGTGTTTTGGTGCCTCTTTGTTTTGGTACGACAAGGCAACGTTCCATAGCCGACCGCAGGCTTCTGGTGGGAACGTAGCTCAGCATAAATGTTTTTAGGTATGCTGGAGCAGACCCAGTGACTGTTTTTTATGCCAGCATCAGGGCCGTGAATTTAGTATGTGCATGAACCGGCAGCCAGTGAAGAGAGACAAAGAGTGGTGTAACATGTGCTCTCTTTGGTTCATTAAAGCCCAGACGTGCTGTTGCATTCTGGATCATTTGCAGAGGTCTAATAGCACATGCAGGAAGGCCTTCAATGAAAGCATTACAGTAGTCCAGTCTAGTTATGACAAGTGACTGAACGAGCAGTTGTGTGGCATGTACAGAGAGGAAAGGTCTTATCTTCCTGATATTGTAGAGTGTAAATCTACATGATCTTGCAGTCTTTGAGATGTGGTCTGTGAAATTTAGCTCATCATCAATGGTTACCCCTAGGTTTCTGACCATTTTGGAAGGCGACACTGTAGTTGGACCCAGCTGCACTGTGATGTTGTGTTCAACAGCAGGGTTGGCTGGAAAGACAAGGAGTTCGGTCTTGGCTGGGTTGAGTTGCAGGTGGTGTTCCTTCATCCAGGAACGTGGATGATGGGTCCTAATGACGTTTAGTATATGGCGAAAATAAGTGGCTCAAGCACTGATCCCTGAGGTACCCCAGGAAGTAACTGATGTGGCTTGGATACCTCCCCT
The DNA here is from genome assembly GCF_025860055.1 of Xyrauchen texanus. Taxonomy (NCBI): domain Eukaryota; kingdom Metazoa; phylum Chordata; class Actinopteri; order Cypriniformes; family Catostomidae; genus Xyrauchen; species Xyrauchen texanus. The sequence goes on along the minus strand of NC_068300.1, from coordinate 38,846,740 downwards.
CTCCAGGCTACCTTGAAGGACCTATCTGAGAGATAGGAGGTCAACCAACCAAGCAAAGTTCCAGTGATGCCCGGTTTAGAGAGGGTGAAGAGTAGGATCTGATGGTTGACGGTGTCAAAGGCAGCAGAAAAGTCCAGCAGAATCAGAATGGATGATCTGGACTCAGCTTTTGCCTGTCTCAGTGACTCCGTGACAGCCAGCAGGGCAGTCTCAGTGGAGTGTCAACTTTTGAAGCCTGACTGATTGTCATCCAGCAGCTTGTTCTGTGAGAGATAGGCAGAGATCTGATTGAAAACTGCCCTTTCAATTGTTTTTGCCATGAATGGGATGAGAGAGACTGGTCTGTAGTGTTCTATCTGTGTGGGGATAAGTGCAGGTTTTTTCAGCAGCAGGGTTACTCGAGCCTGCTTAAATGTAGTGGGAAAAGTGCCTGCAAGAAGAGATGTGTTAATTATGTGTGTAAGTGCAGGTAGGATGGACGGAGAGATGGCCTGGAGAAGGTGTGATGGAATGGGGTCAAGGGAACAGGTGGTGGGATGGTTGGGGAGGAGGAGTTTAGAGACCTCAATGTCAGTTAAAGGAGAGAACATAGAGAAAGAAGAGTTGCATACAGGAGGTGGGTGTTTGACAGGGTGTGGTGCTGTGAATGTATTGCTGATGGCTGTAACCTTGTTAGTAAAATATGTGGTTAAGATATCTGCTGTCAGTGATGTGTCAGGTGGTGGAGGGCAGAGAAGAGTGTTGTCTGTGGTGCTGTTGATCTTGGTCTGGTAATATTAAGTTTTTGCAGCTTTAACGTTATCTGAAAAAGTTTCAAGCAGAATCAGATATTTACCTAGATCGGCTGGATCTTTAGATTTCCGCCATCTCCTCTCAGCTGCTCTGAGATCAGTCTGATGTTCAAGAAGGACGTCAGACAGCCAGGGGCTGGGTGGTGTAGTACGTGCTGGTCTAGAGGAGAGAGGTCAGATGTTGTCTAGACAGGTTGTTAAAGTAGAGCTAAGTGTGTTTACATCAAGCTTGGAAAATACATTTATTGTGGGAAGAGAGGCAGAGACATCAGTGGAAAGGCAAGAGGATGAGAGGGAACGGAGGTTATGGCGAAAGGAAACCAAAGGTGGAGTCGGTTTTACTATGGATGGGAGAATCATGTTGAATTGAACAAAGTAGTGATCAGAGACATGTAAAGGTGTAACAAGAATATTTGAGGTGGTACAGTAACGTGTAAAAATGAGGTCCAGCTGGTTGCCCGATCTGTGAGTTGCTGTGGTGTGTAGTCTTTTCAAGTCATATGAGGCCAGAAGAGTATTCAGTTCAATGGCCTGGGGCTTGTCTTGGTGTATGTTGAAATCCCCAAGAACCACAAGTGGCCTGCCATCCTCTGGCAAGGAGGACAGCAGGACATCCAACTCCTCAAGAAAGCTTGTCAGCTGATCTGGAGGGCGATAGATGATTTTTGTGGGTTGCAGTGTAGTAATGGCATGGAATTCAAAAGATGTATTGTTACATAGTGAAGCCTGTGGAGAAAAAGTCCAGTTATTATGAATGAGCAAACCTGTTCCCCCACCCCTCCCAGTATGTCGAGGGGTGTGAGAGAAGGAGAAGTTGTTGGAGAGAGTAGCAGGTGTACTGTCCTCAGGACGTATCCATGTCTCCGTCAGTGCCAGGATGTTGAGGGTGGACTGTGTGGCGAAAGCTGGAATGAAGGCAGCTTTGTTCACAACAGACTGGCAGTTCCAGAGTCCCACTTAGAACGAGAGTGGAGCAGGTGTTGGTCTACAACAGATAACAGTGCTTGAAGGCATGTGTTATTAGTGAACTAGACATGTTAGTATGTATGTAAAAGATAAAAATAAAAATACTTAATTACTTTGGTGAGTGGAAAATTGTCAGTGTCCTTGCATCGGTGGACTCGCACAGGTAGACTCGCTGGTAGTAGGTCTTCACACGAGGAGGGCTTTACAGGGCTACCACTTCGCTGTCGCTTGTCAGCATTCAGTCCAATAAATACACACTTTAACGAGCCATTCAGTGAAAAAAGCAGCCCCGCCTTAATGCTACTTAGCACAACAAAGCTAATCACGTGGTCAACCGAACCCGAGGGTCATGCAAGGTGCCAAGCGTGGGAACAAACGCGACTTCCGTACACCGCAAATAAATGATGCTGCACTTTAGCAATAAATAATACTCTAAAACAAGTGAAGCACTGTTTGCAGACACTAAAACGGCGATAGTTTTACACACACTGGATAACCAACCCTAAATCTAACAGCGAATACTATGGGACAGGTCAAAACAAATCTAGCAGCGAATACTATGGGACAAGTCAAAGCAAATCTAGCAGTGAATACTACGAGACAAGTCAAAGCAAATCTACCAACAAATACTACGGGACAAGTCAAAGCAAATCTAGCAGCGAATACTATGGGACAAGTCAGCACAAATATAGCACACTGTGGCAGAGCAGAACGACGCACTGTCCCTTTAAGAATCCACCACCACCACCAACTAAAATGGCTGCTCGTTAGAGTACCAGGTGTCATCAATAAAGGCAATCTATAAAGGTAACCAGGAAGATGGTTGTTGAGGTCAAAAAAGAAACAAGAGTGACTTGAGACTGGAGTGAGCTGAAGTTTTGGGGGTGCCAAGCTGTGAAAGGCGAAAGAAAGTTTGCTGCATTGTACTGTGATGTGGATAAGGAACGTGATTGGAGAATAGAGGAGACAACAAAGGGACTAATGTGACAAGTGCTCATCACCAGAGAGTGAGGCTTGGATTTTTCATCACCGTTGTATGCACATCTTGAGTGAAAGTGGAGTGGCATGAGTTAATTTGATCTTCAAGCGCCAAAGAGCTCCATGGTCAAGGTGTGACCGTAAACATTTAAGGTCTAAAGTGGAAGCGCCAGGTGTGTCCTTGATTCTTCTGACCTAACTTTATTCCTGTTTGTCAGACTCTCACTCTGCATCCTGCAGTATTGCCCACAGTCGCCATTCTGGTACATTGCAAACTCTTCATGACCCAGCGTGCACCTTTCACAAACACTCCTACTGCCTTAACTCTCTCACCTACATACACACACTTGAATTATTGTTATGTTATATTTGTATTGTAATATTTGTTCTTTTGGGATTTATGTATTTAATTATTTCTGGTATTTTGTTTGAGTCTTTGACTCCTTGCCTTTTGTTTACTGTTTTCTTTGTTATTTAAATACACTATGCTTCGATACACTATATTGTTATTGTTTTATTGCATGTAATTGCCACAGATAGCTCAATGCCACCAATGTATTCATTTTGACAGGCCTAAACCTGTCTGGCACCCGAATCCGGTAGCCCGTCTAAATTGTTACGCTGTTGACCAATTGGATCATTTTTGACTATCTATTTAAGGAGGGATATCAAGTCGAAGGAATCGGAAGTGAACTCTAATACTAAAAACGCAATCTTTATTTTTTCTTGTTTATCTTTAGCGTGAAAATGAGTTGATGGGTTTGCTCTGACGAAGTTAATCTTTTCTCATCTCTTTTTTCTAGTTTATGAACATTTTGGACTGATTCAAAATATATGAAAGCCAAAACTGGGAGGAAACACCATTGCAGCCTTCATATTCAAGTTGTTTTTTATGTTTTTGTGGTGTGATTTAAGTGAAATTGACATGAAAATAAAAGATGATTTTGTTTTTGTAAATTAATTTGAGTTTTCCGGTGTTTAATTTGATTCTCCCTCCTTTCGAGTCCTTCATATGTAAGTGGTGGTTTTTAACAAGCTATCTGGTGTTTATTTATTGACCGGATTAAAGGCCTGTCTGGCACCCGAACGAATAAATAAAATAAATAGAGGAAATTGTTTTATTTCTGAAAGTCGATGGGCTGCCAGCGTTACAACACCCACACAAACGTTTAAGCCACCCGCGTTCAAGACCGTAAACAAACAGCACCTGATCTAGCAATGAATACCACTCAAACGACGTTAAAACAATGAAATAAACACACTTGCATACAACTGCAGACTCCTGTAGATAGATCGCTTCTGTTGGGTCTGCCGGAACCAGAAACCAGAAACATTGATCATGATTTATACACTCTAAAAAATGCTGGGTTAAAAATAACCATTGCTGGGTTATTTATTTTAACCAGTGTGCTTGGTTGTTTCTTGACACAATACTGGGTTTAAACAATGCTGGGTACTTTATTTTAGATAATCTAAAATTTTTTTACACAACACAATTTACATATCAAATGTACACATACTTACACAACACAATAATTATATACAATATAGAATACACAACATACAATACAATAAGTAAAGAGTATATGAAATATGTATATGTGTATATATATATATATAAACTAGTTGTATTGAGGAGAATATATTGACAGTCCAGTGTGAGATTATAGATGAATAAAGTGCAGTGCTAATTATTGATCCTGATAGATCAAGTGTTCAACAGTCTGACTGCTAGGGGGAAGAAGCTGTCGTGTAGTCGGCTGGTGCGGGTCCTGATGCTGCGATACCGCCTGCCTGATGGTAGCAGTGAGAACAGCCCATGACTCGGGTGGCTGGAGTCCCTGATGATCCTCTGAGCTTTTTTCACACACCGCCTGGTATATATGTCCTGGAGGGAGGGAAGCTCACCTCCGATGATGTTTCTGGCAGTTCGCACCACCCTTTGCAGGGCTTACCAGGCGGTGATGCGGCCAGCCAGGATGCTCTCTACAGTGCTGGTGTAGAACCGTGTGAGGATGTTGTGGTTCATTCCAAACTTCCTCAGCCGTCTCAGGAAGATGAGGCGCTGGTGAGCCTTCTTCACAAGGGCCTCAGTGTGGACGGACCATGTGAGTTCCTCAGTAATGTGGACACCGAGGAACTTGAAACTGCTGACTCTCTCTACCGGTGCTCCATTGATGGTGATGGGGCTGTGTTCTCCGTCTTTCTTCCTGATGTCCACTACAAGCTCCTTGGTTTTACTGATGTTGAGGGAGAGGTTGTGCTCCTGACACCAGCGTGTCAGAGCGTGCACCTCCTCTCTGTAGGCTGTTTCATCATTGTCCGTGATCAGACCTACCACCGTCGTATCGTCAGCAAACTTAATGATGGTATTGGAGCTATGTGTTGCCACACAGTCATGTGTGTATAGTGAATACAGGAGTGGGCTGAGAATACAGCCCTGCGGGGCTCCAGAGTTGAGGGTCAGTGATGAGGAGATGTTGCTGTCCATTCTAACCACCTGACGTATGCCTGACAGGAAATCCAGGATCCAGCTGCACAGCGAGCTGTTTAAGCCCAGAGCCCGGAGTTTCTCATCAAGCTTGGAGGGCACTATGGTGTTGAATGCTGAGCTGTAGTCTACAAACAGCATTCTCACATATGTGTTCCTTTTTTCCAGATGGGAGAGAGCAGTGTGTAGTGTAGATGCAATGGCATCATCAGTGGAGCTGTTGTTGCGGTAGGAAAACTGCAATGGGTCCAAAGAGGTGGGCAGTACAGAGCAGATCGAAGCATTTGCTGATGATGGGGGTCAGAGCAACAGGACGCCAGTCATTTAAGCAAGTGATTGTGGCTTGCTTCGGTACAGGCACAATGGTTGATGTTTTGAAGCATGTGGGGACTACAGACAGGGAGAGGGACAGATTGAAAATGTCCGTAAAAACACCAGCCAGTTGATTCACGCATGCTCTGATGACGCGGCCCAGAATGCCGTCTGGACCCGCGGCTTTACGGATGTTCACCCGTCGGAAGGATCGGGTTACATCCACAACAGTGACGAAGAGTGAACCAACCTCTGTAGCGTCAGCCGCGAGTGCTCTCTCCGCGAGGGCAGTGTTGTTGTCCTCGAAACGAGCATAAAATGTATTAAGTTCGTCCGGGAGAGATGCAGCGGTGTTCACGGCGGAGTCTTTATTCCGTTTGTAGTCCGTTCACAACTCGATGGTGTTAATTCCCTGCCACATACTTCTGGAGTCAGTGGTGTTGAACTGACCTTCAAGTTTGTGCCTGTACTGGCGTTTGGCTGCACTGATAGTGTTACGGAGGGCATAACTGGCTTGTTTACGCTCCTCCGTGTTAGAAGAATTAAAAGCGGAGGTCCTCGCATTGAGTGCCGCACGAACATCGCCGTTAACCCATGGTTTCTGGTTGGGGTATATCCGTATTGTTTTGGTCGGAACAACATCCTCTTTCATGATGTACAACATGAAAGCATTTTATTTAATTATTAAATGGCCATCAAAAACTATAATCGTATTCTGAATCGGGCAGAAAATTAAAACACTATTAAAAACAATTTTGGATGACAAAATAATATTATTTTACATAATATCAATAAATATTTATTTTACAGAATATCAAATTAAATAAATACTATCAGTATTTTATTTAACATTTAATTTCTTTAGTCCAGCATACAATTATTCAAACAATGTTTAATTACATTTTTGGAACAATATTTTGGCAGTACTTTAATTATTAAGAATGTACAAGAATTACTAAATTGTAGCAAATCAATTCACAAAACACCAAATAAATAAATAAAAATAGATGTTTAGTTAGTTTAATAAACAATTTAGTCCTCAGCTGCATAAATGGAGGCACGCAAAAAGCTAATTGTTGAATTTTCGGAACCAGGCCATAAACTACCTGCTGCAAAAACTCCCAGGCAGGGGCACATTGTTTTGGCATGTGGGTGTCAAAGCAAAAAAAGGATGTGGGAGGGCGGGGCCGGGTCGTGATCGTACACACCCGGTCCCTTATAAGGCTAATCAAGCCTCCGAGAGGGATAAAGGTCGACTGCGGAGGATTGTGCGGGAGAGAGAGATAGTTTACGGACATGTCCGTCATGTGTGTGTTTGTCTTTTAAGTTTATCTTCTTCCTTGAGGAGAGTCTGCTCTTCTAGGGCTTCCCCATTCTCCACCACGAAAAACTGTGCACCAACTCCAAGTTCTAAGACCAAATTTACCTCCTTACCAAAAAATTGTTACAGGTGTAGTGCCATTGAAGAACAGCTGTAATTTAAAGTAAGTAAATAAGCATGCTCTGGTGTTGTTTTCACATGTTCTACTTACTGGTTGTACATCAATGAAAGAGGTTCTGGCTTCCTCAATAGTAGGTCACTGTACACTGATTGTGGAAGGATCTGAGGTAACATTTTCAGTGCCATGTTGCCTTTGGTATCTAAAAGGAGATAACAGTTAATTTCAGTGATCCGATCACAAGCGATCGGCACAAAATACAGGTGTAAATGGGGCCCAAAATGTTTTGTAACTGGATCACTAAAAGAATATACTGTATGGAGGTATTCAACAACACAAGTGACCACATCACATTTTAGGTGTAAACACTAATCCATCCTCAATGTGAACTGGCAGTAGCTAAAGTACACATCTCAGCTCCTAAACAACTGCTGCACTAACAAGAGTTTTAAACATTGCTGGTTCTGTGTGGCTTTAAACGAATAGTTCACCAAAAATATCTAATACTTTCATAATTTTCTCATCCTTATGCCATCTCAAACTCATATGACTTTCTTACTTCTGCAGAACACAAACAAAGATATTTTGAAGAAGATGCCTGTTTGTACTTTTAATACAAGTCAATGGGGTCTGAAACATTTAAGTTCCAAAATTGACCTAAAGGCAACATGAAGGTAATCCATACCTTCCAGAGTCCAGTGGTTTAATCCTTGTCATCTGTTTCGATTGCTTTTGGGTAAGAAACAGACTAAAATGTAACTTCTTTTTTCCAGGGTTCCAGATTGCAACAAAACAGTTCAACTGGTGTGACAATTTTGTTATAGGTCGCACACATCAACAATACTTTATTTGTATTTTGCAGAGGAATTCAAGTTATTTGAGATGACATAAAGGTGATGAAATCAGAGACCATTCCCTGATGTCTCATCTGGCCACTTGTGATCAACTCACATGAAACGCATCTTTAAATAAGCTAAACAGCATTTTAGTGTTTTTAAAAAGTGAGAAAAGAGAAGATCAAGAAGGGGTAATGCAACTGTTTCTTCTGCATTTGATTTTACATAATTACTAACCTTTTTGGAATGAGTGCTGCAATTATGTTCTCATTCAATAACAAGAAACTGTCATCATCTATCTGCTCATCTGGAAGATAACAAAAACAAACAAACAAACAAACAAACGGTAAAAGTAGGCATGGATTACATTATATAGAGTATATATTACTCTGACATGGTTTAAATGATAGAGCTGACACTGGCTATATTGGAGAAAATCTCAATTATTTGAATAACCTTCTACAGTAATTGAAAAGATGTTTGTGAATGGTTTCCTGCAATTTTTTCAACAAGGCACTCAAGATTCCAGTTGGGGAGTTTTTGTTTCACAAAAATGTCCATTGCTGTACAAAAACACAAGGAAACATCTGATTAGCAATATCTTGACTAGGTTAGCTAGCTACTGCTAACTAAACCAAGCTAGCAGTGTTGTGTCTTGTTAGCTAGTTTTCTTTGTGTCTATTCAGCTATCCTCAAAGACAAGAGGTTGTAATATCCCTAACAATTCAACATTGTAGCCTAAGGGTTTTTAAGTTTAATATTTTGTGTTTAATAAAACATATTGCACCCCTTTTGTGATGATATGACATGTATGCTAGTCATTGGTTGTTAAACAGCAGGGTAGGGTTGCACCAGCTGTGCGTAAATTCTCAAGTAAGTTAGGACATAAAGCTCACACTAAGGGCTAGTAACTACTAGTTAGTTTGTAACTAAGTCAGTGCTTAATTCGGTTGCACCACCTGTTCTCAACCTTCTGAACTTAACTAGTAGGTCGTAACCTCTCCATACAGTGATGCGTAGTCACACAGAATTACGTATTTTTTGTAATCCAGTCAACAGCCTTCCAATTTGTAAACATGAACCGCGCATCATTAAAAGCTGCTGCCTTGTGTGAACTGTCAAAACAAAGACGTACAATCTAAAAAGTTATATTAACACATTACACATTTAATTTAAAATATCTTTCATAGCCTACACATGGCGGAAAAAAGGAACAGGAAGAACATTTTCAGTCATGACGAAATTCTAATTTTAATTGAGGGATATAAAGTGAACAAAACAGTCCCTGAAAGCAAACTCAACTCCACTGTCACAAACCAAAAAAAAAGGCGAAATATCCAATGGATGAAGTCTGTCTCGTAAAACTCGTCAACGAATTTACGGTTCATTATCAATTATAATCTCATCGATGTACTCTAATCTGGCTGCCATCTCATTCCATCCATTTGCTTTCACGGGCTAAGGCTGCCGTTAATATTTAGTTTATACGTAGGTTTAAGTCTTACGTAAGTTTAATGGTGCAACGCTAAAATATTTAGTAGTGCGTAAATTGTGACTTCGTGCCCATTTTTGCAACAACTATGCTAAGTTTGAATTTACGCACAGCTGGTGCAACCGGCCCCAGGTGCCGGGGTTGCTAGGTTACGGGGGTGGGTACTGCACTTTGGTTGTAGTGAGTTGTCTGCCTAAACCTTACCTTTCTGAATCCTCTTTCCTTGGTTTACTTAACGGCTTCATTTTGGCCTGATATTTTTTGTCTTATCATCGTATCATTTCGTCGTTTGATAAGGCTGAATAACGCAATATGGAAATAACCTATTTTATACAACCACTAGAGCATTTAAGACGAAAAAATTAATGTCTAAATAAATAATAATAATAACAATTAAAAAACTACGTCTTGAAACGCAGTAACCATTGTTTAAACGGAATAACTGACGCCGGCCAATTTAATTATTGTCATTAACGGACAGCCGATGAATAACAGCCACGACGCGATTACAACCTCAGGGTGTTCATTTTTTTTATGTGTTTTTAATGGTCACTTTTTCCTTAATTATGTAAATCCCAAAAATATCATACTTCTTACTAGTTTAAATAAAGTTAGTTTTATAGATTTATAGCAAAATATATATCATCACTCACCTTTACTCATATACTGTCCAACGTCGTCCTCCTCTCGACCGTTAAGTTTTGTCCTTGAACAGCACGAGGAGACGAGATAACCCAAATGCTGGGTCAAATATTCTAAGTGTACTTTGTGTCAACCAAGAAACCCAAACGCTGGGTTAATATGAGCCAATACCGAGAATATAACCCAGCAAAATAGGTTAAAATACTTAACCCAGCGAATGGGTAGAAAAAATAACCCAGCCTTTTTTAGAGTGTAACTCTGCAATAAATTGAATGGAATCTATGCTTATATTATTTTATTTGTTACCGTCATAATCTCAGGACTCCAATCCTGAGGTCACCAGAACCGGCTGGATCCAGCACCATTCCTGCTTTGTGTTGGACTCCACTGCTATGTGTCTCTGAATGATGATGACTAAATGCAGCCGGTGCCAGCCAAACATCACTTCAGTCTATTATGATGGACTTCAGAGGATGAACTGATGCCAACTCCAACCATAAGACATGGGATACTTCATATGCCATTGTCTGAACCTTGGATTTAGGATGGACCACACCGAACCTCACCAAAATTACCGGCTTGGTTGAACTGCGTTTCAAATCCCTGATCTCTGCCTGCATCACCTCGGTCTATTGATGGACTACGATCTTGAAATGGAATACAGACTATCAATTAATTGCCAACAAAAGCCTTCATCAGCCAATTAATAAGGACAATTGCATCCATGTGAACGTCTGCAGTTAATCCAGGATGGACTTCAAAGACATTGGTCATTAATCTTACAGTTTAAACACTGACCCTTAACTCTTAAACAAATTTAAACCATGACTTTCATTATACCTAAGTAATATTGTCATTATATTTTATCTAATTACACAATGATGATTCATCAGCATTATAGACATTACAGTTTTATCATCTGTTAATGCTGATCTTCTGTAAAGCTGCTTTGAAACGATGTGTTTTGTGAAAGGCGCTATACAAATAAAATTGACTTGACTGCATAAAATATAATAATACAAAAACTTTATTCTATAAACCTGTGTGATCCATTAATAGCAATGAACTGTTGTGTTAACAGTCAATAATCATTAACATAAACTGTGCTTTGCATGAAGATGGAGTGGATGTGTTGTGGTTTATATTAATTTAAGGCCTCCAAACATAGGTATGAATAGATCTCTGTGGCCCTCCACTGCGGCTGTATCTGGGAGGTCTTGAAGGAATTTTGATGGCAGTTATTGCATAAACCTTAGGAATGAGTTTGATGAGTTAAAATCAACCTGTAGTCCAATAAGAAGTCCTCTCCTTGGTGGTGGGTGCAGAAAGTCCCCCTTCCTGCCTTGTAAGAGGTGTCTGGCAGTTTTCTTAGCATCTTATCTGATGTTGCTGAACATATGTTAATGTTCATTCACCAAGGATCCAATCACAGTGTGGCACATCTTCTTCCACACAGGTTAGAAGGGGCCTGCCATAAACTGGTCCCTGGAATGCCATCTTAACTGAAGTTCACCACATCTCCCCCCTGCTCGGACTGCTCAAGGACCTGAAGTCATTGATCTGGGCGATGTAGTGAAAGGGGAACAGCAGGAACAAAACACAAACCTCACCTCATCCTTCGACCATTGGCAGTTTGAATAACTAAACTTGAATAGTTCATATACTAACAGGTTACACATGAACCTACATGTACAGAAAGGAAACTATGTATAGTAAAAAAGAGAACTATAAAGACTATTCAGTTAGTGGTGTCTAGACAATAAAGCAGTCTCCTGCTACTTCCGTCTAGTTAGCGTTGCTTGTTATAGCAGGAGGAAGCTCAGGGAGTGGTCTACACATATTAGATTTAACCCTCTGTGGTCTGAGGGTATTTTGGGCCCTGGAGAAGTTTTGACATGACTTGACATTTGTGCATTTTTCAGTTTCTTAAAAACATATTAATGGATAAAGTCTGAGAACACTGTATTCAGCACAAACTGGGCTACAATAATAAGTGTGCAACATGTGTGTACAGGTTTGTATTTTTTAGAAAATAACTTTTATTATAACAATAATAAGTGTGCAACATGTGTGTACAGGTTTGTATTTTTTAGAAAATAACTTTTATGCACTTATAATACACTTATATATTATTATAGTTTTTTGAAAAAACTAAAATTTTAAGTCACTGAAATAAGGCCATATAACAGATACTAAACATTTGTCCACAAGCCTTTTGAGAACTGGATCTTGTAGCCTAGAGTTTTTGCTACAAAATGATGTGAAAACCATCCTGATCACTCATTCATACAAAACAATATAGTAATTTAACTTTTGTAAGACAATTTTAGTGTTGAAAGGTAATATGCGAGGAGGCGTGAACTATCATGAATATGGAGGTCATTTACACCTGAGAGACAAAGACCCTCCCCATGGCCTATAAATGAGGGATAGAGAATGAATGTGAGGAGACTTAATGATCCAAATCAAGTTTTAAGTTAAAAGAAGAAATCTGACTATACATTTTCTTTACATAATGTCTTTACTTAATTTTAGACCTACACTACCATTTAAAAGAAGTCTCTTCTGCTCACCAAGACTGGATTTATTTGATCCAAAATACAGAAACAACATTGATATTCTGAACTCTTTTTACAATTTAAAAGAACAGTTTTCTATTTGAATATATTGTAAAAGGCAATTTGTGATCAAAGCTGAATTTTATGTAATAAATAGATAAAATATAATCTAAACATTCATATTATTTTTTATATCATATCATATTACATACCATATTTATATTATACAGCATACAATTTAAATACCTGCTTTAGCCTAAACAGCATTTACATGTAAATAAAACTTGCCAATACTTGCCAATTTACTAGTGGGCAAGTCTGGAAACAGTCCCACTAGTAAAATATGAACATGTTTATATAAAATAGCATGTAAGCTAATGAAAACTAATTGACTTACTCATCCGAAATTGTATCCTCGGCTGGATCATATCTCTCTTCAAAATACAAATGTTCATCAGAGTCCCGCTCTTCTTCTGAGGAAAATGTTAACTCTTCCTTAATATCCAGGAGATTCCTCGAATGTGTATCATTACAAACATGCAGAAAAGTTTAGTTGTGTTTACATCAAACCTCTGAACACTGTCGGGGGCGTGTACATTTGCGTAGATCGTCTCAGCACAGTAGCATATGAATGGCGCGCTCTGCTGGTGGGTGGGATCACATTACAGATAATGAGATGGACCGGTAAAAACTGTACATTGCTTTGTTTCAAACAGATTGCATTGCAGGAGAATATTTGTTTTAAATTTGAATTGATTTATTTAAAAGTAGACATTTTAAGCTTTCTTTAGACATATGTTTCATGTTTGTGTGATAAGAATTCGCGGAGTTTCAGTTCATTTTTGTGACGTGTTTCTGAAATATGCTTGTGAACACAGACACTGCTGAAAGCTCACCCTTTTTATTTTCTTTATTTTACAAAAGCACAACATTTTGTTGTTATTGTGAGTGTACACAAATAAAAGTAGACCCTTTATAGTCTCTAATGATGTCTTACACTTATCTGTATACCCAGTATTTTAAATTGTTTCTGCTGTAATGATGAAAATATTCAGCAGGATGCGCTGGCGCGTCCATCGACCCCAGAGGGTTAAGCCCAAGAGCTTTGCTAAGTCTCACCCTTTCCTGCTCTGACAGGCTAACCTGCAATTTGTGGATTCACTGGTACAGTATCCACCCCAGGGGGCCCATTGTAGCCCACCCACATAGTGTGAAGATAAGTAATAGGCTGTCACTGACATCCCACCCCCAAGTGAATGGCACCTTCTTAAGTTTTGGCTGCACAAGTGTAGCTCAGAGGCTACCTAATTGGAGACTGATCTTTGCTAATTTAAGTCCCTCAAACAGAATTTGATTCCAGAGTGACTTATCTACTTCCAGAGTGTGTCCTTTAAAGGCATCCACTATTTCAAACTCCACATCATACACATCAGCATCAAGATTTGGAGAATTACTCCTGCCGGGACTTGAATTAGGATAGTTTTATCAGGGAGGTGTATTGGAGTAGCAGGTGAATTATCTTGCCACTTATTTCCTGCTCTCTCAATTTGGGTTGTAGTTGCATCCTCCCTGTGTGTAGCAACAGCATTGCATTTGTCTTCTGTGATTAACCATTTAATGCCATATGGGCCTTCAATGGGGTCTCTTATGAAAGGTTTACTGGGTTATAGCCAGTGAATATCTTTGACATCTGTACACATATGTAGGTTAGGTGTCAGTTACATGTCAGGAGTTTCATCTTGATAAGCTATGAGTGAGAGTGTCTCAATTTTTACGTGTATATCTTGAGTTATATCACTGATTTCAACCTGTATATGTTTTTTGAGTCAATTATTAGGAGGTTTAAAAGGAAAGCAATTTATTTAACCTCTGGGCTAACATGGATTGGTATAGCACTTCCCAGGTTGTAAGCTAAATGTACCTGCAGTGTTTGCATGGTTCCTTGCAATACCAGACCCAAGATATTCTTCACAAGCTCCACTGGTACTAATTATAAATCCTATTCAATGCTAGATGATCTGAGCAGGTCTGACTACACATAAGAATATCATCAACTTAGATCAGGTTACCACATGTAGCTGCATCACCCATTGCCTTGTGTAGAAATATATTAAACTCAGCAGGGGAGTTTGAATAGCCAAATGGGCTCCAGATCCAAGTGAACTGACTACCTCCAAAAGAAAATGCTAGCTTATGCTGATCTGCTGGGCCCACCTTCATTGTCCACATAAACTGTGGAGAAATATTTAGCTGTAGTAAACTTGGCTAGGTCTTGGTCAAGGTTTATCATAGGCCAACCTGTTGATAGGGGAACCTGTTTGTTGAGCTGCCGTTAATCTACAGTTAAACGTCACTTTCCGCATGGCTTTAATTGTTGGTGGAATTACACTCACATATGATCTTTTTCTCTAACAGGGAATCTACAATTTCCTGAATGGAGTTAAAAGCAGTGGAATTCTGTATTGCCGCACAAAGATAGGTGGGCATTTGGATCTGTGGGAATAAAGACTGTATGGACGTCTGTGACATCACAATCATAGGAATCCTTAGAAAAGATTTCCTTGTGCTCATAAAACACCTGCCTTAATTCCTGACGCTGAACCTCTGTGTCAAGAGCATCTGCTTGGTCTAGCTGTTGTTGAACTTTTGACTTGAAGCCAGGGTATGTTTCAGCACACTTTTCTGCATCTTTCCCACAGTTCACTGATACATGCTACTCTTGGGCCATCACAGTATGTACCAATATCTCACCATCACTTTCAAAGTCTACTCTACACATAGCACCCTCAAACGCACCTGGGTGGGTTACGATGGAAATCATTTTGGTAGGGTAGGTGAGATACACCTGCTCACAGTTGTCTCTCTCTATAGGCAAGTCAGGAAGCTCTCCTATGACAGGAATAGTTATCAATTAGGTATCCTAGAGGAGTGTGTGGAGGAATGCAAATATTTCCTAAGGTGAGATGTTGTACAATTCAAGCTTTGGGTAACCACAGATTGTGAGTCCCAAACTGCAAAACTAAACAGAGGGCTGGAAGAAGGCTAGTACAGTGTGGTTAATTTCTTGACCTCTTTTCATGACTAGTCTGAACGGGACCTCTGCAGTTTGGGCAGGGACCAATGTGTGAAACTCAATCATAACCTGACATGCTTAGGGAACTGTCTGACCAGAACACATGTTGTTAGGATATTACATTAGGGCCAATATCTGGTGTGGTTGGACACGCAAAGGCGGGGTACCTGCATTCGCGGCGTCCAAGTGGCAGGTGCTCGGTGTCCGGTCAGCGTAATAAGGGCGGTCGAAAGCACCGGCTGCGTGACCCAAGAAGTGAGGAAACTGCTTTTTTTTTTTTTTAAATATGAGGCAAACATAAAACAAAAGGGAACATGATTTACTGCCTGGCCCTCTACCTAGGGATCCGGCAGACATCTCGCTCCCTGGCCATCTGTCTCAGGGGTGCTTAGGAGCATTCCTCAGGGTCCTAGTGCCAGGCCGTGAGGCGGGGGGCTCTACGCTGGGGCCGAGGACTAGGCTCAGGCTGTGACGGAGCCACCTGGGCTTTCACGGTTTATATGAATGATTATAGATGGTTAATACAACAGTTCACGGGACAGACCTATTAACAGATAAACGAATGTGGGGACGATGACTTAACCATTTCTTATCATATTTGGTCTCTATCTGTTCCATACGATGCCTTTAATAATTTGAAAAAGGATTGGTAAAGAAACAATGCATGGGTAAAACTTTAAAGACACTGTTTTAACACTGTACTTTATGATATGACAAATATTATAAATACACGCTAGGGTGGGCAACACCGTGGCTACTTCAGGCACCAGTGGCCAATCACAATCCAGGATCAGAAAGGCGCCATTTTTTAATCTCCTCCTCATCAGAAAGGGAAAAATCATAGCGTTCTGATAACCGAGACATTCTTGCCTAAACCTTAGGAATGAGTTTGATGAGTTAAAGTCAACCTATAATCCAATGAAAAGTCCTCTCCTTGGTGGTGGTGGGTGCAGAAAGTCCTTCTTCCTGCCCTGTAAGAGGTGTCTGGCAGTTGTCTTAGCATCTTATCTGATGTTGCTGAACATTTGTTAATGTTCATTCACCAAGGATCCAATCACAGTGTGGCACATCTTCTTCCACACCGGGAGATAGAGAGGGGCCCTGCCATAAACTGGTCACTGGAATGCCATCTTAACTGATGCTCACCAGAATTGTTATGATTTATAGGAACAGTAGAAACAATAACCACATTTAATATGGTATTTTTGTGGAGTATCATGGTAAAGTTATAATAAATGTTTTGTAAGAAATTTTGGCCACTCAAAAAGACTTTTATTTTTAATGAACTGTGAAATCGAAAACAGTAGGCTGTCTTTTCTTTAGCTAAAATCGTTCTGTGCTTACGGAAATTTGATACTCTAAATGTAATCGTAATTTATTAACAATACCAAAACAATTTTTGTAACAACCAGAGGACCAGAAATTACACAGAACATAATGAAATGGTTTAATGCCAAATAAGGTGAATTAAATAGGCTTCATGTGATTGCACTGAACAGTTAATGAATCTTACTGATTATAAATTAAAATCAACTGATTCGTTCCATGAATTCAAACCAGTAAGCGCAAACATTTCTAAAGTTGTTCTCACGTAAACTTATTATGTTTTAGATGCTGTCAATATGCCAGTCTTGTATGTTTCAGTGTCTATGCAAACGTAAGCAAATGTTTGTGTACTAGAACTACACATCACTTAAGAATACATTCGAACACGATCATGTTGGAATTAGTGATTTTGCTGGAGTTTTTGGTGGTCTTTATACAGTACTTGAATGGCTGTGTAATGCTGGACTTGATCGAACTCAACATATCGCTGAGCTCAGCTGTGAAGAGAGAAACATCTGAGGACCAGAACTATTAGCACTGAAATACATGAAACTGAAATTGTTGTCACTCTGAGTTCACATTTAAAGGTCTGAGGGAAAGTGTGAGCTATTCCCTCTTGTCTGTCAGATGCTTATACATGAACATCAGGGTGATAATTTATTAGCAGTGCCTGTGAATGAAAGCTATCACACTAAAATCCCTTGGTAAGCACTGTCACACACACATGCGGATCTCTTCACACGGCCAATAGAAAACATTTCAATTCCACTCTGAGCTTTTATGCTGGGTAGTTCAATATAGTGGGTCTGAGATTTTTTGGGTAGTCAAATACGTTTTTGAAACTTTTTATTTTTATTAGTGAAGTGTAAATCAAACCATTACTTTTGCAGTAACTGAAGATACAATTTTCCATAAAGATTTCTTGTTGTCTATTCTCATGTCTACTATATTGTGCCAGAAGTTCATAGCGGCAGCAGTGTCACTGTCAGGATAAGGTATGAATGATTTGTTACAGAGCAAATGTTCATGTCACACACTGTTAGCTCAGTCACATCAGTATAAATTCTGTCCAGTTGTCTCAGTCAAGGCTGTTGTAGATCCTTGACACACCTCTTTTCCTCTTTACCTGTCTGTCAGAGACGACAGTAAATTCCCAGTTGTGAGATATATGTTTCAAGCAGTTCACAAACAGGAGAAACTCTCATAAACAAGTTTTCTAACATCTAAACATCGACACCTCTACAGTACGAAGCAAAGTTGGTGTAGACGGTCAACATAATGACCTGACTCAATCTGAGTTGGGCTTCTTGATAGATCAACAAACATATTAAAGATATTTGATGTTTATTTTTGTAGATTTGCAACAGAGATGTGAATTCTGCTGCTCTTTTCTTTCAGCATGTTGTTAGTAACCTTAAATAGCAACAGTACTAAGTTAACTACATTTTTCAGCAGCATGACAGAAGCCCAGCGGTTTTCTAAACACAACAAACTAGTTAAAGCTAACGAGCTAGCATTTCTAACAAGTAGCAGTTAAATGTGACAAAACACTACATCACTGTCACATTTTACTGTGCAATAAAGCTTAGCCAATAATTAAACACGTTTTCGTAGAATGTCCCCTGTTAAGATGCGTTGGGAAGTCCGATTCATTATTCAATTATGTTAGTTTGGACAGTTTGTTTATACCAATGAGGTCTTTCATACCTTAGCCATTAGCATTCCCATTCATTTCAATGGCTGGTCATTGAGCCTCATAACAACTTGTAATAATTCTTACAAGATGTCAAAATCGGAACATTTAGACTTTTAGACCAACCAAACAACATTCAGAATTTCAAATCGCTAAAATGCAGGCATCAAGTTTTGCTAGCCTTTTATCAAACAGTTTATTTTAAGAAAGTAAACATCTGTGAACTATTCTGGTTATTTTATATGTTTGAAAGACAAATGACTGATGTATTTCAGTAACCTACTTTTCTCGTCCCATTCCCATTCGTTTTTCCATGCAACGCAACATTGATTTTTCTATCATGTTAACGTTTAGGGTTCTGGTAAGGTCTTAGACTTTGGAATAATTGTAATAACATTGTTCCCTGGTGTGTTTATATTTCTCTGTGGGAGAAAAAGTCATACATTTTTGTATGAGCCTATTCGAATGAACTGGTTCTAAAAATAGATTCATAAAAGCCCTTTTTCATACTTAAAAAAAAATAGATATTTTTAGAAATACATATTTAGTTAAATACTCCTGTTCTTCCAGTATTTGAAGTATATTCTTCAGCTGTGAGAAGACAGGATGCTCTACAGCCACCCAGAAATCTGCAGTGGGTCTGACTTACCACAACGACACAATGTTAGCATCCCGCTGCTGTTGTTGCTGCCCTGTTGTCACGTCTTGAATGCGAAGCTAGTGGAGGCCGGGCTGGAGAAGAAAAATTAGGGCCTACACCTGCGGCGGCGTAATTAATGTCATTGTCACCTTCCAAAAATAAATCAGAACCTCAACAAGACTTTCCTGTTTAGGGTCAAAATCTCCCCCCGCCGTATTAAAATTAATCACCTTCCCTGCTGTTGCCGTGGAGTGAAGGAGAAAAAAAGAAATGCCCTGCTTCTGTGTTTCTTCGTTCAGAAGTAAAAATAAACAACAAACATGCCACACCACCACGTAGAACATGGATTAATTAGCCGTTCCTCCAAAGCTAGTAAAAAGAAATGAAATTCCAAAACAGATCTGCACTGATTAATTGGTAAACCTTTAGAATTCATTTGTCATACGGAGAGTGTGTGCTTGTGCTTTTGAACAAAAGGTTAGGGGTTGCCTCGGGACTGGAAATTGGCATCATGAATGGGATGAGTTTTGTTGCTCACATGTATGTAACAGTCTTAAGATGATCTGAGCCTTGAGTTCATGCCCATTGCGAACATTATTTATGTACTTTTTGGATAGGTACATTTTGTTTAAAACCGAACGTGTAGACATCAGATTTCTTTATCTAATCAAATAAATGCGAGCACTATGAAGTGACGTCTTAGTAAAGCAAGTAAGCACTTTCTTCTGAGGCTGATGGCTTTTGATTGATTATTTAAGCACCCTGATTTATTCTTTTATTTTCCTCTATTGTTCAGTGCGTAACAAGGCAACGGAAAATTTGCGATTGCCACCGCTGGGCTGTTTGCTCGATTAGTCCGTTTCTCTGTTTCAGGCCAAACAATTAGAAAGCCATTTATTTTCACATTTCAAAGTGATGAGCCCCAAACACGCCTTTATAGATCTTTCTTTCCTCAATGGTGTCTATTTGCATAATGGGATAGAATGCCTCTGAAATGTGGCCCTGTGGGACTCGCCGAAGATTGAGACGCAAGATACTAGAGGTGGAGCATATTTATGTCTGTTTTGGGGAAAATTAATGGTGCATTTTCACATTGTATAATGTTATTTAATGGTGCAATTCATCTAATAAAAAGAGAACATTTTTTAAACATTTATGTTTTTTTTTCTTCCTTTTTTACATGTGAGGAAGCCCAGCGGGCCTGTGCAAATATTTCCCTCTGCATGGCAGCAGTTTTTGTGCTGCGGGCTGTTTTACTCCATCATGATGGATGATTTTGCTCGCCTCTATTCTTTGCCCAGTTAGTTGCAATCCAAATTGCTGTTTTGAGAGGGATGCATCTAAACATAGTGTTTATGTATAGCGAATATGATTACTTTTAACTAAAAGCGAAATGTATATTTATGGTGATAATTTCAAGCATTTATTTGAAAGATTCTTGCTTGCACAAACAATTTTGTGCATAAGATTAATACAAGAACATTCATGTCATTTAAAAAAAAATTCTTTAATAATAAATTTTGAGACCAGGTTTGTTTTTATGCTTTTGTGCACAAAGATCTGCATCCATACGTGTGTGTGTGTGTGTGTGTGTGTGTATTCTCAGTTCATTTGCCTGGCTCCAGCTGCTGGTTTCTCCTCCAGCCTGAAGGTAAAGCTGTTGAAAGGCACTTTAGAAATTAAAAGAGTTTCACTGCACTGTAATGTGGCTTAA
Organism: Xyrauchen texanus; assembly: GCF_025860055.1. Classification (NCBI taxonomy): domain Eukaryota; kingdom Metazoa; phylum Chordata; class Actinopteri; order Cypriniformes; family Catostomidae; genus Xyrauchen; species Xyrauchen texanus. The sequence continues at coordinate 38,825,789 of NC_068300.1, read as the reverse complement.
ATGATCCAGAAAACACAAGATATATTGACCATTTAATGAAACACACTCTTCCTCCACATCTTGAACGCTGTCTGTTTTGTCCTTCTAACTGTTCCTGCATTCTGATGTTCACTACATACATTTCTTTATGCGTTGGTACATTTTATGAGAAGTTTGTGTGTATTTGTAGATGAAAACAATATCAGATTATTCTGCAATTTAAATCTGTTTTCTTTCAGTGTAGTTAAGCACTTTTAAGTTGTCTTTCTTGCCAGTGAACTGGGCTGCATTTCCCAATAATGATTGATCTTAATTAACTGCATATTTATGTATAGTTTTTACAATCATTTTGCGCTTTTTCTTTTACACAATCTGCTTCCATAATCAGGTGTGCATTTGTAATAATTGTTTTCACAAATTCCTCTCGATATAAAAGCTTCCAGGATTAATGAAGACAGTGGAGGCCCTGTGTATGATCCTGCTTATAACAAGCATTCATTGAATATTATGAGATGCAAAATAAGTAGACGTCTGGAAGAAGTGCATTATTGGGACGTTTACCAATAAAGGGGAGGTCTGCTCTTTACTCCCAAAAGTGATAACGGTGACAGTAATGCTGCATGTCCGGTGCTACACAACTTGTTATGCTGGCGAGAGAGCTTTTGGGATCACAGAGGAAGAGGAGATGAGGATAAAAGCATCTGCCAAATGAATAAATACAATTTTCATGCACGGCAGCACGTTAATTACTTTTTTCTTCTCTTTCTAATATTCATTTATACAGTTGTCTGCATCAAACATGCCACCGCTTTGTTGTTACCAACTTGTCCAACTAGTCCACACAAATATCTTTATTTGTTTACTAATTTATCTATTCATCCATTTAGACTATCTATTTATAGGGGGGTATTTATTTTTATCAAAATCAAAAAAGTGCTTGGGGCGGCTGTGGCTCAGGTGGTAGAGCGGGTTGGAACATGTTGCCGCTAATCGCAGGGTTGGCGGTTCGATTCCCGGCCCACATGACTCCACATGTCAAAGTGTCCTTGGGCAAGACACTGAAACCCAAGTTGCACCCAATGGCAGGCTAGTGCCTTACATGTCAGATCTGCCATCATTGGTGTGCGAGTGTGTGAATGGGTGAATGTGTCACAGTGTAAAGCGCTTTGAAAATCGCTAAGGTTAATAAAATGCTATATAACTGCAGACCATTTACAAATTGTATTGAACAATAACAATGAAGATGAATATAGATACAATGATTTAAACTTTTGACTTTTCAAAGTTCTTGACCAAATGAATGAATAGATTTGCGTCTTTTCTGTTGCTCTGAACTCACGCTTGTCAGTCTTCCATAATTTTAGATCTTTAATCTTCCCCTTCTGTTAAAATTACAAATAATGATTATTTGTAGCACAACCACTAAATTAATCTAAAAACGCACTGCTCCTGCACGAAACACTGTAAAAACATAGAGATGTGGCGTGACATTCTTCTAGCGCAAGTCAGCATAGGAGAAAAATTTCAAAACAATGTGAACAGACACAAAATGCGTTCAGTGAGAACAATCCCTAAGACAGCTGACAACCTCGAGCAGGCCACTGAAAATGTAAAACGGGCCAGATTTGGTATGTGGGCAGCCAGTTGTATAGGCCAGCTTTAAACTGTATACATCTTTATATCATCTTTAAAGCTACACTATGTAACTTTTGTTAGCATTACTACAGTAGCCGGATCTTATTTTCTCTGTGTATAGATATGTCATCAAGACGCACAGGCCAATGAGATATGTATGCAATTTCCACGAAATCCCGACAGCTCTAAAATATAAATCATTATTATAGGTTTATCAAAGTGTATTTGGGTAAAGACATGGTTTGGAAGAAGGATTTTTGTTGCACTCTCTCATTAATAACATTTTGTTATTTTCTAACAAATAAAAGTTACAGAGTGTAGCTTTAAATAATCTGGGGTGATGGTACAATATACACTCACTGAACACTTTATTAGGAAGACCTGTACATCTATGCAATTATCTAATCAGCCAATCATGTGGCAGCAGTGCAATGCATAATATCATGCAGATACGGGTCAGGAGCTTCAGTTAATGTTCACATCAACCATCAGAATGGGTAAAAAAAGGTGAATTCAGTGATCTTGACCGTGCCATGATTGTTGGTGCCAGACGGGCTGGTTTGAGTATACACAACATTGTCTAGAGACAACAGTCTCTAGAATTTACTCGGAATGGATCCAAAAGCAAAAAACATCCAGTGAGTAGCAGTTCTGTGGACAAAAATACCTTTTTGATGAGTTTGAGTTGACAGAATGGCTACGGTAACTCAGATAACCACTCTGCACAATCGTAGTGAGCAGAATAGCATCTGAGAATGCACAACACGTCAAACCTTGAGGCGAATGGTCTACAACAGCACAAGACCACATCGGGCACTTTATTAGGAACAAAATGTTCCTAATAAAGTGTTAAGTGAGTGTAGTATGACATCATGACATCCACATGACCCTGTTAACTTCTTGATAAATGTTTCTGGTCTTGTATTGTGCATTTGTATTGAATAGTGTATGTCATAATCTTTCATCAAAATGTACTTTCTCTGCCTCTGAAACAACTATTCTTGTTCTGCTGTTGTTTCCAAGACTGCATGTGTCGGGAAAATAAAATAAAAAACCAATAATATTATAGCCCAACATCCATTATCCAATCATATACAGATGGATAAAGCCAAGTCCCACCCTACATCATTTTCTTAATGAATATTCTGTGTTACTTGGAAATGCGTCGCACTATGGCAGTTAAATGAATTGTGAGTACTGGTTTATGCTGTCTTTTAAGTATCTGGACTTACAGTCAAAGGTCACATGTTTGACCCTGCTATAGGTAATCCATGTTCCCATGAGTGAGGCAATTTACCCCAGGTTGCTCATGGGTAATATTTACCTAGAAAAAATATTCTTTAAACAGCTTTGTCTGCCGAATGCCAGATAACTAATATCCACTCTCGCACTCACAAACTCACTCTTACTGAAATCTCATAAACGCACTCTCGATGAGCATCGGATGCCATCGAGTGTGCGTTTATGAGATTTCAGTAAGAGTGAGTTTGTGAGAGAGTGTGTGTGGGGTCCTGAAGGCGCTGACCCCACTGGGACACCGTCAACCCCCCATGCACAGGACTTTAATGTGACTCAACCTTAGATGCCTCCATAAGGGCTTGGCAAAATTCAGAATTTAGGAATTAAGCAGTCAATTCATGAGTGTGAATTTGAATTGAATTGGTCATTCCCCACAGGATGTTAAGTTGTTAAGAGGAAAATAGGTAAATCATGTTGAATTTTCTCAGCTGATCTTCCACCATCCATAAAATTAAAGTTAATTAAATGAAATACAATGATATATTTATAAATTGAATAAAAAATTGCTTGGTTGCATTTCAAACATTGGTTAATGTATTTACTGTATGATAACATGTCAGGTTTAAAAATGATTAAACAGGTATCCATCTTTTATATTGAACATTGGAATGTTTTGATGCTTGAATTCATTTGAGATTTAGAGTAAAATAATAATAATAATAATAATTTAATAGGTAAAATAGAAAGTTTATCAATAACTATAAATAAGTATTTTGTCCCAAACTGGCTAGCCTAGTGAATCTGAAACCGTGTAACCCATTTTGTCCATTATATATTTAAAGGTATATATTTTATTTAGTTATTTTATTTAATGATTTTTCTAAAAATAAAAAAAAATAAAAAAATAAGACTTTTAAACTGCATCTAGACATGTCCAACAAGATTTTCTGATACTTTGTTAAAAGAAAAACGTAAAAAAAAGTTTAAAAAAAAATGGGCGTGCGTGTTTGGGGTGTTGTCGGTGTAAGTGCGCAAACTGTGGGTGTATTGTATGTGTAACAATTGCTGGCAATGACAGGCAGACGAAGACGATGATGATGTGAAGAACCCATGTGCAGTTTATTTACAGTGGCATCCAAACGTGAAACATAACAAAACATAAACTTGACTTGACTTGACTTGACTTGACTTCACACAATGCTACACAAACAATACCTGACCCAGAACAATGTCAAACATCAGGGCTAAATACACAGACATGGGTAACAAGTAAACAAGACAACCAATCACAAGACTGAACTAATAATAAGACAATGAAATATGAACCAATGACATAACAGAACTGATAACAAGATAACAAGACTCATGAACACAAACCAATGAGGGTCCTTGTGGTGTGGCCTGGCGAAAAAGGGTGTAGGGCCTGGCCTGGTGATACTGGGTGTGGGGCATGGCCTGGCAAAACAGGGCGTGGAGCATGAGACCATGGTGGAGCGTGGACCCATGAGAGGCTCGAGGGGCAAAACTGGAGAACTGGGAATCCCGAGAATTGCCGAAGACTTGAAGGGCCAGGGTGGAGTCGGAGGACCAAGGCAGGGTCGCTTGACGTGGCAGACGTGGGATTGTGGCAAGGCAGGGCCACTTGACATGGCAGATGTGGTAACATGGCATGATGAGGTAGGAATGGCAGCATGGCCGTGGCAGGCATGGGTGTTGGCTCATAGGCCGTGGCAAGCGTGAGTGCTGACTCATTGCCCATGGCAAGCGTGGGCCTGTGACATGGCAAGGTGTAGACTGAAGCTTGGCTGCGACAGGTATGGAGCAGACAGAGGCTTACATGTAACATGGCATGGAGCAGAGTCAGGTGTGGCTGTGACATGGCATGGAGTAAACTCAGGATCTGGGGCAGAAGGTGGTGCAAGCTCTGCAACCATGATGTGGCACTCTGGCTCGGCCACCATGAAGTGGGATCCTGTAGTGCAGTTTATTTACAGTGGCATCCAAACGTGAAACAAAACATAAACATGAACTTGAACATGAACTTGACTTGACTTGACTTGACTTGACACGATGCTACACAAACAATACCTGACTCAGAACAATGGCAAACATCAGGGCTAAATACACAGACATGGGTAACAAGTAAATAAAACAACCAATAACAAGTCTGAACTAATAATAAGACACTGAAACATTAACCAATGACATAACAGAACTGATAACAAGATAACGACTCATGAACACAAACCAATGAGAACAAAACACATGAAACAAGAGAGTATCACATGAGGGAACAGATTACATGACATGGCAATGAAACAGGAATTAAACTTTCAAAATAAAAGACATGAACACAAATCATGAACAAAACACATAAACATAACAGTATGTAAATGAAGTGGTGCAAAGCGCAATTTGCTATTTTCCTAATAAATATGTAATTGCGCAAAGACGTTTCAATACCACCTCTTAACTCAGCGCAAAGTCCAAATTCAGTTCCTGCATTTGCAGTGTGGAGATTTCCCCAGCAGGTGGTAATAAAGTTCATGTGCAAATTCTTAAAGTACAGAACATCAAATAATGTTCTTGACGAACGCTGTTGAAGCCGTGTGTTGAATAAAAAAAAATATGAGATTTGTGTTACATTTTCTAGAGGTCATAATTTTTTTCAGTTATGATTATTATTTGATTGTTATGTTTATATGTATTATTATTATGTTATATTTAAAATTGTATTTATGATTTAATCTGTAGCCTACTAGTAATTTTACCTGTTGTCGTAGAGTGATGTCACTGCAAAAGGGGTCGGTGGAAGGGGAAATTCAAATGTTTGGATTTGGTATGATTTTTTTTTTTTTTTTTTACATTTTATTATTTTTATTATATTTTTGTTTTGTTTGAAGTGTAATTTGACTTTAGAAATATTTTTGGTTTAATTTTTAGTGTTTCAATAAATTAATTACATTTTTCAAAATCAATGTCGACAATGAAGTGCGTGCCAATACAATCACTATTAATACTAGCCATGATTTGTGTGTCAGTGGATGATAATGATTAATAATACTTAAATTCTCTATATTAAATTTAACAGAGCCTACATCTATATCCTGAACCACATTTTTTTATGTGTATAAAAGGAACGTGTCCAATTTAAAAAGGACGCATAAAGTAATGTGTCCAATATTTTTATTCTTCCAAATAATTGCATACAGTCCATATACACTACCAACTGCTTATGAATGTACTTTCTCTGCAGGGTTGGGGAATTATGAAATACATGTAATGGAATTACGTATTTAAAATACAAAGTATTAGTATTCCACTACAATTTCAAATTAAATCTTTGGTAATAAGAATACAGTTACATTTAAAAAGTATTTTTATTACTGATGAGATTTTTTTCATTTTATTGTCATTTGTTTAATTTAATATTTAGTGCTTTCAGATGACAAAAATGTATTCATATAAATGATGTGATCCAAAGTGCATTTGAACAGCGGTGAAACACTTTCATATGATGTGTTACGTTCATACGAGCAGATAGAGAAGTAAGATTGAAGTAAATTTGAAGTTTGGAGCAGAATAAATAGAAATAAACCTTGTGTAAATTGTTAGCTTTATGTGAAGCTAAAATGCTATTTCTAGCCAATTTACATGCACATGTTACCAGACACGATCATATTTATTTATCAAGAAAATTCACGTTGGATCATAATTTCTTTTTTCTAGTAAGATCTTTCATATTAGGGCAAAAATCTTATTCTTGATAACAATTTTTGAATTGTTTTCCTGTAAAAATATAAAAAATCCTTAAAACAAGATCAATTTGATTGATCTTGTTTTATAAACAACACTGCATAAGATATTTCAGTTTTTCAGAGAATGTATTTTTAACATGTGTATTTTGTCTTACTGTGCTGACAGAGTTTTTATAATCAAAACAAGTGAAAAAATCTACTTCTGAAGAAGTAATCCAAAGTATTTAGACCACATTACTGACCTTGAGTAATCTAACAGAATATGTTTACATCATGTATTCTGTAATCTGTAGTGGAATACATTTCAAAAGTAATCCTCCCAACCCTGCTTATTTGTTTATATCACTGGTACTTGACAGGTAATGGAATGTATAAGATGGAGAAGGTGCCGGAAAAGTATCTCCATTGACCCGATTAGAGCCTTGCACAAGTGATTTCACCAAACCAACTTGCACCTAGACCTAGACGAAAATATCAAAACTGCACGGCCACGCACATTGACTTTGATTTATGGCTTACGGCATTGCGTTGCATCCTAAGTGTCTTTAACGATATGGACATGATATAATGTACATATTTGTTGCATTGTACTTCCATTTAAAGTATCTGCGTTTAATTACATCTGTAGTTACACTGTTAAATTGACCCCTAATCCCTAAACCTAACCTTACACCTAACCCTTACCTTAAACCCTAATCCTAATCTGGACTGCCTAAATCTACCCGTACCTCAACCACATTAGCAGCAAATGTGAATCTTGTGAGAATTTTACAGAATAACATGTAGTTACACAATAAGCACATTGTATTGTTTGTGTTTTAATGTTAGTACATAGTAGTTAAAGACACCTAATATAAAGTGGGACCCAAAATTTCCTTTAGAATAGTTATCTTGGGATAATTATCTAGAGTTTACAGATCTGAAATATGTATGGAATATATGTGAAATAGTTATTATGGACATATTTGTAAGTTTATATTTGAATTACACAGTGAGCACCTTTATGTCCCTCACTGCTCTGAGCTTTTGGGAAGCTCTCTCTCCATTGGCTTATTCCCAGTTCGAGTAACAGACGGAGAACACCCTCTCCAAATGTCACAGAGAGCAGCTCACACGGCATTACACATTATTAATCACCCTTTCACTGCCTCCGAGTTGGAAAAAGCTCTCGAAACAGGAGTGAGAAACATAGGCCGAGATGGGTAGAAGTGGTGGAGTAGGTAGAGGAAGGGATGAGGGTTAGGAAGCCACAAATAACTACCATCAATCATCCGGTAGTCAACATTTTCACATGGTGCGGCCGTGCTGGTATTGGCAACTCTCGAAGTTCTCTGGAGCGTTCGCAACAAAACAACCCCCTCGCTCAAATCATGCTGTCAGCAGGAATATGGCAGGTGTGTTAACTCCCACCACTCCAAATTAGGACCTGCAAGATTTGCAGAAAGTGTGTTTTTTTTCATCATAGCTCAGGATAATTAGAAATGATATCAGAAGTGATGGAGATGTTAATAGCTGGGGAAGAGAGAGCTGTTTTGTTGTGGAAACTCATGGTAATGTGTCAGCTGGATCTGAATCCCCTCCTTCACCTGATAAAATCCCTCCAACAGGAAGACCGGACCCGTCAGCCTCTGTTTGAACATCTACTCGTGACATCAAAGACTAAACCCACACTTCTGCCTTTTCTGAGGATCGGAATGAGATGAAACCAGGCGATTGGATGACTCCCTCACAATTGAAAACGATCCACACATTTTCAAGATTCATTTAATAGGAATTTTCAGTTCTTAAAGTGTCTGATTTGGAAGAGGCTTCTGTATCATCTTACTCTGGTTTATTGTTATTCTGTAATATGTGGCTGCATGCAAACCACTGAAACGTTTTTGTTAGCTTTTTAACTATAAATTTGCATGTTTAAATGGATCGGTCATCCCTCAAGTGATTTTTAGCATGTTTTAAGCATTTTAGTTAAGTTATATAGTTTTAATACAATTATATTTATTTATTTATTTATTTATATATGTTGTTTTTTTTGTGGCCTCCTTGGATGTTTGCTGTTAATAACTACTGTTATAGAGTACTTTCATGTCCTGATGGATGTCACTATGAACCGTTATTTTATGAAAGAGCTGCATGAAGATTTTTCCAAAATACTCCTTTGGTGTTCCAGAGAAAAAATAACAGCATACAATGAAATATTAATTTATGATCTGTTAAAATAATGTAGATGTACTTATTTTTCTTAATGAAAGCTATTATAAAGTGTTACAGAGGAAGTTTAGAGATTTTTGCAGAAAGTGTGGATGGGCTTTAATTAAAGACACCTGCTTTCAGGATTGGCAGCTGTGACACTAGGGGGCGCCAGAAGGCTGTTTTGTGTGTCTGATGCTTGCACTGACTGGATTTTGTCCTGCAAAGATTATATTATATTGACTCGAACGGTCAGATGCAAAGCTTCAGTTTATTAATTGTATTTCATTGATGTAAGGTGTGTTGAGTTAAAGTCAGTTACTAAATCATGATTAAGGGAATGCAAAAAATTAGTTAATGCACACACACTGTATGTCTCATGTTTTACACACACACACACACACACACACACACACACACACACACACACACACACACACACACACACACACACACACACACACACACACACACAGTTGTGTTTCCATGTTTTATGGGGACTTTCCATAGACATAATGTTTTTTATACTGTACAAACTTTATATTCTATCCCCTAAACCTAACCCTACCCCTAAACCTAACCCTCACAGAAAACTTTCTGCATTTTTACATTTTCAAAAAACATAATTTAGTATGATTTATAAGCTGTTTTCCTCATGGGGACCGACAAAATGTCTCCACAAGGTCAAAAATTTCAGGTTTTACTATCCTTATGGGGACATTTGATCCCCACAAAGTGATAAATACATGCTCACACACACACACACACACACACACACACACACACACACACACACACACACACACACACACACACACACACACGTACGTTGGATATCATTATGAGGATTCTCCATAAACATAATAATTTTTATACTGTACAAGCTATAGATTCTATCCCCCAGTTTCAAACCTAAAAAAAGGACGGGATGAGATTTGTCCCGTATGGTCAGATGGCGTCACGGTGAAATCGTTCCAGGTCGCTAATTTAACACTGATATAAGTGGAAAAATGTGTCTATGGTGGGTAAAGGACTGTCCATAAATGGTGGTAAAACTGTGGATTTGTTCTATATAAATCTTCAATAAGATCAAACAATGTATAAATACAATCAGAGTCATGAAGACACTTACAGGTGAAGGAAGGAAAAAATTATATGTATAAACCAACCAAAATGTATATAGAAATAAGATAAAGGAGACAAATAATCAAAAAGATAAAAATAAATATATTTTAAACATATAAAAGTTGTATTTTTTTATATGTCAGTGGTCGGGAAAGTTCTAATTTCAGCATATAAGAAAGGGTATACAATTTCTATTCAATTTAAAAATGTCAAATGAATACCACCCCCATCCCCCGCCACCCCCAACATTTAAGTGTCCTTTATTTTAAAACTTCAAAATTGGCAACCCCACGCACACACACATGTTTTATATCATTGTGGGGACTCTCCATAGACTTCCAAGCATTTTATGGGTTTTATACAGATCTATCTATCATTTCTATCCCCAAACCCTTACCATAAACCTGACCCTCACAGAAACCTTTTTGCATTTTTCAATAAAAAAAACTAAAACATTATTTAGTATGTTTAATAAGTCATTTCCCTCATGGGGACCGCTGGCTGGGCCCCACAAAGTAGCTGATCTCAGGATTTACTATCCTTGAGGAGACATTTGGTCCCCACAGTGTAGCATAAACATGTATAGAAAGTAACGTGATAATCTGATAATGTGTTTGCATGCACAACATACAGTAGCTAAACAATATCAGTGATCTGACAACCTTCATCAGTGATAACATTTATTTGCATGAGATTCAAGGCTTAGTGCAGGAAGTCAAGCAGAAAAAAACACCAACTGAAAATGAATAAAGAGAGAGCACAAACTGTATATGTTGTTATATCAACAAGGTGTTTTTAAGGGTTATATAAAGTAAAACTGACTCCTTTAGGTAACAATTGCAGGCAGGGCCCCCGTGACTATTTCAGCGGCAGACAACGATGCTTTGCGGTTTTATAGGTTGGTGCTGTGTTGTCACACTTTGAGTATTTTGAGTGGCCCACTACTCGACCGGCCCACAGGGAAAAGTCCTGGTGCTCCCGATGGCCGGTCCATCCCTGATTGCAGCCGGTTACAATTTTTAACAATGTATGTAGAGGGTAGATTCCTTTTGCATTTCTGCAGACTTCACTGGTTTACATGTTTTGACAAACTGTAATCTTTTATACCAAGTTTAAATTACAACTTAGTAAAGATACTCTGTATGTCTCAACACTAAACACCAGACAAAATCAGAATCACTTTAACACCTGCTGTGTAAATTCATGTTTTACGTGAGGATGAATTATTGATAAGCAGCAAGAGTTCATTCACAACAACCACAATAAAATAATCCATCTCAATCCATGACAAATTCCTTCATTTTTAAAAATCCAAATGTTTTGACTAGAGCAGAATTATTATGACAAATATGCATCCTGCTAGATTGAGTATTCAGTCACTTTTCCACATCAGGATATAGATGAAAGAATCCTTAAATGTGAACATGCATTAAATGTGTTTAATGTTTCTGATACTGTCACCAAAATTATGAAATGATGTTGGTATGTCAATAAAAAATAAAGATGAGTAGTGAGATGTAATTCATGTATGCTTTCAAAGGGATATAATGTTTTAGTCAGTTCCTTTCTCTATTCATTTAAATGCTTCTAAAGAGTGTGTTTTAGTGCTAGTTTGTGGCTATAATGCAGGGACACTGTGTAAAGTGTATGACTCCATTCACAATAACTGTTTACAGAATATAGACAGATAATATGACAAAGTTAAAATTTTTAACAATTGTCTATCAATAAGATACACATCCTGGCTAATTTAATGAGGTTTCATAGCAGCAACATATGTAATAAGACCACCTACATGTGAATAAACGTTTAACAACTTTGTAATTACAACTGTAATTGAACTTGGTAATTGTAAATACATCATCCTAAAAGAGTTAATCTGTGCTGAAAAACAAATAGACATAGGTAGACAAATTAAAGTCTCACGTTATTTAGTGTTGTTATGAGCTAGAATTTAGGTGTTGTTTATAAAAAAAAAGGAATTTAGTTTTTTTTAATCTAACAATTTTTTTTTTTTAATGTCTCCTCACGTTATGTTTTTGAGGTCGATAGTTTGCATCGTAATCTTAATCTTTTTTTTGAGTGTATCCCTACAGAAAGCCAGTATTAAGGTCTGCAATTACCCCTCTTTATTTTTGTTTATATAGTTATAATTAACGCTAATTATGTATTGTTCTTTGTGTGTTTGCTTTCTGCTTGTTTAAATATTGTGAAATATGTTTTTAAGTTGTAAATGTTGATATGTGTCATTGCCATGTCAGCAGAAAAACCTGATTCAGTGTTGGCATTTATACCACTCAAGATTTTATGCTGTGCGTGCGTGTGCGTGCGGGTGTGTGTGCTAGCTGACACTGACAGGTGTGTGTGTGTGTGTGTGTGTGTGTGTGTTAAGTCAGAGGCTGGTGAATGTAAACACCCGCTGCTACACTTCTGAACTTACACACACACACACACACGCACGCATGCACGCACACACGCATGCACGCACACACACTCACACAAACGCGCACACACACTATCTCTCACACACACACACTCACATCTCCCAACCCCCATCCTCACTACATTCTATAGAGGGACTATTGAGAGCATCCTGAGCAGCTGTATCACTGCCTGGTTTGGGACTTGCACCGTTTCGGACCGCAAAGCCCTGCAGAGGATAGTGAGGACAGCTGAGAAGATCATTGGGGTCTCCCTACCCTCCATCAAAGACATTTATAAAAAACACTGTATCCGCAAAGCAACCAGCATTGTGGATGTCCCCACACACCCCTCACACAAACTCTTTACCCTCCTCCCGTCTGGCAAGAGGTACCGAAGCATTCAGGCCCTCACGGCCAGACTGTGTAACAGCTTCTTCCCCCAAGCCATCAGACTGCTCAATACTCAGAGACTGGTTTGACACACACACAGGTGTCCTGAGTTGCACTTTAATTACTGTCATCTTTTTGCACTACTGAGTACTGGTCGGCGCTGCACTGTGTCTATTGTCCTGTTCATTGTCAGTAATTTGTTGTACTGTCCCGTACTTTTTGCTCATGTTTGCACGTGCACTTTATATAGGTATACATAGGTATTTTATATAGGTATTTTATTTCGTTGTGTTGTCTCATGTGGTCCTGTGTTGGTCCTTTGTTGTTTTTATGTAGCACCATGGTCCTGGAGGAACGTTGTCTCGTTTTGCTGTGTACTGTACTAACTGTATATGGTTGAAACGACAATAAAAACCACTTGACTTGACTTAACTTGACACTCACACAAACGCACACACACATACACACACACACACACTATCTCACATACACACACAAACACACTCACACAAATGCACACACACAGACACACACACAGACACACACACACACACACACACACACACACACACACACACACTCACACACACACACACACACACACACACACAGAGACACACACACACACACCAGACAAATGTTCGCTGTAAAAAAAAATTCTCATGTGGCAATGACAACCTGACAAATTATGTTATACCAACAAAATGATTTTTTATGGTTTAGATCAAGTAGAAATAGATCCTTGCGTTAAACGCAGGTCTCCACTTTTTGTAAAATGACATTACGTGGTTAATAATATCACGGCAGTTCTGAGGTGAATTGTCCACTGTGTGGTGCTAAAAGCGAGTTAAATGTTTTCCAAACACATGAGGTTTTTAAGGTTAATGTTCTATCGAGTTTAAATAAACAAAACTGACCTCCCTACCCTAAACCTTAAACCTAAACCTAACTGATAGTGTCATAAAAAGCAAAGGTGAGATGAAAAACAAAATTGCTGAAACAACCACATCATTTTGTGGTGCTTCTATGAGTCTTTTGGCTCACGTGTGGACTTGTGTGCTCTTCAGGACTTATACTCTTTACATCACAAGTGCAACACTCTATCAGTTGAGCTATCATACAGATTAATCACACTTGAACAAGCCTTTAAATGTAGTTGGTTATGTAATGCAAACATTAAAAAGTATCGCCTTGAAAGTCAAGCACTATAGTAAAAGTGTTTAGATGTCACTTGCATTGTGTGAGTAACAGAACATGTTATGAACTGATAATCTGCCGTTTTACTCGTGATTTGTGTGAAAGTGAATAAAATGCATTGTTGTTGTAGCGCCTCTAGGAACGAGCCACCTAAATATCATTTTGCAAAGCAACATGATTCTATGAGACCAATTGAGGAAACGCTTCAATGTCGAGAAAAGTCCTTTTAAACATACATTTTATGACATTTTCTAAAAAGTCTATAATCATAAAAAAACCGAATAATAATGAAATTACAATTGAAAATTTTCGTGTGCTATTCACTTATCTGAGTCCCAACCGAGGACAGATACGGCTACCTTTCAGAGCTTTCAATGTCATTCAGCCACGTATAATAAAAACGGCACAACGTAGCAGCATTCACACGCGATCTGATTGAAATGTGAATATGAGAAAGAAAAAGAGGAAAAACGTAGACATCAGCAGAAAGAGATTTTTCTGGATATTTTCTGCGTATGTGTGTGTGAGAGAGAGAGAGAGAGAGAGAGAGAGAGAGAGAGAGACTGAATTAGATTATGAATGTGTGATGGACTTTTTTCTCTGTCTTTTCTTGGTAACACTTTACATTAATGTTTTCTTTGTTAAGAGATTATAAAGGGGTTCATTAATGGCTAACAACTAATTTACAAATGCATGATAATTCACTGATATGTGGTTCTAACAACATGCAAAAAAGGTGACTTTTATGCAATATCTGCAACACAGTGAGTCATTTTACACCACATGATATAAATGCTTAAATGAATTTACTTTAAGTACCCTATGAAAATGTAACTTAATGTAGGAGTTGCTAACATTACAATCCTATGCACATCAAGTTCAGTATGGTTTAATGTCATCAGGCTTTATTTCATGTTAAATGCTGTAAATGAGCATGAATAGCTGAAACGTGGACTTTAGGTAAATAGGACTAGGTTAGTTTGGACAGCACTCGGAGAAGCACCATCCATTTGACATCAGCGTGACAATGAAAGTGACAACACATGTGAGTAAAGACATTACAGGAATGAATATAAACAGAAAGTGATATAATCCCTCATTTTAATCTCACTATATTAGTTTGTTTTTGCCACACTGTGACTTTATGAATTAGGGCATGCATTTTATGGCATGCTCACAATTTGTGAAGAATTGGATGAATGTTGACCATTTTATGTGTTGCTATAACTACATATCAATGGTTTATAAAGCTTTTATTAATGACTTATTAGTCGTTAAGGAACTCCTTTATAAACCCTTAACAAAGGAAACATTAATGAAAAGTGTTACCCTTTACTCAAATAATCAGTCTGGATTGTTTGAGTGCGTGTGTGTGTGTGTGTGTGTGTGTGTGTGTGTGTAACTGTATAAGGATGAAGTATTAATCTTGCTTGGCACACCAGTCCAGATGTAAAGAGGCCCTCTAGAAGCACAGAGATGGTCTCAGCAATCCAAATGTGTGTGTGTGTGTGATCGAGACGGGTTCGCTCAGATTTCTTGGTGCCAGTGAAGGCGAGCTCATAAGAGACCAAACACAGCAAATTAGCTAATGATATGAGCAGAAGGGGCCTTCGAAACAAAGCCCTGTAGTCACAATTAAGGCGATCTGTGATGCCCTACGCCCAGGCAAACACTCACGCTGTTTACAAGACATCTCAACACACACTCAAAGCGTGCCAACCGGCAAAACAGACAGACGGCCAAATATGTTGCTCTGCAGGTGTTTGGGGAAAGAATGCATCACAGAGTTTAAGATACCAAGCAGGGGTCGACAGAACCTGAGCCTCAGGAAGCACACACACACACACACACACACACACACACACACACACACACACTTGTGTGTGTCCAATCATGCTGATGTGTACGTTTCTGAAACATCTGAACACGGTGGGGACGGCAGCGATTTGTCTCTGTTTGTACCTCATTATGCAAAAAAAAAAAGCAGGCAAACTTGTAAAAGAGTGCAAAAAACAAGGGGCCAAGCTGCTCTCGCATATGGTGAAGAACTGTGAAATAATCTGCCTTGCTTTTTAATTTGATATCCACTGTAAAAAAGTGGTAACGTGCAATTGTTACCTTAAGGAGCTATTTATACCTGATCTAAACCTTAAAAATGACTTTTGTTGGTGTAATCTAATTTGTCAGGCCAAGAAATCTAATTTATGGCTATATTTGTAAAACGCATACAGTATATGTATATGTATGCTTTTCATAGATAGAAAAAAGTCACATTCAAATTTCAGTTTGCATAAATGTAACATTTCCCAAATACTAGTGGAATTGTAATGTGTAAAAATGCTCAAATATATGAACCACAATTTTATAAATGTTCATACATGGCCATTTATCAGCTTTCTGTATGATATAGTCATATCAAATGACAATTTTGACTTGAATAAAACCAGTTAATGTAGATGTCACCTCATGAGGCACATTTTAGGTTACCTGACAATTTTTTTTTTATAGTGTACACTAAAAATGTAAACCTAAATGTATTTCATTTGATAAGATCTAAATGAACTGGTTTTATATAAGTCAAAATATTATTTAACATCAGTGAATCTACTGAATAAATAAGCTTATGCTAACAAATCTCGTCTTAAGGCTTCAAGTAGAAATCAAGTAGAAATAGCTCAAAAGGTAACAACACAGAGCATTTACACAGAAAGGTTTAAATACAAATAGATATGAAGTATATATAGGAAATGTTTGGAAAACAGTGTAGGGTAATTTACTCAAAGAATCTACAAATGACTAATTACTTCTCTAAAGGTGCAATAAGATTGCTGATTACTTAATCGCAAGTAATCAAACGACTAGGTTACGGATGTAACCTCCGTTCCCTGATGGAGGGAACGAGACGTTGTATCGAAGAAACGACACTAGGGGTCTCTCTTGAGAGACTTTCGCATTTCTGATCTATGAGAAAAGGCCAATGAGAAATTGGCAGACAAAATTTGCATGTCTCGCCCCCGGACATACGGGTATAAAGGGAAGGAAATGCGTCTGTTTCATTTGGGATTTTTCTGAGGAGCCGACAATGAGGTTCGGCCATAACAGTGGCTCGGTTCAGCGATGTGGCCGGGAGGACACAACGTCTCGTTCCCTCCATCAGGAAACGGAGGTTAGATCCGTAACCTAGACACCTCAGCTGTCTAGGGCTTCAGGTCAACTGGAAAAAGAGCAAGCTTGCCCCGTTTTAGAGCATCTCTTTTCTCGGCATGGAGTTAGACTCGTTAGACCAACGAGCGTGCGCAGTCAGTGCTCAGGTGCCTCGGTCTCTTCGAGCCCGGACCAGGTCGTGAACTTGCAAGCGCTGCCCCAGGAGGAGGCAGACCCAGCCCTTTCGTTGCCGTGTCCGGTATGTGCTTTGCGTATCTATTTAGACCGCACGTAGAGCTTTAGATGTTCTAAGCAGCTCTTTGTCTGTTTTGGCGGATGGTGGAAAGGGAACACCATTTCCAAACAGAGGTTAGCTCACTGGGTCGTTGACACCATCTCACTGGCCTACCAGATCCAGGCTGTGCCCGCCCCCTTGCGGGTCCGAGCACACTCGACAAGAAGTGTGGCATCCTCGTGGGCACTGGCCAACAGCACCTCCCTAGCAGACATCTGCAGAGCAGCGGGCTGGGCAACACCCAATACCTTTGCGAGATTTTACAATCTCAGTGTTGAGACGGTCTCGTCCCGTGTTATGTCAGGTCCAAGCCGGTAGAACTCGGTAACATGGCACAACCGACCGTGTGTTACGTTTGCACACAGCGTCCTTCACCATGTTGATCCAGTGTGCCTTCTCTCCCAGGTTAGCCACTAAGCGTTGCTTCCTGGATGTTCTCCTCCCTAGCCTTGTGGCCTGCGAATTCAGCGGAGCAATTTGCGTCCAGACTCACTACGAGCCACAAGTGCTCTGTATTGTGGTAGGGCTCCACGGGCTTAAATCCCTCCTCAGGCAGCACCCAGCATTAATATATGACTTATATACTATATGACACATATTTCACATTGCCATAGTTTTAGTTAAGGATTCATCATATTCTGTTGTTCTGAAATGTCTATAATTATTTTAAATAAGAAGCCAACAATTTCTTAATTTCATTTAATCACTTAGATATAACGTTTTATAACTACAATACTGAGCTTGAACCTAGTTTAGACTCAAAAACACATCAAATGAATGATTTCCATTAACATTCAAATTGACAAGATTTACATTGTACTGGGAAATTGTTTCCTTTAGACATGTTTGCAAATACTTATTTTAGTTGAGTATTCATTATTTGAATGTGTATTTAATTTGATTCAGAAATCAGATGCTAATGAATTTGTTGTGTTTGACTGTAGAGTAGTGTTAAGGCTGATGTCATAAAAACACAATTTGATTCATAGCTGGATGAAAAAGGTTAAAAGCACAATACTGCTGTTTGAGAGGACAAAATAATGCTGTTTAAATCAGGCTTCTCTTTACTGTCAGCTTTCTCATTGGTGTTATATGACTGTATCTATTATAATACTGCTTATCTAATCTAAAAGGTCATGGGGTTGTGTGATTAATTTGGCAGCTGTAGACACGAGCGCTGTAGTTTGCCCTCATAATAGCTGAACAGTCTCTATCTATGGAAATTAAATCTGTAAGAAAAATGACTATATAACACAAAAGACCTGTTTTGAACATTTCCAACCATTACAGTATAAGAAAAGCTTTAGAAGCACTTTTCATGAATATGGTACACTTTGGTATCCCATTCCTTATTTAGTATTTAAATCTCATTTATTAATAAAGCACTTTCAAACTACACTGTAGCACCAAAGTGCTGTACATTGAAAATGAAATGTAAAAACAACTATAAACACATCACACAATAACCAAAACAGTAGGAAACTAAAACAAAAAAGTTTTTAAGCGCAATTTATAAATAGAAATAGAAGTGAAGGATCTAATGTCAAGAGGTAGACCATTCCACAACCTCGACCCAGCAACTGAAAAAGCCTGATCCTCTTTGAGATTTAAGTGCGATCTGGGAACAGTCAGTAGTAATTGACTGGCCGATCTTAAAGATCTACATGAATAATGCAAATGTATAAGATCAGTGAGGTGACCAGGGGCTATACCATGAACCACTTTAAAAACAAATAACAGGACCTTGTATTAAATTCTATACTGTACCGTAACCAATGCAGTAAAGCCAATAATAGTAAAATGTGGTCCTTCCTCTATTTGTGAGCAGCCTAGCAGCTGCATTTTTGACTAGCTGCAACTGTGACATAGATGACTGACTAATTCCCAAGTAAAGGGCATTGCAGTAGTCGAGGCAGGAAGAAATAAAAGCATGTATAACTTTCTCCAGCTCTATTTCATTTTGGCAATGGCTCTGTGACGCACACAAGAAGAGATAGTCACAATGCTGGATAAAACTGCTTTATTCGCAGACAGGCAAAAGTACAAAGGGGCAAATCCAGACAAGCGTAGTTAGAGGGAAGCGTAAAGTCGAAGTCGGGAGATCAGAATAACAAAGACAAACACGAGAGTAGGTAAACTGGGGAAAGCTAGCGAAACACTAGAGTTGGCAAAGCGAAGAGGTAAACTAAACAATAACCAACAACTGTGGGGAGAAAGGGTAGGGTATAAATAGAGGAAATGAATAGTGCAGGTGAAACTAATATTCCGGTGATTGGGAGCGAGTGTGAGAGCTAGAGGGGGCGGAGTGAACTTGGGGATTAGAGTTCGTTACAGGCTCTTAGTTGATGAAAACAACTTTTCACAACAGCCTTATTCTGTTTGTCAAATTTTAGTGCTGAATCAAAAACAACACCCAGAATTTTCACTTGGCTTTGAAGATTAGCGGTCCGTGGCCCTAAGTCATTGGTAATATCTACCACATACATCAGATCCAAAGATAATGATCTCCGTTTTCTTCTCATTTAACTGGAGAAGATTTTGACCCAGCCAAACTTTAACTTCTTCTAAACATAACACCAACAAATTAAAAGAACTATTCACTCCAGGCAGCAGGGGGAGATAGATGTGAGTGTCATCTGCATAAAAGAGGTAAGATATACCATATTTCTTAAAAATCATGCCAAGGGGTAGCTTATTCAAAGAAAACAAATCGGACCTAAGATAGATCCCTGAGGAACACCAGAGGTAATGGGTGCTGAGGAAGAAGGAAAATCTCCAAACCTTACCGAAAAGGATCTGCCTTCAAGGTAAGATGTAAACCATCTTAAAAATGTACCCCACAGCATGCTTTAGATGAATAATAAGAATTTGATTATCTATGGTATAAAATGCCGCACTGAGGCCCAACAATATTAAAGCAGCATGATTACCTGAGCCACCAAATAGTAACAAATAATTGGCTACCCTTGACAGAGCTGACTCAGTACTGTGACCAGCCCAAAATCCAGATTGAATCTTGTCTAAGGCATTGTTCTGAATTAAAAAAGACCTCAGCTGAGATAAAACTACTTTCTCCAAAATCTTGGAAAGACTTGGCAGCTTAGAGTTCGGCCGATAATTCTTCCAATACAAAGGATCTAAACGTGGCTTCCTCAAAAGAGGCCGAACAATTGCTTGCTTAAAGCAAAGTGGAACCACACGTTAACAAGACTACTATTGATGATAGACATTATGCTAGTGCTAATGATATCTACCATCTCCTTGAGATAGTGCACAGGAATAATATAAATGTGGCAAGTAGAAGACTTCAGATGATAAATAATGTCTTTTACTTCTGAGAGAGAGACACAAGGTGAAACTGATCAAAACTCTCATCACTGACAGTCACTATCACCGGATCAGTGTTGAAAACTGGAGGAGGAAAACTCAGCTTAATTTCTCTGGGTTCAGTAATCTATTAATGGTGTTGAACAACACTCTGGGAGAGTCACAGATCCCATATTCTTGTTGCTGTGAGTTTTAGATATGTTAAACACACTATTATTTAAGATCAAATTAACCTAGCATGAAAACTAGCTAGTTTTAAACACATCAAAGGTCAGTATCCCCCCAGACCTTTTGTATTCAAAATCACATAACAATATCATAAAAATATGCATTGAATTAATATTCAATTTGTTGTATTAAAATACATAAATCAAATAATGAACCAATGTTTCTTAAAATGAAAAACACAATGTTTAGCATTATTTTTATGTACACCAATAAGGCTACATAAAGAGTGTCAATCCTTAAAATTGTGATACCCAGGAAGTGACATATATCAAAAAAAGTTATTTTCATTAATTTATGGAAAATATAATTGTATCAATAATTACTAACCAACATTTGCTACCAAACTAGCATTCATATTTTAACCTGTTTACGTTTCTAATCTTTTCTAAAATAAATGTAATTGTGTCCTCGCACAATCTGTAGATATCACGTGCCTATTTCTTCCTCTTAATCTTTATTTCCGCACTCTCTTCCGCACAGTCGTGTGTTTCTCCCCACTGTTGGCACGCCATTTGATTCCATGCAAATTAATTGCTCATCATATGGGATGCGACACGTGATTAGTCTCAATCCAGATAATAGCGTGTGTGTCTTCACCGAGGGAATGCGCTGCCAATTTGCTCAGCATGCATCTGCCAAATGACTCGTGTTTACACACCGCATCCCTCGAGGGGAGTTTATCACAATGTGACTTCTTACATTTCAATAAAGCACTGGCTCTGAGGATAGACAAAGACACACACACTACTCAGCAGTCAGACACGTAGTCTCATTACAGACGGTTACACTGCGGTGCCACCGGAACAATTTCAGTGACGCAATCTTAACACACACACACATACACACTCTTAGGCAGTAATCCTCTAGCCGTACATGTCTCATACTGTACCAACACTGAGCTGGTAGCAGACCGTAACCGAAAACCCGAACAAAGTGATTTTCAATTGTTCCGGAGTGAAAACGTTGTTTGTAAATGCTGGTAACCGGTTATAACTGGTTAATTTCGTTATGATAATTTTTTTTCATGAAACTAAAGGCCAAAGGGTGTGTCATAGTATGTTTTTGGAACTACACCAATTCATGTTGCCTGCATCACATATTTCTTTGCCTAACTGGCCATACTGGATGTCGCTTTCTGTGCAAGAACACCTCTTTAACAACTATGTATGACTACGACATATACTGTACATGCACAGTTAATCTAGGTACAAGGAAAACATTATTAGAGGTAAAAAGTCTTCAGTAAATTATTATTAGATATGATGTATTAATACAGATTTGATGCTGCCGGGTTTTGACTGAGAAGCAGATCTGTAATTAAAATTATACTTAACTGTATCATTGTTATGATTTCTATGCTGATAAATCCACCACACAGGTATTTTTTTATTGTTGATAATTTTCACTTATTTTGGTGAGGCAGGAGACATATTTTGGGCTCTTGCGAGATCTGGCAACACTGCAATTATTATTTCACCACCCCTTAGCACATAGTACTGTCAATTTAAAAAGAATGTTATTAACCGTTCTTTTATCATGTTCTAACAGATAACCATTTGGAAAGGAGGCTGTGGACCTTCTGAACGGAATGAAAAAATACAGTTTTTACTAAGAACGAACCGAAATGAAAAACATTTGGTTTTAGCATATTCTAGCATATTTTAGCAATTCCAACAATAAGCTCTCTTGGAAAACCTATCCAGGGTTAAAAGTTAACACTTAATGAGGGTCAAGTGGCCAGTAATTTTCTTAGGAACAGTGTTGGGTGTAATCTGATATAAAAATATTGATCTAATTTGTTTTTAGTCAAAAAATTAGTGTAACTCATTGCATTTTAAATACATGTAATCAGATTATAGTCATTGACTTTTAAATAATTTAATTACATTTAAGTATATTACTTGGGTTGCACATAATTATAAATAAAATGATTCATGTAGAATATATTTCAAACCAGAATTTAGTTTATATGTATGTCTGTTTGCATTTATGTGACAGCTGAAAGGCACATAATATAGACATTATTTGGATTTTTTAGAAAGGAAAAACAAACTTTTCTGTGCAATGTGTTTTAGAAAATAACTTAAAAAGTAATCAGTAATATGATTACTTTTCTATTAAGTAACCAGTAATCTAATTACAGTTTTTAGAGGAGTAAGTCATCTGTAACAAATGACTTATTAATAATGTACCAGACACTGATTCTGCAACATGTTTTTAAATTTAAATCAAATACGTAGGCTACAAACCAATTTTTTTATAAGTCTAGAACATATATATATATATTTTTCAAAAAGGTGTTTTTAAAGTATTTTATTTTTTAGATTTTAAACATTCTATTTGACAAAGAATCTCTTCAAGTTTTAGAAAATTGCACTGTCCCATCTACTTTTTTTTTTTTTTTGGCATACTGTATAGCTATTCCTTTAAAAAGTATCTGAGAGTAACTTTTACAGTTTAGCCATAATTAGATTTATGCTCAAGATCATGGCACAACAAGGTGTTTATTAGAAAGGGGGTATATATATATGTGTGTGTGTGTGTTGGTGTGCGTGTGTGTGGAGAGAGAGAGATAGAGAGAGAGAGAGAGAGGAGAGACAGATAGCGATAGAGAGAGAGATGGAGAGAGAGAGGAGAGATAGATAGAGAGATAGAGAGAGAGATGGAGATAGAGAGAGAGAGGAGAGATAGATAGAGATAGAGAGAGAGTAGTGGTGGTCAATAAAAACAAGCTTATATTTCGATTTCCATGTTTTTTAGTTTTTTTTTATTTTCAGTCAAAATTACCATATTTGCTATACCCAAGAAGTTGGAAACACTGGGCTGGGGACAGGCCAAAAGGCATCCTCATAAAGAAAACAAACAAACAAAAAATGCTTAAAAATAAAATAAAGTTACTGGATTTTTTGCTGATGTGTTAAGAAAATTGCCTACAATAACATGTTGCAAAAGTTGCCATCAGTTATTCATTGTTAAAGTCATTGTTGACACATAAGTTAATGAGGGATGCACAAGGCACCAATTCCACAGAATGACCTTACTCAAATTACAGTAAGTCATCAAAACAGCAACAACAATGAGGAACAAAATCACAATGGGTCATCACATTGTCAAGTGCAGAGACTGGCTCATCTCATATGGTATATGATGCCTTGAGTGACACAATGACCTGTGCTGTTTGTCACTAATATGTCAGGAAAAACAAGAAGTGATTTTATAGGTGAGGGTGAAAACAGATCAATATAAGTCCATTTTTTTTAACAATAAATTCTCCTCCATGCCGAATAGATGGCGATATGCACAAAGAATGTGAATAACCAAAAAAAAAGAAGAAGAATTTGAAAGTAAAAAGTGAAAATGGAGATTTATAGTAATAAGGACTTAAACTTTGATCTGTTTCTCACCCACACATATCATATCACTTTTGAAGCTATGGAGTCGTATGATTACTTTTATGTTGCCTTTATGTCCATTTTGAGCTTTAAATTTTTGGCAATCAGTCACTTGCATTGTATGGACCTACAGAGCTGAGATTTTGAAAGATTTTGAGAGCTGAAGTCATAAACATCTGGAATGGCATGAGGGTGGGTAAATGATGAGCGAATGTTTCATTTTTGGGTGAACTATCCCTTATAAGTAGAATTTTATGGTTGATTCAAATTTTTATGGCTGGTAAATTTTGTCAACGGACCCCATTACTGGAAGGTGTGGTAAAAAGTTAATTTCGGACCATGTCTGTATCACTCCAGCATCCATTTTTATGAGGTGTGCGATCAAATGTCAGAGAGCTATGTGATAATCAGGGGGAAGAACAGCCATAAGATTGATGATACACACTTTCAATTCCACTATACAAGTCTGAAGACGCCTGCCACATCCTTCAGCCTCACAATCTCTCAAATTCTTTCACTCTGCCTTGAAAAAGGTGGTGTATTAGCTGTTAGTTTAGCAGCTAAAGCGCTAGCAGACCACAAACTCAAGCGTTTCCCCTCCCCTGTACCCATTCCAAATCCAGTGCTTTCTCCACCATTCCTCCATTAATCACACCATCCTAATTAACAGCACGGGCATCCCTGGTCACAGCAGCCCTCTGAGAGCGCAGCTGGTCCTGCTCGAGGGACGCCAGGGCCGCAAATCTCCAAAAGTGTTATAACAGAACGTGGAAGCCAACGTTGTTTGCAAAATACTTTATGTTGAATACACCACTACATGAAAGAAGCTATCTTTAAACACATCAAATGTCTGAATTCTGTGGGGTTATTTTTGTTTCATATTAACAAATGGAAAGAGATTTAGAAATATATACGTAGTTGGTTCACAAATCAAGTCAAGTCAATTGTATTTGTATCACAACACAACACACATCGTTTCAAAGCAGCTTTACAGAAGACAAATAAATTGAATGAGATCCACAAATAAATGTAAGGTGTTTCACAATAATGAAATGAAATATAAACATTATGAAATAGAAACATTTGTGGAATTTAAATGCTCAAATATATATGTGGTCATATACCATAATGTAATAATTGCAACAGGCCTAATTATTGAATCCTCATTTGTGTTTTTAGTTTACAGATTTATTGTACATCTATTTTAGCCTTAGATAAGTTTTCTTGCATTAACTAACTGCATCGTAATTTGATGACCGAACTTTCGTTGTGGCAACATAACTTTGGAATTGTGCCAGTCCATCATGATGACGTTGTGGCAATGACGAGGAACAAAAGTTGTTTGTTGGTTACCAGTTGGTAATTTTAGCTTTTAATGATTTTTCTATGGGCAGACATGCAGTAGTCTAACCTAATTTATGTCCTTATTTTCCTAAAATTTAAAGGCTATTTAAACTTTTGTGCATATGAATAATAAATGCAGATTAAAAGTTAATGTACTTTATTTATTTTGGCAGATAACAGAGAAAAAATGCAACAATATAAGAAATTCAGAACTATTGCCACATAATTGCAATGAAATTACAAGGCTAAATGACTTCTGTGCTAATATTAAACTGTACTTAGACCAACTTAACACCTAATTGAATTTAAAGCAATTTTAAGGATATACAAAAATGGTAAATGACTTAATTACAAAATGATCTTCAGATCTACATATTTTTTCAATAAATAATTATATTAAATTATAGCAAAAATTTAAAATTAATCATTTCATTTATTTATTTATAAAGCACAAATAAACACAACAGAAGTTGACCACTGTGCTGTACAAATGAAGAAGTATAAAACAAACCACACACAATACAGTAACAGACAATAAAACACTAGGTTAGGGTTTAGCGAAACCAAAGTTATGAATGAAATGCAAGAGTTAAAAGATAAGCCTGTAGCTTAGATTTAAAATCATATACAGACGTTGCAGACCTCACAGATAAAGGAAGACTGTTCCATATCCTAGGACCGGCCACTGAAAATGCACGATCACCTCGCAACTTCAATCTCGATCTGGGATATGACAGTATAATGCTGTCTGAGGATCGCAAGCCCCTTGTTGATTTTTTTACATTTACAAGATCTGACAGATAGGATGGTGCCAGACCAGTCAAAGCCTTAAAAACTAGCAGTAAAATTTTAAATTCAACTCTATAACACACTGGCAACCAATTTAAAGACAATAATATCGGAGTAATGTGTTCTCGTCTACGAACCCCAGTTAAAAACCTGGCTGCGGCATTTTGGACCATCTGAAGCCGTGACATGGAGGATTGGGGTAATCCAATATATAGTGAATTACAGTAGTCCAAACGAGATAAAACAAAAGCATGTGTGACAGTTTTAAGATTGTTAAAAGATAGAAAAGTTTTAACTTTGGACAGATGTTTAAGATGGAAAAAACAAGACTTTACTACAGAATTTATTTGTTGGTCAAACTTGAGAGATGAATCAAAAAGAACTCCCAAATTTTTCACAGTGGGTTTGATATAAGAGTTTAAATAATCGTAGTCAGTACTCGGGTTTGCTTTACCCACAGAGGGGCCAAAAACAATTGCTTCAGTCTTACTCTCATTTAAGTGCAAGAAATTCAAGGACATCCAAGATCGTACATCAGTTAAACAGGCAAGCAAAGTTTCTAGGCCTTGCTTGTCATTTCGTTTCAAAGGGAGATAGATTTGAGTGTCATCTGCATAAAAATGAAAAGACATGCTTCCTAAAAATTGAGCCTAGTGGTAGCATGTATAGTGAAAATAAAATGGGAGCCAGAATAGACCCTTGAGAGGTCTGAAAAGGTTCTATTACTAAGGTAAGATCGGAACCAACTAAGGGCAGTTCCTTGAATGCCCACACACTTTTCAAGACGCGATAAAAGAATGTCATGATCAACTGTATCAAATGCCGCACTCAAATCTAATTGCACCAAAATTGCTGAGTTCCCAGAGTCAACGAATAATAAAATATAATTTAAAACTCTTAGAAGTGCTGACTCAGTACTATGTTTTTTCCTAAAACCAGATTGGAATTTTTCGGCAATATTGTTTGTTTCCAGAAAGCTCTGCAATTGCACAGATACAGCATTCTCTAAGATTTTTGCAATGAAAGGTAAATTTGAGATTGGCCTAAAATGTGATAAGATAGTTGTATCCAGACCTGGCTTTTTCAACAATGGTTTCACCATAGCATGTTTGCAAAAGGATGGAACAATCCCAGAAAGAATGCTCATATTTATAATTGCTAGAATCCAATCCCCAACACAATCAAGTACCAATTAAAAAAATTGGGTCGGAACAATATCACATGCAGAGGTGGTAGGCTTCAGCTTAGCAACTGAATCCATTAAACCCAGCAATGTGATCGGCTCAAATGAGTTTAAAAGCTTAGTGGGAATTAAAAAAATCAGTTAGCTATAAAATAAAAAAATTAATGTATGTATATATATATATATATATATATATATATATATATATATATATATATATATATATACATTTTAATTTTTAATATGTGTGGGTGTGGGTGGCAGACCACTGCCTTTCCTATGAAGGAGGAAGCGGGAGCCGGGTGAACAATATACTTTACTAATACACACTTTTCAGTGTACACCAAGACATCAACATGCTTTTCAGCACAATAAACAAACACTTTCAACAACACTCAACAGCCTTGCTTTTCAGCAGTCACTGTGACACAGACACACACAGGTCCGTGCGTCTCTCTTTCCCTGTCTGCCACTATTTTTTCTCCTGACATACTCCCACCAGTCCTCCCTGGAATGCGATACTGCAGCAGCACAGTTGAAACTCCTTAACCACTTACCTCTCTGGCCTGGCTCTGCCCCGATGCCGTTCAGCCACGCTCTGCTCACCACATATATATATATATATATATATATATATATATATATATATATATATATATACACAAACGTAGATAGATAGATAGATAGATAGATAGATAGATAGATTTTAACAAACAGCATCAAACATATTTACATATATAAAAGATTATCCTGTATAATACCCTTCCATTAAAAACATTTGGCATAATGTTAGCGGACATTTGAGGTGATTAAAGTTGCCAAATATTCACAGATGCAAAAATATTAAAAGAACTTTAACTAGAAGGTAATAATGTTACTTAACCAATCTGATGTGGTTGTTGCATTTTCATCAGTGGACCCTCACAATGAAATGCATGCTGTTTTTCTGCAAGGAATTAAATTAATGGCAAAAAAATGGAAACAACAAGTGTCTCATCTCTTCTGCTTGGAATATGTGATTTACATAAAAATTGAGATGTGTGTTGGGGCTAATCACATGGATTTGACTATTTTGGGTCACGCACATAGCACCACCATCTGGCAACAGGAAGTGTGTCTCTTATAACAGATGTTAAAATAGTTATCTTATATTTACCCAAATTGCTTTAAAATTGTTTAGAATAATGTTAAATACCAAATGCATGTGTCCAGCTTGCATTGTTTTCCAAAAGCCAATGGACCCATGGTGTTTTGGCCCGTCATCGCTGCTTGCAGCTATATTTATTAGTATTATTCTTTTGAAGGTTTTCATTATTTTGGGGTACTTAAAATGCATGTAAACTTGGTTTACTTTAATTGGTACATATAAAGTTCTCATCAAGCTGAACAAATGTTATTTTCGCAGTCATTAGCTTCACCCAACAGGAAGTCAGAAATTTGGGATTTTCTGATAATCACAGGCTCTGAATTTTTAAATACTCCTCCTAAGGGATTCATGTGACTGGCATCACATTTGTGCAACATCATGCCAAGACACTGAAGATACTAAATTGTTAACATATTTTTGATATATAGAACAGTGTTGCCATGACTAGGCATTAATTAAATTAATGGTGAAAAATGGGAAACTTTAGATAAAAATTTAGATGTATGTTTAGTCTTGGGTGCTAATAACATGGATGTGACTATTTTGGGTCACAGTCATAGCACCACCACCTGGCAGCAGGAAATGTGGCTCTTACAACAGACTTTAAAATATTATATTTTAAATATAAAATATCTTATATTTACCAAAATTGCTTAAAAATTATTTAGAATAATGCCAAATGCATGTGTCCACCTTGTATTGTTTACCGAAAGCCACAAGGCGGAAATGGACCCATGGTGCTTGGGCCCATCATCACTGCTTGCAGCTATATTTATTATTATTATTATTTTCAAGGTTTTGGGTGCTTTTGGGGCACTTAACATGCTTAAATCTAATGAAAGTTTGCACACACATCCGAGTTGTCAGCCATTAGGCCTGGGAAAAACGTCATTCATGAGCATGTAGGGTGAGCTCTCTAGAACCACCTTTAACATGGGCATGTAATGGACACTCTGTAGCACCCCCTTTTTTACCTACAGTCACCAAACTTTGTATATATATTGTTCTCATCAAGCCGGACATCTTTCATAATTATAGTCATTAGCTCTGCTTAACAGGAAGTCAGACATTTTGGATTATTAAAAAATTGCAAGCTCTGAACTTTTAAATACTAATCCTTGGGGATTCATGTGACTGTCAGCAAATTTAAGCAATAGTATGCCAAGACATTGAATATGCTAAATTGCAAACTGATTTTTTATATATTGAATATAACAATAAATTAATGGCAAAAATAGGAAACAGGAAGTGTTCATATCTCCTTCTTGCATTATGTGATTTAGATACAAATTTAGCTGTATATTTGGTCTTGGGGGCTGATCACATGGATGTGGCTATTGTGGGTCACGGTCATAGCTCTACAAACTGTCAACTACAACAGTCTTTAAAAAAAGTCCTCTTACATTGACCTGAATTGCTTCAAAATGGTTTAGAATAATGTCAGGACAATTGTCTTAAATTCAATTATTTTCTTTGTATATTCACGTGTTTTAGAGGCACTTGTCTTGCTTAAAATGTCATGACATTTGACACCTACATCAAAGTTGTCGGACATTTAAGCCTGGACAAAATTGTTGTAAAGGGAAGGCTCTGTAGTGCCACATTTTGACTAAAGTGGTGGGGTCAGTTTCACCTACAGTCACCATACTTGTTACATATATTGTTCTCATTAAGCTGGACAAATTTCAAAATTAGTCTTTACAGGAAGCCAACCATTTTGGACTGAATTTTGAATTTTTAGAAAATTGCAGGCCCTGAAATTAAATACTACTCCTAGGGGATTCATGTGACTGTCACCAAATGTAGGCAGAATTTTGCCAAGGCATTGAAGATGCTAAATTCCTAATGGATTTTTGATATATTGGACGATGTTGCCATGGCTAGGCAATAAATTAATGGCAAAAATTGAGAACAGGAAATGTCCATATCTTCTGTGTCCATTGTGTGATTTAGATACTGAGCTGTATGTTTGGTAATAGGAGTTGATCACATGGTTATAACACCGCCAACTGGCAGCAGGAAGTGTGGCACTTACAACAGACATTGAAATTGTCCTGATATTTTTATCTAAAACCCTTTAAACATTTTTAGAATAATGTCCAGACATTGCTGGTGCACGATAATCAAAGTGTATTTGATATTTAAATAGTGTCGCCCTGTTAGTGTTACATAGCATTGTACTCAATCTAGATTTGTGGCATATGATTTTTGGCCAATGTGCATTTTAATAATAAGAATATGCATAATATATTTAATTATGCTTATGACATGAATGTTGCTATGTTGGGTCACGGTCGTAGGGCCTCCATCTTACACCCCGAACACTTCGAATTGACTTTGAAAAAACCAACCCATCTAATATTCACTCTTGTCACATCAAATTTACTTAGACTAGTGTGAAATGTAATAAGGTAAGGGGATTCTTGATATCTTGCATGCTATTTTCATAGGCACAAGTCAAATAACAATATTCATTTTTGGACTGTTCAGGGGCTCACACGTGCCATAATTACAAATTTATTATATTTGCTACACACATCAACGTTTTTAAGCATTATGTCTGAGCAGAAGGTAAGACATGGTACCTTACTTGTTTACTTTACCAAATGCATGTGTCCATCATGCATTGTTTTCCAAAAGGCATGGTTGGAAATGGACCCATGGTGCTTGGGCCCGTCATCACTGCTTGCAGCTATATTTAAATTTTCTATTGCTTTTATTGTTTTAAACTATTTTAGATCACATGTTTTGGGGCCAAATGGGTTGTTAAACCTAATGTAAAATAAAAGCAAAATAAAACTGTTCATAAACTATATCATCTTATAATAATTAATTTCTTGAGTAGCATTGACACTCTGGTTACTTTGATGAAAATAACAAATGTCTCAGTCAGTCAATTATTGAGAATTTCTTCTTCAAACACACAAACTCAGTATTATGCACCAAGTTATGCACAATTTGACTAAAATTCAACTACATAAAAACACAATTTTGTTTGGTTGATCAGATGTGCATACTATGTGCTGTATCGTGGACAATAACCTGTGTGGATATTTTAGATGTATAACACTTAACACTGTAATGTATATGTGGGTGTGTCAGCCAGTGGGGGGGCGCTACTGAGCTAACAGTGGGAGCAGCTGCTGTGCCCCTCAACCCGTCCTTATGTATCCCAGCCTCACTGCCATCTGTTGCACAGTGTGACCACCAGCCTGGCAAGATCACACACACAAATGCGCCGGCTTCCGCCGCACCATCACAGCGACATTACGCGCTTCATTCATCTCCCCGCAGGGGGAGCCGACTCGCACACCTGTCAGGTGAAGCACAGAGAGCACATACACATATTTCCAAATATTTGATCATCACTTAGCCCAAGGGGTTTAAGGGGTTATAACCAACACAACCAACAGAGATTATATTGATTCAGATGGAAACTTTCTACAAGACAAGTCTTTTGGTGGAATTATGTATATTTCTAGAGTTAAAGGACATATTTACTGAGTCAGAACTTATGTTCTATTGTTTTGATGGTTGCTGAAGGAGTTAGGGTTGTTGTTGAGCCAGCAAAGAGGGACGTCTCCATAGACCACCACTACAGGTGCTACCTCTGTGGCTGTGCCCTCATTGAAGAACACTTAACCTTGAGTGAGGGGTCAGGGGCCCTGCTGGCCAGTGCAGATGGGCCCTATATACCACAGATCTGTAGACACGCTTAACCTTCTACTACCTCTACTCCAAATCTTGAAATGGGATCAGCCCGCTGATAGATGTTCAATGCACCTTTACTTACCCTGCCCAGGAGAAAGGCCATAAAGGGCGAGTCCAAGACATAATTTTAAATTATATGGATATACTGTTTGTGAAAATGAAAACTCCGGCCACTCGGATGGGGGAGGCGTTAAGAAGAGTATTCAGATATGAGATGCACGCTGTCCTGACAACAGACTAATTTAAAACATTAACTAATGTTAACATGTTACCAATGACTACCCTAGAAAAAAATCTAGAGTTCTGACAATCTTGCCGCAAGTTTAGCACTCAATATTTTTACATGCAAATGAGCTTATGATTCGCCACAAATTTGCAGCTCTTCACCGGTATTGATGAAGCTCCAGCAAACCTTTGGCGACAATGAAAAGTTTGCCACAAAGCTTTTTTGCATGTGATAATAATGAGCAAGTTTGCAGCAGGTTTGCCAGAACTTTCTAGATGCCTCAATCTATGAAAAGAATCCACATGAGATCAGTAAAATACCTAATTTGAACCACTCGATGATCATAAATGATCAGCTTATTTTACATTTAAAGTAACTTATATACATTTGAAAGTAGGGACTAAAAACGGTTCAAGGAACAAAATGAAAAACAAAAACGAATGAAATTATTTGCAGAATGTAACTGAAAACCGGAAACAAAGTGATTTTCAATTGTTCTGGAGTGAAAACGTTATTTTTAAATGCTGGTTAATTTTTTTTCCCCATAATTGTTTCATGAAACTAAAGGCCAAATAGTTTATCACAGTATATTTTTAGAACTACACCATTTCACATTGCCCGAAAAAACTGAAACATGCTTTGAACCTGAAGGAAACTGCTGCATCACACATTTCTTTGCCTAATTGTCCATTGTTGATGTCGTATTCTGTGAAATGAAGACCTTTTTAACAGCTATGTATAATTACTACATATACATGCACGGCCTAATTCAGATACAAGGAAAATATTATTAGATGTAAAACTTACATTTCTCAGTTGTTTCCATGTCTTCACTGAATTATTAGTAGATATGATGCATTAATACAGATTTGATGCTGTCCGTCTTTGAATCAGAAGCAGATCTTCAATAAAAATTTTACTTAACTGTTATGTTACTGTTTATTAGCTGAATACTTGTTACAATTTCTATTGAGATAAATCACAATTTGTTTTGTTTTTTGAGCTTGTTTTTCCAGACAAGATTGCTTGCTTCTCTAGTGAGATCTGGAAATGCTGCAATAGGTATTTCACCCACCCCTTAGCACAGAGTACTGTCATTTTAAAAAGAACATTATTAACCATTCTTTTATTTTATTCTAACCGGTAACCATTTGGAAAGGAGGCTGCAGAACTTGTTTTTGCTCAGAACGAACCGAAATTAAAAACTTTTAGTTTTTATTCCCTGCTTGAAAGTGTAATTTGTCAGGTTTACACACAGTTCTGAATCAACTCTTAGAAATTTCGAAAAACTCCCTTAAAGATATCTAGAGTTCTGGCAAACTAGCTGCAAACTTGCCACTCATTATTTTCACATGCAAATGAGCTTGTGATTAGCCACAAATGTTTACCAGAAGTTTGCAGTCCTTCATTGCAAACAGTGGTGAACCTTCAGCAAACATTTGCAGCAGAAATTTGCGGCAAATATGCGATGAAATCTCAATTGTTGTACGGGATGCGCTCGACTACACTGTGCGTACTGTTTAAGCCTGATAATGGCACTCTTCTCCATCACTGGATGAATTTTTCCTGCCATTATCATCAGTAAATTTACTCAAGCATTTCTTAATCAAAATAAAATTGCATTATAATATTGCAAATACATTTTGTGAATATGGTGAAATATATATAAAGCCTAATAAAAAAAGAAGTGTGTTTGTGCTGAAAAGAATGCAATTGCTTATTTTAAACATGGTGCAGTGCTATACCAGCACAGATAGTGCCTGGTAACACTGTATTGCATGTGGTTAGTCAATAAGACAAAGTCAAAAAGTTTAAAGAGGCCAACTGTTTAGCAAATTCACACCACAATGTAGCATTCTGTTAGCTGCTGAAAAATATTCAAAAAAGCTACAGGACTATAGTAGAGCTGAACATTTCCTGCCACGTTAAACATATTTGTTTTATTATTCCCACTGACAACTCATGTGACAGGCGGCGGATTGATGGCAAAAGCGGCAATTAGCAAATGAGGTTTGCAGTTTTGCACAGGTGATGTCGACCTCAGCAACGGTGTCAGAGGCGGGTGTGAGGGGAGGGTGGCTAGAGCGGGATGGGTGGGGTCCTGTGGCATTATATTTATTAGCAGCTGTCATCGGCATGACACTTTGATGAATGGCGGTGTGTAATCAGGAGTGCTCTCCGACAGCCTGCGCTCGCAGCCTCATACCTACCAAACACACACATACATGAGCACACACGCACACTGTTTTAAGTTGTACAAAAACAAGAGCCTTTGGAAAACATGTTTTTCTCCTGTGAAGGGAAGAGTTCAAATTGACCAGTGTAAAGTTGTAAATTGAAGAACTGAGAAGATGAAAAGTGCTTAGTTTGGTATAATTGTTAGAGAGACACAATTAATCACTAATATTCTTTATTATATTTTACATGTAATTTATAGACTTGTGATGTCATCACTTTTGTTTTGAATGACGTTTTGTTATGGGGGACTGGGGCTAGTTATCACACTTTGTACTCCAGTGTATAAATGGTCTATAAATGGTCAGTTTTTTTTTTTTGGTCAAATCACCCTACTGTTTACATGAGGAACTCAAAGATGGAGGGTGATCATGGTAAGCCTAACCATGCCACAACATTCACCTGTTAAACCTCCCATAGATCTAACCTGCCTGACACTGACCCAACTGGATCATCTCAACCACCTGAGACAAGAACAGATTTAAGGCAGCTCTCTCATATATACATAAAACCCCCATTGACCCTTATTACAGTTTCAAGGTTAGTAAGTCTCTTAAATATACATTGCACCTTGTATAATATGCCTGAAAACGTTTTTAAATAATGATTATGATATGTACACACACTTGTTTACAAGGTTTAAGGAAATGTGTTATTTGTCTGGTGTTGACTTAATAATGGTTCTGACATTAATTTACTATTCCAACTGCTGTTTCTTTAAAATATGAAAAGCCTTTCCACAAAGAGAAAGAAAGAGAGGTGAGAGAGAGCGAGAGAGAGAGAATTCTGCTGTTTTTGCTCAGTCTCACCTCTTCTGTAATAGCAGAGGTGTGGGACTCGAGTTACATGACTTGACTCGAGTCTGACTCAAGTCACAAATTTAAGGACTTGTGTCTTTCTTGACTAAATGAAGAAAATGACTTGACTTGACTTTGACTTGAGAACCAGTGACTTGAGACTTGACTTTGACTTGAACTGCATGACTCGACAATGACTTGAATGTTTTTTATTATTAATATTATTTTCAATAACTTATTATAAACAGTAACTAAATGTGTTTAAAAAAATATTGTGAATATATGAATTAACTGATTAACATCAGTTAATTCATATGCAAAAATGTAAGCCCGCCAGCACCACTGATCTGCATCTGCGCAGTTAACGCTGCGCTCACAACATGCCAAAATGACAGATGATTCTCCAGTTCCCAAAATAATCTCCTTTGGATATAAAGCTTTCGAATTGGACCCTATGAATAAAAAGTATGAAAATATGCAATGCAAAAAAATCAAATACAACCACCACAA
The DNA here is from genome assembly GCF_025860055.1 of Xyrauchen texanus. Lineage (NCBI taxonomy): Eukaryota > Metazoa > Chordata > Actinopteri > Cypriniformes > Catostomidae > Xyrauchen > Xyrauchen texanus. Next base: position 38,789,528 of record NC_068300.1, on the reverse strand, counting down.
CCTCAAATTTCATCAGACATTTCAAAAACCACAAGGAAAGGTGAGTAAATCATTTCATTATTATTTCATTATCCAGAAAGATTCATACGTAAAATTACTGTTCAAATGTTTGAGGTCGTCATTAAATTCAAATGATTCACGATTAATCAGCGCGACAAGTTTAAAATGACCGACATTGCCTATAAATGTGTGTGTGCCTTTTCTAAACCTTCTCAACAGTCAACAATATACCACAACCATTTGTTGGCAATATAAAAACATGACAGGCAGATTTGCAGTCACAACACTTATTTTGTGGTGGTGGCGTAGTGGGCTAAAGCGCTGAACTAGTAAGCAGAATGTTGCTGGTTCGATCCCCACAGTCACCACCATTGTGTCCTTGAGCAAGGCACTTAACTCCAGGTTGCTCCGGGGGGATTGTCCCTGTAATAAGGGCTCTGTAAGTCACTTTGGATAAAAGCATCTGCCAAATGCATAAATGTAAATGTATTTAAAACATGACAAGTAGTATAAAATATACAGAATGTATATTTCCTTTAGAATTTTTTTATTTCTGCATTTTTTTAGAGCTACTTTTAGAGGCTCTTTTATATTTATATATTTATATACCTGTTGCAATTTATTTGATGTTGCACTGATCGGATTGGCTCCAATTTCGTTGTACATGTACAATGACAATAAAGATTTCTATTCTTCTATTCTGAATGACTCGTGATGAAAGTGCTCTCATAGTGATTATGACTTCTGAAGACTTTAACTAAATCCCTTGAATGCAATACTTTTATGACTATTTTACATAAATGTATCTCTTCAGAAAAGTTTTGATGGCATTTTCTTTTCAGCTTACCTCCCTATAATGCAGGGGTCAGGAACCTTTTTTCACTCAGGAGCCAATTTTTTCGTTTTTGGTTGATGCATTTTTTTTTTTTGAAAGAGCCATACCACAAACAAATAATTTTTTCAATCAAATGAAATGTTTATACTGCCCAGAGACTACTCAAAAACAAACAAATATGTAAACATTAATTGGTAACATGTTGCAATATGGAATTGAGTACACACATTTGTGCCGGTCTCCATAAAATTCATTTTACAATTGTTCATGAAAAATGTAACTTCTCTTTTGGGCTGGGCGATATGTAAAAAACATTTGAATGATAATCGCATTAAAATATCGCAATATCCGATAATATGGTGAATATTTTTGCTTGATTGATTTTGCTTTAAAAATTTCATTTAATTTATTGAAACACGAAAAACTTTTCTAAATTCAAATTCCACTTTAAACGAAAAAAAAAAAAGCAATTCAAATAACAAAGTGATTAAAGAATCTTCTATATAACCACCTCCCCAAATCCAAACATTTGCCATCATGCAAGCATCCATCAACGACACCAGGTGAAAAATTACTAATAGCCTACTAATTAAGAACTAAAGACAATTCTAATTATAATAATCATCATTATAAATAAGCCTAATAAATTTCTTTGTGTTCCCAAAAAATGCTGCCAAAGGTGTGTTCTTATCGAATGTGCTTGTATTGTGTTTTGGTAATACTAATAATTTGGTTAATGCTGCCTAAAGGAAAGAAAATAGAACTAAATTTTAGGTGCAATGTGAACGTGTCTTGTATTACTTTATGATTTAATCCCTTTCGTCTTTGTTTATTTAATACAATGATACCTGTATATGTTACTGAACCTACAGAGTTGCGTTCACAATGTGTAAGAGTGAACTGCTTTGTGGAAATAAAGCAAACTAAACTCACAGCACCTCACGAGATGATCAGAGATCATTTGCCGCATTCTCATAGACAACATTATTCTTGCAAACAGTTTTCAGTTTCTGAGAAAAAGGAAGTGATAACTCTTAACATGTGTTTGTCCATGAGACAGACTCGTGCTGCACACCTCTGATAAACGGCGAATCAGTCAGGAACATTAACAGCTTTTCTTTTGTCTGTTATTAAAAATATAATAAAGTGTGTTTCTTCAAGTGTGTCTTTTTGACTAACAGCATTTCTTGTCATGTGTCACTCCGAGACGTCTTGCAGGTCACCCACCTGTTGTGGGTAGATGAGCAAAATTACTCGTGCATAAAATACATTTGGACGAGGAGCTCGCAAACTGGATTGAGCCTCGTCGCATTTGGCTGGTGCTATTTCACACCCTGGGTGCACATACAAAATAATGAACGTTCATAAAATCGCACGTATAAAATGCTCTTAACTGCTAAGATCAAAGTTATTGGGAAATGAGGCCCAGAAATCTATGCATGTGCGTGTCTTGTAGAAGCGCTTTCATTGCACTCAGAGCTCACTGCGCACACATCAAATCAAACACGCATCGGTGGCTTTTCTTTTGTCTGTTCTTCAAAATATAATCACGTTTCATCAAAACACGCATCTTTGTGTCTAATTTCTTGTAATATATCACTCCGAGAAGTCTTATAGGTCATATTCCACAGTGGCTGATACATCAGCAAAATACTCTGCATGAAAATTCTGCATTTGGCGGGTGTTCATTTCAAACCTTGTTCACCAGGAGTAGGCTGTAAGACAAAATCAAAACTGTCATTGACTTCAAGCTTTGCAATCACACCCACACTTTCTGTTGGAAAAGTATCTCTAGAAAGTTTTAAATGTTCATGTGTTGGTGAATGGTGGGAGACCCGACAAGCGACAAAGAGCCACTTGTGGCTCGCGAGCCATAGGTTCCTGAACCCTGGTATAATGCCTAATTAAGTATTGTTATAAGTGCAGGGCTGCTTTGTGTATAGGCGTTACCAGGGTAACAGCTATATTTCTGCTGCGTAAGCGCCACCTACTGTCAGAGAGCGAATTTGCATTTTCATTCAGCCCGTCTGCCGTTTTTGTTAGATTAATGTGAAAATTAGACCGCATTTTTACACAGCATACATTTTAATTAAAAAAATCTAAACGATTCATATAATAAGGTATCTAGAAGTAGTCACACTATTTTTAAGTGCCTACGGAAAAAATACTGTGCATGTTCATTAATGCAATTTACTAATATATATATATATATATATATATATATATATATATATATATATATATATATATATATATATAGGCTATATATTGTATAACACATTACTGTTATACAATTCATATAAAAAATGTATGTAAAGATATGTATATAAGCTTGAAGTGAGTCACTGACTTGACTTGACTTGCTTGGCTCGAGACTTGATGGTTAAGACTTGAGACTTGCTTGTGACTTGAACATGTGTGACTTGCTCCCACCTCTGTCTAATAGTGTCAAATGATTTCTCACTCAGGTCTCAAATGTGTTTCCAAATTGCCTTCATCAGCTTGTCAGCGCACAGGCACACAGGTCGAACCACAGCAGACGGCAACATTCCCAGAAAGATGCAGAGAAAGACAGATGAAAGTAATAAAGCGAGATTGGATGAGATTCGTGTCAGAACACAGCCGTTGTGAAGTTTTTTTATTCCCTGCTAAAGAGAGTGCGTCACTGATGTACATGTGTGTTTTTACGACCATCTCTGCAAGTTGTCAGAGGAGCCATGGCTGTCACATAAACCTCTGTGTGAGTTCATGGGTAATTATGACACTCTAACATTCATAAGTAAACTATAGCAAATACTGCACATGAACAGTATGATATGAGTATCGCCATTTGGATGTACAACTGAAATTCTGTAAGTTGTACATCTGTTTAGACTCAATAAGTGCCTGATAAAATACATACAGTACATGCATCTTATGTGTAGCTTATGTGTAGCTCAATATATGTTTAACAGCAAGTTACATCTATTCAAATTTCATTATGAAAATTCTCATTCCCATTCTATAATTTGTTGCATCATCTCTTTGATACAGTATATGAAAAATAAAATGTAAAAAAATAAGAGAATATATATATATATATATATATATACAAAAAAAAGAAGGGCACGGAATTCAATTTCTGTTGCCAATATGTAGTGGCTGATATCTGTCTATTTATTCATATTGATATGTATAGTGCCCACCACTGCATTAGATAACAAAATGTCAAAACAAGTGATGCTTTATTTTAGCACAAGCACACTTTTCCAGGAAAACATTTCCAAAAAAGAAAAAATCAATTTCATTGAAAAAAACATCTTGGTTACTGATGTAACCTTAGTTCCCTGAAAGATAGGCTATGAGATGTTGCGTCAGTAGCTGACACTGTGGGAGTCCCTATCAGGAGTACTGATCTCTGAAACCTATTCAGTCTGGCAATTAGAGGCAGGTGGCACTTGTTACTCCACCCTTATGTGCATGCATCGCATGCATATAAACGGCACAATGCCACATCATCAGAATTTTTTGACTGAAGGGTGAAGAGTGCGCCTCTCTGTTCCTAATCAGTGAGAAATCAGTAGTGTGGCAACGCTATGCAGCATCTCAATCCCTCCTTTCAGGGAACAAAGATTACATTCCATCACTAGACTGGAATGCATTGCAAAGGCCCTAGCCAAGGTAGTGGACCAATAAAAATAACACTATTCGCAATGTAGTGAAGAAGAGAAAGGATGACATGGTTAAAACCAGTCTGTCAGGGTCCTGGGTAGCTCTTCGAATAAAGACACTGAGTACCACACCTCGAGTCATGAGTTCAAATCCAGGGCGTGCTCAGTGACTCCAGCCAGGTCTCCCAAGTAACCAAATTGGCCCGATTGCTAGGGAGTGTAGAGTCACACATGGTAACCTCCTTGTGGTCACTATAATGTGGTTCACTCTCAATGGGGTGGCATGGTGAGTTGTGCATGGAAGCCGCAGAGAATAACATGAAGCCTCCACACACACTATGTCTCCGCGGTAATAAGCTTAACAGGCCTCAGACGTGGAGGCAACTGAGATTCATTCTACACAACCCAGATTTAAGGACATAGAGCTCATTTGGAATTGGACATTCCAAATTGGGAACAAAAAAAAGGAAAAAACAGTCTGTCAATATAAGCAATACCACAACCCATCCATGGTAGTGAATATTTCAGAAAGCTCTTCTTCACAAATAATGGGAAGAGATAAAAATGGCCATAGACCGTGAATGTAATACCATGACACTAGCCAACAGGTCGATGAATCATGTATATATATATATCTAAATCCTCCTTCGCAGCCAAAAGGGAAGGGAAACCAACCTGGGAAGGGAGGGAGGAAACATCCAAGTTATAAAGCCTGGCAAAGGTGTTGGGGAAGATCAGCCTGTAGCCAGACAGATGTCCTCTAAGGAAAAGCCCTTTGTCCATGCCCAGGAGGAGGCCTTGCTCCTAGTAAAATGAGACCCAACACCAATTGGACACTGTGTGCATTGCGATTCATAAGCAAGTGCAATGGTTTCAGTGGTAAATTCTTTGCTTGGAGGCAGCCAAACCCTTTGAAAGGCCTCCAAATTATTTTTTGACTTCATCTGACTCAAAAGGAGAGAATGTTGCAGGATAACAGCCCGAGCCTTGTAGGGGGTGGCCATCACTCTGGGGACATTACACTCTTTGGGCTTGTGACAAGCCTGGTCCAAACTATATTAGGGTCATTGAACGATAAGGCTTGAAGTTCCCTGACATGTTTAACTGATGCCAAAGTGAGTAGCAGCACAGTCTTTAAAAAGAGAATGCGTAAGTTCACCACCTCTGATGGGTCAAACATTGAACGCATAAGTGCATTTATTACCAGCAATAATCCAAGACAGGGATGCTAGCAGGGTGAGAGGGTCTAAGCCGTCTCACACCACACAAAAATGTAAGAGTGTATGGAATAAGTCCTGCATTTAAGCATGGTTGTAAGAAACAGAGTATGGTCTGCAGAGGGAATCGAGCTGGGTCCTCACCGCGGTAGGAACACCAGTCAGCGTAAAATTGCTATATAAAAGCATACAGCGACCTCGATAAAGGGGGACCTGGCATGTAGTATGGTATCAAGCACCGACTGCTACACCCCTATTGTGCCACACAAGCCCCATTCAGGTTCCAGATATGAAGTCTCCACAGTTTTGGCTGGGGATGATAGCTTGTGCAGATCACTCTTTACAGGAATTTTCCATGGGAGAGCATCCAAAAACTCTACAAGCTCTGGGTACAAAATGCTGCTGGTCCACTGCGGCACAACAAACAACACGTTTCCCTGTCTTCCCAAAACTGTGCACAGTTAGCGTGAAGAGTACAGTACATGCATATTTATATTTTGCTGGGCATTTGTGAGCAAGGGTATCCAAGAACAGAGGAACCTGGGTCATGGAGTACCAGAGGTGACAGTGCGTGGATAGAATGCAGACATTCTCCACATAGATAACAATGGCGCATCACTGGGATATGTTGAGTAGACCCTCATATATATCAAGCCCAGATGGGTCACAGCAGATGCCATAATCCAAAACCCATAACCCACTATAACTAGCTTTCTTCTTGTCAAGCACAGGACTATAAATTGAGCGTGTCTGTCCAACAGATGCGCCGTCATGGCCACTGAGTCAAGTTTCATTCCAAGAAGGAAACTTGCTGAATGGCAACTAACACACTTTTTGCCCAGTTGACTTTGAGGCCCAAATGCTCCAGATGTGTAAGCAGCAGATCCCTGTGCTAGATCACTTGTTCTTAAGATTGTGTTAAAAGGAAGCAATCCTCAAGACCATAATACACTGACATCGTTCAGCCTCAGTGGAGCGAGCATTGTATTGAAACATTTAATAAATGTACTGGGAGCCAGGGACAAGCCAAAGAGCAGGACTTCAGACTGGTATGCAGTCCCCTTGAAAAAGAATTTCAAGAATGGTCTGTGAAGAGGGGCAATCTGCAAATGAAAGAACACGTCTTTCAGATTGATTGACATGAACCAGTCCAGAAAATGGATGTGAGACAAAATCAGTCTCAAGTAATCATCTTGAACAGAGACTTCCTGAGTGTCCGATTTAAGTGTCTCAATTCAACTGTCCTTCTAGGCACTTGCAGAAAATAGTGGTTGTAGAATAAGCTACCTATCGAATCTTTGGCGAGGAGACATTGCACCTTCGGGGCGGTCATTCAGCACAACTGTGTTTTTCAGTTAAAGCTGAAACTTCTGTGTGTAGTTTGTTGGAACATGATAATCATGGCAGAGAACCAACAGCAACACAAACAGTGAACACACTGTGACCGTGTTCTCTTTCACAGCTCATCTGCGACAGGGAAGGAAGAGGGCTGCTTTACCAGGACATTTTAAGGCCCGAAGAAAGCACTGTGTACACCTCATCATGTGACGACATAGCAGTATTCTGACAAGTCAAACAATGGCGGGGAAAGCAAGATGGCTGCATTGTGGACACAGAGGTGTGATTTTCTGGCCACTGCCTTTTGAGGGTCAGGGAAAAACACTGACTTAAGTCATTCTGTTGCAACATGGTGGTCTTCTGGCATGCAGCTACCAACAGCAAGACAACAAGCAATAAAGTGAGAAGTGTCAAAACACACACTCATTCCCGGCTCACAACAGTGAGTAAATAGGGCTGAAAGGCAACATGTAGAAAGAGGGTTGTAAGGCAACATGGAGGAACCTTAAATCTCTGTGTTGTGACATGGCAGTCTTTTGGCATGCCATCAACAATAGTAAAAACAGGGCAAAACCGTCATGTGTTATAGATGAGATATCATGCTCTTGTTCCTGGCTCACATGATGGAGAAAGTGAGAAGTGAATTCCTGAAAAATTAAGACAGGGATGTAAGGAATTTAGCTCAAGAAGGGAATTCATAATTAATTTAGGGAATATTTAAATAATGTTTTTGCCAGTGATAAGTTGAAGTGCATATAATTCTAGAAATTCTATTCATGGCCACTGACAAAATCTGAAATATAGGGAAAACACTATTTATATTTATGGAGTGGTGGTGGTGTAGTCGTCTAAAGCACATAACTGGTAATCAGAAGGATGCTGGTTCGAGCCCCACAGCCACCACCATTGTGTCCTTGAGCAAGGCACTTAACTCCAGGTTGCTCCAGGGGGATTGTCCCTGTAATAAGTCCCTGTAATAAGGGCTCTGTAAGTCGCTTTGGATAAAAGCATCTGCCAAATGCATAAATGTAAATGTTATAAGCACGTAGAAAAGGATCAGCAGATTTTAAGTGACTAATATTGTTATAATCACACACCACAGTCAACTTCTCTTTGAATACAAACAAGACTTTACTGACTAATCTACAACATAAAACTAAAATAACACACATATACACACATAAAAACAGTTTAGTGAATGACATGAAAAGACCAGAAAAGGATGGAAATGATCTGTAACAGAGAACAATAACCATATATTGATCTTACAGTATATGGACTCTATAGAACAGTGGTTCCCAACCCTGTTCCTGAATGTCCCCCAACAGTACACATTTTGGATATCCCTCTAATCAAACACACCTGATTCAAATCATTAGCTTGTTAGTAGAGACTCCACAATCTGAATTGGGGGTGTCAGATAAGGGAACAAACTACCAAAACTTAATTTAATACATCTCGATTTGAGATAGGGTTACCCAAATCAAATAATAAATGCACTAGTTTTAGCAACAAACTGGAAGAAATTGTACTTGCATGTCGCTAGAAAGTTCTTTGGATTGGTTTTTTGAAAGTCTTTTTTTGTGTAGAGCTGATGGTCTGGAGTTCCAATGAAGACAGAGTCAATTCTGGCAGAAATCGATCGTGAATGCCGGACGTGTGATGGAATGACAAGGCGGAGCATCAGAAGTAGAAGAAAGCTCAGAACTTCTAACTTTTTAGAAACTTTGAGGATTTGGTGGAACTTGAGAACTCAATTAGTTCATTCAGGTCATGGAGCTTTATTCTCTGTTTGACCCCACCCCGAATAGGTTTTAAGCCAATCAGAAGTTTCTTTTCTAAAATAATCAACATATCGCTCTTTTGGTCACATGTTCTCCAGTTTCCCACTTGTAAAAGGGAATATTTTAATCATTAACTTTTATATCATGATTACTGTGCAAGTGAAACGAAATTACTTAACATCAAAATCCTGGACCTGAAACCACAATATCATAGATAGTAAAATCCACATTTCACTGTCACGCCTTGTCCATTTGGTCCCGATAACTACTCAATCAACAACTGAAGGGAATTAAACTCTGGTCAGCAAATGCAATTAAAATATTTCCTTTTGTTTAATAGACAGTTGAGAATAGGCAGACCAGGATGGTCAAGATAAAGCTCAGACCTTTAGGTGTCACAGAAATAATGTTTATTGTTCACATGGTTGTAGAAGAGCAGAATTTTCTGGACAGTACTGTAGTGCTTTGTCCATGTGTTTGTGACATTTGACAATGCCTGTTCACCTTAGAATACTACACGAGATTAACAAGCACTGCAAAGGTTGTGGCGCAAGAGACTTTGTCCCATTTTCCTGCCCACAGGGGGAAATTATGGTAAGCACCTTACCAAAGTGCATACATGTCTCACTAACTAAAGCCCAGTAACAAAATATCCCTGACATCATCATCATCATCATCATCACAGAACGTGAAAGATAGCAGCACACTGGAGTGAGCCGCAAATCACCACAGGCGCACTGAACAGGTAAAGCCGTTTTAGATGTAGAAGAGGAGAGATACACGGCTGAAGTTGGTGACAAATCATCTTAAAACTCTCCATGCTTTGTGTCCCATCCTTGCTCGGCCTCCTCCCGTGGTACCTTGGGAGCCACATTAGAAATATGGTGGAAGATAAGTGATGTGGATTAAGCTTTTAGAACTAAAGTAAGCTGGGAGAGAAGCATCTTGAGTTTCATGCGCTCACATTGAATGCAATCAATCTCAGCGGGTGCTGTGTTAGCTGGAGCTCAATAATAAATAGTGCTCACACTTAGCGGGCTAAGCCACTTGATATGGAAGAGAGGAGGCATGCAAGGCTTGGTATCAAATACAGAACAAAAGCAAACTCAAGCGAGTTTCATGCATTCACAGTGAACGCAATCTATCTCACTGAGCGCTGCTTATAAAACAGCACTCGTGCACGTAAAACAGAGGAATATATCGCTCATTTACATGTTCTTGAGGAAGCATTTCCAAAACGATAACATTAAGCAAACAGCTTTGGAAAGCTGCACTATTAATTACAAGTGATCAAATCAGATTTGCGCTTTCAGATATAACCAACCTATCTGCATGGGTTGCTTTGGTAATGATGTAGGCGTACCTATGTGATGATGCTTTCAAAACATATGAGGGAAAAATTGAGGTGCATCATCTCCAAATAGGCACCCTGTCCAGTCGTGGTGCAGAACTCCTCCGTCGCACAAGAAAAACTCTGCAATGGAGGAGACTGGTAAATACTGTGATGTTCCGTGCTGCAGTCACCGTTTTTTGACATCATCGTTGTGTGTCACGTTGAGAGACCATTTGAAATCCGAATTGAGCAGCCAGAGCATCCGGACTGAGATGCATCTGAATTTTTTTTATTTCAGTCGCATTTGAAACCACCTCTCCATGTTGTTTGAATCAGATTCGGAAAAATCTGATTTCATGTGTTTTTTTGCTGACCAGACTATTAAAAACTCATTTAGATACAATCTGGATATGCAAAAAATCAGATTTTTAGTGGCAGTCTGAACAAGGCCTTAAAGGCTGGTTAGTACTGAGAAAGGTTTGATATTTTGTTTCTAATGCAATGACATTCAGATATTGAGAATATTTGTTTTGCATTACTCACTTAACAGAATAAAATCTATCAAATAAGTTAACTAAGCTCAGTAGGCCATACTGTTAATTATATCAGCAGTAAGTATCATGGGGACACGAAACACAAATGGCACTTTTTATTGAGAATTATCTTGTAAAGACAACAAATCGCATCCAAAGTTTCCTTTTGATTGCATTGTCTTGACAAGTCCTGTTATTTGATAGGAGACCATAAATCACGATTAATTTAAGACAGTCCTGATTGTACAAGCCATGTCCCGCATCCAAACGTGCAATTGTTGGAACAAAGTTTTTTAAGAGAAATATATTGCGTGTTCTTATTTTATTGACTGCCATCTGACAAAATGAATTAAGCTCTAATCTAATAGTTTATAAACAAAAAACATGTCTCTTTTAGAAATCTGACAAACCCTCACAGTACAGAGATTGCAATTGTCAGAGTTGCAAATTATCTACATATCATCTGACCAGGTTTGTATTTCTCTACAAATATTGCTTGACATAATGCTGCTTTTTACACTATAAATCAATAGGTTTGAAAATTGGCATTTGTCGGCAGGCACACTAGCCTGCTTTGATCCTACCTGTCAGATCGCTAGTACTTTGTTTCCACACATGAACAGACATAAGATCAAAATATAGTTAAGTATGGTTTACCACAAGGTTCCGTCTTAGGGCCTTTGTTGTTCTCCTTGTACATGGTTCCTTTTGGTGATATTATAAGGAAGCATTTTAATATTAGCTTTTATTGTTATGCTGATGACACATAGCTCTATATTTCTTCTAAACCAGATGACATTTTAGTTTTCAAAGATGTTGAAAGTTATAGCAAGAAAGGACTTAAATATTGATCTGATTCTTATCCACACCTATCATATCGCTTCTGAAGACATAGACTTCACAACTGGAGTGATGTGGATAACTTTTATACTGCCTTTATGTGCTTTTTGCATTGTGAAATATTCTTCTAAAAATTCTTCTTAAGAAATTCATACACATCTGGGATGGCATGAGAGTGAGTAAATAATGAGATAATTTTACTTTTTGGATGAACTATGCTTTTCAATCATACCAGGTTGGATTGTAACTTGTGTTAACTGCATTCAACTGCGCAACTTTTTTGGAGCATACAAACAAGGTTTACCTCTATATGCAATATATGCCTGTTGAATTTAAGACGTTATATGTGTGTGAGAGTGTATCTCTCTCTCTTTCCCAAGAGAGAATATTTCCTCTCATCTGACTCCCAATCTTTTAGTTCAGAAAACACAGTCAAGTGGATGGTAATATTCTCTCCTGTGAGTCCTGCATTTGTAGGTATGTATATATGCTCTCTGGACTCCATACTCATAGGCTATTAAAAAGATCTTTCATGCCTTTCCATTCATCACTGACAGCATGCACACTAATCATTCGGCCTGGGCCCCTAGGGGCCATGCATCGGACTAACAACAGCCCTGCCTGGGCGAGAGATGGTGGGAAGATTCATTGGTGGGAAGCTCTCATTGGCAGCCAGGCAGGGCCAGGCACACTACTTATATCTGTGATCAGCGTTACTTTACATGCATTTGCTGGTGCATTGCACACAGACAACTACTGGACAGTGTACCAACGGCTGATCCAGTCTCATTTAATTTTAGGGCTGTCAAACAATTACAAATTGTAACTTAAGTAATTACAACATATGCTAATATATTCATCAAATTCGTTGCATATATCAAAATTAGTTTAGAATGAAGATAATTAGAAGGCATTCAACTATTGTGACAGGCAAAAGCATTGAAGGGACCATAGATAAAGTGGCTTTAGAAGTCAATATATTGTTTGTTGTATTTCCATGTAATTGAACATAAGTCAATCACTGGCCTACAGTACACAGCAATCCATTCTGCAAACATTTGTCAACCTTTCTGAGGTAGACTTACAGTACGGCCTGTTCACACAGGATATGCTCTTTTGCACTGTTCGATTTTTACATTTTTGGTCCATGCGTTAGATTAATATTTTTGCTCATTGTGTCACGTATATTTAAATATGAATTATACACAAATAATATGTTTTTTATAATAATAATAATATATATATATATATATATATATATATATATATATATATATATATATATATATATATATATATACCACTGGTCTGTTAAATGCTTGATTCTGATTAATTGACAGATGTTCTAAGGTGTGCAATTATTTTCAAGTAAACACACGGCTATGAAGTAGTTCCAGGCCTTGACCACATAACAGTTCCATATCACTTTGCCAAACTATTTCAGTTATTTCAAAGAGCCCTACAGGGTACCACAACAAAATAACCAATTTAAAAAAAAGACATTGGTTAAAGTAAAGTAAATATCAGTTAAGACTGCCAAACAATATCTAAAATGTCCTAAACTTATTTAAGTTTCAGATAAAAAGAGCCCTTGCACTCACTTGTCTCACCCACACTTACACGCGCTCACACACACATGTTGGTCTACCTATCATTATGAGGACTTTCCATAGACATAATGATTTTTATACAGACAAACTATAGATTCTATCCCCTAAACCTAACACAACCCCTAAACCTAAACCTCACAAAAAACGTTCTGCATTTTTTACATTTTCAATAAAACATTTTTTAATGTGCTACTTTTAACGTTTCAATGTATTTCGTCCTAATCGTCCTCACATAGCTGAAAGCACCAAGCTACCCCTCTCCCTCTCCCTCTCTTTCACTCTCACAAAAATTATCTCGGGAGCAAAGTCAGCGCACCCCCGCGACTCAGTGGGATTGCAAAGAGTTGTTTAGCAATTAAAAGTTGTACAAGAATGCCGACACTTGCTGCTGCTGAGAAATATACTTAAACTTACACTTTGGCAAGTTGAAGCAATGTTATTTCTGACGAGAGCCACTTTAAACAAGGTCATTCCACACACGATCTCTCTTAGTTTCTCTCATTCTCTCTCACACACAAACACGCATGCACGAGTAACTTCAATGCTGAAAAGTGCCGCATCCTCCGTTGCTAGTTCTAAAATGACGTTTTCAAACAAGCAACGAAGGCTCGAGTTGTATCAAATCAAGACAAACTTGATCAATACAAGTTTCTATATTATCTGAAATATCTGTGGGAAGCACCCGCACCCCCCTTTTAATCTCTCACACATGTGGACACACACATATTATATGCATTATACACACACACTTACTCTCGAGCAAAAAAACAGAGCTGTCATGTCAGCACACACCTGCATCTCAGTGGGGTTGAAAACAGTTGTTAAGGTTTTCAACGGAAATATGGCGACACTCGCTGCTTGTTAAGGTTTACAACTGAATCTCTGCCAATCGCATGGTTGGTTGTTTGATTCCTGGCACAAATGACTCCACATGCCGAAGTGGGGCAAGACACTGAACCCCAAGATGGCATTGGGCTGCCATGCAAGGCGCCATTGGTGTATGAGTGTGAATGTGTGTGTGAATGGGTGATTGACCCAATCCATTGGGATTTACAGTGTAAAGCTCTTTGGTAACCTCTAAGGTTAAAAAAGCGCTATATAAGTGCAGACCATTTACTCCAGTAAACTTACTCCTTGCTACACTGGCGGCCAAAAGTTTGGAATAATGTACAGATTTTGAGGTTTAGGAAGGAAATCAGTACTTTAATTCACCAAAGTGGCATTCAACTGATCATACAGTATTGTCAAGACATTACTGATGTAAAAAACAGCACCATCGCTATTTGAAACCATCACTGTTTTCCAATTAACACTTTTTAGTTATTCTAAAAATTGAAACAAAAAAGCAAAACATACTGTATTTGTACAGAATCACCTTTTAACTCCCATTATTCCCCTTCACCCTCCCGATCTTCAACCCCACCCTGACCCCCAACAAACATCACGGTGGTCAAAGCCAAATCTCACACACACACACACACACACACACACACACACACACACACACACACACACACACACACAAATATATATATATATATATATATATATATATATTGTGAGGAACTCAACATGGAGGCTGAGGTAGAATCCATATGCAGGAAGTTTATTAATCAGAGCAAACAAATCAGAGACGTAGTTGATTAAGAAGGCAAAGTAGTCGATACACAAGTCAACAGTCCAAAAAGGCAAACAGAGCAAAACGGTAATCCAGAAATCGGTAATCCAAAAAGACAGGCACAATGGTCATAACAAGAAGGCAATGAGTAAACAATGGCATAAACGCTTGGTAAGACAGTGAAACTGGCAATACTTCGCAACATGACATTGGATAAGCATGGCTTATTATATGGTACAAACAGGAAGTCACCACAGAAGAAACGGTTAGTGTCAGTATTCGGAGAGTGCTCCCTCTGGCGGTCGTCTTAAGGGATATTAAGGGATACTGTATATATATATATATATATATATATACACAGTTTCTCACAAAAGTTAGTACACCTCTCACATTTTTGTAAATATTTGATTATATCTTTTCATGTGACAACACTGAAGAAATGACACTTTGCTACAATGTAAAGTAGTGAGTGTACAGCTTGTATAACAGTGTAAATTTGCTGTCCCCTCAAAATAACTCAACACACAGCCATTAATGTCTAAACCGAAGACAACAAAAGTGAGTACACCCCTAAGTGAAAATGTCCAAATTGGGCCCAATTAGCCATTTTCCCTCCCTGGTGTCATGTGACTCGTTAGTGTTACAAGGTCTCAGGTGTGAATGGGGAGCAGGTGTGTTAAATTTGGTGTCATCACTGTCACACTCCCTCAAACTGGTCACAGGAAGTTCAACATGGCACCTCATGGCAAAAAACTCTCTGAGGATCTGAAAAAAAGAATTGTTGCTCTACATAAAGATGGCCTAGGCTATAAGAAGATTGCCAAGACCCTGATACTGAGCTGCAACATGGTGGCCAACAGGACAGGTTCCACTCAGAACAGGCCTCGTCATGGTCGACCAAAGAAGTTGAGTGCACATGCTCAGCCTTTCAGTCCCGGAAGGAAGCCTCTTCTAAAGATGATGCACAAGAAAGCCTGCAAACAGTTTGCTGAAGACAAGCAGACTAAGGACATGGATTACTGGAACCATGTCCTGTGGTCTGATGAGACCAAGATAAACTTAGTTGGTTCAGATGGTGTCAAGCGTGTGTGGCAGAAACCAGGTGATTAGTACAAAGACAAGTGTGTCTTGCCTACAGTCAAGCTTGGTGGTGGGAGTGTCATGGTCTGGGGCTGCATGAGTGCTGCCGGCACTGGGGAGCTACAGTTAATTGAGGGAACCATGAATGCCAACATGTCCTGTGACATCCTGAAGTAGAGCATGATCCCCTCCCCTTGGAGACTGGGCCGCAGGGCAGTATTCCAGCATTATAACAAACCCAAACACACCTCCAAGATGACCACTGCCTTTAAGAAGCTGAGGGTGAAGGTGATGGACTGGCCAAGCATGACTCCAAACCTAAACCCTATTGAGCATCTGTGGGGCATCCTCAAATGGAAGGTGGAGGAGTACAAGGTCTCTAACATCCTCCAGCTCTGTGATGTCGTCATGGAGGAGTGGAAGAGGACTCTAGTGGCAACCTGTGAAGCTCTGGCAAACTCCTTGCCCAAGAGGGTTAAAGCAGTACTGGAAAATAATGGTGGCCACACAAAATATTGACAATTTGGGCCCAATTTGGACATTTTTACCTAGGGATGTACTCACTTTTGTTGCCAGCGGTTTAGACATTAATGGCTGTGTGTTGAGTTATTTTGAGGGGACAGCAAATTTACACTGTTATACAAGCTGTACACTCACTACTTTACATTGTAGCAAAGTGTCATTTCTTCAGTGTTGTCACATGAAAAGGTATAATCAAATATTTACAAAAATGTGAGGGGTGTACTCACTTTTGTGAGATACTTTTATATATATATATATATATATATATATATATATATATATATATACAGGTGCTGGTCATATAATTAGAATATCATCAAAAAGTTGATTTATTTCAGTAATTCCATTCAAAAAGTGAAACTTGGATAATGTATACATTCATTCCACACAGACTGATATATTTCAAGTGTTCATACCTTTTAATTTTGATGATTATAACTGACAACTAATGAAAAACACCAAAATCAGTATTTCAGAAAATTAGAATATTGTGAAAAGGTTCAATATTGAAGACACCGGGTGCCACACTCTAATCAGCTAATTAACTCAAAACACCTGCAAAGGCCTTTAAATGGTCTCTCAGACTAGTTCTGTAGGCTACACAATCATGGGGAAGACTGCTGAATTGACAGATGTCCAAAAGACGACCATTGACACCTTGCACAAGGAGGGCAAGACACAAAAGGTCATTGCTAAAGAGGCTGGCTGTTCACAGAGCTCTGTGTCCAAGCACATTAATAGAGAAGCGAAGGGAAGGAAAATATGTGGTAGAAAAAAGTGTACAAGCAATAGGGATAACCGCACCCTGGAGAGGATTGTGAAACAAAACCCATTCAAAAATGTGGGGGAGATTCACAAAGAGTGGACTGCAGCTGGAGTCAGTGCTTCAAGAACCACCACGCACAGACATATGCAAGACATGGGTTTCAGCTGTCGCATTCCTTGCGTCAAGCCACTCTTGAACAAGACACAGCGTCAGAAGCGTCTCGCCTGGGCTAAAGACAAAAAGGACTGGACTGCTGCTGAGTGGTCCAAAGTTATGTTCTCTGATGAAAGTAAATTTTTGCATTTCCTTTGGAAATCAAGGTCCCAGAGTCTGGAGGAAGAGAGGAGAGGCACAGAATCCACATTGCTTGAAGTCCAGTGTAAAGTTTACACAGTCAGTGATGGTTTGGGGTGCCATGTCATCTGCTGGTGTTGGTCCACTGTGTTTTCTGAGGTCCAAGGTCAATGCAGCCATCTACCAGGAAGTTTTAGAGCACTTCATGCTTCCTGCTGCTGACCAACTTTATGGAGATGCAGATTTCATTTTCCAACAGGACTTGGCACCTGCACACAGTGCCAAAGCTACCAGTACCTGGTTTAAGGACCATGGTATCCCTGTTCTTAATTGGCCAGCAAACTCACCTGACCTTAACCCTATAGAAAATCTATGGGGTATTGTGAAGAGGAAGATGCGATACGCCAGACCCAACAATGCAGAAGAGCTGAAGGCCACTATCACAGCAACCTGGGCTCTCATAACACCCGAGCAGTGCCACAGCCTGATCGACTCCATGCCACGCCGCATTGCTACAGTAATTCAGGCAAAAGGAGCCCCAACTAAGTACTGAGTGCTGTACATGCTCATACTTTTCATGTTCATACTTTTCAGTTGGCCAACATTTCTAAAAATCCTTTTTTTGTATTGGTCTTAAGTAATATTCTAATTTTCGGAGATACTGAATTTGGGATTTTCATTAGTTGTCAGTTTTAATCATCACAATTAAATGAACTAAACATTTGAAATATATCAGTCTGTGTGTAATAAATGAATATAATATCCAAGTTTCACTTTTGAATGGAATAACTGAAATAAATACACTTTTTATATGACCAGCACCTGTGTGTATGTATATATATATATGTATATGTATATATGTATATATGTATATATGTATGATGTATGTATATATATATATATATATATATATATATATATATATATATATATATATATATATATATATAATAATCACCCCATTGCCTAAAATACAGAGTCTGGGGAAAAATGAAATTGGAGTGCCCAATACGTCACACATAAAACTCTGAACCCTCAACCAGAATTCTTCAAAGATCTTAACACACCACCAAAAAACATGAGTTGTGTCCCCATCTTCTGATTGGCATCGCCAGCAGGTGGGTGTGTATTTAAGACCAAGCCTATACAATCTAGAGAGGTCCAATAGAATCAATATAAAATCTTGAAATTCATAAGGCCCACCCTTGCATTTCTAGATGGAGACTTGACATTTTTTAAGAATCCTAAACAACACACTCCCTCCTCCGATATCAAGTTTAAATCTTTCTCACATAATCTCTTGAGAGTAGTTAAAGCTATGTCCCCCAGACTCTGAAGAGAGAAAGAAATGAGACCTGGGTATCCCAAAATGTTAAACCAAATTTTTAAAGGATCTCAACACTCCACTCTCATATAAGTCACCGAGCATATTAACTTCCTTCACAATCCACTCTGTCCAGCAGAAAGGGGACATATTAATGCATAACTTTGTGTATTAGCCATATTCTCAAACCTACATTTTAATAAATGTCCGAATTAAACACTCTGGATTCTTTTATCCATAATGCGTGCGAATGCGAGATAATGGGGTGTAACTTCTCCAATTAATTTGATAGAGATGCTTTGCAATGGCGAAATAGGGGCAAGAAGTTCCTGTTCAATACAAAGCAGGGAGGGGCTCTCTCAGGTGGAAGCAACCAATGTCTGAGACCGAATACATAATAATAATACAAAATCTTTGGTAGGCCTAGTCAACCTTTGTCAATAGGCCTATGCAACTTACTGAAATGTAATCTGGGATGTGTACCATTCCAAATTTACTTCTCTATGCTATCTGGAAGGTTTGAAAAGCTGTTAGAGGGTAATACGCTCTGTATCCCGTAACTTAGAACAGGAATTAATAATTTTGTGGAGGCAAGGCTAGAAGGGTTGGAGACGAATAAGAGAGCTACGGCCCAAATAAACCCACCTGATCTATATGTATAATAGATGTCATAACTTTCCTTAATCGGTTAGACAAAATTTTGGACAATATTTTAATGTCTAGCTGAACGGAAACTCTTACACACGCTTGGATCTTTGTCCTTTTTAAGAATCAGACTGATCTGGGCTTGTGTCATGGTTGGCAGAAGCTTTCAATTCTTTAAAGATTCTGTTTAAACTTCTAGCAATAGGAGCCAGTTCTGGAGCATAAGATCTAAAAAAATTCAGCGGCAAGGTAATTTGTAGGCAAGGCCTTAATTACCTCACCAAGCGCCTCCAGGGTGATCTCAGATTCAAGATAATGTTTTTTGCTCAGTCATCAGTTTATGAAGTTCTAATGGTTCCACAAAGTTTCTAATATCTTCATCAGCAGACGAAGATTTGGAACTATAGAGATCAAAATAGAATTCTTTAAAAGCATTATTAATATCAATGGCTGAGTTCAATATTTCATCACCAGAGGAATGGTAGAATGGTATACAGGGAATGGTAGAAAAATACTCTCTCTGTTTTATATATCTAGCCAAAAGCTTCCCTGCTTTGTCCCCCAACTCAAAGTATGACTGTCTTGCCCTGAAGAGCCAAAACTCCACCTTCCGCGACAAAATAGTATTATATCTGTATTTTAATCAGGTCAATTCTCTGAGGCCATTAGACAACATTCGGCCCTTTAGCACTACTTCAGCACTTTTAATATTCCCTTACAATTTCACGAGTTCTTGTGCTTTCTATTTTTTGGTGGATGAGGAATACTGTATGATCCTAAAAAACACCTTAAGTGCCTCAAAAGCCACGCCCACAGAGGATACTGCCGACCCGTTGGTCTCCATATAGACAGTGATTTCAGCCTTTAGCATTTGTTGGAATTCAGGATTTTGCAAAAGGGATACATTAAAGCAGTCTATGAAGTAACGTCACTTTACACCCAAAGTTCTTTTCACACACATGTTTTTGCTTCACCAATAATGCCTTTGAGAGTACTAAGCAACAAGATATATTTAAAAACTGTCCAAATTGACTGTCCAATGAGTCCTTTTATTACTCTCTGCAATCAAAGCAACTGCAAGCTTTTTTCTCTCTTCCAATACGTTTTCAATGTTTATTGTGCACACCTCGCACTTTTTACATGGCAAACTCCTAAAATCGCCTCTCTGTGACGCTTTATGCAACTCTTGTCATGTAGAGGGCAATGCGGCACTTGACGCTGTGTTCAGCCTCCAGAACCAAATTAAAACTGCCACGAGAAGTCGTCTGTCCGAGACAAAGACGCAAAATCTAATGTAATTGCCTCAGCATCAGTCTCCTTTGATGCGTTTGATTATGCACAGGTGAGCATCCACTTTATGTCGAAGAGGATATGTTTTGTTCATATTTTAATCGTATTTTTTTTTTTATATTGTGTTGTTCATATTTTAGTTGCCTCCGCTGTCACTGCGGGGGGAAAAAACATTAATCTGCTTCATGTGGTGTCTCTGTTTTTCATCTGTTCTCTTCATAAATAAATAAATGTATAATCTGCTCTATGCTCGTCCTGTAAATTCATGATTGAAAATTAAAATGTGAACAAAAATAAAAGCTATTAAATGCCTTATCATTAAAATATGAAAATTAAAATTATGGGTAATAATAGATTATGACGGAATTTTTACAACCCTGTCCATCAACATGACGGACAATAAGAAAGTCTAACGCAAGCATTGTATGTGACTTATTTTTTTTAAAAAAGTAAAATGCTACTAAGACGGACAGAAAACATGGACAAGTTCTTGAAAAGGATAAATATTGACGATGGTTAGTCTAAATATTGACATAGTGGTGTGCTGTATACATTTTTAGTCTAGTCATAGTGTCTAAATATCTGTAAGACCAAGATTTTTACACATCCTGTGAAGTGTCACTATTGCTCTGGGGGGCAAGCACACTTTTGCCTCACAATTATCAAGGATTGAATCCATCAAAATATTAAAGTCTCCTCCCAATTTTATATCATGAGGGGTGCCAACGACTTGCAACATCCCTTCACGATCTATAAAAAAGCCCTGATCATCAACGTTAGGTGCATAAATATTCACCAAAATAAGACTTTGTCCCTGAATTTCATCTAAAACTATAATGACTCTTCCTAATTTATCTTTACTCTGTTTGAGACATTTGAATTGTAGATGTTTACTTATCAGTGTAATGACTCCCCTGCTCTTACTCGAGCCAGCATTATAAAAAAAATTGACATATCTTTCCACATTTTTCAACTTCCTGCGGGGAATGGTGCGTTTCTTGAAGAAACAATATATAATATTTCTTACACTTAAGAAGAGAAATACCTTTTTATGGGGTGCCCCAACCCATTCACATTCCATGTGGAGAGAGACAATCCACTCATATTAACTTTTGTCATGTAGGAAAAAATTGATTGTGTGTCAAAAACAGGATTATAAAGACCACATTCCAATATTAGTTCAACAGTCTGTGGTGAACATAATTTTACCCTCTATGGTACTGTGTTGCCTCCAGGCAACACAGCCTATTTTAGTTGTTTTTTTAATAAAATGAGACACCCATTTAATTGGGCAATGCTATATCAGGGAGGAGAACTCAAATACTAACCAATTAAAATGCCAAAAAAGTGGTCACAAGACCCACAGGGGTCTATTTTGTTTCCCCTTTCAGCACATGTGCACATGTCACATGGCTCCATATTTTCTCCATTGAAAAGTGCATTTCTCACTAATTTTTGTCCAGATAATCATCTTCAAAAAGTCACCATCATTGGTAAGTAAAGAAGTATTTTCAAAAACTTTACATTATATATCATCAAATGTATCATATGACATTACAAAAAACTGCAGGTTGCCTTGAGGCAACATTGTACCGTAATGGAATTGCATAAGGCCATACCGGGCATACTAGGTTGGCTGGGTCTCCAATGACAAGCTGTACAAGGTGCGCCCACAGAAGACATCCCTCTTGGAGAAGTTCCAAGCAATCCCAATTGATGGAAATCTTTGTGTGGATGAATAAAATGTCCCATTCAAGGGGGAAAAACCCCATGAAACTTTACAATCCCACAACAAATGGATGGGAGGGGTTGATCACCTTCTACAGAACAAATATTCAATCCAAAAAGTGGTATCACAGAGTGGTCTTCCACATGTTTGATCTGGCTGTTGTTGAGGCCTGGCTCCTCTACCGAAGAGGTAGCAGTGACTGTGACATCCCCCCAAAGGGTGTGTGCAGCCTTGCAAAATTCAAAGATGAAGTTGCATCATGTCTCTGTTTGGAGAGGAAGGCCTTGAAGAGAAGGGGGAGACCATCACAGCACAGTGAGTAAGAACAGCATGAAAAGCATCCAAAAACCCCTGTAGAACCACGACCATCAACGCTGGTTCACTTTGATTAGACAAGGATTATGCAAATACCCAGGATGTTCAGGCATTGTAAAAGTGCAGTGCTCAAAATGTGCTACCTATCTGTGTTTTTCTGTTGAGAGGAATTGCTTCATCAACTTTCACAAGCGGTGAGGTGCCACATGTGAGGAGGGACATTTTGTGTGTATGTGCATGCTTGTAAGGATAAGGTGTATATTAGGATAAGCTTATGGTGATTTGTTTTATTGTTTTATCTTGAAACAACACTTAATGTATTGAAATTATATGATGGTTTGGTAATACTTACCACGATGGTACAATGTTGCCTGAGAGCAACAGCTCGATATGAAATGTTACTTTTATTAAATATGAAATGTGTTATACATCTAAAACTAGATACATCTGTTTGTTCAAGTGTTTGGTTAAAGAAATTGATGTTTTCAATAAATATATTTATTTTTTCTACATGAAAATGTCAAATAGCCCCTCTCTAACAGCCGTGTGGGAGAATATGTGCCACACTCTGATTGGATCCTTGGTGATTGAACAAATGTTCAGCAACATCAGATAAGATGCTAAGACAACTGACAGACACCTCTTACAGGGCAGGAAGGGGGACTTTCTGCATCCACCACTACCAAGGAGAGGACTTCTCATTGGACTACAGGTTTATTTTAACTCATCAAACTCATTTCTAAGGTTTAGGCAATAACTGCCATCAAAATTACTTCAGGACCTCCCGAATGCAGCAGCAGTTGAGGGCCACAGAGATCTATTCATACCTATGTTTGGAGGCCTTAAATTAATATAAACTGCAACACATCCACTCCATCTTCATGCAAAGCACAGTTTATGTTTATGATTATTGACTGTTAACACAACAGTTCATGGGACAGACCTATTAACAGATAAATTAATGCATGGATGATGACTTAACCATTTCTTATCGAGTTTGGTCTCTATCTGTTCCATACGATGCCTTTAATAATTTGAAAGAGGTTTGGTAAAGAAATAATGCATGGGTAAAACTTTAAAGACACTGTTTTAACACTGTACTTTATGATATGCAAATGAGTTCCACACTAGGGTGGGCAACACCGTGGCTACTTCAGACAACAGTGGCCAATCACACTCCAGGATTGGAAAGGCGCCAGATTTCAATCTCCTCATTAGAAAGGGATAAATATATCCCCCGGGTAGACACACCCTTGTTCTACATTTCCAACTCAACGGGGCAGGAGACACCAACAGACACATCATGTCCTGAGTTTCTGACCTGACAAGGAAATAGACTACAAGATAGTTGAGGTAAGGCTTTTGCGAGCAAAACCTTTTTATATTGCTTTCAGCTGCACTCTAGCTGAAAAAGCCAGCTCAGCATTGAGGGACCTTATCTGACCCTTACAGCTCCTCCAGCAGCCCAGCTCAGTCCAGAAAGGACCTCTGCATCGGCAGACATTGCCTGTCCCACATGGCTCCTCAATCACATAGCCAGCCTGCAAAGGACCATGTGAAGATTCAACTGACCCAGCTACCCAGTCCACACTTTATGGACGCTCTTGGCACAACTGAAGTTCAGCATCCTCCAGCCCAGCATGGCAATGACTACTGGATCGCAACTCTGCACCCTTCCCACTTTATGCTACCCACATCACCAGTGGAAGACGTCTCTACTGTCGGACTGTGTGGAACATAAATATAAACTTACCAAACCTCTTTCTAGAGACTTGGCATTAGTTTATACCTGCAAAATGTGTTTTTCTAACTTGCTTAGATAACAGTTACCTGGGGTCAGTTTGTTACAAATAATAGGTATTTTATTTGTCTAATGATAAATAAGCATTATTTATCACCATTTTTTCAGAGCCATTAGGTGGTTTCCCATAAGGAGCATTTCCATACAATTCTCTCACATTGCTGCATTCGTTGCATTTATCCATTCTGTGCTCAAATAATTTATTTGTTTGTTTTATTGTTTAATTCAGTACTTTCCTTTTGGTTATCAGTTTCTTATCCTTTAGCAGTGCATATTCATTATTAGCATTATTAATCATTGTGATATTTGCTCTTGCATATCTATTATTAATACATTTCCTTAATTTTAATACAACTGTGTCTTCATTTTTGTTGATGATCAAAGACCCTACTGGTTGTCCAGACTCTCACAAATCCTTTAGATAATATTAAGAATAAGATAATAAATGATCTCAGAAATTTGGCCAGAATTGATTGTGGCCTGTCTCCTTCTACGGATCGCCGAACCACAACCCTGTGATCTTGCTCGATTTCCAGCTCATGGCTTGCTATGTTGAGTAGACTCGGAAAGAGCCTGTCCTTCTTTGCCCTCTGGAATTCCATCGATACGGACGTTATTCCACCGGCTACAGTTTACCATGTCCTCCAGTTTCTCCCAAACACGCTCCAAATCCACCTTGGTTTCTAGTGGAATAGCAGATAATGCCCTCTCCGATGACTCCAGATAATCAATCTGTTTCTCGACATCCCCCACTCTTGCAACCATATCAGTAAAATTCGCCTCCATGACAGTGATTGATCGACATCTCACAGCAAGATCCTCCAAGTCAGCAAAGACCTTTGTCAGCATTGTTGACATGTTCAACATCTCTCGCCGCATTTCCTGAATCTCTCTGACCAAATGGACTCCCGGACCTGTGGCCTGCTCAGGGGTGTCAGCTTCAGCATGTAAGTGTCTTTTAATGTCTCCAGAGCATGATGATTTTAATTGTTTGACATACTGTCCTCCTAGAACAGTTATGGAACAGAGTGTTTCGATTCTCACCAGTTTATGAAATAAAAAGTATTATTGTAGTATTGTCCTGACTATACATTGTGATTAGATGAATGCCACTTTGGTAGAAGTACCAATTTCTTTCCATAAGAGCAAAATCTGTACATTATTCCAAACTTTTGGCAGTATAGTTCTTAAATAACGTTTTCAAACTAGCAATGAAGCTCGGACTGTATTAAAGCAAGAGGCTGAATCCATGGCGGAAGAATGTAGTTCCACTCACAAGAATGTATTAGGGACAAAATCCAGAAATTGTCTTGAGATAAAACCCTGAACAATGTCTTAGTTTTTATATATATATATTAGGGCTGTCGATTCAACACTTTAATTCAGTGCGATTAATTTAACAAGAACCGAGCGGGTCGATGGGTCGGCCGCGAAAAGGGCCGAATGGTCCACGATAAGCTAAAATGAGCTACCGCATTATGCAGAACGGACCACAAAACGGAGTTGTGATATGCAGAAAAGGACAGCGAACACCCCGCCTCTCTCTCAACAACTTTTGGGCCAGTTGATATGTAAAATCCCAGACCTATTTCTCTTCCCAGTCCAGCCCTGCTAATAGTCATATGCAAATTGCATTAAAGGCACAGTACAACACTTTCTGAAATTCTGATAGGTCACTTACTTCAAACATCTTAGCACTTTACAACAATGGTCTGTCTCCACCTTTGTGCAAACAATAAGTAGTTAGCCATAACATTAATAAGTTCCCATTATTGGTTTTACAGAACTTGTGCAGATGTCTTAGGTTATAGTGATAAGTTATAATTACTACTTCTTCACTTCATCAAGAATGTACCAAGGTGAGCAACTCAAATCTGTGAGGTCGTAGACTATGGCAGTCACATGTTATAGGGCACCATAACCAATCCAACACTA
Source organism: Xyrauchen texanus (assembly GCF_025860055.1). Classification (NCBI taxonomy): domain Eukaryota; kingdom Metazoa; phylum Chordata; class Actinopteri; order Cypriniformes; family Catostomidae; genus Xyrauchen; species Xyrauchen texanus. The sequence continues at coordinate 38,763,069 of NC_068300.1, read as the reverse complement.
AATTATTTTAGACATTGCAATGGGTAGGCACCGTCTCCCTAGGATGCCCTGGATGGGAGTCTTTCTCGTTATCTCAATGGAATGCATGGCCTCTCGCCATCTGTTGAATATTTGGACAAAGCAAGGAGAACAAAGAAAACACACACACACACACACACACACACACACACACTCAAGGCCAAATGCAGAATAGTAACATAATATGACAATGAAATCACATAAAGAAACTAAAACCTCTCTCTCTCATTCAATTAATAATGATTGAATTAAAAATGGAATCAAATCAAATTATAGAATAGTTCATTAATTATGTAATAATTATAACAGATAATTATGTTTGTGAATAAATGCAGTAAAATATAAACACATATTCTCTGGAAGACAGGCTAACTAAATAATCACTGTTCTTTAGTGTGTAATATAGCTGTTTGTGCATGAAAAATGTCTGCAAAGATACAAAGCACAAAGTCCATGCAAAAGGGAGTTATTCTCTCCCACAGAGACAACACTGCTCTAGAACTGCACAAAAAATGTATTCTATAAGATCTACATCACTATGTAAAATATTTGCATAATGCCCACCTAAGGGCTACTTTGGCCTGCCCTCAAACAAACGTAGTTATAGCTGAGGCCAGGATGAGTTGAGATAGTGTTGTTTCATGTCGAGAAAATGCTGTTTTCCTAACTGCCAAATCAAAACCTAGAATTGAAGAATCAGTGGATACAATTTATTTGAATTATTTAGCAGAACAACCAATGCCGGATTTTCAAGATGATTAGTCTTGAAAGATGGTGTAGTTCCCACTTTGTTGGGACAATCTCGCACTTCAGGATCACAACCTGTAAATATGCTTGATTATTTTTGTATTTATCTGCAACAGAGAGTTCAAATACGGAGTTTTGTGTTGTAGCTCAGGTACACCCAGTGCATAGTTGTAGGCCTCTGCTAACTTTCAAGCTAAGGCTATTGTGTTGAAATAGTTTTACACTTTTACCTACAATTGTGTAGAATTATGCTGATTGTTTGTCATTCTTACTATCATAAATAGTGATCAAGTGTGGAGATGGATTTATTTTTACAGTAATTTTACATCTGCAATCCACGGTAGTGCTCAGCTAACTTTCTAGGCAATGTTGTTTTTTTGGTAAAGGTTTACTATTCAGCTGTGGGCCAGCCTTTACCTAAAACTGTGTAACAAAATGATCAATCTCAAGAGTCTTATATAATTATATGCTGTAATGTTAGTAATAGTCCACAGCTAACTTGCTCACTAACCAGGAGTAAGCCTTTGTTCTCCGTTCATAGCTCAGGTGAAAAAAATAATCTTCACCCATTCCAGCAAAAGATGATTAACTTAGATGTATAACTTTTACTTGAAGCTTTGTTAGGTTCACAATAATCAACAGTGTACTTATAAGAAAGCTTCAAAATGAAAACTTACCACTGTGAAACATCCTTCTGAAGTCGTGATAGGTGGTTCTAGTCATTGCCCTTGTTCTTCCAAACTTTCATTATCTGGCTCAGACTCAAACTGGTATGGTAAAAACCGACGCCATTTTTACCATAGTTACAATAGTGTTTACAACTGTTAAGGAAGCCTAAAACTCAGTTATGGTAAGGGGCATTACATTTCCGACACAAGTTCTATGCGGTTGACAAACCACAACAGACTAGGCCAGCTGACCAATCAGAGCAGGAGGGCTTTAAAGAGACAGGACCTAAATCAGAGCGTTTGAGCCAGAGGATGAAAATAGGTTTAGCAGAAATGTACAGTATGAGAAAAATAATGTGTTTTTTTAAACATTAAAGCATGTAAACCTATTCTAGTAGACACCCAAAATAAATGTATGAACCTGTAAATTAGCATAATATCGGCTCTTTAATAATTAGACCTGTTGAATTTAATGTAGAAACTCATGCAATTAATGAAACTATTTTAACACATACATTTTTCTTATTTGCAATTAACACATTTACCAATTTCAACAATAGATTCTGAAATTGTATTCAGCTCTATGTGGGTGCTGAACACTGTTGGAATAGGATGGAAACTTTGTGCAATATCCGGGGTCATAAGTCTGATGCACATACCACAAACGCACACACAACAGCAGTTCCGTGAAAAAAAACAGCAGCCCCCCAAAAAAAAAAAAACTCACCCTCAAGCCATCCTAGGAGTATATGACTTTCTTCTTTCAGCCAAACACAATCGGAGTTATATAAAAAAATATCCTGGCTCTTCCAAGCTTTATAATTGGAATGAATGGTACCTTCAAAAGCCCCAAAACGTGCATCCATCCATCAAAACTAATCCACACGGTTCCAGGGGGTTAATAAAGGCCTTCTGAAGTGAAGTGTTTTTGTAAGAAAAATATTCATATTTATAACTTTATAAACTATAATCACTGGCTTCCTGTAATGGCTGTCCGCATGTTCATTGGCTTCTTCTATCCTCCGCTTCCACGTTCGTCACATCTCACCGGATCATACACTACGCCTACGTCATATGCCGGAACTGGACTCTCTCATGAACTCACATTATAAAGCTTGGAAGAGCCAGGATTTTTTTTATATAACGTTGTGTCAATGTAGTGACACTAGGGGTCTCTCTTGAGAGCCTTCTTTTACCGCTTATCTTTGAGAAAAGGCCAATGAGAATTGGCGAATAGAATTTGCATGCCCCTCCCCCAGACATACGGGTATAACCTGTTCAGACAGGTTTTGAGCTGAGGAGCCGAGAGTAAGTTCCCGGCCAGTTCAGTGGCTAGTAGTGTTGTGGCAAGAGGGATACAACGTCTCGTTCCCTCCATCAGGGAACATAGGTTACGACAGTAGCCGAGACGTTCCCCTTCTGTTACTCACTCAACGTTGTGTCGATGTAGTGACACTAGGGGTCCCTATCTAAAAATGGCACAATACTTAACCGTGTTACGAGTACTGCTGATGCAGGTGCAAGCAAGCTGCTGTGTGCAAAAACAGCAGGTACATCAGACTGCACATAACCTTCCCTAATGCTCCAAAATACATCATGTAGTTCCCCACATCCCCGAGGGGGGGAAGCGATGTAACTAGCATGGGAGCAAGCCACGCCAGCCGCTGCCTTTTCTCTCTCTATGTTTTCTCCTTCCATAGAGGCTGGGGCCATCTAACGCTATAACACTCATCTGGAAAGGTGTTCTTTTCCTATCCTATTCTTTCAGGGGGAAAAGACCCCGTGGTGACCACATTCTGTCAGTAGGGGAGGTTAACATGAGGGAACTCTGCCCAAGGGAGAAACAGGTCCACCGACATGGGGACCGTACCGCGGAAAATACATCACAGGAGATTATCGGAATAATCAGAACCTGTGTAGCACCTGTTCCAGTACAGGCAAGTTGGTGCCTGCGGTAGGTCTGGCTGTGAACTCCTCCTCTGAATTCGGAGCCAGAGGGCTAGTGAAGAAGGACATCCATGGTCCGTAACTTGTCGACTTGATTTGGGGAGTAGAGTGCACGTCTTCACCTCAGGAGAGGGGAAAGGCGCTATGCACAAGCGATACACCCGGCCAGCTGTTTGGACCTGTCAAAACATGGGATAAGACCGGCTCAACCCGGAGATTGTGAAATCTCATGAAGGTACTGGGTGTTGCCCAGCCCACCGCTCTGCAGATGTCTGCTAGATAGGTGCCATTGGCCAGTGCCCACAAGGATGCCACACTCCTCGTAGAGTGTGCTCGATCCCACAAGGGGGCGGGCAGGGCCTGGGTCTAGTAGGCCAAAGAAATGGCATCCAGGATCCAGTGGGAAAGCCTCTGTTTGTAGCCTGGTCGGGGTCTCAGGATGACGTGAGATTCTGCCGGACCGAAATCTAGGCAAGTGTCGCTGACAGAGAACGCTTGCAGGTCCAATGCATTGTGATGAGCTGCTACGGTGGCTACATAAACCTTCAAGGTGGAGGGGGACAGCTGCCCCTCCAGCCTCTCCTGCAGGAATGAGGGGACTGACCTGACTGCGCACCTCCGTGTGTCTTCAGATCGGGAAGAGCACCAATTTGCGAACAAGCGCCACTTTAGGGCAAAAAGCTGCCTGGTAGAGGGAGCTCTGGCTTGAGTGATCGTGTCTACGACGGCTGGTGGTAGACTGCTTAGATCTTCTGCATCCCATCCAAGGGCCAGATGTGGAGGTTCTAGAGGCCTGGGTGTGTATGCCAGAGGGTGCCCGTTCCTGAGAAAGAAGGTCCTTCTTCAGGGGAATTCACCAGGGAGGTGCTGTTGCACGGAGCGTGAGATCCAAGAACCAAGTCCGAGTGAGCCAGTAAGGGGCCATGAGAGAGACTTGTTCCTCATCCTCCCTGACCTTGCACAGGTCTTGTGCAAGAAAGCTCACTGGGGAAATGCGTACTTGCACAGCCCCCGGGGCCAGCTGTGTGCCAGCGCGTCTGTGTCCTCTGAGTCCTCTAGACTCAAACGGCAGGCCGGGGGGCATGGCCATCTGACCCATGGGATAAGACCGGCTCAACCCGGAGATTGTAAAATCTCATGAAGGTACTGGGTGTTGCCCAGCCCACCGCTCTGCAGATGTCTGCTTGATAGGTGCCATTGGCCAGTGCCCACAAGGATGCCACACTCCTCGTAGAGTGTGCTCGATCCCACAAGGGGGCGGGCAGGGCCTGGGTCTAGTAGGCCAAAGAAATGGCATCCAGGATCCAGTTCTCTTGCCTGTAGGCAAGGCCTTAATAATCTTGCCAAGCTTCTCCAAGGTTATCTCAGAATCAAGAGAATTTGTTTTGCTCCTTCGTGAATTTAGCGAGTTCTAATGGTTCCACAAAGTTTCTAATATCTTCATCAGTAGATGAAGACATGGAACAATTGAGATCAAGATAGAATTCTTTAAAATCATTATTAATATAAATGGCTGAGGTAAATATTTCACCACCAGAGGAATGGTAGAATGGTATACAGAGAATGGTAGAAAAAGACTCTCTCTGTTTTAAATATCTAGCCAGACGCTTCCCTGCTTTGTCCCCCAACTCAAAGTATGACTGTCTTGTCCTAAATAACAAAAACTCCACCTTCACTGCTACTTTTATTAAGGATAAAATAATGCATGAAGTATTCATGTAACTGTGTTTTTTAAAACTCAGTAATTGAAAACATAATAATCATAATCCATGTGTATTCAAGTAATTGTTTTTTGAGAACTGCATTTTTATGTATTTTTGAATAATTTAATAAATCTGACATGTCATTGAACCTGCCTATGATGACCCAGAATTCTGTCTACTCTACATAAGCAGCTTAATAGGGTTTGAAAAAGAGTCTATATTAAATGTGATTTGTGTAATTTTTTTTAATATAAAAATACTTTCTCCTGTACCAGCTTAATATGTAGAGATAACTATAAGAATGCTTTATTTCCTTTTTTAACATTTTCCTCTCAAGGTGTGTCAGGATGCGTCATTTATATGTCTGAAAGCACACTCATTTAATTTAAGTGTTATTTTCCCTTGTGTCGTCATGTAGCCATTTCACCATTTTCACCTCTCATGAGTTTGCAGGCATGTGTAAATAGGTAAAATAATGAACTTGTGATTTTGGTAAGGCATATAAAAAGAATCATGTGATGTGTCCATCTATTATATGCTACAAGTTCAGGTTATGCTCTTACTATTTCTTTTTTGTTGAAACATTGAAGAAATTTGTCCTTCTGGTGACCCCTGCCAAAACTTCAAGAACTTGCTATTTCAACCCAAAGGCTGAAACAAAGTAATAAAACGAGTTTCTATATCTATATCTAAAGTCTATTTCAGACTCCTTATATGAATATGACTATCAATAATGAATTTAGCATGTGTCTATGTTCCATTCTCTCTCTCTCTCACACACACACGCACGCACACACACACACACACACACCCACATACACGTATACAAACACACGCACACACACACACACACACACACACACACACACGCTCACTCATTCCACTCTCCTGGCATCTCTGCTGTTCTGTGTAATTTTCTTCTTTTCTTCCCCCTCTTCTTTTTTAAACACATGTCCTCATTTTTAAACTATCTATCATGCCTGCACCAGTGGGGGCTTTTAAACTGTGCAATTGGCACTTTCTCGGCTGCTGAGCTGGAAAAGGCTCGACTGCTGCGGAAGACACAAATCTGGAAGACACCCTCCTCCACGCAGGCACAACTACTGAAACACACACACACTCTCTCTCTCTCTCTCTCTCTCTCTCTCTCTCTCTCTCTCTCTCTCTCTCAGGGGACTTGCAAGCACATGCAAAATTATTGCTATATTACCTCTAAAAAATAGCATAGATAATAATAACAAAGATTTTTTTCAGAATTATTTTCTGCCACACTTGTATGTGTCAAATCACATGACGCATTCAAATAAATTTCAATGTGTAACTATTCAGTTTTTTGTTTTGTTTCGTGCATAATCCAAAGTCTTTGCCTGGATGCCACTAACATAGTTTGCAAAACATCAACTACATTAAAGACTTGTTTAACGAAATACTGTGTGTGTGTGTGTGTGTGTGTGTGTGTGTGTGTGTGTGTGTGTGTGTGTGTGTGTGTGATATACATGTGACATGTAAATCTGTAATAAAGTGATACTAACATCAGTACTACTAACATTTTATCAACATATCATCTAATAATGATCTTAATGCGGGGTTCCTACACCTTTTCCCAAATTAGTTTCTATGATGTTTCCAGTCCTTTGATATTACTGAATAAGGATTTTAAAAAATCTGAGTTGAGCACAATTACAAAACAAGAATGGGTGTTTCTTATATATAAAACATTTCACACTCAATCATTTCTTTCATTTGTTTACTTACAATTTTCAACAGTGTATGTACGTACATGCAACACAGGAGATGAATGTAATTTTTGTCATTTGTTCTTAAAGTCATGAAAATTCCCACCAAATTGTCATTTCTGCACATCTTCAATTCTGTATTGCATTGAATAGATTTTGGTGGAAGAAAAAGCAATAACAGAAATGACATTTTTAACATTTTCAAAATATAAAATGGCTGACACCTTTATCTTGTATGTATCCTAAATACACACAATGAAATAATATTTTCCCACTTATTGATGGCGGCTGTGGTTCAGGTGGTAGAACGGAATGACTGCTAATTGCAGGGTTGGCGGTTCGATTCCCGGCTCACATGACTCCACATGCTGAAGTGTCATTGGTCAAGACTCTGAACCCCAAGATGCTCCCAATGGCAGGTTAGCACCTTGCAAGGTGTATGAGTGTTTGTGTGAGTGTGTGTGATTGGGACAAAGTGTAGAGCGCTTTGGTAACCTCTAAGGTTAAAAAAGCGCTATATAAGTGCAGACCATTTACCATTGCATATTTTGACCAAATTAATGCATAATTGGAAAAATAAATACAAATATTTGCCTTGATTTCATTTTTTTCTTCAAACATCACTTATACATATTTTATTTCCTCTCAAGCATGCTCTTCACTGATATTGTTGACTGGCTAAACAAATACACTAACTTTTGAAAAAACTATATTAGCTGCAAAATTGTTTGGTGTGGTGAAATGATGCCACAACTGTGAGGCAGTCATTATTTTTGGAAAGATTGATAGAAATCATTTTAACACAATAAAAACTGAAATGTTTATTTCACTCTTTGTATAGATTATCACAGTTTTATACATCTAATAATTTGTTTTTTAAAATGGATTTTCATTGTTTTAATAATGGAAGTCTGGGTCTGGCACAAGACTAAACATTCAAATCTATACATAAAAGGCATTTGAAAAGTAAAATAAATAACAATAAATGATGAATGCCTGGTATAACTATTCCAACTTTGTTTTTAATAAGACTGATTTAATAGAAGAAAAACAAAAAAGATAAAAAAATCTATTAGTTTTAATAAAAATCAAATTTGAAGAAACACTCACAAAAGAAATTTCCAGGACAGGAAATTACAATTTTTGTTGATTTATTGTTTATTTGTGTGTCATTGTTGTAATTTTCACTCTGACTGTTGTGCACTGTGAAAATCAGGGCTATAGCATTTACATCATCGTCACCATCATCATCATCTTCATTCTCACATTCTCTCTCCCTCATTTCCGCTCGCTTACTGACATATGTTGACCAACTCTGAGGTGTTAAGGGTGTATAAGACAGAGCCGGGGGTGAGCTGGAAAGGAGGGCTTGTGACAAACACACACTCACATACACATACACATACACACACGCACACAAATCAAAGTTGCACTGTCAACGGGTCTGGTCCCTGGTTCTCGGGGGTGTGATTTTCTCAAAACGAATGTCAAACGTGAGACGACGCCTCGATGCTCAATCTGTTCCACAGATATGTCGAAACAAACAACACTGTGGGGCTTCTCGTGGAGAGAGAGAGAGAGAGAGAGAGAGAGAGAGAGAGAGAGAGAGAGAGAGAGAGAGAGAGAGAGAGAGAGAGATTCACACCCATCGGCCTCAGTCCTCACATCAGCACAAACAAAGGTGTGAGGTGAGCAAGCAATCTGGCCAGGAAGTGTAGCGGCACTTGTTCTCTGACACTCTTTTTCAATTTTTAAAATGCCACAGATGTATCAACCAGTGGCAAAATGTAACATTTCTACAGAAATTATGGAAGTATTACAGTTAGAACTTTGTTCATTAAAAAATGTAATCTTGAATCTTAAAGCTTTCAAATGGTTGTCAAGATAAATGTATATCTTCATAGCAACAACACACAGTAAATGTAAACAAAAAAGCAACTAGCCACTTTCCCTAATCATATAAGTGTTGACTCTTTCATGTTTGATTCAGTCCTAAGACTGAGACAAAAGTAGTTTTATCTGTAAACTTGAAAATGTCAAAAATAATTTGAACATTTTGAAAAGGTGCCTCACCAGCTCAACAAAGAAAAGTCACAACTGATGTTTTACACTAATTAACTAGATGTCTTTGTGCATCAGTGATTACTTTATGATGGTATTTCCGCTGTCTGTGTGATCTTTTATTTTATTCAGGAAGACTCAACTGAGGTTAAAATAACTTGCTCTGCTGTCTATAGTCAACAGAGGGTGCTGTATACCTAATTGTTTGTGTGCCCTGTCTTTTCTACCTGTCATGCACAGCTCCCATTTCTCTCTCTCTCTCTCTCTCTCTCTCTCTCTCTCTCTCTCTCTCTCTCTCTCTCTCTCTCTCTCAAAATAAAAATAGATCCATGCAAATATAATAATTAGTTCAAACCAAAGTTTGTATATTTGCACAATCATGTCCACATTATATTATTGTACTTGAATTACATGACAAAGACAACAATAAACATTATTTGGTTAAATCATTTAGAACGACACACTGAATACAATCACACACAATTAAGATGAGACATTTATATTAAAGCTTTTGGCAGTTGCTTTCATCCATGCAGGACATTCAGTGTGTACATTTTATCAGTATGCGTGCTTCCTGTGAATCAAACCCACAACTTTAAAGTTGCTTGTGACCTCCTTTACCAGTTGAGATACAGGTGTTTCATTTTAACATGTTTGTCATCCAACTGTGAGATTGTGTGGTATTTCTGTATTAGTATTCAGTGTGCAATAAATTGAATATTTGCACAAGGGAAGACTTAAGAAATGTTTAAAAAAACTAATTTAAATAAAAGTTTTAAAAAACTTATATTTTCTGTATGAGACTTCTGCACCACTAGCAACACCAACCAGAATGGTAAACTGTGCTTCCTGTTGAAAAACTCACTTCCACAATGTCCCACCACTGGCCTTAGCACACAACCCCAAAGTAATATGAACCCATATTCTGGAGCTAAGATATTGCAGAGCCCCCTAGTGGCCTCCAGTTCCCCCCAATGGCATCCTGGGTACAACAAAAGGCCTTAGTATACCGCCTGAGTCAAAAGAACTCACGTCCATGTCTCTACAAGGTTCTGGTGCTAAGATATGATGTTCTAGGTGGTTGCTATGGTGTTTTGGGTGATTGATAGGTTGTTAATCAGTAAACTTGTCTTACTGCCCCAAGTGAAAAGAGGCCACCCTTATGTTTTTAGATGTTCTGTTCAGGAGATATGAGCCCTCTGGTCCCCTTTCAATGTTAAGTTTTTCACCTCAAAAATGAGCTTTTTTGCCCCAATGGGCATATATACTACACCCAGTAGCTTATAAAAGTAATGGCAGACCTCTCTTCATTAAGCTGGTGTATTTGATACCTCATTCATGGGTGTATTTATTGATACCTATTTCTAAACAGGAGGTTTTCCAAAGATTCTTCCCATCTGTCAAGGTTGGACAAACAGGTAGTCGTCCAAATAACTCAAACCATTGGTTAAGATAGAAGATAGGGCAATGTTGAATGTGTGTGTGTGTGTATTCTT